>NW_027117375.1:0-2400000 GCF_038362585.1 Apiospora marii | reverse complement strand
GCCAAGGGTTCTACAGCATGACAGCGAAGCCAATCTAATGCCCACTCCAGCCGCTACCAACAACCGTACTGAACAAGAATGCCCCAACTGGGACTGTATACTGCTGTCTCTTCACAGCAACAAGCAGCGTAGAAATGAAGATGGCCTTTGGTTGCTTAGAAGCCAAAGGGGTTTTCAGGAGCTGCAGACTGTTAGAGATATCGGACGTGTGAGAGCCGGCCATAAAAACTTACTAGCATGTGCAAGGTTTGCACGCCGCCCCGTTGCTTGGGGAGCGATCTTGTCGGCGACTCCAAAGCGGACCGGGGGTGCTGGCCCCGTCTGCTGGGGCACTAGAGGTGCAGCGGCAGGGGGCTGAGATTGCGGCGTGCCGCTATTTGCGTTGGAGTTGAAGCCAGAGCTGAAGCCGGGGTTGAAACCGGTTGGCTGCTGCTGCAGCGGAGGCATGCCCGTCCTCTGAGGCTCAAGAGCAGGGGGAGGAACGAATTAACGCCCGTGGCTTGCGGGAATTGCTGCCCAGGGTTGAATCCGCCCTGGAACCCGGTAGGTTGAGACTGAACAGGCCCGAATTGCGAGGCTCGAGGATCGGCGAACGGGCTTTGCATCTGCGACGCACCCGTCATCTGTGGCTGCATGAACTGGTTCTGCCCGAAGCCCGTCTGTTGCGGTTGCATACCGGCACCAGCGTTGTAACCCATCATCCCAGGGCCCGTCTGTTGGGGCTGGAAGCCTCCCATGTATTGCGGCTGCATCCTCTGCTGGTTCAGATCGTTCAGACTTTGCCCAGGAGGTGCCAAGCCCGTCATCTGTGGCTGCAACGGCGGCGGCGCGAATTGACTAGGTTGCGCCGACTGCGGTGCCGAGAGGGGTCGCGAAGGTGGCGGCGGCATTAACGTTCCTTGGCCCTGCGTCATCTGCGGTGCTATGGGCCTTTGACGACTTGCCAAGCCAAGGTTCAGGGGCTGGGCACCGGCAGACTGGCCTGTGGGCATGCTCTGGAGCCCAGTCGGCTGCTGCGCCAGTCCAGCAAAGAACGCTGGGCTCGCCCCGGGGGCTTGGGTGGCGGCCGGTTGCTGTTGAGGCGCGGCTTGCGGTGGGGGTTGAACAACTTGGGCCGGTGCTGTTGGCTGAGCCTTGACTGGCTCTAGAGGCTGCGAAAGCAAAGAGAGGTCCAGCAATGCCTGTGTAGGTGGTGCTGGTTTGGGTGCCTCCGGCTCTGGCGCAGCAGCCGCCTTGGGCTGCGGCTCAGGCTGTTTCGAAGGCTTCACATCCCAGGCATCGTCATCAAAACCACCGCTGCTCTTGTCGCCTGCCTTGGGTTGGCTGGCGGCACCAGGAGAAGGTGTGGACGATCCTTCAGCTGCAGATTCCTTCTGCTGAGAAAAGGCCTTGGGGTCAACAGTATCGTTGGTCTGAGTCGCCGGCGCAGGCCGGCCTTTTCGGGTGTTGTTTCGGAGCGTCCCTCCAGGTCCTGAGAAAAGCCCGCCTTCGCCCCCTTCGTCTCCCGCAAAACTGACGCCCTTCTTCTTGCCGTCTCGTCCGAATCTCTTGTCCAGGTGACGCATCACCTTGATGATATCACCTTCTCGGAGCCCAAGGCTGCGGAGCACCGTGGCGTCAACGTCAGGCAGTACGCTCTCATCCATCGAGTCTTTGTTAAACGCCTGCGCGTATCGCTCGCAAAGCCCGACTGCGACCTCGCAAGACAGGAAGAATTGAAACCAGTCGTAGTCATTACCGTTACTGATGGACGCGCCGACCGTCTTTTTGCTTGAGGATGACTCTTTCGGTGGCCTCGTGGACTGCGCGCGCTTAACTTCGGATAGGGGCTTGTCCTCATCCAGCGAAATGCCCGTGATTAGCTCCACGTATTCGAGATCTTTGACTGACATTTTGTTAACGGGAACGGCAATCTTAACGCCGTTGGTCTTGTGCAGATTGATCTTCCCGTCCTTTAGGCCAAGGAACTGGGCTTCGACACTGAAGGACTTGGTTCGATCGGTCCACACCCGAATCTTGTTAGGGTCAGGTTCTGGGTGCATATGATTAGCCATTCTGTTCGTATTGCGGTCATGGGGTGGTGTCAAGGACATCCCGACTTACTCGACTTGTGTGTACCAGAGCGGCCGCTGCTACTGCCTTCGGATCGGCCGTTCTCTCGTTTGCTTCGCTGCTGGCCATGTTGGTTACTACTTTCTGCGGCTGACAAACTACTATGTCTCTCAGGCAAACGCATGCCAGGTCCTACCTCTGCTGCTTTTTGATCCCTCTTCATGGCCTCCTTGGTCAACCGCTCTTCCTCGAGACGATTTTGTGCGACGGTTGATTTGCCAGCGTCCAGGCCCGATGGCGTGATTGGCGATAAAACGGTCTCCTTGACCTCGATATAACTGCTGGGAACGACGCCTTCCTTCCCGTTCTTCACGCGTCGCACCTGCCACCACTCCTCGCTCTTGAGATCGTCAATGATGGTGACCTCGTCTCCGACAGCGACTGTCACCTCGTCATCCCCCTGTGCCATGAAGTCGTAGAGAATCACTCCCCGCTTCTGGCTGTTCTTACTAGTGCCCGCCAAGATGACCTCACGAAGGCCCTCGGCCCTCACGGCCCCGGACAGCTCGCCCAGAGCACTCACGATTTCGGCCGCCGTGTCCTTGGCGCCAGCATGGAAATCGATGCTTCGGCTGGGACGAACTAGCTCCAGGAATACGTGCTTGCCCTCGCGAGAGTAGTGCGTCATTTTGTCGGCGGTCCACTCGTTAGTTGGGCCGTCGTGGGCGCGCTCGGGCGCGATCAGGATGACACCCGTCTTAAGGTTGACACCAAGGGTGGTCGGCATCTTCTTCTTCTTGCCCATGACCGAAACCATCTCGTTGATATTGTACATATGAAACCCTCCTGGCGCGATGCGGCCGGTGGTACCAGCCGGTACTTCATCGTTCCGCTCGCGCCGGCTCATTGTTCGCTGCGGCGGCGGGGATTGGAGCTCAGCAGAATATGCCGATTGCGAACGGGGCCGGGACGGGAGGGCCGGGCTCGGTTCCTCTTCCGATTCTTCCGAAAGGTATTGCTGGCGGGGCGGGGGGACAGAAATCGGAGGCGGAGTGGGCGCTCGGGTTGAACTTCTGCCATGCATAACGCCAGCCAGTGCAGCTGCCGGGTGGCCTGCTCCGCGGCTCGTCTCCGAGGGGGCAGAGGGCTGCCGGGTAGGGAGCGGAGGGCTTTGGGGCTCTTCAGGTTCGGCCGGAGCAGCCGAGCGAGTAGGAAGTGCTGGTGGTGGTATGGACGTGGGCACAGGCACAGGAACCGGAGCGGCCGGTGGTGCTGGCTCTGCCTCGGGCTCTGGTTCGGCAGCAGCCGTCGTGTCCGCCTCCACAGCACCGCCCATTTCAATATAGTTGGCGGGGACGAAGCCGAAATCGCCATTGAGCCCTACCAGAATCCAATCGGGATCTGAAGTATCGTAGACCAACAATTGCGCATCTTCGGGGAAGGACAGCTCCTCGTCGGTCTGTCTTGTGTACTCGTAGAGGGCACGAGCTTGTGCAACAGCCGGGGCCTACGGATGATGTCAAGGAGTCAGTCGACGCATGGCACTGGGGCTACTGGGACCCGAGGAGTTATAACGGCATAGTAGGAGACGGGGGTGATGCATACTTCCTCGACATAATTGTTTGGTACCAAGCCCTCGGGCTCGTCGTCGTCCTCGGCGCTCGCTTTCTTCTTTGCCTTCCACCAGTCGTCCTCCTGGCTCTTTTCTAGAACATAAAGAACATCGCCTTCAGTAATGGCCAGCTCTCCCTCTCCTTGGGGCGCGTAGTCATATACGGCCTTGTAAACACCGAGGAACCCCATGGCTGCGATGTTGGGTATGGATGCAGTCGCAGCAGGGATCGATCGAGGCAGTTCTGTAGGTCGGGTTTGGTGGTGTTTGTAAATACGGTACGGGGGGGTTACTGGGGGGTACGGGTACGGGTACGGGTGTGAATTGGAGTGTGTCGGTCGGTGGTGCCTGGCTGGGTAGGTAAGAGCTCTCGGATGACGCGTTATCACTGTCGTCGGATCATCACGATCGGTTCGGCGCAAGCGGCGGGATCCTTGGGCCGGTAAGCTGCAAATAGAAATGCAGTTCAGGTAAAGTGGCAGACAATACCGAACGTCGGGTTGAGTGGTGTTGTCTGTCCTGCACAACCGGTAGCGGTAGGGGGGGGGGGGGCACGACTTGAAGGGCAGGTGGGTTTGATTGGTGGGTGGGTTACGAGGAGAGAGAACTGGGACGGTTGGAATTGGAGCGCAGGCCAAGTGCGTACAAGGCAGGTGCATGTGAGACCCTGCCGAGCAGAAGAAACGATACTGCCTAAGTAGTAAGGATGGGTGTGGGATTTCGAGATGCTCAATCAATTACAAACGACGCTCTCCAAAAGCAGCCAACTTTGGGATCTAGGGAACAAGATTGGTGGCCGCTGGACTGGAACCTATGAGGTAAGGGACAAGTGGGTCACTTCATGTCGGCCGCCGCCCAAAGCTCATGGATCAAATGTCCGTGCATAGTGTGTGGCCGCAGCTGCGCACCGTTAAGTAACTTATTGGCTTGCTACCATGACCGACTATAGTCACAGGCACAAGCACAGGCCCGATTCTATATGTATATAATTTACGTCTAGTACCGAGTTCAAATAGGAGATTGGGCGGTTATTTATCAGTACCATATCACCCTCAGCCATGTATGTATGTATGTAGATATCTCCCAAGCCAACTAGGTACTTTTTTTTTTCCCCGCATTGATACTTATTCATGCATTGGACGGGTTCGAAAAGGGGACGCCGCCACTACGCGCGTCTGATCAACTACATTTTACCTACCGCCCGGCTCACAGTGCTTCGTCCTTCGGAACACTCCTCTTAGGGGCGCTGCGAATGGAGCCAACACCATCGTCGGAACCATTGACAGACGAGCTTTGTCGCCTACTAGCGCGCCTCGTAGCTCGTGCCATCATTCCCGGCAGGTATCGTGGTTCGTGGCCGGAGAGATGCATCTCCCTCTCCGTTGGCCACTGCCCATCGCGCGATGACCCCGATACGGCCGACTGAGGAGTAAGGTTGTTCAAATCGGCCTGCGCTGGTACCGAGACTCCGACAAACCCGTGAGACTTGGTATCATGAAGGGTTGTGTTACTGGCTAAAGTGGTCTTGAGCGACGATGTGGGCGAGTTGGTAACAACCGGCTTCAGCAACCCAGGGTTTTCCGACGTAGAGCCCGTGGCCGTCTCCTGGGGCGCAGCTGAGCTGTAACTTGCGATCCTTTGAAAAAGTCAGTAACATTCCTTGAGACGACGCACGAGAGGTACTCACAGGCGATGCTCTTCCACCCAAGTGTGGTATCTGAATTCCTCCCGGCGATCAGGTACGTTGGTTTTGGCCATTTGGTTCCCCTCTTTGCCAGGCAGATTGAACTTTGGCCCAAGCCATTGCTGCTTGATCGAATGCTCGTACCCGCTTTGTTTGACCGAGTTCTTCGCCAGCTCGCACATATCTACTGGGCTGAGCTTGTAGATCTGCGCAGCCACGGCGTACTCCTCAATCAGGGGCTCCTTGGTAAAGGCAAACTGCAGCGGGTCATCCGTCGAAAGTGACACGTTCAGACCC
Organism: Apiospora marii; assembly: GCF_038362585.1. Taxonomy (NCBI): domain Eukaryota; kingdom Fungi; phylum Ascomycota; class Sordariomycetes; order Amphisphaeriales; family Apiosporaceae; genus Apiospora; species Apiospora marii. The sequence goes on along the minus strand of NW_027117375.1, from coordinate 2,394,355 downwards.
CGTTTGAAATACTGGTGGAACGGGTTTCTCTCGTAGGCGAGGAACAGAGCGTTGTTGCTCAGAGGCGACATGGCTATGCCGATCTGTTCCAAGTAGAAGATATACTGGAGAAGCGGCACCTTTCTCAGCAGTAGCCCATGGCTAATGCTGTGGCTGCACAAGAGGGCGATGGCAAGGTGTTCACTATCACCTGCTTCTCCGCAATGTGGGCGCAACAGCAACGTGTTGAACCCACGCTGCCGGCGCCAAAAGTTCAGCGAAGTCATGTTGGCGAACAGATAGTAGATCCAGTAGCTGTAGGGCGGATTTTGTTTGGAATCCCATTCCTTGGGCACGGGGAACTTCTTGTACAATCGACGCTCGACCTTGCTCTCGTCGTCAACGCTGTCGAATCCAATGACTCGCTGGAGGAAGATGTGCAGCTTAGGATGGCTCTCGGGGTCTTTCGTCACTTCGAACAGGGGCAGGAATACGTTCTTAACAACCTGCTCGTAGCTCTCCATCAAGCCTGTGGCTTTATACACATCGTAGAGCCGTGGAATTTGGATAAGCCAACGAACGTTGTGGGAGATGAGCTTGTTATCCACCACCCAGGCAGCAAGCTTATCCCACTCGTCCATCGACTTGCCGTATATGGATATACGCCACTCTACCATCTGATACTTGCTCGACTCGAGATCAGCAATGACTTCCTTGGTGATTTCGGCGAGGTACCGGCCTTGGATGTGATTGTCTGTCTTCAAAAAGATCGTCCTCAGTCGGGACTCCCCAATGGGGTTATACTTCAAGTTGAACTTGTCGAACCTGTGGAAGGAATCGGTGTGGGCGTGCATGTCCAGGGTATCAATACTCAGGTCGTACGCGGTGAGCTTAATACTTTCAAAGACCTCGGCAAGGGTGAGGACCTTGCCATCTCGGACCAAGACCTGCTCATTGGGACACTTCTTCATCTTACTCTTGATGAAACGCAGGAGATGCTTTTGGTTCATGCAGGCAGAGTGGTGAACATGGGTGTCAACCTTTCTCACATTGTAGAAGTCGCGATGCGGAACTTTCTTGCTGTCTGCAGTCTCCTGGTATTCGTTCAGGAGCGTATAGAGGTTGAATTTGCCCTCGAGGTATTGCAAGCGTCGAAAGGCAAAACTTTTACTGGGTCCATCTGATGATATGGCTAATATATTCTCCAGGTCCATGTAGTAATCTTTGATGGTAGGGACGCCGACGACGGGCGTGTTGGCCGCCTCTGCTTCGGCGTTTTCGAAAACCTGGTACACGCCGTTGTCATCGAGCCTGAACGCGAAATCGCTGGGTGGGGGCAGAGGCAGCAAGTCTTCGACCTCGAAGTCCTCGCCGACATCGTGCCCGGGCTTGCGCTTCTTAGACGCGCGCTTCGACCTGGCATCCGAAGCCGCCGCTGCAGCCTCGTCGAGGGCCGCTTGGGTATCAGGCTGAGCAGGGAGCACCGTGCTGTTGCTGAGACTGTTGACCGCTGTAGGGGCAACGGTATGGGGACCGACCCACGCCGGCTCCGGGGGCGGAGGATAGATGTCCCAACTGGGGTCGTCCTTGGGATTGTCGCCATCACGCTGCACCGAGAGACGGATGTACTTGTGGCGAATGTCGAGAATCTTCTGGATGTTCTGGAAGATGGTGCTCAACTCGGCGGCAATGTGTGGGTCATTGTCGGCGAAGCCAGTGCCCAACCCCATCGGCACCTGACCCTCTGGCAGGGCCATGTCCGGGAGAAGTTGGTTTTCGGTCCCGCCAGCAGCCACGTCCTCTGTGCCCAACATGTTTGGGGTTCGGCCAGGATTACCCCCGAGAGATGGTCGAGTGGCAGTTCGCGGCGCGGGTTCTTGGCTCAGGCTAGAACGGGGAGGTGAGGGGCCGACGTAGGGTAGCTTATAGCTAGAGGATGAAGTGGCATTTGTGCAGCTCAAGGGAGGAGTTTGGCCCTCGACTCCACCAGGGGCACCGAAAGTCTCCAGCGTTCTCGGACCGTTCCCGGCAGAGACCACAGGACTCTGAGGGGGGTGGGTGGTGTGAGACTGAGCCACTTCCCCGCCATCTGCCCGCTGGTATTCCTGCTGATGTCTCTGGTAGAAGAGCTTGGCATCGGTCTGGCTCATCTGCCGCTCGTCCACGGGGTCGTAGAATGCCGTTCTCTTGGGGCGGTCTCGATACAGCATGCCCTCGGCGGAAAGCTCGTCCGATGGCGTAGGGGCCGGGTGTTGCTGCGCATTACGCCCGTCTTCTGTCTCATTGTCGCTTTCGACTGCATACGCATACCGTTCATCCTCGTCGGTGTCGCCATCCTCCTGGAAGAACTTGGACGACGGAGCGTCGAGGGGCGTCTCCATTTCCGGCAGATCGTTTACTAGCAATCGGTCTGATCAGTACCGGGTAGCAGTTTCGAAGCTGTGCGGGCGCCACCCGTTGGGACTTTACTCGGATACCATGGTATGGCGGGGTAAAGTGCGACTATGATAGAGAGAGACCAGTGTGCACTTACAAGGGGGCATTGTTTCGCGAGGCAATCGCTGTGCGACGGGAACTCGAGGGAGGGCCTGCAACGGAACGGAAATGATCAGATGGAAGCAGGTGCCTGTCTCAAAGTAAGAACGAAGGCTAAAAGTTTGAACCCCGATGGAGGAGATATTGCCGTCTCGTCCTTTGAAGTTTGACGTACGAGTCTATCCCTCTAGTCTGTAGCTTAAGTTCTTTAAACTACTGTAGGTATCACTTGCCTGCTTTGGGTAGGTACATACGCACCAAGGAGCCTTGTTAGAGCCTGATCAATCGGAGTCTCTACCTAGCGGCAGTGAGTGCTATGTATGCAAGTTGGATTGATACGACTCAGGCTCGCCCCCCCCGCCGAAAACTTAGCGCTGGCTGTCAGGCACCGATTACGTCGCGTTTTCTTGCCAAGACAACAGTGCAACAGTGGTGCTGTCTGTGGTAGCGGTGGTCGTGGCATGGATACATGTACTACCGGTACATAAGAGGAGGTGGGAGGGGCAAACAGCCTGGACCCCCGTCCCGTTTCCCGCCCCGAGAGCCAGGTGCCAGGCGAGCGAAGGCGCCAACGATCAATAGACCCGCGCGACTCCAACATGGGCCGAAAATGCAGTTTGCTTAATGCGTGCGACATCCGAGATCTCCATCTCCATCTCCATTGATCCAATTTGATAGTTGGGTAAAGTCACGTCTGCGTTGGGAAGGTAGTTTGCTTCAATGTTAGGACAGAAGTATATAGGAAGTTCCGTAGTGTATTGAATGGTTTGGCAGCTTGTAGCCACATAAATATGTATAACTCTGTTTTGCGACCCGTGGAACACATCTTCCTGAACTCAGCCCTCCTTCGCACTGGCCACTGCTGTTGACTTGGGTCTCGCTGGTGCAGGAGCCTTCTTCTTCTTGCCATCCAACGAATACAGTGCACCGGCAGAGAACACCACCACGGCCCCTAAGAGGGTCCCGGGTGCAAGCCGGTTGCCAAATAGCCAGATACTCAGCAACAGGCTGACAAGTTTCCTGATGTTAAGAACAATCGTGACAGTGAGCGCCGAGGAAGCGGCTGCAAGTAGATTGACTCCGCGAATGCAAGCGTACTGAGTCAGAACATTCAGTGCTAGGTAGACCACCTGACTAGGTATCTGGACGCTCTTAAAGTTGGCCCGCATAGCCTCCGACAGGTTGGGACTGGCAGCCAGCTGCTCTGCGAAAGCAGGCAATGCCAATGGGGCGCTGCTGGCGAGCCGCATGAATTGTCTGTATAGAGATGGCATGAAGGGCAGGAAGAGCGGCAGGGATAGTAGATGCGAATAGAAGAGGTTTTCCTTCCAATGGGGGCCGTACTTCTTGTACGTCTCTTCGGTGTATAGCCCCATGATGGCCGACATGACCTGCGCGACGAACAGAATCACCAGTCCGGTACTGAAACTGGGCGCGGAGCTGTGGGCATCCCCTGACGTGGTATCCTGCTCACAAACTTAGCAACGGCGCCAAAGCTGCAAAGTGCGACATATCGCTTACCTTGGTCTGGGAATCCGACCAAGCAGCCATGATGACGCCGACAGTCAACAGGAGCACCGCTACGATCTGAATGCGAGAATATTTCTTGCCCCATAAGCTCCCAGCTATCATAGTTGTAATGCTACCCCCAGATCGTAGGATAATATGGACAGGCACAGATATATCGTAGCTGAAAGCATGGTTATTGAGTACGTTGATGCTGAAGAATAAGACGATATTGATGAGCCAGCGGCGTATGGGCACTCGGTTCGGCGTGAGGAAAAATGGCGGGCGCTTCGAGTCGAATTGCGATACGTAACCGGTCACGGCAACGAAGAGGAATTGAACAAAGGTCAAAAGCGTCCCTTCAAGCATGTTAGTATATCGAACTCGGTCTGGATTTGTGTATTCTCGTACCGCTAGCTGGTTCGATCCTAGTAGTCGCACACGTTAGCTACGAGCTGGCTATCGAAGCTCGCACGCTGGCGCCGAGGCTGGACACATGTACTCACTTGATAATTGCTTCCAAGGCGAACACCTGTACGGAGCCGTATTAGCACACCACGCACGCCTTCGTTACCCGGCAAGCGCGCCAAGGCACTGAGAGTCGCAAAGAACGACAAGTCCTTACGTTCGAGCAGCAACCTCCAAAGATCAGACCCAGCATGACCCCCACGGCCAGCAATTGCGGAATGGTTTCGATGAAGATGCGGCCGGCGAGAGCCATGATTTTGGAGAGAGTCGGACGTTGGTCGTGGATGCCGTACCGCTCGGCCTGCTCGAGGGAGGGCCCGGCGTTGATGACCTTGGGAGTTAAGGGAGCGCCATTGCTCTGCGCAGCATGCGAGTCTCGCAAGGTTTGGCGCTTCCGAGCAGTAGTTCGGGGCGTCATGTGGATGTAGTGGAGGAGGGTTGAGCGACAGGAATGTCAGTTCAGTCAGCAGTTCCGTTCCTGTCGGGATACTTGACACGTGGGATGCAAACCCCACAGGCCTGGGCAGCGCAGGCACCGCGACAAGGACGACGTTTGGGCGGCACAGGCTGCTGACAGGGAGGAGAACACACACACGCCCGCTGGAATGGGAAACCGACTCGAATGGCAAAAGGGAGCCCCAAAAAAATACGCGTGGTCTATACTCGAGCGCGTTCCGAAGAAGAAAAAAACGTTACATGTAACAGAAGGGGGGACGAGTGGTCAGGGCAAAGAACGGTTTAGTTTTCCCTTGATCATTTGCTTTAGCACATGTTTTGTTCGTTCAAGGCTCGGAGGTTACCCTTCCATAAACCAAACAACCAGGCCTAACTCTCCAGGGCTACAGGGAAGGGACGACCCCGTTTTGTTGCGACTCTTCTATTGATATGCATTCATCTACAAGTAGGTATGTACATGTATGTATATAAGGTAAGTGCACAAATATGTAGGCAGGCACACCATGGCTACATGTACAATGTATCGTTCCACAACGATGACTAGGTCTTCCCAGACCTTGTCCGCTCCCACCAGACCCCGGGCTCGGCATGTGCGTGTGCATGCCTACCTACCTTGATAAATGTATTCCTGGAGGGAGAGCAACCAGGTTACGATACAGAAAACATTCCCAAATCGACTGTCCTGCGTGTCAACCCGGCTCGATTTGCCGATACCAAGGCCATCTTTTTGGCGTTTTCCACTAATGGCCTTTCGCGTCCCGACACGGGAATCTTGATAGATAGGCGCGCATGGGCATTTGCCATGGACATGGACCCCTGGAGACATACTCACATTAACGTCCAGCGATCGGCCCGCCGCCGCTACAGGGCTGTCTCCGGGCTAATGTGTCAGCGCTGCCAAAAATATCCCACTTCCACTTAAGTACGTCAAGTCAGCTAGGTTAACATTCACCTCAACTGCTTGCATCAATCTGCTAGTGGACACAACCTCCCTGCTTTCAATGTTGCAACCAAAACCTGATGGGTTTTGGTTTAGTAGGGTAGGGTACTCACATTGATGTATATACATCAGCTGTCCTATAATCCGAATACATGTGTGATTTCAATAGGTATGGAGTATATATCGTAAGCGCATCATCAAGGGCTGGTGGTGGGCTTTCTGGAAGCCAGTTCAGCAGTCGTTCTCTCGTACTTTCGCCTCCGTCTTCGTGCGAAGGATTACGAAAACGTTACGCAGTCACATTTGGTATGCACAGCACCTGATCAAGTCGTAGTTTGTCTTGCATGCTTGTCTGTAATGTCTATGATGTGGTATGCATTTCTTGTCGCCAACTCAACGGCGCTCGGGTGCTGTGTCTCGTCGGCCCAGTATCTGCCCCTGCCAGAGACGTACATCAATGCGGACGCCTCCCCCCAAACACTGCAGGTTGGATTATGAAGCCAACCTATCATGCATTGCTGGGTCACTACCATGCATTGGGTTCATAAGCATCCTTGCTGGGTATCCAGCCACCCACTGGTTTAGATGACACCCGGCAGAATAGCCATCTGTTGAAAAAGGCACCAGCGTGGCCCGTACAGCACCAAATTCAAAGACCCATGGATCTCTGCGAGAAAGGCACAGAGATGTCTCTGGGCGACCCAGCAAGGCACAGCACACGTGCTGAGCTGTTCTTGCTGGAGCCTAGAGAACCCACACTAACAAGAACAAAGCTTGTCTTATGTGGGATGGGTCTATCTTGCGCCATTCGGAGTTCTAGAGCGCCGAGAAAACGAAAAGCTGGTTGATGTGTTGTAAGTACAATGAATTCCCCCCAAAAATACCCGAGGGGAGAGAGAGAGAGAGAGAGAGAGAGAGAGAGAGAGAGAGAGAGAGAGACGGAGTGAAAACGGTCAAAACTTACGTTGTTGGTTGCAGCGATGGCTATGCTGTCTTCGAACGGATGCCAGCTCATGTGCAAAATCTTCTTGTTAAAGTCGATCTGGTCAGCGTCGGTTTCTTTCCGCATGCGCTGACCCTGAGCGCCCGCCGGGCTGCCAGCACGAGACCCGTTCTTCTTGCCGCCGTTCGCTGTCGGGCTAGTGGACGAGTTGATAGGGGTAGCCACGCCAACTTTCTTCGCCTTGAAAGCCGACTTGTCTGCTTGTAAGACAACTTCGGTCTCCTTCTCGGGGTCGGAGGGGTAGATCATGAAGTTGTTGTTGTAGCTGCCCGTCATCACATTCTTGGCATCTCCCGAGAAAACGACTTCGAACTTGTCGAATATACTGTCGTTCTCGTACGTATCGCACAAGCGTGGGCGGAGGTGCTCGTGGATGGGTATGGTCTTGACCGGTTGGCGCTCCATGTTAACGTCCCAAATCTTGACCGTTAGGTAGTCTCGCGAGAGTATGTATCGCCCATCGTGTGAGAAGCGGACGTCCGAGATGGAGGAAATGATCTCGGAGAAGAAAGATCGCGACGAGGGGTCTTCCTCCTGCTCGAAAACTATACTACTGTCAAAAAACAATTCACACAAAGACTGCAGGTCCGGTTGACGTACGTTTAGCGTGCTGGTCACAGAGAGCGCTTTCACGCATATCGGCGAGTTTGATGGTGCCTTTTGAGCTTGCATACATGAACCAATTGCAACTGGTGGGGTGGAACTCGGCTGCAGTGATGACCTCGGTCAGCTCTTCCATGTTCGCCGGCTTGATGTCCACGATGTTGAAGCTCTGGTCCTGTATGTTGAGATTCCAAAGGTTGATGCGAAGATCGTCACTGCTTATGAACGTCTCTCCATCACTGTTGACAGAGATGCTGTTGATGTGGTACGCATGGGCATTTGCGTAGGTCCGCCGGGGCACAGCGGCCACGACAGTATCGTGATGGGTCAGGCGCGGAAGCTTCAAATCCTCGGCGTTCTTGAAATGGGTTAGGCCGGGACTGGCACGCGGAGCTCCGCCTCCAGCACCCAGAGCATTGCCGGGTGTGAGGTCGTGTGATAGATTATTCTCAGCTACGACCTTCAGCGACTTCTCGAAGACCTTCCATAACTTAATCGTCTTGTCGTTTGTGGACAGTAGGTAGTGTGAGGCGTTCTGGCGGCGACACCATTTGATCTTGTTGATCTTCTCTTCGATCTCTAGCGACTTCAGGTAGTCGAACTCGGGCTCGTGCGACTGGAACTCAGTATGGAACTTGTATTCGCACGTTTTTTTCTGCAGGGCGTTAGGGTCCGAACAACATCATGATAAGAGGGAGGCAGCCCCGGCGCTGGTGCGGAGCATTTGCTCTCGGTAGAATGATGGTGGTTTTTCTAGCACGGGAGGAACTGACCGTTTCATTCCTCTCGAATAGTACTACTCGTCCACCTTTGTCTCCTGTTGCTAGGTAGTTGCCTGTGTGGTCGAACTCTACAGTCGAGATAATATCGGCTACGTGGCGCCGTCAGCATGCGGGCAAAGTTCTTCCGATGGGCGAGGCGGGAGGAGGAAGAACTCACCTTCTGTGATGTCTTCCACATCTCCCTTGTCTCCGAAACACCTGGGATGGGAGGAGGAATTAGTCTAGACAGCTCGAAAGCAGGCGTGGGGTGCGACCAAGAAGGAACATACTGCGTGAACTTCCAAGTCGGCCCCTGTTCATCAAGAGCCATCTTTGCTGCACTCCTTCGGGGCGTGGTGTACGGGGTGTCGAAATGGAGTTGTCTGGAGAATGTCTTTGTTGGCGTGGGAGGGCAAGGCTTCTCCAGGAGGTAGCGGGGTGGATTTTGGGGGCGGGCGGCGGTGGTGGGCGAGGGCGCAAACGAAGCGTCAGCGCGCAGCAGTGATGGGATATGTGATGAAGAAAAAGTCTGACGATTACTAGGTAAGGGTGCGTCGCAGGGCGGGAATGGGGACAGTGATTGTGACGATGTTGCTTGGGTTGGGATTGGACATGTACAAGGACGGACGACGTTACGACCTAGGCGGGCAAGAGTGAATGAAGAGCCTAAGGTTAAGGTGTAGCAGCAAGCAGTGACCGTGCCGTCAATGGATGGCTTTGATTACCTGAGAGGGCGAGAGTGAGTGGCAGGCCAGACACGGACAGTTGAGCAATTGAAAGAGAGCCCAGCCCAGCCCAGCCCAGACCCAGCCCAGCCTTGTACCTACGTACACGGACAACCTTTACCTCCAAGCACCAGCACCAGCACCAGCACAGCACCAGCACTGGCCTTCTTCGCCTTCAAGTTCCAGCTTTACCTGGTCTGGTGCATCCGTCAATTGATTCCATCCAGTCCGTGGCCCCACTCGGCTACGTCCAATCCCAACCAGCCTGACCTCAATCATCATCGAGGTTCAAAATTCCCTTCGCTCGAGAGCAGATGGAACGATAGGTAATAATAAGTACGGAGACGTATGCCAGCTTTCACATCGGAACTTTTGAAATTTAGGCTCGCTGTTGCGATATCTGTCACAGCCCTCTAGGTAGGTTTCGAGTGAACAGCGAGCGACCACCTTGCATTTCTTTACTGTTTTGTGCACGTCTGCCGCCTGCATCCTTGGTCAGAGAGCTAGAGTCGGGTGTTTCAATACCATAGTCTGACAGATGATGCAATCCCAGCCCATCCAAAAGGTCGTGTACCTTGGAGCGGGCGCTTTTGGGGCGAAGGCACATCAGTCCTCATGGTCTTGATATCCCTACTTTACTTGAAATACATACATATTAAACGGAAATGGTTTTTTTTATAGGCTATCGAGATCTGGATGCTATACATAGGTAATCACTACCGCCCAGTCCATGGATGCCCTAAGTCTCTAACCGTGCTCAGAGGGGGGGGGGGAGCTACATGCACCAATCCATGCCCATGTCGAATTGGGCAATGACATAATGCCGCATCGCACCTATCGTGCAGAGCTTATTTGAGCGCCCCCTTCGCCCTCCGAGCCATATCTTCTTCCTCTTGTTCTACAGCAACCTTGACTGGTCCAGGTGGCATCCAAGGTTGATCAACGTTGGCTCCAGTCAGAACACCTGCTGACCGTTGGCCGTCTCTCTATTGCTGCACCCAGTTCTCCCACCCAATCTTTGGCCGTCGGTCCGGATCCGGAGGTCGTTGTTGCTACGCACAACAAGGTGGACACGTGACGTGACGTGGCATACAATGAACCGGTCTTATCTCGAACCGGAGGTCGAATACATACGTGCATGTACCTGTTTGTTTTAGTGCATTCCTGCTGTACCTGCTACGTGCCCAACTCGCTCTTGATTCCAGGCGTTCCGCTATTAGCGGGACACGGAACATGTTAGGTACATAACTTGATGAAGGATGACTTGAATCCAACTCAATGAACCTCTACGCATGTAATGACTATATGTAGGCGGTGCCTGCAGTGCATGTGATTAGACGCCAGCGTAAAGTACAGTTGAGTTGTCTGCTGCCAGACTCATACAGAGGAAATTCTTATTACTGCTTCTATCTCCCCTCGTGTATCAAAGCACCCATGACCGCCAAAAGAGGTTGTGTAGCATCACGCCCGAGGTTATCACATATCCGCATGTGATTATAGAATCGAAGAGGCGAGACCAAGACCGTAGCCAGTCCGTCTCAAAATGACAAGCAGTATTCTCGGCACCGCATCCCTACGGCTAAAAGCAAACAAACCATAAACTGCCCAGATTCAAGGCCCGGGACACTGTGATGCCATTTTATCCTTCGTCTGACAAACCTCTACCTGTAGAATGACACTACCTCATCCCAGACAACAATCACTATTACACTGAAAGAAACCCAGGCCGCGGAACTCGTCACAATGGATTCTGGAAAGAAAGGCTCCACACAAGGAGATGGAGATGTGGTTTTCAGCTCGAAGGGGAAAGGCAAGGCGGTCGAATCAATCTCTCAGCCAGGGGAGACGACCCATGGGAATGAAAGACCGTCTCCAGATAGTTCAGCCGCGACACGAATACTCGATTCTGCCGTCTCGTTAGCAAGAGATGTGACTCGAAATCCGCCTGGTCCAAGTGACATGAAGTACATGGCACCAGCAGGCAAGGCCGGGCGCTTGAGTGGGAGCGGGAGCACCATCCCTCCAGACGTTGCAGCTTCTGGGACGGCATCGTCGGCAGGCCATACAAAGCCCGGTGCATCGTTCAAGTCGGCACAGTTGGATGAGCACATTGCGTCGCAAGAGGCTGCCTTTTCTGCGTTCTTGGACGGGGAGAGTGCGCAACCAATAATATCCTTCCCTACGGCCGGTCGAGCCTGCGCAGAGGATCACCTAAACAACAATCCTACTGTAGTCAAAACAACCGCCATGGCGGGACAGGCCCAAGCAGATGGCATGGACGTGGTGAAGCTCCTGGACAGTACCGATTACAATTCAGTCACCGAGCCGGACGAAGCAGATGTTACTCTAACCTCAGCTGAAGCAGCAGGCTTACGGCGTGCTCTGTTCCAGAATGAGGACTCACAAGAATCAAGGCAGCATCATATCGACTGGAACATATTGAACTTCTTCCCCGACTTCCTCAGTGACGGTCGTCGTCGGTGGGGCTATACTGAGCTACCTAATCACATGGGGGTCACAGACCCCATCGAGGCCAGAGATCTTTGGGTCAAACAATGGCAGCACGTCTTATCTGATTATACGGACGAGGTATGGGGTGATCTTGGTTCACTAGTTGACGAGGCCCGGCAGGAGGTGGAGGAGGCATCAGCTCGGGAACCCGATGCAACCGGCCCTCCAGAGATGCCGGCCCTGCGAAGGCTCCGGCAGGTCCTGAACCACATCCGGGGAGGCTCATAACGATGCATGCTTCGTAGCCTATTGGCATTGACGATGGAAACATCCACGGCTGTACGCCGTCCATTTTTGAGCGTTCTACAGAAAGGAGCAAAGGGATATCCCAATGGGGTGCAACTTCACTGGGCAACCCACAGTCTCGAACTATGTATAGACGTAATTGACCAGTGAAGCTCTGAGTGGCACTTCGAATTGGTTGTATGCTTGAGCCCGTCTTCTGAGTGACTGTGTACAGAATGAACAACATGGACAAACCAGGCATCGCATTTACCTGTCAGAGATGTATTAACGAAAGCATAAAATGAAATAATTTGGCATGTTTATATCTAATCTCAGCCAGAGTGACAAGGTGCGCTCACACGTGGGCGGTGCTATACTCTCGCCTTTTTCCCTAGATCCCTGTGAACGTCGGCCTAGGCCCCCAGACTTGTGGGATGGTTGGATGCGGTGTCCAAAATCGAACCGTCACCTCGTTGTCAAATGTGTCCTTGCCCCTTCGCCTTGCCGTGCTGACTTGAGAACTCGTCCCATGTGGCCTGCGTTCAGGCTCGGATGGGATGTGCTATGTAGGGTCAATGGGAAATGCCAGGGCTAGGTGTACCAGGACACACGATGCGGCTGAGATTGAATTCGCCGTGATGGTAGGTACATGTAGTCGGGCACGCATGAAGGAGAAAGGTCGAACAATCAATCCCAATGGTTGCGGGGGGAGCTAAGGGGGGGTTGGTGGGTACCGCCAATCGAATACCTGCATCCATGCTAGAAAACGCAGCACCTGAGGTCATGACCATGTACCTTTCCACCTAAGATCAACCTAGTATACTTCCAGCATAGGAAGATGTAGGTACAGTTGGCAGAGGTAAGCAATCCTGCAGTAAACCCGACCACAGGATAGGCGCATAAACTGGGCAATTTTTCGACATGGGCTTGCATCAATGCTGTGCTGTCGATTTTCCTCCAGATTTTGATCTCCCCTTCGAACTTCCAGTGCCCTCATGAAGTGCCTGCCCTACCAACTTTGACCTTTTTGCTTTTCGACATCCTTCGCTGCCGTGTTTCCCTCGTCCTTTTCTTCTTATCGCTGAAGAGCTTGTGGGTGGCGGAACAATCAGGCCGATCCTCTCGCGGGAACTTTAACGGGTGACTACGGGAAACTGCACCTATCGGCAAAAACATTGGCAAGGCCCGTTTACGTTGCAGTGACCTGAGCTGCATGCAATATTCAACCTCCATCTCAACATCGACTACGTGACGGCCCGTCCACTGCTGCTGCGCCGCACTCGACTGCCAACACACGACACACACCTTGTCTGTCGTCCTCGCCCAGCAGCCTCATAACCTGCACCCTCACAGCAGCCCAGCTGCGTCATCGCCGATACCATGGCTTCACTAGGAGACGACCTGTTGAGGGTCGTGAACCAGCTTCAAGACTTGGTCTTCAACACAATTGGCTCCGATAGTCTCGATCTGCCCCAAATTGTCGTCGTCGGCTCCCAGTCTGCGGGAAAATCTTCGGTTTTGGAGAACATTGTCGGTCGTGACTTCTTGCCCCGAGGAAGTGGCATTGTTACCCGCCGACCACTCATTCTCCAGCTGATCAACGTCGACGAGGATGAGTCCGAGCCCGACGCAAACGCCGCCTACCGAAACGCCTCCGCCGCTCGACGATCCGAGTGGGCAGAGTTCCACCATATCCCGGGCCGGAGGTTCCTCGACTTTGGCGACGTCAAACGTGAAATCGAGAGCGAGACCTCGCGGGTGGCTGGCAACAACAAGGGAATCAACAGACAGCCCATCAACCTCAAAGTTTACTCTCCCTTTGTCTTGAACTTGACATTGGTTGATCTGCCGGGCTTGACCAAGGTGCCGATTGGGGACCAACCGGCAGACATAGAGAAGCAGACCAGAACTCTTATCTCCGAGTTCATTGCTAAACCCAACAGTATCATCCTGGCCGTGTCCCCAGCAAATGTGGACATTGTCAACTCGGAGGCGCTGAAGCTTGCGCGGCACGTTGACCCTCTTGGTCGAAGGACCGTCGGAGTGTTGACCAAGGTGGACTTGATGGACCATGGCACCAACGCCCTAGACATTCTGTCGGGCCGGGTCTACCCCTTGAAGCTTGGGTTCATAGGTGTGGTCAACCGATCGCAACACGACATCCAAGGCAACAAGCCCATGGAGGAAGCCCTGAAGGCAGAGAATGAGTTTTTCCGCCATCATCCCGCCTACCGCAACATCGCAACTCGATGCGGCACCCATTTCCTTGCCAAGACTTTGAACCAGACCTTGATGTCCCATATTAGGGAACGTCTCCCAGATATCAAGGCGCGCCTCAACACACTGATGGGGCAAACCCAGCAGGAACTAGCAAGCTATGGTGACATGCATTTCAGTGGCAAGGAGCACCGCGGCTCGATGATTCTTCAACTTATGACCAAATTCGCCTCTGGTTTCATCTCCTCCATCGACGGTACCTCTACCGAGATTTCCACCAAGGAGTTGTCTGGTGGAGCTCGGATTTACTACATTTTCAATTCGGTTTTCGGAAGCGCTCTGGAAACCATTGATCCTACGTCTAACCTTTCCGCTCTGGACATCCGCACCGCCATCCGCAACTCGACTGGACCTAGGCCTAGCCTATTCGTCCCAGAGATGGCATTTGACCTCCTTGTCAAACCCCAGATCAAGCTCCTAGAAATCCCCAGCCAGCGTTGTGTTGAACTCGTGTACGAGGAGCTAATCAAGATTTGCCATACTTGCGGTTCTACTGAGCTATCGCGTTACCCAAGATTACAAGCTAAGCTGATCGAGGTGGTGTCAGATTTGCTCAGAGAAAGGCTGGGCCCGGCTTCTTCATACGTGGAGTCCTTGATATCTATTCAACGTGCTTATATTAACACCAACCATCCGAATTTCCTGGGTGCTGCGGCGGCCATGAGCCACGTTGTAAGCAACAAGCAAGACAAGGAAAGGAAAAGACTAATTCAGGAGGAGCGTGAGAGACGTGAGCGTCGACGGATGAAGGAGCTTGGCGAGGCAAACGGTGCCGAGACGCCCGAGGATGGCGAAGAGGCAGGCAATGAAAAGAGTGAAGCCGGTACTGTGAGGAAGCAGGCTACCAAAGGATCCCGTAGCATGTCACCCGCCGTCCGTGAAAACGGCACCGGAAGCCTGGCCTCCGCTGTGAACGGTGCCAGATCCGCTTCACCGTCGAGACCTGGCCCTGGCGGTGCACGGGATACCTTCCTGACTTACTTCTTTGGCAAGGACGGTACCTCACCGCCCGGCGGTGCCGGGGCTCCCTCTTCCCTGCCACGCCATGTTAGTCAGTCAGTTGAGCCTAGCTTCAGTCAGAGTATCCGAAGTCGCGAGGAGAGACACCGGCCTGCTCTATCCTCGTCCCTGATCCGGGAACCAGAAACCCCTGTAGCTGGAGAATTCGGCTCCGTTGCTCCCTTCGTAAGTCCAACCCGTCGGATCACTATATACGATGTACTAATAATTTTGCAGATGAGCGAGAACACCGAGCCCGCCCTGACGGATCGCGAAGCTATGGAGACGGAGCTTATCCGAGCGCTGATTTCGTCCTACTTTAACATTGTCCGCGAGTCTATTGCCGACCAGGTACCCAAGGCGGTCATGCATCTCCTCGTCAACCACAGCAAGGATGTGGTGCAAAATCGTCTCGTCAGCGAGCTCTACAAGGAGGCCCTCTTCGAGGAGCTGCTGTACGAGGACGACGCCGTCAAAAAGGAGCGCGAAAAGTGCGAAAAGCTGCTCCAGACCTACCGCGAAGCTGCCAAGATCATTGGCGAGGTGCTGTGATCTTCAAGGCAAAAAGAAAGAAAGAGGAGGACTACTGTACCATCTCGTGTATTGTTGCGGTTGCCTTCCTCTTGTATTCATGTAAAAGAAAAAGCGTCGATAATCTCCCACACAGCGAGCCACTCAAAAGGGGGATGGAGTATGGGAAGGAAGGGGCAAAAAGAGAGAATCCATCCCCCCTTGAGATGTAGGCTCGCAACTCAAACCTCATTGAACATCTATTTGTTGTCCTTCTGTTTTACCTTGCGAATGTACAACTAGATATAAGGAGGAACTCACCTGCCTGTGTCGATAGGGGGTCGTGTGTACGTGCGGGTGAGTTTGTGAGTGAGAAAGAGAGAGGCTGGGGAGGATAGACGTTGGGTGGGGTTTGTAGAGCGGATCTGTACATAGCCAGCCAGCGAGGACCTTGCAACTCGTTACTACTTACTCTAGTATATGAGAAATATTGCCATTTCTGAGTGAGCCGGGACGAGTCACGATTTTATGCTCACTACTTTGCCAATGCGTTGAGTTGTTTCTTTCATTAGCTTCTGCTTTCCATACCACTACAGTGTGGGTGTCCAGGGTATCGATCGTGGTCTCTATGTTTCGTCATCATATATCCCATCCGCGCACGTTCAGATGTTTGTCTTCTCCAGCTTAGCCGCCAAGGCATCGACATCCTTGTCTTTGAGTTGGACAGTGGGCTCCTCCTGGGCTTCCTCGGCCTCCTTAACCAGCTTCTCGGCTCTCTCCTCGGGCTCGATTTCTTCTTCCTCTTCCTCCTCTTCCTCCTCTTCCTCGTCCGAGTCGAGCTCCTCGAGGTCGCTCAGGCTGTCGAGACCCCAGGCATCTTCATCCACAACGTCACCGCCGAGCTTTTCCTTGCGCTCTTCGAGAAGGTCCTTCAGGGCAGAAACCGACGGGTCCTCCTCTTCGAACTTGTTGCCATTCAGCTCGAGCTTCTTGAGGGCAGGAAGACCGTCCTTGGCGGCCTCGGCAAGTGCTTTGACACCAGGTGCGGTGATTTCGTTGTACTGCAAGCGCAGGATCTCGAGCTTGGGGTTCTTGCCAAGCGTGAGGGCGTTTGCGAGCAGGACGGCGCCCTTGGCACCCAACAAGGAGTCGCCGATGCCGAGCTCTTGAATCTCGGTCCATTTCGAGACAACCCTGGACAAGGGCTTGGCGGCCTTCAAGGTGAAGGTGTTGTCCTGGAGATCGAGGACGTTTAGGAGGGTAGTGTGGTTGAGACCTTCGCTCAGGAGGTGCGAGATACCCTCTTGTCGGATGCCGTTCTGGACCATCTTGATCTCCTTGACCTTGTTGTGGAGACTGAAGGTCTTTGCCCAGGCAAGCATGCTGCCGTTCTCCAGACGGTTGCGACCGCAAATAACAGTCTCTAGGTCGGGAACGTCCCTGCCCTCCTTGCGGGCGGCCTCCTTCTTGCCATGGAGCTCGGACAGCGCATCAGCGACGATGATGCCGGCTTGGGGGCCCAGGCCGTTGTTGTTCAGGTAGAGGTGTTGCAGAGGCACGTGGCTCGACAGGAACGGGACCAGGGGAGCGACAGTGTTGACTCCAAAGGCGTTGTCGTTCAGGTTAATGGTGCGAAGGTTCGGCAGGTTGAGGATGGATGTGAGGAGGTAAGACAGCGCCTCGGGAATTTCGTTGAGAAGTCGGCCGGTGAAGATATCGGCGAGGTTCGCAGACTGCAACAATGGAAAAGAAGGCAGTTAGCGTTGGCTGTGCCTAACCGGGCAAGGGGCACGTGGGGGTGGGCATCCTACCTGGAGCGATTTCTTGGTGGCAAGAACCTCACCCAAGCGCTTGCATGCGCCGATACCAAGCGTGTTGCCGAGCATCCTGACCTCCTCGACATCCTCCATGGACTTCAGGTCGGCGATGTGCGCCTCCAAGTCCTCGGCAGTGTCGAGCTTCAAGCCCTTGCCCTCGAGCGAAAAGACCTTTGTGAAGGCAGCCATGTTGTTGTGTTCTCTTGTGTTAACGCGGCACAGAAACGATGGCGGGGAGCGAAAAGCAGAACGTAAGGAGATAGTATAGAATTCAAGGGACCAAGTTGCGAGCGTGACAAATCAACCAATGTATGGGTTTCAAAACAGTAGAAGAAATCGCATTGAGAGGGCCGCCCGAGGAGATTATCATGGTACAATTTCGAAGGCCAAATTAGCGGGTTAAGGCGGGGGAGGGGTCATTTGGCCCTTTCCTTTGGGTAGCACCTGGCAACGCGCCCGAAATTCCTCTTACTTGGTACTTAGCCCAGCGGCTAGAGGTTTTTGGCCAAATTAACACTTGCCCGTTGGAAAGGAGGTCACCGAGTACGGAATGGAATCAAGCAAAGGTACCTAAAGTTCAATAGCATCCAGTCATGTTCGTAGCGATTTGGTCCATTTGGATACCTACATGTACTTGAGCGTGTTGATATATGCCTCCATCATCTGGAAAATGCCCTAGGGATTCAGGAACGCATTGTGCTGGTATGCGTTAGGATTTTGGGTTGGCTAGCAGCTCTTTGTTCATGCAAGGGGAAACGTTACGGGAGTTCGCAGCCAAGGCTCATTGAATGTTACCAGCTTTTGGTTTTGGCTTAGCTCCGTCACATCGGAGATTATCAGCACGTGACAAACAACTGCAAGTGCCAGCAGTTTTATGAAAGACATGCAGTTGTGCATACCTATCTATCTACATTATACTCCAAATCAACTCAGGTACATGGCTTCCTATGGCTTCCATATCAAAAGGCCAGATTCTCATTGGATTTTTAGACATGTAAATCATTTATTCAGTGAACTATCTATCTGCCATCAGAACACGAGGCAGCCCCTTGTTTTGGCATAGCGATGAGGAAGACGCATGATTATCTAGGTAATACATCAAACGTCTAGGTAAGGCTGCCTTACCCATGGAAGCTTGTGTAAATAATCTCGAAGGCATTACTTGACCGATTGGGCATTTGCCCTATATAAAGCAAGTATAATATTATAACAAGTCCATCGCTTCGGTCGGGGGCTGGTGCACTCAGAAATTGTATCGTGTCGTCGACCCCGGCCGGCGAGTTAAACCAGTGGCCCCCTTGGGGATATTCCCTCCATGCAACTTGAGCCCCAAACTTCTGCAGCGCATCTTGTAGATTCCGACCGCCTTCTACTAACACGGTACGGTCATCGGAGCAATGCGCAATGCTCCAGCAACACAGGGGTATTGCGGATGATCTCGTCATGATCAGGGACTCCTTCCAAGCCCAGAACCTTCCTAGTGTCCGCGAGTGACCTTCCAGGAAAGGGCATCCGGCATGAGAAGCCGATGAAAGCGCCAAGGCGACGCGGTCCAGTCTTGTCGGCAGACGGAGGCAGGTTCAGACTCAGGAGCGTGTGCACGCTGGTCGCCGCGCCCTGGCTAATCCCGGTTCACACGAGAAGATCCCACCGACCGTCCAAGACGGCTGCCTCGCGCTCCAGAACGGCCCGCAAGCCCGTCACGCTCTCCCGTAGGCCGATTGCCTGCAGGTCTTCCTGCTCCGAAAAGTCGGCAGTGTTACGAGTATCGAACCACTGCGTCATGTGCTGCCCGGGAAATGCCGCACATGCTCTCATCTGAGCCTGTGGGAACACCCAGCGGAAGGAGGGGAAAGACTCGAGCAGCGACTGTTTGCGCGAGTCCCGTGAATGGTATAGTGAAGACATGAAGTCTTGTGTGTGGTCTCCACGCCCATGCAAGAGTACCACCGTGTGGGTATGAATCGTCGTAGGGGATATAACCTGTACAGGAAGATCCATGGTAAATGTCTATGGGATAATGAGGATGTATTGGTGAAGAGGTAATTTGATTTCTCCGAATCCAATTACTGGCCTGTGCAATTCAATGAGCTGGTTAAGCATGAGATGTTCGAAATGTTGGTTGGCTGAGTGCTCGGTTGAAAATTACTACTCTTTTACTGCATAGTACTATTTAGAGAGGCCAATCTGTCAGTATGGCCCTGCCTGTGTTACTAAAGTTTGTAGTTCTGTTACTTACAGCACATAACGTATGTATCACTTGTATAACAGGTACATGTAGATATTGTATGGTATTGCCCACTTCAGTTCCAATACTCAGCGTAGTAGCCTGAGAACCCCCAGCCGAAAATCCCCATGAGTTTCCAGCTTCTGGTTCCATCCGGCCCTGTGACTCGATCAAACCATTATATTTCGTGCATTTAGTTCACCACGTGTGAAGACCATGCTCCGGGCTAATATTCTTTTGAAATCGCTCGAAGATGGGTCAAGTGCGGTTGCAATTGGGCAACAAAGTCGACGGTAGCGTTGTCCCATATGATCTCCCGGCTTTCGATAGTGTAACGCCAGGTATCCCAGTTGTGGGGAGGTACACGTCCTGATTATAGAAGCTGTTCATTGACTCGGCCGGCTTAAAGACCATGCCTAGAGGCTGAGGAACAGGGACTGAGGCGTACCGGCAACCCATTTCCAGGGCGTTGAACCCCCTGTATACGCTATTGGGCCAACGACCACTGAATCCCAATGTAATTTCAGTTAGAGAAGAGTGAAATAAGGTTGGTCTTATGATCACAACCATCATGGAGTACGTCCAGTACATATTTGGCGGCCAGCGCCGGGCTGAGAGCCTCCGGGACGACATGAGAGCAATGGGCCAGACGAATGGAAACATGGATTCACAATGAGCGCCAAGCCGTCCAGCACAACATCCTCAAGACCGAAAGTCCCCATAACGTAACGATGGGGAGCAACTACATGGGTCGACAAGATAGCCCCTTTATCGAATCAGTAACCAAAATCACCAAGGCGATATGTTCATACTTCAGTGATGTTAACCTCTTTGAATAATACATGGATATCCAAGGTGCATTGAGATATGTCCAACGGTTTATGCATTCTGCTGGATTTATGCATTGAATACATATACTTAGGGCCGTTGTGCAAAGTGGATCTAGCCCAGTCACCCAAACCAGTCGGATCCCAGTCGGATCAACTTTCCACCTTCAGGTAATGGGCAAAGTAACTTTTGCATGCCAAAGTCCATGCATTTGAATTGAGCCTCACCACCACTGCCTTATCGCGCGATGCATAAGATGCTCCCAGGGAGAGGGAAAACCAACGACGATTGATTGCCAAACATCTGTAACTTTATCAACCAAACCCTCAAAACACCTCAACCTTCCACAAAGGATTCCTGTTCTGTCTTTCCGCCGAAACATTCTAGCGCCTTGACGGACTGTTAACAAACAACTGGCTCTCGCGTTCCACAAGCCCGTTCTTGTCGAAGCCTTGCCCCCCCTCCCCCCCCCTAGCAGTACTGAGTGTTTGCCATGCATATCTCAAGTCCACTGTCCCCAGTCAGTCCCTCTCATCGCTGCCAGGCACACCTCCCAAAGTAGAGAGGCGCATAGAGACCTACAACTACATCAGGCCTGCCAATGTTCGCTGTGCCCAAGCACAAACCAACCCTCGTGTTAGCCCTGCTAGCTCACCACTTCACCCTTGAACTTTTTTGTCTGTCAAGTCGAGCCACAACTATTTCATGCAGCGAGTTGTGACCTGCCTTGCCAGCATTCTCTTGCACTTGCCTGGGACGCAAGGCTAAAGTAGTGCTTCTGCCTCCATGACAAGTGTTCATTGAGGATCTCTCGGTTGTGTATATTCCATCAAAGCACCCCCATCGGTGTGCCATCTGCGACACTCATAAGTAGAAAGTCATTGACTATTGCTGCAACCGAGCTTGGTATCCCATCCGCTGTCAAGCTCAGGTACATCGGCTCTTTGGTGTCGGATCTAGATATTGGCAGGTATAGGGGGCGGCGACGGCGAAATGGCTGGCTCCAGCGAACAAGCGTCGTTTGACGTTGTTGCCCCTGCTTCTCCTAATGCAGAAAGGGATGATCAGTCGTCGACCACACAACTCATTGATGGCGTCGGAAGGCCAGATGATAGTTCCACTCCCAACATCCCAACACTGTCTGCTGCAGATGTTGGTGGACGCAGCTTCTCTGATCGGTTCAAGACGAGCGAAACTGCTGCCACTGCAACTTCTACTCTTGTGCACCAGTCGAGTGAGACGGATTCGGAAACAAGGAAAAGGAAATCTTCCCTCGATGAGGACTCCATGCCAGAGACAGAGCAGATGGCAAAGAAACCCAAGGTGGAAGAAACCTTGGCCGGTGCTCTGCTGCAACAGTCAGCTCCTCCATCGTCTCCCGGCAATGATAGGTCTTTGTTGCCCGCAGATATCTGGCAACGCATCTTCACATTCGCCTCCCCGAGAGAACTGGGTAACCTCCTATTGACCAACAGGGCCTTTCATTCCTATCTGAACCCTTCATCCCCTGTTGATGAGCACAAAAGCGACCTCTCAACTTTGAGGCCAGATGTGATATGGCAAACATCAAGAAGGCGATCCTGGCCCCGGATGCCTGCCCCTCTGAGAAACCATACTGAACTCCAAATGTGGAGGCTTGCTTGCTGCAGAAAGTGCCAATTTTGTGGTAAGCGTGAGCCACCAAGCCCAATCAGCTCAACCCACAAGACGCGCCTTGGCCCAGGCGCGCATGGGGTCAGCATTGTATGGCCATTCGCAGTGAGCTCTTGTGGCCCTTGCCTTCTAGACCGGTCTCTTAAGGTGCGTATTGCCTGGCATTGAAAAGTCAAGGCCTAACATTTGGAGCAGGAAATTGACTTGCTTCTATCATCCGTGCCCTCTCTCATCATACCGGCCCTCCCTTCTGTGCTTATTACCGAAGACACAACTATACTATCGCCAGGGGCTCTTCAGATTGGGCAAGGCCATAGTGATGTGAAGCTCACAAAATTGTTCTTTACCAGGCATGTTGAAGAGCTCCAAGAAGAATTTGCCACAGTGAAAGCTATGGGGCCAGCTACTGCAGAGGAATGGCTAAAGGGTCTTGAGGATCGAGGCAAAGAGCTTCGCGGTGACTCAAGTCGATGGGAGAAATGGGAGTTCGCGGGAGGAGTTGCGCAAATGCGGAAAATGCAATGCCAAGCGCAAGTTGAACCCCCCCGGAACTCAAGGCATGATGTGACACCCTTGGCGGCATCCAGCAAAGTACCCTATGATGGCAAGGCCCAGTCATCAACTGGTCAGTATATCCCGGTCTATACTACACCACCAGCAGACACACACCCAAACTTTGCTACGTCACATAATGTGGCCCATAGTGAGTCCGATTAAACGCAGCCATCAAAGCTGGCCCTGACCACTGCTTACTTGGTATCTAGATCAAGAACCTTTCTCTCGCCCTATACCGAACCGTCCCAGGACCCAGGAAGAGATACAGGAGATGAAGGCTGCTCGACGACTGGAGATAGAACGCAGAGCTGCACTTCTTGACCCTCCTCTTATGCCAAGTGTCTTGGCACACATACCATCATTCCAAGCTGCTCTTCAGATCATCCAACCCTTGGATAACAACGCGTGGGATCTATTGAAGCCGCGCTTACTAGCTCAACGCGAGGACGCAGAAGCACGAGACTCGAGGAACCAGAAACACGCTACCCATTCGAAGGATGCTCGGGTGGCGGTGGAAGATCGCTGCGATAGCAGTGGGGCGCATCGTGAGTCGAAGGAACTTGTCGACAAAGACTGGGATGACGCCCAGGCACCTCTACGAGCAAGGATCTCGGAATATGCGGATGAGACCATCAAAAAAGCCTGGCATGATGGCAACAAAGTCAAGAAGGACAGCTGCCCAAAATTTGCCGCCGACGTGCTATTGTATGTCCGGAACAGATTCTACGCAGATGTGGCTAAAGACGCTGCTGCTGCTCACGCTGCTGGCCGAGAGCCAACACGTGATCCTGCCGAGGAACCCTTCACTCAAAAATTGACTCTGGAGAATATGAAGTGGCTTTTCGAGGTGAAGATTAAGCCGCTCACTGAGTCTTATCGAAAAGAGCTGTTTCTCTGCAACGGATGCGACGTGAACTCGAAGGCGTATGGGTTTGAAGGAGTCATTCAACACTACGCCGCCAAGCATACGAGTTCTCTAAGCCTGGGAAATATAGTTGTTTATTGGAGATCAGAATGGCCTGCAACGCCTCCTTTCCACCCTGATCCTCTCTCTAAGCCTACGCAACCTGCGGCTAGTACGCCTACTTCAAACCCTGGGATTTATCCACAACACTACTTGGCGCAAGCGCCGTTCCATAACTTGCCTCCAACCCATCCACCTCCTCTCCAAGGTGCCCTGGGTTACGGAGCTCCTCCCTATCGACCCGACTATGGATATCAGCAGCATCCACAGTATCCTCAATATCCAGCCTCTCAATCACCATTCCCAATTCCGCCATCCTATAATCCATCCTACCAGACCCCTTATGAGCGGCCAGCAATACCTCAGCCGCATATGCCGCCCCCTATTACACCGTTTTATCAGCAACAGCAATATTTTCCTGGCCCTTACGAACACAACAACATTACCGCGTACCAGAGAAGCCAGGCTGAGTATGGTCTCTATTCCGAAGACAAAATCCGTGCACAGCTTGAAGATCTGGCCTTCAACTCGCGCGATGTGTGGATGGCCTTGGCGAATTTGAAGGACCTGCCAGGAAATATTCGGGTTTATATCGTCATCTTTCATTTGACAAAACGATACAGAATACGGTTCTCCGAGAGCCCACCTTTGGCAATGTTCACCGACGGACTGTCGAACAAGAAAGACATGCGGCCTGTTCGCAATGTCAACGGTTTACAGTGCAAAGCTTGCCATTTACACCTTGACAATGGAGCTGAAGTAGAGATGCGAACATTTTCACTCCCACAGCTAGCGAACCATTTTCAACAAAGCCACGTCGGTCCATTTCAGAGTTCGGGTGCACCCTTCCTTGATTGGACAGTGGACATGATATATGTTCCTGACCTGAGTGGATTGCAGAACATGGCAGAGATGGATGCCCAGAAACAGGCTCTAGTCGCTGAAGCCTTTCCCGAACTTACGACATCGCTTACTCATCGCCAGCCTCTAGAGACACATCAACCGGGCTCGCAATGGATTGTTACTGGAATCTACCCTCCTACTATCACGGACGCCTACTATGACGGGCATGGAAACACTGTCGCAGCACCCTCTGTAACAGTTGATGCTGGATATTCGAATACTTCAAGTCGTTATGAGACAGGTCTGTTCCCGGAAAACAGATACATCTCGAATCAAAATGATCATAATCAGGAATACCAGGCCGTCGTATCCCGCTCGCCTGATCCGTTCCCCGAATCCGGCGTTAGGCTAACTGTAGCACCCAAACCAGAGTTGCACGGGAGAGGCCATGATCGAAATTCCAATTTGAAGGAGAAGCGGAAGGGCCCCAACCACAGTAACTCAAAACGAAAGGGCAATGCTAAGCGCAATGACGTGACGGGCAAGGTTGAAAATAGCAGCCACGACGAAAGGGATGGAGATGCTGAAGCCGAGGAGTCGCGCCAAGAGGAAGCCATCCGGGCAATGTGGGCTGCCGAACGGCGAGAAACAGCGCGTTTGGTCTCGAATTCTGGTGCACATATGGGAAAGAAAAGGAACAGCTCCAGGAGCGAAGGAACGAGCCAAATGGCAAAACGGATCAAGAAATCATCCTCTCCGCCAGTGTCGATACATACAGTGGATCATGATGCTCCGTGGGTTACAACTAGGACTACGGAAATAGACCCTGACGTCAACTTGTTTGCTAGCCTGGAGTCGCATTTGGACCAGCAAGCCTGTCCGAATCCTGACGTGGCGCGAAGAGAGGCGATGGGCAACCGCCAGACAATCTGTGAACCGCATCATTTCCGGGTCAGTCAACCTGCCGATCTGGCACACCCTTCCAGTCAGGCCACGCACTCGAGGGTTGCCTCATACGAGCGTACATCACTACCAAGCAGTGATAGAGACGGCGGTCGTCTACAGGCGATGCACTACCGAGAACATAATGCTCAGGCTCAAAGGCAGCCTACACTTCACACCCCACCAGCCTTGACTCCAAGCTATGATGAAGGTCGGCTCGTTGGGCCAGTTGCGACAGTGTATGACACGGCAATGGAGCATTCGCGCCACGATGGCTCATCGCGGGGCCATCTAGCAGGAGAGCGAGGCGATCAGGTGCTACGTAGAGTCAGCAACGACGGGTATGCGGACAACCCGGGCGTGCGTCGAGAACAGGTACGCGTCCAATACGTCGAAACCTACGAATTAGTCAGGATGCGTGATGCCGGGGGCGAGTATTTCATTCGCCGGCCGGTCCGACGCGAGATGGGTGCCGCATACGCCGGCCCGCGACGACTCGAGTATCGTGAAGCGGGTTCGGGCACTCATTATGGTCACGAGACCACCACACTGTCATCATCCCACGAACCACCACCGGGCAGCGAGCGTATCCTAAGGCGTCCGCTGGGGGAGGAAGCTCGCGAGTCCGGGTCTCTTCATCATGAAGAGTACGATCTGAGATTCGGGTCAGTTCCACCTAATCCGGAGACACCTGTACGTTATCGGTGACTATCGGGGAGCGCACCGCGGCGTCGTTGACAACCTATGTACTACCGATAGGAGGGACAGTGAGTGTGAGCGCCAAGTACCGTATCATTTGTAACAGGGGAATATCAATAGCGAGTAGGATTGAAAAGCCCAAATTATAAACTTGTGCTCTTTGTCCGCCTGGGACTAACGGCCAGGTACTGTACGAATAATTTGGGGCATAACGAGTTGATGCCCTAGTTTCAATGGCTGAAACAGAGGATCCCTGCAACTGAGATGAAACATCCTGAACTCGTGGGCCATTTGCCTTCTTGGGGAACAGACAGTCTCCACGTATCTTGACCAGTTCCGAACGCTCCACATGCGCACACGTGGGGTCTCACCACTGACATGAGTCTTCTGACAGTCGTACAAAGACCCTTCATTTGTCCAGCACTATGCGTCGCAGTAGGAAGTTGGAGGTGTACGCAATACAATTTCCAGTGAATCGCACTAACGGGCCGCAAGTATGTACATGTACGTAGAGAATGAGAGAGAGAGAGAGAGAGAGAGAAGCGCACCATGCATGCTGGAGCAAGGGTCGTGATACCAGAGGAGAGGCCAACAACAACAGGCCGGCCCGTGGCAAATGTGACATGCTTCACCACCTTCTAGGTATGGCATCAATTCACAGTCACTAGTCACTACTTACATAGAATACATGCATGAATGACCAGTGGTGCCTGCTTCCACAGGACGGACTGCCTGCTCTGCTGCAGGGGGGGCGCATTAAACTTGCTGCATGTAAGCCAGTTTTTCTTCTTCTTTCTTAACCTGGGAGCGGGGCCTCTAATTCAGCCCCCCCGGGCAGGTCCTCACAATTTCAAGTTAGACCAAATTCCAGCCCGTTCACTGGCTGGGGGCTCGCTGCATCTAATAGGATCGTATGTGCGTTGATGGGGCGTTGTTGACATGGAGGCCAAATCGGGAAGGGAGGGAGGAGGATGCAAGTGGAAGAGGCAGGTACCGATTTGCTCAGTCCCGATAAACAACAACAAAGAAGCCGATCAAAAAGCGCGTCATATATCGTTCCAGCCCGTTTTCAAAGCGGTTCACATACCAGGCTTGCAGCAATGCGGGTGTGCTGCGCGCAACCATACCTATATTAGGTACAGTACTGTGTAGGTAGGATGTAGGAGGTATATATGAGAAATACTATAGAGAACCAAGATGTGTGTGTAGTTTTGACGGGCAACCAACCAACTGATTGATTGATGTAGGTGATCTTTCCCAGTTGGCCTCCTTGTTCTAGTATGCAGTTCCCTAGTTCAATTGATAGCAGGTGCAAGGAGCTTCCTGCTCCCCCTCCCTCCTTCCTAGTAGCAAAGACGGGAGAGGTAAGGTACATACATTACGCTTACCCTAGCTGCGAAGTAGGCAGTAGGTACATGTAAACATCGGTTTGATTTGATGCAAAATCGTCTATAATTGCCGGGTCACCACCCTTAATACCAGGCCGTGTGGATGTGTCTGGATGCCTCCCGTGTGTATTTCTTCTGGCCTTTTGGACATTTCCTCCTTCTCTCTGCCATCATCCCATAGCAAACTTCCTGTGAGGTTAATAACCTATGCCTTAGTTTTGCTGTGATTTCCAATTTTCCACCCCCAAACGCCCCCCTTCTCACCAGACTTTGTGGGATCTGATACCTACATACTTACGTTAGTTCTGTGTTTTGCAGGCCACTTGACTAGGTAGCGTGGCATTGCTCGAGGTAGTAGTGCACCCCGACCTGTTTACCTACTTTAGCTATCTTATCCTCCACCATCCATCGCATCCCGCATCCCACCTCTGGCGCATTGCGCAGCAAACAACCAACCACTGTTGTCGCAAACACTCGCAAGAGGGATACACCACACTTGGGGCCAAGCCGGTGTAAAACAACAGCAAGGCAATTCCAGACAGACCCGACCATGTCGCTCCAGAGTGTCTACAAGCAGTTTCTCGCTGCCCCCAACTCAGCCCTGCTCGCAACCGATGCGACGCTGCACTACATCACCACTACCACCACATTCCGGTCCGCTGCCGAGGTCATCAAGCACCTCAGCAGCCAGCGCAACCAGATCAAGAAGAAGAAGGAAGATGTCCTCACTGCGATCGAGGCCGACAATGTGGTGGCCATGGAATTCGACACTGCCATCGAGTTCGTTATAAGTGGTGGCACCTACCTGCCCGGGCTCGATGACAACTTCCTGGCAGACCGCACCGTCAACCTGCCTATTGTACGTACACGGAACCATTCTTGTTGTTGTGGACAGCTAAACTAACCAACCCGGCCTCTAGATGCACATAGTCACCTTCGACGCCGAGGGCAGAATCGTACAGATTCGTCAAAGCTGGGACCAAGGGGCTATGCTGAAACAGGTCGACGTGATTGGAAAGACAGGACGCAACTGGCCCATTCGCGATAGTCAGGAGCAAATCAAGATGATCACTAACGCAACCAAGTCTGTCAGCGCTGCCGCTTCATCCCAGAAACAGGCAGACCCTGCCTTGCGCCCTCGCGGCGAGCCCAGCAACTCGTCCCTCTTTGGGACTCGCGAAGAGAGCACCCAGAATATTGCGTCTGTCATATCCCCCCGAGGTGGAGTGAAACCCAAGCAACGCGGCTTCGACGAGATCCTGGGAGAGGAACCTGCAGGGGCTGCCGCAGCGTCGGTTGTTTCCCCTAGAGGCGGAGCGCGACCAAACCAGAGAAGCTTCTACGATATCGTTGGTGAGGAGGAAGACGACGAGGGAGAAGGATCCCCTAGCTCGGGTCGTGGGCGATCGAGGTCGCCAAGCAAGACCATTGCTCCCAAGGCTGGAGGAGACAAGAAATTCCAGCCCAGTCGCCTGTTTGAGAGGGAAGAGCAATCCAAGGCGTCCCGAGATGCCGAAGAGCATGCCCGCGAGCGTTCCGAATCACCTTTCAAAGTTGCTCCCAAAGCGGGAGGCGACAAGAAATTTCAGCCCAGCCGCTTGTTTGAGACCAACGAGGATGAAGGTGGCAACGCCGGAAAGGGCCCAGAGCTTTTCTACCGCCCGAATCCCAAGAGGTTTGATCACTTCGAGTTTGGCGACGGCTCTGATGCTCCAGAGGCACTAGCCGAGGAGAGTGAGCCCAAGCCTCGCAACCCGAACCACGGCAGCCAGTGGTCTTTTGATGACTTCGTCACGCCCCAAAAGGTTGCGCCTACTCGAACTCTGCAAAGAGCCAAGCAGGACGAGCGCCACTGGGGCGCTGGTGATGACATAGCTGAGGACGAGCGCCCTGCTCAGCAAAGAACCCGCCCATCGGCTGAGGTCCATTTTGAAATGCAAGATGACGGCACCCCTGTTGCACCGCGCCAGACCAAACCCCGCGGTGTCGCTTCGAATGCCGGCTCTGGACTGTACAAAGACAGGACCACGGGCGGAGAGGACGAGGACGATGCTTCCACTGAAGCACTCGGTAACATCACCAACCTGAAAAACAGAAACACGATCTTCGGTTCTCAGTTCGCCATGAGCGATGCCTCGCCTGCTCAGAAAGAGAACCAGCCTACCAAGCCTACCAACAAAGGCGCAGGTTCGACCAGCCGAGGTATCCATATTGGCGGTGATGGCATGGGCGGTGCCAAAGGCACCAACCGAGATTGGCTGTTTGGTGGCGGCGATGAAGATGAGGATGAGGCCAAGCCAGCCAAGCCTATGCCCGGCCGAAAACAGGGAGCCAGCTCGGGAGGGTTCAATTGGGATTTTTAGGCAAATCCCCGTTCTGGGCGGACCTCTCCACGACGATGAAATCTCCATCGTGGGTTTCACAGTGTAAAATGCCTCATGAAGCCCATTCACGAATCATGATCTTGAACAGGATGGAAAACGTATCTCGTTCTTTGTGCTATTAGACTTCAAGAGAAGCGGAAGCAGACAGAGGGAGCGTACGTGGGGCAAAGCCAATCTAAGAGATATTTGTACCTTGAAGGCTGGCGCAGGGTGCGCGAATAAACACTTTCCAGCTGTTGTATGAATACCTGTTCAATATCAAGAGGGAGAGAGAGAGAGAGAGAGCGGTTGTATACCCTCCGGATCGCAGACCGCAATTTGTTCGGGCGTTAGGTTACATATTAGTTTCTACAGATCGATAGTACCTGGAGATCGCGTTTGATGGGAGCCATTACGGCCCGACGTCAATAGATGCATGACCATTGCCATGCTGGCGTTTTCTAACCGAGGGATTATGATATGGTTTCTCGCCAATGCTAGATAGAATCCCATTCTCGGGTCCCAAAACGATCAGCGGATCAACTGTTAACGCTCCGGCCATGAAAACCAACACGATCCAGGTCGATTCAGATCTTCGGTACTTATATAAGAAGTACGACTGGAGAATTAATTGCACAGGCCATCAGTTTTCCCTTTCGCGTGGAACGGCTCCATTTACATAAACACTCTTATATTACATGGTATTCTGTCTTTGGCCCTATGACGCCCCGCTGAACCCGACATACAAAAATGGTTGCTCATCCCTCGGGCCCAAGGCCTTCGGGCGATGCGTATATAATGTGGCCCCTGGTTCTTCCGCGACGAGACCGCTACCCCTCGCCATCGTCATTGATCGATCGTTATATTCATCATCGTCATCATCATCATCGCATAGTACAAGGTCGATATAAGCGTCCCATCTTGCCTCTCACAATCAACAGAGAAACTTGTACAGTTTCTTCCACTTGGGCCAACCTCTGCGCTCCTCCGCCTCTTGGGCCACGAGAATAGGCAGGTTGAAATCGCGGCGGCCCGTGTCGATATCGATGTCGCGGGTGCGGACGAACCCGGAGGTGCGGCGAAAGTAGAAGCGGTGGGCGCCGTAGAAGACCATGACGATGGGGACGGCCATGTACTGCAGAAAGAAGTTCTCGGCGAGCTGGCGGGGGGACTTGAGGCGCCAGCCAACGGGCCAGGCGCCGACCCAGAACTGGGTGACGAGGACGAGGAGGTTGAAGCCGAAGCCCAGCCAGGAGCCCCAGACGCCACACTGGGAGCGGAAGGCGAGCTCCGACAGGCTGTGGCCCTGGTCGGCCCAGGCGCGGCGGAAGCGGATGTGAGCCAGGCAAATGGAGGCCCAGGTGAAGAGGGAGGAGAGGCCCGAGATGGCGAGCAGCCAGTCGAGCACCGTGGACTGGGCGCCAAGGTCCGCCAGGAACGCCAGAAGGCCCATGGAGGAGGCCACCACGATGGCGACGAGGGGCCGCCCCTGGCGGTCTACGTACGCGAGCACTTTGGGCGCCTGCTTCTGGTCGGCAAGCGCCGCGAGGGTGCGCGAGGACCCAAACACGGACGAGTTGCCCACCGAGAGGACCGCGATCAGGATGACCACGTTCATGACCGAGGGCAACACCTCGATGCCCGCGTTCTCAATGGCGATGACAAAGGGCGACGCCGCCGCCGTCATCTTGTCGCTGTTGCCTTCGCCCCGCAACAGGCGACTATCGTCGTACGGGACGAGCAGGCCCACCAGGGTCAGCGCCACGATGTAGAACAGGCTGATGCGCCAGAAGACCTGCTTGATGGCCGTAGGTAGCGACTTTCGCGGGTTCATGGTCTCGGCGGCAGCAAGACCGACTAGCTCGGTCCCGGCAAAAGCAAAGGCCGCCTGCACGAATACGGTGCAGAGGCCCTTGAAGCCATTGTGAAAAGCCCCGGGGCTGTGCCAGTATAAGACCCCAATATAGCCCCCGTTGGGAGTGCCGCCTATATTTAAGACGACACCTAGTAGTCTAGGAGAAGGTTTGTGAGTTTAAGTAGCTAAATGGGCCAACAAGCCATGGGATAACTTACATGAAGCCTATTACGGCTATTACCTTGATAATAGCAAAAATAAACTCGGCTTCTCCGTACCCCTTTACACCGAAGAGGTTAATAAAGACAATTATTACGAGAAATATGCTGACGAATATTGCTCTGTTAATATCCGGATTCCAGAATGATATTGTGATGGACGCAGCAATAATCTCCAGGGGGAGGACCACAAGCCATTGCAACGCATAGCTTCTCCATAGTTAGCGGGCCAATAACGGGTGTCATAGTGATGCTTTTACAGCACGGGAAACTCACTTCCATCCCATCGCAAAGCCCCACGATGGATCGATGAACCGAGTAGAATACGCCGAGAAGGAACCAGCCACGGGGAAAGCGACAGCTAGCTCACCTAGGGCCTGCACCGTAAAATACAGCATAGTGCCGACGAAAAGATAGGCAAGGAGCAGCGAGCCAGGGCCTCCTACTTCCAGCGATCTACCCGAAGCCACAAAGAGACCGGTGCCTGTGTTGATATGCCGAGTCAGCTGGTTGCGCCTCCAAAGGTTTACTACACAAAACTCGAGAAAGCCGTACCTATAGAGCCACCGATCGCGATCATTTGTAAATGCCTTCCCTTGAGTCTCCGCAAGAGACTACTCTGCGCCGTCGAAAGCGCTGCCATGCGCATGTCATAAGAATGCCCCGAGGGGCTCCTGCCATTGTGCGAGGTCTGCTGGGTCAGCAGTGAGCCGGACTCGGCCACCAGTATCTCGGACATCGGATCCTTGGGCGTGATGCGCTGGTTAGGGTCGCGCCGAAAGCCATCAGCCCAGCTACGGAGGAAGCGCGGGGGTGTTGCCGAAGGATGGTGGAGATGCTGCTGGCCATGCAAACCGCCCGACGCGGTGGCAAAGTCGTCGTACAAGGGCTCCCGCATCGTGTCGTTGCTGCCCTGCGCGATGGACGACGAGAAATCCTCCTTGATGGGGAACAGCTTGAGCTCGATATCGTGGTTGTTGGGGCTACTTTGGTTGGAGGACGGCATCTTGCGCCGCGCGTGCGCCGGCAGCGGTGCGGCTGAGAAAGTGGTGGCGGCGCAACGACTGTCCGCCGGTTCAAACAAAGGAAGCAATCAAGCGGCTGGAATGGATAGATGGATACCCGCGACGAAAATCAAGGCATGCCAGGTGGCACACGCGCGCACGAGGGTGCGACCTCAAGCGATACGAGTGCCTGCACAATGCGAATTGTCTCGCTAGGACGGCTGGAACGACTGCGCCCTATCGCTTGCTCATTTCGCTCCGTTGCCGGTTGACCCCAATTATGATTTCGAGGTGTTCTTGCTAACACTGAGGGTAGATAGTAATGCTATTTGCAAGCTTGGTATCCGTCAAGTGCAATGATATGCCTTGGAACAATAAATGCGCATACGGCCGTGGTTTATAGAAGACTTTTGGGGGACAGTGGTCGTCAGAGGCCGTCATGTCGCTTATCAGCCCCGACAGCTTCCTGTACACGTATGGCCGGTCAAGCGACTCTGGCGATACCAGTGACGCCTACCTTACCTTGCAGCAGCAAAACCGCATCGGGTGTCCTCCCACAGGGATGTCTCAGTCCCACAGCCCACTCTGACTGCAACCCCGACACTGCAGGAGCTTTGCTCGGGGAATGTGGGGGTTTGGGGATGTCATCATGCTGATGCATGTGTCACAGGCCACTCTTGGAATACCTTGAGGAATGGCATGGCTAAGCATCATATACTCGCCCAATTCCCGACTGATATGCTGCCGCACTTGATCGCCGACAGACAGTAAACATTTAGTTGTACGTGTCTTGAGCCCATGAGGTCATGAAGAAATAGATTGACCCATGTTACTGGCGCCAACGATAAGCACCCTGGAGTTGGTGGAGACTATGCCCCCCTCCCAGGTTCGTGGTGCTGAGATGATAGATCGACTGAGGGGGTGCAAATACTGATGTATTCATGTATACGCGGAAAGATGGAGAGAGAGAAAAAGGCGCTAATCAGCTAGTGGGTAGAATGGATTTAAAAGGTGGACCGTTTCTGCCTCCAGGGACCGCCTGCCTAATCGGATTTAGTACCTAATTTCCCCCCATTATTTATCTTATTTAAATAGGTTCCCCTATTAGGACCTATTAAATACCGGCGACGGAGAAAACTTTTAATCGTCTTCCCTTAATTTATATTATATTTAAAAATAAATAACGTAAAACGTTATTATAAATATTTATTTTAATCCTTTATTATTTTATAAAGTTTATTACGTTCTCGTTTAAGTATTATATATACCTTTATTTTATTCGTAATTTATATATTATTATTTTTAATAAAGGTTTTTTAAAGATATTTTTTTAATTATTTAAATTTAATTTATAATATAAATTATATATTACATTAAAGAATATATTATATTTTTTAAAATAAGATTTATATTAATTTACTTTTTTTATAATATTAATATTTTTTAATTAACTTTTCTAATTTATTTAAAATATTTTTTAATTCTTAAATATTAAATTTATAGTTATAATTTTCTATTTAATTAAATAATCGTATTTATTATATTAGTAATTAAGCTAATATTTAACGATTATTTTTAATTTATACCGAATTAAATTATCGTTCTATTT
This sequence comes from Apiospora marii, assembly GCF_038362585.1. Lineage (NCBI taxonomy): Eukaryota > Fungi > Ascomycota > Sordariomycetes > Amphisphaeriales > Apiosporaceae > Apiospora > Apiospora marii. Next base: position 2,359,892 of record NW_027117375.1, on the reverse strand, counting down.
TATTTTAATTAATTTTAATAACGGTAATATCCGTTTAAATAAATCCTTTTTTTAAAAACGTAAGCGCTAAATATTTAACCGATATAATAAAGTAAATATAATAATTATTAAAAAAGTTTAATTTATATATTAAAAAGCTAACCTTTTTAAATATAATTTAAAGTTTAGATTTTTATTAAAAGAATTTCTATAATAATTTTTTAAATAAATTATAACTATAATAGAATTTTAAATAAATTTTATCGTTAATAATAAAATTAATTATATAATAACGGTTATTATAGCGGTATTTTATTATAATTGCGGTAAAGTTTATAACGAATTTAATATTTTCGCGAATATAATCCCTTATAAATTTTATATTAACGAAAACGTGTTTTATTTCGCCGGTATTAATAATAATATTTATTAAACTCGGAAGTTTATATTTAAATAATTATTTATATAATATTAATTTAATTATTTATAAAAAAATATTATTTAAATTTTATTATAACGTTAAAATAAAATTAATTTAATTATATTTAAAGTTTATAAAATTCTAATACTAGATTATTAATTTAACTTTTTAATTTTTATATTTTAAAAGTTTATCGTTTTAAAGATATTAAGTAATAATTATAAATAAATTAATTTATAATATAAATTAAAAGTTTTTTTAAAAATTATTTATAAATTTTTTATTATAATTAAAAATAATACCTTTCGAAATTTCTTAATTATATATTATAAATATAATTAAAAAAATAAAACTTTAATTCTTTATTATATATTTTTTATTTTTAAAAATAATTAAAGTTTATTTTAATATAAAATAAGAAATAATAAATAAAACGTTAAAATATATCGTATAAGGTTTACTTTTAAGCTATTATAAGGTTCTTTTTAAAGCTATTTTAAATAAAATAATAATAAAATCGATAATAATAATTCGTATTAATAATAAATTTTCGCGTCGTATTAAAATATAATTTCCGAAACTTTATTATTTATTTATATTATTAATTATATATATTAAATAATATATTTTATATTTCTTTATATAATACTTTTTTCGTTTAAATATAAAATCGGATAAAAAATTTATTATATATTTTAAATTAAAATAATAACGATTATTATATATTATTTATAAAAATTTATATATTATTTTATAAAATATATATAAACGTTTTTTTTTTTTATATATTAATATTATATAATAATTTATATTAAAATTTAAATAAATAATTAAAATAAGTTATATTATAATAATTAAATATTATATTATTTATAATAATATTTTTTAAATTGTTAATTAATTTTATAAATTTAGTATTTTTTTAATATATTTTTATTATATAATCTTTTATTTTTAATTTTATTAAAATTTTAATTTAAATAAATTATATTTTATTTAAAATAATTAGTTTATTTATTTATTTAAAGGTATTTTATTTTATTTTTAATCGGTTAAATACGTTAAAAATGAAATTAATTTTATTTATTATATAATAAATTTAAAAGTTATATTAAGAAAAGTAAATAAAAACGTTTACTAATTTTCGATTAAATTTATTTATATTTATTGTATTTAAAGTAATTTAATTAAAAATTCTTTTTATTACGTCGTAGTTTATTAAAATAATTATAAGGAAGCTCGTAAATTATATTATAATTTTTATCTATTGTATTATTTAAATAAAGTAAATAACTTTAAATTTAAACGGTTTATATCGTATTTTAAGGAACGATAAGTAACGATTTAAAAATATAATAAGTAAAATAATATTAATTAGGATTAAAGAATCAGGTTATTATTTATATTTATTCTTAATATAAAATAATATAACTTTAAATCTTTTTTTAAAGGATTTATCGATTTAAATAAATAATTACCGTTTAAGATTTTAATAATTTAAGTTTATTTTATTATATATAATTTTTTATAATATTTCAAATAATTATAGTTTAGCTTTAATTAAAATAAATAATATAGCGTTATAATAAGCTTATTTTTTAAATAGGTTTTTATTAACTATTTTATTTTATTTTTATTTTTTAATTAATAGCTTAATTTTTTTTTTTATAAAAGTTCGAATAACTATATATAATAAAAAATTAAATATTTAAAAAATTTTATACTTTTAAAATATTATTTAAAGCTTTATAAATTAATTAAAAAAATTAATTATTTAATTATTATAAAACGTTTTTTAATTATATTAAATTTAAATATATCGACTTTAAATCTTAATAACTCGATTAATAAGTATTTAAGAAAGGATTTTTTTAAATTTATAACGATATTTTTTAATTTAAATAAATTAAAAATTATATAAATATAGCGAATATAGTTTTTAAAAGTTTTTAAAAAAATTATAATATTATTAATAAAAACGTAATAAAATATTTTATACGGTTTTAATAATTTATTTATAAATCGTTATATATATATTATAAAATTTTTAAAATTTATAAATATTATTATCGATTTTTTAAAACTTTTATAATTTATAATAATAAATTTATCCCGAAATTTAAAATAAATTCGGAATTAATAATAAAATTAAATTATATTAATAATAATAATTTATTTATAATTATAAATATTATTAATTATTTCGGTTTATAATAATAAAGAATAAAAGTTAGGTATTATAACGAAATTAAATAAACAGAAATTAACGATAATTTTTACTTTTAATTTACTATAAATATATTTTTAAATAATAAATAAAAAAGTAATAAATAGGTATAATTTATTAACTTATTTAAGCTATTTTTTTATATAATATATTATAAATTTTATTTAATATTTATTAATTTCTTTAATTAAAAGAATATATATATAAATTTAATTTTTTATTATATTAATTTTTTATTAAAGGAATTTTTATTTATTAATTTTTAAATATATTTACGATTTTTCGATTATATTAAATATTTAAATATTCGTTAATAATTTTAATTAATTTAATAATTTAAATAAAGTTAATAATATATACTTTTATTTCTTTAAGGGTTTTTTATTTAAAGAGATTTTAAAATTTATTAATATTAAAAATAAAATATAAATTTATAATTTTAAATTTATTAAAAGTTAAATTATTTAATAAGGAAATTAAAAATAAATAATTATTAAAATCCGTAATTATATTAAATATATAATTAGATATAAATATTAATAAATTTATAAAAATTAAATTTATAGTTAATATAAATATATTAATTTTAAGCGTAAATAAAATTATTTTAAATATAATAATTATAATAATAAAGTTTATATTAAATTTTATATTAATTAAGGTAAAACGGTTAATATTAATATTAAATAAAGAAGGTATTATTAAATTAATTAGAAATTATTATATAATTAAAATAATAATTATATTTATAAAAATTAAAACGGGTTTTATATTAATTTTAATTATTATAGTAATAATTATTAATATAATTATAAAACTTTTTTAAAAAATATATAAGAAATTATTATTAATATTCTTATTAATAAAACTTAATTTTTATTTTTTACCGATTTTTATAAATTTATTTATATTATTTATTATTAAAATTATTTAAATCGATTTAATATTTATAATAACGTTTATAATAAAAATATTTTAAAAATAAAAATAAAAATTATAACCTTTTAAAAATAATTTATAATTTACTTCGATATAAATAAATTCTTTCGGAAATAAAATAACTTTAAATTTATTAATAACTTTATAATTATATAAATAAAAACGAAATATAATTTTAAATAAGAATATAAAATCGTAAAATTCTTTATATTTAACTTTGTTTATTTTATAATTAATATCAATTTAATATAAAATAAAAAAATTATTAATAAATAAAACGTTAAATTAAAGATTATTAAATACTTAATTTTTTATAATTATTTTATTAAAAATAAACTTTTTAATATTATTATATTTTATAAATTAAAATATAAGTTTTATTTATTTATTTATTTTAATTTTATTTTTATTAATACTTTATAATTTATTAAATTTTTTTTTAATAATATATTTTAAAGTTTTTAAAAATTTTTTATTAATAAAAATTATAAAAGCTTTATTATTTAAATATATATATATTATATCGCTATCGAAAATTATTTTAATTAAAATATAAAAATAAATATAATTAAAAAGAATAGAAAGGTTATTATTTAAAATAAATAATATTTTTTATATAATAAACTCTTTTTTATTAATATTAACTTTTAATAAAACTTTTAATTTTTTAAAGTTTACCTTTAAAAAATTAAATTTTTTAAAATTATAAAATTTATTATATATATAAATATAATTAAATAATATATTTTAAAAAAAAAATTTCTTTATATAATAATAATATATTTATTTATTAAACATTAATAGGGTAAATATATTTAATCCTAAGCATTTAAATATATATTTTTTAACCTATTTTTTATTATAAAATATATTATAATATTTAAAATAATTTTTATTTTAATTAAATATAAAATATTTATATTTAATATTTTTATTATTATTAAATTTAAAATCTTTTAATATAATATTGCTTTTATTATTATTTATAAAATATATTCTTTTATTATTCTAATTTTAAAAATTAATTTAATTACGTTGATTATTATAATTATATTTATTATTTTATTAATCGTTTATTTAATAAAGGATTAAATTTTTTTTAAAATATTTTTTTTTTATTTAAAAATAATATTATTTATTTCAATTATTTTTATATAAGCGTAATAAAGTATTACGAAAATTATACCGAAGGATATAAAAGTTAAAATAAAAAAATAACGATTATAAGGTATATAAGGTTAAGTTTAAAGTTAAGGATTAATTTTAAATTAATATAAGTTTAATTTTATTTAATTAATTATATTAATTAAAATATTTTTAATTATAATCGTTCCTATTTTAATAATTATATTAATCGTTAATATATTAATATAATTATAAAAATAATTTATAATTATTATAAAACTTTATATAAAAATTAATATAATATAAAAATATAATACTTTTTATAAAAGTTATTTAATTTAAATATATATAAATAAAATTAATTAATAAAAGTAATTATAAATATTATTAAATCTCGATATTTATTATAAATTAAATCTAAATTAATATAATATAAATATTAAAATTATAATTATTTAATATTCCTATTTAACGAAAATACCGGATTATTTTAACGAAATATTATTTTAAAATATTAATATTATCGATTATTTTATAAATAATTAAATAAATAGTTATTTATTTTTTAATAATACCGTAAACGTTTAATTTAAATTTATTATAAAAAATATTTATTATTTATATTAACCTTATTTAATATAATTTATCCTTTTAAAATATAATAAATTCCTTATTCTATTAAATTAAAACATTATTTCTAAATAATATTTCAAAAATAATTAAAATTTAATATATTATAAGATTATTTAAATTATTTACGAAACCTTAAATTTATATAAAAAATAAATTAACGTTTAAAAAAATAATATTTTTTTTATTATATATAATATTTAAATTATTAAAATTATCTTAATTAGGATTAAAAACTTTTAAATTTTTATATTTTAAATATAAGTCTAACGCTTTTTATACCTTAAATATTAAAAGGTTAATTAAAAACGAAAACGGGTTAAATATAAAAAGAATATTTATTAAAAATAATAAAATTAATTAATTATTATTAATTAAAACGGCGTTAATTTTTTTATTTATATTATTATTAATTTTATTTTTTATATTCTTAATTTTTTCAAATAAAATAATTCGTAAATTATTAAATATAATATTTATATTATTCTAAATAATTTATATAACGTTTCTTATAAAATTTAAGAATTTATTAATTATAACTTTAATACGGCTAATATAATTATTAAAATTTAAAATTATTTTTTTATTAATATTAAATTTATAATAAATATAGCTAATTATTTTAAATTTATTTCTTTAATTAATAAATTCGCCTTTTCGCGGTTAATTTAAAGCCGGTTTCGAGTTTAATACGATTACCTAGTCGATTATTACGTTTTTAAAATCGGAATAAATTATAAAGCGAAGAAACGTTAATTTATTAAACGCGTCGAATAATTTATTAAAAACGTTAATAAAAGGTATATCGAGATATTTATTTAATATTAAATTTAATATAAATAATTAATAAATTTATAATTAAATAATAAATAAAAATAAAAATAAAATATGAATATAAAATAAAAATAAAAAGATAAAATTATTAATTTTTTAATATATCGAAACTTTAATTAAAAAAAAAAATATTTTTAAATTAATAAATATATATTAATAACAATTATCGAAACTTTACCGATTATAAAAAAAATTATAATATTTATAATAATAATAATAATAATTACCGAAATTTTATATATTAAAATTATTTAAAATTAAATTAGTATACGCGATTAACCGATCGATAAAAATACTTATTAAGTTATGTTCGTAAGGATTTAAAATATTTAATTAATTAATTCGTTAAATTTAATTTCTTAAGTTATTATAAATAATCGCAATTTAACTTTATATATTAAAACTTTAACGAAATTAATAATAATATAAAAAACGTACTAAATTTTTAACTTTTTAAATTAATTATAAATATAAATAAACGTTTTATAAAAATATTATTATTTAATAAATTAATTAAAAAGATATAAATATTAATATATTTATATATATATAAAGAAATAAAAAGAAAAAAAAAACGTTAATTAATTAATAAGTAAAATAAATTTAAAAGGTAAACCGTTTCTACTTTTAAGGACCGCCTGCTTAATTAAGTTTAATACTTAATCTCTCTCCACTATCTATCTTATCTAGGTGGGTCCCCCTACTGGGGCCTATCATGAGACCTGTTGGTATAGTACGAGGAATAGTCGCTTACGCATTCCGGTGGTGCTTTCTAGTGTGTATGTGGTTACTATAATGGACATATAGGTATAGGTTCCCTCTTAAAAAATTGTTAAATTTTTAAATTAGATATACTTTTTAATTAATAATATTAAATAAAAAACTACCCTTTTAAACCTTATTTTTATATTATAATATTATTATATATATATTAATTAATATATTTAATTTTAAAATATATTAATTTAATTTAAAAAAGTTTAAAAATATTATAATATTAATTAATAATAAGTTTATATTATAGCTAACTTATATTTACTTATACATTTAGTGTAATTTTATTAACAAGCCGCAATATACCTATAGGGGTTCGAATTTAACAAACTTTCAAGGGGTTAAGTGTACAGTACACTCTCGTGGGACGCCCGCACTAAAATGATAATGCCCGCTTCGAATCGATGTTGGTTGCTTCATCAGAATTGTACATTCCAACTTCCATCGACTGGCAGACTGGGTGGTCCGGACTTTGAAAAGCTAGGGCGCTGGTGCCTAACTCTAATTGCCTGCGTCTGGCGCTAGCATCAGACGGTCCAGACTTGCCTGCCTGCACTTAAGGCAGAAGCCTACCTAGCACGTGCCTTCGCGTTTTCGATTTTGTTGACTTGCCACCGAGTCGCGCTGCCTCCAACACGCCCCTCAACCCAAAATCCATCTCAGTCTCTGAGGCAATTGATCTTCGATTTCTTCACACTCCAATCTTTGACCCAAGTAGAGTATAATTGTCCTTCCTTATCAGATCAATTTGTCGGAACAAGAGACACCTCTCGACATTCAAGATGTCTGAAGAGTACGAAGATGTGCAGGATGGGGACGAAAGTGGCATGACTGGCCCTGGCGCACCTACGCCACTCTCAGCACTTGAGGTATGCATCGAATTTTTATCACAACCAGTCTTTGCGGCGAACTGACTTGCTCGAAAAAGGGTGTTGCGGGTCTTACGAAACGTGATATCCAGTTGATCACAGATGGCGGTTTCCAGACTGTCGAGTCTGTTGCTTACACGCCGAAGCGTGTACTTGAGCAGATCAAGGGCATTTCCGAGCAAAAGGCCACTAAGATCTTGACTGAAGGTAAGTCTGGAAACCCGATGCCCATGGCGGCCTCCCACAATCCACTCGGTGGGCAAAACAGACGAATATACTGACATTACTACAGCCTCAAAGCTGGTGCCAATGGGCTTCACAACGGCCACAGAGATGCATCAGCGGAGAAGTGAGCTGATCTCCATTTCCACGGGCTCCAAAAACCTTGATACCATGTTGGCCGGTGGCGTCGAGACCGGGTCAGTTACCGAGCTCTTCGGCGAATTTCGTACCGGCAAGAGCCAAATCTGCCACACGCTGGCCGTCACCTGTCAGCTTCCCTTTGACATGGGCGGCGGCGAGGGCAAATGCTTGTATATTGACACCGAGGGCACATTTCGGCCTGTGCGCCTGCTGTCTGTTGCCAATCGGTTTGGTCTGAATGGAGAGGAGGTGCTGGACAACGTTGCCTACGCACGAGCCTACAATTCTGATCACCAGTTGCAACTCTTGACTCAGGCTTCGGCCATGATGTGCGAGACGCGCTTCTCGCTTCTGATTGTGGACAGTGCCACGTCACTCTACCGAACGGACTTTCTGGGCAGAGGCGAACTGTCATCGCGCCAGACGCATCTGGCCAAGTTCATGCGTACGTTGCAGAGGTTGGCAGACGAGTTTGGCATTGCGGTTGTCATCACCAACCAGGTCGTTGCTCAAGTTGACGGTGGACCGAGCGCCATGTTCAATCCGGACCCAAAGAAGCCGATTGGAGGTAATATTATTGCCCATGCCTCGACTACCAGAATCAGCTTGAAAAAGGGTCGCGCAGAGACGCGTATCGCAAAGATTTATGACAGTCCTTGCTTGCCAGAAAGCGACTGTCTGTTTGCTATCCAGGAGGATGGTATCGGAGACCCAGCTCCCAAGGACGTGGAAAAGGACTGAGTGGGCGGGCAATTGGAGATCATCGGCAGAGATCTCTACTTGAATTAGATAATTCCATGATGATGTTACGACATGGATGGATGGATACATTAGCATAGCTTTTGGCGTTGGGACGTTAGATCTGCATTCATTCTTGCATTTTTGCTTTGAATCTGGCACCTTGTTTGCCCCCGTTGAAGCAGAGTTTTAATTACGTGTTGCAAGCGCGGTTCGCGTGGAATGCAATGTTGTTTTACTGCTTGTTATTTTGGTAAACTGGCCCCCCCCCCCTTTCACTGCCTGATGTTATCACCAAATGAATATTTCCGTCCACAGAAGCTAGCTCCCTTAGAAGAAAAACAAAACCTGGCTATCTTGCTTAGGTAGCCTTTTCTTCCTGTGATGGCAAAGATAAGCAGATGCCCCTTTCCTTTCGTAAATAAACCGTATTTCATGTCTAATTGTGGAATGGACAATATAAAGATTCTTGAAATTCACGTGTCCCTGAGGTACTGCTTAAGCTGTAAAGCAGTTAGTATTTATATGTACCTACATACATGTACATACATACAGTTGATGTCCACCAGGTAGGTGCCTGCGGTCCACAAATTCCAAGCTCAATTGCAAGTCGTGCCAAGCCTAAGCCAGCCTAAAGCCAGCCCGAGCTTGGGCGGTTGCCGATAGCATAGCAATGCAAACATCGGCCAAACAAATCCATTCGATAATTATTCTGAAAGCTCTCCATCACCGCGTCCTGGCCCATTATAGCATCACAAACCGCGCCCAACATCGCAATCACCCCAGCACCACCGATTATACTGCGCGCTGCCAGAGCGCAGCCTTGATGGGCTCGGCATGGCTTCCAGGGAACTCTTGTATCTTCACAAGGAGACAAAATTGAATCTTGAGCCGACTTCAAGCTCCTACCTCGTCGATGTTAAGCTCCCGTCCGTCAACTCTCAAGGCCGTCGCGGCCCCATCCGGGCCAACAACACAGAGGACGAGAAGGTCTTCCGAATACAAAACTGCGCGACAGCCTCGTCTGTCTACCACCGAAAGCATCATGCTGGCCCTAAGAGTTTCTTGTGGAGGGTCCTGGACGACAACACCGTCCTCAACCTGCGCGCCGTAGATGTTGGTAGGACAAAGAAGGGCCCCGAGGCCAACGTAGTCCTCAATCTTCGCTTCCCGCACCCCATCCGCCCTTCCTGTGTCGCGTTTGCCGACCCCAAAGACCACGATGCGCTCACTGTTTTCGTGGTGGACCGGACGAATCACCTCTACACCTTAACTTTGCGACCCGATCATTTCCGCAAACCATCTGCTTCCGAAGCTGGTCTCGCCGACTCGTGCAAGATATACACGTCTTCCGGCTTCAGCTTCAAACATCCACACAGGCTCCTTGCTGTCAATGACGATCTACTCGTCGTCACAGTACACGACGGTGGTAACATTCGACTGGACCGGAACAAGGCTCATGATGGTGAGTTTACAACAATAACAACATCAACACTGTTGTCGCTGCATAGCTAACTCAGATCTAGCTTCGAGCCATCCATGGAAAGAGACATTTTACAACTCCAAGGGATGGACCCAAGGCTTCAAGAGCTTCCTGAAAGGCAGCCATACCGTTAAGTACGGGGGTGTCAACATGGATCTGGCCGCAGCAACCTCGGTAGCTGTTTCCGACTTCGGTCTCAACGACAACAATATCTTCATGTTCACAGTTTGCCTCGATCATCGGCTGCGTGCTTGGGATCTCAAAACCGGGCAGATCCTTGAAGCTAGAGACTTGCTGGATGCGGAACGAAACCCTCAGGAAGTCGGCAAATGGACTATCGACCCATCGCAGAGCAACCTGATTCAGATCGTCGGCTCGACAGACGGAAAACGCACGGGTGTCACGTATTCCCCCATTGGTACCGGCGAATTCAAGTTCTGGAACATCGAAGCCGACCAAGAAGGTTTGACGATCCGTGACTTATTTCCGCGTGCGCGTCTGATTCCTTCACCTCCCTCTGGATCAGATGTGTGGACTGTCGCCGATTTTGTGGTTGCGCAAGACGCATCACGGGAAATTCAGATCTGGATTTTGTGGAAAAACAATATGAACCACCAGGTCCAACATCTCGTATCCCCGATCCATGATGTGGAAGATGCCTGGCAATCGGGTTGGACAGCCGCTGTTCCGGACCGTACAAGTCCCCGGGCACCAGAATTCAATGCGTGTGACCCTACCGATGTTTCGGAGAAGTGGTTGGAAGTGATACTTTATCCTGGTAGATTCACACGGGCCACGCTTGAAACCGCCCTTTCCATATACGAGCGAGGTCTCGGGACCCGGAAAGAGACGTCTTCGCGAGCTAGCCAGGGCTTGGCTGAGGCTATATGCTCTGCTATCGCATCTACTTCATCGCTAGATCGAAGCTCGTCGGGCGGTATGGACTACGAATCATTCCGAAATTCGAGCGACCAGCAGTGGCGATGGTTTTGTCGCTTGGTCCTGGAACTGGACAAGCAACGTGGAGAGGCCCTGGCCTTGACATTCGATGCCGACTCGGACCTGACATGGGTAGTTTGTGCAGACAGCTTGTCTGCCATTCGGGAATGCAACCAGTTGGAGCAGATCTCCCACAATCCTACGGCTAGCTACGAAGGACTGGACCTCGTAGCTTCCCTTGTCACCACTGGTTTGACATTTTTCGATGGGTTCTCGGACAGCATGCGTGACATATGCCATTCAGTACTTCGCTCGGAACTCTTTGAGGACTCGCCCAAGACGGATCGCGAACGGATCCAATATTTCTCAGACAAAGCCGGATTCTGGCGGCAGACTTCCGACGAGGACTGTGCCGTAGTCACCGACGCCTTTGGGCCAACCTTCCAGGCCGTGGTCCCTGATTTGTACCAGAAGCTTTCCGAGCTTATGGACCCCCCTGCAGATTCGATGCGGGACAGTCAGGAGCCCTTGACCGAGTTTGGACGAAAGATGGCTGTGAGAGCAGTCCAACAGATGGCTGAGTTACGATGGAATATCTGTCTCAGCCAACTGATCCTCCTAGTTCATATGGAGTTCGAATTTGACAACCCCGAAGACGCCCTGAGCAGGAGATTGGACATTGGCACGGTCTACCGGTATCTGATTAGATGTCTACGGAGACTTGAACTAGTTCGATGGCTGGCGAAGACACAAATCACGGTGCCGCTAGCAAAAACAGAGAGATCGAATTCGGTGGGAAGCTCGCCAGTTGCTGCAAAGCGCACAGGGGAAGACACTCAATCTATCACGACGCTGGAGTGGACCACGGGCCACCTGCTGGAAGTTCCGGATATGGGTTCCCTCTCCCTTGGCATCACCGACATTGCTTCCAATTTCTGTACCTCGGATAGCAGCATTGAGCTGCCGTCGCAGAATCTGCAGTGCGCCCTTTTGGTCCAGAGCAGGTCGGACTTGGCCGCAGAGCTGGCTCCGTTCTCAGAACTTGACCCCTTTTCTACCTATGTGCAAGGACGCGTCCACCTTGCGCAGAGGGATTTCACCACAGCTGCCACGTATTTCAAGAAAGCAGCATACGGTCTCAGTAAGGATTGCTCGTCGTTCTCTTCTAATCACTCACTAACTGCTCTCACCACAGGCGTCACTCGAAAGCATGTAGACAGGCAAAGTAGCGGCTTGCTTGATGATACGGAATGGCGATTGTTCTACTCGGGACTCCCACGATACTACTGCCACATCGTAGCCCTTTTGGAGAGACAGAGAGCACACTCATACGTTGTGGAGTTCGCTCGGCTAGCTCTCGAGTTTGTCAATGACAATACACCAGATGCCGCCGAGATGCGGACGGAGATTCAAAGCCGCTTGTTCAGCGGCGCCATTGGCGTTTCTCAGTTCGACTTGGCTCATTCTACGCTGGTAGCCATGTCCGACCATGCTCTACAGCACTCGTGCCTGCGAACACTTATCCAGAAGATGTGTGACAACTTGCATAATGCCGAGCTTGTCCAGCTGCCTTTCCCCAGCCTGGAGAACGCGGTCGACGACATTCTCGCTCAAAAGTGCCTGACCACGCAGGACGTTGTTACCGGCGTCCCGTACCACCAGATCCTCTACGCATGGCGCATCAAGCGCAATGATTACCGTGGAGCGGCATCCATCCTGTTGGATCGTATACATAAATTGCAGCAGCTCGGGGAGGCGGATGAGCAGAATGGCGATGACGTCCTGGATACGGCTGTGACGAGACAGTACCTCATGCTGATCAATGTTCTGAGCTGCGTGGATCACAAGCAGGCGTGGATCGCGACAGAGGAGCCGCTGCCCAAAGACCAATCGGCAAACGGCACGCCGAAGAGGAAAGTGGTAACGTTGGCCGATATCCGCAGCAAGTACCAGGCTGAGCTGGACCGAGTTGCTGCCATACAAAACAACCAGTTTGGGTTCGCCGCAGGGGACGAGATGGACGTTTTGTGATGAGAGAAGTGAAAAATGAATAGCGAGAGGACAGGCGGTTTCTTACAAGCAGATCTCGACCGATGGTGTATAGTATCAAAAACGTCGTTGCTGATTAATGATATATTTCGGTGGTCTCATGTGGTGTTTGCTTGATGTCTTGGCTTCCGGGGACAGTAGGATACAATATGAAAGGGCTGCTGAGGGGGCCTATGATGCGTAATGATTTGGATATTGTCCGTATTTTTATTACAGGAGTGCCTCTAAAGACCTATAAACGCCATGCCACCCATGCTCAAGAATTCGCCAACAACTGCCTAAGTACAAAAAGGGGGAGGAGGGTCAGTTAGTTACCCACCCTCTGCAACGTTTCAGTTCTATCCCTCAACGGGCATTGGCATAGGACGCGCGGGATCAGGGACAGCTGTGATTTGTGATTGGCCCTGTACGACATCGGGTGCTTGCCGGTAAAGGATGATTTCAGACTGCTTGAAGTATCTCCTAGCGTCCTCATCTATCAGCACCAGACTAAGGTAGTACCGCGTAGAGAACTTCTTGTTGACGTCCCGGAAAGTCGGCGTCAAGTCAAATCCGCCCAGGAAGAGGCGGATAGGGATGGTCTCGCCTCGGGAAGGAGAACCGTCCATAATCTGTAGGCCGGATCTGTCAGTATTACACCTCACATATGGATATCTTGGGATGGTTATGGGAGCTTACTTCGAAGCGCACGAGCGTTTCGCTCTCGTTGTACTGGTTCGGGGCGGCGCCCGTGGTCTCGCGCCGGATGATGCTCAGCTCCATGTGCTTGATCTTGAGTCGGACCAGCAGGAAGTAGATGCGGCCGACAATAACGTCTTTCAGATGGTACTTGCTCTTGGAGTACTCGAACTCGATGTGGAGGCAGTCCTCGATTCCCACGTCCATCTTGATGCTGCTGTTGATCTCCGGGGGGATGCGATAGCTGTAGACCCAAATGTCCTTTTCGCGGATGACGTCGGCCATGCGGCGGGAGACGGTGACGCGGACGAGATAGCGCAGCTTGACGTTGATGCCGTTGTAGGACTCGTACTGCTTCTCCACGTTCTTAAAGTTGAAGTCGAACGTCTGCGGGTGCTGCAGCTCGCCGGGCGCCGCGAGCTCCTGGTTGAGCGAGAGGAATTCGTAGTGGTTGCCGCGGTCGAAGAACATCTCTGAGGGGCGTCTTAGTTTCTTCTTCACGGTGTCGATGCCTGTACATGAAAGAGGACAAAGATAAAGTCAAGGGCAAACTGAGGGGGAAGGGGGCGGTGGTTGGCCATGGTGACAGTTTGCGCAGTGTTGTCGAGAGAACGGAACGAACGAACGAACGAACGAGCGGAGAGGGATGGGAAGTGGATTCATTGCTGGTGCTGCTGGTGCTGCTGCTGTGATTGTTGTTCACGTACCTATTGTGCCGATAAACTGCACCTTGATGCCTGTGTGTTCTAACCTTTTGCCGTCTTTGGGTCGTATCGTCACAGCGCCCTTGACGCTCTCGCCGTCCATGTATAGCGGCGCCTTCTCCCGTCGGTTCTTGTCAAGCTTGACGTCGACCATGGAGCGCTCGTCGGCATCTTCGAGGACCACGTCGATGTCGACGGGGGTGGCAAAGAAGTACGACATGGCTGAGAGGCTCAATTGGATAATTGGGTGGGAGGTATAAAGTGGTATGGAAAGCAGAATGCGATGCCTGGCCGTCTCGCTCTCGTCGCAACGCGCAACCTAGCTTCAAGAGTGCCTGTGCCTGGGGGAGAAGGTGGAGCGCTGCGGGTTGCTCTGCTGCAATCGTCACTGCGGTACGGAGTACGTAGACAGGCTCACAGGTACCTACCTTGCTACCTCTTTAGACGAGCTGACAGGGGCAAACAGATAGACAGCCGTAGGTGGCTACTCATCGGCAGGCCGCAGTTTGAACGCCGACTGACGCATGTGGGGATGTCGGTGCTCACCAAAGACCGGGAATCACCAATTAATGGGCGAAGAAGAAAGACGGCCAATCAACTTGCAGTATGATGTACAGTGAAAATTGTTAGAAGACAAATCGATTAATTTAAAGATTCAGCTGGCATCCGTGTTTTCAGATCGCAACTCTTCATGGAATGAGGAAGACAATTCTATCAGATACCTAACACATAGGGAGGAAGCTTGGGCACCCTATTCCAGCGTACATACCTCTTAATCAGCTCCTGCATGCTATCTGGAGAACATATTCGTGTGAAGTGTATGCTGCATATCAATAATAACCGGGAGGGCCTCACTCGCGATAGCCAGAGAAATTGCATTGAAGGAATCGCATTACCTTTGGAACCTGCAATGGCAGTCAAGATGCAAGTATCCATCAACAAGCAGCCAGCATGCCCGCACTTACAGATGTACCTATCAAATGTGTAGGCGTATATCCAGTACTTTGCATGTAACGGAAATCCAGGCGGCAGGAGATAATAAGTGGGCCGTGATCAGATTGGAGCTTGCCTGCCTCAGCCAAAGTGTTTATGGTGGGGTCGTTTCTCTCCAGCCACGTCAATCAGCCACAGCGCGATCCGATAAGGTGCAAGTGTGCCCTAGTGTGCCTCGCCTTTCACAATTTTTTACGAGTAATTTTTGGTGCGGGCTAAGCACTCTCACTCCGAAATTGATTGAATCTATCTCGACGTTTGGCTTGTGGCCCCGAAATTGGACTTCACATCACCGCATCTCAACTCCCTCAGGTATGCACATGTCCCCAGACATTCCACTCCCGACCTGTCTTGCCGTCGTCGACACTCTCGAGATCCGATTTTCTCGAGAATCGCAGCAATAGCTCTGGCAACAAATAACTAACTTCAGCCCTTCTGAACACACAGGTCGACATCCGCCAACCCCGACGACAAGATGCGTTACATTCACAGCGAAGAGACCCTGGAGGTGCCCGAGGGCGGTACGTGATCCTGATTTTTTCCCTTGGGAGGATTTCAATTTTTGGCAACTTGCGCGCTGCATATGCGGTATTGAAGGGCACGCAATGGATTTTCGACAAGCAGGGGGGAAAAGATTCAACGAATGCGACATTCACCCATCGATCAATATGCTGACCTGGTTTCTCTGCGAATAGTCTCGGTCCAGATCAAGGCCCGTAACGTCACCGTTACTGGTCCCAAGGGTATGCAATGTCCCGAAACCCGGCGTCGGTGATTTGTCTAACGGAGGAAACAGGCAAGCTGTCCAAGGACCTGAGCCACTTGGCTGTCAACTTCTCCCACCCCAAGAAGAACGTTATCGGCATCGAGATCCACCACGGCGCCCGCAAGAATGTTGCCGCTCTCCGCACTGTCCGTACCCTCATCAACAACCTGATCACTGGTGTGACAAAGGGCTACAAGTACAAGATGCGTTACGTCTACGCCCATTTCCCGATCAACGTCAACATCGACAAGAACTCCGAGACCGACTGCCACGAGGTCGAGATCCGCAACTTCTTGGGTGAGAAGATTGTCCGCCGCGTCGTCATGCGCCACGGCGTCGACATCGAGCCCTCCAAGAACCAGAAGGATGAGTTGACGCTCACCGGTATCTCCCTGGAGGATGTCTCACAATCTGCCGCCGATATCCAACAGATCTGCCGTGTCCGCAACAAGGATATCCGTAAGGTAAGAGAAACTACGGCTACTGATCTAGCTTTAGGACACGCTTGCTGACATTACCCGCCTCGCAGTTCTTGGACGGTCTGTACGTGTCGGAGAAGGGCCACATCGAGGAGGAGGCTTAAAAAGGGCGGAAATGGATCGGACGTCATGGTTTCTTTGCTGCTTTTGGGTCTCATTAAGGAGTGACCGGGGTTCTACATTTGCATCACTTACGTGGCAAGATTAGCTACGAAAATGGAACGGATCCTTTACGAAGCACATCTCGATCTCCCCAAATGTGACACCAATGAGCCTCCCTTGGCCCACGGAGCAGCCGACTCGACTCCAGATAGGATGCTCGGCATCTTGCGAGGACGCTTGCTAGCTGAGTTCGGTACAAGAAGGTTCATCTACGCGTTGATCTTCTCGGGTTATGGAGTCCAGTATGGGTGACGATGTTACGATTGTAGCTACTCGTGGATCACCAAGTTCACTGGTAATATACACAGTTAAACCAGCCATCTTTTAAGCAGGGCCTATGATGTTACATCAAGGGATGCACCCATGTCGTTTTCGTGATTCATCCGTATGCATTGCTGCCTGCAATCCAGGCATGTCTGATATGTAGAGCACGAGTCAAGAAATTTGATAAGTACCTGCTATGATGACCAAATGTTGAGTTATAGAACGGGTATCTTATCATTGTACCAAGTCTATGTTGCGAAGGAGAATTCTCACAAAAATACAAAAGCAAGCGGAGCAAATCTTAATTCCAGGAACTCCATATGTCCAGGAGAAGAAGAGGCAATCGTATATTCCTTTCTCATACCCGAGACATTCTCATTGCGTCTCGTCCAGTCCCAAACTGATAAATCATTGGGTCGCATATATTCATTCCGTCCTTCCTTCGTGTTCTTCTTCGTCACTCGAGGGAAATCCGGTTTTTCCCCCAACCTTCTTTTCCAGAAAAACATACGTCTCATCTCATCTTGTTCCGTTCCGTTCGTCTTCCTCGTGGAAAACAATTACTCGTGAAAAGTGCCATATAACTCTTTCAAATGGGGAAAATCAAGTGGGACCAACCAACCAACCAGCCTTCCTCTTGATGTCCCAAAACAAATCCAGAACGCCGGGGGGTCATGATCTGTGTCGCGTGATGTTGGTGCAGGGGTGTTTGTAATCTAGTGTTGATATGTGCTGATTCGGAGGTTTGCTTATTATAGACAGATCGGTATTGTGGGTGTATGTGTTTGTGTGGGTTGGAGAGAGGATCAAATATGCATCCTTAAAAGGAGAAGGAGTATGTAATGTTTGAATGTGTCACAAGGTTCCGAGGCATGCAAGTCGCTTATGAGCGTCTCGTATGCCGCGACACGCGGGAATGCGATGCCCGCGTTCCCCTGGAGTGTCGAGACCGGCGCGTCCTGCGGTCAGAGCTAGCACTACCTGTTTTGGCCAGTCAGTTATTGGATTGTCTTCATATGTCCCGGGGTAGTTGTGTGGGTGAACTTACTAGGGCTGCTCGCAGTGTAGGAGTCGGTGTAGTAGGAACTGCTCCAGTTACTCCTGGGCGGCTTGTGCACCTTCTCCTCCTTCTTCTTGTCGCCTCGTCGGAGGCCGAGAAGCAACAGCGCAGCACCGCCGGCGGTGGCGAGCCATCCGGCACCACTCGACTTGTCCTTCTCTCTCCGCGAGGTAACCGTGGCCGGGCGGCCACCGCCAGGGGCGCCGCCGAACCATGTCCGGTGAGCGGGACGTCCAGCGGCAGCGGCACTGCCATGGCGAGAGTAACGCTCCTCAATAACCTCGATCCTTTCAGTCTTCCGGTCCTTCTTCTTGCCGCCGAAGAGCGCACCCCAGAGACCGCGGACGATGCAGAAGAAGCAGAGCAGCAGCAGCAGGATAACACCGGCAATGGTGCCCACCACGATACCCGCAATAGCGCCGCCGCTCAGCGAGTTGTTGGTGGTGGTGACAGCACCGTCGGTGCTTGTCGGCTCGGCCGTTTGGCTGGCAGCAGTACCTGTGGACTCATAGATGGTCGAGCCACTGGTGACGCGATACGGGGCGGAGTACTGAGTCGTCACCACGCCCACGGTTGTGCGTACGGTCGTGCCCGTGGTCCACAATACACCGCCAGGGTTCGGCATGCACTGGCCATTGTGCTGACAGAACTGCTGGTTGGTGCAGCAGATGGGCCCGCAAGCGATCTGCCCTGTGCCCGGTTTCGGCACGCAATCGGCACCGCCGACACCAGCGCCGACTCCCTCTGTGGCGCCGGGCGCGTAGGTGCTGAACGTGCTGGTGTATGTCTTGGTTTCGGTCCATGTGGTCGTGTGGAAATTGTAACCTCCTCCGCCGCCTTGGGTCGCGCAACCTGCTATGCCGGCCGACGTGTAGCACTGTTGACCTTGCGAGCAGCAGTATTGGTTGTCGGCACCACAGTAAGAATCGCATGCGCGCTCCATGATGTAGCCATAGCCCAGGTCGCGGAGCTCATCTTTGGGGTAGGGCGACGCGGCGGTCAGGGTGGAGGTGAGCAGGAGAGCCACCAGGCACGGCTGTTGCCGCGGTGAGAATCGCATTGTGACGGTTGTGAGCTCTGGCAGACTCGGGGTGAGCTTGCTGGAATGTTGGCGCCCACGATGGGTAATGAGTGAGTGAGACAAATTGGGCCTCTTTCTCACTCTCACTCTCCTCGCTCTCGCTCTCGCTCTCTCAGTCTCCGTACTGGAGCCGCCAAGCTCAATTGACAGTCCGAGTCGCAAAGGCCGTGATTTCCACTGAATCTCGGTGTACGAGTAGATAGGACAGGAATTAGGATGAGAGAAGCACGGCGGAAAGCGCCAGCAAGCTTCAACTCAATAAAGTTGGTCTTTAATGTGAGTTGTTGTAAGTGTGACCAGGTATGATGACAGGGAGGGACGCTCAACGAGGGTGAGAACTTGGAGTATGCGTGTAAGTAAGTCTGGAGGTTAGAGCATGCAAGACAAGACTTGCAAAATGCAAGACAAGACAAGCAAGACAACAATCAGCAGGAGGAGATAGAGATGGCAGGATGGATGGGGAGAAAAAGACACAATCAAGGGTCAGTCTGAATCAGGGTACTACTAATGCACGACTTGCGTCCTTTTGGGCCTTGATTGGGGCTTTTTCTTTTCCCAACCTCTTCTCTTATGACCGTCTGCCCAAAAAAGTCGCGGGGTCGGGCAGTTCGCGACGCTGGATGGTGGTGTGTCATAGGCGATCTGCCCAAGAAAAAACAGAGGGGGCTGGCTGGTCGGCAGCTAAGGGCAGGGGTGCTTCGCTATTCGACCCAGTCAGTCAGCCAGTCTTTCTTCATTCACTTCACTTAATTCAAGTTCGGACGATGCCAGGGAGCACTCGTCCTCTTTTTTTTCTGCTCTCTGCTTCAGTTGTTCGGTTTCTACCACAATTGATTTCCACGCATGCTCTCGGTTAGGTACTCGGTGGTATGTAGGTGCAGTTTGAACGGGACAAGTCTTTGGTACCTAGTAATGATGGCGAGGTGAGTGAGTTGGCATGCAGCAAGCACACCACGAGAGAGCTGCAGACAGGATCTGGGATCGTTGCCGGGTGCTAGGCCTGCTTTACAGCGACCGGGATGGTTGACTGGACGACAACTAACAGCCCGATAGAGTTGCGAGACAGGGGTCTCTCTGACAGCTATCTGGCTGGAGCGCGTAAGCGTGTAGCCGGGCGATTGCCAAGTAGTTCGTATCCTCCAAGCTGGGCCTCACCGTTTCCCAGTTCCAATCATGCGCAACTACTTGCTACTCCATCAAAGTAACTCGGGCTCCGTCATTGCAGATCGTACTATGGAAACCAAATCCATTATTCAGGAACCGGCGCCCTGCCATAGGTCATCTCGAACGCAGTATAGTAGTATATGTAGCATGGACTTGCTGAATATACTCTCGTCCATCAAGGCCTCGGAACGGAGCGGGCGTTCCAAGGTTCTGGGTCCTTGTACCTGACGTCTCTCTACCTAAGCTTTTATCAAGTAGGCAAAGTACAACCTTGCTTCGTTTCGAAACGACCTACTATCGTTGCAAGTCGGTTTCGGTGCGATGACGTTCGAGGAGGCAGCCCGAAGATTTCCTCTCACGATATGTCCTGAACGTGAACCCAAAGCAAGCTCTTACACCAACACGCATACACATGCGTTGCTGGTATGATTGCATCTGCCTACCTTATAGGTATATTCGCACGTGCAGTGGATGCAATCACCTGTTCCCTGTGAAACGTTCACGCCCGCCGCTTACGTGCAGCAACCAGTCGCCCGAAAAAGAAGGCTCGAGAAGAGGGAGACGGAGAGGGCATCTTGAAATTGCCAACAATGAGAAGTTCAGGAATTATCTTGAGTAACACCGACTGCAGGGCGAGCCGTCTGTCTCCCATCGTCTAAAGGTGGAATACGGATGATCGGTAACTCTCATGGTGGTTACACTGAAAGTAAGTGCTCTTGATCAGTCCTGGTATACAATATACTTCTCTTACGGTCCTTCAGAGTGCAACTGGATGTGATCACCTCCCTAGTAGTCAAGTTATCCAATGCCAAGACCGACACGTTTACAACAAGATCCATGATACCGCTTGAACACTGCACATGCAAATAGACATGAAGAGGACTTCTTGTATCCAGAATGTATCTGATTAGGTGGGCACATGTGATTCTAATATATTATATACATTCGGCGGTATATACCACCGTCCTTTGTTTGCACGGCGACGCATCAAGCGAAATCGATACCGGCAATATGGTCCTGCAAGTTTGAGTGGTCATCTCGCGGCAACAAGCCAATCAATCACTCAGACCACGAATCTCTGGTTCAAGATCTGACAACGAGGTCCACGCTGTTGTTACCCGACATGCAGCCGTCAGTAAATACCAAATGAGTTGAATCTATACTCATTTGGTCTATGGCAATATCTAGAACCATCCAAATCTACCAGTTAATGAGTGTGTAAGTGCGTGCTGTGACTATGTAGCTTGGGTACTTTAGGTAGGTCAGAAGCTGAGTGAAGTGATCTCAGATGCAGAGCCCCACTAAAGCGTCGGCGCTCCAAAAGGCCGCAAGGTCCAGCTGCTTGACGTACCAACGTACGTGCTTGCTGCGGTTGGAGTTGGAGCTTCAAGTTGGAATAGCCACACCATCGACACCAGTCCTCAGACATCAGACCGCACCACCCGCCTGACTCGGGCCACCTCCATTCACTTTGCGCCATCGCATTCAACTTCCCCTCTTCGCTGCCAAACTTCACTTCGCCCACTCGAGAAAGTGTTTCTTGACCACGCCTGAAATAAAGCTATTGGACCGTGTGAGGCCATTACAGGCATCATCATGTCTCTGGATCCGCCTCCGTACCTCGGTTCGCTCCAGAACAACATCAGACAGCGTCCGATACCTTGGGAAGGCGCCGTCCGTGTCGGTACCGTCACCGATGCCCAACTCGCCCAGATCCGAGCCGTAGATAAAGTCAGAAAGGAACAGAGAAAGCAGGTGGTCGAGGCTGATCTGGATGGCTACCGAATACTCTTTGTTGGCGGCAACGGCACGCCGGGCGTGTTCGAGTCGGCAAGCAAGCGCTCCGAGGTGCTTCAATACATCCTGGTGCTGTTGAGCGATTTGCTTGATGGTAAGCTTCCCTCGGTCCTTCCCTCGTTTGCTACCTCATTGTCCACATCCCATTTCGTGCTCTGCGACTTCCAATACTGCATGCCATTTTTCTAATGCTAACCTATGGATATCGTACAGCTGTACCTTCGCTGGCAAAGGCCTTGTTCAAGGACGCAGACCCCTACAAGCATTTCCTACCGCTCCTGGCGCACTCGACCAACCCCGAAGACCCTATCCCCTTACTGACCTCGACCGTTCTGACCACCCTGATGGCGAGATCGCAAGACGAATCTGCCGCAACCGAAAACGCCCTACCCCTGATCTTAAGCTACCTTTGCGGCTTGGCCAAGAACTCAAACGACGCGGGACTGCAGGACATCGCTGTCACCGAATATTCGGCCTTGCTGTATGGGCAGTCTTCCAGGCAGCTATTCTGGAAGCAGAAGAGCGAGACTGTCACCCCGCTTATCGAGATCCTCAGAAAAGCCGCCGGCATTGGCGCCGACACGTCAGCCAGCCTGTGGAGTGGAAGCTCTACTCTCCGGGGTAGCAGTGGCTTTGAGGGCTCACTGGGCGGTGGCGTTGGACTCCAGCTCCTGTACCATGTCCTGTTGGTCATGTGGCAGTTGAGCTTCGAGGCCGAGGATATCGGCGACGAGATGAACGAGTAAGTTGAAACAATATCCACCGGCGAGGTCTTACACTAATCTTGTTGCAGCGAGTACGATATAATTCTTCTATATACCCAGCTACTTCGCCTTTCGCCAAAGGAGAAGACGACGCGCTTGCTTGCGTCTACGCTCTACAACCTGCTTAGCCCCAACTCAAACTCGTTACTCCCGACAGCTGTGCTGGCGAGGCTTCCTGGGGTCCTGCAGAACGTGAGCGGGCGTCACCTGACAGACCCCGACTTGCAAGAGGATCTGGACAAGCTCAAGGAGATGCTGGAGGAATACACAAAGACCAAGACTACTCTTGATGAGTATGTGGCCGAAGTGCGGTCAGGCCATCTGCGATGGTCGCCTCCTCATCGAAACCAAACCTTCTGGACGGAGAACTCGCGCAAGATCCTCGACTTCGAGACGGGCGAGATTCCGCGCCAGCTTGCTGAGATTATGAAGAAGCCTTGGGACAACGACAAGGGAGTGTTGGCTATTGCTTGCAACGACGTGGGCTGCCTCGTCAAGGAAGTGCCCGAAAGAAGATACCAGCTGGAGAAGCTTGGTCTCAAGACACGCGTCATGGAGTTGATGCAAGACCCCGATGAGAATGTACGGTGGGAGAGTCTAAAGGCTCTTGGTGGTTGGTTGAAGTACAGCTTCGAGAGCTAACAAGCCGAAGCTCATGTATAGTTCGTCGTTGATCAATTTGCCCGGGAAAGGCTCCGTTATGATAGCATTGTGTGTTAGCAGAAACTGAATGAAATCCGTCTTCAGATCGAGTCCCGTTCTCACGACTATCTAGTATCATCGTCCGCTGTGCACGACGAGACTTAGCACCCGGTCATCAGGTGAATTCAGATTTTTACTCGGGATTCGGGACAACTCGCATATTGAATTGGCTTCCGATTTGATGTGAGAAGCGTTTCGAATCACCTCGTGACTTTGCTTGCTTTGAATTGCATTTCGGTTAGGTAATTTCAAGCGCCAGCTAGCTGTTATCCGCGGCTCAGCACTACCCCAGATCTCGGTTTGCAGCGGGCGCGGACAAGCGAGGGAGCTACCCCACTCGACCTCCATGAAATCTGGGGCAGGTTTGGGACCGAAAGCGGCGGATTGGCGAGATAGGTGATAGGAGAGGTACCGGCTACTGTAGGGGGCAGGGGGGTTATCGGTAGGATCGGCTACTGCGTGTACCTACATATAAGTAGATAGAAATTGTCTTTCCCTTTGCCCGTCGGCCATTGGCTTTTGGCTGCGGTGCCTACCCAAATCCGATTTGGTGTTGTTTGCTAAGGGATTCCCCTCCTCCCTCTTCACAATGCAGCGATTAACCATCGCAAGAGGTATTAACATCAGCGCCGGCCGCACTGCATCCCGTCTTATCCTCTCCCCCCCCGTATCGACGTTGCCCGCAAGAATGGCATCCCGAGATACAGCAGCACGGCGGTTGGCCGCTACCGCGCAGCACATCCGACCCTACAGTGCCCTTGCCTCCACCGCCACGAGCTTCCCCCAAACCCACGAACAGATTGCCCAGCCGCAGGACACGCCCTGGTTCGTGGACAATGAATTCAAGGCGTCCAAGGCGGACAAGTGGATCGACCTCCACGACCCGGCCACCAACAACCTCGTGACCCGCGTCCCGCAGTCGACCGACGCCGAGCTCCGGGCCGCCGTCGACAGTGCCCAGAAGGCCTTCCCGGCCTGGCGGAACACCAGCGTGCTGGCCCGCCAGCAAATCATGTTCAAGTTCGTCGGCTTGGTACGCGAGAATTGGGACCGCCTGGCCGCGAGCATCACTCTGGAGCAGGGCAAGACCTTTGCCGACGCCAAGGGCGACGTCTTGCGAGGCCTACAGGTTGCAGAGGCGGCTTGCGGCGCCCCTGAGCTCCTCAAGGGGGAGGTGCTCGAGGTCGCCAAGGACATGGAAACGAGATCTTACAGAGAGCCATTGGGAGTTACGGCCGCTATTTGCCCGTTCAGTAAGTCAATTTACTCAATCGAGGTGTATTCTCAAGTTCACGATGCATGGCTGACCAGCTTGTGTCTTTCAGATTTCCCTGCTATGATTCCTCTGTGGTGTATCCCCATTGCCACTGTAACAGGCAACACTTTGGTTCTTAAGCCCTCGGAGCGTGACCCTGGTGCCGCCATGATTCTGGCAGAGTTGGCCCAAAAGGCCGGCTTCCCTTCTGGCGTGATCAACATCATCCATGGCGCCCACCGCACCGTGGATTTCCTTCTGGATGCCCCCGAAATCAAGGCCATCAGCTTCGTCGGTGGCAACAAAGCCGGAGAGTACATTTTCTCCAGAGGTTCTGCCAACGGCAAGCGTGTCCAGGCCAATCTGGGTGCCAAGAACCATGCAGCAGTCCTTCCAGATTGCAACAAGAACCACTTTTTGAACGCGGTCACGGGTGCTGCTTTCGGTGCTGCAGGGCAGAGGTGTATGGCTCTGAGCACTTTGGTCATGGTTGGAGAGACAAAAGAGTGGCTGCCCGAGCTTGCAGAGCGAGCCAAGGCCCTGCATGTCAACGGTGGCTTCGAGGAAGGGGCTGACCTGGGCCCCGTGATCTCCCCCGAAAGCGAGCAGAGAATCAAGTCGCTCATCTCCAGCGCCGAGGAAGAAGGGGCTACCATCCTGCTCGACGGGCGGAACTTCAAGCCGGAGAAGTACCCCAACGGCAACTGGGTTGGCCCTACCATCATCGCCAACGTCAAGCCTCACATGAAATGCTACACGGAGGAGATCTTCGGCCCAGTCTTGGTCTGCTTGAACGTAGAGACTCTGGACGATGCCATCGAGATGATTAACAGCAATGAGTACGGCAATGGCACCGCCATCTTCACCAAGTCCGGCTCAACGGCCGAGACGTTCCGCCGGAACATTGAGGCTGGGCAGATTGGTATCAATGTGCCAATCCCCGTGCCATTGCCCATGTTCTCCTTCACGGGCAACAAGAAGAGCATTGCAGGTGGCGGTGCGAATACTTTCTACGGCCGACCGGGCATCAACTTCTACACGCAGCAAAAGACGGTCACGGCCATGTGGTCCAGCGCCGACGCCATTTCACAAAAGGCCGATGTGGCCATGCCTACACATAGCTAGCCGTGGCAAAGAGTTCTCGGGAGGGTAGGAAAACGTAGGTAGGCAGAGGTGAAGTGTACATCAGAATGTCTCCGATTTAAAGGGAGTTGCGTCGCATTCAAAACGGACAAGTCAGTCA
Organism: Apiospora marii; assembly: GCF_038362585.1. Lineage (NCBI taxonomy): Eukaryota > Fungi > Ascomycota > Sordariomycetes > Amphisphaeriales > Apiosporaceae > Apiospora > Apiospora marii. Next base: position 2,333,410 of record NW_027117375.1, on the reverse strand, counting down.
ATCGATATTGTTGCTTGCAGTAGTTGCTAATACAAATACATGCACATTACTCCGAAACCCGGTCACGGGGTGGCGAGATCTTGCTCAATGAAGCCCTCTCTCTCTCTTCAATTCTCAATTGAGTAAGCGTTTGTCCATCACATGGGCCGGCTGCTGGAAAATGCCACATGCTTTTGACAATTAAATCCGCGCCTGAATCTGAAATTCTCTCCCAATTGTGCATTGGTGTCACAAAGTCCGGATGCCGCCAGGGATGCCACGAAACGAAGTGCATTGCATACGTACCGTACTTGTTTTCTGCACGCAAGCCTGTCGGAGTGAGCAGGCGCGACTAGACAGGGTAAGTAATAAGTACCGGGGCGTGCCCGACTTCCGACTCCAACAGGCGACCCTCTGCTGACCTCATTGGCATGCCATGGCCAGAAACTTACCTATTTTGTTATATATGCAGACAGACAAGCCAGACACATGAGCCAGCAATGATGGCCGTGGACATAACCGAACGACCTGGGCATGCAGCTTCGTGCCCTACTGCCACCCTATTAAAAGATCTCCCCGATCTACCCCAGGATGTCTTTTTGCTCATCATCACCTACCTGTCCGCCCGGGACAGCGTGGCCTGTCGCAGCATAAGCCACGCTTGGCACGGTGCCTTTACATCGGAAGATGCATCTTTGGTTTTGATGCGATGGCATTTCCCCAGGTCCAGGGAAGCCCGGGTGCTGGCTTTGGGCACCAAACCGCCGGGTGCGAGACGAGAGTCCGCCGCCGCCGTGTTTGCCAAGGTGGCTCGGCGTTATCATCATCTCCGACAGGCCAAGCCGCGCCTCGTCGAGAAGATTGACGTGGTCCAGGAGACAACTCACCCCGAATTGCATCGGGGCGTCGCACCGTGGGACCGCATCCTGCGATGGAACGACAACAAGGCCATCTTCCAGTACAGTGACCCCACCTGGTGCATGGACGACGGGTTGCTCATCTACTCCGGCCTCGACGGCGGGCAGTACGTCGCCTACGACCTGGAAACGCGGCGGCGTTTCCACGTGCCCTTTGACAACGCCGACAAGATTGTCAGGAGGGCGCGGCTGGCCTGTGGTGTCCTCGTCATCGAGTGGTGCGAGCGGGAGCCCTACCACCAATTGAACGAGCGCGAGGTCGTCCACCGCACCTTCGCCACCGCCTACGACGTGCAGCGGGCCCAGTCCCGGTCGTCGTCGCGGTCTCCAAAGCTGGCTATAGTGCGCTCGTCCTCGGACTCGTCGGCTTGGAACATCTTCTTCCGCTCCGAGTGGAAGATCCATTTCCTGGGACTTCCGCTGAACACGACGGACCGTTTCTTCTCTACGCACAGCAACACGCACTACGCACTCTACATATGGCAGCCGCACCGCTCGCCCTGGGGCGACGACGATCCAATCGAGCAGCTCGCCGTCTGGAACATTTCATTCCCCTCGGCCTACCGGCCCTCACTGGACCCGGCCGGTACCAAGAGGCCGGATGCCGACTTGGGACCCTCGGCCATTCAGCGGCTTACGTGGCGGGAGCTGGAAACCATGGGCCTTCGCCAGCGCCACACCCCGGCCATCCGGGACCTGGCTCTGGACGAAAACAATATCTATATACATGAAGAGGAGCACCGCTGGCTCGCCGGCGCGCAATCATCCATCTTCCCTCCGCGGCACCACACGGTGCGCTGCACCGGCTTTCCCCTCGTCGGGTTTGGCCCGATATGGTACGATGAGTGCTGCGCCGATGGTGACGTCCACATGTCCTTCTGCCCTCGGTCTGGGTCGGCGGCCGGACTATCGTTTGATGGCGATGATGATGACGTAGATGTCGATGCGGGCGATGCCATCTCCACACTGCCATCTCCCTCGTGCGGTAAACGCACCTGGCCGGGATACGCTCCTTGCTGGCGGCATGAGGAGTTTCCGTACCTGACTGTCAGCGATATGAAGGACGCGCTAGCCGGTGTCCGGGTCGTGGCTAGGCAGTGCTTCATGGTCGAGGCCCTGTCCGTCTTTATCATACCGCGGATCAGTGTCGAAGACGAGGGCGCCGACGACGAGAACCCAGAGGCCCGGTTCGCTGATGACATGTGGACGGAGCTCATGGGCAAGGGGCGGATCTACGGCGACGAACGGTGGGTTGTTGGGGAGGATGCCGAGGGCAGAATCACGATCGTCCGGTTTTGATATATTACCCTGCTTACGCGAATGAAACATCAAATTGGTGTGACCAATGGCCATAATCCGACCTACCTGCATGGAATGGTGACTAATAAGGACACCAGCCGTATCATCAAGTATGTATTTACTACTGGTACATTTCAGCGTAGGCTGTTTGAAGCAGAGCCTCACCATGCACTCGAACAAGTTCCTCTGCCCGGTGATTAGTCGGCATCTCGGGGCGTAGCAACGAATATGTATTACTTGACGAGAACCAGGGTTTCAGGCCGAGTAACGCCGCATATAAAGGCCGAGATTGATAAGTATACGGCGAATGGTGACGTGAACCGCCAAGGAAGGGAAGGTCGATATGCGTCCTCCCCCACTTCTACAGTACTGTAGGCCTCGGCTGGCTGGCCAGACTAACGAGATATAGAAGCCGGGGCCTTGTGTGGGTTCGCAGGGGGGGGCATCTTATTGGCAGAGGCCTCGTTACCCTGCAGGCCTGTCCAATTCAAGCTTTCCCCCAAAGGCGCCCACCTCCACCGGGTCCGTTATCGCTGAGACCGATCCCGAGCGGGATACCACTACTAGGTATGGGCAGCAACCAGCAACTTCGATTAGGACTGGCAGGTGGCAGAGAGCAAAACGAATGGGCTCGGCCGCGGGGTCGGTGGGTTTCCTGATGCGGATGCAGGTTGCTGCTTATCAGCGAAAACAACTGGGGAGGTCGGTTGTCTCTTGCGGAGATGCAAAACTCGATCTGATTAGTAGTTATCGTGGATTTCCATTATTCAATCGATTTGGATGGGGCAAAAAGCGGTCTTATTAGTTGCTGCTCTTTCGCTCGCTTCCACCACGGTCGACCGAGTTTTCGTAGATACCTCTCACTCACTCCGTCAAGCGTCGTCGCCGCCAGCCAGCCTGCCGTTCCACCATCATGGCCTTGAAGCTCACTCTGATGGCCCTGGCCTCTCTGCCGCTCGCCCAGAGCGAGACGGTGCTGGGTGTCTACATTTTCCATCGCCACGGAGACCGCACGCCCAAGAGCCACCCGCCGGCTAACCTGACGTCGCTGGGTGCCGAGGAGGTCTTCCTGTCCGGCAGCTACTACCGCAGCCGGTACGTTGCGTCGGACGCCAGCTCGCCCGTCCGGGGCCTGAGCCAAGACATCGCCGTGCAGTCCCAGGTCAGCGTCACGGCGCCTGACGACGCCGTCCTGCACAACTCGGCCCAGGTCTTCGTGCAGGGGCTCTACCCGCCCGTTGGCCGCCTCTCGGCCCAGCAGCTCGCCAACGGCACCTCGGTCGAGGCGCCCCTCGGCGGCTACCAGTACGTCCCCGTCAAGGCCGTCGCCACCGCCTCCGGCGCCTCGAGCACCCGCGCCGACGCCGAGAACAACGAGTGGCTGCAGGGCGGCAGCGGCTGCGGCAACGCCATGGTCAGCTCCAACAACTACTTCGCCTCGCGCGAGTACCAGCAGACCTACGGCGACTCCAAGGGCTTCTACCAGAGCCTGCTGCCCGTCATCGGCGGCACCTTCGACGCCGACGAGGCCAACTTCAAGAACGGCTACACCATCTTCGACTTGATCAACGTGGCTAGGATCCACAACAAGACCATCCCCTCGTCGGACCTCCTCACCCCGGAGACCGTCGCCGAGGTCCAGAACCTGGCCAACATCCACGAGTGGAACCTGGCCTTCAACGAGACCGAGCCCGTCCGCGCCATCGCGGGCTCCGTCCTCGCCGGCCAGATCCTGCAGCAGCTGCAGTCCACCCTCGACGGCAAGAGCGCCAAGTCGCCGCTCGGCATCCAGTTTGGCGCCTACGCCAGCTTCTCGTCCTTCTTTGGCCTGGCGCAGCTGCAGAAGCTGTCGTCCGATTTCACCGGCATCGTCGACTACGCCTCGTCCATGGCCTTTGAGCTTGTCACCAACGCGTCGACGTCGCCCGTCTCCAAGGACGACGTCTCGGTCCGCTTCCTCTTCTCCAACGGCACCGCCGGCGCCGCCGGCAACGTGCCCGTGGCCTACCCGCTCTTCGGCCGCGCTGACGTCCTGACGCCCTGGTCCGTCTTCGTCGACGAGATGGGCAAGTTTGCCATCGGCGACACCAAGAGCTGGTGTACCGCCTGCGGTAACTCGACGGGCCAGTGTGCCCCGTACGCCTCCTCCTCTTCCGGCGGCGATGGCTCGGCCACGGCGGCCTCCAAGTCGGGCAACGGCATCTCCACCGCCGTCGCTGGCGTCATCGGCGCCCTGGTCACGCTTGTCGTCATCCTGGGCATCGAGGGCCTGGTCTACGCCCTGGCGGGTCTACGACTCGTCAAGAAGTCCACGTTGGCGGCTCAGGCTTCCAAGGCCTAGAGGAAGTCTAAAGGGGTGAATCTTATTACGAGTTAATGATTTACGTCATCCGGGCTTATGTCACCTATTATTGTGACATAGCTGTCAGTATTTGAAAGATTATTATTAGCATTAGCAGCAACCGAACTGGTAATTTGATCCAATTGCAGGGGCCTTCAAAAGTATATGTCGTAGTAAGCCACGTAGCGAGTGTGTTTTCGTATGACCGTGCTAAATAGTTCCCGTCTTGACAACAGTATCCAAGAAACCAATGAGTTCGTCTCTCCGTCATCGTGTCAGCCAGATTTTCCCTGAAATTTCAGCGTAGACCAGTCATCGCCAAGATGTCATGCCTGTAGAAAAAGGCGCGGTTTCGTTTCCCGTACATATCTGTATTCGTTTCAACACCGTTAGTCACTTGCACTTTTCACATCCTCCCCACACAATTGCGAACGCTCCCATGAGAAGGGATGAGCCCATAACCATCAGTGGACAGAAGAAGACTTACACATTGGAATACTCGTCAGACAAATGACCACCTGCACCGATGCGAGGGCGTAGAAGACGGGCTCCGTGCCACCCTCCACTAGCCAATCATACGCCTTGAACGTGAGCCCGAAACTGAAGAAGTTCTTGAAGATGATGAGGCAAGTGAAGCCCTCAATGGCCAGGTCGCCTGTATGTCGCAACAGAATATTAGTTAAGGGAGATTCCAGACAAACAAGACACATATGGACGCAATCGCTCCACAAGGGAACGGAAAATATTGTCCAACTTACGGTACGCATCCACGATGTACAGCGAGCTCGCCACGGCTCCAATGACCATGCCGCAGACCTCGAAGGCGAAGAACATGATGGGCACGACATAGTGGTAAGGGCCCTGGCTGGTGATGGCGAAACCGTAGAGGCCCATGCAGCCGAAGATGAACTGGGGGATGACGAGGAAGATGCGGAACTCGGGCTCGTAGACGCCGCCGTTGCGCTTGGTGAGCCAGGTGGCGCTCCAGTCGGCGAGGCCGCCGGCGATGGCGAAGCCCATGACGGCGCCCACAAAGGGCCCGACGTAGGCGTAGCCCGTCTCGACCTCGCTCCACCAGCGCGGCGGGCCCAGGAAGACGGCGGCGAGGATGACGCCGATGAAGACGGTCCAGCCGATCATGGTGCCCTGGATCAGGCAGGCCCACAGGAAGGCGGGCTGGGCGAAGAGCGGGAAGGGCCGGAAGAGCAGCTTGAGGAAGCTCTCGTCCGTCTTGCGGCCGTCGAAGAGCGCGAGCGACTCGGTGTACGTCTTCTTGGGCCGGGACGAGGCCGTCGACGCCCCCGAGCCGGCCTCGATGGCGGTCGTCCGGGAGTCCGGACCCGCGTCCTTCTCGGGCTCGTCCTGTGAGGTGCTTTCGCGGCCCGAGTCGGCCGCTATGTCCGTGTTGAGCCGCGTGCTCCGGCGGAAGGAGGTCTCGGGACAGAGGAAAATGACACCGAACAGGGAGACGGCAGTGCAGATGGCCACAATGTAGAAGGTCCACGACCAGCCGATGGTATGCGTAATCTTGCCTACCACGACGGGGGTAAAGAAGGCTCCACCGAACACCGCCAAGTTGGTAAACGCCATCCGTACGCCTCGTTGCTGTTTCACACATGCATTGGTCAGCGTCCCGGTGGCCCTTCTCTTTCTGGTATAATCGATCCGGGACTTACATGCACGAAGTATAAGTCACCAACAGCCGCATTGACCAGCGACTCGAACGGGGCGGTGCCGACGCCCTGGATGATGCGCGCCCAGAGCAGGCTGGTATAGTTCCTGCCCGAGGCGCCGCCCCAGACGCTCGAGAAGATGAGGATGACGGTGCCGATGATGAAGAGGTGCCGCTTGCCCCAGATCCGGCCCGAGGGCACGAAGAAGATGGCGGCGAAGCCGACCCCGAGCAGGTAGTAGCCCGTCAGCAGGGCGACGTAGGTGAAGTTCATGTTGAACCAGACGGAGAGGGTCAGCGTGTTGGCGGCGAGGATGGGGCCGAGCGCCGTGGCGAAGATGGCCGTCATGGAGAGCACGAACGTGATGAGATCGCGCTGCCACAGCGGCCAGTTCAAGGGGTCGTTGGGGTCATCAGACGGTTGCGGATGCTATGTATCAAAAGTGGCACGCCACATATCAAGACCCGAGCTTCTTCTATCATGGCCATAGACGCGGGGAATCGTGGTATACTTACAAGTATGATGCCATTCTTGTCGCACTTGAGGCCCCGTGTTTCCGGGGCGGTGGTGACTGTCCGCGGCCGTTCTGGGTCGTCATAGTACCGCGTAGTGCCTTTGCGAGAGTCAATTTAGCAAACATACCTCGAGGCGATCCGGGGTCGGAAGCAGCTTACCAGGCACATGTTCCATGGCCCGGGACTCAAGAACCCCGAGACCCATTTTGGAAAGATACTGCTGCAGCGCCGTGCCTTTCGATATGGAAAAGTCGTGTCGTTGAAGTATCAGCTCGACAGACGCATTACCGGGAGATGCCCAAAGGCAGGTACGGCGACTCTGTAATAAGTATGCTGGTTGGGATATACCGGATCAGGCCGTTGACGCAATCAACAGCAGATCTCGGGGGGTCAGTGTGCCGCGGTTGGAGAGCAAAAAGCAGCGATGGAGGGGGGTGGCGGATGGGAATGGAATGTTCCCAGCAGCAAGGGTCTAACCTCAAGCTCCAAAGTAGGTCGTTAGCTGGGCGTGGCTGCCACGGCTTGCTTTGTACAAGGCGGTACAATTACCACAGTGAGTGAGCAGATAAGCTGGGGGGTTCCTGGACAGACAATACCAATGTTTCCCTGCGGAAGTTTCATTGAACAATGTCACTGTCAAACTCAAACCCAATGCCAATGCTTGCCACGAGGCCAGGCCCATGGCAGTTTTTAAATTGAACGGCTATCTACAATCCCTTGAGTGTAGGCAGCTGTTCCTCTGCCGCAGCCCGCGGGTCCTTGAGCGATGAGGTGTAAAGGGGGAGAAAGACAAGGTGAAGAAACTGGAGCAAACGCGCGTATTCGTATGTTAAAAGTATTTCTGCAAGTTCTGGGAATGAGTGACCGAGTAGCACCATCGTACGGCAATCACCCCGAGGTAAGGTTATTGCCATTCCGGCAGTGGTAGCACACATGCCATGGATCAATGCCATCAATTGCACGACCAAGTACGACTACCACCTCACCCGCCCAGAAGGGACGCGCTAGGCCTACGGTCAAGTCTAAAATGCGGGAACACCCTAGAATGCTGCGATCTGGTAGGCCCAGGTGCCCCCCAAAGACCCCACTTTCCCGGCGCAAATATCTGGGGGAGCAGCTAACATACGGTACTAACAAAAGGTAGTACGACATACCTGGCGAAAGTCGAAATATCATCTACATACCTAGGTATGTATGTACTTAGGTAATCTAAGATACCTTGCCTGATGGAAACAGTAGGTCAAACTTTGATTGATTGACGGGATACTCCGAAATGTGCAGATTCTAGCCAGCCTCTCGGCAGCTGAACACACTGCTGGCAGGATGGGTACTGCACTGCGAAGGTAGTCCAACATACATGCACGTGTAGGTAGGTAGCTAGCAGTCAGTCGGTCCCTGGGAAGAGCGCCACCCATGCCTGGCACGGATTCCATGGCCTGTTAGCGCCAAGTAGTATGCTCCCCTGACATGCAAGTTGGAGCAGATACTTGCTTGGCAGGCCTGCCAATCGCATTATTGGTTCCTTGAAGTCGACAGTTGCAGAGGAGAGGATAATGAAAAGAAGAAGGGTCGATCTGGACCGACTTCTCTTCTCGTACGTCGTAGTCGTCATCGTTCTCGTGTCCTCTGTCCATTGATGCTCGGCCGCCAGTGGCCTCCTCAAATTTATTTAATACACACAATACACACACTCACATGTTCACACTCACACACACACACACACCCTCTCTCTGTCTCTCCCCTCGCAATTGACTTCCACAGGAACCAGTTGGCCTTCCCAGCAAACAAACTACAACCATCTAAGCATACCAGTGCAGTGACTCGATAGCGATAGCGCATACCCGCCCCAACCATGAAGTTCACCACCGTTAGTTTCGCCGCATTTGCTGGTCTCGCCACTGCCCAGCAATCAGGACTCGGTTCCCTTCCCGAGTGTTCAGTAAGTCCAACCTTTCGTCCTCTTTCGTCTAGATGCTATGCCTACCTACCTACTTGATATGCACGCCATACGACCAAAGGACAACAAACAGTTACCATGCGGGACCACTGACTGATCACGTGCGTTCCAACAGAAAGGCTGCTTGAACAACTTTGTCTCCGGGTCGGGCCAGCAGATCGGCGGCTGCCCCGCGACCGATGCCAAGTGCATCTGCGCCAAGAAGGAGTTCATCGACGGCATCTCCTGCTGCGTGTCCGACGCCTGCAACAAGGCCGACCAGGACGCCTCCATCCAGTTCGCCTCTACCTTCTGCGGCACTCTGGGCGTCCAGGTCCCCAATGTCGTCAGCTGCCCCTCCAAGTCGGCCGCCGCTAGTGGGGCATCGGCCACCGGCGGCAGCATGCCCAGCAACACAGCCCCGGCCGCCGCGTCTCCTTCTCCTGCCAAGAGTGCGGCCGGCACAGTGGTGGCCGGGGCTGCGGGTGCCGCCTGGGCAGGGCTTGCCGCCGCGCTGGCCTTCCTGTAGTGGCCACATGATGCACAAGTTGATCCGATGAGGCGGGTAGAGGGGGAGGGAGAGGGGCAGAGTGTGTGAAGGATCGAGGACACAGCTGGTTCCTGGCCGGGAGGAACATGGGACGCAACCAGGTAGTCGCTGTGTTAGGACATGTTGCTGGTTGGCCACGACATCCGCTGGCATGTGCCGCAAGAAGCACGGCACTTGGATGTACATGTATTTTCTGTATGTTCAATGTAATGTTAATGTCCAAAGAGCCCGGGATAGTTCAAAGACGCTGCTGCTGCGGGTGCTCCGTTCTCCTGCTCCGCCACTAAAAACTTGTCAAGGCTGTCACCTGTCACGGGGAATGGATGCGGTGCCGTTCCGAACGCTACCGTAGGCGTCACTAGGTGGTCGGAAACTTACTGGCGCGACGTCAACGTCCGCATGAGGGAGGAGGAGAAATCTCCGCCTCATCTTATTAGCTTCATGTGACAGTGATGGTATTGCTGGTACAAGTATACTTATAGATGTATGCATCCTCGCTCAGACGCCAGGGACGGGGCACCACTCGGGGCGCTTAGCCCAGATTCCAGAAGCGCAAACAAACTGTGGGAGAGAAGCCCCCACCCCTTGATGCTGCCCTTGGCTCTTTTTGGCAACCAGTTCGGGGTACTGGCCGGTGACGGCTTGCTGAATCTGGAAGTTGTCGCGCGTGGGTAGCAGCTCCTCAGTATTGCTTGTTGACGAGATCTGAGCAGGGGCAGGCGGACGTAGGGGGTTCGCATAACTTGGCGAGGCGAAGGCGGTCCGCTTGGAGTTTATCTGAAAAAGAGGGAATGGAGAATCCGAGATGTGAGAGAGAGATATATTTATATATATATATTATATTTTAAATCTTTTCTTTTCTTTCTATTTTCTCAGCCGTATGTTTGATGTTTTTCCCTTGAGTGCGAAGCAGATGAGCACGTGGGTTGGTTTTCTTTGCGACTGGGCTTGGCGGAAGCGATGCTGCAGATCCTCTTTTTGCGGCTTCCGGCACTCGCAAAGCCTGCTTACATAGGTACTTTACGACTGCCGGTGACTAAGAAGAATTATGTATAGGTAATTACATAAGGTACTCACTTAGGTGGATTATATAATACCCAATTGGGCAGCTGGAATCAATACAATGATGCCAAGATGCAAGCGACCCGATGGCTTGGGCGACTGAGAGTCCCATTGTGACCCGAGTACGTCTATAGGTGATAGCTTCGGATATACTACAAGTCTTCTTCTTCCTCCTCCTTCTCCTCCTTCTCCTCCTTCTCCTCCTTCTCCTCCTTCTCCTCCTCAATCCCACTTATGTCGTTTTAGGCCGGTGACGAACCCCTCCTGTCATCAAAGCGTCTTCGCATGAGCCCGGCGCGGTGATTTCACCTTATGGAGCCCCACGTTGGCGCTACGTGTCGCGAGAAACCGCCTCGCCATTACCAGTGCCTGGCAGCCTGGTTTCTGACGTTGAACGTTCCCCAGCTTTGTTGGACACCTCGAAACCCGGACTCCCCAATTTAATTAGATCCGGTACATATCACAGAAGCTGATCTCCAAGAGAACACGGTGTAAAGGTCGCTGGGGTAGCCAAGTGTACAAATTGCCCAAGGTACAATAACAGCGAGGAATGAATGCACACCTCCTATCAAACTTATCGTGGATCGCACGCACGCACGTCCGCACGCCAGCTCACCTGAGCGCAACTGTCGGTAGTAGCATTCGGCTTAGGAACCCGGATGTTCGTGGGCGCGATGAGGTGAAAAGGAGGGGTATTTGGTCCCATCCGGCAAAGAAGATCCCATTGCTGTTGACCGGTCACCTACCAGAAATTACCCTAATAAGAAGATATAAGATTCAATAGGCCACTGCGACAGGTGTTCGGACCTGCTCGGGCCCTATGGCTTATGGCGGTGACTTAAATTGACAAGGATGACAGCTGAGCCTAATGGAACACGCATCAACTGTCACCTGGCTCAGGCTCTACTCTCATCTGCAGCTTTGGGATTGATTCGCTCACCGAGGAGGCCGGCCCGTCAGCCAGAAGGGTTCTTCATCATTATCCCAGAACGGCCGTTGATCACAAGAGCCGGCGATTTCAGAATGTCCATATTTGGCAACAAAAAGGGAAACACTGGCCGGGGGTTGAGCGAAATGGACCTTGTTTGGCCTGTCAACGTTTCGGCCTCGTTGAAACCTTCGGTCGACGCTGCTCCAGAATTGTCGATCAACAATCTTGGCAGTTTCCCGAAATCCCCGGTACATACCATTGGCCTTGGGTTGCGTCGGTGCGGTCGCCCCTCTCCCCCCCCTGCCGATTGGCAATGGTGGCTAGGGTGGGCGACAGCCGCTGTATTGCACGATGCCTGGGCGTTTGCTGTCGTTTGAATGGTAGAGAAAGTAGGCAAACTGCAAGTGGGCGGAGATGGGAGAGGGCTCGGTCGGGTAGGTAAGGGATCGAACAGGACCAATTTTTAAGAAAATTAGAGTCAGTGGCACTGTGGGCAACACTGACTGGAGATCACTGGAGATCAGATGCTTTTCAGCTGCAAATCCCAAACAAGTGAGGCTCGCTTAGAAGAGACACGGAGCGAGGTACGACGCAAGAAGAAGAAATCCCGGAGTGCGCATACTGGATACTGTGTGAAAGTGGTCAGTGGTCAGTGGTCAGTGGTCAGTGGGCGGGGAGGAGATGAGGCTCAAGCTATCCCACCGTGATGAACCAACCCAGGGGGATCCGGTGTGATTGGTTTCCATGGCGCAGCAGCAACATGTCACTGTCCACGACCTGGTCCGATCGATCGAACCAGGTACGACGAAGCAGCCTCCAGCCTCTTGCAGAAGAAAGCTTGAGGCGGTGTCCAATCGGCTTCAGGTTTCAAGACAAGCCAGTAGGGTGCCAACCAGCAGCAACAGACCCGATGCGATGCCACCTACCAAGACGCCTAGTCCGTGTCCGTCCACTGCAACCCGGAAAGGGCAGCCATCGCCTGCATTGCTATAGCGCCTTCTATACCCACCCGGCACTGGTCAAATTCATGCGTACTGTATGTAGCCTCAATCTCTTGAAGAGCAGGCCATCGCTTGCTGAGAGACTGAAGGGGTTTGGAGTACCTAACCAAAGTGCCTACATACATGTACATAACATAGGTATCTACATACATACATACATACCCATCTCTTACCTAAGCTAGACGCTGCCTGGCGCTCTGCCTAGCGCTGGCTGGGGCGCCGGATGTCAGAGTGTCCCTTGTCGCCTAGCACCTAGTCTAGTGCCCGCCCCGGACCCAAATCGCTAACTGGCAATCATATCATATATCTTATAACTCCCGACACCACCGCAAACCCTATGCCGCACCTCCCCGATTCCTATGCCGCACCTCCCCCGTACCGACGATATCTCACCAACTTCGCGACGACGTCAACATACGAATATATACTAGAAAACCCGAATCTAACCAACCCGAACCCTATTCTAACCCTACCTAACCCTACCTAACCCTAACCACCTTAACCCGTTACTTAACGAGCGAGATACAGGCGATTAAATCTCGTCGACGACCGTAAAGGCGTCGAAGGTACATCGAGCGAGAAGTAATTACATAAGAATTCTTAAAATTCACACCAAAAGGAGGTACGGCACAGGAATCGGGGAGGTGCGGCACAGGGTTTGCGCGACACCACAGGCGCGCACTTGACTGGCACAAATTACCAAGGGCCGCCAGGGACCCATGGACATATACTGTCAGATCTGGTGCGGCAACCACTGCTGCTAGCTACCAAGTATGCTAGCTATGCTAGCTATTTTCGTACCCGAGAACCCTGAGGGTCCAGATTCGATGTGCCATTCTGTGACAGGACGACCGGGCAGAACCAAGATTGGTGCTCGCTACAGGTAGTATCAAAGGTATGCAAACCTCCAAACACTGCGCTCCGTTCACCATCGTGGGTGGCCCCGGCCCATTCAATTGGCCCCACCCTTCGCTACACACATATGTTTATCTAGCCCTCAGCCGTTTTGGTGGTTTTATTATAGCTCGTACTACTATAACGAGCCGGAGAATTCGACATGATGCAATTGGGATGGGGAGAAGAAAAGAAACAACTCCAACTAAACTGTTACCCAACTCATGTTCGGGTTCTCCCAGATCCCGACCGCGGGCAACGATGACGCGGCGTGCATGACAACAACCGCCGATGCTATTCCAAATATCCATGTTTTTCTCAATATAGTGAAGCTGCCGCCGCCTCCGCCTCCTCCTCGTCGGGCTGCCTGTCACGCCCTGATACAGGGGCTCGTACCAACCAGCAGCAGCAGGTACACTGGATGCTGGATAACGCCTAGAGCTAGGTTGGCCTCAATATTAGGTAGTCCCCGGCTCACCCACCCAGAAGCCAGGTACACTAAATGTTGTGTTTTCCAACGGCCGTCACCGTTGCTCTCGGACCCCTAACAGTGGAAGCACGTTAGCCAGTTCCACCATCTTGCGCGAAGGCTCAAAGCGAAACAACACACAATACGAGCCGCGAGTGTGTCATGTCTGGCGGCCGGGTCCAGTCGTTGCCCCGAGTTCTTTTACTTCAAACGGCATCCTTCTTTTGTTCTTTGGCAGGCCTAGCGTATGGAAGGAATGGATTATGGGGGGCTTCGAGTTTCATGGATCATTAAATCCATTCACCTTGGTCGACGGCCCCACATATCCGGAAGGTTGTTGGCCGATCTAGCAGTTCTTGATCTCTCCGTGCCGCGGCTGCTGAGCATATACAGCAGCACCCTAGTTCATGATCGGTCTTTTTATTTTTCTGGGACGGTCCCTTCTTGGGTGTATTTTCCCGTCTCCATTCCAGAGCTATGGCGTAGGAAGTGCGGATGTCACATTCACGGTCCACGACATAACTCTCTGCACATGTCACGGCCGTCTCAAGCTTCGGGACATTGACTCGAAGGACTAACTATCCGACAGGTCCGAGAGAATACGAGAGCAGCCGCCCATTTGCTAGCCACTGGTGATTGGCCCCGTCCGGAGCCCGCCCCGAACACACACACACACAGAGAGAGAGAGAGAGAAACACATATACTGCGCGCCGGCGTTAACAGGCAACATGTAACAGTGGATTCGTTTCTCTCTCTCTCTGTCTCTCGGAGTTGTTGTCCAGACAGCGGGTGATCCTATTCTCTCCGGAGTGGTCAGTGGGCTCTCGGCACCTGTTTGGTGAGTCGGCAGACCAGCTATGACAGCTAACCAGCCGGGAGGAGCATGACATGAACCTGGAGCACTGAGCTGCCCAGTATCTGATTCAGGTCTTACTAAAGTGAACCACGGCGTTGGCAGAGAAGCACCGTGGGATGTATACAAAAGAAGAAATGGAATGACACAAGTGTACAGAGTACATATTGCAATAGGTTGCATATTGGTCACCTAGCATGAGTGCTAGTGGCGTCAGTATGTACCGTACTTGTGTATAATATATATATATATATAAATCTATATATAGGTTTATATGTATTGCGTATTATTTCTTGTTCTGAGAGAAGCGAGCAGAGCCCCCCGCACCCCAGCTGTTTGCCTAACCAGCCAAAAAGCAACTATCGCCATCGGTCGATCATGCATGAGCCTTTGACGAGCATAAAACGATCTCGGGCAAGAAGAAGACGTCGGGCGATTTACGGGCGACTTGTAGTAGTAGTAGTAGTAGTAGGTGTATTCTTAGTTGGCGTACTACCATGAATTGAAACAAAGGAAAGAGTGCTCTGCCCCCCCTTCATGTTTGGCTGGACCCTAAAGTACATGCGCCCATCCATGGCTCTGGTGTTGCGCTAGGTTGTTCTTTCCGGTACTTGACCCAAGAGCTTGTTCTGTTAGACTCCAATCGAGGTCCTTTTTTCTTGTTCTCCTTCTCTTTGGGCCTGCCCAAAAGGGCAAAAGATCCATCGAATTCATTCCATCGCATCCACCTGTTGTTGGTGGTGGTTGTACCTGCCTTTGCATGTCCTATTTCTCGTCGTCCAATGCATCATCAATTGAATGTCATGCTAATTGATGCTAGCCGACTGCCGCTACAACCACCACTCTGCTGCCAGCGAACAAGTCCCCAATGGGGAGACCTACCATGCGTGCTTGCTATCAAGTCTGGACACACTTCTTTTTCGGGGCTTCTGATCTATCTTCTTCCATCGTGCTTATGTACATGCATACCAAATGCGCAGCCGTCAATTGAATTGATTGATCAATCAAATTTGATTCATCACCCCCAGCCGTAAGGAACAGGCAGGGAACAGGGCAGGTACCAAAGTACCGCTTTGATCTTACATTTGATGTAGTGTCTCCCGAAGTCTTCTTTTTTAGACTCTTTTGCTCATCATCCCTTCGCATCCCAGACCTACACACAGACAAACGTCCTCCGTCCTTCTCCTCCTCTGGCCGGGCTCCTCCAGAAATTTCAACTTCCCATCCATCCATCCATCCTCTGGTCGTGTTACAGGCTACCAACCGTCATGGCTCTCAGACATGCCCGCCAGCTTAGACTGGACAGGCCGACCATGTCCAACCCACTCCCACCGGCTGCGCACCCCTGCCCCCCCCCACGGAGCCTGTCGTGCCCATCTATCTCTCTTTAATAGCAGACACCCATGCCCTTTAATACCGGCCTTGTCATACCACGATGCTCTGCTTCACCCTCAGCGAACCCCCCGTAGCCGGCGTATTATTGTAAGTGGGTGTAGGAGCGTGATGCGCCAGATGCCTGAATTGGGAAACTCTCGAGATCCACCGCCCTCGACAAACAACCTGGCTCCTCCTTACCCTTACCTTGCCTCTGTTATTATTCCTTTTGGGCTCTACAGGGGGGCGCTTGCACGGCTTTCCTGCCTTTCTTTTTCTGGGGTAAGGCGACACATACTCAAGACACCGCGGCGACTGAGGGTTTCCTACGCCCGACTATATATGTATAAGCCGCCGCGACATGCTGTCACCAAAACACTGCCTCTACTCCCCTCTCAGCCCAACACCCATACCCGACTACATCATCTTCTCTCGGTGTTTGCTCCCTTTCCCGAACCTGCTTAAGTCGTCTACTAGAACAGGGTAAAGCACGACATATCTGCCTTTGTATGTAAGATGACCCTCCTGCCTTTGCTGTCGTCTACTGACCCGAATACCACTAGCATATCCAGGCTTCTTGTTTTGCTCTTTGTCCAGCTTCCTCACTCTCATCCTGTTGGAACTTCTATATCACTTATGATCGCCCAAGATGTGTGACTTCATCAAGAACTACTACATATACACGTCGTGTGTCGATCCTGGCGCACACTACTTCCGTACCTCCATGGATGGCAGCAAAAAGCACGCGTGTCCTCGAGGACCTCATGAGAGATACATCGTCTTGCCAGGCCAATGTCCACTGTGCGGCTGAGGTCGTCGCATCCGGTGTGGACGCACCCCCGTTCGGGCCTATTCCCCCCTCTACGACTACAACAAGCCGCCTCGGTTGGTTTCCATTCGATAGCGAAGTGACGAAAGGCCCGGGACTGGTTCTTCTGTGGCGTTTCGGCTGACTGGTACCTCAAGTTGTGCAAGCCGCAGTTTGTGTGTCCTCTCTTCGGCTTCTCTCCGGTCCAGCTGGGTTCAGACGAACAAGTACGTCCTATCTCTGTGGGTACGCCAACTGCCAACTGCGAAGAGCTGGTTGAGTTGCCGTTGGGGAGGGCCGGTTTCCATGACAGGGAACTGTATGTGGAGAGGCACAAGTGCCTGTCGCAAGAGATGGCATTTCCGACATGCGGCACCGGCAGCTTCAACAGCTGCAGCAATATGCAGCAGAGCTCGGTTAGGCGTTTGGATGGGATGGTAATGTGAGAGCCGGAGGCCGGACGTCGAGCTTCAATCCTAGAAGCACATGGCTTCCACGATGCGAGGCTCTATCCGGCACCCCCATTGGAGGGAGGGAGTGCTATCAAGTGGATTTCAGCGAAGCGTTGCTGCAAGGCGTCAGGGATAAACAAAAGCAGCCGAGGGATGGGACAAGGATCAGATCTCGCTTCTGGCACTGGCTGGAGGCAATGGCAATCTTGGGTTTCACAACAACATGCATTCTGGGCTGCATGGTAATTAAATATGACCCTCTCACATGTGCGGGGCGTTCAGGAGTACGGCCAACCAGTAGCAATCCATGATTGCGGTGGTTCTGATGTTGTATTATACGCTGTATTATAGCCCGTTGAGGGGCCCCGTTGTCCCCGTGATGGAATTCGTCATGAGCAGCCCCAAGGCCCAGCTTCGATGGACGGGGTGCACTATAGCAGCCTCGCAGATGCGACCATTTGGGCAGCAGGTTTTGGCGACTTAATATACGAGTTAGATTGCTGAGCTGTCATCGTCAGCCACCCACCATGGCCGAGCCATCCCCTCATTGGCCCCGTCCTCGCGCAAGGACAGTCGACGCGAAGGGCTGGAGGAGGATGAGACTTCAGCAAGTACTGGCTAAAATGAAGGCAGGCTTCTTCGGGTCATGCGCAACATCTGCAATACTCCATCCCCCACCTGGGCAGAATCACTCCCTTTGACGGCAGCAGTCACGACTGGATAAGACGATGATATTACTTGTGATACTAAACCGGCGCAGTTTATTGCCCTTCGCCGCGAGAAAGGGACTGAGGGCTGTTTAGCTCGCCCGGCGAAGCTATCTTTTGTCATGCATAGCATCCCCGATTAGTGTCAGATCTGTTCTGAGATCGTCCTCGAATCAGGGATGGGGATAGGATGGGTCTCCAATCTGAGCGACCACTACTGCAGACGTACATAGCCGACAAGCCATCAGCTGTCTGTCTTGTTTGCGTGCGGCTACGGTGGGGAATAAAGAGGCACTGCAAGTGCATTGCGAACGACCAGACCAGAAATGTATACTATCGGATACCATATCTAAAGAGCCTCCAAAGATAAGTACGTGGGCGGTAGTTGGTGCTTAGCGCCAAGAGAATACTTCATAGACTGGACAATGGTCTTCCCAACACCAATCCTACACCAACCTGCATACAATCATCATCCCCTATCTCTCCTTCTCCTTCTCTCCTTCTCTCTCTCTTGCTCGGATGCTGTCTCCTTCCTTTTCCCATTTTATTTCTCTCCTTTTTTCTCTCGTACTTCGTATGCTGGCATGTGGAAGTCCAGAATGGCCTGAAGCGTGAATGTCGCTTGGCACAGACGCCCGGGCTGCATCAGTATCGAGTCCCCAGCCTTGTCAACCCTGCTGGTCCTGTATGCACGCACGCACACACGCACGTACGCACGCACGTCAAGGAGACCCGCTCACTTTAGTTGAGAAGAGACGAGACGACTCACTGGGTATTCTGCTACTTGCCTGCTGCCTGCCCTGCTGTGTGGTAGTAGAGACGGTTACGTACATGCATGCGTGATCAAAACAGGAATGCCTCTCGAGGCCACACACAGACACGCACGTCTGGAATCTGAAATGAGCACATACATACACCCCTCTCTCAAGCTTGCTCTCCCAAACGGCGGCTGCTCCGGCCTCGCTAAGTTGGTCGAGGCCAGAATGCGCATCCCCAGCAAAGGACGTAGGGGTGGATCTAGACTTGGTGCTGCGAGTCCATATGCAGGTAGGGTGGGCGTTGAAGTGCCCTGGTTGTGACCCAGGAGTCTGAGAGCCGGCCATTATCTCCTCGCGCCCCTCACAATTGGGGCTTCTTGCTTCTCTTATTTCCCTCGTGGAGTATGAAGTTGTTGACGACTTGAATACTCCAGCAAGCAGCATCTATCTACCTGGCTGGTGAGGTTGTGGATTGGGAGCCAAGGGTGAACGAACCACTTGCCATGTCTTCTGATATTCCTCGACTGCCTGGTCGCGTGGGGGTTTCTATGAATTCGTGTCCGAGTGCGGGGGAAGGGCAAGGGCATATGTTTCGTTCCCCCTGAGAACATGTGGAAAAGAAGACTCGCCTATACAGGATTGCCCGATCTGGCAATCTGAGAGCGATAGGATACCCACCATTACCCGTACTGTAGCCCACATCAACCATGCAAGGGCGACAATGCCGCCGAGTCGACCACTGCCGTCCCAGCCGGGCAGTGGTGCTGCGATATCGCAGAACGACAGGACAGACAGAGCATCATCATTTCCACGGAGGTACAAGTATGCTGAGCAAACAAACGAACGAACGAGCGAGTCGTCCCCACCGTCAAGCAAGAAAAAAGAAGAAAGGTCGAGCGGTCCGGTACGTAAGCCATGGCTGTCGTACATGTAGGGCAGGCTCGTGCGCTTCATGGATGCAGTGGTAGGTAAAGTAGGTAGGTAGGTAGCTTATGTAGCGGAGTGAAGTGGAGCTGGGCCGAGGGCAAGGGACAAGGGTCCGGACGGGGTTCTGCTTTCCCACCGGAGGCGCGTCCGTTGCCCAACAATCGATGCGACACTACTATGCAGTAACTACATATGTATGCATCAGGGCATGAGGGGATCCCAACTCTGGGCCAACGAGACTCCTACCTTATTGAAAGACCCTATAGGTTAACCATATGCAGTGGGTATTTGTGGGAATACCGAGGCACCCCATGTCCTCCGTGTGCCGGTTTCTGGCTTTTCCAGCCTCTGTCGTTACCGAAGTATGTCAGTCATCATTAACCTTCCCAAGCGATGAAGGGGGTTGGGCCGCCGGAGAGTGTTCATATCGCTACCTGCATCGTCCCATATATTGTTTTCATTATGTGCCGCCATACTAGTCTCCTCTATCTCCTCAGGTGAGGCTCTAGGAGTGCTGAAGTTGAGGCTGAAGCTGAGGCTGAGGCTGGGGCTGGGGCTGGAATGGTCACACTCAGCCTGACTGACCCATGGTTTGTTCAAAGAATTCGGTCCTTGCACCTCCATTGCATAGAGATGGAGTCCAATACTGAGTCCATTCCATAAGCGCTTGACCCCTGCCGACGCGGCCGCGCATCGCATCACGTCCGTGAGCTTGTGTCAGGACCTCCCCGTCTCTCTTGAAAAAAAAAAAAAGGGGGGGGGGGCAGGTTCACAGCACACGGGGCCCCGAGCGAGATCTGGCCCGGTGTCACCGATGGCCAGATCCTGCGGTATCCGCGAATAGAATAAGCATACATATGTGCCGATTAGGTAATCTACTTAGGTGGTGTCAAGTGTCTTTTGATCAGAGAGGGGGGGGAGGATGTGGAGGTGCTCATCGCAGCGCTGTGCTCGGACTCCCCTCTATTACCTGATCCTGGTGCACCGGAACAAACACTGTTCACCGTGGAATCTGCTACTGGTATAGCCTCCATATGACAGGAGCGGCAAATGGGTCTGTTGGTCGAATGATTGTCTATCATCTACACAAGGGGTACGTCACACCGGACCAACATGTACGAGGGACGGTGCCGGATGCCGACTCTTCATCACATCGGGCGCGGCGTTCCGAGTCATGAAGTGCTTTGAGGATCATCATGGCTGTTCAATTGCGGCAGCGCCTCTGCCCGACCGTGCACGAGGCCATACACCCACGCCCTGGCACCCACCGACCATCAGTCTTCCAACGAATAGACCTCCTTGAGGATCGACCAGCACCAGCGGGCCGTCGGGTCAGCATCCGTCAGGTCCCGGATCCAGTCGATGTACAGCGCCGTCGTCTGCTTCGCGTCGGCGTCGAAGCGGTCGCCCAGGTGGGTGGCTCGGATGCGGGCGAGGATTGGCACCTGCTGCGACAGCCTCAGAATCAACAGCATGGCCAGGAACTTCTGGGACCAGCAGTACAGGCAGGGGATCAGGCGCTTCTGGTTCCGTACTGGTGAAGTGGTAATGGGCCATGAGACTGTTGGCGGGACAGGAGGATAGAGGTCAGCAACAAGACGATATATCATGATGATGATGATGATGATGATGATGATGATGATGATGATGGACTCACGGGTGCTCTTAAGGGCGATGGCGACGCCTTCAGCATCCTCATGTGTTATGCTTTCCGGATAATGCAGGGCTTTGAAGAGAAACGGTCGATGCAACAGGAACCGGACATAGTAGTATCGGGTCCTCAAAATGGCGGCTTGGATATCCGCCGCGAAGGGATAGATCACGGGCGGCGCGTCCAGGTCCGCCGTAAAGACAAAGCTGTCGTGCATGCTCGGCACCGGCGGCGGGTAGACATGGCCACGGCTCGTGTGGTCGTCCTGCCAGCACAGGTGCGACGGCAGCATTCCCCGCCATCGGTCAAGCTGCACCGCCAGTTGTTTGATGGTCGCCGCCGGTGTGGCCGCTGTCATGTTGTTGTCCGTGGCTTGTACCGAAGACTGGCGTGTCTCCGCTGTCCCAAGTGCTACTCTAGTCAGCGGGCCGTGTGATAGGGAAAAGGGGGGGTCCCAAAGAGAGAGAGAGAGAGATGAAGAGACGTACCGCTGGTCAGGGTAGTGTGAAACTCCACCAATAGTCTTCTCAGGACAATCTGGGACGCGAAGTGCTCTTGGAAGTGCGAAGCTTGGTTGCCTATGTAGTCTTCTTCCGAGAAGGAACCTGCGCTGAAGTCGGGCAGGCCAACCATGTCGTCAAACTTTTCTAATCCCGTCAGTGGAAGATTGAACTCGAGGTTGAGGTATCTAACTCGGAGACGTCAGTCAAGCAAAACCTAGGCAAAACTTGCTTCGAATAGGGGCAACACAGTACGTCTCAGTCATGATGCAGTGCCAAAACATGCGGCGGACGAGGTCGGCGCGATGCGACTTCAACTCGTCTGGGTTACTATGGGTTCGCATGTCGTTAGCGTCATGCATGACCCGTTCCTCGAGAGTATGCGTGCCGTCGTTTACCTTGTCAGAAGAGCCTGGCAAGCCAGCGAGGCAGAGGTCGTCATGCGCCAGAATTCCTGTGCAGAACGCAAGGTAAGCCCGATCAGGATTCATCTTATGATTTATTTATACCTGCAAGATAACGACCGGATGGGCCCTTTCGGTCACTTACTACGTGGTGGCAGCAGGTTTCGTAGTAGAGACTTCTAAAGGTAAGCTGGTGAACCTCGTCCCGTGTAGCGCATCTGACTTACGAGGCAAGCGAGAACACTTGTACGTTTTCGAGGCTGCACTGTGTGAGGTTGAACCCCATCCGCTTCCTCGCCTCGTTGAAGAAGGCGAGCCCGGGCGGCCTTTCTAGGGAACCCCCCTTTATCCCGCTGGGCCTTCCCATGTTGGTCGTCAGCGGGTTGCCCTGAACACCGCTGATGGCCACCTCTCCCAATGCCAGCACCAGGCATGCCAGCGTCGAGTTCAGGCTCTCGTCGAAGCCGTTGGTGGCCACCGAGGAGAGTATTTCCGTCTGGAACTGCGCCCGGTCCATGAACGGGTAGAGCAGGTTGAAGGTATCGAAGTAGGCCTTGCTGAGGCGGTGCATGTTCTCCCAGCTGAAGGACATGGGGTCCATTTGAAGCCCGCCCGTCGGATTCTGGAGCGGAATCTCCATGCTGGGTGCCATGGAGCCTCTTCGGGAGGTCGCCATGTCGAAGGTGTCCTGGGGCAAAGGGGTCGCCCGCGCATGGAGGTCGGACATAACGGCAGCTCCTTTTTTCTTGGCCAGTGAATCCACCATGGACGCTATCTTCTTGGAAGATCCCAGGAACTGCTGCACGAAGGGCCATGAAAGCACCTTGTAAGTGGCCGAGGAGTAGCTGTACTGCGTCTGTCGTGGTGCGGCATGGCCCAGAGGCACCGGGGAGTGCCCGCCGCCACTCGATTGCCATGATGCCGCGCGGACTTGATCTCGAGCATCGGGTGCTAGTGCGAGGGGCGAAGGGCCTTGAGGGTTGGCGCTGCGTGTTTCATAGCCGGCAGCCGGCGGGTAGGTGCCTCCAACGCTGATATTGTCGACCTTGTTCTCAAGGCTCTTGAGGCGATCTAGAATCTCGACCAGCGTCTTGTCTTTCCTATCACCGGTCAGTTGTCGGTATCCGGCCCTAGCCTTGGCTGTATTTCGGTCATCTTTCTCTCCGTAGGTGGCTTACTTCGTAGGCTGAGGTTCTCGGTACCGACAGTCAAGCTGCGGTTGTTAGTAGGCATCCACCAACACCGTGTAGCTGCAATCTTACATTCATCCGTTGGCAGGATGTGCACCGCGGGCGATCTTCTGAGCATCGTTGCTTCCTCTAGTGATATCCCCTTGTGTTAGTCGAAAGCCACCCCCCCCCCCCTGGCATCCAGCTCGCTGCCAGTGGCAGTGGTTGGACCAGCCGCACAACATTTATCAACACCATCCATGGCGATCAAACAACAATATCAAGAAACTCTGAAAAAGGCTAACCTGACGACAATTCTCACACTATAATCACAAAGTCAGCACCCCCTTTGATACCATGTCACGGGGAAAGGGAAATATCAGCTTACAGCTTGGGCAGCGATGGCGCCCCTTTCTTTTCTGCTATTTACCGGCGTGGCCGGGCCATGTGAGCTGGAATCTCGAGAGGTAGACTCGACGTTCATTCTTCTGGGAGAAGTTTGGACGTGCTGGTAGCAGCTCATAAGAAGGCCGGCGACGTTCTCATACAAGAGGCTTGGCTTGGCGTGGCGTAGAGGCCCGTCCGAGTCAGCTGGTCGCTGCGCGGATCGAGGTGTTCCTAAGGCGTAGCGGAAGGCTGTCAAGATCGTCCAAAAGTCCTGCTCAAGCTGGGTCCCCCAAAATTCAAGGGCCTGGGCAACAGAAGTTGCTGCTGAACGCGATTCTCAGTCGTCTTTGTGGACGTTGTCCGCCAGTCAGTCGCCTTATTAATCACCCCGACGCAGGTTTCCGTGCTCGAAACTTGGGCTCCTGAGATTGGTTGGGCGGATCTTTGGTTTCAAGCCCTCCTGGGTTACTGTGGGAGTCGTCGCGACACAGGTATTCCGAGGGACGCAGAAGGAGGTGGAAACAGCATCCAAAAAATGAACGGAGCCGGACCTCCTAGGACACGCGAGATGCACCCCTACCCCTGTTTTTGGCGATGGGCATGGGTGGATGGAGCCCCGGAGACAGCTCCGCCTCCGCGCCCCCATCGAGTACAATGGCATAGTCCTGTATCCTATACGCTGTCCGTGCCTGGGCCGGACGAGAAGAACAAGACTGCCGTGGCGGTTTCAGCAGGCACGATCTGGCCACAGCCCCCTGATGAAGGAAGTGACTGGCTAAATATAACACCATACACACCGAAAACTGCGGATGATCGTAGGGAACTCGGAGAGATTCTTGTGCTAGGGTACAGGATGGAAGTGGGAACGGGTACCGACGTACAATTTCAGGGTTTCCAGGGCTTGCAGGGTCATCGAGTCGACATGCACTTCTGCAACGACGCGGCAACAACAGATGAGGAGGTCTTATCCCATCATGGTTTTCATGGCAGTTGGCCCCGTCCACATGGGATGCAACGCCTACAGTAGTGACACCCCAACTTCTAAGACTGTCGCCGCTTAGTGACTAATCAGACGAACCCAAAGTGCGAGTCCCTTCGAAGACTCGGGACATTATTGTATCTTGATATGGCTGGTACCACGATGATCGTGTAAGCTGTATCGCTCTCCTAGCTTGCGAATACTCTTTAACCCCTTCAACAGTTTTCGTGGCAGTACCACACCACCTGCTAAAGCGAAGCTTTTGTCGGGGTCGCAGAAACCGCTTGGCTGGAAGAGTCGTCATCACGTAGAACGTCAGCCAATGACCGTGCGGGAGGAGCAGACCCCGTCAATTGTGATTGGCTGTCAAGATGGCCTGTACGTGAGTATCAGAATTAGTAGCAATCAACCATTTTTCTCTCTCCTTTTTTCCTTTTGCATCTTCGGAACTGCTTAGATAGAGCACCAGCGATAAATTTCGTCATCAATCAGCTCTTGTTAATTGCGGAAGTCTGTCTTTGCTTGCTCGTTGAAGGACTACGGCTCGTCTGTCCGTACGGACCATGACGATAATATCGCATCAAGAGCACCTAACGGAATTTGTCCAAGGTGCCTATCCTATACCGTAGCAGCGTCAGATCGGTCCGGTAGACGGACATCTACTTGCCCTTGTCTGGGCTGGGGGCAGCAACTAAATGCAACGGGTCACATGTACCCCAGGCACCAGGTAAGCGGTGACCGTCCTCTGCTAGAGTGCCCAGAACTTTGCCGGGCTGATGCTGGTTTTATTATGGAGGCGACGATCTTTGCCCTATTCTAGCTCCTGGCATCATCCACTCGCGCTTGGGAATTGGTGAGGATGAGAGAGGTTGGGCACAAATATATGCCGGTCTTGAATCGGACTTTGCATGAAGGACCCATCGGGTTCCCGAGTTGGCCGATTCCAATCTCAACTGCAACCGGAACGGGGCGCGTGCCACCATCCGACCTCGCATCCATACCTTTCAATACCTATGTATATCACTTGTGGGCAAGTGCAGTGCAGCTGAAGCGAACATCATGGGTCCCATTGTCTCGTTCCAGCTGGATGATTCGCTTCAGGCCCATCTCTAGGGCTCGTTGGCTCAAGACGTCTTCGTCGTCATTTAAATCACCCCGGTTGATTGGTCCTTTCCTGCTGCCCTCGAGCTCCCACAGCTTCCCCGCGGCCTTGACGAAGGCCACGAAATGCTGGCCCGAATGCCCCGCTGTCGGGAGAGCAGACGTTTCGCCGAGGCTCTCGACCGACTTATGTGCCGCCTCGAACGCATTGTCGTGGTACAGCATACTTGCGCGTTCGGCCATGCCAAGAGGGGTGGCCCTCTCGCGAATCGCGTCGAGGTCCGAGCCTGGGCGAATGAAACGAGCAGCGCCTCCGTTGATGGCACAATGCAGGAGCCCGATCGATCCACAGGCGTTGCCGATGGTCTGCTTGAACCAGATGACGGGTTCCTGAGAGCCCGCCCCAGCGTAGTCGGGCTGCCCACGGTCCTCGTCCTGGCGTTCGGCCTTCCAGGTCTGTGTAAGCGGGATGATGGCCAAGAGGGCCAGGGCTGGACGCGGGATGTGTTGCAGGAGCTGCGGCTCGTCCAATGAGTATACGTCGTAGAACTGCAGCTCAGGCGACAACCCCAGCTTCGTGGCCAGCTCCGTCATGACTTCCGGGTTGTTTTCTTGGTTGGTCAGACAACCTGCCAATTTCTCGAGATTTCAAACAAACAAGGTAACAAAGTCCCTACCTAGCATGATCCAAGTCTTTGTTCCGGCCGTGCCCGTTTCTTGCACTGGATCGGTTTCCATAATGACGTGGCCGGGGAGCTGGATTGTTTCCAAATTTGTTGGGTTTGATGAAATAGGTCAATGTTTGTAATTTGGAAGAACTTTCCTTTGGGAGAATCAAAGCTCAAGTTCAAGATTTGATATATAATAAGTGCATACAATGTTCATTTTTAGGGGTCTTGCCAAGTAGGACAGGCAGCTACAACCCCACGTCACCTCAAGTTTAAGAAGCAAACGGTCAACAGCCGCCTAACCTTAACATTGGAAGTTACGAGTTATCGCTTCGCACTCTAACTTAGAAAGGAAAGTAGTCAATGCATTTCAAGCATAATTCTAATAAATATCACAAATACAATATTAAAGTACATTTCACTGAATAGCAATTGGTGTGTGTGTTCAAGAGAAACTACCAGACCATACTATTCTACCATCCTAATACCACTGTCCTCCCTCTCTTCTTTGTCTCTCCTCCACGGCCGGCAACGGGCTGGAACCAAGTCTCGCAGCAGCACTGCTTCTTCTGCCGAAACGGGCCACAGCCTTCTTGAAGAACCTCTTCACCGGCTCTCGCATAGATGCAGGCTTCGGCGACTGAGCACGTGGGGTACCTAGCTCGGGCGTTAGCAAGACTGGAACTTCATGCACGACGACCGGGATTTGATGGATCACAACCGGGATCTCGTAAGTCCCGCCCGGAGACTCAACATAAATAGCCGAAGGTCGGGCTTGAGGTTGACGGCAAGGCCGGGGGCGAGGCTGTGGGCGAGGTTGTGAGTGTGCGCCGGGGCAAGTCGCAATGGCTGGTGGCTCAGGAGTGGCACACCTCGGAGGAGTCTGCCCCTGGAGAGACCCTCCACACGCCACTCTGCCCTCAAGAGCTGCCAGGGAGGCAGCGTGCGTGTCTATACGTCGAGGCTCAGCTACCGGCGGATTCGGCGGTGGTGCCAACAACGACTGTGGTGGTAACGGCGTCCGGCCTTGACACGCCGCAATGGCCTCGTCGGACAAACTGTCTCTCATGGCCATTAGTTGGCGGCAGCGCTCCCTCCCTTCAGAGAATGAGTTCGCTGGCCGGATTTCGCAAAGGGCACGTATCATCTGGTGTTGCTCCGCTGGCGTCAGCCCCTCTGCCTCGTCTTCATCATAACAAGGCATGCTCCTAGCCGGGAGGGTACGAGAATGCCGCCGGAGGTGCCGCTCAAGCGAGGAGTCCTCTGTCATGTTGGCCATACGGAAGGCCATTTTCGCTAGAGATGGTCGTATGATGCAATCGGTGGTCTAGAATAGGCTTGGATGGAGCGACTTGCCGGAAAAAGCAAGCCGGAGCGGACAATATCATTTTATATCGCCTTCAGCCACCTCAAGCCCGGGGAAAACGCCACAAAGCTATTATGTGCCGAACAAACAACGGTCTAGGATGACATGGGCATCTCTATTGTGTACTCGCTCTTTGTTACCTTGTACACTAGGAGATTGTTGGCCATGACAAAGAATACCGAGGGGCTTGTACCAGATACAATGTGCGCAAAGTCCTTTGACCTCGGCGAGTAGCGAGGTTTGTATAAGGGCGTCGATACCCCTGAGCCATGGCAAGGAATTCCCCACTCTAGACAAATATATTCCGTTCTGGTGAAGATAGCTGTTGACAGCTCCTTGAAGCGTTTGCCAGAGTGGACAACGGCACAAGTCACATTGTAAACGCAACCACCGACTCACAAGTCAAGGTAAGGCGGCGGAAACGGGGGCAGCAAACAGGAGCAGTGAGAGCCATGTGTATCAAACTCACAGTCCACTACCGGTGCAATTGCCTCGTTGAGTCGCTGAACCCCTGTCCCACCTTCCAGAAGAAACGGTCAGGCTTCTGGAACGGCTTCTTCGGGGCGTTCAAGCACGAGAAGCACTGCGGCAAGGTCCGCCGGTCTCGGCAGGAGACCGACGGCGCCTGCGATGACTGCGCCATCAAGGCACGCGGGCTGCGGCCATATAGGGTGGGTGATGGCGCCAACTTGCCTCGCCGCAAGGTGGCGGACGAGAGCTTTCAAGAGGAACCCCACGACGGCGGCCGCAGGCCCCCCAAGCACAGGAGAAGGAGGAGTGTCGAGAAGTATAGGCACAGCGCGTACGACCAACATGACGCCGTCCCGACAAACGCAAACGCCTGGATCCCGAACCTCTACGACGAGGCCAAGCGAGCGCCCATGGCGCCACCGGCAGAGTACGGCCGGAAATACGCCCCCGCACCTCCGGTATGTCCGCCCCGCCCTTCTAAAAGCACAAGGGAGAGGGAGCCTGCCCGATCATCCTCCTTGTCATCACGTAGACGCTGCGAGAAGAAAAGTAGTGGCAGCAGTAGGGGTCACGGTAAGTCAGCCTCACACGATCGCCACAGTAAGCCTTCCACAAGCGATTATAGCACTCGCGAAGACTGGCCGCTCCGCGCGCCCGCCTTGCCGAGGCCCGCCTTGAGGCCTGGCGGCTTCAGAACGCAGGGGCCCAACGGCCCCCCGCCCGAGGTGCCTTTACCACCCCTGCCCAAGCAGGCGCGCACGTTCGCGCAGCACATGGCCGCCGGCAGCGGAAGTGGCAGCAATAGCGACCGCGCTCTCGTTCCCTCCTACAGCCGACCGATGCGCCCCTACTACAGCAACCGCCAGCAGCGCCCCGCCGTCCCTCCGACGTCTTTCGTGGACATGGAGCGACAAGAAGCCTTCAAGCACACGCTCCGCCAGAAATCACGACCCGTGCAGCGCCACGAGCCGCCGCCGCCGCCGCTCGAGGTCCGCCCGCCCTTGTATAAGCAGTACCTCGAGGAGCAGAACTCGGAGCTGATGAAGCGCTATGGCGGCCGGAAGCCCACGGCGCTCCGCCCGATGCCGGCCGTCAAGCCGAAGCCGGCCGAGGCCTCCAAGAGAAGCAAGATGCGGGACATCGGCGCGGCTCTCCGGTTTGAGCATGGCGACTCCGACTCCGATGTCTCGTTTGCTTGCGTGGACGCCCGTAAGATTGAGGCAGGGAAGAGCGACGCGATGTCCCATAGACGCTGAACGCTGCTCAACCACAGAGCAGAATTCCTGTTCTTGTAGTTCTTGTAGATATACCAAGGCAACGGAAGAAAGGTAAGTGAAAAAAGGCAATTGCAGGAGTTGAAGTAAGGTCCTGAGCGTATAGGCATTTTGGCCTACGATCCCTGTGCAACAGCCGAGGTTCTGGAGTTTGGCGTTTTCGTATTTACAGCCTGATTCAATATAAAATTATAGATATAATATAAACATTCTATTGAGCCATATTCCAGCTCAGTAATTGAGCCTGCTAAACCCGTAGATCGGTGTCCTCAATCAACTCGGTGGCCCGACTCTCCATGAAGGCAATTGTCATGAAGCTGCGGATTGGGCTGCGACGAGAAGGGTGAGGGTGGTGTGCGCAGAGCTCCAATGCCGTCGGCGACCAAACAGCTGGCCTTGTCGCAACGGAGAAGACTGTGTCGACTGCATCTTCGATATCGCCGGAGAGTGGTGAGTGATGATGATTCTTCTCTGAAATGTAAGAGCAGGGTTCGGCGACGTTGGTTAGGGTGTGGGGCGGGACACATTGTATTGGAAAGACTACTAGTCTTTGTGAGCGACCCCAGAAAATGAATCGACTTAAGGTTGGAGGGTCAATTGATGTGAGTAGGCCCCATTAATGCACCATGCCTCACGTGCCAGCGTGCCTACAAGGTACATGCAGATGCTTCTTAGGTAGAGGTTAGGTACTACTAGCTTTCTGCCGGCCAAGACCAATTGCACTTGGTCCCATTACCGCCAATCGGAACATTGCAACAATCTATCGTGCCTGCAGCTACAAAACCAGCCAGATGCAGTCGCCGCTCTTATGCAAACCATTGCCAGTAACAGTTGAATGATCATTTTGTCCGCAAGCCGGTCAACAGAGCCCGGGCCCGAATCCAAGTCTTGGGGCGAATGCGCTTACAGACCAGAAGCGGCCGTTAAGATCATTACCACTGATACTGGTACCCACGCTGGTGCCGGCGCAAGCGAATAAGAAGATCGTGCCCTGCCACCATCCAAACGACGACGGGGAAAAAACGCCGGGGCTTCTTCTACCGTTTTGGGGGGCAACGACGCCGTTCACAAAGACGACAACGTCGACCCTGGCCACGCCATTGGCCTCATCGATGGCGATAGTGATGCTCATGCTCAAGTTTCTCAGGCCAAAGCCCGCGATGAGGCCGATACCAAGACTGAGGCGATAAGTGATATTATACCGTACCGATAGCCCTCTGTTACCGGTACGCGAATGTGTCCCTATATCGAAGAAGCCGACGTGGAATATGTCGTCGATCCAGGACGCTGGCTATACGACAATCCAGTCAACTTCTACTGCGACATACTGGCCGCCCTCCGCCCGAATTATCGTATGGAAAATTTGGCTACCTTGACCAAAGCGGTCGGCGACGGCGTGACGGCGTGATTCCAAGACGCTGATAGTATCATTTTGATCACCCTCTACCTGGGCAACAGTCACTGGGATATGGCGCTAGCTCGGTGCTGTGACTGCCATATTGGTATGTACGACTCGCTCGAGCCCGTCGACTCTTGGGCCCGTCTCTCCAGCGGAACCAGCCAGGCCAACAGCTGATCCTCGACCCGGAGTCATCGTGTCCCGGGCGCCGCGGCGACGGCACGACAGGAAACAACAAGGAGCAAGGTCGACCTCGTCAACAAGGCCGCGCCCAAGATGGGCCAGTGGTCCCACGGCACCGCACACACGTACCTAGGCGGCGCTGCGGGCCACGACTTCACCAAGTACTTCAAGCTGCTGAGCCCGCTCAAGCTGGCGGATGAGCTGCGCGCCCAAGTGGTAACTGGTCGAGGGCGACGAGCTCGGCGCTAGCAACCTCGACGACAGGGTGATCATCGGCGGCACACCGCGGTCGCGCTCAAAGGCCGGACCGCAGCGGTTCGGCCTCGAGAGCTACATGAGCATGAGCACGATTAAGGGCGGTTGGGGTGGTTCAAACATGCAGTAACTATAAAATACGCTTGCTTGCTGAAACTAAATCGGCATCGCGACACACCCGGCAATTTTTCAATCCGATACAACTCCGTCATCTCTACCCGAAATCGCAAACATGTCCGACGTGAAGATGTCACCCTCCTCCGCTGGGAGCCGCGACAAGCCGAAGCAACCTGCTCTTTGCGAGTCTTTTGTTTCTGCTGGCTTTGGCTGGCATCGAACCGAAACATGATAACATGAAAGAAGAAAGAAGAAAGAAGGGGGGGGAATGTTAAATGGGTTGTAGTACGACCGCACCTTAGTAGTTGGATTCTGGTGATGTATATTCATGATACTTAACCTATCTACTAGGTATGGCGTTGCCCATCAGATCCATCGCACGAAGGATCTGATGGCCAGTGCGCCACGCGCATGTGACACCCCTCTTAGCTGTGCCGATAGCCCCGGAAATGGTGATGCCAACAAAAACAGAAGCTCGAAGCAATGATCAAGTAGGCAGATATGACAGATGACATGCACGCGGAGGCTATCGATGTCGTCCAGGGAGCGAGGGGCAGATACGCCATCGAGAAGGACAGCCCAGCACACCAAGCGAGCATTCGACGATTGCAAACGGTCGATGGGGCACGGCGTTGCCGGACGCAACTTTGGAAGCTACTTTGCTCATGAGACGAAGCACTTTACCTATTTCTGCTTCGATGGTTACATGGCGATGATTGAAGACTCACGGCGCGGAGTCTGTCAGACACTACTATAGCAGCCAGGTCATTGGCTCAAAAGGACCAGTAGCAAGACAGACTACCTGGCTTATAGTATTCACGCCCTCGCTCATAAATTTATAAGTACTCAACCATCTACCCAACAACACATTCCACACGACACACCTGTATTACCAGGCGTCAAGCTGGAAGTCCAGAGCAAGCACGGCGCACCGCCTGCGGCCATCTCTTCCCTTTCATCATCGACATCATTTGCCTCTTCACTGCTGTCGCCCTCGACGTCTACTTAATCGTCCCAGACGAGGCGGAGATCCAATGGACGCACATGGTGCACAATGGGAACAAGCCATTGCTTATGAGAAATTCGGTGTAATCTTCACTTCCTACCAGTCGCCCGCCCAGAGCGGGATCTGACAGTTACACATGTAGGTATGCACTTCTAAATGCACTTCTAAAGAGTACCACACCGTGTCCATCTGTGTCCCCAAAAGTCTTCCGGTCGATAATTGTTGGCTTTCGAAAATCGAGCAGAAACTACGTGTCCATATCATGTTGACAGCCTGTCACAAACATCGCCAGCCAGCTGGCGGCTTGGGCTACTACGTTGCGATAGACGCCAAAAGCCATTTTCCGATTTGTTGTTGGGGTGCTTTGATCACACAAACTACCGGCAATAAAACATGCCAAAGGGGTATAACAGTGAACGGGGTACAAAAGCCGATTGCTTTCAACAAGTGCTTCCTGGCTGGTTTCAGAACCTACTTGTCAGAGCAAGGCTGGTCATTATTTGGTGAAGTGTGATTTGTCCGCTTGCTGTTTTTGATTGTAGAGTCTCGAGCGCTTCCGCTGTGAGACACAAGGTTTTCGAGATCCTCATCCGCGCTTGCAATGCCAAGTGTTGACAGATTCGGTCATCCTTACTATGGATGGACACATAGAGCCGGACCGGTCGCATTGACCGCTTGAGCATGAAAATGCTGCCTGCCAATCTCTGTCTCGGCATCTCCGACATCTCCCGACTATGACAAGAATATTAACATGCTGCCGCCTGCCAATTCGGGAGTTATCGATGCTACTTATTGGGCCTTTCCGTTCTTTGAGGACTTCCCCTTCTGAGCCTTGAACTTGGCGATCTCGGTCTTGACTTCCTTCTCGACGCGATGTTGCAACTCCCGGCGATAGCCGACCTTGAAGAGCAGCTCCAGCCACACAAAGAGCGGAGCAAGGAAGATGGCCTGGAACAGGTTGTCAAGCAATGCTGGCGCGCGGCCCTCGAATGCGCCATGACCCACAAACTGAAGAAGCCAACAGACAATGTGCGTGGCGATGGCGACCTGGTTCGTGAGCGCAGAGTCCAGCGCCAGGGCAGCATTGACACCAGCTGCTCCTGCGAGACAAATGGCAGCTAGTGCAGTCCCGGCTACAGGTTCTAGTAGGACGTACAGGGTGCCCCATGTGATGGCCGCGAGTGTCCCCAGGTTCGGCGGGAGATAGGGGATCGTCAATGCTTCCGGGAGAGGGATAAGGCTGCCCGTATTTGCGGCCTAAGATGCAAGGTTTATCGAGTTAGAGGCGTGCTTCTCCATGCGAAAAGAACAAGTAGTTTAGGGCGTAGACATACCATGGCGAAACCAGAGAACAGGATCAATGGCACGCATACCATATGTATGCCGACATTCACGGGGTTGTCATGATAGGCCCCATACTGTGGTCGAGGTTAGAAGGGCCGAAGCAGGCGTATGGGGGAGTGGTGAGCAGTCGAAGCTTACGAAGGTGAGCTGTTTTTCTAAGTTGAGCGCCATGTTGAAGCGATACCGGTAGATAGATGGGTTGAGAAGAGGCGCGAGTAAAAAGCAAGGCCCGCGGAGCCGGTGCCCAGGGTTTCGCGACGCAATGGGAAGAAAAGGAATTACTGATGGCTGAAGGTCCCTACAGATGGGCTCATTACTCGGACCAGTTGGAATATACGAGAAGAAAGCTGGAGGGCCGACTGGCTAACATGTGGATGGCCGAGGTGGGATGGGATACTCGGAATGGACAATTGTATGGTAAGAGTGTCTTGGATTCAATGGATGAGGTCCAATTGGATATTTGAGGTAAAGCTCCCTAGAGCTAAGCCTAACACTGAAGGACCCTCCAGATAATGTACATCAATATATGTATGCAGAGCCCGGTACGTACCTGCTCCATGGCTGGTGGTGGGGTCCATCAATTCTTTGGCCGCTGCAGCCAGCAGCTTCTTCTAATTCGCTCTGTCACAAGAACTGGCAGGCAGGGAGGGGGAGAGACTTTTGCTCCAGTCCAGAATCAGTCGTCAATCAATTGATCTCAATCAATTGCCTATCAAAGGGGACCGGACCGTAGCATGTAGGTACCTACCTTATGTACATAAGTGCTTTTTGCATACCTTAGAGACCTCCCAGCACAGCACTGGGGTTATTTTTAAGCCTCATTAGCAGTAGCAGCAGGTGGCATGGGTGGTAGCTAAAAGGTGGACTAGCCGCTAGCAGAGAGGTCAGTGTGAGTAGCCCAGTCCAGCCTTGTACCGACTCGACTGTACTGCACTGCAAATGCGGTAACCTTGGAACAACAGCCTTATCACCCACGCCTTGGAATGCGTGCCATTGTCTCTACAGCTGGTTAATCCTTTTATTTGTCGTGCCAGTCTTCCATTGCAGGAACAGACGCTTTTCTTTCATTGCGACAACCGACCGCAATCGCTCCGTGGCTCAGGTACCTCGCGCGCGAACCTGCTGAAACCTCCAAAATTCGCCTGCACCCACGCGCTTGGCTTGGGATTCGGCAGTCCATTGGCATTTTTTTTCGTCCACGCACCCCATCCGTCTCGACCGCGATACCCGCCTGCGTCGAACCGTCGCCATTACGATCAGATCGCAGTCTTGGGATGGGACTAGCTTGGTGATCTGATAGCGAGTGTCTACCGAGGCGAACGGTCTGCCACCGTATCTCACGCCTTCTACCTCCCCAGCCTCCTCTCGACGACGAGCCCGGCGACGACGGCGACGACACGCGACCACCCTGCGCCCACATCATTCACCGTGCTGCCATCATGTTCTTCCTCTATAATCTCGAGCG
Organism: Apiospora marii; assembly: GCF_038362585.1. Lineage (NCBI taxonomy): Eukaryota > Fungi > Ascomycota > Sordariomycetes > Amphisphaeriales > Apiosporaceae > Apiospora > Apiospora marii. The sequence goes on along the minus strand of NW_027117375.1, from coordinate 2,298,225 downwards.
TCGCTTGACGCTTCACCCCTCCTACTTCGGCAAGAACATGACAGAGCTCGTTACCACCAAACTGATGAAGGACGTCGAAGGGACGTGTACCGGCAGCTACTATATCATATCCGTGATGGACAGCTTCACCATTTCCGAGGGTCGCATCCTGCCTGGCAGTGGACTTGCGGAATTCACGGTCGGCTACCGTGCCGTAGTCTGGCGGCCCTTTAAGGGCGAGACGGTGAGCGCAGATTCGCGGCTGCTTTGCTAGTGTAACCACTTGCTGACAACCCAGATCGATACTGTTGTCGTTTCGGTCAACCAGCATGGTTTCTTCGCCGAAGCCGGACCCCTACGTATCTTCGTATCTGCTCACGTGAGTGTGCTCCTCTCGTCCAATGCTAACCTTTTTTCCTGTGTCGCTGCCATGACGCGCCTTCACCCCAGCCAAACATGATGTCTTTGCTGGCTGACACGTTGCTTCTCAGTTGATCCCAGGTGAGATCAAGTGGGATCCCAACGGCACGCCGCCCAGCTTTCATGACGAGGAAACCACAATCCAGGTTGGTACGCACGTGAGAGTCAAGATCATCGGCACGCGAGCCGAGGTTGGCGACTTATGGGCCATTGGCAGTATCAAAGAGGATTACTTAGGGTACTTTCTCCCTCCTTGAATCATCGCTCTCCTTTGCTAACAAAGACGCTTGTAGACCTCTGAGTGAGGGCCTGCCAGCCTAAGGTGCGCCCGACTCCATATAAGGCACCGTATCTTCCATCTTCGGATGAAAGTCCAAGTACTGCCGTGCAAGCGGCTATGCTCGATGCGTCGGGACGAGAAATGAAAATACCAAACTCAAGCTCAGATGAGCTGGGTCTCACGATAGAACAAGATGAAAATGCACCCCAATGAGGCCATCCATTTTCATCCAAAAAGACAAGGGAAGGCAGTCTGGTTCGCGTTGTCCCCCTCCGGCGGCACGCTTGAGATTGGGCGGTTCCAGGCCTTCGTAGTATCAGGACAACGTCCTTGCCCACCCAAGACCGAGCACAGTTATGTGCTCCCGTTATTATAGAATTACTAGTGTTGCTGATTGCCACGGAATGATTAGTGCGCAAGCTCACAAGGGGATATCAACACTGTCAGCCACGAATTAATGAGTTCGCTTTCAAGACGCATCGTCTCCTCTGCACTGCCATGGATGTCAGAAACGATACAAACTGGTCGAAAAGACCCCCAGCTAAAGGGTCTACCTGTTGCGGGTCGAAACTGTTCATTGCCTATATCTCAGTCTGTCTGCGGCCTGCGAAGTTGAAAGGATCGTGGGCTCGTGCTCCTCGAGAGATAATGCACATCAGTCTGATACAAATTACGGGCAACTATGCAGCATAAATTTCGAGTAAACGCATTGTATAATTACCTACACATACGATACTGGGTCTGATTCGGCACAGCGGCACGTAATCGCACCGCTGCTGTGTACCAAAGAAGGCGTGTAGGCAGGCATCCCTTGGCGCCTGGCTTTGGAGAGGCGGGTGGTATCTCGTAAGTGGGCATATCGTTCGTTGGACCTCTTTTTGGCAAGGGTGCTAAGATTGGCCACAACAGCAGTCATCGTGCTGTGCCTCCTTGGCGGACTACATAAATACATACCCGGAAACCAATACAATGGCCGCTGTCCGCATAGTCGAAATCTCGGAAGGAAGCATTCAACGCCTGCCAGTGCCTGTTTCGTTCTTGTAAGCCATGAATGGTATATATGTCCTTGTCGTAGGTATTCATATGAAACCACAAACTGTCCGATGTCGAGTTCGACAGATGACGTGTGCCCGCCCGACGGCGCCGAGAGTGCCGGGGCCAGACCCGACGAACAACTGCATTTCACTAAAGACGAAACGAACACCATATGCAAACGTCTTCTCGCCGGCGTGGCAGCCCTGCAAGCTTTGGCTATATCACTGTTGATTGCCATCAACGCCGGTGGTTCCAGCGGACTCAACAGCTCAGTACTTGCCGAGGACACCTTCATCCTCACAGTAAGTTCACTCTATACTCGGCCTGCCAGCTAGACGCCTAGTAGAGAAAAGCGTTCACATACTTCATAGTGGAGTAGATTCTATATTGTAGAGTCGCACGAAAAGACCATGAATCTGTTATGCACGTTCTATTTCTATCTCAACTCACTCTGTGTGCGTCATGCCAGCGGGGCTAGCTGCCTCTATCGTAAGATAGGTCACACTTTCGACGATAACCTCATTGACATGGCGCTACATGGTCACTTCAACGAGACATACCAAGCCAATGTCAGCGATGGTGCCTCCAGTTTCACGCATGGAGCCAGGATCAGCCGCAAGAACAGCACGCTTATCCCCTTCATCCTTCTGGTTGTTGGCTTGGGCCTCAGTCTAAGTTCTTGGGGCTTTGTTGGGATGAGCAAGCGAGCTCAACAGGCAGGCCTGCAGAAAGCGCTGCGAATCAGCAGCGTCGGGGCACAAATGGTGCCCGGCGTGCTCTTCTTGGGTACCGCCATACTACTACGAGCCGATGCCGAGGACGCTTACAAGACTCTGAAGGAAGCCGGCGTCGAGAATGAGGGGACAGGCTGGGGATTCTTCGCCGCCGTCTTCTGCGCCGCCATTGCGCAAATTCTGGCCGCAATCATACAATGGACCTGGGCGTCTGTGTGGTCCTCGTTAGATAAGGACGGCCAGGGGGACGACGTAATAGACATGCTACGGATGAATAACAACCGGCTGCCAGCCTACTCGAGGGGTGAGTCACCGAGTTCCTATCTATCCCACTACTCCCCCTTCCTCCCCTACCTTTCGGGCATCCTAGCAACTAAAACTGATAAAATGTGTAGCCGACCCCATGGGCCAACCACCAAATACAAGTCGCGGCAGCGATAGTGACTCGGTTGAGCTGCCAATATATGGACAGACCTCGTCCACATGATATTTCACAACCCTCGCTTCCGAACAGGAGGCGGCAGGTACGAGATGGGTAGGACAACATATATCGAGAGCCCTTTATAGGTGCCAGTGAGGAATGCAGATAACAGCATTGCGGGGACGAGCAAACCACGGCCATTAACATGGTACCACACTTGGTATTTGGTATTATAGATGCTAGGGAACAATACAGTATGCTCATTTGGCTGCCCCCTTGGCAAGACCCTTTCAGCCTTTGGCAGCTTCCACTGCATACTGGGTAGCCACTACTTCCCCCGTATATATGGACCACTTAGAATATCATGGAATGCTTGCGTTAACCTAGGAGAAGAGAGAAAGAGGTGGGGGGGGGGGGGCTGTACCAGCCAGATGGTAATGTGTACCTACTCTCTACTATGTATGTAGTATGCAGGCACATCGAGATAGACTCCGGCTCATGTGACAACTTACCTACATGTAGCTGATTTCCATCTGGTGGCCACCTAAATTTAGGCAAGTACCAACCACATGAGGATCCATCTTGGGCGCGCTTACTTTTCGAATAATTCCAACGCCTGCTATCATTGATGCTAGTTCCCGTTGGCCTCTAGGTGGCCGTCGGGGGCCTTCCTTCTACTTCGGATATGGGGGCTTGTCATATTGTTATCTCGTTTGAAGGAGGTAGGTATGTACGTTCCGTGTCAAACACTGCGGGTGGATCAGTCTCCGATGGATGGCGGTTTACATCAATAATATTTAATAATAGCAACCCACTGTGTCGGGATTGAGCATCGATGATCGAGCATAAGGGCGCCCTTCCTGCCCCCCACAAGCCTCGTTCACCATCTTCGGCACCGAGCCCATTCTTGCACACACACACACACATACACACACCTTCGAGGTGTCAAGTATGGATACAGGTGAGCAGGTGAGCGAGTGAGTACATTCACAGTCTACAGTCTGCCGCCTTCTCCAGAAGAGCCCAACTCAATGGACCCAACAGACCAACAACATGGGATTCTAGACGCCATCGACGCATATCCTGGTCTCCAAACCAGTAATTGAATGCTACTCGACAATCATCAGACACCCCCCTTTCCCGATGCACACCTACGGTGTATTGGCTCAGAGGCATTTGGCATACCAAACGATTGCTTTGCACACCGACGTTACGTTACGTTACGTTACGTTACGTTACGTACGGCGCAGCTTCTTCATTAAGTATCTAGGACGGCCCGCACCGCTGGGTCCTTCCTCGCAGAAGATTGGGAACTGACTGTAGGTAGGTATAGGGATGGGCTTTGAAACGGAGGACAGATGCTCTCTTCATCCAACCAGTGTATCATGGCACCCCACTACTGTGTGGCCAAAAGAGGCTTGCTCCTAGACCGAGAGTCAATTTCACTAGTCTGGTCCCTCGCAGATCTGGTTGTGATTCGTCTACGTAGGCCACAAGCCGGCCGCATGTTGATCAAGTCACCTGGTCAAAACCCAAGCTCTCGAGGTATCCTAGCCGCGAGTGGCTTTTGTTAACATCCGCCAGCCCAGCTCATCCGCTGGTAGATTGTCTTTCGGGCAGCAGAACTATGCCGTCTCGAGACCCGTCTAAATCGGCCTGGGACCAGGGCGAGCACAATTACACTGCATCGTGCAGAGCAACAGACCGAAGGCTCACCCCTGCTTCCCCGACACACCCTGCTCCCACGCACCCCTCTTATCTGGAGCTTGACATTGGACTTGGAGGTGCAAGCATCTTAAAATGGGCAGTTACAGCCACGGTTACCACCCACTGAAGCTGCCTCCAACACCACGAGGCGATGCAGAGAACTCCGCGGGTCGATTTCGACCGGGAGGCCTTGGGGTCACTGTACCTGATCCGAAGACTGGCTAGCCTGAAGAAAGTCTGGCAACGCTACGACAACCAACGGCCCTGCAAGTGACAAAGACGGGTTAAAAGAACGCCTATCTTGCAAGCCTTGCTTGAACGCCAGACGGACCCAGACACCCAAGCGTGTCTAATTACAGATCCCAAGTCCGGCCAGGCGAGGGTGTACATGGACAACCCTCAGCCATGGCCCCCTAAGTTTCGTGGGTCACGGGAAGCCGAGAGAAAGGACGCGGCCACGTCCCGAGGCCGCAGGAGGGCGACCGCATTGGGGACCAGTAGTCCTATTCCTAGCTCAAGCTACCTACCTAGTCGACGAGCGCGCTTGTGACTAGGGTACCCGGAAGGCGCCCAAACGGCAATCAAAAACTCGGTGAGAGACCAACCTAACTACAGCCAACAGTATGGGGACCCACGTGGGCTGTAGGAGCATCATTGGTTCTCTTAAGCGCCGTCGGAGTACTGAGGCGCATTCATCCTCTCCGCCGTGCCGTAAGACGACGCGCTCTCCGAGACATGTTACGTGGTTCGTTCTTGAGCGAAGGTATCGCAACGGCCAATTACCCGGAAAATAGGTCCCTGGGCGAATTGGCGATGACGAGTAGCTCCGGGGATACAAGCGAGTTGTTGATGACGCAAAGTCGACACTTCAGTGGAGCGACTGGCTGAGTTCCATCGGATACAACGGTGCAACCCGTCCAGTTGGTAGCCAATAAGATCGCGAAGACAACACCCGGATCGAAGGCCTCCAGGCAGCCAGTCCCTCGAAATCCATACTCTGATGCTCGATGATCGGATACAGTGACACTCACTGGCCTGTCTCGAAAACGCCCGCCGGCCCTGCCACTGAAGGCTTGAAATTAACACCGATGAATGTCCAACAAGGACTAGCTGGCTGCCGGATGGCTCAAACACTGGTCGTATATGCGGTGCAAAGTAAGGTCTCGCCACAGTGGATGACTTGAAGTGGTCTTTAAGAAAACCCAAACAACAACATATCTGAAGCTCGGAGTGTGTAAAAACTTGACCTCGGCCCGCCGGCTTGCAGGCCCACCATCTGCTGGGCAATTATTACCATTGTACCAATAGACGCCGGGCGACAAGGGTTGAAGTGTAATCCGGCATTGTTGGTTGAGCATCCGCGCCTCATTTCGCGGCAGAGGCGGTCGTACCCCGGGTCTATCGCGTCTAAGTAGAGACAAGTCGAATAAAGGGGGTGAGCCCAAGAGGATGGGGCTAGGGTTGAAGCATCGCAAATTTTGCCACAGTCCTCACGACGTAGCCCCCACGAGGGCATGACTGCATTATACTAGCGGTCTAGCAACGCACATCATGACTTGTCCAACAACCAACCTGGATGAAGCCTGAAAGCCTCGGTTGGGCACGGCCCATAGGAGCGACAAATAACAAGAGTCTATCATCAAATTGCCAGGCATGCCGATCAAATAGCTTCCTCTGGCTTCCGCTCCGCAACCCTTACGCATATGCTCCCTGTATGGGGCCTCTTACCCGATGACTTTGGGGGCATGGAGACTACTCACCCATTGGCCATTGGTCATTGATCATGTGCGTGTAGTTCGATGCAGAACATGCATGGTCCACGAGCTGGGGTCCCGACTGCGTGTCTTGGCTTATTCCCCTCTATCGCTGCATAGGAGAAGGAGGGGAGATTCAGAGCACACACTCGTGCTGTGGGTACAACTCATGAGTATATCCCATCGAGTAGAGGCATCTAGAAAGGGGAAGTAACAGTGTTGGTCGACGTAGGGCTCATCTGCCGTTTCTCGTTACGTACCGAATGCTGTAATTGATCTTGGTATATATAGGCTCGAAGAAGAAATGGCAACGCAGAACATGAATCATTCATGCTCAACTAACATCTCTACCGTTGCTGAGTGCTAGGACGAACTTCCCCGTACAGTGTTGCCTGTAAGTGCCCTATTCTCCTTATCACGTTTCAGCATTTGTGACAACGACCCTGGTTGTAAAGGGGCGACTCCCGCTCCTTACTACGCACCCTTATGTTCTAGCTGGCAACATGAGAATGGATCACTGCCATCAGTAGAGTATCCATTCACCAGGTCATATAGCTGTGTGCTTCCGTCGTGTCGTCAACGCTGATCTCTCCTATACCCCCTCAGCATAATTCGTGTGCCATCTTGCAGCGTACAACCAATATTGTATCAAGTCTCGATCAAGTATATAAGACTCAACAATACCCCCATTGTCAGTCGTCAACTCTCTTCTTACTTCCAGCCACTGTTCCATCAACAAAACTCAAAGACTACCCGAGTGATCCTGGCTGACCTTTCCAGGGCCAAACAGCTCCCCCCCCCCTGTCGATACACTTGCTTGCCCGCCATGATGAGACGAGTCGATCGTATCCAGCAGTCGCTCTCTGGATCTCTGGCCGCCAGGCAGCCAGGCTCCAGAGCTCTTATGTTACCTCGCAGTTCCATAATGCCCAGGGCCCAGTACAGCCAAGCAGCTGCCGTGGCAGCGCCAGTACCTGAAGACTCCTTCCCGCCGTCAAACGGAGAAGACGAGTTCTGGCGAAAAGTACCCATGTGGAAAGATGTATCGATGGAGGATTTCATCTCATGGAGTTGGAGTGTTCGTTGTCACGTTTCCCTTGTTTTTGCTCATCCGACTGACAGCTACGATAGAAGAAGAACGTTGTAGAGCATCATACCCGCTCAGCACCAGAAAAGCTCAAGGAGACCCTCGCGAGCGTGCTCCCTGACCATATGCCACTCAACCGCAATGCCTCACTTTTACAGAGTCGCGAAGAGTTCATCAAAGACATCTTTGACGGCATCGAGGTGTCGTCAATGTCACTCCGTATCATGTGCGTTGATGTGCTTCGGGCTTCACCCCCTATTTGCCTGGGATCTCACGGGTCCAAGCTGACATATGCCAGGCCCCATATCTTCAGCCGTATCAATTGGCAAGATCCCCGACACGACCCTATATTCCGGCAATTCATCCCATTGAAGTCTCTGATGCAGCCTGACCACCCAAAGAGTAAATTAGACTCACTACACGAGAAAGACGACGCGCCTCTTGATAACCTCGTGCACCGTTATCCAGACAAGGCACTGTTCCTTCGTGAGTATCCCTCACCCCCTGCAACAGCTTGTATATGCATTGGGATATTTTTGCTGATAACAGCGGACAACGATAGCGATAGCTGTTTGCCCTACGTACTGTCAAAGCTGCACGCGATCATATGCCGTCGGAGCGGACACCAGCGAGGTGACGAAGGAGGGGATGAAACCGATACTGAAGAGGTGGGAAGCGGCGTTCAAGTATATTGAAGCAAACCCGCAGATCACCGACATTGTTGTGTCAGGGGGCGACGCATACTACCTGGCTCCGGAGCACCTGGCGTTTATCGGCGAGCGCCTGATTAAGATGCCCAACATCAAGAAGTTCCGGATCGCGTCCAAGGGTCTCGGCGTAGCGCCGAACCGCATCTTGGACCCCAATGACCAGTGGACCGACGCCCTCCTCTGGGTGCACCGGCTGGCACTCAAGGAGGGCAAGCGGGCGGCGCTGCACACGCATATCAATCACCCCAATGAGATCTCATGGATGACGGAACAGGCCTGCCGCAAACTCGTAGAAGGCGGACTGACCATTCGCAATCAATCAGTCCTGCTGCATGGGATCAACGACAGCGCAGAAACCATATCGAAACTCATCCGGTCGCTCGCGGAGGACTTGCGTATCAATCCGGTAGGTACCCTCGCAGCTACCCCAATATCAGACCCAGTCTGATTCAGTGATGGCTGACATGCGAGAAACCTACCTGCTTTGTAGTATTACGTCTACCAGTGCGACATGGTGGAGAAGGTCGAGCATCTCCGTACGCCGCTCCAGAGCATCATAGACATCGAAGCCCAGATCCGGGGCTCTATCGCAGGCTTTGACGTGCCCCAATTCATTGTCGACCTCCCCCAGGGTGGCGGCAAGCGGCTTGCGGGAAGTTACCTCTCTTACGACCGGAACACGGGCGTGTCTCGGTTCACGGCGCCGGCCGTCAGCGGCAACGGGGCCAAAGTCAACAAGGTCTACGAGTACTATGACCCTCTCCCCCCAACGCCAGCTAAGATGGGTCGTTCCGACTAGTAGTACCTAGCTGCCTGATGTCACCCATTCTCTTTTTGGCGCAAGCTTTACGAAGCTGACAAGCCTCGTGCCTCGCGCGTCTCTCGTTTGCGATCTTCTCGGCACCCTCTAGTGGCAGGGAACGGGCGGTTGAAGGGAGTATTACGGGGCCGATGAAATTACAGCTCCATGTTCTTCCCGAGCTCATATCTCGGGCAGGCGAGCCAAGGCCTGGGGTTGGCTCTGGGAAGGCTGGATTAAGCTGGGTTATTATTATCACGAACAGCGTGATGGAGAGGGAGATGGGCATTCATTCCCTGACGCAATCTCGTCAGAGCTGGGGTCGAGACCGAGGCCAACATCGAAGATAGGCACTGTTCTTGACGGACGAGAAGGGCATTTCCCATTTTGCAAAAGTCTCTTTGGTGTTTTCTTATGTTATTCTTATTTTTGTATATCGCTTCGAATCCAATGTTAGTCGATGCCACCGGATGCCTTCTGGGGCTGAACGTTGCCGAGTTGGCGTGAGGCAAGTACATATGTGCAAGGACGCGCATTCTAGATCCTCCCTCTACAGCTTTGGGCGGGGCATTCTTCCGTTTGGAAGTGTGACTCCGGAGGTGATTCTGCATGATCGAGGCGAATGCATGCCAATGGGCGCCCTAGAAACAACGGCTATTAGGCCGGCTACTCTACCTGGCTCTTTCGCCAAGTTCTGGAGAAAACGTGCGCGCGGTGCGCGGTGAGCTCTCGGCTGGGACGGCCGAAGCACATTGGTTGACCTGGAGAATAGAAATGGACAAGGGACGACGACGACTTGTTGCTTGTCACTTACATACTCTATGTATGAACGCAACCAACGAGCAGGTCCACGTCAGAAAATAGCGTGACAGGCACAGGACTCACAGGAACAGCTCGTGTGGGAACGAGTGCCGATCACTGCCCTTTGAGTGGCCGTCACAATCATCCTGGACGGCCCAAAAGGGAAAGGAAGCGTTGAACCTAGACTCCTGAGAGGATTAGAGTGAAAAGGGGGCAACCTATTAGCGCTGGCATTACAGGCAGATTTGCCCTGGGGCTTACCGAGCCCGTACCTGGCCTCCTGGCCTGACCCTATGTATTCGTACCGCGCCTGTTCGTCCCGACTGTCGCCCACTCAACTGGCCTAACTGTCCGCCCGCCCGCTTGCCGCCAGTCAACGCGTAACTACATCCTAGTCGTAGTAGTAGTATACCCGACAGACCGCGTAGCAGTACGCGTAGAGAGGGAGACGACATTGATGCCAATGGTTGGATGATGCTTCGGTGCACACGGCCTGTAGAATCTATCTGGCAGTTTTCATCCCCCGTACCAATCCTCAGCCTCTGCTGGCCGTTCACTTGCCCAGGTTCATGTCGCTAGCCGTGGAACGCCTGCGATGGGGTGGCACAAACACCCTTCTCGAACCTCTTGAACCTAGCGCTGGCAATATTGGGAAACATGGTTGGATTGGGATCCCGGTCTGTCAAGGATCACGGCTCGGCCAATGGACGTAGCTTCGGGTCCCTCAAGTGCAAGGTGCAAGGTGCAAGGTGCAAGGTGCAAGGTGCAAGGTGCAAGGTGCAAGGTGCAAGGTGCAAGGTGCAAGGTGCAAGGTGGTGGTGGGTGGGCAATATCTTTTTCACTAATGTGGCTAGCGAGATAGCTCGAGCTAGGCTGACCGATCGTGGTCGTCGTCGTACCTTGAATGTTGACTGTGTTGAATGCAGAATGAATGCAGTGGTGTGTAAACACACATCAATTACATAAGAGGTAGGTTCTTGTACGAGGTAGCTGACATTGTAGTACTGTAGACTGCCGTGCGCATAAACATCATCAACCCGAGTTGATCTTACACACCCGCTGCCCGCCGTACTGCTGAGAGGCGGGATTCTGCAGGAACCTTAAGCAATCTTACCTCGAGCTTGTCATGAATCAAATGGATCAAATGACATGATTGGCTTGTCACCTCCATGCCACGAGCTCTCTCCAGCACCATCTCCTCTCTCTGCCATCCATACCTGCCAAACCACACGTACATGCATGCATGCGTTTGCAGTACCTTGCCAGGTTTTCTGGTCGTCTTTTATTTTATCCTTCTAATTCCACCTCTCCTTTTCTCGATAACTTCACCTTGTTCTTTGTTTTCTTTTTCTTTCATTCCCAGCAAGCAAGCAGCAAGCAGCTTGGGTTTGTTTTGCTGGTGTGTTTCCCCTCCAAGCTTTTGTTTCACCGGCCGCCCTTGCATTGACTCCCGAAGGGGACACTCGATTATTAAGTTGGAAAACCTACGAACAGCGCACGTCCGAGGGCTGAGCCTTTGCCATGGCCCCGTCATCCTACGTCAAAGGGGTCTTGCAGGTGCTTCCCCACGCGACGAGCCTCGATAGCACCGCCGATTACCATTCAACACTGCTCGACCAGACGCAAACAGAGGCACGGACGCGGGATGCAGGCCACCAGGCTGCCTCGGCGGCGGCGGCGGCTTCTGCGTGGATGGAAACCAGCAACTCACGGCCCTGGACGGCAAAGCGACCCGGCAGCAGCAGGTCCATGAAATCCTTCATCAAGAGCACCACGCGCAGAAGCCACGAGGAACCGACGCCCTGCCCTTGCCCTCTTCCTCCGGACTCGATCCAGCCAATTGGCTCCTGCGGCGAGATGTCGAGCCAGGAGCTCGAAGTATTCAAAGCGCTGCCGACCACCATCCGACGCAAGGTTAGTGGTTTTTTTTTTTTCCCTCTTCTCTACCTACTCTCTCCCCTGAATTTGGATCGCCGTCGTCTTGTATTCCGTTCTGCCGTTTGCTCCATTCTTGGGAGCCAATCCCATCGCCATCGCCATCCCCGCCCAAACAAAATCCCTCTGGCATTCATTCAATTTCTCTTCCACTCTGGACACTGAGGGCCAAGAATGATGGCGGAGAAAAGGAACGGGTTTGTTTTATACATACATACATACTCCGTATACTTGGGTCATCGCCGAGAAGCGCCACGCTACCGACGGGCTACTTCGTACCTAATTCTACCTACCGGCACTACTACAGTAGTAGCGATTTCCAGCTACTCACCGTCCATGCTGGCCTGTACCTGAGGTGATGTGTTCTCGGGTACTTCATAAATTGAGGCAAAAAGAAGCATGTACGCAAGTAGGCCGTAGTCGGCGGGCGATCAGTCAGTGTCGGTCAGCAAACGCCAGCAACGAGTTCGACTTATCTCTGAAACGATAGCTTGGTCTTCGTCTTGGTCGGCATGCATGCGTGCATTCATTCATTCATTCTCTCTCTGCCGTCTCTTGCCAACGGCAGGCCGACCCAGGGATGGGATACCCTAAGCAGGTGCCAGTGCCGCCCATCAATTATCCATCCCACTTTAGTTTCCGCATCCATCCAGCTGTACATACTACCATCGCCACTACCACGAGCAGTTGCATGCAAGGCCATGCAGCAAGTACCTGTACGGTATGTACAGTAGCAGTGGTGTGTGGTATGTGCTATGCTATGTGCTAGGGGGTGGGGAAGCAGCGGTGCGTGACGATCAAGCGTGGTCCATGCGAAAAGCTGCGGCCCCCTTAGTGCTGCCGATAGTGTTGCACTCTTGCACTCTGGGCTGGACGCTTTGGGCATCGCAAGGTGCGAAAGTTGCCTGTCGTCTCCCTGTCTGTCTCCTAGGAGCGATCCAATGCCATCGCTGGACGTTGACGGATGTCATTGTCATGGATTGTCATATCGTCAATAGGTATCATCCATACCTGAGGTACACTCCTCACTCTTGCACTCACTCCTCAGCACCTGCCTTCCTTTATGCCTTCCTTTAACCTCCAAGCACCCTAATGCAAGGTCCCACGCTATGCATGCTGCTGGCGTCTCAGTCTACCTGCTACCTTCATCCATCTGATCGACCTTTCTCTACATCGCATGTACATTTCCTTCATTATTAACCTCAATGCCTTGCCTTACCTATCATTGCCTTCCGTACATTACGTGACATTACATTGCATGCCTACTCCCTCCCCTCTCTCGCTCTGCCTTGGACTTGCTTCTTCCCTCTATTTCTCGTCTGAAACTGTTGCATTCTTCCCGCCTATACTGGGATATTTATAAACTGCGCCTAGGGCCACCCTGCTGCTTCTTTCCTTTTTTATTGCTTTGCCTACTTCAGCTCCTTGCCCTTCCCGCCCTTCGCATCGTCGGCTAAAACTTGCTTCTCGTTAGTACTTCTCGACGTCTGAGCAGCTTCAACTAGTGCAGTCATCCTCTGCTCTGCACAGCAACAGCCTCAACAACAACAACAGCAACACTGCCACCGCGACCACTTCTAATGTGGCCGAGCTGTTGTTGTTGAATGAAAAGGCCCAACTCGACCAAAGTGGCCGCGCTGCTGGCAAACAGGCTTATAGTCGGCCAAGTCCATTGTGTCAGACCGCGACTAATGCAGCTTCGGTGGATCGCCTGCCGCTGAACCACCCTTTCCTGCCCCGACAAGAGACTCCTCTTACAAGAGAGGAGCAAGTGGCATTGGCCAAGCAGCTGCGGCAGAGTGTCATCCTTGACGCCGCTGGCGAAGCCTTGTCCAAGGCTGGTCACCGCCTGGTCAGGCGCTTCACCTCACCGGTCGAGACTCCTGGCCTGTCCTCCGGCCGCCCCAGCATGGATTCCCGTATTAGTGACCTGCAAGACCCTCCCGTTCACCACGCAACTGCTCGAGACTCGTTCTACGACAGCTTCCGGTGGCTTGAGGAAGACGAGGATTTGGACCTGAGCCTTCATCTCGACGGCTACCACACCAAATCCGGCGAGGCCATGACGACATCCCCCAAGGAGCGACGGCCTTCGTTTCGCCGCCGAATGTCGATCGGCAAGATACCGTTTGGCAAGACGCCAGGCTCGTCGAGCCGGCCTAGCACGAGGGACATGTTTCGGGCACCGACCTTCCCGATGGGAGCTGCCGCCCCAGATCCGCATCCGCAGCAACAACCCGGCCGAAGAAAGTCCCGGGCACTGTCTCTTATAACTCCGAGGCACGCTTCCCATGCGTCCGTGGCCTCACTCGACGCCGCCGCGGCGCACTACCAGGATCCCGAGGCTCGACTAAAGCTCCGTGCGTACCTGTCGACGCCCCAAAAGTTTGACGAGGCTGTCCAGTTCGGGTTTCCCTCCAACGATGTTGGCGCCCCCCCGGTCGTACCCAGAACCACAGCAGCAGCAGCAGCAGCAAAACAAAGGCGATTTGCGGCGGAAGGCCTCGGATGATTCGGAAAAGCTCAAGACGTTCCTTTCAGACGACCACTCATCCATCTATAGTGACGATGGGTCGGCGCCCGACCCGGACACGCCCATGACGCCGAATTCACCGGAGAAGGAGAAACAAGCGTCCAAGAACGGGTGCGCTCATCTTGAGGTCCCGCCAACGAGTGACTCTGAGAGCTCAATGCGAGGCCCGTCAGTCTCGCGCGAGATGACGATGCGAATGACGCTGACACGACCGGACCTGCGGGCATCGGAGGACCAGATCTATGGCTGGCAGAGGCCTGTGCCGACCCGTGCCGGCAGAATGTCCCAGTCTGCTCCACGCGGCGATGGCGTCGCCTGCGCCGCAGACGCCAAGTCCAAGGCCGACTACGAGAAATTCTTCAGCGAGCTTGACGAATCTGCGACGCCGGCGTGTGAAGGCGGTGCTATGAAGCGTTTCTGGAACCGGGTCACCCGCAACTAACTATGGCGGTGTCACCATTATCCATTATACGGCGACGAAAGAACGAACACCACCTCAACACACGGCATGTCGAGTGGCGCAGAAGCGGGAGTGGCCGTTTTTCCATTTTCTTTCATATGTAATATATTTTTTTTTGTCGATGGGCGGGTTTCCTTCAGGAACATTTTGCTGTTGTCAAGCGGTCATTACCATGGGCATTGTCGCCATGTGTCACTAAGATATCATTTGGAATTCATAGGCGTTACTGCACGCATCTATCATGGCTACGGCGTTGGTGCTGGGAGAAGGGGGCAGCAAGTGGTTCGGTGCGAGCCAGTTCATAGAGTTGCCACAAGTAACATTTTGAAAACCCGGGCTGCCTATCTATGCGAGCCCGGCAACAGACATCACTCGAAAACTCTCTGCTTAACTTTGTACTACATGAGTGTTCGTTGGATGGTCCGTTTGATGAGGGATGAGTAACTCGCTTGTCCCGTGTGCCTGGCGGTCAAGCGCAAAAGAAGCGATGACGGCCTGATCGACAGATGGGCGACTTATTCGAGACCCAACCGGAAGTTTCAAGGTTGATCTGTCAATCCCTCGTTATTCATGGAAGTCACCGTTTACAACCCAGTCAGCCAGTCAAGCAAGCAGCCAATGCTTCCTGGCCTGGGACCGGATCCTCCGCCTTCCTTTCCCAATCCAATGCTGCAGGTACATACTACTACATCATACCATCCATGCCAGCGGGGAGCAGGCTTTGGCTCGTGGACCCCTCGTCTTTTTTTCCTCTTTGCTTTTCTCTTTCAGTGGACGCTAAGCTGCAAAAGGTCCCCACGCCACGGGTCAGCCAAAGACCCCGGTTTTTTCGTCGCTGTAAGGGTGATTGGCCCAAAACTGGCTGCCATGTCTAAGCGAGGCCATGAGCGATAACACATGGCCGAGCACAGCAGAGATGCATCAATTCTCCCTCCTCTGCCTGACTCGGATGGACGACAATTGTGAGGCACGGGGGACTTGACGCTGTCGGACTATAGCATGCCTGACGCGCACAAAACTAACCAGTACATACAGCACGGCACACGTTTCAGCAGACCTGCGTTGCACCTGTCGCTCGCCATCTACTACACTTCAAGTATCTTGAATATTTTGAGCCGCGCTAGATAAACAGTATTGCCGGGATGGTGTCGTATCGTGCATGCTTCAGCTGTCAAAACCGGATGAGACATGGATGGTAGCAGTCGCCTCAAAGAGAAGGGGAAAGAAAAAACGACAGAAAGAGGCGCGGCGAAGGAGGGGGGAGGGGGAGATGATGCCGGTCCCCGTTTCTTCATTCCACCCTTTGACATCCGCCGATCGGCAATCCGAAGGACACCAGTACCTGGATTACTATTTGACCTACGGAGTATACAAATAGTGAATATCCATCCATTGATACCTCTCGTCGGCGATAGGCAATTCGCTGCTTCTCCATATTAACTGCGTGCTGGCCCGACCTGTAGGAGAGAGAGAGAGAGTGAGAGAAAAAATCGAGAATCTGCCTGTCCATCCTGAGGACTGGGGCCCCAACTACTGCAAACTAGCATGACTGCATGTCTCAGGAGAGACAAGACATACATATGCCATTAACGTACATACATACGTATACGACACCGTGTCTCTGCCTGTCTGTCAGTCTGGCCGGCTCTCACGCTCAGGCCAAAACATACCACCGCTCCTCCCTGCATCTCGCATCGGAGGGGGCCAACGAAAACGACCGCTCTAGAATCTGCGCGCCGAGGGTGGCGATGGTGCCTCTATCCCAAAGCACAGCTCTTTGCTTGCCTGCAAGTGCAAGGAAAGAGAGAGAGAGAGAGAAGACCCGACAGTAAGTTCGGCCTCAGTTCGTCATTTGCTAAACACATAAGGGACGCGTTACGTTCGCTTTGCTGGGCGTCATCGGTTTCAAGTGTCGGAGAAGCGAACCGAAGAGAAAGAAAAGTAGTTTGGGCAATACTACATATGATGTAGGCATGATGCTGAATCCGTAAGCACTTATGTAAGGAGGTATTGCATTGGTACGTATAGCTGAGGCTCTTATATACCCGATTGTAACTACCTAGTTCTTGTGCCTTCCTCGCCCGACTGTCTACCCGTATGTCTCATCTGTGTGTGTTTGCTATCGGGCAACTACCAACGCGTTATTCGTCTTGCATGCGTGAAGGAGATAAAAAATGGACAGGCCGAGTGAGGCTCGGCTACAGTTGCGTGCCTCCGTTCTCGTTGAAGAGCCACGGGCATCAGACCGCATGCCTGATGCAAGCCACGCTATGTCGTCACATAGGTCACCTACCTCCTTACCCACATAGATACATATGCTACCATGTAGTTGGTTCTGACAAGACATACACATACCCATGTACCAATTGAGTTCATCAGTCGGCCGTTGGTCTTTAGCACATATATCTCCAGCGCTACACCGACCTGATAGCACTGTAGCCACTTGTTACAGCACCCATGATAACATACACAATGAAAAGAACGACTAGAAGACATGGACTAAAGAGAAACCAGCTGATCTGTTTATGGCAGATTGATCTTGCAGCAATATGTGCCCCTGCCTGCCTGCCTCCCGTGCCAGAAGCGCCATGCAAACAAAACCATTGTCCCGCCTACTCTAGTTTGTAATACAAAATCAAATATGAAATGTCCATGCCTATACCACACCCCCCTTTCCTACGCCTCCCATAGATAAACCACCACAACATCCTCTCGTGAGTACACGTCCAAGTTTAGGGGCGCGCCTCTACGCAATGGCACACAAAGATAACCATATAGAACAAACACCTATAATGCTATGTGTGGTAAACCCCGTTTCCTCCCCCTCCTTCTCCTACACCTGCCTATCTACCCCTTAGTTCTTCTCTCACCTCCAGTGGCTTCAAACTTCGTCGTCGCTGTCATCGCCTAGAAGTTCGCCCTCGTCCTCGTCCACAATGGCGTAGTCCGCCCTCCCGCGTGCGAAGCTATCGCGAGTCGTGAACCTCCGGGGCCCGCCGCTGCCCCGCAACCAGCCGTAGCTCGTATCGCCGCGGCCCGTGGCCTTCTTGACCAGCGAACCCGCGCTGCGCCAGAGGCTCGACGCGAGGAGAGGCAACGCACCAACCACCGCCACCACCGCCGAAACCGCGATGACGGGATACTTGACCCAGGGCGCCTCCTGGTCGAAGCTGTTCTGCTCCCCGAGCCGGATCTGCCCGAACTTGCTCTGCCAGTTGTTGTACACCCACCAGCCGGCCGCGGCGGCGAGGCCAATGGGGATAACGACGGCAAAGAAAATGGCAACGCCCGACACCCCGTGGGCTTTCTCAAACTCCTCTTCATGGCCGGGGCAAGGCTGAGGGGCGCCCATCTTGTCAAGTTCGACACCTCCCTCACAGGTGGTAAGAGGGATACGTCGGTAGCCTGACGGCTCGTAGAATTCGGTGGCGCCCGCATTGTCTTTGCAGTACTGCTCGAGTGAAATGGGCTGAAGCCCTTCCACAAGTTTGCACTGCTTGTGGCCGTCCATCTCGTAGTTGTAATCGCTAGGATTTGTTAGCACAAATGACCGGAGAGACCCGGGGCGTGGAGAAAGCTTACCATTCGAAGTCTTGCCGGGTGCAGGAGCAGTTCTTGATGCCGTAAGTATGATGCAGAGTCTGCTCATTGAAGCATTCGCTGCCCGGTTTCTTCCGCAGATATTGCGTTTGGTGACCGAAAAGACAGCCTTCGGGCTGCTTGGGATGCGCTGGGGTCCACAGGTTATAGTCGGATTTGTCCAAGTTGTCGTCTACGCGGCAGGCCTTGTCTGTCAGCCCGGTGAAGTCGAGGTTGATGGTGAGCAGTTTATCTCCTTGGCGACCCCACAGCAAGAAGTTCCGCGACGAGCCGGAACGCATCGTGGTCATGTCGTTGATGACAATGTCCTGCTCGGAAAACTGGTGCTCGACCCAAGTCTTTCCCTCGTCGAGGGTGTATGAGACGGTCTTCGTCTTCGTGTCACGCTGGGCCAGGATGATGATGGATCCCTGGTCCCCGAAGGTCCAGATCCAGCGCCCCTTCTTCACCATCTTCCAGCTGATGCCGGCATCGGTAGTCATGAAAGTGTGGGCATCCTTGACATCTCCCAAGACTGCGCCAACGTTGCCCCAACCAAACATGATGCCGACCGCCGACTCGGACGAGTAAGTCTTTCTGTGGTCGACTCGCTCCGTGTAGCCGTGGATGTGAAGGGCACAGTTCTCGTTGCCCTCCTCGCTTGGGGAGCAGGAGAAGGTCTTGCCGTCAAGATCCGTCTTTGGAGGTGGAAGGAAGGACCATTCGGCGCCGTCGCTGTGGCTGATTTTCGACTGCAGCTGCTTTCGCTCAGAAGAATCCCCATTCTGGTTTTGGACGACATTGACCAGCACCACACCTTGCAAGCCCAGCATCTTCTCAAAGTCAACGAAGTAGTTCTCGTCGCAGTTGACGCCCGAAGCGCTCATGACGTACGATGTTCCGTTCGAGTTGCTCTTGAGAATCGAGCCGAATTTCCGGTCCTTCGCATCCTGAGTCACGACAAAGAGGTTGACGGCATGCGTCGAGCTGTCCAGGACAGTGTATGCATGCTGGTGCGGAACCTCGAACCCATACGGAAATCTCGCCTCTGCGAACTGCCTCCCATCCACACTGGCCGATGCCATGAGCGTCTTGGCTGTCTGGTTTTCACTCGCCACGACAATGAATTCAGCCATAGTAGCAAACTCCTTGACGTTCTCCTGGCGAACCTTCTCTTCAGATTCGAAGGCGTCGTCACTCCAGACGAGATGGTAGGGAGTGGCCTCGTCGTTGTTCTCCTGGGCTCTCTTGAGGCAAATCATCTCCTTTGGGCTCACACGACCGAAGTTCCTGTATTCTTTAGCCCCCGTAAATTCGCATTTCTTGACGAATCGAGCTGCAGTTGTCCATCGGTCGCCACGATCAATGGAAACAGATGCCTCAAGGTGACAGTCCGTCTTGGAACCCGAAGGGCACTTGAGACCGTGCCAGATCAACCAGTCCTTGTTGTCGGGATGGAAAGCCAGGGGAGGCCTTGCCTCTCTGCTCGTATCCGGAGGAAGAGGGGCGTCGAAACTGTCGAAGTGCAGACCCCTGTCAACTGTGTAGATGACTTTACCCTTGTGGCCGATGAAGAAGACCATCTCTTTGACATGCGGGTGGCTCGTAATGGACCACACGTCAGCATCTTCGAGTTCCGTGGGAGTTTTCCACGTCTTGCCATGATCGTAGGTGATCTGGATGGGTCCAGCTTTGCCGGAGCTGGCCTTATAGGGTCTCATGATGATAGTCTCGTCTTTGCTTTGGGCGGTTTCACCTCGCTCGAGGTAGTGTTTGTCGAACTTGTCAAAATCTCCCTTGACGATGACCTCGGTGTCAGTGATGTTTCCACTGGCCGGCGGGCCCGATGGAGCCGAGGTTGCGTCGGAACATTTCCATTCCTTGGTATCATCTTTCTGTTCGCCACTCTTACGCTTGCAGTCGTTACCGGGAATGAGACGCCAACCAGATGAGCCTTTGAAGGTCTCGTCCGGGTCGTTCTTCTTGCAAGCGCCCTCAGGGGACACCACAGGGCCAACCTTGTCGCATTTGCCATCTTTTCTCATGAAATTGAAGTCGCATTCAAAATCAGCATCTGTGCACTCGCAGATTTCGAACTCTGGGACCGGCATCTTGAACTCCGTCTTGATGAAACATTCGGCGTCCTTCTTTCGCCTGTGGAACTTCTGCTTATGGCCCATGACGCAGGATGGCTCATTTTTGTCATCCTTGCGCGCGTACCATTCCTCCATGTCGCTTTCCTTGCAGGTGTCCTCGTGCATACCTTCGAAGTCGATCGCGATGACATGATACTTGGGGGAAGACTTGGACCCAGACTCTCCGGTGAGAACGAATTTGAGACTGGTAGAGTCTTGTGTAGTGGTTAAGTAAAAGGGCCTGATCTGAAGCTTGTCTGGGAGCGCGAGAGTCTTCCACTCTTTTCCGTGGTTCAGTGAATACTTGATTTCACCAACATCATGTTTCTGGGTATCATGTACAGCCAGGAGAATAGATCCCTGATCGCCGAACTCATACTTGTGCGGGCCTTTAGGGCCTTTGATCCACGTCTTTCCGGCATCGTCAGAAACGTAGAGACTAGCATCCTCCAGGTAATCACCGAGGTGTTTCCCTTCGTTGCCATTGCCCATGACAAGCCCAGGGGCGGGACTTGAGAAGATGCGACCAATGTTGTTCGGCTCTGTGATCGAGTGAAGGTGGAGCTCATTCTTGCCTTCCTTGACGGACTCAAAAGTTCGTCCATCGTCGAAGGTTATTCTTGTCTTCAGCTTTTTCTCGGCTTTAAAATCACCCTGGACCTTCTCCCAGTTGTCAATTTGGTTTACCATAAAGATCCCCTGGATCCCGGAGATCTTCTCGAAATCCACATGGCCAACAGTATTGCGATTCGTGTGCTCCATGTTTCTGGTGAAATATGTACCGTTCGAGTTACTGGTAAGCATGACTCCCATCGGATTACCCGGACGCCCCGTCATAACATCGATCTGGATGCTATAATTGGTGCCCTCGAGGACGGTGTACGCCCCCTGGTTAATACTGTGGTCAGATGGGAAGACGGCTCGGTGCCATGTTTCAGTGTCGTCGGTCACGAATAGAGCCATCTCGTCGGTGTTCTTGGCATTTGCGGCAACAAGTAGGTACTTTTTCACGACCGCCAGGTTGGCAATACCACGCACGATATTGGAGCCGTCTATCTTGGGCTCAAACTCTTGCACGGCGCCATCCTGAGAGTCTGCGCTGAAGTAGTTGTCGGATATGAGAAGCCGGTTGTCCTGGTGGAAAAGTGAGAACTCGCCCATAACGATGCATATAATCCTGGAGCTGTCATGGTCCGGGCTGCTGGTGGAAAAGAGGTCCGACGACTTGGCCCACCAGCAGTCCTTGATGCCGGCGCGGAGCAATTTGGCGGGTGTCTTGAATCCATTCGTGGTGTACATGGCCAACTCATCGCAGAAGATGGCCGGGCAGTCCATGGCATGGAAGAGAATGCGATCCGGGTCCGCCGCATGGAATCTGAGCCAGTCGGAGCGGTAATCGACGCGGCTCAGCCTTGATTCGGTGTGGAAAGTCTCCCATGTTTCGCCCTGGTTGTGAGTCCTCCAGTGCGTGTTGCCGGTGGTCAAGACGTAGGCACGGGTTGGCTCGAATTCGTGCATGACCAGAGCGTAGGCCTTGCCTTCGCCAATTTCGTCTATCTTGGTCCATTTCGCACCGGCGTCGGTCGAGCGGTAGACGGAGCGGGTGTCGAGGTCTTGGAAGAGCACGGTATCGGAGCCCTTGAAGTAGTTTATATTCATTGGGTTGTGTTCGAAGTCGGTGACGACTATGGCGGGCTCGTCCTTGGCTTCGGCCGCCGGCACCAGCAGGACCTGCAGCAGGCAGACTGCCAGGAGGTAGGAAAGGGTCGTCCGCCATACCCAGCCTCCCGGCGCCGCCAGAGCTCTACTGACTGCCCTCATGATCGCGTACTAGGGCTCGGAGATGCGGTGGTCATGTCAAGACGGAGGAAGCTTCGAGCTTCGGTGGCGTCAATTTCGAGAATCAAAGGCGTTGTCGTCAGCTGCAAAGGGATGGCGTAGTAGCTCCGTGGTGTTGAGGACGGTACAGCGATTACAGTCGATGAAGAGGAAGAAGAGGATGATAGCTTGGCTATACAGGGGGGGTAGTAGGATCAAACGAAGGATTCTATCGGTGCCTTAGCTAGGAAACAATGGGAATAGAAGCGTCGTGTTTCAATCTTATGGGTTCATTGCCTCACTCGTTGATAGCCAGCAGGTATCTGTCAATTGCATGTATCAAAGCGATGGATGGATGGCTGGACGTTGTACCTTGTCCTAGTCGCGACACAGTGGCATAACCTGCCCCAAAGCAGTCTCAGCTTTGCTCCTAGGCATGCGCAATGGCCGCCCCGAGCCCCCACCTCTTTGTCGTGCAATGCGCCTCTATGTGCCTACAGGTGGTAGCTACAGTACATGCCACATGCCTCCTACGTAGCTACATGGAAGCTACAGTGGGTAAAGTGCACCTAGGTACATACTTCATAGGCAGAAAGAAGCTGGAGCCTAGCATTGAGGCTAGCATAGTGGGTACATGGGTCTAGCTAGGGTTAGCGCGTGTTTGGTATTCCCGTGCTGGCCGGGAATCCGATCCTTTACCAATTCTATTCGTCTAACAACATGCAAACCAAAGCCGAAGCTGCAGGCACGTCGGTAGCATCGATTGGTTCGTTGGGGGCATTCCGACTTTGTTTATATAGGAGGCAGATAGACCGGAATACGCACAGCGTGTCCTTCCCTGCGCTCGGTATCTGCCCGTACAAATCATCAATGTACCGTAGGTTAGGTGCCTTTCAGTCACATCTCAGGGAGATGCAGCCATGTCGTCATTAACTCCCCAGATCCAGTGGACCCCACCGTGGTCTACGTCTGACACAATAGACGACATGGAGCCCAGGGGCACAAGAACCCAGCATTACGGTGCTATTGGTATGATATGTTCCGTCGATTTATCGACGGCAAGCCAGTTGGTCCAGTTGGGTGCTACACCTAGTCGGATGAATAATGGCACTGAATGATCACTGATTAGTCCTGTAAGCTATAGTCTGGTGGTGAAAGCTGCGCCTTCGCCACCAAGGGGATAGCTGGCTAAGTACGATTACATATGACCGCTCGACCAATCGCAAGGAACCCATCGTCCTGTATTCCACCTCTGTTTGTCTCTGGCCCCTGAGTCTGAACCAAGCCGCTCAGTAAGCAGTTACAAGGGCGTGTCCTGTAATAAAATAGTCAAGAACTAGAACAAGACGATATGCTGCGATCGACGTATAGCGAGCTCCTCCGGGCCCTCCCGCACAACGAATTCGCAGTGACGGACAAGAAAAGCCTCATTATCCCGTCGGTGCCTTTTCCTCCTCTCTGGCCTCGCCAACTTCCCCGAACAACTGCGTCTCCAGCTCGTTCATGGCGTCGATGCTTTCCTGTACACCCAACCAGTCGCAGAGATGGCGCCCGGCATGTACGACTTTCCAGAACGCGTCTTCGCCAGCCAACGCCCTATCGACTCTGGGTGTAAGCATTTGCTTTTTTTTTTTTTTTTTTTTTTTTTTTGGAGTGATGTGTTAAGAGGGAATAATGGGAATTTATCAAGTAAACGACTGTTCTTTCCCTCACGAGACACTGGGACAACGTGGAATAAACACTGAATAAGGAACAAATGAACATCGAAAGTCGCTTACCACTCATCGTAGTCGCCGAGTACCACCGTCTCCGCCCATTCCAGCAGAAGCGTCATAGTCTTTGCCGCCTCGCGCTCCACGTTCAGTACGTCCAGCCGGTCGCGCTGCGAGCCCGTCCAGAGCTGGTTGCAGATGATACTGATGTTCTTCAGCAACGAACTGGACGGAGGGGGGACCGGCCGTTGGTTGTGTCGTCCCGTTGGCGACAAGGAGCCTCTGTGTGACGGCCTCTGTGGTTGGTGTTGTCATCGCGTGGAGCACTGGAAGCTGGGGCGTGGGGAGAGCAACTTTCACGCGCGCGGCGATTTGCCTCGAGGGCGCTAAGGTAAGTACTTGTAGCTCGCAGGCACAGTTCGTGGATTCTTCCGATGGCAGTATAGACTTGGGGTATTTGGTTGGAGTCTCTGCTTGCAATGCTTGCCACGCTAGCGATGGAGCTATGGCCATTGCCTGGTGTGCAAGACGTCGGCTGGTGTTCACTGGGCTGGCCATCACAGTCCATCTGGTAGTCCATAGTAGCCTCGGACCTATGGGACGAGGCGTGGTATGGCATCGGTGGAAGTACATAAGGCGGTGAATGCCAAGCGACTTGTAAACTTGATCGATAGTCTGCGAAGAGTTGCTGTTGTGGTTGACTCGTGGTCGGGGACAGGGGGCTGGCAGACCAATAGGGGGTGCTCTCACTGGAGATCTGGACTTGCGTAGCGTTGTTTAGGTGGTGTTGGATTGACTTATCGTACCCATGGAATTGAGTCCCCTTCTCAGTGTAAGGTGCGGTCCCAACACTCTGCCCTTCCGAGCAACTTAATTTGGTTCCCATACTCCGAGGAAAACTCCGAGGAACTCCAGGGGCAGATGGCTCAGCATGTTGAGAGCCAAGGTCTTCTTTCTGCTGATAGATGAAATCACTTGGCGATTTGGCAGTCTCCATCTTCTTCCGATATCAATTTCAGGAGCTGAGATGGGTATCTCGGGTAGAAGAGACTAAGTTATCGAAGTAAAGTGGTCAGGTACTTAATATATGCTGAAAAAGTCGATCGATTCTTAATCATCCTCTGTACCTTGTCTCATATCATGCTTAGGTAAGGGAAAGGCGGTTAATAGCTTGGCAGCCTTGCAGTCAACTCTTTTTGCACAAACATAAGGAGTGCTGGAAACATCTCAAGGCAGGAAGGTTCTTCTCATTTCGTATGTCTCACCAACTACTTTGGGTATGCTTTAAAGGGTCCAAATAACAAGTCTTCCATCCACTCCGCTGGCTTTTGTGCATGTTAGCATTATATGAAACAAGGAACAGCGGTCAAAACTTACTGCTGAACTGGGTAACGTTGCCGCCGTTAGACTCGTACGCTCGCACAGTCGAAATGGTGTTCTGATGGACAGTCTTCAACTGCGTGTCATCCTTCGCTTTGCCCTTAAGATCCATCTGTTTGAACATATTCAAAGCGGATTCTTCGCGGGCATCGCCCAACCCAGGTCTGCCCTTGGACTCCAGGGTACCGCTCAATTGCCATCCCGAGGCATCGCCCTGGAAACGGAAGGCCTCGCAATCGTAGCCAGCGGCCACGATCTCGCTCTCCGAAGACCAGATCAGACTCATGAATGGCAAGAGCTGCGTGTTGATGCTGATGACAGCACGTGGCGGCTGGTCCGGGGCTGTAGGGTAGACAACAGTGATGCTGCTGTCATGGGCGGCAAAGGCTAGAGCATCGCCGCTGGGAGAGAAAGCGACAGAGTGGACCCAACCAGCCGAATTGTTCATGAACTCGCCGCAGACGGTGTTGAAAGGCAAGCGCTCGCCCCAGACGCTTGGGTCTGGGCGAGCATCGACACCCTTGATGAAGCTGGAGAAGACTCGAGCATGGGCATCGGTGGATCCGGCAGCCAGCAGAACGCCGTTAGGATGCCATGAGACAGTGGTGATGGTACTCTTGATGGGCTTCTTCAAGTGCTTGGAAACCCACCAGTCATTCTCCTCCTCAAAGTAGCAGACAGCAATGACCCGGTCTCCCGATCCAACAGCGAACTTGGTCTCGGACGGCGACCATCGAACGAAAGTGGCGGCTCGAGCGATTCGAAGCAGGACTAGTGTCGGCTTGTAACCCGTAGGGGAGGGCTCCCAAACAAGGGCATTTCGATCTGTAGTAGCGTCAGCGCCATTCTGAAACTTCTTGTTTGGATCCAGTGCATACCCTGAGAGCATGTAACGATGCGGCCGCTGTTGGGTGCGATGTCGACACCGGTAATGGTCTTATCATGCCCCTTCAGCTCGTCCTTGAGCTTGAAGGCACCGGCAACCTTCCCATACAGCTCGACGGCTGAATCCTTGGCAACAGCAAGGATCTTGCGATCTGCCGAGAAGGAATGGTCGGCAATTGGCCGGTGGAACAGATGGTGCACTTCGGGGCCTGACATGGTGAAAGTGTAATAGGAGGAGCTCTCAACTATCACTTTGCGGAGTTTAGGTATGGGATTGGGAGCTTCGAAGCGACGTACGTAAGTCGGGCGCAGCTCAGGAGAAGTGACCTCAGTCGCAGTTTGGTGGGGTTGTCGTCGGTAATTGTGGCGGTAACGGTGTGGGGAGATGTGGCTCAGGCAGATACCGTACCTGTGCTTGCCTGTCCGGGGAGCTACGCTAAGGTTACTACTACCTACCTATCAAAATTCCGCCTGCTTGAGCTTGAACTGATAGTTCGACCTGTGATAGTCGCGTGGTCTGTCAGCTTAGAGCCATTGCCAAATTCTCAATTGTTTGTTTCGGGCCTGTTCTGTGCAACATTTCGAGACTACCTATCGCGGAATTTCCACACCAGGAGCGGTATTGTGCGCCGTTTCGTAACTATACTCCCTTCTGTCAACATGGCCGCTCGACCGCCGCCAGCTTCGAAGGCTGGAGGGGCAAAGGCAGCTCCTATTCCACCCAACCAAACGTAAGTCACCCATTCGAGACGCCAGCGACATATGCAAGGGTATCTGTTTCTCACACGGGTTATTAGTTTATATGTTACGAACCTCCCGTCTGCGAAAATTCAAAAGGACGACTTGAAGACGGCCCTCTACATGTTATTCTCGACCTATGGCCCGGTCCTTGATGTCGTCGCGCTCAAGACGATGAAGATGCGCGGTCAAGCACACATAGTGTTCCGTGATATGCAAGCAGCTACACAAGCAATGCGAGCTTTGGAGGGTTTCAGTTTCCTCGGAAGGGAGCTTGTACGTGTTCGCACCGTGTGCTATTTGTTTTGTCAAGCGAGCATACTAACACATGCCTCCAGAGGATTTCCTACGCCAAGTCCAAGTCAGACACAGTGGCAAAGCTCGACGGAACATACAAATTGCCCGGTTCTGCCGCTGCCAATGTCGAGATGTCCGAAGTCCAACAGAGTATCTTCAACGCTCCCGCTCCAGGATCCGCCGCTGCCACCGCGCCCGCACCGCCTCGTGGCTTGCCCACGAAACCTCCTACTTCTGAGCCCTCGAAAGACATATCTGAGGCTGATGCTCGGGGACAAAAGCGCACACGCGATGAGGAAGAAGAAGAGGACAGTGACTCCGATGTTGCCATGGAGGAGGATAGCGACGACGAGTGAACTGGCTCGAACACATGATACCCACCAGAAAAGAAAAAAACACGATGGCAATCACGATGAACCTCGATAATACAGCAGAAAAGAGCTCTGGTCGCTCCCGAGGATATGCATACTACGGATCTTGGGTAGGTGGTTCAGGCCTTGTTGCTTAAAGCCATTTCTTTTGGAACCCATAGGCCGACACATCCGCCAACCAGACCCAGCCAGACTATAAGGTAGTCTTCCTTTGGGCAGTCGAAGCCTGCCATGGCGTCGCTGAGGAAGCATGGGTGGACGAAAAACGAAGGCACTCCTGTTAATGGGTGATGCTGTGGGGCCAACATTAGCCACAAGGTAGATCAATAGACTCTCGGGATGAGGACGAGCCTAATGTTGACTCGGTTTGCAGCTATAGTTGAATACGAGAACGACTTACATCTGCTGAGACACCGCCTATGGTTCCCGTTCGTCGGAGAGAGTCTTTGTACTGATCAGGTACCAAGCGCCGGAAAACCGTGTCAATATCGAAGGAGGCTTCCTCCCCCGGCAGATCATGCAGGCTGAACCAGAGGCAGGGTGCACGATATGTTGGATGAAAGTGAATCTCGTATCGGACATGTCCAAAGTTGGCCTTGGAAGGGTGCTTCACAAGGAGTTCCTGCAGTAGTTGAGCTTCATTGTTCATGTGCCGGGCGTTCTTTGCATTTTGTTTTTGTTTTACCTGGTCGTCCTCCTCACTGTCCATCGCCATGTCATCTGCCATGGCCCCGTTGTCCATTGTTTCAGTCATGGTGAAGCTGTTCAAGGTCGCCTCGAGATCGCCTAGATTTGTGGTGTCTTCTAGAGGCCGGGAGATCTGGACAAAGGTTGCATAGTCCGAATCCATCCCGAACGACATGTCCAAAGCACTGTGCACACCCAACCTCCATTGCCGCCGCAGAGAGCCAAGTCGGGCCTGGCAGTACTTCCTGTCGAGAAAGTGGCATGCTTCGGCAAATTCGTCCTTGTCCAGAAAGGGGTAATTCCGATACATTGATCGGTGCTCAATCCCATGGCTCATCATGAGACGGGCGTGCAATGCGATGGCCTTTGAACGTAGTAATGGGGACGCACCTACATCCAGTTGTTAACATCATTCAAAATCTCATAGTGTAGCAGACGTCGGCCAAGAGGTCTGTCTATGTATCTTTAAAGAAATGAAAACTACCTAGACAGGTACATACCCAATCCTCCCGGGATGTGAGTGACCTAGATGTTGTTTCCTCCCACGCCACAGCGAGTGGTTTTTTCAACCTTAGGTGCTTAAGTAGGTACTTACTCAGGTAACTGGCGCAACAGGAGTGGTGATCCTTGAGGTACTTAGGTCAAGTAGAGGAATCCCGAATAAGAGTTTGATCAGGTTGTGCGAGGATATATATTGAATATGCACAAAATTGACGCTATCTCCTAACAGTTGAGGGTGAGAGCTGTGTGTGGTCTGGTGGATTGGGGTGGTGTTGGCTTATTTGCCCGTCAGGTAGGTACATGTGTAACATCACTACCTCGAGTCCTTTTTTAGAGTCAACTCAATCAACTGATGAAAGCCACAACTAAATGATCACAGACTGTTGTGTCCGTTGTACATTTGAACAATTAGCCATTACCAGAAGACAGTGCAAGACTGCTAGGTAAGTGAGAAACATGGACGTGCAGGCCATATCAGAGGTTCCTCAAGGTGTACTTGTGGTCCAATTGAACTGATGCCCAGGCTCCAGTGCTAGCTTCGTGTCGGCCGGCATAAGGGATGCCGACATGGAGGCTAGCAAGGGCCCGCCAAGAACGGAACCATCCAAGCTGGCCTTTACCAGCAGGTTGGTTTTATGGTTCGGGGCAAATACCTGTTGTCGATCCTAACAGCATTGTCTCGCGCCTTGCTGGGCATTAGCCATTAAGGGAACCTCTGGTATTAGTATCACCTTTCCAGCATCTGCGTCGCCATCTGTGCTGTTATAAACTTGGCTTTCCTAATTCCACATACCTTTGGACACTCTGCTGTGGTCCTACATTGCCAGGTTGGCACGTAACTACATCCTGTACTAAGCCTATCCATCCGCATTGTCGTGTTCCGGCGCCCGCGTGCCCCTGTTGTTTGACGTATAGTCCTAATTGACAACTGTCCTGTAACCTAGAGCATCGCCGACTTTCCAGTAACTAAGCTCAACTAGAGGAGGCGAACCGGTCATGCTGCGCCGATGATTCGCGACCCGTTTAATATCCACCGAAATCCTGCTTCAGGCCTTGCGATTATTCGGACTGCTGCTACTCGCGCGGCCACAGACCTCGGCGAGAAGGCTGTCGAGGCCAGCATAAATGCCATAGAGAAGGGCAAGCAGGCCGTCGACGACATGGCTTTTTCAATACCCAAAAACGTCCCCTCCTTCTCCAACCCACAACGCCAGCTAGAGGACCGGGTCTGGGGGAACGGCGGCCAATCCAGCTTCCTCAATCCCGATCGAAACTCCCTTCCGATGTACAAAGACAAGCCCTACGCGTACCCGCCCTCCCAGCGGTCGCGTCCGCTCTGGCGCCGGAAGCGCGTCATCGCCCTCTTCTTCCTCTTCGTCATCTTTTTCTACCACTTTGGCGGCTTTTCCAAGCACCACGACACCTTTACCTCGCGCCCTTCATGGGGCTGGCTGAAGAAGTCCGAGTCCGAGGCGAACGTGGACTGGATTGAGAGACGAGAACATGTCGTGGATGCCTTCAAAGTGAGCTGGGACTCGTACCATCGCTATGCCTGGGGTAAGCAACACCATCCAGTCTGAGTGGGGGCGAGAGAGGTGCCCCTGCTGGAGGAGAACCTCGAAAGCTAACACGTGCGCCGCGCTTTTATTAGGACACGATGAATTCCATCCGATCACGAAGAAGGGTCGGCAGATGGTGCCCCATGGCATGGGTTGGATCATCGTCGATGCGCTGGATACTATGATCCTCATGAACCTGACCTCGCGTGTCGGTCAAGCCAGAGAATGGATTTCGAAGGACCTGTCCTACAACCAGGATCACGATGTGAACACTTTCGAGACAACCATTCGTATGCTGGGCGGTCTCCTGTCGGCTCATTACCTTTCGAATGAGTTCCCGCAGCTGGCGCCTCAAAAGGACGATGACCCTGGCGCACCGGGTGAAGACTTGTACCTGGAAAAGGCCAAAGACTTGGCGGATCGATTGATAGCAGCATTCGATTCACCATCCGGTGTCCCCTACGCAAGTGTCAACTTGGCCAAGTACGAGGGCTTGGTCTCTCACGCTGACGGTGGAGCTTCTTCCACGGCCGAAACCACCACCCTTCAACTCGAATTCAAATATTTGGCCAAGTTGACCGGCGAGAAGTACTTCTGGGACAAGGCTGAAAAGGTCATGAAGGTTGTGGATGAGAACGGTGCTGAGGGTGGCCTTGTTCCTATCTACATCTATGCTGAGGACGGCAAGTTTAGGGGTGAGAATATTCGCTTGGGCAGCCGTGGAGACTCGTACTACGAATACCTCATCAAACAATACTTGCAAACGTCGAAGCAGGAGCCCATTTATTTGGAAATGTGGGATGAGGCTCTGCAGGGCGTACGCAAGCACTTGGTTACCTATACCGAACCTTCCGGGTACACCATCATTGGAGAACGTCCTGAAGGTTTGGAGAAACCACTGTCTCCCAAGATGGACCATCTCGTCTGCTTCATGCCTGGAACTATTGCACTGGGCGCGACTGGTGGCCTTCCGGAAGCGGCAGCCAAGAAACTCCCAACATGGACCAAGAAGAACGAGGATGACATGCGTCTCGCGCGAGAATTGATGCAGACCTGCTGGGGAATGTACAAGTGGATGAAAACGGGTCTGGCCGCTGAGATCACCTACTTCAACATCGCCGACCCCCCGCTGCCAGAGTCGGCGCCCCATAATCCCCCTCTCCAGTTTGACTCGGATCCGGATGCCCAGTGGCGGAAAGACTTCATGGTCCACAGTAACGATGTGCACAATCTGCAGCGGCCGGAGACCGTGGAGAGTTTGTTTTACATGTGGCGCATCACGGGAGAGCGAAAGTACCGTGAGTGGGGCTGGGAGATGTTCAAGTCGTTTATGAACTACACTGCCATCGACGACGAAGGCGGCTTCACGAGTCTTTCAAATGCCAACACGATTCCTCCCGTGACTAAGGATAACATGGAAAGCTTCTGGCTAGTAAGTGGCATCCATACCCCCCGTGATAGCATCAATGTTCCTCTTGCTGACAAAATCGATTTAGGCGGAGACTCTAAAGTATTTCTACCTCCTCTTCTCGCCCAATGACCTGCTGCCACTGGACAGCGTCGTCATAAATACCGAGGCACATGCCTTCCCTCGCTTCCAGATGTCGCCGCTGTTCTCTACGGGCTGGGAGCGGAAGCCTAGAGACAAGGACGGGAAGATAATCGAGCCTGTGCATTAAGAGGGGAGACCATGGTGTTCATGGTAGGCGTTTTTCTGAAAGTTTGAACGGGCTATCTGGCTTTTGCAAAGGCGCTTTTCATATGCCCGATACAGCATAGGAGCTCATATCGCGGGCATAATGATCCTGGAATAGAATAGAATCAAGAGTCCTGCGCCCTCTGGTTTTTCGTGTGCCTTGCTGGTGG
Organism: Apiospora marii; assembly: GCF_038362585.1. Taxonomy (NCBI): domain Eukaryota; kingdom Fungi; phylum Ascomycota; class Sordariomycetes; order Amphisphaeriales; family Apiosporaceae; genus Apiospora; species Apiospora marii. The sequence goes on along the minus strand of NW_027117375.1, from coordinate 2,266,042 downwards.
TGGTGAGGGTAGTGATCCTACTACTCACTGTTTTTTTTTCGAGACTGTAGTTGGGGTCTAGAACCAACCCTCGGGGAACCTGAGCGGCAGACAATAGGTAGGCGAAACACGCATCATGTTATTCCGTGACACACCGTATCAAGGCATTATCCAGAGCATGTGACGCGTAAAGCGCGAGGGACATGGGCTGCGGCTGATATCAGGTGGTTTTTTCAGCTTTGCCTGCATAACAAGCTGCTGATCTCGCGCCAAGTCGGTGAATTATGCCCATCCCAATACGAATGTTTCCTGGGCTAGATGTAGCGACGTTTCAGGGGAAGATGCTGCATCGCTAGGACCGAACCCACTTCTCTGTGAGACATGAACCCTTCTTGGACCTTCGGCTCTCGAACCCCCAAATCAAATCCACAGTGATGCCAAGGAAAATACTAACCCGCAGATGCAGAGGGCAGCATGCCGGCTTGGTCCAGAGCGAGGGAGCACTCCTGTTTACAGTAAGCTCCCACACATAGCCATCTGCGGGCACTAGCCTTGGTGTGAGGATGGGAGTTGGTAAGCGTGTGGTGAAGAAGGGGGAGCCGAGTCGTTTTGGAGGATGACGATCGCAGTGACCAGCTTTACCTTTGCACAAGGGTTCGGTCGTGTCATTCCGACGGGTGTTCGTCCATTATTACCTATGCTTGACCTATATTATATCTATATACATCGGTTCGGGTCCGTATAGGCAAATGAGCATGAACGAGGTAGGAGGTTCAGCTCGGCCAGTCCATACGTGCTTGCTCGCAGTATGCGTGGAAATCACCGAGCACATGTCCTCGCTCGACCAATGCTTCCTCGGCGTGGTGGCCGAGAAGAAGAAATCAGGCATCACCATCCGGTATTCTTCGGAAAAAGTACTAGCCTTTCTCACCCAGCCCAGGTCAATCACGAGTGGACATCAGGCAATAAATAGCCCAAATTCGGGCGGCGGAAACCGAGCCGCATACGATGGGTTTCCCTTGGCAGTACGGACCAAAATGCTTCCCGCTATCCAAGATGGAGCCTTACCGTGGAAGGTAAAACACTCGGGGCTAGCATTCCAGATGCGACGATGGCTTCGGACGTTGAACTTAAAGATCTCAGATGGTGCCCACTAAGTAAGGATTTCTGCAGGGGTAGGGTCAGACCTTCACCACCTTTAAGTCGACTCCAGCACTCCAGCCAGTGCCGTGCTCAGCCATCTCCACGCGGGTAGAAAAGGATCGCCAGGGCCACCTAAGCTAGCTTGATCTGCAAATACTGCATGTACCTCTTATGGGCCTTAACTAACGACATCCTGCCATGATCAATTAACCTGGATCCATGCCATCGTGTCGAATTGCCATACCCTGTATGTTCAGCAGGTGCAGACTCCAGAGGCTTCAAGTGTCGACTAGTCCCAAAGATTGCACACACACATACCCCTCTTTCCTATGAGGTGTTGACGCTCTACGTTCCATGAGTCACAGCGGCATCAAGATTACCAGCGCATTAACGGTGAGGCTGCCTACCCAATCGATGTAGCCAGCACACGGCAACAGCAATCCCGGCAGGCTAGGTAAATGTCAAGAGCTAGGTACTTAGCTACCGTATAACGAAAAGGTGATAGTGGGTGTTCCTGCAGTAGCTTTGCCGACCCAATGGGAGCAACCAGAGACCGGCTCGACAAATAAAGGCGCTCGTTCTAGAATCACCATCGAAGACGATGGCCCCGGTAAGGAATATGTGCCTCCTGCTATCGCAGAATACCACTGGGTATCAGTCGATATTAATTGGGAGCTGCAGCCTGCGTAGAGCAATAATTTGGGCTGGGCATTCTGGCCGAGTTTCCCGTATGATGACACCGCCTCCCGACCCCAAAATAATTCTCGTGTCGTTGTTTGCCGCTTCCTCCCCCCCCCTCGGCCAAGGTTTGAAGAAGAAGAAAACCGAACGAGGACAAAAAAAGCAACTTACCCCAAGGAATGGTGCGGCAAGTCCACTCCACCCACAAAGACCGGTCTGGTTTGGCCGCTGCATACGGCGTCTTCCTTCTGGTCTTCCCACGTCTCTAAAATTGTGCACTTTTTTTTTTTTTTTTTTTTTTTTTTTTTGATCGACCTATGATACCGGCGGCTTGGGTTCTGTTGTTTCGTCTATATCGGGGCCGTGACTGGTTATTCGGTGCCTTGTCTCGCCGTCAGCTGCGTCTTCGTATTCGAGAGCCCTTACGTGTGCCCAAGCCTTGGCCTGCCAACACCTGCAGAACCAACAACCGACTTTGACGAGCGCCAGTTGGTAGGAGGAGAGAGCACGCTGAGTGTGGGACAAAATAGAACCTGGATCGTGTAACGGGCCAATCCAGGTTATTCATGTACGTACCGCCTTGCCTGTTATGCAGTGGCTCGCCTCCCCCCGGGTAAAGTGCCCATCATCGATATCCAATTTACTGCAATGAACCCTTGGCATTTTCTTTCTCTGCCTATGTTAGTTTCGCTGGCTACTGGACGGATTGCATATACGGCCTGTGTACGTACTGCCCGCATGTGACCCCTGTTTGTCATCCCCAGGCAACAAGGGCAGTCCATGCCTGTAAGGATGCACGCTGTGTGACACTGGACAATACCTACCACTGCATACATCGACTGCAAAGTCCTGGCCTCAAGCCTACCCAGACCAGAACGTGCCCGGATGCATCACCAGCCCATATCCAGGAGGTTTTTCTAGCTTGTATCTTAGCCAAACGTGGATCTCGCTGCCTAGCAGGGAATCCTCGAGAGAAACGTGTACCAAACTGAGGCTCTATGGACCATCACCGTCACTAGGTGTGAATTCAGGTACAGTAAGGAGCTGCTTCTATCCGTAACCAAAATTCAACCTTGGAGGTAGCATCTTGTCTTATAGAAGAAGTCCACTCCTAGTTCGAAAGAAATAGAAATCACTGTTTGCTCGGCTCTATACCTTTTGTTTTCCTTCTTTTTAACCAGTTTATTTGCTTGCTTTTCTCCCCATCATTTACTTGGTTGGTTCACTTGGTCCTGTCCCTTCGTTGGAAAACACCTCGTGCTCGAAGAACCCCGGCTATATTCAAGCAGGGTCAATACATTGCTACACCGTTACACCTCCCATTCGTCACTTTTACCTATTTTGCCGGCGTCTCGCCTTACTCCGGCGAGATACCTATGTAACCCTACCAAACGAATTCGATCTCGACCACCAGACCGACATCTCATGATTATTGCTCCACCCCTGCAACCTTGATCTATTCTCTCTTTTTCTTTGACGACCCAACCCAACGGCAGGCTGTGTCGGGACATACAAGTACCTGAGCGTCTTCGAGATCATGCAGTTGCGGGCCCTTGATACCGGACAAGTCTTTTATTTCGTCTTAAGCGAGCTCTTACTTATACCCCCGCTGTCCCGCATCTGGTGCAGAGGCGGGTTCAGATCTGCACCTCATTTCGGTGCCGCTTCAGGTCGAACTACAAGCGCGCCTCCACGCAACCCATATTCGTATCTTCCCAGGAAGAGCTGCGTGCCAGCTCGCCGGGCTTGCATAAAGCCCCTGTTTGCCCAGGCCACTTGTTGTTGTTTTTGTGTTGTTGTTTTTTTTCTTCTATTGTTGTCTTTACTTGGACAGCCACACACATCAACTCAAGAGCTGCCCTGGCCGGAGATCGGGAGTGAATACGGGCTGCACGCATTCGTGACACCGGGGTCACCGCCAGCGACGTACTGCTTCAGTACCACACGATCTGGACGGCGCTGATACTCCTTTTGCTTGAGCGCACCCGGAATTCTTTAAAAGTCACCGTCGCTACACCATATCTCGAAGGACAAGCGTGCCAGTCCACCATCAGTCGCCATGGGTAATATCAACTTTTTTGTTAACTGGGAGTTATGGGAGCAAATGACCTTTGTATGTGTACACATCGAACCCCCTCTTGGGCATCTTACTCATATGATCGCAGGTCTTGGCGGTTAGTATAGTGCTGGTGTTTTTGGCTGGCCTGCTGAAACTATGGTGGATTAATAGATCAGTGAGGAAACACGAAATCCTCGATGAAGAGAAGCGATCGAGGTTATCAGAGATGCGGAAAAGTGGCCTGCCTGTGGGGAAGAAAGCAGACATACCGTTCGGCGTCCGAGCGATACAGAGCGGTATCCAGGTCGACGGCATTTGGATTTCAAGGCCTGGCACTCCTAACTCGGGGACCTTGGCAACGTCGATGACCTTGGGAGGAGACTCGGATGACGAGCCGAAGGGAAAGGAGAAAGCCATGTCGCCGAAGATTGCTACACCATCGCCGGGGCAATCCCAACGGCCCAGCCCAACTGCGAGCACGTTTGAACAGGCCCATTCACCCACGCTGGATCCCCAGTCCACCTATAGGCCTAAGCACGGCGCCAGCAAACCACCAAACTGGTCCAGTAACCACTTGAGCGCCGATTTGCAGAGGAACCTCGATGCCCTTAGGAACCTCGAAGGCGCGAGCTCCCCCTCTCGTCCAGCACCCCAATCTTACACTCCTACAACCTCCTTCCCGCCGGCCAGGACTTCGGCAGGGCAGGGCGAGGGGCGGACGTCCAGCTCGTCTGATGAGGGCCTGACTCTGGCCAACACAAGGCATAACAGCCGGATGGCGAGCCCCTTGACACAAACACCCCAGGCGTCCTCTCACGCGAGAGGCGGGGAGTCACGAAGCAGCTATTTCACGGTGCGCCAAGCATCGCCTGACGACGCACAACAGCGAAGACCTGCTGCTGCAGCGTCTGAGACCGAGCACCCGAGCGCTCCAACCAGATCCTATTCCGGTGACGTTCACGCAAATCGGGCGACAAGGCGGGTCAATGCCGGCTTCGAGGTGTTGCCCGCCGGGACGTTCGGGGTGCCGCCGCCAGCCAATGACGACCAGACCGACTTGGAGAGTGGCAGCAACCGGTTCCCACCTCCAGTGACAAACAAGCTGCACAGGAAGTCGCGGAGCAGGTCATCAAGCCGCGCATAGAACAGGGTAAAGGGGTATATCATCATCAAAAGCGTTGTTGTCTTCAAAAGGGAACAGGGAGTTAATGTAGGGGTCATGGGATTTGGGGCATATAATACATTTGCATAAATCGGTGTAATGTCTGCATCATCACAAACATAGAGATTACAGTTCCTGGCCATAGCTTCGATCAATGGCGAATACATTTTATTGCTTCCTTCGTGTCTTCAGTCGATTCCACCCTTGTTGAATCATACATGATGTGTCTTTAGGTAATGGGCACACTTTGATAATCACAAAGACGCAGACGCCGTCTGCGAATTCCACTTGCACATATACCATAATATCAGCAATGCAAAATTGCTCAAAGCCTACCTGTCTAATCCACACCCAGAATGCCTCTCGTAAGCACTAAAAAATGTGTGCTATGAGCAACCAACTCCACTGTCGTCTGTATACATGGACGATGAGCTGGTGGCGCGGTTGACAACGGCGACGTGGCAGTGCCTGCATCGTCGTGTAAATCGTACTACATCTGGCTCGTGGGACAGAACCCGCTTGTCGTCTGCCTCGCCATACCGTTTGGTCGAGTCGAGACGGATACGCCTCGGACACCGGGGGATCTCTGGCCATCTCTCTTTGTTGCATTGTTTTGCAGTTTGCCGCTTTATCTTTTTCATGACAACATACGGAGTGGGTGAGAGGCGCTGTAGGGGCCCACCGAATAGAAGTCTCGGGTAATGACGAGCTTCATCATACCCGACACCCGTTCAGCTCAGACCAGATCTGACGAAACCGATACAGGTGGTCCGCACTTCCAGAAACGGTGTAGAGGTAAGTAGGTATCGTTGACCCAAATGATGGCGCCAATACCGGCAGAGTCGGGGGGCTGTGTTGGGTGATCGTCACGGGCGATGCTGTTTCTTGGCATAGATCATCCCCGCAAAATCCAAATTAGCTTGGTGCTCGGTGCTGGAGAGAGGATGATGCATTCCCTCTCGAACCCAGTCAACCCAGTCGTTCGGGAAGCCGGAACGCTCAGCTGGGGGGATAGTGAATCACATCGTCGCTCAATGGTGTTTTACGCCCTTATCTCGCTTCCTCCCAGTCAGCGTCCCGAGTGATATGACAATCATCAGATGAACTTGCGACAAGGACAGGAAGCCGGGTCGCGTAATGGGACATGAGTTGAGTTACACCTGATGCCGAGCTCCACGGCCGAGCTAGTAGTTACCCGTGCCTGTGCCTGTGCCTGTGCCTTTTGGAACTTACCTATTTCGTGCCAAGTACCTCCTAACGTCTCTTACGGCCAGCCAGCATACAAGCCTCACCTTCCTGGATGTGGTGCTACGGCACGCAGAGGGGGAGGGGGGGGGGGGTCATCGCTTCCTTGGTTGGAACTTAAGAAAGCCGGCTTGCGCTCTTATAAACCTTGCTCGCCCTCTAGTCGCGGGCCATTTGCGAAAACCCATCGACTTCGCCAAATACAGCCTTAGGTGTTCCCTTGGCCTACGGATTCAACCATCCAGTCGTCCCGTTACAGCCAGGTTCGTGTGTTTGGATTAAAAAGAAATTCCTACCTGGTCTATTTGCTTTACCTGATTACCATCCCTACCTACCTACTCACTCCCCCGCCCTATTCAGGTCCATTACATTAGGTAGAGAGAGAAGCAGGTGATAATAACCCACTTTCTTTGTGACTTGAACTCAATCGCGACCTATCGAGCCACGCTTCAATCAATTCTCCAATACACCCACCACCACCTTGTGATCCGAACACCCAAACATCTGACAATGCCCATCCGCAATCCATTTGCAACTCTCGTCACGAGGCGACCCGGCAACGACGAGAATCTTCGCCCCGACCTGCTACCGCCTGCCAAGGATGAAGCCCATCCGGGCTTTGAGAGAGTAGATACTGTGGGATCCAAGGCCTCGTCGGCACTGAGTATCCGCAGTGCCAAAGGCCGTGACAATGGCGACTACAAAATGAGTGGTACGACAGCGCCCTCCCCCCAAACGCGACAGTGGCTACAACATCACATGCTCGTTCGATTTCCGCCTTTTGGCATACCAGTCGAAGCTAATGTGTATGAACCATAGTCGTCAATGACAGCGGTGTCTATCTACCGGTACTTATCTCACCCCCCCCCCCCCTGCGCCCGATCAGTGCCCATCTGTCTGACATTCAAACATCCAGCCTTCTCCTAGTGAAGAGAAGGGTCTCTGGCCGAGGCGCCCGGCTGTCCAGTCACGAACGTCTATGGACACTCGGAGCAGCATTGGCGATATCGAACACTTCTCAATCTCCCGAGAGTCGTTCGACTCCTACCGGCGCTCCTTTGTAAGTCGCAGACAAGGGTCAACCCAGCTCGGGCGGGCATTAACATAGCTACCATGCAGGATATATCAGCCAGGTCCCCTGTAATTGTTCACGACCCTCCCCGCCAGAGCCTTGATTCTGCACGTTTCCCACGCATGCCGAGGTCGTCTGTCAGGGACAGGTTCTTTGATCCCGAGCCGCCCACGGCCGAGGAAGGCTTCGAAGAGGTTGGCCTGAACGACGAGCAGAAACAGCAGCCACAGCAGCAGGCCAGGAAGCGCGGCTTCTTTGCCAAATTCTCCGATGCATCAGAGCCCAACACCCATAGCCATACACAGGGCATGTCGCGTTTCATTCCAGGCCGCAAGAGAGCGCAAAGCGGGCAAGGCGCAGAACTCGGCAACATGGAACGTCCAAAGTCATCGCACTCCCAGGACGGGGAGGAAATGCAATGAAACAGGCACTACGCAGCAAGCCCCGGATCATGGAAATTTGGAAGTCGGCACTGCTGAGGCGAATTGGTTTGCATATTTTCACGGCGTATTGGCGCAAGGTATAGATCGTCCGGCGTTGTCTAACGAGCAACCACTTGCTCCTCCTTTTTTGGTTGGTGGCTTGACTCGATGAGCCGCTCGCTTCTAGTGTTGCATTGATGCCTCCTACAGACCCGGCGCAGGTCTTGCTAGAACTATAATGATAATGAAATCACTGCAACGAAATGAAAACGAAAGATTCTCATTATGAACATACGGGTTCGATACGTGTGTTTACATACGACACCATGTAGCGGCTGAGGTAACTACCAACATTGTGCCCGATCAGAGAGTCATGGACCTTATAGAGGTAGGTAACATGAGACCAGTTACAGCTACCAGCCCGTTACCTATCGCCTACTGCTTGAATCTCTAGCTTTGACCGATCCCCCACCAAACTCCATCTCACAAGCATACCCCTCCATGCCAAGTCCTTTGAATGCCTTATCGGGTTCTTATCTTTGCGCTCGTCACCAATTTTTTTTTTGTAAGCACCCAGAAGCCATTAAGTGCCTAGTCAATTGGACTCCAAATTCGACACAGACAATACTCGATAAGCTCACTATTGAAGCGGATCACTTTCTTACACGATAACTTCTCCGTAAGAGCGATGGCGCCCACAAGACCGAACAAAAAGTCGAAGAAGGGCGACAAGGGCGCTGCTTCAGCAGACGAGTCCAAAGTATCCCCACTCCTCTATGTCAAGGCCGCCGAAACCCAGCTTCAGGCAGGCCAGCCTTCCGATGCTCTAGAGCTGGCAAAAAAAGCCTTGAGCCAATCGCAAACAGGTAGCGACAGTGCCCTCGCTGCGCTGAATCTGTTAGGTCAAATCAACATTGAGATCGGCGAATTCGAGACGGCCCGATCCTACTTTCTCAAGGCCGTCGCCATCGACGAAGATGGCAGCAGGAGCGATGAGACGGGCGGTGGACCGGAGAAGTTTTTGTGCTTGGCGCAGTTGAGCGAAGAAGGCGGCCAGGATAGCGTCAAGTGGTTCGAGAAGGGCGCCGCGGCCCTCAAGAACCAGATCCAGAAATTCGAGGACGTCAAGAAGTTGACCGACGAACAAGAACTCCTGCTCGACGAGCTCCGACAAAAGCACGCCATGACACTCTGTGCCGTGTCGGAGATCTACATGACGGACCTCTCGTGGGAAGCCGACGCCGAGGCGCGTTGCGAGGCCCTCGTCACCGAAGCCACCATGGTCGCCCCCGACTTCGCCGAGACGTGGCAAACCCTCGCGAGCGTGCGGATCTCCCAAGAGCGCTTCGACGACGCCAAGGCTGCCCTGGTCCGAAGTCTCGAGCTGTGGAAAGACCTGCCGACGGGGGACCCCTCTGTGCCCGATTTCCCCAGCAGAGTCGCGCTGGCCCGGTTACTGATGGAAGTCGGTATGGAGCAGGAGGCCATCGAGGTGCTCGAACGGTTGGTTGGAGAGGATGACCACAGTGTCGAAGTCTGGTACTTGGGAGGCTGGGGTCTCTACGTTTTGGGCGAGAAGCAGAAGCAGCAGGATTCGAGTGAGGGGGGCGAATGGAAATCAACATGGATCTCGAGCAAAACCTGGCTCAAGCAGTGTCTCACCCTGTTCGCGCAACAAGACTACGAAGACGAGCGTCTGGGTGAACATGCCAATGAGCTTCTTGCTGCTGTCACTAAAGACCTTGGGGATGCGCCCTCTGAAGACGAAGACGAGGGAGACGACGCAGACGAGGGGTGGGAGGATGAGGATGCGAGCGACGAGGAGATGGGCGGTTGAGGATGTGGCCCTCTTAGACTTGTTTCTTTTATCCGATCACGAATAGGGTGCTAGATGTGACGACAACATCTCGGCGTTTTGGGCTGGCATTTAAAGGCGTTGGGAGGCAATAAAAGGGTTTTGGACAGCCGTCCCCACGATATGGATTGCTGTATGCTAGTGTCAATGAGATCTACAGTGGTCCATTCAACCAAACAATTGATGCGCCCGAACTCCATGCAATGTATCCGCATATGCTCCCCCTTTGTCTCTAATTACGTTGCGACCTTTAGTGACTCGACCCCTTCTGCCAAGCCACCATCCTCGTCGTCTCCCTCGTCTCCCTTGCCAACAAGTCCACGCTCCCAGAGCTGCTTGCCTGTGAGCTTCTTCTCCTCCTTTCCTCTAGTTTTCTTCAACTCGGCGAGGCGCTCCTCTTCCTGACGTATGCGCTCCTCTTCCATTTCCTGCATGAAGCCCTCGCGCCACTTGATAAACGTTTCCCTCGTGACGGGCGTGCCGTGGAACTTCTTATTCTCCTCGCGCTCGGCCGCCAGCAGAATCTCTTCGTGCTCGCGGGCCTTGGCCGCCCGTCGGTCCAGGATGAGCTGCTCCGCGTTCTCCTTCAAGGTCGTCACCAGCGTGAAAACCATGGCCATGCCCAGGTTCTCCTGGATCGTGTCCTCGAGCCCGGCCAGCAGGGTGTCCTTGTCGTTGGCGACGGAGAAGAATGGGTGCGTCGCCGCGTTCTGCTCCGGCGACAGGTCCAGCATCGGCGCCTCGTCCGGGTAGGCGTCCGGGTATCGCACGTGCAGGACTACGGTCGGCGGGTCGTTGGTGTCTTCCTCGTCCGGCGGGAGGTCCAGCAGGACCGAGACCCGGTATTCGGTCTCATTTATATCTGCAGAACGGCAAATCTTGGGTTAGTGGATTGAAGAATTGCTGAGTTTGCGATCCTTGGATGGCGGGGTAATAGAATGCTCGGACTGGGCACAATGGCTGCTTACCTGTGATTTCTTCTGGGAAAATGGAGTCAAGAACTTCACGTTCCTCGACCTGCTCTTCACGGCCCATTTTGTGACGATCCTATCTGAAGTGTTGCTTCTAGAATTCTTGTGTGATGCGATGCGTGTATCGTCGGGTGAGTGCAATTGGAGGCTACTGGTCAGGTACATAACTTACACGACGTGCAGGTAGGTATGTACATAGCTCATAGTGGGCTTACAGGCATTGTGGTGGGGTGCTAAACACTTGAAGCCGCTTGGCGCTGATCTCACCGCCCGGCAGTAATAAAAATTCCCAGGCGATAACGCCAAAAGTTTTGGACGTTATCAGTGGGTAGCTTGGATAATTGGTAGCGGCACCTGTCTATTGACTTTGAATTAACCCAGATCCCATCTTTTCGCTGCCATTCCCAGCATCCCCAAACTCGCAATGGCTCCCAGAGATGCTGCTGTCGGCGCCAAGCGCAAGAGCGCCAACGGCTCGAAAGACAAGTCCAACAAGAAACCCAAGTTTGAGAAGCGCGCGGCTCCTAAGGAAGAGCCCGTAGTCGACGAGAACGACGATGACTTCGAGGCCTTCTCGGACGATGTGGAGGATGGAGGTGCCTCTTTGGACAACAACAAGGCCAATGGCGCCAACGGCGCCGAAGCCTCAAATGGTAAGTCACGGTCGTCGCTACGTTTGCGCATTACCACCCCAATTTACTGATCCTCCTAGGCACGAATTCGCGAGAAGCACATCAGAAGCAGAAGCAGATTGCGCTCGAGCGCAGGAACAACAAGCCTCTGGCCGACGAGTCCCTACGGGCGAAGAAGCTCTGGGAGAGGTTACGAAGAAAGTCCCATGTCCCCAAGGAGGAGCGAGACAAGCTTGTCGACGAGCTGTTCGCCATTGTCACCGGCCGGATAAAGGAGTTTGCGCTGAAGCACGACACGGTGCGTGTCGTACAGACTGCCATCAAGTACTCCAACCCCGAACGACGAAAGATGATTGCGAGCGAGTTGAAGGGCACGTTTGCGCAATTGGCCGAGAGCAAGTACGCCAAGTTCCTGATCGGCAAGCTTATTGTTGAGGGCGAAAAGGAGGTCCGGGAACTCATCGTCCCCGAATTCTACGGAAAGGTTCGCAAGTTGATCAACCACCCGGAAGCGTCTTGGATTCTGGATGATATCTACCGTGGCGTTGCGACACCCGAACAGAAGGCGGTGATGCTGCGTGAGTGGTATGGCCCCGAGTTTGCGGTGTTCAGAAGCACCGGCGATTCTGCCACCACCTCTGACCTGGCCACGATTCTCGAGGAGCAGCCGGGCAAGAGACCCATCATCATGAGGTATCTCCTGGATCTGACGAACCAGCTTATCCAAAAGAAGATGACTGGTTTCACCATGCTGCACGACGCCATGCTCCAGTACTTCCTTAACACCAAGACTGGTACCGATGAGGCGAAGGAGTATACCGAGATGATCAAGGAGGACGAGAGCGATTTGTTGAAGAACATGGCTTTCACCAAATCCGGCGCTCGATTGGTCAGCCTTCTTCTGGCCCATGGCTCCGCCAAGGACCGCAAGCAGATCCTGAAAGCCTACAAGGACACATTCCAGCTCATGTCTACCGACCCTTATGGTCATCTCATTATTCTGACTGCTTACGACGTCATTGATGATACTGTCTTGACCTCCAAGTCCATCTTTCCTGAGATGATTGGAAAGGGCGAGCAGAACGACGCCAACAACCTGCTCGTTCTTGCAAATGATCCGCACGGTCGTCTATCTGTCCGATATTTGTTCGAGGGTCCTTCAAGAGCCCTCTTCGATAACCGCTTCACTTACGATCTGGAGCGTCTGGCGGAGATTGACGTGATACGGAAAAACACCAGTAAGAAGGACGCTGAGATACGGAGGAAAGAGCTCATCACCGCCATATCCCCACCTCTGCTTTCTTCCATCGAGACTTCGGCCCTGGACTTATTATCCACTTCGTTCGGCTGCCAAATGGTTGCCGAAGTTTTACTGTCTGCTGTCGGTGACAAGTCCGAGGCCCTGAATGCCGTTGCTAGCGCAGCCGGTGGCGACCCAGATGCAGAGAAAGAAGTCGAGGAGGAGGAAGCCAGCCCGGAAGAGGAAGAGGAGCCAGTACTCCACATATCTAAGGCTCCCCATGGCGGTCGCTTATTCAAGATGCTCATCGCCGGCGGGCGCTACGACAAGGCCACGAAGCAGGTTGTACCAGTAGACCCGCCGCTGCATTTTGCAGATATCCTCTACCCGGTCATCAAGGACCATATTGTATCATGGGCTACCGGACCCAGCTCTTTTGTTGTCTTGAACTTGCTCGAAGCCGAAGACTTTTCACACAGCGATGAGCTGAAGAAGATCCTCAAAAAGGAGAAGAAGGCGCTGGAGAAGGCCGCGACGGAAGAGACCGCCGCGCAGAAAGCGGCTCGAGAGGCCGCGGAAGCCCCGGAGGCTAGCGGGGACGGAGACAAGACGCCCAAAAAGGGCAAGAAGGTGGAAGCCAAGAGGGAGAAATCGGTCGGGAACATGGGTGCCAAGCTATTGTTAGAAAAGCTTAAGAAATAGAGTATCGAGCGAGCAATACAACGGTACGAGGGCGGCAGGGCTCACCTGTCAGCACTTTGAGCGAGATTGCGTCCAGGTATCGGGCGAAGTCATTCACTGTTCCAATAGTTTTTATACAATCTCATGATGTGGTACGGCCAACTGTTGTGCTTCGTAGACGCGTCGCATGAGCCGACATGTGTTAGTAAACTGTGTGGACAAGTATTTCGAAAGGACATTTCCTTGCCGAGCATTGTGTGACGCCACTTACTACGGTTTTCTTTGGAAAGGGTGTTTGACATGCGGATCTCCGGAGGAGACGTCAACGGGGAGTATAAGTTACGGTCATAGAAGCCATGTAAGTGGTTCGTGTGGCCTGGGGGTGGCGGCAATTCAGGCAGTGCTGCTGCATGTTCAACGTACGTAGCCGTTTATGGACTCAAGAGGCCACCCAAGTCTTTGTCGTTTGCCAGCCAGTAATTTGAGTGCACTCATGAACCATGGGTAGCATCATCGCCACACTGTATGCGTCCAGCGATGGCACAACATGGCAGAGACGGACCTTGTCATGGGCCTGCCACAAATTCAACTGGCTACTACCTACATAGACATGGCCATCATTACGACCACGTGTAGGTCATTTACCTGGGGAACTAAACGTAGGTAGGCACATACCTAGGTACATGTAGTCATGGATAGGTCAACTTCAGACTGGATTGTGTATAGGCGGTACAATCGGCCTGGTACATCAAATACACCACAGAGGTGAAGTAGGAAGGAACGTGACCTTGATCCAGACCAACATTGATTGAAGCAAGCTCGCAAGCTTTCATATCTCCTGCCTGCCTACATGTTTTTAAAAGTACCGGCTTACCCAGTTGATCTTGGGCTTGCTCGGCATGTGGGAAGGAAATAAGGAGCCCCATTGCGTGACTTCCCAAATGGGAACGTCTAAAGGCACAAACATCTTGTTTGTGTGCTGTTCAACCTGTCCGCTTCCTTCTTGACATCAATTTTATTATTGCCTACAGATTTCCTGTTCCAGATCATATTTCCTAGACCCTACATCTTTCTTCTCTCCAGGCCACCTCCCCACCCTTTCCCCTTTCGTGGGCATCAACTATTTACCTATGTACCTAGTTGTCATTCAATCACCAAGTTCACCTCCCTTTCACCTGAAGTCGCCAGGCAAACAATCTCTTACTGCACATTGAGGGCATTGCCTGTTCATGCAAACTTGGTCCAAGATATCAACCACCAAAGTTCACTAGCCAGGTTCTTTTCGCCATCACCGGGTTTGATCCAAAGTTCGGCAGTTCATCGATGACTGCTCATCACATATGTTGGTGTCACCACAACCACCACCGACCTCATCGGCGTTGCATGAAACTCCATGATGGAGGGGAGAGTGGAAATCAGCCAGCTTTTTGGTAGACACATACGTTGTTCTTCGGGTCTCGACTACTACCATTGCCAAGACCCATCGTTCGAGGGTTGCTGTTCCAGTAAGTGCCAGAAACCCTCTGCCTGCATCTGCCCAGAAACAACACGTAGCATCGGCCCTCGTCTCTCGATTCCTCGATATTGATGATGCCCGTCGGCCAACTACTAAGACGTACGGCTACAGATGACCCATGCACGGATGGTGACTGCCATGATTTGTCGCAGCCGCTGAGTGCTTCAGATTCCGATTCGGCGACCAGCGTAACAGAGATCTCCTCAGTAGGCCCGCCTGCGACAGCGAGCCTAACGACGGGGTCAACAGTAGCAGTGACGGAATCAGCGGTGACCACCCCAGCGGAAGCAACGTCGACTGATACTGCCGACGACACCCCAACGCCGACAGCAACAACCATTACCATTCCCCCTCCACGGCAGACTGGATCATCGACTTCCACGCCTCTAAGCAGCAACAACACCGGCGACAGTTTCACGCTTGGCCGAGCAGAAATTGCTGGGATCAGTGTTGGCGGTGTCATTGGAGGACTCTTGTTACTTTTTGTTATATTTTTGGTGATCCGCCGTCGCAAATTGGCCAAGCGCATGCCATCATTTGTGAATGCGCGTGGCCGCGACCAATTCGATGAAAAGCTTATGCACAACAGCCAGAATTGCGCAATGGGCGCTCGCAGTGAGAGCAATGGTGAAGATGTGTTTGCGCCTTTCGGTGGTGAGTATGGTGGCTGCTAGGCTCTCAGGCTACAGATCGGTGGAGCTGACTCTCGGTTACAGGAAGAGCGAATTCTCCGGTGAGGAATGCCGAGCAAGGAAGCGATACGCCGTCAAAGAGGCTGGGAAATACTCATGATAGTATGCGAAGTACGGGAGGACACAGCTTCCTCGTAAGCCCCATTACTCCCACCAACACGGGACGTAGTGCTTGCAAGGATCTGCCCGGCGACCAAGGGCAATGTACCATTGAGGAGGAACAGCCAGACTCGCCCGCTCAGCTCGATAGTCGGCCAGTGTACATCGAGCTTGATTCTAGAGACACGGAGCGACAGCGTCCGGCAGAGCTGCCAACCACGTCAGGTTTCCCCTCGATCCCAAGACCCAAATCTACAAGCGATGTCCTGAGGCACCCAGGTTTGTTGACCCCGGGGTACAGCACGATGACTGGGACCTTTATACAACTCGACGCAGTCCAGCAAGGGCGCGCCCGCTCTGATTCCGGCGACCCGCTGAGAGGTACTCTCAACCCTACGTTTGCAGAACGCCAGTCCAACCGACACGTCAATAGCTGGACTCACCTCTGACGGCGTGTTACCTACGAAGAAGTGTCACACATAGACGGCTGAGATATTTAGGGGCTGGTTGACATCTAACGTAGTTGCACGCTCTCATGACCAGCACAGAGCACATGGACTGTATCAAACGCAACTGTCAGCGGACTGGAAACCCTGGAGATTCTCGACAAAATGAATGATGTTTTCTTACTTGCTCGATCCCTAGATACCCCCAAATACACACTGGATTTGGTGTTGCACAGCCAATACCGTGAATCTGATAAACCCGCAAAAGCAACGGCCCCCCTGATGGTCAGTGTTGACATCAAACTCAAAGAAGACTCAAATGCCACCTGTGTCCTGCTTTTAGTCTTATGAAGATGTAATGATCGATGCATAACGTACATACCTAGGCATGTGTGTTGCTTTCTGAGAAGCGCGGGGTAGAGTGTTAACAACCGGAAGACGCACCGTCCCCTTGATCTTGTGATCCAATAGGCTGGCCTCTAAAGAGATTAGCCATGTAAATATTGGATTGCGTGTTGAACTCGGCAATTGTGTGATGTCAGAAGCATTGCTCAATTTCTATAAGCGCAATCTATATAGTGCTGCCTGAGATTTTCCCAAAAGACAACCTGTGCCATTTGTTGCCTGTAGGAAGAAGGAAAAAAGGGGTTGCTCCAGACGCGTCATGAAATATGCGATCAACCGCTATAAAAATCACACATTCAGACAACGAGGATTCATGCTATCGGCATTGTCTGGCTCTGCAACGAGGCCATCTGGAATCGAAACCTATCCTACGCCATTCCCATGCAAAATAAAATGAAATGCAATCGTGCCCGGTCTCAGCTCAGGCCGAGCAGATCGTGAGCTCCCTCGGTCTTTATGCAATTCTAATAACGATGACGGGGAAAGACTAGTAAAGAAGGGAGAAACGCCAGTCTCTGCGATAACGAGAACTACAAACACAACGACCAAGACCGTCGACTCAAAAAAGCGACCTAGCCTGCCAAACTCCCTTTTGGTGATACTCAACGGTATTTTGTCAGGCTGGGACTCCCCTATTGATTCATGAACTTGCCGACTTCGTTCAGCAGGTCGTCGAGCTCGTTGTCGCTGATCTTGTCCTGGAGCGACGGGATGAGCGTCTTGGCCTCCTCAGCATTGTCGCAGCATAGAGAGCCTATATAGGCGCTGCGTGTTAGTGGTCCATCGCAGAGGCGCTTTGTCACGAGGTCCTGTGTGGCAATGCCAACGTACCGAGCTGTGCGCGCTCAAACTTGTGGAATTGAGGGTATGCGCCGAGGAGTCGCTCCACCGCCTCGACGTTCTCCTTGTTCTTGAAGCGCGAAAAGGCGTCCAGGTAGTCGATTGTCTTGCTCAGCATCCTGTTTGTGGGAAATTGCGACCCGGCGTCAGCTACTTGAATATACAAAACAGATACGCAGACTACCAAACAAACATGCGCCAGCAAAATCTCTCCCTCACCCTTCCTCCCGGGAAGGCGGGAACCCGTCGCGTCCCCTCTTGCTGTTCTAGACGATTGCGTGGGGAAATGTTAGACATACTCAGTCTCGTGCGCCTCGCCCTTGCCCTTGCGCCTGTTTTCCGAAATGGCGTTGAGTAGAAGCGACGCCTCAGACAACGACAATGTGTCGACATCCTGGAATTCACCGAGATGCAGTTCGGATGATGCCTCCTCGTTGCCCGCCGGCACGGGTTTCGTGCGCGAGGTCTGCTGGTTGGCAGACATGGTCGGTGATGCGATCGGCTGGTCGGTCGGAACTCTTGGTCTGGCGAAACCTGCTTCCTGTCTCTCGTTCAATAGCGTGACTGGCGGGTGAGGGTCGTACAATAGATGACGGTGAAGAGTGGCGGGTCGGGTCGCGAATACGGGCTGCTTCTCTGCAAGAATGATGTCGCGCGTGGGAGAAAAGGGTCGTGGCAAGGGACCGGCAGGCGAGAAGTTCGTTCGGAGGGTGGCGCGACGGGGACAAGGAGTCGCGATGGCAGCAGTGGTGAGGTTATCTTTTTTAAGGTTTCCCGGATGCGGCTCTGGCAGGACCAAAGGACCTTCGGACGCTAAAGCCGGGGAAAGCTCCCTGAGATGGGATGTACCGATGTACCGTGTCTAGAGAGCAGGTGGGATGAGTCCCTGTAAAAAAAGGCCTGGGACCGTAGGTACCTGTATTTAATTTGATTGGAAGAAAAAGCCCGGCTTGAACGCGCACTACTAGACCGGATAAACCTCGGTGGAGCCTGGATTGCCAAGTTGCAACTACAGAGGCTCCCTACACCACGTCACATCGAATAGGAGGTTGACGGCGAGCATACGGGGTAAAAGCGTTACATATATGCGAATACAGGATAGCCAAGCTCAGTCTTGTTGCCTCGGGAGACCAACATGAGAAGGCCTTGAGATATCAACTCTCAATTGCTATTCCAGGGCCTAGTCATAGGTCTTTGGGGACAGATATCCCACACAAAGATGTAAGGCCCGATATGCTCGCTGGAATGTCTAGGTTGCTAACAACGTTCGTGTAGGGGTGTCATTGCACTGCTCATTATCAACAAGGCCGGAGGTCTGATTTACAATCGGACGTTCGGGGAAGGTCTCAACCAGCTCAATTCAAACGACTACCTGGTTCTTGCCGGTACCTTCCATGGGTTGGTCTTCTCCTGAGCCCCAATTCCCTTGCAGTCCAAAGGAGGCGTATGCTGATCTAGTGTGATAGTGTCCACGCCATCACAGCGCGCCTGAACCCCCTGCGGGAACACCAGGCCGCGCACTACTATGCCCAACAGCAGCAGCAACAACACCACCACTCCGCCAGCGGCAGCATCGGCGCAGGCTCGGGAGGCGGGCAAGGAGGCCCCTTGCCCAGCCGGCCGGAGCCTCCCTCGGGGCTCGAGGTGATGGAAACGGAGAACTTCCGGTTGCAGTGCTTCAACACGCAGACGGGCACCAAGTTCCTGCTCTTCACCGACACCATGCAGGCCAACGTCGACGTTGCCATGCGCAAGGTCTACGAGCTGTACGCCGACTACGTCATGAAGAACCCCTTCTACCAGCTCGAGATGCCCGTGCGCTGCGACATGTTCGACCGCAAGCTCAACTCGTACATCCGGGAGATTAATAATTCTCGTTGATGACGCCCGAGGCTTATGGACTGTCGGCGTCGACGATGATGGCTGAGGAGGCTACGGAGATGAGCGGCGCAATCATGATGGGAGCTCGCGGCATGCTCAGTGGAGAGCACGCAATGGGGTCATGCAAACGGTAGCTAGGACTTGCGAGTAAGGCTTATGGATATAATCAAGAAGGGCACTATGTATGCATTTGCTAGGCGAAGGTTGCAGGTGGCTCAGGGAGAACGGATTCAGCAAGACCCTGTCTGCATGGTACGGCGTTAGGTGTTTACTTGTATGCAATGAATTTCTTCGGCATAGAGAGAACTATTCGTAGAGCATCAAACTCCTCTGCTTTCATGACCAATTCCTCTGTAGTCTATTCCATATTGTACAGGTACAAAGCAGTGCGTGAACATTGAAGTTCAAGGTCATCATCACCTATGAGGTGTCCATCTTATCGTCACCATCCTTCTTGGTGTCCTTCTTGCCCGAAGGTCCGCTGCCACTTGCTTCACCATCCTCGTTCAACAGAGGTTGTCGCTCGTCTTCCTCCTTGATGCCCTCCAAGTTCGGCTTGGACTCTCCATCGGCTTGGGTTTGCCGCGCTTGTCTGGCGTTCTCTTCCTCCATACTCATACGCAGAGCCAGGGCCAACTCGGGATCATCAGTGGGGTCAAAGTCGAACCCGCCAAAGTCGCCGCCGCCGCCGGACTCGGCGCCGCCAGCTCCTCCGGCGCCCGCAGCACCCTCTCCGAGAAGGATGGGAGAGGATATCAGCTGATCGCTGAGCAACCGGCCGCTCGGGGGGACCACGACGAGATGGGAGCTGTCGGGGCTCTTGAGAACGTTGTTGAATGCTTCCAGCTTCTTCTGGACCTCATCATTGTCCAGATCCCCGAATAGTACGAAGTCGATGTCCAGGTTGCTCTTCTTCATCTTCTTCGCTAGTGAAACAAGCGCCTTCTCGTCATCGGTGACTGGAGAGCAGACGAAGGCGATAATGCGCTGGCGCTGGGACTTGTTCTGGCGATGCTTCAGAGCTAGCTGTGAAGGGGGTTAGCTGACAGATCATCGATACTTGGGCCAGACTGGCTGCATATGATTCCAGGCCAACAACATACACTGGCGATCTGGATACCCGTCGCGAGGTGCGAAGTGCCCGAGATCTTCTTTCTTGTCCGGTGCAGGCCCTCGAGGAGTTTGCCTCGTTCCGTTGTGAGCGTTGACAGGACCTCTGGGCCCTTGCCGCCCATGCTCATGAGACCGACTGAGGACTCGGGATTCGACTGGGTGATGTTCTCGAAGATGATGTTGATGGCGTCGGCCTGGGCATCGAATCGGTTTGGTTGGTAGTCGCCATTTCGGGAGCTCTCGCTGTTGTCAACGACAATCATAACCGCTTCCAAAGGCATCTTGGCGGTTGGTTTGTCAACTGGGCGTTGACGGTCTACAGAACGGTGGGTTTATGTCCTTGAAGTAGTAAAAAGCAAAAATCCGGGTTGGGCGATGTGTATTGCGAGTCTTCTATGTTGGGATCTGGAGAAGGCTGACGATAATGGGCTCCAGCTAGGTATCTTGAGGTCGGAGAGCTTAATAAACGTCAGTAGGTTGGTAGACCCAAAGGTACGTACGTAGCTGAGGTAGCCTTAGGCCTGCGCAATCCAAACCAACCATTGAGCCTAATGAGCGAACGCGGGACGCTGTGGATGTCGGGAGATCGGGCTCTTTTGGTTGAAGCTCGGGCCACACGCCCCCCTGCGCGCCCTGGAAGAAGAGCTTGTACTGCCAAAACCCGCAGGGCACTTTGTTTACTTTCAGCAACATTCGGCCACTGATCTACGGAGTAGAGCCCCCCATATACCTAGTACTACTGCACATTGCCTGCAGCTTCACCAGACCTGTTCGAGGCGCCAAAACTCGCCAACCAACACGCACCCTCGCAAACGCAGCGCGAAGCACGACGACGGGCGCAAAATCGAAATCCTTCACCGTAACACGTTTCGCCGTACCATTTTCGCCAGTATCAATACCTGGCCCTACCTGTCGAGCCCCCAAAACATCAGGGAAACAAACAACATGGCGCCCGTGCAACCGAGAAAACGCAAGTCGTCAACGTCGCCTACGAGCACTCCGCAGAGAAGCCCGATCAAGAGGAGAAAAGTAGGCCTCACACTTGCCCAGAAGCAGGCTCTTATCGACAACTTGCAACTAGAGAGTATGAGTCCCATCAATCCACAACCACAACGGGAACGACGCGTCTAACCTCTTCACCCTAGTCACCGAACGCGCTCGAAGACTGAGAGCCCAGTACAATGTACAGGCGCAACAGTTGCGATCTCGAGTGGAGATGCGTGTTAATCGCATTCCTACTTCGCTCCGGAAGGCCAAGATGGGCGAACTATTTGCTAAGCACTCAGAACCGCAACCATCGCGGGCAGCACGCTCTCCGTATGTTACTCGACCTCCACCAGTACCTGCCAAGGATGGCGTACCGCCCAAGCCCATTGCTCGGAAGCCCGTGTCTACAAATGAGTCTCATGCCAGACTTCCTCATAAACCTTTGAGGTAGGAAGGCGACGTTCTTGAGTGGGCTTTTACATGTTCGAACTTTACTGACTGTTTCCAGTGACGAGATGGCAAGTGTATACGACAAGGAAAACTCGGCCGAACCAATTGGTATTCCTAAGAAGAAGTCACGCGCCGGCGTTGTCGCGGCCGAGGCATCCTCCAGCCATGTCCTGTCACCCACATCCACCAATGCGCGTGTTGCGCCCCGGGCTGCCGAACGTCCGACTTCACCTGTTAAGTCCATGGCTGGACGACCTCCCTCGCCAACGAAAAGCATCGCGCCCAAACCGTCATCCAATATCCTGTCGAACATGGTTGAAAAGGCAAAGGGATCACGCGCAGCAGCCGCGTCAAGGAAAGCCGCTGTACCGACGACTACTGGAGGCGCTACCAGTACATCTACTCGATCAAGGAAACCTCCGTTGCCGGCCGCAGCAACTACAGCCTCCACGCGTGGAAGGCGGAAAGTCAGCGGCACCAGTGAGTCGAGTGAATCGAGTACGGCTACCGTCGTTAAGAAGAGCACCGCATCTCGAGCCAATGCTGCCAAGCCTCCACCGCCGGCCAAACGCACAGTCATGGGTACGATAAAATCGGCCACTTCGAAGAAGGCGCCAGCCTCCAAGGCTACAGCACCACCTGCAAGCACTACTAGCACTGGTAGGACATTGCGGAAACGGGCTTAAGGTCCCTGGAGCCATCGCTGCGTGTAGAGCTGGACTATGGCTCGTGCAAATGAGATTGATGACGGATAAGGTTGGCGTTCTTGTATGGCGTACTTGTGGATCACGGAGTTTGGTTTAGGTTACATTCCTATGGAATTGCTACAATAAGATGGTGCCCAGTTGGTCTTCTGGGTAATCGGTTGATGTTCATTTGAGCGGTCTCGCTGTCCTAGTATTCACGTGCCATTGCGTTGCATATGACACGCAAACCAACTTACGGATCCAATCCATCCATTCCTTGTCCGAGCGTGCGTCTTAAGAAGCAGCAGCGGCCGATTTCTTCTTCTTGTCGTCCACGAACTCGATATTGTCCTCGGGTATAACCTTGTACTTCTCCAGGAGGAACTCCTCAATTTCGTCACTGACATCGCCCTGGACGACAATCTCCTCGCCCCCGCTAGGCAGCTTGGTGACAGAGGAGCCCGTAGCGAATTTCTTGCCGAATTCCTTGGCCACCTTCTTGAGCTCAAGCCCGAACGCTTCCAGCCCCGAGACGGCCGTGACGTACTTGCGCTTGTTGCGCTCAACCCGCTTGATCGTTACGACACTGTTGGCCTTCTTGTCTGCCTCCTTCTTGTCTGCCTTTTCGGCCTGGGCCGCCTTCTTCTTCGCGTCCTTGGCGGCGCGCTCCTGGGCCGCGACGGAGAGGTTTGCCGTAGCGGCTTCTAGTGCTTCTGCAGAGAGTAAAGGAGCACTGGGTTAGAGGAGACCTGGGTTGCTGCGCGCCGTTGGGCGTGCAAAGCAGGATAGATAGACATACCGGGCGACCATATCTGCTCGTACATAGAGGGATGGGCCTTCTGCAGCCAGTCCTGACATTTCTTGGCGGTGCCTCCATACTCACAGTACTGTCCAAAGCCCCATCAGTCAGTCCGTGTTTCGACTTTGAGGGTTATGGTGAAAGGACAGGACGCGTCCGGGTGCTGATCGCGACATACCTCTGGGGGAAGAGTACAGACTGCAGTCGTCGTCGGGCCACGTCAATCGTTAGCCTCCAACACCTCCTTTGACGAGAAATTTCTAGCAATGACGGAAATGGAGAGTCTCTTGCTTACCGCCACAGTAAGTTACATGGCGTCCCTGGGGCTCGCTGGGAGCATCTGCTGTTTCTGTATCTGCCATTGAGAAGACTGATACATGTAACGCGGGGCTATTTTCAGTATTGGGATTCGGATCGGATAGCTCTCCTTCAGTTATCAGTCCAGCATTGCGGGCAGCGGGCAGCGGGGTAGGTTTGACGGAATTGCTTTGGTGGGGCACAAGGAGGGACAAGCCAAGGCATGAGGCATGGACGTTATTTAGCACCCAGTACGTACCCAAGGTAAGTACGCCATGCAGCTTCATTCAAATGCACTCCATACCAGCATCCCCAAGGTACAGAACATGCACGGCGGATTGCTTAATTGAGGGAGTGGCCCTTAGGTACTGCCTACATTCATCTTGGTGTCATACTCCCTCATAGTTTATTTTCCAGTTGGGTATCGAATCGACCTCAAATTGATATGGGCCTATGGATCACGAAGCACCACTGTCGAGGAATCTCCCACCAACTGGTCGGCACTTTAACCAGATCGCTGCATAGTTCGATGAACTTCAATCATCCTCCCCTAACTCAGCTCTATGATGATTGGCGGTCAACGGTAAGCCACATCGATGCATTGCTTGCGCTAGTTCAGCCTCGAGACATACATAATAGGACATAGGCGAATAGATACTGGGGGCGATGCTGGAAGTCAATATTACAATGGCGGCCATGATTCTTCTAGACGAGGATGAAACAAGTCGTTACCACTCATACATCTTGGTTCAGGACACTTGTGGAGGAGCAGCAAGCCTTGGCTTCGGATCTACCTAGTCGTAGAGCGCCAGTGACAGAGGCCTGGCGAGGTGCATCCTGCTACTTCGCTTCCCCCCAAACTGATCTGGTTTGCAAGTAGGCATACCGTAGTGGCGTCAGTGGGCTGTGAGTTGCAAGTTATGCATAAGAACGAGTGCAGCGGAACGCTGTTACGCCTGGCAACAAAGCCACCTGCTTACCTACCTACATCTTCCATACCGTAATCATGAACTCCAGGCACAGAATCTTACATATGTATGTAGGCTGTAGGTACGCTATGCATGCAGCTTTTGAAATGGATGGCCCACACTTGGGTACCTAAGGTATTCCAGGTAGCCCTGTAGAATGCGGCGGTGAGATCTGTATACATACTTACTACCTACCAGTAGCAGTAGGGAGGTCTATTACTTCTTGGTCACCACCTCTGGGCATACATTACATGCATCAATGGACGAGATTGGTCCTGAGAGACTTTCTTGGGATACGCAACAACAAAACAACAACAACAACAACAACAATAAAAACACAAAACAGATTAGGTAGGCAGCTTAGCTTGTAAAACGCACCCAGTCTCTAATTGCACTTCCATACAAGGTGTGCATTGATGTTTACTTGCACTACGTAGAGCAGTGGCATAGTGAAATTAGCAGCCACGTGACTTTTGGGGGCAAACGGCTCGACTCGATGGAAGAAGGCTTGGCCAAAACCACTTGAAGAAAGGCCTCGGGGCAGTCCGCCGATCGAGTTGGTTGGTCGTGGCGAGACTGATGAAAGAGAATACTCATGCTCAGTGCTCGTGGGCATATATACAGCGCACATGAGGTTCATTGTCACGTTTTGCCGCGGCTGATCTCGTTCTTTGTCTGGTCCCCCCGTCTCGTACTCGAGTCGCATCTCCTGCTTCATCTCTGGTTGTTGGAGCACACTAACTGTCATGGGCCTCTCGACCCACACCCAAGGTTCCTGGGCTGCTTCCATGTTGGAAGTGCCCTCGTTGGCTTTCCAGGCTAGTGTGCCTCAATGGGCAAGGAGCATCGCTCACTCATTCCCCCTGGCGCCGCCCCAACCCGCACTAAGAGGCACCCGTACCGTACCGCCCAGTACAGTACAGTGACTGGATGGAGCCCTCACCATTGATTGATGGTCCTGTTTATTACCTACATGTAGCCGGCGTGCAGGCCAGGTACCGACTCTTCAGCTAATCCGACCAGCTGTTCTGGCGGTACCTACCGTACCTTATTATTACCTTTCTAGCATCGATCTAATTATTGCCCTCGAGGACCCGGTCCAGGTCCAGGTCCAGGTTAGGCCTTTTTATTCACCCGTCCATCCATCAATCCACCACCCAGTGCACCACCCACTTGTTCCCTTTCCGCCTTTTCAATTTCCAGCAGCATGTACTAAGGTTACACCTGAATGACCCAGCTAGGGTGCTTATTCCCCTCTCCCACCCCCCTACTCCCAAAAGTTGCTGCCCTCTGTCTGTACCTGCCCAGCGCTACTGGACCAACTGTGTGCTGTTCTGTACTGCACACATGCCCAACCTGGGCTCGCTGGGCATAGCGCATACCTCCTGGTACATACACAACTACACGCCTACGTACATACATACGTACATACATTGATACATACCTACATACATGCCGCATACCACTGCCTACACTATTGCAATTAGTTGAGCAGCACCCGGGAGCGAGCGCGTCGTCGATTTTTTTGACCTGATACCCTTGTTTCCCCTTGCCGGTCACGATATCTTCCCATTTCCTTGTTTCTGCCTCCCGAGCTCGACCTTCTTTGATTCGACTGACAGGTATGTGGTGGACTTTGCACGCCTCCCGGTTCAATCTGCATGGTTGATTTCATTTCGTGAAGCCCGCCGGCCCCAGCTATTTTCTGCCTGTCACCCTTTCTCGGCGGCATCCAACTTATTCCATCTCCCTCCTAGCACCCCCCGGCCTTGCTTCCCCCCATTCGATGAGGAGAAGGGTTGTCGCAGGGTCCAAAATATCCCAATCCCCAATGAACCAGCCTGCACACTTTAGCAACCCATTCCAGTGCACCCAAAGTCACCCGTCTGTAAACTTACACACTTAATAATCCCGAATGCAGAGACCAGAACCTGCTGCCGCTGCTGCACGACACCGATAGCCAGTTGAACAACCCCTTCGGTGTCCCCCTCCCTCGTCGCACCTGCTATCCGTTGTGGGAAAGTCGATAGTCTTGCTCGCCCAATGCCCAGGTCTGACGTGGGACAGCACCCCCAACCGCCACACTGCCGCAGCCAATAGACACTGCGACTGCCCTGTCCTCTGTCAACTAAAACAGTCGCCATTGAGGAAGGACACCGACCACCGCAACTCTCGGCGTGAACCATCGCGTGGCGGCGACGTGACAGGCAATTCCCTCGGTCGCCATCATGGGCTCGGATTACGGAGGCGGTCTGGCTGGGGACCGCATTCACGGTCACCCTCCACCCTCCGGCGCCGACAACGGATATCAGCTCGACAGAGACCGACTTCACATGACGCCGAGTCCCTCGTACCAGAATGGTGGTGCCTTCGCTCCCCCGAACCGACCCCCCGGCTCCCCTGCCCTCAGTGTCGGCAGCGATTCCCGAAAGAGCCAAGAGAGAAACAGGTCGAGAGGGCGCGACAGGAAAGCAAGCGGACAAATGCGAATATGCCATAAGTGCGGAGAGCCTTTGACAGGCCAGTTCGTAAGGGCACTGGACGGCACATTCCACCTGGACTGTTTCAAGTGCAGAGTAAGCTCACCTCCGAACGACCTGTTGCCAGGCCGGCGATACTGATACGATCTGTGCAATCTAGGACTGCGGCCAGATCGTCGCATCCAAATTCTTCCCGGCCGAAGACGAAGAAGGTGGCGGCCAATATCCTCTCTGCGAGACGGACTATTTCAGGAGGCTGGGATTGCTCTGTCACCAGTGCGGAGGTGCACTTCGAGGATCATATATAACTGCCCTGGACCGAAAGTACCACGTAGAGCATTTCACCTGCTCCCTATGCTCGACCGTATTCGGCGCTCAGGACAGCTACTACGAGCACGACGGTAACGTATACTGCCACTACCACTACTCTACCCAGTTTGCCCAGCGGTGCAATGGGTGCCACACTGCCATTCTTAAGCAGTTTGTGGAGATTTTCCGCAATGGTCAAAATCAGCATTGGCATCCCGAGTGCTACATGATTCACAAGTTTTGGAATGTCCGCCTCACTCCTGCCCAGGACGGCGGTGAGCCTTTCCCGGAACCCGAGGATACAGCTGAAAGCCGCGAGCTTGTCAAGGTCGAGGAGGAGAAGATGGAAGACAAGGTCTATCGTATTTGGAGCGTTCTCTCGACCTTTGAAGAGTCGTCGGCCGCATGCATCTCTGATATGTTGTTGCATGTCAGCAATGGGGCCTACATCGACGGTGTCATGGTGGCCAAAAAGTTTATTCTTCACGTGGAAGTCCTCTTTACGGCCGCGGACAGACTGGACGAGTCGATGAAACGGTCTGAACTCAACGGTACGTGCTGTTATAAGCAGGATATTGGGAAGTCCCCAGCTGACCAAGTACAGGGCTATCATATGGCCGCGAGGCAAAACTACTCTGCAAAAAGATAGTATCCTTCTTTTCTCTGCTTTCGAAAACTCAAGACACCGGGGTTCGCAAACTAGGTGTCACTCAAGAGTTGCTTTCGCTCGTCACAGGCCTCGCCCATTACCTTAAGCTGTTAATTCGAATTTGTCTGCAGGGAGCTCTCAAGTTCGAGCGGGAACAGCACACTCCCGACGGTCTTTACCAATTCCTCGAAGACCTCAGCCTCATCGAAACAGCCAAGAACGAAGACAGCACACTGCAGATAACAAACGGTATAGCACGCTTGTCCGCCAACGACTCGGATCAGTGTACACTGTGTCGAAAGCCGATCGAAGACCAGTGTGCATTGAGTGGAGACAAGAGGTGGCATGCGACTTGTGTTTCTTGTGAGCGGTGCGGTAAGGAGCTAAGCAAGTTCTTGGACCAGGCACGTGTTCAGCGCGATCTCAAGATTCTGTGCGCCGACTGTGACGCTCAGTCTGGCGGCGTGGGACAGAGGGTGGAACGCATCTCTAAACTTCAGCAGTATGTGTTCCTGCTGAGGGTCGCACTCGCGAGATTGTTGGAGATACTCAGGAACAATGGTGCGCTTCCTCAAGAGACTAATGCCGGCGGATACGGCTCGGCCGACGGGCAGAGGCCACCAAATGAAAGCAGCCCTGCTCCCATGTTGACCTCGGATTCGAGGTCCAAGTCATTTGCGGGAGGTGAGTCGGAGAGGCATCAAAGAGAGTCGTCTTATGAGAGCACTCTCAATGATGTGCGCCGGCTTCGAAGCACCCGTCTTGATAAGCATCTGTCTTCCAGCCTTAGGAAGGCTCGCACATCAAGGATAATGGACGGACCTGATGGGCAAGGGGTAAGGCCTGGTTCTGCCGGGGACGACATGTTGTCCAGAAACAGAGACACTCCAGAAGAGGAACGGGAAGGTGGCCTTGGCGGTTCAACAGAACAGTACTTCGGACATCAAGACGCTCTAACTCTGGACGACATCCCCCGTATCGTGGCTGTGGAACAGGCCAAGGAAAAACAGACAGCACAAAATAGGCAAAGCCGGCAAGAGCTGTTCCGTTCGCCGGCTACTCACCCTGTATTTGGTGCCGGCGCAGGTGGCGGCCATCAGAGATCGCAGTCGGACGGACGCGATGATCCTCGTCTACAGGCCGAGCCCTCGCCGCAGAGGGGTGCCGGCAAATTCTTTTCGGAGCTCTCAGGCTTGGAGTATTTCATCGTTCGCCATGTTGCTGTACTCTCGATGCATCCATTGCTTGAGCCAGAGTTCTCGCTCGAGGATCTTCTAAGCCTCATTGAGGCAAGGAAACCCCCAACGTTCTGGAACAAGTTCGGCAAAGCATTCGGGAACAAGGAGAATAAGAAGAACGTCAAGAAGAAGGGTGTTTTCGGTGTGCCGCTTGAAGTTATCACCGAAAGGGATGGCGCGGACTCAACTGATGGTGTCGGCCCCGGCGCCCTCCGAATACCGGCCATTGTCGAAGACACGATTACTGCCTTGAAAAATAAGGATCTCTCGGTTGAAGGTGTCTTCCGGAAGAACGGAAACATCAAGAAGCTAACCGAAATGGTCAACGCCGTTGATCGTGATGGCTGTGACGCCGTTCGCTGGAATGACGAGACGCCCCACCAGCTTGCAGCGCTGCTGAAGCGCTATCTCCGCGAGCTTCCTGACCCCCTTATGACCCAGAAGCTCTACCGTGTATGGACTGCCGCAACCAAGATCAAGGACGCCGAAAAGCGGAGGCACTGTTTGCACCTCGTTTGCTGCCTCCTTCCTCAGCTCAACCGGGACTCCCTAGAAGTCTTGTTCAACTTCCTGAAGTGGACTGCCACCTTCCACCAGGTCGACGAGGATACGGGGTCAAGGATGGACGTCCACAATCTGGCTCGTGTCATGGCCCCAAACATTCTCTACATTATCTCCAAGAATCCCAGCTTCTCGGACGAGCCAATGATTGCTGTTGCTTGTGTTGAGGAGATGATTCAATACAACGATGAAATGTGCATGGTAAGGATCCTCTTTTAACAATTTGCTACTTTTTGTCCGGCGCTAATTTCCGAATAGGTACCTGACGAGCTCATGGATATCCTGGGCGACTCAACGCTGTTCAGCAACAGCACTGATATTACCACCAAGGAGATCCTCAAGCGTATTGGGGATCGCTCGGTCGGTGGACCCAGACACTATGATGCCGAGCTTGTTAACAGACAAGACAGTATCAGGCCCCTGGCTACCAGGGTAGACACAGACCCCGGCACGTGGCATAACGAGCGAAGTGTCCCGGTTCAGGAGCCGTCAATACCATTCCCAGCGAACCAAGGGACACCTCCACAGCGATTTCGGGCGCCTGACCACGGGCCTTCGCCGTACCCTGAGCAGTATGGTCCGGGCGAACAACGCCCTGCTGAAGGCATGGAGAATGGGCAACGCCAGCAATGGCGCAACTCGAACTCACAAGCTGCCAATCCTGCGGCATGGGGTCGACAGAACAGCTCCATCCCCACCGGCACTGGTTAATACATGTCAACAACCTTTTGGTATATATACCTTCATCTCTACTGTGGTTTGAGCTCTATCCAATCGTGGAGCGAACCGCTGTTTCCTGCCATTTTGCAGGAGCTCATTCACGACATAGCATGATTCTGGTGTAGACAGACTTTGACAGCATTTTCGGCCGGCGTTTGATGAGACCCATTCGACCTACAAAAAGATGACGGTTCTGCGACACATTCCATTCATGTTTGCGACCTCAGCGAGGCTTTGTCTTCAGGGGCAGTATTTGACGCCCTTTTCGTTCTTATATTGGCCCAGCCAGAATTGCTGTGCTACCTTTTTTTCTTGTTGGTTGCAAAGCTTGGAGTAGTGCGGATTTATGACAGCCATTTTCTTCTTGGCAGGTCTTCTTCGATGCTTGAGTGACGGCGCGGCTGGAGGGAACTCCTCTACATGACCAACGGCCAAGGGTGGCTGAAGTCTTTGGTTCGATGGAGAGATTGTTCCGAGTTCGACTGGTGGGAAAGAAGCTTGGGTAATCGGAAGGCCGGCTTGTGGAATGGTCAAAATTACCCGCCTACTTGATCTCAACTTCTGGGTATGCTACCATCGTATTCGGCTCCGAGAGAAAGAATAAAAGAAAATCTCGACGCCGAGCACAGCTCCAGGAGGTCATAACAACTTCTTATCAAACAGAGGGTCGTCATGAGATTGAAGGATATGCCAGCAGCACAAAGCAAGAAGGCTTACGTAGTTAAGGGGTAGCGAGATAGTTGCAGTCGAACCAAGACGGAGGAGTCTCACAAGCAGGATGCTCAGACTTCCAAAATTCCATCGTCTCTGGACTTGCTCTCACGTGTTCCGGCTTGACACAATACGACTACGGCGTGTACTCTTTTCAATGAGCCCAGCAATAACGCATGCTTTGATGGCATGAAACATTATGAATTAAGGTATGCTATCTCACACGGGGTGCCATAACTTGGTTCGGTATTATTACATGTGTGGTATATTGCAATGCGTCGTCCACTTCCAACTGATTTTGCCTCCCATTGGTTGGCTGGATGTGCATGGATATCTTGCTCGTCATGATTCGGCGGCGATAGGGTTCATGTATTAAAAGTTGGTGTGCATGGAGTGACTATTAATTAATGCCCGCTTTACGCCTTCTTCTCCTTCTTCTTTTGCTCCAGCGTCCAGGCCACGGCGCGCTGGACACCCACGTTTAGTTCAACCAGGGGCTCGTAGCCGAGCCGTCGCCTGGCCTTGGTGATGTCGTAGTAGCGGGTCATGCAGCTGTAGATGATGCGCTGGCGGTTGAAGGTGGCGGGCTTGCGGACGAGGTTGAAGTAGACCTCGCTGAGGAAGCCGAGCATGAGGCCCGTCTCGCGCGAGATGAGCCAGGCGCTGCCGGGGCCCTTGTCGCTGCCCGCGGCGCGCCACACGGCGCGCGTAAAGTCCCAGAAGTAGACGGGCTGGCCGTTGGTCACGAGGAAGGCCTCGCCGTCGACCTTCTCGTGGTCAGGGGTTGCGTCTCGGCGGCGGCCGTGACGAGGAGGGCGCGCGCCGCCAGCAGGTGCGCGTGCGCCACGTTCTCCACGTAGGTGAAGTCGAAGAGGTTGTGGTTCTCGCCGATCTGGACGTTGTGCTTGCCCTGCTCGTAGATGTTCACCATGTGGTAGATGGCCTGCATGTCGCCTTCGCCGAAGATGCCCGAGGGTCGGATCGAGGCGGTAAGGAGATTGGGCGCGGTCTCGGATCGGTTGGCGGCCAGGGCTATGGACTCGGCTTCGGCCTGGTCAAGTGGGACGAGACATTGTTAGCTGCGGGGCGCTCCGTCGTCTGCTGTGTGTGCGATGATACATACCTTGGTTTCCGAGTAGTACTCGCTCTGCATCTTGCCGCGGATGACGGGGTACATCTCATTGGCATTGATGAGGTCGTTCTGGTTGTCGCTCATGATGCTGGCGGAGCTCGTGAAGACCAGGGCCTTGACGCCGGTCTGCTGGCAGGCGGTCACGACGTTGCGCGTGCCCTCGATGTTGACGCGCCGGAAGAGGTCGTGGCTGACGTTGCCGCTGCCCTGGGCCGGGGGCGAGGCCGTGTGGATGACGACGTCGGGCTGGATGCGCCCAAACTCCTTGACGAGCTGGTCACTGTCGGTGATGTTGGCGTCGACGTACTCGACGCCGTCCGACTCGGGCCGGCGGTTCCTGGTGCACTGCATGTCCATGACGCAGACATGGCTGCAGCTCCAGCTGCGGAGAAGCAGGTTGACGACGTGGTGGCCCAGGAAACCGCAGCCGCCGATGACGACGACGCGGCCGAGACTGAGCTTCTGCTGGGGCTTTTCGGTGGCCATGGTCGCGGAGTTGGGATTTGACAATGGATTGGAACCGTCAAAGTGTACCTAATGGGCAAGAAACAACACCTATGCTCGCCTGCGGTCCAAGTCCAGCTTTAGTGCGGCTATGGCGCCCGGTGCCATCGACTCGCCGGGGGTTCATGGTTAATGGGGTGATCGGCCAAGGGTCCCTCCCACCTCCCTAATTGACTGCCAATTGACTGCCCTCACCGCCCCATAGTTTAGTGGGCATCTCGGTTGGGGGGGGGGGTGCGACCGATCAGAGCCAGGCACGAACGACAGCCATGTTGCCTCAGACAGCAAGAAGCGATTTCAGCAGGATTCGCCGTTTATTCATATTATGGAAGCTGGTGGTTTTCCTCCTCTCGGCCTTTTCAGCAAAACATACACGCGCTCGCAGCCCAAAGCAGGGAATCAGAGTCTGCATCTACCAGTGACGATGCCTTATCCATGCCAGTGACCGTATTCCTTGATGCTGGCCATCCACTCCGTCCGCTATCCTCAAACGCCTTGTATGATATCACCATCAGCCAGCTGCAAAAAGCAAATGGATATTAAAGAAAACCCTGGGAATCTGCAGTCGTGAACGTCAAAAAGCGTAAATCATCAGCCGGTAAAACCCCGCTTCGGCGCATGGGGCAATACGCCTCTGCTTCGTAAAGTACACGTTGGAAGAACGAGAAAACATGACGACTCGACAAGTCCGCCTAGAGGTCCTCTATGCTTTGCTGTACAGACCGGCGGAGGCGGCGGTTATACATCTTCCGGTCCTCGGGGGTCCCCCAGAATAGCTTATAGGCCTCAGGGTGGACAATTGTCCGTGGATCATAGGGTGGCTGCTCTTCCTCCAGGGCATTGATGACGGCATCTATATGTTGTTTGATGTCTTCACGGCGTGACGGATTCGGGGTATAACAGGGTGTTCCGTCTTGCGCAATGCGGTGGTGAAACACTCGCGTCTCGAACTTGACCGACGGTTGCTCTTCCGGGAAGCGAGGGCTGAACCGGAGCTTGAACCGGAACGAACCTCCGTCAAGGTTCGTCATAGGACGCCCAAAATACGTCAGGTTCCACACGAATGGATTGCCGTTTTCCAACTCGACACTGTGAGGGACCTCGCTTCTCTTGTATGACTCTCGGATCTGTTCAAACTGACGCGCGAGATTAACAGCTACAGTACCGTCCTTCACCTTTGGGTGGAGGCCTTCTAAAGCCCATCTCTCCGATTCCGTCTCCAGGGTTGCCTTGATGTGTCTAAGGCGGCGCTCGAGTTCAGTGTAGTTGAACTTTCCATCCATGATATTGCTGGAACCCTCAAAGGGCATGCGCGAAAAGGCCTGTCCATCCTTGACTTCCTTCTTTGCCTTTTCAATGGCCTCGAGGTACGAATCATAGTACCAGAGAAAACGATGCTTGACCAGGTCTTTGAACGGCTCCCAGGGCACGGATGACTCATCAATGTCTTCGTCGGCCATGTCAAGATCATAATCGTCGTTGTTCACAATCGAAGTCGGCTGGACGGTATTGCTACCAATGCCTAAGTATTCTTCCATGCGCTGGATGACGGAAATACGGAGCGTCTCGTGTCGAATCTGTGGACATGTCAGTTGGACGTGCGCTCCGCTACCCAGCCTGAGCCTGGCAAGAACGCCAGGTGCCTTACCTTGGCGACGTATTCCTTCTGGGCCTTCTTGTCCTGGTCTTCGTTGGCGTCCTCAAAGCCGGGCTCATTCTCGTACGGGTTGGACGACATGAGACTCTGGATTGACAGAAGAATGGACTCTAGGCCCTGCGCAGCAGACCACTCCTCACCTCGCTCGCCCCTCCAAGTTCCCAGAATGGATAGGCAGACCTTGCCATTGGCGTATATGTTGGGGTTGAAGCGACAACGGCCATTGCTGGTGGTCATAGCGGTTACCGCAGGCGACTTACGCGGGTACTCCTTGTTAAACTTGACGGCGAACTCGAAAAAGCCGAACTCGTAGGGGGTCTCGTGGGGGCCAATGATCATGGTCCTCACATTGCGCACATCTCGATCTCGAAAGGCCACGGCCAGCGAGAGGTCTGAGTTCTTTTGGAGGTCGCTAATCTCCTTGGTAATGCGGATGATGGACTGGTCAGCCATGGTGCCGGCTATGAAGATGACAGGATATTCCACATCAAATAGAAGAGAGAACAAATATGGTGGCGATGGGGGAGATGTATCGAAACACAGTTTGGGTTTGGTATCAAAGATGGTGGGGGGGATGGCAGAAAGTTGAAGGGCGAGAGAAAGTAGTCAGTAGTGTTGTGGTGGGCGGTTTAGGCTTCCCCAAGAGACACAGCCTGGAATCAATCACTTAGGTAGCTGTTTTCTTTGGCAGATATCTCGATGCCCCGATGCCCCGCTGGCGTTTATCCCACGGACAAACAAAAGTAAACACGGAAGGGGGGGTGTGTGTGTGGATGGTACGTGGTTGAGGACTTGAGGCTATTCCACGTCGACTCAGCTGGAAGGAGGGGTTACCAGTGGAAGGTTGGCAAGTCACGCCCAGGCCCGAAGCAACAGGCAGATTTAGGTAGATAGAGGTCAGAAGCTGACGGGAGGCCTAACAGGGTTCTGGGCAATACAAACGAAGATCAATCGAACTGAATCGACCTGACACGTACAATGCAGGTACCTACGATCTGTTTATGATAGCAGCAGCCTGGGAGGTCGTTCGAGATGGATTGCAAGTAGCGCAGCGTAGCCTAGCGTGACCGGGCGGAGAGGTGGGCAGTGGGCAGTGGGGTCAGACTAGTGCGGGGCACCGACGCGCTTGCTGCTTGCTGCTTGCTGCTTGCTGATACAGAAGGCCGGCCTGCCTCTTCATACTGCCGCCGCACCATTTACAATTACAGGCTGTGGATGGGAGACGAGTACTCCGTACGCGCCGGCAAGTTGTCCAAAAAGTGTGCGACTATGCCAACTATCGATACGTACCGTAACATGAAGTGCATTTCCATCAATAGGTAAATCCATGTAATCAGCAACTCCCCATCCGCGTTTGATTTGTCACTCCCATGTCTCTCGGTGAAAAGAAAGAGAATTGTGCTACAACGCATGCAGGACAGCATGCTGAGTCTTGAATTCCATCTACATACACAGTCCCTTGATGATCTCTCTGTAACCGTCAACCTCATCGGGCGGCCCGAGCCTGATTTAGGCCGACAAGCTCCATCTGCCCTACCTCCCTACCTACGGCACTCGAGTCAGGCTGCGCCTTGGTGCCCATTGTAGCCTGAAAAACCAATGTGGCCCCGCAAAGTCAAGGAGGGATTCCTGGCCATGGTGATTGACTGTTATTCA
The DNA here is from genome assembly GCF_038362585.1 of Apiospora marii. Taxonomy (NCBI): domain Eukaryota; kingdom Fungi; phylum Ascomycota; class Sordariomycetes; order Amphisphaeriales; family Apiosporaceae; genus Apiospora; species Apiospora marii. The sequence goes on along the minus strand of NW_027117375.1, from coordinate 2,230,104 downwards.
CAGCCGTTGCCGTACTATAAGTCTTTCGGATCGCTTGGCGTTATGGAGGCAGAATACAGTACCATGACAATTCCTGTCCATGTTTCTCGCGCCATGCAGGGCCCGTCACACTTATACCGTGTACTTCTAGACAGCCAATATCCACCCAACAATTCGTGCCGTTTGTTGAGCCTGGTCTTCACGGCCGCTGTATGTATGCTGCCTTGGCATAGAAAGGGTTGCCGGTCTAACCCAGAAGGATGTCTAGCCGTACTCTTTCCGTGGCAAATTTGTCATGTCACCATGCTCTAATTCAGTCCCGGATGCACTGCTATGGCCATGCACCTCTGGAGCGATAGCGGGCTGGGCAGTTGTGATGCCGCCATCCGTAACTATTGCAACGAGCCTAAAGTAGATAGTCGTGGATGACGCAGAGGCAAGTTTGCACAACTAACGATACCGTGTCTCTGGGAGGCGATGCTTGCTGGCGAGACGATTTGGTCTGCGTAGCGTTGCTCGTTGCACATAGCGACCGCAGCGTATGTTGCATGCAATAGCCAGCGGGGATATCAGGAAGCATTCAGCGAGGCGGACCTTTGGGCTTCTTTCGCTCGATCTTGTCATGCAAGGGATTGTACGGCGCTGCTACACCGATCACTTCCTCTTGCTTACCAGCCCCTTTAAACTCGTAACGACCATCAGGTGTTACCGTAGCAGGAGCACCTTGACTCGGTCGAGCCTGTTGCTCACTGTGCAGTCTGTCCAATGACTCACCTGTGACTGCGTATTGCGACCAGTTGATAGGCGGGCATCGATAGACATTCTGCGCAGCGGGTAATGTAGACCATGGCTTGGAATCGTGATTGGGCGTGTTCTCGTGGTTCTCATCCTTGATTTGAGCATCATCATCATGCGCCATTGATGAGGATGACGATGAGCCAGGTCGCCCTGCACCGGCCGAGTCGCCCGCCATGCGCACCCCGCCGCTCTCCAAGTCGGCAATGAAGGCTTCCGGGTCCTCCAGGGCGGCTTCTTTCGCCTTCTGCAAGGCGACCATATCTTTCTTGGCGTTATTGCTCTGCATCTGGAGGATAGATATAGCGGATTTGAGAGCCAGGACATCCGGATTGGTGTCAAATTCAATAGGCTCCGGTGGCGGCGGGGCGACAACGGTTTGCGCAGGATGCGAAGAGTAGGCATGCGACTGGCGAGGGGGAGGGAACTGGACCGGGTTGAGCGGAGGTGTGATTGGGCTCACCGGCGGCCGCGGTGGTGATGGAGGCGCACTACTTTGTGCAGCCGTGGCTACGGTCGTCGCTGCAGCTGGCGGCGCCCTCTGTGGGACGGTGGGTATGGGGACTGGACTCTTCGTCGCGGCATTATGTGAGGATGGTTGTGCGACAGGGATTCCAGTGGGTGCGGAAGACGTCGAGGGAGCAGCTCGAACTGTAGTGTTACTCGAGTTGTTGTTGGTTGGCGGCGCATAGCCGGCGATGTTCGGCACTGGGACGGGTACTGGTGTCTGAGGGATGCCAGTCCCATCAGTGTTGAGGGTAAGACCTGGCATCGCAGTCGCAGTAGGGGTCGCGGCTGCGGTTGCAGGTACAAGAAAAAGGGGGTAAAAGGGTTGGTCTAATTCGGTCAAATATAAAATCGGTAGGCTGTGTCAAGGTCAAGGTATAATCGAGGGGGCGCGTCACTTGTTTGTTCTCCGGTCAGTCGGAATCTCTGGTCGATGGGAGACTGGAATGACGCCACAAGGTCGATAGTGCGAAAGCGGGGAAGCCCGAAGGGGCTAGCCTCTGGCGCAGTGTCTGAAAGACCCTCGAGGCCCTAGCAGTTGAGAGTTTTTCTTAGATGGTGAGGTTTTCCCCTCCCCTCTTTCTTGGGGTGGTTGTCGGCTATATATAGGGATCGTGCTAAAGGGAGAGGGAGTGCTGCAGCAAAAGGTCGCTTGCTCTTCAAGAGTCGAAAGTGAGGTTGGGAGGAAGGAAAGGGCATCGAGGTTTCGCCCTGAATGGAAGTGGACTCGCCCCCAACCTTCCAGCATACCTACCTAATGTACAGTAAGTAGCACGCCTCGGACTAACCAGGGAACACCCGATTTGACGGGCCAGCGTGGTGGGTCCCCGACCTGCCGGGAGATCTACCAGACATCTAATACTCCGTACTAATCTGAAGTATCCATCATCCATGTACGAGGCCGCGCGTGGGGGAAGCTTCATCAATAGGTATTACCTGCAGAAGTAGAACCCCCTTGTCCTGAATGTTAACCACTACGTTCAGTTCAACCATAGCGCCTTCCGCAAACGCCTCACGCCTGCAGGGCGGCCACGTTCAGGCGGTGATGGTGGGACTACGCAGGAGGTACATGTGTATCCGCTGGTTTCTAAAGCAGTTGCGGCTCGCCATTGCCCATCCAAAGGCCGTTGGGCGCGGTAACTCCAAGCGACCCATTCCACGCTGGACACTTAATTTTTCGGATGCTTGCTGCAGTGAAGGGGCTTCAAAGAAACGCCTCTTCTTGGCAAGATCGAGGACGGGCATGGAAATATAGGTTGCCTGTGCTTTGTAGTTACCTTGGGTAATTGGTTTTCAATATGCCACGCGAGTATGCGACATGCGTGGCCGCTCCGGATTGAGAGTGCTGCAGCAGTGTCTCAGCTGACACTATTTACATGCTCGTCTGGGGCTCGACTTGCTTTTCAATCGCCAAGACTTGCTTCTTACTCAGCCTCTGCAATCCCTGCCTGTCATGATTCCAACTACCATTGGTAGCGTGTATACGGGATGGCATCTAGCCCAGTGCTGTCACAGGAGCAAGCTCATACTGACACTGGACGACTTTGGCTTCACAAAAGCGGGCGTCAAATGCTACCTACTTCACAAATCAATAATTCGTATTTGCGTACTTACTCATGGGCGGCAGGCTTAAGCAGGCTGGACTCGGTGGTTTGTCAAGTGATTACGGAGTACAGATATAAGCTTTCTATAAGTTGGCCATCCGCCTGACCTGTTAATCCATGCAATTGCGTCCACTAGAAACTGCTTGTCGTTTACGCCTTCCTCGTATTATCTCATATTGGTACTCCGTACACTTAACCCTTTGAAAGTTTATTAAATTTAAACCCCTATAGGTATATTACGGTTTATTAATAAAATTACATTAAACGTATAAGTACGAGCTAAGTTAACTAAAGTATAAACTTATTTAATTAATAAATATAATATTTTTAAGCTCTTTTTAAGCTCTTTTAAATTAAACGAATACATTTTAAAGACTAGATATATTAGTTAACATATATATAGTAATGTTATAATATAAAAATAAGGTTTAATTTTATCTAATATTGTTAACCGAAAAGTACGTCTGATCTAAAAATTTAACAATCTTTCAAGAGGGAACCTGTACGTTTGGCAGGTACGCCAGTCTAGATTGCCATGTGCGACTCGCGTGTTTCGGCTTCCTGCAGCATTTGACTCTCCCCTAAACTAAAAAGTTTCCCCCAATTCAATTCCCTTCGGGGCCTCCAAGCCTCCAAGCCTCCGAGCCTGGTCCCGACGATTCCCCCAAGTGACACCACCCGACGGTAACCTGAGTACCCCCGCCGTCTGTCGTGCCGTTCACACCGCTATCAACGCTGTATCTGTTGGCTTTTATCAAGGCTTCCCCTTCAGCTAGGAATCGATACGATCTTAGCCAAGTATTATGCGCAAGGTGTTACATCCACATCGGAAGACGGCGATACTCCTATTGTCTCTACACGACCGGGGCTGTTTCTGTCATACCCTCGGTAGGGTAACTTCTCTTTTCGGGGACGTCTTGGGTCTTACAAAGCCTAGAAGCCTGCAGACAACGGAACCTTGTATCTGCATCTCTCAAGGACCTGCATTTCACGGCTGGGTTCCTGGGGAGCCCGTGGAACTAGGGGCAACCTTCGAGGCTAGCACACTTAAAAGCTCCGGTTACCATGGTAGCTTTGGGCCGTCTACAGAAGTCAAGGTCGCCCACCGTTCTTGGATCACCATTAGCAGATGGTAGCATACCGCCACAAAATCCAGTGAGCCCGCAAGTGTTCACCGCGCCTATCCCCAGGAATTTCTCCTATCCCATAAGTATATCCACCGGCACTCGCCCACAAAACCACTCGGGCACATCAAACCGGGAAAGCTCAATCTGCGAGCAAGTGGGTGAGGTCTCCAGCGCCTCCCCTTACTCTGGCCCCGAAGGCCGCTTGTGGCCAAAAGAGCTATTACTCTCCCCCAACGCCCAACCACCCACGAACGACGGGGATTTTGCAGTCCGGCGTCAACTCGATCAACTGGGCTTACAAAAGTCTTTCGCGAAGGAGAAGGCGAGCACGAGCAAGAAACAACGGAGAAGCACATTGCTTAGCCTGTCTGCATCTTACACGCGGAGTACAGCGTCGATTGGACACATTTTGGATTCAGAAGAGACAAGAGAGGCCAGCCTTAAACCAAACAAGGCGCCAAAGGCTCATTTCTTTGGCGAATTTACTCTACCCAACAAACATCCGCGATTTAAGCGCACCTCCTTGGTTCGGCACAAGGCGGCCTCGTCGTTTGACGCATCGCAGCTGGTTCGGTTTTATACCACCAGCCCACAACGTCCGGCCTCAAGCTCTCGGATTTGTGTCGCTTCGGACAAAGAACCGGAGCTAGCTGTAGAAGCGTTTCCGTCGTATGCTAGGGGGAACACCGGAGACGATAGCATACATCGAAGCCAGCTCCCTGAACACCATCCAGCTCCCAAGCCCTCGAAAATGAGTACCGACGATAGCAAGTGTGCAGCTGTTGACCGTCGCTCTGGTATTGGCGGGAGGAAAAGGGGCAATTCGACTTCGGAAGTCGACAAGCGGAAAGGAAAAGAAGGAAAAGGCCGGTGGTTGTCTCAGCTCAAGGAATGGGTGTCGGTATCTGAGCCTTCGACCCAGGCGCTCAAGCAGCACAAAAGGGATACATACAAGCGAGCTGGTATTGCTATAGATGATCCTAGAGCTGGAGCAAAGCTTCATATTCCCACGACGACGCTGCCATCGAATGCCATCAAGCCCTCTGGCCGTGGCCCAGAACCGGAAGAGATCGCCAAGCGAAATATAGAGAACAAGAAAAGACTGCGCCAATCGTTCAGCACCACCGGAGGAACGTCGCAGGGATCGCGCTCTAGTACGAGCCAGCATTCGTCGATGAGCAGCCTCCCTATGCATTATCTGAGAGAAGATGCCTAAGCAGAGAATGGTCGCGGCGGGTCTGCAGGACTCTGCCTCATATGTGCATCATAACAGCACTTATGTCTCTTTACGGCTGCATTAACAGGTCTTTTGCCTGGCAAAGACCGATGTTTCGCAAGTTGTACGAGCAGATCTGGCCTGCCTACGAGTATGAATTCCGCAGGGTGGCCATGCAACAAAGCTATGGTAATGAGATGATGGGCTGACCACTGATCGACATGCGTGGCGTTTGGAGTTGTCTTTTTGGGATCACATGCAAGTGGCCTCCGGATCTGGAATCGCTAATAGCTAAAATAAACTCACCACGAATGTGGAATATATAAGGATTCGTACACATACCCATTAGGGACCTATGTCAGCAAGTATATAGTTCTATAGAAGAAGAGTCGGAGGCCATGACACTATACCCTACTATGTACTCGCAAGACACTGCATCAAATATTAACGAGGTTCTATTTTTATAGTTGTTCTAAGGGGCAGACAGTCTTCTTCCCCATATCATCATGATTCCCCCAGTAATGTAACGAAGCGCTATGACACTGACACTGGCTTGATGGTACTTGTATGGTTCTTGTTGTTTCAGCACGGGCACCAGCGCGCGTTATACTGGTGAGAAGCTGGGTGGGGAGATGATCTACCGCTCTGGCTTAGCGTGGGGTTCCATCCCGAATGACGTAGTTGATTGCTTTTGGCAGCTTTTCCCACGCCGCCAACCTCCCACGATCATGCTCGAATCTGGGATCGGGCGCGACATCCTGGTCAGTGGTCTTCATAGGCAGCATGGGAATTGGGATAAGCGCCATGCTACCAGATGGGAATCCGGACTAAACTCTCCTCTAAACCCAGCTACGAGCCTCGCTAACACCTGTTTCCGCACGGCTGGAATTGGGCGGGCGGGTCGCATGTTCTTCTTTCAAGGTTTCTGCATGTTCTGGTTGTAGTAGGTACGGTATCTGCTTGCGTCACTATGGCCTAACCTCGACGTTGTACATACATACTGTGTTTTGAAATCCGGGCAATCCCAACAAGATTATTGTTCTCATTCTCAATCACCAATGTTTCACGGCGCTATCTATTATTCCTTGACCACGTTGATCGCCAAGCACGTCGCTGTATAAGCAGACGAAGCTGTACCATGAGCAATCTTTGGGGTTCGTCCAGAAAGGACGACGGCGACAACACCAATGTTGAAGACGCCAACAGTTCGGCGCGGGGGTCACAGGACCATGACCGGGTCGCCGCCAATGAGCACACCAGATTGCTTCCCAACAGAGTTGAAAGCACGACGTATCTCAGCCCAGACGACCCAGCGGTACGGTAATCCCTGTAAAATTTCCCAATGGAAATGGGATGAAGACAAGACCATTACTATCATTAGTAGGAGAACCGCGATCTGACCAAGCAATCCCGTCTCATTTAGGTATCCCCGTACAACCTCTGGTCCGTCCGCATCGTCCGATGGATCACCATCTTGCTCACTCTAATCACCTTCGTCTGGTGGATCCTCCAGCTGGTCGGCGAGTTCGTGACGCCGCCGGGCTTCCACACCCGCGGCTCGGGCTTCTTCGCCTTCAGCTACGCCAGCGTCGCCCTGGCCAACCTGCTTTTCACCCTGGTCTTCTTCGCCATCCCCTCCAAGGCGGTGCGCATCCTCAGCGTCGTCATGGGCGCGTTTCTGTTGATTCAGACAGTCTTGCTGTTGGCGGTGGAGAAGACCCGGCACGAGGAGGGATGGGTTGGCATGGTCTCGGTGCTCTGTAAGTACCTAGGTGACCCATGTACTTCTGATCGCTCTGGATGGTTTCGAAGGATTCCAGTTGGACAGCGACGGCGTGGCTAACGCTTGACTTACAGGGGCTTTCTTAATTGCTGTATGGGTGTTGGCTACAGACCGCCTGGTGCTTTGGGGCAGGCATGAGGAGGAGGAGCGGCTTACTGGCCGCGCAGAGACGCGGCGTAGCCTGGGAGAATGGTCTGCGGTCCTCATTTCGACACTTGCCATGATAATCCTAACTGTGGTTCTGTTCTTAACCACTTGCACCCTCGTACTCCGGGCTCTCGACGCTGGCCTCGCCCCTCCCGGGAACCAATACTGGGTCGACGGTGACAAGTACCAGCTTCATATTTACTGCCACGGTGACCAAACAGACTCCAAGGGCACCAAACTGCCAACAGTACTTCTCGAGGCCGGAGAGGGCACGGTTGAGGATGGGCTGTGGCAGTTCGCTGATAATGCCGTGCACAATGGCTCTATCAGCAGATACTGTTTTGTCGACCGACCAGGCTTTGGCTGGGTAAGTTGAACTCATCTAGGTATACAGGAGGCATCGCATACTAATTGCAATGTGTAGAGTGATACCGCACCATCGCCACTATCTGCTGGTATGGCGGTCGAAGCTGTTAGTGAAGCTTTGGCTCGAGCCGGGGAAGAGGGGCCTTGGGGTAAGACGATTCCACCAATCCTATGGTTTCCGCAGCCAACTAACCAAACCTTGGAAACAGTTTTGCTCAGTGCTGGTATTGGTTCAATATATTCACGCATCTTCTCTTCTCGCAACGGGGAGGAGATCAAGGGCCTCTTGATGATAGACCCCTTGCACGAGGACCTCCTGTACCGATTCGGCGCACCCGGCAGGGGATTCTTCCTCTGGCTCCAAGGCATTCTCAGCCCACTTGGTCTAGACCGAATCCCGGGCGCGCTGTTCAAGGGCCGGAACAAGGAGGATCGGGTCTGGGGCAAGTCGGCCTACCAGACGGGAAAGTTTGTCTTCGCGAAGCTGCAGGAAAACCTGGTGGCCGATACCCTGACCAAGCGCGACGTGTCCAGCAGCAGCGCCATCCAGGTCAAGGACACGCCCCTCGTTGTCATTAGTTCCGGCGAAAAGATGCGGCGCGACGACGCCTGGGAGGAAGCCCAGCGGGATATGACGGGGCTCACGCACAACCTGAAGCACTGGGACATCGTGAAGCGGGCGCCACATGAGGTGTGGACGACGCTGGAGGGACGCGAGATCATGGAGAAGAGGATGAAACAGATGGTGTATGCGTAGAGGGTCTGAGCCCGAAGAATAGGGACAGATTTGGAATGGAATCTGGAATGGAATCTGGCGTGAGTTTTGTTGCTGTGAGAAGAGGTCACGGTTTGAGGGTTGGAGAAGATTGATATGATACCACACAAGCAAGAGAGAATTGGTTTAAGTCGTTGTTTTATTCAGTTAAGCGAGAGGGATATATGAAGCAAGTCGAATTCAGAATGCATTCAGACATAACATGTTACTTACCTGGCCTGTGAGCCTGTCCTGAGTACTACAGTGTTTGACTGGGTTTAACATTGAATAAGTTGAGTTCAGAGGAGCTGGAAAGAGCTATCAATGCCCCACCCTTGACCAGAGTTGTGGCCCGTTGCTACCATCTGATGCCTGCAGGGATCTTAATTGAAATCCAGTCAAGGCGCGTCACGAACGCGTACTTTTCTAAACTCCAGAGACCAGAGCTTATTTCGCCTCAGAATAGCATCAGCGATCGACCACGTACCCCCCCAGACGCTCGACATAGGAACCACCCTCCCAGAACTGCGTGCGAGCTTCAACGGACTTCGTTCTCCCAAAGCCGCTATAATGGCAAGCTTCTTCGACCTCAAGGCGCGCAAAGCTGCTGCAGCAAACGGGTCGTCAGCACTGAAAGGAGACGACAAGAAGCAGAATACAAGACGGCAACCTTGGGTTGAGAAATAGTGAGTTGGCACTCTACCGCCAAGGAAACTTGCGGTGGCGATACTGATTGTGGCCCTTTGGTGTAGTCGTCCGAAAACTTTAAGCGATGTCACCGCCCAAGATCACACAGTCAATGTCCTCCAGAGGACATTGCAAGCTTCAAATGTACAGTCACGCATGATCAACCTTGCCAAAATTGTGCCAAGACCGTAACTGACAAATGTTGCGTATAGCTTCCCCATATGCTGTTCTACGGACCTCCAGGCACCGGCAAAACATCTACGATCCTCGCGCTGGCGAAAGAGCTTTACGGACCCGAAATGATGAAGTCACGCGTCCTCGAGCTCAACGCCTCCGACGAACGTGGCATCTCCATTGTGCGCGAGAAGGTGAAGGACTTCGCACGAATGCAGCTCACGAACCCGCCTGCCGGTTACAAGAGTCGCTACCCGTGCCCACCCTTCAAGATCATCATCTTGGACGAGGCCGACAGCATGACGCAAGATGCGCAGAGCGCCCTCCGACGCACAATGGAAACCTACAGCAAGATCACCCGATTCTGTCTCATCTGCAACTACGTGACACGAATCATCGACCCGTTGGCCTCGCGTTGCAGCAAGTTTCGATTCAAGAGTCTGGACCAGGGCAACGCCAAGAAAAGACTGGAGGAGATCGCCGAAAAGGAGGGCGTGGGCCTCGAGGACGGCGCTGTCGATGCCTTGATCAAATGCAGCGAGGGGGATCTCCGAAAGGCTATTACGTATCTGCAGAGCGCCGCGAGGCTTGTCGGCGCGATCGAGAAGGACCAGGACGACGGCGAGGGCGGCGACGATGCCATGGATGTGGACCGTAAGACGGTCTCTGTGGCAATCGTACAAGATATCGCCGGTGTGATACCCGAGGACACCATCGTATCACTCCAGAAAGCCATGCAACCGCGATCCGCAGGTGCTACATACCAGGCCGTAGCGAAGGTCGTTGAAGATATGGTGGCGGATGGCTGGAGTGCCACCCAAGTAGTAACGCAGGTAAGGCACATACGTACGGTTGCTACATGAATCTACCATCCCAAATGCTAACACCATGCCCTCTCTAGCTCTACCACTCCGTACTCCAGGATGAGACAATACCAGACTTACAGAAGAACAAGATCACATTGGTGTTCTCCGAGGTGGACAAGCGGCTGCTTGATGGTGCTGACGAGCATCTTTCGATACTAGATCTCTCTCTGCGAATCTCCAACATTATGAGTGGAAAGGGCTGAAAGCGTGTGGACACGGTGAAGTGATATTGCACGACCTGAAATGCGGACAAGCCAGCTTTCTGGCGTTATGATACAGGGTTAACAGAAGTCTCAAGGAAGATGGTTGTGTGCAAATAGAAGATAGTTTGGGCTGTTATCAGCTCGATTTGAGGATACAGCTACCGACTGTCGCAGAATACTCCTTCCTCAATGCATTTCTAGTACAGTAGTCTGTTCGTGCAGTCATTCATCATACCGTTCATCTCTAAGTATACATTAAGTCAAGCTTGTGAAGAGTTTGGTCACTAGAAATCTATTCGTTGATGGCCCCTAGATTTCCGTCCAGAACCGACCATATGCTTTTTGGTGCCCTCTTCTGCTCCTCCCTCCTCTCGTGCCTTTATCTCAATTGCCCTCTTCGCCGGGCTCTTAAAAGTCTGCGCAGCTTCCACAGCAGCAGCGTCCTGGTCTTGCCCGGCCCGCTGCTGCACCTCTCCCACGTCGATCATCAGCAGCTTGCAGACCTCGTCGATGGCGCCGCGGGCCTCGTCAATGGAGAGCATGCCCTCCTCGACCTTCTCGGCTACCATCTCGAGGGTGGCAATCTTGGCCGAGTCGGCGGCGTAGATCCAGGGCTCGACCTGCTTCGCGACGCCTAGCTTGGACACACGCGTCGCCTCGCCGAAGCTGAGGTTGCGTCGCGCGGGGGACTTGTTGCGGTTCTGGGCGGGGTATTTGGGCAGCAGCTGGCTCTCTTGGGTCAGGTGCTCGAGGGCCAGCTTGGCGTCTTCCTGCTGCTTTGCCAGGCTTGTGTTGATGTGCGTTTTCTCCTCGATCGCGGCTTTCTGCTCGCGGGACAGGGCTTGGATCTTTTCCAGATAGGGGGTAAGCAGGTAGGCGTAAGGTGGTGGTATCATTGTCGTAGTTGATGAATCAAGTCCAGCTTCTTGCTGCCTGTTTTCGGCCCCTGATGCCGTAGTAGGTTCATCCGAGTCGGAGGGCTTCACGCTGTCGCGCTTGGCCATGAGAGCTATGATTTCTTTGCGAAGCTCCACGTGGCGCTGATACTGCCCCTGAATACCGGCCAAGCGAGTGTCTAGATCAACCATCCCGCTTCCTTGGCTGGGGGCTTTCGGCAGCGTCCCACCGACTGCGTCCGCGTTGTCATCACCGGCCTTGATCAGCTGTGATTCTATCCAGTTGATCAAGGTGGTCTTGACGGCGTTGAGGGCGTGCAATTTGGCATCGGGGCTGAGGGACTTCGGATCTATTGGATCGCGAGCCTGTGCGGCTTCGTATTCTTGCTCAACCTTCCGAGCTACCAACTTGTTCCGCAGCACCGTTTTCTTGAGTTTTTGAAGGTGGCCCTGGAGTTCTGATTCCGTCACCTCGTCGTGACTCATAGTAAAGCCGTCGATTAGCTCCTGGGGGACTCCTGGCAGCGGCTTGCAATCCTTGTACATGATTTCCGGGTCCAGGAAATCTGGTGTACCAGCAGGCTGTTCCTCCAGCTGTTCCATATGCTTCTGAGCAATGTCCAGCTTCTCAGACCGTTGCCGGAGTTCAGCTACCTCGAGGTGCAGGTCCAGAAGACTTTGGCTGCTGCTGATCCCGGAGTCCCTTCCGCCATGATGATCACGCCTTTTGAGCGGTGCCGCTACCGGTATACTACGCAGCTCGTCATGCGCTTGGGCGAACTCGAGGCGCGCCTTCAGGTTCCGCCTCACGGCTTCCACGTAGCGCCTCTGCAGGACCTGGAGATGTCCTGACTCTGACGAGACCTCGATCGTGTCCGGGTCCACCAACGACAGCGGCGCATTGATCTGGTCCTCGCCGAGGCTCTGCCCGAGCTGCACCGCCATCAACCGCCGGATCATCAGAACCTCGTCGCGAGGTCTTATGCGGTTCTCCAGGCCATCGATGAGCTTTTGTCTTAATCGTTCATCTTTTTCGTCCTCCATGTCTGGCGATGTAGGCCTGGGATAGACTGGCAAGTGAGATAAGACTCGCACTGCTTGACCGCAAGTCTGAGATTGGCGTTTCAAGGGTAATAAGGCACTGTAAGACACCAGACTCTACTACAAAACCCGGTTGCAACCAATCTGAGAGTTTTGATATACAGAATGATACAAACCCTTCAAGATACGGACGGCATCCGACTTCCCAGGAACCTTTTGGGGAAGAAGCATTGCCTGATTCAACAACACCGTGAGTGACGGGCCAATCAACTGCTAGCGCGGGGAGCTGTGGCGGTGTGGCTTGGCTGAGGCGGTAGCTGGCAGTTGCAGCGCTCGAGCTCGCGACGTGAACCCAAAAAGTTTTGAAGGACGGGAAGCTCTTAAGGTTAGACACGGACTAGGTAGACGACCATTGCAAAGTGGACATACCCTCCGTTAATTCTAGGCATCATCAACGCAAAATTGAGTCAACACCCTCGACTTGACTCATCATTCGAACCAATCGTACCTACATCTTAATACTCGGGCTTGGCTATTTGATCACAACATCGCCGGGGACCTCAGATGCCATCCACCTAGAGCGCGCAGAGAAGAGGGCGTCGCCTCACACCAACTACCAAACGACTGCCGCGGCAGAGTCCTACCAACAAGTGACGACCTCGGGCTCTATTTTACGAATCAGTGATCCTGATAGATTGAAATTCCAGCCCCGTTGCCGAGGAATTACCAGAATAAACCGACAAAATGGGGGACAACCACGCGCGAGATGTCTCGCAATACAAGTACTCGGCCATGTCCAACCTGGTTCTCCAGGCGGATCGCCGTTTTGTCACGCGTCGTACCGATGAGGCTACTGGCGACCCCGAATCGCTTGCTGGGCGTCTTCGTATCGGCGATATGGGCGCTAATGTAGGCCGGGATGCTGCGCCGAAGCCGAAGAAGGGCCCTCAGGTCGAGAGAGGCAGCGCGCAAGAAGGCCAGGACATCCTAGCTCGAGAACAGCGCAAAAGAAAGGCGGAACAGACGAGAGGTGTGGGCATCTTGGGCCAGTCAGATCTGCTCGTCGAAGGACTCAGGTACCGGCCGCGCACTCCCACGACAAGGGCGACATTCGAACTCATCCTCAACGTTGTCGCGACAAATCTCGGCGATGTCTCCCACGAAATCGTTCTCAGTGCAGCGGACGCGGTGCTGGAGTACCTCAAGGACGAGGACATGAAGGATTTCGACAAGAAAAAGGAAGTCGACGACCTGTTAGGCGCAACACTGAACCCCAAGCAGTTCAACGAATTGGTCAACCTGGGTAAGAAGATTACCGACTACGACGCCCAGGATGACGACGAGATGGATACCGGCGCTGGGGCCGGAGACGACGACGCGGACATCGACGATCGTCAAGGTGTAGCAGTCGTCTTCGACGACGAAGACGAGGACGAGGATGCCGCGATTCTGAATGAAGTCCGCGACGAGTCGACAGATGACGAGGCTGGCCCTGAAGACGACGAGGAAGAGTTATCTGGTGCGCAGGATCGGGCTCTGACCGGCGAAGCAGACGATGAGGGCCAGATCGTTGATGGAGACGAGATGGTGCTCGACTCGGGTCCGTCGGCCAGCAAAACGAGCGAAGAGTCAAAGGGCAAAAACTACATACCTGCACGCGACATCGATGCCTACTGGTTACAGAGAGAGATCGGAAAGCTGTATCCTGATGCGCACATCCAACACGACAAGACTACACAGGCGTTACATATGCTGTCCGGCGAACCTGACGAGCCAGGCGGAGAGGACAAGCAACTCCGAGAAATCGAAAACGACTTGATGGAGCTCTTCGACTACGAACACCACGAGGTTGTCCAAAAGCTTATCGAGAACCGTGAGAAGGTGGTTTGGCTCACACGCCTTGCTCGAGCTGAAAACGACGAGGAACGCGGAGTGGTCGAACGCGAGATGGCGTCAGAAGGCGCCCGGTGGATTCTGGACGAGCTCAGGGGCAAGAAGGCGGCGGCAAGCCAGAAGAAAATCGAGATCAAGATGGACATTGACAAGGACTCCTCTCTTGCAGACGCAGCTGCCCCTAAAACCGAACAGACCGAAGGCGGACTCGTTGGTGGCTTGCAGCCAAAGAAACTCATCCATTTGGAGAATCTCGTCTTCGAGCAGGGCAACCACTTGATGACCAACCCCAAAGTCCGTTTACCTGAAGGTTCGACGAAGCGCACGTTCAAGGGCTACGAGGAAATCCATGTACCTCCGCCGAAGAAGCGCAACGACCCCTCTGACCAGCTTATCCCTATCACCGATATGCCTGAATGGTCGCGACTCCCTTTCAGTTCGTCGGGTGCCAAGTCTTTGAACCGAATCCAGTCAAAATGCTATCCTTCCGCATTTCAAGATGATGGCAACATGCTTATCTGCGCCCCGACAGGAAGTGGAAAGACTAACGTTGCTATGCTAACAATCCTGCGAGAGATTGGAAAACATCGCAACCCGGAGACGGGCGAGATTGATTTGGATTCATTCAAAATTGTTTACATTGCCCCCCTGAAGGCCCTGGTCCAGGAGCAAGTCGGCAATTTTGGAAAGAGACTTGCAGAGTACGGCATGACAGTTGCCGAGTTGACGGGCGATCGCCAGCTCACTAAACAGCAAATCGCCGAGACACAAATCATCGTTACTACCCCGGAGAAATGGGATGTGATCACGAGAAAAGCAACTGATCTGAGCTATACCAATCTTGTCCGCCTCATAATTATTGACGAGATCCATCTTCTGCACGATGATCGTGGCCCAGTCCTGGAAAGTATCGTCAGTAGGACGATAAGGAGGACGGAGCAGACTGGCGACCCGGTCCGTATTGTCGGTCTCTCTGCAACCCTGCCCAACTATCGAGATGTCGCTAGCTTTTTGCGAGTCGATGTTACGAAGGACATGTTCCATTTCGACGGTTCATACCGACCTTGCCCCCTGAGGCAGGAGTTCATCGGCGTTACAGACAGGAAAGCTATCAAGCAGCTTAAAACGATGAACGACATCACCTACAACAAGGTCATTGAGCATGTGGGAACTCACAAGAACCAAATGCTTATCTTCGTCCACTCCCGAAAGGAGACTGCAAAGACAGCACGCTACGTTCGCGACAAGGCCCTTGAAATGGAAACCATCAACCAGATTATGAAACATGATTCTGGTTCACGAGAGGTTGTCAAGGATATCGCCGAGAATGCCACGGACAAGGACGTGCAGGATTTGCTGCCGTACGGCTTCGGCATCCATCACGCCGGTATGAGCCGCGCAGACCGACAAGATGTCGAGGTGCTCTTCGAGAAGGGTTTCATCCAGGTGCTTGTCTGTACGGCCACGCTTGCCTGGGGTGTGAACCTGCCGGCCCATACAGTCATCATCAAGGGCACGCAAGTATATTCCCCGGAGAAGGGTAGCTGGGTCGAGTTGAGCCCGCAAGACGTTTTGCAGATGCTTGGACGTGCCGGACGACCCCAGTACGACACGTATGGTGAGGGTATTATCATCACGTCGCAGAATGAGATGCAATACTACCTGTCGCTGCTCAACCAGCAATTGCCTATTGAAAGTCAATTCGCAAGCCGACTTGTCGATAACCTGAACGCAGAAATTGTCCTGGGCAATGTCAGGAGCCGGGACGAAGGTGTCGAGTGGCTTGGCTACACGTATCTATTCGTGAGAATGCTTCGGTCACCAGGCCTGTACAGCGTCGGTGCCGATTACGAGGACGACGATGCTTTGGAACAGAAGCGTGTAGACCTCATTCATTCGGCTGCCGCAGTGTTGAAGAAAGCCGGCCTCGTCGCCTACGACGAAAAGACTGGCAAATTGAAGGGTACAGAGCTGGGAAGGATCGCTTCTCACTATTACATCACCCACGGGTCCATGGACACCTACAACAAGCTCATCCAGCCCTCCATTACGACGATCGAGCTCTTCCGCGTATTTGCGCTGAGTGCCGAGTTCAAGTATATCCCCGTCAGACAAGACGAGAAGCTCGAGCTGGCCAAGCTACTCGGTAGAGTGCCTATACCCGTCAAGGAAAGCATCGAGGAGCCGCATGCGAAGATAAACGTTCTTCTCCAAGCGTATATCTCTAGGCTGAAGCTTGACGGTCTCGCTCTTATGGCTGATATGGTATACGTGACACAGTCGGCAGGCCGAATCCTCCGCGCAATCTTTGAGATCACTCTTCAAAAGGGCTGGGCTAGCGTTTGCAAGACTGCGCTGGACCTTTGCAAGATGGCTGAGAAGCGCATGTGGCCGACGATGACGCCGCTGCGACAGTTCCCCCTGAAGCCTGCCGAGCGCGGTATCGTTACCAAGGCTGAAAGAGTAGATGTGCCTTGGAGCAGTTACTTTGACATTGACCCCCCTCGCATGGGACAGCTTCTTGGGATGCCGAAAGAAGGGCGGAGAGTTTGTGATCTCGTCTCGAAGTTCCCCCGGGTCGAAGTCCAAGCCCAAGCACAGCCTA
Source organism: Apiospora marii (assembly GCF_038362585.1). Lineage (NCBI taxonomy): Eukaryota > Fungi > Ascomycota > Sordariomycetes > Amphisphaeriales > Apiosporaceae > Apiospora > Apiospora marii. Next base: position 2,213,461 of record NW_027117375.1, on the reverse strand, counting down.
TGACACGCTCCATGCTCAGAGTTGAGCTTAGTATAACGCCCAATTTCGAATGGGATGACGCCCTGCATGGTGCGGCCGAGGGCTTCTGGATAATGGTTGAAGACTGCGATGGCGAGGACATCCTCTTCCATGACCAGTTTATTCTCCGAAAAGATTATGCTATGGCAGAGTCCAACGAGCACCTCATTGAGTTCACTGTGCCAATCACGGACCCGATGCCGCCCAATTACTTCATCTCAGTAGTCTCGGACCGGTGGATGCACTCAGAGACGCGGCTACCGATCTCCTTCCAGAAATTGATCTTGCCAGAGAAATTCCCCCCTCACACACAGCTGTTGGATCTCCAGCCTTTGGCCCCATCTGCTCTGAAGGCTAAGGACTATGCAGCGATATATCAGGATTGGGAATACTTCAACAAGATCCAAACGCAGACTTTCAATACTCTCTACACGACCGATGACAACGCCTTCATCGGCGCACCCACCGGCAGTGGTAAGACTGTGTGTGCCGAGTTTGCCCTGTTGAGGCACTGGGCCAAACCCGAGTATGGTCGTGCGGTCTACATTGCACCATTCCAGGAGCAGGTAGATGTTCGCCACGCAGACTGGGAGAAGCGCCTTGGCTCTGTACGGGGCGGTAAGGATATTGTCAAGCTCACCGGAGAGACTGCTACAGACCTCAAACTCCTCGAGAAGGGAGACCTGATTCTTGCCACTCCGACGCAATGGGATGTCTTGTCACGTCAATGGCAACGCCGCAAGAACATAATGACAGTAGAGCTCTTCATTGCGGACGAACTCCACTTGCTGGGTGGACAGAATGGTTACATTTACGAGATCATTGTGTCTCGTATGCATTACATTCGCTCTCAGATCGAGGAGATGAGCCTTCGTATCATCGGCCTTAGCGTGTCCCTGGCCAATGCCCGAGATATTGGCGAGTGGGTTGATGCAAAGAAGAAGGACATCTACAACTTCAGCCCTCATGCCCGACCTCTCCCTCTCGAACTGCGCATCCAGTCCTACTCGATCCCCCATTTCCCCTCTCTGATGCTTGCCATGGCCAAGCCGGCTTATCTGGCCATCACCGAAACATCCCCTGACAAGCCAGCTATGGTCTTCGTTTCCAGCCGGAAGCAAACCAGGTTTACGGCGCGCGATATTCTTGCGGCATGCTTGGCCGATGAGAACGAGGACAGGTTCTTACGGGTAGGCTTGGATCAGCTCCGCCCAATCTTGGAGCGTGTCCACGAGGAAGCCTTGGCTGAAGCGATGTCTCATGGTGTTGGCTACTACCACGAAGCCCTCAGCCAGAGCGACAAGAGGATTGTCAAGCACCTTTACAATCAAGGAGCCATTCAAGTTATTGTGGCGTCTCGCGACGTGTGCTGGGAGCTCGACTGTACTGCGCACCTCGTCGTTGTCATGGGAACTCAGTACTACGAAGGACGTGAGCACCGGTACCTTGACTACCCCCTCAGTGAAGTCCTCCAGATGTTTGGCAAGGCCCTCCAGCCCGCAGATGGCCGTGTTCGTGGTGTCCTGATGGTCCCTGGGACCAAGAGGGAGTACTACAAGAAGTTCCTCAACGAGGCTCTGCCAGTCGAGTCGCATCTGCACAACTTCGTCCACGATGCTTTCGTTACGGAAGTTAGCACTAAGATGATCGAGTCCGCTGAAGACGCCATTAACTGGACAACTTTCACCTACTTTTACCGGCGACTGCTTGCTAATCCCAGCTACTACAGCTTGACCAGCGCCACCAACGATGGCCTCAATGATTATCTGTCCGACCTCGTCGTGACGACGCTCAATGAACTCACGGAGTCCAAGATTATCGACTTTGATGAAGATGACGGATCTGTGGCCCCTCAGAATGCGGCCATGATCGCAGCCTACTACAACATCTCATACATCACGATGCAGACGTTCTTGCTGTCCCTGAGTGCGAAGACTAAGCTCAAGGGTATTCTTGAGATTGTGACCTCGGCCACCGAGTTTGAGTCCATCCAAATCAGGCGTCACGAAGAAAGCCTTCTGCGACGCATCTACGACAGAGTACCCGTCAAGATGTCTGAGCCAGTCTACGACTCGCCTCACTTCAAGGCATTCATCCTTTTGCAGGCCCATTTCTCCCGTATGCAGCTCCCGATCGACCTGGCTAAGGATCAAGAGATGATCATCTCCAAGATCCTCAGCCTGTTGAGTGCCACTGTCGATGTCCTGTCCTCCGATGGCCACCTCAATGCCATGTTTGCCATGGAGATGTCGCAGATGAGTGTCCAGGCTCTTTGGGACCGAGACAGCCCCCTGAAGCAGATTCCTCACTTCACCCCCGAGGTAGTGAAAGTGGCGAACGAGTTCGGGTACGTACCAAGACCTCTTTCAACTGACACTGATGCCGAAGCTAACGCCATGCGCTACAGAATCAAGGATATCTTTGACTTCATGGAGGCCATGAACCCCGAGGAGAATTCCGACTACGCTACACTGATTCAACGCCTCGGTTTTTCGCAGCCGCAGTTGGCCCAAGCAGCAAACTTCACGAATACCAAGTATCCCGATATCACTCTCAACTTTGAGGTTCTGGACGAGGAGAATATCCGCGCCAACGAGCCCGCGTACCTCAATGTACAGATCGAGCGCGAGGTGGAGGAGGATGAGGAAGTCGATACTACAGTGCACGCACCCTTCTACCCCACTAAGAAGATGGAGAATTGGTGGCTGGTTGTGGGCGAGGAGAGCTCCAAGACCCTACTGGCTATCAAGCGCGTAACGATTGGCCAGCAGCTCAAGGTCCGCCTCGAGTATACGGTTCCTACGGCTGGCAAGCACGATCTGAAGCTGTTCCTCATGAGCGACAGCTACATTGGTGTCGACCAAGAGCCAACTTTCTCCATCACCGCAGGAGAAGGCATGGACATCGATGAGGACGAAGACGAGGACGAGGACGATGAGGAGTAGAGGCTTTCACCAACAGCGCACTTGTGACGCGTGTGAAGGTGGGGATCAATTTATATTTTTGTATGATGAGCTTACTGTACTGAAATAGCTAGAAGAGAATGGCATTTGGAACAATAGTAAGATACCCATGTGTTCAAAAAAGGGGGAGCGGCCCTTGTTGACTATTCGTGTTTTCGTCTCCGAACGATGGTGTCGGCGGATGGATGTGGTGAAGTGGGCTACATGACGCCATGCGGATGGAGTCAGCTTGGCGATGGTGCTGCCTGCCTACAGGGGCGGCCCGAGGCGGTAGGCTGCAGGGAGGTGGCAACGGGCCAGGACAGCAAAGTGAATGTATCCGACACTCGAGTGCGAAGGCTGGACAGTGCTGCCCATGTTGAAGCTGGTACGAAACTCAGATTGCTGGGGCCGGCCCAGTGAGGATGGCTGGGGATGCTGGGCGTCGCCGGAGCTGGAGGAGGCATGAGATGAACATGCCGTTGGATGGGCGATGGGAATTGTTGGTGGGCTTGAAGGCAGCTGTGTTGTCTTGAGAAAGATTGCGGGTATGCTGGGTGCTGCTTGTCGCCCTGGCCATGTTGGGGTGTTACCAGATATGTGTGTATTCTAGCTATGGGGTGGTTTTGCTGATGGAGGAGGTGGTGGTTTGGTTTCTCCTGCCTGCCTGCCTGCCTGCCTGCCTGCCTGCCATTGATCCATCTCTCCCGCCACACGTACACAGACAGACAGACAACCACAAACCCGGCCAGGCTCACTTCCGCACCGCACCTTACCGTACCGTACCGTACCGCACCCACTCTCAAACCACACAGCACAGCACAGCACAACACAACACGACACGACACGACACGACAGCTGCCAACGCCGGGACTTCTCCTCTTTCTGTTCTCTCCCTCTCTCTTTCTCTCTTCTCTCTCTCCTGCTCCCTCCCTCCATCTCATTTTCTGGCTACCGCCCCCCTCTTTCTCTCCCGTCTAGGACCACCACCTAGATATACACACATACGCACGCACACCACTACTACGACCACCCAAAGCTCCCCTCTAGCACAGACACGACGCAGACATAAGCGATCCTTTGCCAGTGGCCCACTTATTTTCACTTTCGATTGATGCCAACTAGTAGCCTGCCAGTCTGATTTGGGTAAATTTTACGTCGTCTTCTCTGGACTTTTTTTTTGTCACCTCAAAATCAAGATCCTTTTCCTCCTCAATTCCATAGCTCAATCTCTCTCTGATCTGAGTCCCGGCCCCCCGACGTGCCTTCTTCAATTTACGCGTCCAGCCATCAAAATCCATCACGAGAAGCCCTTCGATGTGCACTTATTAGGTCGACATTACCTAAGTCGCAGCCAAAGCGCGTGTTTTCCCCTTCTCTTAAGCTGGTCCCAGTCCCTAGGCCGAAAAGTACAGTGCTACCTACATACTTGGGTCGGGCCAAATCCACATTACGTCGCGTTTTTTCTAAGCTCTGTTCGTGACGGGGAGCGTGACCCACCTCTCTTACAATTACTACTTTACCTAGCACTTTCTACTGCTGCGTGTTGCTTCTACTACCTCAACCTTTACCCGCCTCGTCGTATTCGTCGCGACTTTCCTTCTCAACCAACCCCCAAAAACTGCAAGACCCGGCGATCCGTCTCCAACCAGCCACTCTTGCTATTTGACCGTCACGTCTTACTCATTTTAATCCGCAATGGCCGACAACGAGAAGTCCGTCGCGGCCCAGGTGGCAGAAAAGGTCGAGACCGCGTCCGAGTCAGCTGCGCCTGCCGCTGATGACGTGAAGATGGACGACGCGCCATCTGCCTCCAACGAGGAAGCTGCGGACAAGGCTGCCTCCTCTGAAGGTAAGATGCATAATCAGCCCTGGCCTTTCCTCTGCTTCCCAAAATGGCCCCAAGCGCAACTCGTCATGTTTCCACTTCATTCATCACCACATACTCTACGCATCTTACTTACCATCGCATCGCGGTTCATCTAGATCCTACAGCCGCCGCAGTCAACGACAAGCCAACCTCCGACGTCGACATGGAAGAGGCCGGATCCGCCAAGGAAGCGCCCGAGGCCGGCGACGAGAAAGACGCCGGCGCGTCCGCTACCAATGACGATTCCACCAAGGCCGGCGACGACTCTGCCGACAAGAAGGAAGATTCAGCAAATGACAAGGACCACAAAGCCGAAGCTGCTATCAGCGAGGCTGCTGAAGCTGCTGCCGAAGGTGCTGCCGCTGAGGCCAACGGTGCCACACCCAGCTCAAAGCAGGCGGCGCGCCGCAAGTCAACAGGCACTCCTGCCGCCAAGAAACTGAACAAGAAGGCCAGCAAGGCACGAATACTCCACCTTGATTGTACCCCTGGCGATCACTTTTTTGCGAGACTGAAGGGCTTCCCCCCGTGGCCCGTCATCATCGCAGACGAGTCGATGCTTCCGCAGACTATGCTGTCCACTCGGCCTGTCACAGCTGCTCGTCCTGATGGATCGTACCGAGAGGATTTTGCCGATGGTGGCAAACGCGCTGCCGACAGAACCTACCCGGTCATGTATCTCTACACCAACGAATTGTAAGTCTTCGCATAGCTCAGACATGCTAAGTGGCTCACACACTAACCATCCTCGCAGCTCCTGGACCAGAAATACCGATCTTGCAGAACTCGATCCCGAGACTGTGAAGGACCTGATCTCCGCCAAGATGCGAAAGGACCTTCAACAGGCACACTCTTTGGCTGCTGAGCAAAACGAGTTGGATCACTACAAGCAGGTTCTGCTTGACTTCCAGGATGCCAAGCTGGCTGATGAGGAGGCGAAGGCCGCCAAGGCCCAAGCTAAGAAAGAAAAGACCGAGAAGAAGTCGTCCAACAAGAAGTCTGAAGCTACCGCAGTTGATGACGACGATGATATTGAGATGGGTGATGCTGGAGACGACGATGTTCCTGTCAAGAAGACCAAGTCTTCAAAGAAGCGCAAGGCGGAAGAAGAGACGGCCGTAAGTAGATCCAACCCATCCAACCCAACATTTTGGAAAATGCGTCGACTAACAAATTGCAGACCCCTCAGCGTAGTGAATCGGTCAAGAAGCCCAAGATCAAGTTGACCACTTCCTCCACCCCCAAGGCGGCTGCCAATGGCGCCCAATCGCCCAAGAACGGCAAAGAGTCGACTACGAAAGCTAGCAAGCCGAAATCCAAAGCTGCGAAGAAGGATGCGGAGGAGAAGCCCGCAGCGCCCAAGGAGCCCGAGTTGACCCCCGAAGAGCGCCACGTGCGCAAGGAGGTACGCTGACCAGTCCTTTCCACCCTTTGTCGAAGTAACTAACCGGAACTTCGCCTTACAGAAAGAGATTCTTTTCCTGCGACACCGGCTGCAGAAGGGCCTGCTCAACCGCGAGTCGGAACCTAAGGAGGACGAAATGAAGTCCATGTCGGAGTTCCTCACCAAGCTGGAGACGTTCCCCGACCTCGAAGTCAGCATCATTCGGGCGACAAAGATCAACAAAGTCTTGAAGGCCATCTTGAAGCTAGAAGGCATTCCCAAGGAAGCCGATTTTCAATTCCGGCCCCGGTCCCAGAGCCTGTTGGACAAGTGGAATAAGATTCTTGCCAACGAGACGGGAGCGGCCCCGGCCAACGGCGTCAACGGAACCTCGGCTAAAGAGTCACCGAATGGGGTCAAGAAGGAGGCGTCGGCCGATGCCCCGAAAGAGGAGGCCAAGGAAGACAGCAAGGAGGACGTCAAGGAGACCGAGACCAAGGCTGGATCTGATGCCGAGGAGAAGCCCAGCACAGAGGTAAGCCACTATACGAGCTGCACGCATTTATCTACTTTTGAGTGCCGGTGAAGCTAACTACGATCAGGAGACTGCTGCTGCCCCTGAAGCCTCTGCGGTAGAGCCAGCAGCGTAGAGAAACTTGGTCTTGTCGGCGCGGACGATTACAGAGACCAGCGGCGCCATTTAGGGCCGAAGACATAGTCAAGATGTGTTACGAGGCCGGCTGGGGGGGTTTAGACCATTCAAGAAAATGGACATTCAAGGGCCGTTGTCGACCTGGGTACTTCGATGCTTGGGCGCAATGGGTTGTAATCGGTTTTATGTAAAATACAGCGTTTTCGGGTTTTCTTCATCTCCAATTTTGACATGCGAGTTGGCAGGGTGCTCTCCCGGTTTCCCGCTTGGAGCGGGAAAGGGGAAAGGGCACAAAAAGGTCTGCGATCGATCCTCTTGGCGCTTCCACGATAACGACGACGGGAGAAGAGAGTCGAGATGTTTGGTTGCTTACGGCGTTTGAGGCATGGGACTACAAGTTTGGCAGCTATGCGGCAATGTTTATATTGCAAATGAAAAGTTTTACAGAACCGGTTGCCAAAGAGATTGAGCCAAGTGCGAGTGACCAGTCACTGACCCCCTTTAAACACGGCTGGCCCGTTTATGTCTGCATCCAGAAATGATTTTGAAGTTGTAACCAATAACAAGCATAATTCCTTGATATCTGATATCTTGGGCCATGGCCATCATGAAAATTCAATCTTTTTCATGTTGGCTGCCGCTGTTTTGGGATTACATGTCAAACAAACGGTGGGTGTGAAGCTGGCTCGGTGCTGTTTCGGGTTAGACTAGCCGTGTAAGTACTTGAGAATGTATGTACATTAGGTAAGCTTGGTAGGCTGTTCAAACTCAATCAAAAGAAGGAAATTTATCGATTTGGGGTGAAGTGATTGAATTGATGGCCTTGGCGGGCACCTAGGCACTAGGCTGCTGGGGTACCTAGGTAGGTGCCAATTAAAGTCCCGGTTGAGCTCTAGAAGGTACCGGGGCCGATTGGAGCCAATGACGAGACGCCTACCTCACAAAACAGACATACAGCTTAACCAGGTAGCGCGTCATCGCATCATTGCCTGAGCATTCGGAGAAGCCAAAACCACGTTCATTCATAAGTACCTGTCACTCAATTCTCCAAGACGGCCAGGAGAGAGAGAAGGAAAGAAAAAACACAAGGTATAAACCACTCATCTGGTTCGATCTCCTAAATCAATCGCCATTGCTCGTACGTTGAATCTATCTTCAATCGAGAGCATCTCTACTTGTTAGGTTACCTGGCTCGCAACCACACCCAACTCCCCTCTTTGCCGGCAGTTCAACCCGCACTTTCACACCCCATCCTGACGATTAACCTACCAATAATTTTACTACTTACCTTTACCTCCGCCATCCCGACTCACAACACGCGACAAGATGCTGCTCAGATTTCGAGGGCCAGATGGCATGAAGCGCATCAATATTGATGGCAGTGCCACCTTCGCCGAGCTCGGACAGCAGCTTGTCAAGGAGCTGCCAGACACAGTCGCCCCCGAGACCATCACCATGTCCAACTCCCCCACCGGCGACCGGAAACTGCTTGTCGATGTCCAAAAATTCATAATCAGCCAGATAGGCCTGAGCAACGGCGACCTGGTCTTCCTCAACTACAAGCACCGCTCCGAGGCCCCCGCCAATGGCCAGGCCGACACCGTCATATCCTCCACCACCAACAGATTAAACGGCAAGCCTGTCACCACGACCGAGGACCATCCTATCCATCCTCTGCCCCTAGGCTCGCCAACCCTCATTCGCAACCCCTGGGAGGTGGTCAAGCAGTCGCCCTTGGACGACCGGTTAGACAAGAAGGATGGCAAGATACCGCGTGGGCGTGACCACCGCATGTGCAAGCATGGTCCCAAGGGCATGTGCGACTACTGCATGCCGCTGGACCCCTTCAATGCCGACTACCTGAAAGAGAAGAAGATCAAGTACATGTCTTTCCATGCCTACCTCCGGAAAATCAACTCGGCCACCAACAAGCCCGAGCTCGGAAGCTCCTTCATCCCGCCTCTGAACGAGCCCTTTTTCAGGGTCCAGCGTGACTGTCCCTCGGGGCATCCTCAGTGGCCAGAGGGCATCTGCTCCAAATGCCAGCCCAGCGCCATCACGTTGCAGCCACAGCCGTTCCGCATGGTGGACCACGTCGAATTCGCCTCTTTCGATATCGTGAACAACTTCATTGATGCATGGCGCAAGACGGGGACCCAAAGATTGGGTTTGTTGTATGGCCACTACGAGGAGTACGCCGAGGTTCCCCTAGGTATCAAGGCCGTGGTTGAGGCTATCTATGAGCCTCCTCAAGTCGACGAGTCGGACGGTATCAACATGAATCCCTTCGAGGGCGAGCCTGCCGTTACTCAGGTGGCCAAGCTGTGTGGACTGGACCCCATCGGCTGCGTCTTCACCGATCTAGTGGATTCTGGCAGCGGCGATGGATCCGTCCTGTGCAAGCGACATGCAGATTCGTTTTTCCTGTCCTCGCTCGAGGTGTGTTATGCTGCACGCCTGCAGGCACAGCACCCAAAGCCCACTAAGTGGAGCGACACGGGCAGATTTGGCTCCAACTTCGTCACTTGTATAATCTCGGGTGACGAGACCGGCCAGATTGCCATCTCGTCTTACCAGGTCTCCAACGAAGCGGTAGAAATGGTCAGGGCCGACCTAGTCGAACCTTCGGTCGACCCGACTGTCATGCTGGTACGCGATGAAGAAGAGGACGACGGCTCTACCAGCCGTACCCGCTACATCCCCGAGGTCTTCTATCGCAAAATCAACGAATACGGCGCCAACGTCCAAGAGAACGCCAAGCCATCGTTCCCGGTCGAGTATCTATTCGTAACATTGACACACGGTTTCCCCGACAGCTCAAAACCTGTCTTCAACACTTCGACGTTCCCCATCGAACACCGCGAGGTCATGGGCGAGAGTCAGGCGCCGGGAGCAGTAGCCAAGGCCCTTGATATCCGCGGCGGCCGGAAAAACCTGTCACTCTCGGACTTCCACTTCCTTTGCTACATCCGCAACATGGAAGTCCTGTCCAAGGTAAGCTGTCCTCCCCCTCTCCTTTGTACCAAGCCCTTTTACTGACTCCCCATGCAGGAAGAACTGGCTCTCCTCTGCCAGCTGGCCACTACGCACGACCTGGCCAATACCTACAAGTTATTCTCGATGCCTGGGTGGCAGACCTTGGAGGCCATCGTGGAGTCGACTGGTGAGACATACCCCATGAACAGTAGCGGGACCAAGCGCAAATACTCCACCGGAGGTGATGGCGCAAGCTCCGCTGCTGCCCCAGCAACTGCTACTTCTTTGCCTTCTTCTTCCTCTTCTTCTGCTCGAGCTGCGAGAACTTCTTCCGGTGAACCAATCGCTAAGCATTTCGCCAACCTTAGTGTAAACGGTGCAGAGAAAAGCGACAAGAGACGTCGATATTGATACCCCCCTGAAGGAGAAACGCCGAACAGTGGTCGCTCTGTATGGACGGACTGGTGTCGTCGGTTCCAGGGCGATGGCAACAGTAATGCATGGTCTACCTTGTAGTACAGTTGGGATCACCCTTTAGGCCACTGGGCCAAGCGCATGAGAAGCAGTCAAGTGCAGCGAACATTAAGCCTCGGTGTCTCGATACGTAGCACTTGGGGAGGGGTCATTGTGTTGACTAGAGCCAGGCTCTCTACTCGGTATCGAGGGACGACACGGAGCCTGGCATCTGTCATCCTTCCCTCGCCTGCTCGTACTGGGGTCGTTGACTGCTTGCTGGATAGCATACTATAGCTTCTTAATTCCATACAAATGATCCACTTTTTAGACAAAAATTCCTATATCAAGAATGATTGAATGTGAATATCACGAGTTGGGTATCGACTACGCGAGAGTTGATTCGTATCACTCGGTAACAGATGAGAACACTTGATACGATTTAATTGCATTTCCTTTTCCCATCCATTTGTCTCCCATGAGCTGACTACTAGCAGCATTTGAAGAATGTACCGTTCAAACTTCTCAAACGCCGTAGACCAAAAATTCACCTGGCCGGAAATCCACAAAGGACCATGATCAAAATGCCGCATAAGCCGTTTTCTACTTCCTAAAAAGTAAAACCCCCCCCACCCCAAAAAAGACATGGATGGCGAATTATCAAACAAACAGATTCTGGTTTTGGGTACTTAGTATTTACAGGGGCTTGCCACCGATGAAGTTGGACCATCGGCGGACTTCTGAGGGAACGCCCTCCTTTCGGGGCAGCTTCTCGCTCATACATTGAGCGAAGAGAATGGCAGTCTAGTCAACGGTTAGCGGCAGAACAAATGCAGTAGGGTCAGTCAGCTAGGACGTTTCAAGACATACCTGGGGCTCCATGAACAGGGGCACGCCGAAATCGACGGCGTTACGGCGCATCACATAGTCCACGTCGGTGGTGGTCTTGGCCCGCTCCAGGGCCAGGTTGAAGACACCGTGGATATCGTACTTCTTGAATACCTCACGAAGGGCACGCTTGTCCTTGACGGGGAACTCAATCACCTCAACCTTGTCCTTGTTCTTGGTGGTCCTCTCGAGGAACTCCTTAACATCGTCGCCAGCAGCGAAGAACTTGTAGCCGAGAGGCGACAGGTAGTCGGCAATCTTGGTCAACCACGGGCGAGAAACCTCACCACCGAACAAGATACCCTCACCAGGTTCGGGCACCCGGAAGTTCATGGCGGACTGCATAGATGTCCAATAAGCCTCAACGAGGTCCTTTCCAAAGCAAGCCATCTCACCAGTGCTGGCCATTTCCACACCCAGGAAGGGATCAGCACCGGCCAGACGAGTCCACGAGAATTGAGGGACCTTCGTGGCAAGGTAGTCGCGCTTGACAGCCATGAGATCAACGGGCTCAGGGACGTCCTTACCGACGAGAGCCTTAGCAGCGACGTCAATGAAGTTGGTTCCGAGAACCTTGCTGACGAAGGGGAAAGATCGGGAAGCACGCAGGTTGCACTCGATAACCTTGAGCAGCGGCTCGCGGCCCTCGGGGTTCTCGGCTTTGATGATCTGCATGTTGAAGGGGCCGGTGATGTTCCAGGCCTTGGCAACCTTGTGGGCAATCTCCTTGAGACGCTCCATGGTCCTGTCGTCCTGCTTTGTGGGGGGCAGCACCAAAGTCGCATCACCAGAGTGGACACCGGCTTGCTCGACGTGCTCACTAATGGCGTGGACAAGCAGCTCGCCCTTGGAGGCAACACCATCGACATCAATCTCTTGGGCTCCCTCGATGAACTTGGTGATGACGACGGGGTGGTCAGGAGAGACGTTGCTGGCAGCCTCGAGCTTCTCCTTGAGGTCCTCCTGGCTTCGAATGACGGTCATGGCGGCTCCGGAAAGGACGTAACTGGGGCGGACAAGCACAGGGTATCCAACCTGGTCGGCAAACTTCTCGGCTTCGGCAACCGAGGTGAGTTCCTTCCAATCAGGCTGGTCAACACCGATGCTGTCAAGGATCTCAGAGAACTTTTGACGATCCTCGGCCTTGTCAATATCCTTGGGATCGGTGCCCAAAACATTGGCCTTGCCGGTCTCCTGGAGACGGAGGGCGATGTTCTGGGGAAGCTGGCCACCGACGGACACAACCACACCCGAGGCGGTCTCGAGTTCGTAGATATCCATCACACGCTCGTAGCTCAGCTCCTCGAAGTACAACCTATCGGCCACCTCCGTATCTGTCGAGAAGGTCTCGGGGTTGTAGTTGACCACGACAGTCTTCTTACCCATGTCGCGCAGGGCCTGGATGGCCATGACGGAGCACCAATCGAATTCGACAGAGCTTCCGATTCTGTAAACGCCGCTTCCCAAGACAATGGTACCCTGGTCATTGAAGTCAATGTCGTGGGAGCTGGCGTTGTAGGTGGTGTAGAGGTAGTTGGTGTTGGCAGGGAACTCGGCAGCCAGGGTATCGATCCTCTTGACCCAAGGTCGGATACCCATACCCAAGCGGTGAGCGCGAACGGCGTCTTCGTTGCTGTTGACGGCCTTGGCAATCTGCTTGTCGGAGAAGCCCAGCTTCTTGGCCTTCGTGACCAGGTCCTTCTTGAGGTTCTCCAGGCTACCCGCCTTCTCCATCTCGCGAGTGCAGTTGACCAGGTTCTCAAGCTTGTACAGGAACCACTTGTCGATCTTGCTCAGTTCATGGACACGCTCCACAGTGTAACCCTCGTGCAGCATCGCTTGCCCGACTGCCAGCCATCGACGATCAGTCGGGTTGGCAAGCTCGTAGTCGAGGTCCTCGAACTTGGCACCCTGGAAACCGACGAACCCGGGATCGACTTGTCGAATGGCCTTCTGGAAGGACTCCTCGAATGTACGGCCGATAGCCATGACCTCTCCAACAGACTTCATCGCACTACCGATATCTCGCTTGACGTGCTGGAACTTGGCCAGATCCCATCGAGGGATCTTGGTGACGATGTAGTCGAGAGAAGGTTCGAAGTTAGCTGTGGTCGTCTTAGTAACGGCATTGGGCAATTCGGGGAGACTGTGGCCGAGTCCAATCTTGGCGGCGGTATAGGCCAAGGGGTAGCCGGTCGCCTTGGAAGCGAGCGCTGATGATCGAGACAAACGGGCATTGACCTCAATGACTCGGTAGTCGAGGCCATCGGGCTGCAGGGCATACTGGACATTGCATTCACCAACGACGCCGAGATGGCGGACAATCTTGATGGCAGCCGATCGCAGCATGTGGTATTCCTCGTCGCTCAGAGTCTGACTGGGCGCAACGACAATCGAGTCACCGGTGTGGGTGCCCAATGGGTCGAAGTTCTCCATGTTGCACACAGTGATGCAGTTGTTGTTGGCATCGCGGACGACCTCGTACTCGACCTCCTTCCAGCCCTTGAGCGATTTCTCAACCAGGATCTGGGGGGACAGGGTGAGAGATCGGGCAGCCATGTTGCGCAGTTCCTCTTCGTTGTTGGCGAAACCAGAACCGAGACCACCCAGCGCATAGGCGGCGCGGACGATGATGGGGTAGCCGACCTTCTGGGCAGCGTCAAGGGCCTCTTCTATGGTGTTGACGGCGATTGAGTGAGCAATGGGGATGTCAATCTCGTTCAGAGCCTTGGCGAAAAGGTCTCTGTCCTCGCTCAGCTCCAGGGTGTGGACACTGGTGCCCAGGACCTTTACTCCATAGCGCTCAAAGATGCCCATGCGCTGCATCTGCACACCCAGATTCAGCGCGGTTTGGCCACCGAAGGACAAGAAGATTCCATCGGGCCGCTCGCGCTCGATAACATAGGTCACGTATTCGGGGGTGACGGGGAGGTAGTAGACCTCATCGGAAAGCACGTGAGCGGTCTGGATGGTAGCGATGTTGGGATTGATGAGGACGGAGGCGACTCCGGCCTCCTTCAAGGCCTTCAAGGCTTGAGAGCCTTTAAGTAATTCGCGTCAGCATCTATATCTGCGTGTCCTGAAATGCGTAGAAGTTCGAAGCAGTGGCTCGTTTTGAGGGGCGAGCGCTCGCAATGCGATCGGGTGGGTTCATGCTCCAGAAAGATGCGACCTACCTGAATAATCGAACTCTCCGGCCTGACCAATGGCAAGACCACCACTTCCAATCACCAAGACTTTCTTAACATCGACAATATCCTTGGGCTTGATGATACCGCTCTCGATGTAGGCCTTGGAACTGGGCGCCTCCTGGATGGTGGCATTGCATCGCACCGCGGAGCAGGACAAGGTCCGCTTCTGAACCAGCTCCGATGTTCGGCTCTGGGCCAGCAGCTTGGAATAAGTGGGAGCAGTCACTGTGGTCAATTGCCTTCGGGGCAGGGCCGTGGGCAGTCGGCGGGCATGTCGAAGCATGGAAGGCCCCCGGCCGGCCATCTTGGTCGAGAAGGTCATGGCAGGAGATGTGTATATGGGATGGGAATGCAGCGACTCTCTCTCTCTCTCTCTATGGGAGCTGGTCAAGAGCTTGGGTCACCGAGATTTGCGTGAGAGGGACAAGGTCTCGCGCGACCGACTGGAGACGCAATTGCTCCCAATTGAGGTCAAAAGTTCGGGGGGAGAGGGTCGAGGTGTTGAGAAACAGACAGGAAAATGATTCCTCTCCTCCTCCGACTATAAATTTAGTGTAGGTATGAGTCGACGGCCGATTTGCCAGCCCTGGACAGGACGGGATAGGACAAGATAGACTTCGACGTGAAATATTAGTGGGGTGCGATAACGATAGTGGTTCTTGTCGCGATGCAAAAGCCCACCTTGGGGCATCGATGGGGTCTTGGGAGGCGGTACCTATCGCCTACAAATCCCCTAGTCTAGGTACCTCCCCTCCCAACATCAGTCACGTCGGGTCCGATTGATGTCAAAAATCTTTCTGGCGCAATTGGACCCCCCACCACTAGCAGATTGATAGCACAGAATAGCTGGTAGCTGCCCGCAAAGCAGTGACCACAATGGAACAGCTTTTGATCTGATGTGGGATGAATGGGGGAATAACTCGTCCCATATCCCCATTATGACTGGTCAGTTGGGATTCCCTCCAAAGCTCTGCTGCGATTGCGGAGCGTGGAAGGCTGATCATGCCGCAAAAGTTTTTTTTTCTTCGTCTCCTTCTCCTTCCCCTTCCCTCCCACTTCCCGTCTCTGGGTAAACCGGCTCAAGCCCACATGTAGCTTTGGAAGTTAGATTTGACATTGCTGGGGTTTACTACTAATTCGCGCACATACTCTACTAATACATCTTTTGATCGCGTTAGATCTCTGTCAGTCCAGCAGAAAAAAAAAAAAAAATTTCGCCGGCGGGACAAGGTTGCACGCCATGCAGATGCAGCACGGTGCCTATCTCATACTGTCTTGCCCCTCCTACTTCCAGTACCTGTCAGCTTTTAGAGTTCCTAGGCTCAGTTCATGCAATATGTGCTTGTGGGTGTCTGCACCCATTTGCGACTATAAAATGCTGCTCGATAAGTTCAGAAACATCTAAAGCCCATCGAAGCTAAGATTCGTATACTCAAGTTCGGCATTCCAAAACAAGAAAAACAGCTACGTAATGCAGCGTTACATCGGATTGGCTAGCTCCCCACAGAAGAAGTACAGTAGGTATGTTCTGCTGCTGGTTCATTAGGTACTTAAGATATCAAGTACGTGTATATACCATCTAGGGGTAGGGGTGCTTTGTGAAATGCAAGTGCCCTGAGAGCCTCGGGACTTGTTGCATGGGATAAATGCAAAAGAGCATGTTCGTCCCTCAAAAATCGGGACAGCGCCCAACCCCAATCAATGATTTCGCTTCTACTGTAGTTGAGCTCTATTCTTTTACACGCTCAGTTGCTTTAAACAATCCAGGGACTATTAGAACTGTAAATTGTATAGGTACCTAATCCATGTGCGGCTCTGGATCTTTCATCATCCTGAACCTTCATACAGAGGTATAGCCCAACCCTTTCGGACTTTCATACGGACCGATATTTAGCCGTACCACCCACTTAAGTCGGGCGCCGGTCACGCTCGACAGCTCCAGCTTCTCCTGTCTACATGTACGGGTAGTCTTTCACCTACGTCTTCCCAAGATGACGATGACGATGACTCGACCTTCTACACTACGGTGCGGCAACGCATAGCGCTATCGATCTCGCTTTAGCATCTCGACTCCGTGCAATTTGATCACTGCAGCCGTTGTGGGCAGCGGTTGGTCGCCATGACGGCTGGGCTTCAAACCCCATCTTTGGTGGTGGGGCCTGTCCCCTCGATCCGTATGACCGGATAATCCCGCCTGGCGACATGAACGCGACCGCATGTTATCAGCATCCATCACATTCAGCTCCAGCTGCCGCATGCTAAGCAAGATGCGACGGTTCATGTGTCTCTTCGCTCGATTACAACGTTCTGTCCCATGCGCAACGCTGTGGTCGTCATCGTCACGTCGGTGGAAGCCAACGGCATCCCTCGATATTCCTGACTGGCTGGCGGGCACGGCTACTCCCAGTTGCCCCTCGTCCTGGGCAGGACGTTAAAAGGCCCGGCTTGTTGCGAATGGCAACATGACGGCGGCGACGGATGTGTATGAGATGATGATCTGCACGATTGTGTATAACACACGTTGGCTACTCGGTTTCCCCATAGCTGCGGCGTGTCGGTGTTTATCTTTGTTTTCATGGCACTCGGTACGTCTCTTGGCCATGACCACAGCTGGGTCTCTTTGTCCACACCGTTTTCTGACACAGCCGCCCAGGTTTGCGATCCATGATGGCACGCTTCGACGCATCATAGGATTTACAGGCATTGGAGTTTCAGACATTTCTCGTTCACGACCATCTTCGGGCGTTACAGACAGGCGTGGCGGCTGCTTCGTTCATGTCGGAGGCAACTGGATGCGAAAAGCTAGTAAGTGCCTGGCCATCCTACACGCAACGACTTGTACGTTTCTTGGGCAGCGCTGACTGTACTAGAAAGCGAGCATATACTACTTGGGCCGTTGTCCTGGGCACGACGGATGGATAAAAGGCCCCTCGGTTCCTTTGGCAGACTTTACATGCCTGGAAGGATTTGCATCAGTAGAGACGGCGTTGAGATTCCTACCCGGCCGGGTTCATCGATGTGACGATGACGGATCACGTTTCCTGATGAGTCGATGACTGGAGTTCATTGACAAATTGTGTTCAGGGCACTGTCATGTTTTGCAGTGCCCGCCTATTTTGAGTTTAGGGTCCCCGGGTATTTGCCAGAATCGCAATGCCCGCCCCCATTTTTGTGTACACTCGGCGCCCATGCGTACATACGTGTGTCGGCGCCAATTGAGTATCTTTTTTGTGCTAGGTGGTGAGCGGTGCTGGATTGCCCAATCAGTTTCCACCCGGTCTAGCTGGTCCATTGACGCCAGCTAGCCTGTTAAAGGATGGAGCTGTTCGACACCATGCCTGTGTCTACGAGTTGCGTTGGCACGGGCCTGGGGCGGTCCAAATGGTGTTCCCAGCATATGAAGCTTTTCATTCTATGCCTGCGTCATTTGTTTGACCGCCTGTCACCACCAAGCTTGAGTTCTCTCTGAAGGAGATAAGCGCGATAGTAAGGGCCATATGCCGGAGTGGGATTGGGCGACCTCCTTCGTCACTTGCCAATCGAAAACGTCGAGTTACGCACGCCAACCCACCTGCCGCGGCAGAAGCGACTTTGCTCCGGAGCCAGCGTCTGGGACTAGGCCCAGGAGAACTCTGCCCCTCGCTCGCGACAACGGTCTGCCTTCTCTGCGAGTCGGAGAATCTGAAGGAGGCGAGGGACGAAAGCTTGCTGGTTAAAAAGGACATTAGGTTTCCTGGGGCTGGGCTGGTCGCGTCTCCCAGAGTACGGGGGACTGAACACCCACGGGTGCTTCTATCCCCCGTCTCAAGCCCCCGGCTCTATCGCAATGGTCATATCCATCTCTCCAAGGTGTCTTCGTTTCCTCGGGGCCGGCTTCCTCAAAGCCCCTGGAAGTTGAGACAGGCGGACAAAATTGCAGACAAAGGGGAACTACAGGTGGTGAATCATGTTCAAGTGAGACACCTACCGACTCTTACCTCGTGCAAATAGTTGAATATCTCTGAATTCAAACCTGACCTTGTTCTCCAATGGCTATCACTTTTATTCCTAACATGAGTTACGTGGTTGACTACGTACCTGACGATCCCTACAATATGGCGATCGATCAGGGGCAAAAGTCATGAAGCACTTCGAGCATGTCAACCGCTGTGTAAAAACTAGGCATAAGGTCTAAACAAGCAGACATATAGATCAACCCACGTCACGTACAATCAAAAAGTAGTTTGAGTATTGCGTGTATCATTCACTCATTACGATAATGAAAACGTGTATCTACCGTCAACAGCTGTGTAATCATTGTAGCCATTTTAGATTCAATTTCGCCTGAACTAGACGTGTGCAGTAATCTTACAAGTGTGTAAGCAATCTTGTATTGGGATACAGCATGACAGCTGGTGTACTCCCAACTAAAAATTCTCATCCATCCACCATAGGTGTTCGTGATAATCCCCCCCATCTTATCCGAAGCACTGTGTGGTTGACAATACGCATCGAACTCCAATCTCGACACCATATACTGGTCGCAGCACCATAATCTTCATGGGTGGTTACTTTCTGCCATCCACATTCTACTTGGGGGGGCTACCGGGGCCACGGGTGAAGCTGCCGAGATAGTTTGTGGTCAGCTCAGTTCAAGGACATGAGGTAGAGTTGCTTAATACTCAAGGGAGGGGAAGCGGTGACTCCTTACTTATGCCACATCTGGCCGAAGAAACCTGCCTGGGGCTTCTGATCGTGGAGGCTGTTGCGTCGAGCCTGCGACGTGGGGTCGTTGGAGCGCTTGGATGCCATGAGGCCCTCGAAGCCAGGTCCGGAGCTCTGTGGTAAAGGGGTTATTGTCAGTAAAGTCGGTATTGCCATCGGAAAGTCAATGGCAGGGAGGGTGCATTAGGTACAGCATGATGACGTTAGCAATACCATGTTCATCACGCAAACAAAATTGTGTGTGTGTGTGCAGAGGGACGTAGAGATGGCTTTGGGTAACGGGTTTGTTCATGATGTGGTATTTCGATGTAGTCACCCATCGTCAGAATACTACTCACTCGGCGCTTGGAGAAGGCACTAGGGTGCTCGCTTCCTGAAGTTGTGCGATCCATAGTGATGTGTGTTGGGTTGGAAGTTTTTGATTGAGTATTGGTCTCAGTTTTGGTCAAGTCTTGGATATATCGTTGTTCTCTTTGGTATCTCTGTATGGAAATAGGGTAGGGGAAAGAGAAAATTGTCGAGGTGCGGGGGAGTAGGGAAATATATAGTAATGTCTGTACGGAGTGTACAGCGGTGACAAATCGCGCCGTTGTTCGTTCCTTCTGATTAGGAATGCCCTTTCAGCAATCGCGTAATACTTCAGAGTTGCGCAACAGTCAAGCTACTGGCCGCCTATGAGCCTATGACTCTCTCTCTCTCGGTGTTTACTACCCAAATCCGAGCTCCCTGAGATGCATAGAGGAGGGGTGTAGCAGCAAGAGATGCGCCCACTACGTTACTGACTTGGGTTCAGGTCAGCTCTCGATTCCCAGAATCGGCAGTATATGTGCTGATCTCCGCGCCAGCATCATGCCATCAAAGGACGGCCCCCAGGCCTGACATAAAGAGGTAAGGGCGCCAGGCGCCTTCTTGTCCGACACAGTATGTATCTGGGAAACGATGACGCGCTGTAAGTCGTCTACTACGCACACGGCAGGATGCCGCCTCCATGTCATTATATCGCTAAAAGCCCCCCAGCTAAGCCAGGATCCACCCCCGCAACACACTAATAGACGATCCCCAATCATGGTAAAAGACACCCCCCCCCAACGAGAAGCCCTGGAGAACCCCCCTCCTCTCCCTCACGACCCTAGACCTTATTTGCGATGGCCTGACACCGTTCAGAACTTAAGCGAATCAAAGACTTTCGGTTAATGATGTAACAGGGATGGATTTGGCGGAAAAGCCCATCAGCAATGGCCGGATGGCAAACGGCTGACCCTGAGCTCATGGCTGCATATCTGGAGGCTGCGATGCAAGCTACCGCGGGCCTAGACTGATGCATCGCCAGATGTCCCTACAGTAACTCCCTTAGTCAACGATTCCTCGCACAGTAGCCCTCTTGAACGACTTATGAGATCATTGTAAAGTCAATATTCGCACAGACAAAGGCCCATATCGTAGCACTAGGTGCTAGGTAACTACAGTATCAGATCTATAGCGCCGCCTTTCAAGGTTAAAATTGTGGATGACGTACAATGGGCCTTGCCTGTACTGTACGTAGTGTCGAATAAGGGGCATCAACAGATCTCACCAAGCTTGTCATGGCTCGACACAGCCGTTTGTGGTCACATCACGAGAATTGGTTTCTTGGATCAAAATATTGATAAAATATAACTCAGTGTGATTCTATATAACATTGCCTCGATTAGAGGAATGTAGTCCGAAATGATGGACCGAAACTACCATGGACTGGCGAGCGTCGGTGAGTAGTGGACAAGCGTCAATCTACCTCAACGAAAAATAGAAAGCGACCACGGAAAAAGTGTCGCGCTCAGAGTGAGTGAGGGGTGTGTCCAGTGAAGGACCGCGATACATATCATATATCATCAGTACAGACCAACGCTGCTACGGAGCTGTTGCGCCGGCCCAGGCATCAAGTCGTTCGAGCGGCGACAACCATCTAGCTGGGCCGCATACGATTCTTGGAAGAACACAAAGGCTATGACAGTATGTGGTTAGCACACTGTGGCTGAGGCTTGAAACACGAAAGCGATGAAAGATGCCTCTTCAGTTCTCCAAGGTGATTGGTAGAGTCTCGTCAAAGAAGTACTCAGACAATAATGCAGGAAGAGTTATCATCCGGAAAGGCGCGAGATGCGAAATCAGTTTGACTTACCGGACTCGACAGCATGCTGGTGACTCGTATTTATTATTCATTACCTAGAAGCGTACCAGGTCAGCGACTGCTACAGTAGTAAACTGATGTTGTCTTGGTAAACGAGAAAGCTCTCAGGCTGTTCGAATTGTTAGCATACGCACTGAGTGAGCGGATCCGCGTCGCAACATACCTCATTAAATCAGAAGTTTTGTTTTGATGTTCATTTCCACATTCATTGGTATGAGATGGGATCAAACAGTGTGAATAGTGCTCATCATGTAGAGTAGGATGCAAAGAAGAGGAATGTCGTGAATTACCTGCTCATCACCAAGTTAGCCATTTGATACCATATACCATGTATTATGCAATAATTGGGCAGTGTTCATGCACAATCAGTTGACGAAATCTCAACAAGAAGCCTCCGCGAGCCGACCTCCACAGAGTTTGTACGCTCTGCTTCACGGAAGCCGGTTACGAGGGATTCGTTTATGTCCGCCCGTTCGTTCAAGCTATCCTCACGTGAAAAGCGATAGGAAATGGTTGGATGCATGGTATGTACCTGAAGGTGATCAAAGTTAGCGAGGTGTACCACCACGAAAGTTGCATCAAAAGTAGAGTTGGTGATTTCATGTCAGACAAGGCTGAAACTGAACAAAATCTACATAGTATATTCGGAAAGAGGAATCCCTAGATTTGTCGGTTTTATCATCATGCAAGAGTGGGCGCAGAGGCCCAGGCGAGAGGGCAAGGATGAAGAAAAAGAGGCTGGTACAAACCTTTTGAATCTGAGAGGGCTTTGTGGACAATGCCATAACGAGGTTTTCTCGTAACTATCGCAAGATACAAACCCTACAGCCGACATGATGTTAGCAGGTGTGACAATCTACCGTGGCAGGTACAAGTTGAATTGGGAGGTTTGCTCAGGGAATTTAATTCTAGAAGCTAGAATTTCCCCATGATTGTGTAGGATTTGGATTGTTCAATGTTTTTGTTCGTCACGGCAAATGTGCTTTCGCGAAAAAAAATTTGCGTCAGTGAGAACTTACCAAAAAATCACCAAAGCAGCACTGCTACAGGCGCAATGGCAATTGAATAAATAGCAGCAGCGAAAAAGACAGTGACTTGTCACATTGTCTAAATATCCAAAACCGTCTGCTCAAGAAGACGGAAGGCCCGCGCTGTAGAGTTGTGATGTAGAAAAGAACTGGGTGTATGGAAGTTCTGGGCAGAAGCTTGGGATTTTATTGCCCATCATGTCGAGGAAAAAAAAAGTTAGCGGCTCAACATGTTCCGTGCCGATGGTGGGGGCCGAGAGGTGGACTTGAGACTCTATCGATTAGATAAGAGTTACCGTGGTTGCGACACGTATCTGAGATACCCCACTCTGCTCTCCGCAGCACAGCCACAGTGGCGAGGCTTCTGGTCGACCCACTAATGGGAGGCATCCGTCATGCCTTAATATGACCTCGTCTGGCACCTCAGCTTTTGTTAAGCTTTCTTCCCAGATCAAATTTTCCTGTTCGCCATCTTTTCAGAAACACGAACGGGATTCACTATGGTTGCGCCTCTAGGCGGCATGTGGGCTCCATCCGCTTTGCGGATGGCCCGACAGGCCGTGTCTAAGGCGTCCAAGGTGATCCGGGCGAAGCTCGTTAACACGGCTCGCCCGGTAAACACCGCCTTGGAGCCAGTATTTGCCAGATCAACCCCGAGACAACCCATCCACCCAGCTGCTCTTCTGCGTCAGCAAAGAAATCGAAGATGGCACTCTACCTCGACGTACCAGAACATCAACTCTGCCGTACGTCGCTTCATGAGTACCGGCCGGCTCAGCGAGGCTCCGCGAATCGACCGTGCCAAGTTCAACGCAACTCAAGTCGGCCGAGCCATTTCCCAGTTCACCGGGCGTGCTCCGTTTGCCGGTACACTGAGACCGAACCTCACTGGTGGAGCTCTTCCCCGAAGTGCCGGTGGTTATGGTCTGGGTTCCGGGCGCATCGGTGGAGCCCGGTACTTCTCCCATACACCTGCTGCCCAAGCCCAGGTAGTCAATAACGTATCGGCTGCTGTAAGGGCTTTCTGGATTTCCGGCCAGAAGGCGCAGTTTGATGGGTTGACGGAACGTGGCGAGAGACGTTACCGCGCAGTTTCCGTTCTTCAAGACGAGACGGCCCGCAAGATGGCGTCGGTATCCCGCATCACTGCCGGCTCCTACGTCGACTTCAAGCTGAACCCCACAGTCACTGCGCTGAGCCCTCTCGCTGGAGCTTTCCCTTATGCTGCAGCAGGTACCAAGACACCCTCAGCTGATGCGGCAACCCTCAACGCCGAGGGTTTCTTCGATGTCTTGTCGGTCGATTTCGGTCGTGCCCTAAAGGATCTCACAGCAACGCTGGGTGACCTCCAGAAGCTAGCAGCTCTCGGTGATCTGCCTATACAGCTCGAAAAGGGTCACATGATCCGAGTCAGATTTCCCGGTGTAGACGCTGATACTGTCGAGACGCTTTGTGACGACTTAGAGATTAGTCGAGGCATGGTGGGGCAAGATGTGGATTTCGAGGCTGAAGCGGGTGTCGCGATGGCACTAAAGTTCCCTTTCGCGCCTGGTGCCGAGGACCAACAGTCGCTAACGCCCACGTCGCCCGGCGGTTCGCTGCATTCTCTAGGTAGTTTTGCGGAGGATGAGCTGTTCGATGCTTTTAGCGAGATGGAAAAGAATTCATGGCTGGCATCTCCCGAGCCCGAGGGTTATGAGAGTATGTCTCCGCCGAACAGTTCGGGCGAGCACTGTTCGGAGGATTTTGAGGGCTTGCAAGGAGTTTATCGGTTCCTGGAGGAATGTGACCGGGCTCAGGGGAGGTTTTGATATTTAAATATGGGCAATCGTATGATTGTAACATGCTTCTGTTCAATGATTTGCTAGCGATAGGACCACACTCTTTGTAAAAGCGACACAGGGCCAACCATAATGACATCTTTCCTTTTGTGCCTCGTCATATTCTAACATCACTTGTGTTGCGGCATCGGATATCCATCTGATTGCTCCATAAGATAGAGCAGACGATATACCTTGCATCACTGTGCACTTTCAGAAAACAAATGTAGCTTTTATACCATAACTGGAAGCTAAATAAGTAGATATGGGTTCTGAGTAACCAAACGACGAGTACTGACTGTATGGCGATTCCTACACTATTGCTATATATTACTATAGATAGATAATGCAAGTCTACATATTGAAGACGATACGTGAGCATGAGATGCTTGTTTCAGATCTACTGTGCGTAGCCTCGATACACGCATATGCATGTATGTAGCTAAGTGGGTCCTTGGCAATCTGTAGATGCTCGAAATTTCATAGACGTTGACGAACGAGCAGCACATAATACGCCGTGGTAGGACCACGACATTTTTTCCAGTTTTACTGCCGTCTGCACAAAGAGATTCTGATCAGAAGCTCAGTTGGTCAACCTTAACCACGGTTCCGACATTACGTAGCAGCTATCTCCGAGGACTCCGCAAATTAATTTTTTCTCTCTTGCATCTCTAATTCGTCCCAGAAACGTCTTGTCCAATCAGATCTCCCGTCCGCCAGATCCCCTTGGCTTTTGGCAGACTGATCATGGCACCACTACCGTTCCAGTTCCTGTGCGCCCTGGGCCAGGATGGCATCCTGTGTGCGTCAAGGGGAGATACTCTCTACACATTTGGCGCAGACTGCGCGCTGATTGCAGAGCACTCCCTCGGCGGTAGTCCAGCCACCGCCCCAGAGGGCTCTTCCAACGCGGAGGAGGAGCGCAACCCGGCACCGCAGAAAGGGCCATCAGAGGCTACGTCCCAGACACAGGGGACAGAAGAAGAAGTAAATGAGTCTGCCACGCCGCCGCCCAAGCGTCGAAAGGTCGATTCCTCCGTAGCTGACGTTTCTGCTGCTCAGCCGGGGGGGGGAATGACAAAACACAGGCGGTCAACGGTGGCGGCCAGAAGAAAAAGAAGGCGGAAAAGCCAGCCGAGGCCACGGAAAAGGCCTACGTGATTCTTCTCAAGGCGACCGGCGACGGTAGCCATGTGGTGGCGGTGACTGGTGGTAACAAAACTGTTCACGCACTCGAGCACGATGGGAAGGGGCATCTTACTGGACTCAGTCAAAGGTGAGTACTTTCACCAACCTAGTTAGGCTCTGAAAATAGGAGATAAGCTCTATTGATACTAACCTGACCTTAGGCAAATGGTCAAGCGTCCGTCCGACATCGCACTCACTGCAGACGAGAAGACCATCCTGGTGGCCGACAAGTTTGGCGACGTCTACGCTCTGCCCCTGATTCCATCCGCCGACGACTCGCTAGATGGGGGCGCCGCCGCCGCCCTGCAGGAAGCGACCCTTCTTGCACGCAAGGGAGCCAATAACCTGACGGTCCACACCCAGCGCAATCTCCGGTCTCTGGAAGAGCAGGCTCGGCAGCGCGCGGCCAAGGCGGCGCAGCAGCAGCAACAGAAGGACGCCGGGCCGACCTTCAAGCAGGACCTGCTTCTCGGTCACGTCTCCATGCTTACCTCGATCGTAGCGGCCACGGCAGACGGAAGGCCCTATATTCTGACCGGCGACCGAGACGAGCATATCCGAGTCTCTCGTGGCATACCCCAGGCTCATGTGATCGAGAACTTCTGCCTCGGTCACACATCCTTCATCAGCACTATTTGCCTTCCTCGGCCTGACCTCTTGGTTTCGGGTGGTGGAGACAGCGAGCTCTTCGCCTGGGACTGGAAGGCCGGAGTGTTGAAATCGAAGGTGGAGCTACTGCAGCACGCAAAGAATGAGGCAAACGTGGACGGTGACAAGATTGATGTTACTGGCTTGTATCCTTGTCACGTCGCCGGCGGCTCCGGGCTGCTCATGGCGATATGCGAACGGTAAGATAGTTCACCTACGACTGTAGCTCCTTATGGGAAGACTAGCTAACGTGTGTACCTTGCGCGACTAGTGTCAAGGCGGTGTTTGTCTTCAAGGTGCAGGATGGCAACCTGGTCTACGCAGAGACCATCAACGTAGCCGGATACCCTCTCGACATTGCTTTTATCCAAGTCCCCGGCCAGCAGAGCGGCAGGATGGTCGTCAGTCTCGACCAAGATGCTGAAGGCGCCAGCCCCTCACCGTCAGGCCTGTACGTGCATCTGCTAGGGAACGCGTCTGCTGAGCAAGCGCCGGTGTATCCGAACCCCGAGGGAGGCCGCATCGACGACTTGCCACGCCCAGAGGTCGAGAAGATCCTCTATACTATAGGGAACCTGCGCAAGACAGAGATGTCCGACGACGTTGCAGCCGGTGGAGACAATAGCGCTGCTGCAGGCGAGGCCGGAGAACCCGCTCCGGAAGCTGCGGAGGACGAGTCCGGCGCCCCATAGGTGGCATGATTCAACTGCATGCCAAATGCATATGATGCATGGAGATAGTAAAATGTGTAAGGATCTTGAGACCACATGCACTTCATCGTGCCACCTATTGGGTGTTAGATAATATTCGTGCTCTGATTTGATCTGATCTTCTACTACGGCATGATAACTTCTTCTTTTTCCTGCTTCCCACATATCCAGCACTCAGCAAGGCACGCCTCGAATCCTTATTTTCAAATTGACAAACTCTAAAACCATGCCTGCCAAGTTCGCATCCCCTCACGGCCTGGAACCTAGATTCGTACATACTTGAGCCAAGTGAATTCACATCGATCAGGGGGAGTTCGTTCCAACCAACCTGCCAGGATGAAGCAATCACAGATTTCCCAGGTTATAAATGCCTGTATTCTCGCACCTGATGGTACACCATGGAAACCTCCGTCCATTGGATCCCTGCCACAATGTGCACAATCATAAAAGGTTGCGAGATCCTCCACCAAACCTACGATCTCTTTGCATACTTACTGCAGGGATTTAACAGTTATTATTGTCAAGCATAGGAGCAAACCCTCCTGAACCCACCGTCTGCACGAAAAGACAAGATACCTCCAGTCTGAGCCTGCACTTATATATCTAGTCGGGACAAAGCCACTCAGGCGAGGGCACAGGCATCGGCTGTGAGAAGGCATTCCTGGCAGAAAAAAAAAGTTGATCCCATTTGCTCTATCACCTCTAAACGCCAAATTCCGAGGTCGCACTACCCATTGCCCATTGACATGGCGCTCCAAGGGTAATGCAAAGCAGAAAAAGCCTCAATTGCACATTAATAGAAGCCCGGCACAAGCACACACGCAGGACCACGTGCCGCCAACGATGCACTCGATGGTCTCGGCCCCATCCGTATGTGGCAGTACGTTACCCCCCCTTTCCGTCGCTCATAAAGTCAATATGCAGATGACAAGCCCTCGAATACTCCGTCATAAAATCATCGCGCCATATATGCTGTCCTGCTCCGCTGGCTGCCTCGGATATCCTGAGCCATTCGGACAAGTCTAATGCAGGTATTGTGAAGGGCCTGGGGATCGACAGCACCCAGCTTCAAGAAACTCGGTCTGTCGGATAACAACCAGGTCAAGACAGTTTACTGGGATGCGCACTGGACGCGCTCAGCGCCAGGGTGGCCATCCTCATCCTCATCGTCGTCCATGCTGCCCGAGCCGAAGACTCTGGCCTGTTGTTGCTGGTCCATGTCCTCAAGATCGGCAGAATCAGTCATAGCGTCTGCCGGAGGAATAGCCTGCAGGGCGGGGGCTGGGAGAAGCTTCTGGAGAGCCTCGTACGCAGCCGGGTCCTCGCTCCATCCCTTCTCGGGGAATTTAACGGCGAACTGGATGTACATGTTGCCAAAGTCGTGGTGACGCGGCGACGGCATACCCTGACCACGGATCATTTTGACGGAATCTGAGGTCGTTAGCAATGTTCAGTCTTCAGTGTAATGCAGTATGGCTACTCACCAGGAGAGATAGCCTCGCCAGGCATGATGTCGACACTCAACCAGCGCTCATCGAGATGCTCGATGTAGATGGTGCCACCGGCTAACGCAGTTACGAGCTCGATCTCGCAACGGTACAGAAGGTGGTCCTCCTTGCGGGTAAAACGGGGGTGAGGCTTTTGCTCAATCTCGAACACGACATCGCCAGCTTGGACGCCAGGGGATTGATCGCCCTCGCCACGGAACTCCACCTTGGTGCCGCTTCGGACGCCACGGTCGACGTGGACGTGCAGGACTTTGCGGTCGACGATGGTCTTCTTACCGTTGCAACCCTTGCAGCGGTCCTTCTCCTTGATGATTTCGCCCTCGCCGTTACAGTCGGGGCATACGGTCTGGAAACGTTGGATCATGGGACCCATCTGTCGCATCATCGTCTTCATACCGTGACCCTCGCAGCCGGGGCAGCGCTTGACAGCGCCCTCCTTTCCACCACGACCCTCGCACTTGGGGCAAATAACCGACCGTTGCAGGGCGAGCTTGGAGATCTTGCCCTTGTAGACATCCTCAAGCGAGACCTTGTGTGTGTGGTGGATGGTGCGGGCCTTGGGCGGACCGCGGTTCTGCATTCCACTGAACATGCCACCAAGGCCACCGCCGAAGGAGCCGCCACCGAAGAACTGAGCGAACAGGTCTTCAGCAGCCATGCCACCAGCGCCAGCACCACCTTCTAGGCCAGCCTCGCCATACTGATCGTAGAGCGATCGCTTCTGTGAGTCGGACAGGATCTCGTACGCATGCGAAACCTCCTTGAACTTCTCTTCGGCATCAGGGTTGTGTGCGTTCTTATCTGCAGGAAGGGTTAGGCGGATATGTCTTGCAGATCATGGTTCATTGTTGCGCTTACCAGGGTGGTACTTGAGCGCATTCACTTTGTATGCCTTCTTGAGCTCTTGCTCGGTGGCTGTGGGAGCAACCTGTCAGGCGGACTGTCAGTACTCTGGTAGGTAAATGGATGAAGCGCAATTCAAACACTGCGCAGGGTGAGTGGGCAGAAGACATACACCCAGGGTGTCATAGAACTTGGTTTCTTTGACCATTTTGTCGTTCTTAACAGGCGCTTAAGGTAACACGTTTGTTGAACAATGGTAGAGGGTGTATTGATCGTATGCGAAGTATCCGAGTGATCGGCTGCACAATGCTCAAGATCGATCGAAGTCTTGGGTGGAAAGCAACAGTCAGCAACTCCAGTCTGTTGTGGTCATATAGAAGATGAGTGACAGGTTAGGGGCACGCTGTAATTGTCAAGCGAGGACGTCTTGACTGGCGAAGGAGGAAAAGATGATACCCCACGCTTGCGCAAAACGTCCCCCCCCCCCCCAGCGTTTCTTGCTTGGACCCCTCGGTTGGCAGCAAGTACGCAGCAGAACCCACCGGGCGCTAAGAATGCGATGGGACAAGTAATAACCAGTTGGAAGGAAAGGCAGCAGATGTTGAGGGAGTGAGACACATACCGGTGAGTTTAGAGTGCTATGGAATGGACGAGCGACAATGCGATCCAAGTCGGGGGCAGCGTGGAGTGGTTCAAATAGAAAAGTCGACAGTGACGCTGGTCGAAGGTTCCAGGCACAGGCGATGAAGTCAAGCGAACCAGGGTGGCCGGAGAACAGGCTGGACAGGCAGGTCTGGGTGAGAGTGATACGGAGAAGTGGGAGGGGGGAAGCAGGAACTTCAGAGGAAGGGGAGACAGAATTGGTCGAGGAACCCCGTGTATTAGCAATGCAAAATGCCGAAAGCAGTTGATGTTGTTGCCTTTTTCTCTCTCTCTTCGCCCTCCTCAAGTTTCTATCTTGAATACTTGTAATCGGTTGCTTGCCCACCGAGAAGGCTGAAAATCCATACGCCACGGACCTCTCGATAGAATCCGATGGAAATCGAAAGTTTCAAGTACTGGCCAAGTAGAGCGGTCCAGTCTTTGCTATGCAATCCGCTCAGAGTTCGCCGCACGAGTACCTGACAGTACTTGCTGTTTCGGAGGGTCCTTGGAACCAAGAAGACGGTGGTGGAGCCTGCGCGCTGGGCCTTTTGCTGGGGGCCATATTGATGGAAGAAAGAACCTTTTCATCATACCGGATACAGCTATCATATGTTGAATTGATGCACTTACAGCAAGACCCTGAGAAAATGTACCCGCCTTGCCTATTGTAGGCGCCCTAGGGTAGGATCTAGGCACCCTAAACATTTGCCCGCATGCAGCGCCGCGCATCTCAAGTATCTATCAACCAAGGTAATGAATTCAATGTTCACATTACAGAGCGCCTTGCCGACTGCCTACCTCGCACTCCCTCAGAATGCGCGAGCTGCCTGGAAGCGCATGTTCTATACTTCGGTGAAAGCTGACAGGCGACATAGTGACATGACTTACCTCCACGCTTACATCAATGTCATGTACACAAGGTACATAACCTAACATATCAATGACCTACTGTGCTAGTAGGGCTGGCTACCTGCTTGCGAGGGCGGCGGATTGGGCAAACCCGGGTATTGTCTCCATGCCAATCCTTTGGTACCTCACAGGATTGAATCGATCCTGGGCATGGGCAACTTGCGCATGTTGACTTATCCGACAAGCCGACTTTTCATCATTGGGAAGGTATTCTGTTTTGGGCGAGATCAATGCGTGCCTGCCGCATTGCGCAAAGCCAAGATTGACTAATACAGTAAGGATGTTGTAGCAAGCAAGCGGCAGCAGCCAGCAGCAGCAGTAGAGATAGAGGGTAGGAATTACGTAGGATGTGGCGCAGTTTGATAATCCCCGAAAGCTCCAACCAGCCGAGCGTTGCGTAGCATTCAGCTGCCGTATTGTGTGCAGTACACGGCCGGAGGGCATCGTGGTCTTAATTGTTCCATTTACATATTATCGCCTTCTATTCTATTCACTTGCCCAAGTACTACACCCGCCAACGTACGTAATTGCCAATATTGGAGACGTCAATTGCGTCGGTCCAGCTGTTTCCGTGGCATTGCAACCAGAAAACATCCACGCCTTCCGACCTCTGGAGCTTGTGTTCCCGGGGCCCATGTCGACCTGGACGACGAAATAATACGATATCAACCTTTGTATAGCCTCAATTGCCCGCCCCGAGAGCCCTCTACCCAGCCGCGACCGACCCAATCGCCCGCCCGACGTCAACCATGGCGCAACTCCTGCAAGACCTGATCTACTCGTTTGGCAACTGCCTGAGCTGCTTCCCCGGGTCGCCCACGCTCAAGATCAACAGCCGCTCCTTCAAGATCCTGCGCCTGCTGGGCGAGGGCGGCTTCAGCTATGTCTATCTCGTGCAGGACACGACGACGGCCGAGCTATTCGCCCTCAAGAAGATCCGCTGCCCCTTCGGCGCCGAGTCGGTCCAGCAGGCCATGCGCGAGGTCGAGGCCTACAAGACCTTTGCCCACAGCCCGGCCGTCATCCACAGCGTCGACTACGCCATCGCGAGCGAGCGCAACGACCCCGGCTCCAAGACAGTCTACGTGCTCCTCCCTTACTACCGGAGGGGCAACCTGCAGGACATCATCAACGCGAACCTCGTCAACCACACCCAGTTCCCCGAGAAGAAGCTCATGATCCTCTTCCTCGGCGTGTGCAAAGCCATGAAGGACATGCACCAGTACCGGGCGCCGGCGGGCGGGGAGCGCATGGAGGCGGGCAACCCGAAAGCGGGCGATCCGGAGGAGGCGGCAAGGCCGTCCAAGGGCAAAAACAAGCGGAATAAGGCCATGGCAGCTTCCGACGCCGACGACGAGACAGAGCAGGCGAGGCCGCTTATGGTGGACGAGCAGGTCGCAGGGCCTGGCGAGCACAGGTCATATGCGCATCGCGATATCAAGCCAGGTGAGCAACACTGCCCCACCGACTGACGGGTAATGCTATAGGGAATGCGTTTTCGCTGACAATGCTACAATGCACAGGCAACATCATGATCGACGACGACGGAGTGCAGCCCATCATAATGGATCTCGGCTCCATCGCCGAATCGCCCATAGTCATCACCTCGCGGTCTCAAGCCATTGCCATGCAAGACACCGCAGCCGAGCACAGCACGATGCCCTACCGGGCCCCGGAGCTGTTCGAGGTCAACACGGGCGCCGTCATCGACACCAAGGTCGACATCTGGTCCCTGGGCTGCACGCTATACGCGTGCCTGGTCGGCAAGTCGCCGTTCGAGATGCGCAGCGACGAGACGGGCGGCAGTCTGAGCATGTGCGTGCTCGGCGGCGACTGGCGCTTCCCCGATGAGGGCCCAAAGGCGCAGAAGAAGGGCAAGCAGACAGTCGGGGCCCCTGCCGCCCCCGCCGAGGACGCCATCAGCGAGCCGATCCGCGAGGTGGTGAGGAAGTGTCTCAAGGTCGAGCCCAGCGAGAGACCCGACATCGACGAGCTAATACTGATGGTCGAAGAAGTCGTGGACGAGCTGGCGGGAGATGACGTGGTGTAGGAGAAGGTGAAGGCGATTATTACGGGAGGCCTGTTTAACGATGTTTTTTATATTACGACTGTCTGTGTCTTTTAGGTGTATGTATGATACCTCTTGCTCTTGTCAAATACGTATGTAGCCCACCGAGATGTTGGTAGGCGAGA
The DNA here is from genome assembly GCF_038362585.1 of Apiospora marii. NCBI lineage: Eukaryota > Fungi > Ascomycota > Sordariomycetes > Amphisphaeriales > Apiosporaceae > Apiospora > Apiospora marii. Next base: position 2,180,724 of record NW_027117375.1, on the reverse strand, counting down.
GCGCCGTCATTATTTCCATGTACAGAACCCCTTATTACCCGGGAGCCTTGGTCCGCACATTAGAATCATACCCTTGGACTTGCCCGTCCTCCAAATACCCCTTTCCAAATTGAAGCCCCTTTGTCGAGTGTCATCTGCCGGAGTCTTGTCGAGGAGAGACGTGGACACTTTGCGACAGCGCCCCTCCTCCCGCACTGTGGCTGCATACTCCTCGCCACGAGTGCCAGCTGCTACCGGCCGTGTTTGCTGCACTGCTCATTATAGTTCCTCCGGTCCCATTCCAGCAGCATTCGGTATATGATGGATTTGTATAGAGCTTTCAGCTCTTCTTTGTCTTCGACATGTATGGAGATGAAGGGGGAAGTGAGGCTGTCCGTCTTGTGGTATATATCATCTTTACTTGGTGGGATAAGAGATGATGGCATTGGTGTGGCTGAAAATGCAGCACAAACAACCGTAGTTCGAAATGTGTGTGGGTGGGTGCGTGGGTGTGAATAGGTATGTGTGTAGTAAAGTCCCTTGAAGGCTGTGTAAGTTATATTGGTGTAAGCCGTGACCGATAAGCAAGCGTGCTGGGTATTATGTATGTATTGTAGATGTATTGTAGATGTTGAATTACGTAGGAGCGGGTGGTGGTGTGGGTTTTCTTTCTATTCTACGATGCATTGCCTGGCTGCCGGCGGATGCTGTTCCTATATAGATCGACAGAAGAAACATGTTTCCCAGAGCATGTGCAGGCATCGGTGGTGGCATTTGTCATGTGCACAGGATTTGGAAATGTTGAAACGGCACGCTATTTGGCGATATGGAATCCAAGATGATCTGCACTAATCGTGTACGGTGTGCATTGCTTGGGTCTCTACTGTACCCATGCTTTATGATGTGGTGAGGTTGTACAGTGCGTGCCGGCACTGCTATGGTGGTATTTTTTCAAAACGCTCCCCTTGCAGACTGGTTCGAAACAGCTGCTATAACGCCAAATGAACCGGCCTTCCGAGTCAACCTCCCTCAGCTGCACTAATAATAACCACCACCGTTTCCTTTTTACCTGCCGGAAATAGCCCAGTTCGGAATCCGGCCAAACTCCATTTGGGGGGATCTTTTCTCCTGCCCCTCCCTCGCTCTACGGAATTCCAATTCCACGGGATGCGCAGGTGTACGCCGCGCCCGACTGAACAAGGCCTACTGGAATTGCTCAGAGTCACACCAGTGGTCTGCTCTTACAACCTCGCCAGGGGTCCGGCCGCTGTGTACGGGCGCAATGCCAGATCCGGCTCCTACCCACGGCCACGTCTTCTCCAGATCAGCCGGCGGCAGCTTGGGGTCGGCGGCAGCAGCATACAGACCCGCGGCAAGAAGACCAAGACTACAGTGAACCTTGCAGATCTGCCACAAGGGCCTCTCCTCCCGCCCACTCCTACCCCTGCGTCGGCTGTGTCTGCGGAAGCTGCTGTGGCGGAAGAAGATGAAGAGGGCCCGGTATACCCAACCGTAGTGCTGCAGGCGAGGCGGAACATGCAGAAGTTCGAGAACTGCGTGTTGCTGACGCGCGTCGGCGGCTTCTACGAGTTGTACTTTCAGCATGCCGAAGAGTACGGGCCCTTGTTGAATCTCAAGGTCGCCCAGAAGAAAACAAGTGCTGGGCCTGTCCCCATGGTAAACCATCCTTACTCAGCCTTTCCCCATGTTTTATTTCCTACTATCGGCCCCCCCCCTGGACAAAGAGAACGAATCCTGTTCTAATTATAACCCTTTCTAGGCTGGCTTTCCCTTCTTCCAACTAGACCGGTTTCTCAAGGTCCTGGTCCAGGAGTACAACTGCTATGTTGCTGTCGCCGAGGAGTTTCCGAATGACCCGGGTGACAAGGTTAAAACGAACGGTCTTATGCACGACAGAAAAGTGACACGTATCATTACGCCAGGTACCTTGATCGATGAGAACTTCATCGACCCTTTCGCCAACAACTATGTACTGGCGATTCACATCCCTGGGGAGGAGCTCGACAGCAGTCCAGCTAAGCCTGAAGTCCATGTCTCCAAGGAAGAGGAGACGCTCGCTGCTGCTATGCCTGTAGGCTTGGCTTGGCTTGATGTGTCCACGGGGCAGTTTTATACTCAGACTACAACCATTGGCTCCTTGTCGTCCATCCTATCCCGGATAGGCCCGCGCGAGATCGTTGTTGATGAAGCCTTGCAATCGGATACAAACCACGCCCTGTTCGCGATCCTGGCCGAGGACAAACATCTGATCAGCTATAGCCCGCATCCCACCCCGCTTGCCACCTCGGAATGGACGCCCATGCTGGAGTCGGAAATACCGCCACATACCCTGAGAAGCCTAACCGAGGACGAGACGCAGGCTGGTAGTCTCGTGTTGCAGTACGTCCGGGATCGTCTGATCGGGCTCAGCATGAAATTGCAACCGCCTATACGGCACGAGAGCATGCATGTCATGACCATCGACAAGAACAGCATGCGCTCCCTGGAGATCAAGCAGACCATCCGAGACAGCTTCTTTCGCGGCAGCCTTCTACACGCCATCCGAAGGACCGTCACCAAGAGCGGCGCCAGGCTGCTTAACGAGTGGCTCATCGCCCCCTCGACTTCGCTGGATACCATAACGCAGCGGCAGGACCTGGTGGAATACTTCCTGGAGAACCCAGACTTACGGGACGAGATCGTGCAGCTGCTGAGAAGGAGCCACGATTCCCAACGCCTCGTGCAGAAATTCGTTTTGGGCCGCGGCGACCCCGACGACCTCATCGGCCTGGCCAATACCATCCGGGCCACCGAAAGTATCGTCAAGCTGCTCAAGGCCGCCTCGAAGGGCAAACGGGGCACCACCGCCTTCGCCGACATGCTGTCCCGGATCAACCTCACCAAGGCCTCCAAGCTCGCCGACCGCATCCGCGACTCGATCGATGAGGACGGCCTCTTCCAGAAGAACGAGCTCGAGAACCAGGAAACATCACAGCTCCTCTCGCTCGCCGAGGGCATCGTATCGACAGAGTGCACTACCGAGGAGGCCGCGGCGCTGCTGCCCAAGAGCCCCAAGCTTCGCAAGAAGCCGGCGACCCCGACCTCGATCCGCGACCACTACGCCGACGACAACCTGTCCTTCATGATGAAACCCGGCGCCAGCCCGGGCCTCCGCGACCTCCACGCCGCCCTCGAGTCGCTACTGCACGAGAAGGCGGCCCTGGCCGACGAGCTTCGCGCGCGCTTCGGAGCCGCCAGCTTCACTCTCCGCTGGACGCCCAACCTGGGCCACATCTGCCACGTCCGGGGCGTCAAGGATACGCGGCGCCTCGCCGAGATAGCCCCGGACTTGCTCGCCGTCTCGTCGAGCCGCAGCACGCGCGCCTTCCACGCTCCCGAGTGGACCAAGCTGGGCCAGCGACTCCACCAGACGCGCTTCCAGATGCAGTCCGAGGAGGCCCGGCTCTTCTCCGAACTGCGCGCCCAGGTCGTCCTGCACCTCGTCCGCCTGCGCCGCAACGCCGCAGTCCTCGACGAGCTTGACGTCACCACGTCCTTCGCCCGCCTCGCCGCCGAGCAGGGGCTCACGCGGCCTCAGCTCCGCGACGACAGCGGCGACAACCCAGCCACCCTGATCATGGGCGGCCGCCACCCCACCGTCGAGGGCGGCCTGCATGAGCAGGGTCGTACCTTCACCTCCAACGACTGTCTCGTCGGCGTGCTCGGCCACGGCCGGCTCTGGCTCATCACGGGTCCCAATATGGCAGGCAAGAGCACCTACCTGCGGCAAAACGCCCTCATCACGATCCTGGCCCAAGTCGGCTGTTATGTCCCAGCCCATCACGCCGAGCTCGGAATCGTCGACGCCATCTTCTCGCGTGTTGGCTCTGCGGATAATCTGTATCGTGATCAGAGCACGTTCATGGTCGAGATGCTCGAGACAGCCCAGATCCTGCGTGCGGCCACGCCACGGTCTTTTGTCATCATGGATGAAATAGGCCGGGGTACTGCCCCTGAAGACGGGACCGCTGTGGCGTTTGCGAGCCTGCATCACCTCGTTACCATCAACAAGTGTCGCACGCTGTTCGCAACGCACTTTCACAATTTGGCCGACATGGTCGAGGAGCTAGGTATGCATGTCACAACAGGTGGACACGTGGAGATGTACTGTACAGATGTGGAGGAAGATGATCAAGGTGGATTTGTTTACATTCACAAGCTACGGAAAGGCATAAACAAAGAGAGCCACGCGCTTAAAGTTGCACGATTGGCAGGGATGCCCGAGGCGGCCATCAATGTGGCCAAACAGATCTTGGAAACCAGTTAGTTCTGACGAGACATATACCATAATATACCGATTGATACATCAGTCGGCCGTCGGCTTTTGGTTCAGCGGTATATTCTACAAAACCCAGGTCGATCCGGTAGGTCTTGGGAAGTCTCAAGGTGCTGTAGTTATAGCATCATCAAATAGTATCTGTATAATTCAGAAGACGAATTAGCAATGCATTCCGCAAGCAGTGGTTCGGCAAATGGATAATGTGAAGGAATAGTGTCTCATATAGTGTTGAATGATTGTCATCAAGTGAATTCAGGGTTAAAAAGCTCTTGAATTTTTATTGAATCTTCGACGGGCAGAGGAAAGGTGATAAGAGGAGTTGAGTTTTGACATACCATTTAATGAAGCCAGGCTGTAAGACAGTCTTGGTCATATTAGCAGTCACCGTATCACATAGCGCATATTCCTTATGACAAGTGATGTCGTCCTGATGGGAAGCGTGCTCAATTACCATGCGGCAATCCTATGAAACGCCGATTTTCGTTTATCTAGACCTCGTAAATCCGTCCGATTTCCCAGATGCATATCGATCGTAGACTTCGTTCTCATGCTAAAGCATTTAACCGCTGCGAAGAGGGTTAGTTTTTCGATACGTTTCCAGGGGTAGGAGTGCACATACAAGAGATCACCGAAACCGCCACCATCCTCATCAGAGTCCTCAGCGTCGGAGTCATCCTTCTTGGTCTCGGCAGCGCCAGCAGAGGCACCGGCGTCAGCGGCAGCCGCGACGGGGGCGGCGGCAGCGTAGGCGTCGGGGTTGGCAATGCGGTCCTTGAGCTCATCAATGGCAGCCCAGGAGTACTCGGTCTCGATGGCAATGGCCATGAGGTTCTTGTAGCTGTTGAAGAAGCTGTGCATGACGGAGGGCAGGGTGGGGAAGTTGATGGCCAGGGAGACGGCGGCAATAGTGTTGATGGCGCTGGAGAAGCTCTTGAGGAGCTGCTCCTCACCGACATCGAGAACCTCGGGGGGGAAGGTGTTGCCCTGGTCGTAGACCTGAACAACGCCCAGACCGTAGGTGAAGGGAGAGATGTTCAACATGTTGAGCAGGGTGGCCTCGGAGGCACCGACCTTGCTGCCGGCCTCAACGAGCTTGAGGTCGCTGGTGATTTCAATGGTACCACGGGCAATCTTGGTGGGGACACCGAGGGCCTGGAAGAAAGAGGTCTTGCCAGGTTCCATACCAGTGTTACCAGCGGGGATGTAGACATCGGCGGGGGCGACGGCACCGGCACGGGCAGGGGCGGCGACCTTGTTGGCCAGAATCTTGTCACGGATGTCCTTGAGGTCACCGTTGGTGAAGACGAAACCGATGTTGCCACGGATGTGGGGCAGGAGACGCTCGTACTCGGGGGAGTCGGCGACGAAGGTCTTCAGGGCACGGCGAACCATGGTGTTCTTACCCATCAGAACGACAGCCTCTCCGCGGAGAGACTGGCGCACTTCGTGCATCTGCTGGGAGCTGACATTGTCGACGCTGTTGGGGCGCGTTAGAAATTTGCGACTTTCATCAGGCCGAGGCCCAATTGGTTTTTTGGGTGGTGGTTTTTTTTTCTTCAGACATACCTAACGAGGAAGACAGAGTTGTACTCCTCGAGCAGCGACTTCAGCTTGCCGAAGTACTCAGCCTTGTTACCCACCATTTCTTCTTTGGTATGAAGTTAGGACTTTAAGGGCAACGGTTTTTTATTTGGTTGGATGTTGGGGGGGGGGTATGGGAATGGTATGGTGTTGCTACTGAGAGAAAGGGAAGAAGGAAATGTGTAGCCGTCTCGCCAACCAATGCGCCCAACATCAAAATTCCGATTTGCGTGGTGGGCAAAGCCAGGGCTTGCATTATTATTCGCGCCCCACCCTTATCGGCTTATCGCACCTACCCACATCATCCATCTAAAACCCCAGCTACTACATATGTACAAGTCCGTACGGAGTACTTGCATCTATTGACCTATATGTTACAGAACCATTTGGACGAACTGGCTTAATCCCTTAATGGCGAAGGCGTTGCTTCCACCACAATATGCTATACTGTACATACCAGGGGCCACTTGATGCTACTGGTATAATGCTTATTGCGGTATAGTATTCAATCGAATAAACTTGACTCTTAAGATGATACCGATGAAAGAAACAAACTATCGATCATCACGGGAAGTATTATACCAAGGGCAGCGCTATCGCCATCAAGGTGATAGAAAAAGAGCAGTCGAAATACACAATCACTAAGCAAATCAGGTTTTATGCTCGAAGCGGTCAGTAAATAAGCAAGATACGCTTGTTCATTATCAAGTTTGTAATCTTATAATACAAAGCTGAGTGGTGAGGAAGGGCTCTCTGGAGCAGCGCTGCAATAAATCTTCAGAGCCTATGTGAATAACAAAACCAAAAGCTTCCATCGCTGTGCAGGACTAAAATGCTGCCAATCTGTTGATCTTGCCGAAAAGTATTCTCGTGCGCCAACTCGTCAGTCGTCAGTATCACTGCCAAAACCATGCTCCTTGTCGCTCCGCTCTATAACTGCAGTCTGTAGGTAGCAACCTCAAAAGGTCTGATCTTGATGGAGAAGCTTCCATCCTTATCCAAATCCAGCTCATCTTCGTCGTCTTCAAGCACGTTGGTCTTCCATACCTTCTTGACGTCCCAGGTGCTCTTGATCGTGCCCCTGCTCTGTCCGCCGAGACTATCGTAGACGCGGCAGATGACGCTCTGTCCCTTGCGCTTTCGGAATTCACCACGCGAAACACCCTCATCATCTTCACCACGCTTGACGCAGTCCAAAACAAGCGAAGAATCGCCGGTCAGCTGGACAGGGTGGCTGGACAGCATCGTCTTCATGTCATCCGTTGCCGGGGCAGAAAACACCTTCAAGGGATTGTTGAAGTTGTGGCCGGCACGGACCGTTGTGGCACCCAAGGATCCCTGATGCGGCAAGACCGCCCATTTGATTGTATGATGGCCCATATCAGCATGAGCATCAGGGGCCTTGGGCGCGCGCAACAAAGACAATCGCATCAAATTGCCACAAGTGGCGAATCCGTACTTGCTGTCGTTGAGAATGGAAACACCGTATCCGTTCTCCGACAGGTCAGCAAACTTGTGGCAGCATACTTCGAACTTGGCCATATCCCAGGTGGTGTTGTAGTGCGTCGGCCGTCGTACTATGCCGTATTGTGTTTCGTATGACGCCTCGGTGTTGATAACGTCGACGGGGAATTCGACCTTGAGGAACTTCATGGTTTCATGCCAGTCCACGTCGCAGGTTACATCAACGAATGACTGCTGTCCCTTGAAGGCGGCACTCAAGCTGAGTATTGTCTTTATGGAACTGTTCTCGCTGATCTTAGTCTCCGTGATGACACCTACGCGATGCTCTTTATTTTCGTAGATTTTGGTCGGTCCGCAGGTAAGCTCCTTTCGGCTGTCGAGATGGTACACCTCGACATCCCATGCCTGCCAATACAGGGGTTTGTCGTCGAAAATGACAAATTGGTTTGCCTTGCCGCCCTTGGCTATGACTTCACGGCTTGCCTGGCGATCGAAGAGCGAGGTGATGCATCCCTTCTCAACGGTGACGCGCAGCTGCTCGTTCTGCATGACGAACACACCCTTCTCAACTTCCTCGACTGTAACGGCTTTCTCTTCGCCCGACTTGAAGGTCTTGATGCCGAGCATGGGCCCGCTGCCACAAGCAACGCCACACTCAGTCTCGGAGATGTCGACAACCTCCTTGCGATGCCACGGGAGCGTGCTAAGGGCAACAGCCTCGCCAACCGTTGTGGGCTTCATCTCGGGAACCTTGAACAGTTTAGAGATTTCTTTGAAGATGCGCTCGCCCTTTTTGGCGACCTCAGCGTATAACTAGAATAATGTTAGCATATAGGCACATTTTTACATACGATCGTGATTCTTACCTCGTCGGAATCATCATAACACATCTCAATGGAGCTGCCCGGAAGACAGTCATGAAACTGACAAAGAAGGATCGCTTCCCACATCTCATCAAAGTCCTTCTTGGGATACTGGTAGGACTTGTCCTTCAAGGATGCAATTGTGGCCAGAAGCTCAAGGTCCTTCATCAAGACTTCCGACCGGCGGTTGTTGAGCTTGTTGTTGGCCTGGGTCGTATAGGTGCCACGATGAAGCTCAAAATAGAGTTCTCCATACCATGTGACCAACGAGGTTCCCTTCTCCTCGAGTTTGTCGAAGAACTGATCGACCGTGTTGCCCAAATGGACACGGGGTAACAGACCAACCTCGTCACTGATACCGCGGCACCGGCGAAGCTTCTCAATGTGCTGCCATGTCGGGCCACCGCCGCCATCTCCCTTTCCGAAGACGAGCAGTGAGGTGTGGTCTTGGTCCATGGACTTGTGCTGAGTGACACTACGTTTGACATCACCGAAGTGAGCCTCCGCGGTGTAAGTCTCAGAAGGAGGCATATGGCAAATGACCTGACTGCCGTCCAGTGCCACCCAATTGAAGGTAGTGTGGGGGAAATTATTGATATTATTCCAGCTGAGCTTTTGGGTGAGGAAACGGTTCATGCCGGCCAAACGGCAGAGCTGAGGCAGCTGGCTCGAGTATCCAAAGGTGTCGGGAAGCCAGAAAGTCCTGCAGCGCTCGCCAAAATGACTTTCAAAGTAGCGTTGACCATAGAGAAACTGACGCACGAGGGACTCGCCACTGGGCATGTTGGTGTCGTGCTCAACCCAGCTGCCGCCGATGGGATGGAATTTCCCCCTCCTTCACCTTGTGCTTGACGCGATCAAAGACGTATGGGTAGTATTTCTCCAGCCACTGGTACTGCTGCGCCTGCGAGCAGGCAAAGTTGAGCTCAGGGTAGCGTTCCATCAGGTCGCACTGGTTCGACCAAGATCGAGCAATCTTGCGCTTGGTCTCGGCCCAAGGCCACAACCAGCAAGTGTCGATATGGCAGTGACCAATACCAAAGACCTGAGGCTCCGTGCCACTGTCATAAACCTTGGACGAGTCAATGTTGGCGCCAATGTAGTCCTGGGCAATCTTGCGACATTCCTTGATGGACTCCTTGTCACCGAGCCGATAATTCTCGAGGATAGCAGTGGCAACATTCAGGGCCTTGTGCTGCTGCCACGAATCCTCGGGGAATTCCCTAGCGGCGTCACCGATGATCCAGGTGTCGATCCAGAGCTGACGGGCGTCCATGTTGACGGCACAGATGTCGGCCTTCACTAGCTGAAACTGCTTGTTTGGGTCAGGAGGCTGGATGCTATCACCTCCAGGAGCGTTGCCGAACATGGCATTGCAGGCCATCTCGATGTAGAAAGTGTGCTCCTTGCCATCACGGAAAGATTTGGGGAGAATCCATTCGACGCGCTCTCCCCCGCCGGTTAGGCCTTGTAAGGGCTTGCCGTCGGCAGTCCACACCATGCCCTCATTGCCGGCATCCCACTGGAACTCCAGATGCTCTTTCTCGCACAGGTCGGAAGGTATCTTGACGACAATCTTGAACCAGTGGGTGGCCCAGGATGGACCAAAGCTCTCGCCCACGTGTGTAGACTTGAAGTCGCCCTCCATAGCCTCTGCGAACGTAGGGCGGGACAAATCCGGCGCAGCCCAGGTCCAAAGCTTGACATAGGGGTGGCCAGAAGCGACGCCCTCGTACATCATGGCCAAGAGGTTCTGCTTCTCCCATTGCCCGGTGCTGTAGAACTGCGTGATTCTCTCTTTGTAAATGTTGCTAATCCGCTTGCCGACCGGACCAGCGGCCTGCATGGGATAGTTGGCAACAGAGGCCGTGGCCTTCTTGGGCTGCGTGCGTTCACCGCCCATGGTCGTGGGTCGTAGGCCGAGGATGGACGAGAGAAGGTCGCGAGGTTTGTTCGAGTGGTCACTTGGTATGCGTCAGGTCAGTCCGTCCAACTGAGCTAGCTCCTAACATGCGAGGCGAGTATCATATAGGTAGATGAAAAGATGGGAAAACATGTAGCATGGAGGAGAAGGTGCCGAAGTTTGCAGGAATCAAGAGAAGGGATGGACCCAAGAAGCTCCAAACATGGGGCGATTGATTGGCCCGGAAGCTGCCCACGAGGAGCTCGAGGTGTGCTGATATCAGGCGAAGGGGGAGGGGGGGGCGAGGGGGGTCTGGAACTCGAGCTCTCGGTGTGTGGTACGCATGCTCAGTGCCCACACACCCACAGTGAAACAACCAGGCCGGAACGGGTGCGGGGGATGATCTAGTGATGCAGTGCAAGGTCCCAAGCCCACCCCAGTCCCACCACCCCCTACCCTGTGTAGTGGTAAGTACATAAGGTAGTGCATTTGCGGGGAAGCGCTACAGTAGGCTGCCGTTCGGCAATCGGAAAATGCCATCATCGATAGAAGACGAAAATATGTCGTGAGAAGACTTACCACATGGTGAAACCTGGAATGGATTTCTGCTGTATTCTGGACGTGTTGAATTTGCTTTCTTATGTTTCTGTATACAAGTAATACATGTATAGAGCTGCAGGCAACTCGAGTGCGTTGCTGCAGGTTGAAGCTCGGAGGTAAAAGAACGAACGACTGGAGAGATCAACATGGGGAACAGCAGAGAAATGCTGGGCGTGTAAGAAGTATTCGGTAGGCAAGTTACTTCGCAAGATGCAGCAGAGACTTGACAGATTGTTGGATGGTGCATCAGGCGTTGAAGGCGAGCAAGACCTTGATTATTGGGTCATACAACCCACACGAAACCACGGCCTGATTTGCTGCTGTCACTGACCGCGACCATGTCCAGCCTCCTACCTAGCTTTTTGGCAAGCGCAACACTCCCTGTCACGCCATGGAGGACAATCAATCAAACAAACCACGACAAGAGCGACCAGCGTAGGAGCTTGTTGGGCTTGCTTGTTTCTGCCGCCCAGGTCCGTAGGTGGCTCCTCATGCTACGTCTATTGTATAGAGGAATTGGCCTGAGAAGTGACCTGTACAAGTTGCAGGATATCGATATTTTACTAGTTTATTCTCTACAGTCCTATAAACAAAGACCCTCCGAGAATCCGTAGTCTCGTTTCAGTGGTGGCGTTGCCTGTCACGTTCCTCTAACAGCTCCTTTCTGTCAACACCAGGTCGCCAAAGCCCGAGGCAAACCAGATAAACCAAATTACAAACTATTCAGGTGAAGGCCGTGGTATCATTGCGAGAAGCAAAAAGGAGAAGGACAGCCCTTGGTGCACTGCTGGCATGCAAGAACAATCCATGCAGGAATAATACAGCAACAGGGCCCGCAACGCCCTGACTTATATGTACAGCTCGCGCTCCGATATAGCAACGAGACTAGAAGGCGTCCTCCAAGGGGCAGTCGATGCTCTCGTGTCCGTCACGTTCGCAAAGAGCACACCATTTCTCAAGGTCAACAACACCGGTGCTCTTGCCAGCCAATGGTCCGGAATCGGTGGGATTGGGTAGGATGCTGACATTAGCCGGCGGGGGGTTCGTTGCTGGCGTTGACTTCGCTGGCGTCAAAGGCCGCGGGACAAACTCGCCCTCAGCATTTGGCACCTGGAGGTGGCTGGGCTCTTCACGGTTCGCATCTTTCCCCGTCTTTGCTGACTTGGGACTTCCCTGGCTCTGATTCTGGGTCTGTTGAGGCCCAAACATGTTGGAGCACGTCAGGATGTCATGGCCTGCTGTCTCGCAGATTTCGCACCAGAGAGTACTACTCTCCGTCACAGACGAGTATGCATCACTCTCAGGCATGGTCTCGAGGGTGCGCCCACGCTTATGATCGGGGGAGCGCGTGTCTCGTGCAGGTACGACTGTCGCCTTGGAGTCACGATACGAGGACCCGTCATCTGCGCTGCGAATGGTCATCTGGCTAGCCCGCTGGGTCGAAGCACTCCCCCGGCGCAAAGTCTCGAGTTCATGCTCGAGTTCCTCCTCACGGTTGTTCTTCGTCTCCACAGCACCACGGAGCTCGTTCACCTCGCGTTCGAGCTTTTCCTTGGCTATCCTAGTCTCAATCGAGCCAGGACGGGAGTTGTCGAAGGACTGGGCCCGTTGGGGCATAGTCGGGGTCTTGTCTGGTGAATCGTTGCCAGGCAATGAGTCTCGACTCAGGGAATGGATGATGGCTTTGAGACCTCTAATCTCATCTTCCTTCTTCTCCAATTCCTTGGACAAAGACAGCGTGTCTGGGCCATCGGCACCACCGTTCGTGGTGGTTGATGCTTTCTCGCGTTCTCGTCGAAGCTCTGTGCGTGTTCGTTCCACCTCACCACGCAAAAACTCCACTTCACCGCGTGCCTCGGCTTCTCCACGACGAGCGTCCTCTAAGCCCTCCTCCAGCTCTTGGACAAGCTCCTCAAGCTGCTTCAGTTGGCGTGCCACGCTATCGACATCTTCTCCTCGCTCCTGCATTTCGTGAATCTCCTGTTCCAGTTCACGGATCCTAGCATCGTAGACCCGTTGGGTCTCCGTGCTAGCCATCTCTAGGGTGTCAATGGTACTGCGGAAGTCGGCACGATGTGCATCGAACTCTGCGGTGAGCAAGGTGACCTTTTCGTTCTTCTCCCTTAGCAGTGCTCGAAGTTGACCTGAGTCTTTGTCATCCAGACTGTTAGGCCTGGGCTTGCCGAAATCCCCATGCTCCATGAGCGAGGTCAGCTCGGTAACACTGCTTTCCATCTCGGCCAAAGCAGAAGCCTGGTCTTTCAGTTGTCGGTCCCGATCGTCCAGCTGTGATCTCAAGAGCTCAATCTCCTCCTCGTTCGCGGCAGCAGCACGTGACGCCGGTCGCATCTTCAAGCTCGACATAGACCCTATGCTCCCATTGTTCATCGGCCGGCCAACGGGTGTTTGACGACCAATAGGCGTCTGACGACCAAGGGGTGTGGCTTCGTCCTCCCCGCCAAATAGTGACGATGTCTGGCCCATGGCAGATGCGCTCCGAGAGGCTATACTTGGCTTTCGTTCCACTCTCTTGTTGGGATCCCCGGTCGTGCCACGCACGCTTGCCGAGAACTTGCCGATAGAGGGCGTGCCATAACGGGAAGGAACAGGTGTTTTCGGCGGTGCGGGTGCGGCGAATCCCTGACGCGGGGCAGGACTGACCTGCAGTCTGCGAACGGGAGATTCGGGTCTCGCTAATGAAGTCCTGGGTCTCCTGCCCGCCGGGCTAGGGACTCTTCCTGGCCCTACTGACTGACTAAACTTCGGCACCGAAGGCGTGGGTGGCGTGAAGTTGGTGGAACTCTGGCTAGATACTCGTAATGCAGCAAGCGACGAGTTGCCCGACGGGGTCAGGGGATAAGATGATCCTGCACTTTCGCGTCGGAATAGTTTTGAAATGGGGACAAATATGCCGGCGCCGGGGGTCAGAGTCGTGAAGTACGATACCCTGTAGTTACAATCACAAGTTAGTACCTGGTGAATACGGAGCGTATACGATGGTGATGGAAGGACGTGCTCACCCATCAACGTCGCCGTTGTTCTTTCCGCGTGCAGCATAGTCCGCGTGCAGCTCGACGCCGGCAAAGATGCCCTTGCGCCCAGCAACCGAGCCAACAAAACGGACAGTGCCGTGCATGCTACCGGGGACGTCGACGGCATCGCCGACGGCTATATCGTGGTCCGAGGCATTGGCGCCTTTCGCCGGTGTGGCGGGCGCCATTCTGCGTGGAGATGAAGGAGGATGGAGGTTGCTGTTGGTGTTGTTGTTGCGGTGATCGAAGTCGCTATTTAGGACACTATGTATGGCGTAGCTCTCGCTGTCGTCGGGGATAGCTGCTAAAGACCCGGGGGTCAGGGCTGCAAAGGAAGCTTTGCGCGCAAGAGTCCCCGCGCCGGGACCCAGTCGCTGATGAGCGGCGTAGAGCGAATTTAGGTTGGGGGTGGACGCTGTGCCAATTCCCGTCTTTTTGTTGCTTCGCGATAGTCCTTTAGGTCGCGATTGTGGTGTAGGTAAGGAAGTAGTTGGTGCTGCCATTGAAGCCATGGTGGGCGATTTGTTAATTTCTTCTCTTTTTTTTTTTTTTTTTTTTTTTTTTTTTCTTTTTGCTTTTCTTGTTTTCTCTCTTCGTCTTCTCCTTCCAAAGGGTTCCCGCAGTGTCTGTTTTGTTTTTCTTTCAATCCCAGCCAATCCACTGGGCTCCCACCGCTACAATGGGGCCTTTGGGCCTGCAGCAGCTAAACTAACGAGTAGCCCGGGTTTTGGGTCGACGGATAGGCGGGCTGGGGGCCAACTGGGGGTGCGACCCTAGAGTAAATAGTGCTTGTAGGTTTGTCGCTAATGATGGCCACTAACTTCCAAATGTACTGGCAAGCGAGAGCCTAAGCTTTACCTGCCAAAGCTGGTTTTGGGAAGGGATCGGGTCGATTCGAGAGCAACGGGCGCAAGTGCTGTAGGTAGGTGTGCCTGTAGATGGAAAGCTAGGGCAGTGCTAAGCCGTGTAGGCATGTACCTGGGCCTGGGGGTTTAGGCTTGGTACGGAGTCGGTGGCCCCAAGGAACACCGAATTCGATAGAGTAACAGAGCAGCTACCAGATCTGATGGCGCAATAGGAGTTCCGGCATGCTGAGGAGGCCCCTGGAAGTTGTGAAAGAGAGTTATCGAAGTCCTGATGCCGCTGTAACCTAGGTAAAAGTAAAGTAGGGCGGGCAGTCTGTTCTGGTCGGCGGATTTCGGTGCAAGATTGGGAAACGTAGCGGGGACATGGAAAGGTTGGACGTAGCAACCATCGAGAGCCTGGACGGGCAACGGGGTGGGGGGGTTAGGACATATGTGTTTTTCCCTCTGCAATTACAAATCCAGACAGAAGGCCACCCACACCAGGCTTCCAGGTAAGGCAGGAAGAACAAGAGAATCCAATGCCCAACACACCTGAGCTGCGACCCTAGAAACAGCCTGTACCGCGGTGATCGTGTCGTGGGCTGTGGACTTCTTGAATGGGTGCGGTACTTGGACCTGGGATCAGGGGCTGACCGTCAAGGTCTAAAGCCGGGTATTGGAAGGAACACCCGAGCAACCGGTTGCTGTGGCCCGTGATGCGCAGCGGTCTGTGGTCGAGACGTTCCAGGTTGGTGCACTGCAGAGTCTCAGAGCTTTTTTAATTTCTCCTTCTCTCTCTCTCTCTCTCTCTCTCTCTCTCTCTCTCGCTCTTTTTCTTCTTCTTGCATTTGAAAAGAGGAGAATGGAAAGTCAAAGGTGACGATGGCTTTAGCCTCCCAGGCGTCCTTTAAAGGAGAACGGCAGAGCTTGGTGCGTTATAATTACAGTACTTATCAGTTGGATTTCATGTGCCGCAGGTCTACTTGGCTAGTCGGGTCTCAGCGCCTCATGGGGTATGTATATAGCTTTCGTGGTTGTTACCGCTACAACGGGCTATAAATAGGGTTGGTAAATTAAAAAACTAGTTTTTTAATTTCTTTAAAATATTAATAAGAAATTATAATATTTTAAAATAGAAATTAAATCTATATTTAAATTTATATTTAAACCTTTATTAATTTAAAAAATCCCTTTTTTAAATTAAAATAAATATAATTTTTAAGTAAATTAAAATTAAATTAAAATTAAAATAATTAATTTATAAAGATTTTATATAAATTAAATATTATAAATTAATATAATTAAAATATAATATTTTAAAATAATTTTATAATATATAAATATAAATAAAATTAAATATTATTAAATCTTTTAATTTAACATTAAATTAAATATAAAATTATTTATTATTAAATTAAATATTAAATCTTTAATCTCTTTTTCTTTTTATAAAATTAAATTAAATTAAATTATTTTAATATATTCTAATATATATATATTAATATAAATAAATATTAATTTATTAACTTTTTTTTATAAAAAGTTTATTTTAATATTATAATAAATAAAATTTATTATTAAAAAAAATATTTTAATAATATAATATTACCTTTAGCTTATATAATTTAATAAATAAATAATTAAATATAAAGATATATATCGAATTAAAGGTTTAAATCTTTTTAAAGGCGTTATCGGTTTTTTTAACCTTTATTATAATAAGAAATAAAATCTCTTATTATATTACGTTAAATTAATAAGAATTAGCGGTTTAATATAATTTGTAATTATAATTAATATATATTAATAAAACATTTTAATATTTATAAAAGATTTATAAAAAGTTATTATATTTATATAATATTAAGTTTAAACTTAGGATTTAAAATATAATATTTAAATTAAAATTCGATAATTTAATTAATTAATTAAAAACTCGTTATATTTAATAAATGTCTATTTAATATTATTATTTATATATTTATAATAAATTTAATACGATTTTTTTAATATAATTTTTAATTAATTAATGAAGTATTTATTTTTTTAAATTTATATTTATTTTATAAAATTAATTTATTATATATCGATTTAATTAATCGAATTATATAATAACCCCATTATAAAATAAAATCTATTAATATTTAAATAAAATTAAAGGATAGAAAAAAAAATTATATAATATAATTTATAAACGAATTTAAATAATAATAAATTAATTAATTTATTATATTATTAAAATTAATATAGTAATAAATTATATTAATATATTTTTATAATTAAAATATAAATATTTTCTTTTAAATAAAAAATAAAATATTTATTTTTTAATATATATAAAATATTAAATAATTAATTAAATAATTTATATTAAAGTTATATAATTACTTTAATATTTATATAAAATATTTAAATTAATTAAATTTTTTATATAATTTTAATTAGATTTAAAATATTTATTATTTAATATTAATTTTAAATTTAACCGTTTTATTATAAATATATAAATATTTTTAATTTAATTTAATTAATAATTATATATATAATAATATTAATTAAAAATAAATTTTAATCTTTTTTTATTCTATTTTATTAATTATTTATATAATTAAAGTTTAATATATTATATTTATTTTATTTTTATATATTATAAATTATATTAAAATAAATAATTATTAATAATTTAAAAAATATATTATATTATAAAATTAAATTAAAAAAAGTTAATAAAATATTTTATATAAAATTTATATAAAATAAATTTTTTATATAATATACCTTAATAAAGGGCTTTATTTAATTTTTTATCGATATTTTTATTAATATATTAAAACCTTATTTAAAATAATTTAAATATAACCTTTTTAACTTTATTATTTAATTAAACTTTAAAATTTTATTTTCTCCTACCTTTATTTTATTACTTTATATTAAGTTTATTATTATATTTAATTAATTAAATTATATTAAATTATAATCTTTATTTTATAATAATATTAATAAAATAAATAATAAATAATATAATATATTTAAAACAATTAATAATTAAATAAAGTCTTAATATTAATTAAACTTTTTTTTTTAAATAATATATAATTTTAAAAATTATAATTTTAATTAATAAAAAATATTAATAATTTTATTATATTTATTAAAATAAATTTTTTATTATAAAATTTTAAAAATATCTTTTATAATAAACCTTAATTAAAGGACCTATTTAAATAAAATAAATAATAAAAGGAAATTAAATATTAAATTTAATTAAATAAGTAATTTTTAAAAATAAAAATAATTTATTTTTTAAATTTATTTTATTTATTAATTAATTAATACCTTTTTTTTCTTTTTTTTTTTATATATATATAAATATATTAATATTTATACCTTTTTAATTAATTTATTAAATAATAATATCTTTATAAAATATTTATTTATATTTATAATTAATTTAAAAAATTAAAAATTTAATATATTTTTTATATTATTATTAATTTTATTAAAGTTTTAATATATAATAGGCCTTAATAGGGGGACCTATTTAAATAAAATAAATAGTGGGGGGAGATTAAGTATTAAACCCGATTAGGTAGGCGGTCCCTAGAGGTAAAAACAGTTTACTTTTTAAATTTATTTTACCTATTAATTAATTAACGCTTTTTTTTCTCTTTTAATTTCTTTATATATATATAAATATATTAATATTTATACCTTTTTAATCGATTTATTAAATAATAATATTTTTATAAAACGTTCGCTTATATTTATAATTAATTTAAAGAACCGAAGACTCGGTACGCTTTTTATATTATTATTAACTTCGTCGAAATTCCGGTACGTAAAATTAAATCGTAATTATTTATAATAACCTGAGAAATTAAATTTAATGAATTAATTAATTAAATATTTTAAACCTTTGTAAACGCGACTTAATAAATATTTTTATCGATTAATTAATCGTATATATTAATTTAATCTTAAATAATTTTAATATATAAAATTTCGATAACTATTATTATTATTATAAATATTATAATTTCCTTTTATAATTAATAAAATTCTAATAATTATTATTAATATATATTTATTAATTTAAAAATATTTTTTTTTAATTAAAATTCTAATATATTAAGAAATTAATAATTTTATTCTTTTATTCCTATCTTATATTTATATTTTATTTTTATTTCTATTTATTATTTAATTATAAATTTATTAATTATTTATATTAAACTTAATATTAAGTAAATATTTTAATATACCCCTTATTAACGTTTTTAATAAACTATTTAACGTATTTAATAAACTAACGTTTCCTCGTTTTATAATTTACCCCGATTTTAAAAGCGCGATAATTAATTAAATAGCTACGTTAAACTTAAAACCAGCCTTAAATTAACCGCGAAAAGGTAGACTTATTAATTAAAAAAATAAATTTAAAATAATCGGCCGTATTTATTATAAATTTAACGTTAATAAAGAAATAATTTTAAATTTTAATAATTATATTAATCGTATTAAAGTTATAATTAATAAATTCTTAAATTCTATAAAAAACGCCGCGTAAATTATTTAAGATAATATAAATATTATATTCGATAATTTATAAATTATTTTATTTAAAAAAATTAAAAATATAAAAAATAAAATTAATAACGATATAAATAAAAAAATCGATATCGTTTTAATTAATAACGGTTAACCGATTCTACTACATCTAATAAATATTCCTCTTATATTTAACCCGCCCCCGCCTTTAATTAACCCTTTAATACTTAAAGTATAAAAAGCGTTAAATTTACGTTTAAAATATAAAGATTTAAGAGTTTTTAATTTTAATTAGGATAATTCTAACGATTTAAATATTATATATAATAAAAAAAATATTATCTTTTTAAATATTAATTTATTCTTTATATAAATTCGAAATTTTATAAATAACTTAAATAATTTTATAATATATTAAATTTTAATTATTTTTAAAATATTATTTAAAAGTAATATTTTAATTTAATAAAATAAAGAACTTATTATATTTTAAAAAAATAAATTATATTAAATGAAGTTAATATAAATAATAAATATTTTTTATAATAAATTTAAATTAAACGCTTATAATATTATTAAAAAATAAATAATTATTTATTTAATTATTCATAAAATAGCTAATAATATTAATATTTTAAAATAATATTTCGTTAAAATAATTTAATATTTTTATTAAATAGAAATATTAAATAATTATAACTTTAATATTTATATTATATTAATTTAAATTTAATTTATAATAAATATCGAAATTTAATAATATTTATAACTACTTTTATTAACCGATTTTATTTATATATATTTAAGTTAAATAATTTCTATAAAAAATATTATATTTTTATATTATATTAATTTTTATACAAAATCTTATAATAATTATAAATTATTCCTACGATTATATTAATATATTAACGATTAATATAATCGTTAAAATAAGAACGATTATAATTAAAAACGTTTTAATTAATATAATTAATTAAATAAAATTAAGTTTATATTAATTTAAAATTAATCCTTAACTTTAAACCTAACTTTATATACCTTATAATCGCTATCTTTTTACCTTAATTTTTATACCCTTTAATATAATTCTTATAATATCCTATTACGTTTATATAAAAATAATTAAAATAAATAATATTATTTTTAAATAAAAGAAAAATACTTTAAAAAAAGTTTAATTCTTTATCGGGTAAATAATTAATAAAATAATAAACGTAATCGTAATAATTAATATAATCGGATTAATTTTTAAAATCGAAATAATAAAAAAATATATTTTATAAATAATAATAAAAGCGATATTACGTTAAAAAATTTTAAATTTAATAACGATAAAAATATTAAATATAAATATTTTATATTTAATTAAAATAAAAACTATTTTAAATATTATAATATATTTTATAATAAAAAATAAATTAAAAAATATATATTTGAATACTTAAAATTAAATATACTTATTTTATTAACGTTTAATAAATAAATATATTATTATTATATAAAAAAAATTTTTTCCTAAAATATATTATTTAATTATATTTATATATATAATAAGTTTTATAATTTTAAAAAATTTAATTTTTTAAAAGTAAGTTTTAAAAAATTAAAAGTTTTATTAAAAATCGATATTAATAAAAAAGAATTTATTATATAAGAAATATTATTTATTTTAAATAATAACTTTTCCGTTTTTTTTAATTATATTTATTTTTATATTTTAATTAAAATAACTTTCGATAATAATATAATATATATATATTTAAATAACGGAACTTTTATAACTTTTATCGATAAGGAATTTTTAAAAATTTTAAAATATATTATTAAAAAAAGGCTTAATAAATTATAAAGTATCGATAAAAATAAAATTAAAATAAATAAATAAATAAAGTTTATATTTTAATTTATAAAATATAATAATATTAAAAAGCCTATTTTTAATAAAATAATTATAAAAAGTTAAATATTTAATAATTTTTAATTTAATATTTTATTTATTAATAATTTTTTCGTTTCATATTAAATCGATATTAATTACGAAATAAACGAAATTAAATATAAAAAATTTTATAATTTTATATTTTTATTTAAAGCCGTATTTTATTTTTATTTATATAATTATAAAATTATTAATAAATTTAAGGTTATTTTATTTTTAAAAAAATTTATTTATATTAAAATAAATTATAAATTATTTTTAAAAAGTTATAATTTTTATTTCTATTCTTAAAATATTTTTATTATAAACGTTATTATAAACGTTAAATTAACTTAAATAATTTTAATAATAAATAATATAAATAAGTTTATAAAAATCGGTAAGAAATAAAAATTAAATTCTATTAATAAAAATATTAATAATAATTTCTTATATATTTTTTAAAAAAATTTCGTAATTATATTAATAATTATCGCCGCGATAATTAAAATTAATATAGAATTTATTTTAATTTTTATAAATATAATTATTATTTTAATTATATAATAATTTCCAATTAATTTAATAATACCTTTTTTATTTAATATCGATATTAATTATTTTATTTTAATTAATATAAAATTTAATATAAACCTTATTATTATAATTATTATATTTAAAATAGCTTTATTTACGCTTAAAATTGATATATTTATATTAATTATAAACCTAATTTTTATAAGTTTATTAATATTTATATTTAATTATATATTTAATATAATTATAAATTTTAATAATTACCCATTTTTAATTTCCTTATTAAATAACTTAACCTTCGATAAATTTAAAATTATAAACTTATATTCTATTTTTAATATTAATAAACTTTAAAATTTTTTTAAATAAAAAACCCTTAAAAAAATAAAAATATATACCGTTAACCCTATTTAAACCGTTAAATTAATTAAAGTTATTAATAAATATTTAAATATTTAATATAACCGAAAAACCGTAAATATATTTAAAAATTAATAAATAAAATTTTTTTTAATAAAAAATTAATATAATAAAACATTAAATTTATATATATACCCCTTTAATTAAAAAAATTAATAAATATTAAATAAAATTTATAACGCGTTATATAAAAAAGGATAATTTAAATAAGTTAATAAATTATACTTATTTATTACCTTTTGTTACAGTGCGAGTAATTTAAAAGGTAAGGCTATAAATAATTATTAGATTGTAAGGAATCGAAAAAGATGGAGAAAAAAGGAAGAAGCTCTGTTTAATTCCAACTAAAACCCTATTTAATTAAGTAGGGGGAAGTTGGTTAAAGTTTAGACCTTTTTTAATTAACTTAGCCTTATTTTAGCTTATAAGGTAATTTAGGCCTAAGTTTTAATATACGTTATAATATTACCCCCTTTTTTAAAATAATTCGTTTCGAGCTATTAAAAATAGTAAAAAAATAATAACTATAATTATATTTAAACTCGTAATTCTTAAATAAAGGAAGGGTGCCTTTAATTATAACTCGATTCTTTATAACTTCGAGGACCTTTAATTCTTTTAATTATTAAATTAAATTATTATATACGATATAATAAATTAATAAAATTCCTTATAATTAAGTTTTTTATTTAAAAGCTCAGCTCTTTTTTTCCCCGTTAATAAATCGTAATTATTCTTTTATTTATTATTTATATTATTTTCTTTTTTATATTATCCGTTTTTTAAAGCTTACCGGTTTATTATTATCCTTATATAGCTTATTAAATATTTCGTTTTTTACCACTTATACTTAATATTTTAATTATATTAAAAGGTTAAAAGCTTTAAAGTTTTCTTTATAATATATTTAAAATTTTTTAATTATATTTTTAAAATTCTTAATAAGGTATTAAATTAGGTCTAAATCTTATTCCTTTTATTCGATTTAATACTAAAGTTTCCAATAATACATTCTAAAATTTATTATATAATATACCTCTTACTCCTCTTTTTCCCCGGGTTTAATCACTTTTTCTTTAAGGTTAATTAACGCTTATCTAAGTAATAAGTTATTTAAATACTTCTTTAATTTATTTATATAAAAGATTTTAAAACCTATTTAATTTTCGAGGATTTTTAAGAAATAAGAATAATTTATTTTACGTTTAATTTCGTAATACTATCGTATTAAAAGGTAATTAAATTTATTTATCGAGTGGGTAGTCAATTATATTTTTTTAATAATAAATACTTAATTATTAGTATTAAAATTTAGTTAATATTAGTGTTTATTTTTTTAATTATATATCCTTTATTAAGCTTTTAATATATTCTTTTAAGCTGTTTTATAATACTTCGCGATTCGTTTTATTTAATTTTATATATTAATATAACTAAGCTTTTTTCGCTATTTAAAATCGTTTATATTTTTAATCTTTACTTCTTAATTTTATATTAATTTTATAGGAAATTTTATCTTTATTTTATAAAAGGAATATCCGGTCGAGTTTTAAAGTAGGGTTGCTTAGGCTATATTTATAACTAGTAATATTTTATTTTAATTATTTTAAAAGTGGTTAATAAATAAATAAAGCTTTTATTTTAAATATTAAATCGTTATTTTTACCTAATTAATAGTTTAAGAATATTTAACGGATAATAATTTTTATTTTATATTAAGAATCTTAAATACTTCGTTTATAAAGTTGGAGGTAAATTATAAACCTTTATTTAAAATTATTATTAAGGGATAATTATAAATTTAATATAGTTTTTTATAATAAAACTTAACTATTTCTATTGCAATTACCGTTATTTAATAAGCGATACTTTATATTTTTTTTTTAACTTATTAATAATTATTATAATATTATTATTTTTTTTTTTTTTTTTCGATATCATTTTAAAATTAACCGCGATAGTATCTTATAGTTAAAAAAGAATTAATAAGGAATGAAATAAGTTAAAGGTTTTATTATATAGCATTTTATTAAGGTAATATTTTATATAATTAATTATAAAAATATTATAATTCTTATTAAATTTAAGTTATTAGTATTTCGTATATATTAATTTTTTCGTTTTATTTCATTCTAAGTAAGTAGTTAGGATATAGGAATAAATTTTATTTATTAAACAGGTTCGAAAGTTATTTTTATTAAATATTATAAAACGATTTTAATATAATAAGAATTTTTTATTAATTATTTACCTTTATATTTCGTTATTTTATATTCTTTATCGATATATTTTTAAGCTAAAATATATAATATTTTTATATAGGATTATATCGATTAACTCGAATTCGGATTATTTAGGGGGTTTTTTTATTAAATATAATTAAATATACCTTTCTTTTATAATTTTAATTAAGTAGTATACTTTTTTTAAGGTTTAGATAATATTTAATATAATAGGTTTAAATAGGGTTATTATTTATTAAACGTTTTTTTTATTTTTTTAAGTTTTAAAATTACTCGTTTTTTATAATAATATATTTATAAACACGTTTTTTCCCCCGGTTTATAAATAATTATAAAATTATATTAAAAGAGAGTATTAATTTATTTAATTTATTTAATATTTAATAGTTTTTTTATATTAAAGTATTAAAACGTTTTATAATTTATAACGATTAAGAACGGCCGGGATTTTTATAATTCTATTAATTTAGGTCATTAATATTTTAAAGCTTTTATTATTATTAATATTTTTTTATTTTAAATAGGGTAATTATATTTCGCCTTTTATATTATTTTAAAATAGAAATATATTAGATATTAATCGTTATCAGGGTTTTTACGTTAAAGTAAAACGTCGATTAAGATTTTATTTAAAGCGTTTATTTTAACCCTAGTCTTTCGGTTATAATAAAAATAAGTAAGGATTAACGCCTTTAATAAAGCTTTTTTTAATTTTTTAAAGGTTTCTTAATATTTATCGTTTTATATAAAAGTAAGCCTTTTTTTTATAAGGTTTATTAATAGTTTTATAATTCAGTTATATTTATATACAAAGCGCCTATAATAATTATAAAATTCGAGGAAGGATTAAATAATTTTTATATTATTAAGGGTATCTTATTTTTTAATAATTTTAATTTTTTTAGGGTTGATTTTTACTTTATTTATATTAATAATAAAGCTTAGATATTTTATTTTAATAATATAAAATTCGCACTTTTTAATATCGACCTAAAGTTTAACTTTTCGTAATTTTTATAATATTTTTTTAATATATTCGATATATTCTTTTTCATTTTTTAAATAAATAAAGATATTATTAAGGTAGGTATTATAAAAGAAATTTAAATATTTTATTAAGATTTTATTAATAAATTATTAGAAAGTTATAGGATTATTAATTAATTTAAAAAGGAGGATTTAATATTTAAAAGAATTATAGCGAGTTTTAAAAATAGTTAAATCTTAGTTTTTTATCTTTATACGGATTTAATAAAATGTTTAACGGATATCGATCTTTATATAAATTTTAACTTTAATAATTCTATTAAAGGTTTTATTAATTAAAAGGAAAAGGTATTAATTTTTTTTAATAATTTCGTTTAATTTTTTATAATTAATATAAAATCGGAACTTTTCGTTAATTTTCGATATAAATAATATAAAGGTTATTTACGGCGTTATATTATTAATAATAAAATTTTTTTTAAATATTATTATTATATATTTTTTATATGTTTTAAGTTTTTTAAAAGATATTTTATATAAAGGGTTGAATTTTAAGTTATTAAGGTTTTTATTTTTTTTTAATTCGATGCGATAATCGTTTACGTTTTTTTTTAAAGGAAGTTATAATATTTAATTATGTTTTATTAAAGATATTATAGAAATTATAATATTAAAAAGGTATCGCTTTTTTTATTTTTTATTGTAAAATTTCTTTATTATTTAAGAGGAACTTTTCGTCGTTATTTTATAACTTTATTATTTTTTTAATATCGTTAAAATATATAATTTCGATATTTATAAGTTTAATATTTCCGAAGAATTTTTTTAAATTTAAAGTTTAAATTTTGATAAGTTTAAGTTTATATTAATTAATATTATCGCGTATTAGTTTATATCCTTTTTTTTAACGAATTTTTTTCGGAAATAGTTTTTTAGTTAGATAAAATAGTAATAAGTTATTTAATTATTTATTTATTTTTATTAATTCGCTGTTTTTAATAAATTATTTTAGAGGCGGTTTAAAAATAATATATTTTAAGCGTTTTAATTTGCTTTTTTTTTTTGGTTTTAATAAAAAGTTATTTAATTCGTTATTTTACTATTTTTATTATTACTCGGAGTATCGGCGGTAATTTTTTAAACTGGGGATCGTTAGGGGTCGGGATTTCTATCCGTAATTATTCCGGCTTATTTTTTATAATAGGAGGTTAGGGTTCGTTTTAAAGCTAAATCGTTTTAGTTTTATTAGTTTGTTTTTTATTTTTAATAGTTATTTTTTTATTTTTCCGGGTAATATTTTCGTTATATTTAAACTTTTTAATAAAATATCTAATTTTGTTAATATTAATATTTTTAGTTTATATTTTTTATTAATTTTTAAAAAAAATTAATTTCTTTTTTTAATAATTAATTATAATATTATATTTTTTAAATTATTTTCGTCCGATAATTAGTTTATATTTTATATTTATTATAAAGAAAGGAATATAAAAAGTTTTATAACTTTATATTTTAAAGTTTAAAAGGAAAGTAACGTTTATTATTTAAAAAAACTTGCCGTTATATTTATCGATTAGTTTCGATTAAAATTTAATTATTTATTTTAAGTTTAGTTATTTAATTATTTTATAAGCGAGTTTTATATTTATAAAAAGTTTTCTATTTATTCTTATATTAATAAACGCGTTAGTTATAGTAATTAATAATTTATTACTTATTATAATATAGGTAAGGGTTAAAAAATTCCTTTTAAAACAGGTTTATAAAAAATTAAAAAGTATATCTTATGCGTTTAATTTTGATAGTATCCTTAGGAAGGAATCGAAGTTTCCTAAGGTATTTAATTTTCTAAATTATTAAAATCCTTTTTTAACCGGGCCGAATTAAACGGGATAAGATTATCGGTTAAATAACCTATTTATATTATTAATTTATTAATTCGGCCGGTATATTACTCGCTAATAATTTTTTTATTAAAATAATTACGTAATAAATAACCGGTTTTTTTATAGTTAAAATAAACGCCTTTTTTTAAAAGCTCTTTTATTTCGTTAACGGGAATATATTAAGTAATATCGGTAATAGAAATATTTTTTTTATTAAAAAAGGAAGATCCGTTTTTATCGTTATTTTTAGGGGTATTTATTTAGTTAAAGGATTTATTAACGGGCTTATCTTTATTTTTATTTTTAGTTTCGTTACGTTAAATATAATTCTAATTCTATTAATAGTTATGTTTTAAAATAATTAAGTAAAATTTATTAAAAAGGACGTCGTTATTATAATAATCGGTTATAATTTTTTTATTTAAACGAGCGGGTAGTTTATCGTTTAATTTATATTTATAATTAATTTTTTAAACTTAGATATAACTAATAAGTTTAATGAATTTAAGTCGAAAGGTTTAAAAGTTATTGTTAGGCTTTATAATTAAATTTCGAAAGGATTTATAAGTTTTCTTATAGGTATTAGAGTTATAATATTATTTATATAGGTAATTAAAAAGTTCGTTAAATATATTAATTATAGGAGTATTTTATTTATTAGTAATAAAAGGATAAAGGGCTTTAATAGTTTTATTATTAATGCAATTAATGATATAAGTACATTTATTTTTATCGATGGGGTAATAATTAGTATTAGATTTTAATTTATTTTTTAATATTATAAATTAATAATTAAATTTAATTTTAAAGTCTTTTTTATTTGTAAATATAAGAGGGTTAATTATTTTAGTATTTTATTTAAAGCTTTTAACGATAACTTTAATTATACCTATTTATATTATTCCCTTTATTTAAGTAAAAGCTTTTTATGTTTTTAATAAAAGGTTAATAATATATTAGTTTAATATTTAAATCTCTTTATTTTGTTTTTAAATAATATTTAAAAGGTCTTATTTTTTTATTAAGATGGGTAACTTATTATTGGCGTTATTATTGTTTTAGTTATTATTTTAATTTTTTAAAGCTTTTTTATTAAAGAACTTTGTTTATATAGTATTTTTTTTTAAGCCGACGTTTAGGTTTTTAATAATTTTTAGTAAGTTTAAATTTTAATCTTTATAAGATATTATAAATAGGGTTTATAGTTTAAATTTATTTTATAAAGCGGTAAGATTATTAATAAATAGGGTAATAAATTTCTCTTCTTTAATAAAGCTATTCTAATTAAGCTATTAAATTTTACCTTTTTCGTTAAAAAGGATAAAAGGTATAATAAGGGTTACGTTATAAGGATTATAAAAGGTAATTAATCGGTTAATTTTTTTCTATATATTATTATTTATAATATTAAAGAAATTTTCAGAAAAGTAGAATATTAAGAATTTTTTTTTAGGTTTATTATAGTATAATTAATAAATAATTTTAATCTCGGGTTTTTTTTTTATTATTCGCGATTATATTAATTAAGTTATTATTATTGCGTCTGATAATAGCGCTTTAGTTGTCGAAATTTAATGGGCTTGCGCTTGAATAGGATATTAAAGCGTATCGATTAAGTAATAAATCGCGTACTTTTTTTTTTTCATAGGTTGATAAATTTAAGTCGATATTGTTTAAATTAAATGTAATAGATTTATATATCGTTTTAATATACGCGTTACATTCTAGTTAGGTTAAAGGTATTTTACTTATTATTTTATTTAATTAAGTTGTTTTTAAAGTTTTTAGGGTTTTTATATAAAATATTATTAAAGCTTTCTTAAGTAGTTAGGTAATTTTTTTCGATAATATTACAGTATAAGTAATTTAAGAGGTAAGGTTATAAATAATTACTGGATTATAAAAAATTAAAAAAGATAGAAAAAAAAAGGAAGAAGCTTCGTCTGGTTTCGACTGGAACCTTACTTAATTAGGTGGGGGGAAGTCGGTCAGAGTTCGAATTTTTTCCAACCAATTCAGTCCTATTTTAGCTTATAGGGCAGTTTAGGCCTAAGTTTTAATATACGCTGTAACACCTTTTTATTTATCGTTTAAAAATATATTTACGGTAAATTAAAAATAAAAATTATTATCGATCTCTATTTATTTAATTTCGTTATAATATTTAATTTTTATTCTTTATTATTATAAATTAAAATAATTAATAATATTTATAATTATAAATAAATTATTATTATTAATATAATTTAATTTTATTATTAATTTTAAATTTATTTTAAATTTTAAAATAAATTTACCTTTATAAATTATAAAAGTTTTAAAAAATTAATAATAATATTTATAAATTTTAAAAATTTTATAATATATATATAATAATTTATAAATAAACTATTAAAACTATATAAAATATTTTATTACGTTTTTATTAATAATATTATAATTTTTTAAAAAAATTTTAAAAACTATATTTACTATATTTATATAATTTTTAACTTATTCGAATTAAAAAATATCGCTATAAACTTAAAAAAATTTTTTTTTAAATACTTATTAATTAAATTATTAAAATTTAAAGTTAATACGTTTAAATTTAATATAATTAAAAAACGTTTTATAATAATTAAATAATTAATTTTTTTAATTAATTTATAAAGCTTTAAATAATACTTTAAAAATATAAAGTTCTTTAAATATTTAATTCTTTATTATATATAATTATTTAAACCCTTATAAAAAAAAAATTAAATTATTAACCGAAAAATAAAAATAAAATAAAATAATTAACGAAAACTTATTTAAAAAATAAACCTATTATAACGTTATATTATTTACCTTAATTAAAATCGAATTATAATTATTTAAAATATTATAAAAAACCGTATATAATAAAATAAACTTAAATTATTAAAATTTTAAATAATAATTATTTATTTAAATCGATAAGTTTTTTAAAAAAAAATTCGAAATTATATTATTTTATATTAAAAATAAATATAAATAATAACCCGATTTTTTAATTTTAATTAATATTATTTTATTTATTATATTTTTAAATTATTATTTATTATTCTTTAAAATATAATACGGGTTGTTCGAATTTAAAGTTATTTATTTCGTTTAAATAACGCGATAAATAAAAATTATAATATAATTCGCGAACCTTTTTATAATCGTTTTAATAAATTATAATATAATAAAAGGAATTTTTAATTAAATTATTTTAAATATAATAAATATAAATAAATTTAATCGAAAATTAATAAACGCTTTTATTTATTTTTTTTAATATAACTTTTAAATTTATTATATAATAAATAAAGTTAATTTTATTCTTAATATATTTAATTAATTAAAAATAAAATAAAATACCTTTAAATAAATAAATAAGTTAATTATTTTAAATAAAATATAATTTATTTAAATTAAAATTTTAATAAAATTAAAAATAAAAAACTATATAATAAAAATATATTAAAAAAATATTAAATTTATAAAATTAATTAACGATTTAAAGAACGTTATTATAAATAATATAATATTTAATTATTATAATATAATTCGTTTTAATTATTTATTTAAATTTTAATATAAATTATTATATAATATTAATACGTAAAAAAAATATATTTATATATACTTTATAAAATAATATATAAATTTTTATAAATAATGTATAATAATTATTATTATTTTAATTTAAAACGTATAATAAATTTTTTATTTAATTTTATATTTAAATAAAAAAAGTATTATATAAAAGAATATAAAATATATTATTTAATATATATAATTAATAATATAAATAAATAATAAGGTTTTAAAAATTATATTTTAATATAATATAAAAATTTATTATTAATATAAATTATTATTATCAACTTTATTATCGCTTTATTTAAAATAACTTTAAAAAAAACCTTATAATAATTTAAAAATAAGCTTTATATAATATATTTTAACGTTTTATTTATTATTTCTTACTTTATATTAAAATAAACTTTACTTATTTTTAAAAATAAAAGATATATAATAGAAAATTAAAGCTTTATTTTTTTAATTATATTTATAATATATAATTAAAAAATTTTAAAAAATATTATTTTTAATTATAATAAAAAATTTATAAGCGATTTTTAAAAAAAACTTTTAATTTATATTATAAATTAATTTATTTATAATTATTACTTAATATTTTTAAAATAATAGACTTTTAAAACGTAAAAATTAAAAAGTTAAATTAATAATTTAATATTAAAACTTTATAAATTTTAAATATAATTAAATTAATTTTATCTTAATATTATAATAAAATTTAAATAGCGTTTTTTTATAAACGATTAAATTAATATTATATAAATAATTATTTAAATATAAACTTTTAAGTTTAATAAATATTATCGTTAATATCGGCGAAATAAAACGCGTTTTTACCGATATAAAATTTATAAAAAATTATATTTATAAAAATATTAAACTCGTTATAAATTTTATTATAATCGTAATAAAATACTATTATAATAACCGTTATTATACGATTAATTTCGTCGTTAATAATAAAATTTATTTAAAACTTTATTATAGTTATAATTTATTTAAAAAATTATTACGGAAATTTTTTTAATAAAAATCTAAACTTTAAACCGTATTTAAAAGAATTAACCTTTTAATATATAAATTAAATTTCCTTAATAATTATTATATTTACTTTATTATATCGATTAAATATTTAACGTTTATACTTTAAAAAAAAATATATTTAAATAAATATTATTGTTATTAAAATTAATTAAAATAGAATAAAATAATAATTTAATTTAATATAAATTAAAAATAATCGTTAAATACTAGTTTAATTATTAATATAATAAATATAATTATTTAATTAAATAAAAAAACTATAACTATAAATTTAATATTTAAAAATTAAAAAATATTTTAAATAAATTAAAAAAATTAATTAAAAAATATTAATATTATAAAAAAAAAAATTAATATAAATTTTACTTTAAAAAATATAACGTATTTTTTAACGTAATATATAATTTATATTATAAACTAAACTTAAACGATTAAAAAAACGTCCTTAAAAAACCTTTATTAAAAACGATAATATATAAACTGCGAATAAAATAAAGGTATATATAACGCCTAAATAAAAATATAATAAACCTTATAAAATAATAAAAGATTAAAATAAATATTTATAATAACGTTTCGTACCGTTTACTTTTAAATATAATATAAATTAATTAAAAATAATTAAAAAAAAATTTTATTATTAATATTTAATAAATCCTAATAAAAAAACCTATTTAAATAAAATAAATAATAAAAAGAAATTAAATATTAAACTTAATTAAATAGGCGGTTCTTAAAAATAAAAATAGTCCACCTTTTAAATCTATTCTATTTATTAATTAATTAACGCCTTTTTCTCTCTTTTAATCTCTCTACGTATATATAAATATATTAATATTTATACCCCCTTAATCGATCTATTAATATATAAAATTAAATCGTATTTATTTATAATAAATTAAAAAATTAAATTTAATAAATTAATTAATTAAATATTATAAACTTTTATAAATATAATTTAATAAATATTTTTATTAATCGATTAATTATATATATTAATTTAATTTTAAATAACTTTAATATATAAAATTTTTATTTTATAAAAAATATTAATTTATTATTTATATTAAAAAAATATTTATATAAAATTTATTATTTTTTATATAATAAATTAAATTAAATAAATATATAAATTAATTAATTATATAATAATTAATTAATAATAAATTAATAATAATATATTTATTATTAAAAAATTATTTATTAATTTTAATTTATTTATTCTTTATTTATTAATAATAACTTTTTTTTTAATTAATTAAATTAATTTATAATTTTATTATAATAATTTTTATTAACTTTATTAAATTTTATAATTTTTAAAATTTTATTTTTATTTTATATATATATAAATATATTTTTTATTATTTAATAATTTTAATAATATTTTTTATTATTTTATAAAGGACGTTAATTTATTATTTATATTAAAAAAAAATTTATATAAAATTTATTACTTTTTATACAATAAATTAAATTAAATAAATATATAAATTAATTAATTATATAATAATTAATTAATAATAAATCGATAATAATATATTTATTAAATAATTATTCGTTAATTTTAATTCTTTTATTTTTTATTTATCGACGTTTTAATATTATTTATTTCGTTATTTTATTATAATAAATTTCCGAATAGCGATTAAAGATTAATATAGTTTCTTCCTTTATATTTATACGGCTTTTTTTTAATTTTATAAAAACGCGGTATTCGTTATCGAAATTACGAAAGAATCGATTATTATTTTTCCCGATTTTATTTTTATTTTTATTTTTTTTTAAATAATAAAAAAGGAATATAAATATAAAGTTATTTTTTATTTCGGTTTTTAAAATATTATATTATTAATAGCTTTAATAATATTAAAGTATTTTAACTTTAATAAATTAATAAATTTAACGAAATATTTTAA
Organism: Apiospora marii; assembly: GCF_038362585.1. NCBI lineage: Eukaryota > Fungi > Ascomycota > Sordariomycetes > Amphisphaeriales > Apiosporaceae > Apiospora > Apiospora marii. The sequence continues at coordinate 2,147,019 of NW_027117375.1, read as the reverse complement.
TTTTAAAGTATTATAATATATAATTAATAAAATAATTTCTTTAAAATTATTAAAAATACCTTTTATAAATATATATAATATAATATCGTTATTAATATTAATATCTATTATAATATATATAAATAAATATTAAAATTTAATAATTATATATATATTTAATAATATATAAAGGATTAAAATAATAAATAATATATATATATATATATATATATAATAAAAAGGAGAAATAAATTATAAATCTTAAGGAATATTTATTATAAGAATTTATATTTATTTTTAAAAGTTTTTTCTAAAAATTTATATAAAATCGATATTTATATATATTAATTTTAAAAACTTTATTATTTAATATAAATAATTTCTAATAAAATTTAAATTTATATAATATAAACGAATAATTCCTTTTTTAATAATTAAATATAATATTATTATAAATTTCGAATTTATTTTAAACTTTATATTATAAAGGATAATAAATAATTATAATTAAAAATTATAATAAAAAAAGAATTTAATATTTATTATTTATTATTATTAAAAATTTAATTTTTTTAATTTTATTATTTAAAATATTTATTTGTTTTAATATAAAATTATTATTAATTTATATTATTATTTATTTATTTTATATTATTTATATTAATTATATATAATATATTAATAGGCTTTAATAAGAGGACTTATTTAAATAAAATAGATAATAAAGGGAAATTAAATATTAAACTCGATTAAGCAGGCGGTCCTTAAAGGTAGAAACGGTTTACTTTTTAAATCCATTTTACCTATTAATTAATTAATACCTTTTTTTCTCTTTTTATTTTAAGGCGTATATATAAATATATTAATATTTATACCTTTTTAATTAATTTATTAAATAATAATATTTTTATAAAACATTTATTTATATTTATAATCGATTTAAAAAGCTAAAAACCTTATATATTTTTTATATTATTATTAATGTCGCTAAATTTTTAATACGCGAAATTAAATCGTAATTATTTATAATAACTTAAAAAATTAAATTTAACGAATTAATTAATTAAATACCTTAAACCCTTATAAACGCGATTTAATAAATATTCTTATTAACCGATTAATTATACGTATTAATTTAATTTTAAATAATTTTAATATATAAAATTCCAATAATTATTATTATTATTATAAATATTATAATTTCTTTTTATAATTAATAAAATTCCGATAGTTATTATTAATATATATTTATTAATTTAAAAATATTTTTTTTTAATTGAAATTTTAATATATTAAAAAATTAATAATTTTACTTTTTTATTTTTATTTTATATTTATATTTTACCTTTATCTTTATTTATTATTTAATTATAAATTTATTAATCGTTTATATTAAATTTAATATCGAGCGAATATTTTAATATACTCCCCGTTAATATCTTTAATAAATTACTCGGTATATTTAATAAAATAATGTTTCCTTATTTTATAATTTACCTTAATCTTAAAAACGTAATAATTAATTAAATAATTATATTAAATTCGAAATTAACTTTAAATTAACCGTGAAAAAACGGATTTATTAATTAAAAAAATAAATTTAAAATAATTAATTATATTTATTATAAATTTAACGTTAATAAAGAAATAATTTTAAACCTTAATAATTATATTAATTATATTAAAATTATAATTAACGAATTCTTAAATTTTATAAAAAACGCCGTATAAGTTATTTAAAATAATATAAATACCGTATTTAATAATTTATAAATTACTTTATTTAAAAAAATAATAAGCCTTAATAAGGGGACTTATTTAAATAAAATAAATAATAAGGAGAAATTAAATATTAAATTCGATTAAATAGGCGGTCTTTAGAAATAGAAACGATCTACCTTTTAAATCCATTTTATTTATTAATTAATTAACGTTTTTTTTTTCTTTCTCTATTTCTTTATATATATATAAATATATTAATATTTATACCTTTTTAATTAATTTATTAAATAATAATATTTTTATAAAACGTTTATTTATATTTATAATTAATTTAAAAAATTAAAAATTCGATATATTCCTTATATTATTATTAATTTCGCCGACGTTTTAATAAATAAAATTAAATTATAATTATTTATAATAACCCGAAAAATTAAATTTAACGAATTAATTAATTAAATATCCTAAATCTTTATAAATATAATTTAATAAATATTTTTATTAATCGATTAATTATATATATTAATTTAATTTTAAATAATTTTAATATATAAAGTTTTAATAATTATTATTATTATTATAAATATTATAATTCCTTTTTATAATCGATAAAATTCTAATAATTATTATTAATATATATTTATTAATTTAAAAATATTTTTCTTTTAACCGAAATTTTAATACATTAAAAAATTAATAATTTTACTTTTTTATTTTTATTTTATATTTATATCTTATTTTTATCTTTATTTATTATTTAATTATAAATTTATTAATCGCCTATATTAAATTTAATATTAAGTAAATATTTTAATATACTTCTTATTAACGTTTTTAATAAATTACCCGGTGTATTTAATAAATTAACGCTTCCCTACTTTATAATTTATTTTAATTTTAAAGGTATAATAAAAATATTAATAATAGTTTTTTATATATTTTTTAAAAAGGTTTTATAATTATATTAATAATTATTACTATAATAATCGAAATTAATATAAAACCTGTTTTAATTTTTATAAATATAATTATTATCTTAATTATATAATAATTTCTAATTAATTTAACGATACCTTCCTTATTTAATATTAATATTAATTATTTTATCTTAATTAATATAAAATTTAATATAAATTTTATTATTATAATTATTATATTTAAAATAATTTTATTTATATTTAAAGTTAATATATTTATATTAATTATAAACTTAATTTTTATAAATTTATTAATATTTATATTTAATTATATATTTAATATAATCGTAAACTTTAATAATTATTTATTTTTAATTTCCTTATTAAATAATTTAGTTTTTAATAAATTTAAGATTATAAACTTATATTTTACTTTTAATATTAATAAACTTTAAAATTTCCTGAAATAAAAAACCCTTAAAGGAATAAAAGTATATATTATCAACTTTATTTAAGCCGCTAAATTAATTAAGGTTATTAATAAATATTTAAATATTTAATATAATTAAAAAATTATAAATATATTTAAAAATTAATAAATAAACATTTTTTTAATAAAAAATTAATATAATAAAAAATTAAATTTATATATATACTTTTTTAATTAAAAAAATTAATAAATATTAAATAAAATTTATAATATATTATATAAAAAAGGACGGTTTAAATAAATTAATAAATTATATCCATTTATTACTTTTTTATTTATTATTTAAAAATATATTTATAATAAATTAAAAGTAAAAGCTATCGTTAATTTCTGTTTATTTAATTTTATTATAATATTTAACTCCTATCTTTTATCGTTATAAACCGAAATAATCGATAATATTTATAATTATAAATAAATTATTATTATTAATATAATTTAATTTTATTATTAATTCTAAATTTATTTTAAATTTTAAAATAAATTTATTATTATAAATTATAAAAGTTTTAAAAAATCGATAATAATATTTATAAATTTTAAAAACTTTATAATATATATATAATAATTTATAAATAAATTATTAAAACTATATAAAATATTTTATTATATTTTTATCGATAATATTATAATTTTTTCGGAAACTTTCGAAAACTATATTTATTATATTTATACGATTTTTAATTTATTTAAATTAAAAAATATTATTATAAATTTAAAAAAATCTTTTTTTAAATACTTATTAATTAAATTATTAAAATTTAAAATCGATATATTTAAACTTTATATAATTAAAAAACGTTTTATAATAATTAAATAATTAACTTTTTTAATTAACTTATAAAACTTTAAATAATACTTTAAAAATATAAATTTTTTTAAATATTTAATTCTTTATTATATATAATTATTTAAACTTTTATAAAAAAAAAAGATTAAACTATTAATTAAAAAACGAAAGTAAAATAAAATAATTAATAAAAATTTATTTAAAAAATAAATTTATTATAACGTTACGTTATTTATTTTAATTAAAGTTAAGTTATAATTATTTAAAGTATTATAAAAAATTATATATAATAAAACGAATTTAAATTATTAAAATCCTAAACGGTAATTATTTATTTAAATTAATAGGTTTTTTAAAAGAAAATTTAAAGTTATATTATTTTATATTAAAAATAAATATAAATAATAATTTAATTTTTTAATTTTAATTAATATTATTTTATTTATTATATTTTTAAATTATTATTTATTATTTTTCGAAATATAATATAAACTATTTAAATTTAAAATTATTTACTTTATTTAAATAATATAATAAATAAAAATTATAATATAATTTATAAACTTTTTTATAATTATTTTAATAAATTATAATATAATAAAAGGAATTTTTAATTAAATTATTTTAAATATAATAAATATAAATAAATTTAATTAAAAATTAATAAATATTTTTATTTACTTTTTTTAATATAGTTTTTAAATTTATTATATAATAAATAAAGTTAATTTTATTCCCGATATATTTAATCGATTAAAGGTAAAATAAAATACCTTTAAATAAATAAATAAATTAATTATTTTAAATAAAATATAATTTATTTAAATTAAAATTTTAATAAAATTAAAAATAAAGAACTATATAATAAAAATATATTAAGAGAATATTAAACTTATAAAATTAATTAACGATTTAAAGGATATTATTATAAATAACGTAATATTTAATTATTATAATATAATTCGTTTTAATTATTTATTTAAGTTTTAATATAAATTATTATATAATATTAATATATAAAAAAAGAAATATTTATATATATTTTATAAAATAATATATAAATTTTTATAAATAATATATAATAATTATTACTATTTTAATTTAAAATATATAATAAATTTTTTATTTAATTTTATATTTAAATAAAAAAAATATTATATAAAAAAATATAAAGTATATTATTTAATATACGTAATTAATAATATAAATAAATAATAAAATTTTAAAAATTATATTTTAATATAGCGTAAAGATTTATTATTAATATAAATTATCGTTATTAATTTTATTATCGCTTTATTTAAAATAATTTTAAAAGGAATTTCGTAATAATTTAAAAATAAACTTTATATAATATATTTTCATATTTTATTTATTATTTTTTACTTTATATTAAAATAAATTTTATTTATTCCTAAAAATAAAAAATATATAATAGAAAATTAAAACTTTATTTTTTTAATTATATTTATAATATATAATTAAAGAATTTTAAAAAGTATTATTTTTAATTATAATAAAAAATTTATAAATAATTTTTAAAAAAGTTTTTAATTTATATTATAAATTAATTTATTTATAATTATTACTTAATATCTTTAAAGCGACGGGCTTTTAAAATATAAAAATTAAGAAATTGAATTAATAATTTAATATTAAAATTTTATAAATTCCGAATATAATTAAATTAATTTTATTTTAATATTATAATAAAATTTAAATAGCGCTTTTTTATAAATAATTAAATCGATATTATATAAATAATTATTCGGATATAAATTTCTAAATTTAATAAATATTATTATTAATATCGACGAAATAGAATACGTTTTTATTAATATAAAATTTATAAGGGATTATATTTATAAAAATATTAAGTTTGTTATAAATTTTATTATAATTATAATAAAATATTATTATAATAATCGTTATTATATAATTAATTTCGTTATTAATAATAAAGTTTATTTAAAGTTTTATTACGGTTATAATTTATTTAAAAGATTATTATAGAAATTTTTTTAATAGAAATTTAAACTTTAAACCGTATTTAAAAGGGTTAGCCTTTTAATATATAAATTAAATTTTTTTAATAATTATTATATTTATTTTATTATATTAATTAAATATTTAATACTTACGTTTTAAAAAAAGGATTTATTTAAACGGATATTATTATTATTAAGATTAATTAAAATAAAATAGGATAACGATTTAATTTAATATAAATTAAAAATAATTATTAAATATTAATTTAATCGTTGATATAATAAATATAATTATTTAATTAAATAAAAAAGTTATAATTATAAGTTTAATATTTAAGAATTAAAAAATATTTTAAATAAATTAAAAGAATTAATTAAGGAATATTAATACCGCGAAAAAAATAAATTAATATAAATTTTACTTTAAAAGATATGGTATATTTTTTAATATAATATATAACTTATATCGTAAATCGAATTTAAATAATTAAAAAGATATCTTTAAAAAATCTTTATTAAAAACGATAATATATAAATTATAAATAAAATAAAAGTATATATAACGCTTAAACGAAGATATAGTAAATTTTATAAAATAATAAAAGATTAAAATAAATATTTATAATAATATTTTATACCGTTTACTTTTAAATATAATATAAATTAATTGAAAACGATTAAAAGTTTTTTTTATTATTAGTATTTAATAAGCTTTAATAAAGGAACCTATTTAAATAAAATAAATAATAAGGGGAAATTAAGTATTAAATTTAATTAAGTAAATAGTTTTTAAAAGTAAAAATAATTTACTTTTTAAATTTATTTTATCTATTAATTAATTAATACCTTTTTCTTTCTTTTTATTTCTCCGTATATATATAAATATATTAATATTTATACCCCTTTAATCGATTTATTAAAGGATATTATTAAATTAATTAAAAGTTATTATATAATTAAAATAATAATTATATTTATAAAAATTAAAATAAATTTTATATTAATTTTAATTATTATAATAATAATTATTAATATAATTATAAAACTTTTTTAAAAAATATATAAAAAATTATTATTAATATTTTTATTAATAGAATTTAATTTTTATTTTTTATTAATTTTTATAAATTTATTTATATTATTTATTATTAAAATTATTTAAATCGATTTAACATTTATAATAATATTTATAATAAAGGTATTTTAATAATAAAAATAAAGATTATATTTTTTTAAAAATAAAATAATTTTAAATTTATTAATAATTTTATAATTATATAAATATAAATAAAATATAACTTTAAATAAAAATATAAAATTATAAAATTTTTTATATTTAATTTTATTTATTTCATAATTAATATTAATTTAATATAAAATAAGAAAATTATTAATAAATAAAATATTAAATTTAAAATTATTAAATATTTAACTTTTTATAATTATTTTATTAAAAATAAATTCTTTAATATTATTATATTTTATAAATTAAAATATAAACTTTATTTATTTATTTATTTTAATTTTATTTTTATTAATATTTTATAATTTATTAAATTTCTTTTTCATAATATATTTTAAAATCTTTAGGAATTTTTTATTAATAGAAATTATAAAAGTTTTATTATTTAAATATATATATATTAAATTATTATTAAAAATCGTTTTAATCGAAATATAAAAATAAATATAATTAAAAAGGATAAAAAGGTCGTTATTTAAAATAAATAATATTTTTATATAATAAATTCCTTTTTATTAATATTAATTTTAAATAAAACTTTTAATTTTTTAAAGTTATAAAATTTATTATATATATAAATATAATTAAATAATATATTTTAAAAAAGGAGTTTCTTTATATAATAATAATATATTTATTTATTAAACGTTAACGAAATAAATATATTTAATTTTAAATATTTAAATATATATTTTTTAATTTACTTTTTATTATAAAATATATTATAATATTTAAAATAATTTTTATTTTAATTAAATATAAAATATTTATATTTAATATTTTTATTATTATTAAATTTAAAATCTTTTAATATAATATTACCTTTATTATTATTTATAAAATATATTTTTTTATTATTTTAATTCCGGGAATTAATTTAATTATATTAATTATTATAATTATATTTATTATTTTATTAATTATTTATTTAATAAGGGATTAAATTTCTTTTAAAATATTTTTCCTTTATTTAAAAGTAATATTATTTATTTTAATTACTTTTATATAAATAAAATAAAGTATTATAAAAACTATATTAAAAGGTATAAGAATTAAAGTAAGGAGATAATAATTATAAGGTATATACAATTAAGTTTAAAGTTAAAAATCGATTTTAAATTAAAATAAATTTAATTTTATTTAATTAATTATATTAATTAAAACGTTTTTAATTATAATTACTTTTACTTTAATAATTATATTAATTATTAATATATTAATATAATTATAGGAATAATTTATAATTATCATATAACTTTATATAAAAATTAATATAATATAAAAATATAATATTTTTTATAAAAGCTATTTAATTTAAATATATATAAATAAAGTTAATTAATAAAAATAATTATAAATATTATTAAATTTTAATATTTATTATAAATTAAATTTAAATTAATATAATATAAATATTAAAATTATAATTATTTAATATTCTTATTTAACGAAAGTATTAAATTATTTTAATAAAATATTATTTTAAAGTATTAATATTATTAATTATTTTATAAATAATTAAATAAATAATTATTTATTTTTTAATAATATTATAAATATTTAATTTAAATGTATTATAAAAGATATTTATTATTTATATTAACCTCGTTTAATATAATTTATTTTTTTAAAATATAATAAACTCTTTATTTTATTAAATTAAAACGTTATTTTTAAATAATATTTTAAAAATAATAAAAATTTAATATATTATAAAATTATTTAAATTATTTATAAAACCTTAAATTTATATAAAGAATAAATTAACGTTTAAAAAAATAATATTTTTTTTATTATATATAATATTTAAATTATTAAAATTATTTTAATTAAAATTAAAAATTCTTAAATCTTTATATTTTAAATATAAATTTAACCTTTTTTATACTTTAAATATTAAAAGGTTAATTAAAAATAAAGGTAGATTAAATATAAAAGGAATACCTATTAAAGGTAATAGAATTAATTAATCATTATTAATTAAAATAATATTAATCTTTTTATTTATATCGTTATTAATTTTATTTTTTATATTTTTTCAATTTTTTTAAATAGAATAATTTATAAATTATTAAATATAATATTTATATTATTTTAAATAATTTATATAGCGTTTTTTATAAAATTTAAGAATTTATTAATCGCGATTTTAATATAATTAATATAATCGTTAAAGTTTAAAATTACTTCTTTATTAACGTTAAATTTATAATAAATATAATTAATTATTTTAAATTTATTTCTTTAATTAATAAATCTACTTTCTCGCGATTAATTTAAAGTTAACTTTAAATTTAACGCGATTAATTAATTAATTATTACGCCTTTAAAATCGAAATAAATTATAAAGCGGGGAAGCGTTAATTTATTAAATACGTCGGGTAACTTATTAAAAATATTAATAAAAGGTATATTAAAATATTTATTTAATATTGAATTTAATATAAACGATTAATAAATTTATAATTAAATAATATATAAAAATAAAGGTATAATATAAATATAGAATAGAAATAAAAAAGTAAAATTATTAATTTTTTAATATATTAAAATTTTAATTAAAAAAAAATATTTTTAAATTAATAAATATATATTAATAATAATTATTAAAACTTTACCGATTATAAAAGGGAATTATAATATTTATAATAATAATAATAATTATTAAAACTTTATATATTAAAATTATTTAAAATTAAATTAATATATATAATTAATCGGTTAATAAAAATATTTATTAAATTATATTCGCGGGGTTTTAAAATATTTAATTAATTAATTTATTAAATTTAATTTCTTAAATTATTATAAATAAATTATAATTTAACTTTATATACCGGAATTTTAATAAAGTTAATAATAATATAAAGAATATATTAAGTTTTTAATTTTTTAAATCGATTATAAATATAAATAAATATTTTATAGAAATATTATTATTTAATAAATCGATTAAAAGAATATAAATATTAATATATTTATATATATATAAAAAGATAAAAAGAAAGAAAAAGGCGTTAATTAGTTAATAAATAAAATAAACTTAAAAGGTAGGTCATTTTTATTTTTAAGGACCGTTTACTTAATTAAGTTTAATATTTAATCTCCCTTTATTATCTATTTTATTTAAGTGGGTCCCTTTATTAAGGTTTATTATTTATTATAATAAATAACTTTAATTAATTATTAATTAATTATATATTTTTAATTAAAAGAAAAATATTAATTAAAAGATTTAATTTTTAATTAATATTATTATTAATTAATATATTATAAAATATAAATAATATATTTATTTAAATACCTTTTTAATTTATTATTAACATTAATATTTTATTAATTATAATGTTAAATATAATTTATATTAATATTTTTAAATTTATTTAATATTAATAAAATAATATTAAAATATTATTTAATTATAAAATTAATATATTAAATTATTATAATTTATATATTTTTATATAACTTTAAAATTTATTATTATTTAATAATAAAATTAATATTTTAAAAAACGTATAAATTAATATAAATTAAGTAATTTTAAAAAACCGGTTTTTTAAATTTTTATCGATTTTTTTAAACTTCTCCGAAAATAGTTTTTTAGTAAAGAACCGGTATCTTACCAGCCCTAGCCATAAGTCGACATGTCAAAGAGCCGACCTGGCTAATCGCAACAGAGTCTCACAATCCGGGCTATGTTTCTCCCCTGCGGAACGAATCCCCTCAGTCCAAGTATTCCCCAATGATGCTGTCTAAAATTGCAACATCCGTGGGTGCTGCACGTAGCAGCTGCATGTTACAGACGCAATGGTGACGAACTGGTCCGACGGGCCAGCCCTATTGGCTGTTCAGGAGCCTACTGGTTATCTTGGGGCAGATGCCGGGAGACGGTCGCGCGGCCATCAGCACGCTATTGGACCGCAGCCGCAGCTTTGTTTACCTCCAAGGTTGCTAGCGTAGCCTTCATACCGACAAAAGCGGGAAACGGTGACTTCTTGAAGAAACGCTCTTCGACTGACATCGTAAGCGTACAACCCGCCCGTTGCAAGTAGACAGGGGACAGCTGAGTGATAGAAGTCTCTTTGGTCCATCAACTCCTACGAGTAGGTAGGTAGAAGGCGTTGCATTGCTGGCTTCTGCTGAAGAAGCCAGTGCTCACATCGCACTTTCAATTCCGCCAGGGCTGAACACAGCATCCGTGCCGATTAAGCATTCAGGGCAAAACTGTCTATCCTTGCTAGCCGCCAATGTCCGGATGATCACTGATCAATCTTGTAAGTACGTGCAGTAGTTCTCTCCACCTGTTCCTGGGTAACCCCAGCTATACTGCCCAGCTCTCTCTCATGTGCGTAGAGAGAAGAGCTCGAGGAGTCTACGTACACGAATGTACGTCTGCATTTGTGTCGACATATACGAAGGGGCAACATGTCCTTTGGGGCTGTGTGCGAAAGGGTGGACAATTCCAACCTGTAATTATACTTGGTTTTTGGAAAGGGCAATCAAATACATGTATAGAGCATGTACATCTCCCGAAACTACTCCGATAATACTCCTAACCCAAGACCAAGAGGATATTACAGATGAAATTAATCACTTACAGAATCTGTTTTGTATATGAATACGATCATTCTTTTCCGAAGGGCTCCATCCTTTCGAGATTTGCAACCCTTGACGGTTGGCAGGTCTTTGTCAGGGAGGGGGAGAGAGGAGTGCCTGTTTTATGCAGCTAGTGGCTGATGACATAGCCTATACCAGAATAAAACGGAAACAACTCATCAAACATCGGGGCGCTTTGGCGGAGTGGTTAACGCGATGCCCTGCTATATGCTCTCATGAGATATATAGGTTAGGCATTTCCTTCGGGAGCGCAGGTTCGAATCCTGCAGGCGTCGTTTTTGGCCTAGCAATGTACTTTCTGTCATTTTTAAGTCCATATACTGGATACGAGTGGCCTTGCTATAGTGATATCAGAAGGTTGCTGTATTGTGCCATAGTCACAGTATCCGATCTGTAGGTATGTAGTGGTCGTTCTCTACGAGTGCAATGCCATTTTTCGTGTGCCTTTATTTTTGCCGTCTTATTGCTGGAGCCACCACTTGTATAACGGTTGCTTCTCACACTTTGGAAATAAGTGTGTCGTCGTCGTCGTCGTCATCTCTCAGTCGAAGCCGCATGATAGCACGTGAATGAATGCCTGCATCAATCGAATGGGATGTGCGACGATCTCGCAACACCGAGAAGAGGGTGAAGCAAAAGTAGAAGAAGCCTTGCATCAACACGCGAATGAAGCAACGGCGCTTCTCCCCACCTCTTTTGGGGATTCTGTATTAAGGGACGTGTTCCAATACCTGGCTAATTTCAGCGATGGCGTGACGGCGTGACGAATCTCCGAGTTACACCGTCCCGTCCCACCAAAAAGCGAGGCAGCCCACGACGATGGGGACCTGCGAATGAGACGGCGGCGCAGGACCAAAGTTGGATAGTGAAGATGGGCAAGGCTTCTGGCTTCCCAGAATTTCGAAAATGCATGATCTGCAATGCTTCTGCAGATAAAAAAGTCGTGATGTGCACGGACAGATGAGTCGACCGAAGGGTTCTGCGAAGGGGGGTCCGACTGGCCGGGACGGAATTGCGGAGCCGCTGACAGCCGCCGATTGCCTTGGAGCCAACCGACTTAGCGTCCGATGTACTACTACAACAGTAGGTAGGTAGTCTGTCGGTCATTCTATCTACTACGGCCTGGCCCTCGAGAGGCCGTTGGTAGAGAGGGTCTTGCCGAGAAAAGACACACCACATGGCACACGAACAAGGCCACCACCTACGTCACACAGGCGTGTGGTGCCTGGGCCGGTGCTGGACAAGCTGCGCCTTCCGACCCTTCAAAGGCACGTCAAGGGATGGGAGTCTGGGAGGGTGCTGGGTGCGGATGGGAGGGTGCTCTCTTATAGCGGGCCAGGTTGAGCATCGTATGATTGTCAGGCCACTTTGGCAAATGGGCCCCACACTCACGATCCGGCCAGCCTTTGGGACAGAAATGCCCAGAAAAATGCCCGCTCGAGGGTTCGTCTGTTGACGGACGAAGAAGAAAGAACGCAGCTGCAAGGCTGTCCCAGGGTCTCCCAAGGATCCAGATGTGCTGGGTATATTAGTCAAGACAGGGCAGGCCGGTACTGGCTCCCGATGACGGGCGAGCAATAACCGAGGCCTTGGGTTGGCCTGGGGTGCCTGGTGGCCCATGATGCCTCTGCGACCTGTCTGGCTCGTGGGGATTTGTTCCATTTACCACGTTGGTTAGTTGGGCACACGCGACATCTTCCTTGACCTTCTTCCAATCCAGCCCGAAGACCCACCCAAGCCCATTGAAGAAGCGCCGACAATGGCGAAGGGCCTTCTCTCTCGGTGTTTCATTGTACTTGTGCCGGCGAGCTCATGTGATCTCCCCCCCAAGAAGTCCCTTTTAAAAACATTCTTCCTCCTTCGTCCCATCTCGAAATCGTCGACTTGTAATATTACTACTACTACTCTCTTTTGTCGGTGATTTTTTCTTTAGCATCCATTCCTGCCCATCCCATAGCATCGCTCGATCTGCTGTTATTCCTACACAAACTCAAGTGTCTCTCTCGCACCCTCTCACCCTCTCACACACGCCCCGAGTTCCTCCTTTTTACATCTTTTTTTCCCCCCCAACCCCCCAACAGCAATCATGGTCTTTCTGACACGTCTGGTCTCCATGACCAACTTTGCTGTGGCTTCGTCGGCTCTGGGTTTCCAAGTGTTTGTCTTGTACCCTTGGCACATCACCCTCGACGAGTCGTTTGAGGAACTCAAGAAGGAACACATCAAGGTCCTGGGCGCCGTGTCAGACATTGCGAAGGCGGTAGATCCCGACGAGCGTAAAGGCCTCCAAAAAAGTATCCTATCGCGTATGAGCGCCATGCCCTTCGCCAAGCCTGAAACCAAGCCATGAAGCCCCCCATGGCGCTTCACCTCACATCTGACTTGACCTGACCATGATATCCAAAAAACCATGTCACTTCAAGACTCTGTGACCCCGGCTACGAATGCAGGACTTCGGATGCCCTACCCTGGCCTATACGGTCAACCCCCCAAGAACGATCTACGGGATGGATTGGACTGGACGTTCAAGGAGCAGGGGAAGATATAGACGACGACGGGAGGTTGTAACTGGGTGATTGCCATCACGCCAGCTAATATCGACAAAAACACTTACACGATGCTGGCCGCTGCCCATCCTTCTTTCTATCATGCCCTCTCCGACCAAAGCTAGCTAGCTTCTTGCCAGTCGGTGATGGCGTTTCGACAAAACACAACGTTTCACCAGGACGAGCCACACTTGACACCCACGTTTGATCGTTACGGCGTGTTGGATGGTCTGGAGCAAAGGGGTGTACTGATGAGTTACGATCACCAGCTGACAACATTTGCCCCGTTGGTGGTGTGGATGGACGACCACTACAAGGGAAAGAGACGTCGCCATTGTTATATAATTCTAACTTGGCTCAGGCCCCAGCTACGATTATAGACTTTTTCTTTAGTGGGAAGACTGGATATAATAGACTTTTTTTTTATTACATTTGCTCTGAATGGGGATGCTGTGTGGCTATACCCAGTCTCATCTCACTCGCTATCACTTGTAGTTCTTCAGCCCTGACTCATACGGTCGGCTCCATTGCTGCATGACATAATAAACGACCTGCTGGGTTGACTTCTGGGTTGACGCCGGCGACGTAATCTGACGGGCGGCATAACCGAACGAACATGTGGCTACCTACTTGTAGTAGCTGCAGATACACGTCCGTAGGAACCCACTTGATGCCAATGCCCCCACGCGTGAACCCCTCCTCAGTACCCTCCTGAGGGAGGAGTTTCCATCCACAGCGGCAGCCGTCGTCACACAAGAGCTCTCCACTCACGACCCCTACCTAGTCCCCAATACTCGGTTCGATCGAACCGATGGAATCCGCTCTCTCACGCTGTCTCCACCCTCCCTTAGTATACTGCTGATAATATCCTGTAGCGCGCTAGCTTGGCTACCTAAAGTATCTCTACTTAGTTGACACGCCGCAGGAAAAATGTCGACACCTTCTTCTGATGCCATCACTTTCGTGCTTTCAGAGCAGGAATCGACCGTAATATTTGAACAGAACATCATCCCCGCAGAATTTGGCGGGCTCGAAGAGAATGTCGCCACGCTATTGCCACCATCCCCACCAAATAGTAAGGGGGGAGGAAGTCACCTGTCGCAGTTCTCATAGTGGGTCAAACGGGTGCCGGTAAGACTCGTGCAGCACCGGCCATCAAGAAGGCTTTCGAGTCTGTCGCCATCAGAGGTAAACACAGGCGTAGCAGGGACAGTAGTGTCTTAGCTGAAGACATAAAAGAAGAACAAGAGGGGCCCGTGCTTGCGCACTTCGTCGCCGACACCTACAAGACATACCACCCGGCTTACGCGACCCTGTCCGCCGCAGAGCAAAGAGATCACCAGCCGGGTCGGGCCTCGGCGGCGACGGGGCCTGACGCGCGGCGCTGGCTCGCCATGGCGGCCCGGTACGCCGTGGCGCTGCGGGCCGACGTCCTGCTCGAGTCGGCGTGCCGTTATCCTGACGACTTCGCGAGCCTGGCCCAGACGTTCCACGAGGGCGGGTACCGGGTCGAGGTGGTGCTCCTGGCGGTGCCCGCGGGGCTGAGCAGGCTGGGCACCCTGACCCGCTTCTACCGCCGGCGGCGGCCCTCCGAAGAAGCCGCTGGGGCCGAGTCCTCGCCGCCGCGCCAGCAAGGGGCGCTGTTGCAAGCCCGGCTGACGCCCAAGAAGGTGCACGATGCTTCGTACGAGGGGCTCCTGTACGCCGCCGAGTTCGTGGACGAGGCGTCTGTCGTGGACCAGGTTGTGGTGGTGCGCAGGGATAATCTCGTGGTGTATGCTAACGAGAAGGAGAAAGGGGAGAGGGGGCGCAACGATAATACTGGGGAACAGCCCGGGCCAGGAACGGCAGACGCTCTGAGGCGAGAAAGGCGGCGGCCGCTTCTAGAAGGAGAGCGAGATGCTGCAGCGGATGATTTGGCTCGGTTGAGGAGCATAGAAAGGGGGCCGAGCAGCGAACTATGGACCCAGCTCGCGGACGTCGAGGCGCTGCTGGAGCCTCTACTCGCCGAGACGGCGTCGGTAAGCGGCGAGGAATTCCCAAAGGTAAGACCGCTGGTTCTGCCCAGCCAGACCATGTCTTTGCTGGAACAAGATGGCGGCTATGTTGACTTGAGACTCGGAACATGATTGATTATGTCGGTCCTAATGTGTACTTAAGAGAACAGAAGGTTTCTATTTCCCTGAGTAGTTAAATTGTGGTATCATTTGATTTCGTATATCGTAACAGAGAGGGGGGGAAAAACCCCCCTTCGTTCCATGACCCCCTCTCCCAACCTGCTTTCGTCTACGTTCGCTACCGTCGAAAACTCCGGTTGCTGAGGTACCGAGATCTTACTCTATACGCCCTTGGAGAAACTGGAGCCCCCTACCTCCTGGTCAAAGGCGCTGCACTCGTTGAGGCCGCAGAGCTCGAAGACGTCCCGGACGCTGCCGTCGACCTTCTGGGAGCCGTCCTCGGTGGTGACGTAGCGCTCCTTGATCTCGCCCGTGTCCTTGAGCTCGCGGGCGAACTCGCGCATGCCCAGGTAGACGGCCGACATGCCGCACATGGGCCAGATGACGATGCGGAAGCCCAGCTCCTGGGCCTCGCGGGCGTTGATGAGGGGCGTGACGCCGCCGCCGACCATGTTGAGGAAGCACGGGGTCGGGCGGAGCGCCTCGACGACCTGGCGCATCTGGTCGCGGCTCTGCATGCCCTCGAGGAAGGCGACGTCGGCCCCGGCCTCGACGGCGCCCCGCAGCCGCCGCACCGCCTCGTCGTAGCCGAGCGACTGCAGGGCGTCGGTCCGCGCGATGATGACAATGTCGGACCCCATGCGGGCCCGGGCGTGCGCCGCCGCCCGGATGCGCGACCAGTAGACCTGGTCCTCGACGAGCTCCTTGCCCAGCAGGTGGCCGCAGCGCTTGGTCGTCACCTGGTCCTCGATGTGGAAGCCCGCCACCCCCTGCAGGATGTACTTCTCCGTCGTGCGCGCGACCATGAGCGGGCCGCCGAAGCCCGTGTCGGCGTCGGCGATGACGGGCACGGAGCGGTCCAGCCCCGCGATCATGCCCGCGTTGGTCGCCATGTCGTCGACCGTCGTGAGGCCCAGGTCCGGCTGGCCCAGCCGCGACACGGCTGTGCCGGCACCCGTCTGTCGGTTGGGCGGCATGTGTCAGTTTTCTTTATCATGGCTGCAGTGCACCGGATCGGACATGACGCCTAATGGAAATGGAACGGGGTTCTGCCTTACCATGTAGAGGGCATCGAACCCGACTTGGAGGGCCATGCGCGCCGTGATGCCATCGTGAACTCCCGGGCAGACGACAATCTTTTGCGGGTCGGCGAGGAATTGCCGCAGCTTCGCGGCGCCCTTTTGCTGTGCAGCCATGTCTGCTTGACTTGGATACTTACTTGATGTGCTCTAATTGGCGAAAAACGGGATCTTTCGCTCTGGATCCACGTGCTTGGATCTAAGTTACCGCGTATGTGAGTAGAAAAGCTAGACGGGTCTTCTTTCTCATTCGGCTCTTTTATAGGTAAACATATGAGATCACCATTGAAAACTGGCGCTCCGTTGTCGGACAGCACGGCGTGGGATTCAATATAAATATAGCTTCAAGGAGGGGCGATGAGGTCCAACAGTAAGGCGGAGATGCGGACTCTCTGCGGACTCTACATTTGTGGGTAGCATTTTGGGTCTTTTGGCGAGTTTGGTCGGATTGTTCGGGACTCGACACTCAATCTCCAATACTAGTCTCGACGGGAATAACCACCGCTCGATCTTCTTGGCCGCAATGGCTGTGGGGATCCTCGGGCATGGCCTGCCGACGGCTTGTCACGATGCGGGGAATTGAAGCAGGGAGAATTTCGATGCCGGAGCCCTCGGTTCCGGATCGCAGGTTCTGTCGGATCGCGTATGTTCAAGTAGCCGCCCTCGGCATCGAGTCACACTGATTTGATGGGACGGAATGTGGGATTGGAGGAGGATGTACTCTGGTTCGCATTGAACAATGCCAGGCTTGTTAGTCTACGGGCCTCTTCGGCTTTCCCGAAGCTGACGTCACCAGACAGAGGCTGGCTAGGAGGCAAGTGCTACTGATGTACGCCTG
The DNA here is from genome assembly GCF_038362585.1 of Apiospora marii. Taxonomy (NCBI): domain Eukaryota; kingdom Fungi; phylum Ascomycota; class Sordariomycetes; order Amphisphaeriales; family Apiosporaceae; genus Apiospora; species Apiospora marii. The sequence continues at coordinate 2,128,630 of NW_027117375.1, read as the reverse complement.
CCTATGTATTTCCAGAAAATCTGTGTATCCAGTTAGTTGGCCCTGGACCCTCATGGCCCCAAGCGACCCCGTACAGTAAGTGGGCTAGTACATATATCTGAATTCTGGATTCAGATCCCCGAGTTCGCCCTTTTCGTACTCCGATAGACCGACGTTCCTGACCGCTTTTGCTCGCCCTTTGTTCTCGACCATGATGGCAGCCAGATACGCGGCGCAAGACGCGGCACTTAGTGCGGTGAAAGCAACCCCGATCGAATATCCCTTCTTGAAGTACGGTGGGTCGTCGAACGCGTATGTCGCAATAATGCCACCGATGTTGCCAAATCCAATCTGCCAGGCGGTGCCAATGGATCGCCGGTGATGCCCAGCCAAGTTCCTGCATCACCCACATCAGCTCAGCAAGTGCAAGGAAAAAGGGGTCCGCCCAATCGTCATAAGTATTACTCACATATTGAACCAGCAGACAGTGATGGGCATGGAACCATAGATGCCCATGACGACCAGGAATAGCGCGCCGTACTGCAAGTCCAGACTGTCATGAACATTGAGCAGGATTCCGAAGCCCGCAAAGGATATGAGCATCGGAATCAGAGTGAAGAGGTAGCGGTGTTTGAAGCGGTCGGAAATCGCGGCAATCACCAAGGAGAAGACAAACGAGGCTGCCCACGGCGGGACTGATCGCAGCTGTGTCTGGATGGCGTTGTATTGGTAACTGCAAACGGTCAGCGACTACGGGACACACACCAGTGCGGAGCAGTGAGCTCGAGAGGCACCTACGTGGCAATGATGGTGGGCGCAAAGAAAGCGTAGCCGTATGCCTTGCACGGGGAGTTAGCTTCATCTCCTAAAGCAACGTCTCGGTGGCTTCAGGCTTACCGGGACGATTAGCCCAAAATACATGAGACCGCCGAGGATAACTCGGTAGTCCTTCAGGACAGTCCCAACGTCACGCAAGCTGATTTTTCTTTCCGCGGCGTTGTGCCCTTGATCGGCCCGTAAGCGCGCCTTGACGTATTCGCGTTCATCTTGTTGGAGCCACATGGCTTGTTCCGGGCTGAGGAACATGTCAGTTTTGGGACCAAAGGAATGGGCGACAGGAGCAGCGTACAAGGATGGGAATGTGAATAAGAAGATGAGTCCAACCAGGGCAGTGAGGGTGCCTTCAAGGATGAAGATCCAGCGCCAGCCGTGGTAGCCGCGTATACCGTCCACTGCACCCAGCAAACGTCAGTCAGCGAGGGCCACCCACCCCTGAATCAAGACTTTCCGTAGGGTGCTACTGACTTTTACCAATGGCAGATGCGAGCAGACCGCCGAAGGCTCCTGCCAGACTGGTGGACGAGAAGAACAAACTGTATCGTTTCTGCGCCTCGTCACGTCGATACCACATGCCTGGTTGCCAGTCTTAGCATTATACTTGGCCAGCATGCTATCTGGCACCCGAGCAAGGGGCAAGCATATGACGACTCACTCAGGAGGTAGAAACAGCCAGGGAACATTCCCGTTTCGAAGAGACCAAGGAAGAATCTGCAAGCCGTTAGTCTCAGTCTCGTTCTGGGCCACAGCCGGGGGGCCTCTGCATACCTCGTCGCGAGCAGGCCGGCATAGTTCTGCACCAGACCCTGAAAGATTGACATACATCCGAACCCTATAACACAGCCTGATAGCGTACACGGTGGGTTAGCCGGGAATTTCTCCAAGCGGGATTTGGGGCACTTATCAAATCCTGGGCGTGAACTTCTTCAACAAGATATTGCTGGGTATCTCAAAGAACACATATGGTACAAAAAACATGGTCAAACTGTCTGAGCATCAGAACGTGGTCGCTTGGGAGGGGGCCGGTCCATTCGCCCTCCGTCTACCTACGCTGTGCTATACTGAACCGTCGAGAGGCCCAGATCTTCGCTCAGGTGAAAGGAGCGGGCATTGGCAATGTTGACACGATCCAAGAACGCCAAAAGGTAAAGAATGATCAGAAAGGGCATGAGGCGGAAGTCGATGCGGGCCACGATCTTCCCTTGCGTGGTATGCGCAGGGCACACCACGCTCGCATCGTCGTTATACGGAAGAGCACCATCACTACCGGGATGATACGTGTTGTGGGTGGGTGCCTCGCTTCGGTGCTCGGCTTTCTCTTCCACCGCGCTGGCTATACTCCCCAAGGTCAGTTTCCCTATATATCCAGGAACATCGCCGCCGCCGCCGCCGTTCAGATGGGAGAAGGTACGTACACGAAGATTTCCCGAACATGTTAGGATGAAGCGACCGAGCCAGAACAGGGATGTATTCGCTACAAGAAGCGGGCAGCAAACAGCATCAACCGGTGTGTCAGTAAGCGACAAGTGAGCAGTGGGAGAGCCGCCGAAGAGGGTTTTATTCGATTCGTTCCTGGGACTGCGACGGCCAAGATTAAACACTGGCAACTATAGTGGCGGCGGGTTGTCCGGATCAGAGCGACCAATGAGTAAGACTGCTTGCTGGATAGCATTTAATGGCGAACAGCCGCTCCCCTCCAACACCAACACCAACGCTAGGAGCTATCAGCTAACCCCCATGTCACTTTAGCTCATCGCATATCAAATACGCACGAGCCACCCGCCAAGCCAGTAGTGACAGGCGTTGAGCTTCCTACCTATACTTAACATATATAGGTATACAGAGAGATACGAAGTCATATAGCACCCGAAATACAAGTCTATATACCAGAACCCGATACCTAACCAACCCTGACCCTATTCTAACCCTATCCTAACCCTAACCACTAACCCTAACCACTCTAACCCTAACCGGTCACCTATGCTCAACATATGCTAAGTATATGCTAAGTATATACCCTTTTCCAGGGCTCTCTAAGGCTCTCCAGGGCTCTCCAGGGCTCTCCAGGGCTCTCTCCAGGGCTCTCTCCAGGGCTCTCTCCAGGGCATATTTTCAGCATATGCTCAGCATAGGTGGTAAGCTCAACGCCTGTCACTACTAGCTTAGCGGGTAGCTCGTGCGTATTTGACATGCGATGAGCTAAAGTGACATGGGGGTCAGCTAAAACCCGCCAACGCTAGCACCCTCTCCCATCGCATCGCAACTTGACACCAATGTCTCACAAACAATCGCGCTTTTCCAGTCCTATACGCACAATCCTTCCGCGAAAAAAAAAACCCCCCTTCCCCATACATGCGCCATCATCATCAGACCAAAATCTTCTTCTTCTTCTTTGAACCTGCCTGGTTTTTTTTTTTTTTTGCTCGTCTTCCCCCGCCACTCAGCCAGCCACATCCACCCGTAAGCAGGAAGCCGATCACGCAACTGCGGGCCGTGGGTATTACAGGTAGTTGAGCTGCCCAGAGAGGGGAGCAGGGGGACCTTCCCCAATGGCAAAAGGGCGATGGGGCAACGGGGCAACGGGGTGTGGGGTTTAGCCCATCCATCTTGATGAATCCATCAATGAGCCTTTCCCCATGCTTGCTACTCCCCGTGACAGCAACCGGCTTCTTCCCAAACAATTAATTGGCCCGAGGTAGTACGTGCCGACAGCGTTCTCCTCTTCCGGATGTATATTATTCATATCCGTTCCTACCATCTCATTCATGTGTGGGATCTCAGCTGTGGCGCTGTATTATCGTTATGTAATTAAAGGTAGGTGTAGCATTTGAAGTACATGGTGTGCTCCCGAACGATTCGATATCCGAATGCTTGGTACACCAAGAAATGTGCTGGACTGCATACCTATCCATTCTGGCCGCGCCATTTTGCACAAAAGAAGACTCGACGGCCCGCCCAATCTTGTCACCTCCGTTCGTTCGGCAGGCAGCTCGTGACAGCTTATCTGACCTGGCTTTGAAGCCTGCCGAACCGCCTCGATTAGGCAGCTCGTCGCAGTTCACCACAATCTGGGAATCATCGGTATATATGTATGTATACAGAGCACCAGTCTGTTCTTGGCATTCAAGTATACAGGAGTTTCGAATTCATCTGATAAGTCTAAACAATTACTCATCCTCGTCTGTATTAATCAGATATCCGGATAATCGGATAACGAGAGTTTACACTGGTTTTGGTGGCGCAGAATACCATGTACGTGAGTAGATTTGGGCATCTAAGTTTCTAGGTTCTTATCACAAGCCGTCCTGGGCGGTCAAAGGGATAGTCCTCTGCACACATAGCTATAGGACCATAGGACCGAAACCTGCCCTGCATCTTCGGGAAATCTTTGAAACAATTCTTATCCTGTTGCAAGTTGGAAACACTGTTAAGTGCTTAACACTCTTGAAATAGCGAGGTGATTAACATCGTTCGTGAGAGAGCCTTAAATTAAATACCTCTCTATCTATAGCTAAGTACTCACATCTACGGTAGACCCGTGTGATTGGAAATTGACCGCTATTTATCCTTGGCGAACTGAATTTGCATGAAGGGTCTGCGAGAGCTACGACAAGATACTAGTGCACGGAGAAACGTGTCCGTGATACGTTTGCTTACACTCGGTGAAATTGATATCATATCATGACGAGCCGCGCTCAGAGGATATGACTCGCAAGATTGAATCTACAGGTGACTATTGGTATAGAAGAACTTGGCCGAGCAACGAGGGATGGAGGATTGTGGGAATAGCCAGAAAGGATATGTATGGCATTATCGTTATCAGACGCTGACTGCTTACCTACATACATACCTTGCGAGCGAAAAAGGTGAGCCTCGGTCGCCGGCGACCCATCTACGCATGCAAGCATAGACACGCAAGGTCATCCTAGGCCCCAACCCTTCCAAACGGATCACGCAATTCGCGCCCCGAGACTCGAGAGCCGGCAAACGGCCGAACAGGGTGGGCATTGGATCCGGTCGATGGATATTAGTCTTCTTGGTAGCAACCCGTACTTTCTTAGCCAGGGCAACGGGGGTGTCGAGTGGTGACGTAGTAGCAGGCATAGAGAGAGAGCCTGGGCTGCTGCTATCTAGGTTTTCTAAGTAAAATCTGCACGTGTAGGATTCGAGAGACGTCTCGGGTAATTCAGCATTGAAGGGAGGCAATCACAATGGTCCTTTCGATGTACCTGGAGTGAGTGGTAGGGTAGGTAGGGCATACAACGTAACACTGCGCGAGCAGGTGCAGGAGGCAGGAGGCTTGCACTCCCGCCAAGGCCTCCAGCTTAGCCTCACATCCTATTTCTGCTGATCCTTGGCGTGCAGACATGAAAGAAGCTTCTTCGGCTTGTCCGCCCCGTCATTCGATCATTGGGTTCCCTCCATCTCTGCGTAACTTGAGGCACACTTTTTATGTAGGTGGTTACAAATCTGTCGATTTCAGTTTGCAGAATGGATAGATCAATCTTTTTGAACAGTGGGGCCTCCCGTCTTGAAAGATGGGAATTCAGGATTTCCGACATGGGCAAATATTTTAGTATGTGCATTCGATGGCCTGGTGTTGCCGGTACTCAGTACTGTAGGTACTGCCATCAATCGATTGATCCTGGTCGCACTAAGCCCATCCACCAGAGGATCCCTCCCCACGCACGGATTTCTAGTACCTACTCGAGCAGGACTCGAGCGCTGTGTTTTGCGGGAGAATGCGGGCGCCACTCGGCCTCTTCGACCAACGACTGTGCTCTGTGCTGCTTCAGAGGGCCACACCGTTGCCATGATTGGGCCATGCCAGGCCTCCACTCTGTGTACCTCCAGGACTGCTAACCTTAGGCCAGCACGTCATTTCATCCGCCCTCTCTCCTCTGTATCCTCTGCCACGGTGCCACCTCTTGATAAACCTTGTACGAAAGGATTTCCTCGATCTACGCACTCGGTGGGTGGTAGTCTGTACTTTATTCCCTGCCCTGCCAAGGTGTAGGTATGTATGTAGTCAGTCACTGGCAGAGACTGGCTTGTGTCAACATGAGATAGATCAATTTGATGGAAAGAGGCCCCCTCCCCAGATACTAAAAGCCCCATCCTCACCTCTCTCTCTTGACTTACCTCCTGGCCGGATACACCACTATACCTACTGTATCGATTCTCCGTGGCATTCCCAACATCCAGATGCGCAACCTTGTGGTCTACTTATAGCTCGAAATCCGAACTGCCTTGTTCCGGCCACACGCCCGCCCGCCCGACTCAGCCTTTACCCTGTGGCATCCCCAATTGCATCTCTACCTAGCTGCCCCAAGGCGCCTTCGTAAACTCAATTCGCCATGATGGCCAATTCGTCCAAGGAGGCAGTGGACGAGCGCAGAGTCGACGGCTACGATGCCGAAGCCACGAGCCGGGAGACGAAGCCCACGGGATGGGCAGCCTGGTTTGGCGGTCCGACCGTCAAGATCGGGCCCCGTATTGCGCCCGTGGTGGCGCCTCTGAACGCCAATGTCAACACGTCGGACAGCGAAATCGATAGTAAGGACATCCTGATGAAGCAGATCGAAAGCGAGGAGAATTCGGCCATCCAATACCGTACCTGCAGCTGGCAAAAGGTTCGTCCAATCCAAGCTTTCTTGGCTGTCGATGCCGAGACGGCAGCCAAGCCATGGCACAGCGCTAACATGGTTGTGAATGGAACGCAGACTGCCGCATTGTTGTTCTCCGAGTACATATGCCTGGTGAGTACACATTGGTCCCTATGAGACTCTCGAGGCCGCTTTTGCATCCGGCGACTGCGGCACGACCGAGTGCATCATGGCTAACCCTGGTTTTTAGGCCATTATGAGTTTTCCGTGGTCGTACAGCATCCTCGGCCTCGTTCCTGGGTAAGCTTTCTTGGCTTTTTGGCCATCTCTTGGCAGGTAGCCTTGACTGACACCAACACCACCCCTCGCTAGTCTCATTTTGACCGTCGTCCAGGCCTTGATTGTGCTGTATACGTAAGTGTCCCTCTGAGCGTGTGTGCACAGAATCGAGGCCGACTGACTGACCGGTATAGCTCGATTGTCCTGTGGGAGTTCTGCTTGAGGCATCCCGAGGTGCGCGATGTCTGTGACATTGGCCAAATGCTGTTCTGGGGGAAAAAGTGGGCATGGTGGGCCACGGCCATCATGTTCATCCTGAACAACACCTTCATCCAGGTAGGCCTTCCTCTCGGATGTGTGAGACACATGCGCTGACGGTTCGAAAGGGGCTACACATTCTCATCGGTGCCAAGTACCTGAACACCATGGTGGGCCCGGAGTCGAGTGTTCATTGCCAAACCGTCGCGTTTGGCATCATTGTTGCCCTCATCTCCTGGGTGTGCTCGCTGCCGCGAACCTTCGAGATGCTCTCCAAGCTTGGCACAGCTTCGGCCTTCTTTACCTTCATCTCCGTCATCCTGGCCACCGTGTTTGCCGCGATCCAAACGAACCCGGCCAATTTCCACGAGTCCCCGGAGACCAGTCCTGCCGGGGCCGCCCTTCCTTTTGGCAGTCCGATTGTCACCGCGATTCCCATTGCAGGCACGACTTTTGTCTCGGGGCTCAACGCCTTCCTGAACATTAGTTACACCTTCATCGGCCAGATTACACTCCCCAGTTTCATTGCCGAGATGAAGGAGCCCAGAGATTTTCCCAAGGCTCTCTGGGCTTGCACCATTGCGGAGATCCTCGTCTTTAGCATCGTAGGAGCCGTCACTTATGCCTATGTCGGCAACCAGTACATGACGTCCCCAGCATTTGGATCCCTGGAAGATCTGTACAAAAAGGTGTCGTTCTCATTCATGATCCCAACCCTGATCTTTCTGGGCGTCTTGTATGCCTCGGTCTCGGCTCGTTTCATCTTCTTCCGCCTCTTCCAGGGCTCGCGCCACAAGAACGACCATACGCTTATCGGCTGGGCTTCTTGGTCAGGCATTCTTTGTAAGTGCATCCGGAGCATATGGCCGAATACAAGTTACTAACTTCAGGATAAGTGGCCACCTGGGTCCTCGCGTTCATTATCGCAAATGTCATCCCCTTCTTCTCGTCACTACTATCACTCATGTCTTCGCTTTTTGATTCATTCTTCGGGTTCATCTTTTGGGGAATTGCGTACTTTCGCATGCGGAAGGCAGATGGCTCTGTAGCCCTCCTCGGAGATAGGTCGTTCCGTGGTTGGTTCGAAGGAATCCTCAATATCGTGAGTATATTGCAAGACGCCATGAGGCCAATACAGTGGAAAACTTCTCTCACTGCCTTCTCCGGCGCTGCACCCCCCCCCCCATCGCTTCGTGGTTAAGTAATACAGCCACTAACACATTTTAGATTATTGTCCTCACCGGCCTCTTCTTCCTTACAGCTGGAACCTATGCCAGTGTTGAGGGCATCATCGAAGAATTCGAGGCAGGCACTGTGGGGAGTGTTTTCCAGTGTGCAAGCAACGGGATTTGATTTTATGCATTTTTTTTTTTCTGACAAAAGCTTTGTTTTGATTATGACTCACGGGACCGCCAAACCGGAAAAGGCACAGGGGTCGAGGCCATATACTTAAGAGCGGTATATACCAGCGCGTCCATCGAGACGCACAGCGAGAAGAAGCAAACTCGGAGGGCTTTTTTTTTTTTTTTTTTTTTTTTGGGGGGGGGGGGAATACGCACGACGGGCTTGGGGATCCCCAATGTTTTGGCTACATCTGGCACACAGCGCTGTCCAGTATAGTAAATGCACAAAGAAGCGATTCACTCCACGGTGGTCGCTTCGAAATCATCGCCTGCGCCGCAACCGCATCCAGTGGATGCCTGACTTTCACCACGAATCTTGAGGATTAGACATCTTCTCAACCCTCCAGACGACCACAACAACCATCACCAAGACCCCCACAGCTAACTTGACCGCAGCGTCTAACCTAGTCCGATTCCTTTCTTTCTTCTAGCGTCCTCAAGAAGTCCATCCTAACCACCTGTTCAAAGCCTGGAGCACCGCCCCTTTCCCGCTATACGATTGATCGATCAAGCCGACACTCGAGGGCCGTCAGCCACCTCGTAAGAAGGCCCGCGAAGAAGCCGAGGAGGAAGATTTGGTGTTAACTGGCACGACTAATCGTTAAAGAATATTTCACCATGTAGGTCCAGCCCCTTGATCCTTCCAGAAAGCAGGTAAGTAAGTAGTCTGCAGCATGCCGACGTACACAGAAGTCAAGTCTAGTATCTATCAGACTTATCTATAGCTACTCCTTCCGTCATCTGCGTCTGGAACACCTCTCAGGGAGTAGAAGATGTAGTGCCCCATCGTTTCCATACTTGACTTACACAACATAATGAGCGTCTACAAGGCAAGGTTTTTAGGAGCAACAACACAGGCTTGTTGGCCCTGAGTTATAACCTTGACAGTACATTCATGACAAGGTACCTTGTGGATTAGAGGTGGTTGATTTCTAGATAAAACCTTCGTATTATATATGACATGGGCGATTCCTAAGTCTCTTTTTTCGATTGGACGGCACCGCGACCATCAACCCGACGACGTAGTGGTATAAACGGGAAATGGGCGGCTTGTTGCCGACTCTTTTGACATTATTAGTCTGTGTTTTGTATGTATAGAGTGCAAATCTCTCTCCTCTTTTTCTCAATCATGCACGTCAAAATGGGGTCCTGGGGGGTATCCATAGAGGGCAATAGGGCAGCCATACATTCCACCCGACTTCTTGTTCCGCCCTGCAACTCCTGTGCCTTTGAACAAGACAGCACATCTGACTGACCGAACGACAACCAACGGGGAGGCGGTCCAAGAAAACCAAAATAGATTAGAAAACCTCCACACCGCTCGAATCATCCACCAACGAAGAACTCCCAAGTGAAACCCACTCCGTACTCGCTGAACCAGAACAAATGTGACCGACCCAATCTGACCCAACAACCACCGACTTAAGCCGCAATGCCTCTGGGCTCGAGTAAACGATGGAGCTGAAGCCAAAATCGCGCAAGAGCAGCATATTCCTACGATTGCCTAGCCCTTTCTTCATGCGTTGTGTGTACAGGCGGCGGAGAAGTAGGAAGGGGTACGTTTTGTGGTTGAACAGACTTCTGCATCGCCTCTTCCACAGCACTCGGGCCGCGCCTTTCCTCCTCCTCTCTCCTGAGGTCGACACTCTTGTTGCGGATAGGGAGGGGGCCATGACTAAAATCACCAGGAGGTGACTTGGTCCTCTTATGGTCGTGATTCTCCTTGGCTTCACGATACTTGGTCTTTATCCAACCCAAAGGACCTCGTGCTTCATCCCTCGCATCTCGACTTCCAGCTTCGCTCTCTGCCAACGTGGCAGCAATGTCGGATGATTCGCCGGTCCAGCTCTTCCTAGGACGGTGTCCGTGACCACCACTTCCGATGGTGGACGTGCTCGTTTCGGCATGGCTATTGACCCCAAGGTTTTGGGTTTGGGCCGTTGCTGCATTCGCTAATTCTTCTTTCTTCCTCGAAAAGCGCCAGCGTCGCTTTCTCTCTTGTTCGGCTTGTTCAGCCGTCGGCGCAGGGAGACTGTCATACGCATGGTCCAAATCAGAGCCATCGTTATATGATGAGTGCAAGGAACCTGGCGGCGAGCTCTTTGGCTTCAAGGTCTTGGTTGGTTCCTGTTGGACGGGAGCCGTATCCAGTGTATTAGTCGCGGGTACTTGAGAGGCCCTCGGCGTAGGCTCTGACGGGGTTTCAGTGGAAGCACCGTTCTCGGTCGGACTGGTTTCCGGACGAGGCGCTTTCTCCAAGGGGTTGGCCTGCTCCATGGGGTTCGCTGATTCGTAAGCAGGCGAAACGGCGCCACCTGAATGAGGCAGCGATGCTGTAGAACTTTGCGCACTAGGGTTAGTACTACCGGGCATTCGCTTTTTCCGGAGCTTGTTTGGCTGCCGCTTCTCCGGGTCGGCTCCAGGCGAGCGCTGGAACAAAGTCGGCAAGTTCTTCTCGCGGCTCGGGGTCTCCACCGGTAACTCAAGAAGTCTATCCTGGCTCCGCCCAGCGATATGGGCAGCGGGCATGAGTGTGGCGCCAGCATTGGTCCGGTTCCTTTCTGATGGGCTGGCGACTTCTTCTTTCACGGTTGGTGGGTGACCAGCGGGACTGGGAGAAGCCGGGTCAACGGCAACTGACGGCGATTCTTGACCTTGACGCTGGAAACGGCCAGACGATATGTGCGGCGATTTCTTGGAGGGGACGGTGTTGCTTCTCCCAAGACTGCCAGCGGGAGTCGTGGCCAAACCAGGGCTTCCAGGCGTGGAAGCGCCGTTGGAATGGCGGGAGTGCCTGGACGATGTCGAGCGATTCCGGCGGATTTTCCCGTCTCGGCTGACACTGTCAGCTGCCGCACTAGCATTAGAGGAAGATCTATAAACTCCTGAGGCAGATCGCTTGGGTGCAGGTGTCGAGGGAGAGACGACAACAGGGGGGGCCGGTATGTATTTCTCAATCACTTGCTTCGTTTTCTCGTCCGCGGCAGTCCCGGGCATGCCGATCAAGAAATGGTCCTGATTCTCAATAAGAAAGATGATAACGCATTGGTTGAGGCGGTACTCTTCGGGAGCCATGGCATGGTTTGGGTGCGACAGCATGCCGGGCTGAAAGATAGCTGCTAGATTCTGAGCAGTCATGCGATTCTCGTCGGCCTTAGCGGCGAAAACGGCTAACAGATCGAGGATGTATAAGAGCAGCTGTCGGTTGAGGGGCGGCAATGCCTTGATGAGGTCCTGGTACTGCTTGATGGCTTCCGTTTCATCGAAATTGTCGACCAATTGGCTGCCTTCAATGTCACCTACAGCCTGCTTGGTATGCCCTCGCAAAGGATCGCGGAACTTCTCGTACAGATCAAGCGGCACGACAGGCTCCGGCAGGTCGTTCAGGTAGCGGCGAAGAACGTTGGCAGCATCGTGTACCGTATAACCATCCCATACGAGGCCTTTGCCATATCGGTCAGGCGAGTCAAATGCCACCTTCAACTCCTTGATGCGTTTCTCTGAGCCGCTGAGCCGGAAAATACCTTCGATGCCAGTGGCTGTTGCATACTGGTTGTAAGCCTGTGTGTTCTCTCTCTCTTTGGCTGAGTGATCCAAAGTTGTGTGGTAGCTTACCTTTTTCTTTCAGAAACACGCCGCATTTGGCCACCACTATGGGCACATAACCATAGATATAGCTCTGACCGTTGTCGTCGACAAGCGATATAGCAACATTGGCGTAGGTGATGCTTTGTCGCAATGGCACACCAAAGATGCCTTGCTGTCGGGCCTCTGTAGAAAATGCATAGTTAGCACCATAGCCCAGCGTCATCGCAGCTGGGAGGCGTGGGTAGAATGGGCCGGGTTAGGCCCCAATATGGTCCAGTACCGGTCCAGAAGCTTGCCTGCTTGCATTGCGATATTTGCCCAAGCAAGCAAGCAAACATGAGGTTGAACGGGCGGAGCAATGCAGAGGACCCAAACCAGATTAATCCAGCAGCAATCGCATCGATGCGACTGATGCCTAGCGAAACTGGGCGGGTGCGAGGAAGAGTGTTCAAGTTTGCCTTACCTTGGCTCTCTTGGTGTCTTGACTGAAGCTGGAACCTTTTCCACCACGACTTCAAGTCTCGCTTGCTGGGCGGCGACGCAGTGTTTGTAGAAGCGGACGGCTGGACCTGGTGTTGGAGCTGTTGGGGCAGTGGTTTAGACGGGGATGCTGCTGCAGACGTCATTTCGTCGACAGTGACGCGCAAGTAAGCGCGATGCAGGCGAGATGAGAAGCAGACCTTTGGATCGCCAATCTACAACAGACAAACAATGTCGGGTATATGCGATTTGGATGTTGGAGCCCCAGGGCGGTCGGCACGTGTATGCTGAGTGGCTTGGTTGGATAGTCGAGTAGTCGCTGCCGCCGTGGTGGCCGCAGAGAAGGTGGCAGCCGTATTGGGTGGATGTTGGTGAGACTGCAATGCGACGAGGCGAAATGCGACCGGTCTGTGTTGGTGGCGCTGTTGGCGAGGTTGCTTGCTGTCTTTGCTACTGGATTGCGACGAGGCCCGGTGCTGTGCATTCGGAGCAAGGAGGGGATTCGACGGTAGGTCTGGGAAGAGAACCCCTCGGGCGACGATCCGACGGGGGTATGGTTCTGAGCGTTCAGGTACGTGCGTGAGTAGTGAAGTTCGTCAGGCGAAAGGAATGAGTGAGACGGACAGTCGAGGATGATGGAAGCAGTGTCGCTATTTTTGGACCGAATGGATTGGAGAGGTGACGCGAGAACAACAGGGCCCGTCTATCTATGCTGTCGAACGGGCTGTGTGGTACATATGGAAGGCAGGGTGTGTGGTGTGGGAGTGGGATTGAGCGAGGTGCGACGAGACTGGATTAACTTGACTTGACAGTGGGCAGGCAGTGTTGGTTGCTTCAAGACCAAGACAAGACAAGACAAGACAGGGCAGGCAGGCAGGCAGGAAGCAGGCGCTCTCGCGCTCTCTCTCTCTCTCTCTCTTCTTTTTCTTCTTCTGCTTTTGCCCTTTCTCTTTCTTTCTCCCACCGGCTGTCAGGCTCGGGTCTGATCTGATCAGGTTCAGGTCCGGGTCAGGATGCAATGCAATGAAGGAGGTAGTATGTACCTACTTTGACGGTAGCAATTGGGGTTGCGACTCAGGTTAGGCACAGGGCTGGGCCTTTGCCTTGCTTGAGAGAGTGCGAGCAAGAGTCTGGAGTCAAGAAAACAAGAGGGCGGCGGGGGGTTTGGATGCACAATGATTTGATCGATGGAGGTGAAGGTGGTACTGTACATGTCAATCCCGGGACCCAAGGCCAGAAGCCCCAGAAGCCCAGGCGCCTCGATTCAGGCTAGCAGCCACCTTCCAAATTGCTACCTAATGTACGGGGGGTAAGGAGTAGAGTATGCACCAGCCAGACAAGACGTGCTAGTAGGAGGTAGGTATGTATGTACGGTAGAGAGGCATTGGATTACTCGCACATACATAACGTTTCCCATGTTGATCACTCGTTCATTGGGTGGGCATTCGTTCGTTCGATGACCTACATAGGTATCAATGTTACCGCACTGTATCCTGGATCACGTACGCGTAGCAGGTAGGTAGTCAGGTAGAGTCCCGTCCGTCGACTTCACCCGCCTGCAGTCACTTCCAGTGTCTGTAATAAACGCCATCCAAACAAAGAAACGCACACATCACACTCCAGGAATCCTACCTCCTTTTGAATGCCAAGCAAATTCTCATCTCGGTAAATCCTCCCATACCTATGTGAGTGTCATAGAGTTTCAAAAGCCCTCGTGGTATCTCGTGTATGCAGTTCCCAAAACTCTGCCCGTCCGTCTGTCTACTCTCGCGTCGTTCTTGCTGTGTTGATTTGAGTGTTAGAGTTGGCGCACTCGGCAGCTATGTATGAATGAAGTATGTTGCTATTACGTGAGTTCACCCCTGTGTTCATGCCTTGCCCAACGGTAGAGACTTACATACATCAAATGTGGCCTAGGCGGTAGGTCCAGGGGGGTGGGTAAAAGGGTAAGACAAGTAATCTGTGGTGACTCTCTCCCTCCCTTCCTCCCTCCCTCTCTCTTCCGCTTGAAGCTGTCTGTCGCACTACATCCTTTCCGCCTCACGTGGCTTTGCTAACTGGGTGGTTTTCTGGCACCAGTCCACTTCAGCCGTCTGATCTGATTCCCACTACTCCGTACAGCTATTAGCTGGAATTGGGGGGAGGCCAGTGAGAGGGAGAGAAACTGTTCCCATTTCCACAATGCGAACGTAACCTTAAAAGCCACATGCTTATTTCATCATTGTTCCTTTTTTCTGCTTCTTCTCTTTCTGCCCCCTTATTCTCTTTCCTTCTCCTCAGGCTGCTTGGCACACAGTCAAGATGATTACTGCTGGCGTACTGTACAGACAGACCGTGTGTGCACAGTCCTGCAAGCTTGCAAACCATCTGTCGTGAGTCGGGTATGTAGCGTTGAAGCCAGGATTCGACGGCTCTAGTACTGTCGGCTGCCGAAGACAGTGTTGATCAGGAACACAAATCTAGGAAAATTGTCTGGGGAAGGGCAGAGATAACAGCGGGGGCCGAGGCCGAACCCAGAAGCACATGTGGCTTGACAGGGTTGAGAAACAAGTCCTGGCCACTGAGTACCTACCTACCTACCGCCCAAGAGCCAAACCATCATGGAATCGTCCAGGTTGAAACGGGCCACTGGTATGTCATATGGTAGGATGCTTGCCTTGCACACACACACACACAGCCTGTCAATTCCAGCCAGCTTTTTGCATCAGAAACGTCCCCCAATGGCTTAGTGACCTTCCTTGGGTGTCTGCAAAGAGGTTAGTTGCAAAGGGCAATTCATTCTTGACGCGGCCAGACGTTGCCGACTTCCGTGGCAAAGTACTTGACGTTTCCGAAAACACAAGACCAACCCGTCCCGGATGTACTACTGCTGTTACTGCTGCTGCTGCTACTCTACTAGCTCTGCGATGTGGGCTGTGGACTCACTGGACTGTGGATTATGGACTCTCAAGTCCACTCACTTGACGGCATCTTCCAGCCCGCCATCTCCACGGCGTTGTCGTTGTCGTCGTTGTTGTTGTTGTTGTTGTTGCTGTTGAGTCACAGCATGCACAGTCTGCCAACCATTTACTCCCACCATACCATTGTGACCATGGATTTTAATTGGCGCACAATCATTCGTTACCTGCTGTTGCTGCCATGTTGCAGGCACTACACGTACATGGGGAACCAGCACGCACACGCACACGCACGCCTCTGCTCAGTGGAGGCATCGCAACCCATAGGTATGGAGAAAGACCGGCGTCATTTTTTTTCAGGGTCCCCAGCCTCGTCGCAAACCGGACTTGGCAAGTTGGCTAGGGCCCCCCTCGTTAATCGGGGGGTCCTACGTCGCAGATGACGTCTACCTGCCCTCTGTCAGCTACCAGCTGCGTACCATACAGGATTGATTTGACTGACCTGAGTGGCATATGCGAGGGAAGCGGCCTGTCCAACCTCAAGCTGCGGCTCGCAAAACGGTCTCCGGCTTGCACAGCCTTAGGTCCCATGCACGTTCGGATCAGGACAGGAGCCAAGCTGCACTGGACTGACGAACAAAAAGGCTCGGGTGATGCCGAGCGATATAGGTACCGTACTGTAAGAGGCACCGACCTCAGGCCCCCCCCCTCAACTCTCCTCCCGGGTCTTGGATCGTGGGGCTGACCTAAAACTCCCCCTCTCTCAAAAAAAACCACCTGCACATGCACCATGACAACAGTTTGCTGCAGGCGACGAATTCGGTGCGACTCTCCGGCTGATACTACCCATGTCGGTCCCTCATAGGACGGGCGGGCATTGTTCCTTTTTCCCTCAATACCAACTTGCCTAGGCACATTTTAAGCTTGGAATCTACCCTTTTTGCCGCCACTCATTAGATACACAGATGATAGATCTCCTACCAGCCTCTGTCCAATGTGCGCCCCCCTGCCCCTGGTTTGTCGTAGCAAGGACAATAGTGGCGTGGATCCCAGGCCCTATTATTAGAAATCCGTCTTATTCTTGTCTGGTGGGACTTGTGAGCATCTGCATTGAATGCGAATGCGCAGTGAATAATAAAATGAAGAAGTGACCTTTGTCTCGATCGCGTGTGTAACCATCAGCTCATGGATAAGTACTCAAGGTAGCCATGCTTTAAACAGACACAGACTGGATTAGAGGTTCTTGCCTAGAAGAACAGAAACAACAAAAAGTCGGGTTTCACCCTACTGACAGACCCGTTGCTCGAAGTCAATGGCTGATTGGGTAGGTACGCATAGATACCATGGGACGATGTTTGCCATAAACTTCTTGGCCCTGGCCACTCCGCCACGTCGACTGTGTAGACAAGAGCGCAATACTCGGACTTCCTCAACACGAAGCATGTGGCCCCGAACCTGGCTGGCTGAGTTATAGGGCATGACCATCTACCCTGGCCTGCCTCACGATGGCCGAGAGGCGCAGCTTGCCACGCCAGTTTTTCATGTTTGTTATGGCTGAATTTCTCCGCGTGCTTCTACAAGTATACGCCTCCCACGAGAGAAGTGGACTGATTTGACTCTTCTGCCGCCAGCCACTTGCCCCATCACCACCAGTCATGAAAACAGATTGATGGGTGGATGGAGGAGAGATGGTGTCGTACGAAGACGGAATATTAGAGCCAGCATCCCTGGCCATGGTAAACATTGCACAGTCGCACGCAAGCACCATGAAAATGTTTAAGTTTGATATCCTTCTTTATTCGCTGGTATAACCATGCTCACTCCGAGCAGATAGCAATCTCTGTCTCTCATCTACGGTGATAATGATAACTGCCAATGCCGCGAACCCTGACCAATCCACCCTCCCCCCAACCAACCTAATCAATGAGTGTATGCACAAAGGCCACCTTCCATACAGGGTGTATGTATAATTGCGAGGTCGTCCTGTAGGAAAATGACAAGGGGGAAGCTGGCTGAATTGTCGAACTGGTCTAGTGAAGAGCATCCCATCGCTTCACGGCCGCGTCGGGCGCTACATCTCTACTTAGCCTACATTGAGTAGGTTTTTTGAGTGCAGGCGACCTGAAGTTCCCAAAATAACAGTCTGCCCACCAGTCATGCTTGCCTGCCCTTTGCTTTGGGCG
This sequence comes from Apiospora marii, assembly GCF_038362585.1. Lineage (NCBI taxonomy): Eukaryota > Fungi > Ascomycota > Sordariomycetes > Amphisphaeriales > Apiosporaceae > Apiospora > Apiospora marii. The sequence continues at coordinate 2,111,120 of NW_027117375.1, read as the reverse complement.
ACATGAAGTGAATAAATAAAAACAAAAGCGAGCCATGCCGCGATCCGCCAATCGCAATGATATACCATCGAGGCCTGTATACTGAACCAACGCGCCAACGTACAACAGACTCCCCTGATCCAATTGCGTTGTGCGGCATGGCCCCTGAACGACGCCAGACCATGACTCATGTTGCAGTCGACCTTATATGAAAACGCCGCGACTATGAGAAGAAGGGAAATACAAAAGTTGAACCTAGAAAGAAATAAAGGCAACCAAACGCCACTGTATGAGCCCCTTAGAAAAGACAAGACCGAATGGATGGATTCTGTGCGAGGGTCCGGGGGGATCCTGCGCCATTTGTGAATATAGCAGCCGCGGGGCATGGAATAAAATAATGTTGCAGTCTTTATGCATATCATCGTGAGTCGTTATAGAGTATTATCAATATGTTGGAACGCTTCGCGGCATGATTTCGCCGCTTCGCTTCCTTCCAAGGCCCTGCTGTTCGGCCTTGGAAGCATTTGCAATGATTTGCAATTTCTTTTGGAGGGAGGATAGCCTGACAGAGATCATACGTATCACTAGTAACAGTCAGTATCCCATGTCGACGGGCTCGTTGGAAACAAGAACTTACTCTTTTGGACCGCTTCTTGGTCGTCCGTATCGATCTCTGATGCGCCCTCGCGAGCAACGACATCGGCGTTGGAGTTCGTCGCATTACCAGTAAGCTTTCGTGGGGACAACCCTTCGTCGCTGTCGAGGACTGCTTCGAGCATGCGTATTGCAGTGAGATACGAGATCTCGCAGCCCTGTAGATCTTCGTTGGAGATTTCGTTGATGGCGGCTGTACGGCTCATTTCTAGTGCCCTGTCGTACATCAACTTCTCGGCACTCAGGCCAGTGGTCAACATAACTCCGTCTGCTCCAGATGTCCCCATCGATGCCGATCCAAGATGGTGGTTGTTCGGGTGACTCGGATGGTCCTCCGGCAATTTGCGTTGAGCTTGTATCAGTTTCTCCCTCACCAGGTCGGCCTTCTCCAACGTTTCGTTGAAGCGCTTGCGTACCCATTGGACGGCCGAATTTATTCTTACAGCGCTGGTTTGGACAGTGGACGAGTCCCGGGTGAGGTGTGTCGGAGTGTTGCCGTCGCCCTTGCCTTTCCGCGTCCACCAGATACCGGCAATATCCATACACCTCGCTAGCAGTGTCAGCGCCTTGACGTAGAGCACAAGCGCTTCCTCTGAGAGGGCCACCTCAGCCTCAACAGTCAGTCCGTCATCCTCATCCGCGGGTACTTCGTCTGCCGGAATGCCGCCCAGTGTGCGATTTGATGATGGCATGAGAGGCATGAGCTGCTTCAACTTGACCTCGGCAAAACCCCAAACACAGTCGCTTCTCGTCGCATAGTCTTCAATGCCTTGGGCAATCCGGACATCTTCATCCAAAACACCGCTTTGGCGCCCATCCGTCAGAAGTGCGGCGGGCGCGGCTGGTGTCGGATACGTTGGGAATGGATTGTATAGGGGCGGCGATGTTCCTTTGCCGAGCAGATGAGCAGGGTACTTGAAGCCAAACAATCGCAGGCTGGCGTCTTGAATCGCTTTCGAGATGACCGACGTGGTAGAACTGGGACTTCCAGACATATTCTTGTCATATGACCCCCGACGATAGTGGTCCGGTCTCTGGCTCCCCTGGGCAATTTGAAGAGCTTTAGATCGTTCTGCTGGGATTGCACCAGTCGTCGAAGTCGGAACACCTTGCTGTGTTGCTCGTCGCACAATCTGACCGGCCTTTGGGGACGAGCTTCCAGCCTGCGCACCCTGGGCAGCTAGCTGGTCGGCCAGTGCGTTTACCTCCACGTATCTCTTCTCAACGACGACGTAGTCTCGTTCGAACGCAATTTCTTGCGCAACTCTCTCACGCTCATCAGCAGCAGCACTCTTGCCTTTTGCTTTGTAGGGGTACTCTCTCAATGCAGATGAGGGCGAGGGCTCCTCATCTCGTTGAAATCGGTTGAGCGACGCATTGGATAACCCGCGGCGGCGTCGATCCTCTAAAAGCGATGGACGGCTAGGTGCCGACGTGGAAGGAATGGCCTGTGGTCTTCGAATACCGAGTCCAGGCGCTATATCGTCCCGCGGTGAAGACGCCGCCCGTGAAGCGCCACGGGTGGGCTCATCGTGGCCTGGAAACTCACTGGGGCTCGCCAGAGGTGAGGACCTCAGGGGTTTCTCGCGAGGCGACGAAGGAACGCCTTCTTCCCGCCCCGCATCAGCCTCACTGAGACGATGTCTACGAAGGAACGAGGTTCGACTGGGGCTTGGTTGCGGCTCGTCAGTCTTAGACATGGCTCGAGCTTCTTTTGGAGACGGCCTCTGGACACTCGGTATATCGTCTTCTACCAACCCGGGTATAGAGCCGGTCACAACAGGGTGGTTGAAGAAGTTTTCGAAGCTCAGCCGCTCGACAGGGTTGCGCTTCAGAAGAGCCCGTATCAACGACTTCAAATCCGAGCTCACCTGACAGTCTTTTGGGAACCTAATTTGATCATCGGCATTCTCAATCTTCCTTAATAATTCAACATGGTTACTGGCCCTGAACGGGGGTTTGCCAGATACCATCTCATACAGTACGGTTCCAACAGACCATAAGTCGGCTTTTGCATCGTAGCGCTCGTAACGTAGGATTTCCGGCGCCATGTAGAGAGGTGAGCCACACAGCGTCTCTGCCAGAGAGGTGGAAGGTAAGACACGTGCAAACCCGAAGTCGGCGAGCTTCAGCATCGGCAGAGACTCGAGGCCTGCTGCCGGTATCAGAGAGTCGTGGCTAGCACTAAGAATCTTGGGGGCTTCCTTATTTGACGACCTGTACTGGACTGACGGGAGAAGCAGTAGATTTTGGGGTTTGACATCGCGATGCACAAAGTTTCCTTGTCGAAGGAATTGTAGGGCACTAGCAAGCTGCTTCAAGAAGTGCCGATTGACAACTTCGTGAAGGCCAGCATTCGGAACACTGGGATACTTGCGAGCCATCTCGCAAGTAACAGGATGTGTGGCTAGTTTCTCCCTCTTCTTGATGAACAACGATAAATCGCCCAGTTCGCAGTATTCCATGATGAGGTTGATGTGGGTCGAAGATTCGATGCAGTCATGGAGGGCAACGATGTGAGGGTGGCGGAGCTTCTTGAGGATCTGGATTTCGCTATACAGATTGTCCTTGAGCTTCTTGTTCAATCGCCCAAGCTCGACCGATTTGATAGCGACAAGGGCACCTGAAGTCTGTCGTGATGATAATTGTTAGCGCAGGTCTCTTCTCGAGGAGGGTGAACGCCATGACTCATAGCCGGTGCTGTGCTGGAGGCAGAGCAACAAAACAAAACAAAACAACCTCCATGGGAAGAAAACGCTCGCACTTATACCACTGCTGCGGGAATCCTTCCAGCAGAGCGTCTTGTAATGGTTCCAAGTCAGAACAGGAGCGGGCGTGAAGGGAGGACCAACCTGATGCTTGCCAGAATAGACCTGAGCAAAGCTGCCTTTGCCGATCTCTGCACCGATGAGAAACTGGCCAATGGAGTGGTCGCTCGCCCTTGACCGTCGGGAGGCGGACGAGCCTGCCGAGTTGCGGTCCGCCATGGCTTCCTGTGAGTGTATTGACCAGGGACAGGAAAGGCGGTTGACGAAGCCCGCAGGCTTATAAGAGATCCGGGGAAGATACGGTGGCTCGGGTTATCGTCATGTGCACGATCAGATTGTGTTCGATGTGGGAGGATGGATGAGTGGGATGAAAGAGATCCCGACGATTGCGCAAGGCGGGCGGAGTATGATGATATCGAGGATTCCAAGGGAGAAAGAGAAAAAGAAATAGAAGAGTCAGTCAAGTGAGATGCGCGCACTGCCTCGAGAAGCTAAGTCCTCGTGGATGATAGTACAGAGCACGGTACGGATCCCGAACGGTACGACGGTTGTTGATGAAGCTGGGCGTGGGCGCCAGATGATGTAGGTACCTGGGGTGAAGTACCGTAGCAGGCGACCCAGGTTTGGCTTCCGATAGGCCGGGGATGCCTGAGCGAGGCACTGAAAGGCGGGGATCGGCTGATGTGTCACTGGCGCGATCTCTGGCAATCAACTGGGGGCTCAATGGCTGCAGAAGCGCATTCAGATCCAAATGAAAACTGCAAGCAATCAGTCGAGGCGCTGGGCTCGGAGGTGGGAGGGTAATTGAGGTAGGCGAGAGAAGAAGAAGGATGAAAAGAAAGCAGGCGAAAGGGTCACGGGGAGGTGACTCTTGAGGGTGGAAGGATGTAAGTGATGCGCCTTTGATTAGGACGAGCGAGCGACAGAGCGAGAGAGAGAGGTTGCAGGGGGCTTGGTGTGAGTGGGTAAACAGCTAGGCAGTTGGTAGAGAGACGGTGATGTGTACAGCAGGCCAATACTGTCTGGACTGACCAAACAGCTTTGCGCCGTTGTCCAATGGCGGTCCTAAACTGAAAAGGGAACGGTTGTATCGTGTGCTTGCAGCTACCTGTAGTTTGTGGTCGACGGGCTGGTGCTAGTGCAGGTGCGAGCATGCATGTACCGCTGTTAGTCTCAGGCTACCAACCTTGGGGGCCCTGTTGCTTAGGTTGTTATGTAAACGCGTGGTTGTTCGTGGGTATGTGATGTGGTTTTGGTTAGATAATTTAGGGAAAAGATGCAGCATTGAAATATACATACTTACATGCGTACACAGTAGGCAGGCCTGGGAAGTATGTATATAGGTAGCTTCTACAGTCTGGTAGGTAATGTGCAAATCTAGCCTTGGGATGGCGCAACGTCTTATCGTCACCCTTCAAAGGCCGATTCCCATCCGATTATCGATATGACGAATGACTCGAGATGACATAAACCATAGCGAGAAAACTCCGTTTCGACAAAACCAGGTAACTGCCAAGCAGCAACTGTTTATCCTCAGCACAGTAACGGGAAGATAAGTGTACATGTATAGCTATATTGGCGAGGGGATACCGGATAACTTCTTTTAAAATTATCCCCTTAAAGGCTGTAGCGCTGCTTATAAGCTAAATTTACTATATTATACACATTAATAAGTAAACCATGCAATAATTATGTGTTTAATTTATCGATCCTTAAGGTATTTTAATAATATAGCTAAATTAAATAATAATATAAAGTTTAATAAAGATTGATAAATTTTAATATAATATTATTAATATTCGCATTAATATTAATATTATAGAATTATTAAAGAACGATCGTATAATATTAAAGTTTTTACTATTAAAATTAATTATATATTCTCTTAAAATACTTCTTAAATATAAAAAACTAGCTTAATTTAACCCGACCGATATAATAAATAATGAAACCGACTTAAGAATAACTAAGCAACTTAACGTATAACTAAACCTTAAAATTAATATTAAATTTAAACTAATAAACGTACTTAATTAAGCATTAATTATTAATAAATTTTTAACCGACCCCCTCGAACTCATCCTTTTTTTTATATTAAAATAAATTATTAAAAAATAAGTACGATATACTAATAAATATAAACCTAATAATAATAAATACCTAAAGTTATAAAAAAAGATTAATAAAAACGTAAAATAAAAGGAAACTAATATTAATAAACTATATTTATTCCTCTTTACGATATTTTTTATATATATCTATTAATCGTTGAACTTTATCGATTATTAATTAATAAACCGTAAAAACTTATATTATCCTTTTATTAAATATATCTCTTATAATAAATAGAAATTACTATATAAAAAGTTTAAAATATAGCCTTTAAATTAATAGGTTAACTATATGTATAAATTAATAAAAAAGTAGTTAATATATATTAAACGTATATCTAATTAACTATATATACTAGGAACTAATTTATCGGCAAATAAATATATTGTAAAATTTAAAGATAAATCTATTAATAAAATAATAGTTTTTTCCAAATTAACGCTAATAAGGTTTAAAATATAAATGCTCGTATTAATAGGTTACTTTTTATAATAATTATAATATATATTTAATAAATTTAAACTTCCCTAATATATTAATAAACATAGAAAAAAAGTAAGACTAAAATTTTTAAGTCTTATTAAAAAGGACGTTAAATACACCGATAAATCAAAGGTTAATAGTAATAAACTACTTAACAATACCTAATTAATAATACCTATTCTATTTAATTAGTTATTTATTTATTATTTTAAATTAACTTACCATATATATTATAATAACCTTTTTTCTATACTATAATTTTTCCTATAGTTATAAGAAAAGCGTATTACTACTATTAAAATAACAATAAAGAATAGCGGCGCGATAAAAATAATAATAAATATAAAAAAAAAAAGTAAGCACCCTTACATTTAATTAATATATTAAGTAATTAACCCTTAATAATTAAATTAATTAAATTTGTTAACGTAATAAATAACCAGTTATTTTCTTTATAATTATTTACCAAACTAATAAACTAATTACTAAAATATATAAATTATTAAAAAATACCAAACTTTATATATATATTTATTTTAACAATAAAGTTAAAAAAGAGATTAATATTCTTTTTATTATTAACTAATATAATAATAATATAAATAATATTAATATTAAAAATTAAATAAGGGTAAAATTTATTTATAATTATTGATTTCGACGCTATTAAGCTTAAACAATTATATTTAACTTCTTTTTATACGTTATATTTATTAATACATTTATTTTATATTAATTTAATAATATTTATTTAAAAAAAAAAAAAGAATTTAAAAGACTAAATAACGGCAATTATTAATTAAAGCTTATAATATTTCAATAAACGTATCGAGAGCCGGCTTAAATTATTAAAAATATAAGGGTTATTTAACGTAATCTAAATATTAAGTTTATCGTTAAATAATTATATAAAATAAAGCTTATATTTATCCTTTTTTAATTAAAAAAAGTAAGCTATAAGTATTATATAGCCTTAAAAAGGCCTTAAAAACCCCTTAAACTTAAGCTTATTTTAATATTATAATAATTATTTTTTTCCCTATAAATAATAAACCTTTATAACTTTAAATAATATTAATTTTAAACTTATAAAAATCGTAAAATACGCTATTATAAAAATACTTTATTAAAAAACCTTACTTTAGTTTTTTTATAAAAAAATTAAAACGATTTATTTATAATTTATTTTAATCTTTTATATAATAATATAAATTTTTATAAAATATTTTATTTTCGCCGTTATTTTTTTTTAAATTTTATAACTTTTTTAATCTTATTTTTTTTACCTTTAAATTATCATTAATTCCTTTCTTTATAACGATAAAATTATTATTATACTTAATTTTATTTATTACTATATTACAACGGTTTACGCTATTAAAAAATAAATCTAAAAATTATATAAAAAATATCTAAATATAATTATAATAAGGTATAAAAATATTTATTACCCTTATATTAATATTTAAATATATAAATATAAATTTAATTTTAATAAAAAATTATTTTTTAATTATTTTTAATATTTATTTAATTTATTACGTTATAACGCTTTTAAAAATAATTTTATATTTATATTTAATTATTATAATAATAATAAAACTTATATTAAAATAAAATATACCTTTTACGTTATTTATTCGGTATAGTTTTAATATTAATTTATTAACGTTATAGCTTAAATTTTTATTATATTTATAAATAATTATATTTTTTTTAATAAAATTTTCGAATAAATTTATTTTTATTTTTAATTTATCAATACTAATAATAAATATAATATACTTTTTAAAAGCTATAAATAAACTATTAATACTTTTTTATATTTAATTACTTTTTATTATTATTTTATAAAGAATTATTATTTAAAATTTAATTTCTTTAATATTAAAAAAAATATTAAAATTTATAATATTTTTTATAAATTTATTAAAAGTATTTATTAATATTTCTTTAATTTTATAAGTTAATATTTCTATTTATTATAATAAAGTTTTAATTTATAAAATTAATTTAAAAATAAATATTATTTATTTTCCTATTAATATAATAAATAACCTTTTTTTTAAAAATTTTTATAGGTTATTTTTTATTTTTAGCCGTTTTTATTAATTTTTTTATAAACTTTAAAATAATATATAAATTATAAAAAAGTTATTATAATTTATACCCGTCGAAGTAATAATAATTAAGTTATTTAAAATATTACTTATTATTAAATCGGAATTATTTTCGATATAATTAAAATTCGCTATTTTAACGATAACGAATAAAAAAATTTTTAAAATAAAATCGAAAAGTTTTTAATATTTTATAATATAAACTTTTATATTTAAATTATATAAATAAAAATTAATCGTTTTAACCGTATTTTTTCTTTTATATTTTTATTTATATTAAATCCCGAACCTATTTATAATATTTAAAATCGTCTTTTAACGTAATATAATATTAATAGCGAATTTATTACTTATATAAGTTTTAACAATATATTATTACTTTAATATAATTATAATAATAAATTAGTTAATTAATTTAATAATAATAATAATTTATTTTAATAAACGATTTATATTAATAATAAATAAATAGTTTTTATTTTTATTTTTTTAAAGTTTTTTAAAGTTTTTTAATTATTTTTTATTTTATTTCGAATAAATTTATACTTTATTTATAATTAAAAAATATAAATATAAATATAATTATTATTTAAATATATAAATTTAAATTTTATCGAGTATATAAGGATTAAATTAATTTTTAATTTTTTTTTATTATTTTTTTTAAAATTTTTTATAAAGTTTTATAACCCTTTTTATTATATTTAATAAATAAATATTATTAATTTTATAATTTTCGAAACTTACCCCTTTTCCTTTTCCTATATAATTTTTTTAAATATTTTTTTTTAAATTATAAAATTTTTTTTAAATATATTAATTAAATTATTTACTAATTTTTATTAATTATATTTTATAAGTTAATTTTTTTATTTTATAAAATAATATATTTATTTATTATATATTATTTTATTTTTTATTTTTTCGATTTTTTATTTTTTATTTTATTTTAATTTTAATATAAATAATAAGTTTATAATTATTACTCGTTATAATTTTAAAAATTATATAAAAAAAATATTATAAAATTTAAAATAATTTTTTAATAACGTTATTTAATATATTAATAAATTAATATATTTTAAAACTTTAAAAAACTTTATAAATTTTAAAGTAAATTTTTAATTTTAAATTTTAAAGTTTTTTATTAATAAATTTATTATTTAATTTATTTTAAATATTATAAATTAATAATAATTATTATAATATTTCGTTTATATTTTTATAGCTTTTTATTAACGTTTTTTTATATTATTTCGTAATTTTTAAAATTTTAAAAGTTTATTTTTTATTATCGATATTTTTTTTTTTAAAAATTATTTTTAATAAATATATAAAAATTTAATTAATATTTATATATTATTTTAAAAAGAAAAATTTTTATAATAATATTAATTATTAAATTAATTATAAAAAAAGTTATATATAAAAAATTAAATTAAAGCTTTAATTATTTTATAATATAATAATATAAGTATATTTTTAAAGTTTAATTTATTCGTTTTATTTATTTATTAATTTAAAAATAAAATATTATTAAATATTTCTATTTAATTTAATTATAATAATATAATTTTAATTAAAATTTATTAGTAAATATAATATTTTTATTAAAAATAATCTTTTTAAAAGTTTTAAATTAATATTTAATTTTTATATAAAATAACTTTATTAATTTTATAATATTAATATTTATAAAAACGGGAAAAAAAAAATAATTTAAAAAACTTATTTACAATTATTAATATAATATTTATTAAATTATAACTCGAGAAAGTTTTTAATAATTTAATAATAAAATTTATAATTTATTTTTTATTAAAGTAAAATAATTATAATAATAATATTAATTTACCGTATAATCGGTAATATTTTACCTTTAATTTTAAATATATTATATAATAATTAATATATTTTTTAACGTTTTATTTTAAATTTTATTAATAAAAAGTTTTTTTAAAAAGTTAATAGTTTAATTTATATTAAAATAATTATTATAAAAGTTATTATAATATATTTTTAGTAATAAAAATTTTAATACCGTTTAATTTAATATATAAAGTTTCTTTTAACGAAAAAATACTTCCGTTTTAAAAAAAGTTTAACTTTTTTTTAAAAAAGTTTTATTTAAAATATCCTTTTATATTTTTTAAACGTATTTATTTATTCATTATATCTTTTTTATTAAGGTTTAAATATCTTTTAAAACTTTTTTTATATAAATTTTTTTTAATATAATTAATTTTTTAACTTTTTAATAAGTAATTTATTAAATTAATATCGACCGTTCCGTTATCGGTTTTATTTTATATAATATTTATATTAATATATAAAGTTTATTTTTTAAAAATATTATAATAATAATTAATTTTTTTTATAATATAAATAATAATATTAAATTATTCTTTTTTTTAAAGGTATAATTTAAATATTTTAAAAACTTATTAGTAAAGTTTTTCTTTTTTAATTAATATTTTATAACGAAATTAAATAAAACGAAATATATATATTATTACGTTTAATAATTGTTTAACCGGTTAATTTTTATAAAATTCTATAAATTTTAATAATTAATAAATACTTTAATAAAATATTTAAACCTTTTAAAATAATATTTTTAATATTTAAATAATAATATAATTATAAATATTTCTTAATTAAATATATTATAATTTAATTTTACCTTAAAAAACTTTTTTAAAAAGAAAATAATAAAATATTAATAACCCTTTAAACCTTTTTATAATAAAATTTCATTTATAATAAATTAAAAAATATTTATCTTTAATTATATATATTTTTTAAAATTAAAATATAATAAAAATAATACTTTTTTAAATACCTATTTTAATTATATAAATATATACTTTAAAATAATATTAAAAATTAATCGTTTTAATTTTTATTTAATTTCGTTACTTTTTAAAAACTATATTAATAAAATAACGATATAGGAATATTTTTTTATAAAACGTTAATAAAAATTATAAAACTTTAAAAATATTTAAATATTATAAATAAATTTTAACTTTAATTATTTTTATATTATATTTATTCGAATTATATTTATAAATATATTTTTTATAAAAATATAATACTTTAAAAAATTTAAACTTTTTTAAAAAAATAAATATTTAAAAGTTTTAATATATAAATTTATTTATAAAAACTTTTTTATTATTATTTAAAAGTATTTTATATATATTTTTTTATTTAATAAATATATTAATATATTATTAAAATATATTATATATATTATATTTATTAAATTTCTTAAAACTTTAATAATATAATATTAAAAAATAATAAAAATATTAATTAATTTTATAATTATTATAAAAAATTTATAATAATTATATTAAATATAAAAAATTATTTTTTATTTATTTCCTTTTTTAATTTAAATATAATAATATATATTTTTAAAATTAATTTTTAAAAAAACTTTTAATTTAAAAACTTTATTTAATAACTTTAAAATAAAGAGGAAAATATATTAATTTTTTATAATAATTTTATTAAAACCCTTATAATTTATTATTATTTATATTAAGCTATTTTTTTTAAGTATAAAAAATATTAACGCTTTTATAAAGCTTTAAAACTTTTAAATTTTCTTTTTTAATTTTATTATTTTAATAAACTCTTTTAATATTTATAATTCTTTATAAAAAAAAAGGTATATCGATTAATATAATAATTAAATATTAAAAATAAAATTAATAATATAATTTATAATATTAAATAATAAAATAAAATAATTTTTAATATTAAAAAACGTTTAAAAATCGTATAAATAAAATAATATAAAACTTCTTTTTATCTCGAATTTCTTTTTTAAGAAATTCGGAATTATTTCGAATATAAAAATTATTATAAAATACGGCGTACCTTTTTAAAATATATATTTAAATAAATAAAATTTAATTATTTAAATTTAAATAAAATTTAATACGAATTATTATTAATTTATTTTTAAATATAATATAATATTTATTTTTTTAATTATTTTAAAAAATAATAATAAAAAAGCTTTATCCTTTTTAAAATCTTAATTTATTATAATATAAAACTTATAAAAATAACGAGTAATACTTTATAAATTAATAATATTAAAATTAATTTAATATATATTATATATAAAAACTTTTAATTTATTAATAAAAATAATAAGAATTAATTTAAAAAAAATAAATTAAAATTTTATTTTTAATATAAAAATATAATTAATAAAATTAATATTTAAATAAATATTTAAATTAATATAAATAAAAATAAGAATAAATATAAAAAAAAAAAAAATAAATAAAAATTAATATATAAAAAGTTTTAAAAATTTTAATAAAAAATAATAACGATAATAAAATCGTTTTATTAATTAAAATTTTTTAATTTTTCTTATAATATATTATATAAGCGTCGATTTTATATAATTAATTATATAATATTTTTTTTTTTAATATTTATAATAAATAATATTAAAAAAGTTTAATAAAGTTTTTAAAAATTTATACCTTTTTTTTATTTATTTATTATTAAATTTTTTTCCTTTTTTATTTCTTTAATATTTATAATATTAAAAATTTTTATTCTTTTTTCGTTTATATTATTATTTTAATTTATTTATATCGGAGTTATTATATCGTTATTTAATTAAATATTTATAAAGTTTTAAAAATTATTTTTTTTTTTATTAAAATTTAAATAAAATTTTTTAACGTTAAATCGTTAAATTAATTATATTATTATAACGTTTTAATAATTAATTATAATAATTTATAATTTTTTTATATAAAAGTTTTAATAATTTTTTATAAAAAAATATAATTTATTATTTATTAATTTATTAATTTATTTAAACTTTTAAAAAAATTAAATATTAATAAAAATATATAAAGTTTTACCCCGATCGTTATTAAATATATTTTAATTAAACGGTAATTATAATTTTTTTATTTATAATTTTATAAATAATAAACCTCGTTTATTTTTAATAAATTTTTTAATTTTTTTAAAAGAAATTTATTTCTTTTTTTATATTAAAACTTTTTTTTAAATAATATTATTATTTAATATTATAATTTATTTAATTATATATATATAATATTTTTATATATATATTTCGGAAATATTTTTTAAAATTATAAAAAATTATTCTTAATTTTTTTATTTAATTATTTTATTTAATATAAATAAAATATACGTTAAATTTTTTATAATTAAATTTAATAAATTTAATTAAATTTAAATCTTTATTTATAAATTTTAATTAATTATCGAAAGAAATTAAACTTAATTATAAATTAAATATAAATAAAGTTATATTTTTTTTAAAATTTAATAAATCCCTTTTAAAGTTTTATAAAGTTTTTTATATTATATATTTATTATTTTTTTTATATTTTATATATCGAAAGGTTAATTATAATATTTTTATAATTAATATAAAGTTAAATATTTTTAATTATTTAATTTATTTAAATAGCGCTTATATTCCCTTTAATTAATCGTTAATTATTTAAATAATATTATAATTTTATATTACCGTTTTATTTTTATTAGATTTTAAAACGGTTAATTTAATAAATTCTTTTTTAAAATAGCTTTTAAAAGAATTCGATAAAGTTTCGTTATCTTTTTTTTATAAATTTAATACCGGTTCCGAAGCTATTTCGCGTTTTATTATAAATTACTTTCCTTTTTTTTTATTAATAATTTAATTTAAAATAATATCTTTAATAAATAAACTATTAATAAAAACGTAAAAATTATAAAGGTTATTTAATATAGTTTAAATATCGAATTTATTATTAAATAATTATATAGGATAAAGCTTATACTTATTTTTCTTTAATTAAAAAGGGTAAATTACAAGTATTATATAGTCTTAAAAAGGTTTTAAAAACCCTTTAAGCCTAGGCTTATTTTAATATTATAATAAAAAATTACTATAATTAATAAAAGTTTATTAATATTAATAAATTATTATTAATATACTTAATTATATAAAAAAAGTATATAATATAAAGCTTATTTAAGAGTAATTATTAATAAAATATAACCGATATTATTAACGTTAAATAATAAGTAATAAAATTACGATAAATTAAAATAAATTACTTTAAGTTATTTATAATATAATATAATTATTTATATATCTAATATATACTGGAATAATTTTTATTAATTAAATTAATATAGAAAACGCTATACCTATTATTTAAAATATTTAATTAGCTAAAAATACCCTTATTAACACTTGCACAGACCTATAGATCCTTTGTGGCTGGTACTATACCCTAAGCAGCGCTACAGCCTCTAAGGGGATAGTATGCACAGAATGATTGCATTTAATCTAGGCCAGCCTAGGTACCTATCTACCTGTAACTTAGCTGTATGTAGATCTGTGGTCCGGAAGTTAGATACCCAGAAGCGTCGGGAGATTCTACAACAAGGAAGGGCATTCGACATGAGCACTCAGGAGAAAGCAAGGAAATGGAAGATGCCTTTGTTGGGAGCTATCTACGGGCGCCCTTTTGGAAATCGATAGCCGATGAGAGACATGCCATGGCCGCAGCATGGACGGTTACTGGGGTCGTTGGTTTGGGGTTGATGCCGATCAAATCGAGTCCTATTCAGAAAGTGGACCTTGGCCTCTAGAAGGGGAAAAGAAGGGTCTACTGTACGCCTAGTCCCCATTGGACAGGCCTACTGGACAGGCGTCGCCCAGCGCCTATATTATCAGGGTACATGGCACTCTCCAAACTTCTGTCCAAACAGGCTGGAATACCTCCGCCCCCCCCCCCCAGCATGAATAATATGGAATGGTTCAGGTTGTCTTCAATGAATAGCTCGGCGTCAAAGTCACGGCATGAATATTGGGCCCCCTTGGATTCATGGGCTGACAGAGGAGGATGATGCTATGCCTCATGCGCCGTGAATGGCTCCAGGTGATGAGGGCCTCGTGACACATCCATTCGATAAGGGAGGCTTTGGGGGGAAACGGCTGATGCGATAATGCTGCCAGTCAGCCCCAACGCTCAGCAGTCACCATTGCTCCGATAACGTCCACACCTCCCTACTCAGAAAGGTGGACTAAGGTAGCAGCTGCTGTGCATTAATAAGGTACATCCGGTACTGCCTGCTACTACTTACTACCTAGAGCCTACTTACCTGCCGCCTGCCCCCTAGGTAGCAACTAGAGATCTACCTACATACTTATCGGCCCCTACTGATGCGTGAGGAATGTCTCCATCGCCAACTCCACTCTGAGTGAGTTTTGGATACACCACTTTGAAGCCCAGATCTGATACTGTAACCTACGTACAGTCAGTTGGTTACACGTGTACCCTGCATCACCTTGGACATTGATCCCAATCGGGATTGTGCATTCTCTATTGTTCTCCGCCATGTTCTGGACCAAACTGTTTTCGATGGGGTGGCTTTGTTTGAGAGCCTGCCTGGTTCGTCCCATACGGAGGCAGGCATCCATCAATTCATTCGATCAATGTTTCTACACTTTGAAAACATCCAGGTAATTAGGAGATGTCATCTACTTTATTTGGAAGTCCCGCCAAACTCATGCCCACATTGCAAGTAGTCGTAACTTGCGCATGCAGCAGAGGAGGAGCCGGGCTCGATAAGCGAACCGGGCCACCTGCATATATTTCCAGTATATGTCTCGGCGAAACTCGCGTGTCAGTGCATGCTTCGGTTGGATAGTAGTAGGAGAACTATAAATCCACAAGCCGTCATGAGATACGATATAGTTTGTTCATTAGGCGCCTCCCTGATTTGGTCCAGTGAGCCAGGTATGGCGTATGTAGGAGGTGGGAGCCGATAACACAATCTAATAGCGCCCCAGTCAAATCCAGGGTCTTTGACAGGCCGGTGTCGGTCAAGGCCGTTGTCGTTCCAATAAAGGTTGGATTGCTCATGTCCGCTGTTTGCGTGCCCGACCGACAGCCAAATGCAAACGGGTCAATGAGCGCGATGCCTGCCGTCTTCGCTTGCGGTTTGTTATGCAAACATGGACACGGCCTGGGCCTGCCAGAGCTTGGTCATTCTTACAGCTGGGCATCTCGGGCGCAAGCAGCCTGGGTCCCCGGCGTCTGTCTACCTTGGGAAAAGTCCTACGAGGCAGACGACCGATTTAACCAACACAAAGTTCAGAAGCGAGGTCAGAGGCCTGCCTAACGTCTAGCGAGGGAGAAGCGATCATCATTCTTCAATCATCATGCCACTCTTGGACCCAAATGAGACTGGTCTGGGTGGCACCAAGTCAAGTTGGTGTGCCGTCGTATCGTATCGTATCAATCAATCCGCTCCCCCAGCTTTTGCTTATCTCTGCCCCTTTTCCCCACGATCGGTCTTCATTGCCCTGCCTGCTTGCCTTATCCGGCAGGAATGCCCAGGAGCCCAGGACATTGATTGCCATCGGCTAGCCATTGTGTGTCCCAATGCCATTAGGAAACACCCATATCCGCCCAGATCATCCGGTAGGTTATGTGTTGTGTTGCCAGCACACAACCCCATAACCAACTACCACTTGGCCTGCATTTGATATACCTACCTCCAGTCCTACCTACTCACCACTTGTATGTAAGTGCATAGTGTAGCATGCAGGGTCATAACGGATCTTTCGCGACCACCCACACACCGCATCCGCCCATTCTTACTTAACCTTCCCCTACCTACCCAATGGAGTATTCCGTGGGATAGGCTCCATCCAGAAATGCAATGCAGATCTGCTGAACCCCGAGCTTCGTACAAACCGAATGGAGAATGGAGAATGGAGATGCAAGCAGCATCTCCTTTCAAAGCCCGGCTACATACAACCTGTGTCGCAGCTGGTGCGTCATCAGGCAACAACAGCCTCGTTGACTTCGAGTCTCTGCAACGTTGAGGTAGGTACAGAAGTCAAAAAGTGCCATCGACGGGGTATCCTGTGCATGCACCCCATTTCAGATATTTGGCGTCGTCGCGAACCAATGCCAATGCCCATTTCTGGGAAGGGGGTTTCCGTAAGGAGGCTGAATCCAGGGTCATACATGTGTATCTTCGCGGCACGAGGGAAACAATCAAGCCATGGTCACATCGAATTAGCCTTCTGCCGTTCGTGTCGTTGGATATAGGCAGACACATGTGTATATGGTATAACACATCAGGAATGGAGCTTGCGAGCTGCTGTGCCCCACAGACAACCCGCAATATACGAAACATTGAATGGCCGTAGGACGGGTTAGTAGTAGGACTCGGATAGGATCCAGGGTAGCATGAATTCATACAATAACCAACGAGCCAACTACCGGGACTTGGTTTGTACATTGGACTTGGCCCATCAGACCCCGGTGCTGCAGCCTACAACCATACAGTAGTAGCGAGTGGCAGAAACTCCACGTCTTAATGTTTCATATGCGAGGCCGCCGTCGGGCGACACAAGGTGCATCAAGCAATGCAGCCACCCTACTTGCAGAGACCCACGACAAGTCAGGGCGTGCAGCTTGCACCGCATCTGGCCACGCAACTGAGGTAGGCCTAATCAGGCCCAATTGCGAATCATTGAGTCAAGGCTGCCCTCAAACCAAAGACATGCTTAAGTACGGAGTACACAGCCAGTTCTTCCAAAGCGTCCTTCTCCGTTGTATAATGGTTATGCTACATTCATCATCTATGATAGGCCAATTGCTCACTATATGTGTTACCATTCTAAACGGTGATCCGCCTCCCCCGGACTTACTAAGGCCCCCTCCCCCGTAAGTTCTATCATGCGGGAACGGCAACATCCTCTGGAAGGCTGCTGTGCTAGGCAGAAAGGCATGGCGGAGGAGGTATGATGCCCCTAAGTAGAACCGCAGCGAATTGGCCGTCGACCCAATCCGAGCAGGCATCAGTTCATTCATATTAAATCCTACTTGACCATTGGCCACCTTTCTCGGCATCCATGAGTGACGACGGGAGGGCCGCGGAACTTTTTGCCAGCCACATTGGCCTACCACGTAGTACACATCAGATGCGAATAAGAACTAGGCCATCGTGGGCCTGTAGGGGGTGGTTAGGTAAGTGGTGGCTATCAGTTTTCCAACCCCACGTGAACCTCTTCATGTTTGGTCATTTTGGGGAGCTCCTGCAGAGCCTCGCCAATGATGTCGATCGCTTTCTGCAGCTGCGTCTCCGAGATGACCAATGGCGGTGCGAATCGGATAATGTTACCTATATGCATCCGCTTATTAGTACCCATCAATAGAATTGGCAAGATTGACATATGTTGCCTCGGCACGGCCTGGCTTCGCGCCTCGGGACAGCAGCATGCGAAGAAAAGGGGCGGCCGGGTTAGGATGCAGGACTCGTTATCAAAGAGGATAACTTACCATGCGTAGGTTTGGCGAGCAGTCCCTTGTCCTTGAGCAAAAGACATAGGTCCCATGCCGAGTGACCATTGGTCTGGGACTCATCAATGACTACAGCATTCAGCAAGCCCTTTCCGCGGATGAGTTTGACCACTGGCGACTTGAAAGCTGATATGCTTTCACGGAAAACATTACCAAGCTTCTCGGCCTTCTCTGTGAGTTGCTCCTCTTCCATAATCTCCAAAGCGCGTATAGAGACAGCGCAGCCAAGAGGGTTACCACCGTACGTCGAGCCGTGTGTTCCTGCCTCGACTACCAGCATGACTTCCTTGCTGCTAAGAACACAGCTTACGGGATACATGCCGCCGGAAATGGCCTTGCCCAGAGTCACCATGTCAGGCTTGATGCCTGCCCATTCAGAGCACAGCATCCGACCTGTTCGACCGATACCGGTCTGGATCTCATCACAAATCAGCAGAACGTTGTGCTTCTTACAGAGCTCCTGGGCTTTGCTCAGGTAATCAGCATCAGGCACAACAACGCCAGCCTCTCCCTGTATCGGCTCAACAATGAAGGCGGCTGTTTCCTTCCCATGGGCGTCGAGAGCTTCCTCGAGGTCCTTGATATTGTTGTATCGGATGGCTTTGCCTGTGGAAGGGCAGATCGCACCGACGTTCGGTACGTAGGGTCCGTAGTTCTCTTTCGATTCGGGATCGGTGGACAGCGTGACGGCTGTCATCTGCGCCGAGGTCAGAGATCATGAAAAGAGGGTACTTATGCCGCGGGCTACTTACGGTGCGTCCGTGGAAGTTCTCTTCGACGCCGAAGACCAGTGCCTTGTCCTGCGGGACTCCCTTGACTTTGTAGGCCCATTTGCGGGCAATCTTGATGGCGGTTTCGACAGCTTCAGCACCCGTGTTCATGGGAAGAACCATGTCGTAGCCAAACATCTGCTGGACCTTCTCAGCCCATTTCGGGAACACATCGTTGTGGAAGGCGCGCGAGCTCAACGTCAACCGGCCTGCCTGCTCAGTCAGAGCCTTTACAAGCTCAGGGTGGCAGTGACCCTGATTCACGGCACTGTAGGCGGACAAGAAATCGATGTAGTGTTTGCCTTCAGGGTCCCAAACGTCGACGCCGGAGGCTTTGGCGAAGACCACAGGCAGGGGGTGGTAGTTATGAGCAGCAAGCTTATGTTCGGCGTCAATCGCACTCTTGGTGGACGAGGAGTGGTATCTGGACGAGGCGGCGGATCCATTGGTTCCGGTGCCATTCGCATGAGGCGCCATGGTTGGAGTGGGCTTTGGGGAGCGGTGGTGCAGTTTTAAATGCAGTTTTAAAGAAGCAGTTAGTTGGTCCGTGGGAGGGCCTTTCACTTGTTACGCAACAACAGAGTCGAGTGCAAGAAGCAGTCGATATAGGCCACCAGAGGAGAAGTGTCGGTCAGTACGAGACGAGGCTTAGTTTTCGGGGGGAAAGAAGGGTGGAAGAAGACGTGGTCAGACGATGGCGGAAGAATTGAGAGAAACTCGGAGCAAGGGATTCATTGGGCAGCTTTATGTAATAATAACGACAGGCAAAAGAGGCGGCCGAGGATGTGGAATCGCAATGATGCCGCCACTAAACCCCTAAGTGCAAGTGGAAGCGGCGGCAGTCCAAGAATGACAGGTAAGAGGTCGAGGTCGGCGGGATAATATGTCACATGGCCTCTCCGTTACTACATGCTTTCCATACCTTACGTATCCAAGCCATGGCATGGTGCTGCAAGGAGCCGACGCAAAGCGGCCAAACACTGCCACGATGTAGGATGCGGCAGAACCGCTCTGTGCAAGCAAACTGCCATGGACGGTTGGTGGTTCTTGATCTCAATTCAGGTCTTGTAAGTTTGAGGCGAAAAAAGACCCCTCCAGGTAGACATCATACCTCATAACGAACCCCTCGGCCCCTCCTTTCGATGTTCAGCTCAGTCCCTACCTAAAGTACCTAGGTAGCCAAAGACATGGATTCCATCTAAAAAAGTATCGAGCGAGCATGTAACGTCAAATCGATTGAACCAACCAGGGCTCGAATATTCTTAAGCGAACTTCAAGCTCGGTCAAGGCTGCCACTCATTACATAACAGGAGGCTCTCTTACTGGAGTAAGGGCAGTCAAATTTGGTGGAACGAAACTAATGATAGTTGCCGAGCGCCGAGTCAAAGAGTCGCCGTCAAACAGTCAGTCAGTCTACTGCCTGCCTACGGCACGTACTAGGTATGATATAGGTACAGTCGCGACAACTCCAACTACGGAGGTCAAATACATCAAATGTAGCAATAGGAAGCAGATCGTAGGTAGGTAGTAGACTTTCAGAATGAATTGTTGTACCAAGCGATCGAATGCAGTGATGCACCCCTACTATCTTTCAGCAGCTGAACAGCTGCATCATCCCTGCTAGATTGTAACGAGTGGTGATAACTCGAATCAGGTGCTCCCGAACTTGGTTAGCCCTGGGTGGGTCAACAGCATCGGTATCAAAACGTTGAAGCCAGTCCATCGCCAAGCTGTGTTATCGTCATGTTGAGATTGACTCTCCTGTCGAGAACATTACTCACTCCATTGCAACAATCGCAGCAATGACAGCCACGGAGGATTCATCCGCTGCTGAAACTGGCTCGACTCGAGCCTCGCCACAGCATGTTGCGCCACCGGGCGCAGCCTGTCCAGCAACGGACAATAAGAGAACACAGCAAGTTCGAGATGCACTCTCGATGCTGTTTGGCTTTCGCCTCCTCAATGCGCTTTGCCTCCGTACCTTCTTCCAGCCCGACGAGTACTATCAAGCATTGGAGCCAGCATGGAATATTGCTTTTGGGCTGGGCAGCGGGCCATGGATGACCTGGGTGGGTTTCTGGCGACGGACTTGTGTTGAGAGATGAGTCCAACAGCTAACGGCTGCTCAGGAGTGGCAATACTACCTGCGCTCGTCTCTCCATCCAGGGCTGTTCTCGCTGGGCTACACTCTTACTGCGAGCTATATGTCTTCAATGCGCCTGTCTCCGCACTACACGGGTATTGCCTTGGTTGCAGTCCCCAAGGTTATGCAAGCCGGCATCGCAGCACTGACTGACTGGTATGCTTGGAGACTGGCCGAGAAGCTGTATGGTGGAAACAGCGCAGCCGCGTGGTCGGTTGTAGGTGTACCTTCGGAATAGTCATCACTACCTATGTTGCTAACGAATACCTGTAGCTTTTGATGAGCATTGCCAACCCGTGGGTTTGGTATGTCTCAACCAGAACGTTTTCTAACACCATGGAGGCTGCTTTGACGATTGCGGCGCTCTATTACTTCCCCTGGGACCTTCTAGGCGTTGAGAAGAAGGTCAGAGAGAAGGATAAGCCTGCAGTGCTTGGCACCGTGGGGGCTGTCAATAGGCAAGCGACCGCCCTGAAGACGCCGTACTGCGACTAGATACTAACATATGAAACAACCCGTAGTCTTCGTCTGTCAATCGTTCTTGCGGCCTTAGCGGTGATCCTCAGGCCCACAAACGCACTCATATGGGCTGCTATCGGGATCGTGGTCCTAACTCGATTTACAACAGAGGGGGAGTCACCACTGGACGCTCGAACTTATTTGATCATCATCAGAGAAGTCGTGCTTTGCGGGTACGAACACCGAATCAGCTGCTGTCAAAACTGTGCATACTGACCTTTCTACCAGGTCTCTGGTTCTGGGACTATCCTTGGTTGCCGACTACCAGTTGTATGGCGAATGGACGTTCCCGCCCTTTAACTTCCTTTACTTCAATATTGGCCAGGCGCTTGCCGTCTTCTATGGACAGAACGATGGCCATTATTATCTGTCTCAAGGAATACCGCTGTCCTTTACAACGATTGCCCCCTTTGCCGTAATGGGCATGTTCAATACTGCTTTGGAGGGCTTCTCAGGCTCCCTGATGACGAAAAACACCCGGAAAGCTCTGGGCTTCACATCTACGGCCATGACCTCGGCACTCTCTTTGATATCGCACAAAGAAGTACGGTTCCTGTATCCCCTTGTACCCGTACTCCACGTCCTTGCTGCTCCTTACATTACGTCATTTTTTATAATTATCACTGCTGGAGGAATACCCTCCTCCTCCGGCCCCATCGGTGTCAAAAGAAAGGCACTACTTATAGCCGGTCTGTTCGTCAACCTCGTCATTGGGTCTTATCTGTCTTACTTCCATGCTGCTGCTCCAATTCAGGTGATGGATTACCTCCGCGGGGAGTTTGAGCGGCTGCATCCGGACAATGCCACTTTGGCCGAGCCCTATGGACGATACAATGCCACATCGGAGCCCCTCGAGCTATTCGCCTTGTTCCTTACGCCTTGCCATACCACTCCATGGCGCTCACACCTCGTGTACCCGGCTCTTCGGGCCCGTGAGCTGACTTGTGAGCCGCCGCTGCACACCGAGCCAGGGTCACCCGAAAGAGCGGCTTATATTGACGAAGGGTGGCGTTTTGAGAGGGACAAGATGGGCTTTATGAGCACAGAGCTATGGCCTTCCGAGGGGGCGGAAGAAATACCCAGATATATTATTGGGTTCGAGGGCATCGAGGATGCTCTGATGCAGTACTTTGGAATCGAGGGGCCGGGGGCCACGAAAGGAGTTACGCTTTCCAAGACGTGGGCGCAGTGGAACGGACTCTTTTCCGATGATGACAGGAAAGCAGGAGAACTTCGAGTCTGGGAGACCAACGCTTACAGTGCTGCCACCAACGGGCCAGCTTAGAACGGAGGGGCATGGCCCTACCCCCGTCAATGCATAGCATATATATATCAGATAGAAGATAGATAAGTATACACTTGGCTTTCATGGTCTACCTGGTTGGAGTTTATACTAGTAGCAAATCTGGTTACTATCTCAGGTATGTAGAGTTAGGCTTAGACGTAGTAATCGAGCACTGGTATGCTGTATTGACATACTAGCTAGGTAGAGGAGGGCCAGTAAGCTTATCGATAGGACGGCCGAGGGGCCCATCAAATGGGACGTAAAAAGGTACCTGGAGTACTTATTATTAGCACCCAAGCAACCCGTAGGTCCGACCGACCAGCCCAAGTATTTGAAGGCTGGCCTGCTGCTTGGCTAGTGCTTAGAGCCAGCTTGCCGTTTTTTGAATGGACACGATTCAACATTTGATTTGGACTTTTGCGAGAAGGTGCCACCCTGTTTCGTGGATACGTATTGATTCTCTCCCGTGACTGTATAAACCGTTTGCGACAACTTTTTATCTGGCCACAACCTCGCAAGCAATAGTCCAGCAGGACTGGGCCTTTTATCACGACTTCGCACAGCAACACCACCATCCATTGCATTGCAAAGTTGCTAAAAGCTGCCCATCATGTCTTCCGACTACAGCTACGACGATGGACAGTTCTACCCATTCTTCATCTTCACCCTGTCCACCGTCATCACCCTGCCTCTGACCTACAGCCTGCTCCGGCCCTCGACAGATGCCGATGCCCTCGCCCCGCGCATCAAGACCGACTACAAACCCGACCACCATGACATTATCCAGGCACAGCGCGCCGCCCTCAAGCGCAAGCAGCGCAAGGTCAAGCGCTTCATTGCCGCCCTCATCGGCTGGGCGATCATGGGCTTCATGCTCTACCTCATCGTCACCACCCAGCGCACCGTAACCAAGACCTGGAACCCCTACGACATTCTGGGCATCTCCGAGAGCTTGAACGAGAAGCAAATCAAGTCCTTCTACAAGAAACTGTCCGTCAAGTTCCACCCTGACAAGGCCAGGCCCGACCCGGCCAAGAACGAGACTATCGAGTCGCTGTCAGACAGATGGGTCGAGCTCACCAAGGCCTACCAGGCCCTGACCGACGAGGAGGTCCGGAATAACTGGATGATGTACGGAAACCCCGACGGCAAGCAAGGCTTCAGTATCAGCATCGCTCTCCCCAGCTTCATCGTGGCTGAAGGCAACGGCAAGTATGTCGTGCTTGTCTACGCGCTTCTTCTCGGCGTGCTGCTGCCCTACCTCGTCGGCTCCTGGTGGTATGGAACCCAACGCATGTCCAAAGAGGGCATCTTGATCGAGAGTGCCAACAGCCTGTTCCGAGAGTACTCCGACGGCATTGACGAGGGTGGCATTGTCGCCGCTCTGAGTGCCGGCAAGGAGTACGAGGCGCAATTTAAGGGCAACAAGAGCGAGTCCGGTCTTTCTAAAATTGAATCAAAGGTAGCCCAGGAGGGCCTTGCTGGCGGTCTTTCCGGAAAAGAAAAGGAGAAGCTGGATGATATCGACAGCGGTCTTCGGAGAAAGGTGCTGGGGCTTCTTTGGGCTTATCTGGGCCGCGTGGATCTCGAAGACAAGACCCTGAATGCCGCAAAGTTTGCCGTCACCCCCATTGCACAGGCCCTGAACAATTCCTTCAATGCCATCGCTCTCGCGTACGGCAACACAGCACCGATTCTCGCCTCCTACTTTACCGGCCAAAGATTGATCCAAGCCATACCTCCCCAAGCCTCGCCTCTTTACCAGTTGCCCCATATCACACCCGCTGTTGTCCAATCTGTTGACGGAGAGTCTAAAGTGCCCACTACTGTGCAGCAGTTTATGAGCCAACCTGACGCTGAGCGACGTCGTTTGGCCGTAGGCAAGGGCCTCCTCACCGAGGACCAGTATCAAGAATTAGTCACTGTTGCACGGCAACTTCCTTACTTCGGGGTAGAGAAGGCTTTCTTCAAGGTCACAGGCGAACGGGTTATCATTCCGTCGTCCTTGGTGAGCTTGGTGGTTAAGGGACGATTCATTCCCCCTGGAAGCCAAGATGTGCCGGTGGTCAAGGAGGCAGATCTGGAGGATCCCGATCCCGTCGAAGGTGAACTTGTCAAAGCCACCGATGATTCCGATCGCGTACTGCCCCCCCTTACGTTCGCCCCCTACTACGCCCGAAGCCACTCCCCACGCTGGCATGTATTCCTCACCGACAGCAAGCAAGGCAAGATGGCTGTTCCCCCGTTCACATTCGCCACCTTTGACAAGCCTATTTTCAAGGCCGATGGCACTCCGACATTCGAGATGCAGACGTTGAAGGCCCAGTTCGCTGCACCTCCTGGCCCTGGCCACTACACCTTTGTTATGCACGTCATCTGTGACAGCTACGTTGGTTTCGACGCGAAGATGGAGGTCACTCTTGTGGTTGAGGACGCCAGCAGAGCTGACGCCATGGCCGCTGAGGACGAGATCAGCGAGCCGGATGAAGGTAAGAACTCCGTCAACTACGACCCTGTTAGGTTCAAAGCTAACAAAATCCCAGATTCGCTCGCAGGACAAATGAACGCGCTCAAGGGCGGCAGTGCGCCAGGAACCACCAAACCAAAGAAGCGGGTAGACGATTCTTCCGAGGAGGAAGAGAGCGGGACCGAGGAGGAGGTGGACGATACGAGTGAAACCAACACGGACACCGAGGATGAGGGCTCATGAGCGCTCTGTACACTATTCTAGGCTGCATAAGAACGGCGTCGGCGGCGTTTCTAAACCGGATGTATCTCCAGTTCCTTCACCAGTAGTAGCAGTGCCTCCCTCGGCGGGATGTATGGCACTCTGGAGGAGGTGAAGATTAAAAATTAAGTCTTATAGTTGTTTTGACTCTAAATCTATATGCTTTTGACATGACATCGAGATTTGCATTGTTTTATTGGTCCTCTAAATATTATATATATATATATATATATATTTCAAAAATATCACATGTGAGGAAGCATTTCACTGCCTGTGTGGCCCACCACAAGATAAAAGCTACGAGGCTGAATGTCGCCTCAAATATACGTCGTTACATTTCGCGTCAGGAGTAACAGAAGCGATGCGTCGATAGGTATACATGTTCGCATATCGCTATATAGATATATATACCGAAAACCGAGCCTCGCCCCTATCTACAGGGCCCATTCCAAACCTGTCCCACCCTTGCTTGCTTAACCAATGCTATTAAACCCATCGCATCCCGAATTCCTGGATCTTCATTCTGCGGGCTGTTTGTCGCTATCAATAAAGAACCGAATCGATCTCTCCCTTTTATTCCTACAACACTTGCCTCTCTCTCCTCGTTCTTTCGGGCCTGTCAAGAATCAACATCAACACACCCTAACCCCGCATACTTCGACCCCTCTCCCTTCGACGTACGCGCAGCGACCAAAGTAGACCGCTAACGCCTCCCTCACGAACTCGACGTCGCTCGCACTCCAGATATCCAGGCCCATAGACCGGAGCGCCTCGATGCTAATTCGGATACCGCGGCCGTCCCCTCCATCTCCGCCGCGCCGCAGGAGCACATCGTCCTCCTCTTCGTCGTCAATGCCGTCATCCATCATATTGCTCTCGGTGTCGGATTCGTCGTCGTCGCCGTGATCCTCGACGAGATCGGCCAGCTTGGTGAGCATGTTCGTCGTCAGCCGGTGGAAGTAGGCGATGACGGCGAGCTCGACGCGCGCCTCCTCGGGCGGCAGCGGGGCCGAGGTGGCCGCGGTCGAGAGGCGCCGCGGCTGCGATGAGCTGCCGAACGGCGTCGCCGCTGTCGACGACGTCAGGTCTGCGGACCGCGGCACATTCATGCTCATGGACATGGACGGCGAGGAGAACATGTCGGCCAGCAGGCCGGCGTCGTGGGCCTGCTCCTCGGCCTCGTTCGACCGCGCCTGCTCGCCGGCCGAGGCCCACCACATGAACCCGTTGTAGGCCAGGGCGGTCCAAGTCTGAGGCTCGACGATCTTGTCCGTCTCGTCCACGAGCGGGTCGTCACTAGGTCGAATGGGCGTCGCAGGCGGTCGCGAAGCCGCCGAGGACGCCCCCGGGCTGTCGGCGCTCAGGAGGCTGCTGTGCGACTCTAGCCGTAACAGGGCGTTCTTGAGGGAGCGGAAGCGGCGGAGATCGCGCTGCGTGGCCTTGACCACATTGCCGCGGGGGCACTCTACCGTGGGCCAGACGTGCTCCTTGGCTTGCGCGGTGTGGGGCAGGGGCATGGTGATAAGCATATCCCACAGAGTATCCTTCATTGCTAGAATACTGTCCGTGGTGCAAGCGATCCATCCAGAATCCGAGTCTGGGGAAGCAGCGAGTTCCTCTTGGGCCTTGGGTTTGGCCGTGTCGGTCAGGAAGGGTATGTCGTGAACCCCGACAGTAAATAATGGCCTGAGCCGGTGGGAAGGGCAATCAGGCGCGAGAAGGTCGTAGGTCGAGAGGGGAATATTAGACAAAATGGATATATCATACACTATACTTTATGTCAGGGGCTGTACTCTCCTACAAAGCAGAACGACATGTTGCGTCAAGGCTTACCGAAATTATTGATTTCTTGCACGGGCGCGTGACAAGAGATTAGGATGCGCTTCCGTAGTAAAGCGGCACGATGTATGGGGAAGATGAGCGGCCCAAATGTGTCCAGCAGCTTCTTCAAGCTCCACGCCGGGTGGAAGTTGGACAGCTTGTGCTCCGGCTGCAGCAGCGCAGCACCATCCGAGGCAGATCGGTTCCTAAGATGCGCCCGTTTCGGTGTCCTCGGCTGCTGCTGTGACGGAGTAGTAGTCGTATTAGTAGGCGCGCTGGCGGTCGGTTCTTGAGCCGTCGTATCGCCATCGCTCTGCTCATCGCGAGCTTGGTGCTTCCCCCAATATTCCTCCAGCAGCTGCGTCCGCTTCGCATCATCGGCCAGCTGCGATGCCATATCCTTCAGCCCCTCGGCGTGCTTCCACGCGCGTCCCAGCCGGCCGTAGCTCAGCGGCACCAAGACGCCGACGGCGAGCATGCGGGCGTTGCGAGCCTCGGTATCCTCGCAGGGCGCATTGACGAAGGCGCTCAGGCCGGCATAGTCGCCGTGGACGAAGTAAATCAGGTCGTCGGCGACGGTGTGCAGACCCGAGGGCAGCGACTTGTACTCGACGACGCCCTCGAGCTCGACGTCGGGTCTCGAGGCCTTCCAGGTAATGGTGTAGCCGGCCTTGACATCAAAGTCGATCAGGAAAAGGGCCGAGATGGAGGGCAAGTCGGCCCAGGCGGCGGGCGATGTGGACGTGGCGGGCGACCGTGGAGGGAGTCGGACGTGCAGCTCCGGCTGGCCCCGTCGGGTCGCGGCCATGGTGTCGGTAGGAGGCTTCGGGGTTCGAAACTTGCGATGTGAGGACGGGGCGCGCGTCTAGCTGGAGCGGCGCATCATCCACGGGTCGAGGGCGAGTGACGTTTCGATCACGAATAGACGTCTGCTGTGCGTGTCGTGTCGTTGGCTTGGTAATTGGAGGAGAAAGTAGCGAAACCAATGAAGCCCGTTGGTGGAATGAATGGCCGAGTAAGGAGTTCAGGCAATCGCAGTATGTAACCTAGCGTATCTGGGCTGATGTCAATTGGGATCGAATGAAACTGGACCCCCCACCGACCCAGCGTCTGTACGTGTAAGTTGATCGGGTCGCCGGTGGATTAGGTACATACTAGTAGGGTCAGAGGTAAGTATGGAGAAGTACACTGCCGAGGGGTTGCGAACGGGACACAGGGGTCTGACATAAACTCCGACTTGACCGTATTGTAAAGACCCCTAGATAGATGCAATTAAGAGAAGCGTATCAACGAAGTTTTAATGCTTTGAAAAGCCATCTAGTATTTGAACCGGTTGTCTACACATGCTCAATTTACTGGCGCCGCCGGTAGAGTGATCAGGCACATCGTCGCCTGTGTGTGACCCAATGCAGCGAGCGGCATCTCCACTAAGTCTCGTCAGGTACCGACTTTCCCGATGGCTATTATCAGGAAGGTATTGATTCGCGAGACACAAAGTTCACGGCTTGATTTTGGTATGACCCGAACCCCAACCAGATTATCGAGTAATAGTGTTAGTTGGCCGGTCGTAGGAACACCCGCTCAGTAAGTATATGTAGGTATGTATCAATGTATGTTGCAGAGCACTCGGCGGGGTTCCCGGTATCCTCCCGTCATGGCTGGCCATGACATCAGAGAAAACGAAACTTGGTGTCACAGCCACTGTTGCTTCCAGAAGAACGGCATTACAATGTTCGAATTTGAACCTATCTTTTCACAGCAATCATAAATCTTTGAGTAATAAGTTGAGAGCAAGATAACACCTCCCGAGTACCCCAAGTCAACAACATGGCCAGCAGTAGCATGGCCCCGGCCGCTGTCCCAGGGGGCGAGGTTCCTGCCGGTGACGTCGCCCTAGAAACCGGTGCTGGATTCATTCAGGTATCTTCCCCGTTTCCTTGCCGGCCTCGGTGTCCGCGTGGGGAAGCCGCCTACTGACGGACCGTCCAGGACTTCAAACCTGTGAAGCAAATTTGTGCTCACCTAAATGCCTTTCACACCTATGCCGATGAGCCTGGCCGCTACGTCGAGACGAACCACTACTGCTCACACCTGACATCAGGTAATTGACTGGCTACCCCGTCTCCATTCCAACGCTGACCCATCTCAAGATGTGCGCCAATGCATCCTCTATGATGGCCCTGGACCCGACGCCAAACTCATCGGCATCGAGTACATGGTGACGCCCAAGGTCTACGAGACGCTGCCCGCCGAGGAGCGCAAGCTGTGGCACTCGCACGTCTTCGAGGTGCGCTCGGGTATGCTCATCATGCCGGGCCCCACGTCGGCGCTGGGCCCGCAGCAGGCCTGGGAGACGGCCGAGACGGCCGAGATGAAGGAGGTCGTCCACCTCTACGGCAAGATCTACCACCTGTGGCAGACGGACCGCGGCGATGCCCTGCCGCTGGGCGAGCCCAAGCTGATGACCAGCTTCACCGAGGCGGGCCAGTTCGATTTCGACAAGGTCGTCGGCGACCGCGACAGGCGATTCGGCGTGGACTACAGGCGCAAGCGGGAGATTCGGAAGGATGCTGTGCCGGAGCCCAAGATCCACGAAGATGCCGACCATGCGTGGAAGCAGCGACGGAACTCCATGTAAAGAGGAGAAGACGCAGTCAGTCACTTGTACTCCCCGGTCCAGCGATGTATCAACCCATGGGCTGGAACAGCCTGTCATCTGTGAGATGGAGCAGCACGCCATGATTGGTGGAGTGCATGGAGGAGACATAAGAACCGTTTGCCGGCGTCATCGGGCGGAGAAAATCGACCGAGATAGAGGATGCAGCTCCAGATTGGGGAACGTCCCAAGCCGGCGTAGTGATTACTTACTTATAGTATCCCCCACTCGGTTTGCGAATTCTATAAATCAACCCTCTTTAGGGGCTAGTTGAAACCACCGATGCCGTGTTGTAAAGATTGAACACTTGAAGGCATACGTTTGCCATTTTTCACTAATTGGACAAGTCATTGTGTCTGTTCAGCATGGAAGCAGAACTCGCCGAGCTGAAGCAGCAGGTCGCCGCTCTGACAAAGGAGCTCTCACGTGTCTCGGACGAAGCCGAAGTCCGCAAGACACACTTCAAGTACGGATACTATCTTGACAAATGTCTATACAATGAGGTCCGTCCTTGTTTTCGTTGCAATTCCTGACCAGGAAGACAGCCTTGCAACTTACTTAACTCTTTCTTCTCTCCGCAGGTCGTAGATATGTTCGCGGACCATCCGGACACCTACGTCGAGTTTCTTGGTGGTCGCTACCGGGGAAAAGAGGGCGTCAAGCGCCTCTACCAGGGCCGGTTCCAGAAGGGGTTCGTCGCGGGGCGCAACGGGCCCGTCCGGGGCTTCCTGCTGGACCACCTGATGCTGCAGGACATAATCGACGTGGACCGGACAGGAACGCACGCCTGGTGCCGGATGCGGGCGCTGATGCAGGCGGGCACGCACAAGTCCATCACCGAGACGCATCCCCGGGGCGCCGTGCAGTGGTGGGAAGGCGGTCTCTACGAGAACGAGTACCTCAAAGAGGGCGGCGTGTGGAAGCTGTTCCGCTACCGCTACTTTCCCTTCTGGCACGCCGACTTCGCGACGGGCTGGCAGCAGACGCGCGAGAACTACATCCCCTGGCCCACCAAGACGTTTCCCGATGACCCCCTCGGCCCCGACGAGCTCGTCGATCAGAAGATGCTCTGGCCTGACACGCGCGTCGTGCCCTTCCACTACCCGCACCCCGTCACGGGCGAGCGCGCCAACGATGACGACCTGAGGGCGCCGCAGTACGGCCAAGAGGCGGGCTCCAGCGAACCCCCTCTGTCTCTGGCTCTGCCGGAGGGTCAGGTGCGACCAGGCGCGGGGTCGACGGAGGAGCCTGAGATGCTTCCGGATCTGGTGCAGAATTGATGGGGGAGCCGACCCTATCGGGTAAAATTGACTGTATACGAACTGGGTCTGTGATGCAGGTCGAGTACTACATACCCCAAGTTCCGATGAAGGCAGTCCTGATTCGCTGCTAAATCTATCGCCGAGTGCAACAGAATGCGTAAAGAAGTTGGAGAAAGGGAAAACGCCATCCAAGTTACAATTATCTCTATCTGATCTCTTCAAGTCCAGGCCGGGGGAAACGTTTCTTTGCATTCTGTCAAGTAGTACTCATCTACACCAACTCAAGTGCGCATCCCGTTCGTCCCGTGATGGCGCACATTCATGATCTTGAGCCTCAAGTGACCAACTCTCACTATGTGAACGGTCGTCTCAATGGTGACACCTCCAAGTTCCCAGACACCGAGGTCTTCAGAGGCATGAACAAACCTTCGCGGCTTGAGGGAGACGTGTTCGACCTCGAAGTCACGGGCGAGATACCCAAGGAGATCAACGGGACATTCTATCGCGTCCAGCCCGACCACCGGTTCCCGCCCCTTTTCGAAGACGACATCCACTTCAATGGTGACGGTAGCGTGACGGCGATTCGAATTGAGAACGGCCATGCCGACTTCAAGCAGCGGTACGGTAAGGTCTCGGCTTTTCCTCTTTTGTCTTGATAGCTGCGCAAACATAAAAAAGGGATGGAGAAGACACGGTCGGACCTCCGTACCCCCCCCCCCCCAAAGCTTAAGCAGAGAAATGATCCACAAACAACACCCATTTCAACCCACACAATTCATCGGTCCCCAATGTGAATTGCCGTCTAATCCAAAACAGTACAGACGGATCGCTACCGGGCCGAGACGGCCGCGCGGCGCAGCCTGTTGGGGCGGTACCGCAACCCCTGTACGGACAACGAGAGCGTGCGCGGGGTGATCCGGACCGCGGCCAACACCAACATCACCTTCTGGCGCGGGGTGTTGCTGGCGAGCAAGGAGGACGGCCCACCGTTCGCGCTGGACCCGACCACGCTCGCGACGCTGGGACGGTACGACTTCGAGGGCCAGATCGCGTCGCCGACCTTCACGGCGCACCCCAAGTTCGACCCAGACACGGGCGACATGGTCTGCTTCGCGTACGAGGCGGGCGGCGACGGGTCCGACTGCTCGGCCGACGTGGCCGTCTGGACCATTGGGGCCCGCGACGGCAGGGTGCAGGAGGAGGTCTGGTTCCGGGCCCCCTTCGCCGGCATGATCCACGACTGCGGCGTCTCGGCCAACTACGTCGTCCTCCCGCTCACACCGCTCAAGATGTCGCTCGAGCGCCTCCGCGCTGGCGGCAACAAGTTCGCCTGGGATCCCCACGAGGACCAGTGGTATGGATTGGTGCCGCGGCGCGGGGCCAAGGCCGAGGATGTGAAGTGGTTCCGGGCGGATAATGGTGCGTTTCTCTTGCCTCCTTTTCTCTTGTCTCCCATCGCTGGGCTGCGCATGGCAAAGGCAGCAACAATGCACATCCCACATGAGAAGGACCTAGCTCGTGCTAATACATAGCCTACCCACACAGGATTCCACGGGCACGTAGCAGGGTGCTACGAGAATGACGAGGGAAAAGTGGTGCTGGACCTCACCGTCGCCGACGGCAACGTCTTCTTCTTCTTCCCGCCCGAGGGCGACGGGCAGGAATCCGGCGTGAAGCAGCGCAATCGACTGAGCAGCCCGACGCACCGGTGGCTGCTCGACCCGGCCGCCCCGACGGGGACGCGCGTGGCGCCGGCGCTGACGTGGCCGACCAACGGCGAGTTCTCGCGCATTGACGACCGGGTCGTGACCAAGAAATACCGGCACTTCTGGCAGGCGCGCATCGACCCGGCCAAGCCGTACGACTTTGCCAAGTGCGGGCCTCCCGCGGGCGGCCTGTTCAACTGCCTGGGCCACTACACGTGGGACGCCGAGGACGAGGGCGCGGTCGGGCGCGAGGACGTCTACTTTGCCGGGCCCACCTCGACGTTCCAGGAGCCCAGCTTCATCCCCCGGGACGGCGGCGGCGAGGGCGAGGGCTACCTGATCGCCCTGCTGAACCATCTCGATGTACTGCGCAACGACGTCGTGATATTCGATGCTCAGAACCTCGCGGCCGGGCCTCTGGCCACGCTCCACTTACCGCTCAAGCTCAAATTGGGATTGCATGGGAACTTTGTGGACCATAGGGACATCCAAGCTTGGAATAAACGCCGGGAAGAGGAACTTGGGCCGGTCAAGGTGGCGACGGAGCCTTTGCCCTGGCAACAAAAGCAAAAGATGAACTCGGCATGATAGGGGGACAATCATACAAGCTTTAACATTCTGGTTCTAACTATGTGATGAGCCAACTTTCCTAGGTTCCGTCTTTCTTTCTCACCTCCTCCATGGAAGCCTGGAGGGCTTAGGGTAGTCATAGTTTGCGAAGTTGAACTGGTCAGCGTATTCCACCACGCTGGGCTTACCACCCGATATCTCCAGCAGGTGCTTCTCGTACGGGCCCAGGTTCTCCTCTACCATGGTCTTCACTACCGGAGCTCCAGCCTCAGGGCCGGCATACTCCCACACCCAGCGCGGCGAGTCGCCCGAAGAAGCTTCCTCTTCCGTTGCGGTTGGGTCGTGGAAATTGGCCACGACTTTCCGTGGACGCCAATAGGTGAGCAAGGATGGACATTTCCACTCGGCCTTGTCTCCCGGTGAGAGGCCCTCGCAGGCGAGTCTCACCCTCACGCTGCTGTGGATCCGCTCGTTGGTGTCTTCAAGAAACGTCCGCGTGGGTTTCCCAGTATCCGGGTTGATCTTCTTGTATAAGCCGGGGGTGCGAGGGGTGGTTAGGAGATACTTGTAGAAGCCACCCGAGGCTTGGACAGTCTGGTGCAAAGCCCACGGACGGACTGGCTTATTGGCCTTTACTATCGGCCTTATCGCCCAGTTTTCCGCGTATATCTTCTGCTGGTAATACTCGACGTTCTTGTTGTAGACGCGATCGAGTGCTTCTGGGATGAACTCGATGCCGACCGAAGCTAGTTGGTCCATCATCCATGCCAACGTTATGTTCGAAACACCCTGGTCCTCCTCTCCGCCCCCGATATTAGAGTGGCCGCCGGGAAACCAAACTTGGCGCAGGTCGACGCCATCGTCGGACTCCGCATTTCGCTCCCAAACAGCAGGACTGAAGGGCCCGCGAATTTCGTCCAGGGCTAGGGCCTGGAATGCGTGCTCAATATGTCTGGAAAGGTTCGTGTTGTACCAGTGGAACTCGACGGTACTGCGATTGATACCCAGCTTTTCCAGAAACGGGATTGTAGGAATACCCAGGCTCCCAACAGTGTCCCATACTCCGACCGCTTTGATCTTGATGGGGTCGCCCTTCTCCCCTTTCTGGCAAACTCTGGTGAAGCCCAGTTCGATCAGCCGTTCTCGGTATATGTCTACCGCCCCGTCACCTTTGGGCTTGTTGGGGAACGGGAGTTTGGGGAAGGGATCATCGTAGTCGAAGTTCACTGCTCCATGTCAGCCTAAAGGTGATGGATCCCCTCGGCGTGAATTGGTGTCACCTACTGAAGTTCTGGTTGTCCTTGAAGATGGGGAAGAAATAGTCCATCCCTTCTCGCGTTAGGAGGCCAATGTTTGCAATCATGCCGGCGATGGAGCGGGCGGTGAAGGCGCCGCGGCTGAAGCCGAGGAGGACGATCTCGTCCCCATCGACATAGTTGGCACATATATACGAGTAGGACTCCCGGATGTTCTCGGCAATACCGACGCCAAACGCGCCGCCTAGGACTCGGGAGAATATGCTTGCGATGCCGGAGCCGGAGCCGACGCCAACTTGGTAATATATGATCTGGAACGTCCCGTCGCCACAGGTTCGAGCGAAGGACCGCGAGATGCGCGTGGCGTTGGATGGGGCTGCAAGGCGAGGAGTTGGGTTTTCGGGAGGGCTGGCTTTGACGTAATTATCGACCGAATTCTGCCACGTCCCATCACAACACACAATTATCCGCTTGCCCATGGTGTTAACTGAACGAGGATGGAATGAAGGTATGTATACAGCAAATAGGCGGCGTCAGACGTTAAGGTGAATTGGGAAGTTGGCGGATCCAAATGCTGACGCTTGAGTGTAAAGCTTTCCCAAATATATGAAAAAGTG
Organism: Apiospora marii; assembly: GCF_038362585.1. Taxonomy (NCBI): domain Eukaryota; kingdom Fungi; phylum Ascomycota; class Sordariomycetes; order Amphisphaeriales; family Apiosporaceae; genus Apiospora; species Apiospora marii. Next base: position 2,075,280 of record NW_027117375.1, on the reverse strand, counting down.
CTTATTCCAACTGCGGCGTCACTTGAGATCATCCTTGCCATTTCCGTTGCTTTTGGCGCACGGCAGGAGCGACCGATCACTGCAAGCCTCTCTAGGGCGCTCCTTCAAGACCACAAAAAGACGCCGTCAGGGAGAGAGAGCGCGGGTGCACTGTCATCTTAAGTTTCAGATGTACTCTCAGCTTGGACACCGTCCTCGCGGGCCATCCGAATTGGCGGGATTGCTCCATCTTCAGGCCTCGCTCGCGTGGGCTCGGAGCGTTGAACATAAACGGTCACGAGTCTTGGCAAAGAGGGTGGTGTGCGATGGAAGAAAGAGTCAGAGTTTGTACTATGTAAGCCGGCCGCATATTAGGACATTGTTGCGCAGGCCACATCGGCGAGGCAACAGGTTCGTGTCAGCTGACGGCTGGCCATGAGGGATCGAAGTCAAGATGATGTTGACGCCAAGGGTCTCGGAGATCATGTCGGCCGCCATGCTTGCTTACTTAGCCTTTGACAAATTGAATGTGTTGGGAACCACACGGCCGGTCAAGCTGAGTGTCTCGGGTGATGCGACTACTGTCCAGCTCCGGTATCTCGATGGTTGATTCTGTGTTTCACACCTACTCGGCCGTACCTGGAGTCTGAGCCAATTACGAGCCTTTCTCTATGTCGCTGTCTTACACCGTGAATAGGCCGAGGTGTACCAACAGCCCCTCAGAGCTGCGTCGTGGGTTTAGATAGGTGCATACATAGGTAGACTGTTAGTGATGCACGGAATGTGAGAATAGGCCGGCTCGTAAAGAGCCAATGTCCATTTTGGCAGATTGGTTGGCGGTTGCAGCCCTATGGGCATAGGGCGGCTGACCAGTTCTTGGTCTACCCTTACCCATACGCCGGTTGGTGGTTGGTGGGATAAAGATTAATAAACAGACGACGATACTTCTTAGGCGTCGTCTAACCTACGACTCATGTGCAGCCACCAAGGAGCTTGTGATGGCCACGTTGTGCCGGGATTGGCTAATACCCCGCGTCTGGGCTTCGTCGCATGCAACCACCACCATCTTGCCTCCTTGTCGAATCAAACCATGGTGAGATCAGTAAGCCACGACGACAGCGACATGATTGTTGCGATCCTTCTCAATCTTCTTCAAGGTAATAATGCTGGGGTATCGCTGATAAATGAATTTCGCACGAGGCTCGGCGCGACACGATAGCTAAAGAGCATAAGTACTTACCCATCCATCCTCATCATGACCACGGAGCGACGTGACTCTGGCGTCTCATTGAGCAGCTTTTTCACGAGATGCAATCTTCCCATCGATGCGCGGGGACAATGCGATGAATTCGTGGCGGCAAGGTTCCCGGGCCTGGAAATCAGACCTGCCCCTTTCCAGGGCTACTGCTCCTATACGCTCTTCGTGGGGGAGGCCACCATCGTCCAGTTCCGGCCCGTCGAGCATCGTATCAATGCCGATATCGTCAGAGAAGCCTGTGCTATATTCGGCACTCTCGTTCCCGAGGTCAAGCTCCTCGGTATCATGCCAGGCAACAACAAGCTCCACGTCTTCTCCATGAGGCGTCTGAACGGCGTGTCCCTCACAGAATTCCGGGCCTTCACCCGCCGCCAGAACGACGCCGCCAAGCTCCATAGGCGCCAGACGGTGCGCGACTTCGCTCGGTTTCACAGCCAAGCATGGAAGCACGCGCGGTCCAAAGATCAAGTCAAGAGCAGGGGCACGGTGGGCTCGTCGCTGCAGTGGCGATTGGATTTGATGGCGTCGTCCGTGCCCGAGCGCTTCCGCCGACTGACGACCCGGCTATTACCAGCCCTCCCGAGCATCGAGGGACTCCCATGGACGCTCAGCCATGGCGACTTCCTGCCCTCCAACATCTTGGTGGACCTGCAGACGGGGGAGACGAGCGGCCTCCTGGACTGGGCCGAGGCCGAGTGGTTGCCCTTTGGTGTGGGCATGTACGGGCTCGAGGAGCTGCTCGGCGAGGTCCGGAACGGGCAGTTCGTCTACTACCCGGAGGCAGATAAGCTCAGGTCTTTGTTTTGGAGCGAGATCAAGTCGCAAATCCACGAACTACGCGGTAATCCCAGACAGCTGAGAACAACGAGGGAAGCACAGCTGCTGGGCGTTCTGCTATGGCATGCCATCGCTTTCGACGACGGCAGGCTGGACCGAGTCGTGGAAGAGGGCACCGATGATGGGGAAATTCAGCGCCTGGATGCATTCTTACTTACTTATTGCCCTGGACCCAAGGCCAGTATATCGCGGTTTTCTTTGCCGTCTTTGCTGTCGTCAATCCTCCTTTCACGCGGTTGACATGGCATGGAGGTCTTTTTGGTGCCTCAGTCTCGATAACACGCTGTACAGTGTATTCCGGGACTTGTTTCTACGAGCGATATAGCATACCTTTAAGCAAGAGTCTGCCATTTCCTCAGGTTCCCATGTTCCCTGGTGACTGTCTGTCCTGTGTTGGTAGGAGCAACCCGAGTTGAGGGCGACAGAGATCTGCGCAGTCACTTGTCATTGGTCGTATGTTGCTTGGTGAAGATGCGCTGGACTATGGCACTAGCAGGGCCATAAACCCCCCTTACGTTGACCAAGTAACATGCCATGCGGCTGCACGGCAACAGGAGGGGTTGCTTTTAGTCATGATCGGGAGGACCAGCAGCCGTTGGGAACACCAGCGTGCATGCTAACTAGGCTCAACTAATCCTCCATTTCCCAAAGGAGGAGGAAACGTTTCTCTGCTGAGGTGGTGCCAACCGAGCCAAGGCCAGAGCCAAGACGTTGGATTATCGGCAAGCCATGCCGGCCACAGCCCAAAGAAGCTGGATCGCCGCCGGAGCCCACTTGTCGGTCTAAGAGGGACTATACCCCCCCCCCCCCCTGTTAGCCAGGAACAAAGAGTTTGTGTCCACTACGGGCAGTGTCGCAATGCAGAGAGACACGGGTTATTTACAGTATGCCAGCCTCCAGGGCCAAGCTAGTCTTCGAACCTAGACAATTCCCGACTAGGCGGCTATGAGCTAGTACCTACTGTACTGTAGGTAGTAGTCGAGTCTGGGGTTTGGGTGGAAACAAGAAACCGGTTATCGGAACTAAGTTTAGGCAAGGTTCAATACAGGTTAGTGGGGCTTCTATACCTCGGAATGTTCTTGGAAGGTCATAAGTTGCGATGCTTCGATGTCATGGAATCAAGAAAGTGGTCAATCAATTCGCTGGGTTCTGGCTATTGATTATTGGGCAGGGGTTGGTGTTGTGCCATGATCGAATCGTCCGATCCAGCAGGCAAGAGCCATGCAGACCAGCGAATAGATATACCGAGCCAATTAATGATGGAAATATTTGTGACTTACCTTAAGTAGGTACCCATTTGATCACTTTTGCAGAGTTCTGCGGAGAGTATGTACGGAGTACCTGCCACCTGCTGCTTGTTAGCTGCAAGGAAGTGGCTTCCTCTTGTTCGACGAACATCATCCCACTTCCCCGCCTTTCGTCGATCAGCCTATCTAAAATGCTTGTCATCTCCCATCACATCGCCCTCGTTGCCCAGGTTGTGGGCGCCTCTATTATTGCCTACCTCCCAGCCCTGTTTTTCTGGTTCTTGTTGGCTGTGCCAGGTCGAGAGCTGCTGAGCTGACCTATGGGTACATGATGATTCAGCTGCTGTGTAAGTCTTGATGGGAAACCTCATGCAGCCAAAACCACCAACCACCAGCCCATCTTCCCACCATTCCCAGAGACATCGACACCTCATCGATATATATGAACTTTACGAGCTTCCTACAACCCACACACCTCATGCCCTAGCTGGGCGCAACCCACAGATATTGTGCTTTTGGGTCTGCCTGGGGGATTCTGGAAGCCAGCAGGCAACTGACTGGAAGACGACATGAGCAGAGAGTACGGAGTACCTAACCAATATCGAACCAACGGTGGGCAGTTGTCTCCTGCATCCAAGCCACAAAGCAGGTTTTAACTGATATATCACATCCTGGTAACGCAGGCCTGTTCCTGTGCGACCAAACCCGTGAGCCACCGACTGGCGTGAGCTTATGCAACTTCTCTTCTTTGCTCCGCACGTCATGCAGATCCCCCCGGCCGGCCTAGCAGCCAGCCTAGTTGCCCGAACACGAGTAGACAAGCATGGTCCCATTACGGCCCAAGGATCGCAATATGGCCTCTGATGCAACCAAGCCTAGTTGTACTATTATAACCGCTTCGAGATACATCCATCAGCCCTGTAGGTAACGTCATGATTCGATCGTGGGTTGTAGATGATCCTAGCCGCCCTGGTCGTTTGGTAGCCAGCACCTCCCTGCCTTAGCTGGTCTTGGCTTGCATAACCGATAGGCCAAGGCAGTAAGTGGCCCAAGGGCATACATAGTATAGAGGCCGACACGTTGTTGGGTGAACATGCCACCAACATGGCGAGCAGCTGTCGAGAGCTTGCTGGTCCACCAGCGTCTGCACTTTTTCTTCTGCTCCGACTTGCCTGCTGGAGGCACCCTGGTCGGTGATAGTCCTATCCTCCCTGCACTCGTCCCGTGGTCCATTCCACCCTTAGCAATAATCACTCCGGTTCTCGTATTGCATCCCTCTGCGGCGGGCTATCCCCAGACAGCCATGCCGGTCAACCGGTTGTCAGGAAAACACAGGAAATCAGGCCGTGCCAGAATAAGATGTCATCGAGTCTCGTCTTGTACGACGGCTGTGGTGTTGCTGACTGCATGCATGCCGTGCATGTCGGATGAAGATATAAGGTCCCTGCCATCCCCTTTTTGTTCTTCGTGGCCAGCATCATCCAACCACTCAAGCCAGTATATCTCCCAGCCAACTTATTTATCAGGACCTCGTAGTGTCTGTCGGGTAGCTCGTTCGTTAAGGTTACTTAAACCCTCGTTTACTCACACGAGTCAAGTGTCTGTTTACCCACGGGAGACTGTTCCGATCAATTCTCACTGCCTGTTGCTTGGACCTAGAGTCGACCTAAACCCAACCTAATCAACATGAAGGCTGCTATCACTTTGTTGGCCCTGGCTGCCACTGCACTGGCAGGAAAGGAGCACGAGGGTGGCTACCCGCAAAGTAGCGTCTACGTGACCTCAACTGAGTATGAGACGACGACGGTCTGCCCCATCACGGAGACCTACACGCAGCCGGGCTCTACCTACGAGGTTACCACGCATACAACTTCGACCATCACCGTCACCTCATGCGCTGGCGGAGACTGCGGGGGTGCCGCCGTCACAAAGACACTGCCCGATACCACGGTTGGTAGTAAGTATATCTGCATACACCTTACCCTTCCTTCGTCGGGCTTTCACTAACTTGAGAATCACAGCAACAACTGCGGTAGAGGTTACTTACACAACAACATGCCCGGTTACGGAGACGGTCACGGCTCCCGGTCACACATATACTACCGTTTACAGTAAGTGGTCATCACCCTGCATATTCTCTCTGGGTTGACACTAATGCGTGACTCTTAGCCACGACTAGCGTTGCCGTCACCAACGTCGAAACTATCATCTATGCTACCGTTACCGGCCCTGACGTGACCAAGACGGCCGCGACCGAGATCTACACGACCTTGACATCGCTCTGCCCGGTGACTGAGACGAAGACGATCGAGGGTGCCACCCAGGTCGTCATCTGGACCTCGACCTCGACCATCAAGACGGTTGTTCCCGTCACGGCCACAGCCTATGAGTCGTACACGGTGACGGAGCATAAGTCCACCGAAGTCTTCACCACAGAAATCTGCCCCGAAACCACCTACACGACCGTCTCGTCTGGCCACACCATCTACGTCACCGAGACCGGCACCGAGACCGTCACCTCGACCAAGGAATACGTTGTTACCGAGACGATTCCAGTCACTGCCACCAAGGAGGTTGATGTGACCCAGGTGACAGAAGTATCGACTCCACGCGTAGAGACGGTCTACCCGACCGTCTACATCACCAACAGCGACACCACGATCGTCACCTCGCTCAAGCCTTACCCCACCACCGTCAGCGCCCCGATCACCAAGTCGGTCGGCACTACTCCCGTCTATACCCCATCCCCACCTCCCGCCTCTACCAGCGACAGTTCCCCCGTCACCATCCCGGCTGCTCCGGCTCCCCGTGCCACCCACGCCGCCGGTGCCGTGCTGGCTGCGGTGGCCGGCTTTTTTATTGCCCTCTAGATGCTTCGAAACTGAGGCTATAACTACTACCATTGCAACTTTGTAGCATTCTCTGGGGATCGAGGCCTCCTCTATTTCCTTGTTTCTCCGTGGAGGATTTATTAATGAGATTATGACCATGAGTAACGGCCGCGATATACATGAGACGCTATGGGCATGAACAGACACGCTCTTTAGGAATACCTATTTTTTACACTGCATAATCTCACATCGGTGGCATCCGATGGTGGGCTGAAGCATTTGGGGAAGGGGGGCTTCTTGGGCGGTTCGGATGAGACAATTGTTCGGTCCCTTCTTAAAAACTAATGCTAAGGCAATCTGGAGACATGATAGTATGGAATTCTCCGGCGGTTCACATTTGATTTGGCTGCCATCATCTCTATAGTCGTAGTTCTTAGACCCTTAATTCGTGTGTATATAATCCCAACCATTGCACTTCTGAATATTGGTCGCCCAATCCTTGTACGCTGGATCTCCTGTTTCTGCTGGCCACTGCTGCCTGGTATTATGCGAGTTTCACGGGGCGGAAGGGCATTTTTCGATTTTTCAATCTGACGTAACGCGGCTCGTAACCGGGTCAGCTGGGTAACACAGAGTCCCCCAAAAGCCTTCGAGTCCTACCTACCAAGGGATGTCTCGTTCTTCACCTGAACACTCACTCACTCGGTGGCTGATGGATCGCCAGCTCCCTTATGATGTATGATTCAAGTGTCAGGCCATCTGGGCATGATGCATGCAAGTGTTCAATATGGGCGAGCCTATCGTCGGGGCCCGTTATATGAACGCTTCCAGCCACCATCTTACCTCTCTGCCTATTACCATTGTTCAATGCAGTCAGCTTGCATGTATACATGCAAGCCCGTTCCGCCCCCTAATATGCTGAATCCAGCCTTTCTCTTCGCCTCCCCGCTAGAAAGTCATGTTGATTTGGCAACCCCCAGACTACGGAAGGCGTTGTGGTTGTGGTTGTTGTTGTTGTTGTTGTTGTTGTTGCTCCAGCCGGTAGAAGCTGGTTCGTCTGCCGCTCGACGCACACCGAAACACTGGCAATGAAAGACGTTGAGGGCGACCTAGGATTGCTTGTGGCACATGCACAATGGGACAACAGAGGAAGGCTGGGATGCCGTAGCACGCCTGCGCGGATGTTTGTATGTTACGAGGACGGTACTGGGTCGGACGAAGCCATCAACACGTTCTGTGTATGCCAGCTGTAAACACACCTATTCGGCATTTTCTCACTCTCTCACTCTGTTTGTGTGCCACCTTCCCTGTATCTCGTATCTGTGTAACCTCGGGCACTTGCTCGTCGGATGGATTCTGCTGGGGGGCGGATTCGAACGACGCACAGGCTTGTTCACCCTTCATCGGGATTCCAAGAGAGAAGAAACGAGGGCTGCAAGCTTGCGGCTAGCATTTGCGATCCAGTAGCCCGCCTATACATACCCCTGGCTGCAGTTTCTTCTTCTCGCTTTGCATTTTGACCTACCCGACCGCGTGTCCATGTCGCCAGATCCCATAAGCGGCTGCTTGCCGGAGGTGGTCAGGACAGCAAGTCAAAGCAGTACAGTCATGGGACCGTCCGCATCAAACCGCTCGCATACTTTGAATGTGAGCAAAAGGCGTGTTCTGTGTATGTGTGTATATGCATCTTCGATTGCTCTGCGGCGCTTGCGTTCAGGCGTAAGCAGCCTATCCTCTACATGTTTACGTAGATAGATACATGAAACATTCCGTCCCTTGCGGAAACAGGATGGTAGAGGAATTGCGTTCCCCGGACTCCAATACATGCAACGTTCCTCATTCTCGTGATGTTGTACGTCTATCCACTCCCTTTCCGTACCATGCTTCATCTAAGTGGTAGACGGCAACCAAGAATTAGCCTCCCTCCAGAAAAGAACTCCACAAGCAGTTGTACATGATGCGTGAAAGCATTAGGTCTCGTCTGTTTTGCCACTAATGACCCTGGGGTATACCACAAAAAGACTCCTCTCCCCCAAATCTGCCAAGCCAAGCTGTGAAAAACAAAACTCCCGTCATATCGCCCTCGTGGCCGTCTTGAGCCCATCGAATCAGCTCCCTCTGCTGAAGCCGCAGACCGCCCTACCAGAGCCTGCGGTGGTCAGGCGCCATTTGGTCGTGGGAGCCCTAGTCGCTCATAGCCTGGAGGGCCTGGTTCAGCGGCATGACCCTCAGACTACGACCTCTCCTCAGACCCGGGCGTGTCGGAGGGGGCATGAGCGTCGGGCTCTCAGTATCCTGCCATTTGCGGAAGACACTCTTCATATCGCGTGGGATGCCTTCAAGAACCACCGTGGAAATGGGCACAAACGGTCGGTCCTCCATTCCGGCGGCGAGGATGGCGTACTCCTGTGCGAAATCAAGGGCGTTGTGGAACGACGAGTACTGCGACTGCGCACGCTTGCCCACAATGATGTAAAGCTCGAAGAATGCATCCAGTACGTAGATGCTCGTAGGCTGCAAGTCGGCCTGCGAGAAGGGACAGACTTCGACAATCTGGGAGCACAGCGTTAGTAACCGCAGTAATATTCGTGTTTGGCATGCACGGCCTGTAGTGTAGCTTTTACCTGTTGATTTGAAGCTGCATCGCTCACAAAGAGTCTGCTGCAGTACTTCTCGTAGTTTGGCTTGAGGCGCCAGTGATCTGCGGATCCGGTCTTGGCGGCGCTGCCGGCCTCGAACATGCCCCAGAAGTTGTCGGGCTCACGGCCATCTTCGATCTCTTCCAGCTCCCCTGTCAGAGCATACTCCATGCCTACGAGGCGTGCGCAGCCAAGCTCATCGACGCCACTGCCCTTGCCCTTCCACAAAAAGCAGCGGCCGGAAGTGGTGATAAGGTACGGGAATCCGGAGCACAAAGATGCCGGCAAAAAGTCAACTTCGTCGAAGACAATCTGGCCCATGTACCGCCGGCCACAGAGTATACGAGGGGCAAGCGAGTCGTATTTGATGCTAGAACCGCGCTGCGTGATCACGATGCCGCCCAGAGCAGCCAGGAATTCAGGCGTTTCCTTTCCTTGCCTGAACTTGATGAGATTACCACCTAGGTTTCTCGCTTCTCGCGAAACGAAGATCGAGGCGTCTTCCACAACGGGGCCCGGAACCTCGCAACCCGCCCAGAAATATACTTCGGATGTCTTCTTTCCACTCTCATTGTTGAATGTATGAGAGCAGAGATACATCTCACCCTCGAACAAGTGCCGTTCGTCACCGGCTCGCACGGGCACCTTCTTGCCGTCGGCTGAAATCTGGAAGAACTGTACGTCCAATGTCCTGATTTGCGGTGCCGAAGTACTAGGTCTGTTCATAAGCAGCTCCGCAGCGTCGGCGCGGTACTCTCGCTTCGGCCGTTGCGTCCCGAAGAAATCAGTCAGAGCACTCGAACCCTCCATGGCTAGCTTGGTAGGCGACCTCATTGGAGACGCTGGGAGCGGAGGAGACGTCAATTGCGGGTTAGGGAGCGGCCTCGACGAGCCTTGTGACTCGACATCCAGATCGAGGGGCTTGGGTGTGGGTTTGGAAGCCCTGGCATCATGTGTTTGGGGTAAGGTTGGCAGAGGCCGGGCACCAAACATGCCTCTAGGCGGTTGAGGTTCAGAGGTTTGCTCTGGCACGGCTGCCTGTTCTCTTTGGGGGGACGGTATGGGCTCAGGGAGTGGTCTGCTAGGGCTCGGCAGCGGTGGGGATTTGAGCTCTGGGCTCGAAGGCTTGCTAAACAACGGCTTGGGTGTGTCTTCGACCTGTGGTGATTTGAGGGTTTCCCGTTGAGGTGATTTGGTCCCATCTTGCTTCGACTCGTCCAGGAAGCGCGACATGCGCTTGGCATCCAGTTTTCGCGGAGAAGATGGCTGCGATAAGCCCTCGCTTTCGTCAGTTCGCTTGGTCGGCGAAGGGCTTCTAAGGCCTGCAATCGCATCGACCTGCTCTTGGATTTTAGCAGAACTTATCGTCGATTTGCGTCGAGCCATGTAGCCGGATGGCCTGGCTGATTCATCCTTGGGAGACTGGACATCGGGCTTAGGACTAACGACGGGCGACCTGTCCTTTTTGAACCCCTTAGGCGAGGTGCTTCCGAGTTCAGGGGTAGAGGGCTTCTGCGTCTCTGTCGCCTCTGACGCCGGCTGTTGGGCAGCAGCGGGTGCAGGAGCTGTTGTCGGTGCCTTTCTCCTCGGGCCACGAGCGCGACCTTTCGTCATGTGCGTGAGCTTCGGCCCGGAATTGCCCCCACCATTGTCTGTTGCAGGATCGCTGCTCTGGGAGGCCGTGCCCCCACTGTTTGAGTTGCCAGATGCCATGGGGGGAGGTCCGCGGGCAAGCAGGCCTGCCAATGCTGGATTGAACCGACCGGCCAAGCCTCCTCCAATCTTGCCTGGGAGTCGACCGGGAGCACTGGTTTCCTTTTGATGCGTAGGCGCAGCAGCTGCTTCGTCCACCGGTCGGGCCGAGAAAGCTGGCTTAGGAGCTTCTTGATTCGCTTCGAGACCTGCTCGGCTAGACTTCACGGGAAGGGGGTCTGACACAGGATCGGAATTTTCCAGACCAACCCGGCTCATCCTTCGAGATAGGAGATCTGGAATTGAAGTGGACTTTTCTTGATTCGCAGGAGAAGATGCCTTGATGGACTTGGCACGCGCAAGCTCCAAGCTCTTTACTAGACCTTCTGGCATCGGATTCTCACCGGCATTGCTGGGGTTACGGGAAATCCCTCGCCCCGAAGACTGCGTATGCTGAAATTCCTTCTTCTTTGCCAGTATAGCCTCCTTGAACTCGTCCACGCGTTCCGTCTTCTTGGGTCCGCCTGTCACGTTCAATGCAGCTTTGCCACGCGTGATGTTGTTCTTGAGTTCGTCCGGAGCCACATAATTTTGCGTAGTTGCCTTGCGCAAATGTCCGAATACGTTCTTGAATTCGGGGTTTGCAGAAGCATCAAAAGAACCACCTGGTGCTTGTCTTGGCTTAAGGCTTGACCTGAAGTCTCTTGTAGGCATCGTCCCAGACCTTGGCTTGGTAGCCGGTAGCGATGGGCTTTGGGGCTTAGGAGCACTGGAAAGTTCAGGCGCTTCGGCGCTTCTCACTTCGGCCGTTATGGTCGACTCGGTGGGGGTATGGCGAATGCTGCTGTTTCCTCCCGTTCGTTGACTTACAAGCATCGGCGTCCCCCCGCCAGTACGATGGCTGACAACCGTGGGGGTCGTAGGCTTGGTTGCCGTGCCTGGGGCAAAGTGCCTCGTCAGTCCGCCAATGCTGACTTCATGTTTGTGGGATACCGTAGGTGTCCGCGCAACCTCGGGTTGCGAGTTTGTTGCTTTCTGGGCCTTCGCCTTCGCGATTTCCGCCATCCATGCTGGCTGATTGGAGGGTGTAGATGTTAGCTTGGGCTTGGGCGATTCTGGTTTATTCAGGGCAGACTCCAGCCAGCTAGCTTTCGTGGGACTCCATCTCCTAGGGTCCATGGTTTTGGAAGGTGTCTCGGCGTGGTTCTCCGGGTTAGATTCTGTGGGCTCGGGCGAAGGCTTCGTGTTGAGTTTGAGTGAATTCGTGACCTTTGACGAGATAGGCTCATTTTCTGTAGTCTCGTCTTTGCCAAAGCTAGAAGTGTCTATGCCATAGCTAGAAGTTGGTCGGGAGGTTGAGCGGGAACCCGGCCGCGAAGAGGTCTCCGTGGATGTTTCCCGTACCATCATGCTCTTCGGTCGCGCTCTGATGGGGGGTTGATCGCTCCCAGTTCGGTTTGAGACGACCGAATCAGCACGTTGCAGTCCTGTGGGTGACTGGACGCTCCATCTCTTGCTTATGCTGTCGTTGCGTTTCATCATTGCACTCTGCACGAATCCACCCATTCCCTTGGTCGGCGAGACTGGCCTGTCCGACCGCGTGGGCGAGCCTCGTCCTAACTGGGCCTCCTGATTTGCTCCAGCTTCTGCCACATCTTCACCACCGGGCGGGGTCAGTTTTTGCGGGGCTGACAGCGGAAGTGGTGAATCGCTGCCACGACGCAAGTCGAGTGACTCTGGGCGGGTGCTCTTTTCATCCGAGATGGCCTCATTAGATATGCCCCTAGACATGCCAGGCAGCTGTGTGCGTGGCGAGGTCATGTCTGTTCGCTCGTCGTCTTCCACCTGTGTTTTCCGATATGCTCCCGAGCTATCACCACGGTCGGCTGTCTGGCGGAACCAAGCAGGGTCTTTGGATGACAGTGACTGGGCTATTTGGTCCCGTGGCATGACCTCCGGGTCTTGTAGGGCCTCGTTGAGGCTAGTGCTCGATCTGGCAGCGTTCTCGGCCGCAACCACGGAGAGAGGCCGACTTTGCGGCCGGTTCGAGGCTTGTGATTGGGGCCGTCGCTGCCAACTCAAGCCTCTTACAGTAGAGCTCCGCGTTGGAGACCCGTTGCTAGCAGGCTGCTTGTTGTCGCCATCGAACGGGGACTCGTTCTCCTTGGTGGGAGAGGTAGAAAAGGAACCCCGCGCAAACATCGAGTCTAATGGAGGTAGGTCTCCTGGCGTTTGAGGGCTCCCGGGTGGCTCCAGGATTGGGGAAGAATCGAGATGTAGGCGTTCAGAACCCTGTGTCGCGGTGCGCTGTACCGACGGCGGCGGGGTGTTGGCGGGCGACGATTTCTGAGGTGAGATGGATCTGGCACGTTCTGGGGAAAACAACGAAGCTTTGTTAGCATCAACACAACACATGCAGGACCTCTGGACGGAAGCAAGCCCCAGTGCCGCGGTGGAAGCAGCACCCGCGTTGGGAATGTCTCAACCGGGAGCCGAAGCGGAGATTGCAAAGCCCGAGCAAACGAGAAGAGGCCTCTTTCGCTACGGTGGGTGGGAGTGAGAAGAATGACATACCTGCACGGCGGGCTTGCCGTTCCTTGCGATCTTGCAGTATCTTCTCTTCCAATTCGCGGGAGCGGGCTTCGTCCTCCTCGGCATGCCTGTCTCCCAGCTCTCGAACTTGCGAAAGGAACTTTGATACGTCTTCGGACATGGCTTTAACAAAACAACAACAGCAGCAGCAAGGTCGTCACGGGCATATGATGGAGCTGGAGCTCGGCAAAATCAAAACCTATGTACGTGACCAAAACAACTTAAGTGGTTAGTTCGTGGGGGGGCCACCGTCTGCCCACCTGGAAGGTAATAGCAGACAAGGAAATGGTTGCTACAAGGAGCTGACTAGCAGCGGTAACAGCAGATGGGTCGCACCTTGGCGGTTTGCCCGGCGCAAAGCTAGTATGGGGGGAGAGAGGAGGCTTGAGGTTTCTTTCTAATGGTGCTGCCTCGTCCAGCTCGCTTTGGGAGGGCGAGCCGCTGGCAATTGTTGTTATATATGGTGTCGTGTTATGTTGTTTGGTGTTGTTTTCACCAAGGTTGGAGTGGGTTGCACTGTCTTGTACCTACCGCCATTGATGCTTATATCGAATCAGGTACTGGTTTTGTGGGGAGCGGGTTCCTCTCGTCTCCCCCTCGTCCCTTCGTCCCCTCTCTACCCTCGTATGGTACCTATGTACCAGGATCTCAATCCTTGATGGGCAGACTTGAATCATCAGGCCGGCCTGGGCAATGTTTCTTCGGCACTTTGCAGCTGTATTCTAGCTACGTGCTTGGACTGGACGGCATGCGGCATAAAGATAATGGTCACAATAACGAATTGCACCCCTGTTTGGCCCCTTTGTTAATGGCAACTTCCAAGTTTCCTCTGGGTCAATCAATGCCAGCACTTTTATTCCTCTCTTCTACACGTACCAAACTGCTTCTACTCCTTTCTACAATTATTAATAGCGTGTGTATTGGCAAACCATCGGGCAGAGATGGTACCTGAGGGGAAAAGTCTGGTATCCCTGTCCTCTGTTGCCATGCTCGGGTTTTTGTTTTGTTTTGGCCGCTTGTTTTGATTTTAAAATGGCGTGTGCTCAATACCTTAAAGATCTAATCGCTTTGGCCACACAAAGGTCTACTTTTACGCCTCCCCTCTTCGACTCACATACAGCAACTTTTCATATGTAGGTTCACCGTCGTGTAATAGACAGGAGCTAGGCAGTATTGTCTTTTATCAAGTCATCGTTGCCCGTATTGTTCAACGAGCAGAGGCTCCCATCCACTCGCACACCGCAGGTGAATTCGTCAATATGTAGATGATCGGTGATATTAGTGGCACTCGGCATCATTGCGATCCATATTTCAGGGTGGGTGCGGAGCCGGTCTTAACTGTACCTGACGTGTCTCGTCAGGCCGCCGCCGCAAAGGTCGGTCGGTGGCACGAATGACTGGGTAGCACTGTGAATATATGTCGTGATCGCTTCAATATAGAAACAGCCGCGCTTTGGCATCCTTCACAACCCAGGCCAATCCCTCATTCAGATTGGCTCCCGTCATGGCGCTGCACCGCAGAATCTGCCACTGGTGCGTCTTGATGGCCCTCAGTTGCAGCCCTTCGAGGATCTCGTTGTCGTCCATGCACCCCTGAACATCAGTCTTGTTGGCAAAGATTAAGAGGCACGCTCCGGCCAGCCGCTGCAGCATCGTCAGTCAAACGCCTAATTTCCCCCCGAAAAGGGAGCAAATTCGCTGGAAAGGGTGAGCCTGAGCCTACCTCTTCCTGGAGTAGACCGTGGAGCTCTTCCCGGCAGTCCTGGATACGAAGTCGGTCTGTAGCATCAACGACCCATATCAAAGCATCCGTCTTCTCGAAATAGTTTCTCCAGTAGGACCGCAGCGTTTTCTGACCGCCGACATCCCCTTCACCGGTGTAAGCCGGTCTTCATTCTGCGCACGGTATCCAGTTGGCTTACATATGTTGAGCTTGTACCTGCATTTGGTGTTAGCGACTTGGTCAGCTAGTGGTGACTAAGTAGAAGAAGTCAAGACTGATGTTTGCATACCCTCCATATTCAATCGTCTTGATGATGAAGCCCAATGTTGGGCTCACCGTGTTGACATCCTCGTTCATGATTTTCTTGACGATGGTCGTCTTTCCGGCATTGTCCAGACCCCTGCTTCCGTTAGTCCTCGGTCCAAACCGGCGTCGTCACTGGGTCACAGTACAACATCAGGATTCTCATCTCCTTGTCCTTGAGCCGGGCCTTGCGGAGAATTGACAGCATGTTACTGGGGTTGAAGATATTATTCGGAAGCGGAAAGGAAGCTTGGATGTGCAAGATTTGTCGCTGTGCTCATTCTGTTTGCGATTTTGGTTGGGAGACAGGTTCGTTCATCAAAGCGGGCTACTGGCTGCAAAACCTCCGCTTCTCTGCTCCATCGACGCCTAGTTGCAAATATCGAGTCTTCTTCAATCCCGATTCACGTGATAGCGTTGACTACATATCTAAGAACATCAAACAACATTTAAGCATGGTGCCGTACGAAACAATACATGACCATGATTCCATTTTATAATGCAGTTGCTTTGCCACCTCTGGAAAAATGCAGGGTATGATGTCTGGATCTAGTTTGTGTTGGCAAGTATATGATGGCGTTTTGTTACCTACTTTAAGTAAGCTTGGATATCCGCAACATTGTACCTGCAAACGGCGATATTAAGGAAAATAAATCTACGTTCACATTCAATTGAACCAGTTACATACCTATAATGTAGATAGATCAATTGACGGCAGTGCGTGAAATGCAAAATACAGAACATCATGTTAGGAAGCCACGATACATCTTGTTTTGTTCTCAACAGGAAGGCACAGTGGTTCCCTGGCCCAGTCGGCGATGCTCCTTTCCACCCGGGCACCAGCCGCCTCAAATTCCTCCACTGCGTACATCTCTTCCTCACGGTAGATTCACTTTGGCGGTTCTTTGCTTGCATCAATGTTCGAGAGCTGTCACATTAGCTCTCAATGTGAATACTTTTGGCCTTTGCCCAGGCCCGTTCCCACTCCCATCCACCTGGCACTTTTCCTTCCGGCCATTAAATCACAACTCCAGCCCCGTGCCGGATCTCAAGCTCGCATCTGCCTCCGTGGGTTTCTTTACTGTTGTTTCGACTGGCCTAGCCCCGTTGACCAACTCCTGTCATCTCTCAAGTTCAATCTGGCGTATCTAAGTACTCAGGTAAGTGATGCGAGCATTTCATCATCTTTCTCTTAGTAGAGGATTGCATTCCTTCTTTGGGTAATCAAGGTGGGCGTTTGCTCCGGGGGGTGACTGATTCGAAACAGATTACTCTGGTCTTGAACCACCAGAGCAGCAAGCAACTTTGATCACTCCACATAATTTCTTTGAACGTTTTATGTCCAGTCAACAGAGTATCTTGAAGCAACAAGGTAAGTGAGAATTCCGTATCAACCACGCCAACAGTTTGTCACGTTCCTATTCCTGGTCTCCGCCAGGCATCGTTTCCCACACTTTTCCCTGTTCGCAGTCGACAGTGACAATATCCTGGTTTCTACTCCCACATCGTCAACCCAAGTCACTGATTTACACTACCCACATTGACCCGAGTCCCTCTTGTCTTCTCTCTGGCCTTCGAGCTTTTACATCTTATTGACATTGTATCTCATAGAGCATGGCTGCGCAAAACCAAAGAACCACCTGGGTTGATCACTGGACTGTCCATCAGGATGGTGATGAGCTTTACCATACCGTAATCCACGCAAACTCTGCGACGGAAGTGGACGGCAGCTCTGTCCCCCAACATGGACGAGTGGCCCCAGCCCAAGGCGACTTTGGCGCAACGAACGAGACTGCTCTACCCTTGGCCAGTGGCCAAGGATCGAACGGTGTTCCCGCTAGACAGAACTCCTATTCTGGAGTGACAAGGGGAGATAACGAGGCTCGCGGCCTTGGCTTTACTGATACGTCAAACAACGGTCGACGCGCAATGGAGGCCCCTGTTGCACGTAAAGCGACTCGCAACCAGCTTGGCGAAAGTCGCTGGGCCCCATCCACGAGGGCCAAAGGACAGTCACTCTGGATGGATCCCCCCAAGAAGTTTGTGAAGGCGAGCGACCAGAGTCTCATGAGTGCAGCCCCTCTCACTGGATCCAATGATCCTAAAGGTAATGCATACGTGCCTCCGCACCTGCGCCAAACCCCGGCCCAAGCCCAACAGGAAGCACCCAAACCGGAATCGCAGCACCAGTCTCCTGTAGCACCGACAAGCGTCGCCCAGTACGATGTACCTGGACACGAACCGCAGGATAAGTCACCTATGAGCCTTGCACCTGTTAACCTTGCCGGCCCTGCAGCTGTAGAAGCTGACGAGACCCCGTCTTTCCCTGTATCGACAAAGCATACCGACGGTATCTCTGCTCCCAACCCCTCACTTGAAGCTTCCCTTGCTGTTTTTGGACTTGACCCTCCAAAGGCTGACCCCAACCGCGATCCACGTGGTGAGGTTCCGGTCCAGACATGGACGGAGCAGGATTGGAACCAGACACGCCGCCCGAAGAAGAAGAAATCCTTCGAGAGCAAGTCGATTTCTCGGGATAGCGATGTCAGCGGCACTACAAGCGCACTCAACTGGGCGCCTGATAGCCGCATGACTGAGTGGATTGGCAAATGGACAGACAAGATACCCGACTCCGTGGAAGCTTCTGTCCTCCATGACCGTCCTGTGGTTTATGAAGATTGCGACGTAGATTGCGACACTGGTGAACTCCTTGCTCCGGTCGATTATCCTCGCACTATGATGAGTAAGTTGAGTTCGAGAATGCCTCGTAGACAGCACACTAATGTTGCTCAAGATCCAACCGACAAGACCAGCTCGCTCAAGAAGCGGCTCCATTCCACTTCGGAGACTCACACTGTTCGCGAACGCAAGAAGCGAGAACAAGAGCTGTTCAGACAGAAACAGCAAGAGCGCATCGAGAAAGCACGCCTCGCACCCTCAGAGATCAATGAAGATACGGAACCTGCTATGACGCGCGCCGACCCATTCCAATGCAGAGCCGAAAGCCACATTCGCCCTGCACAGCTTGGAGACATGGGGTTCGTTGCCCAACTTTACCAGCAAGAAGTGGAAACTGGCTGGCGAGCTTTGGATCAGAAGCCAGTGGACGCGCAATCATGGGCTCGAATCCTTAGCCACTGCCATGAGCATAACCTGCCCTTTGTTGTAGCCCTCAGCGGATATCGTGACCCTCGTATGCCCGTCAGTAAAGCTGGCCACCAAGTGGTTGGGTTTGCGTTTCTTGATGTGGCGAGCCGTGGCATTGTTGGCTCCGTGATCACGAACGCAAAGTGCTCGGGTAGACTCTATGTCATCGTGGCTCCCCAACACCGACGTGCGCGGATCGGCACAGCTCTGCTGGATGCCGTCCTGAAAGTTGTCTCGCCTCAATACAGCCCCAAGGAACTCTCGTACCAATGGGTGAACCCTCGCGACGACCCCACCTATTTCCCGCGCCGACACAACCCTCACTCGGAGGAGCGGCAGTGGTGCTCGATCCTGATGGAAGTCTACGTACAGAACAGAGGGACCAAAGAGAACACCACAAAGGGCGAGGAGTACCAGGCTGTTTGGAATTGGCTTGAGATGGACCTCAGCATGGACCTCATCTCTCACTCTCCAGTGTTCGGACGAGCTGATCATCTTCCGACCTCTCCTATTCTTGATCAATTGGTATTCGAGCACCGTTGCTGCCCTGCAGATATTCCGGTCTGATGGAAACGCATTGGGCCTTGGTGCGTAGGACGGAGAGTCCGTCCACTTGATTTCACGGCTTACTTGTTTGTTAACGAGGCGGAGGAGATGAGCCTCGAACTCATGTCATGTACCATGTTCTGTAAAACAAGAATGAGATCCTTAGAGCTAGAGCAGTAGTTTCCCGCAGAAGGAGGAACTACCTTGATACAGGAAGAGAATAAATTGCACTAACCACGACACGAAGCCCCCCACCATAGTCACCGCCACTGCGAGACGATATTACGGCATATGTGACTGAGTAGGTAAGCCGTTTTGTAGTATGCAGGCAGAAAGCAACTATTCGAGGGACATGAACATGGAAAACCTAATTATAGACTGCGAAGTTTCAGTGAAGGCTGTGTAGGCAGTCTACACGGCCCCCCAATGCATGGGACCGTTTAAACGCCTACCAGGATCGTGCGGCATACAAACTTCTTAGACTGCCGCAGAGGGGCTGAGCTTGATAACCAACGATGTTCTTAACTTCTATCAGTGCAAAAATACTCCTCTCAATAGGCCGGGCTTAGCAATCGAACCACGAGGTCATGTTTGATCTCGACATACGGGAAACCACTCCATGCATCAAGCTCCTGACTGTCGGGCGTGTCTCTCCTGCGAGCGGATCGCTGGGTTAGTAACATACCTATGTACGTGCATGAGTTTAAAATCCGAATTTCCTGGAGCGAACCCGTGCCTTGTACAAGAAACTCTCCCCCAAATCGCTGGCCAGCGGTACCATTTATAGATTCATGTTCAGAAGAGCCCGTTTCAGCTTATGTTGTTTTGAAAAGACGCGGATAAGAAACTCAGGTGGCTATCTATTACTTGAGGTGCTTGTTTCGGTTATCACATAAAACACATGCTGTGCCTAAAAGATTCTGAACCAATACAGCTTTGCACCTCTCAATTCCCCACCAAGTCGCACGGAAGGCAATAAATAATACGATACCCACGTAAGGTACACCTAACAACTACGATCCAAAAAGAATCGCAATTTACACTCGAGATTATTGTCTCAAGACCATGAGAGACGCAAAAATAAGCGACCCAGACGGGATTCGAACCCGCAATCTTCAGAGGTTAAGATATCGGTGAACCGAAATCTGACGCGATACCATTTCGCCACCAGGCCGTGTCCTTCTTGTATGAAACAAATTCAGCTTATTCGATACTGTGTACCCCGCCAAGATGTCTAGCTTGCAAGAAGTTCTCTATCTTCTTCTGTAAACCCTTTCCGATCTCAATGTGATTCAGACAGGTATATGCAGGTACTTACGCATAATTGCTTTGCCTATGTTTATCTTTAGTTGATACTTGACCAATCTCGTGTTGCGGCTTCTCCAGAAACGTGAATCCTGATATGTCCTGCTACATACCCATAGGCCGGGACAGGTCATCGTGCGTGTACAGAACATCGAAGCAAATGTGAACATGATCCTAGTTCTTCCAACCCGTAGAGGCAGTGAGAAGGTAGAGGCATCGAGTACAACGGAACCACTAGCCCAAGTTGATAAAAGTAGCACACCACGGCACACATGTGATTATTTAGTCACGTCAAAGCAACAGGCAATGACTTGTGGTTTGATAGGTAGGAGGTAGGGATGCAGACTGGTGCCATAGGACTCGTCATTGATACAATCTCCTGGCATCCTACAATTTGGCTGATTTATAGATACACCCATGGCCCGCCTGTTGGGTGCGACCTCGGCGCATGGCGATACATTCCCGTCTGTCTACTATGTCTACACATTACCTCCCCCCTGCTTCCAGGCTGCCGCCATGGCCAACATGTTGGACAGATCCTGCTTATCTTCGTCGTCGGCCGGGAAGACGTAGTCGATGCGCTCCTCGTACGTGTCGTCCTCGAGCCTGTGCATCTTCTTGACCCTGCGCGGCATCTGCTTCTGCACCTTCTCGATCTCCTCGTCGACGCCATGGACACGCTCAAAGGCGAGCCACGAGTTGAGCAGGGATACTCTCTCCTCTTTGAGGTCCTTCTCCTTCATGCTCTTATGGGCACGCTCGAACACGCTTCTGGCCCGCGCCTTGGCGGCATCGGTCTTGGGCTCCTCCTCCTCGGCATCCGCGTTTCCGTTCGCCGCGTTGTCGTTGGCGTCGGGAACGTTGAGTTCGAAGTGTGCGTAGCTGATCCAGACCTTGACGTGTTCCGTCTTCTCGAGCAGCCGCTCGTACAGATCGCGCGTCCGGTCAAACTCGCCCTCTCTCTCCTCAAAGTCGATGTAGGCCTTCCACACCAGCTCCGGCATGTCAAGCGTCTCTTGGCTGGTGGCGAGTTCGTAGATGGCCCTTGCCCGCTCCAGGTCGTCCAGACTATGCTCGAGCTTGGCAAAGTTGATCCAAGCTTGAGAGTTGGCCGGGTTCCACTCAATGTGCTTCTCGTATAGTGTACGGCAGCGCACGAACTCGTAAAGCTTCATCTCCAACTCGACATAGCCCTTGAACAGCTTGTCCTTGGGGCACATGCCGATGGACCGCCCGAGCGTCTTCCGTGCGACCGTGAGCTCGCCCTGGCGGATTTCGAAGTGTGCCTTCATGAGCCAGATCTTGGCAAAGGTGAACTTCTTGTGCGGTATCAGGTCTAGACAGAGATCGTAGATCTGCCGCGCCCGGCCAACATCCTTGGCCTCCATCTCCTCCCATATCGCATAGAATACCCATAAGTAGATATATCGCCGCCAATGGCGCTTCTCTTGTGTCGGGGGAATCTGGGCTACTGCTCGCTCGTAGACGTCTCTCACCCGATCTGCATCCCCGCCCGCCTCCTCCAAGCGAGCATAGTCGAACCATATGTCGTAGTTCTTGGGGTTCTGGTTGATCTGATCCTCGTAGTGCCTTCTTCGTTTGGAAAGAACCACATCCTCAACCCCTTCTTGGTCGCCGTATTGCTTCTCGAACGTCGTATAAGCCTTGTGTAGGAGCATGGATCTAGACCGCGGTAGGCGGTCGAGGGCGTGTTTGTAGATGGCTCTCGCACGCTCGTACTCCTTGAGCTTGGCCTCGAACCGCGCCCAGGAAATAAATATCTTCTCGTCCATGAACTCGTCCCCGAGGGCCTCGATGGCGTCGCTGTATACCTGCCTGACCAAATCGCTTGTTCCCACCTCTTCTTCGAACTTTGCCCACTTGATCCAGTTCCGTGGCTCGGGGTGGATGAAAGTGAAACGGGCAAAGATATCGCGCGCCCGCTGAAACTCGCCATAACGCTTCTCCAGCTTGATATAGGCGCTCCAGGCAGCCTCGTCGGGGCGCCACTCCATCCATCGCTCGAAAACCTGCCGCGTGCCAGGGATGTTCCCGAGCATCTCCTCCATGTAGACATACTTGTACCAGAGCTTATCAACCCGAGGCAAGATGGAGATGGAGCGGTCCAGGAGGTTGCGGGCGTGGTTGATGTTGCGGCTCTTCATCTCCGACTCGATGTAGCGAATCCAGAGCACCACCGACGTGGAATCGACATCGAGGGCTCGTTCGAAGACGGAGCGGGCTCTTCGGTATTCCTTCTGTTCCAGTTCCCATTGCGCATACCGCATCCAGTTGTTCATATTCACCCTGTTGCGGCGGACATAGTCTTCGAATTCCTTGCGCTTCCGGCCTTGGAATTCGTGCAGCTCTTCCAGATCCTCGAAGCGTTGAGTGGGCGCCTTAACCTGAGTGTCCTGGCGATCTTGAGCTTCGCGAAGCAATTGCTCGGCGGAGATCTGGATAGGCGCGGCGCCCTTGTTCTTGACCCTCGGGGGGCCGCGTGAAGACTCCATGATGGGCGAGCTCTTCGGTGCAACACGAGAATGAGGGGTGTAGCAGGTATCAAATTGGAGGTATTCGCTACTGGGGAGGGTTTTTCGGTCCCGGGAGGGCCACGGAGATGTGGCGGTGATGCTGCAAAATTCGGTACGTGTTGGAGGTTGGAGTGGATGGATATGGAGGCTCTATCTGGTCTGTCTCGCGCTATTGCCTTCCAAAAAATAAAGGTTGTTGACAGAGCTAATTTGACCAATGAGCGCCCTGGAACCGAATGACATAAGAGTTAATAGTGGAGAAAGAACATCTAATGCCTGCGCGCAACTGTACATAGTGGAGAAAGCGACTGCTACCTACCGTAGGTATCAATCAAATGTTACTTTGTACGTTGTCGCCTCTTGCACCCATTCTCGTGTTTCTTTTCACCACTCTCTTTCACTACTTGCCAGCTCCACGATACATCTAGGAAACACAAACGCTACCACATCTTTGAGCAGGCCGATACAGCGGTCCCCAAGACTCTGCGCCTGCCAGCTACAGCCCCAGGCGCGTCGATACTGTTGTCGGCCAATTTCCACCTCGGGAAACCGAGAGACAAAAGGGCACAAAAGTGAGTTGCCTGCGATCATCACTGCTTGATCAGCGCAAATCTCATCCGTCAGTGCAAAATGTCAACCTTAGCAGACGAGCTCCTCCAGGACTTCGAGGAGTCGGGCTCCGAGAATGGCGACGAGCAGAATGATCTAGGCCTGGCAGGCGACAGCGCAGCCACCAAGGGCGACAATGACGGCAACAACAAAGACGACGACGACGACGACGACAACGACGACGATGGTGGTATGGTTCTCGATGGCGACGAGGAGGCCCTTGACGATCAAGACGAGGAGATGGGCGGTATCGATCCTCTGGAGGACGAGGACGAAGCCAAGGCCAAGGTCGAAAAGATGCAGCTCGGGGACGTCAAGGATGTGCGCAAGGTCTCGACCGTTATGGACAGGTTAGAACCTCTTCTCAAGGACATCGGACGCTTTCAATCACAATCCCTGGATGCGCAAGACATCAACGTCGGCAATATCGAGGACAACCCCGAATACAAGGTCCTGACCGAATCGAACACGCTATCTACGCAACTCGACGGAGAGATAATGAAAGTTCACAAATTTATTCGGGACCACTATTCGGCGCGATTCCAAGAGCTGGAGACTCTTGTCCAAAACCCCGTCGACTACGCAAAGGCTGTTGCCATCCTCGGCAATGGGCCTATGGACTCTGATAGCATCAAGTCTTTGCAGGAATCGACCAACAACGTTTTGGGCGAATCCCTCAAGTCGGTACTGGATGGCCCGACGCTGATGATTGTCACCGTGGAGGCGACCACCACAAAGGGCCAGGAGGTCAATCAGGAAGAGCTCGATCGTATTATCCGAGCATGTCTCATGGTCGTCTCCATGGACCGAGCGAAGAAGACACTGACCGAATATGTCCAATCCCGGATGAACGTGTTCGCTCCCAACCTGACGAGGTTGCTTGGGTCTTCATTGACCGCAGCCCAACTAATAAACACAGCCGGCGGCCTGACAAACTTGGCCAGGACTCCAGCCTGCAATATTGCCGCGTGGGGCTCCAAGAAGCAGTCGAATTCTGCCTTTGCCACCAACATCGGCGTTCGTCAACAGGGGTTCGTCTATCAGTCGCCTATCATCCGGGGTGTGCCGAACGATATGAAGACAAAGGCAATGAAGGCCGTGACCGCCAAGCTTGTTCTGGCGGCTCGCGCCGACACTGGCCATACCTATCCTCATGGCGATTATGGCGACGAGCTACACAACCAAGTACTGTCCCGCCTAGACAAGCTGACAGCGCCGCCTCCGAATAAGGGACAGCGAGCCCTGCCAGCCCCTGACGACAAGCCGTCGCGAAAGCGGGGTGGCCGGCGAGCCAGAAAGGCCAAGGAAGCTACAGCCATGACCGATCTGCGGAAAGCGCAGAACCGGATGGTCTTTGGCAAGGAAGAGAAGGAGGTCGGCTACGGCACGGGCGAATCTACTGCTGGCATGGGCATGATTGGTGCCTCCAACGACGGACG
Source organism: Apiospora marii (assembly GCF_038362585.1). Lineage (NCBI taxonomy): Eukaryota > Fungi > Ascomycota > Sordariomycetes > Amphisphaeriales > Apiosporaceae > Apiospora > Apiospora marii. The sequence continues at coordinate 2,050,599 of NW_027117375.1, read as the reverse complement.
GATACGCGGCATCCAGATCGATAATCGAACGCGCGCCAAGCTCACGCAGAAGCACAAGGGCTGGGGAGGGGCGACTCCCGTCGGCGGTGCGGCCTCGTCTCTGCGCGGTTTTGGCCAAGGTGGCGGCTCGACTATCGATCTGCGTGGCAAGGGCATTCGGACTTCGGGGGTGGGCTCGACCATTGGAGGAGGGGGTGGTGGTGCTGCAGGGACTGCATCCTCGCTCGCCTTCACGCCCGTCCAGGGTCTCGAGCTCGTGGACCCCAAGGTTCAAGCGGAGCTCAAGCGCAAGAGACAGGCTGATGAGGATCGTTACTTCAAGGGGGGTACCTTCACTCAGGTGAGCGGCTCTGGTAGCAACAACAATAATGGTACTTTCAAGGTTCCAGGCCAACCTCCCAGCAAAAAGGTTGACACGGGGTCCTCGAAATCTATGGCACCCCCGCCGGTACCTTCGAAGTAGACTGGTCGCATTTTCAGGGTTCTTGTGTGCCTTGGGCCGCACCCGCAACGCCGCACCTTGCAGGTCGGGTGTCGGCGCTGGTAATCTTATTACTTACCAAACGTGCCACGAACCTTTTATTAGCTGCAAGGCGAGGTGAATAGTTTCTTCAGTATGTGTGTACGATGGCAATACGGAGGCAGAGTAGACCGACAACTATCCCCAGGTTGGCAACCACAATTACATCAATCGTTATATTAATTAATGCCTCCACCATGAAGATGAGGAATCTCGACGTGCAGGTGGTACCCACCGGCGTCGAGGCGACTTTCTGTTGAGATAGACAGTGCACTGATGGTGATGGGAGGAAAAAGGGTGGGAGTCCGATCGACTTGTGTAGAACATCCCCACTACGCTGAAGGTCAGAAAGGGTTTCTTCCCCTAAATCCAGAGGGCCTCCAGCAATAAGACCTGAAGCCAAGTACAATTTATGCATGTCTGTGTGAATGCGTGGCTTGATGCAAAGGACCTGCAGAACTGAAAAGGTAACGTGTGTGTGTGTGTGGGAGGACGTGTGACTGTTTTGTTTGATAGTGATGATCTTCATCTATCTTGCCGCATCTACCTCCTGCTAAACACGAGAGAGGGCAGCCAATACTCTTAAAGGTTTCGTATTTGGGAAGATTGCCCAACCTTTTCCGTGCTTTGCATCATCCTTTGGAAAGAAAGACGGTATTGTTACTCATTCAGGCCAAACCCTCATGTCAGAATGAGACAATAGAGGGAATTATGCAGGTACACACCCCATATATGCCTATACTTTGCGTCAAATATCTTCTGAAGTGCCCGTCGCAACGTGTGAGTAAAACATGGGATTCGGATGTCGTACTTAGTAGGTAGGTATTGCTTGGGGAGAGTGATTTGTATCCTTTTCGTTTTTTTTTTGGTTTTTGTTTTTTTTTCTCCTTCTTTTCTCACATTCGTTGCTGAACGTAGGAATGATGACCCTTGACCCGACACGAACTGCCTTGTCTCTGGCCTCGAACTTGACGATATCCACAGCAATGTCACATACAGCCTGGGCTCCCTGCATGGCTTCGGCTGTTGATTGGCTCCCGCACCGGGGGACCCCGGGAAGAAAAATAAGGGTCTTCTAGGTCGAGCACGTAGTAGTAGAACTGCTAATCTTACCTGTAAATACTTCACTATGAGGGAAAACCGCGGATGGTCCGGACCCTCAGCCGCAAACTGCATGTTGTTCGAGCGAAATGCAGGGCTTAAGGCCTAGAAGCGCAAATAGACCGAGATACAACGCCACATAAAAGTGCAACGTGCGGTGGCAGGTCGGCTATCTCTGCAGGCATACGAGCCGAGTTAGGCCAAGGATACTCCGGCGATCCGGCAGTCGGAATGGCTGATGGACGAACGTTAACGGACGAGCCTTGTGCAACCATCATACGGTATTGTCGAGGGCCGTCCAGTTTGGCGCGTCTCGTGTCACTTCGACGTGATGGTAATTGCTCGGAAAGGGACATGCTGAGAACATGGCGAAGTGCTGAGAATCCCATCTGCCGGGGTGGTGCTACAAACCGCACTAGCGGGCATGCACATGCATCATTGCAACCCGACCGACACACAACAAACGGAACAACAGCCAACCACACACACATCAATCGGACTGACAGGCAATCGTGTCGAACGATTTCCCCCCTCCTTATCGCCCCATGCACCATGGTCCCATGGAGAAATCCTCGCACGTATCAAGCGTCTGTCATCGCCCCCGAGTCCCCGACTCGGTTTGACGTGGAGCTGTGTTGCTGCTTTGAACTCTCCGTGCGCGGGGTATCCGCATCCGCAGCTGGGGAAACCATATTCTTCAGGCTCATGGGAGGAGGAGTCCCGGTAAACGCAGTGGAGGGGTAGAGCCTCGGGTGGAAGACAGGTACTCGAGGCATACTTGGAGTACGGTACTCCGTGCTAGCAGCGCCCAAAGAAAAAGAACTTGTCTTATGTCGACTAAGTACAGTAATTGCCTGCACCGGGAGTCGCAGACTCTAACTTACCACCCGCTAGGACGAATGATGGTGAGGGGGCCGAATAGCCATCATGCCTTTTGGCCCTCGAGGACCAAGAAACCCCTCGTTCTCGGGTAAGTTGGCCATTCTCCATGGATAGATTGGTCATGAGATAAGAACGACATCGCGAACCTGATTGGCGCCCTTGACTATGTCGTAGTAGTAAGAAGAGTAGCTGGGCGTAATACAAACCTAGCCAACTGCCCCGTTTGCTACCCGACTTTTGCAGACCATTTGGACAAGTCTGCACCGGGGACAATTGAGTTTGGACGGGCTTTTTAAGGTCTGTTCGGAGCAGTTCCGGGCTAGGCCTGCGAGCGTCGCTACTGTAAGCAGTCCTAATTGGCTAATAACGAACGATTCTGGCGAGCCTCAAGAATGTATCCGTAGCGAGGGAGTCGACCTCATCGACCATCCTGCCCCCGATAGCTGCAGTAGGCATAAGAGCGGGAGCATTATGATTGTCTCCTATTTTAATCCAGGGTAATGGTTCTGGGAGGAGAAGGAGAGAACGGGAGAGAGGAAGAATAGAACCCAGCTAGGCACGCTGTCATTTGCTTTTGCTAGTATTGCATTTGGTCGAAATTGCATGCACGGAAACAAGGGGGTTTTCGCCTCAAGCTCGGCCGCAAAACTGTGGAGGGTGATGGGTTTTCGCGTTCGTTTGGGGAGATTTGACTGAGTAGCAGAAAGGAGGAGGTTTTCATCCATCCCAAGCGGCACGATAGCAACAATGCAAAGACTACCAGCAAATCAGGGACTCGGCCGACTGGGTAACAAGGCATACTGTAGCAGCAGGCAAGTGCTGGCCGCTAAAGACGGAGGTGCACTCAGATGCGTAGTCAGCAACAGATTGATCCCAAGGGAGCAAAGGTACTTGATCCTGCGTACCTGAGCCCAAGCCCAAGACCCCAAGCCTCGAGACAGGTTCCAAGTACCAAGGTTAGGCAGGTAGATCTCGATGCTGGCCAGAAAAGCTGTTAGTTTGTGGGGTAATGGATTAGGGCCGCGTACTCCTTGTGTCAATTTTTGTACGCAGTTCGGCAACAGCTCCGCCCAGGAATAAATTTGGGGTGGGAATACTGCAACCTAACAGCTCAAACAGCACCTGTTCCGTCCACTGCTCCGTTTGAACCGAAAGCCTGGGCCGCTCTGTCGGTCTTCTGGTCAGTGCAGAGCCCTTGGTGAATCGTCAGATCGTGATGGTAACAGCACAGCGCATACCGCAACAAGGCCCAGAGTTGCTTCGATGACGTCAGTCGGTTCGATCAGAGGGGACGTGATCGTGTGCTGTCGGCGGGCCTATAATTAGTTGCCTGGAGTCGCCGGCGTCGTCCATGCTGCCATTGTCAGGCCAAAGACCAAATAACGACGCTCTCATCTCCGTAATGGAGCTTTTGATCAATTGTCCTCACCACGACAACATCAACAACAACAACAACAACAGCCGCAGCCGCAGCCGCAGCAGCAGCGACGCTTCCAGCGAAAGAAGCAGCAATCGAACCCGACTGCCCAAGGGATTGAGTTTGCTAGAGGCAAAGGGGCTGAGGTCCAACGAAGTCAATTTCCCTGTTACTGTACTCGCCTGTAGCCTACGACATATGTGACGGTCTATGATCTTATCGTGACCGCCTTCTAACAGCCTCAGCTGTGGTGGTGATAGGACGGCAATCAATTACACTTTGGCTCCGTCAGGGCTAGTATCGTCTTCTCTCGTGAGTTTTTAGGGAGGCAGACGCACCGGGAAGTGGTCCCGAGTCGTAGACGGGTGGGACAAGGGCGCCGAAACGATACATCCCTATGTAGATAGGTAAGCTACGCCCCACCTAAAGCTCATAGACCAGGTACTCTTTGCAGTGGCCGTCGGAGTACCTCCTACAGCCGGTGTACTGCTGTTTTCGACTTGACCCCACCCAGAAAGCCCTTGAGGTCGGGTTGCTCCTCGTGGTGGCCCCCAGCCCCATCGACCATGAATAAACTCTCTGTACATTACGAGACCATTCCCCAGCTGCAAGGGTATTCTGGTTTCCATTTTGGCGTCTGTAAATAAAATATGTATCTTGACTAAAGAATGGAAGGAGCTCGGGGATTTCGCGCCATGGTGGTATGTGATTGGCTTTATCCGACGAGCCAGGATACCTTTCACACATCGTGTACGTACCTGCCACGCTGCTAAGGGCCCTAGAAGTGGGGTGGGCAGCACTTGCACATCAATTGATTGATTGATTGATCTGCTCGAAGGGTTCAAACTCGGCAGACTTCAGGGTCCTGTTCATTTTCATCTTCGGTACTACGGGTACGCTCGCTTTCGTACACCACCAGTGTGGCACGCTGGCAGATGGGGCTGAGAAGAATCGAACGGCGATGCGGCTGCCCAACGCGATGCGAGAGTGAATGGCTCATCAAGGGATATCACCACCGCCAGCTCCCCCATCGCAACGATCATGCGCCGGATCGCCTCGAGTACATGATAATAAAGCCATTATCGGAGTAGGCGAGCGAGTGATGACGATCATTAGAAAATAAGGAGAGTCGGGCCAGTACTGGGTGAAAAAGCTCCGCCACGGGCGAGCAAGAACAGGTTTTTGCTCATTTCATCCCTAACAACCGTGACAACTAGCAATTTCTGCTTGGTGGTGAGGTGCTGTAGAATCGTCGATTCATTCACAATCGACGATGCGATCAGCCCGATCCATTTCAGGGTTCACCCACTACTTTATTTTATTGGTACTCTGGGCTCGACGACCGCCCGCCAAGCCGAGGGGGCCCCTGCCTGTACCCCCTCATCCTTGTCTTGTCAGGTACATGGCCCGTGCGTGTTTCGTACCCTCACGCTTTTTCTGTACTTTCCACCAGAGCCCAGCGCCGTCGCTGCTCAGTGCGCCACAAGGCCGGGAAAAGGTGCCACAGCGCCAAGGAAGTCTAGCCGTTGTCTGCAGTAGAACCCTGCGCGGGGGGCCGGGTCGACGTTGAAAATGTCGATGTAGGGCGCACTTCTCGATCGCCGTTCTAGATGCTGACCGAAACCGCCGCAGCACCCGCGACCTGGGCCCCTCCCCCCTCCCCTTTTTCAGTGTCTTTGCCGTTCCCACCCCTCTTCTCCTCGCGACGCAGACGCAGGGTCTTCATTAAAGTCCTGGCAGTGGTCCAGCCCACCAGCTGCCAGTCTTTTCACAACCGCCCACGAGATCCGCCCAAGATGGCAGGATAGGATTATGACGTCATATCCGAGCTGGGTGCCTCGCGGTTCCCACGATGGCCCACGTACTACTACGGTACAGTATCAGGCAGTACCGAAGGGGTCCACCGCCATTGACGCCGCACCTCGTGTAGCTCAGGCACAAGCTCGGGGAGCCATGCACTACTGGCAGGACGTGGGTAGCAAAGGGAGAGCATCCCCCGCGCACCCACCCATAGCAAGTTAAGTCATCAACCAGGAAAGGAGTAGTGCGGATGTACAATTCATCGGGAGGTCCTGGTTAGAGCTCGTCCGGGCAACAACACTGTCCAGGATCTACTGGTACACAGGATGTGCAGATATAGAAGAAAAAAACAAGGAAATAGTTACGGACGAATGAGGTCTCTTGACATGTCCCGAGGCACCGCAAATCAGGGTAGGCCACCATGCCACGCTTCCACGGTGGGCAGCGATTGTCGAGCTATCTCGATGAAGGGTGCAACAGGTGGTGGGTAGTGTGATGGAATTTCAAGAATGCCATGCAGTCTCTTAGACCAGCAGACCTACTGTACCCCGATCGATCCCTTTCCCCTCTACAATACGCATCGGGCTAGACTCCTAGACTACCTACTGCTCTCCGGCCAAGCCACGCCGCGTCGTGACTTTGTCCCAGCATTTCCTGCCGTACCGCCTCGACGGTACACGGTAACGGCGCAGCTTCTGATTTGTCCAGGGCAGCCAGCCCTTCTCCGAACATCGAGCCCCCAAATCTTGCCCAACGTGCGTACATATGGTCAATCTGCTCAGGCGCCAGGCCTTCGCCGTGCGGACCTGGCCGGCTCAAGAGATGCCTTTCACGTTCATTAAGATATGGGTCGGTGGACGAGATAGCGGAAGACCTCGTTAGAAACGGCATCTAGGCCACCCACTGACCGACAACTATTTGAGGAAACGGTAACATGTAAGATGATTGGCTGAATAGGGACTCCTCGCAAATTTCGGGCTGGAGCGAAATGCAACGGGGCCTACAGTACCCTTCTGGGCGGGGCCAGAGGTGCGACTACAAGTATCGATCAAGTGTTGCCTATTGCCTGCGGTTCCTGGGTCCCCGTGATGCCTTGAGAACCGAACACGGTCGTCCCCTTGGCTGACGCCTACGTCATCTCGAATTGGCGGATATACCGGTGTTATCTTGGTGCCAGCTGTGACTTGTTAGACCTCGGCGGAAACGCGCCTATTGCGTTGTGAGTACGACGGTACAGCATGGCAATCATCTGAATCAATGGAAGATATTGTTTTACAGTACGTGCCGAGATTCCTTAACACCCTCGCCACCGCACTAGGTGTTTTTGCTAACAAACACAGAGCATTTTGAGTTACGGGATCTAAAAGGTGTTAAGGAATCTCGGCACGTACTGTAGGGGTTCACGGGGAGAAAGAGGTAGGTGGCACTACATGGGGAGGACTTATGGTACGCTGGCAACCCGGCATCGATCAGATCAGTGCTCGGGACGAGAGTAATGGATAGGCCTCGGAACATTTGTTCCTGCACGCCATGAAGAAATTGGGCAATGATGTGCGGCCGGTATGCGCTACTCTGGTGCTGCGACTGCTAATAACCTGCTTTGCCAGTCGCCAGCCGACCAGAAACATGGTTGCTAATCAGTCAATGTGACCGTGCTTTCTTCCCCTTTTGGCTACCAGAAGAAAGAGAGAGGAAAAGCTTCTAGAAACCGCACTTCTGTGTGTACAGTAGCGCTGGCAGATTGGAGGGGTTGTGCTGGGAGCCAACCGATGGAGTGCCCCTGTCCTACCTATCTCGGTTGGGCTGGGCTGAAGAAGGAAGAAGGGCTGAAGAATACAGCACATGTGCGACCCTGGAAATGCTGGGTTCCCGATTTTCCAGATCTGTTTTTGTGTCATAGATGAGATCTGTAGCAGATGAAAGAGTCCCAGCCGGGGATAATTGCAATCCTACCATGCACATCATTATTGGGGTCTGAGACTCTCGAGGGGAGAGGGTCCAAAGCTATCTACATATCTATATACCTAATAAGCATGGCTCTTATATCGTTGAGGGAACAGCAAGCCATAAGACGGTACCCAAGCCTTTCATGCCGAGTGTGCAATGTAGGTAAGTAAGCATGATAAGACTGGTAGATGTAGCTGGCATTGGCATCCCATTGCAGACCGCCAGCTGTCTCTTGGGCGCCTGTACGGATAGCCTGGTGCCGGCCAACCTGGTTGTCCAAGCAGGCGATGCCGACTAAGCGCAGCAAGCAGGTTTTCCTTGATTATACGACACGAATCTTTTCGCCCTCACGAATCTCTTGCGCTCCTTTCGAAACCATGCCGGTGGGATTGCGCACCCAATGGCCCTGATGAGAGGTAACCTTAAAAAAAAAATAGCGGCATGGCTGCGAATGGATTTGAAGGGTCCCCCGTCCCTGACATTTTTTCCTACGACGAAAACGCCATTGACGAGGGTCCCAGACCAAGATACATGATCGGTACATGGCGGAGTACAAGCCCCGCCATGTACACGCCCGTACCTTATCGACAGTACCGGCTGTACCTGCTGTACGTACTAATGACCCCTGCTCTCACAGACACAGACCCTTGTTCACGCTTTATTCTTTATTTTCTATTATTTTTTCTCCCTCTTCCCTTCCCTTCTCGTCGTTTCTTGTCCCTGGGGCCCAGCAGTGGGTGGACCCGCCCTTTGCAGCAGGCGCGAGACAAGACGGAGGAGCCCTTGAGGCCCTATGTTGCAGGCTTTAAGTTGGCCAGGTAAGTAATTGAGGTACATGGCTGCAAGTACACAGCCAGCTGCTGCCCAGTAGCGTACGGTCGGTATGTAGCGCAAAAGTAGGAGGAGGTACGCCGGTACGCTTGGGACGGTGCCCACGGAGCTCCAAAAGGCAGGTAAGCGAAAACTTGATGGGATTCATGCGTTTCCCATGTTTCCTTTTAAGCACACCCATTCGCACATTCTTCCTGCTGCACCTCACAAGTTCATCTCGTTGTTTACTCGACTCCAGCTTCCTCGGCCTACCACATCTCTATTACCATCTTATTCTATATCCTCTCTGCCACCCCTCAACCGTGCCAATTTTTTACCGTGAGGACTGCTATTCAACAGCCTTTCAGAACACCCAACCACACAATCACACACCGTTGTGCATCCGCCTGTCATCTGTCGCTCTCGCTCAACACGCAACCACCTTAAAATTATCACCACCGCTGCGCCAGGAACCACGCCATCATTGTTGTTGCCAACGCTGCCGCTGCCGCCGTCACAATCATCCACTAATCGTCTCTCGGTGCATGCTATATGAGCATTGGTCGTGTCAATCGTCTTTCTCGACGCCATCGTACCTAAGCTATCTATTGCCGGGATAACGTGGGATCACCAAGTATCTCGGTGTATTCTTCCTAATCTATAAAACTTTTGGCTCTCTCCCATCGCAATGCAGGCTAGAGACGCAACAGGCCGCAAGGTCTCTCTTCTGAATGACGAGTCATACTCTCGCCCTTCTCTATACCACACTCCCAGCTCCTACCAGTCCATAGGCGAAACCTCGCCGCTGTCCCCTACCCCAGAGCTGCTGCGATCCAATTCGTATGACTCCAACACCAGTTATGACCCTGTCTCTCCCATGACTCCAGCCATCTACGACTTCTCATCTCGTGGTCCCTATGATGACTTCGCGTCGGGAGATGCCTCCCGCCAAGCGTCCCGCCTACCTTGACACCAGCCGTTCCAATTCCTACGTGGAAGACGACAGCTCCGCTGGCTCGGCTGTGCAAGATCGGCCTGCAAAGCGCTACCCCTGCAGGTACCGCGACAGCCATGGCTGCGAGAAGACATTTACTACCTCGGGCCATGCTTCTCGGCATTCCAAGATCCACACTGCCGAGAAGGCAGTACACTGCACCTACCCTGGCTGCCACAAGAAGTTTACTCGTGCCGATAACATGAAGCAGCACCTTGAGACACACTTCAAGGACAAGTCGAGATGCTCGACCTCATCCAAGTCTGCCTCCAAAAGCTCCCTCCGCTCCTCAACCAAGCGCGGCTCCATCTCCTCTCGATCCACGACCTCACAAAGCAGCCGGTCGCCGGTGTGCGCCGACGCTCAAATGTGGGACGTGGACCAGTATGGAATGGTGACAGACGCCACGCAGTTTCCCTCGCCCAATCCCGCTTGGGAAATGAGGGGTCTGAACCTGCCCTTGATGGGTCGCCCGGGCGTCCCGAGGACGAGCAGCGGCCTCGACGCATTGGCAGCCATAGCTTGCCAAGAAGGCGGGTCTTAAGAGCGACGTTGTAACAACTCGACGGCAGCTTCGTTGCTACTTGTCCCGAGACAGCCCTACCCGGTCACGCCGTGACACAAGGTACCTGGATCGGGGACAGATATAATGACAGTTTCTCCATCTTCTTCGGGAGAAGAGAGCATTCACGGCTCGGGGTTTCTCGCGATCATGAGTCAAGGCGTTATGGTTTTTATTTTACGTTTTTTCAACCATATACCCAGGGGCCAAGCATACGGAAGGCGCACTGGAGTTCTTTTTTGCTTTACTTGCTTTTTTTGAATGGCATTTGCGACCGAGTTTATGGGAAACATGGGAATGAGCAATCTAGGAGGGGTTGAGCCGGCCGGGCACATGGGGTCTGCACTTGCATTGACACAGAATGCCTCCTGCCTGAGAAAGGCGAGAAGGGCAGCGTGCAATGCGGAAGCAGAGAGGCCGTTGGCGCTTGGGAAAAGCATTCTGTGTACATTGACGATACTCCTCCAGAAGCCGGTACCACAAGCACGGTATCCTTGGAGGACATGCCTTTTTTTTATTTCTATTTTTGGTTTACTAGATACCACTCGTCCGCCCTGTTGTTCAACAGGGCGGATGGCACACGAAAATCAAAGCGATGATTTTGAAGTCCAAAACCTATTCCATCATATGCAATCTCACACGTGACCGGCGATGCATGGTTCTGGCATGATGATAGCGAGATGTTCTAATGTCATTTTCAGGCATAAACCCTATCGGCTGGACGGTCTCATCTCGGAAAGCCGACGATTGCTTCGCTCCGTCCACTCCCCAACAAAGTTGCTGTTCCCATTGATCTGCATACATACATCTACGTCAACGGGGCGGCCGCGAGATCTACTGTAGATAGCGCCGGTGGTGCATCGCTTCGCATCAGAATGATCGACATGCACTAGCAAGAAAAAGACAATGATTACCTAAGGTTCTATCTTCGTTCTTCAAGGAAGCTATTTCTAGGGCGAACCAGGCTTGCATCCAGATGTGTAACGAATCAAGCACAGAAATTCAGGATACCTTCGCTCCACCCCCCATGGATGCCTGCCTTTTCTGCTTCGGCCTTCGCGCTGATTACTCTCTGGTTGCTTGTGTGCCTTCATGGCAGACGAAGTCGATGGTGGGTCCCGATGAGAAAGAAGCACCAGTTGATATCCAGAAACCGAAGAACGAGTTTGCTCACTGTGTCGTGTGGTATGGATGTAATGACCAAACACAACAACGACGAAACAGAAATCACTGCAGTGGTTGGCATGGGCATGACCGAAAATTTTCTTACGATGCCGAACAGAAATTTCAAGGACTTGGAGGGAGGGGGGTGGATGGGGCTTGGAAGCAGGAGATCGACGATCTGTCAAGGCGCCAACGAGGTCCCTGATCGACAGACAGGTGGGCAGTCCTTGGTGAGTTTGGCATGTTCCAGGTTCGTACGAACCCTCCTCCTCTACTTCCAAGGAGGAGGAGGAGGAGGAGGAGTGGAGAGGACACTAAAAGGGGAGCGCCCCGGACGGTGCCTCCGGTAAGGGGGCAGACGGACAATACCACACTGTCGGTAATCGTATCATATGTTGGAAGAAAGGGATGTGGTGTCGGTGTCGGTGTCGTCCGTCCGTTAGCAGGTCCCACTTTCATTGCGTGCCTGGCGCCTGGACTGCTTCCCCACACACCGAGTCACCCTCTCTCGTCTGATTACAGTATCTCTTCTCTCGCTTTCTTGGAACGAGGAGTAGGAGGAGGCGGCTAAGGCAGGAGACTAGGGCAGTACGATTGACTACCCCTGATACAGTAGTCGGATGGGGAATGCAGGCGCAGATGGGGGAGGAGACCGGGGATTGATAGTGAAAACCACAGAAGACAGAATCGACGCACTTCGACGTCATTTCGCAGTTGACAGCTCTGGATGGGTTCCGGGCTAGCTTCCTTTGGGCTTGGTCAGCCGAGGGAGAGCGAGCAAGGCAACTTGACTTGGCAGGAGAGCGTTGATCCACTCCGGGTCACCTAGGAGCTAGGCTTAGTCTCTCTCTCTCTCTCCTCTGCGGCTTTTGTCCAGACAGTCACAGTAGTGTGATTTGCTCTTTCTCGCATCCAATCTTTGGCATGCATGCACTGCGGCGCGGGTGGGCCCGTCTGCTGGTCACGCGCGACGCCGCTGCTTACAGTACTGCATCTGCAGGTCTTGGCTGGGCGCCCCATCCGCTTGCCTGCCCTCTTGCTTCTCCTGCTCCTCGTCCCGCTCCACCTATACCTGCTGCAGCCTGCCACCACTGACCACCGTCTCCGCCGCCGTAGCGCCCGAAACACCTTGCTAGACATCTTTAACCTTCGATAGTCGTCGGTGGGGGTACGGGGAGGGTCATTTGCTTCCTTCCAACACCACCAACAGCAGAGCGCCGTTGCTGGATAGTTGCTTGTTGCCGTGCAAGGCCCCATCTCGTGGGCTTGTATATTGTTGGTCGTTGACCGAGGAAGCCGTATCGTGATCCGTAGGTAACCCCGCAGATCTCCTTTCACAGTGACAGGACTTGGCCAGAATTGTTTGCTTCATCCTATCATCCATCGTTTCCTTATTTATCGACTGAAGAAGTACGTCTAGTCCGTCATGCCGTTTCCCGTCTCATCAAACAATATCCGTGTCTCTTGTGGCCCGTAGGCCTACGACTTCCATAAGTCAGGATTCTCGGCACACCCACGTGCCATCTCCCACTGCTCGTCGGTAATGCATACCAGCGTCCGATGCTTCGCGCCCTTCTTGCCCACCTCCTGGACAGTTTCCTGGATGGGCTTCGCGTTGCGCTCGTCGTCCATCTCGAAGCCGAGACACCTGACTTGCTCCACCACGCAGCGGCGCAATTTGTCGCTCTTCTCCCCGATGCCTCCCGCAAAGACCAGGGCATCGACTGCGCCGCCCAGTGAGACGTAGTAGCCACCCACGTAGGCGCTGATGCGGTCCACCATCATGTCAAAGGCGAGTTTGCATCGCGGCTCCTCCGAGCTTGCGATGACCCCAAAATTGGTTGTGCCCGTCATGGCCTTCCAGCCGCTTTCCTGATTCAATATCTCTTCGGCTCGCGAGATGTGTAGCTCCTTTGTCGACGACGGTGAGAGCTTGCCTACATCACTCGCGTAGTGGAAAACAAGACTGGGCAGGCGAGTTAGCTACGACCACTCAAAGGAACACGAGCCGCCGAGAGCATACACCTCATCATATTTTTTTTTTGCTCAGAGGGCAGGGTGCTTGCTTACCTTGGGTCAACACTGCCGCTTCGGGTCGCGCCCGGCAGTCCAGCCAACGGGGTCAAGCCCATCGAGTTGTCCCAGCTTGCCCCGGCTTTGATGGCGCAGGCGCTGGCACCACTGCCCAGATGAAGTGCTATAATGTTGAGGTCCCGAGTGTTCTTGTCCAAGAAATGGGCAACGGCATTCGTGATGAATTGGTAGCTGATGCCGTGGAATCCATACTTCCTCAGCTGGTTGTTTCGAGCAACCTCCTGGTTGATTGGGTAGGTGTGAATGTGCTCAGGTATGGTCGCATGGAACTGCGAGTCGAAGTAGGCGACGTTCGCAGCGTCGGGGAGCTCGGTGATGCATGACTTGACAATCTGGAGGGCCTTGACGTTGTGCAGTGGGGCCAGGTCGGTCAATTCCTCGAGATGGATATAGGTCCCTAGGTTGATGAGTCTGGAGGTGGTGTAGTCACCGCCATGGACGACTCTGTGACAAGCAATCTCGATGTCGTCCTTGCTTGAGATCTGTGGCAATTCCGGATCATCAAGAAACGTCTTGAGCAGGAGCTTGAAGGCGTCATTCTGGCTGTTGACCTTGCCGTCCACCGCCTGGTCCTTGAGCATCGTCTGGCCTGCTCTGACGTATTCGAGTTGCGCCGGCGGTGCGGTCAGCCCGCTGATTTGCGCTTCGGCCAATGCCAGCTGAGGAGGGGGCTGGCCTCGCTTGGCTGTATAGACCGAGATCTTGACCGAGCTTGACCCAGCGTTGATGGACAGGATGACCTTCATCGTGGGTAACAAGGGTGACTGGCTGGTCGTATCGGTTTTCTTCTTCCTCTTCGTCTCTACTCCCTTTCTTTGATCCAAAATTCCGCCTAGAGGTTGGTTGAGCTGTGGATTGGACTTGGTGGCAGCAAAGAGCTATGCTATACTATGCAGGGCTGGCTTGACTCGTCGTGTGTCTTGACCCGACCGACGGGAATACGAAGGAAGCCGCCCACGGGGTTAATAACGAACCCCAGCTCTACCCCAGCTCCCCCACTAATGTTAATGTGGGAGCGACCTGTCAAAGAGTTGCATGACGTTTCCCCAACGCCCGTTCCAACGGGCTTGGCCGCCAACCGCCATTCGTTGCACATCAATCAGCACACTGGCTTCCAGCCCACATGCACCCATGGTGCATGCCATGTGGCCAGTTGGTTGGAAGCATTTCCCAACTTTCAGCGCCGTGCCAGGCAGATCATGCCGCCCTTTCCCCGGTCGCATCGCTAGCGCAATATTGTACGCCTGCTTCCGCCTGTGCAGACAACCAGATAACACAAGTTTCGCAGTGCCAAGAAATGGCGCTTGCGGTGGTCGTAGCTGTTGTTCCCGGATTGTTATGACACAAGCGACTTGGCATGGCGCAATCTGAAGGAGAGCCAAGAGCCGATCGCTTCCAATCTTACTATGGCGTTGCCAATGCACCTCGGTTCGGAGCCTCATCATGCCAGAAACCGAACCACTTGCAGTCCGGCAGCCAGTTGGCTGGTGGTCACCGGGTCATCAAATTCTCAATGCCTCGCAAATCTCATGGAGTTGGATCATCATCTTCGGGCTCAGGCACGGTCGGCAGGGCCATTGCCTGCTGAAACCTACCAGGTGGCGGTGGTAATTCATAGGGAGTATCAGGCGGTATTTCGGGCGACGGTAATTCGAATGCATCCTGGGGATATGCAATGCCGCGGAATTCACTGTCCGAGCTGTGCGCCACTATCCACGTGTCGAGGAATCGTCTGTAGTCTGGGCTTCTTTGTTAGTGGCCCTCCCGGCTCCAGCACCCAACGGGGTTCTGACCAAACTTACCTTCGGGGCGGGTAAATTGTATCCCAAGATAGCGTATATCTAATGGCCCGCCGCGCGGAACGGAAGACGATGAGTGACTGTGGTCCGAATGGCGACGGAAGGCCGCCAGAGGGTTCCGCCTCGAATCAGGCGCGCTGCCCCGGCGCCCGCGCACATTCAGACGTAGCATGCGGCGGCGGTCGTCACGGCCCCTGACTTCTCCCTCGAAGAAATCCACCGGATACTCCCGGAACCTCCGATCTGATCGGTTCGCGAATACCGAGATGGAATGCGCCGAGTTCTGCCGGTCACTCCACAGCTTCAATCGCTGGACCGTCCCAATGCCGCGGACATTGCCAAATGTGTCGGTCCTGCCCTGTGCATCTGACCAGACCACGTCGATGTCAAAACAGTCTATGAGGTCCTTTCGTCTCAGATCGCCCTGAAAATGTATAGCTGATTCGATGGTAGTGAATTCGTATTTGACTTCCATGGGCTGGTCCAGGATTACCACGCCGTCCTCGGCCGTGTATCGCACTCGGTGCACTTCGCGGAAAGTGACGTATTGCTCAAGCAAACACGGATCGGAGAACTGCCGGTGTCGCGAGTGGAGGGTGTGCGGGAAGGTGTCGGCGGGGTGTGGGGAGGGTACTAGAGTAGAGGTAGGTTGCTTTAGAATAACCGTCTCGCGAAAATGGGAGGGGGGGTTGTGTGTCTACTCGGGCTGCCATACAAAAGTGTTCAAGCAGCTCCAGCTGATAGCTGCATCGCCATAGTACCCGGCGGTGCTCACTTCCGACCACTTCCCAGGGACCCAGGTAAACTGTCTTTTCCTCAGGTAGACCCTCGAATAAGACACTAGGAAACATGCCAAGAGATTAGTACCGAAACTCATCTGAGGTTCCCGGGCAGCGCAACGCGCAAAAGGACGAGAGGGAAGTAGGCAATGATGGCTACGTACATAGTTGCTTGGTACCCAGGCGGACCCAGGTCCAGTGGCCGCAACTGACCCGGCGGCGAAGACAACTCGTCGGTCAGGGCAGATACTGCCGAGTTGGGAGTCCAGTTGGAGCCGGCGGCGGAGCTGGCTAGGTTGGAGTTTGGCGTATAGGCGGGCGGGACACTGAAAGACGACGAGGCATGGGATCTGGAAGAAGATGATGAGAAAGATGCGGCCATGGCGTGGGTCACGACAGACCCGCGCCGGGGAGATATAAAAGCACTTTAGCGGGAGAGAAGCAGAAAAACAAATCGGTGTCTGGAAAGCGACGGTATTGCTGAACAGCTGCTGCTACGGCTTCCGTGTGGGGGGAGACGTTTCAGGGTACGATCGATCGCAGGGAGTAGGCAGTAATAGGCAGTAATGGCAACCAACACCGACGCCAATGGCAACAGCAACACCACGACGGCCAGACGACCTGCCTGCAACTTGCTGCCGGTCTGCCGTGCAGGAACGAGGCAGAAACAGAGCGCAGGGGAGAAATCAGTGCTTCTGCCGAGGATCGTGACTGACCATGATTATTCAGCTTGCGATAACAAGTACTTGCTGGCCCCCCGCGCGGCTGGTGTTGTGGACGAGGATTATGGACGATTTTTTGGAAAATGTTTGGCGGGCATTATTATGGCGGCTTCAGATGGACCCTGGTCTCCTCTCTCTGTCATCCATCCCGCACCACGCGGACAGGAGGGCACGCTTTCCCCAATACTACCGCAATGGTCTGCCACCACTGCCCTCGATTAGAGACTGTAGGCATGCAACTTACCAACAACGACAATCGATCCAATGACGGGCCACAAGCATGCTCGGTATGGGGTAGGTAGTCCTCTTCTTCGGCTTCTTCTCCGTCCCTCTCTCTCTTGCCCTCTTAGACCAGGGTATAGGGGGGGGGGGGGAGAAAAGAGTAGCTGTCTGTCTTGCTTTACAATCAAGTACCTCTTGAACCAACCAAAAGGCACAACAAGGACGACAAGACGGGACAGGACAGGACAGGACAGGACAATTCTGGTCCAGGTCGACGGGCCCACCAAGCTGGGTGGTAGGGGTGCTTGCTGTGTGTCAATAGGTGCTAAAGGAGGGGTTCCTTTTGCTCTGGCCCCTCCAAAGCCATACACGGTTCCATGTGCGGGAGCTTAGCCGGCCAATTGGTAAGATGGATTGTGGCTTGCAGGTGTCCGTCCGTACAGTACAAGTAGGTAGCCTCTGGTGTCTTGCTTTCCGCGCGGTTGTCATGCGTCTTCCGCTGTCTTAAGCCGACGATGGTGGAGGTTCATGGCTGTGGCTGCTCCTGGCTGACTGGGCCTTGCCCACTTCCTGATGGAGACATCTACAGGGCAAGATCTCTTCCAAGAGTCACCTCGGTGCTCGGCGTTCCTGGCGAGGTACTTGTAGGCAGTAAGTTTAGGGACCGTTGAGCAACACGGACGGTGCACTTGACTGGGCAGGTGCGCCTGACTGGCTATGCGCCTGACTGGCTAAGTAGGGGCGCCTTGACTAGCTAGCCTAAAGGCTCCCGTCGTCTCCAGCTTCAAAGCTCAATCTAAAGCTCAGCACAGACTTTTCCAATTTGTTCCAGTGCACCCATTCAACGGAGTCTAGCCCGGGACGGAGATACTTACTGAAGGCCGCCTTTCCTTCTCGTCTGGTCCTCCTCTCATTTTTCAGGCTCGTTTGGGCGTCGGCGTCGGTCCATTCGATTTCATGCATCTGCTAGGCAAACACCAAAATGGGGACCGGCTTGTCGGAACCGACATTGTGCTGTTACACACTGCAAGTGAGTGCAGATAGGTAGGTAACCTGAGGACCATTCGCATACCACCCGACTCCAGTGACTACATCAGTACCGAGTATTGACATCGAGTCGATGACGGCCAATCAGCTTCTTCACATCGAGCACATGTTGAAAGACTGCATCTGCGCCGCAGCTTGGCAGCCCCGCTCTCTCCCGACCTCTATCAAGCTAACCCGCGCAATCGCCTTAAAATCCCACTCGGGAATCCGAGCTTGGTGCCCACACCGCACTAGAAAGAAGGGCCCAAGTGTGCACACACACACACACACACACACACACACACACAGAACCTCGTTCCAACGCTCAATTCACTTCACCTCAATGCGAGCAAGCAGAGAACGAGAGGCACAAGACACTGGTATGCGAGGCGAGGCAGTCGCCCCGGCTGCACCGTTTTCGGTAGTACCACATGTCTTCCCATGCATATTGTGTTGCCGGCACAAGTAGGTACCCTCGATTCCATCGACGCCGTCTGGCTCCCCGCTGCTCGTTTTCGCTAGTGACTGTATGCAGTCACCTTCGCAACTGGCTGCATACTGAGGCCCTGGATTCGTCCCAAGATGCAGCACACGCGGGCTACATGATTCCTTGGTGGGGGTCAATGGGAGTGCTGTAGTAAGTATATAGCGAAGCATCGTTGCCTAGCCGCTACATGAGAGCAGCAAATCGGGATCTCGGCTCGGTGAGTCCAAGTAGAGTTGGACCTCAATGACATACGACTAAAGTCAACCACACGCAGGCTTTCAGATAGACGGCCGTTTCGTGGTGAGCGTGAAGCGACATGATACATTCTATTTATAAGTGAAGTGACGTTCTTATTTAGAACTTCGTCCAAAGGCCTGGGAAAGGGTGCAGACTACGGCTTATCCCAAAGTAGACTAGAGGGCTTTCCTGGCAGGTAGTATTACATCGCTCAATCAGCCAGTCAGTCAATTAACGGCAACGCCGCCAACAGAAGGAAGGGGAGAAAAAAAAAATAGAACCCCCCCCCCCCCCTACCTGGATTATAGACCTGGGTTTGTTCCAACGCCAGGGGGTACTAGGCAGGCTGGGCAATCTAATCTAACATACATGTAGCATCGGAGGGACCAAGACATCCTGGCAGATCGCGGCTTTCTTCCAATTGGGATATGGAAGTAGCGCCAATCCGGCCTCGCTTCTTATCATCGTCCTCTAAACCGCTGCATATCAGCCGCCCTGACCGAAGAGTCCTTCTGGATACCCTTCTACTGGGGCGTAAGGCATCTTCAGGGTTCTCCCACCCATACCTCCCTTACATACCTACAGAACGGATCTCCCAATCAGCCGGGGTGGGATACGGCATGGCATCAACCTGCATACCTGCAACTGCATAGTCTATCTATCTACACCACTGCACTGCGACCAGCCGGATCCACACGACAATCTTTACTCTTCCTTTCCCTCCCTCCCTCCCTCCCTCCCTCCCTCTTACCTGGCCCGGGACAACTATAGTCTGCGCGCAGCCACACTGAACCCAGGACTGGCAAGAATCTTCTTTGGCGTGCGCTATACTGCGCTCCGCCTCCACTGCAAACTCTACTATGGGCGACGAAGGCGTTGAAGTGCGGAAGAATCGGGGCTTTCTAGGCTTCGACA
The DNA here is from genome assembly GCF_038362585.1 of Apiospora marii. Lineage (NCBI taxonomy): Eukaryota > Fungi > Ascomycota > Sordariomycetes > Amphisphaeriales > Apiosporaceae > Apiospora > Apiospora marii. Next base: position 2,031,121 of record NW_027117375.1, on the reverse strand, counting down.
GCACCGCGCTCCCGCCCCGTGATCTTCAGGCACGTCTCCAACCGTCCGCACCAAGCCTGCCTGCTCGCGCTGAAAGAATGCAAGACAAGAACCAAGAAGAAAATGCAAGACAGATTAGAAGAAACCCGCACAAGTGCTGACTGCGACTCTCGTACACAACTATAGGACCGCCGCCAACTCCGCTACGAACTGGACCTGAACGACTGGAATCTCCGGATTTGGGGCGTGGCCGCGTCAGGGTTCTTGACTGACTCCTATAACCTCTTCGCCACCAACGTGATATCCGCCTCCATCTCCTTTGTCTATTTCCCCCATGACCGCTACCCGGGTCTCCTCATCAACCTCTTCACCCTCCTGGGTTCCGTTGTCGGCCAATTGGCCTGGGGCTTCCTTTCCGACTACTATGGCCGGACCCGGCTCTATGGTATCGAGCTGGTGCTTGTCATTGTATCCACGATAGGCGTAGCAACAGCAAGCTTCGGTTACAGTGACATGTCCTTTGTTGGGCTTTTCATATTTGTAAGGCTTCTCTGCGACTTGACTACTTGTGTGTCTATTGCTGACACCTTGGCTAGTGGCGCTTTGTGATGGGAGTTGGTATGACGGCCCCTTCGCTCCTCCCCGTCCCTTCTTTAGTCGAGGAAGTGCAAACTGATAACAAGCAAGGCATCGGCGCCGAATACCCCCTCAGTGGTGTAATCACCTCGGAATGGGCCAGTACGCAATCTCGGGCCACGATGCTCGGGTCCGTGTTTCTGATGCAGCCGGTAGGCCAGGCTCTGGCCCAGCTAGTCGGCTTGTGGGTTCTGCTGGGTCGTGACCACCAGTACCACCTGCGAGATATGCAGTGCGGGCTCAACACGGCCAACGAGATGGAGTGCAAGAAGATTGTGGATGGGCTGTGGCGGATTGTCATCGGCACCGGTGCCGTGCCCGCCGTCTTGGCCGTTGTGTTCCGCTTCTTCCTGTACGACAGCGGCATATACCAGCTCGAGGTCAAGAATAAGCCAGGGCTGGCCTTGAGGGACACGCGCAGGGTCTACCTTCCCCAGAGCGATGCACGCAACGGCATAGCTTTGCATTCGCCACAGGCGACACAAACTCACTCACCCCAACCAATGCCTCTGCAGTTCTCTCGAGAGGACCTCTACAACTACTTCATCCGTGATGGAAACTGGTATTATCTGCTAGGTAAGTACCCCTGTAGCCTGAGTGAGATCTTTGAACTTCAACTGATCTTCCGCATAGGAACTTCGATCACATGGTTCATGTAAGAGCTCGCCCTTCCTGTTTCGCCCCACCCCCAAAGACTCGCTGTGTACTAACCGTCATACTCTAGATTGGACGTCGGGTTCTATGGATTTTCTCTGGATAGTAGAGGGACAATCTCGGATCTATGGGCCTCATCTCACCCCCAAGCCATCAACTCGTCGCTTTCCTGCTGGAACTCAAGCATTCCAGGGGGCAACTCCACAGTGCCTACTTGGGTAGAACTGGGCATGCCAGTGTGGCAGACTGACCACACCCAACCCTGCAACACACTGTACGACGTGCTGCTCGAGCAAGCCAAGCAATACCTCTTGACGGTCTCGCTGAGCTCCATCGCCGGAAGCACGTGTTTCATCTTCTTCGCGAACCGCCTCTCCCGCAAGAACTGGCTGACGGTATCCTTCCTCATCCTCGCGGTCCTCTTCATCATCACCGGCGGCGTCTACTACGGCGTGGCCCACACGCAATACTACCCTGCCACGGTGACCATGATCTCGATATGCCACTTCGCCTTCAACTTTGGGGCCAACACGCTCACGTTCATCATCCCCGCCGAGATTTTCCCGACCTGCTACCGGTGTACATGCCACGGCATCTCCGCCGCGGCAGGGAAGCTGGGGTCCGTGGTCGCCATCCTGATCGTGTACGGCATCAACCAGGGCTACCGGGACCCCAATCGGCAGGGTCTCATCTTCATCATGTTCGGATCCGTCCTCGCCCTGGGCGCCATCTACTCGTGGGCCTACCTGCCCGACGTGCAGCGCCTGGTGCACGACTACGACGGCAACAAGGTGCGGGAGACCAAGACGCTCGAGGAGCTCGGAGGCGGCAGGGAGCAAGCGCGACTCGAGGGCGAGGTCATCACGGTCAAGGAAAAACTCCACGAGCTCCGCCGGAGGCGCAGGGAGAGCCGTTCGCGGCTGGAATTCAATGTTGAGCCGCGCCTCCAGGCCATGGACCCGCCCAGTATGCAGCTCAGCTCGCCCCCGCCGCCGACCGTGTCCCGCGGCCTGGCCCCCTATAGAACACGGACGGCATCTGTGGGCATATCTTCGTTAAGATCATAATTTGGAGTATCTAGACCCATTTCGTATATAGAGCTACATATAGCGCTTGCGTTCGTGATGTATCTAATGCCACCCACGGCCGGAGCACTTACCTTTTATTTTGAGTTCACTGTCACTAGAACGCATTCTGTCTGAATCCGTGATGTGTTGTTTTGGACCATTGATGAAAGGGGACAAGTCGTACAAGTTGCGAATGTTGGCTACTTCAATCTCTCCAGTGTCACATGAAATGATGGAGGGTCTGGATTGGCAGAGGTGATGCCCTGTCCCCCAGCCAATCCCCACGTCATCTTTTTTATGCTCTTTTTTTATGCAAGGGATCACTATGGCGATCGCCGCGATTCGAACTTGAAGGGTTCCCAATTATCGGTTGGTGATTTCTACTATTCGTACAAAACGCTTGATGCAGCAGCGGCTTTTTTGATCCTCCTTTGTTGCGAAAAAAAAGACAAATCTAGTTGTTGTTCCATTCCCTTGACCCCGTATGCGATTTCATAAAAATTCAGGCTCATGGTATGCACAAGTCGATAAAGGAAATAGAAGAGGCGTAATGAGCTGCGCTTCTGCTGTCGATGGGCATTGTTTCATGCCCATCGTTGTTCTTGGATGGCCAAAGGTTCCTGATGGGAAATGTGCGACTGCTGGACAGAGGACAGTGCTGGAATACGCAATTGATGGAACCATCCGGAGGGATGACGGTGTCAACCCTGGGCAACAAATCCTGGCTGCAGATGACCAGCTGGGTTGCGAAGCCTCACTAGGTGTTCCAGTCCCTGATTATCCGTGAATTCCACCAATCCGCCGGTGCCTCTTTTCAAGTATCGATTGATGGGTATGGGTATGTAGTAAATCGAACTTGAGGCGGACAAGCTATGCGATGCCAAAACCAAAAAGACAAATCGAAATGAAAATCGAATCCAAGGACTTTAAGACTCGTATGTAGTGTAATGTTTATGTGCTTGGGCGAGTCGCCCAAAATTCTCATGTGCGTGTATTGACTGAGCCTCGGCTTCAGAGACTAGCTCTTGGCGACAAAGAGGTGTCAATGAGGAAACCAACAACACATACTTGAGACGAGTAAGCCCGGGTTCACTCCAAACCGCCGGAAATGTAGACAAGTTTTCCTCGTCATCATCTGACCATCATCGGAAAGCTATGAGAATGATTCCAGTTTGACCAGCCATAGCCTAGGTATGCCCCAAACTGTATTGCCGGCATAATGGGGGCGGAGACGCAAATGGGCAGGCAATTGGGATATGATGTGCGGTGGTGTCTGTGAAAGACAGCAGAAAAAAAACTGTCTGGTGTAGATGTTACCCGAATAGCAGCTCAGGCAATCCAACCGAGGTTGCTGAAAAGAGCCGAGTTCTGTCAATATTTTGACCTTGATCAAAACTTGTCCTTGTTGCGCCTAAGTGGCACCCATAAATACCAGTACATTGTTCACATTCATGCGCGAGAGATGGAATGCAAGATTCCCCCTAGCTGCTAGAATCGCATACGGTGACGCATGGCACCGGGCAAGGCATTAGATCTCGATTAGATCAAGCTTGCCAAAGGGGAACTTTGAGAGGACCACTCATTGACTCTTGGCAGCATCGGTTTCTCTAGTACCATTGGTATGGGCGACTCCGTTCTCAGAAGCACCATTTGTCAACGGCGCAGCCTCTCCGTTCGTTACCAGGGCCTCCCTCTCCTGCTTGAACTGCTTTTGAGGGAATTGAGCGTCCGCCGGGGCCATGGGGGTAGACGGGGAGAACTCGGGGACGGTTGCCGACAAACGAGACTCTCCAGGGGCAGCGGGGCCGTTGGGGCTGTCGCTGACATCAGTGTTCCTAGGGTGGCCATAAGAGAATCCATTCATGTAGGGAGGGTACTGATGCTCCACATAGCCAGGTGAGTAGACAGTATGGTGTTCCATTGGGTAGTGAGAAGGCATCATGTGGGGTGCATAGGCGTTATAGTGATGGCGGCTGGGTGCATACACGCTCTGGGGGCCCGGGTCGGAGGAAACCGAATCATCGCGAGAGCTGCTGGGGAGAATCCAATCCGCCCATCCTTCACGTCGGCGAATGCGCTCCTGCTGATCATCACCAACGACATATTCGATACTCGGGGCCTGTTCGCAAGCAAAACGGAGCATATTCATGTCATGAGTAGATGCCTTGATGCGTTTGAAATTCTGGATGATGTCCAATTTGACGTAACCTTGCGAGTCCATGCGTTGTCTTATCCAGATATCCTTGCAAAGGTTATCAACGGAGAAATAGTACTCGAGTTGGTGTACAACTAGATCCAGAAGCGACTCTGACGGAAAGTATGGGGCAGCCATGGGAAGCATTCCGTTGGGTGGCATCATGGGCTCATATGCCGCATTGTTGATCGGAGGCGCCCTGTAGCTTCTTGAGCCGTTTGCCTGACCCCGCGAATGGTAAGAAGTCGACTGCGATCGGTTTGGTCCACGCTGTCCAGAAGCCTGGTTCATCCCAGGGAAAGGGCCCCCGTAAGGCATCTGCGACATGTTTGGGGCATAAGGGTTCTGGCGACCAGCCAGGTTGCCGGGACCAGCCATATTAGAACCGCCAAAGTGCTGGCCGTTGGGGGCATAGACATGATGGCTTTGGCTGTTAGCATTGGAGTGGCCTCCTCTGCCACGGGCTCCTCCGCGGCGACCGCCTTCCCCACGGTTGTTCTGGAAATTCTTGGAGCCCTGGTGAGAAGGGTCTTTCTGACCATCCGTCATGCGGTGTCCATTCTCAAATTTGTTGGCAGCGCCCTTGGCCGTCTCAATTCCCTGCTGTTGGTCAGATGCCGAAGAACTCTGGGCTCCCTGAGAGGGCTTGAAAGGCTCTGCCTTTCCGTTGATCTGCGATACTCCAGCCGGGGCCTTGGTAGCATCTCCTGTAGTACCAATGGACTTGCGAATGTCTCGCGAAGCCATAGTCCCGTCCACGGAGGCACGCTTAGATACCCCGTTTGTACCAGCCTCGGCAGACTTGTCCCCGGCATTCTTTGCCCCTGAGTTGTTTCGCTCAGCAGACGAGGCACCATTGCTTGCCCTTGCTCCAGTATCCCGACCGCCACGAGACCCACCACGAGATCCACCGCGGCCAGTACCGCGGTTGATCTGGGTTGAGAAATTCACGGTGGGAACGAAGGGTATCTGCACCCACTTCGTCTTTTGGTTCGAGCCAGTATCAGACTTGTTGTCGTCTTTTACCTCGTCCTTCTCTTGAGGCTTAACTTCTGTAGCAGCTGTTTCGGGAGTTGGCCACGATGATGGGTCAGAAACTGCCGGGGGCGCATCAGCGACATCCTTCGCATTCTTGTCACCGGCTCTGTTTCCCCGGGAACTGATTTGCTGCCATCCCGGGCAGCTTCAGATGCCTTCTTCTGAGTTTTGGCGCCATTGGTCATGCGCATTTGCTGGCCGTTGCCCTCGGAATTATTGTTGGCAACTGGTCGTGTCGACCGTGGCTCAGTAGTGCTCGCCGTAGAGCCAGCACTTTGTGAGGGTTTGTTCGAGGCGGTGGAAGGTTGTGGTGCAACAGATGGCGATGGCGAAACCTTCACCTTCGTAGCTTGTGCCTCCGCACGCCGAGTCCAAGGATTCACGACTGGCAGTGGAGCGTCAGCAAGCTCAATCTTGGGTTCCTCGACTTCCTTCTCTTTCTCTGCGCCTTGCTCGGACTCCGAATCCTTCTCGTTGCCTCGTGACTTCTTGTTGTTCCTCTTCCCCGACTTCTTCACATCGGACACATCGGCACCGCGGGCGGATGATGTCGTTCCGCGAGGCCTGCGGTCAGTGGTTTGGGATACGGTATCCGGGCTTTGCTTCTTCTCGTTCTTCTCGTTCTGAGATTGTGTGGAGGTGTGCTGTACCGATGCAGCAACGGAAGTGGCATCCTCTTCCTTGTTGTTCTGGGCCTCTGACTCCAGGGCGACATGGCTTGCCAATTCAGATTGGCCAGACTGGCTCTGCGCAGGATCAGCAGCGCTGTCGACATCATTTGATACCGTCGATAGAGCTGTGGATGGTGTCGTGGACTGCGCACTGCTTGTCACAGACTCAGTCGCCAATCCGTTGTTGGAGTCGGCGGAAGTGGTTTGCGGTGCTGAGACCTGGCCTCGAGCGGCCTGGGCGTAAGAGAATTGCACGGACATGATGTTGTCGGTGTCTGTTCTCGGATCCCTAAGCTGATGAGTGCGCCGTATGCCTGGTACGGAAGAGACCTCGCCTCCCACGTATGGTTTCACACCAGGGCTACACCTGTGTGACGGATATCCAATACTCTGCTTGCGGTAAAGGTCCGTAGAAGCCGGATGACCGATCAGAGTTGCCGGAAGAAACTTGTCCGCCTCGTGAGTCTCCTGCAATTCGATGTGTGCTTTCTGATTAAGAAGGCGTACGCGAGATGTTGGCTCGTACTTAGGCTGATCGAGACGTGCTATCGAGGCGTGTCGGGATCGGAAGACGTTTCGCTGCTGGGATTCCAGGCCAAACGACGAACTCTCGAGAAGTCGTGGGGGGGAAGCCAATCGTAGCAAAGACGAAGCAGGGGAACAGATGATCTCCCTGTTGGTTTGTAGTATGGGGTGCGGGGTGCAAGCACGAGGAGGGGAAATACCCAATGTACGTAGATGGGGGAGACTGCAGAAAAGTCCGTTGGCTTGAGGTCGCAAATGCAGAAGGAAGGTGCTGCTATCTTCTTTCCTTGGAGAAAAGATTGTGCCTGGGGCTGCGGGAAACCTTGTGGCTAGAATTCTAATTGACCACCTGTGCGCAAAAATTGAATAATTCCGGTCTTCTGGGAAACCCAAAAGTAAGAAAGAAAGACCGTCTTGACAGAAGGCAATGCAAAGACCGGGAAGTGAGCAAATGCCAAATTCCACGGTTTGGTTCTCAGGGCAGAGGAAAAGCGCCTAGAGGATTGGTGCACGCGACTGAGTGTGTGCGTATGTTGTAAGACTCAAGACGACGTGGCCTCGGGCGGAATACGGTTGACACAAGATGGGTGAGGGAAGCAATCGCCTGGCAAAATGGTGACTGGTCAGCGCGCCTTATTATTTTCAGTGTCTGTCGGTTGAAGCGAGGCAACACGGGTCGGACCGTCCAGAGTCGGCTTCAATGAGATCCAGCACAAGCCGTGGTAGTGGCTTGTAGAATGGCTCCAAGGGACAATTCGCAGGCAGGTAGATATAGGATGGAGGGGTGGGTGGGAGGACGGGGGAGGGGGAGACCTACGAAAGACTCGAATTGTGCTGAAGCCTCTGCGGTTTCTCCTTCGTCTATGCTGAGAATTGTCTCAGCTACGTCCAGCAATGTAAGTACCTTACTGGCCAGAAGAAGAATGGACTCACAGGTAAGACGGTTGGAGAAGAGAAGGGTTGTGTGTTTGGAGAGAGAATTTTGTTGTGCGTGCAAGCAAGCTCCTCAGGGAAAAAAAAAATAATTTTTTTTTTCTTCCTAAAAAGTTGCTGCTTGGATGTTCTGTTTTCCTGGCGGACCCTCTCTGGTTCTGGGTTCTCGCCTAAGGTTCTCGCCTACTAAGATGGGCACTAGAGGGCAACAGAATTCCGCTCTTGTCTGTAGTGGCAGGTAACAACCGAGGGGGAATGGTCACTTGAGCGCATTCATTCACAATTCGGAAGGTCCAACAAGCCGCCCCAAGATGGTAACCTGGTAGTGAGTGGATTGGCAATGAGTGGGTTGGGCTGGGTTGTTTAAAGTCGCCTGGGCAATATTGCTTGCGGAACGAGGGGAAGGGGGAAAAAAAAGTAGAATCTTTGTTGACCTATGACCTAGCCAGCAGCAGTACCTAGTAGCAGCAGCCAGTCTTGGACTTAGACGTACGTACCAAAGTAGATCTAGAGTGATGCAACTCCGTTTGTTACCCAAATCACTTCACGCAGGGTCGGTTTGCGCAGGTGTTGTCTGATTCGGATCGGATCGTGTCGTGTCTGCCTAACTGCCTGGGGTGAGCATGAACACGTAATGTGTGTGTGTGTGTGTAGAGAAAAGTACTTGGATTTAAAGTGCTCGGGCGAAGCCGATTGAAGATGTCGGGTTCGATGCAAATGTAGGGCTAAGTGAGGTCCATGTACATCTATACATGTAGATTGACTTACACAGTCCGGGGTTCTTCTTATTGCTCCCGCTGCCCAGGGCTTGTGGGAGTTTAGAAAGCCCTCACATTGCAATGCACCTTTGCCCGTGATAATCTAAAGTTCCTACATACCCAATTTCGAACACAGCTGAATCGCCGCCTTCTTAGAAAATTGAAAGATATTGCTATCTTCCCGAGGCCAAATCAACTTTTTTCACCTGTTTCAGTTCGACCCTCGTCGTCAGGAAAATATGGGTTAGTCATATAAGTGGACAAGATGTCGTTCCGTCCCGACTGCTCACTGCGACGACATATTTGTACCCAAGTGGTCATGCGATGCATACAATATCAAGGTCGATTGATCGGTTGCCATTCGCTATCGGCTCCTGAGGCAGGCTTGCCTACCCTTTCATATATCTTGTTCACTCTCTGCTACCCCCATGATTCTGTGCCACGACATCAAACGCTGGCGTTACAAGCCATCACCCTCACACTGGCTCCGCTTTGCCTTGTGCAACTATACCAGTCACTTTAAGAGGTGCCATTTCTAGCTGCTGCAACACGTGCAATTCAAAACCGGCATAATACTAGCACTGGCCGTAGCCTCTTACTGGTGATTCTCCTACGGTAGATGGCAATCAATGCTGTTGCCCATTGGCAAGCAATTTATAGTAATCTGTATATAGACACTGGATGGAAACGTATTGCCGTTGATTGGGAACATCAAGTGTGGTGATGAACATTCATTGATGCGGATGGAGTGAGTACCTGCTCCCCAACGACATTGCACCCCCTCTCGTGCTCGTCCTGAACAAAACGAGAGGGTTAAAAGCCTTCATCTTGTCAGACCCGGGGATGTGAGGGGGGGGAGAAGGCAGAGAATGCCGGCTGTTTCCGTTCGTGGCTATCCAGGGCCAGTCTACAGCAAAATGTGTGTACTCTGAAAATAGCGAACCGTTGATAACGGCCCTCCATGGTCCGTCAATAGTGGGGCGATTGGGCCTCAGATGCCGACGGAGGCTTGCGGCATCCTGGGGGTCTCGAACAAGCCATGTCCGTCCACAGCAGTGCTTTGCGGATTCTAAAGTTCCACAGGGCGACCTAGAACCCAGCCCAGTGCCCCTGTGCGCAATCGCTTGAAGCCAACAGCAGGCCAATGTCGACCTGTCTTCCACTCGGTGCGAATAGGCAGTTGTCGCACCTTCTCTAACACCTGGTGAACGATTGCATTTGCACACGTTGTGATCCGAACCACCCGAACCTTGCCACGCATACGGGTATGCGATTTGTAATACATACTTACGTGTAGGTAAGCATTACCACATCGGCACCCTTAATTACAACCCAAGGACAAGTTCATCCATCCGCATTTGTTCTCATAGTACTCGTGAAGGTCGAGCCTATGCAGAGGAAAGCGAGAACACACACACACACACACACATAGAGAGAGAGAGAGAGAGAGAGAGAGAGAGACGGGGAGACATATGTGCGATAGGCGCTCGAGTTCTGAGCCCTGGAAAACAAAGGTTGTTGCTGGAGCCGGGGTACTAATAGGCGATGATGACGCATGCCCTAATACATCCCAAAGTACGAAATAATAACCAGGCAATGTTTATATTACCCAGCCGTGTAGTGGGCTTGCCCTGAGTGGCGACGGCTGTTGGCCTACGAGACACTCCGAGCGGTCTCAATAGTGAATTTGCACCATAATCGTCCTAAAGAGCGGAATTACACCGAGTGCAATCCGCCCCGACAGAAATATAAAAACCAACGTAGGTTAGAGCAGATGTGAGCATGGTACCAGAAAGATCTGTGGTTATTATTGTCATTTGGTTGCATTTGAGGAGCCAACACCAAGTTAGGAGCAAAGTCAGGACCAAAGTGTTGCTGCGAGACAGACAATTGAATGTTACATATCGTATATGGACGGCGATAGTCCCCCGCCGAAGCTCCAGAAGCATATACATCTAGCCAGTCATCCAAGCAGCAGCTCTGCGAGCGCCGAAGCTGGTTGCAAAACGCAGACCGCTCGATCCCATGGGGAAGTAACTGACGAGATACCATACTAGACAGGCCAGCTGGACGATAGCCGCCATCAAGGTCAGGAGGGCACTGTGGACCTGGAAGAAGTCAGTCTTGTCATCCCACATAGGGGCCTAGGGTCACCGAGGGTTGTGACTCACACCGAGGGCGAAGAATAGCGTGAGGAAAATAGAACCAAAGTAGCCGGCAGTGAACGGCAGACGGTTGCCAGATAGCAAGTGTTGTAGGTAGGCCATGGGCCCCATCATGGCTGCCCATGAACACAGGAACAACACCGAGCCGAAGGACCATCTAGAAAGGAGAATGTCAGCAGGACAGAAAAGTGAAGCCTTGGAAATGCCTGGAGGTAAAGAAAACTCTGCCACTATCGGGACAATCCTGCCAGGTTCAAGATGGGATTTACATCAAAAGATCGCTGATCGACCGCACTTATGCAAGGCTGGCCGCATATGCAGAGCGGCTCGTCGCATATAGCAAGGGACGGGAGGAGCCCGCTCCAAGGATATCATGCGCGATGGTAGGACCCTCAGAGCTTGACCACATGAGCAGGAGGGTCGCTTGCAGCAAACCAGTTTGAGGCATGGAATATGCATAGAAACAAGGGGGACCTACAATATTGCAAGCTTGCTGGGCTTCAGCCAGAGAACAGGCCACAGGGCGAAGACAAGCACGAAACAGGCGAGGGCAGCGATATTGCAGCCGGCGAAGACCAGCATGCGGTCCCAACGGCTCACTGTATGACGAGATCGAGATTTGTGGTCAGCCTTGCTTGGGATATGGGGGGTATACATTTGCCCATGTGCAGAGATAAGACATGGGAGTGGAGCAGTCTATTGAGCTAGCAGAGCTATAGGAACTCGCACATGGACGCCATCGAGGCACTCTGCAAGGGGGTTGAAACTGGGTGACGCATGATGGATGCTGTACTCACAAGCGAACCACCCTTCTTCTTCTTCGCGGCGAGTGCTCGCCGGCAGTGGTGCACCAGCCCCTTCGGTCGTGGGTAGCTGAACATAACGGTCGCCGAACGGGTTGAGAGACTTGATCGAGGAGAGCAAGCCTGTCTGTTGACTGGTGTTCACAGGCATGTCGGGTTCGCGACGGGACCAGCCCATCGAGTTCATGGATTCCCTGAAAGAAGCAGACGCCATCTTGTTGCTGCTGTTATTGCTGGCCGTTCACTGGATTCTATCTCTGCTTCGGCCGATGCTTTGTCAAGAGGTGTCGTCGCGAGGGATGGCGGGTCGGAAGTGTTCTCTCGTTCGTGAAACAAGTTGGTTTGCCTGCCTTTTCCCGGATGAATATCTAATCGGTGGTTTTTTCCCCCCCCCCTCGCGCCTTGTTGGCGGATTGCGCGTCGAGAAGCGTAGGCAGTTCGAAAGGTCGTAATGGATATGGATGCAGGTGTGTCATATGACCCTCCCATCTGGGCGTAATTATGGCCGTTGGGGCAAGGCTTGGGATGTTCTGGGAAAAGAGGCAGGAGGTGTCGTCGCGAGGGATTGGGGGGTGGGGTGGAGTGATTACCAGGGAGGGCTTTGATTGGGTGCGCGTCACGCTCTAGCCTTGCAGGCACCCAGCACTGTTTCCAGGATTTGGTCAGATCAGATTTATGGTGGCTAGGGAAAAAAGCACTACAAGCACTCGTCCAATCCTGCCCACCAGCCGCAACACGCCCAACCCAACCGAGACGTATTGGATGCAAGAAAACAGGGGCGGGAATTGGTTGCCTTTGCACCATGATGGTGACATACCTATGCCTATGTCGGACAAGGTCCGAGTTTCTATGGCCCAGAAGGATTGGTGAACAGCCCCCTACATAGGAGGCCGGATTTCCTCAGTGTCGCGCAGCATTCGGGGCGGAAATGTGGCTAATATTAGAGCCATGCAGCAGGCATACCATGAAGTCGTTATTCGGCCTTCGAGAAGGAAATCCGTTGGCGCATTGCGTAAGTGCCTGCAGATGACAGATGGCAGAACGTCGGTAAGGGGGGGAAAGAGAGACAGCGAGGACTCAGTGTTGCCTGCGTACAGACTCGAACTCGGGATTTCCGGACATTTCTTTCCGCCGAACGGCTCGTCTCGCAGTGACTTCTCACGGGGGTGGGAATGAGACACCGTCGGTCAGTGATAACCCGTATGCTTGTTTGCTGCGACTATGGCAGCGATTACTAGTGCATGTTTCTCCGCTTGAAGGCTATGTATGACTTTTGAAATACCTAGGCGAGGTATGCATCCACCACGGTGATTGTCAATGCCATCCATCATTGATATTATCAAGTACTATAGCCGTTGGCTGGTTTGTCTCTGTACACAGGGCATGCATGTACTTCTGGCAGCCTATACATACCTACATACACAGCTTGGTCAAGTTCCAGCAATTTTCCGTTGCATGGCAACACAGCACCGAAGTCTGCATTTATCGAGTTCAAGACCTGTCTCCGACCCGGAGCCTCCCTCAATAGCCGTGTGCAGCCCTCGTATCGTTGAGGTCGCGATAAGCGGGCTTCCTCTTTGCTGCTGCACGCCTGTACGAGTTTGGGCTTAGTCGGACTTGACGACGTCATTGTCGCAAGAGGGTTCACCACGACACCCTCTCCAAAGACTCACTTGCATTCGCATGTGGGGTAAGGCGCGATGGCGGCAAACACGGCAGAGCGCGAATCAATGTGCTTGCTTGCGTTTGCAGCACCCATGCCAACATGCCATTACGTTGCCACCCATCTGTGATGTATGTAGGTATCGTAGGTCGCCGATACCCAACCCAATACACTGGAGGCAGACTAGCGAGACCCTGAAGCGTTTAATGTTCGGCGTGTTTGTGTAGCCCCAAAAGCCGGATTGAGCATGTTACTTTTGACATACTGGGCCAGAAGAGACCAAGCGTGCACCAGGTCAAGTATTTTAGACTCTCGCGACGAGCCGAGTGGACGCTCTGGTTGGGCCTTTCCAATCTGCTGGAGAGATGGGAGACGGGCGCCTCTAGGTGTTGCATAGCTTGATTGGCCTCTCTTATCCTGGCGACATCTCATGCAGCTGGGCCCTACAGGATCGACACCAGCATGATAAGAAGCATGCGTCCACTTAACGTTACATACAGTACGGTCCAGACGGGGGAGGTCTTTCGCTGATGCGCATCTGGAGACCACCCATCCATTGCAAATGCCGATACCCATCAGCTAATAGGAGCCATCCACTCCATACGGATCCCGTTTGAAGATCTGCAAAAGTAGAGGACCCTGCATAAGTGAGCGAGCATGCTGCACGCCATACCTACCTACCTCTCTATCGATACCTCTCTGCCAGTAGGTGAGCATGTACATGCATTTTGCTATAACCATCAGCCGAGAGTACGTGTGGCCACTTATAGAGCATCAGGTAGAGGGCAAAGGCACAAACGTAGTGGCTTGGCTGGGGCCGAGCTGCTAAGCCTGCCCGTATCTTGAAGCCTACCTAGCACAACGGGTCGGCTGCCTTGTACGACAGACGGGTATCTGCCCATATCCAGGAGGCCTACCTGCTAGGTATTCTCGGTATTCTCGTTCGCTACAGTACATACGACGAGAGCGACCAGGTCTGGGTCCGCTATGGCATGCTGATCATGGCCAGGATCGTTCCTTCGACGAACGAGAAAGTCGAGTTAATAGCTCGATGGGTCAGATGTGATTAGCTTTCTCGAGGCGGGTCTGGTTCTGATAGAATTTCCAAGGTTGGCATGCAACCTTCAGCGAAGGATGCTGAAGAATGCCATCTTGCCATGATGCACTTTCCTCCCAGATTGCGCTAGCCAAGCACCAAAGCAGGTCAGAGGAGGTGTGGCAGTATGTCTTATCGCAGGTGGGATGGCTGACTTTCACCGCGTCACGCGTTTAGCGTAATGCCCTCCACGAACCCCTTTCGCCTTCCGAGAACGCCCAGAGTAGGAAAAACACTGATGGGAAACTACATACAGCATGTACGTGTGTGGGCGGAAGGCGACCAGGGCAACACGAAAATGGTCCGGTGAGAGTCAACTTCCTGGCACACCACCAACAAGTTGAGTAATTCTTAAAGTGGGTAAAGCTGTCTGCATGCAAGTCAGAAGACGCACCCAACAACAGAAACCAAGGTTGTTTACAAATGAAGGCATCCTGACGGGGAGACTAGTAGGTCTCGTTTTCTTGCCGGGGAAGGGCACTGCCATCAGCATATAAGAAGGACTTCGCGCACCCTCCAAACAGAGCTGCACCCGTTCTAATAGGACGGATACCTCCCGACTTGTCGCAACTTAAAACAACAAGAACAGATACTGCCACTACCACTCTATACTCTGATTCCTGTTGCCGAGGAAGAGATAGCTCCAGGCAAACAAACTCTTACAATATTGAGCAGGCTACCCAGCGGACCTCGCATATGCCTTGACTGCTCGCTTGCTGTTGTCTGAGCCAAGGCAGCAACAATAAGCACAATACCATTCGAATAGGTGGCCGCCAGAGACAGTGCCGGAGGATTTAGACAGCACTCATACATGGACCAGAGGATATACCTGTCCTGGATCATTCGCACTTTTTCTCCGCGACTCGAACAACACGGCCTGGCTGGAAACGAGGCCCTACTACCAGCAGGTGAAAGCCAGTCAAGTCTTCACCGACCCCAGGAAGCCATCCCAAGGAACGCTTCAAGTGGCGGCTATAGCGCCTATCGAAGCCCACCGTCTTTGGTCGGTGTTGCGCAGACAGGCGATAGCGAGAAAGAAACGACGAGGCGTCGTCGGATCGAGTCAATAGCTCGGGACTAAGCAGCTCCGAGCAATCGCCCTGACTCAGTCTGCCTCGATACGTTGGAAGCGTTTGGCTTGTTTCTACTACAAGTATTGGAACCTTCTCTCTGGTCGGAAGGGCATTCCCATCCTCCCAGTAGCGGGGTCAAGAGTTCGAGCGATTCCAAGGGCCCCATCCCCATCTCGACTGCGCTACTCCAGCCGTCTTCCCTACGGCTAGGCCTAACCCGTAACCCTGCAAGGCCTAAAACTAAGGCAGCCCCCCTCCCTTTTCTCCCTCTTTACAGTGGTCCCCCGCCCCCCCGAACTCCAACTTCCAACTCCAACCTGCCCGCGCCCCCTTGTCCCTTGTCTGGCCGGAGTCCAAGCACCCAAAGGCCAAGCCCCTACTACACCACGAAAGCCTGGGGGATCTTCCCAAGCTGCAGGCGGGAGACAGCCAATCACGTTGCCGCCTCGACTCTCCGGCTTCCCTAAAATCGCTGCAAAGGGTCGCACAGAGGCTTGCAAGGTTCACCCTGCCCCCGACTGGACTGGGCTCTCCCATCAATCAGCGTCTTGGTCGATACCGCCTCTTTCTTGACAGGTCTCACCGCGATTCGGTAACATATATCATACACGACAGAAGGCTTCGATCGCTTCGTTTGCCATCGGGATAGGATTCGAATCCTGCGCTGCACACACTCGCAACACATATCGGCACCCATAAACAAACTTTACTTTAACTGCGTGTCTCGGACCTTCTTCCGTGCCAAGTTGAACCTTCCCCCTCCATCTGATTATCTCGACGGTAATCCCGCCCTGCCTGTCCATCTATCTCTGGAACTGCCCAGCAAATCGAGGCTTGAAACTGCGCCTTACCGCCTGTTTGATTCTTCAGCTTTCCCACTCCGCATTCGATCGATTAAATACATTACGGATTGCACTCCCCGGGGAAACCATCGTTCCAAGTTCCAACCTTTGATACCCAGATACTGCCGTCCACTCTTATCTCTTGTCGAACACGTTAGGTTGTGCCGGGCTTGTTCATTTGCATCCATCGGGACCACCAGCAACTTCAACCCAGTTAGTTATATTACCAGGCACAGCTCCGACTCACTATCACCGTCATCCCGCCTGCTACTCCAAGCAATCACTGGGCTCCCGCGTTCCCTCCGCGACCCGAAAAAAAAAGCGACAGATCAGCTTGATTCTTCAACCGGGCCTTCGCTTGTCCTTCCCAACGACACACAAGAAGCCGATTCAAAGCGCTTCTTTTCACTCAGTGTCTGTGCCGCACTGAGCGAGCTTGTACTGCAGCTCCGCCTCTTTCTCGTCTGACCTAAGAGGGATCAACTCGTCTCATCTCTCACTTTCTCCGTTTCGCGACAAGCAACAAAAAGAATAACATCAGCCTGCCGTCAGCGCTTGCTTGCCACTTTATTGAGGAAGCCGAGGCCTTTCTTTTTTATTTGCTAAGCCGGGCCAATCATCGGGCGTATCTGCAGCTGGGCGAATTTCTGTTGGCTGCCCACACAGACTCTCTCCTCAACCCGGGCACCGCACCCACCAGCTGAATTACGAGTAGCCTCTCTTGGCGTCCATAAGTACTTCGCAAACTCACTCCCCAGAAATCCCTCCGACCTGGCCGATCCGGACATTGCGCCTTCACGCTGGAACCAAACCTGGCCAGAGAACAAAAAAAAAAAGGCAATAGAGTTTCTCTCCCTTCCTTTGCCTTATCTGGTCATCTGTCCAACACCTCCAAAACATCTACACCCCCAACAACAATAACAACTCTTTGAAGGATACGAGCCCGCAGCCGCTCTTCCGCACACCGCAGCTACTTATACGCGCATAAAGTCGCCCGCTGCTGTGTTCTCCGTGGGGGTGGACCTCGATTCTTGGGTACCTCCCCGCGCATTTCCAAATTCCATCTGCACAAACCCAACCCGACTTTGACTCATCAATATCCCTCCAAGGCAGCTGTATATGGGGTTGGCGAACCTTCCTTGATTGCAAGCCAATAATTTCGAACGTGAGACACTCTCCACATCCAAAGGTCAGTCGCTACCGTGTTTCTTCTTGCTTTTTTTTTTTTTTTTTTTTTTTTTTGCTTTTGGCTCCGACCTTCGCTTGGGCACCTCGTCTACAACGTGGTCTGACTTCTGTTCCACGACATGCGCACCCCACCTCGTCGCCAATAGTTGGCGGCTGAGACCCATTTCATGTCGAATGGATGCGGGGCATGCCTCCCCCCCGAGAAATGATGACTCCCAACCGTTTTGTGCGACGACGAAATACTGACTTTATGGTGAAGCACGGATAGCCACGAGCTCTGCATCGTTCCTTGAACAATTGCGAAGCACAATTCCCTTCGATCACTGAATAGTCATCGCCTTCGCGAATCGTTGCCGACCATGGCACACTACGGCTTCTCCCAATTTGGCGGAGGCCAAAGCAACAACAACGGCAGTATCGACCCGCGGGCCATGTCTGGAATCCACGATCTTAACGGCGGCTCCAGCGGCTACTCGACTGGCTCTGCCATGATTGCAGACTCCGACCTGCTCGACATGAGCCCACAAGAGCCGAATCAGTCCTTGGGCGACCACGGCCAGGACTTTAATGGCATGAGCGATATCAACATGGGCTTTAGCCAGAACATGTATCCATCACACATCAACGGATACTCCAACACACCAGATGGGGACCCCGTCCACAGCCCGTGGGCTAGCAGCTTCAACGCCGCCCAGCATTTCCGTCAAATGCAGCAGCCTTTTGGCCATTCGTTGCAGTCGCCCAACTCGTTTGCGGGCTCACCTCTTGCCAATGATGCCAGCAACGATGGAGAAGGTAGCTTCCTTAATGCTAAGCCTCGGCCAAGATTGTCGCAAGCTCAGGCTCAGGCCATGCAGCGCAACTCCTCCAGCAATGCGAGGAGCCCCCTTGGGGCGAATGCTGTAATGGCCGGTTTGAATGCTGGCTCTCTCGAGTCACCAAACTTTGGCGCCCAGCCCATCCGAACACCGGGTGGCCATCATGAGAAGTCGCCTTCCGGGCAGTGGATGAATACACCCAAGAGCCTGCAGTCATCTTACCCTGGCTCTGGTCTCTCTTCGCCTCTGCAACATGGCTACTCGAATCCCCAGTTCATGGCACAGGCCGGTACCTCGATGCCTGCCAGAGTGAACGGCGCGCCCACAAATCTGCAAAGCCAGGAGGCTAAGAGGAAGCGGAGGCGGGAATCACACAACGCCGTCGAGCGCCGCAGACGTGACAACATTAACGAGAGAATCCAGGATCTGAGCAGACTGGTCCCGACCCACAGGTTAGAAGATGACAAAGTCAAGAAGCTTATCCAGAACGGCACTCCTCTATCGCCTACCCTGACTGGCATGTCTCAGCCCAATCAAGCAACTTCGGGTCTGGCCGGTCCAGGCGCGAAGCGTGCAGCCGCCATCGGTGCCGGGAATATCACGACTGGCCTCCCATTGGAAGACAAAGACAAGGGCCCCAACAAGGGCGACATTCTGAACGGCTCCGTCAGCTGGATGCGCGACTTGATGTGGATGCTTCAGCTCAAGCTTCAGCAACAAGAAGAGCTCATCAACACTATTACGGAAATGGGCGGCAGTGCTCCGTTTGAGCTTACCGACGACGAGAAGCGCATGCAAACAGAGTTGATGGAGGCCATGTCCAAGTCTGAGCACGAACCTGCACCGTTTTCGTATTCTCGATTCAATGGCTCAGGACTACGAGTGCCGCACCACACCGACTACCGAGGTGACTCTCTCAATGGCGCACCTGGGATTGATACTCTCTCAATCAGCCCGGGAGACACGGCCGACTTGACCGGTGATCTCAACAACCCTGACCAATTCTGGAACGACCCTGATGATGATGTCAAGGACGAAGATGAGTACGGCGGCATGGACCTCACTCTGTAGCAACGTTTTCGCGGTTGCTGCACGACAGATGCCGAGGGTCTCTGGCCATCACGTTGATGCTTCTGCCGAAACACTACCACGCACCAGGGCGACGGCGTTTTCACTTATACAGGAGCATATTGATGGGGACGGATATATCTGCGATTGCATCTTAAGGCAGTTGGGGGGTGGCATCTGGCGTTGATTTCCTTTTCACACGGTCGTCAGCTGCGGTGCACGAGGCTGAGCCACTGTTGCATGTGTCGATTTGATTTTGATCTCGAATTCTTCCACTCTCATGGCTTTTGTTTCTTTCATGCCTGGGTATGTCCCAGGCTCATCTAGGTTTCGGGTCACTGCACTGGCATGAAGGAGTTTGTTTTGTTTTTGCTTTACTACATATGATACCTAGGGGATGTTGATTCTTTGGGAGTTTTTATAGGGCATTGTTTGTGAGCGTTCTACCCTCTGGTACCTCATGTCATGATGACTAGCGGCTAGCGTTCCTTTCATTTTGAGAGGGTCTTTCTTACATTTTACATTTCTTGTTTCGAAGAGCAAGAGAGCGAAAGACTTAGCATTTGTTGCAGATACTGTGTAGCCTCCATGGTGGGTTTTCACAGATACGTGAAACCCAGCGAAGGCATTATATAATTGCATGTAATTACAGTGCTCTTCCCAGGTTCAGACTATATGAAGTAACGAGAAACCCTTCCCTCCAAAAGCAACCAGTCGAGGTAGTAGCAGGGTGTGCCTTTGTGATTATTTCCATGTTCCCTAGAGAGTTACGCTACACCATGATGAAGTTTTGCCAGGCTTTCACTATCAGGAGGCCAAGGGTCATGTGCTTGTTGTTTCTTTTCACTATTCTGCGGAGAATCAAGAAAGAGACAAACATCATGTTTCGTTTGTTCCATTCTCGGCTCAGCACATGCTTCTTCGGCCTTCCGACCCGTCTCGTCTCATCGTGTTGCTGAGCCACAGTAGCAACATTCATTGTCGCATCCCACTTCCTTCTTGACGAGCGGGCATACGGCCCGACCGGAAACGGAGATTGCTTCGTTTTCTTCCTATACCGATTTCCACTTGTTGCTCTAGGCGGGCCACTGTTGGTTCCTATCAGGTTCGAGAGCCCTCCGAAACCAGGCTGTGGTCTGGATGAGGTAAGAAGGGTGACAGGTGCCGTTTCCAAATGAAGCCCCATATATTTCCTCTCGCCCTCGCGCTCTCTCTCTCTCTCTCGTCTCCTCATCGTGGTTGACGTCATGAGACATGCTTGGGCAATCTGCCAGTGCGAAACCGACACCGCGGGCGGGCACACGGGAGATTTACAAAACGAGCGGCCCGATAGACCGTCGTCGCGGTATTTACCAGGGGGACGGGGGTTCGGGTAGATCATATATAGCTTAGTAGGAAGGATAGTTGATCCAGGTCGCCCCCAAACAAAATGTTCCTCCTCCTTACATGTTTTGTCTCGCTAGGGCGGGCTCCCGTACACGCACACCCGATGGAATAGGAGGAGCAGGCAAGCAACAGGGGCTGCTCGTCTGCCTGAGGGGCAGCCGAGCCGAGCCTCACCAGTGCCTCACGCAGACCAGGTACTCGCTCATGGCGCCGAGGACGGCCCAGGCCTCCTTGCGCTTCATGTCCTCGAGGAGGGCGACGCGCTCGAGGGCGCTGTGGCCGTTGAAGTACTTCCAGAAGACGGGCCAGCAGGCGCGGGCGCGCGAGTCGGCGGGGAACCGCCGGCCGATGGCGCTCAGGTACAGGCTGTCCTTGCCCGTGGCCTTTTTGGCGTCGGCGATGACGTAGGGGGTCAGGTGCGCCAGGTGCGGGGCCGAGGTGTTGAGCGAGGGGTGGGAGGTGGCCTGCGGCACGGGCTTGCGGGCGTGGTGCGCCGCCCGCTCGGCCAGGGCCCGCGACTCCCGGTCCGCGAGCCGGTTCAGCCGCGCCTTTTCGGCCACCGCCTCGTTGGCCGTCGTCGTGGTGGGGTTGGAGGCGCCGTTGGCGTTGTTGGCGTTGTTTTCCGGGGACGGCTGGGAGGCAGCGTCGGCGCCGAAGCTGGACCGCGTGGGCGAAGAGAGGGGCGAGGTGGCGTTGCTGGTGTTGGGCACGCGGTGGCTGCCGCTGTGAGCGTCCGGGGAGGTATCCCGCGGGGATCGGAGCTCGGTCCCGGGCCCTCTGGACAAGGAGGACGAGGACATGTCGGCAGCGGCGGCCAAGTCATCTAGGCTGCCGCAGTTGGTGGATTCGGTGGAGGCCGAAGAGGTGCGGCCATCGTCGGTGGCCGGGAGCGAGGCCGCCTTCATCTCCTCTTTGATCTCGTCGGCCTCGGCCTGGTACTCGACTTCGTACTGGATCTCGGGCCAGACGACGACGTAGGCAAAGGTGCAGAGCTGCGTCACCCAGCCGCCGCGCATGAGCCACGCCAGCATATGCAAATAGGTCGGCCGGTGGTTCTTGGACGGCGCGAACCACTTGTACGGCCGGGGGGCCGCCGAAATCTCGGCGAGGAAGTTGGGCAGAGGCGGCGCCAGCGGGAAAGCGCGCGACCACGCTTGGCTGGCTTTGGGCAGGCCAGCCGTGTCGCAGTTGGGGGACAGGATGTAGACATCTCGCGCGTGGAGCGGCGGGATGGCGATGGCCCGCCGCCAGAAGATGAAGTGCTGTGCATAACGCCGGACCTGGGCTGGACTCAGCATGGTGGTGGCGCCAATCACATGAAACGACGTCGTCGGCTTGGAGAGTCGCACAAACTCAATCATGGCGGCCGTGGTGTCGTCAGGGTCGGCTTGCAGCTCGGCCACGATCTTCTTTTCGTCCTGAAGCAGCAGCAACGCGAACGTCTTGTCGAGGAAGGACGGGTCCTCATGCCCCGTCTCGAACACATCGCCAAAGGAGTTGGCTGTGGTGATCCAAAGCCCCTTGAAGCGCTCCGCCGCGGCGTCGTCGATGGCGTCGTGAGACGGCAGGTCCGACAGGTAGAAAGGCATCGGGATCTGGACGGAATGCGTCACCGTACCCTCGGGTGTCTCGAGCTGCAGAGCCGCGATCCGATTGGCGGTGACGGCTTCGTAGATGTCCTGTATGCTTGCTGCCAACGACGAAGACTCGAGAATGTTGCGCCACAGCACACTCATGCGCGTCTTCTCCTCTCTCCCCTTTTCCTTGAGGGCCAATATCTTTTTGGACTCCTTCCAGACAAAGTCGCTGCGTTGCTGTGCATACTTGTAGGCCTTGTTGATCTTCTTGATGATGTGAAAGTACAACGTATCGACGAGTTCCTTGGCCTCGTGCTTCTTGGGGTCCAGCATAAAAACCAGGTTGAACATGGTCATGCCGCTCTTCTTTTCCTCGTCTTGCCCATCGGCCGGGGCAGGGGACGAGCTGCCCGCCTCCTCCAATAAGTCCCGAGCTTCCATCTGCGGGGTAGGCGCCGTCATCGAGATGGACGGCACGGCCTCAGTGGACGAGGATTTCCCCGCACCCGTGTCGAGCCCGTCCTCGGCCGAGCCCGTGCCGGACTTGCTGGCGAGGCTGGGCCGCGACCTGACCGGCTGCTGGGGCTGGGCCTGTGGCTGGGACTGGGGCTGCTGCTGCTGCTTTTTCTTCTTCTTTTTCCAGGAGCCGTTCTCCGGCACGTAGACGGGATACGAGATGGCGATTTGCTCGTCCAACGAGACCTGGAAGAGTCGCTTGTGGTAGGCCCGCGCCGGGGTCAACAGGCTCTCCAGATCCCGCGTCGGAAACCCGGCGACGTGCTCCCAAGGCACTATCTGCGAGCCGCTCTCCGTCTCCAGGTGGTCGTCGTGGTTCCAGTTGCTGAGGTCGACGCCCTTGGGCAGCGAGCCGCCGGTGGCCGTGTGCGAGGCGGTCGTCATGCGATCAATGAGCTCATCGTCGTCCTCTTCCAACTCGTCGCCCTCCTGCTTGATGCTGTTGGACTTGCGGCTCTGTGACCGGCCCTTGTCGGGCGAGAAGTGGGCCGGGTAATGGAAGACGTAGCGAGGCCCATCGCGAGACCGGTTGATCACCAGAGCGATGCCCAGGAGATTGGACGCGTTGGGAAGGACTGGCGCTGCCATATTGCTTGTCTGTGATCCCCAAAATAGGTCTCAAGTGCCTGCTCGAAATGACAATATCCAATGGATAGGGGGGGGGGGGGGGCTATAACGCAAGGAGTAGTTCTGCATGCCCTGTTGATTGCATCGCTTCTCTAAATCCAGCGTCAGCCGCTTCAATTCATTTCACAGCACCAAAGCCGACCATACGTCTCGTTCCGGCCCTGGATAATCGCCTGGAGCCACTTACTGCTAAATTCACGATGAGTCGGTTTATCGAAAACTATGGTTTTCTATTGCCGTCATTCTCCATATCGGTTTGCTGGTTGGTGTCGCACGTGAGTTTGGCTCTGGTTGACCGAATTCCGGTCGGAGCTACGAAATGCACGGTGTGAAAACACGCTGATCACTGTTGGGTCCTTCAATTTCTGAACGTTGTTTCTCTTCATACTCGCAGCCAGATACATTCAACGGCAGTTCCTACTGTTACTGCAGAGCTATAAATAAAATGTCGAATTCCTTTGCACTAACTATAATAACGGTATATATACTTTATCTACCAAGGCATTATCGTGACATGGTCATTAGAGGTCATCATCAAACAGGTACTCATCACCCTCAGTTTTGACAGCCACATTTCTTCGCCCACCATATTCTCTCACAAACAGTGCCCTCATGACCTTTCATGGCTCAGAACTGCGCTCCTATAAATCCTATCCCCACGCCCGCCATGATCCCCGCGAGATGAGGCGGTGGCGTCCGTCTCGGTTGGGCGTTGTCGGGCGCCGTGCCGACGTAGAAGGAGCCCTCGGTGCCGGTCTGGCTGCACACGCTGGGCTGCAGATTATAGCACGCCTGCGACGAGAGGCTGGAGCAGACGGACGTAGCGCTCGCTAGCGCAATCGTCGGGTGCGTGGGCTCGACGGTCGTGCCGCCGCCGCCGGGCACGTCGATGGTGACGTGGAACCCGCCCGTGCCGCTCGCCAGACCCGAGGTGCAGATGTCGTAGTTGCGCGAGCACGCGGTCCAGGCGTGGGAGCACGCCCCCTGGTTGGAGAAGGACGTGGCGATGGCCGGGAAGTTGAAGAGCGAGTTGCTCACAAACGAGGGCGCCGGCGTCCCCTGCGATGCCGGTGCTGTCCCTGTGCAAACAGCGCTGTGAATAAGGATTTGAGTCAGCGACGGTGCGTGAGATATCTGTGCCGCGCAAGGCGGGATTGGGGAGGAAAGCTTACCTGGCCGGACAACAGGCGGGTTGGTTGTTCTGGTCCTTGGAGCAGAGCTGGCCAAACGGGCAGCAGGTTCCCGCGAATTGAGGCCCCTGGCTGTCGCAGCTGTTGTAATCGGTCGGACACTGCTGCCTCCTGCCGAGGACAACATAACTCAACGGCGATGCATATTGATGCTGCGCCCGGACGGGCAAGAGGGCTATGGCGGAAAAGAAGATGCCAAGAGCGCCATACTGGGACCGCATTGTTATAGCAGCAACTCTAATAAACAGAAGGATAAGACAGTGAGTGATAAGCGACTTCACCGGAGCTTCGGGTCCTCGAATGTCCTCGGGAGAAGAGTGAGTGAGTGAGTGAAAGAGGTCCTCTTAATCCGTTTCGTTTGCTCAGGTACGCGAGATCGGGTATCTACGAGGTCACGGAATCCAAGGTTCTTTCAATCGATCTCGCACTACGGATACCCTACTACCGGACGAGGTTGGCGGGTGGCTTGGGGGGTGGAGCTGGCCTGTTGCGCTGGTCCGTCCAAGTAGCTCAGAGTGGTAGAATCAATTGACAGCCTCCGACGGGTGAAAATATGATTGCCTATTGATCATATACCATAAAAAGACAAGACAACTCAGAGACAGAGACAAGATTTCGATCACATCAGACAAAGCTAAATTCTGGCAGGGTCCAATTAGCAGCAGCAGCCTCACGTGTTTCCTGCCTTGAGACGACGGGCTGTGGGATGGATTCTAGAATGATGTCAAGGGCGCCAACCTCCTTCCTGGTCGGCTGGGGGTCTGGGTTACCGAGCAACGAACTTGAGTGTGTGTCCCTGGTTCCCAGGGCGGTTGGGCGGTAAAGTCGGTCGTTAGTGGGGGGCTGCTACGATGGGCAGTGGGCAGTGGGCAGTGGGCAGTGGGCAGTGGAGGGGCACTGACTGCACTGATGCACTCAGCAAGGGCGGCCACTAAGAGGTAGGTGGTAGGTAGAACCTTAGCTGCCCACACAGTATCATACTGTGCACACCACACCACGTGATGGAGGATTCAATTGATCTGCATCTAAGTAAGTAATTGGAGGCTAGGCCGACCCTCATCACCAGCATTCCCATTGACGCATTGGACCGTGATACTATTCTTAGCAGGCCTGGAACTCGCCTTTTTGTACAATACCTACTTTATTCTCTTCTCTCATAGTTCCATGGGCGCGCCATGAGTTCGTTCGGCAGTCCTGGCGGTGCGGTGTACACCGGAAAACCCATCCCGTAAGTCTACCCAGTTCTCGTACGATTGCGCACACAATGCTAATCGTATGTGCATATAGACCACAGCGTGGGAGTTTCCCTCTGGACCACGATGGCGAGTGTAAAGAGGTGATGAGCAACTACTTGGACTGCATCAAGAAGGCCAAGGGCATGAACGACCCTTCCTGTCGCGAGCTGGCCAAGGGCTATCTCTCATGTCGCATGGACAAGTAAGTTGTCCTGTAACCTCCCGCAGCCCTGAGAAGCCATGACACTGACCGCTCCTCTTCTCTCAAGGAATCTCATGGCCAAGGATGAGTTCAAGAATCTAGGCTTTGCCGAGCCAAAGCCCAAAACCCCAATCACGACCAAGGAGCCCGAGAAGGGTGTCAAGGGCGAACTCCTGTGGTAGATGGAGGTACAGCCGTGGATCAAATTTCTGCACGTACACTCAAATTTACGAGGATATGCCGTTTTTGATGGCGGCCTGCGCTGATACCCCCGTCTTTTCATGATCGCGCATGAAAACTCGATAGCCCACTGTCATTTGGGGCTGGGGACTACGAATGAGATATAGCTCATTCGCCAACTTACTGCAAGTATAAGGCTATAAGGCTGAGACGAGCAAATCGGTCTGTATATATATGGCCTGATAGCTTATGTACTTTATGTAGGCCATGGACGCCCCGCAGTATCACATTCCAGTCTCATGAGAGTCGCAGGTAGAGTGTTATAAGTCACGCGTGCCGAGACAAAAGATGAAACGTATTTGAATAAAGATGAAAAAAGAACCCCAAGTCATATCAGCTCGACTGACGAGATGACTTTGCACGGGTATATTAAATAGTGTATAAGCAGGTCTCCACATGTTTTTAGGCACTCCAGGCAGTGGCCCTCTTCCCCTTTTCTTCCGGCGGTGGGGCTGTTGCCGCCGCCGCCGCCGCCTCCTTGGCGGCCATCGCCTTCATGGCCTTCGAAACGACAAACTGCGAAGCCTCGGCACCATTCGTCTCGTCGTAGCTCAGGTGCACCGCGAGATTGATACCGCGGTCGCAGACGGGGTCGCCGTCGTTGCAGATAGACAAGATGCGATCGCTCATGGCTTCCAGTGCCTTGCTATCCTTGCGCGAAAAGAGCTGGTGGATATCATGTCAATTATTGAATTCGAAAAGAAATGTAAGGAGGAGAGGTCGGTAGATGGGGAGGAAAGACTTACACCGTCGCCGTTGGCGGAGCCTGCATTGAACACCTCGCCGTCGACACGACTGGGGTCTCCGATGAGAAGAATCCCCGCGACATCGTTCATGGAAAGGGGCTGCGCCGGGTTGTCAACGGGCGTGGTGGCGTTGGACACGACGTCGGCGATGACCTGGGCGCCCTGCGAGTACCCCATGAGCACCATGGGCGCTCCCGGGCAGGCGGCGGTGAAGGACCGCATCAGGGTCGTCAGGGCCGTCACTCCCTCCTGCTCGGACCCCAGGTAGTCGGGGATCAGCCGCGCCGGGTAGTCAACCGACGTCAGCGTCGTCCCGGGCACCTGGTTCGTGGCGTTGGTGGCGATGGGCGCCAGCAGGCGGCCCGGGCCGGGGTCCTCGGTCGACCCGCGCACCGCGATCAGGCCCACGCCTTTGCCCGACGGGCAGGTGATCCTCGCCTGCGCCGCGGCGGTGCCTTTTTCGCTGTCGACGGGCTGCGCTTGCGATAGCGAACCGAGGAGGAGGGTGAGGCAGGCTGTGGGTAGGGCGTGGAACCGCATGTTTCCGATTTCTTTCTTTTCTCTTGGTTTGACCTTTTCCAAGGTTCTAGTCCAGCCACACGAGGTTTCGATTCGTTCGTTTCGTTTGAGGGCGGCTGTTTTTCTCGTTTGGAGTTTCCCGTTTCTACCACTTCTCCAAAGCCGTCACTCGCGAACGACGATGAGCCAGCCCAAAGTATATTATCAAAAATCAACAGGTGCCAGGTGCCTGTAAACAAGAATTAAAAGAATGAAGAAGAAGAAAACAAACCCTTCAGCGCTACTACCCAGAGTGTGTGAAGAGACCGGCCCCAAGAAAAGTGAAAAGAAGGTAACGAACAAGAACACGATAGTGATTCGCTAACATGGCCGGATCTGCGGGAGGGCCATGCTCTCTACTTGTATCCCATCTTGTGGGCGATTTTAATAATAGAGTCGTTTCTCTATATGAAAGTCAAGAGTTTCAAGCGAGTGCGGTAGCGCCACTGAGACGGGCGCAGTCGCATTACGGAGCCTATAGAAGTGCCGCATAAGGGGTCCCTCCTGTCCGTCTCGGCCTATTCCACCAACGAACCCTGGGCTGGTGGTACGTTTCGAAACATGGCATTCCCACCTTGGATGCGCCGAGTTGCCATGTTGGGCAGTCACTTCGCGAAGAGAGACGAAATGACAGACATATGCGCTGCCATCTGGTAGTCATGATTCGATTGATATGCTTATTTTCTGGTCTTGGCCAGGAAACCCACCATGTTTGTTTGCGCGGCTATCTGGCGCTGTAGCTGAGCGAAGCCGAGTACGTGTTTCAGCCCATCGAAAGTTGGAAACGAGACAAGCAGGTCGCAAGCATGCATGCACCTGGACAAGAGTCGGGCTGAGCGGTGTCAGATCGTGACAGACAACCGCCGATCGAGCGAGTTTAATTGAGCTCGCGGGAGGCTGGACGATGCGGACAGCGGGATGGAGCTGTCACGGCCATGGCAGTGAATGGTGAAGGTGAAAGCCATGCACAATGGTTCCTGAAACACCTGGGTCCCCCCGATAACGCAAGCCTGGTTGGAGTTGGAGGCGGCTCAGTTAGACTTTGAAGATAGAGTTTGCCCCTAGCGCCCGGCTTCTAGAAGGGTGACAGGCCTCTTAAACACGTCGCTTGGCGTGGGTGTTGCAGACTTGCAAGCATTGGCGGATGTGCGTATATTATTTTATCGCATGATGGGAAAATCAATATGGATGGTGCTGCTAACGTCTGACTTGATGACATGTTTATTCTATCTACAATATGATTAGGCATTGCTAAATTAGAACAATGAAGTAAGTATGTAGTAGGTATCATGGAAGGTTACTGTAATGGACCGAGGCAGCCAGAAGCCAGCAGCAAGTGGAGACGGAATTGTGTTATCCGCAACCAACACCCCCGGCCGATCTACCCGGGCTACATGCTTCAATCCCACCCTCCATTCGCTGGAATTCGCTGGACACTTGACACTGACATCTCTTTCATTGTCCCCCCATCCGGCTTGCTACGGTAATAAGCAGGCTTTAACTACCAAGACCACCCACGGGACTGTCAGCTAACTACATAACACCATCGGCGGCAAACTTTGGGTAGCCGTGGTCCCGGCATCCCCCCTCCCCCCCCCCCCCCCAGTGCCTTCGGTTCGCATCCCTGAGGAGCCAGGGACCTTAATTCTGCATGGAAGCTACGACGGCGGTCCCTCGCCGAAAGTCGGCCTCGATGCTTTTTGATCCTAGACAGCTGCAATACAATATGTGGGAGCTAATGATCATGATGATACTCCTTGCATTACCTTTGGTCTGTACTTAAAACTGGCGCTGCTGGATCTCTCGTTGCATGTAGAGTAGACTGTATATCCACCTTTTCCCTCTCAGCCATTCAACCATGCTTTGCCGGCATGTCCTACGTGGGACGGCACCGCCCTCCACGTTGCCGAGGTTGGGCGCCGCACGCCGGTGCAGATTCGGCGCCACATCCGTAGTCCGCAACATCAGTCACGATGCCACCTTGAAAAATCTCAAGATCGGAAAGCATACCCGAGTGATATTCCAGGGCTTTACCGGTGAGTGCGAGCAGCCCCGAGTGCACGATCTGCTTAGCTTCTATACCTGACACCAACTTTCTCCCAACCACAGGCAGACAAGCCACGGCCAACGCCGAGGAATCGATAGTATGGGGCACCAACATCGTGGGTGGTGTGACGCCAGGTCGCGAGGGCCAGCACCTAGGACTGCCCGTGCTTCCCTCGGTTCGGAAGGCACGTATAGATACATGTACCTATAAATAGCTGATGAGCCCCATCAACCTTGTCTGCCACTAACAGGTCACTCCACGTATAGGCGGTTAAGGTACTCAAACCTGATGCGACAGGCATCTACGTGGCTGCGCATCAGGCGCCAGCTGCCATCGAGGAAGCCATCGAAGCAGAGGTGCCACTAGTAGTTGCTGTGGCCGAGCATATTCCACTGCACGACATTCTCCGGGTAAGGAAGGACGCCAAGCATCGTCTTGCGCATGGTAGAGGTAGATCTTATATGCTAACGGCCCGGAATTAAGATTCATTCGATGCTCAAGACCCAATCCGCGTCTCGACTGGTAGGCGCAAACTCGCCCGGCATCATCTCCGCAGTCGGAAAATGCCGCATAGGCTTTCAGCCGCTGCCCTGCTTCGAGCCCGGCAAGGTCGGTATAGTGGCCAAATCGGGCACGCTTAGTTACGAGAGTAGGTCGAGCCCCCCTCTCCCACATAACAGCTTGTGTTTCTTCCCCGGGCCCTCATATAGGAGCGAGACAGAAACCCAACTGTACTAACACGATGCCGATGAAAAGCGGCTGCATCAACACTTCGTGCCGGTCTCGGCCAAAGCCTCTGCATCGGCGTCGGCGGTGATATTGTTTCCGGCACAGGATTGTTAGACGGCCTGAGGATCCTGGTTGAGGATGAAAGTACCGAAGCCATTGCTATGTGTGGCGAGATAGGGGGCTTCGCCGAGATAGAAGCCGCTGAGTGGATTCAAATGTACCGCGCCAACACAAGGAATCCAAAGTAAGTGCAGCTTTTCCTGTTTCTGTATCGTATGGAACAAAGAATGAGACTGATGAGTGATTGGAATGCCAGGCCCATAGCCGCCGTGGTAGCAGGTGTAAATGCTATTCCTGGCCGAGTCATGGGGCACGCCGGAGCGTTTGCTCTGCCGGGCGAGCCAGACGCCTTGACCAAAGTCAAAGCTCTGCAAGCCGCCGGCGTCGCTGTGATTAACCACCCTTCACGGTTCGGGCCGGTGCTCAAGACATTCTTGAGCGAATCCCAAAGCCCGAGTGGGACCAAAACTACCCCAGCAGGGGTGGCGCCGTTGCAGCACCGGCGAGCTCTCCACACCTTCACCGGCAAGCGGCCCTCCCTTCGCCCCGGTCGTTCAAACTTATCACCCAGCCGAGTGGCGGCAGAAAGCAGGAGAGACCTCTATCTAGATCGAGACGTGGCTATTGATCTGCTACGCTGGCAAGGTCTCAGTGTATCCAAGGCCCCCGACGAAGTGCCCGACAGCGCGCGACGCCTGCTCGCCGTCTCCGTCAACCGGGACACCAGCAGCCCCTGCATCATAGCCTCTCCGATCACCAGTGATACCGACCAAGCCGCCAGGCGCTTTGATTTCGACTACATCGACGGCGAGCCCGACTTGGCCCCCATCCGGCTCGAGGTCGCCAAGACCCTGGGCCTAGGAAAGGACACTGTAGAAACCGAACGCTCCCTCTTCGGACTCCTCGACCAGCTCGCCGCCCTCTTCCGCAGCAAAGAGGCCTTCCTGCTCCAGACCCACATCACCGTCAACAACCAAGACACGGTCGAGATCGCGCACGCCCACCTGGGCTTCGACGACGCCGCCCTCCGCAGCGGGAAACGACAGGCCGATGTCCACGCGCTGCGCGACCCCCGCCTTGAGGACCCGGCCGAGCTGGCGGCCGAGCCCGACGGCATCGTCTACATCAAGCTGGGCACCGGCAGCCGCGACGGCGACGAGAGCCACAACATCGGGACGCTGGTCAACGGCGCCGGCCTTGCCATGAACACGGTGGACGCGCTGGCGGACGCAGGCGGGCGGGCCGCCAACTTCCTCGACACGGGCGGCAAGGCGACGAGCGAGACGGTCAAGCGGAGCTTCGAGGTCATCCTGCGGGACGAGCGGGTCAAGGTACGTACGCCGCCGGGTGAAAAAACGCCGGAGCAAGAAAACAAAAAGGGGGGGCAGACCAACTAACGATGTGGAAAAACCAATTGCAGTGCATCTTCGTCAACATCTTTGGCGGCCTGACCCTCGGCGACATGATCGCGCGGGGCATCGTGTTGGCGTTCCGCGACCTGGCGGCGCAGCTGGCCGCGATTCCCGTCGTGGTGCGGATCCGGGGCACCAACGAGGCCGAAGGGCAGAAGATCATCGCCGACAGCGGGCTGCGGGGCCTGTACGCCTTCGACGACTTCGACGAGGCGGCTGCGAAGGCGGTGGAACTGGCCAACCGGAGGACCTAGGTGGTGGTGGTGGTGAGGGGAGGGGAGGGGAGGGATCAACGAAAAGGAAGAAACTCCCCGTGTAACGTATGTAGGTAGCTAGCCTAGTTCATGCTAACACGAGTCATGGCATAAGGGTTTATATCAAAGCGGTTTGCAGATTGAGATACGCCTATCTGTGATGTGATACTAGTATTGGGCCATGGGAAATCGAGGCATAGTGAGGTGACAATGATCGGCCTCGCGCCAGAGTGACGCATAGGGTCTACATAGCAAAATTCTGGCCGACCACCAACTTCCCCAGCGAGCTTGTTGTACCTTGTCTTGTCCCATGCCCTTTTGGCGAAGCAAATTAAACTCCCTTCTCCAAGCCCTCCCCCCTGGAAAATTAGCGATGTTTGTTATACATACGTACACCTCTATCAAATACTGGACGTTTTGTTTTGTTTCTCATCGCTTCACGCTCCACAGCTCTCTTGACCACCCCAGCTCCCTCATCTTCTTGCTGCTGGCGCCGACGCCGCCTTTCTTGTCGGCCGCGCTGACCGCGAGCGCCTTGCTGCAGTTGGCGAAACCCTCGACCAACTCCTTCATCCGGCCGCTCTTCATCAGGACCGACGCGATATCCGAGTCCTTTTCGGCAATGGTAGCGGCAAGTTCCATACACTCGAGCAAGTTCTCCCTGCTCAAGTTGGTACCCGCGAAATGCAGGACGCTCACGTAACCCAGGACGGTTTCGGGCAAGTACATATCCCGAAGAACCTCAAAGTCTTCTTCGTCTGCAGCTGCGTTAGACTTGAACTGCCGCCCGTGATTACCAACAAACTTACCATCGATGGACTCTCTCAGCCAACCTCGGAGACATGGTTCCACAAAGCTCTTGATCTGCTTGATCTCTTGGCCAATGTGTACCCAGAATTCCCGGTTCATCTTACTCGTGGGGCTAAATGCAAGATCAGCGGGTCATCCTTTTCAATGTTGGTCACGATGACTTACTCTTGAGCAATCTCTTGACTGGAAGCAACGGTTTCCATTGAATCGAGAACACGGATCATGCACTCCAACTCCAGGTAGTTCCTGGCCGTCACCAAGTCCCGCGGACCGGCGTAAGACTCATCGTCGAGAGGGACGTTGGCATCGAAATCTGAGAACCAAGATAGGTCCGTATCGTCCGCAATGGTTACACCGGCCTTGGCTCTGAAGATGTCTGCGCATCTGACGCGTTCGGAGAGAGCACGTGCGGCGTGAAGGTTGTACGATTCTAGTCGCAGGTTAGTGAAAAAGTTTTTCAGGGGCATGCATGCAGGGCATATTATATCATACTCATGAAACGTTTGTACACGGCGACTCCCATAGCCAGGATCTCATCACCCAACCCATCGACAAGCATCATCCACTCAAGTGACTGGATCAACTGTTCATCGACATGGTCCAACGCCTCAGGCATTTCTCCAAAGAAGTCGGGTCTTAGGCGCCTGCCATATTTGAGGGATGGCACTTCGTCTAGGAACATGTTGAGAGCGCCAGATCTGAGTTCGTTGCCGGTTTCGGGATACTCCTTGAGAAGAGACCTAGGTTGGAATATAACAAACTCGGCAATGTCCATCCCGATCTTCTCCATGATGGTTAAGATGGTTCGGCGTTCCTCTTCGTCGGTTATCATGCTGACATTACGGCTGAGTGTGAAGAATGCTCTTTCGCCCTGGATCTTGGAGCAGTAGATGGGAATGAGCTCGACCAGGTTGTGTAGTCGCAATGCGCTCACATATGCGGCCAACACATTCTCTTGTGCGCTTCTCAAGTCTTGCTTGAGTAATGTGTTACCGCCTTGCAGTTCTTCTAGGGTTGATATCAGGAGGAACGCGTGAACCAAGACTCGGAGTCCGTTGGGCTGCGGGAGGGAGAAATATTTGTCGTCGTCCAACTTGAACTGCGACGCACTGAAATCAGGTATCAGGGCTGAGGCTCCGTCCTTGTTTGCGTGACGACCTAGCGCCAAACCATTGTCGTACGCGTACTGGCTGACAGAGTCGGAGATGACGGCGCCCTGGAGGGCTTTGAGGGGATCTCGGGCTTCCTCGGCGGTCTTCGGGTTGGTCTCGAGATACTGGACAACACGTTCCCCTACCGGGGCTCCGTCGCCGTGAAATTGAAGTGCGTTAAAAACTGGAAGCGACTGAGTAGCAGCTTGCACCGACTCTGGAGAAGACCGCGTGGCCACGTAGCTGTCGAACTGGGATCGTAATAACGCATTATAGTGCGCGAAAACATAGTCATCCCAAGTCTCGCATACCTTCTCCACGCTCGGAATGTCTCCTGAAAGAATGCCGTACACAGCACGCTCAAAGTCGTCGGTGCCGCCGTTCCGGGCCAAGGCATAACATGTACGCCGCCAGAGCAATGTTGCAAGCGGATTCGAAACAGTGCGCTCGCCCTCGCTATTCTTGGACAAGGGCATGGCTGACATGCTAACAGCGCGCCAGACCTCGGTCCTCTCTACGCACCAGTCGCGAATCTCAGACATGCTCCTACCCCGGCGGAGCAGCTCGTAGCATCCGAGCCAGATAGCGCGCTCAAAGTATTCGTCTTGAGGTTGAAGCTTCCGGCTCTGTCTTGTAACCACGTCAGGGTCAAGCTGAGTGACGAGGGGGTCTGTCTGAGTGGTGTTACGATGCTCCTCGGTCATACGCGCAGCGTTCGGGTCCAAAGATCCAATGTAACCCTGCAGCCGCTTCGTCGACTTGATGGCGGCCCGTGTATGAAGCCACCCATATGCCACGATGTCGCCTCGTTCCGCCTTTGTCTGGTATTCGCGGACCATCTCATCAACATCCATGCTCGTCTCATCTGAGAACTCTTGCATACATTCCATAATGGCCTTCCTCTCCTGCGCTGTAGAATCTGACTGTAAGAACTCCTCCCATAGCTGAGAGCTATCTTGGAATTTGGACAGATCTCGGCGCTTCAGTTGGGGGCCCTTCCTGTCTGGGTATCTCAGAGGGAGCAATCGCCGTAATAAGTCCCATGTCTGTTTCTCGAGTTCCCAATGCTGTAGTTCTTCGTCGATGCGGGCACCTTCAGCTTCGTCGACATCCATCGAGTCTTGGCTCGACTCATCTAGGGATCGTTGCAGGGAAGTGCGAGAGTATCGACTGCTTTCGCGCAAAGCGTCAACCTTCTCAGTCGCAACATCGTGATATCTGTTGACCAGCTTGATAACATCGGTACGCTTCTCCGTGTGAGTCCTTGCGCCTCTCGAGATCGAGTCGAGGGCTTTGGCAAATCGCTCAGCATCGAGAGCAAACCGAATCTGTGCCTGTGATTCGGCAGGAATGTCGGCGTCCATTTCATCGTCCATTCCAAACAGATCGGGCTCGTGGTCGTCGGCCATGGCAAGAATTGGTGTAATCGCAGACCAAAATACGAAGGAATTGGAGGGGTGCGTGAGCTGCGGAGGCGATATCGGGGCTCGTCGAGTCGTCGAGTCTGGATGCCAGAACGGTGAAGGCGCAACGACTTGGCGGCTTGGATCAAGACGGATTCTAGTGGACGATTTGCCGGTTGGGCATCGCCAATCAGGCGTTCGAGAAGTTCATGCAACGAGTCGCAACGATCCGAATCGGCTGCACAGTAAATGCGACGTAGGGGTTGGGAACGGAATGAGCGATTCAGTTGGTGAGGTCGGGGTGGTTGGCAGTATGTCGAGGAGAGGGCATCGCCAAACAAACAATTGGATTCTGCAGCTGTTGGATCAGTACAACAATGGTCGGCCCTTGCAGCCAAAAATTGTAGTAGCACCAAATCAACGCGACGGCCACTGCAGCGCGTCTAGGCCCGACCTGACCTACCTCATTAGCTGCTGTAGCCACTGCTGCAGAGCCACTGCATTCCACTATTAGGCGCGCTAAGCGAGATCCCTGGGCGTGTGCTGGGGGCCTTTGGAGCTGGAGCTTGTGTGGAGCAGAAGGAGCCAGGAGCCGCAGCTTGGCCAGGCTTCTGCGCCTGGGTTGGACACGACCATACATAAATCTCTGCTCTGGATATTCCTTTCTACTCTTTCTTCTTCTTCTCATCATAATGTCAAGGCCTTCTTATTAGAGTCGCGGGATAAGCCCAAATTTCTTTCAATGCTTATCCAGGTCCTACGGGATCTCTTGCGCGCTACTGAATGCCTAGAAAGAGCTATCGCTCTCCATTAAGTTGCCTGTGTTTCCGATCCGGGTTGACTATCAGAAGGAGCGTGACACATTTTGACCCCGTAAATACTTCAAGCATGTGATGTTTTGAAGCTGGCGTTGAAGCTGGAAGTGCATGTACATGTAGCCATGTAGCCACCTGAAAACCCGGCTCAGCAGCTACGGTACTACGTCTGCATTATTTCAAACTGTGTCACTCAAAGCTTGCGGCGCAAAGTTGATATAGCTGTGATTTATTTTGCTGCCTCCTCGCGCCTTTGCTTCATCTTCAGCCTCAGCAAGTCTGCCTTGGGGCAGCTCGCACTTGTGGCATCGTCTCCCTTCTTCCGGTATAAAGCATCACAGCATTCATACAACGCATCCACCAAGCCCTGACACTTGGATTCGTTGTAGTTGTTTTTGGTCAAGCAATCTGTAGAAAGTTAGGCACTGGTTGCGGCAAGCAGTCTGCCCCCCCCCCCCCCCCGGTTGGTCAAGAATATACTTTGAATAGCACACTGAACGCCTGTCAGTTCATAAGCTGACCATATTCATTGAACGGCACACTTACTGCCCTAGGATGGCAAGGAGGGCTTGCCTTCAGGTCATCTTCCACCCCCTGGGCTGACTGTCAGTATACAACGAACCGTTGACGTCTTATGATAGCTTACCATTGGTCTATCTTCTTAGACTGGTATGGGACAGGTTTGCAATACAGTAAGTGAATGGCCTTAATGAGCGTCGTGTAGGGGAAATAAGAAATCAGTCCTGGTGGTGAATATATTCTTAAGTATGTAGATGTACCATTTAAAAAACTGGCCTGCCAATTATAGGGTGCATCCTTTGGGATGATGTAATTGCTTTCCCCCATTGCCATCATTCTCCCGGTAGGTAACTTGATCAAAGGAATGGAGGACACTCGAGGCCCTTGTGATTCGTTGAATACTGAGTGTGCTCTTCTACTCTTTCTTGAAATCTGCTGCTACAGGGAGCACGATTAAATCAAACCTAATAAACCCTACATACAGACAAATGCAAGTTCAGACAGCTTCGGTACTTGTATTCAATACCTAGCAGGTGTCTTCCATGGTATTACAGTAGGCAATGTTAGAGTTCTTTCACAGCAAGCATCAATCCATAGGTTGGAATGACCTATTTCCCCAGGCTTTGATGCACCACCACCTGCACAAAGATCATTATTCTCCCCAACTTCCAACATTCGATCCAGACTTGCACACATCCTACTAACATTCTTGTCTGATCAATTGGCAATACCACCTGGGCCAATTTATTTCTCACTCGTGATACCTACAGAAACAACAAGAGCCCAGGCCTCCCCGCCTTTTTTTATTTATTTTACGGAAATCGCCTCAGGTAAGTAAGGTACCTTTAGGTAACCAACCTTATTCAATGATACTCTCTCAACTGTACCTGCCTGCCTGCTTGCCTCTTACTCAGAGGGCACAATCACCCCACCATCCATCCATTTGTTACCTACCGCCTCTACCTACCTAGCCTGCCAGCCCTTGTGGAAAGAGGTACTGCTAAAGTCCGTCTGCCGTCCCTTCGCGCTTTCCCATTGCCTCACTACCGCAACTTCGCATCCAATCATCCCACCTCGCCCGCCACAGGCTGTGATTTTTCTTCACGCTGCCTCCAGGCTCTCAATAACTTCTCTTTCTTTCTAACCAGCCCGCCAGCCGACTTAGTTTCTTTCTCCTTCGGTTACTGCCTGTCACAAATCAGAGCAGCCACGTCGCGCCACTCTAGATCTCTTCGCGCATGTAGGTTTCTCTCCCCCCCCCCTCCGATGATGGCTTCAATAACCCACCAGAACCACCGCCCCATCCATCCCAGCTCCCGCCTTCGAACTTCAGCTAATTCTTGGGCGCCCCTGCCACCACACTACAACAGACAACCGCAAATAAATATCTGTCACGTCACCATCTTGACGTACGCGAAATCATCCGACATTGACGACTAGTCAGAGTCCAATCATACACCACATCCCCACCCATCACGATGTCTGACCACAACGACAATGGTAGCCCTGCTGGCGAGCGCCCGGACGCCAATGCCGGCGGCGCAGAACACCTCAACATCAAGGTGACCGATAACAACAATGAGGTGTTCTTCAAGATCAAGCGCAGTACCAAGCTTGAGAAGCTCATGAACGCCTTCTGCGAGCGCCAGGGCAAGAACATGGCATCTGTCCGTTTCCTCTTCGAAGGCCAACGTGTACAGCCCACCGACACTCCGGACACCGTATGTTTTTTCCCCTTTCACCTCAAATCCTGAAATATCGCGGAAAGTGAGCGCGTTCGATGCGCCAAGCAACTTGGTTTTCGCTGCTCGAGCCCTTCTATACGTTGAATATGTGCTAATCCCCCACCTTGTCACAGCTCGAAATGCAAGACAGCGACACTCTCGAAGTGCACCAAGAGCAAGTCGGCGGCGCCCGCTGCTGATCTAGCAATCCTCACTAGATCAACAAACGACCCATCTTTCGACTTTTACAGCGGATAGTTCTTGAAGAACCGAAACTGCCTTTGCAGTTGGATTTAGGAGTCTATGTCGTTTGGGGGGTCATCACAAGGAGTCATGGAATTTGCCACTTCCGCATAAAAAGGAAGATTTACCAGTTCACACCAAGGGCGGAAGATGCTTCGCAAACACGATTTCGGTTTGCATTGGGGTTACTGGAGGGAATTCTTGTCTTCAGGGTGTTTAATGATTTTGCTTCTCAGCCAACAGAACTCAGTACATGAATTGACGAAGCCCTGGATGTTTCAATACTCTCTTGCGCGATAGGCTGTGTTGTGTCGTGAGAGTTATGTGGAATGGCACCCGACACTGAGAGTGTCTCGCCCTCTTCTCTCGTGGTTTCCACCCAAAGCCTAAGGCCTAGACGCCTAAGCCGAAACTTACGTTGTCTGTTGATACAAAATCTGAGTCTACCGTGCGATTTTGAAAAGGAGTTGCACTAATAGCCAGAGTTGAGGCCACTCTTGCCCACTCTTGCCCACAGCCGCTCTGGCTGAGCCTCATATGGTTTCACAGGCAAGGCAGGACGAAGCCGAGTAGGTATCTTTCAGAAGCACCAGATCCCCCTCCAGGTATGTATTAATACTACTACTGCTGCTGCTGCAACGATCTGAAAACATCGTAGGACCTGGAGTGATGAAAATGCAAATGCCAATCTCGCGCGCGATGCAATACTAAAAATCAAGAACACCACCCCCTTAACCCAACCAGCCGACCAAATTAACTCCTCCCCCAAAAATCAACAAGTCAGTCTGTCATACAGCTGGCACATGTCCGTACATCGACACGGGCTCGTGTAGATGATGAAGATGACAGATAGACTGGCTCGCAAAAGCAGACGCTCGCATAAATGCATCAAATGACGACTTCGTCAATTCGGATCGTATCTTCATTTCCGCGTATTCCTTGCAGGCAGGTAGAGCGAAGAGATTGGACAAAGTCTTGCTACCTCATCTACAACGTAGATGTTGTTTCGTTTCGCTCACTTGAGCTTTCTTGGTCCCCTCTTGCCCTCTTCGCACACAGAAGCATAACCAGAGCTTCGTAAATGTACTATGTTACTCGCTGTATTGAATCGGGACTAAGTCGAGTCAGAAACACACAGCAGGTTCTGTCCATAGGCACTATATTTCCGACCATCAGTCTCCTTTTCTCTCCTCTCAGGCTTTCAGCTCCCGCATGCGGCAAATCTTGCACAAGATGCGATCGCCCGCGGGGAAAATCTGTCCATCATCAAAGCCGCCACCGCAAGTGGCGCAGCGGAAGCACTCGTCGTGCCACTCGCCGCCGAGGGCCTGGACGTACTGGCCGATGACGGCCACCTTACAACGCTTGCATTTGGGGGCGCGGCGCTCGGTGCGCTTGGTTTGGCAGTTGATGCACCAGGCGTACCCGTCTTTCTCGATGTGGGTCATGCCGTGCTCGAAGGGGTCGCCACACTCGGCGCAGAAGAAGTGGCCGTAATGCCAGTGGGCACCCAGAGCCACGATGTGTTCGCCCAGGATGGGCGTCTTGCAATGACGGCATCGCGGCGCGAACAGCTCGTGCCAGTCCAGATGGCAGTAGAAACGCAGGCGGTGGTCGCCGTCTTCAGCCATGGTCTGGCCAGGCTCCTCGGCCAGCACCTCGCCGGCCGCGCGACGCGCAATGCGATCCAGCCGGGCAGCGCGGAACTCATCGGGCTCGGGTGAGATCTCGAGGGCTTCTAGTCCGGTGCCGCAGGCATAGCAGGAGAAGCACTGCGGATGGAAGCGCTCTCTTCCACCGTGGAGCGCTACGAAGCGACCCTCGATGGGGAACCTGCATTCGTGGCAGACGGCTGTTGCCCGGTTCGAGACAGCCCCAGGGGCCGGCGACCAGTGACTTCGTCCAGCATTGCGAACCTTTGATGGTGTAGGCAGGGGTCTCGCTGAAGGTCTGGCGTTGGAACCACCCGAGGATGGCTTGTTATCGTCAGGCGTAACGATGATCGGCACACTAGGAGTGCGGTCATCCTCAGTAGATATGTTAATAGTGGGCAGGGTCGGGCTGTCGTCAGGAGTGACGAGTATAGGCATATTGACTGGGGGTGACGCGCTGGACTCGGGGCCGCCTATCGAAATACTTGGGATGGAGGGGTAGCTAGAAGTTGACTGTCGGGATGTGGATGAAGGTGTTGACGCGGGAACAGCAGGCGGCGTAAACGAGAGAGAAGGGACGGGCGGCAAGGGGGAGGCCTTTTGCTGGCTTTTCTGGGTTTCGGGCTGGTGGTAGTCTTTCTGACTTTCGCCTTGGCCTGCTGGCTCTTGTCGGGGCCCGACAGTGAAGCGGCTGGGCTCTTTGCGCTCTGGTTTGTGATCAGCAGCCGCCTCCTCGGGGGCCTTCCAGTTGCTATCAAAGCTTACGATGGGGCGTCCAGGCCTGTCACTGACAGCGGACGGTGTGGGCAATTTCGCGCTCCGGTCTCCAAGCCTGAAGCTCGTGGCCTGACGTATGTCATCACTGCGGATCTCCATGCCGTTCTTCTTTGGTATCTTGTCGCTCTGGCGTGGGCCTGCGGGCTTTTGTGCGTTGACGGTGTAGTTGGGGTTGCGGGTTTGAGTTGGAGGGTTTCTGTAGATTTCCACCTTCTGGAGGGCCTTGGTAGGGGATGCATTGACGGGGGAGGAGCTCCTGGCGTCAGACTCAGGGGAACTAGGCCCGGAGCTGGTATGAACCTTGTTTAGAGGGTTGCGCAATGCCAGTCTGAGCGGCAAGCTGCCCCTGGGGACTTTGTCGGCTTGCCGGGTGCTGGATGGTGCCGCTTTGGGCGTGTTGCCCTTAGTCGAGTCTCCCTCGGGCTCCTCCCAGATCTGATCGCCAGAGAAGGGCTTTTCAATTTCGCCGGTGATATTGCGCTTCATGCTGCTGCGTCGTCGACCTCCAGACGCAGTCCGTTTGCCGCCTAAGTTGCCATAACCCTTTGATTTGTCGGAGTCGCCAGAGCTTCTTCGCTGACCCTCCAGACTTGGACGACTGCTGTCCAGCGAGGGTCTTCCGTCGCTGCCCGACCCCGACGACGAACTGCCGGAGCCCGAACGTGATCCATCCCGTGCCAATCCTGAGGGCCTAATATCACCCCCATACCGTCCGACGCTAGCAGTGCGGGCATGGGCGTAGCTGTCCTTTCGCATGTGTGGCTTGTAGTGATATGGCGTTCCAGGCTCGGGAGGCTTTATGCCATGCTGGTGCTGCCAGACGAGCTCAGCGGCTTCATCGAGGGCAGCGTTGTAGAGCCGGAATTCCGCCTCGTTCTGCGGGCTCTCATTTCCAGAACCCTCTTCTGATTTTGGTGTGTTTCCTGAACGGCCTCGGTCTTGCAGGTCCATGTCTTCCATAGCGGTACGTAGCGAATAGGCTTCCTCCTTCTCCATCCAGCGACTTCCTCGCTCCATATAGGTTGCGCTGGGTACAACCTCGTTGGGTTTCAGTGGTGTGGCTGAGGTAGGCTTTTCCGGGTAGTAGTCGCGGCCGCCAGTGATGGTAGAGTATCGTGAACTGACGCTCGGCGCAACACTGGGGCGATTACTTCGCGCCTTCCCGGCAATTGATGGTGCTGCTTGAGGGGCGGCGGCTGCAGGTACTTCCGGGAAGTATGACGAGGTAGGGCGACCTGCGGTGAAACGACCTGATTCTCGGCGGGGGACGGCGCTTGAGGGGGCTGGTTGTGGTGAACCTGTCCCGGGGCGGTTGACGCGGTTCTCTCGCAGGCTCGCAAGGTATGCCGCTGTTTGTAGAGAGCGAGGGATCAGGTTAGCAATGCCCCAAAGACGTGTTCAGTCAGTGGAGGTTCTTGCGAAGAAGCAAGCACATACCAAATTGCTTACTGTCCATATAGGCGGGGGACGGATTGGGTGGCGAGATCTTGCCCGAGCCCTCCTTGGACTTGCCTCGGAGCAGCATGCTGGCGGAATCTTATGTTGACCGCAAATCAATAGTAAAGAGGGTAAACACGTGTGGTTGAAGGAAGTCAGAGAGTTCCGAACACAAGTAAGATGAGGTTGACTGATGATCAGACAGGTCGACGGACGGACGATCTAAGCATGCATTCTAACTTTAACGTGTTTGCAACAACGGGAGAGGCAGAAGAGGTGTCTACTGGCAAACCACTCGAAGTGGTTGCCAGGGAGCGAGGGGCGTGAATGTGAGTCAAAGGGGCCAGCCAGGGTCCGGTAGCAATGCATAAACGGTGATGATATGATCGTGTTGTTATCGCGTAGGGTCGAGAATATGGAGATTTGGTGGGAGTATGTGAGTTATGCTATTTATTATTATGAACCAGGGATCCGTCACCATAGGGAGGGGGGTGGGTGGTGAACGGTGCGTGCAAATGAGTGAATGGCAACAAGATGGAGGAGAGCAAAAAGAAACAGTCATGCATCCATGCCAATAACCGAATGAATCCATCATAATGCCCAATAGTTGCAAGTCGCGGCTAGCCAGGGGTGTCTCCTCAGTCCTCCTGCCTCTTCCTGCCTCCTCTCGAGCTCCTCCCCATGTTATTTTCCCTCGTCTCCGAAAAAAAAAAAGAACGGCGAACGTTGCCTAGGGCGACCAATGTGCTGTCGCTTTTCCTTGGCAGCGGCCGGGGGTTGGTTAACCTCAGGTACCCGAGCGCTGGATCGCTTGGGGGGTCTCGGGGGTGCTGCAGCAGCTGGAGCTTCTTTGAGCTTCTGGAGCTACCTGACATGCACGCTTCTGGCACGCTTGCCCAGTCAGAAATGCACCCTGCTGCCCTCCAGTCCAATCCAAGACACCACCGTCTTGTGTCACCAATGCTGTTACACCACATCATCGTCCTGACAACTGGTTTCCTGACTTCACCTTGCATCACACGACGTTTCACTGTACCGCC
This sequence comes from Apiospora marii, assembly GCF_038362585.1. Classification (NCBI taxonomy): domain Eukaryota; kingdom Fungi; phylum Ascomycota; class Sordariomycetes; order Amphisphaeriales; family Apiosporaceae; genus Apiospora; species Apiospora marii. The sequence continues at coordinate 1,987,600 of NW_027117375.1, read as the reverse complement.
GAATTGTTCGCTCGCGCCTCCTCCAACAGCGTCGGCTATTGCATTCCATCCCACAGCGGCTGTGAGCTTCAAGCTATTGGCGAGGTGCATCAGGTGGCGGGCAACGCTTTTCTAGGAATTGCACCATCCAAAGTCAATTCTACTGGCTCCCGAGGCTGTTGCTTTCATGGATCATTCCCCATCCTCTCCGCCTCTCTACATGCAAATATGCCAATATCCAGAATGTCGACAAACCGACTGGCACCCGAGGTTCGTTCTGTGAAAACAGTTCGTACATAATGCAATGCTTCTCCGTACTTCCATGCTCCTTTCATATTTGATGTCTTTTTCCACCCTTGGGCACCTTGCTCTCCGGCGGTGTCAGTCTTCGAGGGTGTGTAACAATTCACGGACTCCACCTTGGTATTCACAGAGCGGTCAAACAGCGCTACCAGCCACCTGAACCAGACTTGTTAATTAATTGCTCACGATCGACCCCACGAACGATATGATGGGTATTGCAACTTTCTCCATCCAGTCTGATGTGGTTCTACGAGTCTATGTCCTGGTGGCTGTTGCCCCCTTTTATATATATCAAGTTCAGAAGGCGACTATCTCGAAAATCAGCTGTTGCAACTTCTTACCTTACTTTTTACAGGGAACAAGGAGCACAACGTCGCCGGGTTGCCGCTAAGCTTATGGCGCTTTCATGACCCAGAGCTACATACCATGCCCACTACGTCCGTAGTAGGTTATTTTCACCGTCCCAGCTGCAGCCTTGCAGCTGCGCAATCCACAATCTCGGCCGCTATCATGCTTCCAAGACCAGCTTGGCAGGCTTTGCCTTGGCAGGGTGGCAGATGTTAACGATTGCTTGCTAGAAGAGGCAATCATAGCCCTTCCTGGTGCCTTGCTTATCTTCCCCCCTCGCATCTCAGATTATGCACAGCATGACGATCTGGTCTTCACCATCGCCGAGATGTGTGTGATCCTCTGCCGATTGTTCGCTGATGAGGAAACAGGGCCGGCTTGCGGAGTCCCAACCGCTACAGACAGTTCCACATATCGCGGCTAGGTGTTCCAAAGAGCCCTGGAGCCCTGGCAAGAATATACTCTTTTTGATCCGTCGGCCCTCTTCCGTCGCTTCCAAGGCCCCACGGAAGGGGGGCACGCCTTGCCTTTTGCCGGGCTTTAATATCTGATCCACTCCAGCGGCGAGCAAATCCCGCCTATTTGTCATTGATTGATATGTCCTAATATGTAGTCGTGAAGTCCGATACAGAAATTTTCATGGTTCGTGATGCGGTTCCAGGAAACTCCAGGTGTTCTTGTTCTTTTCGATATCCTTGCCGCCGGAGGAGTACCTATAGCAGCAACTTTAACGTGACATGGCGTCTATACAACCAACCGAAATGCAGGAGACGGCCCAGCCAGAAAAATCAGCCCATGGTTTGGACGGTGCCGCGCTCGCCAATCAAATCTCTGCACCCCCGTCAGCGGCTGGCAATGAAGAGTTCAAGGAGGGTGGTTATGGCTGGTAAGTCACCACGAAATCTCGTCCATGTGTGCTTTTAGAGCCGACGATAAAGATGTACCTATTCGCTGTGAGACCGATAGTAGCTGATTGCAGACTGTTGTTTGGTGGTGCAGGGTTATAGTGTTGACTGTAGGCATACTAAATATGCATACTTGGGGCTTGAACTCTGTGAGTTGGTTACGTCTGATTGGCGAAGCTCCTCGGCATTAGTATATGCCTTACGTTTTGACAGTATACTTACATGTATTTAGACTTATAGTGTTTTCCTCGCGTACTACCTCAACTCGGCAGATCCCAACTTTAGTAATGCAAGCCCAATTATCTATGCATTCATCGGTGGCCTTTCCATTTCGATCGGTATGTTGTGTTGACCATTACGAATTGCCAATGTGCAAATACTAGGGAGTGTGTCGTGTCTGATCTGTTTTCTCTAGCGCTGCTGCTGTCGCCTCTCGCAACCACCCTCGTGGGCTGGAAGCCTATGGGAACCAACAAGACCATCTTTGTCGGTGCCATTCTCGAGACGTAAGAGTATTCACAGCCGCTTCATGACGATCGACGCTAATGATGCGTGTGGCCAGTGCTAGTTATATCGGTGCATCTTTCACTACCAAGATATGGCATCTAGTCTTGAGCCAAGGTATTGCGTTTGGGGCAGGGTAAGAAGTTCGATCTCCTGCGTCATGCCTGATTACATGCACATAGCTAATAGAAACACACAGCATGGGACTGATTTTCACCACTGCCATACCCGTGACGGCCCAATGGTTCAATAAGCGGCGCTCGTTAGCGAATGCCCTCGCCGCCTCCGGATCCGGGTTCGGCGGGTTGACGTACTCCTTGGCGGCCAATGCTATGATCGCCAAGATCGGCCTGCCCTGGACCTTCAGAGTCCTGGCCATTGTATGCTTCGTCGTCAACAGTCTCGGCGCCCTCGTGATCCGGGATCGGAACAAGGCGGTTGGCGCGGTCCACGTCGCCCTAAACTTCAAGCTCCTGAAGAGGCCGTCGTTCCTTTTGTTTCAGGGGTGGCTGGTCTTCTCCATCATCCCGTATATTGGCTTGGTGTTCAGCATAGTGGACTATTCCCGCCGGATGGGGTTGACCGCTTCCCAAGCATCTCTCGTAGGGGCTATGTTCAACCGTGAGTGAGATTGACACCCCCCTTTTTCGGCTTGCTCATGAGCTAACGATACCAAAGTGGCCCAGGGCATTGGAAGACCTCTCGTAGGCCTGTCAAGTGATATCTTCGGCCGCATTAATGCTTGCACCTTCGCCACAGCTCTTTGCGGGCTTTATTGCCTGTTCATCTGGATCTTCGCGACCAAATCGCTTGCCGCCTGCATAGTCTTCGCCCTGCTCTCGGGTACGGTCGCAGGGACCTTATGGGCGGTCGTTGCACCGGTCTGTGCCGAAGTTGTAGGCCTGCAGTTGATTCCTTCAGGTAAGGCCGGCACATTCCACTGGACTCTTCCGCGGTACCACACACCCAGCTGACATGACAACCAATTGCCAGCACTGTCGATTTCCTGGCTCGTCCTGGTAATCCCCTCCACCTTCGCCGAGGTGATCGCGCTCGGCTTGAGGAGACCCGGGCCGCAGGGCTACGTCCATGTTCAAGTTTTCATCGGCGTCATGTATATCGGTGCCGCCCTCTTCTGCTGGCTCCTGCGGGCGTGGAAGGTGCAAGAACTGCGCAAACCTCATTTAAGCAAAGGGGAGGGGGAGAGGGAGAACGCGGCACTGAACGACGACATTGTGCAACGACGGAATTCCGATTCAAACGACTCTTCCCGACCTAAGGCCCGATCCCCCGCGCCATATCGGGTATTTACGGGCCTTGTTCGTCTTTGAAAAGGTGTAAGGAACTTCTTGAAGAACGTATATATATTCAGGGATATCCCATTTATAGATTGATAAATATTTGTATACATAGATATAGACAGACCCCTACAGATTGCCTGGGTTGGACCATGTTTTCCAGTGTTCCCCTATCAGGGGGTTGGACAAGACGGCCAGCTGCATCTTGGGACCAGCACATTCTCCTCATGCTCGGAGGGCAGAAAACGTAATGTTATTATATAGTAGCTGGTGGAGACACAGAAAGGCTGCAACGAACGATGACCTTGGGTCAACTCAGCAGATCCCACCAGCTTCCATCCGCTAATCTCACCTCCTTTCAATAAAAGCAGTTCCCTCCAAACGAACACGTCTGACTGCGTGGCTGTCTTAGATACGCCGCTCCTGGACTTGCACGTTGAAATCTCGCGGCTTGATAAAGCCGAAGTTCTCGGTCGTCCAGCCGCCCGCGGGATCTGCACATTTTCCGGACAGCGCAAAGTCAAAGTCCCGGACCAGACGCGGGATCAACTTGGAGATTCCGAGTTGGGAGACGTGGCGCCCTATGCACGTACGCGTTCCCGTGCCGAACTGAGAGGAGAGAAGTCGCATCAGTAGGGGAGTGACCCTGGGGTACATACAGGAGAGACAATCAACAATATGTATGGGGCCGTGACTTACGGGCATCCAATGCCGCATCATCAGAGCGAGCTTCTCAGAATTGTCGGTAAGCCATCGTTCGGGTACGAATGAATCGGCATCTTTGCCGAAAAAGGCCGGGTCGCGATGCTCGACCGAGGGATGTACGCCCACTATCGACTGTATTTGACAAGCATATGGACTAAGTCAGTGATGGAACCCGTAAAGAGTAACATTTTTCTTTTTCTTTGTAGCGGATCATGACGAAATGGCTTGCTCACCCCTTCGGGGAAGAAAGTACCGGCCAGTGTGATACCACCATCGGGCACCACCCGTTCCAACACCATACCAGTGACTCCATGCAGCCTCAAGCTTTCTTTGATCACGGCCTGTAATACGGCATTTTCTCCTGGGTGGCTTTGAGACTGATATGGCAGCCACCATACCCGCCGTCGTTGAGCCGATGTTGCTGCGGTGAGGAGGAGACGTAATTGTCTACCTCTTGCCGGAGCTTAAGAAGGACGCTGGGGTTCCGGAGCAGCTCGTATAAGGTAGCCGAGAGGCCTATACCAGTGGTGTCACTCCCGGCGAAGACGTTGGCAAGCGTGCCGGTGAGTATGTGAGCCGGAGTGAAAGCCTCGGGGTTATCTTCGTGCTTGGCGAAGAACTTGGTCAGGAAATCAGGGGCACCGATTGCCAATCCCTCTTCCCCTTCTTGAGTTTCGTTTTCGTCACTGCTGTTGAGGCTGAGGCGTTGCGTCTTCTTACTCCTTTCACTCTGCTGCTTCACTTGCTGTGCAGAGGTCGTCGACTTGTATTCCTTTACAGAGGCAGCGGCCCAGTTGATAACGTACTGTCTCCCGTTCAAAGCCCTGCCCTTGAGCCACTTCTTCGCAACGAAGAAGTACGGGTGCACCCAAGGGTAGACCCCCGCAAGCGAGGCGTACGTGACCCCGCTCTCGATGGCCTCCATGACGCCCCCGACATCCTCGCCGCGGTCCAGAAACCCGATCCGCTTCGAGTAGGTAACGAGGCCGATGACGTCGAAGGCGTAGCATTGGAGCCAGTGACCCATATTGATAACCACCGCCCCTTCGTTTCCGACGGCGGCGAACTCGCGCAGCCGCACGCTGAACAGGTCGGCGCACGCGTCCACGGCAGGCTCGTACCCCACGAGCGCGGACAGGGCGTAGGCGCCCTGGAACAGCCGGCGGTTGCGGGCGTGCCGGGCAACGTCAAGCTCGGCGAAAAGGGGCGGGTACCGCGGGGTCTTGCCGACCGGGTCGCCCCACGTCGAGTACCAGTCCGACTTAGCCAGGTTCTGCCGGCCCAGGCCGTAGAGCACGCGGCCGGCGTCCGGATGACAGATGCTGAAGCGGTTGGGGCCGTATCGAACGACGGGTCCTTTTTGGGGGGTATCATCAGCCACCAAATCCACTACCGAAGGACGGAATTCGAACCGAACCAAAACTTACCGTGTCTCCTATGTAGGGCTAGAAGATCGCGTTCTAAGCGCTTCGTGTTGGTCCGCCAGAGGAACCAGAGGTTCGTGAAGCGAGCTAGGAACGGGCCGGGCACCGCTCTGGTACGAGAGAAGACATGGTGGAGGATAGACCACAGCACTAGAAAAGCCGTGCCGGCACCTAGAAACACCGCAATGCTCTTGACGTCTAGCCTAGGCGGGGAGTTCAGCATGGTCGAGGAATGTGCAATGATCGCAGCACAAAAATTGCTTGTTCACACAAGGAACGACATGAGTAGCAGAGCCTTCTGGACAGGATAGGCGATGCCGGACCACCCTCCTGCTTATATGGTATACCAGAACTTCACATATTTGCTATAGCCAATGATTTTTCGGCGACGTCGGGAAAATCATGCGTGCCTCTCAGACCCCCCCCCCCCCCCATCTCAAGGGATGGACTCATATGGTCGACTCGCGCCATGGGCCAGTATGAGTGTTGGCGTACAGTACCAAGAAATCATGAATGCGAATCCTTCTGAGATGTCAAACAATATCCCGGTCTTGGGTTACAATACGAAAGCTAGTGCTGACATCAAGCACAAACCGATGAAGCGGCACATGATCACTCAAGGAAGGGCCATTGTCCAACCACCTATCAGCGACCGACAAACTTTCCATACGCACATGGAGGTGATGAGTTCGGGTCTCGATGTCACTGAAACATGGCCATCGATACATCACTTCATGATTCGATAGTGTGCTACGATATCTCGATAACGTAGGGCGTACGTGACATCGCTGTATGTGGCGAAGCGCAGTTGCTTTGCTGCGAATCAGATCATATCTCTACATCCCTTGCAGTTCTCTGGCCTCGATGTAACCGTAAGCTAGACAAGCTACATGGCTCCCTTCCTAACCCGGCATCATCATGCATGCGCACTGCAGACCGTGCCCCCACTTCCATGTTCTTGGCCCCTATTCCCGGTATGCGCCATATCTAAGTGAGGTCACACTCGACTGAATGGCCCATACCAGCCTACTGAGAGGTCCTCGCTCTCTTTGAGCCAGCGCTGTTGTTATCATCGTCGTCGAGGCCAGAGCGTCGCATCCGGCGAAGGAGAGCTATGTCTGTCGGATCTTCCGCAGGTCGGGCCTGCGCAAGCCCCTGGGCGGCGGCCGCAGCCTTCCGCTGAGAAATGCAATCCTTCAGGCCACAGTACAGCTCGTACAACAGCTTGATGGCATTGTCCGACACAGGGACAACCAGATCCGTCTCGCCGATACCTGCATTGTCCTTGACGTTGCCGGATATGGCCTCAACATACTGGTAGCCGCCCGCGGGAAGAAGAAACGCCAAGACAAGCTCACTATCTTCCACTTTCTTCTGAATCATGCTGTTAGACTGGGCCATGTTCACATCAAGGAAGGTACCGAGTCGATGATTTTGCGGCAGAACCATCAATGAATCGTTTTCGTGGGCTGGCTTGTTGCGCTTCGGGGCCGATTTGGCATTCTTCATGCCCAAAGCCGTGGTGTATGCCTTGAGAAGGTCGGCTTTGTGCCGAAGAGCTCTGCCATATGCGTGCTGCAGGATCTTGACATTCTTTGTGGTAGGTAGCATGATGGATGCTGGCGAGGCCATCGGGGTGACATCACCATCCATCTGACTGATGATGATCTGAGGCATACTCATATCGGGCTTGGTGAGGTTATAGAAGATCCTGCCCTCAATGTTGACCAGGCCCAGGAGTTTGTTGATTTCGTGATCACGGCCAATACCAGGTAGGCTCATGGAGCCATCGAGACAGCCCTTGTTCTTCAGGGTGTGGGACATCCGTAGCGCCTCTTTCACCCTGCTATCAGCTCTATAGGTTTCCGAGCGAATGAACTGGATAGCATCTCTGAAACCTCTCATGGCAGCATCCCGTTGCATGATAAATGGCGCAGCATCGGAGGCATCCGGATGTTGGCTCACTTCGTTGGCTGCACTGATGGCGTGTTGAGCAAAGCTGTCAATTGCAGATACAATCGCTGCCAAACGACTTTCAACGCTGTCTGCGTCATGTTTCGTTGCTGCCTCCAGGTCAGAGACGTGTTCGGGTGTGGGCGATCCCAGGCAGTCGTGAGCCATGGTTGACCGCCAATGATTTCATGGACTTTCGGTGACAAATGCATATAAGTCCTCCAGCAAAGAACTCTGGCTCCTAGCATAAATACTGTCAGAAATAGGGCTTACATGTTTGCGAAGTGTTGTGAGATGGCCATGACTCCCCGGGATTATGATAAGTTGAGCAGATGAAAATAAACTCACAGCAGCATGAAGCGAAGCGGCGTACTCTATCCTTCAAGAAATTCTCGGCCAAAGAGCCAAACTCTTGCTGTCAATTGATCGTCGAGTTGTTGGGCGAAATGCTTTTGTAAGGAGCATGGGGCTCTGGGCGCGTGTTCCTCAGTAACTGCAGTAAGTAAGACGGTGTTGAGTGAAACTCACTATATGGTCTTGTTTTTTCAGCGACTGGTTTGCCAATGGTGGGCTACTGCCTGCTATCCCATTGAAAATGCTCACGTGGGATATTGTAGCTTGTTGCTCCCAGAAGTTTGCAGTGATCAGTTAAGTACTTATGGTAGCTAAAGCTCTCTGGGCAGCGCGCGTTCCGGTCATTGCTATAAGTACGCGTCGACTTATAATGAGTGAGTGCTATAGAAAGCAGCGGGGTATCAACTGTCCAGCATACTTAACTGATCTTTATGTTCTGTCACGCTGTTCTATTGCGGTTCAAAACAGCTCGTGGTTGGACCTCTAGGGGCAGACTTCTTTCCAAGCACACGACGTCGAAGGCATTCTTGAACGTGTCTTATTCACCTCACAAATGCACAACCGAAACAGTGCATGGTAAAGGCCCTGATTACTCCTTCTATGCAAAGTGGTGGAAAACGGGAAACAGGAAATGGCAGCTCATTGGCCCTCCCGAACCCCAACATGTCAAAGCGAAATTCGATTAGGTCTGACTACCGTAACCTATGTATTTACGAGTAGGGATGATTCTTCTTATCCCTAGTGTCCCTAGCTCCTCCCCCTTTCTTATGACCGAGTGTGAACATAAGCTTTTGGCAAGTGAAGTTCCATACCAGTGTCTAACCCCCCTTTCAGGTCCCAGATTGATCCCCAACAAATGTCCGTAGTGGCGCATTCTGCTTCCTCTTCTTTTGGAAGAAGCGCCTCAGGAGCAGGTATCCTATCGCTGCGCCGAGTAACACGATGACGAGAACGCATATTGTAGCTATCAAGGCCCCGGAGCCGGTATGTGAAGATGCCGAGGCAGAGCGAAGGTGGTTTTGGACAGCCATGGCGGAATGTTCTTGGACTCTCCGAAGGAGGTCGTTGTTGGGTGTTATGGCCGCAGCCATGGTGGAGATATCGACAATTCCAATTCCGATATCAAGCTCTAGAGCAAGGATGCTGCTTCGAACAAACCCTGGAGCAAGGGGGGGTATCTGGGCTATACTAAGTTTATGTGAGTGGTGATACTGGTAAAATCACTGGGGGGTCCGGCTTGCTACTGGGCAGTCATTCTCATCGTCTTTGTTCAATTCCAACACTAACTGCATGCGTTGCCACAAGAGTGAATGCCCCCTTTGTTTTGCCTAAGTCGGCGTGCAAGCGCTAAACCAACTGACACCACTGAGACCACCTACCTTGGACACAGGTACTAAAACAGCTGTCAATACCCGTGACGAACGGAAATTAGGCAGAATAGTGGTTACTAAGATATGCCCTATCTTCTTATGACACAATGGCAGGTCAGATCAACACAGGGTTCAAGCTCCCCGACTTATCTACTGCAAGAGAGACTTTTCTTGATATGTGACCCCTAACTGAGTAGCTTTTCCTGTTGGCAACAGTGAGTAGTGAGCCGCTCACTACGGCTTCGTCTTTTGCCATCTACCTCGATGCCATTCGCGGTTCCCTAGTGGGAATCAATCCCCGCCGCCACCCTGGGTCTCCAGGGCATTCGGCGACTGCAGCCAGATCTGCCACCAAGCGCAGCTCCCCTGGAACGAGTCGTCGCTGCAAGGAGCCATGACGCCATTCTGGCTCCCACTGGTGCAGCCGCTTAGCAAGGACACCTGGCTGGCGAACCACTCTGCCCCAACCTGAAGTTCCGAGTCCTCGTTAGAACACCACTTGGCCACGCAGGCGCCGCTGGTGAAGCCGACGCACTGATGGGCATCGGCGTAAATGGTTCCGGTGTTCTTGGCAAGGCTGGCGACCAATGTCGAGCAGTCGCTGGGCAAAGCCTCCAGTTTCTGTAAGCATTCGTGTTAGTCGGCCCGAGAAATTTATATGCATGACCCAGGTTAGGCGGCTGGGAAGCAACGCCGTGGCGGGGAAATCACTTACTCCGAAGCAAGTGTATGCGCCGCCCGCATCCTCGTCAACCTTGGTAATGTTGGATGAAGCTCGCTTGTCCGGGGTGCCCTGGGCGATGTTGGCCGTGGGGAGAGACGGGCTGCCCAGCTCTTGGGCAGTCGAGGAGAGGACACCATCAGCGAGGGGCAGTGAAGAGGCGACTGCAATGCAGAAGCCGAGGAGAGCGACAACTAGATGGAAGACGGTCTGCATGGTGGATGTGACGCTTCGTGTAGTAGAATATCGAAGGCTTGGTGTTGCTAGCAATTGCGTCGAGAGGTAGGAGAGCAGATGCTGCGATCCGAGAAGCAAAGGCGAGTGCTGTAAGTGGTGAGGTGTTTTCGCAGGTGGAGATTCGAGTCGAGGGTGAGGATGAGGATGAGAAAAAGACTGAGCCTTAGGGTGTTATTATAGCCATCGACATGCAGCAATGTATTCAATCCAGCCAGGTTGACATTATGTTTTCACGGTCACAATGTATTCACGGCCACAATGTTTAGTAGTTCACAATGTGTTCACAACCACAATGTGTTTGACAAAAGATGATATCCACAGAAGAGAAAGCAGCAGAGCGCAAGGTTCTATCGCAAACGCGTGGTACGGCTGGTTATCAAGCCCACAGCTTGCACCTTGAATTGAATAAACCCTCTTGAGTAAAGCGATCCTAGGTGACTCCGGCCAGGGTTGCATCCATGAGAGTACGGCTGGAGCTGGATATGGGCATGACTCGAATAGCATACCTTAGAGGTACACATAGCAAAAAGGTTCCCCTCCCAGGGTGTCAAGCAGCTGTGAGATGGGCCGCTCAGGGGCGTTTGGCTGGCCCATGTAGATAGTATCTTGCAGTGTTGTGTTCCGGCTAGGGGGATTGTTCAAGATGGTGATAGTCCCGGCTACGGTGAAGGCCTGGTTTGAATGTAAGGCCTGCCACAACCACCACACACGATCGAGCATAGAATGGTGAAGCCAGAAAGCGGGATCAGCTGGTGACGAGTAGAGGTCGCCTGCGTCGCCACCAATCATGAAGTGGCCCGCCGCGTGCAAACCCAGAAACCCTTGCGAAAAGCGGCCTTGTAGTTCGTTCTGGAACGTCTCGATACTGCCGGCAGCGGGGCCAATGGTGAGGTTCAGCAAGTTGGTAGGTGTGAGCCACTTCTCTGCGGTGTAGGCGCTCAGATCTCGCTTCAAGCATCGCGGGTTCCATGCAAACCGGTCAGGTACCTTGGCTTCACCGTCCATGGTGGGAGATATCGGGCCAAGATTGACCGTCATGTCTTTGAACGGCCCATCTGTGATACACCCACCACCGTTCCCTGAAGGGAGAATTATGGCTCCCGCGCCGCCTACACTGCCGTTGTGTGCCACGAAAGCACCGTCGCCGCTCATGCTGGTCTCACTGCCATCAAACACAGGCGACTTGGCTGGGTTTCCCTGATAGGAAAACCAGTTCCAGTACTGCAGGCGATAGATGTTGTGTAAGAGCAGAGCCCCTGGAAAGTACATGGTTGGAGCCGTGACTTACTGGCTGGTAGCCCTGATATTGGCACTCCTCTCTCAGCGCCGTCTCATACGACCAGACAAAGTATCGATGCCAGCTTAAAAAGTTACCAGTGCCGTGAATCGACAAGGTCTGGTTGATGTGTTGAGCAACAAAGTCGTCGTATCGGCTTTTGGCACCAGGCACCGCAGCTGGGTTCAACTTGGAAGGCTTGGCCATGAGACAGTTCACGGCCTGAGTGTACGACTTCCTCTCCGAAGCTGCCATGGTAGCCCTAGTCTTAAGCGTTAGTACGCATGCAAGGGGCACAGACGGGACTGTCTGGGGGCAGACTGACCAGTCCTTACGGACGTGGGCGTTGAAGATGTTACATGTTGAGGGTCCCTTCTCGTGTGTGGCTGCTTTGTTCAATGTCGCAGTGGCTTGTTCCTGTAGATCATCCAATGCGTTCCGCTGGCGGGCAACGGACGCCGAAACAGTTTGTATGACGCTCGAGGCCACTATGATTGCGGGCTGGATGTACATGTTGAATTGCATAACAAGATCGCAGGAGACAGAGAGACCAGATACTTACGGATGCCAAAAAAGGAACACTTGGGAAGTCACTTCGGTTTAAATAAGCAACATCAAGTATAATGAGGGGGTATACGGAGGAATGCATGTTATAGGTTAGTTCATGTAAGCAAGTCAGCAAAGATGATGGGGCCTCATGTTCTAGTACTTGGCACCTAGGATCCGCACCAATGAACATGGACTGGGGTTGAGATCATTGGCTTCCTATGCAAACGAGGCACGACTTCTGGAAAGGAGAGTCATCCGGAAAATGGGACACGAGCCGGGATTCGGTGTCGACTGATCAGTGTCGTCTGCGAGCCAATAGCTCCTGCACTGTCTTATTCTTAGCATATGCCCCCTTGTAAAAGGGCCCTTAGACAGTTAACTACAACTGCAAAAACCGCAGATTTGTTGTCTGATGCTCAGGGTGGTAATAAATCAGAGCTAGCGATGTATCAGAAACGGCATATATGCTGGCGAGACAGTCGACCTTTTTGACGGCATTGGTTCTCTTGCCTGTCGAGTGCTGTAATTCTATCCTCCGGCCTCAGGGGTGAAAATCGAGTCTCTCCACGTAGGCGTTTTCGTGGTACATTGCTCCGCACAACAGACTATACCACCGATTGCGCGATGCCGTTAAATACAACCTGGACCCCCTCAGGAGAATATCATTCGGAGAGAGAAACTTGGGCACTATTCTCTCCGTGACAGTCACTGCCCATGCGGTCGCTTTCAAAGGCGGCGGGGAGAGACGACTACACCATGATTACCTGTATCGTAGGCTGATGATCCTTCGTTGTTTCAAGGGAACCCAGGATGACTATTTGAAGATGTGTGCCGTCGTAGGACTTTGGTGCTTCATCCTCTGAGGATATGGTCGACATTATCATGCCATGACCGCGGAAGACACCTAGATCTTTAACGAGCTCAATTCCTTCCAGACACTGTTCTCGGCCATGCCCGCCCTTGGGTTGCTCAAGATCTCCGTCGCTTTGTCCCTTCTTCGATTGGATACCAGCAAATGGTATTCGCGGTCATTGTGGGGGCTGGTTTTATACTATGTTCGCTTGGTTGACCCTCTGACTTCAATGCTAGGCAGTCGACGGATCCTGGAACAAGACCTTGGGCCCAAAGTGCTGTGGCTCTGGGCATTGTCAGAGCATACTATCAGATCGGCTTTGGTGCAGAGAAGGACAGGACCTTCAACCAGTCCATAACCTGCCCCGTGAGACTTCCAAATCGGTCGATACACACAGCCTCCAACTCAACGTCGGCAGCGAGCATAGCCGCCTGCTGCCCAATACTCAAACCGCTCATTGGAACAGCCTTCGGCCTCTCACGACGGGCTGAGACGTATGGGAATTATGACAACACTGCCCGATCTGGGCCAGCGGTGGCCGCGGACATGTCCCATATCCGGGTGATAGCTGTTTCGAGATGCAAGAGCCGAACCTGCACACCTTACCTAAGCACAAAAAGCGACAGCAATACATCATGTCGTCATGCGAAATCAGGCATCAGGTCAACGGCGCGGGAAGCGAAGAGTCAATTTTGCGGGGCCTTCCACTAGGGGAGCTATGTGCAGAGTATGAGATTAGTACATCAGATGTATCAAATATAAGTACCTTGAAAGAAACCAGCAAATAGTTCAACGTTGGGATGTCGACAACCAATTGCATGTTGATTTGATTTGTTCTTTGCTGATTTGCAAGCATTACTTTCTTAATTGATCGTTTGTTTGGTTGTCGGTTCGGGTTGTACTGGCATTATTTGTTGCCACAAGCGCAGCCACAGAAGCGGGAGTCAACTGGTTACGCACCTGAAGTAAGAGCGGACCCAGCGGCTTGGAAATGATATCAATCAGCTTGAACTTGCAGCCAGCCTGACGCCCGAGCCGTCAACCTCTGGAATACATATTCGCGCATGGGCTTGGAACTCCCGCAGCCAGCGACTGCTCTGTGTTCACATCCCCACTAGCCTGCGTTATGGCCCGGCCCTGACAGATTCGATTTGCGACATCATGGCCTCCACGCCATCTCCTCCCATCTCCCACGCCCCAGGCGATGCGACAACATTCGACGATACTGCCGCCACGTATCCGATCCAAAGCGACACCATACCATATGAAGACGCGGCCCCCGCGCCCCAGATTCCAGATCATCGCGAGACCTCGAACGTGGAACCAGCCGCGACGCTATCCCCAGCGCAAGATGCACCAGATGACGTAAATAGGTGCTTCATATGCCTCGAGGACGAACCCCCGACGAACCTACCTGCAGGCTGGGTGACACCCTGCACATGCTCGCTAGAAGGACACCAGCAGTGTATGCTTACGTGGGTGGCCGACCTCGAGGCACAAGGGAAGGAGATCAAATGCCCCGTCTGCCAATCGCCCATCCAGGTTCTGGACAGATGGGACCCTGCAGTGCAGTTGAGCGACGAGGTCATGCGATCCCTCTCCAACATGTCGCCGTTTGTGCTGCTTAGCTTCCTCGGCGGAGGCGCGCTCGTCAGCAGTGCTTTCTATGGCATGCATGCGTTGGAGATTTTTGCTGGTCCAGAAGCAGTGAGTATATTAATTGGAACTGTCGCATAGGGATTTCTCGGCGTCAAGTAACCGCGCGAGTGTGCCCACGTGCTTTGCTGACACTGAGATGCCAGGCACTTCGCTATGTGTTCAAGAGCCGTGCAGAGTATACGGACTACTGGTCTATTGCAATGAGCAAGGTCAAGGAAACGTTGCCTGCTCTGATTCCGCAAGAAGAGGACGCCACCCGAGCTGTTCGATACGGGCCTGATGGAGAGGGCAAAGTAAATGTCCTGCATTTCCTCAGTCTCACCATGATAGGACCGGCGCTTGTCCTCAACAGGCTATATCTGGGAAATCTTGTTATTGTGCCCAGCTCTGTTGTTGTAAGGCCTCAAGCTATGCCACGTCCACGCCCATATCACTGACCGTGCTTACAGTATGCCATGTTCTTCGTGGAACATCAGTCTGATCTGCTCGCATGGCCGCCCGGACCGCAGAAGGCCATGGCTGTTTTTCCTACCATCAAGGCTTTGTACCTTCAAGCCTACTGGATCTGCGCCAAGATGGTTGACCGGCGAGTAGAGGCCGCCCTAGCAAGAAGCCGAGGCCTGCCGGGGGAGACAGAGACGGCTGAGCGTGTTGCAGCTCCGCAGGTGAACGATGCACACGTGGCTCCCGAAGAAGAAGCAGATATCATTGAATTAGCCATCGGCGAAGAAGCAGAGGAAGAAGCCGATGAGCCGCAAAATGGCCCGGCTCAAGCTCAGGCCCGAGCCGATCGGCGAGCCAACCCCAACAGCTCATTGAGTTCTGTACTTAATTTCTTTGCCGGCGCGCTGCTCTGGCCCACGGTATCGTATAGCGTAGGGAACCTGCTACGTTTGACACTACCAAAACCGTGGGTTACACGACCTTCCACAGGTCCAATTACAGGCCTATTACAGGAGAGATGGGGGAGAAGCTTGATCGGCGGCTGCCTCTTCGTCGTCTTGAAAGACGCTTTCTTCCTATACACAAAGTATAGGAGAGCTATCAACCGACCCCACCGAAGGATTGTGAGCGTAGCCAGAAGAGAGAGGGCCGACTAAGCCCCCCGAATGCCCTCGACGATGCCCAAATAACGTGGCTGTCGGCGGGCCTAATGGAACATGCGACCGAGGCGTGGCTCGCTCAGCATGAGGCGGGGTTAATCTTGTAGGTTTCACTGGGATATGCAACAGGTACATATGCTCCTACTCACTAATACAACCAAGACGCTCTATATGGCAGCCGCTGCAGCTGTGAAATATAGTCTCTCTGATGCTCGGATGCTCTGAGCACTGGCCTGATCGCGAGACGGGTCCTTCTCGGAAGAGTGATTCTCAAAACGGCACAAATGCAACACTGCGCCTAGCCGAGAGGAGGGGGTTGCCACACCGGCCGCAAAGCATATGGCAACGTCTGCAGGATGGCACAATGCTGGGGTATGGGTTGGGTGGCCTTGCGTCGTGATCAATCGTGTCACAAGTGAGATCTCTCAATATAAGACACTGCGGGAACACAGCTTTGCGATGCCTCCAAGAGAAGCATCGGAGAGATCTGATCTGCCCATTCCCATTCGCATGAGGCCCTGATCCTGCTGGTTTGAGTTTGAGATACGGCCATGCAAGTTTGCCCAACGCAGCACAGCATGCAAGTGTGCAAGTGTGCACGATTTCGGAGCGCAGTCCTCTTCGCCTAGGTATGCTATGTAGTAAGCGAGCAGGTACTACGGGCGTCTACATCTACTGCATATTCTGCATCTAACATAATTTTGACGCCTCAAATAATGACGGGGTAGTAGGCACTGGGCCGCGCACACGCACACGCACACACACACACACACACACACACACACACACACACCGCTATGCCTTCCAACCTGGCCTATCCTTATGCATGTCCCAGAATGCCATGCTCAGCATCCCGATGTGTAATCTCTTATGTACGTACTAGCGGGTTACCGGTAGTCTGGGTTTCCCTGTGCCCCCTGTCTCCTGCGCGCGCATGAGTAGGCGGAGATTTTGGGGATAGTGCGGCCCCAGCAGGCGGGAAGACGGTGAGCGGTCCCATACGTATGGGTGTGAGCCCCGCCACTTTCTTTCGTCCCTTGTCAATTGATCGGTTGCCAATATACACGACCTAAGCACTAGGAGCAGTGCGGCAAACAGCAGTCGAACCAACAACGTCCACGACATGCCATCTCCACGACACATCGGCTAGCATGGCTGGAGTGCTTCTTTGTCCCCAAGTCTCTTCTTGAAACACTACGTGACAAGCACAACTCTGCATCGTGGTCGCACAAATCGGAGAAGTCTAAATGAAGTTGTCGCCATGTCTCACCGCCACGTGTTTGATAGGGTCGCCTTGAAAGTGGTCAAGCAAGCAATCCGACCCCATGTCATCCGTGTCTGTGTGTCTGAAACGAACTGAGCATTTTTCTGCAAGTCTGCGGCGAGAGTCTGGTGGCTGGGGTAGGTAGTCCGTGATACCACATGGCAGCAGCAAGAAACATCTCACCTGATACGCCCCCCAGCAGGCTCGGCAGGACACCCTCAACGACAGCACGCGGCACGCGTTTTTGCAAAATTAAACGGCAAGCCATGGCTTGTTGCTGGTGCTGACAATATAACGGTGAGGCGGCTCGGAAGAAGCTGACTGCTTGGACGAATTCTAGTGTACCCGGAGTGGCCCACTGATTGGCCGGGATGGGGATTCACCACCCCATCCTTGCGTGCGTCTATTTGACCTGACAATCAATATCCGCCACTTTAGACAGCCAGCCATCTTGCCATCCATCCATCCATCCATGTGACGGTCCAGTGTGCCAGGCACCAAGCACCACTGAGTCACTGACAACACATACCGCTTGCCGCACCGTGCCTATACTACCAATGCTTCCTCCCATCGGTTCCGTCGACAGTCGTGCGTGCCATCACTCGACAAGCCCGCACGCGAGATGGGTCTGCGCGCTGCAAGGCGGCCGCATTGCTGGGCAGGCAGACTCCTCACTTCTCTCCAGGCCCGAGACATTGCCAAAGCATGTGCCGGGAGCTAGCGAATAGGATTTCGCGGAAATCGGGCCTGTCGAAAAACGAAAGATCTGGGGTTCGGATGGCTGATATTGAACGCCTTTCGGTTAGTACGCCTTGGCGCATACCGAATAGGCAATGGATGAGACCAAATGCGTGCAAGGGCTAGCAGAACCAATGCAAAATGCAAAAAGCCACAGCCACGCGTTTTCATGACGACCGGGACATGGGTGGCTGTCATTGGCCTGGCCGCCCTCCCGAGAGCCACCCCAGGAAAACGGTGAAAGCTCGAGACACGGGATCGGTGAGACGGTGGGAAATGGCCCTTGTCGTGATCCTGGGCGGGTACCATGGACGCAACCCCATCTCCAGACGTTCGGAGAATCCAGACATTGGCTGGACTGCGCCTGGCCAGACAGAACACGACAGCTCTAGTGCGGTGCCGGATCTGTCAAGGGACCTCACCAAACGAACACCCTTTGTTGTGTTTGTGTAGGGGGGTAGGGAGAGCAAGACTAGCCGGTCCATACTCCCTAACTTTCGAGGTTCTTTCAGGAAGCCTGCCTGCCTGCCTGCCTGCCTGCCTGCCTGCCTGCCTGCCTGCCTGCCTGCCTGCCTACCTACCTGTCTGCCTGACTCTGAAAGAGGCGAGCTTGGCAAGCGCTGTTGAGCAAGATTTCGCCGTTTGTTTCCTGTGAGGGCATATGTGCTTGCTTGCTTGCGTCGCCATTCCCGATCTTCTATCAGATCCTGTAAGCTGACGACAACGCATCAAAACTCCCGAGGTTGCCTCCCACAAAAACCACAAGTGCGCCCTCGCCGATTGTGTACCTGCTCATCCTCGTCGTCATCTGCAACCTCTTACTCACGATACATCGAGGCTGAAGGGTCAGCTGGTGTCATACGCGCTCGCTTACCAGCTGTAATAAACCAAACAAGGCTGTCAATAAGGGGCTGGCTGTCATTCGCCCGTTTTACGCATGTACGTATATAAGTCGATGCATCGGTACTGGCTGCCTGGAGTCATCGATTACCTAATTAGGGAATCTCAGAAGCAGGCAACACCTGGCCAAGAGCTGTTGAAGAAAATTCAGCTCATACCCCGTGCCCCAATCATACCAAAAGATAGAGGCCAATCCTGAAGCTGAAGCTGTGGGGATCTCTGACTGATATGTACTAACTCCAATCCGCTCTACAGGTGATTAATCAGAACTCGCTCAAGCAGGACGTTCCCCAGTTGTCTATCTGTGTAGGTCTGGTAGCCTGTATGCCTGTAAGTAAGAACGTTGCTCTCTTTTTTCGCCGTTTTCGCCGTATGGTAGACCCATTGGACTGGATACCTGCACTACTGCTGTTCTGTGCAAGCTTCGACGAGCCCGCTTCACAAAGAAGGTCCGGTTCTTCCGCCCTGTGCTCTTTCCCGATCCTAGTGGGGCACCTTCTGCTGCCGCGCGGGATTCTCTGTTCTGGTCCACGGGGTTCAAACGCTTCATGGCTCGATTTGTCCCGTACTCGATCCAATGACAAGCAAGTCCAGTTGAGGCCATGCACCACGACATCCATCCATACCTACATGTATGGAACTTCACATCCCTCAATTGATCTTCTCCCCAAGGCTCAGTACATGTAGTACCTGACCTCGTACCTTCCCCATGCCTGCCCGCGCTTGCCCTGCCTCGCCTTGCCTTGGTTCTTTCCCCCTACCTTATGTACCTTGGCTTCCTCGTCACGGGTCGTACTCGTGCAATCGACCTACACGCTCTGAGGAATTGTTTGCTTGCTGCTTCCGCTAGACCTAGGAGTCATGGTTGGAGCACTGCAACTTCCACTTACTAAGACGTGTTGGCAGAGCAGGGGACTCCGGGAGGCCGATATATCGAACTGTATTTTGCCCTTGCCGCAGGTTGGACGCATCTTGAAGTGCATGTATGCTGCCTCTCCTACCTGGTATAACTCAAATCAGCTCAAAAAGCTTTCGTTGCTGCCCAAAAGTCAACTCCGCAGTCACATACCGTTCCAAACTCTTGCCTAGCCAGGGAAGTCCAATTTGTCACACATCACGTACGGCCATACACATCTTCATCCTACCCATTGGCCTTCGTCACCCGCTCTCCTTCAAACACATACTGCCTTGGTTCTCTTCGCTTTTGTTTTTCAGGAACACCAGCTTCAACTCATACCTGACAACGGTATGCCGTTTACACGTATCTAATCCACTTTTGCAAACCCAGAAATTCTTGATTCAGACCTGAATTCTGACCCCCAAGACCCCAAGACCCCAAGACACGTGAGGGGACCCCATCCTAACACTTCAGTATATCAGCTCCTGCGGCAAGTGTTGATGCCCCCGTCTCGTTTATTACAGACAATTGCTACAATGGGAGACGGGCCACATGACCGGCTGCTGGCCAGCATTCACTACATCTATCCAACGATTGTCTTCACGTACTTTGCCATCACGTCTGCGGTTGCGGCCTGCACGCTCCAGACCACTTCAGACTCGCCCAATCCCCAACATAGGCGGCCAAGAAGCATAGTTGGCCTTCTGTTGTTGTTCAACCTCCTTTACCTGGTTCAACTCGTCGCCGAGGTCGTTGAGGCCATCATCCAGCAGGAATGGCCAGCCCCGGATGCTGTTGTTGGCTTGCTGTCATGCATGCTGGTATTTGGTATCCAGCAGACTACTCTGGGTGGCGGCGGGGCTTCAGGCATCGTCTGGTTCCCGTTCTACGGCTCCTGGCTCATCGCATTGGTGGCTGAACCAGCCATTGCAGCAATCACCATCCTGTCCACTATCCGCAGACCCGAACACTCGAGCGTTCACTTGTGGGTCAATGTGGCGATTGCTGCTGCTCGCTACTTCGTTCTCGCCCTTACTATCATCGTGTACTTCGTCTGGCGTGCTAGACCAGAGGAAACTAACAAAGACAACGAGAGTGATCCACTTCTACCCAAGTCTGGCGACAGGTCAAGCGAGGGAAACTACTCGGGTGACAGCGGCTACGGTACCAACTCGGAAGGGAACACCGAAACCACCAATTCGCAGGCCAACACCGAAGCTACGAACTCACCAAGCGATGGCGAATCCCCGTGGGAGCGTCAAGAGAGAGAGGCACGCGAGAAGGTGGAGAAGCGCCTGAAGAGCGAAGGCAGCTGGGTTGCCTATGCCAAGGGGTTTCTCGTGTTCTTCCCCTATGTCTGGCCGGTTGGCAACGGCCGTCTCCAGTTTCACGCGGCTCTTGTCGGTTTGTGCCTGATACTCGGCAATGTGGTGAATGTTCTCATCCCACGGCAGTTGGGCATTGTCATGGACACCTTGAGCGGAAAAGAAGCCGGTCGTAGCCCCTGGGCCGAGGTGGTCATCTTCGCCAGCTTGAAGTTAGCATCGTCCGAGGCTGGTATCAGCCTACTCCGCAACATGCTCTGGCTCCCTGTCGATTACTATGCAATCGAGGCCCTCTCGAATGCTGCATATTCCCACGTCATGAGGCTTTCGTCGGATTTCCATGACAGCCAAAGCTCCTCAGATCTGATCCTGGCCATATCGAGTGGGCACCACATCTCTAACATGCTTGAATCGATTTGTTTTCAGGCATTGCCGATGGTCGTGGATCTGGTGGTGGCATTCATCTACTTGTCGGTCAAGTTCGGCGCCTATGAAGGCTTCATCACTATAGCGACTGGTGTGGCATTCATCCAGGCAGCAACGTACATCGTCGGCATGTTCAAGGACAGAAGGAACAAAATGGTCAAGACGTGAGAATCCTAAAGAATGGCCCGGTATGGGTGACACTGCTAATATTCGGTTAGATACTTCGAAGAACACTATGTAAGACAGGCAGGTATTCAAGGTTGGCATACTGTTAGCGCCTTCAACCAGATACCTTACGAGGAGGGTCGGTATGCAACTGCCATCAACTCCAAAGTCTCGTCACTCAAGATGCTGTTCTCTGGCTACTACGTCGGCCATGCGTTTCAGTACCTGATACTGCTGTGCGGGCTGCTCGCTGGAGCATTCCTGGCCGTGTACCAGGTGAAGCATGGGCAGGCTACCGCTGGTGATTTCGTCATGTTCTTGACATACTGGGCCCAGCTTACGTCCCCGCTCCATTTCTTTGCCACGCTGGGCAAGAGTATCAGCCAGGACTTGGTTTATGCTGAGCGGCTTCTAGAGGTGATGCAAGCAAAGGCAACAATTGTTGATAAACCAGACGCCAAGCCAATCAATCTCCGGGGCGCCAAGGTTGAGTTCCGCAACGTCAGCTTCAGCTACGACAAGAAGAAGGACATCTTGAAGGGTGTGAAGCTGGTCGTACCTCCCGGCTCTTCAGCAGCATTTGTCGGAGCTACCGGCGCCGGCAAGTCGACGATTCTCAAACTTCTCGACAGATTCTATGATGTGACCTCCGGGTCCATCTTTATCGATGGACAAGACATTCGTGATATCCAACTTTCAAGGTATGCTTACTGCTTTGCTTTGATCTTGGCACGTTATGCGTGATAGTCTGGGAATTAGCTGTACTGATTGTATCCTTCTCAGTCTTCGCCAAAGCATGGGCATCGTCCCTCAGGCCCCGATACTTTTCGATGACACCATCATCAACAACATTCGGTATGCTCGCCATACGGCAAGTGATGAAGATATATACGAAGCATGCAAAGCTGCCGCCATTCATGACCATATCATGGGCTTCAGCGAAGGTTACAAGACCAGAGTGGGTGAGAGAGGAGTGTAAGCAACCATTTGGTCATTGCCATACTTGGTACCGGGCTATTGCTGACGATGAAACAGTAAGCTTTCGGGCGGTGAGCTTCAAAGAATTGCCATTGCTCGCGCAATCCTCAAGCGCCCTGATATTGTGCTTCTTGATGAGGCCACCAGCTCCGTCGACACCGAGACGGAGCAGAAGATCCAGGGCGGTTTACAAGCCCTGTGCGAAGGACGAACAACCTTTATTGTTGCGTTAGTAGCGTCCGTGATCTTTTTTGGGCACACTAACTAATTGAATGCGCAGTCACCGTCTCTCGACGGTCATGAATGCCGATACCATATTCGTGGTTTCAGATGGGGAGATTGCCGAGCAAGGGAGCCATGACGAGCTCCTGAAGAGAAAGGGGAAATATGCCGAGCTCTGGTCGAAACAGATATTCGCCAAGCCGAAGGAGCTGAAGGGGTCCAAGGACTCCGAACACGGAGACGAAACTAACCAACGGATCAAGTCTGCGGCATCAGATACTTCGCAAAGCACCTCTGATTCTAACAAGCAGCCCCCGCTGGAAAGTCAGAAACCAGTGACGACGCCACTTCGACGACCGATTGACACGCCGAAGTTGGACACGACCACCAAGGATAGCGAGGCCAACAATGACCAAGCCACCAGGACCCCTCGTGGACACAAGAAAGAGGTAGATCAGTCGAGAGATCAAGATTGATTTTTTGACTGACGCTGACTCTTACCTTTTGTCACAGGGCTCTAAGTTGAATCCGGGAGCCCCCGAGTTCACTCCCCGATCAGCCACTGCACCAGTTCGGAACGTTGCCGCGTTCGACCGCTGCAGCTGGGCTGACGACGTCCAAGCTGCAGCTGACAAGCAGTCTCATACTGTGACCTCGCCTATTTTCGACATCACCTCTTCCGGCGACCATATCCACAACGAGCCGGAGCACGTGACTCCAAAGCATGCAGGGCTCAAGCAGATGGATGGAAGCCCAGATGTGCCCATGGTCCCGGGTTACCGCAGACCTGAGACTCAAGATTCTTCTCGTTCTGTGTCGGATCCCGTTCATGAACAGGCGCCAAATACTCCCTCTACCCCTACCCCCACCAAGAGCGAGCCACCTCTCAAGAAGACACCAAACCAAGTAGGTGCGGCCCAAAGTCGCAGTGCCCGTCGTGATGCCCACCCGAACCATCCAAGAGCAGCCCAAAATGTCGGTACCCACGGCGACATGCGCCAGAACAAGATGAGTGGTCACCAGCAAGATGCGGCATCTGGCAGCCGAGGAAGAGGTCCGCACAACCGACAGCACCAGAGAGGTGGCACACGTGGCCGAGGTCGCCGCCACCCATCAAACACTCAGAACACCCATCGGCGAGGGGAGAGTGTAGCCGCTACGTCTTCGTCAGCCAAGCAGCCGTGAAGACGCCAACGATTTACCATTATTGCACTGTTTTACTGCCGTTTGCCTAGCTATTGCTTTATCTTGGGTTCATTGTGTACACCGGAGGAGGCGTTAGAGATTCGGCATGATACGAGGAGGACAATAGCAAGATACCCTGTTTAAACTACGCTAGAAGCACGACGAGATGGATTCAATTCTTAGCTGCCATTTTATGCTTGGCTGGGTTTGTATCTGTCAGCAGCACGGCACGTTGGAGCTTGACATATGTATTTTTGGTCCGGGCAAGAGAAGGACCCGATTGTACAACAGCTAGCATCGAATTTCCAGTTTTGGTCGTACCATGAAAAGCCTTCTCTTCTTGAGCCCTGGTGTTTATGTACATCTGTGACAGGCAAATACAGATGCACTTGATCCAAAGGGATCCTAGATGGGTCATCCTATGTAAGATCCATATGGGTCTTTGGTGTTGAGTCGAGATTGACCCCGCCTCTTCTGCCACCTGCTAACGCCCCGCTGTTCACCGCCCAGAAGCAGAAAGGGACTCAGGCACATGTATTCTTAGGCCCTGGCTGCCCGCCTGGAATGGCCCCCAGTCCAGTCGGGGCGAGTCAAATGTTCTGGAACCTCCAGGAATCCCATTAGCAACCGTATCCAAACTTGAAAATATCAACATTCACTTCAGTAGAGCTGTGACTTGCCAAACCGAATCTTGCGCCAAACTCTTTCCCGCTTTCAGAGTTGCGAATCGCAGCAGCCTTCCAGCATCACTGTAGCGACAGGCCAGTCTGGTCTGGATCAGCAACATGGTGAGTGAGCACTGTTCTCGAATTTCTGCCCCTCCTTCGGTTGTATTACATCACGAACGTTTGCGACCACATAATCCTAACCTACTTCTTCTCTGGCCAGGCATCCACTTTGACTTCTAAGCAGCGTCTCGCTCTCGCAGTCTGCGACTTCCTTTCCACATCAACAGAAGATGGCACCCTGAGTGCCGATGACAAGGACTCCATCGATGTCGCCGTCAACTGTATCGCCGAGTCCTTCAAGGTCGACCCCACCTCGCAGGAGGCTGTGAAGGAGGCTGTCGGCACCCAGAACCTGCTCAAGATCTACAGTGTCTACGAGAAGCTGCAAAGCGCCACAAAGCCCGCTGCCGCTGCCTCGGCTGGCGCATCCGCGGGCGGTGCTCCGGCAGCGTCCGCCTCCAAGACTCCTTCCGAGGACGACAAGAAGAAGGCTGAGGAGCTCAAGGGTCAGGGCAACCGGGCCATGGCCTCCAAGGACTACCCGACCGCCATTGACTTCTACACCCAGGCTCTGGCTCTGCACCCCGGCAACGTCATCTTCCTCTCCAACCGCGCGGCCGCCTACTCTGCCGCTCGGGATCACGAGTCGGCGCGCGCCGATGCCGAGGCCGCTGTCGAGGTCGACCCCAAGTACACCAAGGCCTGGTCCCGACTTGGACTGGCACGATTTGCCCTGGGCGATGCCAAGGGCAGCATGGAGGCCTACAAGCAGGGCATCGAGCACGAAGGCAACGGCGGCTCGGATGCCATGAAGAAGGGTTTCGAGACGGCCAAGAAGCGCGTCGAGGAGCTCGAGCAAGAGGACCCGGATGCCAGTGCTCCCAGTGCCCGCGGTGGAGCTGGCGGTGCGCTTGACTTCTCCAGCCTCGCCAGCATGCTCGGAGGCGGCGGCGGCGGCGGTGGCGGCGGCGGCGGTATGCCTGATCTCTCCAGCATCATGAGCAACCCAATGTTCGCGCAAATGGCACAAAACATGATGTCGAACCCTGACATGATGAGCAACCTGATGAACAACCCGCGCCTCCGCGATATGGCCAACCAGTTCGGATCAGGAGGCGGTATGCCGGATATCGGTGCCCTTATGAACGACCCCAACATTGCCGACTTGGCTAAGAACTTCATGGGCGGTGCTGGTGGTGGTGCCGGTGGTGGCGCTGGTGGCGCTGGACGTGGACCTGGCAGCCCTCCACCGTCGAGCTAGATGCGCCCTCCATGACAAAAGTAGAGCAGGCGTTGCGCGAGCGCTTTATTGCAACGAAGACAGCAATGCATGCATTATTTCGACCGGGAACTTGCATAAAGGGACATGATGACTTTATATAGACATTATCATGAAGGTCACGAAGACTCCGCGTCATGGGAACAGACAATTCATTTTTAAAACGCCGCTCGCTACCCACGTGTCCTGAGACCGCATTATATACCCTTATACCCTACCAAGCCCATGAAACCCATCCATCCATCCATCGTGATGCCTCCCAACTGACTAGGGCGCTCCTAGAAACACTCGCGCGTGTTGCCCAGACACTGCGACTGGCAGATGCCGTTGAGGTTGACCTCGTTGGTGACCCCACCCACGAGCCCGCCGCCCGTCTTGCACTGGTTCCAGGTCTTGGTGGCGGCGCCCAGCAGGTAGCCCATGACGATGCCACTGTTCCACTGGCGCCAGGCGGTGCAGCACTGGTTGTTGCCCGCGGGGTCGTCGTGGTCTACCCAACACACGGCCACGCTGTCGCGCGGGGGCGCCGTCGAGCCCTTGTCCGACAGGTAGCCGAAGAGGCCGGAGCACGCGCGTCGGCCCGGGCCAGGGCTTTGGAGGTGCAGGTTACGAGGTTGTCGCCGCAGGTGGTGACGGCTCGTCGTGAAGATGATGGCGATGTTTGTGATTGTGGTGGCGGGTGGGAAGTGCCGGCGTACCAGACTATGGTGGTGTTGTCGCTGTAGGGCTCTTCGTGCAGGACTTGGGGGCCTTGCGCCTGCTGGGGCACCACGGCGGCGGCGTTGGTGAGCGAGAGCAGGGTCAGGGTGGCGGCGGCGACGGCGACGGCTCGTAGTGGTTTGGGCACTACCATCTTGAAGCGAGGTGGGTTTAGGGTTGGATTGTATTAGACCGATCGATGACTTTTTGGGGCAGAGTAAGGAGGAGTGCCCCTCGTTATTATTATATTACTATGTTAAAAATAGACTGTGAGACAGGGGCAGCAGTAGCTGAAGAACGAGGCTCGCGTGCGGTAATGGTGGCGATGCTTTCTCTTGTCTCACGCTGTTACGGTTGTCTCTTGATAAGGTCCCGTCAATAGCACCAGACGAAGGGAAAAGGGGCGGGACCAAATGCATGATATATACTCATTTACGCCGCCGCGGTTCGACAAGATCATAATGGTTGCATTGGCACGTGGCAGGTGGTCGCTTAAAGACCGCGTTTCTTATCAATGCGGGCACCGGCTCCGAGTACCTAAGTGAAAAGGCCAGGGGAGTGAGTTGTCCCGGTCAATGGATGGTTGACCCAAAAGGCTTGGCTCACCACGCCCACGTACGACGGTGGTATCGCGAGAATTTGGCAAAAAAGCATCCGATGCACACGCGCAACGAAGGGATGGTTCTCTCCCTTCAATTCTTTCTTTCTTTCTTTCCTTGCTTCGGTTCCCGGCCCAGAGCACTGCTGGGAACGGGCATGTCAGTGATGATAGCACACATTTCCCCAATTTCCTTTTTCTCTCATTCCCCGCCACCAAGGGGAACATCGGGGTGTCTATGGGCGTGTTTCCTTTTTTCAGCTAACTGGAGCTTTTCGGGATATAAGCATAAAAGCCAAAAGCTCCAGCCGTATATTTCTTTTTTTTTATAAACTTATTTAACTAATTCTAATTAAATTTCTACATTCGGGTATTGTTTAATTAATTAATTAAAAATTTATAATTTAATTAATTTATATAATCCTTTTATAAATTATTAATCGGTTAAAAAAAGGCCGATTAAAGTATAATTGATAATTTTAACGTTAATCGGTATTAATTATTAAAGAATTAATAATAAAATAATCTTTAAAATATATAAATTATTAAGGCGTTTTAAACTTATTCCTATTACTTTTTTTATTATTTTTTTTTATTAAATATTTAATATAATATATATTATAATATATTTTTACTTTTAAAAATAATTAATATTAAATATATTATAATATAATTAAGTTAATAAATAAATTAAATCGAAACCGATCCACCGAATATTAATATCGCTATTAATAACTCCTCCGGTATATTTTCGACACGCTTATATAATTTTTCACGTCGTTATTTTAAAAATTAAATTTATTTTAATTATTATATTAATAAACCTTTATTAATAACGGTTTTATTTTTTAAAGGATTATAAACCGGTTATTTATCGGTTTTTTAAAATAATTTTATAATATTTTTCAAATAAATAAAGCTTTATATATAACTTTAAAAATTATATTTAAAATTATTAGCTTTTAAAACGATAAAAACTTTATAATTAATTAAAAAATAACGATATTTTTTTATATTACCGTTTACGATAAAAACTTTTATATTATTAAATATAATATAATAATTAATATATATATATTTTATTAAATATTTTATAAAATATTAAATACTTTAATATAATTAATAATATTATATTTTTAACGTTTCTATAATTATAAAAAAGAGTTTAATTAATTATATCCTTTACCTTTATATTTTAAAAGAAATAAGAAATTTTAATTTTAATTTAAAACCTATAATAACGTTATAAATAATAATTATTTCCCGTTAATAATATTTAATATAAAATAAAACTAATAAAGGAATTAGAAAGGTTAATTTATTATAAATATATTTACAGTCATTAATTAAAAAGGGAGGTTTATTTATATATTAATTAATTAAAAAAAATCTATAAATAATAATAAAATTTTAATTTATATAATAAAATTTAATAAATTAATTATTTTAAAAACGAAATAATTATTAAATAATATTAATTTTATTAATTTATATTGTTTTATAATATTTTATAAAAGTATTTATTATTATTTAAAAAAGTAACGTTAATTTAATTAAAAATTAAAAAATAAATATAAACTATTTAATTTACGTTATTTTTATTTATAAAATATTATTAAAAAAATATTTAATAAGTAAAAAAAGATATTTAATTATTTTAAAAGTTTTTTATATTTTATAGTTAAAATAATAAAGCGGTTTATATATATTATAATATTCCTTTATAACTATATTATCGAAATACGATAAATTTAACCGAATAAAATTTAAAAAATCGATAAAGATATATATATTAATAATAATTTATTTTATAATTTTATAACATTAGCCTTTAATAATAAACCGGTTAATAATAATTTTAATAAAATAGAAAGAAAGGGAAGGGAATCGTTACTTTTAAATCGCGAGCGAAATAGGTTAATAGAAATTATATAAAAAAATTATTATTTTAATAAATAATAAAAGATATATTAAATTATATAAATATATTATTTTTATTATATATTAATATTAATTAACCGATTTTTATTAATTTAACGTAAAATTTATATTTTTAATAATATAAAGTTAATCGTATAAATATTACGTTAATACTAATTAACCGATTCCCCTTTATTTAATATATTCCCTTATTAAAAATAAATATATTATATATATTACCGCTATTAAACTTTTATTTATTACCTTATAAGTTCGATATATATACCTTTAACTTAATTTATTTAATTAACTTTTATCGTTAAAGTTAAACCGTTATTTTTTTTTAATATAAATAATTATTATATTATAATTAAAAAAAAGGAATAAAGTTTAATTTAATTAAAAAAAAATATCTTTAATAAAAAAAAAAAAAAAAAAAAAACGATTTTTAAAAAATCGAAATTTATTAAGTAATTAAGTAAATTAATATATTCTTTAATTATTTTAGTTATAATATTATCTTTATATTTTTTTAATTTATATATTTTTTTCGTATTTTAATTATATAAGGTTATATAATATTTATAGGTTAAATATTTTATTTTAAAGTAAAGCCCTGTAATTACCGAAACGGTTAAGATAATATTTAGTATTATTAATTTTAAATACTCGAATCGCTTTTATATACAGTTAACCGAAAATCCGGGGATTTATTACGTATTAAACGGTTAAAAACGGGTTAAAATATAGTATTTTTTAATATAAATAAATAAAATATTAAATAATAAAGTTTTAAAAGTTTTTATTTAATATTATTTATTTTAATATTATAAAATTTATTTATTATTATATATTATAAAGATTAATTATAATTTAAACTTTATAATTAAAGCTATTTAAATATAATAATGCCGTATAAATATATAAATTTAATATAAGGTTAACCGCCGCCTCTTTCTTATATTTTTAATGTTAAGATTTAATATTAACCGAATTTAAAATTTATTAATTTATATATAAGATTTAATTTATAATATAATAACGTAATTAATATATATATAAACCTATTTAATTAATATTCTATGTAATCGCGAAATTTAATATTTAATTATAGTATAAAGTAATTTTTAACGTTTTTAAATAATTTTTAATATTATTTATTAAAGAATTATTAAAATTAATTATAAAATAAAGGGAAAAAAAGAAGGAGAATAAAATAAAGGGAGGTAAAAAAAGAGAGGAGGGAAAAAGAAAAAAGGAATAAGAAGAGGAAGAAAGAAACGGAAAAAGAGGTAATTTTAAGGGTAAAAAGATATAATCGATTTAATATATTAAAATTAATTATTTATAGGTTTTTACCGATATTTCGGGAAAGTATAAATATATTTTAAAAAACTTTAAAAAAAGGAAAATTTTATAATAATTTTATAATATTAAAAAGTAATTTATACGGTATAAATAAAATATAAAAGGACGATAATTAATAATATAGTTTTTTTATTAAAAATAAATATAAAGTTTATATTAATATTTTAATCGGATTTTATAATACCTTAATATTTAATATAAATATAATTTTAATTAATATTAAATTTCGATTATAATTTAAAATTAATCGTTTATTTTTATAAAATAAAACGGAATTTTTATAAAATAGGATAAAATCTTTATAAAATAAAATAAAAATTTTAAAAAAAATCGATTAATAATAAAAAAATATAATATTTTTAAAATATTTATTAATTAAAGATATAAAATATAAACCCTTTTATTTTTAATATTAATTTAATAAAGAAATAATTAAATTAAAAACTTTTTATTTTTTAATCGATATTAATTTAAATCTAATTTTTCCTTTTTATTATTAATAACCTCTTAATTATTTATTATATACACGTCTTCGTTACTTTTATTAAATTATTAAAATAACTTATTAAACTTTTAAAATTTATTACTATCTTCGGTTTTAAAATTAATAAAAACGTTCGAATTAATATTATACTTAAAAATAATAAATTTAAAAAATCGTAATTAGATCAGAAATCGTTAAACTTATTTCCTTTTTATTACCTTTTATATTATTATTATTATTTCTTTTTCTACCTTTTTTACTATTTCCCTCGCTTTTTTTATTATTTCTTTTATTTTTTTTATTTTTATTATTACTT
This sequence comes from Apiospora marii, assembly GCF_038362585.1. NCBI lineage: Eukaryota > Fungi > Ascomycota > Sordariomycetes > Amphisphaeriales > Apiosporaceae > Apiospora > Apiospora marii. Next base: position 1,956,566 of record NW_027117375.1, on the reverse strand, counting down.
TTATTATTATCCTTTTTATCTTTTCCTCTTTTATTATTTCTTTTATTTTTTTTACCTTTATTATTATTTTTATTATTATTTTTATATAATTTTTATAAATTCGTAAATTATTAACGTACTCTTTTAAATTTAAACTTTCTTTAAACTATTATAATTACTTTTATTATAACTTTTTATTATATATATATTACCTACCAGTTTTAATTTAATTTATTTTAAAAAAATCGATAATAACTTTTATTAATTCCTTAATATAATTAAAATAAAATATATCGATTAATTTAAAAATTACTTACTTCGAATTTAATTATTTAAAAAAATAAATCGATTAATTAAAAATAATTAAGCTTTAATTTAAAAATTAAATTAACGCGGATTTAAAAGCCTTTACCTTTTAATTACTTTCTTAATTAAAAGTTATTTATTTAAATATATAAAACTATTTTTTAAAAAAACTCTTATAAAGAAAAAGGTTAACGAAAAAATTATTAAATTCTTTAATTAATATATTTATAAAAAAATTAAAATTATTTTATTAATCCTTTTTAATAATAAATTACAAATTAAATACTTCGTTATTAATTATTCCCCTATTAATTTTAAAATATATTAAATATAAGTTTTTATTAATAAAATACCTTAATTCTTATTTAACGATTTAAGTATATTTAAAATATTATATTAATTTAACCTATTTAACCGAAATAAGGAAATTAAATAAATCAATATTAAAGTTTCGATTAATATTAAAATTAATAAAAAGTTATATTTCTAATTTATAAACCTTCCTTTTAAAATATTCAATTTTATTTTTATATTATTTATTATTAAATTAATAAATAAAATCTTAATTAATAACTTAAGTAATATATTTATAAACTTTAACGTTAAATCCCTTTTAAAACCAATTATTATAATTAATTTATTTATAATAAGCGTTTAATAATTAATGTATAACCCTATTAATCTATATTATTAATTTAATTCGATTACTAATAATTACAATTTCTATTATAATAACCGGTTATATAAAAAAAAAGTAATATAATAAAAAAAAAAAAATTTAATTAAAAAGAAAATTATATAAATAAATTTCAGTAGCTTTTTTAAAAAGCTTTTATAACCGGCCTAAAATATATAATTATAATAAATTAAAGTTTAAAAGAGATAACGATTTAATTTAAGTTATTTTAAAGTATTTTATAATAAAAAATAATTTAAATATAATAATTCGATTTTTATATAAATATTTCTTTTATTCTATTAATATTATAATTAATATATAATATATAAAATATTAAAATTTATTATAAATAATATTATAATTTTAATATTTTCTTTAATTATATTTAATTTATATAATTAAAATTAATATAATTATTACTTTAATACGCTTAATTTATATAAATAATAATTAAGTCGATTAATAAAAAAAGCTAACTTAATTAACTGGCTAAGCCCGCCGGCTATTATAAACCGTACGGAAGTATTAAAAAGTTTAGTTAGCTAAAGAAGGAAACCTGGCCTATATTCCATACACCCTCCCATCCCGGCGTTTATTTTTAGCATGGTACGTCTACCTATTGAGGAGAGAAGGAATAAAGGGACGCACGGTAGATATAAATCGGCCGGGTTAGCCTCCTGATCCCGTTCTATTTACCCGTGGAGGGTGTCTGCCCACAACCACATCCGTGGGCGGCGGCACAGCAGCAACACTATCGAAAAGCACGCTCGGACCTCCCACCTGCCCACCCCCCTTCTTTCTAGTTCTAGACTTTTACCAATATGAAAGCATGCAGGCCTTCTTAACGTACATGTATAGAATAGTGTGGTATTAGCGAATGCTACCTCATCTCGGGCTTCTCGATGAGACTCTGCCTGGGTCGGGAACCACAGGACGGACTACGGGCTTGGCGATATCCCTTCGTTCTGGCTCCCGATTGGTTTTAGTAAACCCTTGTAGCAAGCCCCTTGCTTTGTGAGTTGTGAGCCGTATACTCAATTTGGTTATGGGTTGGAATATAGCCGGGCACCGTAGTAACTGACAGGGGGCTCACTCAAGTAAGGGGGTAGGACAACCCTTCTCGGAGCCGCATGAGATAGGGAAGCACTGTACCCCGGTGAAGTGCGGTGGGGCTTCTGAGTGAGTCTACCAAAGAAATCAACAGTCAAGGAATAACGACGCCTAAGTAAACACCATCCCGCCATCCACAATCTGCGTCTGCCCCGTGACGTAATCGCTATCCGGGCTCGCTAAGAAGCTCACGACCTTGGCCACGTCCTCGGGCACGCTGACGCGCTCCAGCACGCTCCCCTGCCTCGCGTACCGACGCATCACGTCGCCCTTCTCGAGCTTCTTGCCGTCGCCCTTGTTCTGCTGCTGCTCTCCCCCTCCTCCTCCTCGGCGGCCATGCCGGCGTCGATCAGGTCCCACATGCCGGTGCCGACGATGCCCGGGGCGTAGCCGTTGGCCGTGACGTGGTGGCGGGCGAGCTCGACGGCGTAGGCGTGCGTGAGGCCCCGGACGGCCCACTTGGTGGCCGAGTAGTGGCCCAGCAGCGCCATGGGCTTGAAGCCCGCGATCGAGGCCGCCGCCACCAGCTTGCCCGGGTCCTCGGCCGTGCAGGTGCCCTGCGCCACCAGCTGCCGCCCCGCCTCGGCGAAGCAGTGGTCCACGCCGAGCACGTTGACGGCGAACAGGCGCTCCACCTCGGGCGTCGTCATGGACAGGATCGGCTTGACCTGCGTGATGCCGGCGTTGGCGACCCTGTTTAGAAGCCGAGGTGTATAAGCAAAGGATCGGTCGCTATCAAGAGACACACAGCCAAGTAGCATTCTGTCCCAAACAGACAACTTACATGGTCTTCAAAGGACCCAGCTCCTTGACGCTCGCCTGCACGAGCTGCACCACCTCGTCGCGCTTCGAGACATCGGCAATGGCGACGCAGGAGCGCCTGCCCATCCTCCGGATCTCCTCGGCCACCTGCTCGCAGTTCTGCCGGTTGGCGTCGATGTCGTTGATGCACACGTCGTAGCCGTCTTCGGCCAGGCGCAGGGCGATCGCCTTGCCGATACCCTGGCCCGACCCCGTCACGATGGCACTCCGGGGCCCCCGGAAGACGCGCGCTGCGGCCGATGGGACGGAAGTCATGATTGCGGCTTTCGTATGGACAGACAGCTATACCTACCTCGAGAGATATGTCAGTGATGAAGAATGCATTTCGCACTCGTTTCTTCAGCAGATGGTCGGCGTATATATGGCCATATGCAGCGCGTGGAACACTGCAGCTCTATCGTTCCCCGCACGCAAATACCCCTTCCCCTCTCGACCGGCTCACCGGAGCTCTCAGAGCGCACGACATGGTGGTTCAAGTGTGGATGCTGCCCCAGATTGGTGGCCACTGCTGTTGGAGAGCTCATTGTCTCGGCCTGATTAAAGCCGAACGTCGCAGCGCGGACGAACAGTCGTAGCGCAGGCGAGGAACCGCACCGTTCTGGACCAGTTATTGGTGGTAGCTCGTAAGATTATAACACGCAAACTCGCAAGACGTCTCAAGTTGTTGGAGACGACGCACAATATGCGTGTATGGTAGAGTCGAATTCTTCTTCTTTTTATTGTATACCCAAAGGCCGTAGAACGCCACCCAATGCATTACCATTAAAATTATGCCAGTCGCTCTACTTGTCGGATAGCATGGAGGAGGAGCAACAAATCTTGGCGGCAATAGTGTACACATGCTCTCTCTCTCTCGCTCGCTCATTTTGTCAACGAGAAGCCCCATTGATCACCTCCTACGAGCCATCCTCTTTTACTACACCTTCTCTTCATCATACAAGGGGACCTAGTCTCGTCATTTCGGTGTTTGGGCCGGCGTTTCTTTTAGACCTTGAAGCCGAAGCCGGCCATGCAGCTCCGGTATTGCTGGATGGTGGGCTGGCAGTCGGCCTGGGGATCCGCCGACTTGGAGAAGAGCATGCACTCGTCGCGCTTCGACTTCTCGTCCTTGCAGACGCAGCAGGGCTAGAACACAGAGAGGAAGACCAAACATTAGCCAATGCGCACAAGAGGGAGGCGGCCTCCTCCGTCTTCTTATGCTCTTGCGAAAGCGAGAATGGGGGCCGGCGCATACCTTGGGCTTGGATTCGGCGGCGGCGGGATTGGCGTCTGACTTGGAAGCCAGGGAAGCTAGCAAATTATTAGACTGCAGACTTGCGATTGCAGGGCCCCCAATGGGAAAACGTACGCATGGAAACGCTTTGGGAGGCCATGGCGACAGAGATTCTGAGCTTCGGTGCAAGAATTGGCTTGGTGTAGGGCGAGTTGACTGTCGAGGGATTGAATGGCGTGATGAATCCCAATCCGTACCTTTTTCTCGGCTAGATCTGGGCCAATTATTAAGCATCCAAAAGTTATCGTTAATCATTGGACCCCGGATTTTAGCTATCGTAGCAGCTCGGCACTACCGCATTATGTCATAGGTTAGCATAATATTCATCAATGCATAAAATTTCTCCTAATGCAGCTACACAGCCACGCGCATCCTTCTCAACCGAGACGAGACGACATCTGTAACCTGTTTCAGTCATCCAGTTACCGTTGCTCGAGAAAATTCTAGCTCTATGTAATGCCAACACTGCTGCGCCGAGGCGTTCAGACGATGAGATCCATGTCCCGGCGTGCCGCCACGTAACGTGTTTCCCTCCGATCCCTTTCCTCAACTGGCAGTTGGCAGTTGGGCTTGGGACGAACATGTCTATCACGGGCAAGGGACCCTGGGATTTTCTTTTATATCACTTAGTTGCGTGAAGAACATTGCATGAAGTGCAATGCAAGATGTTTGCCAAATGCTTGGATTGTAAAAGTTTGCTCCATTGGATTTTATCTAATAATAATAATCTGGACAGGGATATGCTAGTCTGGGTGTCTTCGCAACTGTGCATAAAACGAATGGGGTAAGTGCCTTAGCCATAGCGAAGGTCGTAGAACCGGCTTGAGCCGTTGAAAACATTATAACCTTTGCGAGTATGGCCAAGTCTGAAATCTTTATACCGCCATCCTAAAGCAATAGCAGCAGCATGGCGCAGCCAGAGACTCCCGCCATCATGGCGGGAAGAGTCACCAGGCCCGCCGCATTAGGCTTTTTCTCGGTAGTGATCGCCGTCTCCTTTCCTGCAGTGTCGCTCGCAGCAACGGCTTGGAGAGCTGTTCGGGTCGGGGCACCAGAAATGCTGGTCGCGAAAGTCAGAGGAGGCTGCACAGTGGTTGCAGCAGCTGTGGTCTGGCTGCTGGTCGATAGCTGGGGAGAGCTTGACGAGCTCCCGCCCTCATCAGCAGTGCCAGGGTTCTTGTCACCGTTCCGTGTGCCATCTGCGCCGTTGTTGTCGCTGCCAGCCGGGGGCTGGGGACGGCTTGGGCTTCCGCCCTCCTTGGCGCCGGGACTGTTACCGCCGTTGCGCGTGCCGTCGGGCTTGCTGTCGGGCTTATCGTTGTTCGCGCCGCCTGCCCCACCAGTCGTTTCAGGACCCCTGGCGGTGCCTGATCCTGGGGGAGGCTGGAGAGAGGTAGGGCTCGCACCAGACGCTTTTGTGCTGGGCGAAGGCAGGGAAGCGCTGCCAGTAGATTGTGGGCTCGCTACAGCGCTGGAACCCAGGACTGGGGACTGCACAGTTGCCGTGGCAGTAGCATTGAGAGCAGGGGCAAGCACTGGGTTGGCGTCAAGGGTCGGGAGAGCTCCGGTTGAACTGCTCGAGAGACCTGCAGGAGTAGAGGAAGCAGCAACAGACTGGGACCGGGATGCCGAGGCTAATATAGATGCCTAAATGGTTCATTAGCCAACTGAACTATTAAAAAGTCTTGAAAGTGTAACTTACCAAGGGGGTGGCCGCGGCGCTCCGTGTGAGAGAGCTGGACGCCGCAGCGATTCTCGAAAAGCTTCGAGTAACCGAGTTAGATACCGCAGCAGGTCTCGAAGAGCTCCGAGTAATAGCGCCAGCGACCGCTGCGGGCTTGGAGGAGCTTCGAGCGACAGAACTAACAATTGCGGCGGGCCGCGATGCGCTTTGAGAGGCCGAGGTAGCGACCGCGGCAGCCTTCGAGGAGCTTCGAGCGACGGAGCTAACAACTGCGGCGGGCCGCGATGCGCTTTGAGTGGCCGAGGTAGCAACGGCGGCAGCTTTCGACGAGCCGCGGGAAACGGTGCTAACGACTGCGGCAGGCTTAGAAGAAACCCGAGTGGCCGGAGTAGATGTAGCGACTGCGGCGATGGTCGAAGAGCTACGCACAGCAGTAGTTGCGGCTGCGGAACGGATCAATGACGAGCTAGCGGCAGGAACCGGGAGGAGGCTCTTGGAAGGGGAGGCCACAGCGGCAGACCCAGCTTGAGACTGAAGAGACGCGTCCGTTGTAGGACTGGCCTTCAACGACGAAGACGTAGTCTCAATTTTCGGAAGGGGCTTCAGAGAGGTGGTGGTAGGCTTGGCAGGCTCTGCGGTTGGCTTGGATGATGCCTTGGTCTCCAGCGATTGTTTGGGAGATGTTGCTACGGCAGACGCGGTGCTCTGGGAAATGGCGGTGGACTTGATAGACTCGGTGGATTTGGCCGATGCTGTGCTCTTGGCCGATGCCGTGTCTTTGGCGGCTTCGGTGGTCTTGGCCGTGGTCTTGGCCGATGCTGTGCTTTTCGGCGATGCCGTGTCTTTGACAGCTTCAGTGGTCTTGGTAGGTTGAGTGGTTGGTTTGGATGTCTTGGTCTCGGGGGATTGCTTGGCAGATGTTGCCGTCTTGGCCGCTCCCTCCTGACCACCGTTCTGACCTTGTGGTGTCTTCTTCTGGTCATCAGAGGAACCCTGCTGGCCACCGCCCTGGGCACCATTCTGACTGCCGTTCTGATTGCCATTCTGGCTCTGGGGCGTCTTCTTCTTCTGGTCATCATTAGAAGAATCCTGTTGGCCGCCGTTTTGGCCCTGAGGTGTCTTCTTCTGCTCGCCAGAAGAGCCCTGCTGACCCTGCCCGTTCCCTTTTTGGTTTCCAGGAAGTGTAGTCTCCAGAGACGCCTTTGTGGTAGGAGCAGCCTGGGCTTTACCAGTGGTCAACTCAGCTGTGGTATGTGGCTTGCTCAGGTCTTGTGCCTGCCCAAGAGCCGCACCTAACACAACAAGGGCGGCGGTAAAGTATGTTTGCTTCATTTCGAGTTGAATGTAATGTATGATGAACCAGCCACGAAAATAAGAAGGAAAGAAAGAAGACAGCCCACGGGGTTACGAAGATCAACCTAAAGCAATGTATACAGACCAGTATATGAGAGTCTGCCAGAAGTAGCTGACCTGCAGATATCGTATATAAGGAGTGACGAGAATAATAAGTAATAAAAAGAAGACAATAAAGCTTCAACGGAAGCGAACGATGGATCGAAACACACACACAGAAAATGAACGGGAGTGATAGAGGCGAGAAGGTGAAGGTAGCAGGCAGGGCAACCGGCAAGAGGTTCTCAGGTCCTCTTGTACGAAAACATGACCCTGGTCGACCACTTGCCTCGATGATCTGCGGCAGCAGGCCCAAGGCAGGAATATCGTCCCATACCATGACTCCGGAGGGGCCGTTGTCTGCAGAGTTGCATTGGATCTCGACTTGTTGGGCTATCAAGCAAGGAGCCCAGGTGGGGGTGGGAGGAACGGAGTTCAAACCGGGAAAGATATTTCAGGCCGAGGGGAATAGAAACGAGGCTAGGCCACCCCTGCGGATCACGCAACCCCGTGTTGGGAATCGGAACGCGGGTCTCCATCTGGCTGGCGGCTTAAGGGACTTCATATATCTTTCTGATTGCAATTGGGGAGATGCCGAATGTTTGTTGGCTGTCAGTCACGATGTAGAAGTTCCTACGACTAGAACGGCGAAGTCTGTCTGCATCGAAAATGTGGTTCACGGTAGTTCATCTTTTGTCGCACGAGAGATCTGGATCGACCGTTCCCTCGGAACCGGCTCGACTTGACTAGATCTGCTGTATTGCTTGCTGCGGATTGACAGGAGGCTGTGCAAAGCAGTTCGAGCATTGACAGAAGTCTATCGCATATAGTTGACATAACGCTGCCGCGCACTAGAAGATCATGTCAAACTGTAGGGATCATCTTGGCTTTTCGGCTGCGCGAGTTCCCCTGGGCTTGATCTTCCTTCTAGTAGTACCTTACTTACCCCATCTCGTGAAGCCCAGATCTGGATGATCGGAAAAGAGATTTAAGGTTGGGATGAGAGACCCGCTCTCACTTGAGTAGGAATCTTCAGCGAACATCACTCGGACGAGAGAGCGGGAGCAGAAGTGGGAGGACCGAAACCACAGGCAGGTAAGTCGGCGTGTGTGTGTACATACCGCCCACCGGCATGGATCTTGAACGGAAACGGCCCCACGGGTGTGCAGCTAGGCTCGGGCGTTGTTGTGAGAGCCCCCTGTTGAGGCTCTGACACGAAGACTTCGTAATGGACATGGGGTGAAACAACGTTGAGGAGATGGGTTTAAGCGAGTCGCGCGTGGTCGGACGAGAACAAAAACGACGACGGGGCAATGCGGAGACGTTTGCAGAAATATTTCAACAGGAGCTAAAATAGGATATCAGAAAACCGGTTGCTTTCTCTCATGCGAAAGATCTTGCTTGTTACAAGTCCGGGGAAGGAGGTCTTCCGGCTCCTCAATTTTCAATTCCCAATGAAGGGGACGGAACAAGGAAAACGGCATCCTGCCCAAGGAGTCGTCATCCCCGGGTCGTCGCCAACGGCATGGATCGGCGGTCTGTGTGCGTCTCTCTTACCCGGGAGAAAAGGGCAATCCACTAGGAATACAGTAAACATACAATACCAGAACGCATTGATTGATATCAGTTGGAGGCTGGATTGTCAGAAAGATCAATAAGTAGAGGTGGCTAGAGATGCTAGCTTGTGGCTCATTGTTGTGGCGGGTGGTGGCCCAAGCTATCTCCCAAATTTTGGCGGGCTGGCCAAGGTGCTTGGACGCGACAAGACTTTAAGCCAAACAACCAATCAATAACGGTTCCCAGCCTCGTCAGCAAGAGTCCAGTCGCGACCTAAGCTCTGAATTGTGTTGAACTATCAAGATTCGCTTTCGAGATTGAGTTGCTTCATCAGCCTCGCCGTCGGTCGCATTCAATACCGCCCACCAACGCCAATCGACCGTGTCTTCCCATCGGGTGCAGCCCCATGTAGATTGCACCAACCACACCCACCCATATCATTCTAATGATCTGAGGCCATCGTCTTCAGCCCAAGAAAAGAGACAGCCAAGATGAATAGCGCACCCTGCGATGGCGTGAACCGCGACTTGGTATGAACGCAGCCATTGACATTGCATCGCGACCACCGTGACTATCCCTTCTAACCTTCGTCTCCTAGCTTCCCCACGTGCACCTGCTCTCGACGTTTCGGTACACGCAGAAAGCGCGCGTCGAAATCCCCGAAGTCACCAACTGGTTGATGAATGCGCCCCAGATCGCTCGCGACAAGGCACCCTTCTTCTGGACCTACCTCGACCGCCCCGAGAATGGCTACATCACCCTCACATGGCAGCCTCTTCAGCTGATGGGCACCAACTTCTCCAGCGACGGCTACATCTGGCCGCCCCAGGAGCAGTATTTCACCCAGGAGGTCGGCAATGGAGTCATCCTCGAGATGTACTACCACCGCGCCGGCTATGCACTGGGAGAACCCATCGCGACGCACTCGCGCAGGCGCTTCCGCCTCATCCCGCCCAATGTCCATAACCCCAATGCGCCGCAGGTCGACCCAAGCTTATGGATTGTCCACTACGGGCCCATTGACAACAACGAGCGCATCCCCGTGCAGATGTTGCCACGCGACCCTCGTACTGACAATGCCCTACAAACTCGCGCCTACCTGCAGCGATGCGGACAGATTCAGCGCAAAGAGTTCATTCTGGGAGATCGCGTCAACTGGCCGCAAATCGCATGGCCTAGAGAGCCTGCCAGGCAGCCTGTGTATGCGGGCAACAGGGGAGGTGTGCCCGCCACCGTCGCCTATCCCACCCACCCCCCGCCCGGCGGCGCGCCTTCATCCAAGCGGGCTCGGATACACCCGCCTCAAAACCAACCGCCTGCCGCTATAGGAGCCATGCCTCCATCCGAGGGTGCTTACGACGATGATGAGGACACATCGCGGGGCGATCTGTTTGACCATTTGACGCCGCGTGAAATCAGTCTTGTTCGGTACCGCCAAAACCACGAGTGGATGGAAGAAATCCTCTCCTCGCCATATCGGATGGGCCAGATCGGGTTCACCAGCCTAGGATTTGGCATGAAGGGCGAGCTGTCAAGCTTGACTGACGGCATCTTCGAGGCTCAAGGTGCTGATGCCGTGGACCACCACTCCACAAAGGCTGCAGGCCATCTGGACCCGAACTTGGCGGAAGAGTTCCGCAAACGAGTCGATGAGCGTGTCGCTTCGACGAACGAGGAGATCGCCAAACTTAAGGCCGAGCATGAGAAGAAGATGGCCAAGTTCAAGAAGAACTCCCTATTGACCACAGCTGAGAAGGATCTCAGGTTTGCCGTGGATGATGCCGGCCCTGGCGCGATAACGCTGGAAACCCGACCGGAAGAGCCCGAGGAAGGATCGGGACGATGGACTTCGAAACAGAACAAGAGTGTCGATGACATTGTATCACAAGTCGAGGCGCAGCTAGGTCGTCATGCCGAAGTCATCTACGATCTGAGAAGAATCCAAGACGGGGGCTACCAAGAGCCTGCCCCCGAGCCTGCTGAGCCTTCGCCGGTCCCGCAACCTGCCCCCACTGCCGGTGCGACGGGCAGCAACACCATGTCCCGCCAGGGCTCTCAGCAGAGTAACATCATGTTGGGTGGTGACTCGGATGTTGACATGGGTGGCACTGCTGCAAGCATGCTCGACCAGATGCATACGGGCACTTCCTCCACCTCGACGCCTGCCAACAACTTCTCGACTCCCCAGGGACAGCTGTCAGCTATGCCGTCCAATGCAGCAACGCCGGCTAACGCGAATGTTCCATCACCCATGCCTACAGTCCCAGAGGCCCCCAAGGCGGAGCCAGCTGGCGACGTCTCGATGTCGGGTACTGATGACCACCCCTCGGCGGCGACTGCGCCAGACCAAGGTACCGGCAGCGGCGACTGGGTCGTCGTCCCTAAAGGTGGCGTGACCCCTGACCCAACAACCACTTTGCCGGTCGGTAGCCACCCGCCTGGAAACAATGCTGCTGCCCCGGCTGCTGCTCCGCCATCCGAAGCACCCGCAGCCAAAACCACCCCTGATTCGTCGACGCCGCAGCCGCCACAACCACAACCGCCGCAGCCTCAGGCGCAGCCGCCGCAGTCGCAACAACAGCATCAAGCGCCCGCGGTCACCGCCAACCCGGCCACTAACAAATCCGACAGCGATACCCCCGCCGGCGCCAGCACAGCCAGCATGGGGTTCGACGCGGATAACGACTTTGGCTCCCTCGGCGACCTGGACACGGCCGGCGACGCCCTCGCCAGCTTCAACACCGACACCCCCGGTGATCTCGGCGGCGACTTCATGGAGGACTCGGCCTTTGGCGAGGCGTTCCATGGCGTCGAATCGGCCGGCGGCTCTCTAGGCGGGGACGACGGTGATGCCGGCACCCCTGCCGCGGACTCGGGCATGTAAAAAGCAGAGATGCATAAGAGGCAGTAGACAGATGTCATTCCTAACTTGAAATTGGCTTGGTAAAGCACGGAAGTACTTTCTTGTTTCAGGAGTGTGGCGAAATCATCCATCCGCAAGACGGACGGGTTCTCATCTCCTACCGTTGTGTAAGATGAAGAAAGTGAGCGTTGAATATGGGAAAGAAGGGGGGGGTTTGGGCATCATTTACTATAGATGCTTCTTCGTTTCAAGACCTGTAGTAAGACAACTTCAATATCCGGTTGTTAGTTTTTTGAAGCCTGATGATGTGTGATAGCATGAGTGATAAGATACGACGACCATCTAAGAAATGAATGGCTGGCAATAATTATCTCGGGTATATGCGGGCAGGTCACAAAGTGGAGAAGAAAATTACTTCATAATGGTCATTTATTCTTTTTCGTATCTAAAGTGTGGTCATCCTATAGCAACAAAACATTAAAAGTTGTTGGTATTGACCCGTCCTAACCCATTACCGTACCGAAACCGCCTCGCCAACTCTTTACCGGGCGAGGCCTTGTTTCTGACCAATGATATCTCTAAATGAAGCCGTATGAAACATCTTATGCCTGGTAGGTAGAGGCGGAAACGTTACCGCCACGGCCAGTCCAGTTTACGTGGTGGTATTGACCCTGGGGGTACTTGGCGTTGGCAGCCTCAGGCTTGACCTGGAAGGTGTGGGCACCGAAGTAGTCACGCTGGGCCTGCAGAAGGTTGGCAGGGAGATCCTTGGTGCGGTAACCGTCGAACCAGGACAGGGCGGTGGAGAAGCAGGGGGTGGGGATTCCGAGCAGAGCCGCCTTGGAGATGACGTCTCTCCAGCCGGGCTGGGCCTTGTGGATGGCCTTGTTGAAGAAGTCGTCGAACAGCAAGTTCTCGAGCTCGGGGTTGTTGCGGTAAGCAGCAGTGATATCCTTCAGGAAGACGGATCGGATAATGCAGCCACCACGCCACATGAGGGCAATGGAGGGCTTGTTGAGCTTCCACGAGTACTCGCGGGCAGCCTCCTGCATCAGCATGAAGCCCTGGGCGTAGGAGATGATCTTGGAGGCGTACAGGGCCTGCTCAAGATCCTCGAGGAACTGTTCCTTGTTGCCCTCGAACTTGGTGGTGCGACCGACGTACTCGAGCAGACCAGAGGCCTTGGTACGCTCAGCCTTGACGGAAGACAGGCAGCGGGCCAAGACGGACTCGGCGATCAGGGTGACGGGCATGCCGAGATCCAGAGCGTTAATGGCAGTCCACTTGCCGGTACCCTTCTGGCCGGCCTGGTCGAGGATCTTCTCGACCAGAGGAGTGCCATCATCATCGTTGAAGTACATGATGTCGCGGGTAATCTCGATCAGGAAAGAGTCCAGGACACCCTTGTTCCACTTGGCGAAAATGTCACCCATCTCCTTGTTGGACATGCCGAGACCACGCTTCATGATGTCGTAGGCCTGTAGTTGGGGTTTCTTGTGAGCGCCGAACTTGGCCAATGGCATATGTTTATTGGGCGGTGCTTGCTTACCTCGCAGATGAGCTGCATGTCACCGTACTCGATGCCGTTGTGGACCATCTTGACGTAGTGACCAGCACCCTCATCACCAACCCACTCGCAGCAGGGCTCGTTGTCGTCGCTCTTGGCGGCGATGCCCTGGAAGATGTCCTTGATGTAGGGCCAGGCAGCCTCGTCACCACCGGGCATCATGGAGGGGCCGTAGCGGGCACCCTCCTCACCACCAGAGACACCAGAGCCGACGAATCGGATGCCCTTGGTGGTCAGGTATTGTGTGCGGCGGTTGGAGTCGGGGAAGTGAGAGTTGCCACCATCGATGATGATGTCGCCCTTCTCGAGGAGGGGCAGGAGGGTCTCGATCCAGTCATCGACGGCCTTGCCGGCCTGGACAAGGAGCATGACGCGACGGGGCTTCTTGAGCTTGGAGATGAACTCCTCGTTGGACTGGGCACCGACGATGGACTTGCCCTTGGCCTCGTTCTCGAGGAAGTGGTCGACCTTGGAGACGGTACGGTTGTAGGCGCACACGGTGAAGCCATGGTCGGCCATGTTCATGATCAGGTTCTGACCCCTGCGGTATTCATTAGTCGACGAACCTGGGCGCCCAAAGCGCTCTCCGAGGACGAGAAGGGAGTGACGTACATGACGGCCAGACCGATGAGGCCGATATCAGCGCTTTGGAAATAGTTAGCATCTTCTTCTTCTTGTTGTTGTTCTTGTCATTGCGGTTCCGCAAGTATGCAGCCTTTCGGGTGTTTGTGCAGTGATGAGAGGAGGGCATGATATGATGGTGGTAGTGGTGGTGCAGGACTAGGTGAGCTCACACGCCTGCTCCATAGTGGCCGGTGATGTTGCTCAGACGTGCCCTGGTACCCCGACAAGCTTCCTCTTAGTCACAGAAGCCGCGAAAGTGTCGACAAGGACGAGAGAAGAACAGGTACGAATCCATCGGCGGAAACGAAGCCTTGAGGCTTTCCAAACAATGCAAAGAACAGTTCCATTGCCGCCGCGGGGTGGTGGGGTAGGCAGCCTCTCTCTGACGAAATGACGAGAGAGTGAGGGAGGGAGGGAATGTGAGGGAGGGGTAGACGGGAAGGTGTGATATGGACTTACACGGCACCAGACATGATTGCGATTTGTTTGTGCGAGGTTCAGTTGAAGGAGGAGGGATAGTCTGTCAAAGATTCACAACTATGTAGTCTCTGTCAAAGAGAAAGAGTTGATCGGAGGGTTTGGGGTCAGAAGAAAGAGTAGAATAGGTAGGTCCGGACGATGGCGGGACTGTCGTAGTTTTTCTATTAGTAGGCCACTCTTACCTTGCTTGGGTATTGCGTGGGACTGGGTGACGGGTCAAAGTGGGTTGGAGGGGTAAAACACCTTGCTTGCTCTGGCACTCACAGCAGCTCAAGCTAGTAGGGAGCAGCAGTAGCAGGTACCCCTTCATGTACCAATTGATGGATTGATCAATGGCACACGGGCACCACCCATGGCTCCCATGGGCAGAAATGGACACCCTCCGGCACACAGGCGTCCGTCTCTGCCACTGGCCCATCGTGCATCGTGCAGCGGCGTTTCGTGTCTCGGAGCTAGCTGGCTAGGGGTTGGGGGTTCATGTTCTCTTGCAAATGCCTCCATACCCCAAGGGCTTACTCATGTTCTTCAATCCTATATGTAGGTATTGCATTGCGTTGCAATCTACAATGATCGTCCGCGGCAATATGTCAAAGTCATATATCGTCTATCTACATGCATGCCTACATGTGCCTACAAACCACTCAAGCACGCGTACTTACCCAAGGGAAACGGAGCAAAAACACACAATCAGAAGCCTGGTTTGCTTGTTCCCCGAGTATAGAGATCCCTGGTGGCCTATCCCCGATGCCATGTCCGTATGCACATCACCTTGTCCAATATATCGGCCCCTCCCATCGGAATTTGCCCAACATGGATGTCCATCACAGTGCTGCCTTACAAATACGCAGGCTCCGGTTTATCTTTCATCACCACGGAGAATCCAACTTGGTAAGTAGAACGTGGTGGACAAGCAGCTTTCATCTAGATGCTCAAAAGTCATACTTGGCAACCTGCCTGAAGAGGAGCGCTAGATAGCTCTCATAGGTATTCGGCGCTGGGCACGTCGAGCTGGTGGTGTTGCTCGGGCCCGTGGCACGAGATGCCGGCCCTTGGTTCCTACTTACCTCGCGTATCTTGACTCGCCTACCTACACTGCCACTTGAACATTATCAGCAGCTTCCTTCCGGGGAAGGGCGACTCTTTCAGCCTGAACTGAACTGCCTCGCTGACCCGGTGCCTCTGGAAGTCTTAAGTGCTCATGATTTTCACTATGAGTGTTTCATCGAGTCACTATTCCGTCCCGAGCCCCGAATAGGATCCCCGGCGGCTGCAAGATGAATTGGCACATGGGGAGTGTTTGTAAGCTACCACAATGCAGCTTGTCCGAGTTGCTACCCCGACGCACATACATCATGTAGCTCCGAAACCCAAACCGATGCATGTAAGCTTCAAGCAAGCTCTGGGGCCAAGCTACAAGACAGCCAAGCCCCAAGCCAGCGACCCTGGCAGCCTGGCCCGTAGCTTCGACTCCTGGACCGAACAACCCTGCTTTCAACGTATTACTAAGATCCAGAATTCCTCGCTAGGCTGCTCGAGCAGACACACAATGCGGTCTCCAGCCACCTGGGAAAGTGGAAAGCTCCTGTCCGACAAGAGTGCAGGTCCCGAATTGGTCTCGTTATCGCCGATGCACAGCTTTACGTCCCAAGTGGACACCCTCCGTCTCTCTACTCAGGGATAGGTTAGTAGTCTCTAGTAAGGAGATACCAGTTGTCATCACTGGACTAAGGTAAGCAGGTCTCTAAGCTTCTATTGGCAAGAGCCGGCGTATCCGCACACATCGGTTGTCCCGGTGTCGATGCAGCACAGCTGGCAGGCTTGGAGCGCGCCTCGACACTGCTGGTGCACCAAAAAATGTCGCATCCTTAGCCTCTGCCCCGCCATGTTCCTGCGACAAGAAACGAAAAACTAAGCCAAAAGGAGGGGCATATAACATTGGCATTGGCATATGGCAGACAGGAGACGGCAAGCTCCCGTATTCACTCAGCCTACCTCAGGCAGTCTACATGTATACTCGGACAAGGGGGAAAAGTACTAAGAAAGAAAGAAGAAAAAAAAAAAGACGAATGAAGAGATGGTGACGCAACGCAACAACAACAACAACAACACACCACAGCTGCAAGGCTACTTACTACAGGCTTGACTCATGCCGGTCGGGAACGTTGGGAGAATATTAGTAGACCTTGTTGATTGGCGTCGTCGAAAAAAAAAAGCCAATTTGCAGCTGGTTTAGTTGCCAGGGCGGGCATGGGCGTCATAGTGCTCTCTATTCGGTCCTTGAGCGGAGTTACGGTCCTGGATCCAGCTTTGTCTGCTGGCAAGCCTTGTTCATCGTGGAGAGTGGATAGAGCCAAAGCTTGGCATACGGAATTCTGGCCGACCGCCTGCAGCGTGTCCGGAAGCCACGGGGGTGGGAGTGCAGCTTCATATCATCGGTGAATTCCCTTAGGCAGAACTCAATTGCGTCCAGATATCTTGGATTCAGTCCGTCCAGCCAACAGCAATAGCTGGCATGGTTCACAACATGCAGAGTAACACAATATGCCGTGGTATTGGCTTCTTGTCGCCGTCCAAGGCGGTGGCGGGGGCAGATGATAGGATCCTTTGATTCCAAACCGGGAGAGCAAGCTCCCGTCTACCGTGGCTTCCGACCAACCATTGTAGGTGTACAAAAAGGGGGCAACCGCAATGGATATGTATGCAGTAGCTGACCACTGCCAATTGAGGCTTGATGCTGCTTGCTGATGCGGCCGAGGAGAACACAGCAAGACTCCTCCACTGACATTTGTATGAGTGAAGAATTGCAAATATTACGGTAATCTTCGATAAATGTGAGAGGGCAATCAAGCACCAGATGCCTCTGCAACAGACTGGAGCAGGGTAGGTCGAATGTACTGCAACTGTACTTGAATTGACGGTGTAATAGGTACTGCATTTGCATTGGTCAAGCCACTCTAACGCCACAGTTTCCTAATGCATGTGACCCACTTTACTAATCAGGCTGTCCTTCTCTCCACCAGGCTGGGAACAAAAAAAGAAGGCGACGACATGATCCAAACCACCCAACTTGACCATTTCGGCGACATAGCAACAGCACATACGGTCGCGCGCACACCACACTCACTACCTACGACCACACCCGAATCCATTCAAGCAGGGAAGGCCACGAGCAAAGCCTCGCATTTCCATCGCGTAGGACTGGGCTCATAGGTACGTGTTATCTTTTCCCAGCAACCCAAACCGAATCGTCTTTGGTTGTTGGCACAGCAAATTCATCATGTCGTACCCTCCGCCTCCAGGTGCCTCGAGCTCGTCGTCGCTCCCCCCACGCCCGCCCCCCTCCAAGCTCTCCGGCTTCAAGCCCGCCTTCTCGTCAGCCACCCCGCCAACCACTCAGCGCACGCCCAGCCCGGGCGTCAAAGCCGGCCCCTACGCGCCGCCCGTCTACTCGAGCGCCCCCAGCTACCCAGGCGCGTCCGCCCCCCAGTATGGCGCTGCCCCCTCCTACTCAGCATATGCCGCCCCCGCCGGGCGCCGCCGCCATGAGCGGCCGTGGTGCCGGCGGCTACGGACCACCACAGACAACCTCGTACCAAGGTTATCCTCGAGTTGGAGCCTATGGCGCGCAACCGAGTTACTACGGCGCGGCGGCAGATACCACCAGCTCGTATGGCGCGGCACCACAGATTAGGAACCCGTTTCCGGTGCCCAGTCAAGCGCAGCCGGCGGGGGCTGCTGGCGGCCCTGGCGCCGGTGCCGGTGGCACAGGCGACTACGATCCCGACATGGCTGCGCAGATCGCGCAGTGGCAGAGCGCGTACGTCCCCGAAGCTAAAGATGCCGCTGGAGCCTCCGGTCCTGGCGGCGGCGGCGTTGGACGTTCGGGGGCCGTGAGCGCTGCGGCGACCTACGCAGCCGAACCCACCAGACCGGCGGCTGAGCCCGCAACAGCAGCGACGACACAGGCCGACGGCAAGAAGAAAACGGTTGTGCGCGCAGGCGGTGGCCAGAAATGGACCGACGACTCGCTACTCGAATGGGACCCATCGCACTTGCGATTGTTCGTGGGCAACCTGGCCGGCGAGACGACAGACGAGTCGTTGTTCAAGGCGTTCTCACGCTGGCAATCCCTACAAAAGGCCCGCGTGATTCGCGACAAGGTCACGAGCAAGAGCAAGGGCTTTGGCTTTGTCAGCTTCAGCGACCCCGACGAATTCTTTGCCGCCGCCAAGGAGATGAACGGAAAATACATCCAGAGTCACCCTGTCGTGATCAGGAAGAGCACAACCGAGATTAAGTATGTCCTTACCCCCTGGCGTCTGAATTCCCTTTTAAATATGGGTAATGCT
The DNA here is from genome assembly GCF_038362585.1 of Apiospora marii. Taxonomy (NCBI): domain Eukaryota; kingdom Fungi; phylum Ascomycota; class Sordariomycetes; order Amphisphaeriales; family Apiosporaceae; genus Apiospora; species Apiospora marii. The sequence goes on along the minus strand of NW_027117375.1, from coordinate 1,937,881 downwards.
TGTGTGGATAGCTTCCCCTCTGGCAGCAGCAATGCTGGACAGGCGGTGGTGCTAGCAAGACACCATAGCAGTCAGACGTGGAATATGAGAAGATCGAGCTGGTCAGTGCTAATCGATGATATTAATTTAGGCCCCAAACAGTGAAAGACAAGCACGGCGGGAAGTGGAATAAGAACAAGAACAGAAACAACAGGAACCAGAACCAGAACCGCGGCGGCAATGGTGGCGGAGCAGGGGGACGCGAGAACAGCTTCGAGCCGAGTCTGGGCCCCGCCCCGACTGGTGTCACGAAACCTGGACAGAAGACCAAGGGCGGACTCAAGCTGCTTGGTTGAACGCGGACTCGGTGTCCAAAGCCCGACTGCAGAGGTGGCAATGAGCATATGCGATACCTGTTAATAGCGTGACGGTAGACGGTGGGCTACAATTATAAGGGGTCAGAGATTGCGCAAGCATCATTGGTATGCTGCCAAGGACGAGGCAGACCTAAAGGAGAAGAACATCAGCATTAGCGTTTTGATTTCGAGACTTTGTTCCTCTCAGGAGAGGTTGGTTGTATAAGTGTTACGAGTACACATACAGACAGAGATGTGGCTCAGGGGCTATTGAATACACAACGTTCTACCCTTTACTGATTCGTTCGCTCGAATGCAAGCAGTCGACGTGCTCTCTGCCTCCTAAGTGCCTGGAAGGCAGGCAGCACTGTATGACTCTGTCGAGTATGTTCCGTAGAGGCTCATTGTTGATCATCGGCATGGTCCGAAATGATTGCACTGACTATGTATACTTGGATAATTAGTTTTGTACAGCCTCAGGAGCCACCTGTCCAGTTGAACTCGGTCCCGCGTGACAAGTGAATGTACAGACAAACGAGCTCATCAAATATTTTCTTATAACGATCCTCTAGGACGAGCACTGCATGTATCAATAATATCCAGACTCACGTAGCTTCAATATCGGTTCGTTTACAACTTGAAACGATCCAGCCAGTTGCCCTTCTGCCATCACGAAAATAAACAAACACACCGACGCACGTTTACACATACACATTTGCATCGAAATAAGAAGACGTGTATATAGCAGCCTTATTTTATTTTATAACTATAACTGCTAATATAATTCCTGTGCTCTGTCGACCCTTGATTAGCATTAAATGGTTATCCCTACTGGTATACCAAATGTAGCCAAAATCCAACTGCAAGGCCCCTTTTCCATATGCAGAAGTACATACCGATGATGAACCCTGCGAGCGGGAGGCCCCGAATACCTATGTTCACCCCAATAGTGTATGCATATATGCAGGTTCAGCTATCTCTCCCCCCTTTGTATACTAACTTCCCCCTGGCCATTCTATTGATATTGCCGATATATCCTCAGGTACGGTGTATGATCGCGCATAACATCTGCTCCATTAAAATCCAACCCCCAGCTACCAAAGCTCGTCTCTTTGCAGACAGACGTTATGGGCAATCAATTCCGATCTGTCGTTTTGGAATCACATTCTCTAGGTTGGATGTAATTGCGGATGTGTTGAATTTGATTATTTATTCAACCGTGCTACCCGTATGCGGGAGCCTCATGTCGTGGGAGATTTTATGAAAGCGTATGTCTGCTAAGCCGAATACGCCTTTGAGGAGCCCGTTTCGAATTTCCAAGCCCCATTATCATAAACGCTGAAGAAGTCGTCTATACCGTTTCCCCTTGAAAATTGTCGGTAATCTTTGAATAATGATTACCCGTTCAATCGTCGTGCTCACTGCGCAGGGGCTTAGACTCATCCCCGACGCGCGTAGATGTAATATCGCCGTGCACCGTGACGAAGTTAGCCTCACTTGCAGTTCCCTCAGACCTGTCCCCTTCCCTTTCTGAAAGGAAGCCCGTCTCCTCGTCGCTATCCTCATCGTCTGACGAGCCGGTGCCAGCCGCCGTGTATGCCGCGCTGCTCTTAGCATGCGCGTCCAACCGGGCTTCGTCCCGCATCTTCGTCAGCTTGATGTAGTTGTAGAAAGCGATGGCTAAGATAGTGATGATCAGGCCTGAGATGTTGATGGCCGTGAGCTTATCGTCGAACACCAAGGTTGCCGTACTAATAGTGACGACTTCCTTGAAGATACCGGCGATGGAAAGGGTGACGACCGAGCTGCGCTGTAGCAAAGCGAACTCGGATGCAGTCATGAGGAACGCAATGGTTCCAGGGAAAAGCAGAATAAGGGGTGCACGAATAGCGCCCCATTCGTTACTGAGTTGTTTAAATCCTTCGACGAGGGCACCGAGCCCCTCGACGGGGATTGCTATGGCAAGCAATGTCACGAACATGACAGGCGCGAGAAAAAAGATGCTAGAAAAGGGGTTGGAAGTGGCCGGGTTGCGCAAAAGGAGGATCTGGGTCAAGCCCCAGCGGAACCCGGAGAAGAAGGCGGCGGAGATGACGAGGACAAAGCCGCCGAGGTTGAATTCGACCTCGCCGGCCACCATCATGACTACACCGAAAGTCATTGTTGCAATAATGGCCACTAACCTCCAGGTAGGAGTTTCAAGCCGGAAGAAGAAGGCGAATATGAGTACAAATGCGAGAGACGAAGATTTGCACATGGCTATTAATCATGTCAGCAAGTTGCCCGTCGGCTGCGTTAGATGTAAGAAAGACAGGGCAGGACAACACGTACTGTAAAACGTCAGAGTAATGAACTTCAATGACGTATTACCCAGTCCGATATCCAGTCCCGTCGCAGCGCCGCATGGACCTATCCTCGTGAGATAGAACAGTTTGCTCATGAGAGGCTCAGACTCGCCCCTCGGAGGGCCCAGATCCGGGTTATGGGATCTGTTGCCCGGCCGCAGCGAGGGCACGAAGAATAATACTAAACTGGCAAGGGAAAATTGCACGAGCATGTGCATTGAGGTTGTGAATAATGGGAAGGCAAAGTTTAGTCTGTCCGAGTCGAACATCCACTTATTGTACTGTGTCACACGAGCAAGTCAGTATGCTGGTACAGGGGATTGGCGGTAGATGGCAAACGTCGACTCGACTACAATAGCCGCTGTGATCGCAACGTAGGGCAGGTGCAACTTACCAAAGAAATGGACAGCGAGAAGAAGTACCACAGCCCAATCAGCACGCCATTGACGATTATCTTCCTCACGACGGTTTGGCTGGCTTCTTTGCGCTCCTGATCTGTGAGGTTCTCTCTCGCTATCCTGTTGTCGAGCCTGGTATTGCGGCGGCGCTTCTCCCGCTTCCTCCGCCGATCTTTGCGAGTCAACCCGGTCTCTTCGTCGTCGTGGAGATCCTCGTCTGTGAAGTCGGAATCATCATCGTAGGACTCTGTCCTCTTCCCGTCCCTGTTCCTCGAGGATGCGTCCGACGATGCCCGGCCAGCGCCCTCAGCAGCCTTGGATTCCAACAGGGACCCGGATTCGGGCGACACGGCGGTGTTCTTGATGCTCTGGGCGCGCGGCCTGGAGGCACTCGGGGAGGGCGGGACCGCGTTGGAGTTGTTGTTGCCAGCCGTCAGTGTGCTGCGGCGGCGCCGGTGGCCGGCAGGCGAGATGGAGCCCATTTCTATGTCTTCGGTACGACGACTTTCACCTCCGGTCTTGGGGAAGGACGCTCCACCATCGGCAGCTGGCCACTCGTGCTGGAAGCTGGTCGACGAGGCCGAGGACGGGTTCGAGTAGTCGGGAGGAGGCACGAGAATGCTGTTGAGGCCCTGGAACTTGGGGACGGGCGGTATTGATGGAGGCGGTGGGGGCGTGAGACTGTGCGACTGGGACAGGGAGGACAGCGGCTGTGACAGCGGCGGCGGCGGCGGCGGCGATAATGAATGTGGTGGTAGAGAGGTAGATTGAAATGGTGGGAATTGTTTGGACAAAGGGGAAGGCATAGTATGGTGGTGTTATTGTTCTATGGAGTCATTGCAAAATTGATCGTACATCTCATCATCAAATCAAACTGAATCAGAACAAGGGCGCATGATCTTGACCTGAGTGAATGCTCGAACCCCCTGTGATCCATGGGCCATGTGCTGTCTAGTGCGGGTGTGTGGTGCACCTAAAGCAAGCCCCTACTGTACGGTGCCAGGTGCTAGGCAGGAAGCAGGAAGGGTAGCTCGAATGGGTCTGGGATCCTGGGTTCCGATGACCAATTCCCCAGCGGTAGAGTCGAGCTAGTAGCGCCTCTGAGATCAGAAGCTGAAAAAGGGAGAGCAGAGGGTGAGAGGGTAGGTACGTATGTAGGTAGGCAGAAGAAACAGGACAGAGAGTGTGCGCGCTCCTGTGCATTAATTGTCGATTGTTGTTGTTGTACAGAATCAATTGCTGCTAGGCGATGCTGGGCAAGGGAAAGTGGATAGGCAAGTTGGAGAAGGCGGATCTGTACCCGGTTTTGGACCCAGACACCCAGAGAAAGGATTTAAGGGATTTGCATAAGAGATGGCCAGCAGATGGCCGCTGATCGGGTCTGGGCAAATCCATCAGCTCTTTTGCCTTGCTGAGCTTGCCACCGGCGCGCCCTTGCCTCACTTTCAAGGTTCTGTCCGCTCCTTTGTGCAGACCGACATTTGCATAAGTCTGGGACTGGTCGACCCAAAAGGCTCGGCATATCAATATACTCATGCAACCACCATGGATTGACTGAATTTAAGCAATGGTCAGTCACTACCTAGGTATGAACAAGCCTCAAAACGAACCCATCCAGCCATCCATCCATACTACTTATGTACTACCTGGGTATGTTAGCCGGCAGTCCGATAGATACCTACACCCAGGATGCATCTGCCATGGAAAGTCACATTGCCGTCTTTTGCGAAACATGGGGAGTGGGCACCGACACCCCCATTGACTTTTACACTCTTCAGGGGTTCTTGGCGGGCAATAACAATACTTGCATGTAAACAGAGTACTGAACAGAGCACCAAGGCACCCGCTGCTGCCCGGGAGGCCTGCTGCCTGCCTGGCGCTTGCCAGTCGCTGGCACGAGATGAGAACCCATCGGGATCCAGATCCAGTGCCATGACCGCCCAGGACCCCGAATGGATAATAGCACGTACATGTACATTACATAAAATTACCTAACCTCGTTTTAGCAAGGAAAATCACGTCGGGTAGCTAGCGGACCCGAATCTCCGCATACCCGCGACGAGTGAGCGCGTGCCTGCCAGCCTGCTGCGTGCCTGCGTGTCAGTCTGCGCGCCAGAAAACGGCCGGCTTTTCCCAATGCTGCCTTAGGCCTCAGCTCAGACTCAGCTCAGGTCGGCACGCACTATTGCACATACATGACCTCATGTCGGAAGAAGCAAGTATGTATGAGCATGATCATACATAGATCGGGTCACAGTTCAGGTCACAGTTCAGGTCACAGTTCAGGTCACACCTCTCTGTCGATTGATCATAAGTTCTTCCTTCTTTCCAAGAACAATCCATTCTTCATTCAGTCTGGTTGGTGTCCACCCTCTCACAGCAAAAAGTCCCTGTGCCTGGATTTACGACAGATCGATCCCCCCTCCCTTCCCTTCCATTCCGTTCGTCCCCTGATGGGTCTTTTCCCCTCCTTTGCCAATCAGCCGTGACATGGACTTGGCATCATAGCGCCCCGGATTCGCCAGTCACGGGATCGCTGAGGAGATTAATCCGCAGGCGACCCGCACCACAAAGCACGCTTGCTGTCTATAGTGTACCTAGACCGGCCTGGTATCGCGCGGGTAGCCGATCACCGACTCCTCCCGGATGATGTCAAGCGAGAAGCTCGACTATACGCTATTGGATTCCGACTCGATCGTCAAGTCCGTGTTGCATAACCAATAGAACCCGTTGATCGGGGATTGTCGTTCCCTTACATCATTCAAACTAATCCTGTCTTAGATCGCGGTGCACTGGTTCCAGACAGTACCCAGGCCAACCAGGGAAAGGCAGGGAGATATTGAGACCAGATTGTCTTGGAAACAACGTTTATGGTATACCTGATGAAGTAATAACATAGGGAAATAAAATACAGAAGAAGAAAAAGAAAACAAAAATAGCACCGCACACCCTGTATGCGCATCTCTCCCTTCCTCTTGCAACTCCGGCGGGTGTGGAATTGTCTGTCATCACAGATCCACATCCCTTAATGACCGACCAATTTTACAGAGTGTAGTATTACCAACGGCCTGATACCAAACGACCTGCTCTCGTCTTCCGTCTGCTTCTTACGACAAGATCTGAAGATCCTCCTTACGTTCCGGGGAGAACTCGTCCTTGTACTTGTCCCAAATCTTCTCCAGCTCGGTAACGTAGAGTTCGTGCAGCCGGTCGACCTCCTTATCGTCCACAACGTTGGACTGCGTCACCTTGACCGGCGCGCCGACCACGATGTTGAGCGGGTGGCGGTAGGGCATCATGCCCACATCGTAGTTGAAGATGCCGCGACCGTGCAAGAAAGGCAGAGTAAACTTCCAGACCTTGAGGATGAACATTTGGACGCGGTGGACGAACGGGTGTTCGTGGGGCTGGAGTTGGTGGTACAGCTCGTTCTCGCCAAAGGCCAAGACTGGCACGAGATCCGCCCCGGTTCGGATAGCAATCTTGATGAACCCCTTGCGCTCCTTCAGGATAAGGCGCAGCTGACCGGGCTGTGCTTCGAGCGACTCACGAGCGCCACCGATGACGATGGTCACGGCTCGGCCCATGCCCTCCTTGTTAGAGCCCCCTCGGGTCAGGATGTTGACGATAGACTCCTTGGAAACGGAGCGCACGCCCATGGCGAGAACATAGTCTCGGTACAAAGGGATGCGGAAGTTGTTGTCAAGGGTGAGCAAGCTGTTGGTGATGCCGGGGAACTTGCCGGAGAAGTCGAGAGCATCCGTAGCGAATGCCGCGAAGGCGCCATGCGAAATGATACCGTGGGGGTGATAACCAAAGATATACTTCCGGGTTGGCACCAGGTCGTGGGTCTTGTGTAACTTGGCCGGGAAGTATCCGGCAAACAGGTGCCACATGTAGCTGCTACGGAACCATTCGGATCTGAACTTCAAAGAACCGTCCGTTGCCGCCTTCGAGGTCAAGATATGAAGCAAATAGAGGATTAAGAGGGGCCAGACGAAAGGATTGGCGCATAACGCAAAGAAGACCGAGACCGATATGGCAATGCATGTACAATGGAAGAGAACCGTGAGCGTCTGAAGGCGGCGTTCGGCAGGGACGTTGAAAGGAGCCCACCTGATGCGGCCCCCGGAAGACTGAGGCGGCGCGTCAGGCTCGTGGGTATGTATTTCGTCAATGGTCAGGGGGTCGAGGTCAGGGTACGAATCGTCACTGCGAGCTTCTTGTTCCTGCGAGTTGGGCTTGATTCCATGGGTCCCAGGCGTCTCCTGGGCTTCCGGGGTTGCTCCATTCTCATGGCCATTGGAAGCGTCCTTCAAAGCTTCAGCGTAACTGGCGCCTCCGGGGGTCTCGGTCGACGTTTGTTGGTCGTCGGCCAATGTATTCTCTGAAGTATGGCTCATACTGGATGTATGGCTTTCCTGGGGTTGCTGCTTCTCGCCCGTCTCGCCGGCCCCCTTTTCACCGAGGTCTACAGCCTTTGGTGCTTCGCTGGCATGAGTAAACGATTCCTCTTTGGAGCCGTCCTCCATGGCGCCCATTGCTTCTGACGAGCTTTTATTGAAAAGTTTACGATTACTGCCAGATCTCAACCAGGCTCCTGGTTTAGGGGAAGGCGTATCGACAGTGGTAGCTGGGCTCGATGGCTCGTCGCTTACCTAAAGAGTGTCAGATATTGTTGATGGAGACTACTTGATCCGTCCGTGGAACTTACTGCACTGGCAACGCTCGCGGCGCTCGATGGCGCGCGACGGTGTGTTCGGATTTCCGAGGTGGTGCTAGGACTGGGGATCTTGGACTGTCTCCCCAAATCCAACGAGTGAGGGTTTCTCGAAGGCGTATCAACCCTTGATCTCTCGGCAAAGGCCGCGGTGCTTGTCGTCTCGGGGGAGCGCGGAAGTCTAGACTGCTGCTCGATTCTCCGTTTGCTCTCGGTCTTGGGCGCCTCTCCCGTGGGTGCGACTCTGTCGGCCCGGTCCGGTTTCGGTGCCGACTTCTTCGTGAACTTTGCGACTTTTGGCGGATTCTCCGATGCTGCTGCTTCGAAGCTGCGTCGGGCGGCTTGGAGACTCGTAGCTTCGTTGCTCAACCGAGGCTTTGCTTCGCTGCTCTGCTGGGGGCTTCCTGTGGGTTCCGAATCAGTCCGTCTGTGTGAGGCATCATTGCGCCGGCTGCCCGATCCCTTAAGAGGGAGTTTGGACCCCCGGGGCGCGCCGGCAAAGCCCTTCTGTCTCTGCTGATCACCGTTGTCCGACATCCTTCTGTGTTCTGGGCCAAAGAGACTGGCTACCAAGAGCGACCTTGTAGACAGACAGGAAGCAGAGAAGGAGGAGGGTTGGGGATTCCGCGGAGGGACAGCGGAACAGGCTGGAAAGGAAGCGGCTCATACCTGTTGAGATAGAATTTCCTCAATGGTTCTTATTCCCCTCAGGGCCCTAATAATTAACTTCCACTACGCAAGTAGCATCTACTCCTGCATCTGCCATGCACCGGTCGTCTGGACTTTTAGGTTTGATTCGGGGAGCTTCAAGGCTAGAATATAGCGCTGTGCCGGGAGTTTGTTCGAAGGGGCTTACAGCGCCGTGGCTCGCACGCAGCAAGAAAGCGTTGTTCTACAGACTTGGATAATGTAGGTAGGTTGATAAGAAATGCGCGAATAGGAGAAAAAGAAAAAAGATCGGAAATCCGTCGAAGAAGAGATGGATATATTTCAATTTAAAATGCTGTGCACGACGGTGGCCCGCTACCGAATTATTGTGATGATGGAACGGTCGGCATTGAGGACGATGGCCGTCAGTCAATCGAATCGAATTGTCTGTCGCAAAGGGACTGGGTCCGGGTGGGCACCTTCACGATGACGTTGCGTGGTACTGCGCAACAGCAGCTCAGGTCAGTGACTGATTGATGACTGGCTGGAGCTCACAGCTGCAGCAGAGCTGGGCGGAATTGGTATTTGCTCCTCAGTTCTTCCTCAGGGATCAGGGGTACGGCCATCCGTCAGCTCCGACCGAGAGCACATGCAAATTTGAGGTTCCCAGCAGGCAGCCCTGTACTTTACCACCCCCATATGTATCTTGCACATCGTATTCAAATTGCTGATTACAGCCAACGTGCAATGATCATTCCATCACGGCTGTCACATGTAATTGAGGACTCTCCAAACACCACACTCCACCGCTGCTATTGATCTATCAGTATAAGATACATAACCTAGACGTGTGGTCATCTCTGTGCTTTATGCAGGTACACGACTTGATTGGTACCCAAGAGTCTCAACGAGGTCGTATGCACTTTTACAAAGCTACAGATAAGATAACCTAGAGCTTCAGTCAATTGGTCTGATCTGGTTGGCTCTTAAGGGGGTAAAAGGGTTTCATAGCGCCTCATGCTGCCAAACGTTGAACGCAATCCTGATAGTAAAACTTCGCAATCGCTGCGCGTCTAGTCGCCCAGCTACATGCAAGCGACCCCTGGCACGCTCCGATGAGCGCAGGATGGCTACGGCTGCGGCCATTCGTGGCAGGGAGATGTGCAGCCGCATGCCGCCATCGTCTGCTGGCGAGGCGCATCAGCACCGCCAATGAAATATATCGGCCAAGAAGAGGAAGCCTTCTGACGCTAGCTATCGAGAGCTCCTGCGACGACACCTGCGTCGCCATCCTGGAGAGGTGCACCTCCACGGGCGTCGCCAAGCTCCGCTTCAACAAGAAGGTCACATCAGACAACCGCGAGTTTCAGGGCGTGCATCCCACCGTGGCCGTTCTGTCCCACACAGCGAGCCTTGCGCCCCTGGTGGACGAGGCATTGGGTTACTTGCCCGAGGCGGCAACGGACAAGGAAGACCCGCCGTCTCCCGACCGATGGCACCAGCTATGCTCTGTCCGGGGAACCGTCCGTCGTAGGCCCGACTTTGTCGCCGTGACCCGGGGCCCCGGTATGACCTCGAACCTGGCGACAGGGCTCAACACAGCCAAGGGGCTGGCGACGGCGTGGGGGGTACCGCTGCTGGGCGTCAACCACATGCAAGCGCACGCGCTGACGCCGCGGCTAGTCTCCGCTCTTGCCCGTTGGCCGCCAGGGGAAGAGGAACTAGGACGACTAAGCGGAGACAACGGCAAAGAGCACGAGCTTGAGTCCGCAGCATTCCCCTATCTATCTCTGCTCGTCTCGGGCGGACACACGCTCCTCGTGCATTCGCGTTCGCTATGCGACCATGAGATCCTGGCCTCAGCCAGCAACATCGCCATCGGGGACATGCTTGACAAATGCGCCCGCTTGATCTTGCCGGCCTCCGAGCTGTCCGGGACGAACAATGTGATGTACGGAGCACTCCTTGAGCGATTCGCCTTCCCTCCTGCTATGAGTATCGACGATATCAAAAGTAGTAGTAGCAGTACGTCAACGCCTGGCAACACTACTATGGACAGCTACGACTACGAATACACCCCACCCGCCCGGCGCGCCGACGAGATCGCCACCTTCGACTCCGGCCTAGGCTGGACTCTCACTCCGCTCCTCGCCGGTACCACCGCCATGACCTACAACTTCTCCGGCTTCAGCAGCCAGGTGCAGCGCATCATCGAAGACCGCCCGGACATGGGCCTCGACGAGCGCCGGCTGCTGGGCCGGCACGCCATGCGCCTCGCCTTTGAGCATCTGGCCAGCCGCCTGCTCTTCGCCCTCAAGAAGGACAAGGAAGCCGACGGCGAGGACGGCATGAAAGACGTCAAGACCGTCGTGGTAGCCGGCGGCGTTGCGAGCAACCGCTACTTGATGCACGTCTTGCGGTCGATGCTTGCGGTCCGCAGCTTCGGTCACTTGGAAATCAACGCGCCGCCGCCTGCGCTCTGCACGGATAATGCAGCTATGATCGCATGGACAGGCATGGAGATGTTTGAAGCGGGCTACCGGAGCCAGCTTGACATTCTCGCCATGAGGAAATGGCCGGTTGACCCAAAGGCCGGCGGTGGTGGGATTCTAGGGGCCAGCGGGTGGGTCAAGGACGACAGCCTGCCTGTAAGACATGGCAAGCCCCTGCGAGAATAGAATGGCCCAACAATGAATCGAAGAGCCGCCTACAATGCCACTTTAACGACCGTCGTGATCGGAAACAAGCGGAATTTACGGGTTTTTCCAATGTACCATCATGTGTATAATATGTAATGAACCACATGTCACGAGGTCAATAGTTGAGATAGTTATTTGTGCAAATCACAGCCTGTATTATACCTTTGCATAACGATCATCCAGGCTTCATTCGTCTAACGTTCTAGTCTTACACCCGGTTACCCGCCTGCTCGTCCTCGGCAAACGAGCTTGTCACGTTGGTGAACTCGCCCTTCTCCAGCTTCGTCTTCCAGAAGATGGGGTTTGTGTCGCTGAAGCCGTGCTTGACCCAGCCCTCCTCCTTGACGTGGTACAGGTTGATGTAACCACCAGAGTAAGCATCTCTGTGCGTGGCGGCCAGGATACTGCGGCGGCCGAGCTCCAGGGCGTCCTCCTCGCTCAGGTTGTAGTCGTACTCGGCGTCCAGTACACCGTAGGCGAAGGTCTGACCGGAACCGACACAGAAGAGGTTGCCCGACAACCGCGTGCCGTCCGAGTCAATGTAGTACAGGGCGGGGCCCTCCTCCTTGGTCACGCCGGCGCACATGGTGCCCATGGACAGGCCCATGCCCTTGTACTGGTAGACGAGGTTAGCCAGGACCTTGGAGGCGGCAGCGACCGAGATGCGGCGCTTGTGGCGCAGTTCGTGCAGGCGGCACTGCATGCCCAACCACGCAAGCCAGTACTGGCAATCGGCAGCACCACCAGCCATGGTTCCCAGAAGGCAGTTGTTGATTTCGATGACCTTCTTGACGGTTTGCGAGGCAATCCAGTTGCCGGCAGTAGCTCGGGAATCTGTCGCTACAATGATACCACCCTGGAAGCGGAAAGCCAAGGTTGTGGTACCGTGGGCAATCTTGATAGGGCAGTGGGGGTTCGAGCGGTCGTCGGTGGCTGATCGGAGCCAGGCAGAGGGCTGGATATCAGGTTGATGTCAGTATGGCTGTAAACACTGGGTGGATTGCATAATCTACACCATGCCGTAGCATGGTACAGAGCAATTTCCAAACTGATATTGTAACTGACCTGTGCTACCGGAGGCATGGCGAATTTAAGAGACAGGCTGGGAGTGGTGTCGTCGTTGAGGTCGTCCTGACCATCCTCGATGTGACGCTCATTCTGGAAGGCGCCCGGGCGGCTGTATCGAGCTACTAGGGTATCCATCTTGGTGTTTTTGCTCAGGAAGTGTTGATCAACGAAGAAAACAAGTCTCGATTCATCCAAATGAGCGTTTGGATCTAATGGTCAAGGAACCGCTGGTGATGGTACCAATGGTGGATGGAGGTGGACGAGATATGGGGAATGTGGTCAAGCTGTCTGGGCTGCTGAGCTGTGCTGCACTGACGTTGGCAGTACAGTAGCCTTGTCCGGGCCTTGGGAGGGAAACAGCAGCTCCAGGCAGGGGAGAGATGCGCGTTTCGAGCTGGTGCCACAGCTATGGCTGGAGCTATCCTGCTTCTGTGGCTCATGCACCTTTGGCCCTATTACCTAAGCAGGGCAGCTCTAACACCGACTTCACTCCTCTTCCAAATTAAAAAAAGATAACTTGTACCTACCCACGTCATGTCTAAAGTTATGTACATAGTTCCATACCAGAAGCCGTTCTATCTCAAAGAGAACGGTTATCAAATAGTTCCTCCTGTGCATAGGTTGTCACGTGTAAAGTACCATGGCTTACATTGCGCACACCAATGCATCCGGCTGACAATAAGCACAAGTATTGGTAGGATACGACACTGAGTACATGTAAGCTATGGACGAACCTATGAGGTACGATCCAAAACAGAGGTACCTACGGTATTCCCAACAAATCAGTAGGTATCTTCTCTTGCCGAACTGAGTGCCATTGGGTTGATTAACTAACGGAACGGTCGAATTGAAGAATACATCACCCCTTGAGTCGTCCCTCCGAAATATAATGGAGAACAACATGATCGGGTCCCAAGGCGTGTCGAAATGGTAGGTAGGTATCGGCTCTCTGATGGGTAGGTAACAATTGGTCAAAGTCTGGCAAGTACAGTAGATAAAAGTTGCTCAGTCATCAGTTTCCACTCACCCATTTGCGACCTTCCAGGATGCTTGTCAATCTCAGTCACTATCCCACTTCCCCACGCCGCAGAGGAACCCCGTGCCCCAGTCCCGACATGGCCGAGATGGTTGGCTAAATACTTTTAGCCAAGCCCACTTGTCAGCCGGCATCCCCAGATTGGCTGCGGACGATCCTGCGGTACGGGAGGTCGGAAAGCCGCTCGACTCTATTTCCGTGGCGTAATAGCCGCTGCAGTATTAAAAGAGAAGCGTTTATGCACAAGCTTTTGATTATCTCGCACCCCGTCTTCAATTTTTGCCATCGCCAGTACCTGGAGAGAGCAACCGCCATCGGTCTGGCCATTCGAGCATCCAACTATTTCGCTCTCTTCCCCCTCTCGCCAGTGGGGAAACTAAAAATTCGTCACCATGGCCGACGCCGTGGGCACCAAGGCAGCCGAGACCGAGGTCGAGAAGAGGGATTCCGCGGATAACGCATCGGTGAGGGCTGCACCGCCTGTCATCGACCCCCAAGTAAACCGTCAACTGCTGCGGAAGATAGACTGGCGACTGATGCCTGTGGTACGTGCACTTCTTCGCCAGTACAGATAGTTGCTTTGGCCCTCAGCTAACATATGCCTCTCTCTCTCTCTCTCCCTACCTAGCTATGCGTCACCTACGCTCTACAGGTATGAAGTCGACTTGTCCAGGCACACTTTATAGTGCGCAAGGCTCACGATGATAACCTCTCGAATAGTTTTGGGACAAGGCCATGCTCGGCCAGGCTGCCGTCTTCGGCCTCAGGGAGGACCTCAAATTAACACAAGGAAGCAGCTTCTCCTGGGTCTCTCTCATCTTATACTTTGGCCATATCGCGGGCATGTACCCGTTTTCTTGGCTGGCCCAACGCTACCACCCAAAGCGCGTGTGCTCGTCCATGACCATCGTCTGGGCCGTCATTGTCCTCACCACGCCTGCTTGTACGACGTACTCTGGCATCCTCGCTAACCGGTTCTTCCTGGGTTTTGTCGAGGCTGGAATAAGTAAGGACAAACAACATCGAAACATAACTGGATACAAGCTCCCAGGCTAACCGCACGTCGTAGGTCCCGTGTTCATGTTGGTCATTGCCCTATGGTACACACACCCCGAACAAGTCCTGAGGTCCAGTATTTGGTACTCGTTCAGCGGTGGATCCAACATCATCTCGCCGTTGGTGAACTTTGGTCTTGCACACATCAGCGGAGGTGGTCGAGCCCCTTGGCAATACATGTACTTCTTTGCTGGCGGCATCACACTCCTTTGGGGCATTGCACTCATCTGGATCTTCCCGGACGTGCCTCAAGAAGCGAAGGGCTTCAGCGCCGAGGAGAAGCAGCTGCTTCTCGAGCGCGTCCGGGTCAACAACGCCGGCTCAGAAAACACCCACGTCAAGTTCTACCAAATCACAGAGGCCCTGATGGAGTACCAGTTTTGGGGCATCTTCGTCTTGGCCATGCTCTCGTGTACCGGGTCCGCTGTCGTTGTCCAGTTCGCGTCCATTGTGTTCAACGGAATGGGCTTCGATAGGTATACCTCTCTGCTCCTCAACCTTCCAACAGGTGGCATGGCCTTCCTATGCGTAATCGGATCTGGATATTGCGGCCGCAACTTCAAGAACGCTCGTTTCCACCTCATTACGATAGGATGCCTGCCAGTGATATTGGGAACTTCTCTCGTGTAAGTCTTCCTTTTGTCATGTTGTACTTGCATTTTGCTTGCTGTTTGTGCGTTGTAGCTGATCTGGGAACGTAGGTGGCAACTGACAAACAAGCAACGAGCTGGGCGAGTTGTAGGGTTTTACCTGATCAACTTCTTCTCCTGGGTCTGGGTCCAATGCATTGGTCTGGGTACTTCGAATATTGCCGGCTACACTAAGCGGACAATTTATGCTTCTGGGACATTTATTGGATATTCGCTGGGTAACGTCATTGGATCATTGCTATTTGACGCGTAAGTATTCAGCATGGCACCCCCGGTACTGGCATCGCTTTGCTAACATGCGTTTGCACTCCCAGCAAGTTTGGTCCGAGGTACGACCAAAGCTTTACCGGCATCACGGTATGCTTCGCCGTCTGCTGCGTGCTGGGTCAGGTGATCCGGTTCTTGCTGGCGCGCGAGAACAAGCGACGCGACGCGAAGTACGGTCCGCCGGAGTGGTCTCACGGCCTGGAGGATCTCACGGACAGGGAGAATAAGTCGTTCCGCTACCCTCTCTGATGTAAATGACCTCCCATGGTCTCGGCCTGAGGAGTGTCTTTGCGAAGATATTATACCTCAGACCTATACTTGACTATGTAACCTAGACATTGGTGAAGGGGTACCACCTCGGAGATTAAGCTCAGACTCCGAGTCATGAGACTGGGAGGAATCTGTTTGTCTCAAGAAACGTCCAAATGCAGAATATTGTCCAACATTCCCCGTTCTCTCTTGGGAAGAGTGCAGCTGTCATGATGAGGCAGCATGACCCCAAAAGAAACCAGTCCATGTGAAAAAAAAAAAAAAAAAGGAAACAGGGATCGCTCCCTTTACCGGAGTGCAGCGTCTTTGCAGAAATCACGCAAGAGAAAAACAAAAGCACCCGGCTTGTCGCATTCCAATTTCTCGGTGATGGGAGTGGAACGGTATACTTCGCTTTTCAGTCTTATCGACTACCCCCCCTGCTGGCTGTCATTGGTTAGTGTTCGAGATGTAGGTATACTACCCTTACTCGGGCTTTGTACACACACGTCAACTCAGCCGCGTTGGGTGTAACCAGTTTAGGGTGAAGGTCGAGGGATCCCTTTATGTGGTCCCAGCCACAGCGGAGCCCTCAATATCGCAGAGAAGACGGCGCGGAAGATCACTTTTTTTGCAAACTTCCAAGAATATTCCTTTCCGTTCAGGGTCCTTCCTCCGTCGAACTTTACTAGCAGACCCTTACTTCTTGGCATATCGGTGAAGGGGGGGGGGGGGGCTGGGCTGGGCCTTGTCGGTTGGCCTGGCACCCAGCAGCGGGCCAAATGTTCAGTAATTGCCTTAGGCTTGGAGTAGGTTACCTAGGTAGTAGCGTTTTTAGAAAGGCTGATTCTTCATCGTCTTCCTTGGGGCCTACCAGCCTGCCTATTAACCAAGAGAAAGAGACTAGGACCAGGGGCTAAAGCACGCACTTTAACCAGCTAGCTTACCTGGCAGGGCATGGATGTGTGTACATATGTAAGTAAGCAGAACTGATTCACCAGCAGCTGCAATCTTCCTCTGTCTCGCAGGCGTGCCCTCCTACGTATCCGAGCTTTAAGACACCTTTAGCGAAAAACTCACACTTCTCCCTACTTTGCCCCAGTCCTAGGTAATCGCTCGCCCCCTCCCAAAGGGAGCAATTTCAGGAGAAGCAAGTAGAACCCCATGTCTTGTTCTAGTCCGCAAAGCCTAATTCTCCTAATCTTCCTAATGCGGTGGATTCCTTGACAGGATGTCAGGGACGCAGGGAAACTGTAATACGGCTAGCCCCGAAGTCTATGTATTGTTTTGGTGAGACTTCAGGTAGTCATTATGCCGGCTATTAGTCGTTCGTACGTATGTAGTAGGATTGGATCGCCGTCTGCCGGATCTGGCGCCTGCACGATTGCTTAGGTAAAGAGAGCTAGCTAGGCAAGGAAAGGTTTGACCAAGCCGCCTGGTAAACAGCCAAAGCAATGGATATTGCCTGCAGTTGCGTATGCTGGCATTTCATGCAGCTATGGTAAACGTCTAGAATCCATGGGATGTCCATGTCGTGCGTTGCTGAAACCAGCGGTTTGCTAGCCCGTGACCTACCTACATATCGCTTGGAATCAAAGAGCCCACTTGGCTGCGGGAGGCGGGAATCTGAGCGCAATCTGGGGTCAAAGTGGATGAGGAAGATAGGTACAGACCGTTCACAGAGAGGGCCGTTCACGAGAAACGGGTGGTTGGTCGCATAAAGCGCGACGACACTAGTGTTGGTGGTATGAGGCTCAATTTATTTATTTTTTGCTTCAGGTGTGGTGAATCTGCGCTGAATGGTGTAAAAGCCATCTCTATCTAGACCGAGTCGGCCAAATACAAGTCAAATAGGCAAAAGCCGAGTGAAATCGTCGCCGTAGGATATCATAGAACGCCTGTTCCAACCTTCCTTCCCTTTCCAATGTCGTGACAATGCAACCAGTAATAAAAGAAATACAGACAACCACGGTTCCGTGGCATCCGGAGTAGAGAATGAAATTCTGACAATGTAACCAATGTCAACGAAACGGTGGACTTCACCTCCAGGTTCCGTGGATCTTGCCTCGACGGCTTCTCGTCTTCAAGCCGACGTCCCCGCTGACCATCAGGCTCTTCCACCTGCGTCCTATACTGCTGCGGTCCTTGCCTAAGCTTCGGGCGCAGTCTTGCCAGTCTGACTTGGTGAGCTTGAGCTTCTCGAGGACGAGCTCGACTAGGATGCGGTCGTCCTCGGTGCTCCACATCTCTCCGTCCGCTTCGACCTCTGTCTCTGAGCTTGTGGCCTCCTCGTTGCTCTCTTGGGGGCCGTTGTGTAGGTTGTGGAAGTCGGAGCGCTCTAGGCCAAGGGGAATGACCTCGGGTGCGATCCGCGCCCTTTTGGGTGTAGATGGTCGCGGGTAGGCAGACTCGCCTTCCTCGGAGCTGTTGTTGTTTTCCGAAGCATCAATGTCCAGGTCGCTGTCGATGTCATCGTCGCGACCCATGTCGTCCTCGGTTGCTCTGCGTCTCTTGTTGATACCGCGCGGGGGCGCTGTGCGCTTGACGACTCTCTTGCGCGCCACGCCGTCACTGTTGGCCTCTGACTTGCGGGATCGAAGGCGCAGTTTCAAGGGCGGCGGCAGGCTTGCGTGCGCCATTGGCGGCGTCGGCAGCTGATTCGGTGCGTTGTGGGAAGCCTGGGTTGGGGTGACGGCGGCAGGCACCGTGAGCATGGACTGGAGCGAACGGCATGTCGTAAAGATGTTGTCTATGGTGGACTGCGCGGTAGTGGGAGGGCTGGCAGGCGGCGAGGCGAAGAGGGCGGACTGCAGTCGCGTCATGGGCGGTCGCGAGCCATCGCACGAGATTGCCGATGGCATCAGCATGGTGAAAGCGATGGTATATGAGTGCGAGATAGTGTGCAGCAGGATTGCGAACGTTGTGAACGTTGAAAATGTGAGTCTGTGTGGTATGCGACCAGAGTCAAAGAAGATTGCGATGGGATTTGCGCGGCGCACGGGTTTTAAGTCGAGTCTGAGCGGCGCGGTGCGAACAGGTGAAATAGGCTTTTGAGTTTGCAAAGACAGACGGTTTGTTTATATCTGGAAGGTTGCGACACCTGTTTGAGCTGGATCGCGACGGAGAAAGATTGCTGTTGGAGTGTTTCTGGTGGTAGTTTGTACGGGGAGGAGGTTGCGGGTTGCGGGTTGGAAGAAGAAACGGGAAGGGGCGGGTGTTTGGAATAGTTGCGCCTAATAAGAGCGAACAGGACTGCTTTTTGCGACGGGTGGGCAGAGTGGGCAGGCGCTGTAGGCGGGCGTGGGCGTGGCCTGGGATTGGGATTGGGATTGGGATTGGGATTGGGGGGAGTGGGCTCCCAGGACTGGGACTGGGACCAGACCTCACTTGTGGTATGTGGTATGTGGTATGCGTGCTTAGCTGCAGCTGTAGGTACTTGCTTGGGGGCTTCGTAGTGACGAAAACGGGGCGGGAGGGTCTCAATTTAGTGGACCACATGAACAAATCCATTTTCCAACTCGGGGCAATAGTACCTGGCCTCAGTACCTGCCGCCCCGTATGTCTCGCTTGTACCTTCACCTGCTCATCCACCCACTCTGGGCACTCCCGTCACTGATCAAGGCCTCACCACTCACTCTCCAGGTCACTCTTAAAGTGCTCACGTATGTAGCCTGTCTACATACATGTACGTACCGGATCGACCGCTGCTAAAGAGCTTGCTGCTTGCTTGCATCTCCAAGGTGTGGGTGGGCCGTTGAATTGAGGGAGCTGGGAGCTATGCTATAGCACTGACCGCTTGCGCTTGCACTCCCACACCTCAAGACCTCAGACTCTGTCACCCGGTCATGGAACGGTCTTCAATCGTCGTCGTCTTCGTCGCCGGCGGTACCTCGAAATCGTATGTGGTCGTAGGTATCTCGCATCAACCGGTGTTCGCATGGCAGCCATAGGGGGAAGAGGGGGGTTACACACCCTCGTTCAAGTCCTGGCCCGTCCACCGTCACCGTACAAATATCCCAAATCCAAACACCTCTGGTCTGACCCAGCAACTGAGTCACAAGGAAATCACCATTTCCGGGGTCCTCTTTTTTGGGCTCCTCCCAGGCTATCCAAGATCCGTCGCTAAGCTGTCTTGTCAATTTATCCTTCTAGAGACTATCCAGAGAGCCTAAGAAGGATATTGAGTCTAGTACAGAGCCTAGTACTCACACACCGTCTCACTGCGCACACTCGACTCTCTTAGCCTCATCGCGGGCTGTAGTGGTACTGTATCTTGCCTCCTCCCTTGGCCCCAGAAAGAGACTCCTCTATGTATATGCGATATGCCCTGAAAATGGCTACGGGCGGCCCGCAGCTAAACGCCTTGCGATATCTCTTTACCGGGCTGAGGCCGCGCCTTACTCTGCAAGTCCTTGCTCTCGACGGAGCCCCGTGTCTTTGGGCTGTCTCTCGGGACTCGGAAAAGTAGGCACGCAGTACAGTAGGTACACCCAGCAACCAGCACACCACTCCAGCTTTCTGGGCTTCACAAATGTGTAACTTGCGTGGCACACTACGCGCAATCGGCTCAACGTTGCTGCTGTGCTACCTCCGTGCTGGAGGTCCCTCAACGTGCCACATACGTTATTGGTTCACTTGTTAGTGGACTGCGGTCTCGCCCAGGTATCTAGTAGTATCAATCCACCCAGAGGGATGGGTGGCAGCCACACTCCTCGTTCTCGCCCGTCCACATGTACTTGCATGAAGTGTGCCAGCGATGCTGATCGGGGTCATCTGCAACGCCAGCCGTTTTTTGTTTTTTTTCTCCGAAGGTTGCCCATCCGCCAAGAGCGAAACCCTCTGCTGCTTGGGGATCGACTCCGTCATAGTCCATTGAAAGCAACGAGATCTCAGGGCGGATCTTCGATTTCAGCTAAATGCCACACGTTATACCCTCCTTTACGAAAGTCCTGGCAGCAGGGAATTCTCAAGGCTTTTCCCTTGATGTCTTTATCCGAATCTCGTTTATGTTTCAATGCTGTAGGAATACTTTGCCAATTAATAATCGGTTATTCTCTCCCGCTGGCCCCTGCACCCCCAAGAGGAAGCAAGGTGTGGTCATGTGTGAAGCCAAAGTCGGGCTCATGAGGGAAACGTAATCTGCGAGGAACGCTATTACTTCCCAAGGGACTGTTCCAAATTTTGGTCTCATCAGCTGATTTGGGCTTTTGCTTCTTCTTGCTAATCTCCTGGCTCGCGTACGAACATCGCTAAGGACTATTTCTGTCGATACCCCTCACGATGATGCCTCCCAACGCTTGCATTGTGACAGCGGCAGTGTAGCGACTCGGCTAGCAGTTGTCATTGGTGGTTATTTTCCAACACTACGCATAAACTCCTCTTCCAGCTGCAACATTCTTGAAGAAATGGAACTGGCCGTCCTACAAAGACGGTGAAGGAGGGGGTTGCGCAGAATTTGCTCTCAAGCTCGCACCGCACTGCGTCAAGCTGGACGAATTGTGGGCATTCTCTAATGGAGTGAGGTCAGAAAAAGACGCGTTCAACGCGCTTAGTCGCGTTTTAGACGCGACGCGACCGCGTTCTGACCCACCCGCGTCTTATTACGTGCATGAGCCCTCGACCTATGAGACGGCCGGAAACCCACTGGCGGCATCCACCATCCCCGCCCATTGGTCTGCCACATCCATTCCCGTTTCCAGGAGGCCCATAATTTCCCAAACCCCTTCCCATCCCTCTTGCCCCTCCATCGACGATAACGGTCATGTTCTGGTTTCTGCCAGGTAATTAATGGCTGCACCACGCCATGTTCCGTGTCAGTCACACACCATGTGTCATGGTGCATACATAGGTACTCAGGCTGGCTGACTTTACAAACAAACCTCTTTTCTCTACCTCCCTCCCTCCCTCGCGCGCGCGCGGCTTCCAGCTTGGAATGGCAGGAATCCACGATATATGTTTTAACCCAACCTTAGGCTTAGGTTTATGTATGTTCAAGCGCACCCAACCTCCCACCGCCGAGTGAGCTATATGCTCTTGCCTTTCCGGGGTAAGTGTAATCGACACGCTCATGCTGTGTCCCCGTTCCACTGGTATCTATCTACCTAATAGGTTTAGGTAGATTCGGTTCGGAGACCAGCCTTTCGTGTCCCTGGACGTTTGACTCTCTACCAATTCCGGGGACTTTTGAAACTAGCCCGACCATGGCCAGCAGGGGTGTATCGAAGAATGAGCCTCAAGTCCCCCGTAGAGTCGCGGCTGGTATTAGGATTAGGGGACTGGCCTTATGCTCGCTGTTGTGGTGTCGGAGCAATTCCCCGTTATCAAAATAGGCGAACCAGATGACCGTGTGTAGTGGCACGGGCATTGAGCGAGTTTGGTTCTATAGTGTCTGATTATCACACCCTCTCAGCCATCGTACCTGGGCGAGGTGGGTGTGTTCGAAGCCCTGACGCTGGTTGGCGCTCGCTGCACTACGGCAGTTCCGGCAAGCTCGCTTGGTGTCGGACTTGCCTATGCTTAAGCGTGCTCTCTTTCCCCTCCAGTCTTCCAGTCTCAGGGAAACTTGTGTATAAGTCACCATGCATTGCATATTATGGAGGCTGGTCCCCTCAGTAAGTCCGAATCCGATGCGGGGACTCCCTCAACGTGGCAGCACAGAAGTTTCGATAATGCCGCAGATGCCATGATTTAACAGACGGGGATGCGCAGCAGACTGAACGTGGGTTAATGGGCAAACCACGTAGATCACCCGTCTTGCGAATGGAGGCTGCCCACGCGGTCATCTGCTCCTCCCCTGCCCTCTACCCTGTCTGCTCTGCCCCTGCCGATCCGAGATCCATGGGTATGGATGGGAATGGCCGCGCCTGGCCTGATGGGGCCCCGCCAAGCCCTGCCTGGTTGGTGTACCTGGCAAACAACACACAGCGCTTACATGAATCGCCAGTCAACGCTGCCTGTGCTGTCATCGCAGGTAGGTACTACGACGCTGGCGATTAGTCATTGCCAGGCGACCAACAAAAATCGAATCCGTCATCTCGGGAAGGGAGGCGAGTGCCGACGGCTGTTGCCCTCTGGAAGAAAGCTAGTCACACCTTGCGTGCCTTGCACCCCGAGGAGGCTCTTCGCCAGCCAGCCTTTGGTGCTGGGTGGTAGCTCCCGGAAGATGGTCTGCCATGGCTCGTCCCGGTCTGGTTCATCCCGATCATATTGTTTGCATGCCCGCTGCATTCTCTTGCAGTGCGGTACTCGTAGTGTCCTATGCCAACCTGGAGGACAAAGGGGGCTTATATATTGGATGGGCCCTTGGTTACGAGATCTGCGCCGCTCGCTCCTGATGACGGCTACTAACTAGAGCCCCAACTTCCAGTCGCCTAAGTTAATACTGAACTCGGTCTTCTAGAAGGAACTGAGCCCTTCCTGGCCCTTTGGTCAGCCGCAGTCAGTGCGTCGTAGCCGCATACACTACTCTATAACTCCTGGTTAAGGGGGTGGCAAGGCCTCGCCGTCTTTGCGCTAGATTCTGTGGTGATCTGCTCTGCCATTTAATCAACTTCGTCTTCTATACCCAAGTCTCATCGTATAGGAGATGTTCTGCAGCGAGAAACCATCCTCGTTTCAATCTCTGTCGAGATTGCTGGGGATGTACCGCTCTACAACTACAGCCAATGGGTTTTCTTAACAACCTTTGAGGCGATAAATATCTATATGGAATATCATATGTATTACTTGTAATTTATATGCCTTACCAATTGGACATGAAGTACGCATGTAGCCTATCAGTAGTGCAAATATCGTATTCTTTTAGAAGAGGCCTCTTTATACATTTGCTGGTAGTCATAGCATTGAAAACCTCCTCGGCGTCGATGATCTCTTCATCTGACCTCAGCACCGAGGTTTCATGCCCATCAACAGCTTCGTTGTTGTGTGAAGGGGTCGCAAGGGACGACTACCCGGTGTAGTATATAGATGTGTAAAGCTACCCTGCTTCTCATAGGATAGCCACCTATACTACACGCAATTGACCCTCTACCTACTCCTTGATCAGGTTTCAATGCTGTTTACCTTTGACCTACAGCTCGTTTGCCCTCTAAGAGATTACTTGTACCATAGTCTCCCAAGGCAGCACGGGAGATGTTGGTGACTTCGCCGGGGACGATTGTTCTACACAACCCCTTTATTCACCATCAGTTGACCAATTATCTCAATGACAAGTACGCCAGGTCTTCGATTGACTATCCAGTTATTCGGACTGTATGAAAGCATCCCATGTAACTACTCATGGCTGTACATCTAATAGTAAGGGGTGTCCAGTCGCCCGTCATTCAGCATCGATTCAGCTGAGAATCCTTCACCCTTTTTCATTCATCTAAAGAGTGATTCGTCTGGTTGTTCTGATTGTATCGCTACCTATGCATGCTTAGTCTGAAGCTGAACGCTTATCATTCTCTGTAAGGCGACTGTGAGACTGTGATCGATTTGACGACAATCGGTGTGCTATCCGTGATCACCTCAATTGAATAGATTCGACGAACCTCTGCTAGGGAACCCTTTAAATTTGACCTGCTTGGCCTGGAAGCCTTCCCTTCATTTTCTTTTCCCACCCAACATCGAGTCAAGCTGCTTCTATCCGAGATTCAGACCCCAAGATACCGCTCACTGATCTCTACCCAAGACCACTCGGCGATACACTCTTCAACACTGCAGAGTAGTTTACCCGAAACACTCTCCTTCGCACCCGCAGAACGAGGAGATGGTAAGTACACACTCCAGAACCTCGTGGAGTGTAATGATCCTAACCCACCGCACAAGGACAACGCCCAGGGCAGTGGCTCCGCCGGCTCGTGGTCGGGTGCCGCCTCTCGGAGCACCACCCCGGCCCCGGTACCGCACACCCAGTACAGGCTGGTCACATCGAAGAACGCCCTATGTGACATCTGCAACCAGCGCAACAGGCGCACGATGCAGAAGTGCGAGACCTGCAGCCTGACGACCTGCAGCGTCTGCCATGCGCAGGCCCGGTACGACGCCCGGCACAACCTCGCCAATGTGGATATTCCCTGGAGCCGCAACACGGTCTCTCCAGCAAGTGGCGGCAGTGGTCGTCGTCGTTGTCGTGGAGTTGCTCGTCCTCAAGCTCGTTCTGGTCTAGTTCGCCAGGACATCTTTGAGGGCGTTCAGGCCCAGGGCCCTGCGACTCCTGCTCCTTCTCCTGCTCCTGCTTCTGCTATTGCTCCGATAGCTCCAGGCGCTGCAGCCACCGCTGTCTCGGAAGTGGTTGCCAGAGGCTACGAGGAGGCAGTGGGTGAAATCATGATGGTCGGCAACCCTACTGCCACTCCAACCCCCTCGCCCGTCCGGTCCCGCAGCACTGCAGCTCCTCGGTCAGAGATGACAGACGCCTCTGACCACGACGAGCTCTTCCGCGAGTTGTTGCAGGAGTGGAGCGGCAGCCCCATCGTCGCCCGGGTCAGACGGGAAGAAGGCTCCTTGCAGGCCCTCGACATCATAGAGGCGGCGGCGACCATGATGGCCATGGCGCGCGGCGTGCCGTTCAGCACCAACTCTGCCACGTGGCTGCGCCGGATGCGGCAGTACTATAGCACCGCCTAGTACTACCTGGTAAGTCCAAGCTTGATTCATGTTCGGTGAGAAACTCGACTGACTGAAATCTGTTTAGGCAAGAAAAGCGGCAGAACAGGGGCGGAACAAACTTTGGTTATGGGACAACGAATCACTAAGCATTGGTATACACTCATAGCGAATAGCGAACATCGTCAATTTGAGCGTGTCATTTCTCATTAATTTCTATATTCGTGACTTGGCATAATTCGCCGATAAGAAAAAAAGAAAGAAAAAAAAAAACGCCTTTCCATGTCCATGATCATATTCTACCGTAGCCCCCCTCTAATGCTGATTACGAAACGGCTTTTTAGCCGTTGACAACGACACCGCCGTTGCAGTGGATGACCTGGCCACTGAGTGCAGAGCTGTCGGGCGAGGCGAGGAAGACGACACACGACGCGATCTCGCTGGGCTGCGACGGACGTCCCTGGGGCGCGGTGAACTGCTTCTGAGCCTCCTCGTTCATCGTGGCCGGGATCAAGGGCGTCCAGACGGGGCCGGGTGCCACCGCGTTTACGCGAATGCCCTTGTGCACAAACTGGTTGCTCAGGCCCCTCGTGAAAGAGACGATGGCGCCCTTGGTGGAGGTGTAGTCCAGCAGATCAGGGCGGCCAATGTAGGCGTTGATGCTGGCGTTGTTGATGATGGTGCAGCCGGGCCGCATGTGGGGCAAGGCATACTTGGAGATGTAGAAAAAGGGGTGGATGTTGGTGTTGAAGGTGTTCACCCACTGATCCCTGTTGCCAGTGTCAGAATGTGTTGTTGGGCTTGGAAAAGAATGTACGAGATAGGGTTTCGGCTTACTCGGTGAGATCCTTGATATCCGGGACCATCATCTGGAAGGCCATGTTGTTGAAGAGGATGTCGATGCCGCCCATGGCCTTGACGGCCTCGTCGACCACCTTCTGGCAGTTGGCGCGCTCCGACAGATCGGCGGGGAAGAGATGGCACTTCTGGCCGTGGGACTCGACCATCTTCTTGGTCTCCTCAGCGTCCTTCTGCTCATCGGGCAGGTAAGCAATCAGTGAGTCGGCGCCCTCCTGGGCGAAGAGGATGGCGGTGGCGCGGCCAATGCCGGAGTCGCCTCCGGTGATGATGGCGCGCTGGCCCTGCAGCTTGCCGGCGGCCTTGTATTTCTGGAAGCCGCCCTTGTAGTCGGGGAGAGCATCGTACTGCGCCTCGACGGGCAGCTGGCCCTCCTTGCCCGGGAATTCCTGGTCAGTGGGCTTGGGCAGCCAACCGGACTGGAACTGCTCGCCTGATGACATGATGGCTGATTTTAGGGTATAAGTGATTCTTTAGACTGAGGTCTTGGGCTGGAGGTCAGTTGTATGAAATGAGAAAGTAGAGAGCCGAGTGAAAAGAGTTGCAAGGAAAGACGACAGGCGGTTGCTTTTGAGCTCCTGCAGTCATGCAATTCTGTCTGCGATGACTGCAACGATTCTTGTCGATGCTGTACATGGTGATGGGTCCATGACATCACCCCGGCCACCACCACCCGAGCCGCGAACCGCTTTTTGCTGCGTCCCCCAGGACCAGATGCTCCGATCCCATCGCAATCGGCTCGGTGCATACCTATTACAAAGGTATGTATGTACCTATCCATTCCAATGACAGACCCAATGGGTAAGGGTAGTAGGTACAGTAGTAGTACGTGTAGCACCTTCGGAGTTTTGGAATATTTGTTAGTGTTTCTGCACCGGTGACATCAGTAACAAAGGCCCCGCTTCCCCGGCGGTTTCGTCTTGGTCTTCGTGGAGAGGCCGGCAACAGCTCCTCCCACCAGATGCCAAATGCCACTCCAAATCCGCCTTTGGACTTTAGATTTTTAGTTGAGTACTTAATGAATCCATCACTGCCTGCCCACACCACACACTCTCTGTCCCCTCATAGACAGACAATGTGCTCCATGCCGCATGCCCCACGCGCAACCATCAATTGGGGGACTTTCTGTGACAAGCAGGGAACCCCATGCCTGCCACAAATATATTCTTTTCGTCCCTACACTACTTGATGGCTTCACGTTTTTTTTTTTTTCCTTTTTTTTTTTTTTTTTTTTTTTTTTTTGGATGTACCGGAAACGGCCCAGCAGGCCGATGGAACCTCTCAGACGCTTTTAAGCCCATCGTGGCGTCGGTGTCAGCATATGTACATAGAAAGCTGTCTCATATGCACATGGTTCTTGCACCCCCGACGCCTCCCTCAAACTTGTACACGACAATGCACTTGTGTGACCTGTCAGGCAGTGTCGTCTACCACCAACCCACCAACCCACCAACCCACCAAACCACCAGACGTTGTTGTTGGCTGGTTCTGGCTGGCGTCGTATAGTGTCGTATAAGCCTGCCTCCCTTCATTTCGGGACTTTTCAACGGCATGCGGCCTCGATGCCGTGGCCCTATCGTGTGCTTTCCCGCTTGCCGACCCCGGAAAATGGCTCGTTTTACTTTTGTTGCAATTGCCTACCACCCAAGGGCTCGGCTTACGAGCGACCTGTCAGGTCGTGGTGAGGGGGGTTCTGAGGGGGAGCGAGGGAGCTAGGCGAGTGACAACCATCAGGTATCAACAATGCAAGCCAGCATCGTCAGGTCCGTAAGTGGGGCTTCGAAATGTTACAGCTCACAAGGGCCGTTGCAAATCCCGAAGGAAGAACCCTTGGCCAGCGCCGCCTTGCCAATGCACGCTCAGACATTGTTCCTCCCACCGTCCCACGAGGTAAAAGCCAGTGGGGGTTATCTTCCCCGGTGTGGGTGTGGTCCGTTGCTTAACGCACCGACCAAAAGCTCACCATCGTTGGGGGCACAACGAGTTCGGCAACGCAACCTGCCTGTCGCGAGCTGACCGACGAACAACACTTTGTATGTTGTCTTCCACGGTTAATTGGTCTGATTTGCAGTAGTCAGCCGCACTAAATACTGTCAATGCGTGGCGTCTCAGGGTGCCTGGGCCAACCGAGGATTCGGCTATCGTCCTGGGAATCTTGCATACAAGAGATTGGGTTTCCCAGACGCCACACGCTTCCTCCTTCAGGCCAGATCCGGTAGTGATTCTCGGCCATAGGCAGATGCCAGGTAAAGGGGGCACCTGCCATGTGGTGATGGTTGAAGGAATGTTTCGAGTTGTATACGTGCCGGATCGGGAAGCATGTTCGTCGACAGCGGGTGCCGGCTTTGACACGAACCTCGCGAAAAAGCAATGCTCAGGGTAGGATCCGGCTGCTCGGGTTGAGATCTTACATTCACTGCATTTGTTCTGTGAGACCACCATGACTTCTCTGGTTACGGCCGAGGCACCCAGCAAGCATGCGCCGCTTTCACCTCTCTCTTTTTTCTTTTTCTCCAAGAACAGGGGCCCCTGCACACATGATTTGCTTTTTCTTCTCGAGTACTGGTTTGAGCCATGAGAACAACCCTCTTTGCGTTGTATTGCCAGCAATAGTGGCATGATTTTTTTTCCCCTGCAAGAGCGTATGCCGTCTGATGAGTCGATCACAGTCGGGTCGTATCATGAAACGAGTCGTGTAAAACCTTTTGGAAATCCACTGTGATGGCTGGTTGGGCCCGAGGTAAGAGTCAATGAGTATTTTGGGCTCGAAATGGCCCGTAGGAAGAAGAAAGTGAAGCCCGAATAGTGGAAAGCCAGCTGATTGGGTATAGTTATTAGTTTATCAACGCAGCAATCTCTTGGCTCCCCTCGTTTCCACCCTATAGCATGCGTAGGCCACAGAAACGCCAGCAGGGCATCGTTATTGGCTAACACTTCCTCGAAGTGGCTTGGGCACCAGGGGAGTCCAGCGTCGAACCCTGTTTTTTCCCCTTTCTTTCTTCTCTTCCCTACTGCTATCAATGGTTACCTGTATGCAAGGCCATGGGAGGAGAGGTGGAAGGTGACTTCCACACCCTCGTCCGCCAGGCCACAAACACCCCTGCCTGCCCTGATTGATAGACGGCCGTGAAGAAGTTGATTTCTTTTGATTCTGTCAGTGCACATCATCCAAGCCAGGTCAATAAAAATGATGAAATGCAATTTGGAATGGAGCGGCCGCTGATCTTTACTCGCTTAACTTCACACCATGTATAATTCGTGTCATCGTTTCTCTGCCCCGGGAGACGGGCAGGACGGGCAAGACGGCCGCATGCGCAATATAAGTCTAGACGCTCCCAATTTCTGTCCGGCTGCATGATGTGAGTTGATCTCGCTGTGCTGAAGAAAGCTGTTTCTGTGTGTATTGCTTTTGCAGGTCGATGTTGGCCTACATACCGATTTAATAGCGCGTTTCCTCGCATTGCACTACTGTGTGCATCATATGGTGCTGGCATCCCCATCAAACCTCTTCAGTTTTTGCCCGAGATGGCGCCTAGAACGCTGGGTTACGATGTCAACCCGGCCGGGACGCGGTTCTTCATCGTCCAGACCTTTGCTCTTGTGCTAGCGACCCTGGCTTGCTGCCTGAGGATGTATGTCAGGGTCTTCATGGTGCGGAAGATCCTAATGGAGGACTGGATGATGTTGGCCGCCGTTGTAAGTTCCGTTGATCTCCCCCCTTTTCTTGCCAGCGCCACACAGCTAAGCACCGCTCTCGCAGCTGATATATATGCCAACCTCCATCATCATACTCCACAGCATCGCCCTCGGCGGCACCGGGCTGCATACGACACAGCTCACGCAGCAGGGCATCCTCGTTGCTTTGCGAGCCTGGTATCTGGGCGAGGTCCTGTATGTCCCGACGGCTACGCTCATCCGGATGTCGATTGCGCTCTTTCTCCTCCGCATAGCCGTCAAGCCCTGGCATGTCTGGACAATCCGCGCCAACGTCGTGGTGATCATGGTCCTCAACATTGGGTACTTCTTCAGTATGTCCTAGTCATTGTTTTCCAGCCAATGTTCTCAACTGACAGTATGATGACGCAGTCATGGTCGTGCAATGCACGCCGCCGTCCTTCTTCTGGGAAGGCCCCGCCCGCGTCCCCGGCGCCCAGGGCTCCTGCATCAACAAGGCCATCGTGCCCATCTCCACCATCCTCCACAGCGTCCTGAGCGCCGTCTCCGATTGGATTTTGGCCTTGCTGCCCGTTGCGATGCTGTGGAACGTGCAGATCAACCTCCGGACCAAGATCAGTGTTGCCGTACTTCTGAGCACCGGCCTGGTGTAAGTTGACGTGCCATTTGCTCCTTGCCTCGTATATTCGACACGTTCACTGACGAGATTGAATCGATATATAGTGCTGGTATTGCGCTGATACTGAGAGCAGCCTACGTGAAGGAGATTGCCATATCTGCCGACTTTCTTCACGATACTGTGTAAGTGAATACTCAAAAAAGACTGGAATGGCTGCTTGATCGACATACTGGATCTTTGAGCCACGCAAGATATACCTGCTATATCTCACTGGCACGTAACCTGCTAACAATGAGGGGCATTATAGCGACGTCGCCATGTGGTCCGTCCTGGAACCGGCGCTTGGCATAATAGCCGGGTGCATCGCCACGTTGCGGCCGCTCTTCAAAAACTTCGGCTTGAGCGGTCTCAGACGCTCGAAAAAGTACAGCACCAGCAGCAACAAGAAGCAGAGCCACAGCGGCGGTAGCAGTACCGGCGGCGTCGGCGTCGGTGGTGGTGCGAGCAGGCGGCTGACGCGGCCCAGCAACGGCCACCATTACCAGAACCGCAACATGCTGCGGCTGGAAGACAGCGAGGACGAACAAGACGAGGAGATCGTCGTCGATGATGAGGACCACCACGGCCCCGACCTGGACCTCGAGCTCTCGCCCACTCGCCGGAGCAAGACAGGGGCGGCAGCGGCAGCGACGGCGGCGATGACGATGGCGGCGGACCTATCCGGCAGGAGGGGGTCCGAGATCAAGCTCAACCAACCGCGCTCCCCGACCTTTGGTAGCACCGGGGACCAGCAATGGGAGATCGAAAGCGTGCCGCAGCCGCTACGAGCCCACCGCGTGAGATCACCGGCTCCCGACGGCATCAATGTACGTACGACCTTCGACGTGTCGTCGTCGTCGCCTTCACAACAACAGCAACAGCTACAACAACAACAACAACAACAACAACAACAACAACAACAACAACAACAACAACAACAACACCACCACCACCACCACCACCACCACCAAATGGCGGCGTATGCCGAGACTGCATCGAATACGTCCTCGTCATCGCGAGACCTGCCACTTCAGGGGTCGGCGCTTTCGCCACCACCGCCGGTGGCATCTCCGTCGACAACGACACGCCACTGATGATGGCAATGCGTGTTTCATGGGTATATGTATTTGTATGATGGATAATTCGAATGGTCTGGCCTTTTGAGATGGCGGGTTTTGTGTGATCTAGAGCTTGGAGTTCAAGGAGTTCTGTTGCTGTTGGGTCCTTTTCCCAAAGACTGATTTTCTTGAGATACCTTGGTACGTTTGATGGTGTAGGGATACGGTTAACATCTTGAGGCCTGGGAAGCAAATCATTGGACTTGTCCTATTACAAGAGGCCTAGGGAGATTGTGACGTTCCAACCGTAATGAACCGATATTCCATTATTTACGTTTGCCGGCCTAAATGAGCTATAGTCTTCCCCTTTTCAAGTTCGTACCACGGAAAGGGCCACGCTAGCTGGAGGCCGCATTTGACCTGCGAAACGCCGGCGAGTGAACGGGGACTGTAGGCTAACGTAGACGAGCCATAAGCTTGCTGTCTCTGTATCATGGTTTGATGAAATGCCTATAACCGGGGGTTTGGGGGATGGAGCAAGGCTTTGGACCGATGTGCCTAACGACATGATGAAGTATGGTACAATCTTGGTGTTCAATTAGAGACTTCGCCAGAAGCCCCGTGTGCTTCTTACAGGCCGAGTCTATCTGACATACAAGCGGATACTCGAATACCCGCGTTTCTGGACCCTCGGAGGAGATGCTAGCCGTGCTCACCGCAAATCGGCAAGACGAGGCCTCTCCCTCCCTCTCCTCTTCTTGGTTTGGACATAGTAAATACAAGCCCGGCCCCTCATCGGGACATTGGGTGTCCGGCTCTTCCATCTAGGACCGATCTTACAGACGCCCGCAACCGCTCCGCATTCGAAGTCCGCACTCGGGTGGCAGCTCGGGGTGTAGCCCAAGACTCGCGTCTGAGCTGATTTGTAGCATATGTGCCGATGCCGATGCCGATGCCGATGCCGGCGCTGTTGCGCCTGCGTTGCCGTCGTCACCGCATGCACCGCGCGCAGGGAAATAAACAACGCAAAACAACCTGAACGCCCAACCCGCGCGATTTAAATATCTCTCTCCCCCTCTTTCTCTTTCTATGGTTCTCCTGTCGTAGCAGCAGTGACGCCTCTCTCTTACAATGCGATCGCGCCCCTTCGGCTTTCGCGGACATGGAGCATGCCCTGAAGGCCGCAGAATACGAGGAAGCCCTGTTGATACGCGCAATCAGTTAGCAATCATCCGCGCCCGGCTATCCACCCTTCGGCTGTGCCTGTGCCGTCGCGAGAACCTACAATGTAAACAAAGACGGCGGTGAATATAGTGCCCGCTACGGCCGGGCCGTCCACCGGGTCGTCGGCGTGGCCAGTGAGCGAGTGGTGCTTCGAGCGGAAGAGGCCGCCGATGACGGACAGGATGATGATGGCGAATGCGGAGATGACGGTGCTACAGAATACGATGCCCAGTTAGCTTCCTGCCCTCAAGCTTGCCTGGCGCGGTGCAGACGGAGATGGAGATGGGCGGGTGGGAGAGAGCTCACCAAGACCAGGCCTGCATGGACGACACGACGGGCTTCATTTTGGCGGAAGGTGAGACCGGAACTGGGCCCCGTTGATCTAAAATTCGAAACCGGCGATTGATGAGGACTGTAGTGGGAGGAATACGAGGGTTGGCAAAGTCGGCAGAGATATGCTGGGTCGTGAGTCGGATGGGTTGCCGAAATTCAAGATTCCGTCGAGTGTTTTAGTTGGTTGAGTTTAGAGAGCTTCTCCGGAGTCTAGATGTCGTCGTTGACGATCCACTGTTTTCCGGGCCCTTGCCTTGGCCTGGAGTTTGGGGGGAGCTTGCTGCCTGCGCTGAGGCTGCTGGCTGCATGGCGTGGGTTGCGTGGTGCTAGTGGTCCAAGCTCGAGCTTAGAGGCCAAGACGGAAACCACTCAACTACGACTTCCATTTAGGTTCCGAGACCGAGACAATATCAAACCCGATCTCTCCCACAATTCAAGTCCAACGTCCACGATCACAGTCGCATACGGAGATATATACCCGTGACAATATCGGCATATGGCGCAGTGGTGAGTGGTCTCTTTCGGAGCATTCTCTGGCCCGTCGCTGTTTGCAGCGAATATGGACCGAACACTGGCAGCCAACATGCACCTTTGACTGCCAGTCTCACATCGCCCTACCGTCCGTAGACCAGTTTCTGCTCCTCAGATGCACTGAGCTGCGACCTACATGTACAGTAGGAAGGGGCCTCCCAAACCGGAGACCAAACAGGTAGTTGGTTGCGATGCAGGCCTCTGCGTGGAGGTGAACGCAGTGTCTGACTCGGCGCACTTGCTACATGTACGACACGTTGTCTAACCGTTGAACGTCGACCTTAGGATGCAGGCCGGGACAGGAGAAATCTAATCGCATATTGCCCAGCCTGCCTGTCCAATGAAGATAGGCATAACCAGGACGGATAGATGTAGATGCAGATGTAGATTGTTACCCAGCCCCCTTGCCTCAACTTTGCACGGATGCAACCTGGGTATAGGCTTTCCAGCCACGTCAAGACCGACTGCAGACCAGAGACTACACTAACTAAGATACTGGCAATATCCAATAGTGCGCTGGCCAAAGCAAGTGGAAGTATATGCAAATAAGTTGGGCTAGTTGTCAGTCGCATCCAACCCCCTCGTATTCTGCTGGGCAGATGCATCCATGAATCATCATCCACGCCCAGTGCTGAGTGTCTTCTTGGTAAGCCCAACGATATAACCGCGCCGAGCCGCATCGACCTGGTCAATGCGAGTCAAGATCAGCTGGAACCACAGCGCCGTTACTCGCGGCTGCATGGCCAAGGGAGAGGGAGAAGCGTCGGGATTGGCTCGGGTTTCAAGAGCGAGAGCATATCCGATAGGGCTGTTTGGCCCAAGAGAGATCATCACACATCACGACTTCCTCCTCATCGTCCTGGCCGGGGTTCCCGGCCTTATTGCGATTTAACGACAATGAAGATGTGCTATGCTAAGAAGAGCAATAATTCGAGGCTCAGGTGGCAGCAGCACATGAAGGATGGGCCTGGTCAGCGGCAAAGTCAAAGAGTGTGTCCGACCTTTGTCGAAACATGGTCTAATAATAAGCATCACTGTCAGTCGAGCTTGAAGGAACATCTGTAAGAGTGGTCGTTCCCAAATTGCGTCGTGGCACAAGCTCCCGCTTTCTGCATCTCCAAGAGAGACATGGAGAAGGGCGGCAAAGTGACACACGGGATTGGAGAATGCCAAAGTGGGCGTTGGGGGCCAATCCACCATCAATACAACATGGAGAGATCCTCTGCATCCATCTCCATCCAGCTTACTACATTATGTATGTAGCTATCTGGAGATATGCATATCCTTTACGTACTACAAGGAGAACGTCGTGGAAGGGTAGGGCCCGAGGCTCTGGGCAAGAAACAAATGCGCCAAAACAAAACTTTGGTCGCTAATGATTGGCGAGCAGTGGTGGAAACAAGGTGGCTGTGAGTGGGCAGTCTGCTTTAGAAGCCAGGGGTCTGGCCTGCCAGTGTGGGTTCGATGTTGCTAATGATAGGTACGGGATCTTGGTTGGGATGCTGGTTGCGGGCTGAGCTGTTAGTCACCTGCAGAGCTGCAGTGGGCGCCAACACACGTTCTACCCCGTACTGCCGCTATACTGTACATAGGCGGCGCTGAAACCCGAGAAAGGTAGTTCGCCAATACGCAAAGTCAGTCGCCTTAGAAAGAAGCTTGACAGCTTGTCGTTCTCTCTCTCTCTCTCTCTCTCTCTCTCTCTCTCTCTCTCTCTCTCTCTCGGTATACCCGGCAAGACTTGGGGCTCAGACCTCTTAGCTGTCATCCCCTTACCTGACACATCGTGTGCAGATATATTTCCTATACCCCTGCTCCTGGGCGATCCTTTCTTCTGATCCTATCAGAGATCCTGCTTGTTTCAAGAAGGAAGCTGGCGGTATAACGGCATTGAAGTACTGCCTTAAATTAGGTAAGGTGGTGGGGAGAGAGAAGAGAGGCTAGTTGTCCAGTCGTTATTCCGGTAACCAACCACCATGCTACCTTGTATTACGGCAGTGGTAGTTGCTTGGGCTTTTTATCCGAGATTGATAAGATGCATACAACTGCTTGGCCAACCCCAATTAGATTGATGTCATTTTACTTCATCTACTGCGACTCAGGCTGGCGTCTTTCACGGGTTTCTTGTCTTGTTGATTGGACTGGAACCAGGAGGAGGAGGCCGGAGGAGGGGCTTACAGGGGGTTCCACTAGGTAAGGTTGACTAGCCGAGAAGGGGTACCTGGCTGGTGCTCAGCTAGGTACCTAAGTAGGTCAATCCATCAAAAATGTATCTCCTAATTATCCGCCCAAGTTTTGGTGGCCGTCTGGCCTGTGTACTCCGCGTAGCCGGCAGTGCGCATATGTGCAAGTCGATCACAACCTCAAGCAGCCACGGTTCCTCGTTCGCTAGGTTGTTAGCCACAAAGGGCTTAGTCGAGGAACAGCGGCAAACAAAGTGAAACATTCTAATATAAACAAAGAAGGAGAGCTGAGAGTACACGCAGACAAGGACGTACAGATGTCATGAAGTACCGTCCGTCAATTCAATCGTATCTCGCACCTGGGCTGTAAGGATACCTAGCATTTCTACTGCGTAGATACATATATAGTGAGAGTATATTGCTGGATGGGAGAGAAGGGGCCAGGGAAGACGGCTGGCAGGGTCTGAAGTCTGCGAACATTGAATGGAGGGAGGTACTAAGCTTTTCTTGGCACAGAAAGTCGTCCCAATTACAGTATCCGTACGAATGAGAAAATGATTTATCCTGAACGGCGGCAATCCGCAAGCCCCCTTCTTTTGTTTGTGTGAGTGTGCGTGCGTGCGTGCGTGCTGCGCCCATCCCATCCCGTCCCATTCCACTCCTAAAAGCAGCTCAGCTGTTTGATGATGCAAGGTTCCATCATGTTTAATATAGCCACGCAGGAGCCAGGGCCTTCTCCGCATCGCTCTTAGAGTGAACCAGTCGCGTGGATGTTGGCACTTGGTTACTCGCCTAGGGGGTTAGCTCCTCCGGGCGCCATGCTTTTCTTTATCCTCCAGTCGGTTGGTTTGTTTGTTTGTTTGTTGGTTGGCTGGTCTTAGCTTTGGTCTTGGTCTTGGCCCTGCTCGTCGTCCAGTCTCATTCCCAGGGGAGGTACATCCAACATGTACGTTGTACCTTTACCTCCGGGCTCCCAGCAGGGAGGAGCAAAGTTGCAAAGGTATGTAGGTGCGAATGATCCATTCAATGCGACTGATATAAGGCTCGGTGCTTGCCCACCTTGCCTTCTTCTGTTGCGCCTTCTCCCACTCCGCTGCCGCCTTCCCACCGCCACCGTGAGATTTCCTCGTGAACCCCTCGCTCCCGTGCATCCGGCTTAAACTCCAAGGTCCAACAAAGCAAAGCAAAGAAAAGCAAAGCAGTCCCTTTCTC
This sequence comes from Apiospora marii, assembly GCF_038362585.1. Classification (NCBI taxonomy): domain Eukaryota; kingdom Fungi; phylum Ascomycota; class Sordariomycetes; order Amphisphaeriales; family Apiosporaceae; genus Apiospora; species Apiospora marii. The sequence goes on along the minus strand of NW_027117375.1, from coordinate 1,901,093 downwards.
TCAAGCAACAAGCACCTGCGCCTCCGGCCTCTGTCCGCACAAGGCCTTTTTGTCTTCTCCGTCCTGCCTTGCCGCACAAATACGCACCTACATCTTAACTTGTGTGACCGCAGTCCAGTCGGATACAGCCTCAAGGATTTCCCGGCCATCCATTTCTAATCAGCAATCGCTTTTCGATCCACGCTTTTCACCATGCATTCGTTCGGTATTCTCTCCACCATGGCCCTCGGCCTTGCCCTCGTCAACGCCGACGGCATCAAGACCGGCGTAAGTGCTACCTTTCACCTTTGTACCACTAGATCTTACTGACAGGTTTCTCCCTCGTATAGGATCTGGGCAATGCCACAGCCGTTACCGACAACCCAGTTGGAGTCTCGGCCGCTGGAACCCTGCCGGACAAGGCCTTCTTCACTGCCGGCTCCCTGACCGGCAACGTCAAGGGCTCTGTCTCGGTCAAGTCCAGCCCCGACGGTATTGGCGTCGTCTACACCGTCAAGTTCTCCAACCTCCCCAAGGAGGGCGGACCTTTCCGTATGTCAACTGGATGCCATCCTCACCTACGTGATTCTGCCTACTAACTATTCTCAGCCTATCACATCCACGAGAAGAAGGTTCCCGATGATGGAAACTGCACCTCGACCGGCGCGCACCTGGACCCTACCATCCGCGGCGAGACACCTGTCTGTGACAAGACGTACCCTCAGACTTGCCAGGTTGGTGATCTGAGCGGCAAGTACGGCGCCATCACTTCCGACCCCTTCGAGGCGACGTACACGGACATCTTCGGCTCAATGAACAGCGGCTCCAACGCCTCCATCCCCGACCGCAGCTTCGTTGTTCACTTCTCGAACAAGACTCGCATCTCGTGTGCCAACTTCCAAGTTAGCGCGTCACCCTCGTCACCTTCGGGCACGCCTGGCCTCAACAGCACGCCTACTACTGCGCCTACTGCTACGCCTCCCGTCGTCACGGCTGGAGCAAACGTTCTCCAGGGCGCCGCTTTCGCCCAGCCAGCCTTCTTGGCCCTTTTCGGCCTTTTCTTTGCCTTCTAGTGGTTGGTTGAGTGAATGAAAATAGGGGGGGAAGGGGGGATAAAATAATCATTTGTAAATCGCCCTGCATGAGGGGATCATGGGTTGTTCCCTTCACTGCATGCAATATTGGGCATGGCGTTCCGGGGTTTGGGGGGCCCGTTTGGTAGGGCCACCGTTGCATTGTTGCACGTTTGGGAGATAGATACCCTTGAACTGAGGAGACGGCTGCGCTTGACTTTGGTCACGGTCGGTGGCACACAGACAGCAACCGAAAAGACATCATTCTGCCTTGGCACTTTTTGCATTTTGGCGTGTTCCGGGAGTGGTGATAAGACGAGCCATGGGCTTGCCATTTTCTAAAAGTGCCGAGTACGGTATGCGCGCGACGTCGTAAGAGCATTTACCCAGATTGAAACCCAACGATCTAGTATGGGCTGCAAAGGCCCTTATCCGACATGCTGTGTAAGTAAGCATGCACGCAGTTCAGTCAGCACTTTATGAGAACCAGTCGAAGCATCCACTACTGGACTCGCTAAACCTCAGTGCAGCGAAAATTGGCCATCTTGGGCGATGAGGTCTCAAAAGGGGTATTTGGAGACGAAAATCTCAATCCCCGGGCCAAGGTGAAAACCCCCAACGGCAAATCTTGCTGGACTGGTATGTGCGAGCGAGCAATGTCCGTCACGGGCACGGCATGCCTCAATGGTGAAGGATCAACGCTGGTGGCTGATGACGAGCGCTAGTGTGATGATGGTTCACGATAGGCGCTGGAAGCTTCTGTGACAGGACCGTGATGGGCATTAATAAGATGAATGCTGGGCATGCGCGATGGTGCCATTTTGCTGGGTTCAGCCGCCGCTATATGCGTGGCACCCCCATGATCGACTGCATTAGTGAGCTGATCATTCAGCCATTCAAGAAATATTTGGCTCAATCCCTCTGGCTCGCGCAAGTCATCATGAGTATTGGTATGCTTATTAATTTGGCTAGGAGGATGTTGAGGTTGAGTAGGGGTAATTTATTGATTCAATACTACCTGCCAGGCAGACGACCGACCCCGTTGTCTCCACAAGACATGCCTACCTACATACATACTAACGTTTACGTATCTTTCAGGTGAGGGAGGCTTGCATCGTATAACGTACCCTTGCATCAGTGGTCGATTGCCCAAGTGTTTATCTCCATACGCACCTATTGCTGATTCGAAAGAAAGAGGCATGTTCCGACACAGTCTTTAACATGTTTCCTTGGAGTCTCGAGAGTAGGTATCGAGCCTCTGATGGAAAATAGTGATATCGATTTATTCCTTTTTCCGCCTAGAGCTTGGCTGTCAGCTGACAGCTGACCCTGCATCACATTTCTCGAGAACGTTATTGGACGGGCCGGCACCAGCCAAGGAATTTCTTGGGGCAGTTTGAGGTTGCACCACAACACCATCTGGGGCTGCATGGGCAAGACGTCTGCATACCAACACGCCTCCGCCACTGACCAGTCAAACCACGTCGTCCTGTCCCGAGAAGGAATCGTTACCTGGAATCAATATCCTCCGCCTGGGTAGTGACGTCCCGCTAGTCTCCATCACGACCCTATTGGGGCTCATCACTCACCGCACTCCCTCTTGCGTCGAGGAACCCCAGACACCCTTTCGGAAACCGGGGGAAGGCAGGCAACCTCGGAGTCAGCGGTTCCTGATCGTTACCTCACTGTCTCATCTGTAGAACATACGGAGCAGCAGTTTTGGTTTCGAGACATACAGGATTTGGGCGTTGCCGGCCCAGATAACGGCCCCCATGTGTCGGCTCGGCAGAGGTTCTATTGAAAAGCAAGGGATGTAGCAAACCGCAGGCATCCAAAGGAAGATGCCACCGTTGGGCGGCCACGCCGCATTTTGCGGATCTGACTGATTCTGGTCGATGAATCAACGGCAGTCAGCGCTGGCGACTTGGGAAGGCGCGAGCTGACCAACCTAGGCAGCCTTATACATCCCATTTTCGAATAGATAGGGCTTGCCAACATTCCGGGAGGGCGAGTCCCGGGATGGGCCTAGTCGCCATCCGATGTAACCGGTGCAGACTGGCCACTTGTAGCCAATACCATCCTCGAAAGCAAGCTAGTCAGTCCCCCATCACACTCTGTGTGAGCACATATGGGGTGATCTTATCTTCCTTGGGCGGTGCCAGGGCGACAGCTATCTGGAGAGAGGCAAGACTGTCTCGTGGGGGAGGCCTGTTGCGTAGGATGAGACTTTTGAGTTTTGGCCAGTCACCTGAGCTTCATTCAGCACGCAGACCAGACGATGCATGTTTTTACGACTCTACCGGCCCCCCCTTACTACCCTCCCATGTGTCTAAGCGGCAAACCTACATTCCCGGTTAACTCAGATAGTCTCGCGGGGAGGAGCGAATCCATACCTCTTTCGAAAGATGTGACCTACCCAGAGGATGCACCGATATGCATGACCGGTCAGGACTACGGCTGCAGTGTGGGCAACAGCCATGGGCACGAGAGGGTGTGCAGCAGCCCATATATTCCATACTTTTTGGTTGTATCAAGAAGTCGGAAGTTCAGCCGCGCCCAGGAATGAACATGATGACCAAGAAGTGTTGTGGTCATATCATATTCTCTATATATACTCGGGTTTTATACGGCCTGTGCAGGCACGTGGGACATCGTAATCCATCAGCAGCCGTCTTTCTATATCAGCTCAGCGCGTCTCCTCGAACCAGGTTGACACTTTCTCGTCCTATTGGTATAATCCCTTCTCCGTGTGATCTACTATATTTTCCGGACTGCTATCCACCACCCAGTCGTATCATGGAGAACGAATATAACCAGGCCGTCGAGGCCATACGACCCCTGGAGTATCCCCATATGAACGATGGTAGGTAAGCAGCACGCATGACATGGCCTGAATAGAGTGCTGACTGCATTATACCACCAGGCATCTACCTCGACCACAGTGGTGCGACCATCTATGCGAAGTCGGCGGTCGAGGGTTTCACCCGGAAGATGCTGTCCAACCTATATGGGAACCCCCACTCGGAGAACTCGCCGGCGAGGTTGTCAGGAGACAACGTCGACCAGATCCGAGAAAAGACACTAGAGTTTCTCGGCGCCGACCCGGACCACTTTGATCTTGTTTTCGTGGCCAACGCAACGGCCGCCATCAAGCTCGTCGCCGACTCCTTTCGCGATCTGGCGGAGAAGACCAAGTCCGGCCGTTTTTGGTACGGCTTCCACAAGGACGCCCACACCAGCCTCGTCGGGGTCAGGGAACTCGCCTATGGGCATCACCACTGCTTCGGGAGCGACTACGAGGTCGAAGAATGGCTCCAGTCCCCAAGTAGCGCCTTGGCCGGCCGGCACAGTCCCAACGACCTTGGCTTGTTTGCTTATCCCGGCCAGTCCAACATGACCGGACGGCGACTTCCGTCTTCTTGGTGTGGGAGAATTCGGCAGTCGGACACTCTCCAGAACTGCTGTAAGCATCCCCTGATGGAAATATACCAACACATAATTACTTTGTGTATATACACACACACACAGACAGACTGGTAACTAAGTAACACGATGACAGACACACTTTACGATGCTGCCGCTTTGGCCATGACTAGTCCCATGGGCCGCGTCTTTGGAGTCCCGGATCAGGCCCCCGACTTCACATGCCTCTCGCTGTACAAGATCTTTGGGTTCCCCGACCTCGGCGCACTTGTGGTCCGCAAGGCCTCCGGTCACATCTTAACGCTCCGGAAGTACTTTGGCGGCGGCACCGTCACCATGATCAGCACGCTGAGCGACCCGTGGCACAAGAGCAAGGGCCTGCAAGCCCCCAAGTACCACATCCACGACGGGCTCGAGGACGGGACCTTGCCGTTCCACAGCATCCTCGCGCTGGGGGAAGCCATCGAGGTGCACAAGAGACTGTACGGCTCCATGGCAACGGTATCCAGGCACACGTCCTATCTCCTCGCCCGGCTCTACCGGGGCCTCTTGGAGCTCCGCCATCCGAACGGGAGAGCCGCCTGCTGCATCTACAACGAGAACCGCGGCTCCGCGGCCTTTGAGGACCCCAAGACGCAGGGATCGGTGATTGCGTTCAACGTGATCAAGGCCGACGGGCAGCATATACCGTATGCGGAAGTCGAGAAGTCGGCGAATGCAGCGGGAGTATATATCAGATCAGGAGGTATTACAACAACTTGTCCAAGTAGGCAACTTTGATGCTAATAATGGTGTTCGCAGGTGTCTGCAATCCAGGTGGCATCTTCACTTCTCTCGGGTACGAACCTTGGATGATCGATCGAGCGCTCTCGGCGGGGCATCACTGCGGATCTCAAGGCATTGCCATCATCCACGGTCTTCCCACCGGGTACGTGTATCCACATTATACTGTTTGACCATGCTCGAAGTGCGTCGCATTCTGTTCTGCTAACCTTGACGACCAACACCAGAATTGTGCGAGTCAGCGTAGGTGCCATGACGACGAGGAAGGAGATCGATACCTTCCTGGACTTCATGCGGGCGAACTTCCTGATCAACAGCAACGAGTCCGAAAGCGAATCAACCGCCGCCGCAGCCAAGGTGTCGTCGTCCACACTTTACGCGCCATCGTCGGCGGATATCGAGACTATGATGGCGCTCGACCTGCCGCCGGCGGACCTGGCGGGCAAGTATTTTGCAGATGTCCGGGAGCTGCCGCGACCCGGGCCGCGCTCGCTGAAGCATAATCCGAGGATGACTTCGTGTCCCGTCGTACCGCTGTCATCCTTTCCAGGGTCGATTCGGGCGGGCATCTGATGGGTGACTTCCGGGATGGATATATATACCTTTGTATGAGATAGATGTCGGGTACTCGGTAGGAAAGAAGAACAGACAATGTGTTGTAACAAGCCGAGAAGGGCCGGGAAGATCGCGAATATATCGGGTACGACGGGTTCGTACATGACTTGAGTACTCAAAATAGGTATCGACATGGAAGGGCAGCATTGGACAGCCGGAATCTGTGGATGGATGACAACATTGAGCCCCTTCGCCATTATTGGGGATATTATATGTATGGTACACAAATGAAGATTCATATACTGATAGAAGTTATTCAGAGCCTCAAATGCAGACAACAGGAGCCCATCTCCCCGTGGCCCGTATCCCCATCTCCTTTGCACGACTGCCAGCCCTCCGTATTCGTCGCACTGCCCATGAATCTTAGTCTGCGCGTGCAGTCCGCGGTGCAATGACCAGCACCGTACCGGGCACCCACCTTGTTGCCGGGAAATCTGGCTATACCCCTGTGGCATTGTGGTCGGTGTTGTCGGAGCAGAGTACGTTCCTTGCGGCATGAAAAAGATCCAGAAAAGAATGTAGGGGGGTTAAGAGGCTGGCTGGCCCACAGGTTGCAGGCAGACTGTGTCTAGAGAGCTTGGTCATGGTGTCGTTCGCCAAAACTAGATAGGTTCTGGTTCGACTAGTGGAATGTTCGAGTGCATCTTAGGGGAAGGGGGGTGTTTCTGAAAACCGTTGAGGGACTACTTACTCACTTGTGCTACATAAGTTCACATCTACATCCAAGATGGGGGCGTGTGTCCAGAATTTCCGGGGCATCCCTGCAGGGAGGTACGTCCATGTCACAGATCTCGAGCCTTTTTCGCATTTCCTATGTCTCAATATATCGGTATTATCATATTGAGCTCTGGCTATCGCCGGCTCCCTTGCAGGTCGCCTCTCTGTTACGTATGAGGGAGGCCCACGTAGTCGCGGTAGCTGCATCAAGAGGTGCCGTTGCTGTTGCTGTTGCTGTTGCTGTTGTATAAAGCTTCGAGCATTTTTGGAAACAAACAAGAAAGCAAGATCGACGTAGCCCGCATTGCATATTGACGTAGCTAGCATCTTCTAGAAGATGATTCGAAGAACACGGAGATGGGCTGTTTGAGTACCTACATGTTGACCGCTGTCAGAGTCTCCTTCTGCAGTTGCCATTGGCGATTGCCAGAGTCAGGGGAGGTAGAAGTAGCAGCAACAGCCCCGGGGACCATGACCCGTATGCGGGCTTCGACAGCGGTCTGGACGTACTGGCTGAAATCGAGCGTTGCGGTCTCACCTGGGGGAACACCGACGTGATCCCTATTAGCTGGTTTGAGTTTTTATCGACTGGCGCAGGGTAATTGGGTCCTGTCTCTCGTCTTGGGGCGTCGTCTCACATCTGGACTGGCGCGTAATGGCATCCGGGGGCTTTGGCAGGCCCACAATCCGGGTTATGGCTCCATCTCAGGTCACAATCGATGAGACACGGGATTACCTGCAGACATACGCACCCGGTCAGTGCACCGGTGAGAGCGAGACCAACATCTTGGTCGAAAAGCATTGGCGGTGTGAGTCGCGGTCGGTGGGTAATTGGGGGTTCGAGACATAGCAGTCTCAGGGGCACAGACAAATGCTACGTTTCTTGCAGGTGTTGATCGAAAGGACTCGCCCGCAGAGGCTCGTCATCACATGCTCCGAGGTGCTGCTGGCCTATCAAATGGGTGCTGTGGACTTTGTTTGGCAAGGCATCAAAATCAGAGCCTTGCAGTCGCCCTTGCTTATTTGTATACAGAGGCCTCACCCCCGTCTGACTGCGAGTAGCCGAAGGATCGCTGCGAGGGTCTGGGCGAGCAAGCCTGCATACATACATATATGCACAAGCCTCTTTGCAACATGGACGTTTGGACTTGCGGACTCTGTCGAGGCGAGCTGAATGCCCCCAGATCATTTCTCTTTCGGGAGTTTAGCTTTTCCAGGCTGGAATAATAAAGTGCATACTTAGGCAGCAGCAGTATCTGTACGCAGACCTGCGTAGGACATCATGGCAATACCGGCACAAATTACACCCTGACTTGATCGAATGAGACGAAAGTCATGTGTCTGCTAAGAATGTTGATGATAACTCATAATGATATATTGAAGAGTCCGAGCTGACATATGCGGGAAGCGCTGCAGGTCTTACCTCGTCTAGCAAACATCGCTCCACGTTGCTGCCGCTCGAAAAGATCGCCTTGGGTACCCGGGCAAGATTCGCGGGAGGCGCCGTGTGCCCACGTCACTCAGGCAGCTGGAGGGAGGCAAGTCTGGCTCGCGAAGGCCCTGCCAGCCCGCCGTCATCCATCTGCCTGTTTCCTCCTGCCTCTTTCTCTCCAAGTCCGAACGGAACCGAGTACGGCGATTCAGAACGTGGTTTACGTCATCAATCTACCAGCAGAATAACATCGGAACTACGGCATCGTGTGTGCAATTTGGAAGGGCCGGTTCTTCTTCTTGCTTACCCAGCTGAGGCCATGGTTCCTTGGGCATTCGCTTTGGGTTTCGGACGATTGGAGACCGCAGGATTGGCAATCTAGCCAAATACCGTGGTTTCCGCGAGGAACAGGAGCCTGACTGCGGTGGTGCAGAGTGATGGACAGCCACCAGCTGCAAACAGATGCTGTAGATCATATAGCGATCGTGTCTCCAAACTACCACTTCTTTGATTTGTTCCGGCAATCCAAATAGGCTTATTAGCATTCGGTGAGCCGCAAGTCCAACCGGCCAGTTCCATATAAACAAGAGACACATGGGACGAACCAAATGTAGCAAACTAAATGAATCTACACCACCTCCCGTTCATATTGCTCAGATATACGGGCGGATCGACTTCCCGACAGGCCCAGCCCCCACGCCAGGTTCATCCCATTGCTGACCTTGGAGAAACGACGTGTCGCATCCTTCCAAGCTAGACATGTACTAGCCAAACATATGACAACATTGCTAGCTTGGGTTTCGACATTGTCGGAGGACAAGAAACCATTTGACAGTTCCTTGCGTGAGGACCCAATCCCTCATGACGTGGCCTGTCTCCCCTGGGACGCAGGACGAGAAGGGCGCGGAACGGTCAAGAATTTCACCGAATACAAGGAGGACCGGTCAAGCGCAGAAGTGTGTGTGTGTGTGTGTGTGTGTGTGTCCCAGTCAGCCAAAATAATGTCTTGACAGCGGGATATGGATCTAGCACTACCCGCGCCGGCCAGATTCAGGTGCAAACGAAGCTGGCATGCCCCATGTAGTGGTAAGTAAACTGAGTACCACGGTTCGAGCGTTCCTAGACTTTTGGCGTGCCTATAGACACCATGTCGGGCACGTCTTCTATCGAGCTCCTGGGGCGAGCTCAAAGAGCCAATCCGGATGGATCATCGGCCCATTATATCTGAACGGAAGCTCTTCCGGCCTCCCAGCAACACACATTTCCAGCGGGCACCAAAGCAGCAGCATGAAGTATTCTGCGCAGAGGTCACCGTCCTGCCAAAGTGACTAGTTTGGCTCGAGCGCTTCCTCCCATCTTGGCGCGCAACTAAGTTTAGGTTATTCTTCATCGCAGATCATGTAATTGCTTTTTTCCACATCGAGGCGTGCACGCTAACCAGACTCTGGCGCCATCACTGATGGAGGGCCATTCTTCTCGCCCTCCTTCCTGCTAGTTTTAGAAGGAGGACACGACAAGGAATGAGAGTGACGCTGGAATGATGCCAAGATGATGCCGGCTTGTCGTTTCCCGCAAAAGCCCTGGCAAGCCATGGCGAGTACCGGACCGATCGCGCGAAGGGCCCCGGATCCCTGAACCCAGGCGAGCCTCTCGTTGTCTGCATACTTCTAGCTAAAAGGTGATCAAACGAGTCGATAGTATCCTGGTTGCCGGTGAGGTGCCTTGCGGAAACACTTGGCTGACGTTTCATAAGAGGCTTTTGCTGGAGAGCCGGTGTGGGCTGGCGCTGGCGGCGGTCAAGAGCCCGGGCGCTGAGTGACAGAGGGAGGAGTCCAGACTCGGCCCAGTGCATTGTCTTAGAGGCCGACATATGCTGACAGCGCATGATTCTGATCAAGATGGACGGGAACGGATTGGATACTGTACGCGGTGATGTGCTTTGCTGCACAGGAGCTTACCCGGATCCTGTCACGAATGGGCGGGTCAGGAGTGACGAACTATTATGCGCAAAGGATCATGCGTGATGTGATGGCCGGGCGACTCGCACGATGCTGATTCTCCTGGATCATTGACCGACCAGCTTGGAGCTTGGCGTTTCTGCTGCTGCTGAAAGGTAGATGGCACAATTGCAATTGAAGTTTGGCTGAGAGATGCATGCGTGCAGGTATTAGCAGAAGGGCTAGCTAACAACATGGAGATAGCCGCCGCCCCGAAGGGCGCGAAGACGTTCTCGCTTAGCAGGGCCCCGACAGCAGTTGATCCATCAACAAAGTTGACGAACGTTTAACCCCCAGTACCGAACTGCCTACGGAAAGCACATACCTAAAGCAAGTACTTTATGTACCTAAGCTCCATGGTAAGGAAAGACAATCTGCCCCGCACCCGTCGCGGCTGTAACCTCGAGCTACGCTAAATGTACCGTCCTCTCGATCTTAGCTCGGAGAGGGAGGTAGGTCGCTACTGTATGTATGTATGTAGGTAGTAGGGAGGTAGGTACCAAAGGTAGAGCATGCCACATATGCGCATTTTTATCACTATCCCTCATTCCAATGCTAATACCAATAGGCCATTGTTTATTGTAATAGTGCCATGCAACTGTGTTGCTTCTTTTGCTGGCTCGAATCAGGAAGATTGGTTTGCTGCGTCCACATGCGTGCACACATCTCATCTCTCGACTACATACAGTACAGTACCTACTACTAGAGGGAAGAAGGAGGGAGCTAATGCTCTAGTGATTTTTTCAATGCAAGCCTCAGCTGGGTTGAGCTGGCTTGCAACGACGCACTAAAACAAGCCTTACCCACCTGGACGGCGTTCGCTCCTGCCGAATAGCAAGCTGCCAAATTTTGACCTGTCACCCTTTAAAAACCTCCGGCGCATGCTGCATGCGAGGAAAAGGAACACAACTTCTTCTTTTTTCTGGCTACTTCTGCTGCTGCTGATCTCTTTAGCAGCAGTAGAAGAAAGTGTCAACAGGGGTCATCTGTTTGCACCTGTATCACGGTCGTCCTGCGTTCATGTCAATTCATCAATGTTCATGTGACATGGCCTTGCCCACTCCCCATTACCTGCCTACCCTGTAGTATATCGATGCTGTCAACTGATGAAGCAGAGCTGCCAAACAGACTTTCTGGTCAGCATTGTCGACACCCCCCTCCTACTCACGGGCTCTACGGGTTTCTCCGCGTCCGCGAGAGCACGATGCCACACGACATTGAAGATGAAATGTCGTTGCATAAACTCAGGTACTTGCTCATGTGGGCAAGTGGCCATCTTACTCGACTAGCAATGCAGACACGTAAAGTACATAGACAGGAGACGAATGGGTGTTGGTATCGAATATCCGGATGACAGGATGACAGGTTTGATCGACAACCGCCAGATGCGATGGGCCAAGATCTGATACAGTAATGCAAGAAAGAGATCGCAAGCTAGCGCTCATTCATCCCATCCTATCCCATCCCATCCCATCTCGTCCCAATTCCGCTTTTGTTATGTACTTATCAGTGCTACTGCCGTCATCCCATCCATCCTTGGCCTGTTAAGGTCAGGATCTGGATTGCCAAGCAGCCGCAACCACACGTCCCGACCCCGACCCCGCCGCCAGTTCGAACGAACGACCCCCGCCCTTGTCGCACATCTTTTCTGATCGACGGCAAGGTAGCCAACAAGCACCGAATTTTAACTGCTTTTCTTCAGTACATCCTGCCTGTCCCGGCCTGCACCATCGGTACGCATACTGCCGGCTTGCCTGGCTACCTACGCGCTAATAATATCCTGCATGGCGAAGGTGGTGATGGTGTCTGCATCGTACCGTTCGTCCTATCTTCTCCGATCGCCTCAAACATCACGGGATTGCAACCACCTCGGGAGCAGCCTATCAACGAAAGGCGACGTTGATCCAGACTATGCGAAGACAGCCTGGGCCTACCAGCTAGAGGTGTGAGTGATGCCCGATACCATCGCATATGGTATCAAAATTCAATGCGGACGTGCATATGCCTTAATCATAACATGCCGAGAGCGCTGTCAGGTCAGGTCAGGTAGCTAACAGACCCATTTGGAGCTGTTTCAACCGTGATCGGGCCCACTTGTCGAGATTCCGGGGGAGAAAGCCGACACCAGACCCCTCGTCCATGTACGGACATTGAGGTACGGATACAGTTCCTGCAATCACCAATAATGCCCTTGGCGTCGGGCCCTCGCTCCCTCACCTACACCCACGATGTTATGCTCTCTTAACGACCGTAACGTCGGACTCTGATCGTAATTTACTCGCTCCCCGGCTTTCCGGGAAAGCACGACGCCACCCCACCAAGGTGTGGCAGCGAATACTCGAGATCTAATTTCCATCCTATGAGCATCCCAAAATTTCCACGGCGCGCCTGGCATAGATCCGATCTGCTGGATCCGCCCCTGAGCTGAGCGGCCTTTCTTTCCTCACGCGTGGGTGTAGTGCTATTTGCCCAATTTACATGGAGCGAGGCAGTTCCGGCCTGGCCATAGATTGATTCTGCCTTACTTGGGCCGATCAATCTATCTCTTCAACCACCCCATTGTACCGTCGGTTCCACGGCCGGTCGGACTGGTCGCGCATTGCATGAGCATGTCTCCGTCTCAAACCTTGTCGTTGTGTGACCAAATCAAGCAACGGCAAAGCAACAGCGACGGGCAGCCTTATCGTAAGTGCGTGTGTGTGTGTGTGTGTGTGTGTGTGCGTGTGTGGCAGGCCCTGTGTGGATGGGGCGTTGTGCGTGCTGTGCGCTTTTTCAACTTGGCCACACTAGAAACAAAACCACGCAGAGGGTGCCAGACTTTGCAAATCTCTGGATGGCTAACGGTGTTGCATCATGAGCCGTCGTTTTATTTTTTATTTTTTTGCCCCCCCTCGACTTCAGTCATGGTATGTACCTAATTGCTCGTTTCGTTGAATTCCTACAAGTAATAAGATGGGTAATGCAGGGGGGCCAAAGAGAGAGACAGGAAAAGTCTGACTCCAAATCCCCATCTTCCCATGCAAGTACCATTGCAGTCGCAATGTAGGTAGGAGCATGGATGCGAATTTGGCAGAAATAGCTTGGTATTGCTGGCTCGCGTCGTTCCGGCCAGGTCGTAAGCATTCTGCTCGCATCTCGCATTTGGGGCTGGAAAGGAAGGGGAAGGAGGGTGCCAAACCCTTATTCCAGACAATGACTGCATACAGATCAATGTCCATCTATATCGAATAGGCTCCTCTTGTCTGGAAAAAAGGAATCAAGGAAAGCAAATGCCAGAAGATGACCAGGGGAGGGGGTGTTCATCTAGCGACAGGGATGGCACTGGACTCGGGGATCTCTTGTGTGTGTGTGTGTGCGCATGTACTAACGTCTTCTTCATCCCAACTCCATTCGCAGCGCAGCAGACTGACACCCACCTGGCACCGGGATCAACACGCTTGACATGTTACCGACAAGGATCCTTCTACTCCACAAAGTCACCTCTCACGTCCATCGACCGACCTCGAACCTACACCATATACTACTAGCACATATGTACGGATATACTTCTGCAGTATAGTACAAGCAGGTGTGCATACCTGAACACCAGGTATCGTAGGTACCTCAGGTCCCAATGCTCCAGGTTGAAATTGTAAGGGACCGGGTGTGTCTATTTACGGAAGGGAAAAAGTAACGCAAGCGAGTCAACGTAAAAGCAAGCGAGCGCCGGAGAATTAAATTTCGACGGTTACCTTCACGGCGGGTACAAATCTCACCCAGTCCTGGAATATCGGTCTACTGTAATTGCTGGCTCTCCAGCCATATCCTACTCCGGGGCCTGCTAGCGTTACATGCAAGCCGTCCCAAGCGAATTGAACGTGCGTCATTTGCAGGATGCTACCTCAAACAAAATCATTCATCTCATCCTCTCAGGTGCAAATCTGGGACGGCAGACTTGTTGGGAATGGTTCATTGAAATACGCAGTGGAAATTCCCGAGACTTGCTCATACGTGCTTACCTGTATGTACCGAGGTCGAGGGGCGGTGACCGCACCCCAGATACAGATGCAGAGACCGCCTGCATTGGTGTATGGGAGTATAAGTGTGTAGGCATTAGATATGCCTGGACAACAATGCACTTGAGGTTACCGAAGAAGACAGTACCTTGTTAGTCATGTTGCCATGTCGCCATGTTGCCAGCCATGCATCGATCTAGTAACGTTCGGGTACCTGAAGAGACACTCGAATCCCACAAGTGCAGTGTCTGTTATACTGCAACTGCAAATACGTACATGTACTTACTACTAGCATGGACGGCTAGGGACCAACAACTGGAGATGAAGGGCAAATTAGGACATAAAACTGCACACTCCAACAACAGACACCGAGGGAAACTGTCTAGCAGAAAAGTAAAGTCGATTTGATGGTCGACCTCGGGGAGCCAGTGCCCGCCTGCACCCCCCGGCCTGGCCTGGGTATTATGGGTTAATCAGTAATAGAACGAGTACAGGGGTCACTCGTTTCCTGGCCTGAATCGCCCCATCCGCCCATCCCCATAGCTCACCAGAGCATCCTGGGCCCTTATCACGGCTGTTAATCATTCTTCAAGTCGAATGCATAGAGCGCCAACTGGCGGGTTGCCAGAACACATCGACCCAGGCCTGGTGAAAAGGGAAACAAGCATAGCTGTGTCCATCCAGTCTACTCTCCTTTCCGGGCAAATTCACCCCCCCCCCCCCCTCCTCCCTAGTCAAGCAGGCCGGCCAGTGGAAGTTTCCTCTCGGTGTTTCAGACCTCCAAGCCGAGGCGAAAAAGGTTGAGAGTATACGGGCAAGAGCAATGCGAACCAAGGCTCAAGAGCTGCTGAATGGGAAAAGAGAGTGTTATGCTGGCGAGACATGCGCACCGTGTGGTGCTATGCCGGTGATGATCACACCTGCACCCGGCCCAGTCCAGCCAAGTGGGAAGGGCAATCAGAGTAGCAGGTAGATATGTACATGCTCATTGTTCCTTTTCCCACGCTGGTTGCTGCTTGGGTATAAGTCAGTCGCCGCGTGGGTCCCCAGCTTCGGGAAGCAGGTCGAGTGATAAAAAAGAAAATAAGACAAAACGAATCCCTGGGATCTCCGATATCGAATCGAAAAGGAACAAGAAGAACAAAAAGCAAAAGCAACCCGAGCTACTACTCACTACCCACCGTACGTACTACTACGCGTAGTAGCGTAGCAGCAGCAGCAGCAGCAGTACCTCTTCGACGTCCTTCAACCACCGGCCTCTGGCGTCATCCCTGCCTGCACTGTTCAGGGTCCATATCCGTCTGGTATTTTTCTTGCCCGTCTCTATTTCCTTACAGGCCGCCGGCTGTTCGGTCAAGACTACGTGAGCGAATCGGACGTTCGGACTCGGAAAAGAGAAGAAAGTCAAAACCGAAGAAGCAGAATAGTAAGAAGCAGCAGCAGCAGAAAAAAGAAAGCCAAACGACGACAGCTGCCCTCGCTCGACCACGCAGCAACCACTTCTTTTTAGTCTTGTGCAACCCTATGACAGGACAATGGCCCGTCCCTAGCTCGACCGCAACGCAGCAGCCCACAGCCGTGGCGTCCAGCCATAACCGTCGCCAGGCCACGTACAGTTAGCCCTTTCGCTGGCGAGCTCCCACCCCCGGAACAAACCTTTAACACATATATGCTTCACCTCTTTATATACATCACCCAGCGTGTGAACTCTCGAAGTCCACCCGAGCAACTGCGTCGAGCCCTTCGCGAGTCTCTCTTTTCCCTCTCTCCATTCTCTCCATCTACCCATCTCTCCATCGGACCCGGGATATAGACCGACATACAGACAGACAGACAGACAAGCACAGCCTATACACAAGGGTAGCCGCCGCTGCTGCTGGCCGGATGCGCTGAGCCTCCGCACCTGGAACTGGACCCCGTCAACACGATCACACTCTATACACACACACACAGACCCAGGAACCCAAGACCAGTTTACCGGGCCCAGGTGCATCATCTTGCCAGATTCAGATAATCATTGGCTCCCGCTTTCCCCTCTGGTCCTGCCTCAGATATAATAGTTGATTTAGAAGTGGACACTCTGCTGCGTTGCCGTATCACGTATCGAGCTGTGCCGCGTCCAGCTGCATCCTTGCCACACGGGCTTCTCAAATTGGACGCTGACTCCCGCTGTGGTCGCATCGAAACACACAGTCTGGCTCGCGGGTCCGCAACCGTCTTAACGGACTCGATTGGCCCGCCTCTCCTCGCTTCCACCTCCCCATCTCCTGCTTCTTCCCTAATAACAACGACCCGACTAAATCCATCAGCCTGTTGGGCGGATATCAAGTCGCCATATCAGCCATAACTGATTCCATCATCTTGTTGCTGCCACCCGAGCACAAAACCCTGGTTCGGCCCCCTTCTAGGAGAGGAACATCGGACCAGCCAGCCGATGCTACCGACCTGGCCGGTAGACTTGCTCCATCGACAAAGCCTGGAGGAGCCCAGCAGACGGATATCTGTATATGGCCGTCGCCGTCCAACTGCCACCGAGGAACCATCCAGTCTTCTTGGAGCCCAAACTTGGATCGCATCGCCCTCAGAGCTTGTCCTGGCCCATGATAGCCACCATGTCCTACCAATATCCGCCGCCGCCGCAGGACGGTGCCGAGATGGATCTCCCGCACGCGGGCTACCTCAGTAGCTACGCGACGCCTTCCGCTTCCTCGATGGAGGTAAGAAACAGAACTGCCCACCCACCACAGCCTCACAGCCCAGCTCGGGACATCCTCATGCCCCTTGTCCAGGGGCGGCATTCTGTCCAAAAGTCATCCAAGTTAAGGAGAGCATTCTCAACCCCTAACGTAAGAAAACAGGGGGCAAATGATCCAGACAACGGGCACCTGGCGTTGTCGAGCAGCGAGAAGCGACGCAACAAGCTTGGGTACCATCGCACATCGGTAGCATGCGGTATGTTATACACCCAAGCCCTCTTGGCCTTACTGACCCCATTTCCCAAGGCCATTGCCGACGCCGAAAGATCAGATGCATCCTCCAACCTGCTGATCCGGGTGGTCGATGCATGAACTGCATCCGACTCAAGAAGGAGTGCAGCTTCTTCCCCGTGGACCAACAGCCTCCAACACTGCCTGGCCAAAAGCAAGGGACGCGCTCAGCCGTAGGATCCAAAATACCCTCAACATCCTCTTCCCCGGCCATGGCCACTGGACAACCACCGGATGCGACGCGGCACCAAATGTACCCGCAACTCACCACTGCACAGTCCTTGCAGCACATGGGCCCCCCAAGCATGCAGCACGCTTCCGCGGACACGTATCCGGTGACCCCTGAAGGTAAGTCTAGACTCTGACCCGGTGCCTCTCTACGGTGATTGCGCGCATATGCTAAAGAGAAATCGAGAAATTACAGGAAGTGCCCCCGGGGCGAGAGCATATGAATATGGCCATGGCGTCAGCGACTGGATGGCGGCAGATGCTAGCGGCGGCAGCTCGGCCAAGAACATGGATGACCTAAACTCGTCGTGGCGGACATACCCCCAACCGTCGCCCGTGAGCCCAGCATTCTCGCCTTACACCACGCACGCTGTGCCTGGAACTGCCACTTGGTCAGCGGTACCAGGCACCGGCGCAGTGACCGCAGGAGTAGTCGGGGAGGCGGGCTCACGTACAGAAGACGTGCCCTGGAGCTCCTACGCCGCAGCCACGACGAGATCCATGTCATACGGCAGCGGCGGCGAGGCACACGGAGCTTATTCCCCCATGACCGGAGCGCGCACGTTCGACAACCGACGCGTGTCGACCACGACAGCGTACGCGCCACCCATATCCGCGGCAACGTTGCCGGGCGGGGTGGCAGCCGTGGACAGTGCGGGGGACCACCACGCGGCGTCGCTCTCCACTGGAGCCGGGCCGCCCCCGAACTACGGGACGTGGTCTTCTCACTCGTACGGCGGTGCCTACGGGCGTAGGGCTGACGCGTATGGCTCGGTCTGGTACAATGAGGGTGCCGCTGGGGCCCAGGAGGTGTCCGGTGGCGGCGAGAACATGCATCAGCAAGCCGGAGCCCTGTACTACAGCGCACGATAATAGCAGCGAGCAATGAGAGACGACCGTATGAAGAGCTAGTGAGGAAGAGGAAAATGCTCTATGAGACCAGCGCGGCTTGGAGAAGAAAGACGTCTAGTCCTGAGCATGGCTGCCGCTACTGCCATATCAGCAGCCGTCAATAAGAAGAAGAAGAAGAAGAAGAAGAAGAAGACTCAATCCCTTGTTGGTCGGAGGGGGAAACGAGAATTCGACGGTCTGGATAGCGATCGGATCTAAACCCCCTCCAACACAACCTAATCTACCTGTGCAGGGAATAGAAGGAAAACTTACTAGGAGCCAAGGAACCATGCGAACCTTGATGGGACTACATCTCCTACTCTTAATCCTCCTATGTACAAGTTCTTCATGGGGATTATTTAGTTCTTGGCTGTTTCATTGTCATTTTGGCTCATATGACGCGACAGAATCAAACGAGGAGAAATGATATTGAGCGTGGAAAAACGAATTGTCCAAAATTCGGGCAGAAGGAGTTACGAGGTCACAAAAAAGGCATACACCCGAAATGGGGGTTTCGGTGCTATTAGGGGGTTGCGGCCGCAGCAGCCTTCCAGATTGATTTGCGACACGAAACGTCTCCGTCTCCGTGAACCACAACCACGACCGCAGTGGTAACACGGCCACCGTTACCACAGTCAGCAAAGCCACCCTGGCTCGATCTTTTTGGGTTTCCTGTTCTTCTTTCATCATCCCCTCCTTCTACCTAGTCGCTCGGCCTGTACGACGGCTTGGGCCATCTATCGACCGCGGCACTGCTATTACTACTACCACCTACACAACTGAACACTACCTATCTATTACATACACTTACAAATACATAATCGGGAACGGATCTACTACTACATGAAAATATCATTTACAACATTAACTACATTTCATTCATAATTCAGCGACCCAGGACTCAATTACATACATCACATACGTTCACATACATGTCTATGCCCATATCGGGTCAATGCCCACAAGCCATTGTCTATCAATGGGGAAGAACGAGAGGCGGGTGGTTCGTGGTCGAACCGGGTAGGTGCCGACCTTGGTAGCGAAGCCACACACGCTCGCGAGCCATCCTGGTTCTCTCGGGCCTCAACCGACGATGGGGATCTATTGGAAAGGGTTGGAGGAGGGGAATGGACGGGTGGGTTGAATATCTGCATCTCGGCATGGGTGGGGAAAGGAAGCATGGAAGGGATTTTGGCTGCGATTGATCTCATTTGCATCTTGTCATTTTTGCGGGTTTCCTCTCTACATATTTTGATGTTTTCTTCTTGGCAACTTCCTTGTCTGTGGCACGGACTGTTGTGCCGAAGAGGATTCGGTTCGGAAAAGTTAAAGTACTGTTGTAATAACTATATTTTGTTTTGTCACCTACGTTTATCTTCACAGCCTCTTGTGGGACCCCGGAGATAAAGCCTGTATCTGATAAAGCTTCCAAGTTGCTCATTAACGCAGACTACAACGAATACTTATTGCGTCTCTCATCTTCGGAGAGCCGCTCCTCCGCAATGCTCGAGCCGGCTTTCCCGCCCCCTTAACCTGCTGACCGAGACCTCATGTGCTGAGCCGCCACGTGAGCACCATCAAGGTGATGTAGGCGCTCAGGCTCAGGACAGTCAGCAGCACGACGCTGTTGCCGCTGGTGCGGAACTTCTTGCGGACCTCGCCGGAGCCGGCGGCGTCGGGGGCCGTGAAGAACTGGCGGTTGCCCTGGTGACGGCGGTAGATGGCGACGAGCAGGACGGCAGCGCCGTAGCACGAGAAGAGCGCCCCGATGGCGTAGAACTCCGAGGTGAAGATCTTGAGGATGATGAGGGCGAAGCTGAACTGTGACAGGGCCGTCCGCATGTAGGCGCCCTCGAACGTGCGCTGGGCGGCGCGGATCTCGACGAGCCTGTGGGTGCGCGGGGAAGAAGGGGAGGGGGCGGTTCAGTTACGGGGGCCCTGAAAGAGAGAGAAAGAGAGGGAGATAGGGGCAGGGGTATGGCATGATGGTAACAACAGCCTGTAAGTGGGTGAAGGGAAAGCCTGAAAGCACACTTACTCGTCGTTGGTGAGAATGACGGACCGGGCACGATGCATGCGCAGATGCAGGTGGCTGGCGGGTTGGACATTAGAGGCGTTGCCTATGAACCGTTGGGTATTACGGTGGAAACTCACTCTTCTGGGTGCGGCTAGAGGAGATCATCGTCATCTCAGCTGGCTTTCTCTACAAAAGTTGCTAAAATTGGCACAGCCAATCTCTTGAGGGGCCAACGTCGTTTGCGATTTGGGGGTCGAAAGCAGGATTCGGAGCGACTGACCTGAAACATTTTGTGTGTAATGATGCTCTTTTCCCCTTTGGACCAGACCGCACTTGGTTGTCGTTGATGAGGGTCGTTGTACCTGCGAATTTCTATAAACAGTTCGCGGACGGGCTGACGGTGAGTGAGAAGCTTATGTTACATAATCGGTAGGCGAACGTTAGGTGGTCAATGGAGCTCGTGGCTCGCGTGCTTCCAGCATTTGGACGGTGAAGTGGGAAAAAGATGGATGCCCGCCCCCGTTTGGCCCGCCGACCGTGGGTTTTAGGTTACTAAGCTTCTGCCAGCGCCAGGAACCAACTATAATTTTAGGTTAGGCGGTAGCAGGGTCATGAATTCACCGTCCGATCTATGTTACCTAATGTACTGATGCCTCCAGCTGCACTGCAAGAAACAACTTGGGGGGGAAAGCTATAGTAATGGAGTTACTTGCAACCGCACAGGCACGGGCCGCTATACTCACTCGACTTGACAAAGGGAAAAATGAACACAATGCCATTCATGGTTCGATCCACCCCTTCAGCCTTGGACTGTGTGACCATGAAGCCAACGGGAGAGGTGCCGTCTTACTACATTAGCTGCTGCTAGCGCACTCTTGGTGGTACCTGTCCTTCCAAGTATACGATGTGTTCGGTCCGCAGCAGCTGTGTGTGGCTGTGTCGCGACATACCACCCCCAAGGTGCATATTTGCTAAGTGATGTCAGCTTTGCTATTTCACGTGCCCGCACCTTCCCCCGTGACGACATGACCGAGACTCTCTTGCGCAGTACCTAGGATTTCCAACGTATAGGTATCCTATCCCATAGTGAAGCCAAGATTGGCGGTACTCTTCTGCTGAGTTGTTATGCGCTGCGATGTGATGCGATGCGATGCGATGCGACAGCAATTGCGGGGAAACGGAGAGCCTTACCGTTGCCTACTTTGCCCCGCCTTTGAGCATCGATCGACCCGGGGGAGGAGGGGGAAGGAGTGGTTGGTGTCTTTGACGGCAACTACTTGTATCTTCGGTGAGGGAAGGAGCTTTGCAGTATTGCAGTACATAGGCCTGTACTGCCACAGTCACAGTCAAGATAATTCGATGTCCATGTCGCAACCTACCTAGATGCAACAACACGTCGAGGAACGCCTAGCTGTAAAACAGGGGTGTGGTTCGTTCCTGGTGCGGCATGTAAGTAATGTACAAATATGTGGTGTCTGGTGTATGGTGTTGTCTGTCTGGCTGAGCAGAACGCCTAATCAACGATCTCCGTTTTTTCCGTCTAGAAAAACTGCCTTGGGTCAAGCAGAATCACACCCAGGGCCGAATGGGAATCAACAGAAGCCAATAAGCGCAGCGGTGTCTTAACTGGATTGGGGACTGCTGAGCCGCAGCAGCGCAGCGAGCGAAGCCGAAAGAAGTACTTTTGGAGTTAGTTCGCCTACCCGATCTGCCTACAGCGTCACCTTGTCCAGCCTTGCTCACCCTGCCACCCTCCCGACTTCTCGAGTCCTCCTCTTGTGCTCGTTTCTCCCGTCTGCAAACTGCCAGAAACACACTGTTCCCAGACCCTGACAGATTTACACCACCGTCATAGTTCGCTTCGCAGCCGCCCGCAGGAGGATCTGATTCGCGCATCGCGTTAGGCAGTATTTCCACCTTGTGAACCCCCTGGTCCGTCGAGGTACTCTCATCCCATCCCGACCTGCGGCTCCGCCATCGCTGTGTTAAGCGCCGCCAGCGTGTGAGCACAAGTGCAGCCCCCAACTCGCTGTCCTGGACGGGAAGCACACAATACTCGGGCTGTCTCCCCTTCTCTTTTTTTTTCGATCCCGAGCGAACTAGACTTCCACCTTCTCAACCTCCCAATCCATGTCATCAAGAGGGGTTCAATTGAGTTCTTGAAATACTAGCGATCGGGTTCCTGCACACGACCCGCTCTCTGGATACATACGCTTTCCTTTGACCTGCGCTTTCCAGTCCCCGTCAGCTCAGAAGGCTTTCATCCGGCTCCGCGCGCGCGCGCTCCTCCACTGATCGCCGCTGGATTTGGTGCCGGAGCATGAGCTTTCTCTCGCCTTCCAATACTGGGAGCTGAAGTCCTGCCTAGTCTTGCGCCTCAACATATACAAAACTCGGGCCACCCCCCATTCACTCCCTCACCATGTCTTCGTCAGTATATACAGTTTCGCCGGCCTCCTTACACGACCACCGTGGCAGCCCCAGGGACCGGATGAATGTGCCCCACCATAGCCCACCCCAGAACACCGTCTATCACCAAACCCTCAACCCTGTAGACTCGCAGCAACTGTTGTCGCCGCACTCGTCTCACTTACAAAGCAACTCGGCCTCTCCCACCGGCGCCTCCAACACGCCGGCCGAGTCCATCTCGACATCAACCACCTATCAGCCAAGCGACTTCAGTGAGCCCGGCGACCCATTCTTCGGCGCCAACTTCAATGACATCGAAGGGTCGGCACCTGCTTTCTTTGACGACCAACTAGTTAATCTCAACAGCACCGAGAACACGGGGCTTGCGAGTTACTGCCCCTCGCTAGCTTTCGGAACCCAAGTCTCGGACTTTGGCACGAAGCCTGCCGGACTTCAAAGTCAACCAAATATAACTACAAGCTGGGCTCCAGACCAAGATAGCCAAGCGACATTCGGCCAATTTAATTCGGAAGAGCCCCCACCACGAGACTCCACCTCATTTGACCACATCTCTTCGGCCCCCCAGCTGACTCCGGACACTAACAGTGGGGATTGGTCCAGCAGTGACGATAATCTCGTTCCCGGACACGCCAGAATGGCTGCGCAAAGTCCTCGGGTCACCGTGTCACTATGGGGCAAGGATGGCCAGCAACCCGTGCATGCCGTCGAGCGCACATTTGAGCCGGAGGCCCCAAACGCGGCGCGTCAAGTTGCTCACATGGATGATGATCTATCCATTGCTACCCTTCACGGGTCATTGTCCAATGTGTCTCACGAAGCCCAAGGGGGGTGGGCACCCAGCTCTTCGACGAGGCGGCGCGGTCTGGCACCTGAAGATCGCTTGCGGGATGAAACAACCAGTGTCAATCAACTTGCCGCAACGCGTCATGCTGACGAGCGCAACTCACTAGTCGCCGCCTGGGTATCTGATGCCACCGAAAAGACAGCTGGCTTCCTGGCTAGTGAGCCGGAGACTTCGTCTGCCCCTGCTCGCAGCGAGGTGATGGATGACAACATAGCACCCACAGAGATTCCTCTAGGAGACACTACCGAAAACAGACACCAGCCTGGCCAGACGTACTACCAGACTGGCGGCCCCGGCGGGCAGATCACTCCCGCTGATCTTGACATCATGCGGCAAGGCCGTAATTGGTCTGATGCGCCCATGGTGCACCCTATATCACGTAACGGCTCTGCTAGGGTGCAACCTGAAAGCTCACAAGCCGCAATCCAACGCTTCGAGGAGATGTGCCATGACAATGGTTCCGTCTTGTCTCGGGCAGCCACTTGGGGAACTAGGAGGCGAAGTCTGCCAAGCATTGTCGATGTTGAAGGGGTCGTGAGCGGCAATTTCTTGAAGAAGCTATCCATCAGCAGAGGCGATTCGGGTTCTCGCCGGCCAAGCATTCTGAGACGAATCGTCAGCAAGTCCAGTGCCAGCAACCTTCTCAAACGTAGGAACAGCGGCAACACGGATGATGCTTCGTCAGACGAAGCCAACCAGGGCGAGAGGCGAGAGTCCAAGGATAGCCTAGCGCCCCCTTCGCGCACCACCAGCTGGAACAAACGGGGTTCAATCCCGAGCATAAACACCACTTTGGTGGGAATGGCCCAAGGCGCTGCATCCATCGGCACTGCTCATGCTCGAAGTGGTTCGATCAACGCAGCGACGCCCGCTACTTCGCCCAAAAGCCCATTTGGCTTCCCGGCAACCGTTCGAAACACACTCCGGAGGCCGCGTAGCAAAACAGAGTTGCCTCAGCGTGCAAACCTAGAGTCAACGCCGAACATTGTAGGCTTGTTGAAAAAGCAGGGCGGTCCCCCGGTAGCTCGTTTGGCTGGATCGCAACCGGCGTTCGATGTCGATGACGACGACGAAGATGAGGATGATGCTCTGGACGATATGGACATCAAGGTTGAACCAGGCGAGGCGGAGGATATTGTACCCACCCTTGAAGGATTTCAGCAACACATTCTCCGCCTCAACCCGGGCCTGGACAAGACCAAGGACTACCTGGTGGAGCGGATTGCACACCAAATGATTGTTCGATACAAGAACTTGCAGACTCTCAAGATCAAGCACATTAAGGCGGCAAATACCGGGTCATGCATGTGTGGCAATCTTTGCGTAGCCCAGGGCGGGTGTGCGGCTCCTCTTGACAGCAAAAATGACGCTCGCGGTGTTGACCCTCTTTCGGGCCCATCAGACTCTCCCGATGGCGAAGGGACTCCATTGGAGAATGGCATCAACATCGAAAGCTTTCCTTCTGGCATACCAATACCGCCGACATCGTCCCTTCCGGCAGAACTAGAATGTCAGCTTTGCTATACAAGCAGAAAATTCCAAAAGCCATCCGACTGGACCAAACATGTCCACGAGGATGTCCAGCCCTTCACCTGTACATGGGCTCCTTGTCGTGACCCTAAGATGTTCAAGAGGAAGGCCGATTGGGTTCGCCATGAGAACGAGGGGCATCGCCACCTAGAATGGTGGACTTGCGATGTGGAAGACTGCCACCATGTCTGCTACCGAAGGGACAATTTCTTACAGCACCTTGTGCGTGAGCACAAATTCACCGAGCCAAAGGTGAAGACCAAAGCTGCGATCAAGAGGTCGGGCGGCAGCGACCCGACCTGGCAAAAGGTGGAAAGATGTCACCAGGAAACCCGAAGCCGGCCTCAGGATGAGCCATGTCGATTCTGTGGCAAGACCTTCCCGACATGGAAGAAACTCACAGTCCACCTAGCCAAGCACATGGAACATATCAGCTTGCCTGTTCTCAGACTCGTCGAGAATGGGGACCTCAAGGAGGACACCATCATCAGCCCAGTCCAAGACCTCCCACCTCGAAATTTCAATCTGCTCCCCGTGGGCAAGCAGGGCCCCCAGCAATTCAGCCCTTCGCGCCCTCATGCCATTTCCAACCCTACCCCTGTCGACTTCCAACAAATGAACACCATGTATACGTATTCTGACATGGCCCGCGCACCGCTGGACGCTTCTTATTATAACCAATCCACTGCCCCGACGCAGTATAACATGCCGATAACACATAACCACGGCCTGGCCATGCCGCAGACCGGCAGTGGATTTGTCCAACAAGAGCAGTACCACCCAATGTCTGTGTCAACTGTACCCCCTTATGGTCAGGCTGTCCCAGCCTTCATGGGTGGCCAGAATCAGCTGGAGGCTTTTCCAGCTTTCAATTCCTTGGGAATGTTAGATCCCATGGGAAGCCAAGTGTCGTTCGATGCTTCACCCGATCCCACGATGCAGGACCATTACAGTAACACTGGCTCGGTATCACCGTATACACATTCACCACACCAGGGCCCCAGTCCCTTCTATAGCTCTTGAGCTGGTCTTTCTTCGACTTGCATGTTTATCTTATTCTGGTTGCAATATATACCCTAGAATTGGCGCTAGGTGAATAAAGGGGGGTTCACACGGTGCGGATACAGCATGATCCGCCACCGTGCATGGGGTTTGGTGTTAGGGATTGCAACGGCGTTATTTCCTTCCACCGGAACATTATTTCCCGGCACTTGACGGAAGGGGATTTTATTATTGTATTTGACTTTGGGTGATCTTTTTTGAGTGTTGGGTAATCGATACCAGGAACTTCCCATGAGTTGTGTGGATTGTGGCGATGGATGTGAAGGGATATACTTGGGTTTTCAAACTACGTTCATCGCAGCACATGAGGTTTTGCCGAGCGGGCGGCGACCAATTTCATCTTTTCCAGTTTGTTTCGTTTTCCAATAGACCTCACGCGATCCAGTATGACACGGCTCTGTTGCTGAATGTTTCCTCGGGCTGGCCATGGGCTGGCCAGGCCCTCTGGTCTTGGGCACGCCCCAAGCCGGCCGACTTGGCCCCAGCCATTAAAGCCACCGCATATACATATCACGGGTCGTTCATATCGTCTAAGATGCCAAGCCAATCAAACAACCGTAATCATATCCCAAACCCTGGTTGGTTCGTGGCACTAAATATGCACCGATGCTTGATTGTTGATACTACATACCACTACCTACTAGTACACTGCTTTCCGCCCCGAGTTCCATTTAAGTAGGTGGTGGATGGCGAGAGGTCATCTATTGATCATATCTGCACACTCAAAATTGCCTTGGCAGACCACGCTCGAGTCAGACAATACATCGCTCGCACCGCGGGCGTCTCACGCATATGAGTCGTTTTTCTTGCGTCTCAATCGGACAGACAAACCGGGTGCCATCTCATGGCAACACATACATATGTTGGTGGCCTCGTCAGGCGGTATCTGGACAGCATGTCGGAGCGGCGGATCGTGGCAACCGGCGGTGTCATTTGTGCGAGCAGCTATCTGTACAAGCCACCACGAACCAATTTCCTGTGCTTTTGGGACGCCAAATCTTGGAAGTTAGAACAAGCACCGGCGAGGTGCTAAAAATATGCATGGTTTGCAGAGAGTCCGAGCGAGCGGGAGCTTACGTATCTCTCGAGGTTCGTGGTTGACTCCAGCGCTGGTACGGAGTATGCCCATGGTTGGTTTGATTAGAGGCGTGACAATCTGTAACCCTCTTGCAAGATCCGATCTATCATCATCTGCTCTAGCATGGCTGGATTTTATGGGCTTACAATGGGCCGGGCCTCTTGGCCTCTGCGGATTTGCAGCTATGTACGGAGACCGCAACCGCACATTATCCGATGTTGGACATGGAAACCTTCTCGAATGCCGGCCGGGGCGTTTGACACGTAGGGAGGGCCTGGCAAACAAGTTTTCGGCGCTCTGGGAGCATCTCCGATGATGGTATTTGCATTAACTTCGGTCATGCTCAGCCCCCTTTCCTCCCCCCCCCATCGACCTTTTTTGTTTTGACGCGCAAGATTAGTGGGATGACCACTCCACATCCAATGTCTGTCTCGCTACCGGCGAGGGTCGAAATGGCTCGAGATGGGTGCACCCCCTACCCCCCCCCCCCCGGAGACCCTTTTCAAGCCTTCCATTGTGCGTGCGCCCGCCCACTTGTCATCAAACGTTACAGTGCCTGAGCCAAGGCTGCCAAAAACCGGCTGGCTTCAATTGGATTTGGAGGCTGAGGTAGGTTTTATGAACTACTGGATAATTGTCGCTGCCGATCCGTTGCTACCTTGCACCATATCCTCCATGCGACTTATCTCCAGCGAGATCGATCAGCCCTTCGCATATCCTCTTTTGTCGAAGATTGGAGCGCCAAAGCATTGGTGATTGGGCCTGCAGGGGTTCCCCCTCGGCTCCCTCATCTGCTGTTAGCGCCCAATCGCGGTGGTTTCACAAGGGAACTAGGCCCTGGGCGGGTCCCTCTAAGCCGTCCCTGGCAGCCAACCACAGCGCCGGCCGCCCTAGTTTTGGTAGCGGCCCCCCCTGCCCACTGGGGTTTCGTGGGATTTGGCCCAAACAGTTATCCGACAAGGGGCTTGGCCGCCCTCACTCCTCCGAGCCGGGGTCAGGGACGGGGTCGAGTTGAGGGAACGAACGACGCCGTCCCCGTTAGTCGTCATGGAGTGGGAGGAGGGTGCGCGTTCGATTTGATAGCGTCAGGGGGGGGGGGGATTTGCAGCAACCGCCTGCTGGCCGGTCTTGGATCTGGCATCTGGGGCCACTGACTGGCCCATAGGTGGGTGTCTCTCTCTCTAACTCTCCGTATCTTGCTTTTCGATGCCATGCTCTTCACCAGCCATTGATTGTCTCTTGATCGAACCCCTTCGCTTGGCTTACTTGGCTGCTGCTCGTTCCGCAACCATAACGCTTTTTTTTTTTTTTTCCTTCTCTCTCTTTTCCCACTCCAAACAAAGTCAGGATCCCTCTCCACACCATACACTCATTCATCCCTCCCGTTCGATGGACCGAGACCGACTTTGAACCGATAATACCTCCTACTCGTTTCACCTATGCGCTGCGTTTTGACCCGTCCGCTATCCAAACATCGTCGACCACCTCTTCACTCACCAGGCTCGACTTAACCAAACCGCCATCATTGTAGACAACTACAGGCGCCGCTCCCTTTTTCCAAAGGCATTTTCTTGCCTCTTCGTTCCAGGTTGATCCTCGGCCTTTTTTGCCCTTCTTTCTCTTGACTGCCCTTCCCGTTTCTTTCCACCTTTGTTGTTGTGTGTGTTCTTTGTGCGTGTGTGCTCTGCGAGTCGCTCTATTCTCTTTCGCTTCGCTTTGAACCCGACGGGACAAAAACCACGACGTCTTATCTAGGATTACGCCCGAAACTGAGACGAGAAAATACGAAAAAACCGTGGGCGACTTCGAAATTTGGGTTATTTGGGTTATTACTATTTTTACTTTTTGAATCGATACGACGACATCTTTGTAGAACACAGTTGTCGGCTTTTTCAATTCACCACTACCAGACGGTCAACACTCACATCATATATATCGAAATTTCCTTGGTACGTTAGCGTCTTTGGGCGCCAAAAGACGAAGAGTAAGAAAGAAAAGCGATTCACCATGGCCCGGTCAGGCTCAGGGTGGAATATTAGGCGGGCGGCGATATGGGCAACGACTTTGGCGGTAGGCGTGCTGGGCGACCAGATCTTGACGGCAAACGACTTCAACAACTGCAAGACAACAAGCGACATCACGGTCACCAAATCGAACATCCAGTACAACAACGACGCCAAGAAGGTCACGTTTGACGTGTTGGGAACGAGCAACAAGCGCCAAAACGTCACGGCTCTCTTGAAAGTGGTGGCATACGGCCAGGAGGTGTACGCCAACAGCTTCAACCCGTGCGGGGAGAAGACATACGTGGAGCAGCTATGCCCCGTACCGTCTGGCACCTTCGGTGCCAAGGGCAGCCAGGACATCCCCGCCTCCTACACTGATATGATCCCCAGCATCGCCTTCCAGATCCCCGATATCGCCGCCATGGCAACGCTTCAGCTGAAGGCGTTGGACGGAGGACAGGATGTCGGCTGCATCCAGTCGCAGGTCACCAACGGCAAGACTGCCAACCACCCGGCCGTGTCACTGATTGCGGCCGGCGTGGCCGGCGCTGCCCTGGTACTTTCCGGCGTTTCTGCAGCCGGAGCTGCTTTCTCGGGCGCCGGCGCGGCAAGTTCGGGCGCTGGTGGAGCGGGGACGGTAAGTCCCAGCTTCACTGAAGTCTTTGGTGTCTTCCAAGGTTTCGCCATGAACGGTATGATGTCGGTCAACGTGCCGCAGGTCTACCGCAGTTTCTCCAAGAACTTTGCCTTCTCCACGGGTCTCATCCCGTGGACCCAACTGCAGATGTCCATCGACAACTTCCGGAACTCGACGGGCGGCAACCTGACGATGGACGGCGTTCAGTTCTTGAAGAATGCGACCCTCGTGTTCCCCGATGGATCGACCAACACCCCCAAGGGCTCCATCATCAAGCGCAGCATGCAAGAGTTTGCGCTGGCCATTCGAGACCTCGAGACGATTGCGGACCCCACGACGACTTCGAACGAAACCGTCGCCAGCTCGACGGAATCGAGCATCCGCTCTGCTGTATCTGGCATCTCCGGCTATGTACAGATGCTCAGTGTGCCGAAATCCAACACATTCATGACGGTGCTCCTCATTGTGGCCATCGTCATTGGCGTCATCGTGGTCGGCATTCTGTTGGTCAAGGTGGTCCTGGAGTTCTGGGCTCTGTTCGGTAACTTCCCCGAGTCTCTGACAGGGTTCCGCAAGCACTACTGGGGCTCCATTGCCCGAGCGGTGACCTCCTTGATCATGCTGCTCTACGGTATCTGGGTTCTGTACTGTATCTTCCAGTTCACGCATGGCGATTCCTGGGCTGCCAAGGTCCTTGCAGGTGTGACGCTGGCCCTCTTCACGGCGATCTTGGCCTTCTTCTCCTACAAGATCTGGAGCACGGCCAGGAAACTGAGGGACACCGAGGGCGACTCTACCGGACTCTATGACGACAAGGACATCTGGGTCAAGTACAGTCTATTCTACGAGTCCTACAGGAAGGACTACTGGTGGATCTTCGTCCCGACCATTGTTTACATGTTCGCCAAGGGATGTTGCCTTGCCGCCACCGATGGACACGGCATGATCCAGACCATTGTGCAGCTCATTATCGAAGGCTTGATGTTCATCATGCTACTTTGGAGCCGGCCGTATGAGCGCAAGTCGAGCAACTGGGTCAACATTGCCATCCAGACCGTTCGAGTTCTTTCTGTCGTCTGTATTCTGGTGTTTGTTGAGGAGTTTGGCATCCAGCAGACCACTCAGACCGTTACGGGTGTCGTTCTGATTGCCCTCCAATCTGCCCTTACCGGTATTCTGGCGATCCTTATCGCCTGGAATGCCATTGTTGCCTGCTGCAAGGAGAACCCTCATCGCAAGCGTAGAAAGGAGCTGGGTAAGTCATTATCATACAATATTATCCTATCACGTCGTTGGGTCTGTCTACTAACCAAGCCCTGCAGAGAAAATGCAACGCGAAACGGACGCGCTTACTCCCCTCGATGCCCGCAACTCACTGCTCTTGGACCGTAAGGTGACGAACGGCAGCACAACGTTTTCGGTGTCGGACAACATCCAGGAGAAGCAGCCACTCGCGCGCAACACTTCTCCCGATCGCTACCTCGGTGCCGAGCCTGCCAACCCCTATAGCAACGCGGCCGGTTTCAACTCCTTCGCCCGCCCTCTGACGCCCAGCACGCCCATGAACGGCGGTGACAGCGAGCGCCTGATTGGCGGCGCTGCTCCTATGGGCGGCCGCGAGCCGACTCTGCCCAACATGGGAGGTGGCGGTGGCTACGGTGGAAATGGGGGCTACGGCAACAACAACGGCTACGCACCCTACCGTGGATACTAAGGGAGAGATGGCGAGGCCTAGCACGACGTCGAGGCACTCCTGACCACATTACGAAATTAACGACATGATGGGTGGGTATCACATTTAATCCACATTCGTTCAACCCATATGCATACACTTTTGTATACGCTTTTGTACCAGTACCGATTTTGAGAGCTTGGAGAGAGTTAGGGAGAGCGAGGGCGGGATGGTGGGAGGGGAAAAGGGGTGAAGGGGGGGAAATCCTTTATAGGGGGTGTAAAATAGTGGCGTCAGGTACATTCCGTCCCAAGGGGCTTGAAGGTAGTTTTTTGGCCATCTTGTCCGCCTACCGAGTAAATAACCAGTATTACCGTAAATTAGTACACAACAACAACCAGCAGCTTAAACCAACCCAAATCCCTCCGGCGCGGATGATGTGCTTCCCCATTTGATCCTCGACTTTGAAACCGTCCCATGCCTGGGGGGGGGGGGCAACTCCGTTCGTTCGGGAAGGTAGTTAGTTCAGCCACATCTCCAGTCAAGCGCAAATGTGGCTGGGGCTCCCTCCAAACTCAACCATGTCATTGATCCATTGGATGTTATTAAAGGTAGCTTCCCATACTACCACAACAACACCTCTCCCGCCATTGACATGAGGGCATCTTTGGTGCGGAATCTGCCCTGTCTGCAGGCTCGGTGGCGCCTTAGAAGAGATGCCTTTCGAAACGTCCGAAAATCCTTTCACCAGCTGAGTATTGCCGTCACAGGCAAGCCGTCCAAGGTAGGTGCAACCCTCCAATGCGACATCATGTAGTGATAGCGAGGCTTAAACCAAAGCAGGGGGCTGTACTCGACTGTCTCGAACGCCAATTGAAGAGCTCGGGTCACGGTAGCGGGTTATCACATGATGCTGCCGTTATCCTGGCGTCGCCGGAATTCGCGTCTTGGTCGGAGGATCAGGGGTTCATGTCCCAACTGCTCGGCACTCTCCACCAGCGGCAAAGGCAAAAGCGCGCGGGGGCTACTTCCGGGCCGGGTGAAGCGCGCACTGATGTGCTGTTCGGCGTAGTGGATGGCATCGCTGACCCGCATCATCTCCACGGCAAGCCACACCAGGGCTTGTCAATTCTTTACGGGGGCAGTACCGCGTCACTCCTACCTTCGCTATGGGATCAGGGCAAGGTCGCTGGCAGAGGCGACCCCGACAAGGCGTCTGCGGTCGAATTTACTGCGCATGAGGCCGAATCCATCGACGGCCAAGAGGTTCCCACGAACGTCACTCTCCCTTTGGCAAACACCCTTTTCCAGAATGGACGTCGCTCTACGCTGTTCGCCAGCCGCTGGTTGAGCCCTTCCGCTGCAGGCCGCCAGATGGAGCTGGAGTGGAGGGAGGAGAAGTCGCATCAGGAGGTGTCCTGCTTGCGGGGATTGAGGAAAATGCCGCTGCGCATCCCCCTGATGCCCCTCGCGCCGCCGCGGAAGATCGTGGCGGGCCTGGGCAACATTGTCCGCCAAGTCGAGATCGACGGCGTTGTCTCGCCCGCGTCGAAGGAACTCGAGATGTTGATCCCCCAGATCTTCGAGAAGAGGGCGGCCCGGGCGGGCGAGCTGGACCAGGCGCCCTCGCCCATTGGGGTATGGGCATGGGTCCTACCGGCGCACCTGGTCGAGAAGATGTCTTACGATTCCGCGTTCCGAACCTACCAGAGCAACCAAGACGCAGAAGAGTGGCGCCTAGACGTCGACGCACGTGGGATATACGAAGAGCTGTTAACTCATGAATGCCGGATGTACAAAATCTGTAAGTTTTCTTTTTCGCATGTGCTGCTGTATTGTCTCCTATCGTTCATTCAGACTAATCACGCTTCCGGATGGATAGTGAGCGGCGGCGGTGGTTGGGGCGCCAAGCAGGGCCTCCTGTCGCTGGACCCGGAGACGACATATGCTGCGCCTGAGCAGGAGGACATCGACATGTTCATCAAGGCGTTTGAGGAGCGGAACTCGGCCAGCCAGGCCTCGTCGGAGGGCATCGTGACGCCGGGGTCGTACATCCTGTTCTGCGCCGAGCCTCAGCGCGTCGTCGACGGCGGCCACACCCCGTTTTCCTCGGTTGATCCAACTTGGTCGAGACTCACGCTGACGGTTGCGCCCAAGAATGAAGATCCGCTGCAGGGCGTCGAGGACATTGAGGGTGCGAAGAAAGACGAGACCACGGCCGATGTGGTGCCGGGACATTTTGGGGCTGCGTCGAGCACTGGACTCTACCTGCGCGCCCCCCATTCGAGCTTCACTACCAAGATCGACGCGCCTCATAGCGCTATCTCGTGGGACTGGACTCCTCCGGATCCGTTGGATGACTGAGTCATGCATACTTGCCCAATCAATGTATTGATATTGAGTATTGTAAACTACATAAGCTACCCATCATGTCACAGCCTACTTGGTTATGAGCAGCTAAGTTTAGGTAGCTTATGCGCTGAAACAGCAAGTCCAGCAAGCCCAGCAAGCCCAGCTTCAGCGCGTGTTCAGCCGGAAGCGTGCCCCACTTGCGTGAGTCGTGAGCTCTAAAGCACTAAGCCAAGCACCAAGCACCAAGCACCAAGCAGCCAAGGTGCCAGGCCCCATAGAAACCCAATTAATCAGTAGTACCTGGTCATGTAACCACCACCTGAGAGCTCCTTCCTATCAACATCCATTGTTTCTTCCATCCGACTTCTACCTCCCAAACCCATTCGCAAGACCACTCACCAAGAAATACAATGGATCGCAGTCTCGACGAAATTGTTGCTGATTCTCAGGTTGGTCCACCCCCGTCTGTCTCTTCTTGAAAATGCATCAACGACACACCATGACTGTGTTATGTCATCGACGAGAAGAGCTCAACCGCGCGAGAGAAGCCCCAAGCTAACTTGATCCTTTTTTTTCTCCCGTACAACAGCACAAGAAGCGCGGCCCCCGACCTCGTCGCGGCGGAAATCCCGGAGGAAGAGACAGAGACAACGGTCGCCTGCGCGAGCGAGACTCTTACCCTCGCGATGGCGTCAGAAAGGCAAGCACAACCCCCCGGTTCATGCACTCGGAGCTAACACCATTGACTGCAGGTGGATTAAACTCCTATCTCTCCTCCCCGTTTGAAATATCCCTCGAGAAGAAAACCCCCAGTCTCCATACGCTCCGTCGGAACAGCAAGCTTCCAACTCGAGCAACAGAACACGATCTCATACCCTGCAACACGCGGCTGGCTGGACGATGTCAACAACTGTTCGGAACTGCTGCCCGCCCGGCGATGGAGGTCCACGTGGACGTCGAGAGAATCCAAAGAGAGAGTTACAAACCCGTTGAATGCCCGGCTAACCAGCACTCTCGTTCTGCGAGACAGTCAACTAGAGACGATTCGCGCCAGATGGATTCGTAAGATAAAACCCTCCTCCGCCCCCAGGCCCGGGCCTGGCAAGCAATGCAACACACGAAACCAAAAGAGATAGGCTGACATTCTGCTGGTGCGCTTTAGGGAATGGGTCCACGATAAGTTCGAGGACGCCGGCTGTATGTACTCTATACGATGAATTCTGGCGTCGCTCAACAATAACAACAACTCATGGCTGACTTGACTCGGACAGCCTACGGTGGACGATCTCGCGGATCCCGCCAACGATCACCCGGACCTTCAGCGTCGTTCGTCATCCACCCGCCACCCTCAATTCCATTCTAGCCACGCACTTGCTAACCAACCGCCAACCTGTGCAGTGATGCGCGCGGCACCAAGGTCAAGGTCGATAACCTGCACTACGAACTGACTCAAGAAGATCTCGAGGTATGGCAAGAAAAGGGGAACTTTTCCTGCGAGGCTGGATCCCCTGACTGACATGGTTTCCCAGGGCCTCTTTGGCAAAATTGGACATGTCTTAAAAGTCGAGCTCCTTTACGACCGCGCCGGACGCTCGGAAGGAACCGCGTACGTGACGTACAATCGCAGTGATGACGCAAGGGAGGCTATTCGCGAATTCGATGGCGCCAATGCAAAGGGTAGGCAGACGCAGACGAGAGCTTGGATTGGACATGGGAAGCTAACAATCGACCCCCTCTTCACAGGCCAGCCGATTCGCCTGTCCATCATGCCCTCGGCACCTAGGCGCAACCCATTCGACTCGGCCTACATGCCCGGCCGGTCTCTGGCCGATAGGATAACAGCCCCCGCGGGACGCTCGCGCTCATTGTCCCCCAACCGCTACTCGAACAGGGATCGAGACGTCGACCGCTATGTGCCTGCTGGGCGATCCGGCGGCCGATCGCGAAGCCCCATGCGCCGCAACCGCCGCGGAGGGGACGGCCGTGCTGGTGCCGATAGGGGAAGACGCCCCGGTGCGCGTCGTGAAGCCCGAGAGAAGGAAGACCGCGATGGTGGCGACCGCAAAGCTCGCGGAGGCCGGCCTAAGAAGACGGCTGAGGAGCTGGATGCCGAGATGGCCGACTACTTTGGCCCTGGCGAAGCACCGCACGCCGCTAGCGCCCCGGCTGATGGTGCCCCTGCCCACGACGCGGCGGCTCTGGATGACATCGACATGATCGAGTAAAGACGGCCATTGTGCCATATTGTGTTCATAGAAGGAGGGACAAGATTGTACGAACAGCTCGTCATAAAGAAGTAGGGTGTTTGTTTCACGGCAACATTTGCAGTCTAGCGTTCATATTGGAATGTCCTATCCCGCGTTAATGTAGTGTGTTTTGTCACGTATTGGCGAACTTCAGCTTCAAGGCCTGGAAACGAAACCGCACAACTCAAATTGTTTGACGTTATACTAATAACTATAAGTGGTATCTAAATACACGGCTAATAAGTGTCGTGGCAGAAGGAAGTGTTTTCGTCCAAAGTAGTATAGGATGGTGTGTGTGTGTGTGTGTTTGTTTGTGTTCATTTATACAATCATGGCGATTTGATGATCATACCCAGTCGTGTCGTTAGTCGCCACCCCCCTTCTCCCGTGGCGGAGATGAAATTGCTTTCTTTCTCCCCTCTTCCCCTTGGTTGCTCGCTCGCTTCCCATTCTATCAAGAGCAACGATGATGACGACAACAAAGCAGATGAGGAACTCCAAGCGGGTCATATTTCTTCGTTCCCAGCCCCCATTCCGTCCATTCCTGATCTTGACGGGGCATGTTCTTCCCTTGCTGTTTGCTTCATCATAACCTCATACGACTTCTCGTCTCGAATCATTACTTCTCTTCGTCGGAATCAACATCCATCTTATCTCCCCCGGCGCTGCTAGCCGTCGCAGTCGTGGCCCCCTGCTCCGTAGCATCTACAGCAGGACTGGCCTTGTCATCCTCCCCGTGCGGACTCCGCTCGTCCGAGTCGTCAGTAGCCACCCGGATCGTCTTCTCGTCCGACTTGCCAGGCGTCGAAGCGCCCACGCTTTCTTTGGGGGGCGGGTTTGGCGTGGTGGGCACGATTACATTCAAGACACAGTCGTCAAGATGCTCGTAGAACTCTTGCGCCGTGGCGAAGCGCGTCTGGCAAATCGAGCACTTGGCGTCACCGCCGCCCCGGGAACTGTTGCCCGTGATGATCATCTTGCGGCTATTAGGCGGGGTCTGTTCCACATTGTGGACGGCAGTGAGGTGGCGTTTGAAGACATCGGCCCTATTGAAGGCCTTCTCATACGGGGTGCCGGGGCCGGGGCAAAATGGGCATACCATGGTTCCCTTATAATGCGTCAGGGCATGCCGGTTCTTGTCGTACTTCCTGGCGAACCCCTTGACATGGTACTCGCACGTTTCGATGGGGCATTTCTCTGGCCGTTCCTCCTGATGCGTCAACATGTGTGCCGCCAGATCCTTGAATACGCGGCCGCAGTCGGGATGGGGGCACTTGTTCCTGTTGTCCTCGATCTTGGGTGCTATTGGGCTACTGCTGTGTATCGCACTGTCGAGCGAAGGCGCTATCGACGGTGCAAGCAGAGGCCCCTGAGGCGGCGGAGGGGCAGGGGCGAGCCGGGGCGCTTCCAAGTACGACGGTTGCCTCGGAAGTGCGAAAGTCTCTTCGACCATCCTCGCATCGCTCTCCTCGTCTCCACTGTCGCTGTCGTTTTCGTTGCTCACATCGATGGACTGCCGTACTTCGCGCATCCAGTCTTTCAAGATGGTCATGGGAGGCCAGTCGCCGCTTGCCTTGCCACCCCGATGCGGATTGAAATGCGCCCGTCGCAAGTGAGCGGCGGCATTGTAGTATGCACCATAACGTTTTTGCGTGACACAAGCTTTGCATTTGGCAAGCGGTATGACAGGCTGAGGCGAGCTTGGGCTGTGACTCTGTGGCTCGGTGCACACCCATCTCTTGACAAGGGCGGCGTGCTTTGCATCCGTATGCCTCCTCAACTCATGTTCCCCACGAAATCCTTCCGGGTACTCGTTGCACTTAGAGCAGTAGACGCGGCGCAAGGGTGGCCTGTGATAGGATGTTCGGAGTTTACTGGGAGAGACCAGACCTCTGGCTATGGCTCGCGTGAAGGCCGGGCTTTCCCCAACCGTGTGTCTCCGGGCAGGCTCTAGGCCGAACGAGGGGCCGCCTCCCTCTGCTTCCGCCCTTTGCCCCCAGGCCTCGATCGGTCGCCACTCCGGCACGGGTTTCCGCGGCTCGCCAAGCTGCGTGGCCACGCTCGGGGTTTGGTACGATACGGTGCGGTAGATCGGCGTACGTTGCCTGAAAAAGCCATTGAAGCCCATATTGTCGGCCAGGTACCCGCTGCCCAGCCCAAGCAAGAAGTCCTTTGATGAGCGTATTCCCCACTGTGACCACTCATCCTTGCGGATGGCGCCTGATGTGGCCGCAAACAAGAACTTGTCGCTGTCGTCCATTTCTACCCCTGGATCGTCCAGTACCATAGGAGTCGACCATGCAAAGACACTGACGAGAATCTTGTAGACACTGTGCATTGCTGTAGCGCCTGTGGGCATAGGCATTGCCGACGGGGCATGCGCAGAGCCCCCACGCGAGGGGGTGGAGATCAGATCCGCCAGAATCGTTCGCACGATACTGAAGATGCACAAAGACAGGAAAACCGCCAGCCAACTCTTGGGCTCTGTAAGTACCCTGCGTATCGTGCTGCTTTCAAAAGACTGTAGGAACTGCGTCATGCAGTTATAGATCAGTCGATTCCGTCCGTCGTAGTCGATATCCTCAGGAAGAAGCTGCGCGTTGGCCATGTTGACATCTGTTCGGATGGAGGGTTCGGTTTGTTGCAAATCGTAGAACAGAATCTCTCGGAGCAGCAATTTTGCCCTGTAGAGCACGGGGTAGGTCTGCTTTTCCAGCTCTCGATTGGGCGATAGATAGCCGCTCAGTTTGAATAACTCCCAAAACCGGAACGGTATGCCTTCAGCGTTCCAGCTCGCGGCGAGAACTTTGAGGACCGGGGGAGCTCGGTCGATGGGGTCCTTCGAGTAGGCTGCGGTGGTAGGGTTCGCTATCGGCAAGGAAGCCAAGTCCTCCGTCCACCAAAATCCATCATCAAAGTCAAGGTGCGACTTGACCAAGTCCGACATGGCAGGGCTAACAATGTAAGTCCGTTCCAGGTACTCGTTCATGTTGCGTCGTCGCGCCATGGGAGAAGTGACTGGGGTTTGAACTTGTCTTGGTGACAGAATCTCTATAGCATAAATCAGCAAGCCGTTTCTACTGGTGTGCGCATATCAAGTTTACCTGGCAACATATAGTCGGCCAGGGCAATCAAAGGCCCTCGTTGGCAACCCAGCACGCTCCAAAACTCATCGCCCGCGGATGATGGAGGTTCTGCGCAGAATGCACAGTCATCTTGCGAATCGCACTACACAGATGTCAGCGGTTACCCCTGAGAAACATAGCAGAACTGATCGCTATTAGTCATACCGGCTTAGCTTGAACCTTGCACCGCAGACATGGCCCAGCATCTCGGGGGAGGCGTAGCTCGCCAATGGATTCCAGTCGCCCGTGGCTGACTCTGCTTCGTTTGAGTGGCGGTAGATCGATTTCGGAATCTATCGAGCCTCGGTGCTGTAATGGCATGTCGTTACCGAAGGAATACGTGAACGGGGGGTCTCGTCTCTCTCTGGGCTGAGAGACGGGGGCCAAAGGAGCCAGGCTCGAAGGAACCGAAAGCCGCGGCAAGGGGGCCATGGAATTCGCCTTGAGCCGGTCTGTACTGAAAAGCCGGGCCGTGGCTTGTTCTGGAAAGACGACATGTGGCACACTGTTCACCGAGAGCCCGGAGTCCCTCTTAGAAGAAAGGGCGTGTTCTCGCATGTGTTGGTCGCGGTCCTCGAAGTTGGCGAAGCCATATATGTAGTAAAGGCATCGTTCGTCCCAGCACTTGAAGGGGGCTTGGCTCCTAGAGACCACGGGTAGGGTCTCCCTCATCCTCCAGCTGCGGAAAATGGGGTCATAGAAGGATACATTC
Organism: Apiospora marii; assembly: GCF_038362585.1. NCBI lineage: Eukaryota > Fungi > Ascomycota > Sordariomycetes > Amphisphaeriales > Apiosporaceae > Apiospora > Apiospora marii. Next base: position 1,861,262 of record NW_027117375.1, on the reverse strand, counting down.
TTCTCAAGCCAGGCACTATACTCGGGCGGTGCATCACTATGGGCGGGATGCCTCAATGCCTCGAGGAAATGAGGGTCAAGTAGATCTAGACCTATCCGCGCCAATGAACGTTTAGATGATCAGATCCCACAGAGGCGTTGTTCCAATAACGAAACAGGAAGGTTGCTCTCTCACCTTGGTCGAGTAATGAGCTCTCAATGCATTCGCATTTATACTGCAGCGCTCGGGCTTCCTCAGCATCCGAGAGGGGCCGTATAGCAGTGGCGAGATCTTGGAGAAGGGTCAATGAAACTGAACCGGTATTGGGACACACAAAACCAGTATATACAAAAATATACACACACAAACATTCATGGATACAGAAGTGGGTAGTGAAAACAGGGAGACGGAAGAGAGGGAGGGACTGACTTTGGTTTTCTGCACATGCCTCGAGTGCCCGAAGCTTGTGCCGCAGCATGTCAAGCTCAAGTCTGCTGTTGGGGTCATGTTTGGCAGGGAGGAGTGCAGCCAGCTTGGCCTGGATGGCCGCCTGTTGTTCGAATAAACTTCTTATCGTGGGGTCTAGAGACTGGTCAAAAGCAGAAGCACCCGGAGTGTCGAGGCTCTGAGAGCCGCGACCATCATGTCGAGGCTCGGCTGGATATGTGTCGGCCGCCATTTCGCCCCGGCTCTCTCTCTCTCATAGTACGCCGGCGGCTGCTCCCCCTGTAGTCGGGCTTTCTTTCTTTCTTTGGTTTAATTTGCTGTCTATGTGTCCCTGCGTGTGTTGTCTCTTGTCTCTTTCCTGCACCTTTCTCTCTTCACTTTTCTCGCCGCCTCTTTTTGTCCTCCGTCGCTCACACGTCGCACGTCTCAACTCGTGGGCGCGCACCCAGGCGGGGAGCTGACCTTTTGCAGCGCATCAACTGCTGATTAGTAAGAATAAGTGATCGGGATGTCCCAGATACATGATCAACAAATATACACACAGAAACACAACACCAACACAATAAATGAAAGAAGGAAAGAAAAATGAGTATGTGGTTGAGTGGCTGTGGCAAAGACCAGAATGGGGTCGAGGAGAGGGAAGAAAGTATTAAGAATCTACCAAAACACAATATGCAACCCGCACCGCCTCATAGAGAGCCGTGGGAGGATAAACAGCCAATAAGGTGGGAATGGAGAGCAGAACCGTACGACTCCGGCCAATGTGGGGGTGATGGGGGAACTTATTTTTTTTTATTCCCCCCTTGGGTAGCAGGCAATCTCTCGAGCTTGAGTAAATCGAGGTAAATTGCGAGCTTGTCACGATTTGGGAAGCAGCAATAGGTAAATACGACGGGACAGGACAGGATAGGACAGGACAGGGCCAGGAGGAAAAACTACTGGGACTGGGAGTCGACAGGGCAGGCAGGACAGGGTCAGCAGGGCAACTGGGAGAGGGAAAGTAAGGCCAGCGATAGGTGGGGCGAGCAAAGAAAGACCAGACCAAAACAGGCCGGCATCCCATCCCTCTGGTCAAAATTCAATTCACTGACGAACTGCACACTCACCTCACAGTTGATACGTACAGGCTGGTCTGGTCTGGTCTGGTCCTAAGGTAAGGTAGATATGTAGTAATTATGTAGATAGGGACTGGGAAAGAAGACAAGGATACATCGATACTGCATGAGCATCGAGGTAAGTGATTGCGGCAGTTGACCATCTCTTTTCTCTACTCTCTCTCTCTCTCTCTCTCTTCCTTTGCTGGATGGATGTGTCTACAGGCTACACGTGCACTGCCGGAATGTACATTCGATGGCAACATCCATCGAGAGAACCACCACACGATTGGCCCGTCCGTGTCCGTCGTGCCTGTGCAAGCAGTCGAGTCGAGAGGAAAAGAAGTATCTCAGCTACACCTCCAGTTTGTCAGTCCCGATTGATTGATACATCCATGCCACAATATCCTACGTTACCCACAGTACTTCCCAAACGATACACCAGCCCCAGCCCAGCTCCGATATGAATCCACAGGGCAGGCCAGGATCTGTCTTGTTCCCGGAGCTGGGGGGGTTGGGTCGGGGTCGGGGTATGTATGAGCAGACGAGGTAGCATGCAATGTGTGCATTCGGCTGCCATCACTCTAGTCACCGGCCTCTGTCTGCAGTAGGCTGTATGCAGGCCAATGATGCTACTCTATTGTGCCGGTATCTGTGCGGTATCCATGCAGTCTTTCCCATCAGCCAGGACCAGTCATATCTCCAGGCCGAATCTACCTAATCCGCCTTGCTGCACGCAGGCTGGTCAGGGAGGTCAGGCTTCACGCGCCCGCACACACACAAAAGAGTCGGTCCGTCACGGCAGAAGCCTATCAACCTACAAAGTACATACAGCAAGCAGCCCATGTGTAGGTAGATGGGTGATTGGCAACGACCACCCAGCCATCCACCTCCGCTTGCCGCCACCCATCACAGACAGGACGGACGGGCGTGCATCCCAAAAGCAACCTGCGAGAGGAAAAAGGCCCAGGCAGACCAAGACCAGATCAGACGACTGATCGGTCGGTTTCTGTTCGGCTGCTCAACACCGAGATGATATAATATATCGGGTGCAATCCGCTTGGTCGTCCTTAGAAACTATTCGTACAAACCCCATTTTGGCATGTAGTAGGTAGTAGTGTCGGGCTGATGTATTGTTTAGTCCTTGGCCGCTTGGCCCTCTTGCCCCATTGACTTCAGCCCAACGGTCAAGCTTAGATTTATTTTTGAGTGACGCCGTCCTGTCAAAAAAGCCTGGGACGGAAAGAGGATTCAGACGGGTGAGGCTAACCCACAAGTGGGTTGGAGCTAGAGCAACGCCCTGTTTTTTGATAGAGCCGAAACACCAAGACTCAAGGCTCAGAGTGGTCGTCGTGAATGTGGTGGCATGGATCAGACAGTTGCGGAACCAACCTCGAACAATGACGGCACAACTGAAAGTGCGGTGTTATTGAAGTATTGTGCAGCTTCATGCTCCTGCGATTGTAGCTACGAGTTTGAACATGCAGATGGATTCACCCGGGCGTTTTTTTTTTTTTTTTTTTTTTTTTTTTTTTTTTTTTCTCTTCGGATCAGGAATGATCATTCCAACTCCCTTATTCAGTCAAGGCGTGCATGTACTAGTCGGCGCAGGCAAAAAGACAAGATGCCGTTAAACCCAGCTATCCCCAGCTCCCTGGCCAGAAGCCCTGCCCCCCATGATGCTGCACACATGGTTTTGGGTAGTAGCTAGCCCATCGGCTAGGTTGGTTCTTTCTTTTGGCGAACGAGCGACCTATTGCGCCTTACTTAGGTAAGTCCGGCAGGTAGGTAGGTGGTAGCTACATACATCACATATGTACATCCATATGCAGCCGGGGGAAGAAAAGGGCGATCCACGAGTAATACAAAATTCCGTCCAAGCCCGCTAGCTGAACCCGAGGAGCTGCTTTTAACCTTTGGAGGAAATAGAAACGCGGCGCAGCTTCAAACGAGGTCGGTAAGAGAAAGAGGAAGAAGAAGAGGAGGAAGAAGCAAAAAAGGACTGGCACCGCGACGGCATTGGACAACTCAATTATTAGGCGGCAGTCCTCGGATTGATAGGCGCGAAGTCTCGTGGGCAACTAACTGTCTCTCAATCCCGGTAGATTCTATGCAGATGGCGCAGCGCCACGGCCGCTTCTCTTGTTTCTAGAGACGCTCTAGACCCCGCCGGAGCACAGGCAATTTGCAAGCTGAAGGGAGGGCAGGGAAAAAAAAAAAGCAATAGGTACGCGTTGTTGTCGCAACGTACTGTGAGCGAGTCTGTCACCCTCTCTCTTCTCTCTCTCTCTCTCTCTCTATCTCTCTTTCCTTGTGCACCTTCACACACGCGGCAGGCAGATAGCCTTCCCCCATACATGCTACATACTACATCCGACGGAGCCATCGACGATCGACACTGGACGAGTCGTACCGACTGGCGGCGCACACGCTGAAGCTGCACCTACCTGTCGAAAGGCGTCCACCCATCTGCAGCGCCTCGCAAACCCCTCCCTTGCCCAGCGTAACGGTCGTCCCCGCTGCTGCCCAATAGGCTGCTCAGACTGAGCAAACAGGCTGCACAGCTTTCCCGGCTCGAGCTCCTCGACTCGAGGGCGACGAGGGAAAAAACGGCCATGGGGACGACGCAGACGACGGGGTAACCCTACAACCAAAAGCAGTTCCACTACAGCCCACCGAGAGCACTGCGCACTTGCACTTGCACTTGCACTTGCACTTGCACTTGCACTTGCGCACTGAGCACGGAGTATACCCATGGCTACATGTTTGTACTCTTTTCGCATGACTTGACTACTTGCCGCTGCGATATCAAGTTTGCAGGGCGAGAGAGACGGACAGCACTGTACTGTAGGTAGAGCGAAGATTGATTGCATTGCATCAGCGAGTCGCACATCCACCCATCCATTCAACTGCTCTGCTCGCTGGACCAGATCCTTGCCCGACACCCAAACTCGAGCAGCTCCAGCTCGTTAGCAGCTAGCTCTTTTCCGCCCTCCTACTTGCGGATGTGCGGGCGAGGTTTGCGATAACTTCCGACAAAAATGAGCTGACGCCGGCGGCGATCACTGCTGCAAAAGGGATCCCTGTCTCTTAACTGCAGCTGCTAAGATGGCCCAGATAGGCTGCTCTGATATTAAGAGCCGAGATGCAGGCCGCGAAACCAGCAGCTGGGCGATAAGGGAACGCGATAGGAAACCGAGCTGGTTTCGTGATTTTTTTTTTTTTTCTTTCTGGCTGGGGGGAACTGCGTCGCGAAATGGCGGTGATCGAAACAAGTAGGTGGTGGTGATGCATCCCATCCCATCCCATCTCATCCCATCCCATCCCAAATTCCCACTGCATGTGCACGTGAGACTCGATTCAGCTCCCACAGGCCTGCCTGGGCTACAGGCTACAGGCTACATGTCTATCTACTACCATGATTTCAGGCGCGAAGTACTCCAGCACCGGCGCAAGCGCTTCGTCCGGATCTTAACAAACTGATGGAATGTGCTCATCATCGTCTTGAGTCCGTCCATCCCACCGTACTTTAGCTCGATGAAGAAAAAGACGCGAAGATGATATGTAACCCTTTTTTTTTCCTGTTTCCATCTGATCTCACCCATTAAAGCAGCAACACAAAATGGGAGCGGGTTTGTACCGGCACACAGTATATCAAACCTCGCCAAGGCTGGTCGTGATGGCGGGATTAAATGTGCAAGGCGGCAAGCAGATGGATAGCAGGCTTTTCCGAGATTGGCAGCGCGAATAGCTGAATGGTTGGTACATATGAGTGATTATCCTGAGCGCGAGCGAGGGTCGAGAGTGAAATCAAACAGATACCGCTAACAGTGGACAGACAGGGACGCTCGCCCGCTCGCCCACGCAGTCCGCCAAGACGATGATGCACGAGCTATCCGATGTGCGTGTGTGGTTTGTGATGTCAGGTAGGTAAGTATGTAGTTTGGTAGTGTCGTATCCCAGCCCCCTCACTCTCACTCCCACTCTCCCACTCCGTCCGACGACCTCAGTGCAGGTAAGCCCGCTTCGCCCAGCCAGGCAAAGGAAAAAGAAAAAAGATGGGGATTATCCTCCGGCTCAGCTAACCCGCACGCCGAGCAGCGAGGGTGACATCGTGGCTTTGGAGCTAAGGTGGCATTCGCATCTAGAACTGCCGAGGTAAGCAGTAAGCCTCCCACACCCACGCACTACTTCCGGCCGCTAGGGTAACGTCTCGAAACGTTCACCTTAAGGTACGTGGGTGCTACTATGTCATTTCGCTATTTTACCTATGCCTGTTTGCCCGAAGATCGCCCCCCCCCAGCTGGGGCTGTAGTGAGGCGAACGGGGAAAAGATGATACGACGGACGGATGACTTTGAGGAGCCATGGCCAGCAGCGCGCACGCAAATCAACCAACAAATCCAATCTCCCACCCAGCTGGGTTATGGGAAAACGTGTTTGTCCATCCCGGCCTGCGCAGCCTAACCAGCAATACCACAGACAGGGTCTGTTTCGAACAGACACGTGTGTCGCGCGGCATGGTCCCCCGGTATAGAACTAATGGGTATTTCGACGAGCAGCAGAGCGCGCCAACACTCTCGAAAATAGCACCAGTCAGTCCCCAGTACCAGATTGGCTCGCTTGGGAACTAGCAGTGCGCGGCGATGACAAAAGCTAAAATATGCGACGATACGAAGAAAAACCTAAGGGATATTTTTGCCGCGCCACAGATCCAAGCGTACATGGTCTAGATCGGCTGGCGGGCAAGAGACTTTGGTCTATATTTTCAGCCTGAATCTCAATAGAGTTGGCCATCACAGTCGGACTTCCAGCGTTGCTTGGATGCCGACCGCCCCTGCTCCTGCTGGTGATACGATAGCGAAGTCTTCTCTTGTTCTCTAAGAGAGGGGCCGAGGATGAGAGAGGGAGAGAGAAGGAAGGGGGGGGGGGGAGCCGCAGCTAACACTGCTATGCTACGGCACCCATGCCTGTAGTATGCCGTGTAGCATACTTGATACAAGCTTGCCATGCGCAGTATGCGTAAAGTCTGCGATACGTTCCTTGGCTTTTGCCGTGGTTGAAAGACTCGCCTTTCAAGTGTCGACTCAAAGCAATGGCCAGATGGGGTCTTGATCTCATCTATTTCATGCTACGTTGAGTAAAAAAGCGTCAGAATGTCAGTCATGGTCGTAGAGCCGGCCTTTACAGGATGACAAACATCAAGAGAGGTTGGTTTCCCACTGTGGTGAACGTGTTACATAACCACAGGCGTGCAAAATGGGTGTCGACTTCTGGTCTGTCTATATTTCTATTTGGATATGCATGTAAAAACCACAACAGCTATACGTATTTGTATTGCTCCGACCTCGACGGTGAATATTGGAACGGTGGGTTTTAAGGTGATGATGTGATAGAATCACTCTCCTGATCTTTCATCGCTCCTGATTTATATGACTCGTCATCTTTCACCCACTTGATACGGGTTGACATTGGTGCGTGGTGTAACGCCGGGGGCAGCATCAACATAGCCACCGCATTACCTCATCCCTGAATAATACTGCCATGGCCTAGGCCTTTCGACACAATGGTAGACACCATTCTCAAGCTCGACAACATACTGCCAGCGATTTGTGTGGACAACCCCAGCCGGGTGCAAGTAGCCAGCGGGGGTCACAGCATGCTTGCCGAGTGACTGCATACATAGGATGCGCGCTCCTCACCAACCTCCCAACCAACCAGGACTCGTCATCGTCTTCTTCCCCAGACGCAATAGCTGCTGGAGCCTTTACACCGCGTTGTGCGCCCCCCGGTGTGGCACAATGCGCCATAACCTTGCCCTCCCTATGCTGCGAGAGGAATATGCTCCTAGCCGTTCGACGGACGTGCCAACCACGCGCGACTATGATCCGTTTCCTTGGCTACCTACTCAAGTCCCAGCCTTGGCAGAGAGAAATAGAGCACAGCAAATGTATATCAGATTCAAGAGGGGATATCAAAAGAATAGAATCCATCATGACACACCCACTGAGAGCTCGAGCGGGCGAGCAAGATGTGACCCCTCTGGCAACCCCTTTACGTTGCAGATGAACATACTACCAGGATACATGCTGCCAAGCAACCACAACACTTACTCACTTCGAACTCAACAGTCTCAAGCCACGTTCATCACATATGCGGAAAGTTGCAGCAAGCAGAACAGCTCCTTGTCCAGTGTTGTCGGGCGTTCGTCCTCCTTCCCGTCCTTCCCAGTCCCCCCTTTTCTCATACTATAGAGACTTACGGAGAGCTTGACATATGGAGCACCAGCACCACCGTCATCGTCACATCTGCAGGCGGCTCACTTGGGAAGCAATGCACGATAGAAGGGCGAGGCCTTTCATCGTCGTTCCTCGCTCGTGCCGAGCAGGCCGCACATCCAATACTTTACACTTCCGAGACTGTTTCTCATTGGATATCGAGTTTTTATTAAATATACCTAGTTCTATTCGAACGCCGCGGGTCGTTTGTTGAAAAACATGCGCACGCCCGATGCTAATGCCGCTCGCCAAAACGCAGTAGATAAATAGTTCGCTTCATGTCTCTGCCCTCTCCCTTTTCCATCCTCCGATTTTTTTTTTCTCGTGGGCAGATACAATGAAATCGCTCTATCCATCCCTCCCCGGAGGTCATTGATATGATTATTAGCAAACAAGCAGTAGACGTAAGTGGTATCTCATGCAAGTAAAATGTCGCTTTCTTCCCCAATCGCTGTGAGAGCCTAGCACCGCAAAATCCCGGTCGTTTCGTATCATACCTTCTCCTCCTCGGCCCACCTTCTCTCTCTTACCGGCAAGTCCTCCCCTTTCGCTTTCCTCTGGCCGGTATGTTCCGCCTTCCAGGCCCAGTACTCGCCCAGCCTGATCTCCGCATACGAGGCGTAGTCAAAGTCGATCTGCGAGATTGTGGCCTGGATGAGCGCCCATATGCCCCAATAGAATCCGGGAAGCCCCCTGAATGCATCGACCTCTTGACACATCTTGTCGATTTCACTGTCCACGTTGAGATCCGCAGGTCGGCTGGGCAGCTGAGTAAAATAGGTTCGAATGTACTCTGCAATGAACTCGCGCCTCTGCGAGCGCGTTGGTAAAACGTTGAAGTCACAGTCGAAACCACCCCACTCGGCAAAGTGGTTCGCCAGGTCGAATGCGGCAGGCGACGGGGTGGCGTATTCGTAATCGATGAAAGCGACAGACTCCTCCGTGTCGGGCGAACCCGCTGCCTTGGGCTCGATGATGACGTTCCCACTCAGGAGGTCGCAATGCGCGAAGACAAGCTAGAGGGCTGTGTTAGTATTCAGTCCTTCTCCAAGATTCAAGCAGGTGGATGGGGCCACAAACTCCGTATTCTCCCAGCCCAGGGCGCTGGCTCAGCTCCTCTATAAGCCAATGGAACTCCTCTTGCAGACTCTTTTGTCTCGTTTGTTCCGCCTCCGTCTCGTGCGGCAGAGCGTGCAGCCACTTTTGCATCACGGTCCAAACGTTGGGTGGGGGCTTATTCGGCGCAACCATACCACTAGAAATCCCGTTCGTCGAGCTTGCCTCGCCGTTACTCGTGGCAGACGGGTTGGGCACGCAAGGCATAATTGCGTGCCATTGCGCCAAGCGCCGGGCGACTGCGAGGTATACACGTGGTTTCCTGAGATCCTTGGGCGTGGTGACGGTGCCCCGAAGGTAACGGTACATCATGCCGTTTGAGAACCTGGCAAGGAGCTCCGGGGCGAGGCCATGCTGCATAAGGAGCTCATGGTTCTGCGTCTCGCGCTGTCTGTCGATCAGAACGTCGGTGCCATGCCCGTATGCGCGCAACAAGATGGCCTCCACGTCTATGTCTTCCTTGGACGCCCCTTCTCTTTTATTGACCGCCTTCAGTAATGTATTGGTGATGCCGTCTGTGAAACGCTTGAATTCGACTTTGGCGCTGGGATCTGCCCAGTCTGGGCGCAGTGCGGTCACCAGTCGAAGTGCTGAGGCATCGGCGTCTGTAGGATCATACGATAGGTCTATGACGGGGATATGGACAGCGGCGCCATTGCTGCTGCCGCCGTTGGCCGTCGAAGAGGGCATCTCGTCGTCGGACCAGGCCAGGGTGCAGGCCAGGGTTGGTTGTCGGTCGTGTGAATAAGGTATATGCCAAATGCGGCAGGTGTTTCGTTTCAGTTCCTAGTCAGTTAAGAATAGGAGCTAGGCTGTAGATCAAGTAGCATGCGAATCATGGGCTGCTGGGGGGTAAGAGATTGTGTAAATGCGCAAATCACGGTGATGATGAATCGGGAGAGCAATACTAGGTAGCCGTGTCTAAATATGTGGCGTGTTTGCTTGTATACTTGACGTAGGCACTGCAAGCTGTTTGGCTGGTAGGACTCGGAAAAGGAGAAAACGTCATTGGCACGGGGGGAGGTAACTTGAAGATCAAGGGCGTGCGCAGACACATCAAATAAGATAAAGGGTTCAGCCAGTCAAAATTTACTAGCGAATCGCGCCCCTGCAGGAACCGACCTAGCAATACTCGTCCTATTCAGGAGCTATTGGGTAGTTGGTGGGGTAAACGCGGCTGCCCCTTTGAAGTCAGAAAGAAAATAAAGGCTTCTTGTTTCTTTGACGTGCTGCGTGCATCAATCCTGGTAGAAGATAACGCATGGAGTGAGTCCGACCGAAGGGCATACCACCCGATCAGATACTTGGACCTTGTAGCAGCATAGGCATCGATCAAGAGACGACGGGAAGAGGGGAACTGTACACACACGAGATCAACTGCCTGTTTAGACTAGGTGTAAGTGGGAATGCAGATGCTCGATCAAATGATGGGCCAAGTCTTGGTTTTTGGTTGGATCCCTTCTATCCGTATTCTTCTGGCTTCTCTGTGCACCTGATTCATTGGAGCATCCCACCGAGATCTCTGACATCAATTTTGTCAAGATCCAAAGTGCTGTACAGCTATCTTGCTACTTGCGAGTACGACGCGCGAACGACAGCAAACACGGGTGACAGAACCTTCAGATAAGAGCTAGAGCCGAAAAGCTACCACCTGGCACCATTCCATGTAAAGTTAAGTTGTTCCACCGCAGTAGATTAAGTAATTTGATGGATCAAATTGATGGATCAAATTGTTGCTTCTCGGGCTGGCCTGGCTTATCCGCTAGGTTACGGGGTTGACAAGTGAGGGGCTTTCGAAGCTTATAGATGCCTACATTAGCCATAGTCGTATTATGCATGGCGATACCTTACCTAATGTAACATAACAAATATAATGTACGTCAGTGTGCGTCTGTCATCACATGCAAGAAACAGTAGGTAATGCATTCCAGATTGAGACGCCTCAGGGCGCTCGGCAGATCTGCGTCATCGTAGGTTTGCTACTGTAGATGCTTCGTGGGGAAAAATAGGCTAGCCCCTTAGTGCAAGTGCCTGCCGCACGTATTCCCGATTACCCCCAGACAGGCCAGCCAGAGCGAGCCCAGACTTTAGAGCCGAGCATGTGGGCATGACATGGGACAATGCCACTTGCCGACGATGCCATGATTTACCGACGATTCGGACCACCATGATCCCAACACCACCACCCACGCATAATCCCTTTTCGAAAAGAATACAGCCCCGTATACCCACGAGTCGGGGCCAGCGCAGGACAGAATATCGTTGCAGGACAACATCAATGAGGCGGTAGCGACTTGGACGACATCTGCTCAGAGCGTCTTTCCCCTTTTGCGCCCGCTTGCAACATACACCACGAATAGCCGAGGCATCATGTCAGACGCACTCACGAACCTCAAGGTGTGTGTCTACAACCAACCCCAATCGCATCGCCACCAAAACACCCGTTCCTGTCCTGCCATTGAATGCAATGCTGCGCGACGACCCTTGATTGCTGACAAGGGCCTTTGCTGCGACAAATAGACCTCCATCGAGCGCGTCCTCCTCGACCCCGCGAACCGCGACCTCCTCGCCATTGTCAAGGGCGCCCGCAATGGCGCCGTCTACGGAGCCAAGGTGCGCTTCCCGCACGCGCTGGTCATGGTGTTCCTGTTCCGGTCCGGCACGATCCGGCAGAAGGTCGACCTGGTCCTGAAGGCGACGCGGACGCACGCGCGCAACCTCGCCAAGTTCGCCACCATCTACAAGACGACCTGCTACCTGCTGAAGAACTACGGCGCCACGCCCGGAAAGGAGGGTGAGTTGTCGTCTACCCCTTGACGAGAAATACAGAAAGAACGAGAAGGGAACAGAGTTGAATGCAATCGCTAACTTCGGGGAACAAACTATAGGCAAATACGACACCCTGCTCGCCGGCCTGATCGGGGGCTACTTCGTGTTTGGCGGCCGGTCGCCCAAAACGGGCAAGATCTCGTCGGTGAACCAGCAGATTGTCATCTACGTCTTCGCGCGCGTCGTGCTGGCCCTGGCCCGCCTCGCCGTCAAGCCCGGCCACGGCCTGCCCGTCGTGTCCGAGGAGCGCGCCTCGGCCAACATCAGCCACTACGCCTGGCCCGTCTTCGCCGCCAGCTCATGGGCCCTCGTCATGCACCTGTTCCGCTACCACCCCGGGGACCTGCAGCCCAGCATGCGCGGCAGCATGAACTATATCTACAAAGAGTCGGATCATTGGAATAGCTTGAGGAACTTTATCTGGCATAATAAATAAAGGTACCGGCTTTGTATAAGCCGCTAGAGAGTATACTTTATATATGGCAACGGCGTTCGGGGGCTCTTTGGTATCTGTTCATTTGCGTGGCCAGCTTTGAAGGGGTCCATACACAGACAGGGTGGTGGTTTTAATGAGATAGTCATCAAAGAAACGATAGAACAGACGTTTTTACAAATGCGACTTGCCGTACAGTATATTTATGCTATGAGTTTCAATCCCTTAAAGATGTTTCCATCCGTTGGACCACATAATTTGCATCTCGTTGATCAGACAAGCCTCGCCGGGCTCGTACCGGGGCGGCTGCCCCTTGGGAGTCTCTGCTGCCCATTGCTCTAATCTCTTGCGTACGACTCGTGTCTCTAAGTTGGTCTGGATCCCGACCCGCCAACTTACGATGCGGTTTGCCCAAGCTCCAACGACTGTCCAGAATGCGCTCGGAAAGTAGGCTTTCTTAATCTTATTGTAGGCCTTCACATTATAGCCTACGCGGACATTGGGATTCAACCAAACGCCCTTCTGAGAGCTCAGGTAGTTGTCTGCATGGATGAGGCAGCATTCTGATCCCTCCAGATGTAGGTCTGCTAGACTATCGTCAATGCCACGGAACTGCAGTGGCGGGTTCGCATAGTAAGGGGCTGAATCGAATACGACAATCCCGTTCCAGCAGGATACTACCGGAATAGGTTCGTTACGCAGCGCCGCCTCCTTGGATAGGGGTGACTGGAACCAAGGCCAGTACAGCGAGCCAGTCTTCAGTCCCATGTCATCTCGAAGGGCAAACGTGTCGTAGTACAAGGGCGCGGCCTTAAAATCCATGGAGCAAACAGCCGCATAGTCTCCATCCCTGGTTTCGAATAAGGTGATAATGTCTTGTGTCTGGGAGGTAATGAGCCACATGTTTGCTTGCGTGCAGGTATGGGTCCTATACTTACGTCGAACACCACATCATTCAGCCAGAGAACCTTATCGAAACGTCTCCCTTGCTGTTCCAACTGTTTGAGGGGCGCCATCGCCTGGTTGCGCACGCGCGAAAGGTACGGGATGCGGCGCAGCTCGAAGTGGTCTTCCCGGGCGTTCCAGATCCATCCTGGTTCTCGTGGTGCTGTCGGATCCGGTCGCGCATCGATTTCGTCCAGCTGCTCCCAGACTGTCATGCCCAGGCTGATGTCGTTCGTGACCCCTCTGGCATCCAAGCCTTCCTTAAGCTCCATCAATGCATCCTTGGTACCTTCCTGCGAGCCGGACTCGACAGCGGAGAAATGGACATTGGGTGCACCGAGATAGTCGACTAGCCCCAGGACAGCTTCATTCCATGCCTCCCTTTGGATCTTCTCGGTGTTGCGGTGCACGGAGACTATGAAGACCGAGTTGTTGGGGGACTGGTGGGCGGCGGCTCGGGGCTTCAGGGTCGATCGGTGGGTGTCGGGGCGGCTGTTGATGAGGTGGAGGGCGTCGATGAGGAAGAAGAAGGACAGGACGTAGAGAATCCGCCGCAGATAGGTGCGCCGGAACCGGCGGTATGTTACAATCATGAAGACAACGGGTTGTATTAGGGAGTGACGTGGAAGAGAAACGGGGAATACACGTAGGTGCGAATGGGAGACAGCGCTATCGCATTCTTGTGTATAGTACAGGACAGGACAGGACAGGACAAAACGGCACTGCTCCTCCCAGCTGCCACCCGGTTATGAATAAAGTAGGGAAAGTTGAAGGAGGCTCATCGAGACGCCATGGAGCGAAGACCCCGTTGTACGGCTTTAGGAAACGATGTCGTAAGCCCAAGCTGCACTTTTGTCTTGGTGTTCGATCCAGGGGTGAAGGGGAAACGGGGGCCGAAGACACTTTTATTCGCAGCACCAGCAGCTAGCAACCTACCTACCTGGGCCTTGCAAGCATGCGCTAGGTTACTGCGTGCTTGGCTGCGACAGGAGCAGGAAGGAGCTGCTGCTGAAGGTTCCGCTTACCGTAAATTAGGGAAGCCCGTTTACCTGTGGGGTAGCACCTTACGAAAGACACAGGTAGCGCAAATGTAGCATGAGCCGAACACCGAGCTGAGGCTTCCCAGCTTCTATTGATGTTCAACACTCGATTGATTGAGAGCGTTTGAGACAACTGCACATTTATGCACATGCATCTATCTAATTGGGGAAGCGACAGTAGCAGTGGGCTCAAACAGGGTGGTTGCTTTACCAATTCAGTGCGTGCAACATGGTAGGTGGCACTTGCCCTTCCCCAGGCAGAGGTTTAGGAAACCTCGAACAGATCTGATATTCGAAGACGTCAATTATTAGTATCTTGGGTGCGTCACCAGGCAGTTCCGAGTGACTTGACCTTTTGTGTCTTCCAGCTTTAGCCGTTATATTTCCACACACATATGTAGTAGTAACATGTGCGTAAAAGACACTTCATTCATACGAAATCAGTCGATGAGTAGTAGCTGTGTCTGGGTATGTCAATGAGCAGCTTGATCGAGTATCACCGACCAAACCTGCCAGTACAGGAGCTACATATGCAGAGGCTTGTACAACAGGTGGACCGTGGTCGGACAAGTGATACCCCAAAGCAAGGGGACCTAGGTATGATGTAACCGCACCCAACAACAATTGATATGCATCAAAATGCACTTCGCATTAGAGGGAAGCGCACACTAGAGAATACCTACCTACTTCTTAAAACACCAATAGGTGGTATTTGATTTGTCGTACCAGCAATACAACGAGCAGCTAGCCTGTGTTCCAGCCTGCAGAACCATGGCGTCTCATACCACTTTGCCGTCCGCAGCGGCCGAGGGCTTCAAGGATGCTGCATCTTATGATGCCCATCGCCCATCATATCCCGCAGAGGTCGTAGAGGCCTTCTTACAGGCCCTGAAGGTCGCGGGACAGTCAGACATGAAGATTGTCGAAGTCGCGTCTGGTACGGGAAAATTCACTGAACCGTTGGCAGGGCGGCCGGAGCGATTCCTGATCAAAGCAATCGAGCCGCATGAGGGGATGAGGGGAAAGCTTGCGGAGAAGGATCTCTCAGCCGTAGAGGTAGTTGATGGGACCGCCGACAAGATGCCTGTGGCCAACGATTGGGGCGATGCTTGCATTGCAGCTCAGGCAAGTCGCCCTGTTCCACGAGGTTCCCTTACTTACTAACCAGACCACGGGAAATATAGGCCTTTCATTGGTAGGTTGATTCTACATGGCTGGGCCATCAGTTGTGCCCCAGGATATATGCTTACTTGTGTCAACAGGTTCGCAACACCGGAGTCATTACATGAGATTCACAGAGTACTGAGACCCGGCGCTGTGCTTGGGATGATTTGGAACATTGAAGATTGTAAGTCACTCTGGTCGGCCAATATCTACAGTACTCACCTTTCTAATCCGGGGCCAATCCTTGGTTAGACAACGCACCGCGCGAATGGGAATCAAGCACCAAGTGGGAGCAGAAGTTGAACGATCTGATATGGTCTCTGGACGATGGCCTGCCCAGGTTCAGGCACCAGAAATGGAAAGAAGTCTTCCAGCAACAACTGCCTGGAAACCCATTGCAAGCGCTGGCAGACACACTGACCAACCAACTTCCCCGATTCTCCCTCCCTATCGGCGAGCAGACTTCGAAATGGACCGTGTGGCTCACAGAAGATGCGCTTTGGTCCCGCTTGAGTACTCTGAGCCAGATTGCAGTCCTCAAGGGCGAGGAGAAAGAGGCAGCAGTGAAGGTTTTCAAAGAAGCGATGCAGGGCGACGATGTGCAGCGAAATGGTGCCGGTGAGATCGCACTTCATGGCGTAACGTACTTTGCGTGGACGGACAGGATATAGAAAGGCCAAGGTCCAGATTGTTTCATAACATTTCCACAGTACGGTCGTTCAATAACCCATAGACTCGCGAGCAGCATGGTCTCTAGATCGTTGCTACTGTTTGGCCCCAAAATCCACGTGTCTTAATCGCCGCCATAATTGAGACGAGTAAGCAACACTTCGAGCGGGCTGATCAGTCCGCCGAAATGTACATGACTGCGGTTTTATTAGTTTGGATAATATGAAAACCGTCAAGACGGGTAGAGGGAGCTCACCGTTGTTTCCTCGCACAAACGCATCGCCATAGCTCCTTCGCTTCACACCGTTAACGAACTCCTCCGTCTTTTCGAGAGCAATGTTCATGTAGCCATCGACGGATTGCAGCTCGCCTGTAGTTGGGGTACGTCAGTCCGCAAACTTCATTTCGTCTGGTGATTTTTGGGGGAGGTCGTCCACTCACCCTTGTAAACCACGCCCGAGTTCAGCTTGACAGTTACCGAATTTCCAATAATTTCAGAAAGGAAACCGGAAGGATCCTTCCCTTCGCTCTGAGAGACGGCACCGTTCTCCATGATGTCTGGGCCTTGAGTTATGGTGAATAGATGGTGTAGTAGTTGTTTGGTTGGGCTAAGGCTTTATTTCACACCGAAATCGAGGTTGGCCGTTACTCTCGTAATGGGTGAGTAAACTCCAATCAATGCTTTTTGGCGCTTGCCTTTCCACGCCCCACGTTTGCCTGCTCGTCCTCCAGCACCTGCACTTCCAAATTAGTAACCTAACTGCCAATACCTCCAGTTACTTCGTACGGCTGGTGGATGTACCTTTCTCGCGCTCGTCAAGCCACATTTCGACCAAGGTACATGCGACAATCGAGTACGGTACTTACATTTGATGGAGGGGTTCAATCGATTTTCTAGATGCGCAAATCCTCCCAAGTATTCGCAGTTGGAGCCTCATCACGCTCATGCACTGTACATACACCCGGCCAAACCAAACCTGTTCCTGCTCGGGCTGCCGGCAGCACGAAAACAAACGCGCCATCAGTTGTGTCTGATTCGAGCTCGTTCGTTGTCTGAGTGACCTGCATCCTCTTTCTCCGCATCTCGCGACATTTTTGCATCACCAACTCATCATTGCGACTGTTCCTCATCCCGCTTTTTTAAGTACATCATACTTGCCCAGGGATCTCATCCACACGTGCACTCCCATGCCTGCGTCCGACGCGTTGCCTCCCGCGCCGCGGGAAAGGAAATTGCCTTTCAAACGGACTGTCAAACGCAAGTCCGTCGAGACACCTACCAACAATTCCACAACAGATCCGGATGGCGTAGAGTTCTTCAGGCGCTCTAATCTGTTTGACACATTTCAGCAACAAGAATCGGCCACAAAAGCGCAGCGTCGCAAACAGGCAAAGACGGTCAATCAAGACGCCGTAGACGATTCAGAAATCCAAGCACAGCTTTTGAGGGACTCCCACAGTGCCTCTGGGAAAGCGCATCGTGATTCGTTAGATCGCGACTTGAAGCGCCAACGTGTCTCTCTGACTCTGAGCGAGGAGGAGGAGGAGGAGGAGGAGGCCAACACTTGTCCTTCAACGCAAAGATCGCCGCGGAAGGCCTCGGATGCGCAATTGGGCAGGTCGCCGTCCAAGCTTCGCGGATCAACACGAAAAACAACAACTGCCGCCCCTGCCAGAAGCCGCCCATCGTCATCGCCGAAGACGCGCGCGACTGTAATCACACTCGATAGTAGCGATGACGATGACGACAAGCCGTCGCAGAGCAGGGGCAATACCGCGGCGATGGAGGAGGCGTCTGTGATCCGGCCGGAACCGTCGCGTGCCGCGACCCCGGATTCCGATTCCGATCTGGACACTGTAGAACCTGATGGTAGCCAGGGCGACCCGTTTGCAGCCAAGTTCATTGAAGAAGCCCGTGAACGTATGCGAAAACGGCATGCCGAGAACGAAGCCAACCCGGCGTCGACGAAATCCCCAACGCCCCCGGAAGCTGTAGAGATATATATACAATCTCATCTTGAGGGTACCACGGACATGAGAGTGAAAATCCACCTACTACAAAAGCTAAGTGTGGTCAAGCAATCGTGGGTATTTTACAATCAAAAGAAAAAAATGCCGGTACCGGAATCTATCCTGAACGCCATGTTCTTCACTTGGAGGGGCAACAAGGTCTATGATTTTACCACACTCGCAAGCCTAGACATCAAGCGGAAAAATGACGGTCAGTTATATTCGATCCACGGGACCACAAGGGATGGCTTTGAAGGCTGGGAGAAAGTCCACATCGAGGCCTGGACATCTGAACTATTTGAAAAATATCAACGAGAGAAGAACATGGAACGTAAGCGCCGGCTAGGTGAGCTGGAAGATGATGAGCACGATCGGGCACCATCACCAGAACCAGCACCAAAGGTGAACACAATCAAGGTCATCTTGAAATCAAAAGATAACGGCACACAAAACCTCACGGTCCCCATGAACGTCGAGGTCGCGAAGCTCAGCTTGGCGTTTCGTACAGTGAAGAAGATACCTGCCGAGCGGGAGGTTGTGCTTCACTTTGACGGTGAGGCGTTGGATGAAGAGACCACGATTGATGAGGTCGGCATCGAGGATATGGATAGCATCGAGGTGCATATAAAATGAAGGTTCATGGCTATTGCGAACTGGATTGATACAGGAACTGTTAGGCAGAAGTAACACAGACCAGGAGGAACAGCAGTGCGAGTTTGTATGGAAAGCGGTTGCATTTAGCTTATGTCGATGATACCCCCTTTAATTGCACGAATGCCTAAACGTCCAAAAAACATCGATGCTGAGATGATCTTCGTTCCTTTCTATGAAACACATCGCATTCAACGCCAGTACCCCTAACGCCTGGTCATGATTACGACCGCCCTATGCTTGACGCTCACCAGATTGATCTTCGTCTTCGTTTTCGTCGTCGCGTGTCCGTGCCAGCAAATGAGCAGATGCATACATCTAAAATCTCTCCTTCATCCTCGCCGCAACAGTACGCAGACCGTTGTATACCTTGCCCGGTTGCTTGCCCATGATGAGCGACACAATACTCGTCCTCGCGACTGATGTTGAAGTAAGCATGTGGGTCAATAGCAACGCATAAAGACGGGGACTCGGGGACTTACTTTGGATGTTCTTGAATCCGCCCAAGATGTGTACTTTGCTGTCTGCCAGAACAATTCGAGTTTTCGAGGCGTTCTCGATCGCATATTTTGTCTAAAACGAAGTTAGTCAAAGGCGTAAAAAGGAAACTTTTATGCGATATGAATGAATATTAATTCACTTACCTTTCCGCTCTGACCCGCTATTCTGCCAATCGCACGAGCTGAACAGAGATATATTAGCGACTGAAGCTTTCAAACAATACGTGTGGGCTGCGCCAGCACGTCCAACCAGCCGTGGGAGCTTACCCTTGTGATCACCCTCGAGGGTCTTCACATCCTTGATCTCGAAGGTCTCGATGTACAAATCGTCCAGGCGCAAGAGGGCGATGGCGTCGTCCACGTCGAAGCCGAGGGCAAAAGCCGTGATGAAGTCGGCGCCCTTCTGGAGCGCGCCGGTGTCGGTGGTCTTGCGCGTCGTCCGCAGCTCGACGGCCTTGGACTTGACGTTCATGCGGATGGCCAGGTTGAGGTGCTCGACGACGACGGGGTAGATCTTGGGCCAGGTCGACTTGAGCGGCGACATGCGGTGCGGCGGGATGGGCACCTTGCGCGACTCGATGCGGGCCACGGAGCCGATGTCCCTGGCCGGCGCGAAGCGCGGCTTGCCCTCCTCGTCGACGTCCATCTGCGCCTCGTTGTTGGGGACGGAGACGAGCTGGATGGCGCTCGTGTCCAGGCTGTTCATCTCGGTGGCGTCCAGGAGCACTTCGTCATCTTGGTCAGGCTGCGGGATGGGGGCCTCGGCGGCGGCCTCGACGGGCTTCTGGAGAATCGCTGTGGGGGCGGGCATGGCTGGTTGCGGTGTGGTATGAACCGTCGATTGGTCTCTGCGAGGCAACAAGTGTTTCCGGAGTCACGAGAGTCGTCGAGTCTCGGTTTGGCAAAGGAAGTGGTTCGGTTGTCGTTGGGTTGGTCGTAGTCTGTATGCCACCACTATCGATTGCGGGCCCTTCTTTTTCTGGCTCTGGAAATTTTTGGTCAAAAAAATACGGCAGGTGGGGGGTTTTGGCCGAACAATTGAAGAGATGCTATCGATAACGGGATCCCGCTTCTAGTCGAGAGTGGCGCTGGGTGGGATTCAGTGGAGCCGAAGCTCGGATAATCGACGCTTTTTTGGCAGGGGTTTAGCTTTTACAGGCCGCCAAGCGCTGGGAACTGAGAGCCCAGAGCCCTTGGAGAAGGCGAGACTGAGAGCGGGCAGCGGGCATTGAGCTGGAGAGAGAAAGCAATTTCTCCCAATCCAGGTAGCGCGTCATCAAAACCAATGACGAGATTTTGTGGCTTGCACATGTTCATGCCTCGCTCATGTTTCAACATGCCCTGGACGCTAGTTGTTTGATAACAACATCAACAAGAACGTGACTCTTAACTTCATACCACACAACCGTCACCCCATCCCACCAGGGGCCTTCACTGCCGTCGCCTTGGTTGCCCTGCCCTGTCCTGTTCTGTCCCATCTTTCGGCTGTCTCGTCACTTGTGACACCATGGTCGCCAGCAATGTCTTCAACAGCTAGGACAATGCTCTTTGGGCGCCAGACCTTGCGATCTCTCTACGAGTCGCTGGACTTCTTCACATCTAAAGTCTCCTCCAGGCAGTCCCCGGCAGATAAAGCACGTTTAGGCCAGTCCAATGCCTTTTCAACAGCCGCGCACACCCGGCCGTGGCACCAGACACCTTGGAACCTTAATCCTCGGTTTCCCAAAACGTACGGCTACAATGCGCGCCGTAGTTTTACCTCGAGCGGCCTCCTGCTCGTTGGCTGTACCCCGGCATCTTCTACGGGCAATACTGTAGCGTCTTGCACAGCGGCGGCCGAGACAGCTATCATCGGTGGCATTGGCCATAATGCGCACCTCGCGAAGCTTGCCCGTCAGGGGTTTGCCAGGGGATGCACATTGGCCGAGGACGGACTCTTTCATATCGCCGTAAATCAACAACGTCGAACCCAGATGCGAGTAGATCCGCAACGTCGCAGAAGAAGACCGAAGCGCCCGAGCCTGTCGCAACACCAAAACCCGACACTAAACCCAGCCAGACTGATGCAGCAAACCACGGCTATTCAGGCTACTTCCATCTTCCGCACCTGCCGCATCTTCCACATCGACCGACACGGGAGGAGCTCCTGGCTGCTGCAAATGGCTTCTGGCAGAGGACGAAGGTCCGCCTCAAGTGGGTATCTATTAGGAGTATGAGACCGTGGAATACGGATGAGTGGGGGGCCTTTCTATCCTTCTTTCTCTTTGGGCACCTCGTATGGATTCTCCTAGGAACGACAACTTTCGTCTCGCTTATCATATTCTCTATCAACACGGTTTTTGCGCAAGGTGATAAGCTTTTCTCCCGGTTCGAGGTCGGATAATGCTAACAACTAGTGTAGAAACTCTTGCAAAGAAGATCGGCGACTACCTCACCCAATCCGCTGGGGTCAACGTTGTCTTTGAAAACGCCATCGTCCCTAGATGGAAGGATGGTGTCATCTCCTTCAGGAATGTGTTCGTCTCGCGCCGCCCTGGCCAGATCAAATCTACAGTCAGCAAAGGGTCCTCGTCGAGCGCTGCTGCAGTTGCTGCCGCAGAGCGCGGTACCGTGATTCTCGAGGAAGATGACGGCAACTATACCCAGTTTGACATCACGATAAATACTGTCAACGTCACCTTGTCCTTTGCCAAGTGGTGGAACGGCAAAGGCCTCTTGAAAGATGTCGAAGTGAAGGGGGTTCGCGGCGTTGTCGATAGAACGCACGTGCACTGGTCTTCTGTGAATATTGACCCCTTATCGTACAGGCATGAGCATCAGCCTGGCGACTTCGAGATCGACTCTTTCAGACTGGAGGATCTCCTTGTTACCGTCCACCAGCCCGACGGTTTTCGGCCGTACTCGGTGAGCATTTACTCTGGCGAGCTTCCGCAACTGAGGAAACGCTATCTGTTCTACGACTTGCTATCAGCAACCCACATGTCTGGCTCTTACGATGGATCGCTCTTCACAATACACCCGCGCCAAGTGCATGGTGTTGCCGCTGGCCAAGAACGAGTCGCATCAGACCTGGGTGAACCAGAGGCATGGAAGAAATTCAGTCGCCTCCGGATCGACGGCCTGAAGATTGATCATCTGAACAGAGGGGATGAAGGCCCGTTCGGCTGGATCTACGAAGGCAACGTGGATATAGTCGCCGACGTGATGTTCCCTGCAGACGACGATGAAAGCATCACCAAAGTTGTGACCGAGTTCTACGACCGCCTCGAAGAAGCCGTCACATCGAACCGCTACCTGCATCTTTTAGACAGCAATACGCGCCGCAACAAGGAAGGTGAAGCCATTCAGGATGCTTCAGTGTCGGAAGCATCCAGCGTCCCGGACGAGGCCAATCCGGAAGCCATACCGTCTACACCAGCACCACCCGAGGAGCAATCAGCGATGTCCATCCTGTCTCCTGCGAGCGGACCGCCTCGGTATCTGGTGATGGATCTCCGCATTCATCTCAACGACGTCAAAGCATCTGTGCCAGTCTTTACCTCGCACTTGTCTTACGTCAACCAAGCGCTTGTCCGACCTATTGTCGCCTACATCAATGCGAAACGAACATACATCCCCATAGGGTGCCGCATTGTCAAACGATCCACCGACTTCGATGGGTCATGGACCGTGTTCGACTGCGGCTTGATGAATGATGTATCCGCAGAAGTGTACTCGGCTTTCGCCAACGACGTGGAAGATCAACAGAGCCGTGTGAGGCGGCTGAAAAAGGTCGGGTTTTGGA
Source organism: Apiospora marii (assembly GCF_038362585.1). NCBI lineage: Eukaryota > Fungi > Ascomycota > Sordariomycetes > Amphisphaeriales > Apiosporaceae > Apiospora > Apiospora marii. Next base: position 1,838,324 of record NW_027117375.1, on the reverse strand, counting down.
CTCTGAGTCTCGCTGTGCATGCCCTGTTCATGGGCATGGCAGGCAATGTCATTTGATGTGCTATACGCATTGCATAGCTGGCCTCCTCTCTTTTGTTGGCTATACATTTGAGACCATGTGTTTGTTTGGGGGACTGTGTATGTATAGATGTATAGACAACATGGGAGGTTGTGTACATGGTCTAGATGGTACAACAAAGAGCTTTGGACTCGTCTGCTTTTCGGGCACGGAGTTGAATTGGCGTTGGGTTTTGTTTGGGATAGCATAGGTTACAATACCCCTCCACATGAAGGACGTAAGAAACGAGACATACGAAGCAGGATAGCAGTAGATGTTACGATTACAATTCAACGATAGAAGCAAGTGTACCATCACATGTGACAAGGGATTCTTCACCCGACATAGCAAACTATAATGCTGTAGAGGTTAGGATATTTGATTTAATAGGGCGAGTAAAGATACTATAGTTTATTTCGAAACCGTTGTCCAATTGGATTGGTTATAGCTTTAGTGTAGATACATTGCTGCATGTGAAGGCCCTGATCAGACCAACATATCCTAAGGAAACACTCTGCATCCTCTAGTCCTATATACCAACCACTGGTGTGTGTGATAATCAACAACAAGCGACCGGCCCTATCTGTACACATATATACATTCACACTCGTGACACTCCGCCGGCCAGACCCAATCTATGCAATACTAGTGACGGGTGAGCATGCTACGACTTATACTACTATTACCAATACAACTACTACCGAGCAACCACAAAGATGAGTCTCTGCATCGCATGGTCAAAGTCTCGGTCCGCCTGCTCGCGGACCGACTGCCGCCTCTGCTCCACTTGGCGGCGGGCCCGGAACCAGGCGCGGTACTCGGCGCCCGTGCCGTCGCCCGTCTGGGGCGGCACGAGCTCGCCCGTCTGCAGGTCCCGGGCCAGGTCGGCGCAGAAGGTGGCGCTCTTTTTGGGCGACGAGGAGGCCGCATCGCTGCGGCTGCTGCTGCTGCCGGGGCTTGAGGGAGACGGCGCGCGGCGCAGGGCGCCCCGCGGCGGCGGTGAGGGGATCGCCGTCGACGAGGTGATGGTGAGGGTGGTGGTTTTGGTGGTGGCCATGCTGGCGGCGGTGGCGGGGTGCAGGAAGTACGGGAGCAAGGAGCCGGTCCTGACTCTCGTTCTGGTGGTGCTGATGGTGGTGGATACTGCAGAGGCTGCTTGGGACGAACTGGCGAGACAGCGGCTGGCTTGTTGTTGTTGTTCTTTGCTTGGCGCTGGGTTGATGAGTCGTGTTTGGTGTGTAGGGTAGGTGTCGTTTGCCAGTATCATTTCTTGTTGTTCTTGTTCTTGCAGAGTGCTCTTATAGCTTTATATGGCACCCGGCGAGACATCGCATTGGTTCTGCGGCGGGCCTCTTGTCTCTCTTTGTTGGGTGGGCTTTGGTGTCCCAGACAGAGAGACAGAAAGACAGAGGGAAGGAGAGACAAGACGGTATGGATTCTGGCCTTTGCCTGCTTCTTTCTCTTCCTTTACAGGGCTTTATCTTGTTCTTGTGATTGATAGGCAGAAAGAATGACCTTCAACAGCCGCTCTTTGGTGCGACGTGGTATGGGTATGCGTATGCAAGTTGGTCTGGAACAGGCTGAATTATTGTCCAGTCCTGCCCAAACGTGCGCAGGTGGTGGAAAGATAGCGGATTGCCTATGAGAGCGAAACCGACAATGGAGCGTCACACCGGCGTCTTCTTTATGGGCAACGGAGACGAAATAAGAAGTTTCCAAGAAACAAATGCGACCCGTAATATTTGATGTTCTTGCGGTTTTGTTTGGGCGTCGTTTTGAGGCAGCGAACGAGCTGATCCCTATAGCACCGGAAACGTGGCGCGAGTCGTGACTATGCAAGTCCGCCGGGCATCCCTGGCAGGGTAGGTTCTTCCACCAACAGCACCCATGACCATGGTGTCAATAGTGCCAATGGTGCCAATGGTGCCAATGGTGCCAATTGGACCCGGGGAGGCTGTTCACCAAGATCCCGGGACGAGCACAAGACTTGGTCCCTTCACTTGTTTCAATCACGAGAGCTCGGCTTGCCCGTCTGTAGAACGCAGCGACCAATCCCCTCCCCGCCGTGTTCTAGAACGCCAAGGCCTTCCGGGTTCCTGAAGTTGGCATCCGAGGGTAAACGAAAATAACGTCATGCGACAGCAGGTGGGTGACCACGCGCCTACCATCGGGAGCTGCTGAGAGCTGGACTTATACTAGTACTAGTACTACCTAGTATCAGGTACCAAGTCTTTGGCGCCGATAGATCATTGGCCAGGCTTAGCCGACTGACTGGGCGTTGTTTTTCAGCGGGGTCGTCGGGTTTTGCATAGTATTGATTCTCAATAAGCTGCTAGTCTATTATCGGTCCGTTGGCCCAATGGTAAGGCGTCTGACTACGATTAATAGTGATCAGGAGATTCTGGGTTCGAGCCCCAGGCGGACCTGATATATGTCTTTTGCTCTTTTTGTTGATATCGCTCGTGACCAGTTGTCGGGGCTGTAGGTACGTACATACATAGCATACATAAGCCATGGTTGTTTTTTGCCTCCTCCTATATTCTGTCAATCTGTACCTAATGTTTTACTACCTTTTGGTGCGACCGAGCGCAATGCTTTCAATATAAAAGTCTGTTTGAGTGCGTTCATCCCATGAGGTCTTCGGAGCCCCGGACCTGGCCAGTCGCCGCCGAAGCAATGTCAAACGTCATGCGCCGCAGCAAACAGCCAGGGATGGCGGATGCATGCCCCAAACAAAGAAAAACACAATCAGTTTCCGAAGTTTTAGTCGGGACTAGTGCTGCCGACATTTCGTTTTCATCTGTTCTAGATCTGGGCCTCCCTGATCATCCTCCTCAGCTGGCAATCAGGCCCCCTTTTCTTACTCATACGTGTAGCAGAACTCCCCACCCATGGTGTCCATGGCCTGACTGATTTTCTTCATGCCCCCGATGGCGCCCAGATTCATCTCAAAGTCCAGCGTGACGTTCTTGTACGCTGGGCTGGTGCCGAAGTAGTTGTACGGGTATGCGAACTGGGTGTCCGGCCCTCCCATGTCCGTCTTCCGGGCTTCCCAGTCTTTTTTGGTTTCGCCACCACGCGTCAGCCATTCACAGCCTCAATATGGAGAAGCAATGCAACGGGGCCAGCACGTCCCACTCACCTTTGCGTTGCCATTCGTTCCATAGCTTGTCAAGCACACCGTGGTGCAGGTAGAAAAGGGGGTCTCCTGGGCTGGAATAGGGGTTTGACATCTACAGCCCAAGAGCATGAACAGTAGATTAGCCAGCTGATTCTATATTGGAAGGAGGGAATTCAGCAGACTTACCTCTCCCGCCCGTCCCCCGACGCCGCCATGCCCGGCCGAGTGGCAACTATTGCCTATCGTCGCGCCCTCGATGCGGCGCGTGAAGTGCCAGAAGTCGGGCTGGGCCAGCAACTGCACGTTCTCGGCCCGGCCGAGCATCTGGCGCACGAAGCCCGGGTTGATGTCGCGCACGAGGCAGTGCGGGTTGGGCGCCGTGCTGTTGCCCGGGCCCATACTGACCTGGTAGTCGGCGAAGGGGCCCTCGGCCAGGCAGCCGCCGCCCGTCGCGGTGGGATCGTCGCTCGCCATAGCGATGTGAGTTAGTTTGGAGGGGCCGAGGGGGCGGTTGCTGCTGCTGCCCGTGTCTCGGACGTACCCGCCGTTTCCTCCGAAGCCGTGGACTGTGTCGAATACGGGCGACGCGAGGAATTTCGCATTGGTGTCTGCGTCGAGGGTCCAGTCTATGCGGGATCTATGTTAGGAGACTTGAAGGCATTTTCCCCGGTCCTGAATAGCAGGCATGTCAAGGCTTACTCCAGTAGCTGAGCGGAGCTTGTTAGCATGGTTTCGAGATATCGTGGCAACTTTCGTTCTAGTGGCCTATACTTACGGTACGCCAGCCGTGTACTTGCAGGCCATCTTCAGCTCTTGCTCGTACAGCCAAAGGAAGTAGCGGTGCCATGGCAAGAAGAATCCCTGGGTTTCATAACTCGCTCCATATTAGAACCAGTTCAACAGCGGAAACACGTGCTTGCTAGTCGGAAGGGGCATGAGAACTCACGACCCAGTGTATGTTGTCCGTCTGAGAGATATGCAGGGCCTGGAAGTCATCATAGAGCGACTTGACGCCAGCGTAGAGTTCGGCCGTCTTGCCAGGTGTAGACTGCATGCACTTGACGGCATCGATGTACGATAGCTGTTGCTCCGACGACAAAGCCCTCCTGGATCAGTGTTACAACACGTGTCAGTCAGTCCACTGGGTGGCAGCCGGGCTTACTCACCACTCTTTTCTCACCACAGGATCTGTACAGGGACTGTCTGCGCGAGGTATGGCGCCCGCGGCCGGTCTAGCGAGAGCGCCTGTGGCGTGCCCTAGCACCACGAGCGCGGGAAACAACAAGGAACCCCAAAGCATGACTGTGCAATCCGTCAAGTATCGGGGAAAAGGGGCGGGTTGGAGTGAAGACGGCGGCTTGCCTTCTGAAACTTTGAGTAAGCTTGAACGGAGCAGTATATTATATAAGAAACCCCAGACGAAGGTTGCATGTCCCGAATCCCTATGTCACGTCGCATCCATCTTGCTGCTGCAATGGATGCCTCCGCATTTTCTTCCCCATGCATGCATGTAAGCAAGCAAGCAAGCAGCCTTCGCCATCCGGACCCTTACCCACGAACGGCAAGCCAGGGCCTCAAGGGGAGCCCGACTGGCTGGAAGAACGTATGACTTCCCCGGATTTCAAGTGATCCAATCAAGGCCGGCCGTGTTAACACCAACTCGCCCAATGCGTGAAGAGGGCCAACAGCCTGCAGATGCTCCGGCGACCCAATATCGTAAATAGAGCGTGCAGTAGCGAAGGCCGCAGCCTCTAGTACCCCTGTGCTATACGAGCTGAAATAGCCGCCAAATTACTTTCCCTTGGGTGCTCGAGGCTTGGCAAATGCCGCCCTGCAGCGGGTAATACCAAGCGGACTATAGCCGGTATACTAGAATGCGGCAGCCTGGGCCGTCTCGGAGAATCTACCGTATCCACCTGCCGTTAACCGTCGTGGGCACCAAATTGAAAACTTTGGGTTTGCTGTAGAGATGTGTGTCAGATACCTACCTAGTCTTGCAATCGTCTTCAAGTGACCAAACAGCCCCGTTATGTTGACCATCAGGTCAAAGACGGGGTAGAGATATGATTTATTGAGTCCCCGAAGCACGAACGACCTTCGATGGACGGTCATCATGCTTGGCAACCCAGACTAATGGTGGCTGCAATAGAATAGGGGTAGCCCTGTCATCATTCGGTTTGCGCCTCTTCCATAGCTAGCGATCAGCGTTGTTCTTCAGAATACAAAGACTGACTTCTATGAGATCATGAGTTTAACTATTGCTCGAATTTCCACATGCCGCTGTCGTCAGGTATGAAGGTTCCGATACATTGTGGTAGCTCTACGCAGTCCGAGGCAAACGTCGCTGAAGTTGCAGACCATTCATCCATCTCAATAGCAAGCGTCATAGAAAGCTCAAAGCAACTCTACTACAATAACGAACTGTATAAACTGATGAATTGAATATCTTGATGAATTTATTCGATTATGGTAGATATACATGGGTCAAATCTCTCTACATGTGTCCGTCATTTGCTGAACTGCGGACATCTTGCCACACCAGGGCCAACTCTACGAGGCTGTTTTTTGCAATGACCAAGAACTCCACTCGGTAAGTATTGTAGTCAGGATTTCGGAACGAGGGAAATAGGGGTAGTGCAAGGTCTATAAGAGAACTGGGCAATGGAGAGGAAGTGAACTGGTCATACGTACCTGGCTTGACCAACTAACCAAGTAACTGCAGGCAATTGCTGTTAGCCTTGAACACACAAGACGAGTAAGTTTCTAATGAGGAGAGGAGAGAGAGAGATATAGAGAGAGACGGGGGAGATGTGAGTGGTACAGCCTATCAAAGGACCCAACCTTCTCCTCGTGTTCTGTTCGCCAGAAACAAGCTTAATCTATCGCAGTCCAAAAGTAATCCCTAAATCATCGCTTCGCTTCATGTTCCCAGAGCCCCCCCAAGCTCCCAAAACCGTACCTGATGCCAACACTGAAACACACGACCCCGATCCCAACTAAATATGGCTATGTACTGTATCTGCCTCGAGCTGTCTGGTTGTTCCGACATGTAATGGAACTGTTGGACTATCCACTACTATAGCTCCATCTCATTGTCCATCTGGAATGCACCGTACTGGTTCTCCATGGCCTCCTGTCTGCTCGCCCAGCTGTTGGTGTTGTTGGTGTTGTAGACGGGGTCCGTGGCAGGTCGGTAGCTTTGTTGCCGGTCGGTCGCGCTGCCATAATGATGGTACATCACCTTGGGTCTTGCCATGGACTCCTCAAAGGCTCTCTTGGCCGACTCCTCGTACTCCCGCCGCGCCAGCGCCTCGTAGCCCGACGTCATGTATGGCTCCATGTCCGAGGACATGGCCACCCACGCACCGTCGCCGGTCTGCACAGGGGTGAGAGGAGTGCCGTCGAGGCTCATGACGCTGTCCTCGGTTAACTTCCGCTCGTAGCGCATCTGCGCGAGCATCTCTTCTTGTTCGAGAGTGGTGTTGGACAGCGCGACGGCGGGGTTCTCCTGCTGGTTGGAAGGCGGGCAGATGCGCCACAACTCGATCAACCGCAGCTTTTGCTCATCTTCTGCCGTCTTGAACAGCTCCATCTGCGAGGCAGAGAGCAGTCGGTGATCGATGCCGTAGTTGTTGAGGATCTGCTCGGCGGAGGGCTGCTGTGTTTGTGGGGGCTCCGAAGAGGGTCTCTGGGGCTCAACCATCGGCTCCGGCTCCGGTTCCCGAGTAATGTGGGCGGAGTGGGTGTAGTGTTGGGTTATCGAGTAGATAATCGGCTGCTCCTCCGCGGGCTCCGGTTTCGACTCGGCAACTGCTTGGTATTGCTGGACAGGCTGAGGCTGGAACGTCAAGTTCCGCGAGAAGAGGGCAGCCAGCTCTTCGTTGGCCCGCATGTTGGAGTAGTCGTTCATTGTCATCTGCGGTGGGACGAGGCCGTGTTAGAGGGGGCCCAGCAGCACGCAACCAACACTCACCTGCTCGGTCAAAGTTGGGTGTACAGGATCTGTCACTTGTTCGTCGTTTTGCGTACCGTTGCAGAACCTGTGAGACCTGTATCTGGTTTTATGTTTCGGGGAGAAGGGGCCGGAGGGACGGAGGGGGAGATCAGATAGCGATGCGAGAGGATGGCGGCCGTAGAAGGTCGTGAGTTTTTGGCTTTGGCTCGTTGGTAAGGGAAAAGCTGTATCAATTTTGTTTTATATTGACTATGCTATGTACTGGGCAAGGTCTCAGAGCGGGACGTTACTGAAGCCTTGGATGTGGGACGAGGAGAAAGAAGAACAAAGCGAGGCAGGTGTTAGTCAGTCTTTATGCCTCGGGGGGCAGTAGTCGAAGCGAAGAGCAGAGCAGTGGGTATATGGATAGTATCGTGGGGATCGAATAAGGGCATGAACAGGCCCGAGGAGTGCCCGCTTTCGAGAGGAGGGGTGACAAAGAAGATCGAGGGGTGGATTTGGCGCGTGATGCCTGACCCAAACGTAAGATGAACGGGAAACTGCGCTGGTGACAAATGACTGGCTTGCTCTTTTCTTCTCTGGATTTTATCTTCCGGAGTATTGCTGGCTTGTAAGTCGCAAACAGCGATTGGGAAGTGACAGCAAGACAGGCAGTATGGCAAGCAAACTGGACGGAAGGGGGCAAGGAGGAGAGGTGGAAAGCAGGTTGGGATATTTGGGTTTAATGACGGAACGCCTGGAATGATGCCATCGAATGAACAATTCCACGCGAAGGAAAGGAGGGATGGATGGATGGTGGGATGGAGGGGTAAATCACAGCGCCAGCAGGTCCCCCCTGCCCCCCTTCCCTTCTTCCCCTAATGTTCCCCGCCGGTTGGGTACACTGGCCTTGGAGCCTTGGAGCCCAATGCCGGTTAGGGAATGGTCCCGCTGAACGATGCATCTTCAGTGGAAAGTGAGTTGTCGTTGATGCAGTTCGTCCTGTCTGTCTCATGTGGCCAGGCCCTCGTTTGCTTCGCAGGCGTTTCAGGACTCGCCAAACAGACGGCAAAGATTTATGGGCGGTCGCTAGTTAAGGTACCTTAGGTACCTAGGTAAGCGCTATTGTATCTTGCCATTCTTGCCTACATACCTACTACAAATGCATCATTGAATGCAATGCCGGCGTTGTACGTAAGCGAAAGGGTCTTTCTGTATGGCGTGTGTTGGCAAATGCTCACTCGCTTTGTTTCGAGGCCTTTGAATTAGTAAATCACACTTGTGCATATTGGCACATATTCGGCGTCTATGGCATTTCCCTAGAGGGAACGTCCTGATCATGCGTTGTGGAGTTCGGATAAGATCTACACTCAACACCATGGAGGTTCACGGGGATTTCAGTTTCATAGCGCTCAATACGTGGCAGACCGCTTATTGATGCGAACAACCCTTTCAGATATGCAATTCTATTTTTGCTTGTTTCCGTTTCCCTTCCCTAGTACAACCAACCCACATATGTATATAAGTTAGGTAGGTATCGATCGTGCTTTTCATTTATCCTGGCATTACTGGCGAGTGGTTGGAGCCGTCCGACCAGGCCATGCAGCTGGGAGTGCGGAGGACGGCCGCACCTACCGCTTCTTGTTGGTTCGCTTCTTCGCCTTGCTGCTCTGGCTTTGGCTGCCGGTGGCCTTCTTAGCGAGATCCTCAACGCTCTTGCTGGTGTCCACCATCTCGTAGTCCTCAGCCGAGTCGCTGCTAGGGGTACGCTGAGGGGCGTCCGAGGAGTCATCGTCGGCAAGCTGCTCAGCTACCTCCTCAGCGAGATCCTGCTCTTCGTAGGTGTCTTGCTTCGAGCCAAGAGCACGGCCAACGGTGGCGCTGTACACCCAGATGGGTAGCTTGAAGACGGCAGTGTCGCGAACGGATGGGCGAGGCAGCTCGTTGGGCTGGTGAACTTGTTAGTGCATAGTCGGGCAAAGTTAGGATCGACAAACTTACGTCGAGCAAGAACTCATGCATGGTTCCATCCTCGTCCTGCTGCTCCAGATAGACATCGCCAAGAGAGTCGACAACGAGGACTTTGCCGTTCTCAGCGACGACTCGCTTCTTGGCGCCAGTGGGACCAGATCCGTTGCCGGCTTGAGTCTGAGGAACGGGCACAGGGGTTGCGCTGCCGCTGGCTGGCTTCCCAGCTCGGCCGCGGCCCTGTCGGCGGTTCTCCTTGGTGTTTTCACGCTTCGAGTCGCGTTCTTGCATGCGGCGCTGCTTGCGGTTCATGGCCATCATGGGCGCCTGTTCGTCCTCTACTGCCGGAGGAGTGGCAGTGCCCGCAGCAGCAGCAGCCGTGTCGACACCAGGGATAGCAACGTTCTCGCCCCACGCGGCGTTTCGCGCATACTTGATGTAGCGATCGACGAACTCGCGCTGGCGCTTCCAGCTCATGTACAGGGCGACGTAGTGGAAAAGACCTCCGCCGGCAAGGAAGCATCCGACAAGCACAGAGCCCAGGCCGGGTCTGTAGCGGTTGTAGTAGTACCCGGTGCCCTTCCACGTGGGGAAGCCGTTGTACATGAAGTGGTCGTAGCGAGCTCTGCTAGCCCCACGCAGGATACCGGCGATGACACCGAGACGGGCCTGCTTCTCATCAGCAGCCTTAATGGCGGCCTTGATTTCCGCTTGCGTCGGGCCCTTGACGGCAGGCTTCTTCTTATCCTTAGACTTGTCCTTGGACTTTGCGGTCTTCTCGGCCATGAGCTGTCGCTTCACCTTATCGGGGTGAAGAGCCTGGGTTCTTTTGCGGTAGGCGCGACTAATCTCATCGTGGGAGGCAGAGGCGGCGACGCCAAGCACGTCGTAGAAGGAGACTTCGGCGCCTTCGTGCAGGGCGACCTCATCGCGGATACGAAAGATTTCCTGGTCTAGAAATCGCATGTGAGTGACGACTGCCAGGACGAGAGCAGCCAATGCGACGGCGACAGGACAATCATACCTTCTTTGGACCAAGCAGCAGACAATGGGGTCAGGAGGGCCAAAAAGCCCAGGGAAAAGGTTGAAAACTTCATCGTCGCATACCAGGTGGGTGCGGACAATGTGATGTGTACAAGACAACAAGTTCGAGATAGGATGTCGCGAATGGAAATTCGGTAAAATGCCAGACCAGCTGTGGTGGACCCCTGCAACAAAATAAAAAGTCGCAACGTGGACAGTCGGACTACCACAAATGTTTGGGGAAGCTCAGAAAAAAAAAGAAGGGCTTTTTTTTCAAGGGACCTCTATTTTCCCCCCTCTTGATCTCTCTTATGCCCGTGATGTTTCGTCGTCCTATCGAGATTGGCCCTTGAACACTTCATTCACTATTGCAATGTGTTCCTTACTTTCGTCAGGTCTGGAAGGGTGGGTCGCTTTGGCAGGGCCTTACTATTCTACTTGTATTCCACTGGGAGTCTGGTGTCCGGGCTGGGTGCTGGGTGTTGGGTGCTGGGTGTTGGGTGCTGGGGGCGCGCCGCCCCGGCCGCGTCTTCTACTGCACTAACAGGGGAGCCCCCTATCCCATCTCACTTACACCCCGCGGAATTTACCATTGAACCCTTGCACCCCAAACTGTTACAGATTCCAGAGATACGGAATTCCCATCACCTCCATGGGAAAAGGCATCTTGGAAAAACCAGAATGCGGAATGCTCCTGGTCACTACCTCAAGAAGCTGAGTCGCTATTGTTCTATATGCTAAGCGTATGTAAACTTCCATTAATGGCATGGCCCGTTTATGTTCCTATACCCAAGAATTGATGTCCATCCTCCACACCAATTTCTATAGCTATACTTAAGCACATACCTACAAGTAACCACTCCAGGCATAACAGTCGTCAACCTCCCATCCGGATTGTAATTGATATTCGTAGCAGCATGCATTGGCGTGGCAGAAATGCCGAATTTCTACCATGCAAAGCTCAAGTTGCGTGACTTCTGCTGCCCATCCGATTAACCTTCCACCATCGTGACAGTCGACACGCCTGTCGTACGGGGACCGTCATACCCTTTTGCTCGTGACGTCAGTAATTTCTGAATAAAAGGCTGCCAGCTAGAGAGGATGAAGGACACAATACCGGCCACTGATGCTCCAGAGCACAATGTAATACATACTTTGGTAGGCGGGACGTATCAATGCATCGAGACACGGTCAATGGACAACCTTGGAGCCCCGAAGAAGGTTGCTGGCGAGCGTCACGTCCGAGGCCAAGGTAACATCATACTTATGCACCCGAACAGCCGCTTCAAGCATCTATCCCAATGTGTCTTTGGTTCTAACTGACGTGCAGAACCTCCACGCTCGGTGATCCCAGCTGGGTCAGCCGACTAGGAACCAGATATAGCTGTCAATCACTGTACTGCAGCTATGGCCACACCCTTTAGCCTCACTACCACAGGTGTTTCCGGCCATCGCCAATTGCAATGGCTTACTGCCGCACTCGATTGAGCCGCAAGGAGTTCGTTAACTGTTGTGTTATAGGGTATAGCTCCGTGTGACCCCTGTTGCGTGAGCAAGACGTTTCTAGGCCATCAGATATCCCTCAAGGGGGAGTCGACTCTGGGAGCCAAATACCAGAAGGAAAAAAGACACTCTCAACAGTCATACACCGGCGGAGCATCTTATGTAGAGCTCGATGCACTTAGACGCGATCGCCATAACATGAATCAGTATAAACGCACGTGATGCAGGGGAAACGGCTCGGTAAGCGAAAGGATTATAATTCAAGCTGGTTGTTCTGATTCGTCCACACCCTGCATTCGGGTCCTGCAGGTTTCTGCGGTGACGACAGAAGTGACAGATCAAACTCCCAACTTACTTGCACAACGGATTTATACTAGTTGCGGGGAATATGCTGACTCGATTTACTACTTCATATCCGAGATTAATCTTGCAGAATTATATGAGCCATTATATTGGTCTTTCTATCTACGGTTCCTATCGGCCGAGTACGGTCGCCCTAGGTATAGTATGCAAAGAGTATAACATAGATTATGTAGTTTAGGTTCCTGTATCTTTTCCCTGTGATACAGCAATTCTGGTAGAACGGGGTTGTTATTTGGTCACAGTGGGGTGCGTGTCTCGTGCCAGAAGAAGCAGCGCCTTGCATGCTTTCATGCGGAGATAGTTTCATTGCCGTCCGCGGTACCGATATGGGTGGTGCGGGGATCTGGAACCGTCGGAAGCGCTCTTCCCAATACATTGTCGATCTTCGCCGGCTTTACGTGATGTGATGGTTCTCCAACCCCCTCCATAAGTAGATAGCGAAGCGGCTGTTGCACGTCAGGTCGTTTACATCGCCAATCATTCTACACGGTTCCGTCGACCATTCGGTATAAGCTTTCCACAGCGTAACATGTTATTCGATTCTTCCTCTGCTGCCCAGTGGCTTGGCACCTTTACATACCTAGGGCGCCATGTGTTATTACACGTGCTGTCTCTCCTAGTTGTCTACCTATTCGCAAATGAAATCGTCCGCAGCAGGAGGCGGATTCCCGGGTTGAAGGGCCCGAAAGGATGGCCGGTCATAGGAAACCTCCGCGAAGTGAGAGTTGACGCCGCGCAAAGGTACCGCGACTGGGCCAAGACATATGGCGATGTTTTCCAGGTCCAGATGGGGAACCTTCCCGTCGTGGTCGCCAACAGCCCGGCCGCCGTCAAAGCTCTCTGGATCACGAACTCGCAGGCTCTGAGCTCCCGACCGCAGACTTATACGTTTCATAAGGTGAGTCTCGAGATAAGAAGGCCGACCTGGCCAAGACTAATACAGATCTATAGGTTGCTTCGGGTACCAGCGGGTTCACCATTGGAACTTCCCCTTACGATGAATCACTGAAGCGCCGGAAGAAGGGTGCAGCCATCGCTCTCAACCGGTCGGCCATCCAATCTTATGTTCCGTACATGGATCTCGAGACGAAAAACTTTGTCAAAGACTTGTTCGATTATGGAAAGGGGGGCAAGGCCGCCATCGACCCGCTCCCGATGGTTCAACGGCTGGCCATGTCCCTTGCGTGCACCATCAACTGGGGCGTCCGCGTGCGCTCGCACGAGGACGACCTGTTCAAGGAGATTGTCGAGGTCGAAGAGGAGATGAACCGGTTCCGCTCCACGCAGACCAACCTGCAAGACTACGTCCCACTCCTGCGGCTTAACCCCTTCAACCGCCAGTCCGCCAAGGCCCGGCAGATGAAGGTCCGCCGCGCCCGGTTTATGAAGCACTTCGACGACGAGCTCCGTGAGAAGATGGCGCGGGCACCAACGAGCCCTGCATCCAGGCCAGCGTCATCACCTTCAAGGAGGACAAGCTGAACGAGACCGAGCTTAACTCCATCAGCCTCTCCATGATCTCGGGTGGGTTCGAGACGGTCTCCAACACGGTGGGATTCAGCCTGGGCTTCCTGGCCCAGCGTCCCGACATCCAGCAGCGGGCGTTTGAGGAGATCTGCAAGTTCCAAGACGTCGGCCCCGGTGACAACCCAGATCCGCTGTGCGACGCCGGCGACGACCAGAGGTGCACGTACATTGTCGCTCTGGCCAAGGAGGCTCTGCGTTATTTCACCATTATACCTCTGGTCTTGCCCCGTGAATCTATTAGAGACATCAACTATGAAGGTGTCGTGATCCCCAAAGGGACCACGTTCTATATGAATGCATGGGCCTGTAATTATCGTAAGTGCTTACCCATTCAACTACACAATCCAGTCATGTGTTCTGGATGAGGCAAAGACACCGGAGAAGCTCTCGACCCCTTTTATCTCTGCTAACCAACTGCCCCGTACCGCAGACCGTGATCTTTGGTCTGATCCCGACGTGTTCCGTCCCGAGCGTTGGATCGAGCAGCCGGACGCGACGCTGTATACCTTCGGCCTCGGGTACCGGATGTGCTCGGCCCACATGCTTGCCCAGCGGCAGCTGTACCTGATCCTCATGCGGACCCTGAGCAGCTTCCGCCTCGAGCCGCACGGTGTCATCGACTGCGACCCCCGGACCGGCATGCGCGACCCGAGCGACCTCATCATGTCGGCTCGGCCCTACAAGATCCTGTGCATTCCTAGGGACGGCCCGAAACTGGCACTCGCCGTCGCGGATGAGTCCAAGAAGGAAACTGATACTGCATAGGACTTGCGTACCGGCTGGAGAGCATCTCCATTGACGACAGTCACTGCGTTACCTTGTGCACCAACCAAATTTATGTGCACCGAAACGAGGGTTTCCAACGAAGAGCATCCGGCGGCTAAGGATCAAATCCCAAGGACGTCGCTCAATGAACAGTAAACTCTAGCTGGGTTGCGTCTTGTGTTACGTGTGCCTTGAACTCAATGCCCGATAGCTCATGTACCAACTATGTAACTATCATATATTCGAACAGCATATCACAAATCCAACCTCAACTAATGTTTTATTGGTTGCCTTGTTTGAACCTCAGTCGCCGTCTAACTCGCCCATCCTGTTAACCTTAGTGCGATTTTACCTGTTATGCTGGCAATCCCGTACAGCTTTTCTGGTGTGGCGTGGCACGGCTGAGGAAAGTTGGAAGTCAGGGCGACTTGTATAACAGCATAAGCTATCGCACGACTTTATTTACGGAGAGCCCGTCGACTGGGCATAGCACATCAAGCTAGATGAACCGTCTTGCTTTGCTGGCCGCACGGTGAGTATGCTAGTTAGTGTCGATGACAGGATAACCACTCCGGAGACGTGGACAACACAGCATAGCCTCTTTGGGCTTAACAATGCAGCATGTTGCAGTTTCCCCGTGTATGGAACACACAAATCGTGGCACGAGATATATGGATTACTTCCAGTAGGGTTTGGAGGAACATGGAGCAGCTGTGTGTCCTCGCATCACATCCGGGCGGATATAAACTTGATGCCTTGTAGGCCCGAAGAATACGAGACTTCAATCAATGTATATTGCAGTCAGTTAATGACTGACTACCAATAGTTGCCGAATCAAGGCTTACTCATTTGCAACTGATTTCAAACTCGACCAACCGAGCATCAATGAGGGTAATAGCGTGATAGAAACGACCTTGGAATCAATGCCCGTGGACCTGGTTACTTCCCATGGCGGGCGATCCAGACCCAAGCTGGGCTGCCAGGCTGCCAGGCTGCGAGCGGGGAGAACCAAGATCGGCATCGGCGTTAGAAAACGGACCCCGTACCTGCTAGCTGGCCACGTTGACAACTTTTCAGGTAGGATCCAGAGTGGTTTGTTTATACGAGTGCCGTGGGCCCGAAGGAAGAAAGGAAGGCCTGAGTTTTGCGAACCTCCGAAGCGTAGCGTACCTAGCGTGCGGCTTACTTGGATCGGCAAACCCCTCCATTGCGTGGTGACCATCGATGGTCACTTTCAACTTTGTCCCGGTAGCCCAATCGGCTCTTGCAACACAAAGGCCGCTAGCAAGCCAGTAAGCAAGTTGGGCGGTCAGGCTTTTTTCTTTTTTCTTTTTCCCTTTTCACCTGCTAGACTTGTAGATTACTTGGAAGTGCATCGAACTGCTCGATGAGCTGCGTAATTGGTAACAGCTGCAGGGTAGAAGGTTGTTGATGGTGGGGGATGTTTCGCCTTGCCGCCGAGTTATCCTTACCTCAGGTATAGAGAGAACGGACTACATGTACATACTGTATACATGTATATCAACCTAATGGCCAAAGACTGCCGCGCAGGACTCCAGCGAGTGAGTCGGCATCTGTCATAGTGAAGTAAGTACCATACATACATACATGTAGTCGGGCAGTAATACAGCCTGCAGAACCGCATGTGCAAAAGCGAACAGGCGAAGGTAATGGAATAAATGGCCCAAGCTCCCGCTCCCATTGACTGGTCATGAAGTCAAGTGTGTGGCATGTGGGGAGGATTGACAGCTATTTTTTCTTTCCTTCTAGGTCAGGCCGGCCACCGCTAGATGGACCATGACCATGGACCAAGCTGGCACCTGCAGCCCGGGCTTGCTGCTGGAGCTATCCGATTGAGAGAAAGGTATTGGGGTGTCCTGTTTATTTCAAACCTCGGGCTTCTCCCTTCTCCCTTCTCCCTTCTCCCTCCTCCTCCTCTTCTTCCTTCCTACTACCCTTTTCTCTTCACAATAAACCATCTTCCGCAACTTTGTGTGAGTTGTGGGAAGAGGAGGTTTGCCGGAAGAGAGGACGACCAAAAGGAAACCAGACGTGCGGGTACGTCTCTACCTACGATCGGGACGTCATCACGCCCCAACGCCCACAACCAAGATCCGGGTCGGCTGGCCTGCGGACTGGAGTCTGGTCTGGAGAGAGAGTCTGGACCTCCTTCCTCCCTCCCCTGGGCTGAACTGGCATTGATTGAACTGGCAGTCCCAAGTCTGCCATTCAATTGACAGTTGTCAGCCATTCCCCAGGGCGAGAGTTCAGTTTCGATTCGGGTCAATTGCAGGCTAAACTTAGAGCGCTTTGGCGTTTTTAGTGGACAATTGCACCCAAAGATTCCAGGCTGATACATTTCGGCACCCACGCACCACCCTTCAACCGCCCCCTGGTTTTAGCTGGATCTCCCTTTCCCAAATACGGCAAACACGGGTCAGATTGCGAAAGAGTGCACCGGCCAGATCTGCGTATCCGAACCCCAGAAAAAATATCGTCGTCAGCCAGCAACTTTCCCATTCAACAACCCCTTATCCGACACGAAAAACAACTCCATCCAACTCTCTTTGATTCATCCCTCTCCCTTGCAACCAGCAACGAGTCAAGCCACGGCGACTCCAATTGAGCAACAGCCCTGCAGCCTTCAGTGTACGTAATCCTCCCTCTGCTTAGTTTCCTGCACTGCCTACCGCCTACCTCGTCATCCCCCCTATCAAGTTGTCTTACCACTTGGCCAAAACCGAAGAGTTGGCCTCAACTTGGATATTCTGCCCTTTTTACCCATACAATCCCGTGTATCTCTCTCTCTCTCTTTGAGCCATCTCGCGTCTGGTTCGCAGGCTGCTTGCTACCTTGACCCAAACTCACACACTCTCTCCACAAACCCCCACCAGCTTTTGCTAAGACGTGACAGCTAGGCATCCTACCGCACTCGATTATCGACACGTGAATCACACCTTCTTTCCCGAATCTCGCTTTCGACAAGTCTCAACACGACACAATGGCGTCCCGTATCCAGATCCCCCTCGACGTGCTCACGTCGCGTCTGAACATTTCAGATCGCTTCGCCGGCTTCCGCAACACGTCCCTGTCGAGCCGTTTCTCCAACCTTCGTCCGGTTGGCGAGTTCTGCGACTTTAAGCGCCTCTCCAAGCCTGAAAACTTTTCCGAGATGCAAGGGCGTGTCAACTACAACCTGGGTCATTTCTCGAGCAACTATGCCGCCTGCTTCTTCATCCTGAGCATCTACGCTCTGGTGACCAGCCCGCTCTTGCTCTTCGACATTGTCCTGCTTTTCGCCGGCTTGTGGCTCCTTGGCAAAATGAATGGAGAAGACCTCGTCATTGGAACCTTCCGCGCTACATCGTCGCAGTGCTACACCGCTCTGCTGATCACTGTTGCCATTCTCGGTCTCATTGCTCCGACTTTCAGCACCCTGCTCTGGCTGCTTGGTGCCAGCGGCGTCGTCATTATTGGCCACGCTGCTTTTATGGATAAGCCCATCGATGAGGCTTTTTCCGGGGAGGCGGTCTAGGTGGTCGGCCGCGAGCTCCCAAACATGCGCCCCAATGGGGAAGACCATCGAGGCGCGGGCGAGGACGGGAGGCGCCTCAAAATGGGGACCAAGGCTTTTGGTCCCAAGGTGAGAGAGTGGTTCAAGAACTGGACAGTGACGACACGGATACTCAAGGCGCTGGTTTGGCTTTGGGCAATAGACGGTTTATGAGTGATCAACTTGCGTTCACGGGTACGGAACTAGGCCGCGGCGGAAGGTCTCGCGGAGGCCATGCTTATCGCGACTCGGATGATGAAGACGAGGATGGGTCAACCGAAGAAGACTCGGAGGAAGACGAGGAAGACGAGGAGGACGAGGAGTTGGTAGAAGTTGCACTTGCAAAGATACGTAAAGCACAGGCAAAGGGCAAACAAGATGTGAAGCTCAACAAGAGGGAGCTCGCAGCCCTGGAACGAAGACGGAAGCGGGTCGAAGCGGAGGCTGAAAGGGGGGCGAAGCGGAAGCAGAAACCACAGAAAATCGCTGTTCCTCTGTCTCAGTTCGATCCGTCAGCTATGGAGGCTCCGCGCCGGCGCAGTGGCATGTCGGCATCAGAAGACGCGTCCTCATCGGCTCTGGTCAGCTCACGAAGCCGGCCTGGCCCGCCTGTGGGTCTTTTCCCTCCGCCTAACGCTCCGCGTTCACGACATCATTCGTCGACTTCGTCTTTGCAACAGGTGGCATCACGATCGTCATCTGGCCGCAATACCCCCGATCCCTTCAAGTATCAGGTCGCTGGCTCGCGTACGGCGTCCGGCACCACTATTGCAGGCCCCAGGCGGAATATGTCGGGATCCTCGGATCCGTCTCGCCGTGGCGCCCCTTCTTCGTCGAGAAGCCTCCATAGGGCACAAAGCAGCGAAGAGTCTGGCGACAGTACCACCAGCGATGAAACAGGAAATGGCGTGCACATCTCGCGCAATCGAACTCCTCCCGGGGAGATCGTTGTGCTTGAGGGTTCGCCGTCCCCTGAGCCTGGCCCACGTACCAGGAGCAAGGCATCATCCAAGCAATCGCCTGTGAAACGGAAATCAGCCACGGGCAGTAGTGGTGGCAAGAAGCGCAAAGGCAAATAAGCAAATACCGCAGCAATGACAAATTTTCGGGCGCTGAAAAGTTCTTCTTACCTTGTGTTGTTGTAATACCCGCCTCTATAGACTTATTCTTTCTTACTGATGCATTGATTCCTGACCAAGCTACACACGATGCAATCAAGCGATGGGAAGTTGCCTCAATATCTGGTGATACGTCATGCAAAGCAGTGATTGAGACGAAGTCAGGGTATGTTGTGTTTTTGATCATGTCCTTCTTGCTTGTTAAAATCAGTGGTATCTATATCGTGCAACCCATATTCTCAAACCCAACAGAAAGGAGACATCCAGCCGCCGATATCCTTACCAACATCCAAAAACCCAGAGCGCCAGAAGGACTAAAAAAAAAGAGGAAGAGGAAAACGCATACGAACCCTCGCAGCGCCGAATTTTGAAGACTCGCTCCCATCAATTACGCAAACATCTTGGAGAAACCGCTCACCAAACCACCTCCCCAGCCGTCGCCGCCCCAGCCATCGTCTTGGTAAGTCGTCCGCTCCCACCGCATGTCGCCGTCGTAGCCACGGTCAATGTTGACATGCTTGCTGCTGCTGCTGCCACCCATGCCTCCGGCCATGCGAACGGCCTCGCCCATGAGGCCGAAACTGTCGCCCGAAGCAGTCTTAGCAGCAAGGCCGAGCATACGCTCAATGCCCGGTGGGAGCTGCAGGCCGAACCGGGCCAGTAGCGCTGTCAAGGCACCGCCTGTGATCAGCGGCATGATGACCAACATGAAGACCTTCATGGGGTGGCGTTTGGCGTAGTAGACCAGGTCGCGCAAGAGTCGCTTTAGCTTCTTGTACATGCGCTGGACGAAACTGTTGCGGGGTTGGCGCTTGTAGTACGAGGACGAACGGCCTGTGACAGGGAGGTTCCATGTTAGCCAATTGTTGGGTTTCACGACGATTTGGAGGTGAATGAGTGAGAGGAAATGGGTGTATACTTACTACCAAGGCCCCCGAAAAAGCTCTTCGAGCTGCTGTTTCCCAGGCCGAAGAAGGAGCCTCTTGAGCTGCTGGTGTGTCTGTGTGAGGAGGAGCTGCCACCGCCGAGGAGACCCTCGAGGGTGGAGGCCGAGTGCCGATGACGCTCCGGCGAGTGGGAGCGCGACTTCTTGGAGGACCTGGAGGACTTGTGTGATGACGACTTCTTGGGGTGATGCGACGTCTTGCGCGAGACGACGGAGCCGCCGTCCCAACCATCGAAGAAACCCATGATTGTTTTGCGACGCTATATGAATTATGGGTGTATGTATGTGTGTGTATTTTGTTGGAACTGAAGTGTGAAGACGGTTTCGATTCAGGTAACGATTGTCTCAGTCGAAGTGGGCTATGAACAAGCAGAGTGGGCAGTCGGTTGCTCTTGGTTCAACAAGCAAGCCGTGGGTATCGTAGATCTTTTGTGTCTCCTGGGGATGGGGTTTCTTCTGAGGTATGTTGTGTGTGCGATATGTATGTATGCGGACTATCGGGCGGGCCTTGTGTCTGAGGCCTGCAGCAAGCAGTCTGTCTGTCGTACAGGGAAAAAGTCTGGCACGGCCAACCAACCTACTCTGCAACTAACAGGAAACCCGTCTCTTTCTCGTCTTCGCTGTCCTGACTATGAGCTATCCCAAGTCCAGAAGAGTCTTTAGGCAAGCTCCCAAGTGGAGCAGGGGACGCGATGCGGCCGGCTAATGTATGTGCTGCGTGACCAGTGCAGGCAAGGCGCCGAACAGCCCAGATCTCGCGATGGGACAGCGATTGCGAAAAGTCCACTTTGGGCACAATCGACGTTGCCGTATCCAGTGGTCCGCAGTAGCTTTAACCAGAATCTGGAGATGGAAACAGGGTTACTGCCACTGTGACTGTAAAGGAGACGGTACAGGGAGGCAGCGGAGAGCAGTGAGCCTGAGCGAAAGGACAGCAATACGATCCGAGCTCTCTGTATCTGGACTCTCGATGCGAGTGATGGGGATGGCAATGGGGGCCTGGGGGCCTCGATTATGGGTATGGGCCGTGCTGGTGCTGCTGGTGCTGCTGGTGCTGCTTCAATCAGTCTCCATATAATCGAAGATATAATCGTGCTGTACGTAAGTGTATGTACTATAAGAGTGGAATTGGCCAAATCGACACAACACAAAAACGAAAGCCAGAAAAATGATGTTCAATTGGTGATCTGACTATGGATACGATATCTGCGGGCGGCGAACGAGAGGGGACGGGATTGGACAAACAGCGCAGGGCCGGCCGTTGGTGCATGGCAGAGTTGCAGAAAACTCCCCCTTCCTGCGGCTCCAAAAAAGATGGCTATCGCCCATCCATCGCCCTTGAATGCCTGCCGGCCCCTCTCTCACCGACAATTCGAGTGGCTGGTCGTCCTTGCCCATGGGCACGCCTGGACGCGGGCGTGGGCGGGATCGTCAGAGTCGAGACGGGCTATTTTTTCGAACTGGGCTTAGCTGTTCTCGGTGTGAGGCACATGATTAAGCGTCTTGGCCAACTTGCTTGCTGCTTTGCGTTGCTTTCTGCCCGGTTCAGCCCTTTTCCTCCTCCCCATATTTGCTTTCCCCCCATTCTCTGATTCTCCTCCTCCGTATGGGTATTCCTTGGCACTCACGCAATACCCGAGAGAGGAGTTGAGGAGCCTATGAGATATTCTTGGAGGTTAGCAGGAGGAAATCGGACATTTGTAAGAGAGCATGGGCCTTGTTGGAGCGCTAGCTTCGATGCATGTGTCAAATCGGTTGAAACATTGACTGGCTCACTGGCCTGCCTCCCTGCCGACTCGGATGGGGAAGATGCACAATTATCCCACAAATATGTCTTATGCCAGCAATGCTCGCGAATAATGTACTATGCATATTCACATTTCCCATCCGGATTGGTGTGGCTGCTGGCTGACTCTTTCCGTTCAAGCCACCGTGGCTAGTTTGCGATTATGACGTCCTCATTTGGCCTCCCATCCCGCTTCGAAGGTGACGTTAAGCCTGGCACGGCCTTTGACTTCTGAATGATGCATTCGAGATCATTTACATCTTTTATCGCACCTACAGTTCTCGCCTAACCTAGATATTGCTTTACTGTCCCTCCCGAATCTACAGCAGTGAACTGCCGGGTTGCCAAGATGAGTGCCGGCGCTCCTCCTAACTACTGTAAGTGGCTGGCTGCCCAAGACTATGACACCCCCACAGCTCACTGACTGACAACGGAACATGCAGACAAGATCCTTGAGGTATCCGAAACAGCAAACACCCAACAAGTCCGAGATGCATACAAGAAGTAAGCTGCACCTCTTGGCCGCCCACCACATCACGATACTAATCTACGTGCTACTAGGGCTGCCTTGAGAACCCACCCTGACCGGGTCCCCGCCGAATCGCCAGAGCGCGCACAGCGCACCCGCAAGTTCCAGCTGGTCAACGACGCCTACTATACCCTCTCCGATCCCACCCGCAGACGCGAGTATGATGCGCAGCGGCGCATGTACGGCTTCTCCTCTGGAGGCGGCGGCGGGCGCGCTAACGGCGCCCCCCAGGGCGACTCCAAGTACGCCGACCCGTTCGAGGACGAGTTCGACGAGGAGATCCCCACCTCGGCCGGGTCAGGCGCTGGGGCCGCGGCTGGCGGGTTCCCCTTCAGCTGGGCGTGGGACTACTTCATGGGCGGCCAACAGAACGCGCAGAACACGCAGGAGTCGCGCCAGCGGACCGAGAACGAGCAGTTCGGCGACGTGTTTGAGGAGATGCTGCGCGAGGAGGGCATGGCCGAGCAGAACGGCGCCGCCAAGGGGGGCAAGCTCTGGAGCATGGCGGGCGGCGTCAGCGGCGGCGTGCTGGGCTTCATCCTCGCCAACTTCCCGGGGCTCATGGCGGGCGCCGTCGCGGGCAACCGTCTGGGCGCCGTGAGGGATGCCAAGGGCAAGAGCGTCTACGCCGTCTTCCAGGACCTGCCTCAGGGGGATCGCGCACAGCTGCTCGCGCAGTTGGCGGCCAAGGTGTTCAGCCACACGGTGGGGGTCTAGGTTGAAAATGCGAAGAGCAGCAGCATCTACATACAGCACCCAATGCGTGCACTGGTGGCTGCATAAAGGAGGGTCCCCCTACCTTGTTGCGTCCGACCTCTTGCCTGAAGGAGCAACTTGTCAGGAGAGCAGGACCCCACCTGCCAGCGGCGGGTGATTCATAGACACGATGACTACATATGCGTTGTGGTCAGCAATGGACGAATGATACGAAATGAACTGGATCAAGAAACGGGATTTGTTTTTGGTTGTTTGACTGGGCAAATGGTAGGCAGTCGTAGGGGCTGTTCGCGAGGAGTTATGGGGGTTTGGTTATGGGAATACGCATTAGGTAGATACATAGTCCTGTGAGCAAAACAGGGCCATTTACTATAAGCTCCCTCGGCCTGCTGTCTACTCAGACAGTCGTTCCCCATGTGGTGGTGGTCACGTATGCAACCCAGTATACAGTCTGGACCGGCTGAGATGCTGCTGGATCGTGATTACCTACTTGTCGCTAGCGTCCGTTGAAGTTGGAATTGGCAGAGAGGCCAATACTTCTCATGGAAGCATGCCAAGATCGAACCTACATATACCCCTGTTGGTGAGTAATCCCTCTATTCTCAGTGGCGTGACTGCTTGAAGATGAATCTCTGTTTGGTTACTGGTTCAGGTCGGGCATGTTTGCATTGATGCTAGTGCTGTAACGGCGTTATCCGGCTGCACTCCATGCCCCCTGCCCCCCTTACAGCACAGCACACACTCACCTAGGTATATCAGTAGGCTCAATCCGGACTTTGGTACGCTACGCTTTTGGGTCTTTCAATAAAACCAATGCACCCTGTATGACTATTACATACCTTGTAACATGCAAGGTGTAGGTATGTATGCATGTTTGTATGTGCTGTTCGCTCGTTCGCAGCTGGTGGAAATGATTGGCCGTGAGTGCCGTGAGTAGACCGAAGACCGACCGCCTGAGAAGGGGCCTTACCTTACATAGGTATACTACGTACATTACTGTTTGTTGTATGCAATGCAGGTCCATGGCTGACCCTTTCCAAAACCAGCATCTCTCGAAAGCCAATCGGAAAATTGCAATCGGGGCAGTATACGCGCGTACAGGAGGGTGAAAACTCTGACGCTTCGAGGGAATAAAACGGTCTTGGCTGGATTTTCTTCTTTTGACGCTGGTTCACACACAGGAGACGTCCGCTGCAATCCGTCTGGCTCGGGCATGGTTCGATATGACAGCCTGCTATACTAAGACCAAAAAGTGGATTCAGAAGCATTAGGTATACGGAGGTCTAGGTACTAAACAAAAGGGCCCAATAGGTGGGACGATTGCAGCTCGTTTTCGTTCAATGACACGTAAGAAGAAGAGAGAGAGAGAGAGAGAGAGAGAGAGCGAGATAGAAAAACTTTGAACCCTGAAGTGCTTGCAGGAGGCCGACATATCATGCGCCTTGGTCAGTTGTCCTCTCGAGGCTTGATACAGGGGAGCGTAAGGTTGACTGACACTGAACCCAATGCACTGCTTCACCCCACTACATAACGTCTTTGCTGCCAACGTTGGGCTACGAAAATCCCTGAAAGGTGACAAATTTGGCATCTGTTCCAGCATGAATTGAAGAATCCGAGAATTACAAGTTAGGGGGGATATATTGGCCCGTGATCGTTGAAAATGAACATGAATGTAATCGGATACATTTCCATGTAGTTAGGTATTTTCTTTAGTCCATGTCGGAAACACAAATCCCTGCAGGACGATCTTTAAGCCACATCCTCCTATCAACAACCTCGCATGAAATACGGGCTCCTTTCACGAATTTCCATGTTCACCTGGCCTCTCATCGACGAGATGCTCCAGCCATCGGTCTGTCTCGAGGATATTCTCGCCAGGTGACTGTCAAGACGCCCCGCGAATGCATGTGCTGTATAATCAGACGGCAGCAGGTGTAAATTGGCTCAAGCCACCCGCGCAACTAGCAAAAGGCTTTTCAATGCTTTCTTCTCGAAGGCTTCCCCATGGGCTGTTGTTGTCACCTTGAAGAAGTTCCATGGCCTGCAGCTTCAAAAACCATGTATCGCCCGTAATCAACTGACAGTGCCGCCTAGGATACGGTCATGCGGTATTCGGTGCTTGCCAGTTTCTTGAAGCACTCGAAGCTCTTGGGGGCGTTCAATATCGGTGCCGAAGAGTATCTCTGCTTCAACGACTCTCGGGGACTGTGGTCAATGTGCTGGATGTACGGATATATAAAGATATAGCGATCTCTTCATCGTGAGAAATTCGAAATCACAGCTCACAGCTCACAATAGCATCTCTTCCTCAGCTCCTAACAAGCCTTCTTGAACTCATATCTCCCGAGAACTAGAACAGTCCCACCTGTCTGCCCCATTTGATAGAATCGACCGCAGCCCTCCAAAATGTATCACTATATCGTCGCCGTTGCCGTCACTGCTTCCAGCATCCCCTACGCCGCCGCTCAGATCTCGACCCAGTTCCAGGCGCCGTCCATCGCCTTCTCCGGCACCAGCGACTGCTCGAACGCGGGGACTGCCAGCAACATGGTCGCGGGGGTGTGCACTGCCATCCCCGCCGACTTGTTGACCGGCTCGCCGAGCCAGACCATGAACGTCACTTATCCGATTGACAATGTCGACTTGAACTGCCCTCGTACGTCTATGTATCCTGTACTATACTGTGGACGATGGCTGACTTTGGTGACTCCCTAGTGACCTTCTACGCCGACGGGCTTTGCGCCGAGGTCGCCGACAGGATGCCTTACGCAGGAGCCGATGAGTGCGTCAGCGTGGGCGCCTATGGCTCCGTCATGGCCAAGTGCTCCAACATCCTCACCGGGGCGACTTACACTGCCCCTGCCAACTCCAGCTAAGCTGTGGGTTTCGGCTTATGCGAGGCACCCAAATTCATGTGCGAGGGGTACATGGACAATTGGCTAATTTCTGAGTTATACTTGATTTGTTTGGAATTGGATGCTGTCTATTTGGTCTTTGGTAATCAATACGGGGGGTTGATGGGTTCTTCAAGGCTTTTCAAACGCTATACAGGCATATCTAAATGATCCGTTCGCGTAACCGCGTCTCATCGCCCTGAAAGCTTGCAAAAATGCCAGGCCATCTCGCCCTTGGGAGATGGCAAAGGCCCAAAGTGATGGTGACGAGACCAATGACCAGGAAATGTCCCTAGATTTTTGATTCGGTTAGTAACTCCAAGGGGGAAATAACAGAGGGGTCTGGAAACTTACCAAGTCTTGGACACATCGGCAGAGATATCCATGGGCCCCTTCAACACCTTGAAGCCGGCCTTGGTCGCCATCTCCACGTACTGGTCCGCCGTGCAGAGGGGAGGCAGCAGCATGCCGTCCTCGATGGCCTTGATGTCGGCCTCCTCCTGCGCGGGCGTCAGGTCCTTGGCCTTGAACCAGTCCGCGATGACGAGGCGGGACTTGCCGCCGCCGCCGCCCTCGAGAAGCTCGAACGCGGACGAGAAGAAGAGCGGCTTGTTCGGGAAGTGCGACAGCGCCTCGGAGATCCAGACGCCGTCAAAGGACGCAGGTGGCTGCTGCTTCTTGAAGTAGTCGAGCATCTTCTCGGCGTCGAGCTCGATGAAGCGCACGCTGGACTTGCCCGAGGGGTACTTGATCATGCCTTGGCTGTCGGCGGCGGCCGGGGTAGGAGTGGCGGCCTTGTTGGCATCATTGCCAGCACCAGCAGCGTCGACCTCGGCCAGGGTCAAGCGCTGCGCGATCTCGACCTGCTTCCCGCTGATAGTGACACCCGTCACCTGGCAATCGTGCTCCTTGGCCAGGAAGCGCGAGGTGCCGCCAATGCCGCAGCCGACATCGAGGACGCGGCTGGATTTGGGCAGGGCCGAGAGCTCGAGGAGCAGGTTGATCAGGTTGACCTGTGCCTCCTCCTTGGTCTCATTGCCCGACTTCCAGTAGCCGTGATGGATATGCTGTCCCCTGCAAGGCGGCGTCGGGTTTTAGTCAATTGTCCGCAAAGAAGGCCACGACCTATCAGGTTGCTTACCAGAGTGAGTAGTAGTAGTCCGAGGCGACGTTGTAGTGAAGCTTGATCCGGTCCTTCAGCGAATCAAAGGTGCCGTGGTTTTCATGACTGGGAATCTCATGTTCGTCGCCCGGGTGAAGAGGGCCTGTAGGTTCTCTGACGATTATTGCAGGAACACCCTGCGGCTGTGACTGTGCCTCTTGCGATGCCATGATCCTCAATGTCTAGGTACACCTCACTACGAGTCTTTGCTGTTCGTGTTGAGTATTATCACGGGAGAATGGGTATGCAAGTTGGGGGTTTGGGTGCTTGAAGTCGACACAGAGCAAGTTGGTAAACAGACTCATGTTCCACGTTCCTGCAGTCCGTGAATAATGGATCCCTGTTTCAAGTCGCCAGGTACCCGAAGCAGGGCAGAAAATATACGTACTTGCCTAGTCTATTGCACATGGAGTATCGTTCAGGAGCCTAATGGTCCCCTACGATGACGACATGATGGGCTTGGTTCCAACCAGATGGGGCAGTAGTCTGAGCCAGAGAGCCCTGATACGTTTCATGGAGCGACGTAGGACTGGATTGGTTGCTTCAGTCTCGTAGCATATCACCAACCTTTCATGTAAGGTAAATGCTTGATGGGTCTTTGGATAACCTGGTTGAAGCTAGAAACGTATACATCAAATGTGCACTTAGCTATGATATTAGAAGCACCCACGATCTGTCCAAAGGAGATCTCATCACCCAGAGATAGCGCTCCTGTTCGTGTAGACACTTATGCTCAATGTTACGGCACATCGCATTATGATGCGGGTGTCATATCAGGGGCCCCACCACGCTTTGTGCAAGCTCCTCTTGCTTGGGATACCTGGGACAATTGAATGACAATGTCTACGTACTTATTCAGTATGTTAGGTAGATATTTATTAGATATTGAATCGAATAACCGGCATGGATGTTTTCTTCAAATAGACGGAAGCAATCATGCGCGGGGTTGGCTTCCTGATTACATAATTTGAGACCCTTCCCGGCCCATTCCTGGTTACGTTAGTAGCTGGAAATGGGGCAGGGATGGCCACGATTTGATTGATAGCATTTGAAGTACTGTTGCCTTCTACGTAATTCAGCGTGCGTGCGTAGCTCAACTTTCAGCCTGGCTCTTTCAAACCAAACACTTTCACCGCATCCGACTGCCTTCCGGCCTACCTAAACCCAACCCGTTTTGGAAGACGCTGCTCACCCTGCGCCCACGATGTCGAAAACGGTCGAGATCACCTCTTCGGAGCAGTTCAGCGACATTCTCAGCAAGTCGCGCATCGTTGTCGCCGACTGTAGGTTGACCCCCCTCTACCCCGCCATCCCCTTCCTCTCGGCGACCGTGACGTGATGCGCCGCGCCCACGTTACCCCCGAAAGCCCGTCTGCTATGGACATCAGCTCACCCTTCTGTCACGGCTTCTAGTCTATGCGACTTGGTGTGGACCTTGCAAGCAGATCGCGCCATTCTACGAGCAGCTATCCATGTCCCTATCGAGACCCAACATTGCCACATTCGTCAAGGTCAACACCGAGGGAGACAAGTCCAAGGATGTCGCCCAGGCTTACGCTGTCACGTCTATGCCCACCTTCGTTCTGTTTCGCGATGGCAAGATTGTCGAGAAGGTGAAGGGCGCCGACCCCCAAAAGCTGAAGTCTCTCATTGAGAAGCTTAGCAACGACATTGAGACGGCTGGCGAGGGAAGCAGCAGTGGTGGAGGTGGCATGACTTGGCTGGGCGCCGACCTTCCCCGAGGCTACTCGGACATCTCAGATGTCATCGATGTCAAGGGTCTTGAGCTGCTGAACGCCGACGACACCGAATTCTCGGTCCGAACCCTGTTCAACCGGCCGAAGCCCTCGAGCCTGGACAAGGGTGACTCGGAGCAGAAAGACTGGGTGGAGAGTGACACAGACGAGCAGCTTTTGCTCTTCATGCCCTTCAACTCGACCGTCAAACTGCACACGTTACAGGTACGATGGCGTCTTTGGATCTACGTGATAAACTAAATACTGACCTTCGGCGTCCCACAGATCACGTCCCTACCTCCCAAAGCCGGAGACGACGATGATGAGGACGAGATACCCATGAGACCCAAGACGATCAAGCTGTTCACCAACCGGCCGCACAATTTGGGCTTTGACGAAGCGGAGGACATCCAGCCCACTCAAGAGATTGAGATTGGCGAGAACGATTGGAATGCCAACGGAACTGCCAATGTTGGTCTTCGATTTGTGCGCTTCCAGAACATCTCCAGTGTC
This sequence comes from Apiospora marii, assembly GCF_038362585.1. NCBI lineage: Eukaryota > Fungi > Ascomycota > Sordariomycetes > Amphisphaeriales > Apiosporaceae > Apiospora > Apiospora marii. Next base: position 1,809,109 of record NW_027117375.1, on the reverse strand, counting down.
ATTCTCTTCGTCGTAAATGGCGATGGCGACAGCGAGAAGGTCCGGTTGGACCGAGTTAGGCTGATTGGAGAGTCTGGCGAGAAGCGTGACCTTGGGAAGCTGGAGAAGATTGGCGATGGCGAATAGAGAGCCTCTCGGACAGCACAAGCAAATCTGCGATGATGTTCCAGCGAGTACAAAGGAGGAAGTTTCACACGGCATGTGCGAGTGGTCCAATACGACTCAAGCAGCATTGAACCAGCATTACGTCCTACTACGAATATAGACAAGACCCGTCATGTTAATGGACGTTGCGGTCATGGTACATCTAACATCGAGTAATCACGATTATGATAGACGCATACAGCAATTGGCAAAGTACCATAACGCGGCTGCCCATTACGCAATTAGACGGAACGTCGGTTTCTAACGTGATTCCAACGCGTTCATGTCATTACATATGAGCGTGGGTGGAAGTCTGTCCGGCATTCTCGTGCAATCCTGGGCGTTGGGAAGTGCCCAAGTTTGACAATGATAATTTGAACGCCGATCTGCAATTATGATTTCTCTGTGACATCGGACTGACGCTACGAAAAGGCATCCATGGTTACTCCGGTTAGGGAATAGGGATTCGAGCAACACGGGGATGTGTTTGAGTCCTGTCGCCGCACAAAGAAGAAAAGGAAAAGAGAAGAAGAGTCGCACAAAGTTTTGCGGCGTTTATAAACTGCCAGGCAGTGGAGCATGGGCAATCGGGGTTCGGCGCGGCATTAGCTCCGGGCATTAGTTACAGGCTACAGGCTGGCCTACAGGCTGGCTGGCGGGCAGCTGGCCAGCACCCCCACCGATTTGGGGTCTTTGGACCCCGCCAGCCCGCCGTAGTCAACTCTATTGATTCAGCTTTCTTACTGCAGAGCAGCCCCATTCTATTGCTGACTTCGATGATATTCTGATTATGGGTTTGGGAAGATACTGACATAATGCAGGACGTTGTCATAATGCGCTGCAACCATCCAAACCGCATTGTAAGCCAGCTAGGCCATGTTTTTGCGTCGTGTCACCAGGTCTCTCTTGCAACGTCACAGAGGGCTGTGAGGAGAACAAGATATGTAATGCTCAACTAAGAACTTATATATCATGTACGCGTGATACGAGAGGAGCAGTCAGACGCCACTTGCAGTAGCCAAGCAAACTGCCCGAAAGGTAGAGGTCGTCTGCTACGACACTACCTACTTGCCAACTTGCTCAAGCTACCACGGCCGAGCAGGGGTGCCCCAAGTGGCCCAAGTCCCCCAACCTATCCGATATCAACATCGATTGATAGCGGTCCCAAGGATGGGGCATTAATGCACCAGTTACGGAGCAATGCTTCCAAATATAGCCTCCACCCTCTCGGTCGGTACCCTGTGGTTCGCTTGGATCCTTGTGCCCATGCGACCCCCATGCCCACAGCCAACCGTCAAGCCGGACTTGAAGTGCCAGGCCAGGCCTGAACACTTTCCTCTTCCAGCTGCCACTTCGCCGGCACGTCAGCACTGTGGCCAGCGCCGGTGCAACGACGGCTCGCCCTTTGTCCATTTGCGGAAGTTGGCCCAGAGTGTGGTCATCTTCGCGATGCATGCTTAGTCGATTCTCGCCGCGACTCTGTTCGTAGGTAGCTAGCTAGGCTGAGTCGTCCCACTCGTCATTCCCCGCCGGCCTATGACCGTCCATGATGATGGTGCCCCCAACTCTGTTTGGATGTGCCCGGCTGTCGCGTGGCTCGCAGCCACATCCCACTAGGTTGGGGGCATGAGGTCTTTTAAGTATCACCTTCCGGCCCCGATAGATGCCCGTCTCACGCCTTTTGCTCTTGTGTTCTCGCTTCTGCATGTTTCACCCGTACCAACACGCCGCCGTCCCTGGATCGATTCGCGATATGGATATGCCGACTGAGCAGACGTTCTTCCAGTTTTCCAAACTGCCCTTCGAGCTGAGAGACCTGATATGGAGCTACGCGCTTCCCGAGCCGCGGGTCTATGAGGTCCTGGACTCGCCATCTTCGGCGCATCATCACAACATCCCGTCCAGTAGACTGATGTTCGCCGATATCCGTAACGAGCCGCCTCCAACTCTCGGACGGGTGTGTCAAGACGCCCGGCGGGCTGTTTCTCATCGGTATAAGCCGCTCGTCTTTTCCGGGACGGTCAAACACGTCGACCTCTCACGAGACATCATTCTGTTGGATTCGTACCTGCAGGTCAAGAGGCTGCTCAAGGCCATGCGACTGCTCAGTCAGATCGACACCGTGCGGAGGCATGCTACCAAGATAGCGCTGGGCACATCGTGGGGTCTCTATACCGGCTTGCATCTTCGACTATTTCACAAGTCTGTCCGGACGCAGCAGAATCTGGCCAGGTTCCTCCAACATATATCCAAATTCCGTCAAATGAAGGACATCATCCTTGTTGTCTATCAGCGGTCAGCGTTCAATCTAAACCGACGGAGGCCTGACCGCCCGAGATTACCATGGCAACATTACGACCTCTACGAATCCTACCATTATAACTACAATGTGAACTACAATGTCGATAACTACTTTGTACGGCGACCTTGTCACAGCAGGCTTGTCAGATATGATCCCGGGATAGCCAAGGCGGACAGGATACACCTATCCGTACCCCAACACAAGCAGTACTCGTACGGCCCACTGCCACTTAGCCATCAGGTGCATGAGCTCAAGACAACGTTTGAGCAGTGGATGGGGAAGGTCGTTGAGGCGGGAAGTCTTGGGAATGCCGAGCCTCCACGGCTAGAGACGGCGACCTTAACCTGGATATACAAATGAATATCATGGGGGCCTCCTTGACCTCCTTGACCTCCTTGACCTCCTTGGCCTCCTTAAGCGCTACCCTTGTTTTCGCCAGACCAGTTCGTACCTCCGCAGAACGAGCAGCAACATGAATCCTGATCGAAGCTGGAACCTGACTGGCTGGCCTCAAAGGCAAGGAAGGGGGTTGAAACTATATGTGCCATCGCTAGCATATCAATAATCTTTAGCTACACCAATGCACAACACTACAACCATCAAATTACAGACACTCTACTCATGGGTGATAAATAAACACTCGCACACCTGCGCGACCGTAGAAAACTATTGAAAACTACAATTCATCTTAATTGTTAATCCTCGTTTGGCTCCCATGCGTCCAATCACTCTCGACAAACACATACAAACTGCGCTGTATGCTCAACCTTCTCGAGACCCCCACTCAAAGGAAGGCAGGCGCCTCGTGTAATGTCTTCAAAAGGTCGGTCCGCTTATTGAATCAGTCCACTCTGAATATACCACTATGAATAGGCAGCTGGACATAGTCTTCACTTTCCATGGATTTTTGCCATTTACTCAGCTGAGTAACCCGGCTGTGATAGTCACATTAGCAACCAAAAGTTCTTCTCGACCACGGTACGGCAGAGGCTTCTGTCCTGGGAGGCGGGCAAAACCAAACCTAAACCTATCTGCTCTCACTGACTTTTGTTTAAAATTTTTCCCTTTCTCATGATCAAGTACTACTTATTGGGAAATGACGGCTGTTGTCGTTGGCCAATTTTGGTAACCAAGGCAGCTTGTTATACAACCGACGGGATTTTTGGACACTCTTTGAACCCCTGAAGAAGGCAAAGATGGCTATCTACTTCACAGAGAAGAGAATAACAGAATTTGATCTCGGCGACGATGTAGCAATGGCAAAAATGCCTAAGCGGCGGCGAGCTGCTCCCGTGCCGGTGGCTGTGGACTGGACCTGCTTCGCCACCGAGATAGACACCGAGAACACGATGAGTGTCCTGTACGCCACCTACTCCAGAATCGACAAGCTCATGATCGTCATCCCCAAGATATTACCATCGCCACCAATTGACCCTCCTGCAGGTGTTGAGGGAGAGGGAGAGGAGGAGGTGAAGCCGCACTTTCTTTTCACCCCAGCACCATCGTCGCAGAATCTGGTCTACAACCATCGCCGCGTCCACTGGTCCGTCGTCAAAGACCACATCCACCACACCCTCCGGGACCACGAGGGGTTCTGGTCGAGCCTGCACACGACGCTCCGGATGACGGGCAGCCGCCGCTGCTACCACCAAGACGACGGAGGGGTGTGCCACAGGAAGAGGAGCCGCGGCAGCGGCGGTACATGTGGCATGCCGATTGTCTGCATCATGGAGGTCGAACACGTCGGAGGCGACATGCCGGACACGATGCCGGCGCCGGTGCCGGAGCTGACGTGGTGCGAGCAGAGAAGGCTGTAGATCGGAGGCACTCCGCCTCCTGTTGCAGCAGTGTCGGAGGGGGATGACGATCTACCTGGCTTGGTGGACTCTGCATTGGTTGACCCCGAACTGCTTGCTTACTTTGATTTCGGGCCAACACCGACGAGCCAGCAGCAGACCCAGACGAGCGCTGGCTTCTATCTTCCCGATGTGCATTGTGGCAAGACGACCATGTGGGATGACAAATGATCAAGGAGGATAGAACGAAAATGGGAGTGGTGGACTTGCCCTTAATCCAGTAATTGCAGCTAATTGAACGAACCAGCTCGGTTCGCTAACATACACTTAGCCGTTGAATATTGACGCGACCCAAAGCCGAACAAACACCATGTCCATAATTTCCCAACTCTCGTCCACCAGGGTTCTGAACTCTCGATATGAAACTTGATTGTGCTCGTCGGAACATGACTTCCTACTTTCCTTCGAGGAGTCGACAGCCGTTGAGGCGGAAATGCCTGTTGCATCCCGTGGCTCACAGCTTCTCGACAACCGCTGCGGTCCCGGTGAAGAAGACCTTTTCATAGGGCCCATGGCAGAAAACATTGTGGCGTAGGCGGATGACGGCATTGCCTCCTCGTGCTTGCGTCTCAACGGTTATGCGGGCCAATGCGTCGTTGTTGCAGGAGTACATCTGATTGCCCCTTTCTTTATTAGTCCTCTCCTCTGAAGTCTTGAAGTCAAGTGACAAGTCGAAACAGCACAAGCAGACATGAAGGCATCATCACGCACCTTTTTAAACACAGTGGAATCTCTGGGGAATGGTCCACTTGAGCCTGTATATGAGTAGCCATAGACGGCGCCGATGGTTCGGACGATTTTGTACCCCGGCAACTCCGACAAGGTAGTGGTCATGGCATTGTTGGTCTCGGGCAATACGCGGAATTGAGGCTGGGGTGCCTCGATTTTGACGGGGGTGGGCTCACTGTCGTTTTTCTTCGAGGGCGACATGATGCTCGTCTTAGTCTAGGTATGGACGGATAATGACACAAATATTTAGGATGAGTGGCTTTGGTAGGTACCTGGGCGAGAAAGATACAGTGTTAGATGGGTAGGTAGTATGTGAAGTGGTGCAGTTTTGATATAGCCCTGGGCGAACTGGTCCTGAAGTCGCGCTTGCCATACACGATCATCGGTCCGCGCCTGCCAGCTGCAGAGAGCCACGTCGGATGATCATGCCGTTTTGAAGGTAAACTGCCATTACCTCCTGTAGCCGAAACATCCCGCTTCGAAGACTGGCATTGATGACTGCAGGAGAGTGACATACGCACCTTCCTCTGACGACGTGCGGTTCAGGTCAATTGTGTTAACCCATTTTGCGAAGGAACTTCTCATGGACTTGGACAGACATGCTTGAAACTGATTGCTGCGATGGTAATACTAATATATATGTGGTCATGAAATATGTATCGACTTCTCTGTAAACGATATTCCTGTGGCCTTTGGTTCTGAAGTTCAAACCAAATACATCCAGATACAGTACATCTAGTCAGTGGTAACATCAAATGCTTCACAAAGGAGGTGCATTGGGATCCTCCATGCACTGGTCGACCCGCATCAGCTGCTTCCCCGTCGCCTTGGCCAACTGAATAAACTGCTTCAGGTATCCTACCGTGGACGGATACAGGTAGTGCATGACCACCAAGTTGCCGCCCTTGGCCAGGTCGCGCTTGAACGCATCCAGCTGCTTCTCGGGCGTTGGGCCAGTCGCGTAGAGCCAGTCCTCAACGTCGACGCTCCACTGGACGATGTAGGGCGACTCCGTCCCCAGGGCCACGGCGAGGCGCTGGCGCATCCGCGCGCCCTCGTTGCCGAAGGGGGCGCGGAAGTAGGGCGTGACCAGGCCGTCGAACGTCTTCTTGACCGTGGCGATGTCTTTGTTGTACTCCCAGTCGATGGCCGCGTAGTCGGGCAGCCCCTCCATCTTCGGGTGCGTGAACGAGTGCAGGGCGATCTGGTGGCCCTGCGACTGCATCTCGCGGTACACGTTGGTTAAGTTGGTGCTCGGGTCCTCGAGCGGCGCGCCGACAGTGAAGAAGGTTACCTTGATGTTCTCCTCCTTGACGATGCTCATGACTTGCTGCGCGAGGCCTGGGTCGCCGTCGTCAATGGCGAAGGCAAAGGAGTTGGGCCGCTTGCAGGCGAACACGAAGTTGCCGCTGGGGAGCTTGGACGGGATCTTGAACGAGGCCGGGATGGACGGGACAATCTCGACCTTTTTGAGCACCACCGATTCGGTGGTGTAGAATCCCTTGAAGGCGAGGCCAATCACCCTCGACCTGTCAATGTTGAAATGCGAAATGGGAATGTAGATATCGCTCCCAGAAGAATAGCGGGCAGCCTCGAGAGAGTCCCAGGTCTCGGGAAACGGTGCGATGTCCTCGCTGCATTGCGAGTTGTGCTGCTGGAGGGCGACGGAAAACTTATTGCTCCCACTGTAGGCAATATGGAGATAGGACCCGTCGAAACTGTGCAGGTTTCGACAGCTGCCCGAAAGCTGGGTGTAGAAGGCATAATCAGAATCGCTTGACTTGATGGTCAGTTGCTTGTTGCCCCAGGTGAGAGAGATTTCCTCATCGCCGCCGTGCCAGAACCCAAGAGCGTTAGCACCATTGTTGGCGAACTCATCAATGACCAGGGCAGAGGCTGTGCTGCTCGGGGCTGGGACTGTCGAGGTCGGTCCCGCAGGCGCCGTAGTTGTTGGGACTTGATACTGGGATGGAGTCATGCCACAGTAGAAAGCCATTGGCCCAAAGGTGACGGGACCGGTGAAGCCTGTGAAGAAGACGGTCCTTATCTTCGTGAGGTCAAGACTGCTGAACTTGGAGAAGGGGATATCGTAGAGCTTCTCCGTTCCATCAAACGCCCAGCCGAGCTCTGCGGAGGTCTGGGCCGCGTTGACCTTGTCGACGTCATCGCCGCATTGGGCTGGCGAGCTGAGCTGAACGCTGAGTCTGGTACCTCGCGGCGCCTTGATAGGAAGCGAGATCCCACCATAGACGTTTTGGGTATTAACACAGCCCACCTGGCTGTAAAAGTACGAGCCGGTGTTCGTGGGGGTGAACGTCACGTGGTTATCGTTGCTGACGACGACAGACTTCATGGTAGCATCGTCCGAAGACGGCTTGATCATGGCGTTGTAGTATAGGAAGGTCAGCCGTGACTGTGACTCCCAATCATCAATGAGGAGGTTGGAACAGCTCCCCGGGGAGGAGCTGGATCAGTACCCGTAGCCGTGGGGTTCTTCGAAGTGATTGTGGAAATGGTAGTAGGCACTAAGAAAAGCAGTCGCAAATCAGCCAAAAGTACAAGGGATATATTTTCACGTGGGGTACCCGTACCTGGAGTTGTATGTCCAGGCGTACTGCAGACGAACTGGATATCACCAAGCACCCACCTCACTCCCGTCTTGGAGAAGCTTGACCACACAAGGCCCGTGATGGCATTGGCATTGGCGCCCGCGAAGGAGGAGAGGGGTACCGTGACCGTCTGCTTTGATCCGGTGAGGCCGCTGACGGTGAAGTAGCTGCTGGAATAGGCCGACGCCGAGCATGATGACTTGGTCTGAATCTCGAGCAAAGCCGCCCCGCCGTTTGGTCCAATGACGGAGAATGAGACAGCATTGTAGCCTTCGTTCTTGGCCTGAGTGCAGGTGAAGGTCTCGTAAAAGTACGAGTCCGCCTTAGGGGTAAAGGCCAGGGAGCCATCGACAACCGAGATAGAAGTCATGGACCCATCATCTAAGGGGGGCTTGTTAGTGTGTATATTGGGGGTAGCCTCCTGTAGGTTTGGTCATACCGCTGGTCCAACTACCCAATGTGTTGGTATTTGTTGACCACGTTGAGAAATTATCGATTAGAAGATTAGAGCTACAGGCAGCGCTGGCGACTTTGCCGCCCAGAAGGCCGGCAAGGATGCCGCTGCTCCACGAACGGACATGCATTGGAGGAGCGATAGCAAAGTAGGAGCTGAACGAGTGAAGAAGTAGCTGATGCTACTCGGAATTATTGGGAGATAGCCTAGAAGGTCAGAGCATCGCAAGATGATCCTATCCCTCCATGAACGGCCGATGGTAGACGGCGAACTGCATATTAAATAGAGAAAGCTCGCGCAGTAAGCCAGGGGGCCGGTATTACTGCAGCAGCAGCTGAGCATGCTAAAAATGCACCACCTAATATTGGCAAAGGACCAACGAAAAAACGAAGCACCCAATGGCGGCAAACACTTGCCAATGTTCTGAACACGAGCACTTGGCCCTGCACGTTCTCGAGTCGCCGTTTCGTTGCATCTCGGCGGTTCTTGTCCCGCCTTAACCAGCCTCGACTAACATCTCCGCCAAGATGCTTACTGGCGATCGAGTGCGAGCTAAGAAGGCAGACCACCGGGGTCCTGTCCATCGGTCACTCCATCTCCAGGCACAAATGGGACCAGAAGTGGGTTGCGATCGCGGCGCTAGATGCGAGAAAGGAGCCTGCTTCCGAAAGAAGCAACACCGTAGTCTCCAGCTCCCTCAGCTGCCGCAATGTAGGTGAAGCACCAGCGGCGGCGCGGATGGGTTGAGGCTCACCCTAAAAGTAGGGCCAGCCACGGCCCGGGGGGCAGGGGGTGATCAGTAAGCTTTTTCTTTTTTCATCAGAAAAGGCCGAAACGAATTTTCGTCGTTAAGAGTTGGGATACCGATATATTGTCCGGGTCGGTAATGGTTAACCTTAGATCGCCAAATTACCAACACGCCACTCCTTTCTTCGACCAGATTTGCTTTTGGCAAGCACGGCGACGATGACGTACCGCGTGCATTGGTCCATCACCATGGCTGGAATCCAACTGGCCAAGCTTACATACGGCGAACACTTACGGCCAATGCAGCAAATTTGCATTCCGCTCACTGCAGCAGCACCCGACCCGGTGAATCACGCGGAGGTATGGTGCCACGAAGCATAGTAAGCGTGCCAATACTTGGCCAAAAGTAGTGTTCGGCTTCCGGTGCCCACAACCACCATCCTTCGTGTTTTGACCATGGCGATTGAGAAGTTGGAGGTGCAGAACAGAGGCAGGCAGCACTAGATAGACAGATCGAATATGTTACAGGTGGAACGGGAGACTGGAGACGGCCCCTGCGTTAGTCCCTCTTCCCCCATGAATGGAGTCGTGCCAGCGTGCTATGAGGATTCTCCATCACGGTAGCTAGTGCAAGGAAGATCTGATAGCTGGGGTGGCCTGAAAGACCCCTAACCTTATGCCGCCTCTGTTAGCGAAATAACGACGAAAAACTGTTCATATAGTTGCATAAGAATAATGATGCGACTCGCACTTCTGAAAATATAAACCGGAAATGAGCCTTCGATTTCTACCTGGGAGGAATACCGAAGACAGGTACATACCTTGTACCCGGATCCTGTACGTGTATCCTGTAGCCTTTTAGTGCCCGCCTCCCGAAACCTACACAAATGCCGACTTTGAAAAACCTCGAGTCGTTGGTACTTCCAAAACCCTAGGTACCAATGGATATTTAGGGTTTTAGCCAGCTACCTGCGTTCCAAACCAAAGATATTTCGTGTTATTCTACTCCTTTTTGAATATATTCGGTGGAAGGTCACGTACCTATGCAATTACATAGATGCGTGAGTCCCGCGGTAGGTTGGTAAGAGGCTCGGATACATGGACGTTACGTCAATGTATTATTAGCACGGACGCCAAACGCCAGGCTACAGACAGTGCCCTGACGCAGTGTCAGGCCCCGATAAGCCGATAAGGAATCGCAGCTACAGGGGGTGCCGCCTCAGCTCAGCTGTCGTCGCATGAACAAGTAAACACGGACATTTCATTGGACATCACTTCGCTCTTTAGGAACATCGTATTTGATCATCTGCGAGTTGCCAGCAATATCGAAAAACAATTCGTTATATCATAGGTTCTGCCATGGTTTGCATGGGCGGGGAAGGATAATTAAGCAACAATGGGTGCGGCCTGCTCCAAACGTCCTGGGCTATATTGAAGACTACCGTATAATGTTGACAATGACAACAGCGTCTCCACGACCCTCGACCGATTCTCTCTCGACCGTCTCGACGACTAGTCTTGTATTCGAGCGTATAAGTGAACGAGAAAAGCTGCATGAAATCAACACCGACTTTGACGATGAAGACCCCCTGAGAGATGCAACCGGAGACGAGAGAGAGGCCTTTCTGGCCTCCGCTGCCGGCGGCGGAACCGGAAAGTATATTGCCTTCGACCGCAAGATGAGAAAAATACTCTTGATCGCGACAGGCTTGGTAGTCGCTGCTTGGGGCGTCGGACTGTTCATCTACGTATCCACGAAGCCGTACGCGACACCCGACCCAACGGCAGCCACCAGCTCCAAGGGATCCGCCAAGAAGATTACCATGGACCAGATCCAGTCGGGCTATTGGTATCCTGCAAGACACGACATCAGCTGGATTGGAGGAGCGAATGGGGAAGACGGCCTGCTTCTCGAGCAAGGTAGCACCGGCAAGGACTACCTCGTCGTCGAGGATGTCCACAGCTTGAGCCCAGAAGCAGTCGCGGCCGGCACCAAGATTATGGCCTCTCAAACCTTGATGCGCAATAGCTGGTTTTCGTACAAAGACAAGCAAGTCACGCCCGAGAAGGTGTGGCCTAGCCCAGATCTGAAGAAGGTCTTGGTCGCATCCCACGTCAAGAGCAACTGGAGACACTCGTTCACGGCCATCTACTGGGTCTTCGATGTCGAAACCCAGAGCGCCGAGCCATTAGATCCCAAGAACCCTGATCTTCGAGTCCAGCTGGCCCAGTGGAGCCCCAAGAGCAATGCCATCTCATACACCGCTGGGAACAATCTTTACATCCGGCGCCTCGGCGGAACAAGTGTGACTCAGGTTACCAAGGATGGAGGCCCAGAGTACTTCTACGGTATCCCAGACTGGGTGTACGAGGAGGAGGTTTTTGGTGGGAGCAGCGCGACCTGGTGGTCAGGTGATGGCCAGTACATGGCTTTCCTGCGAACCAACGAGACATTGGTGCCGGAATACCCTGTTCAGTACTTCATCGAACGGCCGAGCGGTACCAAGCCGCAAAAGGGAGAGGAGAATTATCCAGAAGTACGCCAGATCAAGTATCCCAAAGCCGGGTCCCCGAACCCCTTCGTGGATCTCTTGTTCTACGACCTTACCCGAGGCGACATGTTCTCAGTTGACATATCGGGTGGGTTTACCCCCGAAGATCTTCTCATCACCGAGATCGTGTGGGCTGGGGATAAGGTTATCATCAAAGAGACTAACCGCGTTAGTGACATCATGCGCGTCGTTCTTGTTGATGCCGTCGCTAGAAGTGGCCAGACCGTCCGGACAGTCGATGTAGGCAAGATCGACGGAGGTTGGTTCGAGATTGGCCACAATACTCGTTACATCCCGGCCGACCCGGCCAATGGACGTGCGAAGGACGGCTATGTCGACCAGATCATCCATGATGACGGTGACCATTTGGCATACTTTACTCCGCTGGACAATCCAGAGCCTATCATGCTCACTTCGGGCAAATGGGAGGTCGATGAAGCCCCGTCTGCTGTCGACCTGAAGAACAACCTCGTGTATTTCCATGCTGCCAAGGAGTCCTCGATCCAGCGCCACGTTTATAGCGTGAAGCTCGACGGTTCCGACTTGCGGGCAATCGTGGACACCCAATCCGAGGGCATGTATGAGGCGTCGTTCTCCAGCAAGGCCGGCTACACTCTCCTCACCTACAAAGGCCCAAAGGTCCCCTGGCAAAAGGTCGTCAGCACCCCAAACAACACCGACAAGTTTGAGTACATTGTGGAAGACAACAAGGAGTTGGTGTCCAAGGTTCAGAAACATAATTTGCCTACTCTTAACTATGGCACAATTAATGTCGACGGCTTCGAGCTCAACTTCCTGGAGCGCCGCCCTCCCAACTTCGACAAGAATAAGAAGTACCCGGTTCTGTTCCAGCAGTACTCGGGCCCTGGCTCACAGAGCGTCAAGAAGTCGTTTTCTGTCGACTTCCAGTCATTTGTGGCTGCCAACCTAGGTTACATCGTTGTCACGGTTGACGGCCGTGGTACTGGTTTCATTGGTCGCAAGGCCCGCGTATGCGTGCGTAAGGAACTTGGTAAGTGGGAGGCGCATGATCAGATTGCGGCTGCTAAGATCTGGGCTGCCAAACCCTATATCGACGCTAGCCGCGTCGCTATTTGGGGCTGGTCTTTCGGTGGTTTCAACACTCTCAAGACGCTTGAGCAGGACGCCGGTCAGACATTCCGCTACGGCATGGCTGTTGCCCCCGTCACCGATTGGCGCTTCTACGACAGCATCTATACTGAGCGTTACATGCTCACGCCGCAAGAGAACGAGGTCGGCTACAGCCGCACTGCCATCAGCAACGCCACGGCGCTCTCTGGAAACGTGCGGTTCCTGATTATGCATGGTGTCGCCGATGACAATGTCCACATGCAAAACACTCTTACGTTGTTGGACAAGCTTGACCTGGCCAATGTCGAGAACTACGATCTCCACATGTTCCCGGACAGCGATCACGGCATTTATTTCCATAATGCGAATCGCATCGTCTATGACAGTAAGTCTGATCCTCCGGCAACTTGACACGACCGACGCTAACATGCTTTTGCAGAATTGACCAATTGGCTCGTAAACGCCTTTAACGGCGAATGGCTCAAGATTACAGACGCAAAGCCCAACCCCATTCGCAAGAGGAGTTTGGAGGAGATTCGGGAAAGGGGCGACATCGGGATCTCGGTCACAGGCGGAGGCGCGAACCCCGTCCCATTGTCCCTCTTGTCGGGACTGGAGTCTGTTTAGATCATTTTCACGGGTGTAGCGATTGGGCATGTTTGGTATATCTCCTGTTTGGGGACCATGTAATTATATAAATGTCATTTTGAAACTCACTGGCTGGGATGTCTTGAGTGATCATAGATGCATGGAAAGACCGATTGCCAATCATAACTTGTTATCGTTACGCATACTACCAACAAACACATTTGCTCGGCCTCGTTGTTTCGTGTTCATGTCAATTCCATATACTGAGCCGGACCAGTCCCTCCCCAGCCAGTTTGACGCAAGGCAAACAGGCAAGTTCTCCCCCCTATCAGTAGGATGTAGAGACCCAGCCCGCAGTAGGTGGCCATGGCGACGACGAGGACCAGCCAGCCCACCATGGGCGGCAGCACCCAGCTCAGCACGGCGCCGACCCCCTCGTCGGCGCCCCGGACGACCAGCTCGGCGCAGAACCAGGCGAGCACGGCCAGCATCTGCAGCGCCCAGAGCGCGGCGCAGGCGATGACGACCGCGGCCCGGCCCCGCGTCATGGACGGGGTCGTCGTCGCGGCCGCTTCTTCCTCCCGGAAAAAGAAGGCGTCGTGCCGGCGCCGGAGCTCGGGCAGCGGCCACACGGCTAGGGCGTACTGCGCCGCCACCCACGCCGCGCGCGTGACGGCGTTGAGGACGACCAGTAAGGTGAGGGGCGCCAGCCGCGGGTCCGATGCGGTCAGGTCCAGCAGGCGCGTCCAGATCAGGGTGCCCTCGATCAGGAGGAGGGCGATGGCGGATAGCGCCCAGGGGACGGCGAGGATGCTGGGTTGGAACATTGAGGCAGGGTGGCAGGGGGCTTTTCGCGGGTCCGTTTCTCTAGTCAGAGAAGTAGGTAAGATCTGACTCGGCTGCGAAACTGTGGGCCTCGCTGCGTCATCGATTGAACGGGAGACGCTGGAAGAGAAAGACGGCGGAAGTAAATGCCCCAATGGGAGAACGGTGGTCTGTACAATTACGCAGCAAGGTCGTCGTTCGCTTGGTTGATGGACGCCTCCTCCATCGTGTGGGAGTGTGGCTGGCTGTATGAAGGGTTGTCGTGGGTTGCGAAACTCCCCAAGCAACTAACTGGTTGGCCAATAGCCCGTTACCCCATGGCGCCTGTGCCATCCCTGCCTGACGGTTGAAACTGGGGCTTACATATCCTTCGCCAAGCCCGTGATGCTCTTTCTTTCCCTTCTGGCCAATACATCCAAAGAGTCGTCTCTGGAGTCGAGTTGCAATGAGACGACAGACAGTTATAATTAGGCCAACAAAGAGCTCGACAAGTTGATACATCGTTGTCGGCGCCCTCAACCTTTGAAACATGCCCCCCAATTCGGATTCAAACAAGCAACACCTGCATACGGATTGCGCGAGATGAGCAAGGGCGGAGACAACACGTGCAGTAAGAAAGAGATCTGCGAGCATCGTTTATGCCTCTCGTATGGTCATGCAGGGCTGCAAAATACTTGCTTCTACAGAGTTCGAAATCCGGGGGAGGTCCTGCGGTCAGCAACGCCGGCGCCCCCGGGGCGCCACCATGGCTTAAAGGTGGCATCTGGCCCGCGCGGTTGGAGAAAGCCCATTGATACTTCTCGTTCTTCACCGGAGGCTGTATCCTGAGCGGTTTCAGCTTCCGACGGGCTCGCACATGCCTTACGAGGACTGGCAACATATCTCCCCTTTCAGCTCCAAGCAAGTATGAGGGCAACATGCGTGTCGCAAGGCTTGCATTATTGCTGGGCCGGCTTGCTATTTGATCGAAGCTAGTACAGTACTTATGCCGGGGGATTTATGCCTTACAGACGGCGAGGCAGGTTACTGCATATGCAGCCAGTGATATTTGACTGGGCAAGTATGTACTGTGGCAATGTGGCTGTTTGGAATCCTGGTCCTCAACACAGGCTCCAGAGATCACGGCGGAATGTTCTCACCCCTTCTTACAGCTACGGTCTCTTTTGCAGGAGGGGTAGGACATTGTGAGAGGTGATATGAAACTCTCTAGCGGGCTTGAGTTACTAAGATCTGTACGCCGTGCGACCTGACGCTCGTTGCATCCGATCCGGTTTCAGCTCATGCAGTAACCGTTTACTCGCATCTGACATTGCACTCGGCGACTTGAGCACCCCTCGAGGTGGCGGAACAAGTTTGGTTTCATTAAAGCATGCTTTTATTGAAGTATACTGAGCCTTTCAGCCCCTTGAATTGGAGTATAATAGCTATACACACTAGTTCCAAGAAGTATTATAATATTACAATTCTTAAAATCAATGTTAGTAATCTCACCCTTTAACAGATTCAGTGCTTTAGGTGACTGTGATTCATCCAGGCCGATTCGTATAACCTTAAATTGCATTGTGTTTTGGTTTCTTACATATGGCCCAATTGCTGGTTTTGCGTGGAATGAGACTCGACCAAGTCACTTTCAAGGCTGGAAAACTGATGCTTACCGTTCCTATCGTCATCACGTCTACGAGCTCTTATCTTTGGTAGATTGGGATGATGTTCCAATAGGGGCTTTGTGACGATATCCTTATCTCGCGAGATCCTACCCTACAAGGACATGCTGCTGATTCATAATCCCGGATGTCTTACCCTCGGCTTGTCGTATTAGGGACAATGATCATATCTGAGGCCTCTACACCGGTATACCAAAGTAACCCTAGAGGTGCAGGGACAATGTCTACATCTAGCCTCATATTCGTACGGGGTTAGAAGAGCCGATACAGCCAAGTCCCAGCTCTAACGGTTTGTGCAGATTTCCAAATATAACGTCCACAGTACATATAATCAGAGCAGAAACAGATAGCCTATCATCACTAATCCGCCGTGCATTTTGTGAGATAACGACCACGTTTTCCCACAAAGTCGACGATATCAACCTCGCCTGAGCCTTAAAGGTTGTCATCCCGCGCTCGGGGCTGTTTTAATGGCGAGCCGGAGGTATTTTGGTCAGATTCCAGACGGTGCCGCGTAAGGAATTGCATCATTCAACGGTCGCTGGGGGGATGACTGCAGCTCTGATAAGCAGCCATGCTCAGTCAGACCAATCGTGATCTGGCACACGGCTTACGATAAGTGCAAGAAGGTCGTTCGAGCAAGACGGGTGGTTTTTTCTTGGCTGGGGAGAAGCCAGCTGAGCAGAGCGACCCATCATCTACTTATATGCTCAGCGGCCTTGCTGCCTGGCTGGCGTGCCACAACACTTGTGACCCGGGTACTCCGAGAGACCATCACCGGGTGTGAAAATCTCCGAGGAGTGGACGGCCGGGCGTTGCTTGCCTCCTGCAACGAGGCACCCGGAGTAACCCAGAATCCTCCCACCAAATCCAGGCTTACGCTTTGCGTTCTGTTGGTCTTGGCATGCAGTTGGGAATTTACGTGCGAGCGTGTTGGAAGTTGAGCCATGCTCCGGCTCCGGATCGACCCGTTGGTTGATGGTCAGCACGAGTCCTAGTTGCTGACATGGCTGCTTCGCATACACCCCCACCATCCTGATAGCTCAAAGTTTCTTTCCATGGTTCCGCGATGGGCAGCTTTTACGAGCAGTGTCGCAATACGGAAGGGTGGTGGTCATCCCCCAAATCCCGCCGGTCTGTATTATCCTCCTCACAGCCCCTTTCAGCAACGGTCCGACCACTCCCCCCACCCTGTCGTTCCCCGAGCCAACAGACGTTTGTCGGGCATTTTTACGGTGTAGCCACTGCATAGCCCCACGCAGATCATTGCAATACGCAAGTGTGCTACGGCCGCACGTATGTACTCGTCGGATTATGGCTATACGGCGCGGGGGGCTCTAATGCAAGCCTTGGCAAGCCACACTTTACATCCCCAGGTTCCAGACGACGCACAGGCTAATCAAACCACTGTCGGTCTTGGTGAACCAACGGTATAAACAGCGGAGAGCACGCCGATAACCGTCGCCCCCTTCGTGAAACTGCACTCGCGTATGCCCTGTGTACTCAACATATCGCATGGCTCTGGGCATTGCTTACTCTACATGAGGCTCCTGGTCACTAGTCCCAACCGACCGAGAATGGGTGTAGGCTCTTGGGTTGCATCGGAAAGCTTCCCCTACCTTATCTAGAGTCAGCAGGGCCAATGAGACAACCCTGGCAGCCCTTAGGCGTCCGCATCAGCATCTCACGCCCGCTCACATCATCATTGCCGTTGTAAGAGTGGTATTAAGGGACGGCGCCTGGCAACGTTCTGGACCCTACCTACCCACTCATTCTGCTCTTCTCATTCCCGGGGTCTGAGCTGCTAGCCCGTTTATCATCTCTGCCAATTCCCGTCCGCAATGGCCAAGACCGCCTAGGTTCTGACCTGCGTAAGGCTAGCTAAAGACCACGAGACAACTCCATCTTTTACCGGGTTTCTCCCAGATCATCCCGGCGGATCATACCATCGAACCTTGTCCCCAAGCATATTTTTTTTCTTCTTCTTCTTCTCCACATTGAACAAGACGGACGCTTACCGTGCGTTGGATCATCGATACACGGCCATACACAACACTCCGTGTCGAGCATGTCATCCAAAAGGGAACGACGCTGGTGGACAGAGGAGGAAGACCGGATCCTGAAGGCTGGTGTCGAGTCTCAATGTATTTCCCCCCTCCCCCCTATCTCTCAAGCCCCGGTTTCTGACTTGAAGAAGCAAAGCAAATTGGCGAAGTCAACAGTTTGATGAGCTGGAACGAAATCGCCGCCATGCTGCCCAGGCGTACCAACAAGGACTGCCGCAAAAGATGGTACAAAGTGCGGTCCGATTTCATCAAGGGGACCTGGAGTCGCGAAGAGGATCGCAAGTTACAGCAAGCGGTTCAAAAACATGGGTTAAAGTGAGTTTTATGATTTGTCTAGAAGCAAACAGGTATCCCCCACCTACAATACTTCAAGGCGCCACTGACACTTGTCCCAGATGGGCTCTTGTATCAAGAGACGTGGAGAGTCGCAACGCCGATCGTAAGTAGACAAAACCCCCTCAAAAGCTCATCGTTACCATCACTGACCCCCGAGCGTTCCATAGAGTGTGCAAAAAGGTGGCAGCACGGGTTGAGGCCCGACTTGAAACACACCCCCTGGCAACCAGAGGAGGATGCAAAGTTGCTCCAAGCTATGGAAAAGCATGGCAACAAGTGGAAGAAGATAGCCACGCTGGACCTCCCCCACCGATCAAGCCACGACATCAGGAACCGGTAAGCTCTCCAGTGACTGTTCGGATATTTGGGGTACAAACTAATACCCAACAATAGGAGCGTCGTACTAAGCCGCCGGGAAAAGCGTCTCTCCAAAAAGGGCCTTAGTGCAGGGCTCCAACATCCGGAACAATCAGCTTCGCAGTCAGGGCTTCGGTATAGGCCCATGGATGGCCATCAACAGTTCCATGGCAGCGACGATATCAACGACGAGGAGGACTCTGCACCCGAGTCCGAAGACGATGACATGTGTGACGACTACGATGATAGCGGAGTCTCCGTCGTGAGTTCTCGTTCGCAACTAAAAAGCCCATCCTCGGATATACACATGGATTCGGGCTTCGCCAGCGGCGCCGCGAGCCCACGGTCCACGCAAACACTCACCGTCCAAGAGGCCAGTGGTATGGTGGCGGCCGGCGACCACGACTGGGCACGCTTCACCATGCTCCAGGAGCAGCTGCTCAAGGCGGAGCAACTCCAACAGCTCCACCAGATGCAACAAGTGCAAGCAACGCCACCGCCTACCCCCGTTACGCCTACCTGGTATGAGATGCCAGGGGCGTCGGATGTGGGCGTGGCCGTGGCAAGCCCCACCAAGCACGATTACGCCTCCTATCTGCCGATGGGCGTGATGCCTTTTCAGTCTTTGGCGCACGACAGCAGCATGTCGGACGAGAACTATCTCGGTATTTTCGACAACTACGTCCATCCAAACGACATTGGATCTATAGACTTTCGATCACCGGTTAACCACGACTGGCGGTATGAAATGGGCTACACAGCAGACCCCTTTGTGGGCTAAACGACACGCAGTAGAGTAATTCGCCGAATCTCTTCGGCTCTCTCCTTGGAAGACTATACTAGACCTTGTATAGAGGTAGACTTTTAGAAAAAGGCCCCATGTGCCCTCGGGAGACACCAGGTCCCTGGACTATTTTGTACTTATCCAACTGACGCTCACGTCTCTCTCGTTTATAGTTGCGTTGCGTCTCTATTTGGGGTCATATTGGAGGAAATAGAGGACGGTCTCATTGAAGGAGGACACCAAAATATGTGCCCGAAGAAGGCAGTCGAACTGTGTCACTTTGGATTGGGCGAGGACTGCATCTGAGATCTGTCCCAATTTAGGCAGGTTGTCGCTTCCTGGCGAACCACCGAGTCCAACTAGCAGAAATCAATAAAGCGAGATGAGACCTCCATCGACTATTCAGCCGCCACCGCAAGTGGCTCGGCAATTCGAGGATCTGCACGGAGGACCATGCCCGGATCTGAGCGGGGCGTCCCGGCACCGGCTTGTCTTGTATCGTGAGGGGGAAAGAAATATGCATGTCGCAATCACACATCACCGCTGCAGCGAACTAGTTGGTGCAACGTCCCATTGAACCTGATAGGCCGTGGAAAAAGCAGGAAAATAAAAAGAGAAGAAGGAAAGAAAGCCGTCCAATCTGCATGATGACTGATCAAGACAGCCCACTTCGAGTCAGGCCAGGCAAGCTTGTTGTTGCTCGTATTGAATTATCTGGCGGGGTAATTACATGAAGTAGCCGGCTCGCTGCATATTGCCCGCGGTGATTGAGCCATCTCTTGTGCGCTGTTTTCTACCCCAGTTTCTGAGTCTATCGCCGCTTTTTAGCAATCCAAACAGGCCATCAAAATGTGGCTCCCCATTTTGTTGTCTTATCTTTTGTTTGGCTTTGCCGCCAAGGCAATCCAGCGCTCTCCGTATTCAACAACAGTGCCCGCGCCCAAGCCAACTTCTTTTGTTGTGCCAACATGGGACATCCAAGCTTCGCCGCAAGATGGGGAAGCTCTTGCCCAGCTCTCTCTCCCTGGCGCCAACGTCACGGATTGGCATCACATTAGCACCTCTCGGTGTACCCTCATGGGCTGCCTGCTGCATGCACGAGTATACGACGATTCCAAACTGTTCTTTTCGGACAACCTCAAGTCCTTCAACCGCAGCCAGTTCGCCGTTCCTTGGCTGTACCGGAACGAATTCAAGCTCAGTCCTAGGCCGGGCCAGCACTACTTCCTCAAGACCAACGGCATCACCTCGAAGGCGGACATTCTGCTCAATGGACACACCGTCGTCACGAAAGACTTCCAGGTCGGATCGTACGCGGGCCACGAGTACGAGATCACAGAGCTGCTGAATGGGGGCCCCAATGGACTTCTGATCCAGGTGTACCCAACGGATTATAACTACGATTTCGCCCTGGGTTTTGTGGATTGGAACCCGTATCCGCCTGATAATGGCACCGGCGTTTGGCGGAACGTGGTCGTTAGGAAGACTGGCCCCGTGGCCCTGGACCCTCTCAGAGTCGTCACAAACTTCGAGTTACCCGCTGGGAAAGGGGCTGCAAACGTCACGCTGAAGGCTACTGCTCGAAACTTGGAGAATCGCAACTTGACCTTTGCCGCACAAAGCACAATTCGGGCTAGATCGGGAGGCGCACCTATCGTCAAGATGCAGTCCGTGACCCTGGGACCATACGAGTCGGTGGACTTATCCCTGGTCACGACCCTGACCCACCCGTCCATCTGGTGGCCAAAGGCCTGGGGAAGCCAACCTCTCTACAGCGGGGAGGTCTCGGTGTTGATGGATAACAGCACCATTTCTGACACGGTAGAGCAGAACTTCGGGATACGCAAAGTGACGTTCTCGGTCAATTCGTACAACGACACCGTCTTCAGTATCAATGGCCACCCGTTCCAAGTTATTGGTGGTGGCTATAGCTCGGACGTGTTCCTCAGGTGGGACACATCCAAGTTCGAGGCCCAGGCGCAATACATGCTGGACCTGGGCCACAACACTGTGCGGCTAGAAGGCAAGATGGAACACCCTGAACTTTATGAGGTGGCGGATCGGTTGGGCTTGATGATACTCCCGGGATGGGAGTGCTGCGACAAATGGGAAGCGTGGCAGTACAACAATGATCTGGCAGTCAAGTCGGACTGGGCAGTGCATGATTATGGGATCGCCAACGCGAGCATGCGCCATGAAGCTGCCATGCTCCAGACACACCCTAGCCTGCTGGGTTTCTTGGTGGGGAGTGATTATTGGCCGGACGACAATGCCACTTCCATCTACATGGATGCATTCAAGAGCACCAACTGGCAAAACCCGGTTGTTGCATCCGCGTCCAAGAGGAGCTACCCGGCCGCGTTGGGTCCCGGCGGTATGAAGATGGATGGGCCATACGACTGGGTACCGCCCAACTACTGGTATGATGTTGAACCCTCCGAGGATCGACTAGGTGCCGCATTTGGATTCGGGTCTGAGCTAGGTGCGGGTGTGGGAACCCCGGAACTTGGCAGCCTGAAGAAATTCTTGACCAAGGAAGACTTGGATGACCTCTGGAAGAAGCCTGAAAAGGGGCTGTACCACATGTCAACCAACGTGTCGTCGTTCTATGACCGGAAGATCTACAACGATGCGCTGTGGAAGCGTATGGGTGCACCCACTTCACTGGACGACTACCTCCTGAAAGCCCAGATCATGGACTACGAGGCCACCAGAGCGCAGTTTGAAGGCGTCTCTGCGTTTTGGAGTAAGAAGCGGCCAGCTACCGGTTTGATCTACTGGATGCTCAACAATGCCTGGCCGAGCCTGCATTGGAACCTGTTTGATTACTATATGCGTCCAGCGGGATCATACTTCGGAGCCAAGGTGGGTGCTAGACTGGAGCATGTGGCTTTCAACTATGTGACCAAGGAGCTGTATCTGATCAACCATTCCATCGACCGTCGCGGGCCACGGACCGTTCAAGTCGACATTGTCGGACTGCATGGCGAGAAGCTCGAAAGTACGAAGGTCCGGGCTCAAACCGAACCGAACAAGAGCAAGCCCGTCCACAAACTCTCGCCTCTCAGGAGAGCAACCGACGTCGACTTCCTGCGCGTGATGCTCACGGACGAGGAGGGGCGGACGCTAAGCCGCGGCGTGTACTGGACTGCCAAGACCATCGACCAGCTTGACTGGGATAACTCGGACTGGTTCTACACGCCCGTTTCGCGCTACGCAAACTACAGTGCCCTAGACCAGCTGCAGCCTGCCCAAGTCGCCACCACGGTGACCCCTGCCAAAGGCAGCTTGAATGGCTCAGACGTACACGATGTTTTGCTGGAGAATCGTTCCTCGGTGCCGGCGTTCTTCGTATCGTTGAATTTGGTGGACGGGGCCGGGGGTGATGTGCTGCCTGTCTTCTGGTCCGACAACTATGTGACGCTCCTGCCTCACGAGAAGCTGAGCCTGAGTGTTATGTCTCGGACTAAAGGCGCCGCAGCTGTTCAGGTGCGGGGGAAGAACGTGTCGCCCGAGACGGTTGCACTGAAATAAATAAAAGGACTACCGGGTCTCTTTCACGACGCAACGCTACGGAGGTTGGGTCTCTACATAGGATTCTAATGTTTCTCTGATCTGACAGGTACTATTAATACACGTACACGAAGTTAGGATTCTCCTTGTCCGTCAAGTCCGTGAACCCCGTCGCGCTCAAATCGTTGTCCACATCGTTTCCCGCAGCCCGGAGCTCCTCCCGCTGCTTCTCCTTGCGCTTGTTCTCCCACTGGAAGGCGTAGCGGAGGACGAAGAACAGGAAGAACTCGATGCAGTTGGCGACGAGCAGCGAGCCAATGCCGAGGTGGTACGAGGGCGCCTGCTCCGTCTTGTAGAAGAAGGGGCTGGCGATGTTGCCGATGCAGGCGCCGAACCAGATCATGCCCGAGACGATCATCTTCTTGGACTGGCCGCCCGTGTTGGAGGTGATAAGCGAGAGGGATATCACGAAGGAGGCCTGGTAGGAGCCGGTCAAGTAGCTACGTTGGCCGTTGGTGGTCAACAAGGGGCTAGGGGCGAACGGATTGGTTAGACTTTCGCTTACAAACAGATCAGACGGCCGACATAAGCGTCGTCGGGGGCCAAGAGGAACCCGAGCGCGCCGGCGATGGTGGGCAGCATGAAGAGGGCGCAGACGAGGGTGCGGCTGTTGGGGGGCATGTAGGCGTTGGCGAGGGCGCCGAGGCCGATCCAGACGACGACGAGGGCGCCCTGGGGGATGCCGAGCAGGGCGGTCTCGAGGGTGCCGAAGCCGAGCCCCTGGATGACGAGGGTGGAGAAGTTGGAGATGCCGCCGTTGGGCACGTTGGACACGAAGCCGAGCAGCGTGAAGAGCCAGGTCTTGTAGTCGCCGTACGCCTCGCGGATCTGGCCCCAGTGCACCCGCCGCTGCTCGATGCCTGTCTGGTTCCGCCGCATCCGCGCGATCATGAGGAGCCGGTCGTCGTGGCTGAAGCCCCGGATCGTCCGCGGGGAGTTGGGCAGGAGCAGGGCCAGGACGAGGGCCCAGGAGGCGCAGAAGGCGCCTACTACGATGAACTCGTACCGCCACGACGCCAGGGCGCCTTGGATGTGACCGATCCCGTAGCCTAAGAGAGGGGCTGTCAGTTCTGATCCTTGCTGTTCTCCTGAGTGATTGTCAAATCATCTTACCGATCAGACCACCCCCGGCAACGCCGATGCCGTTCCAGATGTACCAGGCCGCAATACGGGATGGCTGCTCGGCACGGGTGTAGTACATCGAGGTGATCAACATGAAGGCCGGGTCGGCGATGGCCTCGAAAGCCCCAGACAGGATGCGCAGGGCGAGGAGGGCGGCAAAGTTGTTGGCGGCGGCCTGGGCCATCAACAGAACCCCCCACATCAGGATGTTGAAGGCGAGGTAGTAGGCCGGCGGACACCGCTGCATGATGAGGTTGGAGGGGATGGCCCAGACCAGCCAGCCGAAGTAGAAGCAGCTCGAAAGCCACGAGTACTCCTCGCCCTGGAGGTGAAGACCCTCTTTCAGCCCGAAGATGGCGGCATATGACCTAGGTGTGAACAGTGTTAGTGCGCGTTTATGCGTGGCATGGCATGGTACGAAAGAAGAGGCAAAGGGGGACACACAGGGTCGTCTTGTCGACATAGTAGAAGAAATAGCAAATTCCAAGCAGGGGCAGGATGCGCATGTCCAGCCTGCGGACGAGTCTCTTCTCCTCGACCTGGTCAACCGACTCGTCGTTGGGATAACGAGCCAGGGCCTCGAGGTACATCTCGGGGTGCTGTTGTTGAATGTCGACATGATGCACGGCTTGCTGCTTGTCGGCGCCGCCTTGCTCGACATGGTCGACGTCGCTGGCACGAGACTTTGCGTCGATGTCGCTTGACGTCATCGTTATGTTGCGTGGGGTAGCAAAGATCTCGACGCCCGTGTCGTCGTGGTTGTGGTTGTCGATTGACCGAAGTCTGCGATGCTATCTTTTTCTCCTCCCCAATCGCTTGACTCCTCACTCTTTTATCCGGTGTGCCAGCATTTTCGGGGCCGGCAGATGCCCCGACGGGTCGATGACTCCTGCATGATAAGTTGGGGAAGATTTGGGGTCGATTTGCGCGGGGGGGGGGGAACGTCTGGGGGTTGGGATGGCGTGGGGAGAAAAGGGGGGACTGTCTACTACGGCGATAATTTTCCACCAATGGGAGATCAGGCCAGCCACGGCAGTCGATTCCTGAGCCGCATCGCTTACCAACAAGAAAGTGAGATCAATGCTTCGTTTCATCTAGTTTGATTCTACTCGTACCAGAAAGGAACGGCCGTAATATAGAAAATGCCCGCTGTCGGCCCCCGAGTTTCCCAAAACGCCCAACGAAATGCGCCAATCTTGCAACTGCTTTAGGAGGAAGGTTTCCTCCAAGAGCCCCTAAAGTTGTGCCGCAGCAATGCATCCGGCGGGATCGTCCCGTCGTTTCTGCTATTTGAATGAGGCTGCCCCATGCCGAAGCCGTTGATCGGCAATACCAAGATATCGCCGTACAGTCTCGGCTCCGTCATCCCGGAGAGGTCGTGGAGGCTCTTGACGGACGGGTTGGCTAGCTGGATCTGCTCGAAGACCACATCGGTCCAGGCCGCCGGCCCCGTCGAGTTCATCGTCTCGAAGCTGGTGGCCTGGAGCGCCGCCACGGTGGTGCTGTGTTGGTTCGCTATCTCCTTGAGAGAGGTGACGGCCCTCTCGACCATCCTGGTGAAGAGGGGATGGCCAGGGGCTGCCGCGATGGTCCACTGGCAAAACTGGGACCGGGGTTTAGTACGGGCACAAGTGTGACATTTGATATTTGTCTCTTGCATCGGGAATGGAGACCGGCTTACCTGCAAGTCATGCGGTATATCGACCCAGTTCGGCCCGTCGAGCTTGTCGAACTCGATGCCGACCACCACGCGCGCCCGGTCCCGGAACTCCTGCGGAACCCAGCGGTCGACCGGCTGGAAAGCTACCGTGTCCGTGTCTGTGTAGACGCCGCCTTCGGCAGAAAGGATCAAGTAGCGGAGCAGGTCGGACTTGAGCCCGGGGTTCCGCAGCTGCTGGTAAATCCGCCGCACCGTCCAGTTGGAGGCGAAGTTGGTTTTGACGAAGCGGTCGGCGGCGTTCAGACTCATGAGGGTGTACTGGTGGTCCGGGTTCAGGGCTATCCAAGACGCCGTGTCACCCAGCTTTTCCTGGTTTATGTCCCCCGTCTGTCCGGTGGAGACGTCTCGGGGCGTCAGGAAGATCTGCCATATCTTGGACGGGATCAGGTCGGGAGACTCTGTCGCGACGTGATGCTCGCGGTAGCGGAAGACTTCTTCGAAGTCGGTGATGTGTGGCGCGCTCCCCGGCCCCAGAAACAGGAGGCAGTAGATTGCTACAAGCAGGAGCGAGAGGGCGAAGCCGAGCCCGCGCGCATTGAAGAGCGACTTGGAGATCATGGTGTGTCTCTTGTGTCTCTGGCACGATGAAAGAGAGCTATGTTGTTGGCATAGATACCGTCCGGGTTCAAGTACGAGGTCGAACCGTTCTTCTTCTTCTTCGATTCCAATGAGTTGGTAGGAATGTGATTGTGCTTAAGTAAACCCATCAGGCTCAATGCCTGGAATGTGGACACTTCTTTTCAGCTTGGGTGTCCACCGGGACTAATACAAATAATTGCATTCCAGACTTGGCCATGGAGACTATTTGTATAGCTAGCGAAGTGTAAGAAAATCTCACAAGGCTTGTTCCCCTTGGCAGTTAATGCGAGGTACTATCTCATTGGCTCATCCTTCCCAAGGAACACCATGTCATGTTGTATGCCATCTTGTGCAGATCTAGATAAGTATACAGCACTTTACAACTGGTAATTATGGGTATGTAGGACGGGGTTGATGGATTCTGGCCCAGTGAAACAAACAAATTCCGATGACCAAGGGAAGGGATCAAATTTGACAGCTGGATTGCTACCGACTAGACGGACGATTACAATTCAGGGATCACGTTTTGGGAATGGTAGATCTATTGGTTTCAACACTAGCATAGGCCCTGGTGGGGGCAGTCATTTGATGTCGATATTACTCCGAACTTATTGGCAAGACGTAGAAACTCCAAGGGATATGGAACCCGAACAGCTTCTTAGCACCATACCTAATTCAGTCGTAGTTAACCTTCTTAGTATAAACAGAGATTGCATCCTGACTCGGGGATGCGCTGAACGTTTGTGGGGCAACTCATTACCCCTTTTTTTATTATCTCGCCAAGGATCCCCATCAGTGCCCACAGGCAAACCTTTTCTATCTATATAAGAGCTTGAATCTTATTAATTCGCAGAAGTGCAGCTATGCGATACAAGAATTTGGTTCATATTTGCCAGCTGTGGCCGCCATGTGCGTAGCTTCGTATCTCTTATCTGGCCGGCGTAGGCCGAAGCACGAAGGCAGCGACCATACATCATCGGCCAAATCGAGATGATATACTTGGTAAGTCGTGTCAACGGTTGCGGCTTTGATAGGACATCGAGACTCGCTTGTGTTCTTGTGGCGGCCTTCGACCAGGTGGCTTGAGTGTCTCGGGCAACCCCCACTTGAACTAGCCACAGCCAAGCCACGTTTAGACTCTGGTTGCTTGCCTCCAAAGTGAAACCTCGAGAAAACTCTGTGCGTTGATCATTTTTGCTCTTCACCGCAATCACCATGTCGAGAGCTTGGCCATCGAAACTACCGAAACGAGCGGGGGAGGACATGGAAGTGCCTCCTCGGCCATCCAAACAGCCCAGGATGGACCAGGAGTATCTGAAAGAGCGGCATGAGCCCCACAAAGGTGGGACGCCCTATACTACACGCGAGGCATACCCGCGAAGAGACGACTATGCTCTAGTCAAGCGCAACGTGCCGAAGACGGACTCGGCATACCTGGTGAATGGCATCACCCGCAATATCAACAAGTGGCAAGACAACGGCTGGATGACGGCCGGCAACACCGCGGTCAAAAACCAGGATCTTTGGAAGTGGTTGATGGAACTCATCGACGAGTACCACAACATGGATGCGGCTGTTGACTTTTGGCTGGTTCCGCGGGAATACAACAGCGAGGCAGACAGGCTGGCCACCCAGGGCTTGACATCGAGTCTAATCCTGACGGAGGAGAGAGGTTTCACGAACCGCCGCAGCTTTTAGTGGAAGCCAAGATCATTAAAGAAAGGAGAGGACTGGGATTTGGGCGAGACAGAGCAAGCAGTGGAAAGAAACCCGCGAGCACGAGGACAGATTGGAGAGGTAATTTTCGATTCTACGGATGACACGGCCAGTGATTATTTTACATTTTACATACTCTTATTATTTACCGCAAACAACTCTTAAACAATGCTGTAGGCCATCACGAAATCTTCTGTGCCGATGACGGTTCATACGTTGAGCTTCGGCGCGGCTTCGAAGTCACTGGACACGCTGTACTCGGTAGTGACGTGGATAGCCCTGGGGATCTCATCGCTGTGCTCCGAACGCGGTACCTCGTCTTTCCTCCTCATCATCAAGTCCTCATCACTCTCTATAGGCGACAACCTTGTCCCATGCATCAGGCCCTGCGACGGTCTTCGAGTGTGGTGGTGCCGGGAGTGCATCTCGTAGTCTCCTCCGCTCACCTGGACGCTCCGCTGTCCGCTGCCACCGCCGCTACCACCCGTGCCTCGCCCGTAGTAATAAGGGGTATTATCGCCGCCGGACGACATGGCCTTGGCCGAGTGGCTGTTGCCGCTCCGGAGCCCGCCCCGCCAGGTCGATTTGATGAACAGGGGCCGCATGCAGGGGATGGAGACGGTGGCGGCAGCGACGAAGAACTCGCGCGAGGACCAGAAGGCCGACTGCAGGATCTGGTCGAGGGACTGGAGCGAGTAGTAGGAGCGCAGGACGGAGGCGACGGCGACGAAGAGGCCGGAGAAGAAGAGGGGGCAGAGCATCAGCTTGCGCTTCATCGGGAGCTGGAGCTTGATCAGGATCGGGACCGGGAGCATGCAGCAGAGCAAGTCGGTGCTGGCCGACGTGACAAGTTAGAAGATGTGAACGTGCGAGTATGAGTGGCCATCCGGTATACGCAGAGGAGCACCACTTACAACGGATTGAGGGTCCCGATAATGTAATAATTGAGCTTCCGGGTGGTGCACTGCTCTCCCGGGAACGGAAAGACCTGCCAGGAGTGGTGCACGGGCAGGCATCCCAGCACCTGGGTGAGGATGGAAGCCACGTAGCCCGCTGCGGTGAAGATGGCAACACACTTGACCGCCGCCATCTCGCCCGGCAATCCGGCGCACAGCCGGGCGAAGAAGGAGAGCGCGGTGGCCTTGATGCACCAGACGTACGTCACGTAGAAGATCCAAGACACGAACACCACCCGCCCGCCGTGCTCGTAGGTCGCGTATTGGTCGCTGGGGACTGCGGCCGCCGTCTCGGGAGTGAGGCCGACGTTAGAGGGCATCGTCAGGGCAGAAGAGGCACAGGCTGTATAGACGGCCCACACGACCTAGACCAGAGGAGCACTCTTGTATTAGCTTTGCCCATACCACATGCTACCAAAGGCCAAAAAGACTCCAAAAGCAACTTACCATGACAAGTCCAGTAAAGTAGTCATCAAGGCCGAATCCTTGCAGTCCTACTGTCTTGTACCGCGAGAAAAGCCGTAGGAGCAGAAACACGTTTCCAAGAGCGTATTCAGCCCATAGTTCTTTCAAGTAGATTTCTAATACGACCTGCTGATCTGCCATGTTACTGAGAAAGGAGGGGACGGGGTTGAATTTGAGGGACTCTAGATTACGTGAAGAGTTGAAGAGGATAGTTACAGCAGCGACCGCTTGAGGGAGGCAGGAACGGCCGTAGGCTATCTAGTTGGGAGCGTTTCATATTATAGACTTGACTGATATTATCCAGTCTCTGGCCCATGTGTGTTGTGACTGCTCAAATTGCCTGCGTGAACCCAGGAACACTTCAAGAAACTAAGGCAGGGGGGATGAAGTGATGATTATAATACTCATACTCTTAAATTTGTGGTTATGAAATGAGAGTCTCGGGACTGGAAAGGAGGCGGCCTGGGCCATAATCGTCGAGGATGGCAATGATGAGCGTTGCGGGATCCCGAGACTCGTAGCCGAAAGCACATCTCACAAACGGTTGCCACCTTGCCAGCAGCAGGGCTGGCGGGCTGGGCCTTCATTCGCCAACGCCGCACCGTTGCAACGTCGCGCCCCGCCTATCATCCCCGCCCAGTGACATTGTGGCTTGCTGGGGCGTCAGCTCGTGTCGCTTAAAAGTACCTTAATAAACATCCACTTGGCTCGGCGGGTGGACTGATCGGGATTTCTTATAAGGTGGAATGGCCAGGCGGATGATGGATACGTCATATTACAAAATGCACAGGAGAAGCAGACAAAACTAGTCCAGGTAGGGTGACACGGCAGCGGGCAACATATACATTCACGAGCATCTCCATTTGTTACGACGTGAGTCTCAAAACCCTCAATCCAAACCTCGACCTGCCCTCGTCGACCCCTTTTCTCTCCCCGGCCCAGACTCTACGTTCATCGAGATCCGCAATGGACACCAAGGTCGCAGTTGTGACTGGTGGCGGTAGGTGAAACCCGAAAACCCCCGGTCGTGGCCCTGCGCTGCGACCCGAATCTGACATGTCAGCAGCGAGTGGCATGGGCTTCGCCGTTGCGCAAGCCCTGACAAACCGTGGCGGATGGCAAGTCCATGTGCTCGACGTGAAGCCTGCCCCCGCCCAGCCATCGCCCGCCGGAACAATCTACCACCAGGCCGACACCACCGACTATTCCCAGCTGGCTGCGGTGTTCAAGTCGGTCTGGACCTCGCGGGACGAAAAGCGCCGTCTGGACTTTGTCTTCGCCAACGCGGGCATCCTGGACGCGGCCAACTTCTTCGCCAAGAGCGAGACACAGGGCACCGATGAGCCGCCGCCCGAGCCTGACTACAAGGTCGTCAACGTGAACCTGCGGGGCTGCGTCAACACCGTCAATCTCGCCCACCACTACATGGCGCAGTCGCCAGACCGGTCGTCGCGCGCCATTGCTGTGACGGCGAGTCAGTCCGCCATTTGGCCCACTTGCTGCCTGCCCCTATACACGGCATCCAAGCGTAAGTCTTCCTCCTACTTCTTCCCAGACCCTTGAAAGTCCCGTTCGTATTGTGGCGATTTGCAAGTACCCGATTATCTTAGCATGCTGACTTCCAGACAAGATGGCGTTTTGGGTTTTGTGCGCAGTGTGGCAGATTGGTACTTTCAGTCCGAAGGCATCCGCATCAACACCCTGTGCCCTTCGTCGGTGAAGACGGACTTGTTGCCAGACGAGGTATGGGCGGCCTTTGACCCTGCTTCTCTCACGTCCATGGACCTGGTCGTCAAGATCGTGCTCGAGCACTTTCTCGACGGGGAGCCGATAGTGGACTCCAACGGGCGCAGAGGGACAAGCAGCTACGGCCAGACTGTCGTTCCGTCTGGGGAGGAGCTGTACCTGGAAGACCCGCCCCCCTATGTGAACGCAGGGTCCGAGGCGCTGATCAGGGCTACGGCTGTTGACCAGCAACTGAATATTATCTAGGGCGGATTGTATTCTCGCCACAAGGCTAACTGTATACCTTATCATAAATGCTAGTCTAGTATAGCTGAGTTTTTGCACCCACTCGTCCCGCACTAGGTCGCAGGGAGAACTGAGCTTTTCCGGATTTCATTGTAACATCTTCCATGGTCCGCGGAGCCTCGAGTTCGTTGTCCGAGCGTTTCCCAATGGACTCAGAGGTGACCTAAAGCTTGACAGCGACATGACGGCACGCCCTAGGGGTATCTCGGTCAGTTCATAGATAGTACAGGACGGACGAGGGCAGAAGTGTGGACAGACAGACTTCAAGTCACGTGCAAGCCACACAGTCGAGCTGGATTCAAAGCCAAGTTTGCCGACCACCGGGTATCGGCCCCTGAACACCTCCTGTCTTCACCGGATATTACCGGGAAACGATGTAGCTGGGTATTGTCTTCCTCCTCGATCTTCTGCATTGTTGGGATGTAGACGAATTTTATATTTGAAAAAGCGAGCGGCTTCCACGACCGATTGGATCGAGGCAATAGGCGCCTAAGTGACGAGGCGGAACTAGGAATGGCAGTCATTGTTTCGCTACTAGTAGTTCCAATCAAGTCGGTCAATGTGGTCAAAGAGAAGTTCGGATGCATGTTCTTTATTTAAGCATCCCCCATCCACACAACTCCACTGTTTTGTGGCCGCGTTGTGACGGATGGGCTGATTATCTAGCCGCTGGAGCGTGCGTGTATTATCTCTTCGTTTATTTTGGTGCTTTAAGCCCTGAAATCCAGGACTTGACACTGTACCGTTTCCCATGTCGTCTCTCCGAAGCACCGGAGGTGAACGACTTGATGCTGTGAAGCTCTCCCTCTCCCGTTTGGCCCGACCTGAATGACTTGATACTCTGTCGTTCAACAAGCTCTCCGTCTCCTGCACCGCCTGACCTGAACGATCTGATGCTCTGTCGTTCTGCAAGCTCTCCCTCTCCAGTAGCAGGTCCTGCCTCTCCTGTAGCGGGTCTCTGTCTCTCAGCAGGTTCTGCCTCTCTCGTAGAAGGTCTTGCCTCTACTGCAGCAGGTCTTGCCTCTACCGCAGCAGGTCCTGCCTCTGCCGCAGTAGGCTCTGTCTTTGCTGTAGCGGGTTCCCCCTCTCGCTCAGCAGATTCTGCCTGCCTCTCAGCAGGCTTCTCCTCTGCCACGGTAGGTTCTGCCTCTCCTTGAATAGGCTCTACCTCCGCTGTAGCTGGTTCTGCCGGTATTGGAGTAGGTTCCACCTCTCCTGGAGCTGGCTTTTCTTCTCCCTTGGCAGGTTCTTCCGCCTCTGTAGCAGGTTCTTCCGCCTCTGTAGCAGGTTCTTCTTCTCTTATAGCCTCAAGACACGATTTAGCTGTCACTGTGACGCAGAGTCTTTCCTTCTGCCAGAGGGCGTATGACTTTTGCTCCAGCCACCTCTGGCTCTCTTCACAGAGCTGCCAGTCGAAGGCGAACATCAGCCTCGAAAGAATAAGCCGCATTTCGTGCATGGCCATGCTGGTTATACAGTCAGTTATGGAACATTATGGGAGGGGAAGACCTCGCTGCACTTACTTCTGGCCTAGACAGTCGCGGTGGCCCCAACCAAAGGGTGCGTGGGCTATCTGGGCGTCATCGGCATAGCGAGGGTCCCCGAGCCAGCGCTCCGGGACAAATGCATCGGCGTTCGTGAAGTTGGACTCGGAATGATACGTCGCGTAATGGTGTATGGCGACTCGGGTCTCTGGGGGGACCCAGCGACCAAGGATGAATTTACCGCCCTGCGGCACGACTCGGGGCGATCCAATCGGCACAGGTGGGTAGACTCGTAGCGCCTCTTTCAGACAGGCGTTCAGGTAGGGCAGGTTAGCAATTTCAGTAAAGGTGATGTCCTCCTCTTTTTGAAAATTGTCGCGTATTTCCTGAGACAGACGACGGATGGCATCGGGGTCTTTGAGCAGTAGATAGAGGACACCGCTGAGCAAGGTAGCTGCAATGCATGTCAACACGGAGGCAATATGATGGAGAACCGAAAAAGGGGTAAAAGTGCACGTACCAGTAGTCTCCGACCCTGCGAGCATGAGAAGCTCGGCATTCGAATGCATTTCCTTGAGCGAGAGCTTCGACTCGGACTTCTCAGCGTCGTCCGAGACGAGCTTCCACAGGTCCTCCTGGTGTGATCCTTCGCGTAGTAGTTGGTCGACCAGATTCGCCGAGCGCTTGCAGTGCATGACTCTTTGTTCGGTGACCGACTTGGGCTCGAAGCGAGTGAGCAGCGCGTTGAGCTTGGGATAGTAGCTTTTCATGGATACGACAGGTAGCATCTTGGCGCTTTCAAAGACGGATGCCACCCACTGCGAAACTGAGATTAGTATTAGATCACACGGCGCCTTGGGGAAGCGCTGTGAGTGCAACTCGACTTACCGGACTGAACTCGTTCTTTTCCAGAAGTCCCAACGGGGAGCCAAAGCAAAGATCGGCCATAATGTCGAACGTAGCGAAGTTGAGGAGTTTGGTCATCTCCACCGGCTTCTGATCCTTGCCAAGCTCGCCGATCTTCCGTACAAGGATGTCGACACTGGGACGGAGAGAAGCCGTTAGTACCATATCAATCTTGCGTCGCGGGGCTGCTACTTACTATTCCCGAAACAGAGGCTCTTGTTCTCTGAGAGCATGCTCAGAGAACGCGGGCGAGAAGGCTTTGCGGACTCGAGAATGGTTCTCCAAGGTAGCTGTAAGCATACTCGGAACGCCTACACGCCATCAAGATTATTTAGTTGGGCACGAAGGGGTTTTGTCAGCGCTAGAAGGAACTGCAACTTACCATTGACCGGCTGCACAGAGAACTCTGGAGCCTTTGGGTTCTCCGGCTGGCCTTTGACGAGTCCATGGATGTCTTGCCAGGCGTCGGCAGCCGTGTAGCTGAGGTCCGTCGGCCCGAAGCGTACTACGCGCCCATAGCGCCGGTGCAGTCGGTTCATCCAGGAAACGACATCACCTCGGAAGTAGGCCCGCCAGTAGGGCAGACGGCTGATGGCGCATAGCTTTGGGCCAGGGATGCCTGCAAGAGGGTGAAATGTGAGGGCGTAGATGGCATACCCAACCAGGTAGGCCAGCAGTACCAGGATGCTTAGCACCGGGGCCAGAATGAAGGCCGAGAGGACGGCGTCCGTGTTCGACGTGTGACCGTTGACTGATGCATCGGGAATTTGTAACGTAAACATCCTCCAAGTCAAGTGCAAAGAGGTGGTGGTGAATCGGTGGTGTTGGCTGAGAAGGATCGACCAGACACACCGACGCGAGAATTTGCAAAGACTTCTTCACCTTGCCGCCCGTTGGGCGTTGGGGGGAAAACAAACATCCATATTTGAAGGCATTCAAAAGCATTATTAGGTGGGGCCGTACATTCAGATTTCTGGTTCAGCGGGTCCCTATACACAACCAGCTAGACCCAGACCGAACAGGCATATACGTGGCGCACTGACACCGCTAGAAAGCCAGCCATGACGCGACTTTGTGGACTCTGCCAGGCGCGTAGTCGGCGCGTACAGCCAGGGGGGCCGACACGTAAACCCACCGCTTCGTGGCATGATGTAACCAGGGACAACTCATTATGGGTCATTCACAAAACTTATGCAGCTAGCCATGGCGGGGGGGGGGGCAAAAGTCGATCGGCAAAGAAACTTCAATAATACTTAGGTCCTACCGTTTCAGCCTTACATGTGCATATTTGTGAGACAAGCAGTATGCTATAGGAGATCTCTACTATAGAGCTAAAGACGCACTGCAGTCCTTGAATGAACATGCTTCTTCAGCCGTTCGGCCTGATGGGTCCATCAGGCACAAAGCGCCCCATCAGTGTCTTGTTCCCGCTTCTCTCGGTTGCAATCTGATACTTCCTCTCCAGCTGCCGGGCTTTCTTCAACTGCTTCAACGACGTGGCCATGATGGACCGCTGCTGAGGTAGGGGCAGATGGGCCAGAGCTTGGCGATCGCCGGCACGCATGTTGGCCAGCTGCGTCGTGAAGGCATTCTCGCGTTTTTCACTTCTTGTGAGGGCTGTGTTTCTGGAAGAGCCAGAGGCCTCGACCAGCGAAGTGGTAGACTTGGGACGCCGCTGGGTACCGCTGTCATTCGAAGTCCCGGGGTCTTCGGGCAGAAGGCTTGCCTCCGCTTGACGCGGATTCCTCCTTTGGCGGGGAAGACCCGAGGTATTGTCTGGTCGACTCGTTATGACCTTTCCCGAGGGCAACCGCATCGAGTTATCGCATGTCTGCATCGCTTGCCCCGTTGCATCACCCGCACTGTCACTCTCAGAATCAGAAAAGTCGTAGAAGTCGGCAAACTCGGACCCTTCAGCGCTGATATCAAATCGGCAGTGGTTCTTGCCCGTCATGTCTGGCAAAAGTTAGTGAATTCCTCTCATATGGGGCTGAAAAGGGGCCGTGAAGAGCTTACGTTGCTGTGCTGCCGATGGGGTGTTTCTTCGAGTGCCGCAACTTATGCATTCGCTGTAGCCAAATATGACAAGATGCAGGTAGTCGAACAATGTCTCGACATCCACCAACAGCCTGTCTCGGCTCGGGATGAAAAGCCCGTGTGCCGTTTGCATATGCAGCCGGTTGGACTCGATGTCAGCCAGTTGCTCATTGCAGAACAGGCAACATTCTGGAATGAACTGTGGACGATCATACTGCTCGCCCCCCAGCTTGGGCATGGTAGAGCCATCGTTGCTGCTGCTGCCGCCGGTTGTTGCGTCCATTATCTAGTGAGATGCAGAAATAGGAGAAACTTGTCAATGTGAATGGTAATAGGGACTTGCTTGTTGGAAAGCTGTGTTTGCTCAATATCACTTTGTTTCATGGCTCGTACTGACTATATACTTGCTACATATACAAGGAGCAGTCTATACTGCCCCCTTTTCTCTGGTGATGCGTTACCTAAACCGAATCCCAGTGAGATGATAGCCTACTGGCCAGTTTATGTTTGCGTGAGTCAAGAAAGGATGAAATGGCAGGGATCGGCCTGTCTTGGCCCGGCAGTGGAGCTGGTTGTTTCAGGTCCATGCCGCCGATTGGCTCAACCTTGTAGCACAAGCCTATGAATCATACTGATTCAAAGACGTAGAGTCATATTGGTAAGCTGTTTGACGTGCATTCGTTTTGCAGCAAGGCCGGAACGGAAGATCATGTGCATGCCCCGGTTAGTGGATTGGCTACGGATTACCGAAAGAGCCATTGACGAGTTCCGAATCTGGCCCCGGAATGCGCAAGCCGCACCTCCGTGACCTAAGCCACAATACCCGGGCCTTGGTTTCGACTGCTCGGAATGGCACTGCATCACACCATGTTCTTGCTCAGGCGCACAGCATCTGGTATGGGGGCTCCCATTGGTCACGCAATATCCCAAAGAGGCTAGTCTTCCTGTCAAAAGTTCGCTTACGCTTTTATGCAGACAGTAGATACGGAGCCAATTTAATCTTCCTCACAGCATCCCCTTGAGCCAATCCGACTGGCCATCTGACCTGAAAGGCCAGATAAGGAGGCGCGGTGGATCAGCCAGCCAGCGTAAGAGATTACATATCTAGATTGCAGTGCCTCCCACCCTACGGTACCTTGCAGTTCTTGGCTCGACCTACATTTCCGCGATGCAATACCGACAGTACCCAAAATCTACCACCCAAGCTCAACCAAGACATTGGCTCCATCCACCCTCAAAAACGTTTGTACGTTGCATCGGTGTGACATCCGGCTCATTTGATTCCGGCGTCCAGCCCTCATGGGGGTGGTTCCCTAAAGGGGCCGTTAGGATAGCCCTACTATCACGTTGCGATTTAGCCTGAACCAATGGATTCTGTTTCCGCTCCTCAAATGGACAAGCCCCTGGTGCCACCCTTGAGAGTCTATCAGTCCATTTGCCTAAACCACCTGACACACGATGCCCAGCTTACAAGCAGACTGCAGCTGGGTCTCGTACCACCAGAGTCGCATTGCAACATATTAGGACCTTGCATCTGCCTATGATATATTTGGTTATATATTGAGGCCTGGACCGTCGCAGGGGATGATGGACTCAACCACCGCCGCACACAATCTCGGTAGTCCATGTCAGTGTTAATGCGTGTACCACCTGGAGTATTCGGAAATATGAAGATCTTGCAATGGGCTCTGTGCCTTCTCTCCCTCGGAGCGCCCCTCGTGCTCGCGAACCCGAACTGCCCAATCTGGGGGGCCGAGTTCCCCAAGCCGCAGCGTCTCACCGAAAGCGCGGTATGGAAGGCCGCCATGGAGAACCTGACGGCCACATTTGATGATGTAGACCCAACGGCCATCAACTACAGCTACACCGTGCAGGTCTTTTCCACGAACCCAGGGCCACCCATCTTGTTTGAGAGGTACACTACCGCCAGAGACCTGCCCAGCAACACGACAGGGGTCAAGAAGGTCGACGCAGATAGCGTGTTCCGGATCGGGAGTGTCACCAAAATCTTCACGGTCCTCGCGTTCTTGGCCGAGACGGGAGACAAGTACTTCAACCATCCGATCACCGAGTTTGTGCCCGAGTTGCAAGACATCGTCAACCGCCGGGGAAATGCGACAGTCGACGAGGTGCGAACTGTGAGATGGGAGGATATAACGATAGAAGCTCTGATTTCGCAGGTAACTATGATCGCATTCTAATTGAACGGGGATCCATACTAACCCAGGCAATTACAGATGTCGGGAATTGGACGAGACTGTAAGGCACCCAATATTTGATCATGAAGTTTTGTTTCACAACCAATCCAAGTACCTGCTGACACGAACGATCTTTGGTCAGATCTCATACTTGGAGAGATTATCGGATCTGTGCCTCTTGATAGAGCGGTAAACTTAGGGTTCCCCCCACTGGGCTCCAAACCCCCTTGCGGCGTCAATCCTCTGTGCAATCGAAAACGTAAGTGCAATGATTACTAGCAGGGGGGTACCGACGCTACAAGATCCAAAGCTGACTCTCCGGCAGAGTTCTTCGAAGGTATCGAGAACGCGTACCCATCTTTCGCGCCATGGAAGACGCCGGCGTACTCGAACATCGCCTTCCAGCTGCTCGCCTACGCGCTGGAGACGATGACGGGCCGCTCGTTTGTCGCGTCGCTCAACGCCACGGTGCTGGAACCCCTGAAGCTGGGGCACACCTACTTCAAGACCCCGCCCGACCGAGTCGGCATCATCCCGCGCGCCGAGGGGAGCGGGTGGCGGGCCGACATCGGCGACGAGAGCCCCTCGGGCAACATGGCCGCCTCGACGGGCGACCTCACGACGCTGGGCCGGGCCATCCTGGGCTCCACCCTCCTCAAGCCCCTGATGACGCGGCGCTGGCTCAAGCCCGTCTCGTACACGTCCGACTTCGTGGCGGCGGTGGGGATGCCCTGGGGCCTGCGGCGGCTGCGCCTCAGCAGCGGCACGAACCCGCACCGCACCGTCACGGCCTTCACCAAGGCGGGCGGCGTCGGCGACTACTCGTCGCTGCTGACCCTGCTGCCCGAGTTCGACCTGGGCATCACCATCATGGTGGCCGGGCCCAACACGGCGGGCGGCATCTGGACCATGGCCGACCACATCGGCGCCGTCGTGCTGCCGGCCTACGACGCCGCCACCCGCGAGGACGCCCACCGCCGGTACGCGGGCCGGTACGAGGCGGACCCGGCCGTCTACACGAACCTGCAGTCGTCGCTCGAGCTCGCGACGGACCCGGCCCGCCCCGGCCTCGGCGTCAGCTCCTGGACCAGCAACGGCACCGACATGGTCCCCGTGGCCCAGTCGCTGCAGTCGGGCATGGCGGTGCCGTCCGACCCCAACGGCGGCAACGCCACCATGCCCTCGGTGCGCCTGTACTACACGGGCCTGCAGTCCGGCGCCCGCGAGGCCTTCAAGGCCGTCTTCGAGCCCCTCGGCGCCCCCGACAACCCCGGCACCGGCTTCTCCACCGACTGCGGGGGCTGGATCGACTACACCGGCGTCACCTACGCCGGCTTGCCCCTCGACGAGTTCATCTTCGAGTCCGACGACGCCGGCAAGGTCTTGAGCGTCAAGAACCTGGCCCTCAACATTACGCTGCAGAAGGTTTGATTTGTGGCTCAGTGACGGACCTACACCGTCGCGTACGATCTTTGAGGCTGGGTTTTGTTTGCATACCTACTTGTGTCGGGACCCGCTGTACTTATAAATTGGGAACATCCGCCAACTGGAGAAGTCGTTGTTTCTTGCTTTAGGCAGCTACCTAATTTCATTGTGGAATCTTGCCATTGTGTCAACGTCTCTTAATTAGCAGACCTCTGTGCTTGACACGTCTTTCTCGAGAGGTTCTGATCTGACCATTTTTGCCCCATCCACCCACCGTAGGCCGCACTGGTCATGGATCGAATTCCAGTAGAGATCACACTGGAAATCGTGCAGTCGGTTGTCGAATGGAGGCGAGTTGTTTGACTGGATTTATATTCCTTAAATAGACAAGGCTCCCTCAGATGAAGAACCTCCGACAGCGTAATGCAAACTTTTCGCCCTTGGCACAGTTATTACAGTATCAGGTGCTTGGTGGTTGGTTGAAAATCTTCCCCAGAGACACAGTGGCCACGTGTATCGTTCTTCCAACCCCAACTAATAAACCAAGCGAACCAATAGACTGCTATAGCCATCTGGACTGCATCTATGGTTCTTGGGGCGGACCTCACACGTCCCTGGAATTGGGCATCCGGAACATCCAGTACTTGTGCCCCTTGGGATCTCTCAGGAGATCCTCCATGCTGGTGATGAACGGCTTGCCGGGCCCCTTGAACTTCAGTCCGCTGTCGATGCACAGCCGGGCGTACCGCATGGCGGGGGCGATCTTCCCGACGCCCAGATACTCGACGGCGGCGCGGTAGTAGGCCTCCTGCAGCCGGCCCTCGAGCCGCTCGAGCCGGTACAGCTCGACCAGCAGCTCCGCCTTCTCCGGGCTCGGCGCCTTGGCCGACGTGGCCGCCGCCGCCGAGTAGTCGTCCAGCTCGGACCAGAGCTGCAGGATCTGCTCGATCCGGGCGTCGGACTCGGCCTCGAGGTGCGGCTCCGCCGTGCACGCGGGGCAGCCGCAGTCGAAGCCCCAGTGCTCGTGCAGGCGCTCCCGGCGCGCCTCGGTCGTCTGGAAGCCGTCGATGTAGGACACGGTGATCTCCTCGCCGGGCATGATGTCCCGCACGGCGTAGACTTTGTTGCTGACGGTGTCGGGGTCGAAGTAGTATACACAGTTTGGGCGGCAGTCGTGGTTCAGACGCGAAACTGGGAGTGTCAGCTAGTTCCACTTGTTATTACCAAATTGGGCGGCACTCACTTTCTGTAAAGACGGAGTGGAAATCAGCCCCTTGGTCTCCCACCCCAGTCCGGAAGGAGTTCACGGCGAATATCTGGCTGATCCTCATTTGCCGGCTGGCGACGTCCATGTGCGTCGTAAGATTGAGATATCGGTCTCGGTGAACCGTGGGCAACGCCTCCACCCCCTGGATCAACAATGCAACCGACGCGTCATTGGTTAGCGCATCCAGGCAGCTGCGGTCTATCATCACGGCGGGCGTCCGCGTCATGATGCTCTGGCCGGCGCGGATGGGCTTCGTGGCTATCAGGCCAATACCCTTCCCAGGGATCTCGGCGTCTTCGTACGAGCTCGCACTGCTGTGCGGCAGCCGGATTTGGCTCCCTTTGTCTGAGAATATGCCCTTTGCCAGCCTGGCAATCCGTTCTGGTGTAGTCACGACGGACACCCCCTCGCTGCCGCTGAAGGACCGCTTCGTAAAGGCGCAGTACTCCGTCTTGCCCGACTTGGTGCATGGCTTGCTGCGCACCCATGAAGGCGGCGGCCGATGCTCAACTTTCTTGGTTGTGTTGCCCAGACGAGAGTACTCTGATTCAAGGCATATCTGGCTGTGGTGTGCCTGATCTATCGAGTTGGGCAACGGGCATTGCTGCCAGGGTAGGGGCGTGACATGTTGCGAACTAGCCGAGGCGAGCGCCAAGAGGGTGGGAAAGACGAGAAGGGGGTTGATGACAGCTACCATGGCTGCTTATTTATTTATTGTAGATGAATTGTAGTTGTTTTTGAATTTAGATGAGATGAACTCAGAAGAAACTTGACAGAAGACAGGTCAGAAGTCGAAACACGAGTTATTACCAAACATCTGAGACAAGGGGGATTTACAACATGGGACGAACTAAGCTTGGCAATCCATCTCCACAGACCGAGCGTCCAGAACATGTCGATATCCATAGCAATGTGGATTTGCATTGCCGGGACTGTGCCAAGCGTGCCTGTAGATGCGATCTTTCCCGCTTGGGAACCTGCAAATGTGATATTTCCATACCATCACAAACTGAGAGCGAATACTCGGCTTAGTCAGCGAACACCCTCGACAAGCCTCGACTATTCGATATATACATTTCCATTTTATTGGTCACAGTGTGTGCAACAGGACCAGACAATCAAACCCGTTCGCAAGTCATGAATACTTCAATTGAAGGAACTAAACCAATTGGCCGTGTTTGATTGAATTACGTGAAGCAATTTGGTCGATTGGGAGTTTGTGGTCAATAAGCATGGATGCTTATTGAGAGCTCGGAGTCGGTAAAGTTAGACAGACGGTCGGGTTGCTTGCTGAGCCCCGGCTTATGGCTTATCAGCGACCCCACATGGCCCGAATAGCGTCAAGATACAGTTTTAGATCCTCCACGGCCGAAAGAGTCGAGAAAAGAACAAGACTGTCACAAAGGACTGCGTACCTGCATCGGTTAGGTCAGCCAGGGGAAGAAAAGAAAGAAAGGCCAATTTGCCTTAATTAACAATGCGCTAGCAATTAAGATATGTGCATCGCTTTGAAAATGTCTTTGGCTGGCTGCAATGAATAGGAGGGACCTTTATTGCTTTTAGCCTGACCCGATTATTTCCTATTTTTCTTCTTTTCTTTCTTTCTTTTTTTTTTTCTCTCCTTTGATTTTTTTTTTCTTTCCGGACACAGACCCGCACTACTTCTATTCAACCCCAACATCAACATTCCAGCAGACTTTCCACGTCTAAGCTTGCCCTATTCCGGGTTCCAGATAACTACAACGCCTCCAGCAACATTTTTTTCGGTTGACAACCGAACACACGGAATACTCATGAGTCACTACAGTCAACCCAATTTGTTTCAGGGTAGCAACAACAGTGAGAGGCTGTACTCGAATACTTTTATGCCAGCCAACCCTCGGCCGCAACGGATGGACGCAACGGCCTGTATACCAACCATGCCGACAAAACAGGGCGGCTACATAGCTCAGGGCTATGCACTTGCTTTGAACCGGGAAATGCCAGATATCCAACAGCTTATACCAGAGGTACGAATTGGCCCCTCTCTCTCTCTCTCTCTTTCCTCTCTCTCTCTCTCTCTCTCTCTCTCTCTCTCTCTCTCTCTCTCTCTCTCTCTCTCTCTCTCTCTCGCTATACCCCTATACCCCTATATACACCCATTTTGCCTTTTAGTATACCCAGTCATGGGACTCAAAAAGTGGGCATGAGATAGATGGCTCACCATCAAGAAGGCGCGATGGACCAGACAGAAACACTTTCCCTGGTGACTTGAGGGTGACGGGGGCCTCCTTCCCCAGGTTCCACCCAAACCAAACAAACCAGCTTCTTCTTTCTTCGTCCTCCACATTGTGCTGCTGACTCCCAATCTCAAATCCCTTTCACACAACTCTCTCACACACAAAGACCTTTTGGAGATCCGATCAAATGCAAAACACATATATTAATATTTGACACAGGTCCCGAGTTTATCAGGCAACAGCAACGGCATGATGAACGGAAACGGAAGCATCGCAAACCCGGACCAGCACAGCGTGAACTATGAGTCGAGCATCGACCTTAACCAGATCACGCACCGCCAGCTGGAGGAAGACATCCTAGCCTACCGCTATGACCTAGAGTCATGCCGCCACCACCTCGCGGCGCCTGATCTCACGCCCCAGGAGGCTCGCACCGTGCAGCTGCGCGTCCTGGATATGGGACACCAGATCCGCCACTGCCAGCACCGGCTCGAGATGATCGATGCCCAGGCGCGCCAGTCGGCCCTGTCGGCGTCTACTTCGGCCAGCAAACGCCAGATGTTCAGTTTCGACCCGGCTCCCAAACGACAACCGTCCGAGATGCAGGGCGGCGGTGGCAGCAGCGTCAAGCGTCCCCGCCTGTCGTCCAAGCCCAGCCACAAGCAGCTGCCGCCCGTCGTCGGCCACAACGGCATCGCCAACAGTGACGACAACAACGAAGACACCATCGAGGTCGACATGACGTCCAGCTTCGGTGGCGGCGGCGGCGAGCGCGCCGTGCAGCGCCTCGGGTTTTGGAAATGCCGCCTCTGCACGTCCAACAAGTACCTCTCAGCCGGCTCCAGTCGCGTGCCTAGTGCGCCATGCAAGTGGCCGCTGAAGGACATCAGCAAGATGCTGAACCATTTCCTCGACATGCACACGGAGCACACGGCCGAAGAGCGCTGCATGGAGCTCGGTGATGCATTGGACCAGAACCGTAAGTTGTTTTCCCCACTCGCCCTTGATGTTCTATTTGTTTCGTGTTTGAACGAACGACATATATC
Organism: Apiospora marii; assembly: GCF_038362585.1. NCBI lineage: Eukaryota > Fungi > Ascomycota > Sordariomycetes > Amphisphaeriales > Apiosporaceae > Apiospora > Apiospora marii. The sequence continues at coordinate 1,765,260 of NW_027117375.1, read as the reverse complement.
CTGTGCTGAAATTTGACTAACTGGCTTGATTAGGCGGACCATTTGAGTACTGGCTGACCAGGACGCGACGCCAAGACCTCAGGGATGGGACTTTTGTGGATGATTGCGTCGACTCTTTACAGTCTGGTGCCCTTCCGGACAGTCTTCGCGGATTGAACCGCGCTGCGGCGGACTTTCCCAATAGCATTGTCTTCACTAAGTCTGAAGATACGAGTGAGATGTAGATGAGTCCCAGCCACCAGGGAAGGGGAGCGGAATAGGCTAGATAGGCTAGTTCTTGTCACTCCATGTACACACCTCATCTTGTATTCTACTAGCACATTTTGCGTAAGCCGACGAGAGGTAGTGCTATCTTCATAATGAGAAAGAGTAAGACAGTGCAACAAATCCTTGCCCAACACCTACTTTACCCCAACTGAACTTGCTGCTGCTTTCTCCGGACTTACACGTACGACAAAAGTGGGATCAGATATATAATTGAAATTCATCCTTTGAATATGTTGTTACATTTTGTATGTTCATGTATGTGTAATTATCGACCTAAAGAAAGCGGACTTGTAGTAACTTATCGTTGCGTATGAAAGCTTTTCCATCATTCGCGATCGCTTTCTTCCACATGGGGACTTCTAGCTCAACACGTGGTCGCGACCAGTGAGAATTGCGAGGTTTTCGCTTTTCTAGCGAGCGGAACGCTCCACATGATCGAGATCTTTGAACCAGGTCTTCTTCTGGCGGGCAGCCTCCAGAGACTTTGACACCTTCAGCCGCTTGGGCATGTCGAATCGCTGAGGCAGGCGATCTGGGTGGAAGTATGGTAGATCCTAGCGCGACTCAATTAGCTCAAGAAATAACAAGAATCAGTCTGCGATAATGCTCACCTCAATCCACTCGGGCTTCATAGCTGTCGCGACATAGAAATATGCCTTGACGCCAAGGTAGAACTTCGAATACACGATCCACTCGTGTTTCACACCGGTGAGTCTGCTAAGCGGTTCGATCAGGCCCTCGTAGTTGCCGTGGACCGTGATGTGTTGATCCTCGAGACGACAATAGGCGGTGTTGATGAACAAACCGCGGGCCAGAGCCTGTCGCAAACGATCTGAGTAGTCCTCGTTGGTGATCGAGTACGACTGGTGGACGTCGTCTTTTGGGTACATCTTCCGCCAACTGGCGACCAGATGCACGCGGTTGGCTCTGGCCTCGCGGAGTGCGGCCAGGTCGAGCATGTGCTCTTTGCACCACAGTGCCATTTCGCGCTCGTCTGCATTCTCCATGCTGTTCTTTGCACAGAACGCATGGAAAATTTTCAACAATGTGATGTGATCCGATAGAGGGTCGGCGAACATTTTCCGTGCCAGATGTGCTACCTCAGTTAAGCCCTTGGGTTTCAAGTAGATGCTTCCCTGCAGACTGGCTCTGGCTGCCATGGATATCACCTCACTACAGCAGCCCAGCTTACCTGCCTCGATGATGGCGTTGTACCACATCGGGCTCGCTGGGAATTTGGCTGCGTCTTTGCCCTCGGCAGTCAGAGTGGTGTCATCGACGAGATTGGATATTAAAATATTCGTACCTGTTCTTCGTAAGTTTGTTTTTAGTTTCTATTAAATAAGTTTAAAATGAATTAAAAGGAAAAAGAAAGGATAAAAATTAATTAATATCTCTTACCGAAATTAATAAGAAATCCAAGAACTTCTATCTCTTTCTTATAGAATTGATAAGAAATTATGGCTTGATATACCATGTCACTGCACCTGACACCCACGAGCTAGGAATAGCCTTCGACTTCATCTCACATATGAAGAAAGATCAGCCTCTCGGCTTCGTGGTGTGGTGTCCAACCTCTCGGTTGGGTGCAGAAGGATAAAATCCTTTCTGGAATGTACCAGAGAAAAGGAACGTCATCGTTCTCAACACCCCGATCTCTCACCTAGGCGCGGACCGCGGTGAGAGTTTGCAACATCGGCTTGAGGCAAGCACCGATTAGAGGAACCTTGCGGAAGTGCTGGGCCGTGTAATCACGGACGCCGGTGACGTCGAATTGCTCATCAAATCGATTGGACTATTCAGAAGATTTGTTAGACATGGTAATCGGTGGAAGGTGGGGGTCTCCTACTTGTCCTCCCAGGGTCTCTTGCGGAACAGGTAGATCAGCAGACGGGCATTCCAAGTTCCCGTAAGAGACTTCTGGTATAAATCTTGGTTGATCATAGCACGCGTTCTGGTGGCTGTGCTCGGCTTCTCGCCGTTTTGGAACTCAGTTAGGGCTGCTGGGACCCATCTCAACTTGGCGTCCAGGTATTCAAGGATCACCGTGTCCAGAAGCTTGTCCACTCGGTAGCGGAGGTAGGGAACGGCGCCTTGCTTGCAGCGTCGGTTGGACTGGACCTGTTGGTCGTTCTGCCGGGGAGCTTTGGTATGAATCGAAAAAAAAAAAAAAGAAGAAGAAGAAGAAGAAAATGCCATTTGGGTTATCCACCGCTTGAGCTCACTGCTCTCGGCTCTTGGCAGATCTTGACAGATTCTATGAGGGTTGATTTTAATTCTGTGAAATGAGGACAAGTTGTATTGCACCTGTTACAATGCTCAAACTGGACGAAAATGGCGGGAAAGGCCTGCATTCTATCGTTGTGCGGTGGTGAGCTCAGAAGATGATGAGGGAAAGGTGAACAGAACAGGTGTGCCGCCATTAGCTACTTGGTGGGGTTTATGCGCTAGTGGCAGGCCCCCAACAAGTCGATATTGTCTTACAAGTAGAATACTACCAACCGTCACAGTCATGCGAGAGACGTATTTGCGAAGCTAGCATATCAATATCTAATACAGAAGTCATATGCATGGTGATTGAATTTAAATCCAGGGCAACTCCCAATCAAACCATACTGTTCCTCCAGATCCAGCATCAGCGCCTGCGCGTATAGTGCGATTCCTCATAACATGTCCCGATATTTCCCAGACAATTTGTTCGAGTCCTCGAATGTATGGAAGTCCCACACTCTTAACGACTGTGTTCTATGGCGCCAATGGGTAGCATCTCGCGCTCGCTCGATCCATCGCGGCTCATGCCACGACCCCGATGTGGCGACGTCGTGCCGAAGGTATGATCAGCATACGCACCGTCGTCACCCTTGTCATCCTCGTCGTTGTCAATGCCGCTGTTATGTCGACGCTGGTCCAAGGGGGTGGCGGAGCACGTCGTCGTCGTCATTGACGAGATGGTCGTGCTGCCCTTGGAGAGCGGAACCCTCAGCCGCCGCTGGCTGTTGTCGGTGCTGGGGCCCGACTTGTACGATCCCGAGTTCCCCTGGGTGTTCGTGCGCCACCTGGTCCAGAGCGGTAGCGACGCGTCTTTGGCCAGGACGCGCAGCACGGGGATCGAGGCCGCGATGATGGTCACGGCGATCTCGGCATGGCCCCATACAACAAGCGGTGCGGTATCGTAGATGGGGTCTTTGCTGGCAAGGTTGATCACGAAGGATGTCTTCACGAAAGCTGTGGCTCCAGCGCTGAGGTGGGTCATGTTAGACTTCCGCAGCAGCTTTTTGAGAAGAAATGGGATTGGGCAACTCACAAAAGGCCACAACTCATAGCAATGGCCACGCCGATCCTCTCGGCCATCCGCATGTTGACTTTCATGATCAGGAGCCATGGAAGAAGAGCCAGCGCAATATCCATGGCACCGGAGTAAGCTAGTCTAGATGTCAGTCAAAACCCCGGGGTATGAAGGAAGTGATAAGCATGGAATATTCGTACCTCCAGATACTGTACTGTATATCGGGACAATATGCGAAGGCCAACAGGCGCCCTCGAGGTAAGGCTCCCAGAGCTTCCGGCTAGGTATGCATTGGATGAAGTTGAACACCTGCAAATGAGACCAATCATGAGCAAATAATCGGGAGAAAGGATAGCTACAATGCTGGAAGAGTATTCATACTTACAACACTGAGAGTCATGAGGATATTGACGGTAACGATGATGAAAATAACAGCATGGTGTAATAAGCCTTTGGACAGACGCAAGAGCGTGATGGCCCAAGACGTTTTAGACCAGGCCGCGGCAAAGATGAGAAAGATGAGATCCACCTGGGCCAGCAAGCCTACCGTGGGAAGCTTCTTCGGATCAAGGTTATACACATGTTGGCCGAACCCCTGGCCGACGTTGTAGGTGACATCTATCGCTGATGCCAACAGTAATAGCTATCCAGAAACTTTAGGACATGTGTTTGAAAGGGACACGTTCAAATTGATGATTCATGTTGTGGTCAGGATCGTAGAAGAAGGGAAGACAACATACAAATGATAGGAGAAGAACGTAGTCATCCCACCAAAGAGATTTGTTTCGGGAAACTCGACAGTAACAGCGAAGCACAAGGAAAATCGATGACAGCCCGGTTAAAGACCAGCTCGACCAGACCATCCATGGTCCATTGGAGTCATGGCTAAGTTGCGGCAAGCTCAAGTCCATGTCGAAAGAGTGAACTTGGACTGGCGAAAACTGATAAGTCTCGTGCTTGGATGCCCGAAGGGTGATTTTCAGTCGTCAAGAGGTGTCGAGGGTATCGGCTCAAGAGCCCGCTAAAAAGTTGGATATCGCACCAGAATAGAAAGTCCAAGGAACGAAGGAATCATCCGGAGGGGGGAGGGGCTGGATCTGGAGGATAAAGGGTCATATGCTTATACTTCTGGTCAGATCCAGATCTGTTACTGAACCCTGAACTCGAGTCGGGCATTTTTGTTTTGCTCCCAAGTGGATTTGGCATGGCCAAGCGTTTGTCAATCTTATGATGCACCTTATGATACAGCAACTGCAGCGCGCATCAAGCACGCAGAATTCCCCGAGCAGGATTCCTCGAAGCGATCATTCCGGGTTCGGCAATAACCCGGCCGGGATGATGAGAAATGGGGCGACTTTCATGTTCCTGTGCGGTTATTTGGCGGTCTGCTTGCGTCTTGTTGGAATAAATGCGACGTTGATAGCTGTATGTTGGAGTGACATGGCTTCAATGCGACTGCAAGTGCAGTGATAGAGACATGCATCCCCTGCATTCTGCTCCTACCTTGCCATCCTCACTTTATCCTATTTCGGAGCGCATCGAGCCCCGCACAATGCTGCCGAAGGGGTAGGTAGCACATGGAGACGGACTCGGATCAGACCGAGTACGATCATACATGAATGAAAGAATACCGGCGTGATTTCGGATCCGGTTTCTTGCAATATCTCGACAGGTCACTAATGATCAATCAACCCATCCATTTGAACAACTCCGCGTCGGATCGGCCACCGGCTCAAGAGAATAATTATAATTCGAACGTGGTTAGAAACCGGCTCGCGGGCTGGGGGAGCTTACTGGGGAGCTCCATGCACGCACGACTCGGCTAGCGGTTGGCGGGTTACCTTCGATAAATCGAAGTAGCGTAGTGCTCAAAGCCAAGCCTTTCCAGTACCACAACGTCATGAAGTGGTACATAGTAGCAGACAGAGTCCCATCAATTCATCGCTAAGATGTAGGTTGAAAGGGATGGGCGGCATGCAGAGGCAGCTCTCGCAAAACACGTTCGACCCGGTCAACTTCGAAACAGAAACCCGTTTGCCGAGCAGTCGGTACCCGTCATTGGCCACGTCCGATCGTCCCGAACAGACCTGCGAAATCCTGGCACCGTCTCCGACTAATCTGGTTGGCTGCATCTCGTCAGGTTGTTCACACCCAGCATCTTCCCGGTTCGATTAAGGGGCACTAGAACACGCATCGACACCAACTGCCAACTCCCGCACTTGCAGCCCGGCACCTAGGGACGCACTTAAAATTACCCGGTACAAGATACTGTCAGATGCGTGGCCGACTTTCTGCATACTCAACATGTAAAGTGATTACCCTCTCTTCAATTTCCCCCTTGTATGAGCTGTGCTGCAAGTGGCCAGCCAGGTGCGGAGGTGGTGTTGTATGATTTTCATCCCACACCTGCATAAGGTACATAAGATACATAATGTACAAGACTCTCCTCCGTCATCTGGGGACATCGAAACTATGTATTGTCCGAACCGACGATGCGAACACATGGCGCGAGCTTCCCCTCCATTTTGGTCGATCCTTTTCCTTGCCATGACTTGGGGGCTACCATCCACCAACTAAGAGATCTGCAAGGGGCACAATCAACCACCATTGAACAATGCCAACCGAAACGGCGCACGAAACCACTACTGGCGCAAGGCACGTGGGAAGGGATGAGAGCATGGACTTTGTTTGTTTCAACCGGATTTCCAAGACATTCCCCCCTGAATTGTACGGTATCCAATCCTCAACCCTGCCCACAAGCTCCGGCAAAGGTACGGACAGCCTCGTGTATGGTGGCAATTCGCTGCATCTCGATCTATTGACTTTGGTGTTATAGGTAGATGGGCTGGGTCCGGATCTCGTTTCGCCTGACTACCGTTGCGAAGATGCATCTACATGTGTCTCGGTACTGCCATGTCTTACTCTTTGTGACCTCTCCTTGACATGTTAGAGGAACTGCATGTGTCTAAGCAGAAAGGCGGCGATTGTTGACGAAAGACCACCTCATTGGCGACTCCTCGGTTTACCTCTGGAAAGTTCTTCAAGCTTCAACAATGGATTCAAGAGTCTGTAGCTGTAGTGCCTCCAAATATTTAAGGGGGCTGCAGATCGCGGCAGTAGATGCAGCTCTCCAACAGCATGTAGAGTAAGCGTAGCAACACAACAATTATTCAACATTCAATTTCACATACAACAACTATGGACACCATGTTAAGTTTCGGACAGCGCTACAGTAGCGTCGGTCACAGAATCAGGGCGATCTGGCTGTCGTTCAGTTTGGGCTTCGGCCTTCATCATCTTTGGTGCGCTCTGCAGAAGAAAGACGGGCCTGGGAAGACCTCCCAAGCCCTCCAGCAGCCAGGCAAAGTGCAAGACTACAGGGGCTTGTGCAAGGACCAAAAGCCTCTCGTGATCCTCATCCTGGGTGCCCCGGGCGTGGGCAAGGGCACCCAGTCCGCGTATCTCGCCTCTACATTTGGACTCACCCACCTGTCCTACGGCGACCTCATGCGCAAGCTCAGCAACGACCGAGCGTCAGTCGTCTCCACGCTGCCGATCAAACCAGGTACCAAGAGCCCCGCCGTGCCCGACGATCTCGGGGCTGTTCTGGTGTGGAACGAGATCGAGAGGGGGATGCGACACGAGAACAGAATGGCTTGGCTGGTGGATGGGTTCCCCAGAAACCACCGACAAGTCAGCAAGTGGATGGAGAGCGCATCTTCGGTGCAGCCGGTTATCTATCTGTTTGCGCCCCTCTCGGTCTCCGCGTCGCGGATCAGCGGCCGGGCGGGCGGGTCCGGGAGGCCGGAGGATGCAGACCAAGACGTTATCGAGGAACGGTTGGACAGGTACCGCAACGAGAGCGAGCCGCTCTTGGCCAAACTAGAGGGCCAAGGCTTCCAAATCAAACGCATCAATAGCGACAGAGAGCTGGCGGAAGTGCAGAAAGAGCTGTACACGCTCGTCAAGGTAAGTCGGATAGAGAGACAGACACGAGTCGAGAGATCCCCTCACTAACTCTAGCACAGGGTATTGCTGACGAATATGTCAGAGCATGCATGTACAAAGACATCAACCAGAGGATCGAACACATGGCACTGCAAAGTAGCTTTCATCGCGCCCTGCCAGTTTTGAAAATTGGGTAGAATTCTCTACGGGCGGGCTCAGTCGTGCGTGTAATTGCTTAAAGCAAGTATCCGTAGATGTGCAATGAACTGGGGGTTGGGAGACGGAAGAATGGAGAAGGAAGACGAGTCGTGATACGGGGTGAATGTGGGGAAGGCCCCTCTGGATTATATTATTCAATGCACTCCCGAGAAGATAGAGGCAATGCTATGATTCGGCTCGAGCGAAATGGAACTGGAAATCGCAAAATTGCCAGCTGCCTGTTCGTGTCCTAGACATCGTCAATTTGCTGGTTTGGGTTCATCTCGTCATGTCTCGGGCTCGACGTTCACGTGTCTACCAGCACAGCTCTGACTTAGGACGTTGCGGAGGCTGCCTGGGTGCCTGTTAAGTTTGGGAACGTCGGCCTTATGATGAAATCCAATAAACGCGACATCATTCTGGCTGCCTGGGTGTAAATCTCGTAGTTGACCAGACTCTGGCAGTGAAGCTCTTCAGTGTTCGGAATGAGACCGGTGTGCCGGCTAGGTACCTAGGTAGTGCGGGCTATGGTCTAAGGCCCTCCGTATTTCCGAGCCTCTGGGAAATCCAAAAGCGTGGGAGAGTAGGCAGTACAGTAGGTCTGTATGCCTAAGGTAGGCAAGCATTAAGACAGTTATTTGGCAACCAACGCTCGCACACCTCGGGATCGGCCGAGCCAACTCATTTTCCTGGAGATGCATTGATGGAGAGGCTGCCTGCCAAATGATGATTTCCATAAAATGTGGACAGACGGATTGGCGGTAGGGCGACGTGCGCTGTGCTTTTTTTCTTTCTTACCCGGTTTGAGCACCTCTTTTTTTAGCGGGTTGTCGGGACAACCCGCTAGAAGGATAGGAAAGGGCCCCTAAAAGCTAGGGGCTTCAGTGAGCCCAAGCTTCTTCATGCTAATCTCCCACACAAATTGACTTCGAGGCCTTTGAAGAAAGGAGCGGGCAAAGACGCGACCGGGATCACCAAGTCGCGTAGACGCCAACTCCATATCATCAGTCTTATTGTACTGCACACCACCTAGGTCCATCCCTTGGGAATTCGTCTGGCATCTATCGACTTCCCAAGCCTCTTTTTCTGCCTCCTCACCGCCATGTCCGTACGCGTCGTGGCCCGAATCCGGCCATTGCTTGAAAAAGAGCTCGACAAGGACATCATCGTCCACGCCGCCAGCACCGAGGACGGGAAACCCAGCACCCTGGTGAAGATCCCGAGCCCCAAGAATGGAGCAGAGGAGTTCACGTTCGCCTTCAACAGCGTCTACGACCAACAGACCTCGCAAGAGGAGCTGTTCACCGCCGAGGGTACGCCACCACCATGGCCTCGACGAGGACACGTCTGGAAAGCTGGGGAACCCTTACTGACTGTCATGTTCTCTAGTTGCGCCTCACCTCAAGTCGCTCTTTCAAGGTCTCGATGTCACCCTCTTCGCGTACGGCGTCACTGGAACCGGTAAAACACATACCATGCGAGGAGGGATGAAGCTGGCCGAACGCGGTGTGATCCCTCGACTTCTCAGCGGTGTCTTCCGTAGATCAAAGAAGATTGCCAAGGACACCAACGGCGCTACCACGGTGACTGTGGCCTTGTCCTACTACGAAATCTACAACGACAAAGTCTTCGACCTGCTCGAACCCCCGGAAAAGCGGACCCCGACGGGCCTACCGTTGCGTGAAGCCAATGGTAAGACGCATGTCGTGGGCCTTTCAGAACGGCCATGCGAGGACTTGAAGGACTTCGAGAAGCTATACATTGAGTCCAACCTCAACCGCGTAACAGCGTCGACAAAACTCAATGCCCACAGCAGCAGGAGTCATGCCATTCTTCGTGTCAAAGTCACTCAGGTGACAGAGGAGGGCGTACTGGAGAGCACAGCCTCGGCCATCGATCTGGCCGGATCCGAGGATAACCGGAGGACAGACAACGGCAAGGAGCGTCTCGTCGAGTCGGCAGCAATCAACAAGAGCTTGTTTGTGCTGAGTCAGTGCATCGATGCAATTTCACGAGGCGACCGACGTATTCCCTTCCGGGAGTCCAAGATGACCCGGATCCTTTCCTTGGGCCAGAACAACGGAATCACAGTCATGATTCTGAACCTTGCGCCTCTCCGAAGCTATCATCTGGACACCCTTAGCAGTCTCAACGTCAGCTCCAGAGCCAAGAGAATCGAAGTGCGTGAGATCGAAAACGAAATCGTTTACAAGCAGGTCCCTCGTACCAATCCCGGCAACGTCTCAGGTGTGCCTCGACAACCTCTCCGGCCGCTTCTCAATGCTCACAATGTCCATGCAGGTGCAGTAGCTGCCAAGGAGAAGGAAAAGGAAAAGGAGAAGGAGAAGCCGGCCACGGATCGACCTGTCAAGCTCTTCAATGTCTACACCGACCGCTCGAAGCCTGTCGTTCCCGCGAAACCTACCATCGCCATGACCTCGCCCTCGCCCACCGGTGTTCCACGACCAGCCAACACCACTGTCAAGCGTTCAACAGTGGCCGTTTACAAACGTCCTTCAGATATCGAGAGCGGCATAGCGCGACCTAGCAAGATTACCCGCCCTGTGCATACTTCTCTACCCCTACCCAGCAAGCCGGCCTCGACGTCCGCTCCAGCAGAGCCGTCCCCGCCCGCCATATCAGCAGACCTGATTGAAGCCATGGTCGAGAAGAAAGTCGCGGAAATTCTCGCTTCGCGGGAGGCTTCGCGTAGTCAGGAGGCACCAGTCCAGCCCCAGCCCGAGATCAGCGATGCAGTGCAGAAACGCCTGGACGCGCTCGAGCGCCGGATTGAGGATGGTCGTCATGACGATTCCAACTCCGAAGGATTGAGGTTCCTGTTGATGGCAAGGCAGCACAAGGAGAGGGGCGAGGACGCCAGTGCGCTTAAGATGTACGAGATGGCGCTGCCGTACTTCCCAGGCCAGGTGAAGCTCCTCGCCAAGATGGAAAGGCTCAAGTTGAAGCTGGCGGCTAAGGCGCAGGGAAAGGACAGCGGCTGTGATATTGGCCACGAGTCAGGCAGCAGCTCTGTCTCCCGCAAGAAGAAGGTCCACCGACAAACGGAAAGCGAGGATTGCGACGCGTCCGAGGCTGACGACGACGAGGAGGATTACTCGCGGGACCGGAAGAAGAGCAAGAAGGCCAAAGCCCTCAAGCTGGACCTTCCCCTCGATGATACACCCCTGACACCCCATATGCAAGAACTGCTCGATATCATCAACTCGAAAGACTTGAGCGCTATCATGGGGCTGCAGGGGTTCGGGCCGAAGAAAGCGCGCGACTTGGTAGATTATCTGGCCGCCACGAGAGATGAGCAAGATGGCGCCATAACGTCTCTGGCGCAGTTGCGGGCTGTTCCTGGAATGGGCGGCCGTGCTGTCGAGAGGGCGTACGAGGGTTTGGTGGCCGACCGCGCATAGAAGAGGGGTAGAAGTAGAGGCGAAGTCATTTGCGGTGTTTATCTGCATAGCTAGAAGGTGTTTGAGGGCCAAAAAGAACTAGAGCAGAGCATTTGGGCCGGTTGCATTGGCGCGGCGTTTAGGGGTTGATGGGGGTATCCCATGCTTTTGTTTGGATACTGTTTCAGCATATTGCACTCAGGCGCATCTCTTTTACCATTCTTCATCGGCCTGGTTATCAGCTGCCCAGTCTTTTCTGCATACTTGATTCTTCTTCCCCATCTTCATCTTCTTCTTCGTCTACATCTTCATTGCCGCCTATCCCTAGGCCCTTTCCCTTTGTCGTCTTCAAGAGGTTGGTATTAGTAGATTTAAACACAGAACAGATTGAAGCTTTGCAATGTGCATGTCGTCAAAACCGAGTGTCGGGGAGCGGACTGACTCTCGGGCGTAACACTGATCTGCAAATTGGTGAGACTGCCCCAGCGATCAGAGAGTGAGCTAACGTTAACCTGCTTACCTAGAACGACATGGTTTTAACCTAGCCGTACAACTTGAGCCAAAGTTAAGTGATGGCAAGATTACCTGACAGTTGCTTAGGGGGCATCTTAGCGCTGGCCGCGATTCTTAGCTTCCGCGGCGATCAGGTCTACCCGTCCCCCGTCACCAACGTCATCGATCCTCTGCAATCACCAGCCTCGAAAGCGAAGCTATTTTCGCATGATGGCCCCATGGCGCCCACAGCCTTTCCAAGATCTCGGTTATCTGCCCGATTCGCATTCTTATATTCGGTGGGACCAAATTTGCATTATATCATGACTTGTCGATTGCGCTCGCTACCCACGTGTTTCTGAGAAACTGGAGGGACACCCACTCATCGCTTTCGGACTTGAAGACTTCCCCGGGTCTACTTTGCTTTTCTGGCACGCTTCCCGATTGACAGGGCTCTGCATGGCGGCTTGCAGTCTATCAATAGTCATGATGCTATTGACAACATACCCACCTGGGTACGGACAAATAGTGTTTCCCCGTTGGAGCTCTCCGGCGTAACCGCCCGCCATGTACGGTCGCCTTTGTCGTAGGTAAAAATGCATGACGTGCCTGATTGGTTCCAAGCGTCATTTCTTGGGAGTGAGACAGGTTATCCCCATAGGTTACCATGCATTATAACATCGCTCCTTGTCTTTACCTCTTATGTGCACTTGGGTTATTGCTTATCTCCCTTTGACTGAAAGCCATTCTTGGTTGCGAAGCCCTACGTTTCGCTCTGTCTGTCAAGTCTTGTCTCTATTCAACTAATTCGATTGCGACAAACCACCAACCGGTGGCACCCTTAATATGGTCGGCCTTTTTCGAGACACGTTCTTCGGTCAGTGCGTGCGCTTGATTAGCCGTGGCAAGGTCTTCAAGTACCCCGAAGAAATCGACCCTTCGATATGGACCAAGTATGTCCATGCGGAAAAAGTCGGCCAATATGGCTCAGTATGGCCAGACCACCGCGCCTGAAGGTTCGTCTCGGGAGAGTCCTGCTCAAGGCCCACGGCAGCCGCTACGTGACTCTCGCTCCTCTTCGGCAACGGAGGTAGACCATGGAGCGATTGCCCCTGGTAGCCATGAGCGCCACGTCGACCCCGAGAAAGGCAAGGACCACTACATTGTCGACTGGTACGGTCCCGACGATCCTGAGGTACGATAAACCCCAGTTTATTTGGACTGCAGTCGTGTCTCTGCCTCGATTTATCTGACATTCTGCAGAACCCTCGAAACTGGTCTCGGCCCAAGAAGTTCTTCGTCACCTTCGAGATATGCCTTCTTACCTTCAGTGTGTACATCGGCTCTGCCATTTACTCCTCCGGCATTCTCGGAGTCTCTCAAGAATTTGGTGTGTCCCGTGTGGCTGCGACTCTGGGCTTGACTCTTTTTGTGGCCGGTTACGGGCTGGGTCCCATGTTGTGGTCGCCCCTTTCTGAAATTCCCCAGACGGGCCGAAATCCCATCTACATCTTGACGCTGGCCTTGTTCGTCGCTCTCCAGGTCCCCACAGCCCTGGCGACGAACTTTGGGATGCTTTTGGCGTTCCGTTTCATCACCGGCTTTATTGGCAGCCCATCGCTCGCTACCGGAGGTGCCAGCATCGGAGACATGTATTCGCCCGCCAAGCGCACATACGGCCTGGCGGTTTGGGGTATCGGCGCTGTTTGTGGTAAGTCACGCCTTAAAACTTGCCCATACTTTTTGTAACTCATACTGAGCCGTCTAGGCCCTACACTCGGTCCCTTGGTCGGTGGCTTCGCTGTCGAAAAGGAGACATGGCGTTGGACCATATGGGAAATCATGTGGCTCTCTGGCGCCACGCTGATTCTTCTCATATTCTTCCTACCCGAGACGTCGTCGGCCAATATCCTCTACCGCCGGGCTCGCCGTCTCCGCAAGCTCACGGGTAATGACAAGCTCATTTGTGAGCCAGAATTAGTGGGACAGGAGATGACCGCCAAGGATGCTATGTCGATGATTCTGATCCGACCATTCTCGCTGCTGTTTACGGAGCCCATCGTCTTCGCTCTCGACTTGTACATCGCACTCGTCTACGGCCTGCTATACATATGGTTTGAAAGCTTCCCACTGGTCTTCACTGGAATCTACGGCTTCAGCCTCGGGACGCAGGGCCTGGCCTTCATTGGCATCCTCGTCGGCGTGTTCGTGGTCTTGCCGCCGTTCGCCTGGTACCAGCACAGGTACATCGAGCCAAAGTTCAACGAGAATGGCGAATTGAAGCCCGAATGGCGCCTGCCCCCGGCCTTCATCGGCTCCCTCGCCATCCCCATCTGTCTCTTCTGGTTCGGCTGGACTTCGCGGCCCGAGATCCACTGGATCGTACCCATCATCGGCACCGCGTGGTTCAGCGTCGGCACCTTCTTGCTCTTCAACTGCGTCATGAATTACCTCAGCGATGCCTACCCAGAGTACATCGCGAGCGTTCTTGCTGGCAACGACTTGCTGCGGAGTGGATTTGGCGCTGGTTTTGTACGTTTGTTTTCTCTTTACTCACTCGGATTCTCTCCCAATTTCACAATCTTTTGCAAAGGACAAGCATGCTAATCATCTCATACACAGCCGTTGTTTGCGACAGCAATGTATGACTACCTCGGTGTGGCTTGGGCTTCTTCGACATTGGCATTCATTTCGATAGCTTTCATACCGATACCTTTCCTCCTATTCAAGTACGGCGAGATGCTGCGACACAAGAGCAAGCATGCGCGGCATGATCTTTAGACAAAATCAGCGCAGTTAGAACATGATATCAGACCAACACAATTGTACGTAATGTTAGCATTCAATTGATTCTTTTATCATCGAAACGTCTCTTCGCTCTCAACGGTGCAAGTCCGTTGCTTTGCCAACCCATGTATGCATGTAGTAAATCAAAATGGAAAGACCTGATATATTGAACAATCTAAATCTCCAAAACCTTTGAACGTTGATGCTTGTAAACAGGGTATCTCGTAAACTCATGTGGTGTTCGTCATACACGTACAGGATCAGGAAAGACGTTGACCACTGTTCTCTCCTAAAAAAAAAAAAAAAAAAAAAAAAAAAAAAAAACAACAAAACATCCAGAAGAAATCCATCGACCCATTTTGAGTGCTTCTGGATTGACCGCAAACATACATACACACAACTCCGTACACCTTTCGTAGACTTTCCACGACGACCAGAAACACCCGATCAGACCCACCTCGCGCGAGCAGATCTATCAGCATTGCATTGCCGCTCCTCCAAGTCCAAGCGGGCCCACTGCTTCTTTTCCATTTCCATCAAGTTATGCAGCCTCGTGAACTCCATCTCTGATACTTCCCTTTCAAGCGCCTCCCGGCCGAAGAGCTGTTGCAACCTCTCGTTGCCGGCAGGCGTCAGGAGGGGAGGCGAGAGCGAGCGGCTGTCTGGCAATACCTGCAGCGGCGATGTCCAGTGCACCCTGAGCTGGTGGCTGCTTCTTTCCAAGTCTCGTGCCAGCTCTCCCCCCTTCAAGATGCTATCTGATTCCCATCTAGCTATAGTCGCCTCAACTTTTTGGCAGGTGAGACTTGGGGCCCTAGGCCGGGGGGCAATGATTTCCACCTCGTCAAGGGAGCGCGGCCACTGCTGACTGGGCTGTGGAGGCGGTGGTACTTGCTCCTTTTGTGGATTTATGAGGTAGGATACTTCTAACCGCTTGTCTCTATGCTTTCGGGGCGTTGGCGTCTCTAGGACGTACCAGGCCGGGGACTGGCAGACGGGGCCCAGGGGCTTGGGTTGGAAGACTGCTGTCTGGGCACCGACAGGTGCGACCGGGGTGTCACACATTATCATTGCAGCTGGGGATCCCGGTGAGTATCGGGGCGACTCAGATATGACATGCACTTGTGGGATTGCCGGCGTTGGTATCTCGGGTGGTTGATACCATGGCGACTGGGCCGGGGCCGGGGCCGACGGGTGTGAAAAGACTGCCGTGGGCGGTTGTGCAAAGGCTGCCGTGGGCTGCCATGGAGGCTGAGGGACAGGGGCTGGCGAGCGTGCCCTGCGGTTTCGGAGTGTCTCTCGTCTCCTTTGGTGTGATCTAGTAGGCGTGCGTCTGCGTGATTGGGGAGGAACACGTCTTGAGTGCTGATTGAGTGGTCGTTCCGTCCACCAGGTCATTGGTGTTGCCGGTTGGGCTGAAGGGATATCGTCCTCCCAGTAGCTGCTTGTGCGGTTGGCTTCCATGTTTGCTCTTGGGTATGAAAATAAGGGTATATGGTGTATGTTAAGTATTCGCTACAGAGAGCGAGAATGAGGAAGAGATATGCTTGGGAGGAACTTCAAGGACCAATTGTTCCTCTTTCGGTTGGAGACGTTTCGAAGATGGCGTGAATCAATCTTCGTAGGAAAGAGCAAAGAATGAAGAGGAACTTCTGTTTCTCTTGATGGAATTTGAGAGTGGTGCAATCAGACGAGCTTGATCAACGAGAAAATATCGCCGCTGGCGAGTTGAGTGGACGATAGAGTGGACGGTTGAATAAGTAGGTATGTGTGAGAAGATGAGGCCCGAGAGAGATATTTTGCTGGGAAGAATGGGAGGGAAAAGAATTGGGCCTTTTATATTATTTCAGTCACTCCCAGAAATGGAATAAACGGTAGAAGGCGTACTGTATTGGGCTACTCGCCTAACCATCAATCCAGATTTCTCCGATTGATATTTCAATGCGAGGAGACACTGAATAGAAAAAGTCTAAAATGTCTGAACCGTGCTGTGTGTGAAGAGAGGGAGGGGGCGTGTTATTCCACCCGGGGGGTCTGGTCAACGTTCTGTCCACAGTTGGACAGTAGTTAAGGGAATGTGACCCGAAACGGTCGTCCTATAGCCATTGCAAAGGTAGTGTGGTGGTGATGCGACTGGCAATGAATAAAGACGAATAGGGGGTCGTAGTGTGGTTGGTCTAGCCAATGCGTTCTGTTCTCTCTCCCGCAGCTCAATTTAGCCTGGAATCACCGCTGACGGACATGACAACTTTTCATGACGGACATAATAACGACAGCAGTCTGCTGAAAGCAGCATAACTCGCAATAATGAGACGTGCTGACCCCCTGAGTCTGGCTGGGCGAGCAGCGACCCTCAGTTGCGCATGTTTGAATGTGCAAATGTGGACCACATCCCTTATCTCGAAAGTCAGTTGTAAATTGTCCTCTTTTAACCAGAGTAGACAAAAACCTTTCTCCTTCTATTTTTCGAAGGGTTGAATGCACGGCAGGAAGTTTTTCAGTCGGGGAGATGGTTATTCCAAGCATCAGACTTACCCCTTTTCGACACCTCAACACAGCCAGTCAGATATCATCTCTCAAACACTATAAATAAATCAATAGTCATGTCTTTTGTATCGCAAATCCGGCATCAGCTCAGGTTATGCCTCGTCAATTGAACCAATTCTGCTTGGTCTGGTCAATGCTACCAGGTTCCAAAGCTGAGTTTGAGAATGCAAAACATGCTCAGTCGTGACTGGTTATCCCGCGACCCATGGGTCTGCCGAAGCCAAATCATCAAATCGAGCGAAGCCGGAGTTGCTCGACAAGTATCCAACCCAGCAAACGGTTGATTTAGCACCCTTGGGGGCGTTGATAAGTCACGGGCTTCTAAACGGTTTCTGAACTGGAGGTAGACAAGCTGAACATACTCTCATATATTCAAAATCTCGAAGAAGCTGAATACCTCCATTGACAATGCTAGCGTACATGATCCCAGGCAACATTGAGATAAGTTGAGAGTGCGACCTTGGGAAGCTGAAAACCGTCATCTACGATGATGCCAACTTCTCAACCTCGCCCTTGCCCTTGCCTGGGGCCGTCTCAAACTTATCTTTCCAAATGCTCTCCTGATCGAACATAGTGATACACTGCATCGCTGAAGGAGATCCGTGGTCCGGGTCAGCCAAGCCTTCGAGCAGGACCTACATAGTCGGGTGTCAATCTGGGTTCTGGTCTGTGGCATCAGGCACAGCTTACCTCGATCACCCTGTTCTCCTTCTTGAACACAGCTCCCGCCAGCGGGCTCTGACCCCTATCGTTGATACGGTTTGGATCCGCCCCGTGCTGCATCAGTAACTCCACCAAGTCGGCATGGCCATGATATGCAGCCAGCATGAGCTGTCGCGTTTGCAGGTCAGCGGGCATTCTTGATTTCTTCATGGTCACTCGCTCAGAAATCATACAAGAGTATCGCCCTTTTCGTTGGTCATGTTGGGTGGCAGACCCAGCGGGAGAGCTTGTTTGAAGACATCGACCTGGCCAGTGCGAGCGGCATCATACATTCGGCCAGCGAATGCAATGGCTTCTGGGGGCAATTCGCTCACAGTCCGCGCCGACGAGGTGGCATCAGATGTATCAGAGTGTGGATCCATTGAGGATCTCGAGGCCCTCGAGTCCTAGAGATTGATTGAACTTGTGCTGCAACAATTGGAGGGGACGGAACTTATATGTATTGCAAGACGTAACCGTTTACTTTGGATCAAAGTTTGCGAGGTAGTTCTTTCTGTGAGCAATGCGAGGTAATTGGCGTGGGAAAAGGGAAGCTAAAAGGTAGGTATCAAAACTGCTCGAACACATTGGAAGACCGACTGTGACATGTCCTTGCGTACTTAGTAAAGTGGAGTGAAGACGGGAGGCTCTTTCTCGAGTGAGATAACGTCTTGATTGGGTGAATTGGGCGACATCACTACCAAGCAGTGTAGCTCAACACCATCGTCTCCTTGATTACGGTCTGCTATATCTTCCATACTAAGTTGCAATAAGAAACGTTCAACTCAACTCATCATGCTGAAATGAAGGAGAAAGACAAATACTTAGATCATCAAGTAGAATTAATGGATTGAACAGAAGGTTGTCGTGAGGTGGACGCCCCGGTGTTAGCCGTTGCTAGACGCCGCGGCACAGCTGCACCGACGTCACCCACCTGGGCCAGCTGGGCCTCGGCATTCTAGGGCGACCTCACGAAACACCCCCGAGATGCTTCAATCGGCCATCTCCTTCCAACTTCAAGAGACCAATTGACCATGCCGCCACGAATAAGTGTTCGACTCAGCTCATTAGCGCGCTTCCGCTTCGTCCGCGCCTACTCGAGCGAGACTGGGCCTATTGTCAATGTCGTCAATCTACCAGCTCCCAACTCGGGCCACATCCGGATTCTCGAACTAAACAGGCCGTCCGCCCGCAATGCCATCTCGAAAGCACTGCTCGCCTCTCTGAGGGCAGAGATCGACGATGTCCAATCACAATACACTGCCGACGGCCAGGAAATCCCAGCGTCGCCTCGTTTTGGCGGAGCTGCCGGCCCAGATCAGAAGGGCCCGACAAGAGCTCTGGTTCTCGCCAGCGCCGTCGACGCAAGCTTCTGTGCTGGCGCCGACCTGAAGGAGCGACGCAGCTTCACCCCAGAAGAGTCAGTGTCAAGCTAAACTCACATGCCTTATACCTACCTCTTCCTCCATCATGGACCAGCCAAGACTAATGCTCCATCTTCTCAATCAGAACCGCCGACTTCCTCGGTAACCTTCGCGACACCTTCGCGGCGCTCTCCGACCTCCCCATCCCCACCATATCCGCCATCTCCTCCATGGCCCTGGGCGGCGGCCTCGAGCTCGCCCTCTCGACCCACTTCCGCGTCCTCGCCTCGACCGCGACCATCGGCCTGCCCGAGACGCGCCTCGGCATCATCCCCGGCGCTGGGGGCACCTACCGCCTGCCTGCCCTGATCGGCGTGGGCCGCGCGCGCGATCTCATCTTGACGGGCCGCCGCGTGTCGGCGCCCGAGGCCTACTTCCTCGGCATCGCGGACCGGCTGGTCGAGGTGCTGCCCGAGGACGAGCGCGACGCCCTCGAGCAGGGCGCGGAGGCCCAGAAGGGCGAGCCCTCGCCCATGGCGACCCGGGCGCGCCAGCTGGCACTGACCGAGGCGGTGCGCCTGGCGGCCGAGATCTGTGAGGGCGGACCCGTGGCCATCCGGGCCGGGCTCCAGGCGGTGGCGTGGGCGCGCGAGGACAAGGAGAATGCCATGTACGAGCGGGTCGTCAAGACAGAGGACCGGGACGAGGCGCTGCTGGCGTTCAAGGAGAAGAGGAGGCCTGTCTTCAAGGGCCGCTAAACCGGAGAGCGCGCGGAACGTTGATCTATGGGTGGCTTGGTGGTTCGGGTGCGGCCAATGTCTCTAATGGCGACCCTGTTGCTATTTCGTAGCGAAAAGACGTGATTGGTTTCGTCAGGATGGAAGGGATTTGATACATTTCGATATTTCACAAGCTATGCATGCGCCTTCGTGAGAATCATCTAATGCCACCTACCGTCTTAGTTGTGCCTATGTGGTAGACTTAACATATTCGATGCTATGAACGGCGCAATTCCTCGTATAAAACCCCTCTTAAGACCTGGATGGGTATCTTTTGTCTTTTTCACTCATTTTCAATTTATGAAACTCTTTAAAGAACTATGCCAGTGAAGGTACAATCTTCTCTCCTAATAAGAACCTCTTTGTTCCACTTTTTGACGTATTCCGTCTCTTTCGTGTCCCGGTACACTATCACCCGTAGTTGTAGTATCTTGTCGAATTTTCCATCCTTGGACTGGAATTCCGCCCATTCTTGTTTGATAATAGACATGTTTTTGTCCAGTATCTTGAATGCAAGATCGTCGTTGTTGATTTCGACGCGGGCATAGACTGCGGCGCCTTTGGCCCGGTGAGGCAAGACAGAAAGACTGCCCTTGTCGCTCGTCTTCTGTCGTTTGCGAGGGCTGTTTTGGTCGGTGTCGGGCTGTTCTCTTTTGGCACCAGGCGGAGATGCCGGTGCGTCCTCAACCAGGCGACCAACTTGTAGAGCAAATCCGGATCTTGAGGTTTGTGTTGGGGCTCTCGCATCCTGTGAGGTATCCCAGAGGGAGGAGATGGCCGCCTGGGTGAAGCCATCTATGTCACCTTCTGTGGCGCTTCGGCCTGCATCGCCTTGTTGAGCTAAGCTCTTCGTGATGATGACTTGGATTGTTGCGACCTCGTGCTCGTCAAGCTCCTCGGGTCTTCGTACAACCCTTGGTCCTTTCGCAGTCGAAGCAGGTGGGCTGGTCTTGGTATCCTCGTCCATTGCGATGACTTTGGAGTTGACGATGATAGCGAATCATCTGTATGAAGCGTTAGTTGTTTGGCATTTGGAACGTGGTCAAATGTGTGCTTACATATCAGATAAGATGGTTAAAATATTGATGGAAGGAAAGGATGTAGTAGAGAAATTTAATTCACAGGTAGTTACCTGCGCTTGGTGAACTTCACGCTTGAGAGGTGTGTGAAACTGTCAAGTGAAGTAAAGGTGAAATTGTATTGAGATACCCTTGCGCCTTCTTGGCGTCGTTGGTCGTGGGAGGCATGAGGTAGAATGCTGTATTACCCCGAAGTCGATAGATGTTGCATTTTTCTATGTCGGCCGAGATCAGCAGGTTGAAGAGTCGTGTATCCGTTGTATTTTCTGGTACATTCGTCAGGAGCACGCCGCGTCCACGACCCGGACAGTCTCCAGGCTGTCTGAGCTTGCGATAGAAGTTCTCGATCTGTCGATCCATATATTTATTAGTTCTAATGTTCGCTGAGTATGGAATACTGTATTTACCTTTATGTTGGTTGCCATCTTGTGTGCAGTTACTGGTTGCGGTTGGATAGAGAATGTCGCGCTTTTTATTAGAAAAAGGTTGTTCAAATTGTGGTAAGGGGTATAGGTCAACTTTGTGATTGGTAAGTGAAAGGTGAGTGTGTGGAAGGAAATGAATGCAGATTGTTTGTAATTGAACGCTAGGCACAATATCTTTGCCTACCTACCTAATGTGAAGCCCCCGAATCATTGAAAGATAAATCCGTCATTGGTCAAGCAACCGATTCTTTTACCATAGCACAACTTGGTTCTTATTGCAGGCTGTTCACCATTCGCATCCCAACACAACCACTACCGTGCCTCCCTCACCTTCAGAACGTCAACAAACCACCATCAAGAGTTCAAGACACCATTCCACATCATAATGCCGCCCCGAGTCATCACTCGCCCGGAAGAGCTCCACCAGCACGAGACGGGGTGGTTCATCGACCAAGCATTACGATGCATCCAGATGACCAACCCCGATGCGGTCAAAGCCGACCTTGGCCAAGGCGGCAAGTATTTCATCCTTCTGACGTTCTGGTACTCCAAAGTCTTCAACAATGGCGAACGACCAGCGCTGAGAGGCCTTCAGTGAGTACGACCTTTGAACTCATCTTCATATACACCTGTCTAACTACCTGTGTAAATAGCCACCGACAGAACCCAAGATCAGTGGCACCAGAGGATGCGTCCAAGTTGGACGACTCAAGCAGGTAAGGACGACTTCGAGGCACTGGAAATAAACTAAGATTTATAAAGAAAGGTATTAAAAATCCCTAAAAAGTATGAAACTTCTTCCCAAGTTTCAAATAATATCTCACCTTATACGGCAGAAGATCAGACAAGAAGGATATTCAACAATCGCAGATCGTATGATCCAAAAACGACGTACTACAAGGAAGAGCTCACCAAGATGGAAAGCTTCTCACGAGACTTGCCATCCAAGGGTCTTGACAGAGACTGCCCATCGAAGGGTCCTGGGAGAGCGATGGCTTGGCCTGATACGGCAGAGAGTGGAGGAAATAACTAAGCGCGACTATCGGATACCAGTAACAACGGATGGGCTGGCTATTTTATTTCATTTGCCCGAATCATGAGGCAAGTTGTTCTTTCCATGCGTTCTGTTTGCAGACCGTAGTTGCTAACGCCGTGGTCAGAACATATCCTGCCTAGGTGCTCCTGATGGCACCCAGGACTTATTCTACTTTTGGGAGTAGGAACGAATCAATTGCATCTTTTGGGAGGAGAATGTAAAGCATGATAAACTTATATCTTCAGATTGTGACCCATCTCCCGCCCTGCTGTCTTTGCCTTACCGTGGATCTAGAAAGCGATGTCTTGTTTTCAGGTGCTTTTGTTGAACACCAACTCAAATCTGCGCTTTCGGCCAAAGCAAACTCATGGTCTATTGCTATTACTCCCCTCACCAGTGCTCGCCATGTTCCGGTAGCGATTCTAACAGCCCCAGCGTGCCGTGGTCAACGGTGGCCGTAGTGTGTCTCTCGAGCATTGCGAATATGTGCTCCTCGAGCTACAAGCCCTTCTTCACCGTAGCCCAGGCGAACCCGTGAAACGCGAGCTTGCGGTACTCGTCCCAGACGTCGTCGAGCCCCAACTTAGGGACCTCGCTCGTGCCCAGGGTGTCGAGGTAGTGTTAGATGAGCGCCCGGCGCTGGTGGGCGCAGCGGTCTGCGATGATCAGCGCGCCGACCAGGAAGTAGGCCAGGTCATGGAAGGGGTGTCCGAAACAGAGGCCCTGCCAGCCTAGGAAACCCGAAAGGCCACCCGCGCGGACAAATGTGCTGGGCGCGTGCGGGTCGCCGTGGATGAGGCAGCGGAACTTGGAGTGGCCCGCCGAGGTGTCATACCAGAGCGTCCGGAAGGTGGCGATGACGCGCTCGCGATCATTGAGCTTGGCCGGTATGGGCGGGCGGCTGCCCTCGACGAAGCGGTCTGTGAAGGCCGCAGGCGACAGCAGGGCCAGGACCATGGACTTGTACGGGTTGGCTGCCAGATCATCGCTACCCGTCAGCTAGGGAAACTTGGACTCGTCTGGGGTCCAGGTGCCTGCGCGGAGCGGAGGTATCAACCGCCCAAGGCTACAGGACGTCATCTACCGTGTTCACGACTCTTTCCTCTTCCCTCTGCCTTACACGTGATTTATCATGGATCCTCACCTTCAACGGGCTTCCAAGCTCGGTGTCAGCGGACATATCCTCCATGACGACTATGCCTTGCCCATTGACAATATCGGTGGGACAGAGATAGGGTCTTGGTAGGCGTAAGTCGACGAGCTGGGCAAACGTAGTAATAGAACTCAGCCTCCCTTCGGATGACGAACTTCACAACTGGCATTTGCGCCATCAGGTCAGCGTTGAACCCGCCCTTGACACAGATGCTTCTGGGTCCAGCAATGCCATCTCCATATGTAAGGCTCACAATGAGCTTGCTGGCGGTCCCATGGTATTGCTTCACAATAGTGGCTGACTTGACCTTCTTTAACAGAAACTTGGAGCACCAGGCAGCTGTGATGTCTTGGGGGACTAGAGAGGGAGGGCTTCGTTGATGTTGATGGCACCCGGAACGGCCTTGGGTGACGTAACGGACCCCATGGTTCAGTGCTGATTTTAATGGTCAAGCATGTAATATGAAACACAACAAAGGGTATGAAAATTGCTGGGTACGTACAGGGTGGTAGCTGCCAGAAAGGTATGATAGGAGTGTGGTATTGTCCTCGTGGTCATAACCCCCCATTCTGCCACACCATGGGGACGGGCCCGACTGCCGGGAGCGTAAGATTTGTGCCGCAAAGGCAGGCGGGCCAATCCACCCTATCGAGAGAAAATAAACACATTCGCAAGGCCTAGACTCCCTTGCTAAGACCGGACTTAGAAGTTAGGCTTGAATTCCCCATGCCCAACTCCCTCCGCGATCGCCTCAGGGGTCTCAACCATAACCCACGATGATGAAGCGGAACTCTTGTATTCTAGGAAAGCGTCGAAGAACCCTGCAAGAACAATCCGGCTCGTACGACGAGTAGCCGTTTGGAAGAGAAGAATACGATTATACGATGCCCGTACAAGCGTTCTGTGGCTCGGCCACCGTCTGGTCCCTACTCGAGATGAGCCTGGGCACCGCCTGCGTGTGCATGACGCGGCTCAAGCCGTTCCTTGGCAAGTACCTGTCGCACCTCGTCTTCCCACTCGTCCAAAGCCAGGACAACGGCGGCGACCTGATCAACAAAAGGGGGCTCTACCATAAGCAGAACAAGAGTACCCAGAGAGGCCGCTCGCCGCCGGCCGGATGGTGGGGCGACGGGAACGACGAGTTGATTATGATGACCGATGTCACGGCGGCACGGCCTCGAATATCCGCTGCAAGAACGGGTTCGAAGTACGGTGCGAAGATCGGCTGGGTGTCAAGGGTAACTGAATATTACCCCGTGAAATGAATGCACTCATATTAACTTCCGGAATTGCGAGAAGCACAGGTGCAAAAGTAAATGCACTACGAACACGAATACATACATCAATGGGCATACCTATATACATCGCCATGACGACCGAACCTCAACGTAGGAGTTCAGAGCAGGCTTTCGACGGATTGTCTTAATACAGTCTCA
The DNA here is from genome assembly GCF_038362585.1 of Apiospora marii. Lineage (NCBI taxonomy): Eukaryota > Fungi > Ascomycota > Sordariomycetes > Amphisphaeriales > Apiosporaceae > Apiospora > Apiospora marii. Next base: position 1,740,360 of record NW_027117375.1, on the reverse strand, counting down.
GACGTAGGATATCATGATGAATCTCGGCGTCTTCGATGAGATGCCAACAAGGACGTGCCGACAGCAAGGGCAAAAGTCTTGGAGAGGCTGGGAATCGAACCCAGAACCTTTTCCATGCCGTCTACGTGCTCCAGGAGAGACAGTAGCGCATGCTAAGGAAACGTCATACCACTAGACCACATCCCCTGTTAGTTGATGGAACCATGAGCCCTTATCATGAGCCTCATAGTGTGTTGTGGCCTGTCAAGGTGGGCGACGACATCCTCGGTGGGTCTACCTATCTCGGTGCCGGAGCATATGCCTTGCCAACAGCGGTCGAGAACATGGGTTACGAAATGCCACTGGCTTGAAGTGGTGCTTCCAACACGCCTGATGTGTCTAATGTGACCAGCCCCATGACCTCAACGGCGAGCCCAGAAAGCCTGCAGATACCTACGATGTTGCGGAAGCGGGCTTGAGCCAGGATCACGCCGGGACATGCGGCTGGCCCTAGACCAGGGGCATGTGCAATCTGCATGAGGTGATTGTACACACAGATGCGCCTGACTTCCTGCCTGTGCTCTCCTCCAACACTCTCATAGGAATGGATCGCTGGGGAGGGCCAACTACGTAGGCGCAATTACCTTTCTCGTCGCCCTCCCGCTGCACTGAGATAAAGGGGCAGTAAGAGTCCGCATTCGATACTGCTCCGTTGAAACAAACAGCGATGAGCTGCAGCGCTCTGTCCTGGCTGCTGGCGTATACATGATCGTGCAGGTGAGATTCAGTAGACGAGTAAAGCTGCAATGCTTCTAAACGAAGCAGCTGCCACCATCACCTCATTGTCACTTGCCAGCCGGTGTAGGCTGTCAGCTCTGAGTTTCCATGGCATAGAACAACTTCACCACTGAGCTGCCCCATCGACCAATCATTGTGGAAATTCGTATTGAACTTGCAACTCAACCTCAGGTCGAGCGACCTCGGCGTGGGCTCGTTGGCAGCCATCGGGCTGCACAGCTGGTGGATGACTTCCTGGGGCTTCGACATCAGCACATTGAAGCATCTAGGCATGGATGGCCGGGGGCATTGGAGCTTCGCTGTAAAGACTGTAGTGGTACGCCGCAGTAGCTCTCGAGGAGCCCAGTCACTGCACATCGCATCCTCTATCAGGACAAAACCAGCATTGGGGTGCCGTAAACTGCAATCATCGCGGCTCCCAATTTGAAGAGGTAAACTGCGAGATGTTTATTTCCGTCCACCTGGAAAAGGGCGCCGGGCACACCTTGTTCCTGTTCTTGGGGGGTATAGCATTGAGGTAGCATGCACGCGAAAACGAGCGTTGAATTGAACTGCCAAGGCCATAGTGAGGGCTTCCGGGTAGACGTTGGGCCCGTTGACGCCCGACCCGACACCGCTGAATAGAATGGCGGTCATATTGGGCGCAGCACCTCGGTCCCCAATTCCAAGGACGAAGTACAATTCCCTGGCAAAAGACAGCGGAGGATCAGAGATTAGACGCCTGCAACCAAAGACGTGGCCAATCTTGATCGCACGTGTCGTTCGAAATGCCGAAACCGATGGATTGTGAAGAGGCAGGCAGGCAGGTACGGGGTTATATTCGAGAAACCACCAAGCTTCAACGCGAGATGACAATCAGCGGGCCTGGTCAGCAGAGCCTCCAACGATTGCGCGACAAAAAGTGTAGACCTTCATGCCCGTAATCGTACCTGTTTTCTGGCCATACCATCATTGGCACTGTGCTCGCCTGAAAGCTATCCAGTCTACCAGTGTTGGTATTCTGGGCCTGCGTTGCTTCGACCTTTCTTTCTTCAAATCCGTCTCCTGCGGGGCTCCCGAGAAACGGCCGGTTGTCACAATGCAACTCGACCAGACACGGCAAGGCGCGTTTACAGTACTTTCCTATCTGCACCTATTACATAGGCGTTAGATAGGATCAGATAATTCAGAAGAGTAGCGGAAATCACAAGTATTGATGCAGGGAGGCAGCGACCAACAGCGCTCGAGCGATTAGGCGTTCCGGGAGCGCGGAATTTCGAGTCCGCACAGTTGTACATACGTTGCCACCCGCGACAGTGGGTCTACGAGAGGGCAAAAAAAGAAAAGAAAAGAGCCAATGTCTGATATCTGCGACCTGCGATTTCCCGTTTTGTCATGGTCTTCGAAGTGGTCCAGGCTCCTGGATAGCCACACAGATGGGCCTTTTGCTCGATTTCCCTTGTTCACCCAGTCTAATACGAAATTGACTGCGAACATGCGGCTGAAAGGGTTCAAAGGGCCTGCGATCTTTAGTTATATGGATTGCACACTGCACAGCTGCAGCCTGCAGGTACACTGAGTTAGCGGTGGAGAAGGCCAGGTCGATATCTCCGGACGGGTTATACGACCTTTACCGCCGACGAGTGCCAGTCCAGCTCGTCAAAACCACCCCATCGTGTCTCCATCTGTGGTGTTGGTTCGTATTTCGACAGCGACTTACGTGTCTAGCACCCAGGTTTTTGCTCCCTGGCAACCCACACAGCTGGGCGGGCGAAGGCAAGCTGCATATCTTAGCTGCAGCTGTCAAGCGTACATAGATGGATTGCCGAAAGCCGCAATGTGGCTACATTCATTGGCCTTCCCGAACAAATCGGATTGCACCAGCGAAGACGCGGCGAGAGATTATGTTTCATATCAATTGTAGTCAACTTCAACGGTCCTTTGTCTCCTGCCGTGTCTCGAGTGCCGGTCAACAGGGAAACGAGAAGCATGATGATATTAAGACGATGAGAAATTTCAATGTTGCTCCGTAAAATGTTTCGTGTGCAATAACGAATTTTACTTTGACGTCCAAGAAAACAAATTGGACGGGCATGATATGATGGCATCAGTAGCAGTTGAGCAAAGCACTGCAATTACATACTTGCAATTACATACTTGGACATACAAACAGCCCAAAAGTAAGCCGAGTCGTCAGTAGATGTTGGCTGACACCGTATGTTGCGTTGCTCGGCACCCCAGCTGAACGTCAACAACAGTTTGCAGGCTTGGAGGCTTGGGAAGCCGGGGTTGACAGTCAGCAACACGAAAAAAAAGTTGGCCCAGGTGCTACACTGCTTTGATTTGCCAGAGCCAAAACCGGCTTGAAATGCCATTCAACGGGATGCATTGCACGGGGGGATCCGCCGTAGAAACGAACGAGCCATTCCCGATAATGACATCTTCGCCAGCTTCCTTGTCTTAATCCGATCGAGACAAAAAAGCCGCCATCGTGGTGCGAAGTCGAGCTTGGAGCTTGGAGCTTGGAGCTTGGAGCGAGCTGTTGCCGCAATTTGTCGGAAGCAGCTCTTGGTTGACTTACTGCGATGACGTTTCACATGTTGAGCCTTTAAGGTTGAATTGGGCCGGGCGTGGGTGGATCAGAAGGGTGGATAGCAGCGTTAGCGCTGAAACTCGGTGAGCAAGCGCCAGGGATCGCCTGGAGGATTCCCAAACCGGCGGCTTAACCTTGGCCTGGGCAGTCTCCAACAGGGCCTGCAGAGGCCTGCCTGAAGCCCCGATTTGGTCGATCCAAGTCAGGAACGGCCCAAGCTCAGGCTCAAGCGCCAAACCGCCCCGTCGTCGCCCATGGCAACGGGCACCATCCCCAAGGTCAACAAACCACCTCCGATTTATCTTTAGGTCCTCCTGCAACAACCCACCGCGCCGTCCGGGATTGCACAACTTCAGATCTCTGTATCTATCCCTACCTGTGTCTATTCTTTTTTGTGGAATCTCGTCCAGAGTCGCCCGCAAAAGAGGACATCCAAACTACCATAAACCCCATCCAAACCAAACAAATCTATACCCTCTACCACCGTCTATCTGGTAATACCAGCAAGACTAAAAGGAAAAAAAAAAGACTTCTCTCTAACCGCCTGAACAAGGCCCATTGACAACTTCTAGTTCTCGTTCTGCCAAGTTCGTTCGCTGCTGAGTACAATCCAAAGAGCCCATTTGCCCGGCCAGACTGGCTTGCGCTGCGTGAGGTGAGTAACCGCACCCCCTGCATATGATGAGCGGCCCTCGAGAGGAGACAATGGCTGACCGCCGCTTCGTCACGGTGTAGTTACGGATCAATTGATAGCCCCTAAGGCAAATCAACATCTATCGACAACTAACCACCCCATTCCGGACTCGACTCCCCCACGATGCTGTCCCATCCGCCACAGAGCGGTCTTCAGGCCCGTCAACAACACCTACGACAACACAGACGACAAAATTCGACACCCACGGCCACAGAAGCAATGAAGATCGCCACCAACAACAGTAACCTGCCGCCTATGCATCAATTCCAGCAACAGCAACAACGACAGCGGATGTCCCACCGACGAGGCATGAGCCTGGACACCCGACGACACCCGATGCATACCCCGACACGGCAGGAGTTCCCAACGGTAAGTGAACAACGTACTAACACAGGATTAAATCAGACACCACAGCATGTGCTGCGAGAAACGCAGCAGCAACGCATAGCTCGCCCGGGCCATAACCAGCAAGCGATCTCGAACTTGGCAAATGACGAGAACTACCTAATCTCCCCCCACGGGACCCCCCAGATGCAAGGGTTTGACCCCAACTGCTTCGACGGGCTCCCACCACAGCAGGATATGAACCTGCACTTCAACTTCTATGAAGCGCAGATGAACATGATGATGAAGAAGAACCAGGAGAGCTTCTCGGAGAGCATGTCAAGTTCTCAAGACTTCGAGCTGTACCCATCCAGCTCCATGTCCACGCCCACATTTATGAGCTTCAGCGAAAGCCCGAACGGTGCACAAGGATGGATCTCGGAAGGAGAGTCATCACATTCGAGGCGTGGCTCCAGAAGAATAAGTAACGGCATCATGGACAGAGTGAGCAAGTTCGAAAACATGCAACCGGGAATGGAGGGTTCGCAGAGACCACTTACGCCTCCTCATCAGAATGCCACAGGTGAGTCGCCCAGCAGACCAAAGCGTGCGCAACAGCAGCTAACCACGAAGCCAGACTATTTCCCAATTACACCCTCAGACACACCTCACAACCGAACCATTAAGCACAGTCGAGTGCCTCAGAGGTTCGCCGAGGGATACGACGAGTCCATGGAGGAGACCATCAAGCCTACCCGCGGCAACCGCCGTGCCAGAACCACGTTCGATGAGATGCGCCAAGCAGCTGAGGTCCAGCCCATCGCCCCTGCCCCTGCCCCTGCGCGTTCGCACACCATGCCCATGCCAGGAACATATGAGGCCGCTCCGGTTCAAGACAATAACGACTACCTTGCCATGGGACAGATGAACAACGGGATGACTATTCAGACCCAATTCCACGGCATGCCCCGTCCATCACACCCCCTCAGCGCAAGCTCCGACTTCTCCCATCACGCGTCCCCCATGACACCATTCATGAGCGAGTTCCAGGCACCCCTGGAACTCGATGTCAAGCCAGACCTCCGCCACTTAGATTCCGGATCGGATTTCACTCCCGGCAACGGTTCCCAGTCAACAGAGATGCCTTCCCGTCGCGTTTCCCCCCACAGGCGGACCGAGTCTGTGGCAAGCATCGCAAGTGCCGCCAGCATCGCCGACATTGACATCGAGCAAACGAAATTGACTACCGGCATCACCATGGACGATATTCACCAGTACATCGAAGGGCCGGACCCTAAAGACAACAAGTGGGTTTGCGTCTTCGAAGATTGCAACAAGCGTTTCGGCAGGAAGGAGAACATCAAGTCGCACGTTCAGACCCACTTGAACGACCGACAGTACAAGTGCCCGACCTGCCAGAAGTGCTTCGTTCGCCAGCACGACCTCAAACGCCACGCCAAGATCCACACAGGCATCAAGCCTTACCCCTGTGAATGTGGAAACAGCTTTGCCCGCCACGATGCTCTGACCCGCCACAAGCAACGCGGCATGTGCATCGGAGCATTTGACGGAGTAGTAAGGAAGGTGGTCAAGCGTGGACGCCCACGCAAGCACCGTCCCGACATGGATGAGCGCAAAGACAAGTCATCTCGCACACGCAGGAAGAACGAGTCCATCTCCTCGACTTCCTCCCTGTCAGGCTACTCGGACAGCTCAGCAGTCAACTCGCCTGAAAACCCCGATACGGACTTCGAGATGCTTGATGACATCATGCACGATATCTCCGTGGGTGGGGTGACGATGAACCCGAGCAATCTCCAGGGCGCCGGGTCTTCCACCGCGGCAATGCCAACGCTCGAAATCGACCACGCGTCCAGCGCACATTCACCATCGGCTACCAGCATACACTCGTATGTTTCGCAGCTGTCACACATGTCACTTCACCCAGAGGCTGTTTCGGATTTGCCATCGCATCCGGCATCGCCAGCCAAGAGCATCTCGAGTCCTTACAACGAGCCTCCTGAGCTGTCCCAGTCGTCTTCGCCTCCGTCTAGTAACCGCTACTTCGACAGCGAGCCGATTGCCCCTGGCCACGATGTTATGATCAGTGCTGGTGCCGACAACTCAAACATGGCGAACCTGACGGGCTTGGAAAGCAGCGATGACGACATCCTGCTGCAGTTCACCCACAACGACCCCAACATGCTCATGTTGGGAGGAGACAGCAAGTTCGATGACGCTTTTGACAGCACAGTCGACATGTTCACCACCAACGATGATCTGTTCTTCGGCAGCAATTGATATTAGCGTTTGACTCTGTTTTTAGCAACTGTTTGTTTGTTGCAAAACCTTGGCTTTTGCTTCTGTCCCAGCGAGCCCTTCAACTTTTGTTTGCTCCTTGCTTTAATTTTCGCGCATAAGGCGGCTGGGGTAACCACCCCTTTTTCGGATGGCTTAGGACTTACGAAGCTTATGTTTGGAACGTAATAATTCTTTCTTTCTCATCTGGGTTTGGAGTAACGATATTCTTGTTCCCCAACCGGAAACAGGCCGGGAAACGATGTATAATAGAACGCCAGAGAACCTGTTTGTTTGAACGCGTGTGGATGTGGGATGATATGAACGTTTTACGTTTTGGCGGTTTAGGGGGGAGGCGGAATGGTGAGAGCGGGAGGCGGAAGGAGAAAGGAAGAAGAGCAGGCGGAAGGTTCGTTATATATTATAGGGCACACTTGGGGTGTGCCTCCCATCGGTGGTCTGGTCGGGCGCGTCGGCGTTTCCCACTTGGACCCGTCTGTCGCGAGCGACTCGGTACTTGTGTTTCTGGTTTTCTGGTTTTCGGATCAAAGGGAGGTTTTCGAGGTTCCTTCAAGAGGTGTCAACTCATAGGAAATGTATTGGGTTGAAAGTCTGACCAAACTGTTTCTTGGTTTTCATTCTGTGAAACGTGACATGTGTATCCAAATAGTAACCGTGATCTTACCAGAGACTATCAATGATCTCCTGACGCAATGAGAGCGAAGGTTGCCCTGAAGATTTACTACGGTAAAGGAGCCTTGCTGACAGTGTTTTTGTTACATGTAACCATAATACACGAGAGCGTAGCTCATTGATCAAGTCGTGTCGTCTTTTTTCACTTTCTTTTTGAGGCCCTTACGGGTCACTTTCTATTACAATGTTACACGGGGTATAGGATATGGGACTCCGAGATGGGCAATATTGGACTTAATATAGCTGCTCTTGCTACCGATCTCAGCACCTACTGCCTACCTATCCACCAAAGTTGCCGTGCACCTGGAGCGTGCGTTTTGCCAGATTGCGGGGTACAGCCAGGCTGCCAGGCACTGCTGACTGCTGGTTGCCGCCCCTCCAATACTATTGGCATGGATATGAACAATGCCACCAAGGCGTATTGACGTTTCCTAGGTTGTATGCACAGTTGGGTATCTTCACGTAGAAGTATGTATACTACTTAACATATGCACAACACCTTGCGAGAGAGCCAGAACGTAGATGGCCGTAGGTGGTAACTCAGGCACGTTGCCTGCCTGGAGGAATTGACAGAAACCAAAATTTGGATTGTTCGGGTTAAGCCGAGCAACAAAAACACTCTGGGCTTCAGTGGATTTAACGTTCAATGCAACACCACGCCGAGCCCCCACCTCGCAAAAAGCAATCACCAAAACTCGTATCACCATTGGATCTCACCGAACAAGTTGGTAAAAGCGTAGCTGGAACTTCACAGCTCATTCTTCCTTCAAGGGCAGCCCCTTTACCGAGCGTTTATTTGCAATCCATTGACTCCCGGGCGAAAGGTGCATCGAAGCTTCATTGGCCTGACTCGAGACTCGACTGTGTCATTAACCACTTTGATGTTCATATCCACATTGTAGCCTCAAGCTTCGATATTGGATATAGGCGAACCCAAGATGCGGGTTCCGACAATAGCGAGTTATATATCGCAGTTTTACCCCATTGGCAACACCCCCGCCGTCTGTTTGACTCGAGGCTTGCCCCAAGGAGTCGACGCCGACATCTTGCTCCTCGGATCTGGAGATGTTCGCAACATTCTCTACACCGCCTACGCAAATGACGGGCTTCGTAGGTCTTTCCCATGGAGTCTTTGAGAAACGATAACTAACGTGGCCCAGCTCCTCGCAAGCTTAACTTCACGTGCTGCGATGTTGTAACGGCAGTCGCAGGTAAGTAGAATCCGGTGTACAAGAAGCGCTATACTCTGACGCAACTATAGGAAGAAATGCTCTACTTCTGTCTCTAATCATAGATGGGGATGATACCAAAGACCTGGGTGTCTTGTGGAACATTTACTATGATATCTATCTGACCAAGGCCGCAGCAGCCGTCCTCGAGGCCCAGCTGGAAAAGCTCCTTGCAGTCTCCGATACTCTCGAGACATGGCGCCAGAGCAAGTATAGCGAGTTTATCTCGTTCTGCGACGCGGGAAGTCTGGGATTAACCAGAGAATTCTGGAGTAAATGTTTGGCGTCCGCAAGAGCCTTGGACAAGCCCACGCTTGAGAAGGAACTAAGGAGAACCCGCCAGTTAGAAGCTGGAGGGGAAACCAGCCTCATGTTGACTGGCATTCGATCCGCTTCGCCGGTTGCGATCCATGCTATGATGGTCCTTCCGGAGACTCATGCTCAATACTGGAAAACGGGTAGTCTCACTGAATTGAATGCCGACTTGCCGAATCCTCTCCTGGGCAGCATTCTCTCACAACATACACTCCTTCATCGAGGAACGGACCCTATCCTAGGATTTCATTTGGCCATGGCCTTTGCCAACATCGCGTCTGGCTCCCCACTGCGAATCGATGGGCAAAGTAAAGGAAAGGAGCGGCTTGTCCAGGCTGCTACAACGCAGTTCCGAGAGTGGGTTAAGGCTTTTCAGAGCCAGCTGAAGCACGGAGTGACAGTCTCGTTCGCGGTTGCAGATGCGCTCAACTTTTGTCAGGCATTGAAAGATGCTAGTTGTGGCAGCAACAAGGCATCGACTGTGTATCGCTGCCAATTTGATATGTCTCGGTATGAACTGGATCCGGATCGATACCCCTCTTGCGACAGCAAGGGCCTTCTATTTGATGTTGTCGACACATCAAACCTTGCAGACCACCTAGGCGCCGTGAACCTTCTCGTATCAGCTTCACCACTGCTGAAACCAATAAGTAGCTCGACTGTGTATGTCGAGACTCTTATGAAGGGGGCGAGTCACCGCCAAGCCGAGCTGGACGATTTGCTGCTCGGCCACGCACCGATGACTTCTCTCGTCCTTGGTGTAAGTGCAGTCGAGTCCTGGACCAATGCCACTTCGACATCCGCCGTGGATGCGCTTGTGATTGGAGCGGCCCAGAACCAGGGAAACGAATCTCACCTCCACTCCCGCATCGCCTGGAAACGTGATCTTTCGCTCTCCACCTCGGGCGAGCCAGCTCCAAAGTTGTATGTTGACCCTGACGCGCTGAGCAGTGTCTTCTTTAGCATTTATTACCGTATGTTTGAGAACGAGGATCCGTACGGCTTCATGGGGGCCGCCCAAGATCAAATGTTGGTAGCAATGCAAAAGAGCGCCTACCCACGATTCCATCGTGGCAGTCTAGTCGCTCTCCTAAAGCATGCCCGCACAACCGTCAATACCGAATGGCCGCTTGTTTACCAGTCTCTGATAAACAAGATCCGTGACGATCGGAAACTCCTTCTCGGTAGTCTTTATGTCCAAGAACTGACTCTGCAAATGCACAACATGGGGCTCTTCACTGATAAGTGGCTGCAAAACGAAATCAAAAGAAATCCTGGAGCCGACAACTTCAGCGCCTGGAATGATGTTCCTGCAGCTCTCGCTGTGACCCTGGTAGTGCCAAGGGCGCAATTTAACAGAATATATGATTCAGACCCTTCAAAGCGATGCGCACCGACCCTGCAGGTCGGGTTTTCGTCGAGCAGGCCAGGTCAGTGGCAAAACTTTTTTGCTGATGTGCAACTCGCATTTGGAAGTGTGAAGCCCCAGGGTGATCCAAAGGAGGATTCCTTCCAGGTATCTGTCGAGCAAGATACCAATGGATGGGGCGGGAGCTCGAACATCGTGGCTTCAGTGATGGTTCCGACCGCTGCTTTACAAGCCGAGCCCGGCTCGGCCAAGGTCAGCCTCAGAATCCAAACGACAGCGCAGTCACTTTCCACATTCAGGAGTGCAGGTCTGGGACCCGAGCTGGTAGTCTATGAAACGGAGATGGCCGACGCTGAACATGTTTTCGTTACGAGAAATCTCCCAGGCTTGCCCCTTCTCGCACCAGACCTCGAGGGTGAATTGCAAGATCTGAGCATTTCCGAACAGCAATACCGCATCACTGCAAATGTAGACGCAAACTCTGCTAGGTTGCTGACTCTTACTGGTCATGTTGATATAACCACTGGCCAGGGAAAGAAGCTTTTGGAAGAGAAAGTGCCGATTGAGCTACGACAAACTTCGCCGTTTATCATCGAGATTGTGTTTGGCAAAGACAGTCTGGTTATCCCTGTTGTGTATCCAATACCCGTTGATCAGGAGTCCAGCAAGACAAGGGTTGCGCGGAAGTCTTCGTATGTTGAAGTCGTTGCGCCGGTTGCAAATCCTTTGAGGTCGAAGGCCCTGGCGAGTTACCTCTTTCCGACGACACTAGGGCCCGATGCTATACCGATCGCCTTGAATGGCCAGAATCTCAGTCTGGACAGACTGCCGATCCTCAACGTCGATCCACAACACAAACGGGACAGCCAGTGGCTCGTCACTTTGACCTCGCACGTATTCTCTATTAACGAGAAGCGCCTGCGAGATTCTGGCAAGACTGATGCGGGAGTCAACAAAGACTTACGTGTCAACTTCAAAGAGTCGGTTTTCACCATGTTCATGTTGTCTTCCGGACTCCAGGGTGGCCAGACGGGGCTCTTCTCCCTCAGTCAACCTGACAAAGGCATTGTTCTCCTGGTCTTTATCCAGTGCATCCGCATCGACGCCGCCGCAGGCTCGGTAGTTGCCGATGCTGCGATCATGCCGCTGACCCTTGATATTGTCCTCTCGAGGAAGCTTGAGGACTTCTTCCTCGTGTTGCGCGAGCTCGAGATATGTGCGATCACTGTGAATGATGAGGAGCTCCGTCTCTGGAAGCAAGCCATTCCGGACATGGTAGAGCGATGCCGTACCTGGAACCATACGGTGGATTGCGAGTACAAGAAACCCGGGGCCGAGATCCCGCTGACCATGGAGACGGGCAAGCAACTGCTCTGTAGCTGTGGCAATGGCAAGCTGCCTGAGAACTACATGAAGATTCCGGGCTGGGACCTGGCGTCACGATACGCAGTGCGCGCGGCCATCAGCCCCACGTTCTCGGTCCCTTTTATCGAGGACATTGTCAATACCGACGGGCTGCAGCCTGGCCGCGGCGTGCAGCAGCCATTTGATGCATCTGAGAAGTGTCGCAGCTGCGGCAAAGCCAAGACGGCGGCTGGCGGCAAGCTGATGCAGTGTGCCCGGTGCAAGGAGGTCGCCTACTGTTCCAAGGAGTGCCAGAAGGCAGACTGGAAGAAGCATCGCCAGGAGTGTGCTTGAGGCCAGCTACTCCATGGGGTGGGGCCATTGAAGACCTGTCACGAGGAGAGGTTGTAGGCAACTTGTATGTGTTGATTGATTGAAATCCAGAAAAAAAGTCGCTGCTCTAATCAAACTGAGTTATTCGAAGCGAAGTTTGCGCCTTTACCCAATGCCCAGTACCCAATACCCAATACCCAATGCCCGGCGCTCAATGGAGCGACTTGTATCCTACATCGCCATAATATAACGCTTTGACGCCGATTTTCATTATCTTCTTGTCCTTCGTACATGCCGCCCCCCATTCTTACTCGATTCTCACTCTCTCGCCATCCAGACCCTCATACACCTCGCCACGTCGGATCCAGGTGAGCAGACGGCTGTTTGCGCGTCTGTGTTTTTTCGACTTGGGGCCAACCTTTGCTGCATGGTTCTTGGCCTTCAAGCCAACATCCTGGGTCCTCGAGCCGAACCGGCATATCCGGTCCCCGATGTGCCACCAGATGCCCTGCTTCTTGGCCCGGGCCAGCTGGAAGAAGTTGTAGAAGCGACTAGCCAGTTCTCTAGGGATGTTGCTTGGGAATATGGAGATGACCTGCTCCTTGATGGTGATGATGGTTGCGGCTACGGTTGCTGCTCCTGTCCAGCCGGCGAAGAGGCCATCGAAGAGGCTGTTGAACCGCTGGTACCAGACGAGTTCGGAGCGGCCACACGCAGGGCAGCAGGCCAGCTGCTTGTTGTTGTTGTTGTTGTTATTGCGGTTGGTGGCGTGCTTCTTGGAGGAAGGCATGGTGTGATTTGATTATATGTTTCAAAGAGGCCGCGTTGCTAAGATGTGTGTTGCTTTGGTAGGCGCTCTTCTTATGATGGATTAAGTCTTGAGAAATGAAGAAATATATGCTTTTGACAATGAGTTGAGTGTTCAAATAGTAATACACGAGGGTTGTTGGTTTGACACCTGTCTTATAGATAGACGTTACGGGTCGATTGACTTTGAAGTTGCGTCGGATCTCTCTTTCTTCCCTCTCACCTTCAAGGCCTTCTTCGAGGCACCTATTTATCGGCAGAAGCAGGAGGCAGAAAAAGGCGGGTGAGCGAAGCCGTTGCACGAGGCTTCGTCTATTCTCGGGTATCCTCCCACCAACATGGCAGGGGAGCCCCGGGAGGCAAACCGGGACCGGCGCTAACCCATGGACCGGCGTCAGGCACCAACGGCGACACGGACCTCTAGATGGCCGGGTCGCCGTGTCTAGCGGCCCGAATGGTTGAGCTCTGGCCCGGGCGCGAGTGATCATGACGACAATGTCGACTGATCGATCTTCGATTGAGCCTCTGATCAGCCCTATGTGCTGCACCAAGGAGCAGGACCCAGTCTTAAGCTGGTTCTTCTTCCCACGAGGCTGCCCCTGGTGCCTGGCCTAGCTGGCGCACCCCCAGGATGGCGGCGCGCTGGCTGGGTGCACTGCGCGACCCGTCCGCCCTGAATACCCCCATTTTGGACGTTTGGGCCAAGGACGAAGCAGTGTGGGCTCCTGGGGGTGCCTGTCACCCCCATACAATTGCCGGCGGGTTGCGTGAGAGTCCAATCATTCTCGATACCCAAATGCCGCGGGACTCGATAAAATTGCGACGAGGGCAGAAAATGGGAAAAACTAGCAAGATGACCAGTGGGACGTCCAATCGGCGCAAAATTCAACCGTTAGTCGAGGACAGATTTTTTCTTCTTTACTATTTCCCGCGAATCGACGACTCCATTCGCACCTCCATTTGGGGGTTTCAACCGTCCTTGGCCGAGATTACACCTCGTAACGGCGGATGAGTCGGTTGTGAGTGAGGCTCGATTAGTAGGGTGGGATCGCATCTGATTCGCCGATTTGGTCGCGATCGATAGGCTTTGTTATGTTTCATGAGTGCCCAACGGGTTGCGTGAGCATCCATCACCGTAATTCTTTCTAGATCGATGCATTATGAGATGTGTGGCCTCTACTAGTGAGGGCTTAGTCGCTGGCAGATCGAATGTTTTCTTCAAACCGAGAACCACGGTCACGCAACATCGGTTACGAGTCGATTATGCACGGCTTACTGTATAGGCAGGATATCTAAAACATCGCTCGTGTGTCTTGTCGGATTTTCCGTCGATTATCCGATGATCAATCGATGGGAGTCGGTGCCTCCCCGAAACCATGCCATTTGCCGCATCGTATCGTTTGGGGAGATAGCGCACATAGCTCTCCAACATTTGAACTCCAATCACTCCTTGTACTTAGATGCTGCATTGCGTCTTACCTATCTACAAATCTATCAAATGGCCTATGATACTCTCCAAAACATGACATGGGTACGGCATTGGCCACCCGCCTTGGCATAACGCAGGCTGCCCTCTTGCACTTCTTTCTCCTCGCGTCTGGTCATGGTTCCGGCACTCTTATCACCTGAATGCGGGGGAACTGCCACATGACGTCTGGATATAGGAGTTCCTTCGGCTGCGGCCGACAGGTAACTGAGATAGTCGTTTATATGAGTCACGGTGTGACTGAGACAAGATAGAGAAGGTGTTGCTGTACTTGTTTGGTTCAACCATGTTGTGATTCTTTTCATAGTTTTGTGTACCCGAATCTGAACTTGCTATGTCCACCAAAAAGGAAGTCTCGGGTAAAGGGCCCGCGCCGGTTCAGGATGGCGACGCGGCGCTGCAGTATGTCAATGTGGGCGAGACGATTGAAATGACTCCAGAGGACGAGAAGAGGCTGCTACGCAAGATCGATCGCAGGATCGTCCCTTTGATGTGTACGTACTCGCATACTCGATATGTCCGCATGTGAACTGTATGAAATAGCTAATGCGAATTATAATAGTTGGATGCTACTTCTTGCAATATTTAGACAAGACATTGAGTGCGTATCTGGCTTGACAAGGCATGGTCGTGAGTGGGTTCTTGGACTCTAACCGTCTCCAGTCAACTATGCCAATGTCATGGGCCTGAGGAAAGACACTGGCATCACAGGCGACCAATACTCGGAGTTGGCGACGGTCTTTTACGTCACGTACCTAGCATTCGAGTTCCCGACGGCCTACCTGATGCAGAGACTGCCCACGGCCAAGTTCCTCGGCGTCAATGTGCTCCTATGGGGTCTCATGGTGACTTGCAACTCGACGTCGCACAACTGGGCCGGGCTTGTCTCCTTGCGGGTCCTGCTCGGGTGTTTCGAGGCCTCGGTGGCGCCCGCCTTGATCCTGATCACGACCATGTGGTACAAGAAGTCGGAGCAGCCGCCCCGAGTCGGGTTCTGGTACGTCGGCACGGGCGTGGCCAAGATCGTCGGCGCGCTCACGTCCTTCGGCTTCCAGCACTACACGCGCAACGACTTCAAGTCGTGGCAGGTCATGTTCCTGGTGTGGGGGCTGGCGACCATCACCGTCGGGGCCCTGGTGCTGCTCCTGATGCCCGACAACCCGATGACGGCGCGGCTGTCGGAGCAGGAGAAGCGCTGGGCCATCGAGCGGCTCCGGACCAACCTGACGGGCGTCGAGAACAAGCACTTCAAGCTGCCGCAGTTCCTCGAGTGCCTCGCCGACCCCCAGACCTACCTGCTCGTGCTCATGGTCTTGACGTCCAACATCCCCAACGGGTTTATTAGTAGCTACCAGGCCACCGTCATCCAGAGCTTCGGCTGGACGTCCAAGCAGACGGCGCTCCTGTCCATGCCGTCCGGCGCCATCGCCATCGCGTGCACGCTCGGGGCCACCTGGTTCGCGGGCCGGTTCGGGCTGCGCGGGCCGGGCATCATCGCGCTCCTGGGCATCGGGTTCGCGGGGAGCTGCCTCATGGCCTTCCTGCCGTCGGAGGGATATGTCGCGGGGAAGATGGTGGGGAACTACCTGGCCAATTTCATCGGCTCCTCGTTGCCGTTGATGGTGAGTTATTCTGTTGCTTGATTGCTCTCAAGACCGTGCCGCACGGTATAGAGGAAGACTGAATAATGGAATAACGCTGACTGGACATTTCGCACAGTATTCGTACGCAGGCGCCAACTACGCGGGCCACACCAAGAAAGTCACCATGAACGCCATCGTCCTCATCTCTTTCTGTAAGATTTCCCCACCTCACCGAATTGTAAGCTTGTCAAGCACTAACTCGATTGACCTCAAGGCGCCGGCAACATCATCGGCCCCCTTACCTTCCGCGACGAGGACGCCCCGGAGTACATCCCTGCCAAGATCGTCATGGTCGTCACCACGGCGTCGGCGGCCGTCTTGACGGGCATCTTGATGCTCTACTACCGGTGGGAGAACAAGCGGAGGGACAGGCTCTACGCGGGCGAGGTGCACACGGAGAACAGTGAGTTCTTCGATCTGACGGACCGGGAGAATCACGAGTTTCGGTATGTATTCTAGATCACAATTGTGCATTGCGAGACAAATCTGTCCCCGGCATTGTTTAGAGTACAATCAGCCATATAGCTGGAAGAAACATGAAGTCCGAATCCATTTGTTGGGGAAGAGCCAATCTCTACCTACCTTCGGGGTCCGGGTCCCTGGGTGCCGGTCCTCCATTGTTCGTTGCTGCGCAGAAGATGCCAATTTCCATCAGTTAGTTGGCGCAGTTACTCCATCAAGCCTTGTGCATACCTCGGGTCTACAAGTAGACTAGCAAAAGACTCCAACTAGGCAAGGTATCCTTGTCTGGGAATGATCAAGACCACATCGGAGAGGAGATATTAAACAGACACTCGACGAAGTAAATGAAGTCGATGCCAAGAGCTCTTGACCTATCTATCTCCTACTTCAAATCAAAGGTCGTTCTAGACACATGCCGAGAAAGGAAGCACTGCAGAGAAGCCCGTTAAGTTTGGCGCACGCAGCCGAAGCCAAGCCTAGCCCAACTGTTCCAACTGTTTGCCGTCTCCACTTCGGGGGGATGGGCAGATGGGATGCGACTAGGCAAGTGCTGTATTTCTCCCATGGGGTTAGTGCCCGTAGTCGCTCAGGGGGTCAGGCGGGGTCGACATTCTGATTATCTCTCTCATCTCGCGCCCTTCGCTTCTTCGCGAAGTCATGCTCGCCAAGGCAATGTCGTGAAGGCTGCATGCGAGAGTCTGGGCACATTACAATGACACATCGTTTTGGGATGAACATGCAAGTCGTAATGATGGCGACACTTGCCACACGCGACGGCCATAAACCACTGGCTCGGGCCCTTCATGATATACTCCAAGATCCCCCTTCGCTTCGGCATCGTCGCCCAACGTTGTTAGGGCTATACGGTATTTGCTTGTGCGTATACATGATAGTGTATTGCATGGGGGAGTTTAGTCCACTGCCGATTATCTCCGGTTCGTGGAAATGGGCTCACCGGTCATCGGCTTGTGCCCTATTGGCCGCGTTCTATCTCGTCACTCGCCAGTCTCGGTGCATTAGGCGGTCGGTTATTCGAACGCGCCCTCCCGTAGGTAGCAATGGAGCCCGCTGCTTGTCCAAGGCAGCCAAGCCTGCCTTACCAGAAAGAGGAAACCGGGTCCCGGTTGTGAAGAGATCTGCCCGCAACTTCTGTGCGTTGCGTGCTTGTTAATCAGCAACAACGGTACCGGTATTGATGCTGTTGTTGACGTAGTCCTCCTCATCTCCAACGATCTTCCCACTACTCAGCCATTGAAACTATCATAATACCATCCATCCCCATGGGATCATGGGCGTTCTGCGTACTTGAAGTCTTCGAGGGAGAGCAATAAGAAACCCCACTGGCATCAGTCCAAGGTCTCCAAAGGAAGGCGCCAACACCACTCTTCTCTAGCTCTACCAGACTCATCTCGAATCCCATCATCAGCACAAGATGGCCGAGGTCAAGGCTGATGAGAAGGATAGCTCATCTCGTGGCATGCGGGACGACAACTCGTTCCATGGATCGTCGGAAAAGAACAGCATGGAATCATTGCGCGCCCCTCCCAAGCAGGAGAGATATCACAAACTCGCTAGACGGCACAGTCGCGCCAGCCAAGTCTCTCATACCTCTCACAGCTCGAACCCTCTAGAGCCCCTTGAGCTCGCCATCTCCGGTGCATACAATACGCTTCAGGACGGGGACAACTATGGCCGAGAAGCCGCCATCTCGCGAGTAAGGACGGCAGCCAGCGTGGGAAGTACTGCTTCGCGGCCTCCCGACTTCGAGGTTTACTTTGAAGAGGACGACCCTGACAATCCGAGATACTGGCCACTGTGGTACCGAGCTTGGTGCCTCGTATGCATCTCCTTTACTACCTGGGTAGTGGTATTCTACAGCACCAGCTACACAGCCTCGATCCCCGGCTTGCAAGCCGAGTTCGGCGTCGCCAACACGGCAGTGACGACCTTGGGCGTCACAGCATATCTGCTCGGTCTAGCTGGAGGTAGTCTCTTCGCGGCCCCGTTCAGTGAGCTGTTTGGGCGTCGGCCCGTTTACATTGCAAGCATGGTTGTCTTCACCCTTCTTGTCATTCCTGCATGCCTCGCCACGTCTCTCGAGGAGATCATTGTCGTGCGGTTCTTTGGGTACGTGGCGTCTCGGCTACCCCGTGTCTTTTCCTGTTATCCCAGAGCTAATATTCCCCCACTAGTGCGCTATTCGGTGCCGTGATGATAACAAACTCGGCGGGATCTGTAGTGGACATATCAACCGAAGAAACACGAGCTCTGGTCATGTCGCTCTGGAGCATAGCCCCCATGAACGGCCCGACGACGGGTCCGGTCATAGGTGGCTTCATTTACCAGTACCTGGGTTGGCGCTGGGACAACTGGATTGTCCTCATCATGGCCGGCGTGGGCACCTTGCTCATGGTCACGGTCAAGGAAACGTATTCGCCAATCATCCTGCAGAAGAAAGCGGCAAAGCTCAGGAAGGAAACCGACGATGACCGGTGGTGGTCTCGCTACGATATGAAGAAATCGACTGCCGAACTTATGAAGATCAATCTGGTCAGGCCCTTTATCTTGGCCTTCACCGAGCCGATTCTTTGGTTCTTCAACCTGTGGATATCGCTAATTTATGGCGTGCTGTATATGTCGTTTGCTTCAGTACCTATTGTGTTTTCCCAATATCGAGGATGGGGTCCGGGTGTGAGCGGCCTCGCCTTCTTGGGAATTGGGACTGGCACGATGATGACCATCTGCTCCGAGCCTTTGCTGAGGAAGATAATCAACTCCCACCCCAAAGACCCCGAAACGGGCAAGGTCCCTCCGGAGGCAACGGCTAGGGTCATGATTCTCGGCGCCATTCTCACGCCCATCGGCCAGCTGGCGTTCTCGTGGACGTGCCTGCCCGTCACGATCCACTGGGCCATCCCCATCGCGTTCGGCATCCCCTTCGGCGCGGGCAACACCATCAGCTTCATCTACGGGTCCAACTACCTGGCGGGGGCGTACGGCGTGTACGCGGCCTCGGCGCTGGCGGGCAACGCGGTGACGCGCAGCCTGTTTGGCGGGACCCTGCCCTTGGCGGCGCCGGCCATGTATAAGGCGCTGACGCCACAGTGGGCGGGGACGCTAATGGGGCTGCTCGAGGTCGCCATGATCCCCATCCCCATCATCTTCTACAAGTACGGCGCGCGGATCCGGGCCAAGAGCCGGGTGATCAAGCGCATGCGGGAAGACCAGGAGCGCAACGAGAGGCGGGCGACCACGAGGGCGCGTCGGCAGGAGGAGAAGGAGAGAGACAGTCCAACGGCTGGCAAGGCAGTGTTTGATAAAGAAACCGGCGTTCGTCTGGATAGGGATGCGGAAAAGGAGGCCGGCAGGTTGCCGTGAGTCTGACACCGCGACGGCGAGGGATACGATAAAGGGGAAGAAGAGAAAGCACTGGAAGAATATCCACTAGAATGACTGATCCAAACCAGGGGGCAAACGACGAATGGGCAGATTAGCGTAGAGGTATTCTTTCCGAGGCTGATTGACCCGGGGCATGTGCATGTGCGACCGCATCAAAGTTGATTGCATCGCGCATGCATGGAAGATGCATGCCATGCAGCTCGTGTCTTTGCCTCCAGCGCCACCATATGCGCCAAGAGATAAATGGTACTGGAGCATCTACTCGCTTGAAGAAGGTATACTGGATGTTTAGATGCGTCAGTTGTTGTTCGCCTGACAAAATTGACACTACCTAGACACACATGCATTTAAAGAAAACGATGGTTTGCTACAGCTTGAGCATGGTTCTAGTTAGGAAGGCTTAAACTGAGCCTGAAGGATATAACATTAGGTAGCGAATAACAGCAAGTGTTCCCCCAAAGTGAACGGAACCCCGCATTCTTCAACACCTCCAAGCCGGCATCTTGCCCGCCGCGCTCGAAAGCAAACTCCACTCAACACTTACAGTTGCGGTTGTGCACATAGCCAGGAGACAGCAGTTTGGTCATCAGGCCTCCAATACGGGTTTCTACACACAAATTACCTGAAGTACTTACCTGCCAAACAACCGTCAATGGACAGCAGCAGCAGCAACAGCAGTCATACACCACCACCGCCCCCGCAGCCAACAAAGGGCAGCAAGCTCTGGTTCGCAGAGAAGTTGAGTCGCAAGCAGAAGGTGCTGACCTACGCCCTCGCCACGGTGGCCAGCGGACGTCTGCTCTGGATCGTCTCTTCGGCAGTCAGACAGCAGCGGCGGCACGTCTCCTCGACATCGGGCGTCGTCGGGGGTGGTGCCCTCAAGAAGCCACCGCCTTTGCCGGTCGCGCAGCTGGCGGTATGGGCCGTCTTCTGGCCAGCGGCCTATGTCGGGCTTCGGGCGGGCGAGAGGTGGGCGGACAGGGCGGTGCGGGAAAGTGGGATTGATAGGCCGGGTGAGTGAGTGAGTGAGGTGGGAGGTAGGCAGAGTGTGGGGAAGGACGATTCGATGTAATGAGCGGGAACTTGATGAGGACTTGGGGTGGATGTTTGCGATCGGATCGCGGGGATCGGTGAGATCGGGGGGAAGACTTCCACAGAAACACAATTTCCGGATCATTTGTTTGCTGGGTGGGCTGGTTTCGATCCCGCTACGCATCGCGCATTGGCAATCGATCAAAATGCCGTCTATCCCAATGGACAATGCAGGGCGCATACACTCGACACTACACACGAGTTCCGGCCTTCCGCGAGTTGGCACGGGCAACAGTGCATTCTCCAGAAATGCCGAAAGACCCCATCCATACGGCTAGCTAGCGATGGGGTCGGTCACACGGCCCATCTTTGGGGATCTCATCTGTTTATCCCTTACTCCGTACACGCGGCTCTTGCGAAGGACGATTCATTGTTGGATCGAAGCGAACAGGAAAACGGAATCAACTAGGTAGCTAGGCCACACTGCCAGCTCACCAACCACCTCGTAATCCAAATAAAGGCGCATTCCTTCATGCAGACTTGCCTCCTTCCCGCCTGCTCCGCCGCAAAAAAAAACAAAAAAAACGTACGTATCTACTGTGTCTGCTGGCAACTATACGAGCCGCTTTTGTTAGTGCTGTTATTTTTGGTGCTTTTCGACGGACGGCAGAAACGAAAGCTCGTAAAAGACTACACCTGTTCAACTTTCCCGCCTTGATATAGACAATGCTATGCAGTGTCAGGCATGCATACGCGTGGCTGCGTAACGTTGTACACGCGTTCTAGAATAGTGAAGCTCGTATTTTGAGATGCACAAGCCAAGGACTGTGACGTTACCGGACGGAGGAAGGCGGGCACCGTTCAACAAAATGAGGCTAAACTACACCCATATAAAAGGAGTGTTGTCGATCTGCTGGGGCACCGGTGAAGCTTAAAGGACATCATCCATCCACTCCTGTTTACTCCCAGCAACCAAGTGATATAGTACATCTTATACACAGAAATACAAAGAGCCATTTTTTCGCGTCTCCAAACCCAACCAACTCTACCGCCTTGAAACGAGACCTTTATAGTACTATATACTCGCCTCATCAACTTCTCATTTTCGTCATCATGCAGCTCACCATCTTCCTCACTTCTGTCGCTGCTTTCGCCGCTGGCACAAGCGCGGCGGCCGTCCCGCGTCAAGGCTCCGACAACCCTCGGCTCGGCCAGTTCAGAATCTTCTCTGATTTCGGGTGCTCGAACCTGAACCAGGGCTTCTACACGGTGGACAGGGGCCAGGCGGGTACATGCTCCCAGCTCAACAACGTCCCGGTCGAGTCGTTGAAGCTGGAGCGCCTGGAGCCGGCCGGCGACGGCTGCGAGCGTAAGTCCACTCTCCCCCAAACTAGCGGGAGAAGTTACCGTATATTCATGATGTTTTCGTTATTTAGTCCGCCTCTACTACTCCGAGGACTGCACCGCAGACGCCGTCACTGCCAGCGTGGGCGTTTGCAACGATGCTACGGAAACTAAGCCGTCCGGCGGCACCCCGACCTGGAACTCGTGGCAGATGGTCTGCCCTTCTTCGTCGGCATGAGGAAAAGGGGACTTTAAGGGCATGTAGTAGACTTTGCACAGCATTGGTATCGGCGCATGCATTTTGATGACTTGTTATGAACTAAATACAAGATAGACGAGATAAGACCAATATCTTTCAATGGCAGCGGAGGACTTTAACTGCGGCATGGTAGAGTGGTAAGCCGGAGTTAACCTAATGACATATTGCCAATCATGTCTTATATACATGTAATTATTTATTTCAATTGTGCCACTGCATCAGAAATCGTCCACATGGACGGAGTAGCGAATCTCTGCGCATGTAGGTTGGACTGATAGGGACGGCCATCGATGGTAATAGTAGGGGGTTGGATTGAGTTGCTGTTCAGCCAGGGTCTCCCCACAAGCCCCGCCACCCAGCTGAACTGTAGCACCCCAGCGCCTCCAGAGACGCGCTGAAACTTAATTTTTAGGCTCTCAGCATCGTCATTGTCGCATTCCTTCATATTTTCAAAATACACCACAAACAGCAAACCTCCACTACCTGACACTCGATCAGCGGGCTGTCAACAAACTGCGTACTCAGTAAACTGTTACACCCACATTATCTTCCGTTCAGCCATATCAAACACAAATGGAGAAGGACGGTACAAGATCACCGCCGCCGCGACGGTCGCGTCACGACGATTCGGACAACGAACGCAGCCGAGAACGAAGAACTTCCAGACGTGACGAGGGCACTCGCCCCTCAGAGAGACACAAATACAGAGAGACATCCGAAGACAGAGACAAGAGCAGGCGGCGACATCGACGATCGCGGTCGCCGAGATCACCGAAACCTCGCAGGCGCTCCCGATCCCGAGACGACGAACGCAGACACCGCAGCAGAAGAGACGGCGAAACCCGCGACAGCGAGGGAGGAAGGGGAAAAGAAGGAGCTCGGCGAAGGTCCAGGGATCGAGGTAGCCATGATTCGCGCCGAAGGAGGGACCACGATGATGAGAAGAGCAAGAGCGAAAAGCAGGTGGTGAGGCGGAGCGGTCCCTTACCTTCCCAATCTGACTCGTTCGCCGTGACGAATGGTGAAGAGCCACCGAAGCCCAAGGAGCAGCCTAATTTCGGCATCACTGGGACCTTGGCAGCCGCCTCCAACTCCATCGCACAAGCGGACGGTTCCACCATCGTTCTCAAGTACCACGAGCCGCCCGAGGCGCGAAAGCCCTCGCCCAAGGACGCATGGAAACTGTTCGTATTCAAGGGCGCCGACATCATTGACACGATCGAGCTGAGTCACCGGAGCTGCTGGCTCGTGGGTAGGGAACTGGCCGTGGTCGACATGATTGCCGAGCACCCGAGCATCAGCAAACAGCACGCCGTCATACAGTTCCGCTACCAGGAGAAGAGGAACGAGTATGGCGACAAGATCGGTAAAGTGAAGCCGTACCTGCTGGATCTCGAGAGCGCCAACGGGACCATGCTCAACTCGAAGAAGATCCCGGATAGCCGGTATTTAGAGCTGAAGGATAAGGATCTCGTCCAGTTTGGCCAAAGTACTAGAGAATACGTCCTGATGTTTGAGCGCAGATAGCAATATCCCCGGGCAATCATCACAGCCTCTACCCTGCCTTGGCAAAACCGTGCCGGTCAGTCAGGCCTCCATAGCCCTCAGTTGTACACTAGTATCTGGCCGTATAGAGTGGGTTCCTGCACGACCACAGGCATTCAAGTGAGGCTGGTCATCAACTTTGAGTCACTCCGGCGGGGAAATCACTTGTCCCGTCTCAATGGGATTGTGTTTGCTCACCCCCAGCTAGGGCCGTATCGATGTGTTCAAGTTTTACGAATGCAGATAGATGGGCTTGGAGAATGCGGGTAGTCAAGGCTTATCCTCTTCACGAGTTTGCATGACCAGGAGAATGATCGATATGGCATGTTCGTTATGAACAGCAGATTCCCTGGCCCCTGGCAATATCTGATTGCGATCACGGTCGGTTGCCGTCAATTTATATAGTAGCACAAGGCACAGCCGCTTGGATGTACAACGTGACCTGCAAGGCAAGACATATCCAGCACTGCTTCGACCCCCAATTTTTTATTTGCCCGTAGAAGCCCGTACCTCGCTCTTGTGACTACTTTCCAACTCAGGACGTGGATGATTGCATCACCGATGTTACCTGAGAGTGAACCTCGTGAGCCTCCTTCTTGTGGGGGTTGAGTTCAATAGCCCGACACTACGATGCGAGCAATCTTTAGGTAATCTGCATGGAAAAGTTTCATTGCCGAGTTCCCTTACTGTTGGCACCGCCATGGCCCAATCCGATTTCACGACGATACGTAAATGAATACGTTTGGCCCTCTCTGTACAACAGGCAGGCATCTTGTTGCCCCGCCATTTGCCCCGGTGTAGAAATAGTGCACAGCCCTCGAATGATTCACTTACTCGGACGTAGAATGACTATTGAATGGTTGCGCGTCGATCCTCTTTGTCTCAACCATTTGTCGCCATGCTCGCTACCTGACTGGGCATACATGAAATATCTCCCAATGCTGAAGAAGTATGCGAGACAGGAAATGGGAACGAGGCGTGATTGATCACCCGGTATGTACGCGGGAAAGCATGTACAAGTAAGCAAGCAGCGCAGCAAATCTGATTGAATGCCGAACCGGCTTATGCGCGTATCCAGACATGGTTCTCAAGATAAGCTTCAGTGCTAGCGGCTGTCGTGGAACTGCTATTGCAGCGTCGCAGTGCAGAAAGAACGCGGGCAGGCAGGCAGGCAGGCAGGCAGGCAGGCAGGCAGTCGCTGCTGCCAAATGAAGTTCCCTTGTGTGGCGTCTGCGTTGCAGCTAAGAATTCGGCTGCCTCGTGGGAGACAGAAGCTTAAAAGTTGCCATCGATGTTTGAAATCGCTTCACACAGATCCAGTACTGTATGGAAATCCAGATCTGGGCAGGGTGGGTGTGTGAGTGAGTGAGTGCCGGCCGTGTTCCTGAGTTAGGGACAGGTAAGTCGTCATCGTTCGCATTTGGATGCCTTGGCCCTCCCTGCCCCCCCTCCAAGTCCAGTAAACATGAGGGCAGCGGGCAGGGGGGGTACCCTGGAGAAAGAGGACCCTGGCCTCCCGCTGGAAGAGGGTGTGCAGATGGCGGGACAAGATGCTGCGTAGGCGGCCAACTAACGCCCGTTATCGCCTAGCCCTACTGGAAATAAGGGGGGTGCCGGAGGCTCAGCTGGTCCAACAACCATCACGCACCCTGCCAGTCTTGACTTGGAACACCGGTCCCCAAGGGAATGTGACAGCCTGGGACCCGTGACGCAGGCGTCTATAACCAGTCCCCAACATCGTCGTCTATTCTGCTCTTGTTTTTAACTTGTTCCTTTTGTGTCGTGCAGAACTATTTGAACCCGCCCAACCACTTCGACAGCGCTAGCCACAATCTCTAAAGCACACAGGACTCCGCTACTTGAATCATCAGACCCTCGAAGACCTTGGATGTATGTAGTAACGTTTCGTGTCTGGAATCCTCGCGGTCCTACCCACCGAGTTGGCTGCTGCTATTCACAGATGGCGTAGGATTGACTCTTACGTAGGGCATGCACCCCATGTCTCGCTAACAGCGCCTCTCTCTCTCTACCTCTCCATCTCTACTTCTACTGTGCCTCGAATTGCCGATGCGCGATTCTGTCATACCGAACTTCGACTTTCATTATATAAGTGGGCGGGCGTAGAGTTACTGCCTAGTTTGGACCTTTTGGTCGGCTTCAATCACACCCAGTCAGTCAGTCCCCAGCCGGACACAGCAGTGAGAACAACAACAACAAGCCTACTACGCCTTGGCCTTGGCCAATGTAAGTATGGTAAGTGATGCATTTCCTGTTATCCCTCGCATCTCCTTGCGCAGCGCATCCCATGTATAGGCTGTTTGGCGCATTCCATTGTTTCTTCAGGCGCACGTGTTGATTTAAGCTCGTCCGAACTATGAATGTTTGCGATGGCTTGGTTCGGTCTCAGACCCCGTCTCTATTGGCGTAGTGGCTGAACCTTTGGTCGTCGAGGAGGGAACCGGACGAGGCTATACCTCCTATCAGTGGCTAACAAATTATCTCTTGACTCCTAGGCCTCGATCAATAAACAGATATCTCGCTTCGAGACGACAGCTGTATACACACACCCGGATGCGAAGGTCGATGTGGTTCTGGTCCATGGACTCAACGGGGACCCCCAAAGAACATGGACCGCAAAGAACGACGTCTTCTGGCCAACGGATCTCCTCCCACATTCGCTTAGGAGTACCCGCGCAAACATCCTCGTGTATGGCTATAATGCAGACGTCTACTCGAAGAAGCATGGCGTCAACCCGTCAGACAACTTCATATTCATGCACGCGCAAACCCTGGTGACGAGCCTGACGCATTATCGGAAAGACGAACAGTCGTCGAGCAATCCCATCATATGGGTATGCCACAGCCTGGGCGGTATACTTGTCAAAAGAGCTCTGCTATATTCAAACGACCTGAGGGCATCTCAGCATGAAGACTACCGCCAAATATTCGTCTCCACGTTCGGTATTATCTTTTTGGGCACTCCCCACGTGGGCTCGGACATGGGGTCGTGGGCAGTCATGCTTCAAGGCATGTCGGATGCTGTAGTACCCAAGGCGTTCTGGCATTCGGAATCTGTACTGCTCAAGACTCTCAAAAGAGACAACGAAACGTTACAAAACATCAACAACCACTTTCTGGACGTCTACCAGCGATTTAAGATCCTCATGGCTCATGAGAACCACAAGACCGACTTGAAGGGCACCAAGATGCTCGTGGTGGATGCTCAGTCGGCCAGTCCGCAGCTTCCCGGCGTTACCTACTTCGCCATCGAAGCAACGCACTCTGGCATGTGCAAATTTGAAAGCCGTAATTCGCCAGGCTACCGGACGGTAGCCATCACCATTAAAGAATGGGCCGAAGAAGCACCGGATGTGGTTTCGACGAGGTGGCGGGTCGAGGAGGAAGAAAAGTTCGCACGGGCGCAACATGAAGTAACAGAGAGGATGCAGCCTTGGGTAAGCAACGGAACATATGCGATCTTTGGGGCCCGATATTAACGCTACGCAGCTGAAATCGCAACGAGTCGCTCAACAGTCAGGTCAAGGTTCAAGTACGTTCTCTGTAGAACCCCCCATTTCAACTCTACCTAGTCCCGGTCGTTCCCATCGGGGTTTGCGTCAAAGCAGATCAGGTCATGTCCTTTTGCCTTATGAGATTGAGGAGTTCGTTGATAGCGACGGCGAGTTCGTTGAGCGCTAATGTTTGTGGGATATTTGGCTGATTCCTTGTTTTCGTAGCACAAGATCTTGATAATCTTAATAAGTCCCTATCAGAACTCAAGTCTCCTTCAATGCTTGATGCCGTCCATAGGCCCAGCCTTCCAGCCCCAGAGGAACCCGCGCAAGGATCCTCGCCAGAACCCGAGCCAGGACTCGAGCCCCCATCCCAAGAGTCCACTTCAGACACGGCTCCCTCATCGGATCCTCTATTTGTGAAACCATCCTCATTCAAACCCAATACACTATTCAAGGGCCGGGAAAGAGAGATGAAAAAGCTACACAAGATGTTGATGGATAAGGAGAGGCGGTCAAGAGGAACCTCTTCAGTACTTATTCAGTCCATGCCAGGTGGAGGCAAGTCTCACCTGGCTCGTCAATACGTCTTCGAGCATAAAGACGAATACCCTGGCGGGGTGTTTTGGATCAGATGCAAGTCATTACAAGAGCTGGAGTACGGCTATTGGGATATTGCCAGGTCGGTGGCATCACAACGAATCAAGCACTTGGACGAAGTGGCGGATACCAAGAAAATGGTCCGGCTTGTGCACAGCTGGCTCAGCAGCAACGAAGATTGGCTTCTCGTTCTGGATGGTGTTCACTTCGACTACGAAAATCTGGAAGACTTTATCCCCTTCACCAAAAGAACGAGCATAATATACACATCTACCGAGAAGACGACACCGGAAGATTATCAGTTCGACAATCCGCAGGTGATAGCTCTTGAGTCGCTCTCGGCGCGAGAAGCCCAGGAACTGCTTTTGGAAGAGATGGGGAAAAGCAAGCCTTGGAATTCTGATGATCTAAGTCGGGCCCAGGAGCTAGTCCAGCTTATGGAACGACTGCCGCTCATGATTCATGTGGCTGCTTTGCACTTGAAGGCTACGAGAGAACCTTTGTCCAAGTATCTCCGATCTTATCGAAGTCGACCCAAGGCTGGCAATTTGCCGGCTTACCGTGCAGTCAAAGAACAGCTCCAGCACCGTGGCAACGTAGCTGCGCTCAACTTGATGTCGCTTCTTGCCTTTTTCGGCCAGCACGTCCCGGTGGAGATGCTCGTCCTAGGTGAGCAATATGAACCCTGTGAAGGCGCTGGGATCTCGCTAATAAGTGATCAGGTATTCGTGCGTTGGACAAGAGAACCCCGATGAAAACGTATGACCCGCAGACGCGGAGGTCTTCGTTAAACAGTACGCTCAAGGTTCTGATTGCCTTCGCCCTCATCGAACGTAACGAGAACGACCAAGTTTCCTCCAACAGTGGGAAAAGCTCTCGTAGCGTCGACATGAACCAGGACAGCCTAGACATCCTGAGGATTCATAGCATCGTTCAGGCATTCTTCATCGACACCCTGGCCGACGAGAAACAAGCGGCTTTCTGGCTAGAACGTGCCGTACGTGTCTTCTGCCACGCTTTTGATGAAAGCGACCGCCGAGTCAGAGAGGATTCCACGGCCGGCTTGCCAGAGGACTACCGGAGGTTCCTCATACACGGGAAGAAGTTAGCATCTTGCATAGAACGGTTTGAGCGGAAGTATCCCGAACTCGCCGTGCCTTGGGAAGAGCTGGACATGCGCCTAGAAGGCATTCAGGCCAGGATTGACCATCTTTCCAAGAGAAAGCGATCAAACGATGAGGAAGGCTCAGGCGAAGCACCCCTTGTGTCTGTATTTGAGCGCACCAGCAGTAGCTCAGAAGCAGACTCGGTCTCAACTCCTGCTAGCAACCCGAGCATAGTCGAATGGAATCTATGGGACGACAACACCACCCCCTTAGAGTCGCCATCTGTGTACAGCCCTGGCGACTATAACCCATACCATTGGCATGTCACTTGGCCCTACGGTATGCCAGAAGTGGACGACGACAGCGTGTCGCGGACGGTCACACCCGAGGAGGCCCCTACCGAGATATTCGAGTCCATCTCAGTTCCTGAGGCATACGAGCCTGTTAGTATAGCGCCTGCATCAAGCCATCGTACGGTGAAGCGCCACGTGGAACGACGGTATCGAGATCACGCGGGATCATGGAGGGCGTCCCCGCAGATTCTGAGTGACCCGCGAGTCAGCCTTAGCAGGGAGACCGTAAAGGGATTCATCAGCCACACGAACACGCATGGCCACAAGGACACCAGCATCCTACCTTCTAACAGCAGCAGAGTCACAGCCAACAGTGATGCCGAGTCAACTCTCAACAAAATATCCAAAATCAACCCGCCACCGCCGCGCGAGGATGGCAGCCCTATTGTCGACATGACCAGATCCCCGCTCAACGACGCGCCGCCGGTACGACCCAAGCTCATCGCAGGCCGTCCATCTTACACCGGGAACCCTTTCGCTGAGCCGTCGTCGCCCGAAGAGGAAATCCCGATCCCCACTTTCTCCCACGTGGTTGGATCATATCCCGCTCCATCTTCTAGTTATACTGCTCATACTATCAAACGTCTGAAGGAGAATGACCGGCCCGTCTCCAACGAGGGTCTTAGCCCCGTCAGGGTTTCGAGCCCACTGGCGGCAGAACCGCTCACCTCGGACATGCAACTGGGTAATGAGTCGCCCATTCTTCAGCGTACCTCTCCCAAGCTCCCATCCCCGCCGTTAGTAGGCCGGGCGAGCAGGCCTCCATCTGACCCACCAAGTCGAACGGCCCACTCGAGTCCAGCTCAGTATACTGGACCTTTCCGACCACCCCCTATTCCTGTCGAAGTGAACACATCTAGTGCTCTGCGTACCTCACCGGTTAGTTCTTCCAACAGTGTACGGCGGTTGGATTTGTATAGCCGGCCGGAGCCGAGTTTTGCCGACATCAGCGAGGAATCGGAGCAGCACCTCTCACACTCGGTGTCTTCGATCCGGTCTCAAGCGACTCAAGTGCCGTACCCTCATACCGTCCCGGTGCACCCCACGGGCTATCCGCCAATAGCAGTACACCCTGCGCCGTGGGCCGCTTCCGTAGATCAACACCCGCAGGGCTACTCCAGCCAGCCTATGAGTCGTGACCACAGTCACCAGAGCTCCAGCAGTACCCACTCATTGCCGCTTCCCCACTCTCCCTCGGCGCAGTACCGTTCCAGTAGCCCGCTCGCCCGGAGCCCCTCGCAGAGCCCCCAGATCATGCAGCGGCCGCGTTCGCGTCGACCCAGCGTCGTGGAGACGGAGCCCAGCCCGCAATTGGGAGGCTTCGAGCTCGAAACACCTCCGACGAGCTACAGTCTCTACAACGAATCAATCAGAGGGAGGCGACGTGCGGAGAGCGCGGCCGATGCTGGCGGCATTAGCAGCGCGAGTGGTACGGTTTCTGCTGGCCCCATCATGGGAGGTGACGGAGGCGTCTACCCTGGCGCCATAAGCAATGGAAGGGGTGAGACCAAACAAGCCAAGTTCTGGAGCCGACTGGGACGGCGAGGCAAGAGTCTGGGATCTCAGCACCGCCGGACCGAGAGTGCAGGAGGGCGGCTCAGGAGGAGCCCCAGGGTAAGCCCTGATCTGAGAGGCGCCAGTGGTGCCTTTGAGGGGATGGCCAGGCATAGTATCGAGTGCGGTGAGGCTATGAGCCGGACAGGGTCAGCCGGGTCAGGGGGGATCCGACTGGCCGATGGGTCGATAGTCGAGTTTGGGTCGAGTTCGCCCGGCCCTGCCAACGGCGCTGGTGCCACTCCGACAGGGGCTCCAGGGCCAGGGCCAAGGCCAAGTCGGACGAGTCGTAGTAAGCGGCAGGGAGGGAAAGGCAGCGGTGGGGGGAGTGTTGGGCTGGGTATCTTGGGGTAGAGACTAGCTGATTGTGTTGCGCATCGCGAGGAGAGTAGTAAATAGTATTCGCATTTGTTCGCATTTTCCTGGTTCGAAAAACGTTGTTTTACCTAGATAGATTGGGAGCATAACTTAGATTAGACCATCCATGTAGTATAGCAATTTTTTATTTGCCAACTTTTCACAATGAAATTCGACACGGCCCTTTTAGCCTTCGAAAGGCCAGGGTATGAGGTGTAAAGAAGACCTGGCCAAGTAGATTGTGAAGCCGCGGTTTGACCAGAGTGATGGCTTCGTCTGCTCACTCCCATCACCGGCCTGGGAACAACTCCCTTTTTTCCGTTCCTTTTCTTTTTCAGAGCCCCTGTTTCAGTTGACGGGTGGGTAGAGAAGTTTCCCTTTCCAGTCTCAAGCTTCAAGAGAATTCGTATCTAGGTCATCTTACTCAGCTCACAACTTCGAGATGGGATCAGAAATCATTGAGTTCAGAGGTTTCAATATAATACTCAAATTTAGCCATCACATTAAATGCCCCATGGAATAGTATTAGTCCTACTGGAACAGGGCGATTGTGATATACGAATACTCCTGAATCAAGGCTTAAGCAAACTAATAGAAGATTTAGTGACATAAAACTAGAGCAGTGTGTTACAATGGGTATGTAGTAACCCAGTAGAGCTGCAAAAGGTGCAATAGAAATTGCTTATAAAAAGGAGGGTAGTATTACACTGGAAATATGGCTCGAAGGTCGTGTGATGTTGCCCCTGACTCTAAATGCAAGTGCAAGCACAACCATAGTGAGGGAATATACACTGCTTTGTTTCCCATGCCAAAGTGATACCTATAGAAGTACATATTTGCTAGATACGGCCGTATCGCTATGGATACTAAAAGCAGTGGAAATAAAGAGGCTTCGACATTGCATGGGAACGTTGTATACAGCAAGTAAGCCACACAGTACTATGATCATACTATGCTCACACTGGCCGGCAATTACGCGGGAATGGTATTACACGTGTCTTGTTTGTTACCACGGGGTACCCCCTTTCTACAGTCAACCACCCTTCTTTGGACCTTCTGCATATGAGTAATGTTTTATTGAGGCTGAACGAAGCTGGGAACAGGGGTTGTCACTTCTCAGTCGAGCATTCGCTCTGCTCCCTGGCCTCCGCCAAAGACTAACAATTCACAGTCGACTCTTCAACTAAAATTATTGACCATGGAATTTGCTTGTGTTGCTGGCAACTCGAAACTCAGTTCTCCCAAGAAGAAGTACATACCCCAGAAAGTACCATAGGAAGACTGTGACCTACATGACCATCTTCGCCATGAAGACCATATGTGTGGACCCATCAACGGATATTGCCCATATGGTGTGGGTGAGACATGATCTCCTCTTCTTTTTCATATCGGATATCCGTTTCGGCATCCATGGCCCCTCACCGCACACCTGAATGGAGGCATTTTCCTTTCTCTCCCGGCCGCTTATAGAGTACGCAGCCCTTTGCAATAGCGGGAGAGGAATCGCAGCCCGCTATGATGAGCTATCCCCTGTGGCAAGCGCACCAGTAGCACGAGTAGCCTATTTATATCATGGATGCCATGGCGAAATGACGGGATTCCCCATGCCTGTTCCGCTGTCAAAGATGGCCGAAGTAGGCTCCAACGCTGTTCCTGTTAGTCCAGCGCAATCGTGACATAGCCGACATGATAGCCGGGTCTGGACCGGGGGTGTCAAGCGTCGCGGCACCTTGGCGCGGAGTAGTCACCCGAGAATGCTGAAAGTGCATGTTCTACCCGCGTGGTAACTTTCGTGGCGGTCAGCTCTACCCCAGGCTGTGCCCGAACCTGGTTGGCATGTAAATTGCACGACATGGGATGGAAATCGACTAGGAAGTCGGCCCAGTCCCATGGTTGGATGCGCTCATGATTTGATGCGCAGAGGGAACGATGAGAGAAAACGGCCATGGTCGAAACCGGGTAACGGCCGTGTCGATCAAGCTTGGCCGGCGCAGCTGATTCGTGGATTTATGTGCGCCTGCAGAATCTCAGTCAGGGTAGCATCGCCCGACCCGTCGTTCGAGTTATATAGCACGTTTCCCCGCATAGCTCTCAGTTCGTTTAGGTATAGGTAGACTACCGGACCCTGAAAGGGCTCGCGACATGATGTGTTCGCCGGCGCGCGGCAAGAGGAGTAGGGCCGAAAGACTAGGAGCTATACTACAGTAAGCCCAGACTTGGCCATGGCCCCCTCGGAAGTGTCTCAATTGAGAGCGGAGGTCGTTCATATGCCGTGCCAGTGAATTGGAGCTAAAATAGGAAACGCCAGGAATCGGGGCCGACAGCTGCGGATCCCTCTCACCCCTGAGCTGGTATAAGCCCCCCCGCCAGTCTGGGGTCTGATTGGCCATGTCTCCCAAATCAGTCGGCGGGCTGCTTGAGCCTGACGCCACATGCTCCTGACAAAACAACTATAGCACTTGGCAGCATCGTCATAGAAGGACTCGAATCATCTATATATGTAGACCTCGACGGCCGGCGGTAGGCCTGGAGAGATCATGTTGAGTACCTGCAGCAGCTGTTGAATTCGAAGCATCACCCTCACTTGAAGTCCCCTCCTCTTCTCTCCTCTCCACCGAGCCACGCTTCAGAGCCCTTCTCAAGATGAAGTGCACCCTTGTCGTCCTCGGCGCCCTGGCGTCCATGGGCGTGGCCCAGCAGGCCTCGCTCTGCGACCAGTACGGCTACCACGCCTCGAGCGGCTACTACTTCAACAACAACATGTGGGGCAAGAACTCGGGCTCGGGCAGCGGCTGCACCTACGTCGACTACGCGAATAGCAACAGCGTAGGCTTCCACGTGAACTGGCAGTGGGCGGGCGGCGACAACAACGTCAAGGCCTACCCGTACGCCGGCCGCACCCTCGACAGCAAGCGCACCGTCGCCTCCATCGGCTCCATCCAGTCCTCGGCCTCGTGGCAGTACAGCGGCAACAACCTGCGCGCCAACGTCGCCTACGACCTCTTCACCGCCGCCGACCCCAACCACGACACCAGCAGCGGCGACTACGAGCTCATGATCTGGCTCGGCCGCCTCGGCGGCGTTCAGCCCATCGGCAGCAACGTCGGCACCGTCAACGTCGCCGGCAAGACCTGGGAGCTCTGGGACGGCTACAACGGCGCCATGCACGTCTACAGCTTCGTCGCCCCCAGCCAGTCCAACTCCTTCAACGCCAACATCAAGGACTTCTTCAACTACCTCTCCAGCAACAAGGGCTTCCCGGCCAACAACCAGTATCTCATTAGTAAGTCGTCTCGCGGTCCTCAATTCATAATCGCGCCATTCGCTGACTCCCTGAAAGCTGCTCAATTCGGAACTGAGCCCTTCACCGGTGGCCCAGCGACGTTCACTGTCTCCAGCTTCTCCCTGAATGCCAACTAGGTCCCCAATCAAAGGGGGATTGTCAGGCTGGTCCTCAGCTGAGACGGTTTCATTTTGAGGATCTGCAAAGATGAAAAGCGAACAAACAATGTGAAAAGTTTATATCCATAGGTGTTTTGTACATAATTATAATCTTCGAGTACCTAGCCAGTCTTTTGCAATCAATAAGCACAAGCTTCTTGTTCATCATACCATACCCCTTCCAAGAGTAGGCACTGAAGAAAAACCTATCAGCTTGTGTGCATACTCGACATAAGTCGGAGCCGTACCAGCAGGTGCTCGCTTGCGCGTTACGACGGGGGACGCAACACTGATTGATACGTTAGCCGAAGACTTCGCCATTGAAGGTTGATAAGTTTGGGAAGAGCAGTTGTAATTATCAGAGATAGAACAATTTGGTGTAAAAGAATCATGCTCGTTGTACGAGTCATTAACAGCCTCGAAAGGATCATCATATTACTTGGGGAAACAGGGAGCTCGGTTAACACTTACTGGATGGCAAAGGACTTGCGGATAACCAGGAATGAATGGTACATCACGGCCGTCACGGGATAGAAAGCGCAAGCCCATATTCGTCCCTTGTGCGACGCAAATAAATCCGATTGCTTTATGTACAGTTCTACAAGTCTTGTTTGGTTGGTTTCTGCATCTAGTCCGAACCATCCACGGTGGCCTTGACAGGGTCGATCTCGACGCCGTACTTGGCCTTTATCCGCTCTCGTCGTCTCTCTTCGTATCCCGGGGGCTCAATACCTGGATCAGTTGTTAGTATGCGACGGGGGCGCGCGAACCAAGACATATTTGTTAAGCCATCATCTTACCTCGGCCCTCGCCCACTTCCGCAATGGTCTCGACCAACGGTCGCCTTCGGTTCTTGCGCAGGTACTCTTTTCTCTCGTACTCGTCGATGACATCGGGTCTCTCGTGCTTGACCTTGCCTGCCAGGCTACCACCGGTGAAACTGAAGGCCGACAGGACGATGGAAACGCCCGCACCCCAACCGAAGATTTGCGGCATGCGACCAGCTGTTTTCACGGTCAGGTTTCCGGTCCAAGCCCAATTGAGTTGCAAGATCTGTACATACACTTGAGGCCGAGCACACCTCCTCCAAGGAAAGCTCCGATTGTGGTGTTCCAGGTGTCGTCCTTCTCTCTGAGGTTGGCCGAGGCGTCCTTGGCGAACATGTAGAGGGCGGGAGCGGCGGCTGCGTGGGGTCAATTAGCTCCATTCAAGGGACGAAGGTATTCGAGTTGGCCGTACTCATGACAGCGACAGTGCCGCCGGTGCGCGTGACAACACCCCAAGCACCAACGTTCGTCTTGGCGAGGGAGTTCTGGATGGCGGAGGTGAATAAACCAGCGGCGCCTCCGACCAGGCCGCCAGAGACTGACGACTTGACAGCATTCTTCGCGTGGAAGGGCTCCTGCGGGCGCAGAATGGTGATGGGATGGGGGTTCGCCATCTTGGGGCGGTTGTGATGTGCCAACACAAGCGCTTCGTGGGGTTTGGCGGACGTTGGGGGAGACTCGGGTATCGAAAATGCGCAACGCAAGCAATCAATTGAAGCGGCAGCTACCACGGGCAGGCTGCGTTCAATTGGGAAGCTTTGACGTTGGAAGCAAGAGAAGCTCGGACTCTTGGGCCTGGAGCAGTTCAGCCGAGGATTATGCGGGCTGGAGGGAATGTTGTACTCCGTACATAGGCTGTCAGCCACATTCGTGGCGTAACGGAAACCTTCGACCATACGCCAACGTCACCTCTTTTCGAATCCACAGGGATTGCCCGCCCTGCCGCCCGCACCAGACCCAGCTCCCCCAAGTTGTAGCTCCGAGGGCAGATACCGGTAGACCAGACAGACATCGCAGACAGACAGACAGTCAGACCCCAGCGACCTGCTTAATGACGCGACTACATCTCTGCCATCTTGCATCTGTCGGACTCCCTGGGCAGCGCCTAGTTTGCATTCTCCATTTGTTCTTGTCTTGGTCCGTACCGTGCTCCGTGTGTTCTTAGACTGGCAGTCATCGTTTCCTTCTCTGCCCCTGCGCCTCATGCATAACGCTTACATGATACCCTATCCACTACTCTTCGCCCGCCACACGTATATATCGTCGACTTCTTACGCATACTCGAGATCTCTCAGGCTCGCTCAGTCTTGTTGATCTATAACTGATTGCTGAGAAACCATACTTCAAAGGTGTGACTGTCCTCTTTGTTTCTATCTCATTTCATATTGAACTTTGTTTCCATGCGTGTTGAACTGCAAGCTGCGGCAGCCTTCCCTTCACTAAATATGCCCGTGGCCCCCTTCAAATGGTTTACAAGTGAACCGCCATGCCTCTCTCTCTCTCGTGGCGCTTTTTTCTCCCTTGGCACTTGCACTTTGTTGTCGACCCTTTCACAGTGTGTCGCATGCACAGCTCTCTTGCAATCTGGGAATAATCAGGAGGCCGAAGCACCACTTGATGGAATACTGAGCAGCTGTCTTATACTGGGAGAGGCTTCATAAGTATGGGTGTGCCGAGCCAGGATGCTTCAAGCCGTGCTGTCATGCCGTATGTGCTAGTATAATGGGTCGAGCTCATTATATGCGAGGTACCTCAGGGGTTCCATGGGCTCAGGAGATAACCATGGGATAATCATGCACACTAGCCAGACTGGATATTCTCGCTTCAGTACCCCTTATACAAGAGCATCCCTTTGGTAACAGCAGCTCAATGTTGGTATTTGCCGTTTTCCCCCACGTTTACCTTGACTGCCAGGTTCACGGCTTTGGGGTATGTCGTCGCCGAGTGTGCGATCCTCTACTCATTCGAACATGGCCATGCAAAACATCTCTATACCTCAATGCATCATCACCTGTCGTCTTTAACGAACAAACGGGCCGAGACTGACACATCCTGCCTTTTCCCCAGAAGAACCGTTCATCTAAGTGGTGGCCAGATTAAGTGTGTCGACGGAGCGGAGCAGTGCCGAGGGGTTCCTTTTTGTCAGAGCCTCAACCTTGACGTCGCCCCCCGGAAACAACCCCTCGATAATTTAGGCCTCAATATTTCGCTTCCGGCCCTGTAGCAGTGCTATTGTCAGGCTTCTTCTCACCACCACAACCATTTCATTCTAAATTCTCCATCCTTCCGTTCAATATCCCCCCCCCCCCAAGAAGCCGGAAACGTTTTCTTCTTCCCTCGGGGCAGTCCTGAACAGTACCTTTCAGCCGCACAGCCGCACTCCCTGCTGCTCCGTATTGGATTAACAACGAGGTCTGTTGGCAAGCACCAACCTTTGAGCCCAGGGAAGGTCAGTATTTTTCCCCTTCTCACTTTCATATGTACAAGAAAGTACTTGGAACAGGAAGGGTCCCGTACATCTTCCATCCACCACATTTCGGGGCCGTACCGTACTGCCCGGAGTTCCGGTCCCTTTCCATCGGTGGCTTTCCAAATTTGTTTCCTCATCAACGTTTCCCGTTTTCTTCTTGCCCTCTGTCAACTTGAGTGCTTGGCATTGACCGAACCCAAAGACCATTTTTCGGCCCTCATCCCACCCCAACCAGCGCAACTTGCTGATGCTGCCCTTTTAGATCAAAACTGAGAGCGTTTGACCAGAATATACCAGCCATGGCGGATCTTGATGGCCCCCAAGGCAAGGAGAATACAGTTGTGGTCAGGGACAACGCCCTTGCATTGCTGAATGAGAAGCGCGAAGCACATGTGCGAGGTAAGTTGACGGGTCTCGCCTCATCAACTCGATGTAGTACTGACAACCGCTGGTCGAAGCCTATACGTCGCCCCGCCTGTTACGCGACCTTACAGCTGGATCATTGCTCGTCGGCTGCAACGGCGTTGGTGATGACGTCCATGAGCTCTTCCTTGTTTCCGAGCAATGCGGAGATGTCGCCTCATCCTTGGATATTTCCATCACCTCTTGTGTGTGTGCCAACTGTCGAAAGCACTTCCATGTCACGTACAGAAACGAGCGGTCAAGTGAGGCGGACTTCGCCAGTCTTCACAAAGATGGAATCCACGTCTTCGTCCTCCATCAGCGCAAAGATCGCAATGACTTGAGACAGGAGAACCAGCACAAACACGCATTCGCAGTTGGCGAAATCAAATTCGTCTGCGTGGTTGATGGGTGCTACTGTAGCGTCGACGTTGTTGCGCTGAATCCCGTGCTGTCCAATTTGGACATTGATAACTTCCAAGACCAAAATCGAGCCAGGCGGAATCTTGCAGCGGCACGGCGGGAAGACCCAGAGAGGTTCCACGACACCGCGAATGGATTCGGCGACAACGCCATAGACATTTTCCTCAAATACGTGCGAGATGGCCTGCAGACATCGGAGGGGCAGAGGCGCATTCGAAAACGCAACAAGAAGTTCATGGCCTGCTTTGGCAGTGACTTTGACCCGTTGTTCCGAAGTCTTGGATTCAAAGAAACCAGTGAGAAGAATGAGGTGACTGGGGAATTTGAGGAGTCCTGGCTCTTTCCGGGGATGGATAGGACAACAACCTTGACTTGCTTCGATACGCTGCGTGCCAAGTGGGAGGACTCGGCTGCTGAACTGAGAGCTCTCCTCCAGCGTCGAAATATACCACTCGAGGGCCCGCCATTGCAGCAAGCTTGGAAAAGCCTCGCAGCAAGAATCCGAACCGATTATGAGCACGTCCAGATACCGATAGGTCACCGTAAGGAAGACGACAAGGACTTCGACCTACTTGGCTGCTGGACAGACTACACAGCCAC
The DNA here is from genome assembly GCF_038362585.1 of Apiospora marii. Lineage (NCBI taxonomy): Eukaryota > Fungi > Ascomycota > Sordariomycetes > Amphisphaeriales > Apiosporaceae > Apiospora > Apiospora marii. The sequence continues at coordinate 1,700,790 of NW_027117375.1, read as the reverse complement.
GTTATTCGTGGGGGTCGCCATCCTCCTAGGCGACAAGTGCCCGTCTCGCGCGGACGAGTTCTGGACAGCAGCCAAATCCATCATCGCCAATCGGTCGTGGGACGGCACATGCTTCTTCTCTCTCACGCAGCTAGTTGAGAAAGAATCATTGCACCAGGCGGCCCTGGATTCCACAAAGTCGCACGAAATGGGTCCAAAGGACGCCGCCGAGCTACTCGGTGTCGAGCTGAACTATCCGGCCGAGTTGATTCAGGGCTTCGTCAACAACCTGGTAAGTCAGCCCGGGTGATTCCACGAACCTACCCCACCACAGCCCGGATGGACTAAACGGAAGGAAGTTGTGCAAACGGCCAAGCTTGGGCAACGTTGGCACCTCACCCCTCAGACACCATGAGTATTTGCTGCCTATCCAGTTGGACACATCACTGACGTTCTCAGGCTGCGGCACTAGCGAAGGACCCAGCAAAGACCGAAAAGGCTGCAAAGGCCATCGAAGCTCTCCAGATCCTTGCCAACTACAAACGCGGCAACGGCGATTCTGCAGGCGAGCAAGAAGCCCGGGAGCTAGAGTCGCTGGCTGGCGTCTTTCAAAGCTACACAAGTGCTGAAGCACAGCAGTGGTACGGCATGCCTGGCCTGGAAGCAACGCAGCCAGCCGATCAGGGTGCGAGCTACAAGAACACCCCGCCAGGTCTTCACAACATTGGCAACACTTGTTACTTGAACAGTTTGCTACAATACCTGTACAATGTGAAGCCTATCCGCGATGTGGTTCTCCACCACGATCAGGATAGACTTGAGCTCACCCCCGAATCTGTTGGCGCACGTCGGATTGGAGGTACGGGGGAGTCCTTTAGCCTCGACGAAGCCATCGTCGCGCGACAGTGTGAGTTTCTTGTCAATAATCGGGTAGATGTTCGTTACTAATCGATGCGAACAGTCATGGAAAGTCTTGCGCAGCTTTTTGTTGATCTCCAGACAACGAAAGAAGTATCGGCACAACCTTCCCAAAAGCTGGCCAATACTGCACTCAAATCGGCAAATGCTCTCCTCGCCCCCAAGCAACAGACGGAGCCCCCTCCTCTGCCGGCCCGCCCCTCGCCAGCAGCACCGACCGAGACTCAGCAGGATGTCGATATGATCAATGTCACAGTTGAGCCACTGGTTGATACCAACGATGTCCCCAGCTCGATGAGTTCTCAGACCCTCGTCAATGATAGCGAGGCTACATCTATGGGCTCCTATGTGGAGATCAACGTGCCTAGCGAGGCAGATGACAAGGCGAGGAAGGCAGCCTCTGGAGGCGAAGAGTCTCCCAAAGTGTCTCATGTTGAGATAAAGCCGGATGACCTGAATTCGATTGAAGAGACCTCATATGAGGAAAAGTACCAAATCATATCGGAGCGCTTGGAACAGTCGGATAGAAAGGGCACAAACCAGAACGACGTTGGTGAAATTGTCGGCAACGTTCTGGAACACCTGATGCGCTCGATTCAGTCGGACGGCCCGGTTCCGGGGCGGCCTGACCTGCAATCAGACAAGATCACCAGGACTTTCTTCCCCATGTTCGTCAACTATTCGCATCGAAAGGACGAGGCAACAGGGGCGGAGACGGAGAGCAAAGAAGTCATCCCAGATCGTTGGCTCAGTGCCTTCCCCCACAGCACAGAGGGCGTCAAGAGAACGATTTACGAAGCCTTGGACGAGGCCACGCAAATCAGTTTCGTCAATGCCACCCTAGCCCGTAGCACCGTCTACCAGAGTCTGCCCCCGATCCTTCATATCTGTATCCAGCGGACTGGCAGCACGAAGAATAGAAATTCCGTGCTGATCGAGGACGTCCTGTACATGGACCGTTACATGGAGGCCGATCCCAACACAGCATTGGCAGAGCGCCGCAGACAAGCGGCTTTGATCAAAATGCGCTTGGCTCAGATCAGAGGTAGCCCCAAAGAGGAGTCGTCTCTCAGTAAGACGAATGCTGCTACGGATGTTCAACTTCCTCAGAATTCGGAGGACGAGATCACTTGGATTGACCCGTATTCACTCGATTGGGATGACCTAGTGAAATTCGCCCCGTCCAAGACGGAACCGGATCTGGAGTCTCTTAAGCGCAAGGCACACGGAACCCCCCACACCGTACGCAAGAGATCTCCGCAAGGCCAGGCCTCCGGGCTTTCCTGCGAACTTGCTCAAGAGTTGGCCAGCACCGTGCAAGATCAAGACAAAAGTGATGCAGAAGAACGTAAGAACCTCGAGGCCGAATTGAGCCAGCTGTTCAATGGCTTTAGGAACGAAAAGTACCTCTTGCACGCCGTCATTTGCCACGGCGGTGGCGTCACCGCTGGACACTACTGGGTCTGGATTCGAGACTTCAAGAAGAATGTATGGCTCAAGTACAACGACAGCATCGTCACCGAGGACTCCCGCGACTCTCAGGCCGTGCTTGACGAGCTCAATGCGGGCGGCGACCCCTACTACCTGGCATATGTCCGCGAGGATATGAGAGACGAGATGGTGGACGTCCCCCAGCGTGCTGTTGTTCCCGACGACTCGAACGATGTTCCAGATGCGCCCGGCCACGTCATTGAGATGGAGACCATCGAGGGCATCGAGCCTGCCTCGCTCATCACCATCAAGGAGCAGCCTGAGCCGCACAAGCCTGATTCGATGGAGGTGGATGAGCCTGCGCCTTATCAGGTGCTTTGAGAAACCGCCCTGCCGGATTCCCCGAAGACGGAGTAGCTTTACAGGAGTCGGTTGAGCTTCTGGGAAAAGACCTGGGCAACGAGTAGTTCCCTTCTTGGAGTGGATTCTGCATTTTCGGAGGCTGCTTGCCCATAACTGCTAAGTGCGAGAGAGCGAGAGAGAAGTGTTTCTGGGCTTTTTTGCATGAGTAATGTATGTCTATACAAATCGCAGCAGTTTCTAAGACGTGCTGCATAAAGGACGAGAGATCGATTTGCATTTGCTAGATAGTCAATCAAGCAAGGATGACTGATCCTGTGAACATTGGGGTTCGTTCGAATACCTAACAGTGCCAGTGGTGTCGTGGAAACAGTAAAAGTAAACCCCGATGGTAAATCGCCCGGCATCAACACCAATAATAAAGTAAAACCTAGGCGATGGCATTCAGAAAATTTCAATTGTCAAAAGCCTATCAAGTCCCAGTAGATACCGTAGCTAGCCATTTGGCCATAAGCTATTGCCGCAACACCCAAACTCCGGTCATTTGAACCCGCTGCCTAAACGCAAATAAATAATCGATCATCATAATATGTGGTACGAAATCCGCGCCGCCGCGCTTCAAAGCGAAGTCTAGCCTTCCGACGTCACCAGGAACATGCCGCCCAGCAAGCCCGCCAGGATCAGCGTCGTCAAGATGCCCGCCCCGGCCCGGTCGCCCGCCGTCATGTCCCTGGGCCGCGCGATCTTGCCGCTGTCCTTGGAGCCGGCGTCGGGGTCGCCCTTGGAGGAACCGCCCGTCTTGGAGGTGAAGGGGGCGGGCGCCTTGTCGACGAGGGTGGAGTAGATGACGGACAGGGCGTTCATCTGCTCGCCGACGCCGGCGTTGCCGTCGTAGGTGGGGCCCTTGAGCCAGCTGAAGCCGCAGGCCTGGCCGGCGGGGCCCTTGAAGTCGCTGCTGGTGCCGGCGCACTGCTGCACGGCGGCCTTGGCCGAGGAGGTGAGCAGCGGCGCCAGCGTGTCGTGGGTCTCGGGCACCAGCTGGGCCGTCGTGGCCATCCAGCGCGACAGGTGTCCCTTGAATGCCTGCTGGTCCGTGTTGCAGGTGCCCTGGGGCTCGCAGGCGATCTCGTACATGACGCCGTCCTTGAAGAAGGTCTTGGCCGTGAACTTGGCCAGGCCCGTCGCCCGGTCCTTCCACGCGCCGTCCTCGGTGATGTTATACATGTGCGCCGCGCCCACCAGGAAGATGCCCGCGTTGTACGAGAAGAGGGCGCCGTTGACCTCTTTGCAGTTCTCGCCGTCGCCGTAGCCGGCGCCGTCGCGCACCGTGTAGTCCGAGTCAATGAATTTGACGTCCTGCTCCCACTTGAAGATCTTCTCGGCCCAGTCGGCGTACTTCTGGTCGCCGGTGAAGCGGTAGAGGCGGGCGGCGATGTTGAAGAAGCAGCCGTTGGAGATGGAGTTCTTGTAGTTGTAGCCGTTGTTGAAGGTCCAAATCTGCCAGCGCAGGCCGCCGCCGCAGTCCTTGGTGTCCCAGCGCGACACGTACTCGTTAAAGACGGCCTGGGTCAGTGCGAGCCAGCCGGGCTCGCCGTCGGGCGGGTTCTCGAAGTTAGCCTCGGCGGCGGTCATGGCGGCCATGGCCCAGAACCCTTGGTCGTCGTTGCCCAGACTCCGCGTCTGATTCTCGGGCATGTAGTCGTGGTCGTCGCCCGCCTGGTGCAACATGGCCTGGTACGTGATCTTGTTGTACGTATCGTCGCCCGTATACACCCAATAATCGATCAAGGCCCCAAACATGGCTCCTGCCTCCCACCCTGTATCCCGAGTCAGCCTGAGCAGTGGCTAACTAGACCAGAAATTGGACTTACAGTAGTATGGGTCTGGCAAGTTTCCAGCAACATCGCCAGTGTTGTTACCCGAGTAGTACTTCACCATGCCATATGCTACTTGGCTGGCCGCAGACTTGACGGAATCTGTATAATATCAGATCAGCCAAAGATGCAGGTTATAATTTTGGGAAGAAAGCGCATACCATCACTGCCCCAGTCGACATCGAGAGCAGAGGTCACACTTCCAAGCAAGGCTGTAGCGCTTGCCGCCCAGGATAAAAACCGCATTATATATAATGTGTAATACTGCTTGGTGTAAGGGTATATATAGTTGCAGTAAAGTACAGAGTTAGAAGAGAATGCACCGTAGATCGAACGGGTCGAGGCGGGCGTCGTGGTGTGAGGGAGTAGAGAAAAGGAATGGATAGGTTGTTGGACGAGTGATGAACGAGCGACAGGCAGAGTAAGTGACCAGACCGGCAAAGATATGACCTGACCAGAAGACCTGACTTGGAGAGGAAATGTTTCGAGGCGTTGTTTCTTTCTATTCAAGTCGTAGGATGCATGGCCAAGTTCCCAAGACAGTGGAGCTGGCGGGCCCCCCGACTCGTAATGGCTGGCCGTCCATCGCTTGCATCAAATCATTGAAAGTACTGTCGATATTGGCATCTACACACGTACTGCCAGTGACTGGCATAGTCCCGGTCCCGCCTCCACTATTGTACCCGCCGTGTATCGGCGAGCATCCCGGCAAGGTGTGTTGACAGTCCCGCAAAACAGAAACAGCACCTGCAGGAAAACAGGAAGGAGGTCAATCACTGCCACTCCCTGATCATTGTTCAAGGCTCGAGGTCATCATACACATACTGCATACCTACTTCGTGCTGCCAAGAACCCTCGAACGTCGAATACCATCAACATTGAAGTATTTCCTACATCTACTCCATGGCCTTGTGCTGGCTAGTGGGAATAAATGATGGTGTGTTAGTGCTCATGCAGCCGGCTAGCCCAGGAAGCGCAATCCCAGGCAAAGGGTTACGCAAGCCCGGGGCTGATGGCTCGAAGCAGTCACTCTCCTGGTCACCCCTTCCTCTTCGGCCGCTGCCAGCTGCGTCACACACAATTCGGCCAGCACAAAGGGCGTTTTATCCCTTGGCACATCTTCATTTAATCGTCACGACTAACAGGCCGGCTGATATCCGAAGTAATGCCTCGAGCTAAAACGGTCATGGTTCGTGCATTTCGCAGGGCGTGCTGTTTTGTGAGGCGCTCTGGTTGCTCTGGCGTGCTGGCGGATATCCATTTTGATCCGGGGAGACACGAACAAGCTTTTGGGGCTGTGCTTGGCGACGACTAACCAACAAGCTTGCACGTCTTTGCCTAGCCAGAACCTGCAGCAAGCAGCCCGTCCAGGCAAATTTGATGTGCGCATGCAGTGGGCTTTCGGAGTGGGACGTGGGTTCGGACCGATGGTCATGATGGTAGTTTTTGCTGGGCCTCTGGTCAAGATTCGTAACGTGATTAAAATCTCTTGTGGACTAGCTACGTCATGTCGGATTCGAACTTTCGGGGCTCCCACCACTCCAATGCGAGGGAAAAGGGGGTTTTGGAGTCCGTGGGAAATCGTTTTTTTCGAAACAATCCAATCCCACATTCCTATTATCGTGAACTTCTTCCCCCCCAGCTTGGCCGACTAGAATAGAATGCTCGACGGTCGAAGTCCAGCTTTGGTCCATTTCCAAACCGTACCGCCATGACGGAAGCCGCTGGATGGATCCATGTTCTTGTGCCTGCCAAGAGCTGGGCTAACGGGTAGGATCTACGGGCGGAGCCTGAGCCCTGTAAGTTGAGTGGGGGCAACGTCCCTTGTTCGCGACCTCATGGTCTGGTTCTCTGCCCTACGGCACACACATGGTGAAAGTGGCCTATGAGGACCTCTTCGAACTTGAAGGGTGCAGAGTGTCAGATTGGTATCAGATATCATGTAATAACCCGAACAATCATCATAGTTGGATCGAGATTATGATGATGCGGTTTGTTCGTTCATTGATCAGAGTCGAAACATCAACCACCAGTTTGGGTAGCCTCTTTTCTTTGCATTATCCCGAGGTGATTCCATAAGTATCTGGTAGCTGGGAGTGACGCAGGATCATTCTGAAGCGGCAAGCAGCTTCGGAATTTGATGACGGTTGCACACTGCGACGAAATCCACGAACTACATCTCATAATTTGGGGACTGCGGTGTCACAATATGGGTAGCCCCTAGATTTTCTAGCCAAGGAGCCAAGGCATATTCGGCCGATTTGTGCCAAAGTGCGCAGATACCAGCCCGCCCGCATTCATGTTGCGACCATGGAGATCTTACATGTTCAGAAGCAAATTCGCGATGTCAATCACTAAGCGACGCGCAGATGTTGTCTTACAATCTCTTCTTCTTTCACGCTCGAAGGGCATCTTGCGCCTAGGCACGCGGGACGCAAATCGGTCAGTTGTCCAGAGGCTCGAAACTAATCCCCGAATGACATCATACAAGTTCTCGGTCGTGTTCCCATCACAACAACTAGAACCTTTGATACTATACTGAACTGGTTGTCATCAACATTTCGACAATACCTGCGTAAAGACGCAAACACTCCAGAACAGTCAAAACAAACATGCGCCAAGACGAACTGACCTCTTGATCTAAGCTAATAAACGATGCCCTCTCCGAAGTCCCCGAAGACGACACCACCACCCTCGCCAACCCTCCCCCTCATCAAGACCACGCCCCACGCGCACCGCATGAGCTACCGCATCGGCCGCGGGGAGCAGGGCGTTCTGACCTTCGAACCGTATAAGTCGTCGCTGTTGCCCCTATGGCGGTTCCGGACCGTCGCGGTGGCACGGCGCAGCGCGGCCGACCTGTGGGCGCGGTTCGAGCAGTTCGGGCGCGACGACGAGGCCGACTTCGTGGGCATGGACATGGCGCGCAAGTTCATCCAGATGGGCATGACGCGCGCCAAGCGCTACGCCAACCACGCCGGCGGGCGCAAGTACCGGAAGGGCACGCGCGACGAGCTGCCCCGGAGCACCGACGAGGCCCAGATGAGCCCGGAACAGCGCGAGAAGGCGGCCGCCAGCCTGGTCTTCCGGGAGGTCTGGGAACGGTGCCGCGCCCACGAGGGCTACCAGCGGCGTAAGGTCGAGTTCCTAGCGGAGCAGAAGGAGTGGGAGAAGCAGCAGGCAAAGTCCTGATGATGTTGTGTTGGCCATCTGGGGAGCACCCCCTGAGCGACATATTTAGCCATTTTCACAGGTAATCGGGCAGCACAGCACGTAGATGTGTATACAATGGTACTTGGCAAAACCGCAGCAGCATAGTGTATCAATGAGGCGACGATGCCTTCAAATTTATTGCTGCAGTGTATTTGAAGCAACTGTGCCGTCCTCAGTGTTGGCATTTTCATGATCTGCTTCCTCGTCATCGCCCCTGGCCCCATCCTCAGAGGGAGTTGCCCCATCCTCTGCCAACTTCAGGTGGGCCCCCTTGCGAGGAGGTATAACCTGCATCAAGGCCTCGCCCCAATCACCCGTCTCAAGCCAACGCAGCATGATCTCAACTACGTGGTTGGTGGCCAATACGTGCCTGTCTAGCAGCACCATGAACTCACCAATGGGCAGCTTGGCCGTCCTTACTTTGCGTTCACGGGCAACCTTGTAGCACAGTCCTTTGTGCCTGTTCCTATCGATGATGCCACCTACCACATAAGAGGTGTTGGGCTCAATACGATCCAGTGTGTAGGGTGAGTCGGCCGTCAGATAGACGATCGACTTATCGACATCGTCCGATTCTGGCTCAGGCTCAGGCTCTGCGCCCTTCTTCCTCTTCGCTAGCTGGGTAGTGGAAGTCGCGGTAGGGTCTTCCCAGGAGATGAAGTCTTTGCCATCACCCCCCTTGAGCGTGTCCACTAGTTTCCCGCCTTCCGGGCCAGCCATGGTCTGCTTCGCTTGCTGAGCAACTCCGATGAAATCATCCTCAAGAAACTGTATCTCCTTCCACCTCGTCTGTTGGTTTTTCAGAACCTCCTCATGTCGTTGTTTCAGAGAACCGCCATATGAGCTAACAGCCAGATGCACCGGGAAATAGGCTGTCCTGTTGTCCGAGTAGCACCTTGTGATTTGGTTGGCCAGTGATGTCATCTCGTTCTCCTGCATGTACTGCTCGTAGTCACAGTCGATGATGACGGAGACGGGTACTTTTGTCTGCTTCTGCGGGTTTCGTTCTCGCTCTCGCGTCTTCAGCAAGGGCTTCCTCCCCTCTTTGTTGGCTTGCTCAATCTCGGCATCGCGCTCCAGCTTCTTGCGCTCTTGCCTGTTCTTCCGTTTTTCTCTGCGCTTTTCCGCACGCTCTTCTCTGCCCTCCTCCCATTTTTGCAGGCGCCTGAGTTTCTTCAGCTGGTTCTTGGTGGGTGGTGTTTGCGTGGATTCGGTTGTGATTCGGACCTCATCCCTTTGGTCGGCGCCTTCTGCGTCGTCGCCGTCAACGGACTCGTCAGGGTCGCCTTCAGCCGCCCGCTTCACCCCGCGCGGACCTTCTGACGGAGCATCAGTAGTTGTTGCGCCGCTGGCGGCCATTGTCTGGATTTCGGGATTCTTGTCATTCTCCTCCCGTGATATAATCTCCGACTTCTCTGCGGCAACCGTTTCGAGGCCGCCGTCTGTCATGGAGGCATCCATGTTTGCGCAAGCGATTGAGATTGACTCCTTTTGGGTGAGAAACTGCAAAGTTGACGAGAGAACTTTTGGTGGGGTTGAACAGCCTCAATTGCAGCTGTGGCAGAATTTCGCCTAGCAACCGACCTGCCTGAAAATTGGGCGGTCGGCACAGTGCACAGGGCATGTCTAGCGGGGAATAGGTCCAAGTCTATCTGCCGTACCCCAGTCAGTCAGCGCGTCGCGTCCCTGCGTAAGTAAAGTCCAATTAATTGGCTTGTGACGCGACTTCCACTTTACGCGCTCATCGCATGCTGCCGCTTTCTTTACGCGACAAGCTCCAAAAATATAGGCCACTTGATTCATCTTCACTGAAACGGCCACCCCAAAGTACATGGACGACTGCTTTCCATCTTAAACCAGCGCCCTGCATTGTACTTTACGAATGGTCTGAAGAGACTCGCCCAGCCACATGGTAGTTGTTGATCTCGATATACGCCCGTCAACATGTCCAGTCGCCCTGAGTTGAAACTTGACGACGAGGTCGGTTTTATCCGTTACTTCAAGTCTTTGCCTGCAGTGGGCAATGATACAGTCCGTATCTTCGACCGAGGAGACTGGTACACAGCCCATGGCGATGATGCCAACTTCTTAGCCCGAACCGTCTACAAGACCACCTCTGTCGTCAGGCAGCTTGGCCGCAACGATGCCAGCGGCCTTCCCTCGGTCACCATGACCATTACCGTCTTCCGACAATTCCTACGAGAAGCCCTGTTCAAATTAGGCAAACGAATCGAGATCTACGCCAGCCCCAACGGTCGGATGAACTGGAAGATTGTGAAGCAGGCCTCTCCAGGTAACCTACAAGATGTAGAGGACGAACTTGGTGGCTTCGAGTCAGCGCCCATGATAATGGCCGTCAAGATCACGGCCAAGGCCTCGGAAGCACGGAGTGTAGGAGTCTGTTTCGCTGATGCCAGTGTGCGAGAGCTTGGCGTGAGCGAGTTCCTGGACAACGACTTGTACTCCAATTTCGAGGCTCTCCTGATCCAGCTTGGCGTCAAGGAGTGTCTCATACAAATCGACAAAGCTGAGAAGGACAAAGATCCAGAACTGGCCAAACTACGTCAAATCATCGACAACTGCGGAGTTGCCATCGCCGAGCGACCAGCTGGCGACTTCGGGACCAAAGATATCGAGCAAGATCTTTCCAGGCTGCTGAAGGATGAGCGTTCCACCACGCTACTTCCGCAGACGGAGTTGAAGCTTGCTATGGGATCTTCCGCCGCGCTGATCAAATATCTCAGCGTGTTGCAAGATCCCTCCAACTTCGGCCAATACCAGCTATACCAGCACGATCTTTCACATTTCATGAAACTTGATGCTGCAGCTCTCAAAGCCCTCAACCTCATGCCCGGTGCCCGAGATGGCGCCAAAACCATGAGCGTTTTCGGTTTACTGAACCATTGCCGGACACCGGTAGGCAGCCGGCTGTTAGCCCAATGGCTCAAGCAACCACTCATGAACAGAGACGAGATCGAGAAGCGACTGCAGCTCGTCGAGGCCTTTGCGAATGACACAGAACTGCGCCAGACAATGCAAGAGGAACACTTGAAATCGATTCCCGACTTATACCGGTTGGCGAAACGCTTCCAGCGCAATAAGGCGAACCTGGAAGATGTTGTCCGGGCGTACCAAGTGGTCATCCGTCTGCCTGGCTTCCTGGGAACCTTGGAGGCCGTGATGGATGAGCAATACAAGGACCCTCTCGACGAAGCCTACACCAAGAAACTCCGCCATGCTTCCGATAGTCTCGGAAAGCTCGCCGAGATGGTCGAGACAACCGTCGATCTTGATGCCCTTGATAACCACGAATTTATTATCAAGTCCGAATTCGACGACGGCTTGCGCATGATCCGCAAGCGATTGGACAAGATTAGGTCGGATATGGACCGCGAGTTCCGAAGTGCATCCGACGATCTCAACCAAGAGGAGAACAAGAAGATCTTCCTCGAGAATCACAAAGTACACGGATGGTGCATGAGACTTACCAGGACGGAGGCAGGATGCATCCGCAACAACTCGAAATACAAAGAGTGCTCCACACAGAAGAACGGTGTCTACTTCACGACCACTAAACTTCAAGCGCTGCGTCGGGAATTTGACCAGCTTTCTCAGAATTATAACAGAACTCAGAGCAGCCTGGTCAACGAGGTCATCACAGTCGCAGCGTCATACTGCCCCGTCCTGGAGCAGCTTGCCGGCGTTCTCGCACACCTCGATGTAATCGTGTCTTTTGCACACTGCTCAGTCCACGCCCCAACATCTTATGTCCGCCCCAAGATCCACCCTCGAGGAAAGGGACAGACCGTCCTGAAGGAGGCTCGCCATCCCTGCATGGAAATGCAGGACGACGTCCAGTTTATTACCAATGACGTCGAGCTGACTCGCGACCAATCGTCTTTCCTTATCATCACGGGCCCCAACATGGGTGGTAAATCAACGTATATTCGCCAAATTGGAGTCGTTGCCCTCATGGCTCAGGTCGGCTGCTTTGTCCCCTGTTCGGAAGCAGAGCTGACCATCTTTGACTCCATCTTGGCCCGTGTGGGCGCCAGCGACTCCCAGCTCAAGGGCGTGTCGACCTTCATGGCGGAAATGCTGGAGACTGCCAACATCCTGAAGTCGGCTACTTCAGAGTCCTTGATCATCATCGATGAGCTCGGTCGCGGCACGTCTACTTACGATGGCTTCGGTCTTGCGTGGGCCATATCGGAGCACATTGTCAAGGAGATCGGCTGTTTCGCCATGTTTGCCACCCACTTTCACGAGCTGACTGCCCTGTCGGAGCAGTATCCTCAGTGTCGAAATCTGCACGTTACTGCGCATATATCCGGCACCAGCTCGAGCCCTGTTGCCGACAAGCGGGAGGTTACGCTGCTCTATAAGGTTGAGCCCGGCATCTGCGATCAATCCTTTGGTATCCATGTTGCCGAGCTTGTCCGGTTCCCCGACAAGGTCATCCGTATGGCTAAACGAAAGGCCGATGAGCTGGAGGACTTCACCGGCAAACACGAACAGAATGGCCTGGGGCACACCAGGGAAGAAGTTCAGGAAGGCAGTGCCAGACTAAAGGAAGTCTTGGTGAAGTGGAAGAAGGACGTCGAAGGCGGCAACATGTCACGCGAAGACATGGTGCAGAAGCTGAGAGATCTGGTCAAGGCGGACGAGGCATTGCTTGCCAACCCCTTCTTCCAGTCTGTGAAAGCGTTGTGATACGATACGGGAATTTCCTGACCACGCTTTGAGGTCCCTGTGGTCTCGAGCGGCTGCCGGAACCCAGGAGGTTATGTACTTTAAGGGGTTATGGCGTCGGGGGAAACGGGCGGTATCTATGTATGGTATAGAGAGCCGTGTGCACGTATAGCGAGTTGATACTTTTAGCTGCTTAATCCAAGATCTGTACATTCATGACAAGCATCTGTGCAATGCCATTGATGGCGTGGTACATCCAGTACTCCTCAAAGAGCCGTTCCTCGACGGCGGCGCGCTGGACTCGGCTCCTGCATCGCCCCATGTGGGTAACACCCCTAGGCTACGACAGAACCATACCCATCACGTTTTAGCGGCCACCGGGAGATAGAAAAAAAGGAGAGGGTCATCATCACCAGCGGGCAGCGGAAATTGAACTCGCCTTCGCAACGCTTTTCCCTCCCCTTCAGGTAGCCCTGCTGCTATCCATTGCGGTGTATACCCACCGGGAGTTCGTATGGTGCTGTAGATCTAGCCTATAGCTAACAAGTGATGACGCACCTTACTCAGCAAAAACAAAGTGCCAGCGCGCAACAACCTCAGCCGCACGATAGGTATAAGACAGGCCCCCGACTCTAATGGATCGCGCGTCAGCAATATTAGTCAGGCCGAATCCGCCTGCACGTTGCTGAGTTTCAGCGACGGCGTGATTGGGAATAGGCGGGCAGCCATAGTCGCAGAAAGCTACCGGATTGGAAGGATGGCACTTCAGCCGGGCTTTCAATTCGAGTGGAGTGACAGACAATAACAACGACGACGATCGTTCTCTCAGCCGTGCTGACTTACTAAGGACTAAAATGATTCAATTTGGATTCTATTCTTGGGTGCTTAGCGCTGCCAGATCTTCTTGAATGGGGGGCCAGGAGGGATCCCGCTTAGCTAGCTCGCCCCATCGCCCCTTATTTGTCGCCATCTACCGCAAGACGCTTGGTGGAACATGGGGTCTACAACTGCGTTCTAGGACTGCATAGGAGACAAAAGTGCACTTTGAGGCAGGGAGGCCTGACGAGGCTAGGACGGATTTGATGGACAAGTAGGTATGTCTAACAAGAAGGGCATGTTACATGTCCATCTTCGGGTTCCGCGAAGGGACCGTCAGCTACCTAGCGTTACATAAGAGCATCGATGGTATATGGTATATAAAGTGTCGGGCTCCTGGTCATATGGGAGATATTCCTGAAATCACAAGCCCCAAGAGATCCTTTCCAATAAGCCCAGTACCACATCCATCTAGTAATCATGTTGTCCCAAACCACTTTGCAACTTCTGGCGACCAGCCTCGCTCTCAGCCCCCTCGCCGCGGCCCGAGACGTCCCAGCCAATGTTCGGAACTTCTACAACACCGTGAAGGGACGCGGCCAATGCCCCAACAAGCTGGCATCAGGCTTCTATGCTCAGCAGAACGGCCCAGGCAGTATGTAGCCGGCAGATGGCCAGTCCAGCCGCCACCCCCGATAGCCAAGAACATAGCTGACTACTACGGTATACAGACTTCGCGTACTGCCAAGACAGCGCCAGCAACGTCCTCTACATCCAGGGAACCGGTGGCGCCCTGGCCGACATGGACATCGACTGCGACGGCCGGCAGGGGGGGCCCGCCGACGACGGGCGCTGCGGCAAGTCTGACGACACGCAGTCCATCACCTCGTTCGCCGACACGGTCCGCGGCTACAACAAGGGCATCTCGGACCTCGACGCCAAGATCCACCCGTACGTCGTCTTCGGCAACGCGGGCGAGAGAAGCGGCTTCAAGAGCTTCGACCCCCAGGCGCACGGCGTCAAGCCCCTGAGCATCATGGCCGTCGTGTGCGGCGACAAGTTGGTACGTGGATATTTTCCATTGCCTTCCCCTTTCTATCATCTTTCTATGATTCTTTAACTAACATTGTGAGTGCAGATCTACGGCGTCTGGGGCGACGAGAACGGCACCGACGGGTCCAAGTCCATGGTGGGCGAAGCGTCCATCTCGCTGGCGACGGCGTGCTACGGCAAGTCGATCAACGGCAACAGCGGCCACGACGAGACCGACGTGCTGTACATTGCCTTCCCCGGGTCCGAGGCGGTGCCCGGCGCCGACGGGGCGGCCTGGGGCGCCTCCAGCTACGACGCCTTCGAGAAGAGCATCCAGGCCAAGGGTGACCAGCTCATCCAGCGCCTCGGCGGCTCGGGTTCGGGCGGCAGCCCCACCACCACGGCCGGCCAGCCCAAGCCGACGTGCTCATGGAGCGGACATTGCCTCGGTGAGTTACTGACACTACAGCGGCTTCACGTTCATATTTACCTCCCCTGAATCATTGGCTGACTGGCTGGAACAGGCGACAAGTGTAGCAACGAGAACGATTGCGACCAGGACTGGGTTTGCAAGAACGGCAAGTGCTCGGCATAAAGTCTTCGTGGCTGATCGTCGACGTTTAAGAGTGGGGAGTGTTCGAAGTAACAGTGCCACACCACTTTTCTGGGAAGTCGCGTCCTCCCACCCCCCTTCGCGGCAACTCACTCGTCTTCTTCAAATGTATATACTTCATAATAACCATTGATGCCCGTTGTGTATCCCCAGGGAAGTCATGTCCTATGTGATCTTCAGTGCGTGTGAACAATGTATGTCTGCTCACTCTCTCGAAACAACACAATACATGGACAATACCTCTACGATAAACGCACCAATTTCAAGTCGTTGGCTTACGCGAACCGGAGATGGCTACCGAAGGGTCAACACTAGCAAGTGACGATCAGATGAGAGTCATGCAACCAGCAGAAATATGCCAGGGGCGGGATTGTGTTTACCCTTCCCCACACGGATTCCCCCGCATGATCGATCGAGTTCTCGTAGCCAGACCGGCAATCTCCTCTGATCCGAGGAAGATGGTATATGTCATTTTCTGTTCCCATTCGGCAGCCGGGGCCTGTTCCGGTGGAATGTTGGTGGAGCCGATCCATGGGGAGAAAGCTGGTAAATGTTGACGCGGAACTGCCGCCAAATGCACACCCGGATCAGGCATGGCCGATCGCCTCCGCACTTCTTGCATCAGTGGAGCATCTCTTGCTTCTGGTCTCATGGCGAGATGTACTTAAACGGCCTTGAGATGACCGCCTATCAAGTTCCAACAGTGGTAATCACAACCTTTTGTCATTATCTTTGTGGCTGCCGACGCACGGGATCCCGTCAACGATGCGTATCACCTCATCAATCGCGGCACTTGCTGCTCTTCGGGGCGCTCAAGGTCTTGTTGCCAAAGCTGGCGATGGCCTCACGGTTTTGACCACCAGTGGCTCGCTTGATGGCTTCGTCAACGAAACGGCCCCCAAGGTCCGGCAGTGGCTCGGCGTTCCCTACGCTGAGCCGCCGGTTGGAGCACTGCGCTTCATGCGCCCCCAGAAGAAGACGGACGCGGGGCCGATAGAAGCCACCAAGTACTCACCGGCCTGTATGCAGCAGAGGAGCAACGCCACGAGCATATACACCAAGTATATGCGCGAGTTCCTCATCAACGGCGGCGAGTCCGAGGACTGCCTCTACCTCAACGTCTACGCCCCCCTGGCCCCCACGTCCTCCAAGCTACCGGTCTTCGTGTACATCCCGGGCGGCGGCTTCACGAGCGGCGGCTCCAACTCGCTGTACAAGATCCCGGATCAGTGGATCGAGCGCACGCAGTCGCACATTGTCGTCGTCATGAACTACCGCCTGAACATCTTCGGCTACCCCTCGGCGGACTCGGCCATGCTCAACGTCGGCCTGCTCGACCAGCGCATGGTGGTCGAGTGGACGCGCGACAACATCGACGCCTTCGGAGGGGACCCGGACAAGATCATCCTCTGGGGCCAGTCGGCGGGCGCCGGCTCCGTCGGCTACTTCGCGTACGCGCACTACTCGGACCCCATCGTCAGCGGCCTGATCGCCGACTCGGGCGCGGCGTCCATGCTCCTCAAGATGCCGCACTCGGGCTTCAGCACGCTGGCGGCCATGGTCGGCTGCGGAGGAGGCGGCGGCGATCCGGGCAAGGACCCCGAGGCCGAGCTGACGTGCATGCAGGCCGTCAACGCCAAAGTGCTCGAGGACACCCTGTCGACCAACGCCATCTCCTTCACACCCGTCGCCGACAACGTGACGGCCTTCGCCAACACGACGGAGCGCCTGGCCCGCGGCCTCATCGCCCCGCTGCCCCTGATCACGGGCAGCAACGCCAACGAGGGCGCCGCCTTCGGCGCCTTCAACGAGAGCGGCCTGTCCCCCGGTCAGTACGAGAACGGCTTCGCGGTCATCGGCTGTCCCGTGTCGGCCGAGGCGCAGCGCCGAGCCGGCTCCCAGCTCGGTCTGGCCACATACCGCTACGAGTACGCCGGCAATTTCAGCAACATCTCGCCGCTGCCGTGGATCGGGGCCACGCACAGCGCGGAGCTGCCCCTGCTCTTTGGTACGCACTACGAGTACCGCGGCAACTCGACCGCCTTCGAGTGGGACGTGAGCGGCGGCATGCAGGCCCTGTGGCTGGCGTTCGCCAACGACCCCTCGCAGGACCCGCGGGATGACGCGAGGGGTGTTACTTGGCCCAAGTACCAGCCCGGCACGGAGACAATGGCCCTGTTTGCGGAGGGGTATCAGGTGGTGCAGTTCGTCGGCGGTGATCGGGTTGACAGACACTGCTCGTAGGGATCGAGGACAGGCAGGTGCATATCCTCGAGGGGCAATACCGTAATACAAATCCAATTCACGTATATGCCCAATTGTTGTGTTGCCGTGATGGCCAGCAGTGTTGGACACATCGTAACCTCAATAATTGGTCCGAAGTCACCCCTATATATCAGTCACGTGGTCGCTGAATAGATGCGGATCGTTCCCTACGAGTATCACCCGCCGCCGCGTAACGCCAGACGTACAAAGCCTTCCGATATGCGTGACTAGAACATCACCTTCATGGGCAAAATACTTCCGGGGTTACCGATCATGTGAAACGGTCTGGTTCAAAAGAGGTCGATGTGGCTCCCATTGCGGCGCTTGGTAACATATGCGGGATAACTTGAGTGAGTAATCGGTTCTCTCGGAAGTCTGTGGTAGGTCCGGATCGATGAATCGCGAGAGACAGGCCGGACATCCGTCGCCTAGAAGAAAACCAATGAGACTGTACTTGAGTGCGATGGGTGTCCATTGGGGACGACTGACGTTTGGTCCTCGAAAAGAGCAAGCACATGTGTAACGTCGATAGTCACTGACTGACTGATGTTCGAGATATCGTCACTTTTCGCAAGCAGGTGTAATTGCCCGCCCATCTTGCTAGGCACAATAATGATAATGTCCATGATCATGGCCAACCTGTCCCACGTTCCATTAGCTGTCCCCCTCCAGGATGACTCGTTCCACTCGCAATGGGCATACTTGGCGATGCGGACAGCGGTGTGGGACTTCCAGAAGAACGTCAGCGTCCTGGTAAGTCGACTTTACCCAACGAGACCCAGACCACGACTAACGTAGCCCCTCATAGCCAGAAACAAAGGAGGGGGGGCTCTGGCCTGTCCGGGACACTCGCTATCCAGAGAGTCCCCATGGTGCTCTGGGAGAAGAAGTTTCGAGTCGGCATCATCGGCGCGGGTGTCTCGGGGCTTTTCACGGCCATGACGTTCGATTACCTGAAGGAGAACTATAACCTCGACGTTGACTACGAGATCCTCGAGGTCAACGACGAAGATAGACTCGGTGGCAGACTCTATACCTACTACTTCGAGGATAAGACAGACAACGAAGGCAATGAGATGCCAAAGGTAGGGCCTCACGACTACTACGACGTCGGAGCGATGCGATTCCCAAACATTGGCCTCATGAACAGGTCAGTAGCAAGCCCGCTAGCAGCATAACGTGCGCTGACTCTGCCAAAGGACCTTTGCCCTGTTTGAGGAGCTCGGCATGCAGTTCAACGACCAAGACAGCAAGGAGAACAGGGAGAAGAACCCACCCAATCCAGGCCAACTGGCCCCGTACCATTTCTTGGGCAAGAATACCTCGTTGCTATACAACGACGTCCGGTTCGTGACTGGTGGAAAGAAAGTACCAACGGCAGAATACTTCAGGATCCCGGGTCTTCCCTACCTGTGAGTTCCAAGCCTGAGTTCCAGTTTCCAGATATGTCCGAAGTGAGGCTCATCTTCCATCATTCAGAGTCGAGCAGTCCAGCCCTTCCGATTTGTTCGAATTTCCAATCCGCTACTCCATCGAACTGTACAAAGTCCTTGGGCCGCGAGTGTTCTGGAACGTATTGATGAAGGTTGATCGCTACAGCGTCCGTCAGTACCTCGCTCAGGTGTGAGTTCCACCTCCAGGCGAGATGTCATGCGCTGGCTAATCAGAACCGACAGGGTAAACTACGATTACAACACGATTGAGTTCTTGGAGATGATGAACTTGTAAGTGACTGCGCCGCCAGCATATGCTCTCGCACTTTCATTCACAAGAGCTACAATGGAAACCGTTGGTACGACCAAGGTTTCAGCGAGTCCGTCCTCGAAGCCCTCGATTTCGATGCCGAAGCCAGATGGTGGTGCATCGAGGGAGGTTCGCAGAAGGTTACGTCCCGCATCAGGGACCGCCTACGGCAACGAGACGAGGGGAGGAGCAGCCCCGGCGCTTCGACGCCGTCTTCAACTCGGCCACTTCGGGCGCCATGCAGCGGGTGGGCCTCCAACGCCTCAACCTGAACTGGGGCACCAAGCAGGCGACCCGCTCGCTGGGCTACGGCGCGTCCTGCAAGATCGGCGTCCGCTTCAAGAGCCTCTGGTGGACTCACAAGCTTGGCATCGACGCCGGGGGTCTGTCCAAGACGGACCTGCCCATCCGCTGCTGCGTCTATCCCCCTCGTCGGTCGGGGCCTTTGCCTTCTACGGCCCGGGCCAGTTCCGGAACATGCACCCGTCCATCGTCCAGTCGAGCGGGAAGCACATCATCATCGGCGAGGCGGCGTCGTCGCACCACGGGTGGGTCGTGGGCTCGCTCGAGAGCGCCGTGCGCGGCGTCTACCAGTTCCTCTGCCGGCACTCGGACGCCAGCAGGGCCGCGCCCGACGCCGCCCAGGCCTACATGAACGACAAGATCGCACTGCCGTTTGGGCCGCTGCCGGCCGAGTGCGACCGCCCGCGAGACGTCGTGGTGCCCAGCGGCATCGAAAGCACGACCGTCCCGTCGCCCAAGGGGGAGCTGGCCCGCCATCAGGTCATGATCGAGGTGATCCGGTTGAAGCAGGGCGCGGACGTCGTAGACCCGAGCAGGGTCAGCAAGGAGGATGTCGCTCCGTTCCTGATGGTTGTCGACGCTTAGGCTAAGGAACGGGGGCGTGGGCAAAAGTGTGAGTTACCACTCTAAAGGAGTAAATCAGCCCGGAGTGTTGTGGTGCAGAATCCCCAGAATAGGCTTGCCATGCCAGCAGGAGCAGTGCATGTCAACGTCAATCAGCTATAGAGCTGCTCTCTTGAGTGAATAGTACAGCCTTGTTATCTATATGGGACTTGTCGTGCTTGCGTGAACGTGCCAGTCGCTACTGACAGGTCACTACGGCGGCGCCCACTAAGGAGAGGCTATGCCGTAGAGCAGGCGTCGCTGAAAGCTTGCGAGGTACACAAAAACAGTCCCGAAAACGGCCACAGAGGAAGCGTGATCCGACGATCATTTGAGGTGTGCGCCGGTCGTCGCAGAGCACAAAAACGTGATGATTTCGTCATAGCAATAATACATTGGAGGCTAATTCTCCCATTCCACCAACGGCACATGTCGGGTCACGCCTGTGGCTCGACGGTTGAACAGCCCGGCGTGGTCTAACAGTGTAGTGTTTTGTCTCGCCGGACGCGAACGAATCAGTCGCAACCGACTGGTTGGACCGGAGCGACCACCGTAATTGCGCACACCTGGTACTTACTTTCTTATCGTCGAGCTATTGAGATACATATTTCTCCCCGTCGACTGACATGGTGCTGGTGAGGATGCACCGTGGTCCGCTAGTCAGCCAACAATCAAGTGGCTTGAAGGAAGACTGGCGGGCAACGATGAGTTGTCGTCCCATCCCACGTAAAAGGAATGAACAGCAATGAGGGCACGGGAGTATCATTTGGCCATGCGAGCGAGCCCGGCTGACGAGTCTCAGTTCATGGTTGGGCCCCTCCTGTCTTCAGCTGGGCAGTCAAATATCAACAGGCGCCTTCGTTGCTTCTGTGTTTTCAGCTGGTTCCAGATCATGAGCTTAATCCGAAAATGAAAGACTGGGGCAAGGCTGTTCCCTGGTGGAGTTCTGCAGGCCTTGGGTTCAGCTTCTCAAGGGTTATGGACATCGATTCTAAAAGAGAAGAAGGAAAAACGAGGACGAAAAAGAAATCCAAGATGCGCCGGCACTTGTCAGAAGCCTTCATCTCTTTTCCTTGCAAGTGCGATAGATTTTGAAAATTCATTCACGCGTGCCTGGCCTAGCAGCAGCGCATGTTGGGGAAATACGTCAAGGTAGGTAGCCTAAGGTAGGCGCTGGACGACCTAAGCAGGGGACACAGACGACCAAAAGGCCCATAGCTCGTACCTCCATCCAAGTTTTGGGGTGGACGAGGACAGAAGGGGGGGGGAGAAAAGTGTTGGCGGGAGACCGGTCGACACACCGTCCTTTCTGTCTTTGCTTATCGCGGTAAAGAGGCGTCGATCATTGCTCTGAGGGACGATCTGAGTGGCTTGACTCAGACGCCAAGGCTCGATCATGGCTTGCTAGCATTCCCACCCAGAATGAAGCCTTTACCTTCAGAACGGCGATGTGGCTTCCCGTACAAGCTGACGGCTATCGAGTAGGTACGTTGTCCCCTGCCTGCGAACCGTAGATAAGGGACAGAAAAGGAGGGGGTTGCATCATGGTTGGGGGGTTAGGATACATAGGATGGAAGGGATGTCCCACGTTCAGCAATAGGCTGTCAGATCGGGGCCTCCCTCAACTGTCGATCGCCGGGTAGCTTCTCCGAGCTTGAGATGCCCCCTTTACAGTACACTTCCAATGACATGCCCTAGACTGATTTGGCCCGAGCTCCTCAAGTGTCATCAGTGAGAGTCGAAACGGCGTACGGAGTACTGGCGCAGTTATTCTCATCATGGGCCAGCCCATCCGGCATCGCATCAGAGGCAAGAATAAGGTCTCAACATGTACATATGTATAGTACCCTTGACCGCCATGCTGCCAGATTGGGGAGTCGTCGGCCTTGACGGGCTGCAGGCTTGTTGGCTAAATGGCTACTGGAGAAAGTGGGTGGATGGTCGTCCAGTCGTCCAGTCGTCCAACCTGGTTGTTGCAGGCGGATAGATGCCCACCCCATCCTGGCGGAGAAATAGGAGTTCTATTAAAAGATTTCTTGACGGCATTCCTTGCGAACAATAATACATACAATCAATCATCTCGACTCCCGAGTCTCAGGCGTGCGAGGTGCGACCGACGCCCTTGAGCTGACCAAGATGAGCTGCTAAGGTCATGAGGCACCCACTCCATCGCCTCAACGTGCCTGACTAACCTACTACTCAACCTAAGCAGTTCGTAGGGGAGGTTTGCGCGCTCAAGGTTGCCCGCGTCCCGCGCCGCGCCGTCGATGTGGGTGGAAGCTATGGAAATCCATAATCGGCTAACCTTCCGGTTTTTTTTTTTTCCCCCTTTCCTTTCTTTCTCTAAAGGACTACAAACAGGAGGTAGCGGTTGCAGGCAGGTACATCAATACGCCAACTGGCTGCACGGCTTCTAAGACAAAGACCCCATCCGCCGTTAATCACAAGTGTCGTAACGGCAGGACTGGGGATACCTAATGATACCCTCATCCAACATCACAAGATGGTATACCTACACGATGGTCAAGGAGAACATGACACTGGAGGGCAACTGGGCATCTTGCATGTGGGACATCTTAGGGAGCGCACTGTACATGTCAGAAGACAAGGGTAGAGTGGGTAAAGAAGAAGGGTTGCCTTTCCGGGACAGAAGGGTCGGAACGTCTCCCCGCACCTGGGACTCAGTCTGTCAGTCGCTGGTGCTGCCGGCGCTGCTACTTGCTACCTTGCTACTTACCTTGCTCTTTTCCCAAGCTCGCCCGTCAATTGATACAGTACATGGCACTTCCGTCCTGTGCCCTCCCTACCTACACAGGAGGCTGGCTGACAGACAGGAGGAGCAGCCCTTCTCGCCTTGGTTCAATGTTAACTGCAGCAAAATCAACCCAGGCGGGCTAGCTCGTATTGCCAGCCGATCCGAATAAATCAGTATGTGCACTCCCTACACCACAAGACTACTTACCTACGCCCGCGCACCATTTCATACAGTATTGTGCAGTACTGTACTGTACGTGCAATGGCTGCACACACCACCATGTACCCTACCTACCTGACCTAATCTACGTCCCAACCTACGTCTTGCTTACCTACCTTGGGTCTTGGTAGCGGAGGAAGCCTGCAAGTGCAGGGACAGGCATGGATGTCGGGCCTTGGATGATCTCTGAGCGAACCAGGGTCTCCCACCACTCACAACTGATGCATGCCGTCAGTAACCCTCCACTTGGGAATCGGCTACAGAGGGACTGGAGTAGTCTAGTGCAGTACAGTACAAGTACGGAGAGAGAATGAGATAGCTTTTTTTTTTTCCCTTCACCCTCGCCCTTGTCAGAACCCCCCAAGCACCAAGCACGGCAAGATTGTGGTTGTCAGTGTCAGTCTTTGCTTTGCATCCTGCGCTCTGCGTCTTGTGCCTGTCTGTCCTGGCAGTCTGCTGTATTCCGCTTTTGCTTTCCCGCCCGTTTCGTCCCTCGGCTTCCCAACTCTATTTCGTCTTAACCCGCGCCCGATTCAAAACTGCGACAGGAGCAGGGTGCAACTGCTTTACGCTTGACAACTGTTGTTGCGGAGTCTAGAACCCATTCCGGCCATACATATCAGGATCCGAGACTCTAGCTGCCAACCGAGAGCATAGACCCCCATTATCCTTATTGGATATACCCGACAACCGCGCTCAAGGCGCCAAACGTCACTTTCGCCAAAAACCACCCTCTTTGGTTCCCGTCGCTTGCGCCCTCGACCTCGACCGACCTCGACCTCGAACTCGACCTCGAATTCGATCCCCAATTTTGGATCGCCAATCTCATCGCTGATCTTTGACTGCGGCCGATAGTTGCATCTTTGTATCGATTGACACGGTCGCGCTTTGTCTCACCGGTATCAATTGCATTGCACATAGGCCACCTCAAATCTTGCTTAGCATAGCTTCTGCCGCCAGCTGAGTCGGAGTGTCCACGAGTCGGCACAACCTCTCTCTGCCTGTGTCACACAATCTTTCTGGACGGATCGCGCCTTACAGTGACACCGTCGGCTGTCACCCTCACCAAATAGCCGTCGAGGAAGGATTACGACATTGGCAGCTGCTTCTACCGGCAGGTCTTCGCCGGGCCGATTCGCATCATCAAAGAAGATCGCAGGATATAGGCTATCAGGATGCCCGAAGGCGACATGGCTGTCGCCCAGGGCAGCAACAACAATTCGAGCGACTTCGTGAGTTTAGCCCACATATTCCCTCTATACTTTGCGCTCCGGCCGCATTGGGCCCGTTGGTACAGGTCACTAATCCTTGACTTTTACTGGCAATTTAGGTTCGCAAGTTATACAAGTAAATAAACCCTCTTTGTCTGATCGATGTTGACCGCCGGGCCGTACTCTTCTACAATGCGATGTGCTTCTTCGAAGCGACCGACTGACAGAATTGCCTTTGCAGGATGCTCGAAGACCCCAATTACAGCGAGGTTGTGAGATGGGGCGACGGAGGAGACAGCTTCGTGGTCTTGGAGGTTTGTCGCTCGGCGGCTGGGACAGGTCGCAACCCTCCCCTCTTGGACGTTTCGTGTTAACGATTCTGCTACAGAATGAGAAGTTCACCAAGACCATCCTGCCGAAGCATTTCAAACACAGCAACTTTGCCAGCTTCGTCCGGCAGTTGAACAAATACGACTTCCATAAGGTCCGGCAGAGCGAGGAAAATGGCCAATCACCATATGGTAAAGAGGTATGTCTACCACATGACCAGGCGGTACTAGGCAAGGCGGACGATTGCTGATGCATCTTCATCTGTAGGCGTGGGAGTTCAAGCACCCAGCGTTCCGAGCAGATGCCAAAAACAACCTTGATAATATCCGGAGGAAAGCGCCAGCACCCAGGAAAAATCAAGCCACAGAGGATCAGTTTTCTTCCAACACACAGATCGCCGCTCTCAGCGAAACACTAGCCGCCACTCAACAGCAGGTGCAAGCGCTGCAGGACTCGTACTTCGAGATGGCGCACGCCAACAAGGTCTTTGTTGATGAGATTATGCATCTTCAGAAAATGATCAAGGCCCAGAATTCGGTCAACAACGAGCTCGTGAATCATCTTGGCAAGATAGACCACGAACGTAGGCACGCCCGCGCCACTTCGAATCACTCCTCCCAGTTCAATGGGAACAACATCATGTCAGACGGGACTGAAGAGCCCCCGGCAGAACTGCGTCGTGCTCGAGACATACTGAACAGTGTCTCGGGTGATCACATCCCAGAGAAGGACTTGAGGCAAATGTCGATTCAATTCCAGCAGATTGGCGCCTCTCCAGATTCGGCCTCGTCGTCGTCAATGATGGGCCCACCTGGATCTGCTGGGATGCAGAACAACTTCATCCACGACCCAATGAACGACTTGAGGCATATGGTGTATCCGGTCGGGCAGACGATAGGCATTGACCCCTTCGCTGCTGAGCATATGGGAAATATTCCCTACAACCGCCCACTTTCGCAAAACGCCATGGGTCCAGGTCAGGGCCAAGGCCCAGTGCCGGAGCCAGGTCCTGCTGCAATGCCAACGGCCAGCCCGCCTGTTGGCGCACCCGGCACCCAGTCCACTTCCCCATGGGGACAGAAGAAGCCTCGTGTGCTTCTGGTCGAAGACGATAAGATATGTTCGCGCATCGGTTCCAAGTTCCTTGCCCAGTATGACTGCGGTGTCGAGGTTGCGGTATGTTAATCCCCATTCCATGTATCAACCGTGCTAGGTAACTGAGTGTCGAAACAGCGCGATGGACTGGAGGCTGTGAACAAGATCAATAGCAATCCCAGCTGGTTTGACCTTATCTTCATGGATATCGTCATGCCTCATCTCGATGGTGTGTCTGCTACTGCCATGATTCGGGAGGTGTCGCCGAGAGTGCCTATTATCGCTATGACGTCGAACATCAACCAACAAGATTTGGAGATGTACTTCCACTGGGGTAAGTCAAGCCTTCTGGACACATTCTGCATGGGATACTAACATAAGCCGGATAGGCATGCGTGATGTACTCGCTAAACCCTTCACCAAGGAGGGTATGATTGGAAAGCTGAAGAAGCATCTTCCCAGCTTCCTCCGCAACCCACCCAGCGAGGCCGTGATGGACCAGATGTATGCGAATGGCGGCGCTGGCCAGCCACCAACTCCAGGACCCTATGCCAATCCCAACCTGAATCTGCCCATGTCGGCAGCTTCTTCGGGACCCATTGCCAAGTTCGAAACGACGCCAGTGCAATCTCCGTCCACGAGCACTTCGTGGCATTCGCCAGCGCAGCTTCCGCATGCCTCGCCCAATATGGCTCAAGATCAGGGAGGGTACCTGACGGCGGGCAGTGGAGGTCCAATGGCAATGACACCTGGGGGTACCCAAAGGCCACAGCAGTATGGCAGTGGGATGATGCCAGCGATGGGCGGCCAGCAAATGGGCCACCTACCGGATGATGGCCCCCCAGAGAAGCGACAACGTCTATATGGCCCCGGGCCGCAGGGACCGTACGCGTAAATCACATCATCTTCGACATTTAACACCTGTATATATGTATCCGATATTTACCCAGATACCTGTGGTTTGATCCACACTGGTGGATTTGAGGATTTCGCCAGCACGACTTTTTGTTTGCCAATGATGGGCTAGGGTATATCGAATTAACCTTCGTATTGGGGGGCTTGCCATTAGACGATGAAATACCCCCATATTATTGTTTCTTGTTGGTTGGATAAGTCGGCACTCGCTGCGAATGTATGAGTAGCGGAAGCCCCGAAACAGGGGCTTTCATTCCAGCACTCCATGATACTGGCCTCATACAAGATGAATTATGACACCCCAGAATTGAAACGTGACGTGAGAGACATTCGCGATAAATAATAAAGACGAGGAAAACCCAGTCGAACGAGAATACCGTCGACGGCTTGCGATGGCATCACAGCTTACCTGGTTGGTGAGTAGCATGTTGTTGTCAAGTACACTTGCAACAGGACAAGTCCAATACCGCAAGGCCATGAGGGAAGAGAATAGGTGTTTATCGGTATTCTCAAACTCAGATAGCAGGGGAATGGATGACCGAAGCGTCAACCCACTGCTTCGCCAAGGCTGATCGATCCGCGCGAAGGTAAGCTTGAGCATCCGTTACGTTCCCTGTTTGGAACGTCGTGCCTCAGCACGGTACAGAGGCCATCACGTTTGTTGCAGTCTAAAGCTGTCCAGTGAAACATACTTCAAAGGAAAGATCGGTGACGGTGTTCCTTGTGCAGCTGACTACATGGTGCAATCGAAAATGAAGAGGAGAGATAATGGTGTAGGAGGATATGAGGGGGAACAGTCGACGGAGCTGGTCAGAGAGGGCGGGAGGACCAACAAGTCCGGGCATCCGCCGGCTTACATACTTGCAGCAGCAACCGCGGCTATAGGCCAGAAAATGCTGGCTGGACTGGCTGGACTGGCAAGACCCAACCCGACGACGAGGTCGATGAAAGGCCAGACCAGCCAAGGGAACCAGGGACCAGCCTCCCAGGGCCGCGTACCCGCATGCGCACCATTCGCCCACCACCACCACCACCACTACCACTACTACCTCACACCAAACACCACCCATGCCACAATACCTGAGCCAGTTTCCTATGGCGCGGGCAACGGCAGGTTTGCAAGTTAGCAGACCAATGCACAAAGAAGCAACTCTTCAAGCAGACGGATCGCCTTGTACGGCTCGGCGCCAAGAATACATCGCTTTGATTCGCCGTTGTGACTGACATGCAGATCAGCAAACGGCCGCATCTACATGGTGTAAGTACGGAGTACTGGGGGCGATACGATACACAAGCCCTCGGTTCATGGGTAGGCCGTCTCTGTTGGCCGGGGGGTTCAGTTATGGAAAAGTCGAGAACACCAGATCGGCCCATTCTGGACCCTTCTGTACCTGCATAGGGTGGCATCCTCTTGAGCAGGCAGGGCCATAATGTCCGGGTCATCCTTGCTACAGCCATACATGAGCAAGTACTGTACCCCAAAGACAGCCCGCCTTATCATCACCCGTGGGCCACGTGCTCGCTTGTTGCTTTCTTTGCACTACTACTGCCGTAAACGGGAGAAGTAGGCATGCTCTCGAGTGCTAGAGAGATGTGCTACTGGGCATAGCGGACAGATGGACTGTGTGATAGGCTAGGTTGCGTAGTAGCAAGGCATACTAGAACGGCGAGTGTCGTTCGACAGTGAGCAGTTTTCTTTTCTTCTAGGTAGCATCTAGTGGCCGGGCATCCGATCTTAGAGGGCTTGGTACTGTACTGTATTAGTGACTTGGTGATAAGAACCAGTCGAACGAACCCCAGGGTTTGGCAGCTCCCTCGCTCCCTTCCCCGGTCGTGCCCCTAGCTCTTCTGCAGTGTGGTGCACACCCGCATCCATCTTATCTCACTTGTCTGACCTTTTTGGGCACCTGGATGGAAAAGTAACAGACCGGGGGCCCAGGCATGCAAGCAAGGAGAAGGCCGCGGGCAATGCGGGCGGTTGTGGTCTGGACCGTTGTTTGTTGTGGCACCCGGCATGGGTCCATGACGGTCTCGACCGCAGTCGGTATCCGCCCGGGGTAAAGTCTCGCGTTCCTTCTCATCGATGGACGGCCTACTACTACTACTGGCTTATCGTTGCCAAATAATGCCCTGCACAGATGCTTGGGAGACGTGCATTCATTCAGTGTTGATGCTTTTTCTATTTTCTATCAACAGCGTCGCGAGATAGACACTTTTTATGAACCTGGAAGCTGGATTTGTTGTCATTTCAGGGGTGAATCGTGCTATTCAGATGATAGGTATGATGTTGCTGCAGGGGCAAGCGAATGATGTTTCTACGCTTGGACGTTCTGCTGAACAGAGCGTGAGGGGGTTCATACTGTAACTGCCAAGAAGCGCGGTAGTGTGTGAGTGTGTGGCACCAGGTGCAAGGTGGTTGATGAAACTCCACTTTCACGACTTTTCGGGCTTGACTCGCAATGACGTAAGCAACGAACCCTTCTAAGTGATTCACTGTACTACCAATTTCACACTTTAAACATGGCAACGGCTTCCGGAAGTGTCAAAGTCGTCCCCTCGGGCATCGCCGGCGCCGGCCGCGGGCTCTTCGCCTGCCAGAAGTTCGAGCCCGGCGACGTGGTGGCGAGCGTTGACCGCCCGTTTGTCGCCGAGCTCGAGATGGAGCGGATGGAGGACACGTGCGCCTGGTGCTTCCAGCGCGGCGAGACGGACCCCGACTCGCGCGCCAAGGCCGCCATGATGGGCATGCCCCAAGGCTTCATCGAGACCAAGGCCTGCGCCGGCTGCCACCGCGCCGCCTACTGCTCCAAGACGTGCCAGAGCCGCGCCTGGAAGCGCGAGCACAAGTACGAGTGCGGCGTCATCGCGCCCCCGCGCCCGGAGCTGCCCGAGAGCGTCCGCGCCGCCATCAAGCTGCTCGGCCGCCTCAAGGCCGCCGACCCGTCCGGCCCCGAGCACAAGAAGTTTCTGGATCTGCTCATGCAGTTCCGCCCCGCCGGCACCGACAGCCGCCTCGAGGCCTTCAAGGAGATCGAGAAGCAGAAGTTCGACGACTTCAACATGCTCGCCTGGGCGGCCTGGTCTTATTGCGGCAAGCCGGGCATGCTCGGTTCTGTCGATAGCAGGGCCGCGTCGACCGCTTTCGTCTTCAATGTGTGTCATAGTCTTGGTTGAACCCCGATGTACAGTAGTAGGCTGACGGGAGATCTCCCCCCACAATAGATACTATGCAACGCTTTTACTCTGGCATCACCTGTAGATGGCGTCAAGTTCGGCATTGGCTTCGACAACACCATCTGCGCTGCTAACCACTCTTGCGACCCCAACGTCGTCATGACCTTTCTGCAGCCCAAGGTCGAGCTCCGAGCACTCCGACCCATCAAGAACGGCGAGGAGATCTTCGTGAAGTATGTCGACGTCACGAACCCTATCGGCGTTCGTCAGGCCGAGTTGAAGCAAAGGTACTTCTTCGATTGCCAGTGCTCCAAGTGCCTGAAGGGAACCGGCGCCGCCGAAGATAGGTTCGCCGAGTCTCCCGACTCCCTCCCCAGCCGATATTTCACCGTCGCAGACGCGCTCGTCAAGAAGCACGAGGCAAAGCTACCTCATTTCTTGGGCTGCCCTGCAGACGCCGCGACCACGGCCCAGAAGCGGGTCGCGGCCATGGAGGCAGAGGCCTTTGTCATCAGCGGTACGAACCTGGACGGCGGTGACTCTCTGGAGAGCGACGAGGAGAAGATCAGGAACGCGCTGAAGATGTGTCTTGACTCGGGCATGTGGAGCCTGACCCGGCAGCCCGTGCCCCAGTTCTGCCGCCAGCTCTTCCAGATGTACCTCGAGAACGGGAGCCCGTACCGCGCCTTCCGCATCGGGCTCAAGGCGCACTTTGAGATCCAGCCCAAGCTGACGCCGCAGGAGTTCGACCCGGACCGCGTCATCAACACGTGGGGCCTGGCGGCCGTCGCCAACATCCTCTGCGGCCCCGCCTTCGCCGAGATCTACGGCGAGCTGCAGGCCAGCGGCGTCGACCTGCGCGTCGTCTTCATCGGCCTGCTCTTCGAGGTCTACGACCAGCTGCCGCGCATGTACGGCCTCGCCTCGCCCTTCGGCAAGGTAATGGAGAACACGTACAAGCAGGTCGTCGCGGGCATGGGCCTGAGCGAGGCCGAGCTGCGCGAACGGGTCAAGAAGACCTGGCCCTCGCTGGAGACGGCGGCGCGGAGCATTGATTTGCTCAAGGACTGAGAAGGAACGACGGTGTTTGTTAAGATCAAGAAAGGAAGGATGTTTGGGAGGGTCAGTCGTTGATGACAGGGATGGGATGGTGTCTAGAATATGAAGCTTGACACTTGCTATCTATTAAGGGGCATCGCAAATCATTCCTGAGCTTCAGTACTCTAAATCCTCCTTTAACAGCTAAGGGTGCTTCGATGATGGAGCGTAACACCTGCAATACTGTCTATCAAAATTATGTCCTCGATGAATACACTGGAGTGACATATATATTTTGGGTGAGTGACCATCTATGCTCGCGCGGTTGGAGAACATAATCTCCAGTATCTGTTCAGAAGACCTCGACAAATACCGCATCTCAAATCTCATAACCGGCAATGAAATTAGCATTAGAGACGATAGGATCACGACGTTTCCCAGGTACGTTCGTGTTGATATAGTAATAGATATACTATTTTTTTTTTTCGATCTATACCAAGCTTCCCTGGCAGCAAGCTACCATACAATGTGATATTTAAATGTCTTATACCAAAATAGTATCAGTTCTCGGTTGGTCATGTCGATCTCTGCTCTGTTTCTCCAGGTTTGCTAGGAGGTATTAAACTGTACAATATACCTTGAGTGTATGTGGCCTCATATCTACTCAGCTGGCTCAACCTGCGAATGCTTATACCTAGGCGAGGAGGGACGACTTGTTGCGGGAATCCGTCGGCAGGGGAACCCGACGTGAAAAATATTGTAGCTGTTTGTACCGTAATGGTACGTCTTCTCCTGTGTCAGGGGACTGCTATTCCCCTAGGCTTTGGTGGCAAAGTACGCATGGGACAAATCACCATCCAGCGCAGGGTACATAAAAATTATGGTACAGGTCATTGTTCCTGTCGGGCTGAAATGACATTGCATCGAAACTGGCAGAGAAACAACGACTGTCGCACAGGAACAAACGGGAAAGCCTGATGTGAAGAATTCCTAAAAATAGCCGATGTGCAGGACTATAGTCCCGGACTTCCAGTATAAGTGCTCGCCAAGCTTCGTGGCTTGTAGTCTGACCACCTGGATGGTACCTTAGGTCCATAAGTA
Source organism: Apiospora marii (assembly GCF_038362585.1). Taxonomy (NCBI): domain Eukaryota; kingdom Fungi; phylum Ascomycota; class Sordariomycetes; order Amphisphaeriales; family Apiosporaceae; genus Apiospora; species Apiospora marii. Next base: position 1,669,110 of record NW_027117375.1, on the reverse strand, counting down.
TCTTTTAGCGTACCCGAACATGCTTATCGGGATATCGAATTAAGGGGGGAACGGACAGGGGACTATGCATCTTGCCCATGCAATACCGAATGCAAGGAAGCCTCGTGTTGCAACATCCCTGCAGAGCCGGGTTGAGAAGTGATTGCACACCGTACTCACCATCGGGATTTCAAGATATGACCAGACAATCATAGCATCAATCGGACCACCTTATCTGCTTCTCGGGGGTACAGACAGGGAAGCAGGCATTCTTGTGCCGTTTGCTGTCCCCGGTTGTGTCGAATGCTCCTCTCAACCTAACAAAGTGCAGGACAAAAGCTCAGGGCCGGCTTTAGTGGAGATACACAAAAGCGCCATGTGCTCTTTCCCGGAGCTTTGGTGGATTCGAGCTCCTTCCTCCGACAAACGTCCTCATACTTACACTTCTCCACATACATTTCCCTTCAATGTGTGATCTCCTTTTCTGTGTGCAGGAAGATAGAGCCTGGCCTCAATGTTGGATTGGGCAAACAGCGCCACAAGGAGACTCGAAATTCAACGACACCCGCCGATGATTGATATATGATAGGTTTTCCTCTTTTACGTTTCACCGAACTCGAGGCCTCCTCCGTCGCTGCTGCATGCCGTTCACTCGGTGTGGCAGGGTACGACACCATGGATCGGATACGAACAGACGACTTGCTGAGGAATAAGCCACCGTCAGTTGGAATTGGCTGCCCGTGTGCCTGCTGCAGCTGGCCGACAGTAGTCGTGTTGCAAAGTTGCATCTCACGCACATTTTAGCCAGCACAGCACACACAGGCTAGACAGGAAAACTCAGCCCCTCCCTGGCTCGGAGTGCGGATGCGGGGTACGCGAGGAAAAGGAGGTCAGGCCCATGCCATGCAAACTCCGAATTTCCACTGCCTGCGTGCGGAAAGAGCCAAGGTACTAGTGCCGATGTACCATCCGGTTTTCCCTTTTGGCGACAGCTGCTCGCGAATCCGGGGTAGGCTGCAGGCACTTCGCTTAGCCCATGGCTGCGTGGAAAAACTGCCAACAACATGCTGTATTTAGAGTTCGCTCTCGCCTCTGGCCAAGGGTGATTGCATATGACTGCATGCATTGGGCATGCCCAATATTGGTAAATCTCCGAAGCCCTCAAGCCACCAAGCCACCACCCGGGACCATGGCCTTTTTTTCGTGGACGTGTTTGCCAGCGCTCGAGCGTTGGACGGAGGCCTGTCGGCCCGGACCACGGACATTCCAGGCCTAGATCATTTCAGGCAGCCGTTAGCTGGGTGTAGTCAGGCCGTCGTCGTACGGCTAAGATGGGGTGGTGTCCTGGTGTGTCTGCATGTGTGTGGGTGTGTGGGTGTGGGTGTGACACGACCTGTCCAACTGCATTTAGACGCGCCAATATAAGGGTCTTGCCATTCCCGGCTGCACTCATTGCACCCACTGCAGCTCGATTAGCACATGAAACCGATGCTCTGCAAGCGCCAAACCATCACGATTTTGCCGAGAATTGGAACACCACACTCGGGCAAGCTGAAGTTACCATTTCCTAAGGTCGTCTCTTCAGTCGCTTTTTCGGACATCAGGAAAGCCCGTAGAATTCATTAAGCACTGGTTATGAGCGGCAAACGTTTGCGGAAAGTTGAGGGAAGCGGCATGGGCAGCGACTATGTGCCCTCGGTTTACGCTGATTATGAGGGACCCCAGATCGATGAAGAGACGGAATCCCAACTCAAGGCGGCCTTTTACAACCTCAACCTGGGCTGCGACGCTTCTTCGACTCCAGTGGTCGATACCTGCTTGGCTCATCTGAAGCTACTGCGTGCATTTGAGGAACTGAAGAGCCGGACGGGACTTGCAGATGGGCTGTGGGATATATGGGATTCTAGAGCTCAGAATGCGAGCCGCGGTGGGCCGGGGCGGCCAACGGACACCCTTGATATCCTGGTGAAGCTGCGCGAGAAGCGATGGGCGGTGTACATTGCTCGGGCAGTTGATCGCTATGAAGCTTGGTGGAAGAGCTTTGTGCCAGTCATGTTGACCGAGTTTGACATGGCGGCAGACGGCAAAGACGGCCAGCTGTCCAGATTTGAGGCTTTCACTGCCAAGCGTGAACCTATGATATGGACAAGCAGCTCTCTGCCCCCATTGGGTAATAACGATCTTTTGTTGCATCCAGGGTGGTTTCAATGGCTAATCAGGTTGTGGTTATAGATGTTCTCCTTATCTGGCACGCCCACATGCTCAATCCCCGGATCTTTCTGGAAGATTGCTTGAGGTGGGGATATGGCCATCTGTGGCATAGCGGGATGCCATGGACCGAAATTAATGCGGCACTGGGGCCGAACTTCCAATACGAAGTCACGGAAGAGTGCAAGGAAAGCTGGACTCACAGGACAGGCCTAGCTTGGGACAACCGAGATGACCCGGATATCAAACCGCTACGGTGTCCCGTTTGTTTTGACTGGGACACCTACCCCTGGACAACCTGCGGGCTTCCAAGGGATTACAAAGGCGATAAGTAAGACCTACCGGCTCTACCAAATACTATCCCCCTATCCTCCCTGAGATTATGTGCTGACGGTTGCCAAATAGGAAACCCGGCCTTGTTGGCAGCGGGATCGGCGACGGCCAGCTCAAATCAGAATGTGCACGGTGTGGCATCACTATTGACGAAGACTTACTTCGAGTTGCTAAGTTTCGGGATGATGTCGAGAACCTGGTGACGCATGACTGGCCAATGGCTGGCACAATCTTGGATGTCCGAGATGGACTGGTCCGAAAGCAACAAAAAGACCCTGACCAACTTTTCCCGAACCGGCTCGTCCGACGTGGCCTGCTTGTGGACGTCACAAACATCTTCCAGCCTGGAAACAAGGTGAAGCCAAGCATGTCGGTCATCAGGGACAGGATAGAGAGGATCACTTCGCATACCTCACTCCGGCATAGCTCCGACTTGCTCAAGAAGATTGATAAGAATATCGATGGCGTGGGAACACTGGCGCCTCATCGACTTTCCAAACAAGCGCGCATGCAAACACGTTGTATGATGTCGAGGTATTGGGAGAACTCGTCTATATTTGGCATCGATCTCAGGGGTGCTGTTATGCGGCAGGGCGTGTTTACCGAAAAGATGTACAAGGTGAGGAGCCTTTCCCCCTTTTTGGGTGCTTTGTATCTGACAAATACTACAGATTGACTGGCTGCACAGTCCCACAGCCAGGTTCACAATGGAGAAGCTGGTTGTCAAATATGAGAGGTTCTTCGACATCGCTGCCAAGTTTCCGGACGAATTTGTCACGCCAACACTCGATGTCGATTTAGCATGGCATAGCCATCAGCTGAGCCCAAGTCAATATTTTGACTACTCGATTGCAAAGACCAAGATTTTCATTGACCATAACGACAAGGTTGACGAGGGAAAACTGGCAGAGTCGTTCGACTGGATGGTGAAGACGTATCAGCAGAGGTATGGGGAGGTCTACGCGGAGTGCTTCTGTTGGTTTTGCGAGAGTAAGCCGGCCTGATTCTTGACAACACAAAGAGATACTGGCTAACACTTTCCAAGGCTTACGATTCAAGCACGCCTCTTCGATGAAAAAATGTTCGTAAAACTAAGTATACTATGCCGCTTTTGACGAGGGACGTTGCTAACACCCACCTTAAGTGTCGCCCGACTGGCGAGTGGCAGTTCAAGAGGGCAACGGAGAGTCTGTACATATCTCGTCACACCCTGCCGTCCAGGCCGAGGACGAGCACAACCCAGGGCGTAGGACACGAAGACTAGTCTTCCACAACGACGTGGACGACGCATACACGAGGGCGCTCAAGAAGACCAACCAGGGCCCAAAGAAAGCATTATTTGGTCGTACAAAGTCTGGATCCTCGAGTTCGTCATCCAGCACAACCATCATGGGCCCGCGCGGTGAGGATCATTGCAACCACTGGGGAAAGCCCATTGCTGTGCCTGGGCCCTGGTACTCAGAGCCTGTGGCAACTCTCACGCCGCAGATGTACCCGAGCCATCCGGGCCTCATACATACGGCACCTGGGCAAGCGGGAGCATGCGCTGCTGGAACATGCGGAGGTTCAGCTGGTTGTGGGTCAGGAGCACTTGCCCTCTGTGGCTCGGGTTGTTCAGGGGTAAGCCAAGAGCGATTTTGTCCTATGTACCCCTATTTTCAGGGTAAGAAGAATATATTTTTTGCTAACAACATGACTCCGACAGATGGGCCGTAACATCTTTGGCGGTGCTGGTTGTGCGGGCGGGTCAAGCTCAGGGTGAATGAACCGGAGGTGGCATTGGAGAAGGGGCGTTACCATAGCGCTTTACGGCCTCGAGTCGACTGTTTGTAAGCAGTCTAAAATGCCTAAGGTCCTTGACCCGCTTCAAATGAATCGGCCTCTCGACGGTCCAAATGTTCAAGCAAAAGGAAGGCTGCCCCTAGTGATCATGCCAAACGATCGAGCAAAACGCTGGCCCGGCTGTTTTGTTCCTCAGGCCCCTCTAGAATTTCATGGATGCATCCAATGAATCAAAGGGGTAAGACGGGACAAATACTCACTGGTTGGATCTTTTCTGTGGCCCAATGACCATTGGCTCTGTCTTGATCCAGCCTGGATAAGACTACGAGCGGAAGAAATGCCTCCGGCACTAACTGTGTAGCAACAATGCCCACCACCGGATGTCTGAGCGTTCAACCAGATATTCTGTCCTCATTCGACCTTCAACATTTTGGTCCCATCAAACTGCAGTATTCCTTTACCAATCAACATGGACTCGAACGGTCGAGGGGCAGTTGACGCGCGTGTGGCAAAGCAACGTAGCAGCCAAGACGGCATTTGGGGTGGTTGCTTGGGGGCTTATGCAGTTAACTCGAAAATGTTGATATTCCCCGGATTGCCCTTATTGAACGGGATGCCCATTTTTGCCGTCCCAGGTGGTCTACCACCCCGAATCCGGACCAGGGGTGGGGGGCTGATACGGACTTTGATAACACCTCAATGCGCCTATTTGTGCTAATAGCGCGGGATAATATATCCGGGTCTTGGAATGTGACATGAGCAAGAAACATCCCAGCAACAGAGCCTCATTGGGCACAAACTCCTCAACGGCCTCGTTCTACGTCAGTTTCGGCTCTCCCCATCGGCACGCTACCTGGATTCCGCAAAACTGTGAGCAGCGAAACCAACACGGCTGACAACCCTTAGTTACACGTGGGTATACGTGCATTAATACTCGGCAGATGACACAGATGCATGTACAACACAAATTTCTGGTTTAATCACAGTACTGATTTCTGCGACTCTTGAAATTCGTTGTCCATGTATCACCCCTCAGGGAAACAAGGGTGGGCAGCCAAGGTATAACGATATATACTAGAAGACGCAGCCCTAACGATGGAACGTATACTCGACCTTAAGTGCATTGACCAGGCAATACAGGATCCTCTCTTGGTCGGTGCCCTGATACTTGTCACTTGATGGATGTATATATCCTGCATATAAAAGGTTAAGAATTTTGTCCCTAGCAGCAAACGAAAACCAACCTCCAGGCCATGTTATACTACTAGCGAGGCTACTGTTGGCTTGATCCAAACGCTGGAAGTAAATAACACGGAGAGCCACGTAAGCCCCTTTCACCCTGAGCAATGTACTTAAACTCTCTTCACCTCTCCAAATTTTACAAGAAAATGCCTCATACTTCAGCCCATCCGTCTCCAGCACATGTCATCCAGTTCAGGCCCACGAGTGCCAAGCCGTGCCGGGCGGCGAAAGCGGCGGCATCAAAGGAGCGGCGCTGCACAAACTCATCGCCACCGACATCCTCCTTGCTCGGGGCCCGCATTCCGTCCGGTTCCTGGTACAGGAGGAAGAGGTACCGGTGCGGCTTGGAGCTGACGAGACATGAGGTCAGCAAGCCGATTGCCTCTTTATCTTTATGGGTCTTGTATCAGGGGCAATGGAGGAGGGTAACCAGGGGTGCCAGAGTCTGGATGAGCTGCATATCCATACGCAGAATGGGGAGATTAGGGGTAGGGTGATACATCAGGAAATAGAACACCAACTTACTCATCCTTGGGCCCAGGCCCCAGATATTCTGTCACTTCCGTACCACAATCCTTGCCCGCCTCTTCGGCCACCCCATCATCTTCTTCTTCTCCTGTTCCTCTTGGCGCCAGGCCAGACACGACCCAATGCCGCCAAAACGCAAACTTGGGGTCGTCAGGAGTAGGGGCATCCGGATCGATCATGAGGAAGGTGAATCTCCTGTTTCTCTCCGCCGGAGCAGCAAACCCAAACCGGACCACCGGCTTCGCGGGCTTGCACTCGCCCGCCCGGAAGAACGTGCCCAGCTCGACCCGCTTCTCGCCAAATGCCACGCGCAGCCGCGTCGCGGGCCGCCAGTCGGCCGCCGGCAAGAGACTGGCGGCGGGTCCTGGGACGAGGCCGGCGGAATGGAGGGAGTTGCGGAGGGCGTCGGTGTGGGCCTTCAATAGTGGCGCCTCTGGAGACGACGCCATTGATCTTCTTAGAACAAGCACCCTTTTCTCCCTTTGCTTCTTCTTCTTCTGCTGCTGTGATGCTGACCGTTCCTCCCGAGTATAGTGGACGACACGAGAGAGGGGGGAGGGGTTATCCAAAAAGGGGAGGCAGTGGTATTCGATGCCAAAATATAACGAACCAAGTCTACTGGGATTCGAGGGGGGCAGGCAGACGAGCACGAGAGACCGTCGACAAGGCGTGCACAACATGTCATTGGTGGAAGAATTGCACGCCGAGGAGGACTCTGCTGGAGCAACGAGCTTGGCGTCAGATCCTGCTCCTCTCCCGGGATGGGCAGCACAAAGTCATTCAAGGCTTGGAGATAGATCAATCGGATGAAATTCAAGATAGCAAGCGCCCGAAGAGATGATAAGATATTGCAAAGAGCCATGTAGCAATCAGAAGCACCACGTCATGTAGCAGCTTCATTTTCTAGGAGAAAATACACTCGAAGATAAGTTTAGTACTTAAGAAAAGGGCGCTTGGATTAGGTCAACCACGAACTGCAGAATTCTAATACACGGGGCCGCTCCAGCTACTGGCCTGAACAGGGACACAGGAAGAACGAACCTCAACCAGGGCAAACCACGGCCGATTAGGCACTAGGCTCCCTTTGACCCAACGCCGCTGAACCAGTCGACCTTTTATAGCTCATGAATCCTCTATAGGCAGAGAGTGCTGGTCGGAAATCAAATGTTCCTGAAACAAACCTAGTACTGACAAATCCAACGCCGTTTCCCTTGCTTTTTCGGTTTGCCTATTCATCGTACACCAACGACCAGCACACAATTATTACCCCTCTCTCTAAAAGGGTGGTGCTGCTGGGATATCGTTGTCTTTGTGGATGCCAGCTAACATGAGCCAAGCGTCCCGATCGGGGGGTCTCATTGGATTTCCAGCCCCACCTAGTGCATGTCTCGTAAGAGGATAGGGAGAATGGGCCAAGTAAGTTGCCCGCGGGTGGAAAGAAGCAGCATTCTATGCTTGCTGGTGATTCACCGGGACCCCATTTGGTGCTTGCGAGCCGCCGGCCGGAGCTCCATTCATATGCGCCGGTGCTGGATGACTCGGTATAGCTGGCGATGCAGCCTGGTGGATGGGGCTGGGGCTGGAAGCGTAGTTGGCGGCACCAGCGGGGGCAGGGGGTCTGGCACCTCCGAGACCAATGCCACCAAGGCCGACGGGGGCACCGACTTGCTGACCCTGGCCGGCCATGGAGTGGCGCATGCCTGCATTAGTCTTTTGAGCATTCTTCTGCGCGTCGAACTTGGCCCTGGCCTGGTCCATTGCCTGCTGAACCTGGTTAGGGCTGATGGACGTGTGGAATGCTGTGCCCTGGGAACTGTGTTGGCTTTGATTGGAATTGCTTTGCGGCATTGGGGAATTACCGGCTGCTGGATAGAACTGATGACTGGGGGTGGGACCCATATTAGGTTGGCCGCCATATGAAGGCGGCCTGGTAGGTGTGCCAACGTGATTATACGCCGGGGGCTGCTGAGGCGGCGGCGGCGGCGGCGGCTGCTGCTGCTGAGGCGGTTGCGCTTGCTGTTGCATGTACGGAGGCTGTTGGTGAGGGACGTGCGGCGATATATTCCTAGGTGGCAGGTTAGGTGTGCCATTGGCATAAGGGTTATACGCTTGGTGGGGGGTTGCGCCGGGAGGCGGCTGCTGTTGTGGGTAAGCCGGTGATTGGTACGGTGGTTGATGACCGGGTGGATAACGCGCCTGGGGGGTGTTGGGCATGGGGTGGTGGTAAGGCGGCTGAGGCTGGTAAGGCGGCCGGTTCTGGGTCGGCGTTCCGTACGGGGGGTTAGCCTGGTTGTACGAGTGCGCGGGTTTCGCATACTGCTGGGGATAATTAGCGCCGGCGGGGTACCCGTTTGGCGGGCGGTAGCTGGTCGAAGCGGAGCGTTGCTGCGTGTACGGAGGCATGCTGGGCGGCGGCCGTTGCATGCCCGATGCGGCACGTGCAGGCGTCTGGGCACCGTAGTATCCTGGCCCGGGCATCTGCGTACGGTTGGTCCCCTGGTATTGGGTACCGCTGTATTGCAGATTGGTCGAGGAGCTCGAAGACCGGTTGTTTACAGGCCGTGGGGTTGCCGCCGTCTGCTGCTGCACAGATCTGGCCCGCGCAGACGATTCATCCTCTTCCATGATGCCCTGATACTCATCAGAACGGATCTCCAGCTTGGTACTGATATTAAGTTCCTCCAGTTTGTCGGAATTGAGTCGAGCTACGGCATATGGCGGTAGCATCTGTATAACTAGTGCAAGTTGCGCTTTCAGAGTTTCGTACGTCACCGTCTCCTCAGCTGATGGCTGCACGGGTGAACCACTTGTCAGCATGTCGCTCTGCGCGGGGTCTGCAGCATATCTGCTGCTTTGGTTGGCGACAGAAGGAAGGGACAAGTTGCGGTTCTTCTGGAAGGAAATCAAAGTCTGGATCATGTCCGAAACATCTTGCAAAATGTCGTCCACGTCCTTCTCGGCATCGGACTTCTTGGGGTTGCACATCTCCTCCAAGCTGGGGTCGATCATGTCGTCCCACTTATCGATAGCATCTTTGATCAGGTCCTCATCCAAGGGGACCTCGACGTCCTTCTCCTCGTCTTCTTCGAGAGCAGCAGCATCGGGCAGTTCGCTTTCAAGCAACCGGTCAAAGTTGCGCTTGCCAACCTTATGCCACCACATTGTTTGGCTGATCAGACCAGACGAAACCATGGCAGCTGAATCATCCTTGGAAGGCGCAAAGCTAGAGAAGGCTCCACGGAACAGGGCCTCCATTTCCGAGGTTTCCATGTCAGATGAGGAAGGCTTGGTCCCAGCAAGACTCAGGGCGCGTTCACGCTTCTTGGTCATGATCTGGGAAGGGGGCGCAGCATTGCTGTAGTCCAACCAACGGCCAGCGGAAATGTTCTGACCATAATAAGAGCCCATGCGATACTTCGACTTCTCAGTGAGTTCAGGCCGGTGCCAGCTCACCTGAAGTCCTTTGGTGGTGCTCTTGGGTGCCTTGGGTGGCTGTAACGAGGGCAGGTTGCGCGGGGCGGGGAAAAGCTCGCCCAGTGTCTTCGACTTCTTGTCCTTCTCAATGGCAGAGGGGAACGAGAAGGGGATCGTATGGGCTATTTTGATCCCGGTGGGCAGTCCCTCTTCCCGCAATGGTCGGATAGCACCATCAGGATGTTCTTCGTTCGTAACCAGCTGTTGCAGGCTGGAGTATAAGTGACGACGAGGTGCCTCGCCATAGACACTCAGGATCATGTTGCCGCCCGAATTAGAGTGTAGATCACTAGCAAGCGACTGGTCTTTCAATATCGCCGGGTCGCGCGTCGGGTGGGGATACGTCATCTCGCGACGGAAGAGCTCAAGGGCCCTTTTGCTGAATGCTCTGACCTTGGCTACCATACCGTCATCAGAGTTAACGTTGTCGCCATTTTCGGCAGCCTGCAGATCGGCGAGCCGATCGCCAATGGCCAGCTTGATGTCTCTGACGACGGCGTCAAGCCCAGAATACTCATCGGAGGCGACCTTGTCGGCGATAGAAGGTCGGGCACCCTCTTTTTCGTCTTCGCCCTTTTGGCGTTTAGCTGAAGGCTCTTGGGTAGGATCGTATTCGGGTAACGGTCGCTTAAGTATGGATGGTATTGTGTCGTAGCTGCATTTCGTTAGTATGGTCTAGCGGACGCGTGCATGGCAAGGTGAAGCGCAGCGCGGCGCGTAGTGGGCGAAGGCCAACACGCCGGGTTGGCTGGGGGTGCGGGGATGCACGTACCTCTCTAATACCAGAAGATAATCGCGAATTGCTGCTTTGTCGGCCTCGGTGGGCTCTGCAGTGCCGTTGATGGCAGACGTGTCGTGTCGCGGTTGCGAAGAGATGGCGCCGTTCTGATGAGGCTCGGTCGTGTCGGCAGTTGCATCGCTATTTTCGCGTTTGCGCTTTGTCGACGACTGCGATGCAGCGTCGGACATATCGACATCCTGGAGTTGATCCTGTTGTTGCGACGCGGGCGAGTCTTGGTGCTGGTTTTGCTGTTGTGGCGGCTCAGATAGGCCGTTGGGGACAGCAGCCGCGGCCGCGACGGGCGAGGCCATCCTGTGGTTGGTAGGTAGAGATCCTAGCGATGGATTAAGAAGCAAGGCCAGTGATTAGTTGCCCGTGGTGATTGTTGTTCAGTCGTCGTCCTAACACCAACCAAAAAATTGGAGAATGGCTTGAATCAATAGACGTTGGCGTTAATAGGCGGTTTGCGGCCCGTTAAGGATGATGTCCAATGCCCGGGGGGAGGGGAGCTTGTCGCGCTTTTTTTTTGGCCTTTCGTCGCTGCTGGCTGCTGGAACGTGGTGGTGGTGCTGCTAAGGTAATTGTCGGGCGACAAGGCAAGGCGCGTTTCGCTCTCGGTCAACTCAAGTCGATGGATGGATGGCCCAGTCTCCTACGACAGCTACAGACTAGCAACAAGAGAGAGAGAGAGGAAAAGGTGGATTTGTTAAGCAATCAATGGAATTCAGTTGACTGACAGTCGGCTGCCAGCCTCGATTGCTGCCTGGTGGTACGTGCGCAGTCGGTTCCGCCCAGAAAATCGAGATTGGCAGTAGTCAGTAGTATCCGTAGGTACTCCGTAGACGTAGAGGGAGGTAAAAAAGACTTGAGTGGACTTCAACCATCAAGTCAACAACAAACCGCTTCGACAAGAGGAGAGAGTAGACGGAGAAGCGACTTCGTTCGACACCACCATGACCGGCAAACTCATTTGCCAATTAAATCAGGGAAGAACAAGGCTGACGTCGACCGGTGGAAAAAAAAAAAAAAAAAAAAAAAAGGACACTGGCTGTCAAGTCAACCAAAACAGCTCGAGAATGCCAGTCACTGCATTGCAGAGTGAGTGGCTATTCTCAAAGTGCGCTAGTAAACTTTAGGATAAGCTCGGATCAACGATTCTCCCAGCCAACTTATCAATGACTGAAGCTCTCCTGATCTGGCCATTCATCAATTCCCTATCTTCCTATCTTATTAAAGAGGGTTATCATTTTTTGACATGGTTGTTCTCTTTTTTTTTTTTTTTTTTTTTTTTTTTATCATGTTGTTCTTCCAGTTGCGCCGACCGCGATGGGTAAAGTAGGCATACGTATGGGGTGACTTTGCTCTCGAACCTCCTCCAACGCGGCTTATACGACTGTATCCACCCATCTTGCCTACAATATGTGCCATGGTCTTCAAGCCTATTGCCTTACAGTGAGACAGAACCCTAGCTCGTAAAAGAGATAAGAAGTAAACACAAAGAAGGTTTGGCAGTATGGAACAAAAGGAGAGAGAGAGAGGGGAGGAAAAAGAACGAAAGTAATACAAGTTGATACAAGTTGAATATCGTGGGCTTCCTGGTTCAAGGTAGTAAGGTACATTGTCCATTAATTTCAAGGGGCGCACTGCAACTGAGCTGACAGAGCTGCGATGCATTCAGTCTTTGCCTCAACTATCATCTCCCAGTTGAGGCTCAGTGGCGGGCCGGATATCCAAGGTACATAGTCATGCAGTTTCGCTAAGATTTGATTTCAACTCGTCGAAAATGCAACGGGAAGGGGCAAAAAAAACCAAAAACAAATGATGCCCGTATATATAGTACGCGAGTTTAGCCAAGTTCGAACCATCTTATTAAATGGGTCTGTCTATACGCATTCATTTTGCTTCTTTGGTTGGAACGAGACGAAGTATGCCGTGGTGACTGGTGAGTGTAAGAGCTGACCCCCGCACTTGAATAACCTTGGAACACGCAGAAGACCCCGGAGTCTCGGGGTCTCTGCACCTACATAAACTCAAATACCATCCATTATAAATTCGGGATCGAACAGCAGCCCCCCGCTTACTTGCGCATGCCTCATTGTCTTCGCTGGGAGGTTTAGACGCCGGTTCCATCAAATACATCAAGGCGACATGCTGCAACCCAGACCGTCTTCGGACCACGAAGTCCTCATCGTAGGCGGAGGCTCTGCGGGGCTCTGCGCCGGGATCTGGCTGGCGCGGTGCGGCATTGACTTCCAGATCCTGGAGCGCCGCGACGGGCCCATGAGACAGGGGCAGGCCGACGGGGTGCAGTGCCGCACGGTCGAGGTCTTCGAGAGTTTCGGGATCGAAGGACCGCTGCTCCGGGAAGCCTGCCACGTGCTCGAGCTCGCGTTCTGGGCGCCATCTGACAGTGTCGGCTTGGGAGAAACGGGGAAGACTGGAGGGAAGAAGACGGGGGGCATCGCAAGGACGCATTACGCCCCTGACACGGAGCCGGGGATAAGCCATATGCCTCACGTCATTCTGAACCAGGCGCGGATGAATGGCATCATGACGGAGGAAATGACCAGGGCCGCAGGAAGAGATATGATTGAGTACGGGGTTGAGGTGGTAGATGTCAGTGTCGACGAGGAAATAGCGAAAGATCCGGATGCATACTGTGTTAATGTTACTGCAAAAGAGAACGGAGCGACGAAGCATATGCGGGCTAAGTATGTGATAGTGAGTAAGCACCCTATCTCTTCTTCGATTCGAATCAATGCTCGCGGTATATTGTTCCTGGTTTTGCGTAGTCATACTAATTTGATGCGTATTTTAAGGGGTGCGACGGAGCGCATTCCACAGTTCGGAAGTCCCTTGGATTCAGGATGATAGGTGACAGCCATGATGCTCTGTGGGGTGTCATGGACATATACCCACGTACCAACTTCCCCGATATCCGGAAGAAGGTCCTGATCAACTCGGAAGCCGGCAACATGGTGGTTATCCCCCGCGAGGGCGACTACCTCGTGAGGTTCTACATGGAGCTGCCCAAGTACGCGGGTGCCGCGGCCGACATCACGCTGGCGGACCTGCACGAGAAGGCGCGGCTGATCTTCCGGCCCTACGAGATGGAGTTCGCCGACACCACGTGGTGGTCCGCCTACGCGATCGGGCAGCGCCAGGCCGACCACTTCACGGCGGCCCACCGGGTCTTCCTCACGGGCGACGCCTGCCACACGCACTCGCCCAAGGCCGGGCAGGGCATGAACGTGAGCCTCCAGGACGGGTACAACCTGGGCTGGAAGCTGGCCGCCGTGCTGCGCGGGCGCGCGAGGCCCGAGCTGCTGGAGACGTACGTCTCGGAGCGGCAGAAGGTCGCCGCGGAGCTCATCGAGTTCGACCGCCACTTCACCCAGCTCTTCTCCACGGCCTACCGAAAGGAGCACGGCATCACCCCTGAACACTTCCGCGAGCAGTTCGTCAGGTCCGGGAGGTACACTGCGGGGCAGGCGCTGAAGTATGACGAGTCTGCCATCGTCTGCTTGGAGGGGTCGCGGGGTTCGGCGAAGCGCTTGGAAGTCGGTATGAGGTTTCCGAGCGCGCAGGTTGTCAGGGTCTGTGATGCAAAAGCAATGCAATTGGTCAAAGCCCTCCCCTCAGACTCTAGTTGGCATATCGTGGTCTTTGCTGGAGACTATCGCGATGGCGAAGCCCCAGCGCGGTTAGACCAGGCAAGTCATAGTCTACCCTACGTACATGCGTGCCTTGATATCGACGTATAGGTAATGCATGCTAACAGTGGTCAGGTTTCGCGTGAACTCTCTGAGATAGTGAGCCGGTTTACGCCGGAAGGGGTCCAGCCAGACAGCATATTGCACCTCGTTCTTGTACTTTCTGGAAGCAGGACAGAAATCGGCATGCAGCAGATACCCAAAGTGTTCACACCCATGACAGGCATACTGGGGTTGAAGTGTGAGCTCTTCGCTCTCAAGAATGCTCATAATGAAGTACTGATTGGAAGTAGGCCTCTTGAACGTTTTTATCGACGACCAAAGCTACAACTCTGTTCACGGCCGTGCTTATGAGAACTATGGGGTGGAGGCAAACGTCGGGGCTCTGGTTGTGATAAGACCTGATCAGTGTAAGTCCCCTACCTGGGATTTTTCTTATCCCTCCGACCCCGAATCCCGCCCCATATTGGAGTATCCATCCCACTGAATTACTGCCCCTGTTAGACATTGCCAAGGTGTGCGGTTTAGATGAAGTCGGACAGCTGGGCTCCTTCTTCGCAGGATTCATGAGGAGGGTTGGTTGACCAGTCAGCGCGCGCACGTAGGGCAAACCTTCGTTGAGTTGAAGAAGCAGGCAGGGCTCGCAGAGCCAAGCCAGATCATATCATGCGTGCATAAGGCTGGAGATATGACACCTTGTGTGCGTGTAACGAAGGTCATTCACCGCTCCTGCTGCTGCTGGGGATTTACCAGCCCGAGGGTATGCCAGGTTTTTGAATGTTTGCTTAACCCAGTCCAGTGCCGCAAGACCGAGAGAGCCAGTCGGATCCACAGCCCCCAGCAGTGGCTTGGTGTCATTGCTCGTTTGTTGGCGCCTGATGTGACCAAAGCGCTTAATCCTTCGAACTTTTCATCTCTCCTAAGTGCGTTATCATTGTCTGCGATCAAGTGCTGGAATTCCGCGGTTGGCCGAATGTTTGTTGGGCGGTTCCATGAGTTCTCCAGATGTCATGTAGCAAGAGCGGGGCGAGATCCCGATAAGGCAAGAGAGCCCGCATCATGGATATTGCCGCAAACCGCCCTTCCGAGCGGGATGATCAAGTTCGCTCGCTCCAGTGGGTTCCCCTACAGACTAGTGGTCATTTGATAAAAGGTAGGTATGCATTCTGTGACACGTACGACAGCGTCAAGAGAGAGAGAGACAAGAAAAAAAAAAGGGCGAGTGGGCGCCGCCCAGAACAAATGAGACTCGAGAGCTTCTGAAGGCCACGTGGTGAGTACTTGTACTACTAGGTTGCATCAAGTAAATGCAAGCAGTTGCATCAGGTAGTTGTAGGTGGAGGGGGAATTATAGGTACTAATGTTAACCTACCTATCCGTGCCGTAAATTCAGTGGCATCTTTTAACAATCAATCTTTAGCTACAGTACAGGACCCTACATACCATCTAGCCCCCCCGAGCGGCCTGCACCTTTGACGCATCCAACCCAATAGGCCTCCACGTCAGGCTGCATCCTCTCGTACTTTCATCCAGAGGTCCAGACACACCCACACACTCCCTGCAAAGCCTGCATAAGACATTGCAAATCACATTCACCCTGACAGAAAAAGGAACCAAACCGAGAAAGTGCCCGCCCCTCCAGATTGATAACCTACACATGTACCTTGGCAGCCCGTCCGGTCGCGCAACCTCGATCTATTAGCTTCTCAACGGGAAAGGCTCCCTAGGAGATACAGTGCACGACGGCTGTTGCACCGCATACCTACCTACATACATACCTCTTAATATATCGCCAACTTCTCCTTGTTGTATATGTAGTCCGCCTCGCGTATCTGCCCCCGCCGCACTTATACGTAGCTGTACTGGCACGCAGCTCCCCCATACACGATCCATTCTAGTGTGGCATGACCCTCTCCCTTTGTTCGTCTCTTATTGTCGTCAACTCCTCTTCCAGCTATGGCTTCCGACGAAGCCGACCCTGACGGGATTGCACGCGGCAACCGGGAAAACCGAGATAGTGGTGTGGGTGACTTCGCGTTGTGAGTTGGGCTCCCCGTTTCGCGCAGTCATGGCCAAGGAATCTGCCGCCGCCCCCACGACCAACCAACCTCTCCTCCACGGCTTTGAGCTAAATATATCCCCGGGGTCCTTCAGATATGGCGGCTCCACCATCCGGACTTTTGAAACCTCGCGGACAGCCGACTCCGAAGTGTTCCACTTTGTCGAGGAGAACGGCCGAACCTATCACTCGTACAAGGCTGGCCGTAAGTCGTCCAATAGCAACATGGCAACCTGTCAACTAATCTCGCGTCATCACTCAAGGCTATTTCCAGCCAAACGATGAAGTAAGTTTCGCAGCTCGCTTGCATGCTTTCATGCCTTATTACTGAACGAACACCCCCGTAGCGTGAGCAACGACGTGAAGGTCAGTCCTTTCTTCTCTCCCTCGCGGGAGCTGGCTTGACCAAGCCATCTGCTACCTAGATTGCTCACGCACATTCATTTATAGCCCTCGAGCATCAGATATGGCTCCTGACGACGGAGGGCAAATTGTTTTTGTCGCCGATCGATGAAGTCTACAACGTGTTGGATATCTGCACGGGAACTGGTTAGTCTCGATCAACTCTACTAGAGCCTTTGATGGGATCGCAACACTAAAACTTGATAGGCCTATGGGCAATATCGATGGGTAAGTCTGACTGGTTGGACTCGTAGTCGCCAAGACCAAATGTTGATGCCATCGCTCACCTGTCTTTCTACGGCATCGCAGCTCATCAATTTCCCGGGGCGCGCATTATTGGCAATGACCTCAGTCCCATTACGCCTCCCAGGTAAGGCCTTGCTTACCCCGACTGCCATTCTCTCTGGGCAATGGTCACATTTACTGTTTAACCAGGATACCCGAGAACTGCCAATTCGAGGTCGAAGATGTCGAAGAATTTCCATGGGTATACTCACATAAATTTGACTTTGTCCACGCTCGAAGTATTTTTGCATGTTTCGATGACACACAACGAGTCATAGAGGAAGCAGTCGCGTCTCTCGAAGACAACGGTTGGCTGGAGATACAGGACTGGTTAGTGCCAATGCGTTGTGACGACGGAAGCTGGGACGGTACTGCGGTAGGTCTCAAAACAAGTCTGTCTGGGAATCGCGTATTGACGGACTTCTTCCAGATTAAACGGCTCGTAGATACGGGTACGGAGTGCCTTCAGAAGGCCGGTCGCACCAACCATACTGGAAAACTACCGGAAATGTTCAAGAGAGCAGGCCTCGCGGACGTCAAAGAAGAGACTATATTATGGCCCAGTAAGCAATATCCTGTGTCCTGTCCATTTGCATCCTTTCCCACCATCGTACCTCGCAGACGTAGGAGCTGCAAACTAATAACCAATCATCAAGTGAACCCATGGGCCAAAGGACAACGAAATAAGGAGGCTGGCCTACTCTGGAGTAAGAAACCGGGGCCCCTATCTTCTTTGCTAAAACGTCGACAGCAACTAACCGCAAAACTTCGCAGTGGAACTCAATAAGGAAGGACTAGAATCCATGACCCTTGCACTGCTTACAAGATACGGGAACTTAACCAAGGATGAAGCCATGGAGCTCATCACGATGGCTAGGGTGGACTTGCGAGACACCAAGATACATGCATATCTCCCAGCGTAAGTTTTAAGACACTTGGCTGGCGACTGTCGTGACCGAGCTAAGACGTAATCACAGAACGATAGTAATGGGGCGGAAAGCACCTCAGGGGGACGGGGAATCATAACGGACTCTACCTAGGACACACATGTGTATATACGAGGGGCATAACTTGGGCGCACGTAATCAGCTGGGAGTTGACGGAGGCATTCACATGCACTCCCTGTTTAAGCATAACATGATAGGTAGTCAATTTGATGCAAGATGTGTCACCCCCTTTTCAGAAGTCGCCATAATTGAAAGATCGCTTGATCGGAAAATAACTTTTTATTCAGAGTTGGGTATCAAATGGGTTCCGCTCCGCGAGACTCAAACCTCGCAATTTTACCGAGACAAGAGGCAATCATGATGATAACTGCAGATTCTCTCTTATTGGCCGTCCGTCGCCAAACTCCTCCATATACACCCTCCTCAGCTCGAATCCCACCTCGACGGTGATAAGGATGATGATGATCCATTCGAGCCGGTGGCCCTTCTTCTCGCTAGACATTTCCCTCATGACAGCGACCAGCTCGTTGGCATAATCAATCCGCGTGTTCAGCTGGGCGATGCGCGGCTCCACATCCAGTGCCTTGCCGACACGATCGTAGTACTGCTCCAGCTTGGACTCCTTATCCCAGAACAAGTCGGGGAGGGACTCGGCTAGCTCGTACTCATTGAGCTGTGATCTCAAGCTCAGCAACTCGCCCGTCTTCTTCAGAACGAAGCGCCTCGGTTGGTTCATTTCCGAGCCGCCTTTCAGAGTGATGGCTACTGGCCTGGCATTCTCGTTGAACTCTTCCATCTGGTTCTCAAGGACCGCCAGTTTCGGGCTTCGGGCCAGACCACTGGAGAAGGCAACCTTGTCCCATGTCAAATCGGCACTCGAGCCGTTGCTTTCTGTGCTCCTGGCCTTTGTACCCAGCACCACCTCCTCGCCTCTCATGTAGCTGGTGTCTCTGGAATCGTCTGTCGTGAACTCAAGCTCTTCCATTTCTGCGCGGTTCACGTGGGGGACCTCGGCAGCACTGAACAGCTGCTTGGTAGCGATCTTCATGACCACATGAGAGGGAACAGACCAAGCGACCACAGTACCGGAGTCGAAGACAAAGATGTCGCCCTTTGCTGCCCTCGCATGTATGACCGTAGTCGTGTTGAGGCCCGCCGCGTCCGGGTCGAGATCGTAGTTGTGCAGGCTCAGGATCTCTTCAACCTTCTCCATGTCGAAGGATTGCGCAACGCATATCGCCAGTATCTGGTTTTCGTAATTGACCTCCGGCGCTTCCGAACCCCATATTGAATTCTCCTTCTTCGCCGCAGCCTTCTGGATCTGCGTTTTCGCCGTGGCGCTCCGGCGCTTTTTGGAGGCAACCGGTCTGGCAGGTCGTGGCTTGGCCGCCGCCGTGCCCGTCGAAGAGGCCCTCGGGGTCGCAGCCTGCTCACGTGCTCCGTCTTCTACTGCCTCCAATACGGAGCTGTCGGCTTTCTCGCCATTGGCCGCGAGCAGACTATTTGACGTGAAGAAGTTGCGCCGGCGGGGCAGAGCCAGCACGGAGCTCTGGTGAAAGCATCGTGCGGGACGTGGGGTCGAGATAGCCGTATGTAGCCCGCGCGCGACCGAGCGGCCGACCTGGTGGATTGAAGGACGCATTGTGGCACCACCACCGTTAGAATGAAGAGGGCGTTACTGGGTATGTGTGCGAGCGAAGAGGCTATGAAGCGGTGACAAGTACAAAAAAGTATATTACTCCCAATCTAGAACGCCAATGCCGGTTCGACTCGGGCGGGATCTATCTTTTGGTGCCGGATGGAAGCGCTGCACATCTGTTTGGGTAGTGCACGGGTCTGGTAGAAGAAGTCAGAACTCTAACCGTCAAGACCCCCAAAAATGACAGCTTCCAGAAGGGGCCCGCTGTAAAGTTTATCGATAACGCCCCATCAACTGCTCATCCCGCTTCTACGTAATCAATTGATACTTCATATTGGTCGGCTGGTGGGCGAATTTCCCTTCGCGACGCCGCAGCGAGAGCCAGCTTGTGTTCAACTGTCCAGCCACGACGCTCAATAATCGAATGTCGTAGTATTATATAAATCTTTTCTAGTCTTTCCAGACCCGGACGATCCAATGCGACCAATATAGCAGCAGCAGCACCATGCCCGCTCAGGCGAAGATGGCCACCCAAAGCGGGAGAAGTCTATTGGGCACCCAAAGTGCGGTACAGACGCTTTCGAGGTTGACGACGACCCGAAAGCATCGCACTCCATTCCTGACCACGTCTGCGACGCGCGTATTAGGCTTGTGGCTGCAACGCAACGATCCGGAACAGCGGAAGCGATACGGATCTCTTTTCAGGACAATGGCGCGAATGCAGAACGAACGTTTGCCGCTCATAACCCTCCAGAAATTGATGAGGAAGAAGCTTGCCGAAGAGGAGACGGAAAAAGAAGCGGCACCAGACGGCAAGGCATTGCCCCAATACGAAGGTCTCCGTGCAATTCTTCAGGGGACCAATCCCAGAGCATGGCAAGATCGACTTAACAGCCTCGCTTCGCAAGGGTGGGACGAGGCAAAACTTGATCATGTTGTCTGGATTCTGTCGGCCAAGACCGCGGATGCCCGGATCGAGCGCTTCGTTTCCTCGAATGAACCAAAACCGCTGTTCCTTACCAAGGTACTTGTGCAAAGCGACCAACATATACGAAAACCCGAATCTCTTCGAGCAATGACGCACTATATTCAGCGAGTCCACACGTCTTACGCTGAAGACGTTCGCCATTCAGCGAAGCTCAGGACGAAGGATTTCGCCCAATTGCTCACGCGACTTATTAGACATGCACAGAGACTATCTCCCAGCGCCGTCGAGGATCTCGGTGATTTAACGCGTTGGTACATCCAGAGTATACATTTGGAACCCCCTGTTAACGGGGACAAATGTGACAGCAATGGCTACCATAAACGCTGTCGCATCTTCAATCATGCCCTGGACGTGTTCAGCCGACCTGCTCCTATGCAGCCGCTACTTAATAGGGAGTATAGCTGGAGAGCACAATGCCTTCTGCTTCACATGTCAGACACGATGGCTCGCCCTCTTGTTATTGAAAAAACAAGTTATCGTGCTATACGAAAAGTCCTCGTTGGATTGAAGAAATCCACGGCCGAGAGATGGGTAGCCATGAGATACAGCAAGTCGTGGCCTCCATATCGACAAGATTTTGACGGTCATGATGCAAAGCGGACGCACTTGGATGATCAGTCACGTAGCGTGAAAGCCGGGTCTCTCATGACGGCTGCCGGTTACGCAGAGGATGATTACGACCGAGCCCTAGGGGCTCTGGGAGGTATGACTTTAGGCTCGCCTACTGTCCAGACCCGAAGCCAGCCTCCTAAGGAGTGGCGAAATGACAAGAGTCATCAAAACTTCTATACCATGTGGGCCATGAAGATACGATCTACCCGCAATGCCCAAGAGGCCTGGAGGCAATTCAACACGTTCACCGACACGGAACCTACTCTTCAAATCTACGCTGAGATGTTTATGAAGATACAACCTTCAAGAACCAGACTTGAAGCTATCCCCCAGTGTTACGCGGGAGATGCAAGAGAAGCTTCTCCCATCCATGAAGCTAACCTCAGCGAATATGAGCTTGCCAGGTTGAACCCGCCGACGGTTGGTGAGCTATACAGCCGGATGATGAACCACAGAATCAGGCCGGGTGGGACCTGCTTGCAACACCTTGTTTCTATTGCAGACACGGTGGAACAGGGGTTGGAATACCTTCGAGATAGCCTCCTCGACACCGAGGCAGTAAGCCAACTTCGCGTGGGGGCTACACGCCTTGACTACGGCGTTCTGAAGCGCGTACCTCTGCTCGTCTTTAGCAGCTACATCCACCTTCTTTGCAATAAGCAGCCGAATCGTGGTCATGGGGGACACCGGCAAAACCGGGCATTCGGGGAGCTACGGTATGTCCGCCACGCCATCGAGCTCGTCAAAACGCGCCTCAGACCCAACACTTCTGAGTGGGCATTTTTCCGACCGGCATGGCAGATGATATGCAAAGCGCTGGCCCGGCCATATGTCGCTGTACTTGGCGGCAGTGAGCTGGGCAACGCAAGGGAGGCTCTGCATATGTTTCTTGAATTTCAGGAACTATCTGAGCGAGCAATAGGCCCCGATCTCGAGATATTCATTTATCTGTGTCGAGCCTCGCAGAAGGTTCTGGTATTGCAGTACCACGAGGGCATGCCCATACAAAACGACGAACTTGTGGGGGAAGCCCACCGTAGGATAACTGATACCTTTGGCATGTTTAGTTCACACGTGGCCCAACCTGATATCCGACTGTTTCAGTCGATCGGCCCGGTCCATCTACACACATATATGCGCACGCTCGCAATCTTTGGTGATGAAGAAGGGATGGCCAACCTGATTGATTGGACAGTCCGGAACAAAAGTTATTTTGACAACGAGATGGAGCGGATCGGCAAGGGCCAGTCCATGTTGGCCAAGACGCTGTGTGCTTTCGAGGCCTTTACGAGGATGCGCGAGGACCAACGCGCCCATCTGGATTCGCTTATGCAGGACTGGCGATGGCCAACGCCAGAGGAGGTGCAAGACTATGTCGAGGCAGATACTACGGGGATATCACGAAAATTATACGAGCAGGTCAATGGGATGCCTGATAACGAATCGCCTAGCGACGAAATCATTGGCGATGGAATGACTAGCAATGCGGTAGCCGGCTAGTCCAATTAAAACTATAGAAGACCATCCCTGCTTGCCAGTCTTCGCAACCGTCCTAGCCATCGTGACATAGCAAGAAAAGGGGCGAAGCTCGGGAGGGAGATGGGGGGTCAGTCGTTATACATACGCCCCGGTTTAGCGCACGCCCCGGTTGGTGCAATACTGATACTCATATTACTTCAATGAGATGATCTAGTAGATGCACTGCAGCTGGAAAATCAAAAGCATCAGTCATGATTATTTGGTCGCATTTCAACATTTCGAACTTTCATTCCTCATGTTTTGATTTGCGAACAGCTCTCCATTCCGTGTGGAATGTTATGTACCTACTTGGATGCAATGCAATGCATGCCGACGACGCGCTTGGTAAAAAGCGGCCGAGGGCGTACCTCGATGAACCAATCTTTATTGGGGGAGGCTGGTGCAGCCCCGCCAAATCAGGTACCTGGCCGCTCTCATTGGCGCAAATGGGGCTTCTTTCTTCTAAGAGTTCTAGCGGCCTCCCTAGACCCCCTTAGATCCTCCAGGGTTGGACCCGTCCCCAGGAACGCGTTTGGCAGGCAGATACGCCAAATGCATCTTTAATTGATCTCTGTCAGGCAGCAGACCACCACACCATACATACCGTTTTGGACATCACCATCTTGCCGTTCGCCACAGAGCCTCAGGCTCGCTCCAGTCCTGTTGATACTCCTCCATCTTTGCTCACCATTGATCAGTCTGGCTATGGGACAGTCCATTTCACTTTGGCGATAACATAACACTGGCTGTGGGCAATACCCTCTCTCGGTAACAGGAGACTGTCCTACTTGAAAGGTGTTATCTCACACACATATTGTTTTCTATAATAGTTTATCGGCCCTTTTCTTTTCTTCCTCTTTTCCACTCGCTCCACACTATCGCATCTGGGTTGCAAATCCTGGAAATTTCAAGTTTGGGGGGACGCCTGTTTCGGAGCTTGGAGATAGCCACCATCCTCTATCGCCCGGTGGCTCAGTCGTCAACTTGGGCATTGAAGAGCATGTTAACTTCATGACATGCAAGGAGCTCGGGCCTGCGATAGGAACGTATGAGATCGTGGCGGACAGAATATGCCCGATCCTCTATATGGTCTGTGGCCAGAAGATGGTGCTATACCAAGCGATGGCCAATGGACTGACCAATGGGCCGACCAAGTCGCGGGGGGCGTGGGGCTTGGCCTCGGTGATCTGCGTGAGGTAACTCCTATCGAGGGGACCATTGCAGACCAAGATCATGATTATTCGACATGGTTCAATTCTACGGTTGTATCGGACTTGGGGGTTACACCAATTAGTCCTGCACCTTGGCCAAAGTCTATCGATGGCGATGGGTTTGGTGAAGATAAGCTCCCGTCCTGCAGTGACGAAGCGACAGTCAAAAGTGAGCCAAAGCTGGACCCTATATCCAAAAGCTTGGTGCTGGAGCTTCCGAGTTCGACTCTAAGCAACCCAAGATCACAGTATCATGGATTCGTGCCCCCAGCTCCCCAAAAGAGAGAATGGCAAGCAGTTGAGGCGCTGCTGGAAGTGTTAACGGAATCTGGGCATGAGGCCGAGCCCGACTACATCGAGTTGGAGCTCTCTCAATTCACTGTTTATGTCAACTCTTCGCATTACCCTTCGGAATTGCGCCCACTCCAACACTTGTGCACGCGGGCTGCCTCCGACACTTTCTACTTCGACGGCGTTCTCAGCGCCACAAATCCGATTACAGGTACCAAGATGAGTTTCTACGTCCAGAGGATCCCATTCCAGGAACTGCCAATTGAGGCCTACGGCGAAGATGATGATACGGTCCAGAGTATCTGGATCCGCTCAGATCACAACAAGAAAAGGGAACTCTATTACAAGCTTGGTACCCCATCAAGCGAGTATAAAAGGTTATACTTGCCTTTCCTCTGGATTGCGGATTTAGCACATCATGTCATTACGTACTGCGCCGACATGCGCGCCAAGGGCCGAATGGCCATGCTAGAAGATTTCCAATCACGCTTCAAAATCTTCCTTTGCCGCAGGCACAAGGCATCAGAGGTTTTCCAGTCATGGGCGGCGGCACATCACAGCGATGACTTCCGAACAGCCGTGGTCACCAACAAGGACTTTATTTGGAAAGAAGCTGTAGGAACAGGGGATGAGCAACCGGGCAGACCATTCCATCACTTTTGGAAAGAGATCGAGGGCGCATTTTACCACCCGAACCTCCCTTCTATGGCTCAGACCTTGGAAGAAGACGGCGGCAGCGATGCGAAGGTTGCGAAAACCATTGTTACCCCTTATATGTACGAAGTTTTCAAGGATATGCCGTTTGGGGACGTGCTCCAACAGACAAGTTTAACCACTGCGACTCAAGACCGGCAAACCGCAATGGTACGAGGAACATCTCAGTACTATATATATGGCAGTGATCAATCTTTCGAAGAGCATCTTCTTTCCAAAGACGTTGATGTTGGAGAACTTGCTTGTTCAATACGGCCCGGAGATGTTATTTCAACGCCCCCTGACGGTGCAGAAACCGATACCAAATGGAGAATTGAAAAGTCACATCACCCGGAGCAAGACCACAAATGGTACGGTGTAGTGCAAAAAGTCCACTCGTCCAGAGGGACTCGGTCATTCGACGTCATCTGGTTGTATCACCCGAGAGACACTCCTTGCGGCGTGATGAAGTATCCTTTTCGCAACGAGTTATTCTTGTCTGACTTGTGCAATTGTGAGGGATCAGGGAAAGTTGAGGCGAAGGATGTGATTGCCAAACATGACATCAACTGGTTTGGTACTCCTGGCGACCCCGGGCTGTTCGTGCGGCAAACCTACCTTGCGGATGATAAGAGATGGGTGACGCTCAAACCAGAACATCTGTTTTGCGAGCACAACAAGAAGAGAGGAAAGCAACCAAGCCTAGAATGTTACCGCCCTGGAGACACTGTGCTTGCTGATATCAGAAACGACTATCTGCGGGCTTTCGTGGTCGATGCGACTTTCCATCAGAATAAGCAACAAATGGTGCGACTACGGCAACTTTTGAGACGAAAAGAGGTAGACGGAACAGCACCGAGTTGTGCCCAGAACGAGTTGGTGTACACTGACAAGTTCGTCGAGGCAAAGCTAGATGCGGTAACCCGGCCATGCTTGATACGCATCTTTCGTTATAATGAACAACTCGATAGGCTCGATGAGGAGATTACCGCACCATACGATCGCAATGGCACTGGCGATGCCTTTTTTATCACGCACAAGGAAGTCCGCAATGAGCAGGGCGAGGTTTGTTACATACCTCTTGGTGATGGTGATATCCCAATACTACGCCAGGGATTCCACCCAGACCATGCGACGAAGCTACCCAAGCTTAGCGGGTTGGATCTGTTCTGCGGCGGCGGCAACTTTGGACGCGGGCTTGAAGACGGTGATGGTATTGAGATGAAATGGGCCAACGACTTGTCCCCAACTGCCATTCATACGTATATGGCCAACTCGAAATCCGGTTGCACGCCATATCTTGGCTCGGTAGATGACCTACTTCATGCAGCAATCACGGGTGCGAAAGGCGCACCGGAACCCGGCGATGTACACTTTATCTCCGGTGGCTCACCTTGCCAGGGGTTTTCTGTCCTGACAAACAACAAGAGCACGCCACAGCAACGAAAGAACCAGTCGCTCATCGCCTCCTTCGCCTCCTTCATTGATCTTTATCGCCCGTATTACGGACTACTCGAAAACGTTGCTTCGATCGTGCAGCCGGAAAGCAGAAAGGAAAGCTGCTTCTTCTCACAGCTCGTCTGCGCCATCGTCGGCCTCGGATACCAGGTGCAGATACTCCCACTCGAGGCTTGGTCGTTTGGGTCGGCGCAGAAGCGCATCCGGCTGTTTTTGCTCTTTACAGCCCCTGGGCTGCGGGCGCCTAGACCGCCTTGTCCATCCCACTCCCATCCTCCAGGGACACAGCAGAGGAGTTTCGGTAAGATGTCCAACGGATTGCCTATTGGCGAGCGCTATTTTGGACCTACGCCCTTCAAGTTTGTCAGTGCGCGGGAGGCTTGTCGAAACCTGCCAGGCATATACGACGGTTTGGCCGACTACTGCGTAGGATGGCCCGATCACAGAATCTTTGGGTTTACGCCCAACTTAAGAGAGCAACTCAAACTCATTCCAACGCAGCCATGGGGGATGAACTTTCGCCAACAGTTCTATGACGATGATGGACGGCCAATCCGTGACGAAAGGATGGACATCGACCGCAAGGTGTTTGACTCGAAGACGGGGAAAAGTAAACTGAGAACCGGGCTAGGTTCGCAAGGATGGGGCCGAGTATACCCGAATCATTTGTTCCCAACTATCACGACCAAGTGCTCCTTGACTGACTCCAAGATTGGGAGGATCAATCACTGGGACGAATGCCGTCCTCTCTCGGTCATGGAAGTCAGACGGGCGCAGGGTTTTCTTGACCATGAGGTGGTTATGGGCAGGCCAACCACGCAATGGCGTATCGTGGGCAACAGTGTCGATCGGCATGTTGCTTTGGCTCTTGGTCTGGCGATTCGCGAGGCTTGGTTTGGTACGCTTTGGGAAGACGGGAACAGCCTCCACGCCAACGCAGCGTGGATCCTATCGGCCAACGGCTGCCTGTGGAGGACGACGGCATGCTCCCTACCCCAGATGAGATTGAGCTCGTGCCGTACGAAGGAATGGATCTCATGGAACCGGCCACGGAGTCGTCTGATGAGGATAAGGTCTTCAGGGACACGCCAGGGGGGTGGTTATACGAGCTCACGCCTGCTACGAGTATCGACGGGAACGATGATGTCGGTGCATCGCACGAGAGAGGTCAGAAACGTGCTAATCCCTTCCTATTCGAGTTCATGTCGAAGAAGCTACGGGAAAGTGCGGATTTGGGATGAGCAGACGAGCGAGCTGGGTAGTTGGAAACATTGGAGGGCATAGGCACTAGAGGATGCCAGAAAGCTACACTTTGCACCAAAATGCAATAGAGCCATATACATAGCTTTGGATACGAGGTTATAGAAACATTGGGGTGGCTTTGGGCTGCGCAATGGGCATGGCGTACGGGCAAGTGGTTCAGGCTACACTGCGTGCTCGATGCGACACATATAAATATATGCAGGATTTGAACTCGAACATTCTTGGGCCGCGAATACTGGTCAGCCGGCTTCAGCCGGCTGAGGGCCAGTATGATATAGCTGGTTCTCCGTGATGACTACAATTGAGGCAATGACTTCAGTGGCACTTCCACGCTGAGGAGGGGTGGCTTGCGCCAATCTCTGGATTTCCATGGGCAAGCTTTTGGTCCTCGTGGGCGCCTTGGAATTCGGTGATGACGCTATCAAAGCCCTTGTCGGCTGTCTCACCAGACTGACAACCGCTCCCTGGCATGGGCGTGGCTGTCCTGGCACGCTACCCTTTCCTGCAAATACCTAGATATATCCCAATCGGCCCGTCTACTCTATCAACTCTTCTTCAATTTCGGTAGTGATCGACCGACAATTCGAAGGCCTCGCTGATCTGTATCCGTTTCTGCACGATCTGTACACACTCGATAGCCGGTTGGCGGTGGGGATCAGTTAGTCGATGACCTCCTTCAAGGGGAGAGGCAGGCTTTTTGCCAGCCTCCGCGGTGGTTATGGCCTTCATTCAAAAGCCTCGTGATCGCGAAGATGCCCTCATTAAGTTGCTGGTGACCCAGGGTCTGGGGCTCTTGGCTCTCTCTCTTCTTCTCTCTCGCTAGACTGACCACTGCAGAGATATATATATTCAAAGAAGGAGAGAGAAGAGCCTCAGAGAGGGAAGAAACACTCGCTCTCCAAAAGAATAAGACAAGCAAACAAGAGACAGAAGAAAGAAAGCTTACTGAGGATCGGTTGCCGCGGCTATGCATCAATCTCAAGCGCGGCGATCCATTATCCTCCTGAAGCTGAAGCCCAAGCCCAGACGACCCAGGCATGTCACTCCCTCCCCCACCACGCGCCAGATCCGAGGTCCGCAAGGCTTCGATGCCCGATGCCCCTGCCGCTACCCTGTCGACAACATGGACGGACTCGTACACGAGGAGGTGCCGACGGCCGGCTACGATCCCTGCCGAGAGTCAGGCTGGACCGATGCCATTTGACAACAACATATGGGATCCTCTGCGGCAAACTCGCAGCCGTAGCGGTAGTCAACTCCAGCACCAGCAGTCCGCAGGGGCCAAGAACGCCGCCACGATGTCGCGTCCCTACCCTACTCCACTGCAGCAAGACCAATCGATATTCGAGCACGACCAGTATCACCCGCAGCAGACTGCCTACAATCAGCAGCAGCAGCAGCAGCAATCGCACTACCAAGCGTACCACCCCAGCTTTCAGGCAGTGGAGTACCAGCAGCAGTCGTCTCAGCAGGAAGAACCAGAAGCACCGCCGACACCATGGCCCACCTTTCCGCTCCCGGCCCTGCAGATGAGACGGGATTCCTCCCGCACCCTTGCGCCGACAATGGCACCGGCGGCTCTAGACTCAGGAACGGAGCTCGCCACAAGAAGCTTCAGTCTACCCATGGCGAGGGATGTGGCGACTAGAGGCGAGTTCGGGCCGTTAGTAACGAGAGGGAGCGAGAGCGGGAGAGTGCCGCCGGCCGTGGCTATGATGGTCGTCATGAATCCCTCGGGGGACGAAGGAGCATTGCAGACGTATAGCGGCAGCTCACTGGATGGATACAATTACGGGTAGGTACTGATCATCTACCCCTGAGCCCCTGAGCCCCTAGTCCCTTGGCATCAATACCTCCCTGGCTCCAAGACACTAACATAGACTGAATTTGTAGCAGACACAACAGCACAGACAGCCGCACGAGTCTCAGCAAAAGCCTCCTGGCGCCACCGGTGGCATCACGTGAGGGGGGTGCAGATGCGGCTAAGCGACACCGGGCGGAGCGTCGCCGGTTCCGGATCATGGCGAGCTTGGGCACGATTACGGCCATTGCTACGGTGGTGCTGGCTGTTTTCACGGCGCTGAACTTTTATTCTAACTTGAAAGCGTAGAAGCAGGACTGAGCTTGAGGGCCGGCGGTCCTGGAGAGCAGAATAAGGGGGGTTGCCGCTCAGTGGGTGCGAACAGGCCGGGATGTGATAGCATAAGCAACATGGCATCTGCAAGCAATGTATGAATGCCGTTCGAAATGGCCAGATGTAACTCCACAAAGCTGATTCCCACCCCAATGTTAAGGGGTTGCAATACGAGATTCATCACTTGTTATCTTTGACAACAGAACCACCACGTTTTTGGTCCTCTGGTACATCGAATTGGTGGTGAGTGATGCTTACGTACTGGTACTTGATCACGATATGCCGGACGCTGTGTTACCCATGGCCCGAGTTGTCCCGGATGTCCTTTCCCCTGATCGGTCGATGTAGAAGGAAGCATCGTTCGGGTGAATCTGCAGGTTCGAATGATCAATCCAACCCAGTCCATGCGGGGCCATGTTCAAAGCAAGAATAAAACTGTCAAATAGAGTTCGTCATTCAGTGTATAGGACGAAAGGGGGTACCGATCCAACCGAGAGAGGTAGAGATGACGGAATTGGATTTGTCACTTGGCGTAACCAATGACCAGCCAGATGGCTCAATTGATGCTTCCAAATATGTTTCAGATAACAAGGCGTCGATTCAGCTTTCAAAGAACGGATGTAACGATGCATCTCGATATACCCCGGTCACATCGAGTAACCCAGATGTGGCTATCATTAGATGGCCAAGAGGAACCCCAGATGGTAGATCCATGGCCTCGATTGGGCCCAAAGGTTACGCGAATATATATCAAACATGATTACGCGTCGCAGGCACGTGTCTCCTGGGCTAGAAAAAGGCGACGGTGTGTGTAACGGTGCTAGGATCTTCGAGCCTCAATCCCCAGGAAAGGGGGCCACTGGCCAGGTCGGCTCCCAGCTAAGGGGTCCTAGACGCCACAGCCGCGCAAGCAACCACGAGATCCGCGCGGATAGACTTTCCGGTGAGAGGACAGCCAAAGCCGATCATGTCGCACCGAAAAGGGGCTGTTGCATAATCTCATATATCCCCTGGTACCACAATGAGAGAACGCCTGTCAGTGTCGGTGTCCAGCCGGGATTGGGCGAGCCGATCCACTCGCTAGTCAGCCAAGTGCTCGACGGAACGTTGTGAGTTCACTCGATAGCAATTGGGCATACCTGCGTGGACGGCGGGGCCAAGTGTTGAGGTGTATCGGGCAGGTTGTTGAACGGTACATTTTGTGTGCTGGCCTTCGCTCAAGTTTCGAGCCTGCAATTTGCTGCTCACCTACGGAGTACAGCCCTCTGGGATTGACGTGCTATATTTATTAGGCTTCCACTGCTAAAGACTGACCCTCAAAAATAGTCAACCGGCTGAGAGGCAACGTAACACTTCTATCGGTGATACAAGGAGGGCGAAAGATTGTGATGCTAAGTATAAATGTGCGTAGCTTGTGGCCCCAACTTCCTAGAGGCACATCGAGAACGAAGATGAGCCGTGCGTTCAGCTGAAGAGATGCGGTGACACTCAAGCTCGCTTCTCCTTGAACCGGACTTGTTGGTCGTGGTGCACAGTATGCAGTCATGGATGGGTGCGCGTAAACCCCATCCCAATTGTTCGTTTGCCGAGAGCCGCGTGGGCGCAGTTGCCGTAAGGGGCGGGTGTGGCTGATGCGTGCTTGCATCCCGTTGATTCGCGAAGGCAGCCACTGGACGGACGGTTATCTGGGTACGTTAGGAGTTTAGTGGCACCTGCTTATGGTGTCGTACAAGTGGTCATCTTGAGATCCAAGACAACGTTGACTCTGCGCTCCCCTGGCAGTGGGCGCATTACCCCCGTCAAGCGAGGCGAGGGCTGAGGGAAGAGAAGTACTTGGGGAAACCCTGTAACCAGGCAAGAGCCATCGGTGACCTTCGTCGGAGGGTGGCGTGGCCCGTCTGTCGCCGGCGACCTAGCACATATTAAAAGATAACGGTGTTCGTCTCAGCCTGGTCTTTGCTGGCGGCACGATACCGAGTCGACGGAAAAGGAAGGATGGAGAGTCCTGTACTGTTGGACATTCCTCTTCGCTCCCCCCAAGACATACAAAGGATAGCCTTCACCGGGAAGATCTTCGACCAACGTCGTAGGCGAAGGCGCCCAGGCTTAGCCAGGGCGTGCGGGTGGGTGGTATCCATCGTGGAGCGAATAGGACCGGCCGGCCGGCCGGCCGGCCGAAGAGGTATGGGAAACGAATGACGGGAAAGAGGAACTGGCGGTAAAACTCACTCCTGAGTCACCAGGCAGCTACGGCCAGTATGTAGTAGATGTATCGGTGTAACACAAGCTCTCATGACTTGATTACCTAGAGGTGGGTGTCAAGGATCAATACAGTTCCCTCTTACTATCCCATTGCTGCGTCCATGTTCGCTCAGTGACGTACCAAAGACCAATAGCAATCATCACATCTCATTGATTCTGGGAAAGGTGGTGGTATGGCATGGCGGGGTTATCTTCGGCGCATCGTGCATCGTACGCGCAATGTTCACTGTGACGGGTGTGTGCTAGACTTTGCTGCTGCTCTACCCCCCCAGAGCTCAGGCTCCGGACAAGTCGCATTGCTACTACGGTAGCGCCCCCTACTGACTGGGGTGTACGGAATGCGTATGGCATTCAACAGGGGGGCATATACGCCCGCCATTAAGATCAGCGTATTTGCAACAGCTGATCTCCGATGTCGATGAGTTGTCTTCGATGGAAGCGGTATTGCGACCTAGGCGACCGAAGCCCCGGGAAATAAGAGTGCGACCCTGCTTTTACCACGAGGATGTGGTGTATACAGTAAGTGGTGTGTGTCCTGACTCCTGGTGTGTGTAGGTAAGTGAGTGTGTCCGTACCTTGCACTGCAGTGCCGCTAACCCCACCACCATCACCACCAAGTACCACCACAACCGCCCACGCCGCCGTCCCAAGGCGCATGGTCTACGGGCAAGGCAACAGAGAATCCTGGGGAAGCCAAGTCAAAGTGGAAATATCCAGCCAAAATATATCGACGAGCGGTGACTGTCGTTCTCCCAGCGCAGGTGCTCCCCTCCTTTTTCGTTGTAATTGGTCGCCATAAGATCTGTAAACTGTGATCGGAGTCCCAGTATCTGTCAATTGCGCCGATGATGGTCCCGGTTTGGTTGGAGTGGGATGAGCGGTACATGTACCTTGAACCCAAGCGGCGTCAGTTCATGTGTACAAGCTGGAGGTTAGGTACTGCCCCTTCCATGGCTCAGCACATCAATCTGCAAGGTCATGTTACCTACATTTTTATAAAGCCCCGCGCTTTCTGCCCTTCTCTGTGTACATAGTCCACTGTGTCAGACCAGTTGGAAGTAAGGTAAGACTTTGTGTAGATAGGTAGTCTAGTCAGTATATTTGTAACCCAAGATACGCGAGTACCTGCCTTTACCACTTCTAGTTTTGGCACACTCTCTCTTGCGGTCGTCGTATGCCTAGTTCGACTATGCGATCTCAGATTAAAGTACTCGCGTTTGGTCAGTGCTGCCGATATGAGATCCATAGGGCGTCGCGTCGTACGTACACCAGAGCCAGTATTAGGAAACATGTTTCTGGGGCTGGAAGTTGAGGCAAAAGTCAATTTGCAGCTGATTCCAACCCGATCCGCCTGGTCGTCTGAAATATGGGAAGTACTTACATGTAGCTTGTACTGTAGAGGTAGGTCCTATTTTTAAGCATTGCCCTAACGGCTTAGGTCAGTTACGGAACCTCCCGCCTCCAGCGTCGAAATATTCTTTACATACTGTAGGACGGGCACTTGTTGAATATCACAGTAGGCTCTCCCTGTCTTGGGTTTCGCTACAACGGTGTGAAGTAGGCTTGACGCTAAAATGTGGAGGTACCGACGCCCTGTAACAGAAACAATTGAAGCCCGGGGATAGCGTGTGTGCAACAATGGATCTCATGCATCAATTGATCCCCCACACTTTCCTTGACGCCTTCCAAACTGAATGGAATATCAACTAACTACATCGATCAGTGATGTAGGCACTAACAACAATGGATTGTAAGGTACTTAACCTATAACGGAATGCCATAGTGTCCACCTGTTTGTACCCTACTCAGTCAGATCCACTTGGGTTGTCAGGCACACCGAGGATGTCGAGGAAGGAACGAACAACCCTGTGCTCATCTGACTGGATGACAGCCATGGTAGATGGGTTGGATGGCAACACTCCATCTGGAGCGTTGGTTCTTTGCATCTTGCAGAGCCGCCATCGAGTGGCACCATAACTAAGAACGCCTATGTGGGATCGATCAACCGTCTTCCTTGGCGAGCGCACACATCGAAACACCCGTATCGTCAGTCGTCTCATTCGATAAGATGATTAATCTACTCTGCTCTCAACTGCTCGTACGTGAACCCAACTGCCTGGCTCTGACGATGGGAAAGCAAAATGAGATGGGTCGCAAGTCGCCGAGAAAGAAACTGTCGCCCAAGCCAAAGCTTCAGGAGAGACTGTACCTACATATCTCAAGTCATGGTTGGACGTGTGTGTGTGTGTGTGTGTGTGTGCCCGGTAGGTAGGGAAGACGGGAATCTAAGGACCCCTGCTTTCTTCACCTCAAGTACTCGTCACAGGGTACTTGGGTCGGGGCCACCCTGACGATTTGGGGTGGAGGTACACGAGCGCAACGACGCTTCCACCCTCTGAGACTGCTTTCCATCAACTAACCAACACACCTATCAACTATCCATTGAATCGATCCGCCCATGCCCAACACCTGGGCAGTGGGGGGTTCGATGTGCCACATTCATACCTAAAGTCAAAAGAACATACAGGGATCGGCTGCCACACAAGTACGCAGCACATCCTGTCAGCTCCAGCAGGAGAACCCTCCCCTCCTAGCAGTACTCCTGGGTTATTTGCATGCCAGCCGATAAGCATACATGCGTGGTTCTTTCAGACCAGAATCATCTATAAAATAAGAAACCGGCCTCAGCGGAGCGGCGCTAATTCGCTGTCCGAGTACCCGTTGTCCGGGGCCATGCCATAACAGATATCTGAGAGCGGGCGGATAGACATAAGTATCCGGGTTGGGGGTCTGGAGGACGAAGGGAAAGAACAAAAGAACAAGCGAAGCTCGGCTAGCCATGCAGTCTTGTCGCAAGAGAAACATGCCCCAAAAAAGACAATCATGTACCACATCCACCAGAAGTGAGTCGCACAACCCGCGAATGTTATGTACGGGTTTGGATTACGTCAGAAACCATAACGATTGTGTACCTTCTTGTCAAGAGCAGACAGGCAAGGTTCTCGTTGCTGGCAACCATGTTACTTGGCTACTTACTGTTCGATGATTCGTGCTTCATGTGGGAAAATACATGGGATGTATCTATTTTCTTCTTATATGAGTAACAGTAT
Source organism: Apiospora marii (assembly GCF_038362585.1). Classification (NCBI taxonomy): domain Eukaryota; kingdom Fungi; phylum Ascomycota; class Sordariomycetes; order Amphisphaeriales; family Apiosporaceae; genus Apiospora; species Apiospora marii. The sequence continues at coordinate 1,634,198 of NW_027117375.1, read as the reverse complement.
TTCAAGTGCCATTGCTAAGTAGTGAATGAGCACAAAGTCGATTCCATACGCCCTGAGTTTGTATTGCGATGACTTCATGTATTCTGTATCATCCCCAGTACGGGAATATTCCTGTGCAGAGGGCAGGGATAGGGGTGGGAAAAAAAGTCGTTCTTTATTATTTGATAGGTCTGAAAGTCCATTCGATTCCATATGTCTGCTAGTGGACGGAGAGGCTGTTTAAGCTTGGTGGCTTGTACCCGGAGGGTGCTGCGCAGTGGCAGAGTCGCAATTGATCCCTCTCCCTCCCAGTGTGAGGTCTTCACTTTTATTCGACCTCTCACGGCTTGGCTTGGCATGTGCCCCTCCCCCATACACACCTACCTACCTTCTTGGGGGAGCTACATTGGGGCAGAAGCGGAAAAGCTGGTCTGGAAGCATGGGGGAAACAACCCCCAGCTTCACACGCCTGTTCCGTGCCGATCTTGGATGAGCGCGAATGTGCGACGCTTGCTTCCTGACACCAGAACAAAAGTACTCGCGCACGCACACACGCACACACGCACACACTACATAATCGTCACTGCTTCCCACGTTTGCCATTCTTGACCACGCTCTATCTTTCACTTGAAGATAGAGTCCCAGCATTTCTCAAGGCCCATCAAGCCCCTGCAACACTGACAAGTGCCGCGCGACCCCTTCCACTTACCTCGTTAACCAAAGCTTCGGATAGCTTCTGCTACAGGTCGACAGCCTTCGGCATACGCTGCAACACCACCTCTTCTCCGTAATCGTCGCTGCAAACCTCTCTGAGCTGAACTCACCCACGCAGCTCCCTGTCTGTATCAGTTCCTTTCATACTCTTTAGAGTGTTACAAAACAGTGTGCTGTCTCGTCCAGTACTAGTAGCCAACAGTTGGTGGCAGCCTGTACAGCGCCGCTCCTCGCTACAAGTAGTACTGATGCCGCTGTCAACCGAGGCAGTTCAGGGATCGTCGAGGTAGGTCGAGCGGGTTGTCACAGTTCCGTCTTAACCACCGCGAGCGCATGACTGACAAGGCCCTTAGTGCTGGAGGCGGCAGCGGTCGGGCTCGAGATGACGCTGGGGCAGGGCAAGATCGAGCAGGTCGCTTCTTGCAGGCATCGGCGTCGCCTATTGATCGACTAATCGTGTCGGGGCTGACTGGCATTGCCGTTGATCATACCCGTGACCATTCGGCGTTGTTCCGTCGGGTCGACAACGCGATGAGGACGCAGCGGGCCTATAGCGCCCCGTCGGTCAATAGGGCCGTTGCACCATCCGCCGATAGGGACAGCCATAGCTCGAACACAAGCAGGTCGGCTCAAGGTTCACAGAGACCGCCGAGAGCTTCGGAGGTCGACGCCAAGAACGCGTATCAGTATTCTCGCGCTCGCTAGTCGTATTAGCGTAAGGGTTGGTATCACCCCTTACTTCCAGTCGAGCAGAATGGCTAATTGTGCGGTATCAGCACCGCATACTGGACTGGCTCGCGTGCTATGCCCGAGCAGTCTCGGGACCAGGGTAGCTTTACTCTGGCTCGGGGCCAAATTAGTCCGAACCGCGGGGGCTCGGCTGTTGATGACCTCGCCAAGACGGGTGAGGTCAGCAGACTCATGTCCAGAGACGATGAGATAACGTGGTGATGAGATGTATGAGATATGATGATACCAGGGTTGATTACCCTTTTTGAATGACATTATGGTACCTGTCGGAGGATATTTAGACCTTGAAAGAGAAAAGAAATAGGCGGCACGCTGACCGATCTTAAGAGGCACGTATCGTGCCATCTTGGAGATGATCAAAACAGAAGGGAAGAAGAAACTACAATGGCAGTTTCCAGAAAGCAAATGCGGTGAAATGTATGGGTTTGTTTGTTGTTTGTGCGATGTCTTCAGCAAACTCTTGCCATCCGTCACGTTGGGCAGAAAGAAGCTGAAGGTTTGATAAGGGGCGAAGAAGAGTGAGAAAGGTCGCGGAGCTTCAACGCGGCTGGGTAAGCGATTTCGGAGGGATCCGTGGCCTAGGGGCTGCGATCTTTATGATGATTACGATGGATGCGAACACGATGGAATGAGTTGAAGGGATGAGGATAGATGTTGATAGAAGATGAAGTTGTTTTCATCGTTTCGGCAGGGTTCTAATCGATGTCAACATTGCTAGGTTAGCCAGTTATATCGCGGCATTTACACCCCCCACCAACGCCAAAACCAGCTGCCCATCAGCTGCGGACACCCAAAGCCACCAATCATGTCTCGTATAAGTATATATGCAGTCAAAAAAGCGGTAATAAGTCTGGAATTATTTAAATGTGTATCGCTTAGTTCCTGGTGGAAGCTGAAAACTGCATCGAGTATAGAGAGCTGGCCTTTTTTTTCGCATTGTTCGTATTAACAGCAATTGCCAATCTCTGTGCTAACTGACACTATGTGCCAAGACCATAGACGGGGATAGAAACTATGAACTGCACCCCCTCGATGCTTCCTCGTTCTTCATGATCCAGCTGGTATCATCAGGAACTGTCAATGGCTTGATTTTTAGTCACTACTCCCCCTTTATGCTGTTGTCCCCTTCGCTGCTCAAAACATCCAACATTCACACTGTCCAAAGACTCCTACAAAAGCATTAAAACGGATGATGCTTACCCACACATCACAATATCTTCTCGCTAGAATGCTCTTATATGGGTCTGTTTTATATACATATATGTACTGGAATTGCACACTACATTAATCAGTCTACGGTACCAGAAGGCAGCACCGATACGTAATCCAGCGGCGCCTGCTCCCCGCTATCCGGCTGCCCCACGATCCGCAACACGTCGCCCGTGCCCGCCTGCACACCCCGGAAGTAGACGCGGGTCGCCGAGTGCCCGTCCGGGTACGGAGACGGCGTATACCCCAGCTTATCCTCGTGGTTCCCGACCCACGTGCCGAGCGACTCGTCGTTCAGGAAGATCTCGTAGCGGGCGCGACCGCCCGTCACATCGAAGTAGTTGACGGCGACATCGTACGTGCCGGCCTCGAAGCGCTCATCCAGCGTGGCCGTCGCGGTGCCCGCCGTCGCGTTGGACGTGGTCCGGATCGCGTGGAAGCCCGACGCCGTCTCGAAGGGGTCGACCTGGATGACGGTGTAGCCGTCCAGCTCCATATCCTCGGCCTCGATCCGCCACGGGTGGTTCCCCACGCGCCCCTGCTCATCTTTGATGCTCGACATGTTGAAATAGAAGTCGTTGATGGCATCGCGCCAGACCAGTGCGTGACCCGCCTGGTATTCGAGCCGGAACGCGACTTCGTCGTAGCGCTCGGCGTCGATCAACCCCTTCACGGCCTCCCACTGCTTAGGGAACGTCTGCGCCACCGCCGCGCCGTCGTAGTGCGCGTCGTAGAAGTGCTGGATCACGGTCTTGCCCGACTTCAGTTGCTGGGTGTACGGTACATGGTGGAACCAGAGCAGCAGGTCGTCCGGTGTAGTCTCGATATCCTCGTACATGGCGGCAACCTCTGGGGCATACTGCCCGGAGTACCCGGTCCCATTCCAGACGGTGCGATCCATGCCGATCGATGTGGCATCTGCGCGCGTCCATTGTCCCCAGCCGTTTCCATCCTGAGACTGAGGCTTGGGCCCGTAGTGAGGGCCGGTGATGTCGGTAAGCGATTGGATACCCAGATTACCCGTGTAGTTCTCATGGGCAGGCCAGGACTCCATCGACATCTTCGTGATGGTATCGATGATGGTCCGGTCGGATCCAAAAGTGAGTCGCGCCCAGTCTTCTAGGATGGCTACGTCATCCGAAGTCGGTTCCCATGCCAGACGGCCGTACGCATAGAAGTTGGACATTGCCAAGTGACTACCCAGCCAAGAGGTGTTCGTGCCGACATTGACCACCGCAGCATACCCTGCAAGTTTTTGGTTGAACCGCTCGCCAGAAACAATGTCTCTGACCAAGGAAGGCTGGTTGTCGACCTTCATATCAAAGTTCAGGATAGTCTTCCACAGCGGCGGAAGATACACCAGATGGCATTGCTGGCCGAGGTATTCCTGCGTGACCTGGAGCTCAACCACCGAGCCTGTCTGCTGGAGATGGCCAAACAGGGGCGAGACGGGCTCGCGGACCTGAAAGTCAATTGGTCCGTATTTGATCTGGACCACAACATTGTCGTCGAATTTTCCATCGAGATCCCGGAAGAAATCAACGGCGGCGTTTGCGCGGTCTGCCTTCCAATTTGTCTGGTTGATCTTGTTGTCGTAGACAAAAGCCCGGAACATGACGATGGCATCTCCGTGAGGCTTTATTGCACGTGCAAACAAATTTGCGCCGTCGGCAAGTGTGCGATTGTAGGTAAGGGGGCCGGGCTGGGATTCGGAATTGGCCTTCACCAGGACGCCTGCGAAATCGGGAACGTGATCGTGCAGCTGCGTTGCAATTTCGTCCCACCATTGGATTACACCCTCGTCCAGGGGGTCGGCGGTCGTCAGCTTACCGAGGGTGCGTGGAGAGTCGAAGTTCAGCGAGATACCCATTCGCACACCCCAAGGTCGCATGGCGTCGGCGATACGGCCCAAGCCGGCCATGTTGGTCGAGTTGAGCAGATTGACATTGGCGTTGACGTTGTTGACAATTATGCCGTTGAGCCCAATGGACGCCATGAGTCGGGCGTACTGCGATACACGCGTCAGGTCCTCGACGATGAGACCTTCAGCGAAGAAGATGGATGGTCCCGCGTAGCCCCTCTCAATACTGCCATGTGTACCGGTGTCGTCCATGTTGTCCCACTGGTTTACCCAGCGGATCGGGGCGCTGGGGTTAGATGCGTAGGCGACCTCAGTAAAGTTACCCTGCGCCAGCATGGACAGGTATTGGAAAGTTCCGTATAGCGCGCCTCGTTCGTTCTGGCCCACAATCTGGACCGAGTCGCCCTTGATACTCAGCCAGAAGCCGTCGCCCTTGAGATCAAGCTCCGACAAAGCACCGCCGGCCGAGGTAAAAGCGTCGACGGTCCCAATGGTGATGCTGGAACCATTGATGGGGGTGCTTGTCACCGCAAGATCCTTTTGGAGGATGCCCAAGACGCCCTTGTGCAGCTCCTGTCCGGCAGTGTAGACGGGGCTTGTTTCTGTATCATTGAGAGCCACGATGCCCGCAGGAATTGAGGCGGCTTTTCGAACGTCACATGGCAAAGCCGCGTAGCGTAGCCAGGCGTCAATGCCATTCTCAGCGGCCACAAGACCGAGAGCGGTCGAAAGGAGAACAATTGGCCGCATGATGCTTGGCTTTGAACCCAGTCACAAGAGGTATGCGAAGGGACACATACATGGCGATAGTTAAGGCGGGCAATAGTCCCTCTTAAATCGAGTGGGAGCGGTGACGGGCGTCAGGGCCTCCAGCTCGCAATTGAGCTCATCTCGTGTTAGCAATGCCATGTTGTGTGTCGCCAGGTCCATTACCAAGGGACGTTGGCCTTTAGGCTAAATCGCAAGTGTTGACTTGGGTTCTTGGTGGAATGATGGGTCTACATGATTCCTGCTGGCCGTAGAGGTCGACCTGGGGAGTTTTCATGGTAGCGAACCCCAGCCAGACCCCATTTCAATGGACTGGTCTTCCCCCGCGGAGAGCCGCCATTGGTGCCTTAATTTCCCCATGCGGGGTTGGGGTAAGGATGGGGGAAAGAACAAGGCCTGGGTATTGGGTAACGTGGGGGAAAACAGCACTTCTTTATTCATGCTGTACCCGCTCACAAGGATCGTCGGTACGAGGGACCGAATCTGCATGACTCGACCAAAAAGTCAGGATATGGGATGATGCAGACCGAGAAACAAGTCTCTTCAGTGATCTGCAGCTATTAAACAAAGAGGTCGAACCCTTCAAGTAAATAACGATGAACGCTAGGCTATAATGACCCGACCAAGAAGAGGTGGTGATATGGCGAATGAAAACTTAGAAAGGAAGTGATCCCTGCTATTGCTGTTCTGTAGGTCTTGGTATGAAGAACACAGAAAGGGAAAGGGTACGGGTTGGCGGAGACCTTCCTTATCCCCAAAACCTCGCCTCCAGATACATGATGCATATAGCCACAATACCTAGTATTCCAAACACCATTGAAGTATATCCGAGGCCATGCGAGATTATGCCATCCTCAAGACCCCCTCGAACCACTTCTCGACCTCGCCCCAGTTCTCCTCGCCCAGCTCCGTGACCAGGCCGACGTAGCCGTCCGGCCGCACGACCACGATCGCGCCCCGCTCGGAGTCCACGCCGTACCCCTCGTAGGCGTGGCCGTGGCCCTCGTAGTAGCTCTCGCCGTCCGCGAAGACCTTGTCGTAGTCCCAGCCGAGCTTGGCGTCGAACGGGTGGTAGACGGCGTGCAGGTCGCGCACCAGCTCGACCTCGCCGCGCGGCGCGCAGTGCACCAGCATGACGTCGACCACGCTCGGCGGCTGGTCGAGTCGGAACCGCGCCGTGCCGGCAAAGGGGTTCGCCGCCGGGCTCAGCTCGATGCGCGGGGCCCGCGCCAGTACCCCCTTCTCGAGCCGGGCGCCCAGCGCGTTGACCCGCTCGCGCGCCGCCGCCTGCGAGATGTCGCCGCCGAACACAAAGAGCCGGAATCGCCCGTCCGAGGCCATCTTGTGGTGCAGCGTCCACGGGCGCGCGTCGGCTTGCTCCACAACTTGGTGTGATGGGAAGCGCATGCCGGGTTTGCAGTGGGTCGCGGCCGACAGCTTGCTCTGCGCGACCGGGTTGCCCTCGTTCTGGACCTCCTTGTCGCTTTCGAGGAGGAGCGCCTCCTCTGGGGGCTTAGAGACAAGAGCCGAGGGACTGTAATTGACGCCTAGTCCACTTGTGAACTACACACTTGGGCATTAGCACCATCTATAACTATCAGGCAGTTTGCCAACGCTTCAAGGTGGAAGAACATACCATGTGGCTCATGTTGAAGGCTTTACTGAACTCTTCCATGGAGACACCTGTTTCATCCAGAATATCCTTTTGCGGCCGTCCTGAAAAAAGTCGCGAGAATTTGTGATCAAACTCGATCAGCTCGTTCGCAATCTGTTTACGCTCCAGCTCGTAGGTCGACAAAATCTTCCGCGGCATGATCTTCTTCGTTACCAGGCCGATTTTCCATCCCAGGTTGTACGCATCGGACATGCTGACATTCATGCCCTGGCCGGCCTTGGGCGAATGTGTGTGGACAGCATCTGCTCAAAGGTCAGTATACAAGCGGGGCTGATGACGAAGATTCGGGTGTCCCAAATCACACATGCGACTCACCTCCCGCCAAAAAGACTCTGTCGCACTTGCTAAAGTGGCTGCCGACACGTTGGCCAATCTGGTACGCTGTCCACCAATCGCAGTAGTGATATTCTAGTTTGTAGGGGCTGATGATCTTCTGGGCAGCCTTGAATATCATTTCGTGGGTGATGGTGCTCCGGTCGACTCTGCCACCCGTCGAAACTTCGGTCAGTTGGATATACATCCGAATAAGTCTGTTTTCACGGGGGATGATCATCAGACTGCCGTTGGAAGCGCTGTGGATCATGCATCGTGTTCGGACGTCGGCTGTCTTCGGGTCAGTAATCCGGTCTTTAAACAAGAAAAGGCATGAAAGCCCCATGGAGGTAAACACATACGGAAGTCGGTGATGGGGACAATGTCCATGACACCCCAGACGAAATCCGTCATCTCTCCCTTCATCTCGTACTTGGGACCCAGAGCTTTCCGCGTCCAGCTGTGCGCACCATCACAGCCAACTACATACTTGGCCTTCACGACCTCCTCCCGGACGTCAGCCCTGCCTTTGCTCTGCGCTAGCATGGCCCCGACATCGTCGTCAGCGAGGTTGCTCCTGAACAGCCCGTCGCTCAGGTTGCTCAGCTTCTGCGTCGGCGTGGCCTCGGCCTCGGTCAGGTGACGCAGCGTGACGGTAACCGGGTGTGCGTCATCGTCCTCAGCCGCCGCCTCGTCGACCTCCAGGGACGTCGGCAGCACCATGCGCTCCACCTTAAGAGGAGTGCCGGACGGGTCGGCCGGGTGGGGATACGAAGCAGCAATGGCGTCCAGGAAGAAGGCCTCCATGCGCCCCTGGTGAAGCACCGCCTCGGTGAAGCGCGACATGCCACTGATGTTATCAGGGGCTCGCCCGTTGCGCTTGATGACCCCGTTAGAGTCGGGGTTCCAGAACGAAACCTCTGCGTGATGGGTTCGTTAGCTGTTATACTTCGGCAAAAGGGGGAAACCCAGAATGGATGCCATACCGATCAGATGATTTGATTCTTTCCAGACACGCTCTCCTATGCCAAAGCTATCCAGTATTTCCAAGGTACGTGCTTGAAACCTGGGCCATTGTTAGTCAAGGAAAGGCATTCAGTGCCTGGTGTAAAGATATACTGACCCGTCGGCCTGACCTGAGAACACTTTGTCGGTCCTTTTGTCTACGATCCGAGTTTTGATGCCAAGGCGGGACATCCATAGTGCCATCATGAACCCGGCAGGGCCAGCACCTATGATAAGAACATCAACCTCCGAGGTTGGTGTTGAACTCGACTCCATGTTGTGTTTGGTATTAAATCAATGCAGAGAGATAATTCGTTTACTGGTGAGAGCCGATGTCAAGAAGGATGCAAATGACTGAGTGAAATTCACGTAGCTAACACAACAGCAGACGAGCTGGATAGGTTGAACTTGAGTATGGCAGCGTTAAAAGAAAGTTTCTCAGACTGGACATGAATACATATATCAAGATTGCAAAGAGAAGCCGACCAGATTATCAACGCTGAATCATCGCGAAACCAGCCAGCCAGAGAAAGTTGGAGGGCGGAGTAGCATCGCACCGGGTGGCGGATACATCCGAAAGCAAGAAACATGGGATTTCATTCGGTAATCCATAGCGGATGGAGCCTTCACGAGCCAGAGATGCACCAGTCAGGGCACTATCAAATGCCCTGGGCCCTGAATTTGATGAGTTCCGATTCTTCACAGGCAGGCCACGGGTTAGGTAAGGTGAGGGTCGGTCATGAGAAAGCATGACTAAGGCGGGGGAGGAAGGCAGGACGTGGATATGGCGGCGGGGCCCTAGTGTCGCGTCCGTTAAGGAAAGGCGGGGTACAGGAATGACGATGATGGTAGCTTGCAGATAACACTCGCGTTCGTGTCTGCGTGCATGCAGATCAGCGCGTGCTCCGGTGCACTGCATTGAGCAAGCAGCTATCCATGCAGGCAATAAATACATCAAAAGTGATGTGGGCAGTGGGCTAACAGCCGGGAAAAGCAGAGCCTCGTTCGGCGAGTACGGCTCGACATATTCGGGCTACTTGTATTGGATCATGGACACCGCGCCACTTCGAGTAGCTGCGAGACTACTTGTAGAGACGCAGGAGTTGATGAAGTATTGTGGCGACTGCTCACGGCCCTATACTTGTAACCGATAGAGTTGTCATTCTGTTGCACACATCATCCAAGACAGCAAAACAAACCACACGGGCAGAAAAAGGGTGAACAGGTCTCAGAGTTGCGCGCGCAGCTCAGATGCGAACCGGCAGCAAATGCGAGGTACCACCATCACCCCTATCGAAAAGAAGGAACGGCTGAGACAACACCACACAAGATTGCTCCTGATCCCAATCTTGAACCTTAAAGTGCGAGGGGCCATCGTATCCCTCGTGCCTTGCAGCTTTGGGGGTGCATGCTAAGGTCAAGAACGACATTGGGGTGCAGCATGCTCGTTTGACATCAAGACACTGGCACCATCTGGTGGCATCTTGACTCGAAAGGATTTGTCGGCCGTGATGCAAAACGAGAAACCCGCCGATATAGACAAGAAGGTTATGTAGCATACCTCAGAGATTGGCTGCCAATATGCAGCAGCTGTAGCAATGAGAATTCGATTGGAAACTTCAAATGATATGGCAACCTTAGCACAGAAGGGAGTAGGTATGTAGGTAGCCAGTAAGTACCCAAAATATAACGGAAGGTGCGACGGGTTGATCGCAAAGGATGCAGCAGGAAAAGCAAATTTAGTAGTTTCAATGGTAATTTCGGCCAACTGACCCGCGAGATGGCAATCCAAATAATACGGGTGTTATACTGAGCTATCCTTGAGACGTTGAGAGAGCGTCTGTTTGTTGGCATTCTGCCAACTGCTGCTCCTTGTATGCGATATGTAGATTCCGTATCAACAACCTTTGGGCTGGAAGATGTAAAGGTGCACCAGCTAAGAGTCTGTACTGAACCACAACAACGTCCCAACTAGACTTTTAGAGTTGGTTCGGTAATGGTAACATAATGTTGATTACCTTGATCAGCAAAAAGCATGCACCAGAAGGGGTGCAAAGTGCAATATGAGTAGTGATGAAGATTCTCCATTTCCACTTAGCCAGTGAGACACAGCAGTCAACACTTCACTATCCTGTATCTAACACGGGCTGCCGGGCTCTGCCGACAATCCGACATTGGCTTTCTGAATCAACCAAATCCCGCATCTGGTCATCAATGACGCGCCCGACACCTTCCGTAAAAGAACAAACCACACAATGTGGTGTTCGTTGGCTTGGAGTGAGTCGCTGGGAAGTGGGATTCATTCCCACGTGCAGGAAGCCGAGACACTATGTGGGCAGCAAAGGTCTGCCCCAAGCGGGCTTCTGTTCTACTGTTTATAGAACTTCTTGGCCTGCCCCGGACCATGGGGTTCTTTGGACCTTTTACCCCCTTAGCCACGACGCCAGTCTCTCTCTGGATCTCGGCAACAGACCACAGAAGCACACGGAACAGTTGCCTATCTCATCATGGCGCCCACTTTCGGGAACAGCCCGGATTTCGCGGACCACTACGAGGAGAAGGACAAGGACAAGGATCTGCAGACGACATATGAGTTCCGCGAAAGCGACCCTGCCGAGACCGGTAGCCTAGACCACGGCGTGGAATCCGCGAACCAATGGTCGCAGGCAGCCGCCGGGACTGCAGACGATGAGAAGGTACAGGCGAAGAAGGTCGATCTCAGGGAAGATGGCACCGAGTACCCAAGCGGCGTCAAGCTTCACCTCATCATGCTAGCGGTATGCTTGGCTGTGTTCCTGATGGCTCTCGAGTAAGCCGGCCTCCGTCATCACCAAATCCTCCAGAGGGGCTCTTGTTAACCAGGCAAGCATCATAGTAATGCCATTATAGCGACGGCGATACCCAAAATCACCGATGAGTTTCACAGTCTACCTGACGTTGGATGGTACGGAAGTGGTGAGTTTACCTCTCATACAAGCAAGTATCGTGTCGCGGTCGATGGCTCATGCGTTTTGTGTCCTAGCCTACCTCCTTACTGCCGCGTCTATGCAGCTGTTATTCGGCAAGTTTTACACCTATCTCAATGTAAAATGGGTCTATTTGAGTACTGTCATTGTCTTCGAGCTGGGAAGCTTGATCTGTGGAGTGGCCCAAAACTCCGTCACCCTTATTATTGGGCGTGCTGTAGCCGGACTTGGCTCGGCTGGATTGATGTCTGGATCGCTCCTCATCCTGGCGCACAGCGTCCCGCTGGCCAAGCGGCCCATCTACTCAGGTATGATCGGTGGCCTCTATGGTGTTGCATCAGTGGCCGGCCCCCTGCTGGGTGGCGTCTTCGCCGACAAAGCCGTACGTACCATGCCCTGTATCCTTCTTACCAAGCTGAACACCAAACTGACGAGGTTTACTTTAGACGTGGCGGTGGTGCTTCCTCATGAATCTTCCTATCGGTGCAGTCACTCTCTTCGTCATCACCTTCTTCTACGCAGACCCTCAGATGGCTAGACCGCCGGCAGAGTCCTTCATGGAACGCCTCAAGCGCTTCGATCCGATCGGAACGGCCATATTCATGCCGGCCATCATCTGCCTTCTTCTCGCCCTGCAATGGGGCGGCACTGAGTACGCATGGGATGACAGCCGCATCGTCGTTCTCTTCGTCCTTTTCGGAGTTCTGATACTGGTGTTCCTTTACGTCCAGCATTGGCAGGGCGAAAACGCGACGGTGCCCCCGCGCATCATGAGAAACCGCTCCGTGTGGTCCAGTTCCCTCTTTGGCTTTTTCACGGCGGCCGCCTTCTTCCTCATGGTGTACTACCTGCCCATTTGGTTCCAAGCCGTGCAGGGAGCCTCTGCTGTCGACTCGGGCTTGCGCAACCTGCCCATGCTCATTAGCATTGTCGTTGCGTCTATGATCGCAGGCGTTGCGGTGACGGTCTTCGGCTACTACACGCCGTTCATGATCGCGGCCACGGTGCTAATCTCGGTCGGGGCGGGCCTGCTGTCAACCTTCGAGCCCGGCACCTCACGAGCGGCGTGGATCGGCTATCAAGTCATCTTCGGCATCGGCGTGGGGCTGGGCATGCAGCAGCCCCTCATGGCGGTGCAGGCGGTGCTCAACATGGCGGACGTGCCGACGGGCACCGCCATCGTCGTCTTCGCGCAGACACTCGGCGGCTCCCTCTTCGTCAGCGTGGGGCAGTCGGTCTTCACCAACCAGCTCGTCAAGTCGCTCGGGACCTACGTCCCGTCGCTGAACCCCTTGATCGTCCTGTCCGCGGGCGCGACCAACCTGCAAAAGACGCTGCCGGTCGGGGACATCGCCGGCGTCCAGCTGGCATACAGCGAGGCGTTGACCAAGGCGTTTCTGGTCGCCATTGCCTTGTCCGTGATAAGCGTGATTGGCTGCGCGCTCTGTCCCTGGAAGAGTGTCAAGGGCAAGAAGATCGAGGCGGGCCTTGCATGAACTCGACCCCTCCCCTTCGCAGCTCTTCCTTTGTGTATATTTTCATGCGCCTCCCGACCACGCACCTGCGGACCTGTGTCATGCCGGCGATGGTAACCCCCGATGCAGACCCACGCGATCTACGGGGTTACAACGATGGAGGCAACCCAAGCTCCCCATGGTCTCGGTTTCTATCTTGGGTCTTGGAGTGTGGTGCGGATGGTTCGGCGTGCATCCTTGGGCCTCGGGCCAAGCAACAAATGGTGTTCCAAAATGTCAGAATAGATAGGTCCTACGTTTTAGCCAGCTCAACTGAAGTCTTGTCCTCGTTGTTCTCATTCGTGGAAAGATGCAAACTTGTGCCGTCGCGTAGTCGCGTAGTCGCACGTCCAGATCCGTCCGATGCTTTCGTCCGTTGATCGAGAGCGACCCAGTGTTTTGGTTCCTTAAATAACGGCAGCGGGGGTTTCCGTCTGTTACTGCGTTGCGGCTTCCCGGGCTCGCATCAAACGCGGCCAGTTTCGAAACTGTTGCAGTTGGCGACGAAACCCCGCGACGATTTCCCTTCCCCTGGCTTCTGCCCTGGCCACCTGCCATTTCGAGGGAATTGTGTTGGGTGTTTTTGGCACAAGTCGCTCTCCCGCTTCATGATCTGCCCTCGTCGCAAACATGGCTCGATGGCATGTTCGTCTGGTTGAGCCGCATAAGCCACGCGCAGAAACGTAATCATTTCGTCTGATCTTCGCAACGGGGTCGCTCTTTTGGGCGAGACGGGCTCGATGTCTGTCCAGACGCAACCATGATCGCCGTCAATCCCCATGATTGTCGAAGACGATGCAACACATCTTTTGATGACCCAGAGCACCAGCACGAGAATACATTCATTGCCTACTTCATTGCATCGTGCTGAAGTATAACATGCACCGTTGGAGACATTGTCGTATGCGTTAAGGAAATCCAAAAAACAATAGCATCGTTCCTCCGTTTCAATATTGTCCATGCAGTATGCAATCGGTTCCAGCAACGTCGTAACAACCTACTGTATCTTACAGCTAAGGTTAATAACAAGCGTACAAAAGGTTAATAATAAGCCTACTTAACACACAGCAAGCTTAAAAACCAGCTGCCCCCGGGTATCTTCCGGCTAATTGGAAGGACTCGCAAAGCTATGGGGTTCAGGGGCGGTTACGTAGGGGGCGCACGGCGCTACTGCGTGTCAGAATGGTGTCCCGTCATCTTGGCCACCACCACCACCACCACCAGCGACCAAACACCTCTCACCTATATACATACATACAGTACCAAGGCCCGGAAGATCCCAGCTTGCGGCTCAAGTCTGTCAAAGCAATGGGCCCCAGACCGAGGCTTGGCTTGTTTCTATCTATCGGCCCTTGTGCTGTAACGGCACTGCGTTGGGTGACGACTTTGCATCTCTTGGCCGAAGAAGGCTTTGGCGGCTCCATCCCAACCCTTTCGTCTAGACCTTCAGGTTTTTCCATCTGACAAGTGTATGATCTTCAATTAGTGAGATGAGCGTCCAATCCTCGTCGATCAATGCCGCCACTTGAGCCACCCATATCCCAGAATGTCATTGAGCTGGTTTGATGTTTCGAACGCTTCTGAATCACCTCCCTGATGGGGGGACCATCTCGCGACTTGGCAGAAACCGCCATTCGTTTCTTTCTATATAATGCCTCCGCCCCGGCACTCGAGGGCCTCAAATATAGTCCATCACCAACAGGTTCAACCATCTCCAACCACTCATTCCAGCTTACCCTTCGTTCCCGAGTAGATCTCGACTCTTTGTTGCCTTCTTCCAAGTTCCGTGAACTTGTTCCATTCACTCCCGTACATCTCAATCGTTGCAGCCGCCAGCCGGTTTTGATCTCTCTTTCAACCTCACACACAAACCCTTCTTTCCCGGCTTAGTAAACCAAACACACGCTCAAAATGAAGTTCAACTCAGTCCTCGTCGCCCTCTTCGCGGCTTCCTCCGTGTCTGCTGCTGCTATCAGACTTGACGCCCGCCAAACTGGTCTGGAGATTCGCCAGAACAACAACAACAACAACAACCAGAACAACCAGAACAAGAACCAGGGCAACAACCAGCAGCAGAACAACAACCAGGGCAACAACCAGCAGCAGGGCAACAACCAGCAGAACAACAACCAGCAGGGCAACCAACAGAACCAGAACCAGGGCAACAATGGTGAGTAATCCCCAATTCATTATCAGCTATCATCGTTCAGGAAAGCACTGGTTAACATAATTCAAGGCAACGCTGCCAACAACGGCAACGCCAACAACGGCAACGCCAATGCCAACAACGGCAACGCCAATGCCAACAACGGCAACGCCAATGCCAACAACGGCAACGCCAACGCCGGTAACGGCAACGCTGCAGGAGGCGCAGGAGGAGCGGCCGCCGGTGGCGCAGCGGACTTTGGTAAGCGACTTTCGGGGTTTATTCTTACCTGATTCAGTGTTTATTCCACGTTATCCCAGTGTCTCACGAGGGAAGAGGAACCGGTTATTCGAGAAATTTCCATTATTCCCTCGAGACATCCTGTTCCCTCCAAAAAGAGTAAATGCTAACGCCGAGAGTCGATAGGATCGTGCTCGCCAAAAATGGACTTCCAGCTCGGACGTGCCAACCGCAAAGCGACTGAGGGAACCTTCCTTCCCAGCGACCCTGCTATCGCAGCCAACCAGTCTGATGCCCTGAACCCCAACATCAGTAAGTGATTTTCGGTGTTCATTCCATATATTGCATTTGCTTCCCTTCTGGGGCATCCTGTTCATCCGAAAAGATTAAATACTAACGCCGAGGGTCGATAGTCACCAACCGCATCTGCGATGACCTGACGAACATCTGTGGCGCGAACGCCGCGGCCAAGGCTCTCTGCAAGCAGGCACAGGCCACGGTCCAGGGTCTCGGCACCAAGGATGCTTCGACTGCCGATGCCTTCAACCAGGCTCTCGGCTTCTAAGCAACTCGACGAGAACTGATAAAGCTGGCGTGTGGCCGAACATCTCCCTATGAACGGGAAATACGGATAGGGGAAAGGGGAGGAGAGAGAGAAAAAGACCACTAGCGTGACTCTAATCTGATGTGGCGCGTTAAGGATAATTTTTTGTATACTGTAATTCAGTTGAGAACGCCCATCATCGTGCCGATCTGCTGTCGTGAGCGGCTAGGAATATAACGAGTTATGACCCAATTCATCCAAGGTGACAGGTCTGCTAGGGGGTTAGCAGCGCACCTGATGGGTCTCATCAATACCAATCAAACTTGGACCTCAAACTTCATGCAAAAAACGTGGCTGTGGGGCATGTGTTTTATCTCCAGGGAAGTGAGGTGTCGCGATGGATCAATGATGGATATTTCGGCAGTTGGTGCTAGTACTTGTAGTATTTGGTATCTGAGCCCTCCTGTGCATACTTACGATAGGTACAGCCGTACGCACTGTAGGCCTAGCCAGCGCGCTTCGACCACAAATGCTACCAAGCTTCCATCATATGGGGTACAGTACATATGTTTTGGGGCGTACAAGTGAGGCACCATCAACTACTGCCATTAGCAAGATACTGTTGTTCGTTGTGGGTTTTGGAATACAGTCAGTTGTACACTACCGCCGGCAAGGATTTGCATTGGCCGTGTGATGAAGACCACGTGCCGACCACTTGCCACGAGCGACAGGATGGGCGCGCCCACCGAGGGAGCAATGTTGGTTCGCAACTTTTACGTGTGATCCCGAATGGACGGTGCGAATGGATCGATTTGGGGGCCCATTATTCAATGATGAGATGGGAAGAATTGTTCAAGAAGAACCGTGCAAAGTCAGGAGCATCGCCATCCAATAACTGAAGGTTTGCTATCTTGCGATTCGCTTTCACGTGGTGCGGTGGCTCCATGGTCGTGGCGATCTCAATCAACCCTTGCGAATACTGGGGAGACAAAAACTCAAATGCGCTTTGATCAAATGCAACGACGCCGTACCATCGCGCCCTCCTGACATGATGAGGTTGCTTTATATATTTGCCGTTTTATGGTTCGTGTTCTGTTCGTCTCTTCGTCCCCGCCTGCCAGCCGCCGTAAGGGAACAGAGACTCCGGCGCGGGCGGCGGAGGTGGCGGGCGAAGCGGGCAAACGACGTGTGCTGTGGTTTCTTCAATGTTACCTTGTCAAACCGTAAAAGAGGGCGGAAAAGAGGAACATCGGACTGTGGAGGCTCGAGTTGTGAGTGCTCTCGTGCTTGGTGCTCTCGCCTGCTTGGCCTTCTAAGCGAGCTTTTTTTTGGTGTGGGAACAAAGCGGTGGTGTAGTGGGGCTCAGGCAAGCAGCAAGGGCTTTTTGGACTTTTTGGGCCTCTTGGGCCTTTTGGGTTTTAATGAGTGAGCAGCAACTGGATCACCAGATTTTTCTGACCGGACGACTGCGCCAGACAACAACGTCAAGAAATCCTGCACCGGCTGCCTCTGCCGCCGGCAGGACAGGGGCATTTCGCAGTCCTCAGTTTCAACCCAGTTTGTCAATGTTTTGTTTCTAGTGTTCTGCACCGCATCCTTGATTGCGGAGGCTACATACTATAACTGAAGCATTTCGAATCGGAGCTAGAAGGCGTGGTAGAACGAAGAGAGACCAAATAGTAGTAGGTACCTACTGCTCGGCTGCCGGAAAACCCTATTGGACTGGTCGGGTCTATTGGGGGCTCCCCTGCTAATAGCCCTCAATCCCTGGGAGATCCTAAGCGGACCACTTAGATGGAGTGCCGTTGCTCTGGGCTCTCAATCACATCCATCACCTTGTCTCTCCCCCCCTTGTCACTTCACTCAAGCTAAGCCAAGGCCGGCTATCTCGCCCGTGGCAGGCGATCCCGACCGGAATGCAAGCAGCACTTGGCTGGAGGTTTCAAGAGAAGCAAGAGGTGGGCGAAAACAGAAAATGCAACTCGCTTGTCGCGTGATAAAGATGACGAACCTCGAGCTACTGCGAGGAATAGTAACAGGTACAACCGCCGCGCCTGCTTTGGTGCTGACCCGCCGGCAATACCCGACGCCGTCTTCGAGTCCGGCGTCTTACCTTCTACAAAGGGTCTTTTGATCTTGACAGCCGAATACCTAAGCACGCTTGTTTCAACTGACACCGTCGCTAGTCGAGTCCCGTAGTGAAACGATCGAGGCTATCTTCAAGTGCTATCTGGATATTGCGGAGGAAGCGTTATAAAACCTTTTTCTGTTCTTGCGCCGCCAAGAATCCATCAATCAACCCGCGATCTGTGTGTGCCGTCGTCGTTCCTTGCCTTAGCTTGTCTGGATTCGCAACTTCGTTTCGTGTCATACTCATCAACAACTATTTCTCGAGCTTTGCAGCTGACACACTGATAATAGACCGAATGCCTGACTTATTCGCAGAGCACCCAAAATCAAGATGAACCAACACTGCAAGGCAAAGTACATGTAGGTACTCCCGTCGGCAGCCCCCCTGTCCGACGCTTACCATAACTGGCGACGGCGACTTTGACTGGGCAATTTCACATTTTGTAACGTCACTCTCGAGTGCGCTGCTCCGCTCTTCAACCACTCGAGACCACTCTCCCACGCAACGCCTACAGGCACTAAGAGAGCGAACCATGCACTCATCTCTGCTCATCTTTGCCCATCGAGGTTTTCCGGTTCCGCTTCTGGAACTCCACTCGCTATGCCTGGCCTACCTGGCCCAGAACCCTGGCCTACTGCTACTACTACCTACCTGGTGCCTGGCTTCCGGAGGCCCCACGAGTCTTGCCTAGGGTATACCGGTGTGTCAAGTACATGCCGTGGTCTACTACTAGGATGGTTGTAGCTCCCGACCCATACTTAGACGGACTGCCACCAGGCTAGCTAGCCTACTTGCCTCGCTTGCCTACGATATATGCAAGGTCAAGATGAGTAAAGCATCTCCTCACAGATGCGGCAACAGCCAGAGCAGATCTCCAGTCTTTCTGTCGACCCACCAGGGCAGACAACCGATTCCTGGACAAGACATGGCTGCATGGCTCAGCTTGCGTTACCACAGAGTCCGACTGTGCGGGCTCTCCGCAGCCCCTGGAGTCTACCTACTGACCAGGTTGGTTCGGCTGCTTTAATATGAATGAGGCGCCCTGCTCCCTTATGCACAAGCTCTTTCTCAGCCATGCTTTAAGTCTTGTCTTATGCTAGTCGTTCGTTACCATAACCATTGCTCTCCCTATATCGTGTTTGTTTAGATGAGAGCGGTGGTTCTTCATACTTCTTTTCTTTTTTCCTAGGCCCTTGTGTCATATCGACCACACACGAGAGACAAGCCAGCCAGCGGCGACTCGACGAGGCCGACAACGAGGATATTACGGAAACTTGGATGACGTCTAAGGGACCAACGACTCGCGAGATACCGGAGCAACTCGCACCCCGAAAGGCAACCAGAACGAACCGACCCTCAGGATGCGGTTCTCAGCCTTCGTAGCACTGGCTGCACTTGCCGTGCAGTCTACCGTGGCAGTAAAGTTGGGCACCGTCGCGGCAGCCAAGGCTGAAACCGTCGAGGTCCCTCCCCTTTGCGGCGTAAGTGAGCCTGGCAGTTTCTTCACAAACTCAGAGTCATTGTCACTTGACCGTGTTCTTCCATTCGTCCACAGGCACCTCGGCTGACCTAATCTCATGTACACAGTTAGCATGTATCAAATCGACATTGGTCGAGACAAAGTTATGCGCACCAGACAACCATACCTGTATATGCACCAACGCTCCGTTGAACCAAGCGATAGAGCTGTGCGTTACAACACATTGCTCGATCAAGGACGCATTACGTGAGTAACTTTGCCCATGTCACAAAGCCTTGGACGACCTGGACTGACCTCCTCTCTCCCAGTCACGAAAAGGTTCTCTACCCATGATTGCGGAATCCCGGGCAAGGACCGGACCGCGCTCGTCTGGATCGTGGGAGTCACCTTCGGCGCCGTCGGTCTCGCTGCGTTCTTTCTTCGCTGCATAGCCCGACTCTACGTTGGAACACATGCCTGGGGCCTCGACGACTGGTTTATGTGCGCCGCGGTGGTACGTCTCTTCTTCCCTACGGCCCCCCTTCGACATCGGGAGATCAGCCGTCATCCATTCTTGTCGGGAAGTCGCCGATTTGCTAACGTTTGATTACCGCTTGACAGGCCTTGATGGTACCACTTTGTGTCATCTCAATTCCTTGTGGGTCATCCCCCTTCCCGGACTTTTGTGAGACGCACTATAGCATGATGCTATAAGATTAGAACACAGGCTGACCAAGCAATCACAGTGTCTGACCATGGTCTCGGTTTGGACATGTGGAATGTCTCGTTCGAAGGCATCAACGATATTCTTTTCGTGAGTTGTCTTGGACTTTCACCACCTTCCTCCAAAGCCCCACTGGGGGCCGACTGGAGGATGGGGGGCGAAGATAGTGCAGAGAGTTGCGTTACTGACTGGTCTCGTCTATTCTAGCTGTACTACTGGGATGAGATGATCTACATTACGTCTCTCGCTCTCACAAAGGTCTCCATCTTATGCTTCTACCTGAAGGTCTTCCCAGCCCGGTCGTTCCGGAACGTCGCGTTCGTCCTCATCGGGCTGAACCTGGTGTATGCCCTCACCTACGATTTCATGCTGGCGTTCCAGTGCCAACCGATCGATGGCGCCTGGTTGTTCTGGGACGGCGAATACAAGGCCAAGTGCATCAGCATCAACGTCCTCGGCTGGTCGGCAGCTGGCGTCAACATCGTGCTGGATCTGGCCACCATCATCCTGCCGCTGCCCCAGCTCTTTCAGCTCTCCATGTCGCTCAAGAAGAAGGCCCAGATCGTGCTCATGTTCGCTGTTGGATTCTTCGTCACCTTTGTTAGCATCATCCGGTTGCGGTCCTTGATCGAATTCGGCACGACGCAAAATGTCACTCGTAAGTGCAGATCCTCGAGGGGAACCCCTATCTTCTAGTCCCTACCCCCTATCCCCTATCCCCTATCCCCTATCCCCTTACACCAACTATACCAGCAGACACTAATGAAACTCGAACCTGCACAGAGGACTACGTCGAAGTCGGATACTGGTCAACCATCGAGGTGCCCGTGGGCATCATCTGCGCCTGCATGCCGGCAATCCGCTCCCTCTTCAGTCTGGTGTTCCCAAAAGTGTTCGGGACGACACACGCCAACAAGTCGAGCTACGCGCTCAACAGCTTTTCCCCGGCCTCCAAGTTGTCGTCCACGAACAGGCTCAAGAGCCAGGGGGCTACAAGCAGCAGCGGGGGCACCCAAATCAAGGTGAAGCAGGAGTGGACCGTCATGAGCAACCCGGCCAGCAACGAGAGCGACGAGCACCTCGTGGGCTTCGACCGACAGATCGAGGCCGACAGCAACGGGCCCACGCGAAAGATGACGCTGCAGCGCCAGCAATCCTCCCCCTGGCAGGATGACGAGAAGACGCCGAGGGAGACGAGCAGCAGCCGAGAGTTTTGATTGGTTTAGGTTTTTCTTCTTCTTGATACCATTTGTTTCTTACGACCAATTATTATTTCTGCAACCGCTGCTGCGGACCTCCTTTCACAAGCGTCACTCGCTGTCGGCAAAAAGGGTTCAACTTATGGGGTTTCACGGGGGCAAATGGCGTTTAAGTCTCGGATCACATGGATGGATTATGGCAGGCATGACAACACAACGACAGGCCGGGCTGGTCGCTACCAAACACATTCGCTTTCTTCAAAATGTACATTTTAACACCCTCCACCTGGGAAAACGTAGCTACGATAGATATACAGCAGCATCGCAGTGTTCAACTCACACACCAATGCACGGCTTTGACCGGCGCCCCCATTGTTAGGTACTAGTGGCCCACCATAGACCCCAACCTCAGGCTCGGTAGCAGTAGGTAGCATTGGCAGCAGTTCGTCTTTTCCTGACGTTTGGCTTCAATCCGAACAACTGTTGAGCTCGGACGATGTCACTGCAACCATATGTAGTACTTAGTAGGCGAATGGCAGCTTCAACGGCCAAAGCGTCGTTGGGGCGGGATGTGGCCGGTCCAAATTCGATGCTACCTGCTTGGATTGTAGTGTAAGCACTACTCTGTGGCGCGGGTGGATTGGGTACTGGATTGAGCCATCGTGGTTCCATCGCGGTAATCCTGTTCCGGTACCTATATCCGCGATGAGATGCACCGAGCCCCCCTGCAGTAATAACAGCCACCGAAATCCGGAATGCCGGATCTTGTTCAACTTCTTCCCGGCCCTCCCTCCCGTCCTTTTACCCCCCTGCCTCGCATGCCCCCTGCTCTTTTCCGATATCCCTGGACATGAAACATATTCACGGATGCTCCACTGATGACTGGTGGAGAGCTGCAACTTCTTGGCGGCTCGCTGGCACCTGCCAATGTCAGGCACGATAGGCAGTGGGCAGAGTCGGGCACAAAGGCCGGCCCAATCTCGCTACCGAGGGTACATCTCCAGCTGTTCGGACGGTTCAACCAGATCAATTGATCTCTGGATCTTGGCGGCTCGTGTTGACCTGTCTGTACCTGCTGCTCCGCTCATCAGTCAAGACTTATCAAGCATTTTCTTACATGCATGAGATTTGCTTATACGATTGCTTATTAGGAGCCGCCCGCATAGGCTCTTCTTGGCTCTAATTTTACGATCCTCTTCCCCCAGTCGCCTTGCAATCGTGGTACGATTTTCTATCGGGCGGCCCCCCTCTCGAGACTTTTTAACGATTGATCCTGGAGTATCCTAGTTTGTTGCCTCTTTAGGACCCACCTGCAGTTATAGTGAGGTACTCCCATACATATCCCCTTGAATGCCATAACGCTGCTTTCCGTACAATACTTTCAATAAATGATCAACGCGACCGTGCGAAACCGGGTAAGGAGTTTAGACCAATAAGAAACGAAGAATAAGAGGCGGAACGTCTAAAAAGCATTGTCCACTACACTAAATTATCCCTGGTCCGTACAGTACGTTATTTTTGGTGGAAAGCAGCGTTATGGCATTCAAGGGGATACCTACATTACTTCCACGCCCACGTACAGTGCATTCCGGTCTCTCCGTCGCGACTCACTATGTCGCGCCGTTTATCATATATCACTTTCTTACTAACGTAAACCTTTTCCCGAGATTTTTTTTTATTTCCTTCTGCGGACGTGCAAAGCGAGGGCAATAGCAAACAAGCATCTACCATCTTATCTTCCCTACACGATAGGGCAAAAAGCAAAAGAAGACGAACGTCTACCTAGATTTCTAATATCAACAACGTCTTTTCCCACTCCTCCCTTCTACTCTAGACTCGTTTCGCAATGCCAACTAACCGCTCGCTAACCCACTTACTTTGGCCAACTGCCGTCCACTACCCCTGTTACTGCCCTCGCCGCCGTCCTTCTTACGTTATTGACGCCTGTCCTTGCCCGTTAGCTTGCGCCAGAGCTTCTCGGACTGCGGCATGTCGCCGACCGCCCGGCCGTCCGCCACCTTCTGCTTGAACTCGGCGTAGGGGTCCTCGCCCCGCGCCACAGCCTCCTCGCGACGCTTCTTGGCCGCCGCGTAGAATTCGTCGTCGTGGCGCTCCGCGTTGGCGCTGGCCACGGCCCACGCGCCGCCCATGGGCGCCGCTGAAGCAGTTGCGGGCATTTTGAGATTGGATTCGACGTGTATCTTTGTGTGGAGCGACAAGGCGTGAGTAGGCTTGCTGTCGTGCGGCGCAAGATCCTAGATCCCAGGTGGCTGGCTGAACGTCGTCTTGTGTGTGTGTGTATGTGTGTGGATAAGAGCTAGTGCTAAGTGGTGTAGTTTCGGCGTTATGCTTGACTGTTTACTCTTCCTATGCCGAAAAATGCGGTCAGTGTCATTGCCAAAGCGTGCGATGGTCTCTTGGATATCGCTACGAGCTGGGCGCTTTCAAGCTATATACATGTCATGTTTGTTGTAGTAAACATATATGCCTCCTTCTAACCGGGAGGCGTAGCATCGTCATGTGCTTCCAGCCGCAGCCTAACGCCGTCTTCTACCGGCTTGGCAGAAATCGCAGCCATCCGTCTCCCCGCCTCCCCGTCCCTGTTTTCTACTTGCGGCCTCCACCTTGTGCCAAGAATGAGGCGCCCCGGCGTGAAGCGCCGTTCAACGGGTTTCTTCGCTCGGGACATGCAGAACATATGGTCCAGCCAGAAGTCCAACCAACGTGGTCCGCTTATCACAACACTGGCACGCGGTCGAAACGTGGCCCCCGAGGTTACAATGTACATATATGCTCGAGAAAAAGAATTCTGGGGTTGAGAGGAAGCGGGGGAATGCCGGCATGCGTCGGCCGAATTATAGCACCTTGACGCTCGACAGTCGGGCGACTCCCGCTCCCAATGCCCGTCAAGCCCAGTTCTTATACTGGACCACGACTTTACTTAATTAGATGCCCTGAATTGATGGGTCGATGCGACCAGCGTCGCGTCCACAGTACAGTGAGTTTCTACGATAAGCGGACGCACTGTACTTTAGCCGGAGGAGTCGTCTTTAGATGATACACCCAGTTGTGGACCAAATCTGTCTACCGAGCTATGTGGCACCTGGTTCGTGATACTTCACTGCCGTGTCTGGCTCCAGAAGGCCCCCTTCTATCGGCCCCTTCCAGGACCCATCTCTAACGGTCTCTAGCAGCGCGGCTCATCGTTGTCTAGATCTCGGCTCTTTGTGCCCACCCTCCCGTGTATGCGTGTGTGTATGACGCCAGCCGACATGTTATTCATTTCTCGCACGTGGGCCAGGTGGGCTTCTGCAGTGTATCTGAAGTCTGGTCTGCCGCGCCTGTCTGGCTGGCGCAACCGTTCCGATCAGTCTGGTTTAGACCGTGTCCGTTGAGCTAATCCACACTCAAGTACCAAATACCCTGACGATGTGACGAGGATGGGACAAGAGGGTCATACAATACCAATGTTTCTGGCCAAAACCACAACTCAACTGCTTGTAAGCTCCCAGAATCACAATCTACCAAGCCCCGACGGGCCCGGCCTGGAACACACTTCACACGAATAGTCGTGCGATCCTGACCAGAAACAACACAAACGTATAGGCTTGGAACAGGTACTGACAGGAAGGGTGTCGTAATACACATACACAACTTTTATTGCACCTCTTGCACTTGTGGTATCCGCTATGGCAGACGAGAAACTATGATTGTCTACGCCCCCTGAGAAACAATAAACATTGCAATGAACGCCATGATGATGCTGACTACCCGACCGAAACCAGAGTGCCACATGCCTAAACAAGTTCCTCAAAACGCCTGAAATGCCAGAAAGAAGACCCTAACTCTCCTTTTGGAGCTGCTCTGCCTTCTTGCCGGTTTTCTTGCTCTTCGACTTCGACTTCTTCTCCGGCTTCGCCTCCTTCTTTTCTTTCTTATCTTTGTTCTTCTGCTTCTTATCTCCCTGCTCCTTGGCTTCGGGGGCTGTACCATAGCCGTCCTGCCCTTGCGAAGCCTGCACCGACTCTGCAGTCTTCATTGATGCCTCTGATCCCTGAGATCCCACTGGCGTGGACAAATCCTATTTGCCTCGACTAATCATGGGGAGTGGGATGGGAGTCGTCGAGAGCTTCTTAGCCGTCTCGGCCGATTGAGCCGCATCCTTCTTGCTCTTGGCCTTTTGCGAAGTGCTAGGAGCCTTGGAAGGGGTGCTGGTCGAGAGAGATGCCGAAGACTGGGGAGCCGGGACCGGGGTGGACTTCGGAGCCTTCGAAGCCTTTGCCTTCGAAGCTGCAGTCTTAGTGCGTTTGGCAGTCTTCTCGTTCTCGCTGCTCTCTTCACTGCTGGAAGTGCTATCACTGCTGTCGTCCTTGGCCGGCTGCTTACGTTTGCTGCCAACAGTTGCCGCGGCCGACTTGGTGGTCTTGGCCTTGGATGACGAAGCCGACTTAGGGGGCGGGGCGTCGGCCATGTCTACATCTGAGTCACTGCCCGACGAAGAGCTGTCCGAGGGGCTCGATTGCTTGGCGCGAGTTGCTTGTGTCTTTGCCTGTGCTGTGGCTGTGGCAGCAACCTTGGGCGTGGGAACGCCGATGGGCATGAATCGAGGCCGGAGGTTCGGGGGCTGCTCTCTGGCGGGTCTGGTCTGGCGCACATAGTCTTCTGTAGCCGTCGCGCTGACACTGCTATCACCGCCGAACTCTGCAATGCGACGAAGGTGGACGACCGAATCAACGGCGCTTTTGGCTGTAGACTGATGTTAGGTACAGATAGATATAATTTGCATCATGGTTCGGGACTTACGTTGCTTGTACTGGTCTCCCGCCTTGCCTGGGATCACCAGTTGGATCTGGGTACTGGTGGTATACGGCTCAAGATCGATACCATAGGCATCGCCAGCATGCTGCAGCAATGGGCCGCCGGACTGGGCCTTGCTCAGGTCGATTTCCATATCCTTCAAGACAGTGATGGGCAACGAAGCAGGTGCGGTGAAGTACCAGACCTGCTTTCCTTCCAGGTTGGACTTGCTCAGGTAGTCTACGATTTCTTTGTCGGGGTTCTCAGACGAAGCCTTGCGAATCATGAAATCAGAATTGTTGATCCATGCAGGTCGGCCACTGAGATGTGCATTAGTTAACAGCCTTAGGAGGTTGCGGGGGTTAAAATCTGCTTACCCATCGTTCTTCGACTGGACTTCAGCATCAGCTCGTTTCGCCTTCTTCGGAGCTACCGTAGTCTGGGGCTTGTCTACCGCCATATCATCGGCGGCTTCTTCATCATCGTCCGACTCGGAATCGCTCGAAGTATCGTCATCCTTGGCGGCGCTAGCCTTGGACGTTTGCGCAGGCTTCGCCGCAGGCTTCGCGGCAGGTTTGGAGGGCGTAGCTTTCGACTTCTGAGCCGCGACCTTGGCACCGGCTTCCTCGTCTTCGCTCGACTCTTCGCTAGATTCTTCGCTCGATTCCTCGCTTGACTCGGCCTCCTTGGCAGAAGCCTTTGCCGCAGCTGGCTTGGGCGCGCTCTTGGAGGTCACCTTTGCGTCGCTTTTAGGCGTGGGCTTGGTCTTTTCTGCCTCTGATTTTGATTCAGAGTCGGAGTCGGAGCCAGAGCCAGAGTCGGAGCTGGTACCCGAGCTGGTCTCGGCAGTCTTCTTCTTGGCGGCTGCGGCTGTTGAGGGCTTCGCGGCGACCCCGTTGACCTTGGCGTCCTTCTTGGTAGCAGGCGCTTTCTGGAACTTGTTGCGCAGAGCCTCGAGCTTCTCCTCGCCGTCGCTACCAGAGTCGCTGCTGTCCTCGTCGGAGCTATCGTCGGAATCCATAGCCATGCTGGCAGTCTTGGGGGCTTGGGCACGCGTTTGCGAAGTGGCAGCTTTAGCGACCTTGGAGCCCTTGATGTCTTTGGCCATCTTGCTCAGCGAGCCAAGGGCACTTTTGGGAGCCATAGCTAAGGCTGGTAATTGGATCGAGTGGGATCTCGGCGATTGAAGGGGCCTCTGTCGACAATGCGCACTTTATTTGCGTCGTCGCGAGGAACTGTGGGGGATGAAGCTTTGCGACGAGAATATGAGATGCAAGCCAAGCTCCGCCGAAAATAAATTTTTGGATGCTCCAATTCGTCGCGTTCAATTGGCGACTACGCGTTTTAAGTGAACAATCCAGGGTCCACTACGGAAAACGGCCTGCGCCGAATAAACTTTCAAGTGCCCTGTATTCACCAACCACCTGTACCATTCATTACTCAGTAACGGTTTCTTCACTTGTTTCTCACATCTGATCAGAACTTATGAGCATGGCTTTATTGGTTAGGTAAGGTATGCTTTATTATTATGTAGGCTATGGAAGTATTGTTTGCAACAAACCGGGCTTTGATAGGATCAGTGATGTGGCTAAGCATGATGGGAATCTGCAGTGGCAGACCTGCTGGATTCCGACAAAGCCCCACTGTCTACACTTAATTTTTGCTGGATAATAGATGCAGGAACTTGGGTTGGTTTATCCAACCACTGGATACACCTGTATTTTATACCTGGCTGACATCCATTGGATGTAGACCTCCCCAAAGCCTATTGCCATAAGACATCGGAATCAATAGCTTCTTGTCCACCAGTGTCAACAATTATTCGATTGACAGTGGGTTTGCTATGGCTACGAACAAAAGGCGTAAGCTGGAAACTGTGGAACAGCCACCAGGTAATGATGATTCTCATCTCATGTTGCACCCTTATTACATAGGTGCCGGTTGACTAATACTATGTTTCAGCCCTAAGTGCGTACGCGAGGCTGCGACAAGCAAGACTCGCAGCAGCAGCAGCAGCAGCAGCAGCAGCAGCAGAAGCAGCAGCGTCACTCGAGTCAGACAGTCCCGAAGCCGCTTCTATTACGCCCACTGCAACTGCCACCTCTGAAGCGGAGGGACAAACGACTGAGAAAAGCTCTCGCCGTAGTAGTAAGAGGCGCCCAAAGTCTCCCCAAAAGCAGGCATCAGTGCCAGCAGAGGAGAATGGCGAGAACTTCAGGGATAATCAGGACGACGCGGCCGGCACATGGACGCCGTACGAGGCTCCTCCGTCTGGGGTAGCCACCAACGCAGAAGCTATCACGCCAGAGAAGCACTCACTGGCGATCCGCCTATCTAGTTTTCAACCGACTAAAGCCAACCTCAAGAAGAAGGCTGGAAAGCTTTATTTGCAACTGTCTGGTGGGGAGGTAAGATGCCCTTGAACCCTTTATATGTATATTGCGCTGATGAAGTTAGCGTCTTGTTATACTCGGCAACTATGGTGTTCGAGTTGTTTCTGGCGAGGTCACTCTTAACGGCGCTTTGCTGAAAGCTGCAGCAGACAAGACTCACTGGGTTTGCGCCCCGCAATGCTATGCGTTGCCCGTCTTGCGATGTACTGACGAGGCCGCTATCGAATTGGCGCCTCACCCAGCCGCCGAAAATCTCGGGAAGATGGGTAGGCTGTCTCCCCTCTTTCGGCGCATATGGAATGACGAGGCCGTGGCAGAGACGAAGGGCAGGGGCAAACAGTCTCAATCAACGTTTGAACTTGTAAGGATACACAAGATGCAAAGCACGAACTGGCATCTAACAGGTTTTTTAATAGCTCCTTACTTCTGACGACGTGCCCAAAAAGGCCACGTTATTCGACTTGGTGTCGCCCCCGGAATGGAATCGCAAAATTGACGGATTGATGGCTGCATCGCGATCGAAGCCGGTGTCTGTTATGGTCACTGGCCCCAAATCATCAGGCAAATCGACTTTCGGAAGGCTGCTGACCAATAATCTCCTCACCTACTACTCTACCGGCTCGAAAAGGAGACACGCTCATGGCATCGCAGTGTTGGATTTAGATCCAGGCCAACCAGAGTACTGCATTGCAGGACAGATTGGGCTGGTGCATGTCACTGAACCGCTACTTGGGCCGTCTTTCTGCCGGCCCCTTGCCGGATCTGGCGTCAACATCTTACGGTCTCATACGCTGGCTTCAATGTCGCCAGCATCAGACACAAGTCTTTACGTCGTAGCCGCTATCGATCTATTTAACCACTACCGGAACCGGCTGGGCAACTGCCCCCTGATTATCAATACGGCTGGCTGGGTGCAAGGCATAGGGCTCGATCTCCTCACATCGCTCGTCGACTCATTGCGACCAACCGACCTGGTTTATATGGCGAATGGTCCTGTTGATATCGTGAGAAGTCTCCAAGAAAGCATGCAGCAAGGCACATTCACGCAGCTCCCCTCGCAAACGTCACAGAACACCTCGAGGACTGCGGCACAATTACGGACTATGCAGACGATGTCTTACTTTCATGCTGAAAGCCAGAGCAAGCCAGGCAATGCTCCGAACGCCCGCGCTACATGGAATCTTAACCCCTTAACGATGGTTGCCCCGTGGCAGATCAGATACTCTGGCCCATCCCGAGGGATCATGGGAATCATGTGCTACGGCTATCAGACACCGCCCAGCCTGTTGGCCGATGCTATCAATGGGACGGTTCTAGCTGTTGTCGAAATCGAAAGCCCAATGGCATTCCGATACGGGCTCTCCGAAGATGCGATGGACCTAGATTCCTCGTATGAGTCCCAGCCGCCTCCCGAAAGTCCAAGCCCAACTACAGTGGCCACCCCTGAAGGCCTCCCGTTCATTAATGTCGCAACCACATTAGATCCGAAGTATTCGCAGACTATCGGGCTCGCTCTAGTCCGGGGCGTTGATGTTGACAACAACATCATCCAGATCCTCACGCCCATCTCGGAGGAGAAGATTGAAGAGGTCAACGAGAAGGGAGGTCAGATTGTGCTTGTTAGTGGCAAGTTCGATCCTCCGAGCTGGGCATACACCGAGGATTTGTACTATGGTTCTCGTACCGAATCCACGGGCGAGAATGGCAGCGGGGATGTTATGGAGGTGGAAGATGACGAAGAGCTCAATACTCCTTTCGTCGAGGAGGAGCAGCAAGAAGAGGTCAATCTAGTGTCGACATCCACGCCTTGGATCGAAGTCTTGCGAGGCGCCGAAAAGAGAGGTGCGGCTTCCAAGATGTGGAGGGTGCGACGGGATCTTGGGCGGACAGGAGCAACCGGCGATTGATGAAGTTGATCATGCTGGATCAACCACGGATTCCAGTCGCGGATATTCAATAAATTGAACTTTTTCTGCCCACTGCTACAGAACTGCATCGCGAAATCCGTAGGGCAAAATAGTTCTCACTGCAAGTCCGCACGGCTGTGTATCGGCTGGGGATAATCTGACAAGTCTTGTTTGGCAGAGAGACGGTGTTGATCTGTTGGCTACATATCCTACGGTGCCGTGTTGCCTGACCGCCATGCTAGAGGAATCCAACCAGTCAGGGGGCCAGCGCAGCCCACCCGGCCACTCCAAAGGCCTCATTCAGGGTTGCTAACAATGTAGTTTGAAGCTAGTCGTCAACAGCTCCATAGATTGTTGTTCACTGCTTCAACTCAGGAATTGGGGGCAGCTGCATGAACATATGATGTTTGCCGTAGCGGCCTCTCGCCTTTATCAGGTAGTCCCGACAGGAAGTGGACCTTGGACTTGGAACGCGGAGTTGATCTTGATATGTAGCGTGACTTACACAAGCGTCTCGAGAGTGGAACTGGCAGATTGCTTCACGAGATTATCGTCCCATTTCTTCTCACTACTGAGTGTGCAACTCTCTACTCACCGGTTTTTAGCAACGGCGGCGCACAAGGGGAAATCATTTATCCAGAGGTAGCGCCACCTGACATGAAGCAGACTACATACATTTGTACATAACCTACAGCAACCCCAATTGGTCATATCATTTCTGAATGCAGCAAGGAGGCAGGCTCTGTTGGGTGAGCAGATGGGTCAATCGGGCTTAGGCCGATTTCCATTGCAGTTAAGGCCGTCGCGCTCTTCTCGCAGTCATATAGGGTGGGTGTACACAACCAATATGGCCGGCAGTCCAAGCCGGCCGGAACATGTCGGAGGGGGCCCCAACAAGTTGGTGGACGTTCGCCCAGACATTTCCCCATACCCCAGCCAACCTGTGTCTCCTCTACTATTTTAACCCATGTTTTCTCCAGCAATTGTCCCGTAATGAGATCCAGTTTTGCAGCGGGTCTGGGCGGGCACGACCGACAAAAGGTTTTTCTTCTCCCAATTGCTACAGGTATTTTGCCTCCCCACCACCACAAGTCGTTCGTCGCGTAACGGATGATGGAGAGGCACGGGTGCCAAGACGCCGAGGAAGGGCCTGCTGGCTCGTCGCTGATTGGCGAGTTGAGATTTCCCAACGGGGCCTTGGGGCCTTGATACCACGGCCTCCAGCTCCCGCCCCACGGCAGCTGGGCCTCCCAGTAATCCAGTAGCCTCCCCCGCGGGTTGAGGGCCGTCTTTGCTCTTGACGGAGGCTTAATTGTGGAAGCCAAGGCGGGGGAAGCATGGGCAGAACATGGGCAAAGCATGGGCAAGGCATGGGCAAGGCAGCGCAGGGTGGTACCGCGCAACTAGTTCGCTCCCTCCGGCCTTGGACTAGAGCACCTGGCTAGCCTCCAACCCCGTCATACGTGACATGGCCCTGGTTGTTTCCCTACCGTCTTCCGTCTTCCGTCTTCCACCTCCATGTCCTTGCTATGCATATGTATATAAGAATGTCCTTACCCACCCCCGGATCACCACGTCCCAGCTAGTTCCTCTTTTCGTGCGTGACACCTTCCCACACCAAGCCCCGAGAGAATTATCTGCTCGGTGTCAGGCGGGCTCCTCTTTCTCTCTCTCTCTCCCTCTCGCTCTCGTTACTGTTGCTGCCCTCCATCATGGCCGACGATGATATATCCAGGGCCGCCCCGTTGCCCGACCCCAGCCACAAGCGGAGGGAAGAGCAGCTGGAGCAGATGCCCGACCTGGACCCCAACCTGCCCTTTGCTCACGCCCGCAGGATGGACCCGGCTCATCGCGTGCGCGTGGAGAAATCGCTTAAGCGCAAGCTCGACGCCCGCTGCGGCCTCTTTGTCATCATCTATATCATGAACTACCTGGACAGGAACAACATCGCGGCCGCCCGGCTCAAGGGTCTGCAGGACGATCTGAAACTCGACGACGCGCAGTACTCGACATGTCTGTCCATCTTGTATGTGGGCTACATTCTGATGCAGGTCCCGAGTAACATGTTCATCAACCGCATCTCGCGCCCGTCACTGTATCTGTCTGGTGTCATGCTTCTGTGGGGCCTGATTTCGACTCTTTCCGGGGTGGCCAATAACTTCACCGACATGGTGGTCATCCGGTTCTTTTTGGGTTTCGTCGAGGTACGTATCTACAACCAATCACGAGCATCTTACACCCACAAGGAAATCGAGAGATCTAACATTGAGCGACATGTAGGCTGCTTTCCTGCCCGGAGCTTTGATGATTCTGTCCAAGTGGTATACACGCAAAGAGTTGACAACGCGTAATGCTATTCTCTTCTGCGGCAACCTCATCTCCAACGCCTTCTCGGCGCTTGTGGGTGCCGGTGTCTTGTCCAACATGGAAGGCACACTGGGACACGCCGCGTGGCGATGGCTCTTCTGGATCGAAGGTAAGACTATTTATCGCAATGGCTAGGGTCTTCCCGAATCGATGGTTATAAGTTTCAATGGAAATTTGACGAAATTGACTGACTCCAACGCTGATAGGGGCTGTTACCATGATGGTCGCCATCACCGCGGGATTCGTCCTGCCAGATCTCCCACACAACACTCGGGGCTTCACGGCCGAGGAGCTGGACATTGCGCAGCTTCGTATGATCGAGGACGTGGGTGAGAAGGACGAGGACACCGCGAGCAGGGCGCCTTCGGCGGTCTCTTCATGGCTCTGAAGGACTACAAGATGTACCTCATGAGCTTGACCTTTACTGCCTACGTTGTGGGTCTCTCGTTCAACGCCTTCTTCGTAAGTCCCCATTATCTCTTACATCGGCTGTGACATACATGCATGCGTATACGGTATAGTGCTGACCATGTGTAAAGCCTACTCTTACCAAGACACTCGGCTACAGCTACGTGCCGACGCTGCTCATGAGTGCACCTCCGTGGGTCTTCTCATGTATCGTGTCCCTGTTTGTTGCCCACCATTCCGACAGCACCGGCGAGAAGGTAAGCCTGTCCAAACCTAACTTTTATTTATCCATAACCAAATAACTAACCCGGAAACAGTTTTGGCACATCACTGGCCCCATCTGCGGCGGCCTGGTTGGCTTCATCATCAGCATGTCGACCAACAACGTGGTGGCGCGCTACATTGCGCTGTTCCTGCAGGCGAGCTCGTACGCCGGCTTCATCGTCTTCTACTCGTGGATCAGCTCGTCATTCCCGCGGCCGCCGGCCAAGCGCGCCGTCGCCCTGGCTTTCATCAACGCCTTCTCGCAGCTCGGCAACATCGCGGGCTCCTACGTCTGGGGTCTGTCCGAGAACGGCTACCGCAAGAGCTACGGCATCGTGACGGCCATGTTCGGCATCACCATCGTCGGCTGCTTCGGCTTCCGCATCATCCTCGGCCGCCTCAACGCCCGCCTCGAGCTCGCCGAGCGGTCCGGCGCTGCCACGCAGACCGACGCCGCCACGCAGCAGGAGATCATCGAGAGCGAGGACGAGGCGCTGCGGATGCGCAAGGGGTTCAGGTATCTGATCTAAAGGGGTGAGGGGAGATGCAG
The DNA here is from genome assembly GCF_038362585.1 of Apiospora marii. Classification (NCBI taxonomy): domain Eukaryota; kingdom Fungi; phylum Ascomycota; class Sordariomycetes; order Amphisphaeriales; family Apiosporaceae; genus Apiospora; species Apiospora marii. The sequence goes on along the minus strand of NW_027117375.1, from coordinate 1,600,316 downwards.
CAGTACATATGTACATATCATCACGCAAATATCAGGAATTGTTACGGCTTTACGAGCATACGTTACCACTAGTTCGTGCATGGCATCTCTGCTTGACTTCATTTGAAATCTATCACTCATCATATCCCATCATCATTCAGGGCCCCTTTTTCAGGATCTGGCCACTTGGGTCAAATGTTACTTGACCGTAGTTGGTATAGGAAGAGTGATGATATCCATACAGCTGAAAAATAATAATCCACTAAGCGGCAATTGTGGCGAGAAGCGCCGATATAAGCCCAATGGGCCGTATGAGTGGCAACGAAAAGATAAACGGCAACAAGCAAAGTAGGGTATCGCGTTGCAACCTAGAACATACATGTACATTTGATCCATTCCTCGGTTGTACATTCCTCAGTTGTACAGAAGAACGGGATGTACCAGCCCGCATAACCCCTCAAAATAAGTTTATATATACACAAATGTGACAATAGATCGGAGATCGGCCAGGTGGAAGATGGTAAAGCCAAGCACGCGAGCCAATGTAGTTATTCGAATTGTGCAGACGCTCCGACCGGTTCTATCGGTCAAGAGCTTGGCTTTGGCACTAAAGTAGAGTGTCAGCTGCGTTGTAGACCGTCTACGCCACGGTGATCACAAGCAGTAAAGTGCACATATGAGAGAGAACGCGGTGATATGAGGTTACTGCACTTACCATATTCCAATAAACACCCCTCTTCTTCAGCAGCTCGGCGTGGTTGCCCTGCTCGAGCACCTTGCCCTCGCCGAGGACGAAGATGACGTCGGCGTTCTGGACGGTGGCGAGGCGGTGGGCGACGACGACCATGGTGCGGCCCGAAGCGGCGCGCTCGAAGGCCTTCTGGACGAGCTTCTCGCTCTCCGAGTCGAGGCTGCTGGTGGCCTCGTCGAGCAGCAGGACGTCGGGGCGGCGGACGAGGGCGCGCGCGATGCTGAGGCGCTGCCTCTGCCCGCCCGAGAGCGAGACGCCCTTGCTGCCGACCTCGGTACCGTAGCCGTCGGGCAGCGAGACGACAAAGTCGTGGATGCTGGCGTCGCGGCAGGCGGCGTGCAGCGCGGCGTCCCCGACAGCGTCAGCGTCGACGCCCAGCAGGATGTTCTCCCGCAGCGTGCCCTGGAAGATGTTGGGCTCCTGCGCCACCAGCGACAGGTGCCGGCGGTACTCGTAGATGTTGAGGCCCGCGATGTCGACGCCGTTGGCCAGCACCTGCCCGCGCTCCGGGTCGTAGAAGCGCTCGAGGAGCGACACGATGGACGTCTTGCCGCAACCCGAGGCGCCGACGAGCGCGGCGAACTGGCCCTTCTCGATGGTGATGTTGAGCCCCTTGAAGATGGACACGTTGCGGGTCGGGTACTTGAAGTGGACGTCGCGCAACTCGATCTTGACGCCGCCCTCGGTGTCGGGGATGCTCCTCGGCTTCTCCGTGCCGGTGGGCATGGCCCCGAGGGCATCTGTTTCCTGCGTGTGCCGGATACTCAGGATTCGGTTGGCGGCAGCCGAAGCCTGTGCGGCATTGGGTCCGAAACTGAACCCCTGGCCAGCGCCCTCCCCGCCCGATATCGCCGCCATGTAACAGACAAAGAAGTTGACGGCCTGGTACTCTCCCGAGGCAAGAAGGCGCCCGCCGTACCAGAATATCAGGGCAGAGCAGCCCAAGCCCAAGCTGTCGGACAGAGCAAAGATCAGCGTCGACCACCTCGCCTTCTTGTACGCCCTGGCCACATGACCATTCAGCAACTTGTCGTATCGGGCAGTAATCGTGTCTTCCAAGGTCATGGAAGCGACGGTACGGAACGCGCCGATAGCCTCGGCGGCGAACTTGGAGCTCTCGGCGAAGACGGCCGCGTTCATCTTCTCGAACTCCAGCTCGTACCGCAGCCGGAAGTAGCCAGCCGCGATTCCCAGCGGCATCGTGACAAACATGGCGACCAGCGCCAGCTTCCAGCCGAACGCGTACGAGATGGCCAGACAGCCAATGACGGTGAAAGCGGAGTTGAAGACCATGGCCATGTTGGCCCCCAGCATCTCCTCGAGCTGTTTCGGGTCGCTCCCGACCCGCGCCGTCAGCGTCCCGGTCGAGTTGTCCTCCCCGTCAAAGAAGGCAATCCGCTGGTACAGGAGGTTCTCAAAGTACTGTTTGCGGTACGTCGACGAGATGTGCGCCGCGAGCCAGGTTGTGATGAAGAAGAGCAGGAAGTTGAAGAAGCCGACGCCGATGGCGAGCACCGTCCACATGAGGGACCAAAACCTGGCTTCGGAAAGGAACTTATCCAAGTCAAAGGCATACTGAAAGACCACAATGACCTGCGCGAACAGATAGGCCTGCAAGGGCGTGGCAACGGCCGTGCACATGGAGAAGACGATGGCGAGGACGTACAGGGGGATTCGGCTGCGCTGCTCGTAAAGCAAGCGGCCAAAGCTGCCAACGAAACCCTTCGGCTTGTATCCGGGAGCATGCTCGACGATGTTGGGACCAATCGAAGCCGCGCTTTTCTCTCGGCTGAGGACTGTCGCGATATCTTCTTCCTCGGGCTCATCCGAATCGCTCGAGTCTGTGGGATCGCCTAGAGAAAGCTGCTGCGCATGTACCAACCCGTAGTACACACCCTTTTCGTTTTCAAGAAGGCCGTCATGCGTACCTTGCTCCACGACCTTTCCCTTCTGCAAGACCACTATCGTGTCGGCTTTCTTGATAGTCGATAATCTGTGGGCAATCGTGATGGTTGTGCGCCCCTGCGAGACCCGGTCAAGAGCCGCCTGGACGATGCGTTCGCCCCTCACGTCAATAGCAGAGGTGGCTTCGTCCAGGATCAGGATCTTCGGCTTCTTGATGACGGCCCTCGCAATGCTGATCCTCTGGCGTTGGCCACCGGAGAGCTTCGCCCCGCCGTCTCCGACGATCGTGCTGTACCCATCGGGGAGTCGATCAATGAACTCGTCTGCGAAAGACTCTTTGCAAGCTTCGATGATGAGTTCGCGTCTGCGCTCCTCGCTCTGGCCGTCCAGCGGAGAGCCGATCAAGCCATAGCCGACATTATTGTATATGGTGTCGTTAAAGAGAAACGGTTCCTGCTGCACTAATCCGATCTGGGAGCGCCACCAATTTGTGTCAACTTGATCGAGCTCGCAGCCGGCAGTCGAGATGGAACCTTTCAGTTCCACGGGGGGTCCAACGTCTTCGGCATTCTCATCCGACGACGGCAAGCTGGCTTCGGCGCCAGCTCCCTCTTTCTCCTTGTCCATGCTTTTATCTTTATTGTTCTTCTTCTTTTTGGCATCCTCCTTCTTAGGCTCGATGGCTTTGGCAATGATGTGCTGATCACGCAAAGTATACCATTTCTCCACCAGCCCGACGACGGTGCTCTTACCAGATCCCGATGGCCCGACAATGGCCGTGAGCTTTCCGGCTTGTATCTTCAGATCAAGGCCATCTAGAACCTTGACGTGGGGTCGGCTGGGGTACGCGAAATCGACCCCCTTGAATTCGATGTCGGAGGCGGCCGAGACATCCGGGTCCCGCAAGTCGCCGCGAGGGGGGCTCGGGGCGTCGATGACGACAAAGAACTGGCACGCCGCCACCATGGCCTTGGAGATGGCCACCAACGGCGTCGAGACGCGCTCGAGGGAGATCGTCATCATCAGGACGGAGAACACCACGGTGACGATGTCCCCCACGTCGTTGAGCCGGCCTTCGGCGTAGGACTTGGTGCCGTACCAAAAGGCAATGGCGAACCCCGCGTACATGCCGAAGAAGACGAAGCCGAACTGCAGCGCCATCAACGGCGACATTCGGCGGCCGTGCCGTTTGGCCGCGTCGGCCCATACGTTGAAACGCTTCGCCATGCGCGTCTCGGCCCCGCAGGCGGCGATCATCCGGATGCTGCCGAAGGCTTCGCTGGCAATGGCGCTCGACCGCGTCTCGGCCTCGGTCTGCCTCGACTGGGCTTTGACGATGAAGGGGAGCAAGATGCTGACGGTTAGCAGGATGAACAGCACAATGGATGCCGTCACGAGCGTGACCGCCCAGTTGGTGACGAATGCCACCACGAGAGAGGCGACAATGGTGGACATGAACTCGATGAAGGTGCTGAGCTTCTCGCTGATCCCAAGCTGCAGCGTGTTGGCCGTGGTCGTGATGGTGCCGGCGGCAGCGCCCGGTGCCATCGAGTCCAGGACGTGGATAGTCTGGCCGAACAGGCATCGGAGGAAGTGCAGGCGTATCGCGGCGGACATGCGGATCCCTATCATGCGTACCGAGAACTGTTATAGCTGTCAGTAGCTATGCCCCGTTTCCCTGGAGTCAACGACCTTCCGACCGAGTCTTACCTTGCTTATGTAATGCAGCCCCCATCGTGCAATGAAGAGACCAAATATATAAAGTCTTTATAGTAATGTCAGCTTTTCACGCCTTCTTATACGATACGAGTCGAGCCGAACCTACGCAAACTTGTTAAGAGTCGACTCGAACTCGGTTCGAGACTGAGGTTCGCCCTGCCCGGAAAAGCTATTAAAAGTGCCGACGAGTCTGCCTATTCTTATGGGTTAGCAAAAACCACCCGCATACAAGCTGATTCATAGCTGTGGCAAGTAGAGTAGTAATAGGAGTAAGAGTCGTACCAAAGATGACGTTCATCAGTGGCATCGTAACGCCAGTGCCTATTGCTGCCAATGCGCCCATGGCCATGAGTGGGAAGTCCCATCTCTTTGCGTAGGTGAATATACGCTGCGCAGCCAGTCAGTTAGCCAGGACTCCGGTTGCACCAGTAGAGTTAAAGAGCGCTCACGATATAATCTTGAAGCTTGGCTTCTCTTTCCGGTTTCAACTTGGCGTCCTGGGCGGCCTTCTCTTCACTGCTCAAATTCACCGTTTCCATCGGGGCCCTCGTCTTTTCCGTGGCTCCCCCCGAGCGGACGCTATCCGGCTCCGTCGTGTTCTGCGGCATACCTGCATTACCCATTTCGGAAGGGAGCAACTATAACTGCAGGCGGCTCTCAAAGCAGACGCTGAGGGCTGGTGGGGTGCAAATACTCAGTTACAGTCAAAGTAGACTTCCAATGTCAAGTTCGACGGTTAAGCCATGATGAGCCAGAACCAGAAGCCACAGGCTAAAAATAAGAACACGAGAGTATATGGATGGTAAGTTTGCAGGTGGGATGGAGGGATAAGGTTGGAATCGATGATGAATTGGAGATGCTCAAAAGATCGATCTACCTAAGGTTATGTCACCTTACCTACCTACAAAAAGCAGGTGCCTAGACTTGCAGGTACGCGATACGATCTATACGACGTACTAAGTAAAACCGCCGCGCGAACAGACATATGCGAACAGATATGCGCTATTACCAGTCAGACGGGAGCCAAGGATATGTTAATTTCAACTCAGCCATTAGCTGCCTGTCGCCCAACTGCTCTGCGACTCTCTACCTGCCTCCTGGATGCCTCCGAATCAAACCATGATGCATCGTCAGCTTTCAAGCTCTCTATTACTTACTTGTATAGTGCTGCATAGCGAGGGACCAACCAGCAATGCAAACCACCTACAGGCCACAGGCCTTCTTCGACCATCCATGTAAGATCAGGGTTCTCGCGGCACGATTATCAGCCCGCAGTCCGTATTCCGCTTAGCCTAGGCACTTGGCAATCGGCGCTCAAGTGAAATTGCGGGCACTTGTTGCAGTGCTAATGTAACCTCGTCGACATCCATCCTTGTCATTCAATCAGCTAGTATGGAGTACCTAGGTAGTTTCAATATTCGCAACACAACGGTATATATGTATAAAATGCTCAAGAAACGAAATGTCGGGTGGCAGAAGAACAAAGCACAAAGTGGCCTTTTCCAGCCATCAACCCCAGTCCCGCTGCCACTGCATCTTCCAACCGTATTCACCGTGCACTCACCATCAACAGTTGAAGCAGTGAACCCAGCAATAACCGTGTTGCTTTCCTAGACTAGATGTATATCTATAAATGAACCTTGATTACTCCGTTACCGTTTCATCGGCTTAGCGCCTGCCTGGCTGAAGTGTTGAATCCGACGACCATCAGCCTCACTGCCTCCGCCCTCCGCGCGCCGAAGTCTTTCTTCGACACCTACAACCTGTTGGGGGGTGCGGCCGACGTCGTGGGCCATTGGTAGCCAGCTGCGTCGCTGAACTTGTAGCCGTATGATGCTGTGAAGTCGTCGAGGACCGCGGGTCCTCTAGATCCGTAGGGGTACTCCATGGGGATGATCTCCTTGTTGTCATCCAAGTAGTTCAGCAGCGGCGTGAAGATCCTCCAGCTGGCATCCAGCTCGTCGTCGCGCACGAAGTTGGAGTGGTCTCCCTTCAGGCAGTCCAGAATGAGCGACTCGTACGCCTCGGGGATCTTAAGGTCCGAGAATCGGCGTCGGTATGTCAGATCAAGCTCTGTAACAACCGTCTGCATGCTGAGGCCAGGCAACTTAGAGTTCATCTTAATGTAGACACTCTCGTTAGGCTGGATTCGCATGACGAGCTCGTTGCGAGGGATGTCCTTGAAGATGCCGCTAGTAACGTCCTTGAACTGGATTCGGATCTCCGTCTTCTGCTCGTTCAGGGCCTTGCCCGCCTTCATGATGAAGGGCACGCCGTCCCATCGCTCGTTCTTAATGTACGCGACCAGGGCGCAGAAGGTCGGGCATCGCGAATCCTGCGGCACCGTCTTGTCTTCCTTGTACGACGGCTTGCTTCCGTCCAGCGACTTGCCGTACTGGCCAATAATCACGTTCTTGGGCTCAATGGCGGGCATCGCACGGAGGACTCGGACCTTCTCGTCGCGGATGTCTTCGCTGGAGAAGCTGATGGGTCGCTCCATGGCCAGCAGAGTCAGGACCTGCAGCAGATGGTTCTGCTGGACATCGCGAATGATGCCGAACTCGTCGAAGTAACCACCACGGCCCTCGGTGCCGAAGGGCTCCTTGAATGTGATCTGGACGTTGTCGATGTGCTGTCGGTTCCAGGTAGCGCCAAAGAACAGGTTGCCGAAACGCAGGATCAGAATGTTCTTCACCATCTCCTTGCCGAGGTAGTGGTCGATTCTGAACAGCTCATCCTCCTTCCAATCGGGCTCGAGGGACTTCTGCAGTTCGCGGGAACTGGCAAGATCCTTTCCGAACGGCTTCTCAACCTGTAATGGACAAATATTAGCAATGCTTTGGTGCAGGAAGGTCTCATTGGCACAGCAAAACATACAATGACGCGAGCGCTACCGTTCTTGGGGTAGCAGCATCTCTTCAGGTGCTGAGAAACAATTGTGAAGACGCTCGGCGGCAGGGCCATGTAGAACAGGCGGTGGTTGTGGGGCTTGCCCTTCTCGAGCTTTTGCAGGTGCTGGTCGAGGCCGTTGAAGGACTCGTCCTTATCGTATTGACCCGAGACATATGTGCAGATGCTGCAGAACTCTTCCAGTTGCTGTTCGAGGTCCTTCGTGGGGGTTTTGATATAAGACTTGACTCTCTTAATGAACTCGTCATGGGGCATCTCTGTCCGGGCGTATCCGATAATCTGGATGTCCTTGGGGAGGAATTGGTTGCGGTACTGAAGAAGCATTAGAAAGGTGGCCCGTATGACCCGAGATCATTATGGTGGCGGTTTCGTAGAGAGCTTACAAGGCCGAACAGAGCCGGGAACTGTGAATTGTCAGCACGGTGTTTGCGTTGGGATTTGCTGCCGTAGGCGAAGGCGTAGGGGAGCTTACCGTCTTCTTCTTCGCGAGATCTCCAGAAGCTCCCAGGACCACGATGACCGTGTTGTCCTTGAGCTCCAGGGAGCTGTCAGGTACTCAGTTAGCACTGGCGTGTTCAATTGGGACGACACCGCCGGCGGGCAGGCGGCGCAGTGCACTCCCGTTGGTGGCGATGCCTCTCATAACTCTCTTCTTCTTCTTCCTCTTCTTCATGATGAAATAGCGGGGTTTGGCGGGGTCCTGTCGACTTACTCTTTGCCAGCAGCGCCCGGATCCATCTCGTTGACTTGTGCGAAGAAAGCTTACGGAGAGAGAAAGGGGGAGGTAATTCGAAGTGACTGTCTGATGAGAAGGTATGACTGAGGAAAATGTTTGTAAGTGCGTGTTTGTGACGGGCTGTGGGCAAACTTGGGATGATTAGAGGTTTTCCTGTCGGAGGAGCAAGCTCAGGTCTTCTTGTCTTGCTGGTCCGTCCAGGTTGCCTTAGCTCTCCCTGACTGCTGTACCCTGGCCGGGTCGGTCTTGCTTGGTGCTTGGGCGCAGGCAAGTGGGCTTGATAATCGCTGTAGATGCTGGTTTTCGGGGTGGGGGAGCTTACTCACGCCCCACTCTGGCCTGCTTCACGTCACTACCGTCACCACCTTAGGGCGATTGGTTTCGGTCTTTCTTCAGATTTTACCAACAGATCGCCCGGGATCAATGGCAGTCGGCTGGGATTGCTGGGATGCTGGCGATGATGTAACCGTAGCTAAGGCAAGATGGAGGTATGCAATCTCTAAAAAATCGCTGATGTCCAAGATGGAGGTTGTGTGTTTTCCAGGGCCGAGCGAAGCACGGCTACTTCCTGCCTCTCTTATGTCTCTCTCGTCTACGGGCCCCCGGGTCCTTCGGATGTAGTACTCTAGGAGACTTTTACTTTCGACATCAATCAACCCTGTGCTGGTAGAGGGCCGCCTGCCTTGTTTGTAACTTGTACCGCCGAGAGAGAGACAACTCAGGCAAAGAGCGGGAAGGCAGACCCGGAACTGTCGGTTGATTGGGGGGCCTGGATCCAACGGGGTCGCGGGTGGGTTTTCTTGATGTAAGCCAGTTTTACTTTTTTGATCCAGCTTTCTTAAAGCCGACAAGAGCGGTATGCCTCTTGCAGGGCTTCATGCTCTTTATAGAGATTCGAGGTAGAAAAATCAAATCCCCGACCCCTCATGCCTACCTACATCTTATCTCCATGCCCGATGTACGTACTACTCTACTGCTGTTGGGACTATATGTCGTTGTATGTGCGAGCCTATGATTACTCATTCCCCATCACCCAATCCGTGGAGCTTCCTGTCGGCAATATGCATTCTCCGAAACGTTCTCCGGCGGGGGGGTTTCCCGTCCTTGCGCACCGGTCGTTGATTAACTGCACCACTACCATCCATGGCGTGTCTCGGTTGCAACCCAATTGTCTTCGGATGAGGTGCTGAAAGCAGTCAGAGAAATCCGAACGATTGTGTAAGCTGACTGCGCAGATATGATAAGGCGGTTGAAACAGGCTTCCGTATCGCAAATGCGTTATGTACATATAGTCCAGAACTATCTGGTTACATTACATAAGCTATAAAGGTCCCAGCTGCTTTCGTGCAATGCATAGTACCTCTCTCTCCGCCTCTTCTTCTTGTTTGTCGCCCATTCCGTACATAATGTTTGAACTGATCGGTATCTCGCCTCCAGAGCTGTTGGTACCAATGCAAGCAATCTCCATCTCCCGCTTTCTCGCCGATGCTGAGCGAGCGAGCGGCCCAGATCCGTCCTGACGCACACGAGCCGTGCGTTGGTTTCTGATTGGGCCGGTGGGCTCTGCGCATGGCTGAGCTCTGCCCGGCTCTCGAGGACCGACCCTGCGCGGGGTTCCCGACACCCACGAATTTGGATATCTCTCCTTCTTGGCTGTCCATATAAGCATGCCAATCAGGTCAACCTCTCGCGACGGATGAAACATTGCGTGAGCAGCCGTACGCCCACCTGAGAGCCTGGTACAGGAGCTGTACCGGCGGTAAAATTGTGTTCGAGTGCCACCAGTGAGACCACGTGGATCCCCGACTGAAGAAACTCCTATGCCCGCTTTCAATGATGACTCTTGCACCTGGCGGTAGTCAACAGTCCCAGCCTTCTCTTGATGGCTATGCTATGTGACGCCTCCTTCTCTGATCCTCCCACCAGACTTGGGGTTCTCCGGTCGTCGGGCCTATCGGTCACCGCGGATCGTCAATGCCTGAAAGAGTAAGTGGGGAGCGGTAGTATAGAATGAGGCTGCATCCTAACTATGACAGGATTACGATAAGAGCTGAGTTACTTGATCACGTACAGTCAGTCAACTCTCAATCCGACCGCAAGCCAATGCGAGTCTGAAATAAAATCCAGGGCTCCCATACTCCGTGCACATGGGGCATTTTCCAATGTCTCATCACCACCTGTTCCGGGGACAGCATACCCTACCACCTACTGCATGCCGCATTCTTCCAAATTACCCCACCTTCATGCGAGTGCCAGCTCCTGGCCCCTTACTGAGGTAACTGGTCAATACTAATATGGTGTTAATTGGCCAATGACCACGAACTTTTCCCCTATTAAGTCGTGACCCAATTGTGTTCAGCTGAATCGTATAATGATCCGAGGGGCAACCTGGCTGGGATCGATTTTCTTATTGCGCCCTGCTTCAGAGACCGATAGTAATGTCTATCCTTCCGTCACATTTTGAATAGGGCCATCGTGAGGTACAGTCTATGGCAGTGCTGTTGATACGACTCGTTCCACAGAAATGAGAGTGGAAGAGCTGCTACCAACATCACAACATCGTATTATCGGGGCAATGGGGAAGACAAGAATAAAAATGGGAGTTGAATGAAAAGGGGTTGGCATTGATGGCTCTTGGTCCCTTCTAATACGGTTTAGCCAACAGTACAACTGACTTGGCCCGTAGGCTACATATGACATCGCTATCCGCCATCCGATCTCAATTAAATGCCAGAACGAGGGCCTTCATACTGGGTCGCCAGTAAGAATGAAGATCAAAAACGCCATGTCTCGGCAGAAGATTGATCCTTTGTTCTGAAGACGCCACGGAGGGGGCAAGCAAACAGCACAGCTGGCATATTTACTCATAAAGCGCAAAACCGCGCTCTGGTCACCAGAGGCAGGACCAGATGTCTTTTCGTGGACTCCCCCAATATGGAATCTGCATTTTGCTACGGATATCAATTGGTTCTCAATGCCTACGATATACTTACCAGACCCTCCTGGGGCATCTTCTTCAGGGCGAATAAATGGGTACCAGAAACGGCGAGATCAAGCTTGACTGGACTCATGCATCTACGGGGCTGGCAGGCTCCCATGGGAGATGCAGCCCGAAATGGGTATATCACACGTTATCCTCGTTGCGAAGTTGCGTTGCTAACAGAAGTCAAGCTTGGCCAAGCGTCTTCTCGGCGCTTTCTTCAAGCATGCGGGGAACAATAACAGCGGGCAGCTTTCTAGGTGGTTTGCAGGTGCAAGGTTGATGAGAAATACTATCTTGATGGTTATGGTGGCAGGAATGACGGCTGAAGTCGTGCTCCTCGAGTCCATCAAAGCGCTGGCCGTGTACTCTGTTGCCTTGTTGCCGTACCAGATGACGAAGACAAGTTCATCCCCATGGCTCTCACTACAACTTCACTACACGAGGAGTGCGACCACAAGCGAGTATGTCTTCAAGTGCTCGCTGGCATAGTGGAAACATCGACTAGAGGTGGCTGGCATACATGATAGGCGTAGGCTCTTTTGCGACATATTCACATAGGAAGTAGGTTGCATCCAAATGGACAAAGCAGTTGCATGTGGAGCAGTTCGCATTACCTGGTCTCTTGTTGGAAGTCGAACCCATCCAGTTGAGTGATGGAATGCAGCTTTGTACATGATCCAAGCCTCGGAGCTGATGCACGCACGCAGAGGGAGGGACTGCACCACGTAGCAAGTCGGTAGTATTCCAACCACATGTATTCAACGATTGATGGGACTGCAGGTGCTTGGATCTATCTTAGGTAATAGAAACATACCCACCTTTTTGTTTGATAAGATCAGCTCCCACAGGCTAAATGGGTGTGTGGCTTAGGTAGGTGGAACAGATGTGGCTGGTGCACACTGATTGCTCGGGCTAGGGTAATTAACGCCCACGAGAAATTTTACAAGTTTGGGGCAAGCAGTGCGTTAGCCGAGTTTGGAAACAGCCCAACCAACAGTCAAGCACTCGATTGTAAATCAATTCACACAACCCACCGACGACACTTATCTTCGCCCAGCACCCAAAGTCAACCGTGACTTCTTCTCCGGACTCCCTTAGTGAAGGATTTCAGAGAACGGCGAAGCAGAAAATCAGCCAAGATGCCTACCGAAGCCGGACACAGACGTAAGTAACCAGACGAGCAAATTTCACTATCGCCAGTTGGCGCTCCAGATTTTGAAGGCCACGAACAACTTCGCGATCGCCTCTCGCGATGCCTCTCGCGATTGCCTCTCGCGCCCGCCGCTCACTGGGGCGTGCGGTGATCCTTCAACTGGCGAATCACTTCTATCGTTTACCTGCGACCAATGCATTTCGGAGAAAACATGCTAACATAATTTTTCCACAGTCTACGTCAAGTAAGTTCACCACTACCAAAACACCGCCCGCTGGCCTGGGAAGTCGATCCGACAAAGAGATGAATGCGCAATGGCGGAGAGGGACTTCGAGAGCCGGGCACACGAATTATGCACGCCGGATTTCGAAACACGAACGAATGGCTAACAGGATGCGCTCTTAGGGGACGTCACCTGAGTTATCAGCGTAACCGACACACCACCCACCCCAACACCAGTCTGATCAAGATTGAGGGTGTCGATGATACTCCCGCTGCCAAGTACGCCACAGCTCCCAATATCAGCGCTTCTTTAGGATCAGCTGAGCTGACCATGATTACAGCTTCTACCTTGGCAAGAAGGTCGCCTTTGTCTACAAGGGCCAGAAGGAGATCCGCGGCACCAAGATCCGCGTGATCTGGGGCAAGGTTACCCGCCCTCACGGTATGGATTTATCTACCTCATGGCACCCTCGAGGCCGCAAAATACTGACGCTTTCTATCTAGGCAACTCCGGCGTCGTCCGCGCCAAGTTCGCCCACCCCCTTCCCTCTAAGTCTTTCGGTGCTTCTGTTCGTATCATGCTGTACCCCTCATCCATATAAGATGGGTGTGTTTCGGCCGGAGTTGGTTGCGCGGACGGTTCATGACTTGGCTGCATCTGGGTTAGGCAATGATTGCGAGGCAAAATGATTACGACCTTGCATCTAGCATCACAACAAAATCGAGAGGGAATACCAACAAAACCGGCTTCGTGATATATGGATTGTTTTCTGCATGGGTGAAAAGGGGATTGATGCCGATAATGACGACATGATGAGCCTTTTGTGCCTCGGGTCGGCTAGGCGTACGGAGGGAGTTCTCGTGCTGGAAGCTGCTGGTCGCCACGGCTGTGAGCCTCGAGGTCACCCAAAGCCCACTTACACATACATGCACATACGATACTAGACTCGTCCGGTCAGGATCTGTCTCAGAATGATACAGCCTGTTAACAAGCATTCATACTCGGGAGCAACGTTGATGGTGTTTGTGATTCTGTGCCCCAGGTGATGCTATCACATTTTTGGTGACTAACCATAGGTATCAATGATACGGTCGTGTCATTTGCGGTTGCTACTGTCACCCACTCCTAGTCGACGGCACAGGCATGCTCTCATCTTCCGGACTAGGATTCATCAATGTGGCAGATATGATGGACTTCAGGCCCAATTGGGCACAGGTAACCAAAGTCTCCCCTTTCTGGGCTTTTACTGGACAGAACCTTGGTCGATGCTATCATGCTGAGGACGTTTTTGCCTGATCACTTCAATCAGATTGCAGACCGTGTCTTCTCTACTTTTCCATTTCTTCTTGGTGCTATGTGTCTCCGGCAGCATGCTCGTCTCCAAGGGTCGATACTTAACCGATGGGTCAAGGCCTGGGGTATCATAGGAGCTTCGGGGTTTGTGGACGGAGCAGCGGCTCTCCATGATATCCACGCGTCCCACGTATCATGGGCATGACCGACTTTAGGGGGCACTTGAAGATCTCCACCCAACCGGCACCGGTATCACTGCCGCGGATCAGTTGAGGCTGGAGATAGCGAGATAACACACCGCTATCACACAACGACGAGGCTGCGCGTGCGCCTGGTTGTATGCATGCTTTCTGGAGCGGCCACGCTATAATCGATCCATCCATATGCGCTGTATGATGGCTACTGTAGATCGGACTGCCATACAATTGGGCCCTGGTTGCTGTCGATAAATTCCTTACAGCTGCTCCACCGAGGCGTTTCCTATCCTCACCGAGGGCCACGAGACCCTACGCATCCTTGAATGGATCAAATTTGGTCGCCCAAACCAGAACACGCCGGCAGGTACCAGCAGAAGATATTACATATCAAGCACTGCAGTGCCCATTGGCGAACATAGAAAGAAAAGGCCAGAGGGTTACGAAAGCTTCTGGGGGTGCGTCAGTCCATGGAGTAAAGTCATATATGCCTTGATAGTGAGGCCGAATCGATGATGTGACATACTCATGGCCAAACGGGTCTCGAAACTGACAATAGCCGCTATTTACTGGGTGCACCTGGGATTGGAAGACGAATTGTAGGAAGGCTTATAAGAGAAGATACGCTGTATACCGAAATATGGGTTGGTAACCATCAGGCCACCCTTGGATTTCTGGGATATCAGATAAGTTGCCTGGCTAAGTACGTTCACTGACAGATGATGTAAGGGGTAGTGATAGGCTCTAGTAGACAGTCAAGCGCTGACTTGACAACGTCGTCCTTTTGCCCGCGGGGTAGGGGCGGGCTGGTCGGTTGGTTAGAGTACCGGCTGTAGCGCCGTGACAGATGATATCAACACTCAGGTAGGAGCATACATAGATTGGAAGGACGGGGACCGGAATAGGGGTTTGACAATGTCACGGACCTGGCCTGTCAAGATTACCGTTCTCTTAAGGCCTGTGGTGGTTCACGGTGGAAAGTAAATTATGTTTCTCAGGGGCTGGTCTATCGCGCTTGTTTGGCAACGATCAGAGACACGAGTGACACTCGACCGTATCTACGGTAGTCAGAGGCAAAATTGTCAATGGACAGCTGTGCCAACTGGAAGCCATCAGTCCGCCTCCCGTGGAACATCACTGATCACAATAGGGGGCCATGTTCCATTGGGCTATGTGATCTGACCATGGGACAATGAGCAACCTGAGCACAACTGACCTTCGCCCCCTGGCCGTGCCCCAACCAGTCCCCCCATGTATTATCATGGTATCCCGAGTGCCACTTGTATCGGTTTCAGCATGAGTAATATGGAACGTAACTATCACACGTGGCCGGATTCGTATGCAAAGTATCACATATTACCTACTTACTCATACCACAAGCGTAGGGCTCTGCTCATCGAGACACATGCTGCCACCGTGCACCTAGTGAATCCTTCCTACTTTTCTCATACGCTCAGATTTGTAGTGGGCTGTCGGGCACAATTCCAGAGGAACGCATACGGAGAACCCCATGTAGGAACATGATATATCCCGAACATATTGCAGCAGCGCGGGTTGGAATATGCGGATACTTGCCTCTGTACTGAACGCCTCGAGGTCGCCCGGAGATTGCCAGCGCCTGCATGCCACCAACCGCCACACGACTCGGCCACGAATCATGCTTGGGTTTAGCAGGCTCTCAGATGAACGCTTAGGTATCTGGTAGTACAGATGGATGTGCGTTGAACTGTTCCATCTTGTTGAGCAGGCAACACCCATGGTTCCATTTGCGGGCTTGTTTCCCAAGAGACCATATCGTATTTGATGGCACGGCACCCGGGTGTTAGATATCTTCCAGCCACCACCACGTGCCTGCCATTCCCTGGCCGAATCCGGCTCTTGGGACGACCAATCGACAGTGCCTACATACATGGGTGGGCAAGCGTTGTCCTCCCCCATAGACGCCACGGGGATTGAGCGGGGATGCACGGAAAGGGTGATATGATGTGTATGTAAGTGATAGTCGATAGAACAAAGCCACCATCGGCATTTTATGGTAGCAGTCGGCATGTTCGGGTCATCCATCGATTGGTTAGCGAGTAGTATGTGAGGAGGTATTGGGGGGTAATGGGTGTCCAGATTCAGTTGCAGTTGGGGACTGGGGGGATCTTCGACGAATACATCCTTGCAATGCCAATTCGACTTGCTCTTGACGGGCCCGAGTCTCATCCGACTCCGAGGTTGTATCTGTGGGCAGGGAGAAGTATGGGCTGGCTGGGATGTGTAGCACGTTGTTGACGTGCATGGGGAGGGGAGAGGGGTTTGAAAAAATATGAGCAAAGTTGCGCGTTATTCTCCTCTCCCACGCCCGTTGTCTCCGAGAATCTTGTTGTGGCCGCACAACATACGGAGCATGTGCGAGTGCGAATGTGTGGGTGAATACCGATACATTGACGCAAGCTGACCAAGATCCAGGGGCAAGGGGGAGGCATGTTGAAAGGGTTGGCAGTTAGGTGGTGGGAGCAGAGACTTGCATAATACGAGGATGGAGTGGCGACCGGCCGACCAGGGCGGGAATCCCAATACGAGTTGATAACCAATAGCAAGCCCTCTCCTCAGACCGGAGCAAGAGTTGAGAGATGCCTAATGCAACTACTCGTAGTTTGGCGTTTGATAATTCCTATCGTCACCGTATTCTCGCGCACTACACGCAGTGACAGAACTTGAAATTATCCCACAAACTCCGTGGCACACCATTAGCACGCTATTGGCCCGCGAGGCTGGTACCGGCATGGCAGTGAGTCAAGACTCCAGTGGAAGTCAGTCAGTCACTTCTGGCAGGACGGCATGCAGCAGGCCCTGAGACGAACCGGATTGGGTCAGTTGGTCGATGTGTTCATGCCTCTTGCCCCAAAATTGAATATGATGTCGGGCAATCACGAACCAAACCTGAAGTCAATTTAATGACATCAAGACTGGTTGATTAGTGTGGGACCCGTGTGTCTTTCTCTCCACGCTCAGCTGATTCTAGAACGGTGCTCGATTTCGTGTACGTAAGCTAGGATGTTTTGTCTGACGACAATTGTGCTATGCGCACAGCTGGTATTTCTCGATATGCTAGGTTGAAAGAGGCATGGCCCGTGGTGTTGCTATTGCGGCGGTGGATACAGTCTTTTTTTTCCCTGGTGGTGTTGTTGTGTCTCTCTGCCTACGACAGTTTGTGCGCTTGTTATGATTTGGTGCAGCAGGTCAACGTGCGTGTGAGAATATGAGATATCTACTACATCAGTGTATTTCGTGCTCCAATACCAGGCCAAGTATGCGCGCCAGACAAGCCTGGCAAAAAAGTTCATAGCGCCGGGGGACAGGCAGTTGGCATATCGGACTCGGATTCGACTAAGGATGTTTGCAGACCTCCCCAAGCCCCGAACGACTCCTGGTGCCTGGGGCCCTGCCTACGACCGCCTCCTGTCTCGCTATTGTACTATCGAAACCTGCAGTACTGTGTCCGATTGACAAGGATCACCCCTTCTTTCTGCAACCTACCAATTTAAGGGCCTTGAAAGAGAGGCCACAGTTGCAGGTGTGCAAGTGCATTTCGCACTTGACGGGCACATCGCCATGGTTTTTTGTTTGGCATACAGTCAACTCAACCATACGTTAGGTGTAGACTGTGCAGTGCAGTGCAGTGTGTGGGCAAAAGGACGGTCGCTCCAGTGAAAGCTGACCCTTGACTGACCCAAACGTCAGTGTCTATCTCCCCACCAACTGGATCTCCACTTACGCTTTTCGGCAATAGACTAAAAAGATGATCGGCGCCGATTAGGGCGGGGCAGGGGTTTAGGGTTCTGGACTGGTGGCTTTAGAAGCATTCTAAAAGCTGCTAGTGCCATGCGACCTCTTATCTTGGGGATGGGATTTGCTGGGAAACCGGTTGTTGGCAATGGACCACGTACCAGAACACGTACCTGCGAAGAAATTCACCGATTGAATAATCGATCAAATCCAGTCCAGCCAGTATCGGATTGAACCAAACTGCAGCCAATGCAGCTCGGTTTCATAATTATGCAACCAGCTCTCACCACTCTACATTGGCCTCTGCTAAGTTATCAATACATGCAGTGGTCGCTTTGAACGATGCAGCCATGATGCTAATTTGCTCGTGGTCTCGGTCTCAATATGCTGTCTGTCCTGCATCCCACTAACAAACAATGGTCGTTATGGACCTGCGAAATTCAGTTTGGCCAGGTTTAACTTCTAGGCTGCTGCCATCGCGGTCCGCTCCTCTTGTTCGAAGCTATCAAAGCTCGGCAACGGCTGGAAAACTCTGCCTCGTCATGCATCTAAGAGTTCCGAACATGGCTAGTTAGAGTCCCGTCGTCAGCCCGTATTCCAATGCCCCTGAGATCACATCACCACCGCAAGCAATACTTCCAACGCTTGGGAGGCTAAATAAGTATTACAGTTGTAGATGATACTATGGCTTGGGCCCTTTCCATACTTCCACGTATACTGCCCCAAGTATGAATCACTCGAGCGAATCCCTTCCTTCAATTAGCACAGGCTGCCGGTGCCGGCATTTGCCATTGTAGAGACGACACGAAAGCGATCTTGGCGGGACGTGGCTGCTCACTACGTATGTAAGAAGCTGCGGCCTTTATGTGCTCTCCGCTCTCTGTTTATACTACGTACATGTGTACACGTAAGTGCGCGCCTCCTGCCCTGTAGAATTGGAAGTTGCATACGATCATCGCCATTCGAGGGGCGCAGCTAGCAAACCTCGCCAGATATATCCGTGCTAGAGGAACAGACTAGGCCACACCATCGCATGTTGTAAAGAGAATACGGCAGCCTGATATTCGTCTTATATCCATTCACCTTGTCCCTCCCCTCCTACCGTTGAAGCTCGGTTCTCGCCATCATCTTTGCCAACTTTCCATGTGATAGTCTGGCACTTATCCTCTGCTACTAACACCCTCCAAAATTATCTTATTCATTCGCTGTTCCTGACATATTGTTGCGTAATCGCTCGTCTGCGCAGAACCTGCACTGCACCCGTCTTACCCCTGCCACGCGGTAGTTTAGAGTTTTGCAGTAGCGGAGTGTCCGGGAAACTGCAGCTTACAGCTTACATGCGCATTCACCTACAGCTTCCAACTCAAACGCGAAGACGACAAGGTGCAAGACTGTTGCTAGGGGAGCTCTTGGCCGGGATCGATTGATTGATCTGTCAATCGGAAATCGAAACGACTGGCTTCTCATCTTCTCTAGTTCCCGTGCTTGCTACCTTCCCTTCCCTTCCTGGAAAATACTTTACTTACAACGGCCCATTGTAAGTACGAGCTCCTGCGAGCATTGAGCAACAAACCTGGCCCTAACATTGAGCCTCGCCTCCTAGTCTCACCGTGTCGCGGTACTGGTTACAGAATAGTGCGGACAGCCTTTTGCCGATCCCCCAGCGAAACCCCAGGAATGGCATTTAAACCCTCTGCGCGTTCTCTCTGAAACACCACCTGCACCCACTAAATAGATACCTGCTACCTGCTGTCGCCCCCAGGCTGCACGCCGACTTGACGTCACGTTGATCGGTGAGTACATTGTGGCATATGCGTCCTCATCAGACTTGCGTGCGTCTCGACCATTGCGCTGATATATCGAAGTCAAATACGCTGCAATCTATCAGGCCGTACGTGGCCTGCCAAGGCTCGAGAATAGACTGCCAGTACGGAGTAGACGGGAAGCAAGCAAGCAAGCAGCAAAACAGGCCAACCCACCCTACCCAAACGCGCCAACACCAGCCAGCCAACCAACCACTAGGCTTCGTACAGCACCCTCACACCTGGTCATCATCATCATCATCACTCTGAGTGTTGCAATCTACCGCTCTTTTGGGATTAGACTTCAATACCCGCAGCTAAGCAAATTCGGTTGGGAGCCTGAGCCGGTTCCTGAGTCGGGTCACCATCGGGCTTTTAAGTACATACATAGAGCGAGGCCCAGCCACGCAAAACAACATTTCCCTGAATCCTGTCAATTCTGAGACCCCAGGCGCTTATCGACAGACAGCGATCCCAGTCGCTCATCTGCCAAAACAGAGAGGCTCAGAGAGCAGACAACATACAAGCAAGACCAAGACAATCAATCCCTCCCTGGTAACCAAAGTCGCACTGAACAAACAGTTGCCCTTTGGCCCGCCGTTTCAAGCGTTCTGTTCCGACGCGCAGAACTACGCTTTTGGCATCTGGCATTAAATAGCACAATAATCGTGCTAATCATTACTTGTCGGATCCACCGAGAAAGCACCATCCCACCATCACGCCGCAAAAGAGTCGGCGCAGCCATCCGTATTTTTGGAACCAAGACCAGAACCGGTTGTTGACTGGGATAGTTCCTGCTGCCTGCCCGTCTGCCATTGGCCCTACGCAAACACTGCAGCAACAGTTTACGAATCCTGGATCCCACCCGCGGTCGCCCCCAGTCGAAAGCGCCAGGGTAGCGTCGAAAGATAAGCTGCCCAAGTGCCTGTCGTCTCGCTCCTTCTTGTTTTCCCCGGGTCTGGAAGATCTGCCATAATCATCAAATCCCCCATCTGGATAACACGGCATTCTCGTCAACTTTGGTTTCGCCCACCCGTCGACCCTACACGCCAGCAATTGCCCCGAGCAGGTTGCACTATCGTCTGGCCTCAACCCCATCACGATCCACCGCCCCGTCGACATCGCCCACTGTTCTGCTTGGGTTCTCCACCGATCGCTACCCAGACTTGGCTGTAATCAAACAGAAGCACCCGTCACCCAGCAGATATAATGGCGTCTCAAGCCTATAACCAGCAGCAAGGCCTGCCTGCGACTCCGGGTCAATCATCGCACCCGCAGTACGGTACATACCAGCAATCGTCGCCGCCCAGGTCCGCAGGAACAGACCAACAGCCTCCCTACAATAGGCGGAGACAGTCGCAGCAGACGCCACAGCAATCATCGCATACAGCAGAGCCCAGTCAGTACAAGAACCAGAAGTCAACACGGCCGAAGTCCCGGGCTTTCAGCTTTCATTCGGACAAGTCACACAAGACTGACCTTCATGAAACTTCAGCGGAGAAAGAGTCTAAGAGGCTTCACACAAAAGCAGATCCTACACTAGCCATGCAGGAGATGGAGCCCTGTAAGTCCTATAAATACGAGATGTTGCTCCTCGGGGGTTTCCTTTGGAATACTAACAAACAATACCTTAGCCGCTGTCGCTGCCCATCAATCAAGACGAGCATTGCCCAGCATGAGCGAAATCGAGTGGAGAGATGCCACTGGCACACCCATTAGTGAGGCTGTTCCTTCCCTACCAATTGCCCAGGCAAAGTGCATCCAGTGAAGTACTAACCAATACACAACACAGCCGAGCCTGATCGTTCGAATCCCTCCCGCAGCAAGTGGGAACGCCCGCTAGACACAATTCGAAGCTTTGAGGCCGCAATTGACGGCGGGTACAACAACCGCCAATCTTTTATCCGAACCGACTCGGACTCGGTCGCAACCTACAACAGGAGGAGTGGATTTTACCCCAACTCATGTAAGAAACCCCTGAGATTGGACAAGCTTACTTGACGGTCTTCTTGTTGTGTGCGTCTTCCCGGCATGGTATTGGTACTGACGCCTTACCCATGTAGACGGTCCCACGACGCCACGCTTCCCCCAGAACAGCTACTACGGCGCGCGACCCTCCTCGACGGTTCACAGATCTGAAAGTGCCGGGTTCGATCCACGTGGATCGGGCATGCCAGACAACGGCAACCGGGACAGCTATTTCGAAGGCTACGATGGAGCTTATGGCTATGGTGCGAATGGAAACAACGGCACCCGCAACAGGGTTCCACGCAACTACTCGGAATCCCAGCTGAATGGTCGGCCTGCTGCCGACAGGAATGTTTACCCTGTGCCAAGCAACCACCGGTCATACGAGACAGTAGCCACGGGCTCTGGTCGCAGCGGGAGCCCAGGCGACCCAGTCGGATACCAAACCGATCCCACCAGCAGCGAAAACAGCTCTATCGATCGCCGAATGCCGCCCAGACAACGGGAACCAGTGAACGACTATGGTATCAGCTTCGGCCAGCCCGCCGCCTACCAGCCGCCCAATCTCTCTATCCCAGCGTCGCAACCACGCACCATGCCAGATGGCTCGAACGCTGCACCACCCCCGCCCCCCAAGCATGGCGGCGGCGGTCTTTTGCGGAAGGGCTCCAAAACGGCGGACGCCCAGCAGAGGCCCGATGTGGGCAACAAGCGCAAGAGCTGGTTGGCTCGCCGTTTCAGCAAGAATTCGTAGGCGGTATGCCTGGCAAACATTAGCCAAAACCGCCCCCGATATACGACGTATGATTAAATTGTTTTGATACTTGCTTTTTTTTTTTTTGGAAGATACCCTAGGCTCTTCGATTGCGTTTCTTTTGAGCGGTCACAAACGAACAGATGATGTTGTGGGTTCGACCCGATCCCGTTGCACTTTGAGGATATGCTGGTGCTCGAAAGATGGACATATTCCCAACATTCTTGCCGCTGGCTCTGTGAAAAGGAAGAGAAGAAATCAATACTATGTCTACAATGGAGAACAAGGATATCGGAAGTTCTCAAGGCGCATCAAACCCCTCGACTCGACCGAACACAAGCCGAGGAGTATCTGTAATAGGGAGGGCTCGAATATATCGGCGTCATGACATCTTTGGATGACCGCGATGTCGATTGGTGGGACTTGAGAGTCACAAAAAGTGCTGTTAAGGAATAGTATTGTATACACGGAGATGAGACGATTGGAGCAACTCTGGCTTCCCCCACCCTTAATAATCCCCTGCTCTCCCTTTTGTCTGGAGCGGGCATAAGCAACGCGCCTGCCAGCACGACGGGGAAAAGAACGAGCAATCCACAGCATGATATAGAGATGTTTCCGTGACTCGATACCTGCACACATCATGTGGCATTTAAGTGTCAGTTCGTGTTCGAGTATCGATTCAGACTTGATAGATTATCGAATTTCACATGTCTAAAACTGGCGCCGTTGCATTTGTGAAAAATGGTTATTTACTTGGGTTGCGTTGAGGTTACGTTTCTTGCCCTCGCAGCTCCTAAGGTGGCCCAGAATACAAGCTGTAACGCAATATACCGAGTTCATCGACACGGAGGCTCATAGGTCTTTCTTGCCTTCCTTTTTCTTCGGATCCGACAGGTCCGACATATCTTCATTGTAAGCCACAACCACATACGCTATCAGCACGACATTAGCCATGACAGCTGCCAGGGCTCCAGCGAACGTGGAGTTTCCTAGGGGTCGTGTCAGCAAAGGACAATCATGGTAAATAAGCCCAAGTCATCATCTAGGTTGGCCGGGAGTTGGCTGGTGTATATGCCCTACGAACCTTTGAAGAGTGTATTAACGGTTGCAAAGTATGAGCCGATGGGCACTACTATCATGGCGAAGGTGAATGCCAACAGTTTCAAGATGACATCACTAGAGGTTCCACGTCAGCAACCCAGTCGAGCAACATAGGGGGAAGCCGCACGTTCTGCCGTGTGAACAGCGGCTTGCCATCCGCCTTGTGGATGAGATAGGGGGCAGCTCAGGGCAACTCACGTGGGCACTGCGGGCGAGATATTGGACTTCTGGTCCGCCGCGGGGCCTGAGCCATCGTGATCATCCTGGTCGAGGATGGTCTTCTCTGACGATATAATGCGTCGGGTTGCCATGGTTGCTGGGTGGTGTGTGTGTGTGTGTGTGTGTGTGCTTAGATTGCAATGGGTATCAATTGCAAGCTGGTTTTTGGTAGGCGGTCCTATGGGATACCTAAAGTAGGTCAAGTGTCAAGATGATGCGGAGGTGGCTTTTCCGACCCCAGGCCTTAGGTTAGGCTCCTCTTTCACAGTCCACAATTGATGGAACAAAAGGACGTTGAACTACAGTTGAGCCAATCGCCAGCTGTGTCTGGACGCCGGATGTAGGAGGGGCAGGTACGGATACAATTGAATTGATCTCTGGACCTTCTGGGTTGTCGAGTAAATTCACGATTCGATACAATGGAGCCAACTGTGACTGACCGAAGGCCTGTCGTCTTGGCAGCAACCAGCAAACATACAGCCACGGGCAGATGCATTGACTCTTGGCTCTTGGCCAACGGGCACCAATTAAGCGGCACGGTGGATCACCTGACATCGTGTTCGGGGGTAGCGCGTCCCGAACGTGCATTCGACGCCAAATTTTGGGTGGAATCTGCACTCCAGCCTCTTTTTTCCCCATTCCGTCATTCGCTTTCACTGCCGCTTCACCGGCCCAATCTCTGCCAGACGATACCTTCACGAGCGTTGTTTTGGCCCTTTGGTTTAGACTGTACCGTGTTTTTCCAATTTTACGTCGCATACGCTGTTAACAGCACCGGTCCCTTTGCTGCACCAGGGCCTGAGGAAACTCTGGGGCCTGAACCACACTACCGTGATTGTAAAAGTTCGCTTGGTTTCCCAGTCAGGTAAAACGGGGCAAGACTGACCCATGCCGTAGTAGTATTTGGTAAGGCAGGTCCCTTTGGTCTGACCAATCTATCTTCAGCCTTGCAAATCTAACCACCTTGCTCTGTAGTGTTTCTCGAAGCCATTCCTCTGGCTGGACCCCCTTGCTTCGCTCCGCCCTTTGTTGTCACTACTTCCTCTCACAATGGGTCGCATGTCCACGCTCGCTGGCAGCAGTTCGCCTTGTCTTCCAGGAACCCCCTCGGTAGGCGCTCAGGCAAAGGGGAAAATGTCCAAATTCGATATCCACGACGAGGACCTCGACGAGCTGGCGGAGAACATCCCGTGCTCCTCGCCCTACTTCACCCAGCCCACCCAGATCGTCAGCCGGCCGACCACAACGAACGCCACGCAGCCAACCCAGATCCTCGACAGGAAGCCTACGCTGCACAAATCTTCGCCGGCTCCCCTTCTCCTGGGACCGTGGTGGAAGTTCCCGCCTCCTCGCCCTTCCAAAATGTACGCCCGGCGGTCAAGGCTTCGGTGTACAGAACCTCGCCTCCGGCCACCGTTCGGGCGGCAGTGAAGCCGGCAGTCAAATCCGCTGCTCGTATAGGGTCTCTCATGGCACCGGCTGGGACCGCCTTTCGATCGCCGGCACTTCTTCCCCGTCGAACAATCCCTGGCACCAAACCGAAACCGCAGCCGGCCGACATCTCAGATGACGATTTGGCCAACGATTACTACAAGGGATTGGACAGTTCGGAAGACGACAAGCCCATGAGAGGTAACATCCAACCTGCTCTCGGGGTTGCCCGTTCTGGCCGCAGTACCCCAATCGACAAGCGGAAGGCGCCCGAAGAAGATATCAAGCCAACCGATATCACCGATCTGCGGATACGGTACCTGACAAAGGAAACCCACAAGATAATTGTTACCACCAAACCCGACATCACTTGGCGTGCCTGTAAGAATGCCGTTGTCAGAAACAATCTTAGTGCAGAAGCTGCCATCAATGACCTGCTTGGGAAGCCGAAACAATCATCATCCTCGACAATAGGGCGGCCAGCAGCAGCAGTCAAGACCAAAAATCTAAAACAATCGAAATTGTTTCAATCAAAGCCCGCCACGACTTCACGGCCACGCTCTCTATCAACATCAAGTCTTTCTTCGTCTTATTCTTCTGCATCCGAACCTGAACCCACACCAGAGCAGAAGAAGGCTGCCCCTCCTCGACGACGACTCATCCAAGGTCGGCGAAATAAACCCACCTCACCACCTGCACCAGCTGTATTCTCTCTGCCCTCTTCCCGCTCATCTCCAGTCTCTACACCCCCAAGTTCGTCTTCACAGCGAAAAATGGCGGCTGCTGTCATGAAATCAACGGAGCCTTTTGGCCACCCGTCTACCCACCAGTCCTCCGAGTCAGCACCCAAAAAGCGAGGCCGGCTGGTACGCGGATCGCGGAGGCAGTCGCCAATCAGCCTGGTCGAATCCGAATCAGAGGAAGATTTGCCGAGCCTGCAATCCTTGGCGTCGAGAAAGCGCAAAGCGGACGATACGTCTGCGCCTGAAGTTGTTGATCTCACTGATTCCGATCAGGAAGCCGCCGCCGAAGATACTGATTCAGCGGCGAACGACTCGCAACCTCCAAGCCCCACCAAAGGACTGACCGAGGTCTCCAAGGTAATACAGTACTTCAATGAGTGCTCCGCAGAAGACTTGGCCCGGATCAGTGGCATGAAGGTCAGCGATACCAAGCTCGTCGTTGCTGCCCGGCCTTTCACAAGCTTGAGAGAGATTGAGCAGGTGTCGCGCAAAGAAAAGGCATCATCGAGAAAGGCGGCTCGTGTACAGATCGGTGCTACGATTGTGGAGAAGCTTGTTGTCTGGTTCAGAGCTTTCAAGGCTGCCTCTGATGTCATTGCGGACTGTGACGGACGTGGTCAAGAGATTCAGTCCGCAATGTCTAATTGGGAGTTTGATCGGAACGGCCACGAGACGGGCAAGGCCAACTCGCGCCCGCTTCCCATCAGCAAAAAACCCGCCTTGATGGACAGTTCGGTCAAGTTAAAGTCATATCAGCTTCTTGGCCTCAACTGGATGAACCTCATCCACAGAAAAGGCTACTCCGGCATCTTGGCCGACGATATGGGTCTTGGTAAAACATGTCAAGTCATCTCTTTCATTGCCCATCTTGTCGAGTCTGGAAAGTCCATCTCCAATGACAGGAAGCCTTGGCCGAATCTTATTGTTGTGCCACCTTCGACCTACGAGAACTGGATGAACGAGTTTGAGAAGTTCGCCCCCAGCCTCAAGCTGTATCCTTATTCTGGCCAAGCCAGACGTGACACTGACCCCGACGACGTCCAAGATTACCATGTCGTCCTCACGAGCTACTCCCAGGTCGACAGAAAGAGGGAAGATGTCGAGTGGCTGCAAGGCCTGGACCCCTACGCCGCTATTTTCGACGAGGGCCACAAGCTCAAGAACACTTCGACGTTCGTATACAAGCAAATGTCGCAGGTGCCTTCGGAATGGCGTCTGATTCTCTCTGGAACCCCCGTCCAGAACAACCTGAAGGAGCTCCTCAGTCTTCTCAAGTTCGTGGAACCCGATCTTTTTGGGAAGGAGCTGGTAGGGCACCTAGATACCATTTTCCAAGCCAAGGTTGCCAACAAGGACGTGGAGAACTTTGCTCTCCTCGCCAAAGAACGAGTTGGCAATGCACGGGTCATGATGGCTCCATTCATTCTGCAGCGGAGGAAGACCGATGTCTTGGAGTAAGTTGTTAACCCTATCCCCTTCGCCCATGACTTCTTACTGACACATGCTTGTCTTCAGCCTACCTTCAAGAAAAGACACGCGCATCGTTGTCCCCCTTGAACCCCAACAAAAGGAGATATACGAATCAATCCGCGACCGGTATCTGAACAAGGACAAGGTAGCAAAATCCAAGGTGTCAAACCCCTGGATGCAGCTGCGCAAGGCCGCCTTACATCCACAGCTGTTCAGGCGCCATTTCACCGATGATAAGGTGAAGAAGCTGGTCGACATCCTGTGGAAGCGCTGCAGCGAGGACGAACTCGACGTTCAGAGCAAAGAACCGCGGCATAAGGAACAGTTCCAGCAGTTCCTGATGGAAAGGTCCGACTTTGAGCTGCACACATGGTGTAAAGACTTCCCCAAATATGTAGGACATCTGGACATTCCGGACCGCTCCTGGGAGCAAGCACCAAAGGTGGCCAAACTACTGGAACTTATCAGAGGCTACATGGAGAACGGTGACCGTTGCCTGGTGTTCTCACGATTTGAGATGGTTATCGACATTCTCCGGGAGACGTTCCACGCCACCGATATTCCTTACTGCGAATTGACTGGCAGAGCCAGCGTCCAGGCTCGTTTCCCCGAGGTGGAGCGGTTCACCAAGGATACCACGATCCCGGTCTTCCTTCTCACGACTGGAGCGGGTGGAACGGGAATCAACTTGACGGCAGCGAACAAGATTGTCATATTCGACCAGTCCGACAACCCGCAGGATGACGTACAGGCATCCAACCGAGCTCACCGAATCGGCCAGACTCGCGAGGTGGAAGTGATTACTCTGATCACTGAGAACACTGTTGAAGGATTGATTTACAACTCGTGTGTGAAGAAGCTGATGCTTGCTGCTTGCGTGGAGGGCGCCGCAGTCGACGACAGCGAATCGGTGGAAGAACAATGCCGTAAGCTCATGCTGATGGACACTAACGCTGAAGCACACGCCTTGGAAGTCATGGAAGAAGTTGTTGAAGAAGCTGGCCTGCAGTAGAGTCGGCTTTGGACTTTAGAGAAGGCGGATACCCGTGTTGGACACAGTATTGCAACTGGAAGTTGAGCGTGTCTTGCTTGAAATACCCGATATAATTCCAATGGTCCACACTGGCATAAAGGTCTTGGGGCTTCACGGTACGAAGGCTGGTAAGCCTGGTGGCACGTATTGTGGTAGGGGCAGTACATGAATAATAAATGAAATAAATGAATAACAGACAGTGTGTACTCTAACTCCAATGCGTCCCATGCTATCGTCCTTCTCGGTGACCAACTACATATACAATAAGAAGAGATGAGGGTTGGTGTCGAGTGTGTTGGAGCAAGTAGCCTTTTGCCGTTGTGTTTGGTGGGAAGATGTTGTACTCTGGTGAAGTTTATTACATGTTTTCTTATTTATTAATGAGTGTTTGGTTGTGTTGGTGTTTTTGTTTTGCATGCGATGTCAGTCTGTTAGGTCTGTTTTATGGTTGTGGGAGTGCCACTGTGTTGTGTTTAAGACTGAAGACATATTGGGGTGGGGGTGAGCTGGTGTAAGTCTATGAAGGCATGGGCTGTTGTTTATTGAAAGTAATGCTGGATTGGAAGTCTTCTAGTAAGAGAAGAGCATGGGGTGCTGAAGGTAAGGTAATTAATTAGGTAGATATGGTGGTGGTGGTGGTGGGTGGTGATGGCCCGCTAGGGGATCAAGGTTGTAGGGGGGACATGTCTAGTGAAAGTCTGGAGTTGGTTGATTGGCTTGAAGGGGAGATGGAGATCTTCAGATTTGCCGGCTGTAGGATCGTGAGGCGTAGATGCTTCTCTAGGCAGAGGGCAAGCAGTTTGGGGAGGCGTGGGAGATGCCTACTGGTCGGTTGGGCGGTAGTTACGCGTAGGTAGCTCGTGAAGGGGGGGTGGGGGAGGAGGGAGCAGTCACCATCTTAAGGCAAATACAGACACAAGCACAAGGTGAATAGGACGTCAAGTTCACATGGGGACTGGAAGTAAAGGTTATAGGTACACCTAGATGCCCTTTCCCATAACCCAAGTTCCTCAGCCGGTGTACCTCTGACGGGGTTGGTGCAGTGGTAGTAGGTGTATGGGCCAGACAACCCTGGCGCCGGGGTTTCGTAGGGCCTCCGATTAGGAATCGACTGGAGCCGCGGGATCATGCCGATGATCTTCAGGTCACTCCCTTCGAATCCGACTCGGAGCCTGAGCTTTTGCTATTTTTTCTTCTCTTTTTTGAATCCCCTTTCCTATCCTACCACCCCCTCCAGCCTATCTGCTACATCCTTACCAACTGACGATGTAGCAGCCTTTCTTTTGTTGTTTTTCTACTGTTTTGGTATCTTTGCAGCTTGATCAGGGCGCGTCGGTTGGGTCCCTACATGATTTTCAGTAAACACGTCTCTCATCCAAGTCACCTACCCGTCCATCGTAGTAGGTAAGTAATCATATTCACTCACCAGTCGGTCACCAGGTGCTCGTCCAGGCCGTCCATCCTCTTGACGTCCTCGTCGGATATCTCGAAGCCGCCCACCTTGACGTTGTCGATCAGACGCTCCTTCTGCACGCTCTTGGGCAGCGGGACGTGGCCGTGCTGCAGGGACCAGCGCACCATGAGCTGCGCCGGGGTGCAGGCGTACTTCTTGGCCAGCTCCAAGATGGTCGGGTTCTTCATGCGCATGGCCCGGGCCAGGGGGCCGTACGCCTCGACGAGGATGCCGTGCTTGGCGCACGTCTCCCGGATGGCGGTCTGGGTGTTGAAGGGGTGCACCTCGATCTGGTTCACGGCGGGCTTGATCCGCGGGTTGGAGGCCATCAGCTCCTCGATCTGGACGATGGTGTCAGCACTCGAGGTTTTTTTTTTTTTTTTCCTCTCGCTCGTCTTGGCCAATTTAGGGGGGGAACAAAGCTGACATGTTTTACTCCGTAGTTGCTCACGCCGCCGCTCCGAATCTCTCCATCGTCGATGGCGTCTTCGACGGCCTTCCAGCTGGTCAACCGGGCCTCGGGACCGCCGTACGGGCTGTGCAGGAGAAACAGGTCGATGTAGCCCAGCCCACAGGCCTTCACACTGCGCTTGATGCTTTTACGAACAGCGTCGTATGAGGTGCTATAAACGTCATCAGTCAACAGCTCCACCACATCTTGGAAGTCGTATATAAAGGGGCGCCAGGGGCAATTGGAGAAACGGTCTGGTCGGTCACGAACCTGGAGCTGGCTAGCTTAGACGTATACCAGATATCCTCACGGGTGAGCTTCGGGCCCGACGTGTTCTCAGACGACTCAAGCCACTTGCGGATGGCCTGGCCGGCCTCGGCCTCGTTGTGGTACATCTGGGCCGAGTCGAAGCCGCGATATCCCGCCGCCAGCGCCCAGGGCACGGAGGCGAGGACCTCCTTCCCGGACATCATATAGAGACCCAGCTGGATCTGGGGGATTGTGTGGCCATTGTAGAGCTATCGACTCATCAGCTTACTGGGCATTTTTGGAGTTCAGTTGGGGGGCTAGCAGATGAGTACCTTGACCTTGCTCGCGAGCGAGAAACTGGAGGAGCTCATTTTGGATATATAATTTCAGACACAGTGGCTTGCGATTGTATGTGACGGAAAGAGGGACAATACTCTTCGTCTGGCTATCTTGAAGATACTCTAACTGATACCAGACCACGTACTTGACCTTGAAGTCAAAAGGGGACCGAATTCTCAGCAAATTGCTCGACTTCACCCGAAGTGGGACGGAACGGGGTCCGCTGGGATGCGGTCATGCTGAGTCAGTTTACGGGCCGCTGTGGAGAAGGTCGAAGCCTGCTACGAGACGACGTTTTGGTGGCATTTGGCCAATTCGTTCCACTTACTAGCTCTTCAAGCACAGTTCGAGCACCATTGGCTATCACCAGATTACTTTGTATGCCACGCATTGGGTAAGATGCATCGCAATGAAAGGCGATGCATATTTTTTTTTCAAGCCTATTTGACTGGCATGCATCCTGCTCATTCTTCACAGCGCCTGTCCATTTCTGCTTCGGGAGTCGTCTACGTTCTGTCTCCGGGAACCTGACGTAAATCTATCAGCTCGCGTGTTCTTCTCAGAGCATGCAATACCACATACCTGAAATGTTCACCAGAGGTACCTCCGGCTCACTCAGTTTCTGAAACCGATTGCTTTGGTCTCCCGAGCTTCCCCCAGACTTGCTTGTTGATGTGGAGAAGATCGATGAGCGGCACAAAGTGTTGATCGCCGGGGCCATGGCCGGTAGGCTTGCATTGACGATGCCAAGTAGCGGCACGAGGGACGAGAAGAGCGCGATTCTCGACGGCTCGGTAATGTTGTAGGGATCCAGCTCGGAGAAGAAGCGGATACGGACCGACGTGAGGGCGATGATTCTGGGTGGGAAGGTCTGATCAGTCAGCCAGCCGGAACAAGGCAAACGGGAAAGCATACATAAACCCCAGGCCGAAGATGAAAGTCAGCGCCACTTTCTTGGACGTGACCAGCTTCAACCCCCAGAGCATGGGCATGGGGAGCAAGATGACAATGACGTCCATGATTGTGTCTGTCGATGCTAGCGCCTTGTACAGGACGCTGCTGTTGCCGCAGCGGCCGGGCGTGTCTGGGATCCAGCTCTTCCGGGGCGGCATGCAGGCGAAGACGTCGCTGAACAGAGCGGCGATGTAGAAGGCAACGACGAGGCACATGACGCCGTAGACGACATTGACGAACATCGTTTGGTGGAAAATCCTCGAGTAGAAGTGGAGGATGGACACTTTGATCAGACACACGAGCGTGAGCCACATTAAATCGCTGGCAAATATGAGCTGCAAATTATCCTTTTCTTGTCAGCTAGTTTTCAAAGCAAGGAGCATGAAAGAAGTTGTATTATTGGTGTACTGCTAACCTTGCGAAACAGGAGGAGTACGTTCGAGCCGCCAATTCGCATCACCTCTTCTTGGGGCAGTCCCATGCCGCATTTCAATACCAGCGTCATTTCAACACCATATCGTGCCGTCACAATGATCTAGGCAGATCCGCATTAGACCTGCGATTGTCAAAGATAGGGCAAGATGAAACGAGGTCCCATACAACGGCTATTATGATTAGTATGTCGTTGGCCTGCAGCTTGTTCTTTATAAGGCGTCGTGACCATAGTCTGAGTCCTAGAGAGACAAAATC
Source organism: Apiospora marii (assembly GCF_038362585.1). Taxonomy (NCBI): domain Eukaryota; kingdom Fungi; phylum Ascomycota; class Sordariomycetes; order Amphisphaeriales; family Apiosporaceae; genus Apiospora; species Apiospora marii. Next base: position 1,568,039 of record NW_027117375.1, on the reverse strand, counting down.
CAGTGTCAAGAGGATGGTTTCGATGCCAACTACCGTTATGCCGGCGGGATTCCGGTATAGTGCTCCTACCACGGTACCAGAGGTAGTCGCCATATTGGTGAGGATCAAGGCTGGGAGAATGTCCTGGACGTAGGCTCCGGAGTTTGGTGCCCAAAAAGAGATTGCAGCGACTGAGACAGGGGCCGTAGGAAACCGACACGATAGAATCTGGTGAAGGAATTGGGGCTGCCAGAGTCCCTCAAGATATTTGTCTCCCGTTGTCTCTGCCAAAGTACGAGGCAGGGAGGCCGACGGTTCGTCGGCCTCTATGAATGAAATGCAACAGCACTCGAGGCTTGAAATCACACGGCATGTCAACCAATATTGACAGGCATCGGGCACGGGCAGGATCTGCAACAACATGACCGAAGGGTGTCTAACATGCATTGTGAACTACTGAGAACAAGCATGATCGACAAGGAGTAGCCGCGGACAGCATCTGACGTGCATGTGGGATCACCAGTAGCTACTCAATTAGCTAGCTGGAGCGATAGGATATGAGGTAATCAGATTGTGTTGTGTAGCCTGAGATACGACCCAGGTATGCATGTAATCTTGGCATTCGGAGCAGACGCACGGAAAGCTAGCCTGATCACCAACGAGTTGGAGATGGAGAGTCACTCGTTGGTTTCGGGGGCTTGGTGTATCTAGGGCCAAACGCGGGCATGGGGACTTCCTAGATCTAAGACGATCGATGCATCCAAGACTCGGTCCAATTCAGGACGCTGAGATCAGTAGACCAAATTTGTATAGCAAGGTTTGGGTTGCGATACCCAGAGTGACCATCGTGAATAATAGGATGAATGATACGGGCCCCCACCGGATCTTCGCCCCTTGAGCGCCGCGTAGCGACGTAACAAACAACCCGCTTGTATTGAAAGGGCGTGTTGGTTTTTCATCTTGTCTTGCAGTCGCATTTTCCCCGGTGCACTTTCCAGTACTGCTCTGGGAATAGAATATGTGACTGGCTGGCGGATAGAAGCTGGATCTACATAGTGCTGGGGGTCGTACTTCTGCTTTAGCCCTCGTAGACGATCCTGACAACATTGTTGATAGCCATACCATTTCCTTGACGTATTGTCGTCGCCAAAGGCGTAGTTCGCATGATTATGCAGTTCGGGCTCGCCGATCGCTTCGTACGCAATCTTTAGCAGCTCATTGCACAAATGTAAATGAACAGGAAATCGGGTATCGATGAATACTGTATTTTGATAGGGCGGATCTGTAATTACCTGTCCACATTCAGCGCACGAAGTCGAGATAGTTGCTATTACCCCTATCCGCTGTAACAGGCGATATATGCGTGTTAAAATGTGGCCTGAGGGTCTGCCAGGGTCCCAAGGAGCACGAGCTCTGAGAATTTGCGGCATCGAATCTGCCCAGGTCCTGATGTGTGAAAGATCGTTCGGCGAAGGTATTCAGACCTGAGATCAGTAGAGCCCGCCTTGGAGGACATCTGCAACCTCGGGCCTGTGCAAGTCATCAATCATCATGCTCCTTCCTGCTTGACCAGCGGAACAATGGCTGACGAGTCTGGATCAACAGAAGCTCTCAGGAATTGGTAGTAAATAATGAGTGACTGGTTGGTGATGGCAGGTTGGAATAGACAGGCAGGTGCGTCAATCGACGATTGAATTGATAGAATTGCTATTACCAAAAGACGGGGGGTTTTTTTTTTTTTAGTTATTCAACCATTCAATTATACATGCTGTCGGTTACCACAACCAGCCCCAATACATATCCGCCCAGAGATATCTCTGTTCCCTCATCACTCTTCCATCGTCACTCCTCTTCCTCTGACCATCCTTCTCCCATGGTTTAACTTGCGTCCTCCATAAACACCAACAAATACACCCTGACACGATGACGGAACCGAATCCCAAGAAGAGAAAGGCTGAAGGCGAAGCACCAGCTCCCGAGCCAATGTACACTTCGGACTCCGCCAGAAACAACATCCGGGACTCAGACAAGAGGCAAGTGAAACCTAGAGAAATTGTGGGATTGCTGCAATTACCTAACTGCGTCATCATACAGACTGCTGGACACCGGAGAATTCTCTGATGTTTCCGTTGAATGCAATGGCACTGTCTGGCCCCTTCACAAGAATATACTGTGCAGTAGATCGTCTTACTTTGCCAAGGCATTGAATGGGTCATTTGAGGTATGCGCAAACGTCTAGCCCAGTTCTGGCCCCCATATTCGCTTCCGATATGCCCTGAGTGATCCTGCGATAGGAAGCCAACACAGGCAAAGTCGTGCTCCACGAGATGAAACCTGAGGTTGTGGAAGAGGTGATCAGGTTCATTTACACCGGACAGAGTGAGTTCAATGCATCATGACGCTTTCCCCTCACTCACGATATTACAGTCAAGAGACATGGCGCCAGTCTCAAATCTGCTTGGTCTGTGACCTTGAAGCACTGGTGTAAGCTTTTTCTTGCAGCAGATTATCTCCGACTTGAGAGCTTGATGGAAACGGTTCTTGCTCGACAGTCTAAATTCCTCTCGAGAGTTGCATTCCTATCTCAATCTTTTCCTGAACTGGGACCCGACGGACAGTTTAAGACCGAGGGTATTCTGGGCTCGAACCAGATAGACGGGTTTTTTACTGTGGTGAAACTTGCCTACAGCCATGATCTGGACACCATCGAGCCATACAAGAAGAGCCTCTGCACTTTCATACGTCGGATGCATCAAGTCGTCGTACTTCACGCGCGACTCAAAGATCATCTGCGAAAGGTGCCTTTGTTTTGTGCCGACCTGTTCAGCGAATACGTACTGGATCGACCTCAGGACCGCCCGATGATACCGCCTCTACATCCTATGAACTGTGCCGACTGCGGCTGTGATTCAGAAGCAGGAGAATCGGCCGAGGTCTGGGTCACCAAGCCGCCGGCTCAACCTAATGCACCTACTGGAGTTCATCCACGCGATGGAAATGGAAACGAGATGGTGTCAGTCATGGGACGGTGCAGGGATTGTGCAGATGAGCGAGAGGACAGGCAGATCTAGGATCCTTCTAGATATAAGATAGAGCAGCTTACTTTGAGCGTGTTGCTTTTTTCGAGGTTCTCAAGCTTAGTCCTCAGTCTGTCATCAGTGGTCTTTCTTGCAATCTAATGCAGCAAGAGCATCGACGACCCCATTAGCAAATTCAGATCCGTTGATATCCCAATCTTGCGTCTCTATTTCGATGCCAGTGCCCTTGAGCTTCCCCATGAGCGCCTCGAACAGTGCCTGGTCCGCATGACGATCTTCGAAGGGCCCGCCCTCCCCCGATATCATGCTGATGGCCTTTTTCGGTAACATAACCTTGACCATATCTTTTCTCTCGTACTCCGCCAGTTTCTCTCCGATGAACTCGCCGATCCGTCTGTTTTCGTCCTGATTTGTCCTGAGTAAAGTCACAGCTGGGTTGTGTTGGTACAGCTTGCGCTCGCCCTTCCGGTCAGCCTCTATCAGCTCCGGCTTGAGGGAGCTCATGGGGCCGAAGTTGATCATGTCGCACGCGCCGACGCTCACAATGTAGGGAATCTGCGCGTGAGCGCCCGCGGATAGCCGGTCGGGCCCGGCTGACAGGATACCTCCCCCAATCTCATCGGCTATCTCGGTCGTGGTCAGGTCGATCACGGCGTCGAACTCGCCTTGGCGGATCAGCGATTCCATGGCCCGGCCGCCGGATCCCGTGGCATGGAACACTACTACCTCGGCGCTGTGCGGCGGCTGCGAGAGTATGTGGCGGATGCGGTCCACCCCTGGCGTTGTGACACCGAACATGGTGATGGCGACCCTTTCCGGCCTCTTGGTGCTACCCACTGAAGCAGTCTCCGACTTTGACGTGACGGACGATCGCCTTGTTGACTGGCGGTACGTATGCGCCATGCCTGCTATCGCCGCCGCCGCATTTCCGAGGACCCTCTCCGAGAGGAAGTTCAGGCCGGCAATGTCCACAACACTGTACATGAGCGTGATGTCGACGCCCCCGACCAGGTGTCCCACGTCGCCGCTCGCCATGGTGCTGACAAGCAGTTTCGGCAAGCCAATTGGTACTGCATCGCGCATGGCGGCCGCGATGATGGTCGAGCCCGTGCTACCCCCTATTCCCAGAATTCCGTAAATGGGCGCCCCCAGACTCATCATGAGCTCGGCGATACTATGCGTGGCACTTTTGCTCATTTGGCTTGAGTAGTCGCCTCTGGGTAGATCGGTTGCTGGCGTTTTTAATTCGCATGGTAGCAGTTCCACTCGGTCCCTGGATGTGAGAGGCTCCGCGTCGTCTGTGCTAAGCGGGTTACGCCCAATGTCCAGTATCGTGACATGGACCTCGGGGCTGCGGAGTAGCTGGTCAACCACGTAAGCTGCTTCCTCGAGCTTGGTATCCAGGGTTGCTAGAAGCACAATGCGCGTGTCAGAAAAGGCCATTCTGATAGCGGCTCGAGGCTAACACGTTCCGAGTCTAGGTAACCAGTCTTGAGAGTTTATAGATGCGATTGCGTATCAAGATTGAGGTGGTAGCCATGAAGTTGTATTCTACGCCGTTGCATACCTACTGAGGGGTTCGAGGATGGACGGTGTTATGCTGTGTACCTATGTAAGACAGAGCTCAAGGTAAGGGGGAGAGCGCGGAGAGCTGAACCCCACGTTACGTCATTGGATCTACCTCCGCGCGTTTCTTCTTTCCTCGCTGCATGCCACTCTCTCGGCAGATGATCTCTCCGCATGCAAGCAAAGAATCCCAAGACGCATCGTAGCAAGGAACCTGCGCAGATCACGATTCTTCACCGACTTATCTTGTCTTACCCCTATTGTCAATAACCCGGTTACAGTAAGTACCTACTGGAGCAATGCCCCGCCCCACCTCCCGAGAAGATGTGCTCTCCCACCTCCGAGCCGTGACAGCGCGGGGCGAAGCTATCGTTGGCGCCGGCGCCGGCACAGGATTGAGCGCCAAGTGCATTGAGAACGGCGGGGGGCACCTCATCATAATCTACAACTCTGGCCGTTTTCGCATGGCCGGCCGAGGCAGCTTAGCCGGACTCATGCCCTATGGCGACGCCAATAAGATCGTCGTGGAGATGGTTAGTTCCCAATGCCCGCTTCTACAACACTATGCTGCCTCAATTACACGTCAAAACTGATGATTGGCCAGGCGGCGGAGGTGCTGCCGATCGTCAAGTCCACGCCCGTCTTGGCGGGCGTCTGCGGCACCGACCCCTTCCGCGAGATGCCCTACTTCCTGGCCCAGCTCCAGGCCATGGGCTTCAGCGGCGTGCAGAACTTCCCCACCGTCGGCCTCGTCGACGCCGGCTCCGTCTTCCGCCAGAACCTCGAGGAGACGGGCATGGGGTACGACCTCGAGGTCGACATGATCCGGGAGGCCCACGCGCTCGGTCTCTTCACCTCGCCCTACGTCTTCAGCCCCGAGGACGCCGAGAAGATGACGGCGGCCGGCGCCGACGTCGTCGTCGCGCACATGGGCCTCACGACGTCGGGCAGCATCGGCGCTCATACGGGCATCTCCCTCGACGAGTCCGTGAAGCGGGTCCAGGCCATCCGCGACGCCGCCGTCGCCGTGCGGCAGGACGTTATCGTTCTCTGCCACGGCGGGCCCATCGCTGCGCCCGAGGACGCAGCCTACGTGTTGGGGAGGACCAAGGGCGTCCAGGGCTTCTTCGGGGCAAGCTCCATGGAGAGGCTCCCCACGGAGAAGGCAATCAAGGGCGTGACGGAAGAGTTCCGGAAGGTGAAGCTGGGGAGTTAGACGATGTAAAATCCACCATGCAAAGAAGACGCAAATGTTATCGACAACTGTTCACCTGGCCATTTTTCCCCTTGACAAAATACAATGCATATGTGGTCATCAACCTATGGAATTTTATCATGAGTAGCTGGAAGTCGGTATCCAATATATACCAAAACGTTTCTACAAAATGGTGAACTCTTCCTTTCTTTAACTTGGACGAGACTCGGCAAGTAAGAGGTCATCGGCTTCTTGTGGCGACCTCATGTTGAGAGGACCGTACCGCCGGTAGAAGCTCTCGTTGGTTTCCACCAGTCCCGCCGTCTTGGGGTCGTCCCCGTAAAGATCCACAAACTTATACGACCGGTACTCGCAGTTGTGGAAGTGGGCCTTTCGCGCGTCGGGCCGGTCGATCAGGTACTGGATCATGGTCCCGTGCGACACCACCACCAGATGGACATCGTCGCCTCCGTCATGGCCCGCGCTCGCCGCCGCCTTTGCCGCCAGCTCGCGCAGGATGACCCGCGCCCGCTCGGCCCGCACCCGGATCGCCGCCTCGGACGCCGTGTAGAGGCCCGTCTTGGAATTCCAGTCCGGCTCGACGCGCGACAGGTCCAGGTGCTCGGCGTTCTGGGCCAGCTCCTCGACGGGCAGGCCGATGTCGCACGGGTGCCTGCTGCACTCCTGCAGTTCGCCGAGCGCCAGGATGGTGCGCCGCTGCTGCTTCTCGTCCTCCGAGACAGGGGCCGGCAAAGGGTCGACGAAGGCCCAGTGCGCCGTCTGGACCGTCCGCCGCAGCGGCGAGGCCACCAGGTTTGTCACGCGGTCCATGTAGGGGAAGGTCTTGCCCAGCGCCTTGCACTGCGCGCCGCCCTTCTCGGTCAGGCTCGGGTCGCGGATCTGGCAGTTGAAGGAGACGTTGTGCTCGGCCTCGCCGTGGCGGACCAGATGGATCGTGGGCGACATTACCCTGGAGATATGGTTTCACTTGTTGCGTGGTCGCTTTGTCGAAGGGCTGGTTGCGTCTGGAACTTGAGCCTTTGATGGGGCCAGGGGCGTGGGTTGAAGAGGATTCGGTGTAACGAGGAGAAAGATAGAGCAAGCTGTGGTAGTCGTCGTGGAGCTACGTCGCGATTTGTGAATGGCGGTCCAAGGAATTACCTGGTGATTCGGATGCTGCTTTATCTTATCCAAGTTCGAGTCAATGGCTTTCGGTATCGAGGATTCCGCGGTTCATGTCTTTGTCTAAGCAACCTTTGCTGCCCGAGAGGCTCTTTGTGCCCGGCCCTGTCCTGCCTTTGATATCAGGGTCGCGTCAATGTCAAAGAGCAAGGCAGGAGGCTGCCATGGTGTTCGAAAACTAGTATCCCTGTTGTTAAAGCATGAAGTCAGTTCTCTGAGAAGGCTCCCTAAGGCTTGTTTTGAAGGACTCACTGAGTCCACCTCTCGACTTACAAAGCAGCAGCGATGAACAAATGTGAATAAGTGTACTTACTCAGAGGCCAAGTACTCTGTTTCGCACTTGATGTATGTTCTGTAGTATGCGACAGTGTTTTGTGCGATATCCCTAACGCCCAGCAGCAGATGTCAGTTCAAAGAAGTGAAGTTGAAAGCTGTAGCTGCTTTTAATTGTTCCAATCCCCAGGTGCTGGGCGATCAGTACTACCACGATTTTCGCTGAAATTTTTAGATCTTCTGGCCATCTTCAAGGTAGATGTACTCTCTCACCCTGGATCAACGGATAATGCACCTGGTGAGAGGCTGTGTTAGTCCATTGGTTATTCTTTTCAGGGCCTGAGGTGATGGGAGTGATGGCATGTAGGCAGCGCACACACGACGAACTTGAAACCCAAGCCTGTATCGATCCATGAATATGTTATTGTAGAAAGCCCTCAAGGAGCTGCACATACTGGTCCTGACTATCAACTGCAGTCAGAGGTTTGCTGTTTTCCATAGACCTGGCCGCATCCTGCGTGAGAAAGGACTTGCTTAACTCTACTATCCCGACCGGCTATCGTGGCTACTTGATTTTTTTTTTTTTTTTTTTTTCCAAATCGAAAATTGTTTCGGGCATGATTAGCTAGCTGGATTGAGAGGCACCGATTAAGAGGTCATCTTGCCCATTTCTTGCTTGCCACCGCCTGTCAAATGTTATTGGTGTACGAGCATGAAGCAGCCCAAACCGCCGAACAAACCCTTGGTGTTCTATATGTATCAATAGATTCATCTGACAAGGAAACTCAACTTGACTGCTGATGTTGTAACATAAGAAAGAAGAAAAAATAAAAGTATACCTATTGCAAAGATGGGTGCATGGCCGGAGAAAAACGCAAAAAGAAAGGCATGCTCAGTATGAGGCTTGAACTCATGGCCTTCGCATTACTTAAGTATTCTGGTGCGAGAATATTAGTACGACGCTCTAACCAACTGAGCTAACCGAGCAATGGATCCAATCGTTGAGACGATCGGTCGGTGTTGGTTGTTGAAAGAATTGTGCTTACGCAGGTATAGATAGCAAATGTGAGTGCGGGGAAAGGAAACTCTCTGTGTGTTGGGTGGGGTGGGGTATGAAGAAGCCGGTCGCAAAAGATTTAGCACCTGGTAAGGTAACGAACGACTATGAGAAAGGACAGCGTGAAATCATGTGAAGCATGAAAAAGATGTAGGTGCATGCAAGCTATGACAAAGGATTACCTAGGTACTCCATCTATCGCTCACTCACTATACTTACATTCGCATAGTCTTGTCTTCTTGCTCTGCTTGTATGAGGTAGGTAAGCATCAGCCGAGCCGACAAAAACGGCAAAAAAAGGAAGCTTGCTTCTGTGATCAGAAGCGCGTGGTAAATCTCAAGTGATGAGAGTGGGATTCGAACCCACGCGGATTGCTCCACCAGGATGAAGATATTAAGGTGACCTTAACCTGACGCCATAACCAACTCGGCCATCTCACCGGTTGCTTGTTGAAGATCAGTCGCCCTAAGACCTCTTATCATGGGCGACGACCAGTGCGGGGGCCGCTGGGAATAAGCATACTGCGCTGCGGATGCATAGTTGGGTGGGTTTCTAGTCCGGTACCTATGCAGGCAGAGCTCGACTAGAGATTCATGTTGCTCATTTCACATCCCAACAAAGTTTGGTGAGCAACACATCCAAAGAGATTCACTTCTTTATGAGTCCGAATGCATCATTAGGTTGGACCAGTTCCCAAAGCAAGTACATATATCTACATGTAAGAGAAAGCGAAGCAAGAAATCCGCTAACAAGCCCTTGAACTCCAAGCGCTCGTTATCAATCTGCCATGGCATGAAGCTCGACTGCTAAACCATAGGCACAGCAGCTATCACAGTCCTTTCCGTTCTCACCCCTGGTTTCGAGCTCAGCGTCGAGAGCGTGATATTGTTGTCCTGGTCGTAGGCCAGCAAGTGGATATCCCCCGTCCCGTCCGTCACTGCCCGAGGGGGGCCGGACAGACCTTTGTCCAAGATGGTGTCGAACCCGCCATCCGCTGCCGGGCTCCACTTGGGGTCCGCGCGGTTGTCCAACTTCTTGTGAAGCAGCTCGCCCTTGATGCCCCACGCGAACACGTCGATGGTGTCGGCGCCCGTGCTGATGGCCTCTGGCTGCCCCTGGATCTGGATCCCGGCCCCGCTGACTCGCTCCCAGCCCGCCCACTTCCCTTCCTGGAAGCCGAGGTGCCACAGGCCTCCGTCGCCGCCGCGCACGAACACGTCTAGCACGCCCGCGGCCCGCGACACGGCCACGGGCGGCGTCGTCACGAACCCCTTGAGGTCCTCCCAGGACGCCCACGTGCCGACGGCATTGTCGGCGTCCCGCCACGTGTGCACGAGGTGGTTGTTCACGCGCGAGACGGCGAACACGTCGAGCCGGCGGTCGTCGCCGGCCCAGGCCACCGCCGCGGGCGCCGCCCAGGGCTGCAGGTCCGACGGGCCGGCCAGGGCGCTGCCGGAGGGGCTCCAGTCGTTCTCGGGCGTCCACTGCCAGAAGCAGACGCCCAGGCCCGGCTGCGCCCGGCACAAGTACAAGGTCCCCATGAGGCTGTGCTCCGGGCTGTAGCGCACCTGTGTCGGGCTGCTCTCCCAGTTGCCCGTCGAGAAGTAGTCCCACTGGTCGGTACCGTTAGGCTTCCAGGCGTCGTTGGCGCCGCCGCCCTGGTCGTGATACTTGCGGTACACCTTGGAGTTGAAGGTCCCCGACATGTGTACTTCCGTGCGGTTCTCCTGGGGCTTGTAGTTCCGCCAGCTCACGGCGATCGAGGGCGTCTTGTCTCGGTCGATGCCGCCGCCGACCAGCTCCATCTCCAGGCCGCCGCCGGGAAGAAAGTCCGCCTCGGAACTCGCGTTGCTGTTGCGGTATTTTCTGTAAACCGAGTTTGACTTGCTATTGGATACCGCGAACACCTCTAGGTGCGGATATCCTTGGGAAATGGCGGTTGGGGCAAACCCTGGCGCGACCGAGGTGGCAGAGCCAGGACCGCCTGTCATCATAGCCTCTTGAGAATCGGAAGATGGATCAACGGGGGCCGATGAGGCGGTGGCGCCGGCACCATTCGAACTACTGTCAAGGCCACAAGCAGATTCATCAGCAATCTGGCGGGTACCGTTTCAAGCCTCCAGCGAGAACTTACCCAGAGTTGCGACTCCTCAAGCCTCCCACCACTCCACCCACGATAGCTCCTATGCTAACAACGACTGCGACGGCCACTATTATGACGATTTTCCTTCTCGGCCGTCTTGGCGGTGGTGAATAGACCGAAACGTCTTTTGAAGGACTCCGGTATCCTCCATACTCTGACCTCCCCACGGACCCTATGGCTGAAGGGGTCACGACTTCAGGCGCAGCTTCGGGCACACCCTCATGCACGGCTTCGGATGTCGTCAATAAGTGGTTTCCATGAAGGGATGAGTATTTTGTAGTATAGTCCTGTGCATACTGCTGTTCCTGGGCAGTCTGTTGAAGGCGCTGCTGTACCAGACCGCCAAACAGCACCTTTTGCTGCTCGTTGGCGTCGTGCACGGGGTAAATCCAGCCATGGTCCGGTAATGCGACCTCCGGTGCATATTCGCCATTCCTCTGCTGGACGACCTCCAGACCCGGCTGTGGATCGCGATGGTATTCGGCGCCGACCATATTTGAGATTATACGACGTGGACAGGTGGCGCGTATAGATCACTTCACTAAGTACGGGCAAAAGAATCGTTTATACGACACTGGTTGATTGTAGTAAGTCCACGTCAGAGAAGTAGAAGAAGAACCGCCGAAGCAGCATGTTGAAGAGCTGGGGCGTGCACATCAAGGCAAGTTGGGGACCACGTTGGCCCGGCTCAGCCGCGTCTCAACGTCCGTCGCCATAGCTGCCTTACTACTCGTCTTGGCCGTGTAACGAGGGACGTCGTTACATGTTGCATGGGTATATGATGACGGCTTACAGCCCGGGTGTAATCCAGCGGCAAATGACCAAGGCGTAGACCCCTTCCAGCTCATCTCACATCAGAGAGTTCTGCTGCTGCTTCGTTCGTATACTGCTTGGCATGGACCGCAAGCCCGCAGTGTTTAATAATCATCCCATACCAGGAGAAAGAACCTCTGGGATTTGCATGGATCAACTGGGGGCCGGACAGGGTCATGAAACCGTGGGGGCCATACTCTTTGGAAACGTGGCTCGCAATGTCCAATCAAGCTTCAGATGACAGAGATCTATATAGCAGCAGGATCGGCACCCCGGAGAGTTTTCCGTCAGATTCACGCCACATGGGGCATAGGGCTGTCCAACAGTCAGCCTTACGCGGAACTCTTCGGCCAATATGACCCCCCCGGTCGACCGTGCATGCGAATGAATTCCTCAAGCTTCCAATCTTGAATGTAGAAAGTCTTAAACCACTGCTTCCAAGATAATGTGACTGCACGCTTATCATTGACGCCAAGAGAGCTATGACTTGGGCCTCTAGAATACCAATTTTCTCTACCTCATCCAATGAGCAGTTGAAAGCAAACCATCCCGAAGGACACACCCGTCCCGTACTTTACACATGGTCATGTCCAGACCATGTACAAGATCGGGCACTTATGTTTTCATGTACGACCAGCCCCAAACCGTGTATGCCGTGACAAGGGGGGAAAAACAAGGCTTAGGGAATAGGGGCCAAGGAAGCGGTGCTACTTCAACCTGATACAACGTGGTGATATGAAATTGACTCGAACACAAAATCTTGAGCATGCCGTAACGTATGATCAGACCAGTAAGCCAAGCTGTATAGACTCCAACCCGCACTTCTATTTTAGCGGCCATTTACAAAAGAACACCGCCTTGTAATCGTACAGTCCTAGAACCTGCGCGCTTCCTAGCATTTCCTAGATGATAAATCTTGTTCAAATGAGGCCCCTCGCTCAGCTTTGGGCTGCCCCTGGCAGAAACAGCACATCTATCTGATTTTCTTCCCCATCAAATCGCTGGTCTTGATCCCGTCCTTCATACTCAGAGGGTCCAGCCGGCCAGGCTTGATGTTGCCCTCCTCGTCAATGAACAGCCCGGACTCGGGCGTCCACGACTTGAACCACATGCTGACCCGGGGCACGGGCACCATGTTCCGCCCGTCGCTTTCCGTCGCCCACTCGAGCCCCGTCGCGCCGACGTGGTCCGGGATCGACGGCGTGATCGTCATCTTGTCGAGGGTCTCGTAGTACCAGTTCCAGACCCCCGCCCCTTTCTCCTTTTTGCGGAAATGGGGGGCCCCCTGGCCGCGCGCGATGCGCATCGCCGCGTCGTAGCCCGCGCGCATCGAGGGGATGACGCCGACGGTCGTGTACGACGGCCCGGCCACCATGAGCTGGCCCTGGAAGGCGGACGCGAGCTCGTAGTGCGCCTTGCGCAGGCGGTCGCGGTGGCCCACCGTGTGCTGCGGCAGGCAGTCGCGGCAGAGTCTAGCCGTAGCGACGAGGCCCTTCTCGTCAGGACTGATGCCCAGATGACGATGGACCACGTTCTTGGCCATTTCCACAGCCAGTTTCTCGTCGGGAAGGAAGGACCATTTATCCCACTGGTGACCACCCATCATCACGGTTAGCTTAGTACCAGCCTGCTCCTTTCGCGTCTGGATATCAGAATCAAAGAGGACGCCAAGAGCGCGTTCCGGGTTCTGCTCCTCGGACACTCCCTGAGGGATCAGATAGCCAAACCCGGGGTTGGCAGCCAAGAGGTCTTCGTTGGGATACCACATGTTGACCACCATGATGGTGACGGCAGGAACTTCGCTCAACGAGGGAAGAGAGTTGGCTGGCTGGGCGATTTTCGCAAGTTGGCCGGCATACAGAGTACTGAGGACTTGGTCAAACTGTTCAGTGTGGCCTTCAGCGGAGACCTGAGACACTGAGTTAGAGAGCGTTCTGATATGAACAACACAATAGTTGGTACTTACGAGGACTTTGCCATCCTGATGAGCAAGGGAAGTCACCGGAGTATTGCGCTTGATCTCCACGTTTGCCCACTCCTTCAAGTCATTTTCCAGCCCACGTGCCAGCGTAAGCAAACCGTCCTCAAAGGCGATCAATTTGTGCTTGATGCCCCTCTCGGCCATGTCGATGACATGGTAGGCATTGGGTCCGTCCAATATATCGTAGGGGAGAAAGATGTCCTTGACGGCCATCCACATGTCTTTTTTGCTGGACAATGCTTGGTCGCTGTACCAGAAGCGGTCGAAGATGGTGTGCTTGGCGCTCAGTTTGTAAGTATCGCCGCCGTAGATGCCATGTAACATGCCCGAAACGACGTTCTTGATCAAGCGGTCCTCGCCCATGATGCGGAGAAGGTAGTCCGCGACAGACTCGTCCTTTTCGAACAAGTTTGCATCGAGAGGCGGCAGCGTCTCGTTTCGCATCATGGCCGTTCTTATCTCCAGCTTGCGCTGGTCGCGCTTGTTGGTCATCCGGATGGAATGGTTCCACCAGTGTAGACCTGCGTCGACCGATCCTTCCCATATCGGCTCGGTCAGAAAGGATCGTACGCTTTCGATGATGTTGTTCAAGCTCATATCCTCGGCCGGTAGCTTCACAAGATGGTCGGGGTAGTAGATGTAACGAGAATTGGCGGCGCCTTTGGGGTAGACGATCTTATCGCCGAGCTCCAAGTTGGCGAGCTGCAGGCATAGACAGGGTCAGCAAGTATTACCAAGCGTCCACGGCATGAGAGAGAGAGAGAGAAAACTTACAACATCGTACAGAATGAGGTCGTCGTACTTGTTCCCGCTGGCGCCGGACCGTAACATGCGCGGGCCCTGCTGAAGAAGGATCTCGTCGCCGTCGGCCGTCTGGGCAACCTCGCCCTTGATCCAGCCACCTAGATGGTCGCTTCCCTCATACAGGGTGATGTGCACGTTTTTGGCATGTCTGGCCAGGTAATGGGCGGCGGTCAAGCCGGTGATGCCGCCTCCGAGGACAGCGATTCTGCGGGGTGGGTCTGCAGAGGGCGGCGGGCTTTCGACGTCGGCGGTGGCTTTCGGTTGAGGCGAGGCAGCGGTCGCATAGGCACGGCTGGATCGTGTAAAGAGGGCCTTGGGGACATATGGCAACCTTGGGCGCCCGGTTGCAAAGCCGCGGGCGCTGGGTGTCTGCGCTCGCAGCAAAGTCAATGGGGGTAGAGCCCGTGTGGGCCGGCCTTTCAGAACCGCATCGCGGCAGCCATTGCCATACGCAGACCGCAGGAGGGCTATGAAGAGCTCTTCTGGGCGTTTGGGGGTCATAACTGCGATGCCAATGGCGGTTGTGTCATGAGGAAAGTCGTGATGCGAAGCCTGGCTGTCCAATTGCAATTTGTAGCTGGCCCTGTCGCTGGGATTGGGATGCAGCCTGACCTGGGAGGAAGCGCGGCCTCGGCTAAACTCTCCACCATCGCATCATAGCATCATAGAACCAGCGCCAGCAAAAACAGCAAACACATGGAAAATTATCCATCGTCGTATGACAACCACCCCATTCACACACGAACAATTCTTTTGAAGGTTTCCCTCTTCTATTCGTCGACTAGATTGCCGTCTTGGTCGAGTTATACGATAGATATATACATGATGTTTTCACTATAACAGGCATGGTTCACGATCAGGCAAAGAAGACTGTCTTGGTTGGTGTCAAATCACAAAATGCGCTGTGGGTATATTTGTATGGTTTGGCTCATAGCGAGAAAGTCATGGGACTTTTCCGTAATCCATGAAACTCCTCAATGTCATCTAAGATTCATCCTGCCAAAGAACGCCGCTGTCATGTCCCCTGCAGAACATTCTCGGCGCAAGGCCGATGTGTTGTCACCCAGGGGGGTCATAATATACAAACACTAATTCTGTTTTGCCCTGTACTCGTCTCCCCCTTTCTCGCCAACCACCGCATAGCCCTTTCCATGGCGTCGTGGTCTCCCTGTATTAATCGTCTTCCGGATCAATGCATCTATGCAATTGATTCGTCCATGGCGGCATTTTCCTCGGCTCCCGGTACCACCAACTCCTCCGCGCCCTCCTCGACAAATTTCCTATCGCTGACATGCGATCCGTCGGCAGTCCAGACCTTGTCCTGGAACTTTCCTCGCTGCCCATCCTCGTGCTTGTAGTGGCAGTACCGGTTTGTGCAAGGATTGAACCTGCACATGGTCGTGACGTGGGTGAATTTGCATCCCTCCACCTTGCAGTCGCCTCCGTTCCGGCAAGCGGGCATATCCGGGTGCTTGAAGGGGCACTTGGGGTTGGTGCAGTTGGGGTAGAACTTGCACTCCTGGTCGTTTTGGTGTGCGCGCTTCGTAGCCGGCGACGGGTGCCTTCCTACGCACTTGAAGTTCTTGCAGGCTGCACCATAACTGCAGGCGTCAGAAACATCTATCGTGGTTCCCGGAGGCGCGGCAGGCGACTGGTGAGCGAACTTGCAGTCTCGGTTCGTGCATGAGAGGTTGAACTTGCAGAGGGTCGCCTCGGGGCTGGCGTTCTGTCGGGCTTGGCTCATGTCAACATCCCCTCCTTCAGCGCCGGCACCGTTGGCAGACTCGTTCTGTTGCGAAGAGGGGCCGTTTCCATGGTGGCCACCACGGCGGAAGTTGTTAGCACCACGCTGTGTTCGTTCAAACAGGGATTTGCCTCCTCGTCCGCGTGTGTTCATGTTCTGTTGCTGACTCTGTGCCAGCTGCTGCGACAGCGCAACCATCATCTGGTTTTGTTGTTGCAGGAGGGAGAAAATGTCGCCTTGCTGAGCGCCATTCTGCATCATCCAGTTGACATCGCCCATACCGTTCATAGGGGGCACGCCGTTCATGCCATTCATTTGAGATGCCATGCCGTGGGCAATGTTGTTTGCCCGGTTGTTCATAGCCCGGTTGTTGCGTCCTCCATTTCCACGAGGCCCGGTAGGGGGTGCTCTTCCGTGGGCACTGATACGTTCGGTACCGGAAGCTCCGCGGACGCGATGGAGCGCGTTCTCATGAGGCCGGTTCATATGACTGTTAAGCTGACCCAGCATGTTGCGCTTTCCTCCGCGAGCACCACCTCTCATATCGCCGTTGCGCATCGATTTAGGACCCGTAGGGGCGTTGAATTCAGGCGCGTCGGTAGTAGTGTTGCCCATGTCCATATCTTGGTCCATCGGGGCGGACGCGTCTTGTGTTGTCTGGCCAAAGGCGGACGCATTGCCGTTCAGCTGAGCATTGAGGACGTCAATCTGTTCAAATAACCATCGTGCAAAATCCTTGGCGGCAGGGTCG
Organism: Apiospora marii; assembly: GCF_038362585.1. Lineage (NCBI taxonomy): Eukaryota > Fungi > Ascomycota > Sordariomycetes > Amphisphaeriales > Apiosporaceae > Apiospora > Apiospora marii. The sequence goes on along the minus strand of NW_027117375.1, from coordinate 1,551,513 downwards.
TCGGGACCTAAGCTAAGCAAGTCGCCAGCGAGCTCGCTAGCAATGTCGTCTTGGGTCCTTCCGTTGACCAGCATGAGAATGATGTATTCGGAAAGGGAAGCATCGTCACCACCACTTGCCCATCCCACCTCGACAAGCTTTGGCTGGATGGCGGCAGTCAGAGCCTCGGAAAGAGGAGTGTTCATAGCTACTTCGACCGACATGATGACGAAGTGCCGACGAAGGGAAGAATTGGAGGAGAGGATTCGTGTGGATGGGAATGTTGGCGACAAGAAACAGGTCGGATTGTGAAGACTCTGTTACTGGATGGATGGAGTCGCGTGAGAAATATGATAAATCAGTGGCGAAGCCACCTGAAAAGTAGGCGGGAGTTGACTAAGTAGGGGTTTTTTTTTTTTTTTTTCGCAAAGGGCGTGTCTCGAAATGCAATGGCGAACACAGTACGTATGTTCTTATGTAGAATGGCCTTCCTCAATGAAGATGGGAGTCAAGAAAGAAAAAGCCAGGGTTGAGGTGTCTTTCCGCGGTTGGATAAAGGAATGACGATAGGTGGTTGTTCGTATGTGGTGGAGAGCTTTGATGCTGCTTTGCATCTCCTTGTAGGCTAACAAGCCATCTGTTGCTGACCTTCAAGCCTCCTCCGACAATCACCTACCTTGAACAGACAATCCTTTGATGTCCGCGATAAGATTTATCCGATCGCCCCATTAGCCCCAGTCATTGTGCATGCGCCACACCGACAACTATCCTGACTAAGCATGTGTGTGGCATTGCTGGAAACCACTAGATTGTTCAAATATTGGGTTGAACGTACATGATTGAGGTCGTCCACCTGTTCCATTACAAACATTAGATTAATATTCCATTGTGAATAACAATTTGTCAAGATTACAGTGTGAGATGTCTTGCATAACAGGAGAACAAGCACCGTCGTGTCTCACTGCTGCACTCCATACCATGTAGACTGGCACAAGGACATTGATGACAATAGCAATAATCATTGCAGCCACTGACCAGGTTGACTCTATTCACCAAACCAGGAGAAGTGACCAGAGGTGTACCTACGACTACGGTTGAAGGTGATGCCACCGGGCTGAATGCGGGTACTGCTGTCCATACATGCATATGTACCGTATGTACAGACCTTTCTTGGGAACTGTCTTTTCGTCGGGACTGTAGCTGATTTGACTCGCATGCATACGTATCTGTCTTGCATCAGGATTTCATATAAACTGACTTGACAGAAACTTGACAGCTGCACAACAGACAGTCTCCGACGCCTTGTATATCACAATCATTACTGAAATTGTAATCCGGATACTTTTGGTATGAAACATTCGAGTCCGCATAGGTACACCACGAGGGATCTTGTCACTCGTGTAACCTCGCTTGACATGCAGTTGCAAGCAGCTGAATGATGAATGACGATCTAGAAGGGCCGGCGTCCCTTGACTCGGGTTGTTTATGCTTCCTTCAACTACACCGCTGGCCTAGAACGCATTCCGAACCAGCCTGTCCCTGAGGTTTGTTCAAGAGCCCACATAATAAGTTTCGGGAGATGCGCAGTCATCCGAGATGTTTGTCCCCGCTCTAAAACGTTTGTCCTGACGTCGATTCTATCATTCTCCATCTTTGCATTGCTGTTGACGTCTACTTTCTGTCCGCAGTCAAAGATTCCAATGTATAACACAGATGCATACATGCATTATGACAATTTGCGATTGGCACACTTGGTCTGTGTCTGTTGAGTTGACAGAAGAATTAGTCGGCCATACATAGAGATGCAGTTGCTATCGAGACTCGTTATGCTTATTTGCTCCTATGACTGAAGTATTTGATGCATTGTGCAGACTACATGTACTAGAGGGCGGCTTAGTCTGTACCTAAAGTTGGACTCCGCAGGCCCTACCTATTAGGTACCCAAGGCAAAATGCAAGGTGGGCTGGGCTTTAACGCACCAGGCTTGCGGCACTCTTGAGAGGTAACCACACCGTCATTTCTCTCTGCGCATGACCAAAAAGAGGTAGAAGAAAAGAGGTGAAGGAGATATCGTGTGTACATGGGTTTGCATGCTGGGTAAATGTCCACCTGCCTCCTACCCAGGCTTCCTCCTCTCTTGCCTCCTTGCACGTCAGTGGTAAATGTTTGTTAGGCGGGGACGGGAACACAACACGCCTGAGCCATGAGCCAGCCTGCCAGCACACCGTAGGCCAATCACGTTGGAGAGACCGCTTCTCGCCTGTTTCTGGCGTACCACCTGCCGATCCCTTCCGGATTTCCCCCTCTTCCTCTTAGGGTCCGGTCACAGTCAGGCTCGCCACAAATAGTACAGCTGGCTATTGCTTTGTTGCGTGTTGCGTGCCATGAACCAAGAACTCCCCGGCCCCAAGATCAGCGGGTGTAATTTGATGAGGATATTCCACCCGACTGCCTAAGTACGGCAGTTACTAGCTAGGCGCGACAGGGCGGAGCCACTTCTGTATGATCCTTTCAAGACACATGCACACGCGATTCATATCGATCAGGCAGAGCAGGCTGCACCGACAGGCGACAGGCGACAGGCGATAGGCGACAGGCGACAGGTCTCACTGGCTGGGAAGTTTCGAGCAAACAATAGTTCAGCTGCCAGCCCAGAACAACCCAGATATTACGAGGCCTCTCTCGTTTACCCGCCTGCCCCCTCCCCGCGCCTTGGACTCGAAGCCTTGAGGAAATTACGCCTCGAATTGTCTCTGTCCAAAGCCGACCTGGCTTGTTGACGTAACGTTGCCCTGTCCGCTGCGAGATTCGCCAAGAAAAGATCTGTCTACCTACATACGGCACCCCTTGACCTAGCGTCGCCTCTTGCATTTCCCTTGGGTTTCCCTGATAGGCTCCGTGGTCTACCCTTGGAGCGCGGAACCTGCAGTTGGAGCAGGTCTTTGTCGCGTGCATATCATCGTCGGTCAGTGAGTGTGGGGACCCAATCCAACACTGCCAGGTTCCCAGGGTATTTGCCGAACTCGGTGGCGGCGGGAAACGAGCTGCACTCCCAAGCACTGCCTGTACCAAACCTTATAAGTCCCGTGCCACCACCACCTCACATACCTCTCTTTGAGGTCGGCATCTTCTGCACTTCTGCTCGGCCTTGTTTGTTTGGGCTTCGACCGGTTGCTGAAGTCGTCTCTCTTTGCCGCCCTAAACTGCCTTGATGTTCTTCATTGCCACAATATATCAGCCCAGCAATAATTGAAGTCGCCACGATGAAGCTCTTTGGTGGTAGCAGGGCGTGGTTGTCCACCTGGCTGCTGGTCTTGGTCTCCCTCACTGCCCCTGTACAAGCCATTTGGCCCGCCCCAAGTAATATCACCACTGGCCAGTCGACTCTCTGGATCAAGCATGGCGTTTTTGTAACTTATAACGGAGGGATTGTATGCTGGCCTTCCTCGTTCCCTGCCCCTTCTTGCATGTTCGAATCGTCGAGTACTAATCAGAAACCCGTGGTTCTGCAGCTTCCATGGACCTATGGCTTTGTCCCTCCGGGCCCCAAGTTCTCTAGCAGAGATATTGTGACCGGTGGGGTGTCTCGGGCGTTGGATGCCATTCTGAACAAGAACTTCGTTCCGTGGAAGCTTTATGCTCGCAACAAGGTCCAGGAAACTGAGCCTGCAATTCACAAGCCGAAGACATACATTACTAGACTTGAGATCACTCAGACGGGCAAAGACTCGGATAGCACCTGGAAGCCCGTGGCAGGCGAGGTCGACGAATCCTACAGCTTGTCTATCGACGCAAAGGGCACTGCCAAGATCCGAGCCGTCTCGGCAGTAGGCGTGCTTCGAGCCCTTGAAACGTTCACGCAGCTGTTCTTTAAGCATTCTCAAGGGTCCATCTATACTTCGGTTGCGCCCGTGGCCATCACGGATGCGCCGATCTACCCCCACCGTGGCATTCTTATGGATGTGGCTCGCAACTGGTATCCTATCGAGAATATCTTCAGGACCTTGGATGCCATGTCATGGAACAAGATGAACAGACTTCACATTCACGTGACCGACTCCCAAGCGTGGCCTCTCGAGATCCCTTCCATGCCTGAGCTGGCCCGCAATGGCGCTTATGCCAAAGGACTTACCTATTCGCCCTCGGATATCAGGGCTATTCAAACCTACGCCATCCATCGCGGTATCGAGGTCATTTTCGAGATCGACACTCCAGGACACATTGGCATCGTCGCGGAGTCTTATCCTGACTTGATCACTGGCTGGGGTGCTGAACCTTGGACGACGTACTGTGCCGAGCCTCCTTGTGGTCAGTTCCGGTTGAATGAGCCGAAGGTAGACAAGTTTCTGGACAAGCTGATGGATGATCTTCTCCCACGTCTTGCTCCTTACACGGCATATTTCCACACGGGTGGCGACGAGGTGAACTTCCAGGAATACCTTTTGGACCCAACCGTGGGCACCAACGACTCGGCAGTCATCGGGCCACTGATCCAGAAGTTTACCGACAAGAACCATGCCCGAGTTAGGAAAGCAGGCCTGATCCCCTTTGTGTGGGAAGAAATTCCTGCGTCATACAACATTACCATTGGCAAGGACGTGGTCGTCCAAAGCTGGCTCGGCGGTACCGCCATCAAGGACCTTACGGCAAAGGGCCACAAAGTCATCGACAGCAACTATAACTACTGGGTAAGAATCGATCAACTGCTGTCCCAATATCCAGTCAGCACCAACTAACCATGCTCGCAGTACTTGGATTGCGGCCGCGGTGCGTGGCTTACCTTCGAGAATGGCGAAGCCTTTGACGGGAACTACCCATTCAACGACTGGTGTGGTCCTACCAAGAGCTGGGGGCTGATCTACTCGCACGACCCGCGAGCGAACTTGACGGAGGAGGAGGCCAAGCTCGTCTTGGGCGGCGAGGTCGCGGCGTGGAGCGAAGAGATTGACGAGACCAACCTGGACAACACGCTTTGGCCGCGCGCCAGTGCTGCCGGCGAGGTTCTCTGGTCCGGCCGCACCGTCGGCGGGCAGAACCGGAGTCAGATCGAAGCGGCGCCCCGGCTGAACGAGATGCGTGAGCGCATGGTCGCGCGAGGTGTCCGGGCAGCGCCGATAACCATGGTCTTCTGCACACAAGGCATGGACGGGAGCACCTGCGAACTGCCTGCGTAGAAGCGGTTCCTGTTGATAATAGGATGCCACACTTCACATATGCCAGTCGTACCGGTCCCTCTTCATTGCTGAGCGGGGGCCCGGGGTTCTTCTTCTGCTTCTTGTTGTAAATAATCCTAATAAAATACAATATTGACTCCGTCTCGGGGGGTTGAACCAGTGCTCTGCCTCGGTTCAATAGAGGTTTCCCTACACCCCCTCAGGAGCTACCCCCCACAACAGTATGGTATTGCTGTGAGGGGTCAACATGTGAAGCAGTTGGGATGGATGCAGGCCAATTCCAATTGATACCAGTGTGGATGGAGAATACCAATCGGGTGACCGCTAGTTGCGTGACAGTTCATAGGGCCGAAGGGTATTACAAGCCCCCTTCCTGTTATTCTAATCGTTGAGCCGTGATTGGTAAGTACGAACATGTTTTAGTGCATTTTGGCGTTTGTCGCACCAAGAGACGCCACCGTTATGGATTCTAGCGTGGGCAGATATATTGCTGTATTAGGTCAGACTTGTTACCAATCTTCAACAATGGCATACTCTATTCCACCACCTCAAGCTGCACGCCATGAATCGTTTCTACGCAAACCAGGAACTTTGATAAAAACCTCACACGGCAAAACATATGCACATTTTGATTTTGTTTGTATTCCCCTCTCTCTCTCTCTGATTAGGAACCAATCTCTATTGGGCACAACCGGCACGGGAGACGAGGGGAAAAAAAAAATAAGAGGTATCCGTACTGGAAGAAGGCGACAAATGCAAAGCCCACACTATTCGACGATTCGGGATAGCATTTCATCACAAAGCACCCCACCTTCTGCACCTCGGCATCGTTTCCCCTGTCACAGTCGGAGATTCGTACACAACCGCAATGCTGAGATCAACCTTCAGCCTGACCAAACAACGGCTGTCCAGGCATCGGCCGTGTCACCCGAGCACACCCCCCAGAATCCCCCCTCTCTCGCCCTTGATTTGATATCGGTACCCCAGAATCTGAGCACCTGAGACCGGATTACGCGGGGAATCTAGTAGCAGGCATGCGTGTGCTGCTGGGTCTAAGCCTCTAAGATTGCGATATTGAAGCGCTATTTGACTGCTTGAGAACCTTGCAAGTAGCAAACGGGGGGCGCTTTTTGGGACGACGGGGGGAAGACCCACGACTCCACGAGGGGTCGATCGAGGTCCCGGCTTTTGCCATTCCAGATGATCCCGCCTGCCGATGGCCACTATGCAAATCGCCAGCCCGTGCAAGGTCAAGCAACAGGTAACCGGTTCGGATGCTACCTTGCCTACATGAAGGGCATATCCTCGGGTTTCCTCCAGCATCCCATCCCACCCCTTCTCTTCCCCTTCACGTAGTGCAGTGTGCCGTGCATGTCGTGAATTGTCTGGCTTTTTTTTTTTCTTTCTTTCTTCCCGCCATCGTCATTCCAGCTCCACCCGGCCTAAACCGCGTTATACCACCCGACCAATATATCCTGAACAACCCATTCGACGCCAATTCGGCTGGTGCGGCAGTGTCACTGACACGCCACAAGACCAACGTCGCGGTAGCTTTCTCTGCTGGTAGGAGGTAACAGGTAGTTTTCAAGCCTGATTGCCTTGACAAACGGATCATCCTGTCGGAGCTGCAGTTTGCCTCCTCCTCCCCCTAAATCCTCCTGCCTTCCCAAAAGACCAGGTACATAGCCTGCAATATGGGTTTATTGGAAGAGCTCATGCGCCATTTCTCCTTCACGGGGCTGCTCGTCTTCGTGGGCGTCAGCTCTTTCCTGTACGTCGTGCTGAACAGTATCGACCGCTCGATGCGACTGCGCCGGCTTCCTGGTACCAGAGCTACCAGCGTGAAAGGAACCCTGCCGTTTGGTAAGTCTCTCCCAGGCATCATCGCTGATGATGTCCATATTGGCCGTTGAAATCTATCCTCGTATACTCATATCCACGCTTAGGGCTCGACATTGTCAGGGACCAGGTGAATGCTACCATGAACCACAAGAACCTGGAGATGTGGACCAAGCTCCTGGTCGATAAACCTGAGTATACCGCCGAGACCACCATCGTGGGCAAGCGGCTCTTCTTCACTGCGGACCCGGAAAACATCAAGGCTATACTTGCCTCCCAGTTCACCGACTACGGCAAGGGCAAGCCCTTCCACGCCGAATGGAGCGAGTTCCTAGGCGACAGCATCTTCACCACCGACGGAGAAAAGTGGCATGCTAGCAGACAGCTCATCCGCCCCCAGTTCGTCAAGGAGCGCATTAGTCATCTGGATTGCTTCGAGTCTCACTTGGAGACATTCTTCAAGGCTATGGCCCATGGCGAGGCGCTTAACGGGGAGACCCAAAAGGTGGACCTTGAGTCGGGCAATGGCAAGGTCATCGAGATTAGCGACTTACTATTCCGATACACCCTCGACGTTGCCACCGATTTCCTGCTGGGTTTGGATGTCAAGTCTCTCACGTACGTCGCACAGAATTCTTCTCTGACCCTTTCTTGTCAGACCAAGCCCCAGCTGTAGACAAAAAAACTGACCTCCAGTATAGTACTCCCCGTCAAGCTTTCGCCGATGCCTTCAACGAAGTCCAGCGAGTGCAGAACATTCGTGCGCGTGCCGGGCCTCTGCAGCGCTTTGTGCCCCTTGGATCCTTCCGCGCCGGCCTCAAGACCATCAACGAGCTGTGCAACGCCTACATTGACCGGGCTCTGCGCCTGAGCCCCGAGGAGCTTGCCACTCACACCAAGTCCGACGAGGGCTACACCTTCCTCCACGAACTGGCCTCGTTCACGCGCGACCGCAAGGTGATTCGCGACCAGCTGGTCGCCATTCTCCTCGCCGGCCGCGACACCACCGCCGCCACCCTCTCCTGGACCATCTACGAGCTCAGCCGGCACCCCGAGGCCGTGCGCAAGCTGAGGGCCGAGATCATCGAGCAGGTCGGCCTGAGCCGCAAGCCCACGTACCAGGACCTCAAGAGCATGAAGTACCTCCAGAACGTCATGAACGAGACGCTGCGCATGTACCCCGCCGTGCCCTTCAACGTGCGCCTGGCGCTCAAGGACTGCACCCTGCCCCGCGGCGGCGGCCCCGACGGCTCGCAGCCCGTCGCCATCCTCAAGGACACGCCCATCGGCTACAGCACGCTCCTGATGCAGCGCCGCACCGACCTGTACCCGGCGCCCTCGGACACGTTCGCCCCCGCCGACCAGTTCAGCCCGGACCGCTGGTTCCACTGGCAGCCCAAGCCCTGGCAGTACGTGCCCTTCAACGGCGGGCCCCGCATCTGCATTGGGCAGCAGTTCGCCCTGACGGAGATGGGCTACGTGCTCACGCGCCTGTTCCAGCGCTTCGAGCGGGTCGAGAGCTTCATGCACGAGGTCGACGGCGGCAACCCGACCCTCAAGGCCGAGATTGTCATCCAGCCCGGCGACGGAGTCAAGGTGGCGTTTTGGGAGGCGAAGAAGCAGTAGGTGTGGAAAGGTGGGAAGGAAGTGAACCTGTCTGTATATATAACTAGTTTACAGTTGTTGAAGCTGGAACGGCGCATTGTATATAGCTGTGTCTCGACAGCAAATAATCAGGGTTCCGAGCAGAGCTCCAGTCTGTATAAACTATCTTCAAACCCAACTTGATTTTAAATATGCAGTCTATTTGCAGCGTACCGTTTGGTTATCCTCCAGCCCTTCACCAAGGGGCGCACACTTGATGCAAATGTGGACTTACCGCTAAATCTTGGAACTCCCTCCTTTCCCCTCTACTCAGGACTTGGAGACAATATAGTCGACATCGAGGGCTCATCGAGTATTGATATGTCAACACGAGACAGTGGAATCTAGAACTCGGCCCTGGAAGTACGTAGTCAAACTTGTCAGCGGCCGCTTTTCAGTCTTTCGATCTCACTTCAACTCAGGCTAACCGAAAAGATAACATGTGTATGGGCATGGTTGTGGTCTGCTTGAGAGCTCATGGATGGTGCCAATGAAGGGAAATGGTGATGACGTCTTCATATGTAGTCCTTTCAGAAACAGTGCTTCTGCTGCTTCTCGCAGATAACGACCCGAAGAGGTGACGGGCCCGGGTGTTCACATCTCCCATGCCTTGGCGGTTAGGGGCACGAAAGACCACGTTCAGCACAATCTCTACGTCTGGTCGACGATCTGTAGAAGTCCGCTGGGAAACTTCCATTGTTTCCGTTCCCTCCCGTCCCCCCTTCGCCTTCTTTCTGTATCCGTTGTTGGAATAGGGAATGTCGTATGCCGCCTCTTGGATCCACGGGTCGGCCTTGCTTCCATTGTCCAGCAACCAGCGGGGCTTCCCGAAACCGATATGGCCTTGATCATCCCTATGGCGCTGGCAGTTGGGAGGATAGTCGAATGTCCCGGTTCACACAGCCAGCCATCGGCTTGGCCGAGCTTCGGTCCTTCTTTTCCATCGGATCTTGTCCAAGCCAGCCAGCCTCGAGCCTTCCTCCCGTTTCCACAGTACATCCATCGCCCGAGTCGAACCATGGAGCAAATCCACAGTCGGTTTCCGGGAAGTCTTATATGACGAACGGATCGACAAATGCATCGGCGCCCATCGGATCCAAAGAAGGGAGAAGGGAATGGGCAACCGGGCTCCCCCCACATCACCGTTTTGTGTGAGACCAGAAGAAAGCAAACAAGCAAGCAATCAAAAACTTGCTCGCTGTCTGCTGTCTTTCCGCACGGCCGACCCGGCCTGAACTTGGGTTGTTGCCCCCGTCTCACGGAGCAAAGCCGGACCAGTTGGGACCAATCAGCCAGTCCGTTCACGCCCTTCTACGACTCACCCGCTCGCTCCCCCTCCCCTTGCTTTGCCTTGCCTGAGACTTTTCTCCATGCACGTTTTCTTTCTTTTGAGTTTTCCTTCTTCCGCTCGGGACGAGGAGAGGAACAGCGCGTTCGCACCCTCCCTCAAAACTCCGACCTGAAAACCCCCCCTCAAAAAGTGACAGATCGATTCGCTTACGCTTCCGCTTCCGAGAAAACGGACAAGCCCTCCAGTGAAAGCCTCTTTGCGAACAATGACGTGCATCGACCCCCATCCGACCCCTTTCCCTTCCTTGGCGCTTCTGCAGTCGTGTACCCCGCGATGTTCGGATCGATCTCACTCGTCGCTTGCACCCTGTGGCTTTCCGGGGCTGTAATAGATAATTGTGCGCAAAGCGTACCCGCCCTCGCCTCTTTGCGGCATCATACATATGGTCATGCATGTCGTGCCAGCCGGGTGGGAGTTGCACGAGATGTGTGGCACGTAAAACAGATGGAGAAGGGGCAGGCACACATACACTGGGTCTTGACGATTGGTCATTTTTAACTGTCTTGGTAAATGCAAAACGCCTACATACACGATGCGGGAAGATTGGATGAGTTGATTGCTCATCGTCCACCTTCCATCCCAGACGGCGCCAAAATAAAACTCCGTTCCGTGCCGATCTGCCACCAATGTTGTTGGTAATAATGTACAAACCAGTCATAAATTCTCGTCTCGACGCAACGCCAATGGGGCCAATGCCGGGCCTTGATGATGATGATAATGATAATGCTAGTGGTGATGGGTCAACGGTTCGCCATCCGTATGGGTATTCCAAATGCTGAATGAGCCAAACAAAACAAAGGCCTTGGTATAAGCGACTCCTCCTCCACGTCTTTCCTTTTGCGAACCACCGAGTTGCCGTCTTTCATGTCGTACGCCACGCCGTAATGTGGTAAAATAAAAAACACACTTGAAGAGAATAGAGTCCGTGGATGGACTCAAAAGGCCTGGAGGCCTCGTAGCCTTGCGTGAGCGCCCTCATTCGGCGCAAACGCGATCAGGTCGTAATGTAGGGGAACTGATCCGGTCGCAGGCGCAACAGTGAAGTATCCTGCTGCTGAGAATCCTGGGACGGTTTCGTTCCGGGTATCAATAATCTAGGCGGTAGCGGCCATAGCACTCTCCGTCCCTGCTAATGCGGGACTCTTGTCGCTATGATGGTCGATCATGGGCAACGTCGACGCCACGAGGTTTCGCTGTCATCCCCTCCCCTGTGCTCCGAAATTCGTACTAGGTTGCGGCGTAGCAACTCATTTTCTGCCTCGAATGCCGCCTGCTGTGATCTTGCTTGTGCTCATCAGGTCTCCGATGTACTTTTGCAGGAACTTGTTGTTGTTGTCGAGCTTGTCGTGCTCTTCCTTGACAGCCTCTATACGGTTGAAAAGCAGTAATAGAGAATCTTGCAGAGCTTTTGCGTGCCTAAACCAATGCCGAATTAGCCTCGATGTCCTTGATCGACAGTACCATATTTCCTCAAGCGTACCTGTGAAGTTCCTCGCGTGCTTCGCGGCCCATCTTGTCGAGGTCTTCGCTATTCCTCCGCGGGCTCATGGCTCTGACATCATCAGACCCGAATACGGTCGGCACAGGGCCGACTTGGGACGAATCTCGAGGAACAATCAGAGTCCCGCTGCTCTTACGACTCGGAAGACGTGGCCGCGTGGGGATAGGCATATGAATTTCTTGGCTTTCGACTGATGACCCAGAAGATGAATCGGCGCGCTGGGGGCGCGGCGGCTCCACTGCGGGAAATGCTTCACTCATTTTCTCTGTAGTTTCTGACTGCGGTCGGAGCTCGGTATGTATGGCTCGAAAGTGCTCTCGAGCCGGGTGTATGCCGTTATAGGATTGTGGACGGCGGGCAGCGTGTACGTGGCTGCTTAATGTTAGGTAGGTAGAGTATGTTGTAGCTCTATGTTGCGGCAGGCCTGTTATTGTTGTTTTGGTTATTGGCAATAGTACCGGTTGGAGCTATCGTGGTAGTGGTATGGGCGTGGTTTGCTGTTGAGCAGAAGGAGTGAAAAAAAGTAAGTTGGAGAAGTGGCTTTGTAGAAGCAAGGGGGATAGCCGTTGTGGTGGTGTGATTCCGCAGAAAGTGGTGAGTGCAGTATAAACGGGTGGGTGTGCGAGTAGAAGTTGGCCCAGGAGGGTTCCGGAAGTGCTTGGCTACCGGCCTTATGCAATAGGACTAGTTGCAGAAGGGAAAATGCAAGTATGCACGTAGGGAAGCGTGAGAAAAAGGCCGAAGAGTAAAAGGTTCTTTTCTTGGCTTCTTTGCCTCACAACCGTCTGCTTCTTTCCTCTTTGCTTGGACTCCTTTTGGTGCTGTGTGTGTGTGCGTGTGTGCGTGTGATTGTGGTGCAGCTTCAAAGTGGAAATAGCTCCTCTCCTCTTCTTGTCCCCTGCAGTTTGGAGGGTTTTTTTTTTCTCTCTTCCGCTTCCTCTTCTTGCAATGCTACCCACTTCACTTCACGATACAGCAGCTGACAGGTGACGACAACCCTGGAAAGAATGGTGGTGTGTGTGGGGGAACGGGCGTTGGTTACGGACTGCAGCAGCAAGAAAAATAGGAATTGTCGGTCTGGTCTGCCAGTTTGTAGAAAAGAATCAAAGGTCGGAAAGGTATCGTCAGGTTGAGAGCGATGCCTGGAATAAAAAGGGAGAAGGCCGAAGAGCTAGCGAAGTGACAAGAGAACAGAAAGATGGGTTCGATGGGTCTGGACAGGTTCGCCGCGCAACGAAGCGGTTTGATGGAAATGCTGAAAGGGCGTGTACAGGCGTGTACATTGCTTGCTCTACGCAGTGCGCCGTGGCAGGTGGGCAGAATAACCGGGGTCCCGTTGCAATTTTTGGGGCGGGCGGGCCCCTCTCCTGCTGAAAGTTGGAAATTGTAACTTGTAGCAGTACCCTGATTCCGTCCTGATAGGGCCATGTTGTAAGTGATCGCCAGTCTTGCCGACAGGTAATTGGGGGGGTCCGACTAGGAGGCTAGGAGGCAAGAGACTTGTTTTGGACCTCTGCCAGGCCCCAAAAATAACGCTGTGTGTGCTGTGTGGTACCTCGACCTCGTAGAACCTCGCAGAGCCCCCTTTTGACTCGCTGATCAACAAGTAAAATGTCGACGAGGAGGGCTACCTGCGCAGAGATGGGGGGCCGGTGCCAGCGATTATGCCCTCCCAAGCACCAGCCAGGCAGCCCTGACTCACCTGAGGATACCGGCCACTACCTGTTCAGACCTATTTACAGCGTGCGTGCAGTTTCCACTGGGCCTAACCGACCTTGCAGCTGAGGATTTCGATCCAACAGGCGGATAGTTCAATGTTGGGAGTCAATACCGGCGCAGCTACATACATACACAACCGTTCAAGAGCAGGCCGATACGTGTGACTACAGTAGCAGGACTAGGAAGACCCGGGTCGCCATAACCGAAAGAAGCAACCGCCAGTCCTGCCTATTTGGGCCAGCTCTTTCATATTTCGAGGCTAACCGTTGGTCAGTAGGCGGCATAAAGTCAGCAAGGTACTCCCCTGCTGTGGTCCATACCGTCAATACCAACCCCCAGACCCTTCCTGCTAGGTGCTCTACATTAGGTTATGTACGTAGTGCAACTCCATTTGGGCCTTTGACTTCTGCTCAGATCTGCTCGAGGCAGGCGGTCATCAATATCTTCTTATTATCCTGTCCACGGACACCATTTGATGTTAAGCAACAAGGGCAAATAAGAGACAACCTAGCCAGTGCATAGGTCGTAATGGCGAGCTGAGGCGGCACAATACTAGTACCGTGCTCCAAATTGTGCAAATACACACTTGACAGAATTCGTTACCGATCTGCGCTTGTGACGACATTACTCATTACTGATTGGCGAGAAGCGAAACTGGGGCCAAAAGAGGATATGCACATGTACAAGCGGGCATGAAGACCTCCAGGGATCATTGTACGTACTGCAAGTACCTCCATAGCTGTGTTCAGGGAGGGAAATTTATGGGAATGTTGATGGACCCCCATGTAGACATCCCGGCCCCTGACGGATAATCCCATGCCCTGAGAGCCAATTGGGCATCTTTTTCGCCCGTTGCGAGGTTCCCAGTGTTTCCACGCCTGCGACGGCAATTTGGTGCCGGCTTTCCTCCCAGGCGGCCAGCGCGAGAAAGACTGGGAGACTGGCAGTGACTGCCCTGCATGTACCTCAAGTATCTAGGTACTGCGACGTCATGATGTAGCCCCAAAAAGGTTCCGTCTCCACAGCCAGGGCGTGGGAACAGGCATCACGAAGGTCAAAGGTCGGGCTCCCCTCGTGCCTCGTGAAAGAGAAGGAAGGAAAAAAAAAAACGGAATCCGACCAGCTGGAAAAACGAATGAGCTCGGTACGAACTCGTATAGAGCGAGCGCATGTCGTTGTTGATTGCCACTTTGCACGACACCATATGTACAAACAACAAAACGAGCCCGATACACAAATGCGTATTGATGCTGCTGCTGTGACTAACCTATTGATGTATGTCGTGTGTATGTGTGTATGGGTGGATGAGGAGGAGTGGGTGTGGCTAGGGCGGTACTCGAGAAGAAAAGAAGAAGAAAAAAAGGCACACATACACACACACACACACACACACACATTGACACACAAAACAGCACACATCCATCCATCGTGAGATACTGGGAGAGCTGTGTGTGGTTGTAGCATGTATAGTCTGCAAAGCCTGTACATAGCACAGGATTGAAGCTGCAATCCCACTCCTTCCCATCCAGGCGGGTATTCCGACCCCCCTTGTGATAATTGGCTGCGTCTCAAAAACTCATGCGACCGCAAGCGACAGAGCAGACAAGCAGACAAGCATGGAAGCCAGTCCCACCCCCTCTTCCAATGATGTACATACATACTTGATCCTGACCAGTGCACGCTTTTATTAAATTAAATTCGCATGCGTCGAGGGTCATGGACCCTTATTGAAAAGTATGTTGCGACCGTTCGACTAATGGTTTCTTCTTATGCGGAAGCAGAAGTGCCATTGACAGGATCTTGACGCTCATGGCAACCGTAAGTTTGCAGTTTTTGTTTTTGGTGAAATCCATCTGATCAAGTGCGTGATCAATTTATCTAACCGCCAAACCTATTCGTATCCCGACCATAAGAATAATACCTCAGTTCAAGTGCAGATACATTGATTGATGTGCAGTCACTACAACTACCTAGAGATCGCTCAAGCTGGACACCACTCACCAGCAGGATACCCCGCTAAGGTACATCCATCCGTACAATACGCACGCCGCAGCTACCTACTTGCTTCCATCCATCCATTCAATGTTCATGCCAGCCTTCAGATCTCTTAAAGCCAGAGTCACCGGTTCAGGCTCTTGGCTCTCGCTGCGCTGGCTCGCTGGAGAGGCGATCCAAGCGAAAATGGAGGTGATGTCATGATCGGTTAGCACAGTCAGATAAGCGCCCCGGCACCGTGCCGAAGCCAGCCCTCTGTCACTGCTTGTTGTCTATCGTCAACTCCAAAGTTATCTGTGCTACGGATGATGGTTGATGGGAACACCAGCGTAGCGACCATTTGTACCGCATGTGTAAAGCGCTGAAGCACCCATACCTGGGCTTCCGGTAGTTGACATCCGTTGTGGTCGCGGTATCAAGTATTGATGGCACGGCTATTGCCAATCATATTGGGGCAAACATACTACTATGTACATACATTTATATGCCAAGCACTTCACATATCGCACTAATAAGATTGGTTTACGGTGGCTCGCGAGTCCTCACAGCGCAGCCTGCGACATTTCCCGTCGCCTATCTCAACAATCGTTAAGATCGTCGCCCCTAAGCGTTACCCTCCCAGGAAGGTAAAGGAGCAATCGCAATCAGATTTGTATAACGATTCGCTCTCGGGACATGCTGGGCCTGCCTGATGTCAAGCACCCAGTACTCGCTCCAAACACGTGTAACACAATGATGCATCGACCGTTCACCGAACCCTCCAAGCAGCCGACTCCCGACTATTTCTGTGTCGCTGTCTTCCCTATCAAAAACCCCCCTATTACCATCACCTTTTCCAAATTCAGGGCTCACACAAGTAAGCTGGGATCCCGGTGGCGTTCCCTTCTTTTTAAGTTTACATGGCCGAGCAGGGGATGACGACATTGAACAGAGAGGCGTCTCACATCTCACAACCCCTCATGTAGCACGCACGTATACCCTTCCCTTGCCTGCTCCAAGAAGTCGTTCGATTGAGACAGTGTGGCTGCTTTGGAGGGGGCCCCTCTGCACACCCAGCACAACGTGCCGACTGCGCCATCTCGAGGACCCTTTTGTTCGCATATCTGCCAGATCCTCTCCCCCGGAGCAAACCGCTAGCTGGCGTTTCGTGCATCACTGGTGACATCATTGGATCAAGCTCGCAACAACAAACATTTGATGCATCTGCGCATTCCCCGGGGCCTTGTTAGCGTGCGACCATGGCCGCAGCAGCTGGTAGCGATACCCCAACAACCAGCAGCATTGGAAGAGAAACCTTGCCTTGCATCAAGCAAAACAGCACCATTTTCCTTTCGGGACTACCAACCTAGCACTAGTGTTTGCTTGACAGGAACCAAACCGCTCCCGCAATGCCTGCTACTACTTACTACCTTATTTCATACTAGGGCCATTTATGGACTTTCGGTTGCTAACGATTTGTGTTTCTGGTCACAGCTAACCCTACTAGACTGCGAACAAGATTCCCAGCGACCCGCTGGCTGGCCAGGTAGGGTCGCGATATGATAGCTAGAATCCTTCCTTTAGTCATCTAGAAGCAATTGGGATACTCCACCGAGATGCACCTTCCAGAAACGAACAAACAAAAATGAGAGGGGAAAAAAAAAAAAAAAAAAAAAGGACCCGCGAGCCCAGCACGCCCAGCACCCAAGGCTATCGGAGGTAACGCGGCAGCAAAGATTGCACAAGGTCTGCTACTCGTTCGGTCACTGGCCGACAGAGGGGTTAGCAGTCAGTGTTTGATGGAGATCCCGTCCTGACCGCCTCGACCAAAGGCCTTGCTATCCGTCGCACCACGCTCCCAGCTGCAATTGATCGTCGAGATTGACCGACGCTCAATCACCCATTGGCCGCAACCACACCAGCATGACTCCCTTGGACTCCCTTGGATGCTGATCTTCCCATCACTTGGTCCACCAAAACCTGCCCAAGCCCACGAATCACAAGTGACGGAGCAGCTTCCCCGCCGCCTGTCGTTTCGACCAAGCCCCGAAAGCTTCCCGTCAGGGTGTAGTTGGCTTACGTTTTGACGATGCCAACTGGTGTTTCCATCTCAGCTGTGATACCGCACTCTGTCTGCCCTTCAGCCTGACTTCAGTGTTCACCCACCCGTGCTTGCCTGTGCCCATGCACACTGCTGCTGTTGCTACCCAGACATAGCAAATCACCACACCACAGAACTGTAGGCAAGCCGGGCTGCTGACAAGGGATTTTTGTAGGTTATAATTACGCAGGTCTATTAATAAACCGCCTTGTGTATGTGGGCAGTTCGAAGTTGGTGCAATTTGTACACTGGCTAATTCTCATTTGGTCTCTGCAGTAGTGCATATTGTGATCGTTCGCTCTTCCTACCCCGGACGTGCCCCTGGTCGTTGCTTATTCGTCGGCTACAACTACTACCTACTGCCTACCTACTAGGTGCTAGGTATGTATGTACAGGCAAGGACGGGCACGTGGACGGGCAGCGATCGACTCCGTACCTCAGCGTGATATTTCACCGTCCACGTCCACGTCCGCAAGCCGGCAGGAAAACCAACTTACTATGTATGCATGCCTGGGGTCTCTGGGCCGCGTAATGTGGCATTGCAAGCAGGCAGCATTTTGCTGGTGGCTGGTTCAGACTCCAGTAAGTGACCAGCGAAGGCGAGTGGGCGGGAACTGGCTATCCAAGAAGCCTGACAAATCAGTGCTTTCATCGAAACACCTTCATCCCACGATACATGCACTCTACCCGGGAAGCGCCCAAGACGATGTGATATCTTCATGGCACGAACTATAGTCAAGTTTTCCTCATCTCTTTCTTTCACTTTCCTTTTTTTTTTTTTTTTTTTTTTTTTTTTTTTTTTTTATTTCTTATATCTCCATGCCTCCTTCTCCCACAAGCATGGGCTCGCTTAAAGCCCTCCTCTTCTAGCGGGATGTTTCTCTGGACAGAAAGCCGCCCGACCGCTATACATACCCGTCGTTGAGTGGGTGGAAGTTTTTTTTTTTTTTTTCCCTTGTGAGTTGGTGTAGCAAGAGGTATGTACATACATAGTACGGTAGGTTACCGGGGTTTGAACATGAAGGGTCCAAGATATGGACCCTGGATTTGGTCTTTCCAGCCTTACCGAGCGGTATGTCGGTGCCCAACGCTGTGTGCCTCGTGGGCGGGACTTTTGGTAGGCAAACATCGCTGAAAGAATCTTCAAACATGTTTTTCGCGAACCCGCTTGCTCCGAGTGGATCTCGGGAGGGTCCAACGGGCGTTACATGTGCAGGCTACCTACCCAGGCAATCAGTACCTCGCCATCTCACCGAATCCGGCAAACTTGTTTTCGAGATTGACTGGCCCGCTATCTACTGCATGCGGTGCCAGTACATTGTCATCTCCTCGACATGGCTTATCCACTCCCTATGCGTTATGCTCCTTTAAATCTCGCAACGATCTTTTACAACCTCGACTAGTAGGTCAGACACACACATACATACACAGCGAGTGCTGTATGTAAGTAAAAGTACAGTCAGTAGGCTTGCGAGAGAGGAGGGCAGGCCGGAGGAACCCCGCTCGAGCAATCGTGGATGTCATGCCTCGGCCGTGAGTGAAACCGGAGGCAAGATCCCACAAGATTTGACGACGATCGTTACTTGTTTCTCGGTTCTTGCGTACATGACGGCGATTCATGTTCGTCAGTACCTGGGGCCCTGCTTGCACGTTACGTCGTAGGCGGCGGGAATCTCCTCCTCTGCCAGATGCAGATGCAAACAGGGTCCTGCCAAGCGGGCAGGGTTACTGACTCGCGAAGCCTCACCCCCCCCCTACGAATGCGTCAGTGGGATGTTCAAGGGCAGGCGTTCCATGTGATGGCGTCTCAAACCGTGAAACATCGTCAACCAAGGCATCGACCAAGGCGATAGATATCTTGGAGGTCTCTGGGGATGGGTGTGCCCCTCTGGGATTCTTACTCGTTGTTTTTTCCTCGACGAGGGTCTGTCTGTATGGGCCTTGGTCATTGACGACCGACCGCCGTTGCCACTGCCATGGAGACCTTAGAATTTGAGGGGACAGGTATGGTGTCATCACCCCCCTCGAGGCTTCGTCTGGCTTTCAGATGACTGAAGGTTGGGGTGCTATGTCATGCATGTCTACGACTACTCGGGGGGTGTGGGAGGTGAACAATTGGCGATGACTTCTTTGCGGTGTGCCTGGCAGACCCCTCCTGAAGCAACCTGACGCTGAGGGGTGCTGCAGGCAGATAGAGAGTCGTGGCTATTACTATTGGAGGGTAACAAGCGCCCTTTGCAGCCGCCGCGTACCTCTCTTCTTGGGCCGCGTACCACTGGCTGGGGAACCTCTAAGAAGAAGAAGAAGAAGAATTCCGGGGATGCAGGGGGTCTGAGCTACTACATGTGCGGTAGTCCGCCGGACCCCAGGCGGTCAGCCGTCCTCCACGGGGCATACGGGTGGGCCGGAGACATGACCGCTACCGCTGATGCTACCCCTCGGCCCCCTCCACCATTGCCCAGTAAGTCGCGACTTCTTCGGCCGGTCCTGCCGCAGGATCAACCCCTGCGGGGTCGGTCAGAAACGAGAAAAGGTTTTCCGACGCCCAAAAATCAAGGACGAAGCTGAGATTACACAGAACTTGAGAAACAAGCTGCCTTGAATCCATATACACACCGACTTACCAAAACTCTATCTTGTCTGGCTCGTGATGTCCGCCAGGTGGCAGGCAGTAAGTGGCCAAGGAAGGACGACGACGTCCCGCAGTGTACATGGGAAGATACCAAGGTCAACGGACCAGGAAACCATGGCAATGGTCACATTTCAGGTGCGGGAAGTAAGCAAGCAGACTTTCAAACACCGATCCTCGCTAGATCTCCATCAGACTGTCATCGAACACACAGATGAAGAGGATTGGGCCGGGTGGAAAAGGGGGCTATGGACCAACCGGCGTCGTGATAGACGGCCTCGTCACAGTTGCATCCACGGAACATGGCGGCTGCATTAGCATACTTGGGCCTCGTCATATCGACTAGGGGTGTTTATGTCGTCTTGCGAGACACGCATGTCTGGTTCCTGGGTGGTTGCGTCGAGCAATGCGCGTGTCAAGCAGGAGAGCAGCTAGCGAGATGAAGTTAGCGGCAGTACCTGGGAATACAACAAAGATTAGGAGGGAAAGGGGGTGTCGGCATCTGTCTGCACTTCATGTGTGTGTCAAGAGGCTGTGGTAATGCGAGTCCAGGCAATACACATAGCTGGGCGCCAACATACTACCTCTTACTCCTCTGGGGTGTTTGGTTGATATTGCCTTTTATCCAGTCAGCTATCGCAGATGTCCGGCAACGCTGTAGAACTATGCGCTAGTTTGGATGTTCCGTGTGCTGAGTTCCTATACAATAATTGTTCGCAATGCAATAAAGGCCATTAACGGGTATGTCCAAGGTGTTGGAGGGTTGTGGTTTCGTGAAGAGAGACCTACCACGGTGCTTATATAGTCCAGATCGATATGTTTGGCTCGCTCCTGAAGGAGCCTGAGGGGCACCGTATTAAGTAATCGAAGATCGTCCAAGTACCACATAGTACGTATCAAAGTGTAGTAACTGGTCAATAAAATATTCCATCTAAGTAAAGATGGTTATTGTCACTCCGATGTCTGGATAAAACGTGACGCCGATCACAGATGGGGTGGTATTCACAGGTCCATTCCGAGATTCCGCAGTTTTGTGGAATGGCTACGCGAAAGGGGGGGTTCATCCTCACTGCTCGATCGACATTCTGCCGATCGAGATCTTCATTATACGAGACCTTGGCGCCCAATTGTAGTTGAAATACGTGGCATTATACACATATAGCCCGTCGAGGCTCCTGGCAGATCTTAGACCTGGAGCCGCTTAACTCGCATGTGATCCGAAAGATGGACCTGAAAGTCAGATGACTGACACCCCTTTTCCACCACCAGCGACCAGCCAATAACCCGTCGTATTATGCGATGCGGTCGTCAGTGTTGCCGCAGACCAGGCCATTGGGCTCGAAGCGAGCTTTTTGCGGCTGCTAAAACCATCTGGCCATTGTCGGATGTTCATAAGTCGTGTCTGAGATATTCCAAGCCACTTGGTCGAACAACAACATCTCCAGGTTATTGCTGGGTCACAAGCTCCGCAAGCGATCGCGACGGCCACTCGCATGTACGCATGCACACTCAATGACTGGAGAGTTCAGTGTCCGACCGACCCTCCAACGCAGCCTGCTGGCCGTGGTTGACGCGCGGGGTTGACGAGCCCACGAGGTGTAAAACAAAAGGATCAAGCCGGAAGAAAAGCCATACCAAGGAGGGGGAAGGTTAGAAGGCCAGTTCAAGCCCTACGTGGGCTCCCAGGCTGGGCTTATGATGTTTCCCCCCTTTTACCCTTCGTTTTATGCCCTTTCCACCTCGCCGCCGCCGCCGCCTAATGACAACGCTACATGTCATCTTGAGCCTAGGACAATAGCAGAGGCTGATTCTACTCTTGAAGGGCCGGACTCAAGATGGACATTTTGTTTATCCATTTCTTATTCTCGGATGGTGAATCTCTGGCCAGAAGCAGTTGAAGAGTGACGGTCTCTGCTGATTTCCCGTTGCCCATACTCAAGCCGCAACTGCTTCTTTCTTGGGACTTCCTTGTACGGCACAAGGGCTCGATCTCGATGACCTTCCCCGACTGAAGTCATAACATCCTCCATATCTCAGCATTGATCTTCCATCAGGTCCAAGATTCTTTCCACCTTGTTGGGCCGGATGACGCTGGGAACCGGGGCAGCCTTGAGTCTTATATCTTCCTCTTGGAAAAGACGAGGATGTATCCGGTGAGACCACTTTTTTTGAAGTGTAATCGCAGGTGTCCCTGAAGAACCTGAGACAAGGCCGCGAAGTATTAGCTAATGTATGTCCTTTCGACATGATATTGTAGGCAAGGACTTATTGGTCTGCTGACCTGACTTCGCCTGCCTATATTGTCAATGCTGGCTTGGTTCTTTGAATTTTCGGCATCCTGGTCTGTCCTCTACACCCGAGAAGGACGCAACTATGCGCTTGCCACCGAACAACATTGACACAGGGACCGCGCAAACCGCCGATTACCATGAATAAAAG
Organism: Apiospora marii; assembly: GCF_038362585.1. Taxonomy (NCBI): domain Eukaryota; kingdom Fungi; phylum Ascomycota; class Sordariomycetes; order Amphisphaeriales; family Apiosporaceae; genus Apiospora; species Apiospora marii. The sequence goes on along the minus strand of NW_027117375.1, from coordinate 1,529,163 downwards.
AACCCCATCGCCTGCGAATTGGTTCATGAGCATGGTTATAAGACTCGAGTTCGAATGCCAATAGAGAACATGGAATCCGTCAAGTCGCTTTTCTAGACTAATCGGTGGCCTCTGTGATTCAAACTGGTTGCCATGGATTTATCAGTATATATGTATACAGCACGGGAAGTTGTTGGATTACCCGTCGTATAAATCAGTGGCGTAAGTCTTCGGCTACTTTATCTAATGGTTTCATGAACTTATAGAACCGTATAAGCACAGCAACATCAATTCACGCTCCCGTCACTCTACAAGTCTAACCATAAACTACATGCACAAGAGAGATAGTGCGGCACTGCCTACCTACTAGGCTGTTAGTAGAGAGGGGTTGATCTACCTACCTACTGAGAAGCCCTCATCATGTTTGTGTCTTACTGCCCCGCGTAACAATAGAGAGGAGCGTTATCTGCATGGTCCTCGGACAAAACAGGCCCGTCGTAGTCGTATGTCGCAGCCCTCGGAGAGGCGATCAATACCTATCGTGGCCGGCGTTTTCGGGATTCGAGGCGCTCGGAGGAGTTCACTTGACATCAGATCAGGTTGGAGGCGATTGGGTTGTCTTTGAATGACAGGGGCGCTGCCGCACTTGCAGGCGCCAAGCGCCCATGGGCAACCCTCAGGTTCGCATTAGGGAATCCAGCTGAGTCGCACAGGGGCCGTCCCCGCAATCTGGGCTGGACATTAGGCCGGAACAGGTAACTGATAACGGCTCGGCTGGCGCGGTTCAAAACAGAATGCCTCGGCCCAGTCAGATTGATGGCGCCTTCGAAGGAAGCTGGACATATGATGGGGGGCAGGCAAGCAATGTGCAGCTCTCACGATATGCCCTTTTATATATTCTCGCAGGTCATAATCAAGTACAAGGCTTGAATTGACCACCTCACGGACATTGATCACCAATTGCTTGGTAAGTTGGCATTCTACTCGTGCTTGATTTGTTAGGGACCCTGAATCTTCAAGGTTTCAGTCATCATCAAAGCTTCAAGCCTCAAGCCTCAAGCCTCAATCACACATCCTCCTCACTGAGTCCCGAATGCACATGCTACTGGCCTAATAGCCCGCTAAAGATAGCGCCCGCCCCTCTGTGGCATTACGTACCTGGCAGGGGGCCCCCCACCACTGCTTCATATACAGCTCAACAACCTCTTGGGTTGGGTAACATACGACGGTGCAGCTATCCTCAAACGACTTCTTGATATTTTGCGAGCAATTTACTTTGTCGTCTCCGATCCCAACAAAACACCACAGATACCTACTTGTGCACTCCTATATATATATATACACACACAAACATAAACACAAAATGGCAGCCCCAGCAAGCAAGACGATCGGCGACCTGAACGGGACCTGGGTTATGGTAAGTTCATGTTGAACAGCATTGAATCCGGCCAGGTGGTAGCTTTAAGCAGCAGCAGCAGATTCGTGCGGGGCCACCACTTTCGCGTACCTCAAGTGTGCTACATATGTACATATGCCTCGAGCTGTCTGTGCCTGCCTACTGCATGTATGTCCCTCACTAATCCCCTCGATGGTGCGCAGAACAAGAACCTGTCGGACCCTACGGAGCCGGGCCTGGCCCTGCAGGGCATCGGGTACCTGACGCGCAAGGCCATTGGCTTCGCGACGGTAACGCTGTCGGTAAAGCAGTACTCGGGCCCGCACCTGCCCCCCTCGACGGCCGAGGGCGAGTGCGTGCGCATCGACATTGAGCAGACGGCGACGGGCGGTATCAAGGGCACGACGGAGAACCGCTGCGCCGACGGCGAGAAGCGCTCCCACAGCGACTGGCTCTTCGGCACCGTCGACTCGCACTCGTACTTCGACACGGCCGGCGACCTCAAGAAGGCCGTCCTCGCCCACGGCGTCGACGCCGCCAGCGCCGACTACCTCGCCGCCAACTGGCTCGAGGGCGACGCCGAGAAGACGGGGCCCGACGGCGCCGCCCACCTCGTCAGCGTCGCCGACAACCAGAAGGACGGCTGGATCGCCGTCCAGGTCTGGGGCTTCCAGACCATCGGCGGCGAGCGGCGCTACGCCAGGAGTATCGTGCTCCGAAAGGGCGACAAGAAGGTCGAGATGCGCCTGATTTACGACTTCATCTCTTAAGTGTGTGCCTGCCTACAGGACCTAATCCGCAACGAGAGACAGGTCTCAGACCAAGGGGTAGGGATCGAGCATGCAGCGTTAGATTTAATACATACAAATCTCACAACGTATCCCGTCACTCCTCCATTGATCACCGTGCGGCTTGGTACCACTTCCACCCATCTACCCTGTTACTGGGTGTTCCATTATTTCTTCTACATATGGAGCACAGTCTTCCATGGACACGATCCATCTCGCAGGTATCTATCCCGTTTTCCGTGAATTGATGTGGTGGCAAGGTAGTAGTGATTATATTTCATTTTGCTTTTGGATGATCTGTTACCGTCCTTGACTCGTTGAAGAGCCGAATACCTTCCCGTATGCCAGAAAGGCAAAGATGTGCCAGACCGTACGGACTACCACTACGAACAACGCAACGCCGATATTTGTAAATGCATGTTGGCCCAGTCCAAGATCCCCTGCCCATGCTGCCTATCTATCTGACCTGACTGACCCGCGCGAAGTTCCACCGGGCGAAGAGCCGCTTATTGTTGAATGCAGGCCCCTATGCCGGTTTTTCGTTAACTCCCGAGTTATGCGACATGGGATAGCTTCCTTTCGCAAGCCTCTTGGGCATTATTCGCAATATTTCCTACCAGTGGAAGAGGATGGTGTTCGGCATCCCGCCTTTTTGCCCCCTTTCCAGCCGTAGCGCACTAACAGTCCTCCTCGCGTCCCTTGCTTTACGCGGGCCGCCTCTTGACGAACTCCTCGAGGTCGTCGCGGGTGGCGACGCCGAGGACGAAGCGGCGGCCCTCGTCGGTGACGACGGCGAAGTCCTGCTTCTGGCCAAAGGGGTCGTTGGCGCCCTCGAAGAAGGCCTCGAGCTCCTCGAGCGGGGTGGACATGGTGATGACCTTGTACTTGCGGCCCTTGCGCTGGAAGCGGGCCATGGCCTGGCCGATGGCGTCCTCGGGCTTGACGGTGCCGGCGTCGAGCTGCGACTGCAGCGTGGGGATCGAGACGTAGCCCAGCAGCGCCCGCGTCGCGCCGTCCACCACCGTCAGGTGCGTGTAGTCGCGCTCAAAGGCCGACAGCATGGCGAGCGAGATGGGGTCGGTGGGGTTCAGGGACAGGGCGGCCGGGGGCTCGAGGTCTTGCACGGTGGCCTGTCGGGGGAGGTTGTGGTGGTCAGCCAGGCATATTGCCGAAGGTAGGTAGTACGGAAGGGAGTGAACAGAGACACGGATAAGTTGGAAGAGAGAGGGAGGGCGGGTGAAAAAGAAAAAAAGCAAAGTTGCTCGAGATGACTTACACCGCGGTATCGCGACGACCACTTGCTAACAAAGGCCGGCTTGACAGGCGAGGGGCCGATATGCGGACCCTTGATGGAAACTGTTGTAGACATGATGGCGACGGCTGTGACGGACTACTTGGCAATGGAATCTGCAGGTACAAGAAAGAGCCTGGATGGTGTGGCTAGAAATGATCGAGGTATTGGGCTTGGGTTGGTGCTGAATAAGATAGATCGAGAACTGGGGATCGGCCAAGGTGAGTATGCGTCCCCGTTGTCGCTCGGTCGGCTCGCTTTTCTCGCAGGGCTGATAGTGGGATGACGCTGGCACTATTTCTCAAAGGTGCAGGTGGGGGGAGTCAAATAGCGGCTCGCGGTGACAGGGTGGGGCCCTCCCCGGCGAAACCAACTCCATCCACCGTCTAGTAGTATGGAAGTAAGTAAGTAATACAGTCAGCGCTGCTTTTGACCTCCAGTCGACATGACATTGGTTTTATCGTATGTGCTCTTCAATTCCATGTACTCGGACAATGGCTATCGACCTGCTGTGCCTCAATGTCTAAGTAGGTAAGCTACAGGTCACCGGCGTAGAGAATAGGTCGGGAAGAGCAGGAGAATACGAGACCTAACCTAATATACTTACTACATGTCAGCCAAATATGACACACCTCAGGTCGGGACATGCAGGAGGAACAAGGAGCAAGGAGCTCCAATGGAGCTACCACTCTTTTAACTCCGTCCCACGGTGACCACCATCAAGCTCCCTTGGGTAGGATGCTACGTTCTTGGATGACGGCCAATGGGATGGGACAGTCGGGTAATCACGTCGCAGATGGCACTTAAATAAATCCCTATCATCATAATAACCTAAGCCGGCCATTTCCTCAACTCTTTCTATTGATTCCATTTCCGTGATTGATACATCTTCCTGGCCATCCGGAATTGATATCGTGCTAACTGACCAGAGACAAGCATCCACCATCCCTTCGCGGACCTTGACCACATTCCAACTCAAGACACCGAAGCTCTGTCGTATGTTTGCCCCTTCCCCGCCCTTACCGATCGGCCCTTACCCGGCTAACACGAATACCGACTCAGCAGTAGCAGATACGGAACATAGCTCGGATTGATGACAACTCCATAATCATGACGGGACTGTTTCCGAGTCACACCATCTTGCAGCAGAGCTTCGGCTCTCCTGTGCCCTCGCGCGTCGCCCCGCAACGCTCCCAGGCCACGCCATACCAGGCCCGCCCCGAGCTCTACGGCGCCTTCTCCGTCGTGGACGATGCCAAGAACAAGGCCAAGAAGCTGAGCGCCGAGGCCCAGGCCGAACTCGACAAGGCCAGCGCTGCCACCAAGGCCAAGACGGGCCAGCTCGAGCTTTTTTCCCCCGGCTACTATGCCGCTTGTACATTCGGAGGGCTGATGGCCTGCGTGAGTGTGACCCCAACCGAGAACGGGAGCCGAGGGTCAGCTCTCACTTCGCCCGAGCCCCTATGACTGACACCACTGCTAGGGACTGACGCACACTGCTGTGACCCCGTTGGATCTGGTCAAGTGCCGACGTCAGGTCGACTCGAAGCTCTACAAGGGCAACTTCCAGGCTTGGGGATTGATCTACCGCCAGGAAGGGCTCCGGGGAATCTTCACGGGTTGGGGCCCGACGTTCTTCGGGTACTCTGCCCAGGGCGCCTTCAAATACGGATGGTAAGTAGTGCTGCAAAATTATATACCAACCCTCTTGAGTATGTCGATGGGTTGGCTCAACATGTTGTCCAAGGTATGAGTACTTCAAGAAGACCTATGCCGACATTGCCGGCCCGGAGAACGCCAACAAGTACAAGACCGGACTGTACCTGGCCGCGTCTGCTTCCGCCGAGTTCCTTGCCGATATTGCCCTTTGCCCCTTTGAAGCCGTCAAGGTCCGCATGCAGACAACTATTCCTCCACCATACACGGGAACCCTTGATGGGTTCTCCAAGATTACTGCCGCGGAAGGCTACAGTGGGCTCTACAAGGGGCTCTACCCTCTTTGGGGCCGGCAAATCCCCTATACGATGATGGTATAACCTATCCCAGCCCCCCCTCCTTTCCACCCCGACAAAAGGGGCACTGGGCATACTTCTTTAAAACTATCAAAAGCTAATGAACTGCCTCAGAAATTTGCATCCTTCGAAACCATTGTTGAAATGATGTACGCCCGTCTCCCCGGCCAGAAGAGCGACTACAGCAAGGCCGCGCAGACCGGCGTCTCCTTCGCCAGCGGCTACCTCGCCGGTATCCTCTGCGCCATCGTCTCCCACCCGGCCGACGTCCTGGTCAGCAAGCTCAACGCGAACCGCGCGTCCGGCGAGGGATTCGGCGCCGCCGTGGCCCGCAACTACCGCGACATTGGCTTCATGGGGTTGTGGAACGGCCTGCCGGTGCGAATCGTCATGATTGGTACCTTGACCGGTCTCCAGTGGATGATTTATGTAAGTTTTGCTCGCCTTCTCTTCTCCTTTGGATTGGTTGTATAGTGTTATGAAACCTTTGCTGACTACTTCTCCTCAGGACTACTTCAAGATCTTCATGGGCTTCCCCAGCACCGGCGGCGGTCCCGCAGCTGAAGAGAAGAAATAGTGGCGTGATATCCAACAATCGCAGAGCTTGGTAGGGCTTCTAGATACGGTAAAGCTGATACCTTGCGACACCTAGTTGTATCGTGGTAGTGAAAAGAAGGGAGATGTCCATGGCAGCCCGCTCAATGGCGGAATCTCCTAGTGTGTATTATTCCATTCGAGTCTCGGGATTGTTCGTTTGCTAGTGTTTCGTGTATAGCTTAGTCGGTAGTTACCTATTCATTCTTTCCGTGTCTTTGGGATGCCTTGTGATGATTGTATATTCGACGTGCAGTAAATTAACCTGTATATACAGCTGCTGCCAACACGATTAATGGATACAGGAAGATATAAAACCAAGATATCTTTATTGATTCCTTAATTTGAACAAATCGCTAGCCGAGTGATCATCTCTCTTCTCGCTGCCACTTGCTCATCATCGGTCACCAGTCCGTCACATCATCGTCGCCGCCCGTACCTGTCCCCGTATCTCCTGTGGGCTACAGAAACATCAAGATAAGCATGGTATATATAACATTCGAACATGACATGTCAAATTCGTGGCCGCAAAAAATGGGTGCGAATTGTTCGACTCACCTCGAGGAGTATGACTTCGATATCCTCATGCGGCTTCCATCCGCAAGGCGAGCTGCCGCCGCCCGTGATGAGGAGTTCCGAACCGGAGACGGTCTCAATTTCGGGCATGGTTTGTTTGATTGATCTTGTATATATTACTTGTATACTTTGAAGCCGTTCAGAGCAGTTCTTCTCCAGTGGTTTGATGATAACGAGGTATATATATGTATGTCTTCCCTGAGGAAAGCAGAGAGCGCTCTCTCTCTCTCTCTCCATCGATCGAATGCTTCGTCTGGGCGCCTCCCAATAGCTCGTACGTCATGACCTTGGCATCTTGCTGCCCAAAGACCGCGCGGTATCTTCCCTTGACCGTGCGTCACGTCATGGTGATCGTGAAGAGGGGGGATGGACGGTGTGGTGGAGATTGGGGTTGCAATGGAGGGAGGGATGGGGGATAATAGAGTTCGCCCGAGCACTGGTTGCGAAGAATAACAGCTTCCTCGAAGGCCCAGACCCGGCGGGCGGCATGAACCGAGATGGTCGCGGAAACCTTCATCCGCCACCACCGCCGCCACACACTTCTCAAAATAAAAAACACCATAGAGTCGTCCAATCTCCCATTATCCGGAGGTGTGGTCCCGCCCGCTCTCCCCCGTCACGCAGTGATAATCAATACATTATAGAATGAATATTCAAGTTATTATTCACCAATCCGAGTCCTCGCTTGCCGAGCTCGAGGCCTCGCTCAACGGGTCCTCCCCCTCTTCGTAGTACGACACGGTCCCGCGGTGACCATGATACTCGGCCTCATAGGTGACCTCGATATCTTCCGACCGGAAAGTCCGCGGCACACGCAGCTGAATATCCAGCCCCACGGCCGCCGCCTGCGCCAGGTCTCGAAGCCGACCGTCTTCTCCCGGTTGCCGCCACGCCGCGAGGGCCCAGTTCCGGTCACGGTCGACCACCTCCCGCTCCTCCACCGCGACGCTGCGCAGCTGGCTCCCGAGCTCCCCGTCGGCGACCCGGCGCAGCAGCTCGACGAGCCACCGCAGTCCGTCGCCGCCGCCGTCGCGCAGGCGCCGGTCCCACAGCCGCTCCGCAAACGTGCCGGCCCGCGCGTGCTCGCGCATCTCGGTCAGGGACCAGAAGAGCCCCATGTCCCCGTCGAACGCGACTGTCAGCTTCTCCAGGGCCGGGGGCAGCCGCTGCCAGATGTCGATTCCGCCTACCACGCAACCCCTTCCGGCGCCGAAGAGCAGGCACGCCGTGATCTCCAGCGAGCGCAGACGCATGAAGGCCGACAGGTCAATCTGCGAGCCGTCGTGCTGCGCAGGGAGGTACACGTTGTCCGCAAGGAGGTCCAGTAGCTCCAACGACGCGGCGGCGGGGGCCAGCAGCTTCCCAATCGACCGTGGGGACAACACCGGGCCCTTGAGGTCATAGCCGCCGCTGCTCACGTCGTCGGCCATCTTACGGTTGACCACAACTGCCGCGCCGGGCAAGCTCATGATGAGCGTCTTAAGCGAGGTAGCACGTGGTAGGACTTGGCGCAAAAAGGCCACCGAGACCGGCTGCCCGCCCCCGAAGCACATCTCCGTGGGCCGAAGCAGGGGTAGTCGGTCGCCTTCTGCATCGCAGCTACTGACCTGCTTACCACCACTGCCATCACCATCATCATCACCATCGTCATCTACGGCAGGGGTGACACAAAGAGTGATTTCTTGCAGACTCGACAGTTCACACAGCCGGACGAGCAAGGGCACCGGGATCCGGGCATCGTGGTCCACATCGTTCAGATGGACGTGCAGCTCGCGGAGCGCCGCGAAGTCGCCGGCCTTCCATTCGAACAGGGCGGGCAGAGGGCTACTGGTGGCCGCTGCCGCCGCCGCCGTGCCGGTCAGGGTCGGCAGCAGCGGCGGGGGGCTGCCCAGCTGGGCCTCGAGAGAGACCAGCGAGCTGGAACGCGCGAGATGCGCGAGGAATTCGTCGTAGTGCGGAGTCGAGTCGACGCTGTGGAACCAGCGGATGTCGGCGCAGCGGATGCGGTGGACCAGCTGGGGGTTGGCACGGCAGGAGCGGTTCAGCAGCACCAGGCGATGTCCATCTCTGGCGCCGTCCCCGTTGCGCTCAATGGTGATAACATCATAGAGCAGGGCAGTGGCCACCTCGGCGAGGCATCGAGCGCCGCTGAGAGCCAAGGCGCAGAGGCTGGGCGAGCCGTGATCTGCATACTCCCGCCCTGTCGCCTCATCGATGTGCGAGATGATCTCCCGCAGGAGTTCTGGCGGTAGATTCGCCAACTGCATGTTTTCTCTTTTGATTATCTCTTCTTTGTTCCTCTCTTCCTCCCGCCAAGACTGGCGCTGATCTGCCGGCTAAGGAGACCGAGAACGATAAGAAGCAGGGCACACCATTGCAACCCCGCGAACGCAAAGGTGAAGCGACGGCCACAGCAACGAACAGCGGTGAGTACTAGGGGCACTACTAGCAACCAAGGCTAACTCATCCAGGTGAGCGGGGTCTTCTGTAAGCGCCTACAGTCAGTTTGGGATAGCAGGCTTTTTGAACAGTCCCTCCCATGAGAGAAGGAGACAAGCACAGCAACATTCTAGTCGAAGCGCTACTGACTAGTTGACCATTCCAGGAGTAAGTAGCTATCCCTCTTGAGATGATGTTCTGATTGCAAGTGTGTATGTATGTAGCAGCGCTAAATTATGCGGGATGGTGGCAACTGCGGGCCTTTCAACGCGAGTATCAGGCGCTGGCACTCACTGTCGGCTCTCGCTTGCGCATGACTGGTAGCTGCACACAATTTGATAGACCCTCATCTGAACATCTGCGGCTCTCCAGACTGGAGAGGCAAATAGAAAAAAATTGGGGTTTTTTTTTTGTTCATTACTGGCGAAACGGGAAATTTAATGATGTCCTATTCGTACATGGACGTAACCTCCGGCTTTGGGAGGGAAACGTCCTCACTTTGAGCACCGTAGCGATATGCGCTCGTGGTTGCAACCCGTGTCCTTGCAACTTTTTGGTGAATGAACCATGCCCAATCGATCATATCCCTTGATAGGTTTTCGAATTTGGTCTGGCGATGTCATGTACCCTTGTGTCGATATGGAATTTATGTATCTGCCCACTTGTCTTGTCTCACTGTCGAATCGTTCACGGCCACCACTTCATCTTCTTGTAGCTTTCGATGACCTCTTCCAGGAGCTCCTTGGTGATTTGGGGCTTTTGGTATTCAAATCCAACCACCTCCTCCAATCGTGACCCATCCATGCTCAAATCGGTGTCTTTGAGAAGCTCCTTCTCCATGAACGGCGTCAGTGGGCCAGGTCGTGTAATGCCAGCATCGGCCAGGAGGTCGGCCCAGGGACCCAGCAACTCGTCGTTGATGTCATCGACAACACTGTCCATGTTCATTCGGGCAAAGGTGCTGATGAATTGGCCTTGGAAGCCCGTCTGGATCTCGAACATTTCGCCGATGAGGTTGGCGACGGTGCCTTGTGTCGTGGTCCCCTTGTCCACCACATTGAAGGTCGGAGTCGTTCCCATCTCCTTCTCGTCCCAGTTGGCTTTGCCCGCGTCGTACCACTTGGCCACGTCCCACAAGGCACGTGTCACATCATCAATGTGTGCCGTGTTTGTTCGCAGGTCCTTTGTCCAGAGCCATTTCATCTCCTCGTTGAGGTGCTTGTAAACGCGAGCCATGCAGAGCGCCGTGGCCACCCACTGCGATGCGTAGGGGCCGTATACGTGAGCAAGGCGTACCACGACCAAGTTTAATCTGGTTGCGTGTAATGTTAGTACCACCACCACCAGAAGTCATGGGACGCAGGGGCTGGGGGGTTGGACGTACCCTTCAATTTTGGCCAGCTCTTCTTCGGCTTGCAGCTTGAACACCGCAATCTTGCTCCATGGCTTCGTCTTATCCCCTTCCTTGCTAGGCGCCGAGTCAGGTTTGTACACCATGCCCGTGCTCAGCTCAACGAAGGCCTTGCACTTGCGCTTTGCCGCTTCCCGGCCGACAGCCAGAGACAGTTCTTTCGATCGGAGCCGGTATACTTCGTCCTCCTGTGAGTACCTCGTCTCGCCTCCACAGTTGAAGACATAGTCCCATTCCTTGCCGTCGGCTCGGTCGAATATCCGCGACAGGGCTTCTGCAAAACGGGAAGACGGAATTAGCAAATGCCCATGACAACTCACACCAGAGAGGAGATGGGAGAGGAGGGGGAAATGTTGGTGGAAGACTTACGTTCTCTGGTTGCATCTGCCTGTATGAACTTGTCGTTTGAGCAGGCCTCGTCGAATTCGGGTGCTAGCCAGGCCAGCTGGGGGAGGACCTTGTCTACCAGGCGAACCTCGGACGCGAGGTCATTCTTGTTGATATGCAGGGCCAAGAAGCGTCCGATGTAGCCCAACCCACCAATGATGAGCACCGAAGGCTTCTCGGCAGCCATCCTGGGAAGGAAGCGTTCAGACGAGTCTGCGAGGGTCTGGGGCGAGGGTCTGAGGTTCAGAGAGGTTCACAGAGGGGGGCTTGACGCGGGGTGTGTGTCGAGCACAACCTCGAAGCCGTTGCGAAGAGGAGGGGAAGTGTGCAGGAGGCCGTGAAATTCGAAGCTCCACTTGATGGGCAGTAACGAGGCTCGTCAGTTCCGAGGGGGAGGGGGTTGCGTATTATTAGGTCAACAGGAAAAGAGGCGAGAAGACTGGCGATTTCTATGGCTAGGGAAAGAGGGGATACGGTTCTGTATCGCTTCCAAGCACACAAGCAAAGAGCAAGGGCAAATATTAACAGAGATAGATACGATTGGGTCAAGAGTGGACTTCCTGATGCCAGAGAGGAGGGAGCTAATATGTGCTCATTTCACTTTGCTGGGGAGGGTCCAGCCAGTTTCCAAGTCCAAGCGGGAGGGAGAGCCCCAGCCCTATATAAAAAGACAGGCCGGAGCTAATGAAGGAATCCCTGAAGCTTGAGAGAGGGACTGGAACTGGCACTGGCTGACTGGGACTCGATGAGGGTTGAGGGTTTGGTTTGAGGGTGTCAGTGTCAAGCAAGATTGGCAAGTACCACCCCCCGGTCCCCAAGACAGTACGGAATTTGTGCGATGTGACGCAGGGGGGGCAGAGAGAGGGGGAGGGGGGAACATTAGCGATTGACGAGCGACCAAGGGGACAACAAAAAAAAGACCGCCCCAGGAATAAAAATAAAGAGGCCTACGGCACGGCAACTCTAGCTGTACCTAATAATGGGTTCGGAGCGGCGGGACAGCAGAAATTGGGAACAGACCTGAAGGTTCGTCATGGCCGAGTTGATTATATGAACTTGTAGAACCCAATCTACCGCTCGCCTACTTACCGTGTGTCTATTGCCTGTCCTGTCCCTCTCAATCAATCAATGCAGGCGAGGGGGATGGCAGTACTAGACAGGCAGGCCTGCTGGATGCGTGGATGGATGGACGGATGGAGGAGACTACTTTGAATGAGCCAGGGAACAAGGAATAGCTCGCTAACTTATTGGGTACCTACAGTACATAGGTAACTTGGCTCAAAGACAGAACGGCCGGGCTGAATGAGGCGGCGTTGAACTGGGCGCGCTGCACTACCAACGTACCTAACTTAGGCCACCGGTATGGATGGGGCAACTTTCAACTTAGCTACAGGTACGGAGTAAGTACAGCTGGTAGTTACGCGCCTGCAGACTCGCACCACTCCCAGCTTCCCCTTTCTACGCACGTGTGGTTTTCTATATCGACTCTCGCCTCAATGTCGCCAGAGTCGCTGCTGACCTCGCGAGCACGTCAATTGATGGATCACTGTATACCTAATGCTCACGAAGAGATGAAACGGAGGATTGGTCAATCGGTGATTCAATCCAAGGGAAAAAGGCGAGTGGAGTCGATAGCGGGCTGGTCCTTTTTTTCTTACATGAGACCCCTGTACAACCACTAAAGTATTCCAAGTGCCATCGGGTTCAAGCTAGAAAAAAAAAAGTAAACCCATTGCTGCATACATCTTGAGCGTCTGAGGATTCCATGGCCCATTTCAGTCGACGATTGACCCAATAATCAATTTAAAAACACCATGAGGTCTAAAACCCGTCGGCGGCTACCTATTCGATTCCTAAGGTAGGTATATACGACGTGTATACATCCACTGTCTTAACGCCGAGAAGTACCGAGTAAGTAGGTAAGGTATACACTTCTAAAACAAACAACCCAATGCATTTGTATTTGATACGTAAACCCATTGATATATTATATTGGAAACATAACTGCACCTGATCTGATCTTCTGGTCTGGCATGACTGAAACCCTGGGAGCATTGAAACAAGGCCCGGCTTTCAAGCGAAAGAACTCGAACGCCATCAGCGCTGCTGTTGCCAGTCCAGGAGGTATGTATGCACCTGTTGCCTGGACCGTCTTGTAGTCAGTCGACCGAGAAAAACAATGATCAACGGTTAATGCGACGAACTCCAAGGGGTTGCGGAAGCCACGAGCGCCCATATCCTAGCTTGGCATTGGCTCTTGCCCTATCAGGAAACCCTTCAACTTGCTTGTGTTCAACTTCGATTCCAAGTGGTTGATTGATTGATATCGATGGACAAAAAACAAAAAAAAAAAAGATTGAACTATGTACTGAATTAATACATTATATCATACAATCATTCTAGATCCTTTCCAGCCAGCCTCAAGACGTCGAGTAGTTCCTACCTCGGGCCACCTTATGCACACCTGCACTTGCTAACGCATGCTGGGTATTTCCACGACGCTGAAGCCATGGATTCCAGAAACACGTCCAGCAACTCCACAAGAGGAGCCTGGTGTCGTGACGATGACTTCCAATTCGATGTTCTTGTTTGGCAATCGTCGGCAAGTAAGGTAGGTCATGCAAAACGTCAAGGTGCGTCGTTGATAGGTTGCAGCGCGGTGCCCTTGCTTGGAGCAAATTTCACCAGCGACCTGTTCGCATGGCTTCGCAATGGTGATTGGTATCAGAAGAGCCTGTTGGTCGTCCGCAGACGTGGCACACAAATCCAAACAACACGCACCACACCACATCGCAACCATGACCATGACCATGTTTGAGTCGAGTTATGGCCGCCTGGCAATCCAAACCCCCCTCTCACCGACTTTGTGAAGCTGGTGGTTCGCATCCATCGTCCACCTTCGCACTCCTTAAATGGTTTATCCTATTGGCCACACAGGCCAATCAAGCTCTGTCGCCCAGCACCAACACAGATAACCATCGATTCGATACATCAGTCCTTCATCCACCCCCCTCTTCTTCCTTCTCGTCTCTCTGCCCTCCTCCTCCTCCTCCTCTTCCTCATTGACACAGCCATGGTGGGGGATGCTGCCATCCCGCGATGAGGCACTTCACTGACAAACATCTGCAGCCAGAACGCAAACAGGAGCCGGGCTCCATCTTTGGCCAGGTGTACTTGTAGCCATGCATGCATGCAGCACGCATGCCATGGATGGCATAACATGGCCTGGCCCCTCGGAATACGTGCTCTCGCTCTTGCTACGGTAATTTGACGTGGGACCCCTTCGTCTGCCTTCACCATCACCATCACCATGATTACCACCGCCAAACTGGCTGTCGTGCAATGTCGCGCAGTGTCGCAGATGCCGCCCCAGAATAATGTCTGACCTGCTGTGGCGCAGGCCTGGTACGGCCAGGTCCATCCATCTTCGGGGAAATATTCCTCTGCAGCAACACGTCAATGGAAGCTTGCAACCTCGCAAGAATCCAGGGGCAGCAGCTGTTGGGAAAGTGCAGCTGTGAAATGCTGCATGTGCATGCAGGCCTGCTGCAACCTGCTGGCTCGACCCCAATCATGGCTCTTGGAGGCAAGCAAGGGGGCGTCCGGTGCTGACGCTGGGCCGCCGCTGGTTGGCTTGCTGCTGCGAAACCACCATCCTAGGGTAGTGGGCACCCACCCGTTTAGCTGGTGATCCCGCTGGAGGCCGCATCTCCCGTCCAGGGGCCTTCCTTTCACGGGATCTCTTTAGGGGCTTGGTAGCTTCAGAAACAAAAACCTTCTAGAAGGATTCCCTGCATTGCACACCATTCCGTCCCGCCCGTTCGACGTTGATCCTTGCTGAGGTGTGTGTGTGTGTGTGTGTGTAAGTGTGTGTCTCGGCCTGCTTTTTGGGGGACAAATGTTTGCTGCACCTCGTCGAGCAGCTATTTATTAGTAGACGGCCCTTTCTGCCAGCCTTTGGTGTGCATGGCCGCGTGCGCGCAGGTAAATTTGAGGCCTGCAAGTCCGCCAAGGGGATTACCATTCCAAATGACTCGCTTGAATGGCGATGCAAGCAAGAGTTTTTCGAGGTATGTATTTTCGGGGACGCAACATGCACCTGGGAACATGGACAGCCTCAACTACACACCAAAGACAAATTTCCAGGTTGGCCCTTCTGCACCGGCAAACTTCCCCGCTACATGGGGGCATATATTTACCGAAGATTTGCACGCCGCCATACTTGTTTTCCTTTGTTTTTCTTCAGCCTGGGAGTAATATGAAAGTACTTTCGCGACTCACCTGAAGCGTGGCATTACACGAGCAATGCCCAGCCTCGTGGGTCGCCTTCTGCATACTATAGGCATGCATTGTTTGAGCATGCAGCAGTAGCAGCCTGCTTCAACATTCAGACTGGCATACGGAGCCCGAATCAATCAGGGGTTTCCCACCTTGGCCAGCAGCGCGCCAAGTAGTCTGGATGCAGTACTTGTAGACAATCAGATGCCAAATGACGAAAAGCATTGCTGATCTGATTATGATGAAACACGACAGTTGAACAGCAAAGCCGGTGCGAGGGCAACACGCCTGGGGCCCAGAAGTTAATTGCTCTTCCCCAGAGAGAATCAGACCGACAGACGGGACGGTTGCAGCGCGGGGGTGATTATTGGTCGTTATGGATACCATCAGACATGTACGAACATAGGGGTGGGCGATGATCGAAATGACACATCCGTGGTAAAGTTTGCATGCCCAACCTTCATTGCCAGGCGGGTTGGCTGGCAAGCAGCGGCGCAACCCCCTTTCAGCCGCGAATGCGTGTCGAAGATTCGAAACTAAGCGATATGCAAGTCATTTTCTACCCATGGCACTGGCCATGCGGAGGGAAATTACGACAACAACAGCAATCGCTTATCTTTTCTTTCCGCTTGCCGACCGGATCCCGCAACGACGACGTTGCCAGACTTTGGCACTGGGAGCTTATTAGCTGCATGCAGCATTTCTGCTCGGCTGTCTCTGTTCCTGATCGTATGATGGAAACTCTGGAGGTCGACCCTAAACGCGTCGTCGTTTATCAAATCACCGGTGGACAGCCAATTGATTGTTGTCAAGGTTTGTCGCAACGTAATGTAACCTGCGGTCAGGTCCGACACTCATTCGCGGCCTCCGGAGCAGGTCAAGAGCCCAGGCCCAGGCCACACGGCCAGGCCACAAGTAGGGCCGCTCGATGAAATCCTTCGAAGGAGTCATCTGAACATACATATACCGCTGGTGATGCAGGCCGGTCTCCATCCCCTTGCAGTGACAACAAGAATGCGTATGCAGGCCAAGGCTGGATCGACCTGCCCAAGCGGGCCAGTCGCAAGACTAGGTAGGCAGTACCTGGCTATAGAACTTGGACGAGAGATCTCTCCCAGGCACTTCCCAACCTTCGCGTATGTAGGTGTTCTCCGGCGGAGTGACGAAGTGGGTATGAACGGACAGCTCGTGAGTCGTCTCGGTTGTGGTGCAGGCAGGTTCTGGTTCCTTCCCAACACGCTTGTCTTTCGAGGACACCAGTGTCCCGTTATCCGACCAACATTGCGTGGCCTTGCTAATTGGGAACCGATACACCGAAACGCCCCGGAGCTCTGCCAGTGCAGCAGATAGGGGGGGAGCAGGGGGAAAGAATGCTATAGACGCCCCCTATACTTATCCGGCATTCACCCGCCGGCCAGCTCGATGCTACGTACTTTGTGGTAACCGTACGCAAGCGATCCTTGTGCTTCATTAGGGAAAGGGGAATACGGCTTGATTGCAGCAACTTTGACTCTGGTGGTTTCGCCGTGGTGATCCCAGATCTATCAGTTCCTTCTTCTCCGCCTACTCAACTTCCGGCAGTCTATCTCATACCACGGACTGCCTACATTGCCCGGGGACGAACGAATGCTACACTGAGTCCAACCTGTAAGCTCGACGACTCTAGCCCAAATAGACCAGTCACGTAAGAATACAAGAGCCGTGTGAGATGCCTGTCTCGTATTCCACTGAAGCCACCAAGTCATAGACAGGCCCCGGAGCCATTTGTACCGAATGTAGACACGGATGCCGCTTTATCATGGAGGAGACTGGCTCGGTGAGTCTGCTACCTTTGCTGCGAGGTCTGACAAAGACGCACTTATTCCGTTCATGTAAGAGGCAAGCCCCATCTTCAATCCTTGCTTCGTAAGGTCGTGGAAATGCTTCTTTTCCCCCTTACAACTGCCGTGCAATTTTACGTGTCAGAATCTCGCGGTAGGCCCCTTGTCTTCTATGCGCCCCGAGCCGTGTGTAAACAAGGAACGAGCTCCTCTCTGATTACCAACGACGAGATGGTGTGCCAGAGATAGCAGGTCACACAGCACCGGACAATAATCCGGGTGGTGGCGCTGAGACCTTTTGCGAGACCATGTGTAGAAAAGTTTCGCTCCCCTTTCTCAAAAGCGACATCCTGGTTTTGGGAACGATAGGCGCTCGCGCATTCGGAGGATCGCTAAGATGACAAAAAGCAGCATCGACTAGACTGCCTGGCCTGATGACACTCCCCTTGGATCGGAGGGCGGTTGCGCTTTCTGGTGTTTTTCCTACATGATAGGAGACCACTTACATCCTCCATCCATCCCTCTATAGTACGCTTCTTAGTAGTAGGAGGGAGTCGCCTGGCTCCTACCAACCTGTATTGGCCTATTTACTTTAATAAGCGGCGAGTTTTATTGTTTTCTCCTATCCCCCCTAGGTCACCATGACCAGCGAAACATCGTCTTTATAGGCAGTATACTGAACCGAGATACAGACATCGAGTGTTTCACTGTCCAGAATGTTCACCCGGGGGTCCCTGGTACCTATGCACATATGTTAACTTGCTCCCGTAGGCCGTAACCTGTGGGCCCGCGATCCAGGCCGCTCTAACGGAGGAACAACCGCCATCCAAGTTGGAAGCTTCACGCGGAATCCACCAGTTAGTTAGTTGCCTGTTCATCATGGCTGACTGCTCGTGCTGTAAGGCACTCATCAGGCGAAACCGACCAGCCAATATGGACGCGACACGTACGTACCCTACGCAGCTTCCCGTCAGTAAGGGCGGCCCAACCGGTAGAGAAGTCAGCACGACTGAGTGGCTTTGCGGCTCCTATGTAAGGGGCAGACATTCGCCGAGCTCAGCTACACAGAGCCACACAAGTTCACCGCACGCCTCGTCCGGATCTAGTTAATGTCGGCTCCCTCGGCTCTCTAAGACAAGACTTGACTGGCCGCTGGGGTCATGGTTCTGGACAATGGTAGGGTATCAAACTCGTGGCTCTCATGTGAACACCCCCCGATCTGATATTCCCAGCAAGGGAAGGGAAAGGGAGAGTGAGCGAGTATGCGGTGTAACAGCATCTTAAGATGAATTGTGTTTTCTCTTGTCTCATCATCGTTATTGGCCATGTCTAACATTTCCCCAAGTGCTTCGTCATGGGCGCGCGGAGAAGGATAATCCTCGAACAAAAAGTAACTCCGTAACTGAAATGCTTCTACCAAACAGCAGCGAGGACGTCCGCCTTCTTCGGCCGTCTATGCCAACTGCTGGCGCCAGGTACATGAAACATACAGTAGCAGGCCTGAGACTAGATAGATCCCTCTAAGCCAGATAAATGCACGATTTGCGAATCCCAATAGTCGCTTCTAGATTATCAGCGTCGCATGCTGCCAATAAGCTCGCGTTGCGCCTCGCGGTCCCTGCCCGCCTCGCTCAGACTGCCCACGCTCCGCAGATCACCCACCACGTCCTTGGCCTTGCCGAAGTAGACCTCCTGCAGGAGGTTGCGCATCTTGAGCTCCATGTCCTCGACGAGCTTGCCAATGTTGGCTATTTGCTGCTCGTCGCTCTCGGCCGGCAGCTCCTGCTCGATCTGCCGCGTCATGTTGCCGCTCAGGTCCATGTCGCCGAGGCCGGTGCTGTTCGTCGAAAGAGACAATATGACAGTGGATGTGAGGTTGTACTGGGTCATGCGGGCGCGGTCAATGGCTTCGAAAACGTGGATCGAATCCCAGGAGCCCTCGCTGGCACTACCTGGTTTGGCCTCTGGGAAATCATATGTTAGCCCCAGAAAAAACAACAAGTCGACATTTGCCAATCGTGTCGTGAGCGCCGGGGCGCTTGTGAGGTAGTAGGTAAGACCCATGACTCAGGTCCCTGATCGATCGAAGCGTCTTCCGGCCCAAGATCCGAGGTCTCAGATCGCAAGTAGCACAGGTAGTAGCCCATGTTGCGCCCCTGATGCAGTGCACTCAGCCCTCCGCCTCATTGAGTGCGCCCCTACTATACTCGAAACCACCATGTACCTCAGGTGTTTCTGCAAGCCACATACAGAGTGGATCCAAAGAAACAACTCCTCTCCCCCTTCCCAGTCGAGGTTATAGAGCCACTCGTATTCGTAACGATCGCTGTGCTGCCTCCTCCCCGTCCTGGAGAGTCGACAAAGCCACCATGGGCAGGAACATGGAAGAGAAAAAGAACACCATGTTTCACTCACCCTTCTTCAGCAATACGACGCCGGCAAACCCGTCGTCGAGGTTCCAGAAGTAGACGGAGCTGACGCCGCCCTCGTAGTAGAGCTCGCGGTAGACGTCGAAGGCCTCGTTGGCCTTGACCTCCATGCGACGGACCTTCTCGCTCGGGGTGGCGCCACCACCCTCGGAGCCAGCGCCGGCGGAGCCCAGCGGGGGGTCGAACTCGTTGGACCAGGGGGAGCGGTAGCTATCGCCGTCGCGGTTGTAGTCGCACAGCAGGTAGTCGCGCCCCGTCTGCTTGCAGCGGCGGACGCTCAGGGGCTGGTCGACCGAGGAGAGCAGGTCCTCGGTCAGGTCGGGGGCGAGCGAGATGAGGCTCTGCAGGTGCTTCGTCGTGTGCTTCGGGTTGAGGCGGCGGAGGAGGTCACTGCGTGGCGGCGACGAGGAAGGGAGGGGTTAGCTTTCGGCGTGCGGGTTTCAAAGGGAGGGCGGTTTCTTTGGTTGCTTACAGAGCCGAGTCAAAAGGATCGGCGGACGCCATGATGTCGACGGAAAGAAGAAGAGTCTGCGGCGCCCCGGGGTCTGGCAATGATTGTGTGGTTTGGGAGAGGGAGGTTTCAATGTTGCGTTGGGAATTACTGGCGATGGATGCCAGCATTAATCGTGGTGGGGTTCAAGGGAAGGGGGGAGCTCTGGCCTGTGCCTGCTGTTTCGGAGGGGCTACTACAAGTCAGGTTAGGCCAGCTCAGTGGATCATCCGTGCCCCCCGGGGCGTCGCCGTCCCTCCCTCCGGGGGACTTGAGCGAACCAAAAAAAGATGGCATTCGTTGAAACACTGTTCCGACTTCAGGTAATTATGTAGGTAATTACGTGTAGTATTGCCAAGGAGATATTCGTACGCAGAATATATGCAAGTCGATTGTTAAGAGCAGTGGGCTTCAATTGTTTTCACTTCTCGTTTCCCGTTTCTTTAGCATAAATTCCTTCTTGCTTCTTGACAGGATATACGCCTGGCTGGTTGCACACCCACTCAGCCCTTCTTACCAATGAACGAACTCGCCCACGTACGAGGAAAGATTATGAGTGCGGTGCGCCTCGCTCAGAGGTCCACTTCCAACTGAGCGAGATGCCATCCTTTCCCAGCAATTCGGTGTGGTGCTCATAATAAGCCTGCCACTGGGGACTGTCCTTGGTAGCGGCGACCAGTTCGCCGTCCTCCAAGTCAAGCTCGTGATCCACGGCTAGGCTGCGCAACTCGGGCAAGAGGCCATCGCAGACACTCTGGCTCAATTTGACGAAGCACAACGACAGCCAAGTGTCCCTCGGCTCGCCCCAATCGAAGGAATTACCGCCGTTTCGAATTTCGTAGGTGTTTTCATTTGGCACGTACCAGTGGCGATGGAAATCAACTTCGCAGGCGACGACCACTTCGACTTCCTTCAGGCTCTTGGGCAACCACCCTACTTCGGCTGTCACTCTAGTCAGGCCCTCCAGGTCAACCCGTAAATTCTCCAGCTTGGCTAGTGTCGAAAAGCATCTGAGGGGCGCGGAGAGGATTTCATCCAGATCTTTGTCCAGCAGCTGATAGTGATAATCCCGATTTACCAACCGAAGCGACTTCAGACTGTTGCCTTCAGGTCCCAGGCACATGGAATCATCCAAATTTTCTGGGAGGATCTCGGACCACGACCTATCGACTCTCGGTGTCAGCATTTACTCTTCACGGGGTAATAGAATGTCTCGAGAGGGAATAGTGGAAGCTTCTGGAACAAGCGGTTATTCCATCTCTCGTGAGACACTGGACTAACGTGTAATAAACACTAGAACAGGAAGGAATAAGCGCCGAAAGTCGCTCACACTGTGTTTAGATCGCACTGGAGCTGCTCCAAGTTTGGACAGTGCTCTAGTATAGCCCTGATGACTGTGAAGCTCATCGACAGACCCTCCAAGTTGAGACGTCTTAGGTTTGTTGACAATATGCATGGAAGCCTCGGTGGAAGATAGATGTTTTGCGACCCCTTGAAGCAGAATGTCAACGCCTGTACCAGGTTCGGAAGCTTGATGTAGACCATTCGTGGAAGAGCATTTGTCTCTTCTGGGTCCTCATAAGACTGGAAAATAAAAGCTTCCAACGATGGCCATTGCTTCTCAGTCGCTAGAGAAGACAACATGCCACTGAGTAGATGAAGCTCATTATGCGACATGCACAGCGAGACTAGCCGGAGCTGCTTGAGTCGCGATAAAACCCGCATAACTATGAACAGGACATGCGTCGAACTGCGACCTGAATTGCGAACGCCAAATGCGTTGTAAGTTCCGTTGGTGTAGTGAAAACGTTGGACATGATCTGCTAGCTCTGGTTTCTTCTCCAGAGCGCGATCGAAGCCGGCCAGGTTCCTGCCATTTATACAGATGGATCGGTATAGAAACCGCGCCCCTATGTCGCAGGACCTTCTCGAAGCCCTGCAGAAGTTAAGCAATGAGCTGCTGTGAAAGGATGCTTCGTTTTCCAGAGTCTGAGGACGCCGTTCCTCTGTTGTTTGGTCAGAGATGAAATAATCAAATACCATTTGTCTCAGCTCTTCCGGAAGACCTAGAAGGCTGGCATCGCGAGATGATGGCGGAGCCATAGACATCACCTGGGCCGGTGTTTTAAAGATGTAGAGGAATGGGAGAGGTACATTACAATGGAAAGACGCACCTCCTATTGATTATTACAGTGAGATTTCTCGAGTTATAGAAACCTTAAGGCTACCATTGCTGAGGAAGGGGTTGGGACGCGGTTAAAACCCATATTTAGGATTGATTCGGATAGCTGTACATATCTTGACTTCATTGCCGTCCCGGTGTAACAAAACCATGGTATGGGTTACCCTATATGTTGATTGGAGAAATTAGAGTTGCTTACCGATCGTGCTAGAGTTGAATATGGGAGAGCCACGATGCAGTGTGATGCTCAGGAGACGATGTTAGACGCGTGATCATGTAGCTCAGCCATCTTAATATCCTACCCCCTATCGGCCTATCACGCTCCAGTTGGTGACATCTGTTACCATCGGCAGCTCACAAGCCGTCCCAGATCCTTTGCTGTTACGCCCACATCAACTATTCAGAGCCTCGGCTCGCATATTCCGCCTCGTTCGGTAACGATCGGGGCCTTGAGAGAGCTACTTCGCACATCTCGTCAACACCATCGGTACTCAGCACGTACTGCATGCTGAAGCTTCGAATATGTTATCATGTGTTGTTGGACTTCGTCCCTTTTTGTTTCTGTGGGTTCAAACACTATCCATGTCCTTTTTGCAGCCGAGTTGCCATACTGTTTCTTTTTATGTTTCTCCTAAACCTGGGCTCTTTCTCCAGAGGAATGTTAAGTTTGCTCATGGCCGGTTCGCAACCCAAAAGACGATTTTTTTTTGAACAGGCAAAATACTCAACGCCGCGGTTAGTATTATGATTGCTCAAAACTCGTCCGAAACCAGGATGGGCTTGCGTGTTTGGTCGCAAGATGTATACTATCAAGCCCTATCTCGAGCGATATTCTGATTCGACATGGGAAGGAGATAAGACCGTGAAAGCTGCGGCATAGTAAGAAAAGAATGATGATTTCAGCGCAGAAGGACCATGAGGCTTGCCCTATACATTCTTCTCTCGTGTAGGTGGGAAAGAGGAGTTCATGTCTATCATCAATGCCCCGATACACTGGAGTATGGTCTCGGCCCGAGCTATTATTTTGAAATGATATACACAGATACCCGTAAAAATGGGTTGTGCTAGTCACTCCCCAGAAGCATTTCGGCCTTGCTGAAGTAGATGATAGTGGCACGCTATTGGTGGGCGGCATTCCGAGCTGATTGGGTCGCAAGGCGAGACTCTCGGTCAGATGATTGGCATGGTGGGATAAAGCAGTGGTGGTATCTGCTCGTAATCCATTCCCCGTGATTATATACCTGGCTGTAGCCTTGCACTCAGAGACCAATGCAATCCCGTGGTGCCTTCTTATGCCGTTCGTACGTAATGAGCCGTGTGGCCAAACCAGCTAACCCGCAAGAGGGAGATGACGTGAGGGCGGTACCACATGGCCAAATCAGCCAATGACATACTTCGCTGGCTGTTCTATTATTTGGCGCATCGAAAATATAGTGCTTGAACAAGCCTCTGTTGAGGTACGCACTTAAGCGGAGGGTGCGGCATCTTGGCTGCGGTTCTGATACGGTTGCCGCTACGGCTTATACAAGAGCGTTCCCGCGTGTTCTACATGATGCGACGCAAAACGTGCAAAATGAGATGGCGGAATACATCCTTGGGTAGGCTATGTACCCATAAGCAAGCACCTTGGATTGATACACACTTGGCACTGGAGGGGAGTCCAGAGTCCCGGCGGTTTGGTTAGCCTGAATGAATAAAGGCCGTTCTAAATTACCCCAAGCGCCAAGGACATTTTGTTGCTCCATGTCTCGACCGGTTCGGCTCAGCTCAGCATCTGGTGGTTGTTGGTGTCTCGATACCCCAGAAGGTTTGAGGGCCGAAGAGGCGACAGAATTTTGTTTTTGGCTCCCTAGCGCCACGTTGCTTCTAGATTATAGGTAGTTGTTGCTTACTTAGTTGGGGTTGCATTCTCCACTGTCTGTGCAAGACGGAGGGGAATCGCGACGAAGTATTATCATTGCTCTCTCATTCCTGAGCCGAGAAGGAAGGAAAGGTGCAGTTGAGGGCTGTGTGGGAGACTGTCCGGCTGCCATACCGGAACATCCAAAATTATGACAACTGCACCTGCCGAATGTGTATTCAGGTGAACCGGCGCCTACAGCGGTCGAAGGGTTGGCAAATTTGGAGGCCAGTGTCAACCTGAAAAAGGCCTTCTCCCCGATGGATGCCACCCCATCTTTTTGGACCCCCTTGTGCTTTTCTTCTTCTATTTCTGCTCCAGGGTAAATAGCTTGGGACGAATTAGATCTCGAGCACTCATCAAATGGGTCGCTTGTCTAGCGCGCCCCAAGTTTCCGGGTCTGCCATGCTCCTCCAGCCATCCATCCTCCCGCCGCTTTTTCCCGTATCATGGACCCAGCTTCGTGCTGCGAACAGGAGGGAAACAGTAGGGCAAGAACATACTGGAGAAGAAACAGAAGATGGGGCATCTGATCCTCCAACGTATTATCTGCCTATTTGATCCATTCGCCAATAATGCAGGTAATCCGCATTGCATGTATCTCTCTCTCCTGCACTTGGACGGATCGGAGCAAACTCCATACATGTACCTATTATACCTTGTTCAAACGATCATCTTTGACTGTCACACCCCTTCTGGACGGTCTGCGAGGCACTCCCATATACTGTAGGGACAAAGGGAACTCTAGGAAGATGAGGATCAATAAGGCGAAGAAGAGAACTGGACGTGATGGGGTGTATGTAGGCTGATGGAGTAGGTGTCCATAAGATCTCAAGTGGAGGACAGAGAGTAGGAGAGTCCCGGACTGCATTTTATTCCTCTTGATCTCTCAAACAACGGCGGTTCGCATTACCTAACCATTACGATGGGCCCTTTTCTTCGCTGGAAGCACGCGCAGTATGTCTGAGTGAGTTCTACTCGCGTAAGGATACATCAATGGTATTCTTACTTACGTCGTGAGACCAGGGCTTGAGCTACATGTACGTACTAGTGAAATCGACCCCAGCTGTGCTATATTTCCCCAATGCGCCCGATAGCGAGGAGCCCCCCGCTCGGCCAATCAATCAGCCCGGGCTTCCACCTGGGCAGTTTCAACCGTTCCAACGCTCAACGCGCCTTATTCCTTCTGGGCCTACCTGGGCCTTGCTAATCTAATGCGCCTGCTGTACTCCGTACCTGAGGTACACTCACTCCTTACCTAGACCCGAACACCACTGAGGCACTTGACTTCAATCTATGTAACTCGACCTTAGCATTCAATCAACGAGTCGGCTTCACTTCTCTTGACAACTCCTGACCAACCTCCCCCAGCACCCAGCAATACCAAGTCGCTCCTTATTCTTATGTTTTGGTATTGACCGCATTCCTTGCTCCCGGCTGTGCTTCTTTGACCCAGTATACTACGTACTCTACCACATATACCCTGCACACCATTCTTATACTGCTGCACCCGCGACGTGACCTTCGAATGACGCTTTGCGACGGTGCAGCCGCGTCTTGACCTGCTGACACTTGCGCAACGCCTACTTGGCCGCCGGGGCCGAGCGCTGCCATTCTTCCCTCGCTCACCCCCCGACAAGCCCCGACAAGAACAAGCCGTCAATTGAGCCTCTGCCGACCATGACGAGCCTCCTCAGCAGATTTAAGACCGGCGCTGCCGTAAGTTCCCACCAGACAGCTTGGCAACCAATCTTCAGGCCATATGGGCAGGCTCAGTCCAATTTTCCCAGGCAGGATCAACATAATAACATTGTTCCAGAGCGACGCCAAAGCCGCTGGCAAGGATGCGCAAAAGAAGAAGGAAGAGCCGCCGCCCGAGTTGACGCCCTTAGAGAAGATGCTCCAGAACGCTGGCCCCGTACGTGAAGATGGAACCGACAAGTTCTATGGCCTGGAAAACGTATGTCTCCCGTGTGTCGGCGCACCTGATCGCATAATGCTAATGTCTTGTTACTCAGTTCGGGAATACTTGGTAAGCCTCCTGGCTTTATAGACAACCTTGGCGAGATGTTGGGTGCTGACCGAGCGATAGCTACTGCAATTCCATGGTTCAGGCCCTTTACTATACAACTGTCTTCCGAGAGCACGTGCTCAACTACCCGCCTCTATCACCGTCCGAAACCCCCGAAGGCTATAAGCCCAAAGTCAACGTCGTTGTACGGGCCCCCCAGGCCGAGAACGGGACGGCAAACCAGGCAAACGGAAAGAAGACCCTGACCACGGCTGAAGCCCTGGCGCGGCGGAAACAGATCAACTCGGGACAGGTGATACCGGGCACTCAGCAGGGACTCAGGCCAGAAGACAAACCAGATACCCCGGAATACAAGAAAAAGCAGGCGATGCTCAAGGGCCCGATACTGGAGCTGGCGCAGGAGAACCCGGGCGCATACGGCATGGACGAGTGCACATTCACCGGCTTACGCGACATCTTTATGACTCTCGTCGAAGCGAATACTCGAACAGGCGTCTTGAGTCCCCAACGGTTCCTCGAGATCTTCAAACGCGATAACGAGATGTTTCGTAACTCGATGCACCAGGATGCCCATGAGTTTTACGGACTTGTTCTGAATGATGTCATCTCTAATGTGGAAAGGAATGCGAACCGATTGTTGGAGCAACAGTCGAAAAGCGCCAACGACGGGCTCCTGCAATCACTCGAGTCTGCATTGAGTCATGCGATCATGCCTACATCGAACGGCGTGAACTCACCTGGTACTGGCTGGGTGCATGACATCTTTGAAGGTGTGTTGACATCGGAGACGAAATGCCTGACATGCGAGACTACATCACAGCGAGATGAAACATTCTTGGACTTGTCCATTGATTTGGAAGAGCATTCGTCAGTGACATCGTGCCTACAAAAGTTCTCCGCCGAAGAAATGCTCTGCGAGCGGAACAAGTTCCACTGCGACCATTGCGGTGGGCTGCAAGAAGCTGAAAAGCGTATGAAGATAAAGCGGTTACCGAAGGTACTGGCACTGCACTTGAAACGGTTCAAGTACACCGAAGATTATAGCAGACTTCAAAAGCTGTTTCACCGTGTGGTATACCCCTACGAGCTTCGCATGTTTAACACAACAGAGGACGCCGAGGACCCAGATCGGCTTTATGAACTATATGCCGTCATTGTCCATATCGGCGGCAATGCATACCACGGCCATTACGTCTCTGTTATCAAGACGGAAGACCGGGGCTGGCTACTGTTTGATGACGAGATGGTCGAGCCTGTGGACAAGCATTACGTCCGTAACTTCTTTGGCGACAAGCCTGGGATGGCGTGTGCCTATGTTTTGTTATACCAAGAGACCACCTTTGAAAAGGTACGTGCCCAACAGGAAGCCGAAGGTCTCGAGGAAGTCCGCATAGCAAGCGAAAAGGCAGATGTAGCCACAGAAGAGAATGGGCAGGCTGGGGCGACCAATGGCCTTACGCGACAAGTTTCGCAACCGAACACTTCCCCATCGACGACCACGAGAACATGGTGAAATTGGCTCATGCGTCGACTGCCCCCGGAATGGTCATCTCTTCTCCGCCTCCACCACTGCCCACCCCTTTTAACCAAGTGGAAGGCTCTACTGTCCTGGCTAGATCACAGACGACCAAGGTGGAACCCAAATCAAAAGAAGAAAAGAAAGAGGCGAAGGCGGCAGAAAAGGCCAGAAAGGCCGCCGAGAAGGAAGAGCAGAAAGCCAAGGAAAAACAGAGGAAAGAACGAGAAGTCCAAATGCGGGAAGCTCGGAAAACCGGAGCTGAAACTACGAAGAAGGCACTCGAGGAAAGTAAAAAGGCCCCCGAAGCAGAGCCCCCGAAGACCAAAGAGGCATCAGGACCGGCCGTTGCCTCGGGAAGCATGGGCCTTCTCAACCGGACGCGGCGCGGTAGCAAGTCCATGTCCAGAAAGAGCCTCAACTTCCTATCCAAAGACAAGTCGAAACGCGACAGCGGCGAAGCTCCAGCAGAAGCGGCACCGAATGGCGAAGCAGTGAATCCCGAGAAGCCGCCGCATACACCCAAGATGAAGGAGCGTTTTAGCTTCAGTCTCGGCCGGAAGAAAAGCCATAATGTCTTGTCATGAAGCAACATAGACATACCGGAGTTTGGCGTAGACACATTCTGCATCGGGAAGGAAGCGAGCACAAGCCGTCATATATCTATATATATATAAAAGACGGAAGCGTGTTTTTTTTTATAATAGCCGGCGCAATACCACCCCGGCCGAGCGATTTGGATTATTGAGCAGAAGTAGCATAACCTACTACTAGACTCGGATGCCTCAACTGAACGACGGCCTGTTATGAGGACCAGACCGTACCTCCAGTTACTCGCTCTACTTGACTCGGCGGTTTCGTGAGATACAGGTACATAGCTTGGTGGCTCTTATTTTCAGGCATCAATGAAAGTAGTTGTCCTCATTAAATGGTACTTCACGTTCCGGCTGGCCACGTAAATCTTGTTGTAGTGACGACCAGGAACTGGTGTTCGCCCCCTGGACCTTTATCTTGCTATATTTCCCCCGAATGAACCGGAACGCCGAGCTCAACATCAACACGCCACCGATAGCGACATTCTTTTTCTATCTAACTTTTGCTTCAGATTTCATTGCTTCGTTTCTCTTGGCAGCGCGGCCGCTTCAACCCAGGATCAGGCTGTACAGAATGATCAGGGTATTGACCGCTATTAATGGAACTGAAAACGAGCTATTGTTAGCATCTGGGCGCGTCTCACTATCCCAAGTCCTTGTAACCCTCTGTTGCTTGTTTGCATGGCCTCTGTGCCCTATGCGCACTGGGGGGTCTCGCATAGAGGAACAGCCAGGATGGGCAGAGAAGAAGAGAAACGGAACCTACTCCTTGTAACCAGCCGCACGCTCGCAATGCCGTTGATCACCTTGGCTTTGACGCTCTGGGAGTCGCCGGCGCCGAACGCGGGGTCGTAGGTCGAGGTCGACAGGTTGATGCGCGCGAGGAAGCGGTCTTCGGACAGGACTGCTACGGCGTTTAGGCAGAGTACGATGACTGTGGCATGTGTGAAATCAGCGCGTTAGCGAGGTGCTGATAGCGATATAACGCCCGGGAAGGGGGAAACGGGCGATGAAGCGGAAGAAGGCATCGTACCCTGGAGGAAGTTGCCTAGGAAAAGCATCGTGGAAGAGTCTGGGGTGGCGCTTTCGTTTATCTCTGTGCGGCGAGGCGGAGACTGTAGGAATGGGATGTGAATTTGATCGGGAAGCGTTTAGAATAGCTGGTAGGTGGTCGGTCGCCCTGAAGGTTGTCGTCGGCGCATTAAAGATAGGCACGTGGTGGCCAGCTTGCAGATGCCTTGAACTTGACCTAAGGTTCCATTTGGTCCAATTCAGCCCCAAAGGCTGCCGAGCAGGGGGAGACGCAAGTGGGGCGCGGGTTTTTGGTGCAACGGGTTAATGTTCAATGCTAATTGGCCACTCCAGATTCAGGCGTCCCTGTCTCAAGTTGGAGTTGGTGCATACGTTGTTAGTTGTCGGCAGCAAAGAACTGGATCGCATGATGCCTCCTCGCTCTTGATCATGGAAAGTATTAAAAGTGTTCTACATGCGGTCTCTGTGTAATACTTGATCGATAAATTGAGCCTGTCCGAGGTCTCTTTACACGGCAACCTGTACTGTACTGCAGCGATACCCAATCAAACCGAGACTAGCACACAAGCTTAGTTGAGGTAGGCTCAAGTTGCTGCCAGATCAGCAACTGCACATCGTTAAACACGATTGGCCCCTTCCTACTATTCACAACTCTATACAATGCGGAACCATCTTGCTTGCTGTTGACACAATTGATATCCAGAACTCAGCAAGGCTTCAATTGTCAAGATGGAGGCAGTGCTGGACGCCCTGCTGTCTTTGACCATTCCGGCATTGGTCATCTTGCATCTCGTCGTCGCTCCCTACACCAAGGTCGAGGAGTCGTTCAATATCCAGGCCACCCACGATGTCCTGGTGTATGGCACGCCCACGGCAGATGTTTACCGCCGCCTCTCGGCCCGTTACGATCACTTCGACTTCCCGGGCGCCGTTCCCAGGACTTTCATCGGCCCTGTTCTTCTTGCCGGCCTTACGCAGCCTTTCATTTACCTGGCTGGCTTCCGGCATGCGCAGCTCATCGTGAGGGCTGTTCTAGGCCTCTTCAACGCGGGGTCGCTTCTGGTCTTCAGATCCAAAGTCGAGAAGGCCTTTGGTAAGCCAACTGCTCGGTGGTACACACTGCTCCAGGCTAGCCAGTTCCACGTTTTGTTCTACGCCTCCAGGACCCTCCCGAATATGTTTGCGTTTGTGCTCAGTGAGTCTTGCCTATGCTCCCTTCACATACATCTAGAGGGGGCTATCTCACTAACCAAGCTGTAGCCACACTCGCATTGGCACAGCTAGTGGGTGATCCCCGAGCTGTGTCGGCCGGGCAATGCCGTGTGGCGATTGGTTTTCTCACTTACGCCACCGCCGTCTTCCGGTCCGAATTGGCCATTCTGCTCACGACCGCAACGCTGTGTCTCCTCATAATGGGAAGTGCGACCATAAGACGGGTCATACCGACACTTCTCGGCGCTTTTGTTTTCTCATTACTTGCGTCGGTTCCTGTGGACTCTTACTTCTGGCAGAAGCCCATCTGGCCGGAGCTATGGGGTTTCTATTACAACGCAATCCTGGGTTCGTCGTCTGAATGGGGTGTCTCGCCCTGGCACTGGTACTTTACCAATGCTTTGCCCAAGATCATGCTAAATCCCTTGACTTGGGCCGTTCTGATCCCCTACGCCTTGTTCAATCGGTCTACACGCCTGCCGGCGCAGTTTCTCACTCTCCCTAGTATCCTCTTCATTGCCATCTACTCAATACAACCCCACAAGGAAGCAAGATTCATATTCTACGTTGCGCCTCCCCTGACGGCGGCAGCAGCACTGGGGGCGAATTACATTTTTACCAGACGAGCAAAGTCGGCATCATACGCAGTTGCATCACTGGCTCTGGCCGGCTCAGTGCTCCTGTCTTTCGCTGGCAGTACTGGCATGCTTATGCTCTCATCCCTCAACTACCCTGGTGGCGAAGCGCTGTCCCAGCTGCGTTCGATCGTTGATATGACCAGCCCTTCCCCCGACGTCAAGACTGTCACGGTGCACACGGATGTGCTATCTTGCATGACGGGCGTCACGCTCTTCGGCCAACTTGCTTACCCGACCAAAAAGCTGAATCCGGCGTCCGACACTGTGTCTTTTGTCTTTGACAAGTCCGAGAAGCCAGCGATGCTGCAAACCCCAGGCTTTTGGGGCAAGTTCGACTACGTCCTTGTGGAAGACCCAAGCAGAGTCACAGGGAGCTGGGAGACAGTGGGTGTGGTCGAAGGCTTTGCCGGCGTCGAGGTACTGAAACCCGGCGCCCAAGCCGCAGGAGACGACTTGGAATCTGGGACTGGCATTGTCCTGGGACGGGGCGCGCTGGTGCGGCGTGTCCGGGAAACAGTCAGGAAGCTGACGGGTGGGTGGTGGATTGGGCCGCGGATGGAGCCGAAGATTCAGATATTGAAAAGACTGAGGGCGGCTCCTCGTAAGGAGGTCACCGAGTAGACTCGCATGATGGGTGGGGATTAAAGGAGAAATCAGCCGACCAACTCGGCCACTCTTTGTACGTACCGGACTTAAGATACACATGTGGTCAATTTCATTATCACATTTGTAAAGGCACCTGATTACAAAGCCTTCATCCCCAAGAAGACTTCTTCCAGTTCTTGAGGTTTTGCGCTTTCGGACTGGCATGACGTAACCCTATATCAACACGTTTTATTGTATACCTGACGTACCCAATCTATCTAAGGCAAAGGCGATGGGTGCTTCCATGGCGCCTCTAGAAGCACGCAGGTGCAGACACGTTTGAGCTGCATGCACCTCAAAAAAAAAAAAGACCCAACATCCGATCCGGAATGCAGCTGCAGGCTAGAACAGCGTACCTGGTCTACTACTCACTTAGGTTTAAGGCGATGATGCAATCACTAGCGCAGATCAAACCCATTTCAAGAGGCCTAATTTCTTAATTTTTTCCAATATGACTGTCCCCCGAAAGCTAGAAGCCGGGCTGGCCATATCACCGAAGCGAATACATAATAACTTGGAAATCAACATCCACTTCGACGGTTAGCGACATGGCCCTCCACTTACACGAGAGGCTATTCTGGCCCAGCACTGCAGAATGGAGAGCAGAGGACTGGCTGGCTGGCTAATTGAATCTTCCTCGGTGGCATGGCATGGCAGCAGATGGCCCGAAAGTGACAGGAATGAACTGCCGGGCGCCGGGATAGCGGCTTTGGACTCGTGTGATGGCAGGATGGTGCCTGAGTGGAGGTGGAGGTGGAGGTGGCTCAGTTAATTCAATACTAAAACCGCCTGTCCCTGTCTTTGTCTTGTCCCTATCCCTTACGGTGGTCCCCTGGTCCCTGGTCCCTGAGGGAAGCTTTTACGACCCGAAATTTCCAGAGCGGGTCGGTTTCCAAGCCTGAAACGCGTTGATCTCATGTGAGACCCTGAGAGACAACTTGGGAGAGGGAGAGGGAGAGGGAGAGGGACTGAGGGGGTGATGGGATAGGAAGGGCCATCTGTCATCAATCAATCTACATATCTATCGATCAATCAATCAATCAATCAATTATTAGTCAAGATATGTAAGTGTGCATGCACTGTACCAATAGGCAGGTAAGCATTCGAGTTTGGTACGACTCGCTTGCAGCACAGCGTGCAGCAGAGCAATGCCACTTGTTCATACTTACTTTACATACATCAGACGTATCAATGTACTTTACATGCTATGCTGCCAAAACATTTGAGGCACGAGGAACATTGCCCTGTTTGTTTGTTTGTGCCGCAGTCTGACCTGCAGTCCGACTCCGAGTTGGGTTCGGGTCGTACTATCTATACGATCAAGCAGCACATGTGTGCCTCTCAGGCTCTCACTGCTCACTATCGCGCACGCTCTCTGGCACTCGTGAAGGCTCATGGCATTGCATGGCATCCAGCATGTGTCGGCAGCCGTCGCGGTGTTGGGGTCTTTGGTCGTGGTGGTCATTTTGTTCTATGCAATTTCACCCTACTTTCTTTTTTACGGCACTGGGCAGCACCTACGTACTTGTAGTCAAGTTATGAACCAAACATAATATAATCTGGGCTCTTTCTTGCCCCCATCCTCTCTGTCTCTCTCCCCAGTCCAAAAGCCAAATGTCCCTCTCGTTTGATGATCCCGCCTACGAATACTACCTGTTGTACATCTGACATGTGGTGCCCGTCAAGGAACAAAAGTTATTCTTAGTTACTACTTACTTACCTAAGGTTAGCCTGCTGTCCACTTTCTCCTGCCCAACACCACCACCAACGACACCCTCCATCCCATGCTACTGCCCATGCCCATGCCCATGCCCATGCTCCCATGTCAATTTGATGTCCGTCAATGTCAATGAAGGGGTGTGCCCACTTGCACCACTGACGATCTCGGGCGTCGCGTCGTTTCCGCCTGTCTCCCCATCAGAGCCTTCCCATTCTGCGGTATCCCACCCATCTCCAACGGCTTACCACCACTAAACATACCCGTTCGCTCTGTTGCTGCATGTCTCACAACTTCCTGTGCAACTCTGCCCCCTTTCGCGAGCAGCAGTTGGCTGTCGTTAGTGGTTGATCTTGGGTGGCCTCTCTCTTCGGCCCCTGCATATCTGCACTGTAATTGCAACTTTCTTGTTCCTTCAATTCACTGATTGCCTCTTTTTTTTTTCCCTTCTCCCTCTTCCTCATTTACAGCCAAACATACACTGGAACTTCCTCATTTCCCGCCCATTTTACACTGGATATTAGTTGCTGGCTACCCCGCCTGCCCGCCAAATAAAGCCAAGGCTAAGAGGCATCGAACAAAGCCCAATTCCCAAACTCCGACGCAAGAACTCCCCTGGACTGGCCTTGGAACCCAAGCCTGCACCGATTTGGTTTGACTGGACTGATCTTGGTCTTGATTTTGACTTGACGGGCAAGCAGTTGCGGGCGTTCCTGTCTTGTCGGCCGCGCACGCCTTTGATGTTCTGCCCCACCCTCACTCGTTGCTCCGATTGACGACAACAGCTTCTCCCCCCCAAAGTCCAAACAACTCCCGAGCCGTTTGCTGCTGCTGCGGTCTGCGACATCTTTAATACACACCGCCCACCGTCATGGAGAACGATCCGCCCCTCGAAGGTCGCCATTCGCGAACGAATCGGCTGATGGGCAAATTCTTTGGCGAGCGGAAAGCCGAGAAACAGAGGGAACGCCAATACCGCACCGAGCAGAGCGCCAACGACATCTCGGCCTTCCTAGGTGGCAATGGGGACAGATTGGCTGTTACGCACCCGCCCCCACCGCCACCTGCGCAAGGCCACCGAGAGTACGATCGTCAGCAGCCGATGCTGGCATTAGACACGAGCCGGGCGACGAGATATCCCCAAGCCACTGGGGTAGAGGCTGAGGCCCGATCACAACAACAGAACCTGGCCTACCGTGCACGCTCACACAGCCCGCCGCACGCCAGGAAGAGAAAGGGACTGGCGGTTCGCTTCGTGGACAGCTACCCCGAGATCATTGGCGAGGGAGGTGACGAATGCTCCACCGTGGTCGCCGAGATTGGGAACAGGAAGCGGTCCAAGTCCGCCCCCGTCTCTTCGCCCATACCGCCCACGAAGCAGGGCCACGAGTACGCAAGGCAGGTTGGCGCGTACCAGGAGGTGAAGCCAAATCCAGGCCCTGACGATGGCTTCATTCCTGGCCCGATACGGCGGACGCAGACCGGGTTTGTGTCGGAGATTGATATCGCCCAACAGGATGCGTACGATGCGATACCAAAACCTGAGCCTCCGCAGCCTCCGCAGCCCAGAACGGTACCGGCGGGTGAGCCCGCGCGAACTCGGTTCCTGGACACATCGGCGAGGAAAGACGAGAACAGACGATCGTTCATCGAGCTCCAACAGCATGAACAGAGGCAGGCTGAAGGAATGGCTTTTGCCGAAGCTTTGCGAAGTGCAAGCACCAGCGCGAGCTCGCATCATGAGTGGGACGATGAAGCACCCAGTTCATCTCCCGAAACCACGCCGCGGAGGCCCCAACGAAGCGATGTGCCCCCCGTCCTGGTGCAAGACCCTACTGCTGTTCCTGAAACACCGCCACCGCCTTACCGTGCGCAGTCGCAGAAGGTAGGGTCGATTGGAGGATACGGTGACCCCGAACGGCCGCCTATGCGAGCACAATCTACAAAAACCCAGATACCGCCATTGATGCAGTCGCCGCCACAAATTCCACCTCCGCGCAATCCTGCCCGCAGGTCTCCGCTCCCGCCAGATGCACCTCAGGCTTCAGCTTCTCCAATAGCCGCTTCGTCCCCTCGATCGCCCATGGCCCGTACTGGCCAACAGTCGGCCCCGGATTTCATGAACCAAATCGCGCGGTCTTTGAGGCCCACGTCACCCGATGAGCTACGTATGAACACGTCGAATTTGAGCGATAGTCCCGTGTCTCAGCACGCGGGCTCCCTCTATTCGACTTCCGACCTTTCTCACCAACAGACACCTATTACCCAGAACCCAGCGGACAGACTAGACAGGATGCTGTCAAACTCGGCAAACTCCAATCGATCGCCTGAAAGGGCTCAGCGAACTGCAGCTCAGGCTGACGAGGCATTTGACGAGTTTGTCGCGCGTACGAAACACCTGTATGAGCTCTTCAGGTTGCACGCTGAGCAACTCAAGCCCCTCGGGTCATGTCGTCCGGATGACTTGACTCGAGCTGCGCTATGGTGGTTCATCAAGGGCCGCATGGGAGTCGAATCCGCGGTCCGGAACCGTGCGTCGGAGACGGACGAGACGAAGGTTCTTATGGAAAAATACCAGGCCTACACCGACTTGACCAAGGCATACTGGCTGACGGAAATGGCGTTGCCAGAGATTGCAGAAGGCAAGTTCAGCCCCATAGACGGTGAATTCGGCGAGGTCAGGCAAGCCATCAAGACGACAGCCACGAAATTGGTTGGGTCGATGAAGAGGAATGGGCTGATGCCTCCCGAGGAGCCCTTCGTGCCGCAAATGATGGACAAATCAATTTGGATCGAATACCCCGTTTTAAGCCAGGATATCACGGCTTTGTTGAACAGCAACTGGGGCTCCCTGCTCAATGCGAATAACCAAGGTAACCGTCAAATCGGCGCTCTGGAAGCTCTTCCCCTCGGTGATTCCGCGCAAATGTTCAACTATGGCCGAGTACCCGTGGATATGTATCTTATGGAGCAGGGGATGGAGTCGAACCAAACCCATTTCTCCTGCATGCTCTCCATGAATCGGCCGGTCAAGGACTCGCAGCTCGTTTTCACCATTGCCAGCCAGAATGGCGCCGTGACGCTTCGCATACAGTCGGACAAAACCGCCGGGCCGTGCTGGGAGAATCTACGATGGCGGGCAGAAGCCAATTCGCTGGAACTAAAGATGCCGCGAGGGTTCATGGCTGCAATACAGTGCACCAAGCAGGATTTCCGCATGTTATGGAATATCTACGACTTTGGTTCCAAGGTCCAGTCGTACCTCTATCCGCGACAGGACGAAACGATTGCATTCAGGACACAGCTTCGGGGTTTCCACTACTTCGACGCGGATCCAAATTCGAGGAATTTCCCCAAGGAAGCGGTGGGGCAGTGTGAAGTTGGTCTGTACGAGAGGCTTCTGAAGGAAGGAAGCCCGACAGGCCCGCGCACATTCCACAGAGGATACCGACTAGCCGTCGTTACGGGTCCCAGGATCAGAACGCTCAGCGGGGTTACCCATTTCTATTCACCGCAGATGCCGATCCAGTATGCGTATCTGCGTGGAGATCAACGGGAGCCCATGTTGCAGCTCGCTTTCAAAGACGCAAAGACCAAGTGCCGCATGGTGCTCTCGTTCAATGACGAGGACGAGCGGGAGAAGTTCTTGACACTGCTGAAGGGTACTTACGTTCACACCGACGAAGAGATTGTCGCCGAAGTGGCGCTGCAGGGCCACAGCATGAGCCAGGGACTCGCGGACGTCAAAGGCGGGTTCCAAGCTCTGCAGCGACTGCCGTGGCAGCTTGCGCGCATCATCAATGACAAGTATGCGGGTGATGCCCCTCCTACGGTTTTAGCGGAGAAGCTGCGCCTCGAGGTTACATCGGTGGATGGCCAGGGCGCCCCCGTGGGTACCATTACGGACAGGTTAAATCTGGCCCCGGGTGAATTCAAGGTTCGCCTGGGCACCAAGGACTTCTTGACAATCAACATCCTACGCCATCCGCAAAACGACATGACCGTGTCGGTTCTAGACCGACCAGGTCTGTCAGAGGCACCCCGCGAATTCACTCAGGTGCAAGATGTCGTCAGCCGGTCCCAGACTGTCC
This sequence comes from Apiospora marii, assembly GCF_038362585.1. Lineage (NCBI taxonomy): Eukaryota > Fungi > Ascomycota > Sordariomycetes > Amphisphaeriales > Apiosporaceae > Apiospora > Apiospora marii. The sequence continues at coordinate 1,491,715 of NW_027117375.1, read as the reverse complement.
GCACGTACCGGTTCAACAGTTTCAAAGACTTGCATGCCTTTGAAGAGGGCGTGACGGGCTACACGGTTCTCTTCGACGGGGCGGCCGCATCGCTCAACATCTCGCGCCGCCGCATGGTGGTCCCCGTGTACAAGAAGTGGGAGTCGGGCACGGCTCGCATACAGGTCGTACAGCAAGAAAAGACTATCCAACTGCTGGCTTTCTTCGAGGACTGGCACCACGGACAGGCCATGGGCTTTGTGCTCAAAGGAACCGACGTGTACGAGGTGTTTGGCAAGGGCAACAAGGCGGGCCTCAAAATGGTGGACGCCAAGTTCCCGTTGCCCAAGGTGCCCGAAGAGGGCCGCGACAAGACGGACGACATGGCATTCGTGTCGCTGGATATGCCCGACTACGCGGGAGAGCACGACGACATCAGTATAGTATTTGAGGACGAACACGGTAAGCCTTGCCCGCTCTCTCTCAATCTTGCATCAGCATTGCTAACGAAAAGGAAACAGAACGAGATAGACTGATCACAGTCTTACCTGCTCCCGTGAAGGGATCGCGGCTGAGCAGAGCAGGGAAATAGAGTTGAGCCAACGGGCCTGGTCCCAGAAAGTACTATATGAAGGAATGAGATCATGAAGAAAGTATATGTGCGACAACAAACCCCGTGCCCTATCCATCTAGTCAGATGGGCGACGATTATATTCCCCCTGAGAGATAAAGAGAGAAAGGAAGAGAGAGGAAGAGAGAGAGAGAGAGATTGAAATGGGTGAAGCAATCTGCTACCGCATTGATATGAGACTGGAACTGAGAGACGCTTTTACGGGCGAGTCGGACGGAGCGTCTTCAATTCACGGTGCCATATAGATACCCCTAGCGGTAGAGGAAGTTAGAGATTCAAGAGAATGGATATATCCATTAATAACAACAGCAAGCATTTCAATGACTCAAGTGAAGTACCTATCTATCGACATCGCTGGTCGGAGTCGAGACTTGCCGTGTCCCGTTCCTAGCCCGTACGCCGGCAGGGGATGGATCCCGGAGCTGGGGCCGATACCGGCAAACGACTCACATCGCATGTATCGAAAGCTTACATCCCGTCGCTAACACATGTCAGAGCTCAGCAAGAACAATCATTCATTCACTCCCACGACATCAAAATTGGACTGTTGTCAACGACTCTCCTGTGGAATCTATTTCCTTCCCAGAAGAACCCGTCCAAACGAATATATCCACAGATTCACACGCCACTTTCGCTACATATACACAGACACGTACAAACACACATTATAATAGCCGCAGTAGGTGATCCGGCAGGAAACGGATCAATGGTGTCCGCTGGCTTCAAGATTGTCCACGTCCGCGCCTCCGACCCGGCTCAGGTCGCGACCGTGGCCCGCTTGTTCACGGCGTACACGAACTCGCTCGGCATCGACCTCGCATACCAGAATTACGCCGCGGAACTGGCGTGTCTGCCGGGCAAGTACGGACCGCCGGACGGTGCGCTGCTCCTATTGGTCCGCAGCCGCGACACGAAGGGAGCGGAGGAGGGAGATGAGGATGAGGCTGAGGCTGAGGCTGCAGCACTGGGGTGTGTGGCGCTACGGGCCCTGCCCGACGTAGAGGTCGATGGCGCCACGAGTAGGAGGAGGAACAGACGGGCTGAGATCAAGCGCCTCTACGTCGACCCGGCGGCGCGCGGGCACCGGTTGGGGCGCGCGCTGTTCGCGGCGGTGCTGGACGAGGCGCGCGGTATGGGCTACGACGAGGTCGTGCTCGACACGCTGGCGCATATGAGCGAGGCGCGGCGCATGTACGAGCGCGAGGGATTCGTGAGGCTAGCGGAGCCGTATTACGAAGTGGCGGGTGGGCCGGGCGAAGGCGAGGATAAGGGAGAGCAGCAGCAGCATCCAGAGGGGACGGTGTTCTATCGGTTGGAGTTGTGAAGACGCCGGCAGAGGGGCAGGGGTGCAGGATTAGGCAATCTTCTCGCTATCTGACCTATTTCTATGCCTTATAGGGAAAAAGGGGGCAACTCGTATCGTCTCCTTGAGCCAATCTAGAGATTCCGATCCACCCCTGCCGGTCGGCCAAGATGGACTTGCTTGATTCTTGGCGTGCTTGGCCTATGTGCCGCTGGGCCGGCACTCGCAAACGACAGTTGGACGTGGTTTTCTTTTAGAATAAGCTTGTTTCTTTTGGAACCAGACTTAGTGAAGAAACAGCTATCCACAGTGGCCGGGGTGATAGATGGTGTGCTACTACTATTAGACGACAGGGCGCTCGCGAGTCAGGTGTGAGCATGGGAAGGAGGTCCTGAGCGTAGGAAATGCAGGGGGGTCCTGCAGCCCACACGTTGTTCCTCCAGTTCACAAGTTGAAGATATATTTGGAAACGGTCATGTCTCCGACAGCTTTGCACGTGGTATCATCCAATCGCCGTGTTTATTCGGTCACGGTGACGTTTCTTTGGGGGTTCAATCGAGCCTGGGCTACGCGGTCGTCGAGATTGGAGCTGGAAACGAATCCTGGCTAGGGCAAAAGCGCCGATGTAGGGCTCAGGCGGGTGGGGGCTGAGACATGGCTCTGTCCTATCAACACCCCGAGTATGTAGACAGCTCATATGGAGCGGCTTGGCTTTGCCATCAATCTTGATAGGTTGGGTTACATTGCTTCCATATAGGTATACATATAGACTCAGGAGGCCCAAGCTGTGCAGAGATCTGCAAAGCCCTTGGCTGCGTCGCATCCAGGCGAATCAGTTATGCCGGTACTGGGGTGGTGATAGGTATGAGCGGAATGGAGAACGAGGAGGGTGGGCACCGGGATGGCTTTTGACGACAAAAGGCCCCCGAGCGGCCCTCACGAACAGACAGACAGACAGCTGGAGTTAGTGTCTCCATCATGGCGACAATGGACAACCACGCGCCTGGTTCCAGTTCTCCTTACCCGGTCTACGTACGGAGGTCCCCTTCAAAAGTAAAGTCCCCCCCCCCTGTCACCACCCCCTGTCACCATTTTTATTAATAACCCTTATATATAACCCTTATATATTCTTACCGGTTATTTACCAACTAATTCTTTTTCTCTTTTCTCTTTTTCTCTTTTTTACCCCTTTTTTGGTTAAACTTTCCTTCGCACTATATCACTATAATACCCGCAATTAAAGGTATCGTAACCGACTTAATAACTCGAACTATTATAATTATATTAAAAGCTATTAATAACTAATTATAAGCCGATATTAAAAAAATTACCGATATAAAATAATGTATTATTAAAAAGTTATATTATAAAGCTTTAAAAGTTAGATTTAATCCTAATACGAAATTATTCGTATTACGAAATAAATAGTTTTTTAATAAGATTAAAACCGATTATTTTTTTAAATAAAGTAATAAATTAAATTAAATAATTATAAAAATAATAATAACGAACCGATATAGCTGAAAAAAAATTATTATTTAAATTATAAAAGAATTTTACGAATTCTTTAATATTTCCAAATTAATTATATAATAAACCCTTCAATCTATCGATTACTAAAAAATTAAATTAATAAAGAAATCGAGGTTAATAAAAAAAATAAAAACGAACCGGTTTAATTAATATTTCGAATATTAGTATTAATCGATAGAAGATTAAAAGAATGTTATCTAATTTAATAAAATTAATATAGTTTTAAATTAACGCTGAAAAGGTTATTAAATTTAAAAAAAATCTAATAAAGCTTTAAATAAAAACTATATTTATAAAAAATAAAAAGGTTATTCCGAATTTATATTTTAAAAATATTTTATATATAATCGAAAAAAACCCTATTATATATAACTCTTAAAAATTATTATTTAAAAAAAGGTTATTATTAAAACTATCGCAAAATTAAATACTAAATTAAAATTTAAAAAAAAAAACAAAATTAAAAAATAAAATAAATAAATAAATTTTTTTTACGGAATTTATTTAATTAAAAATTAATATAAAAGTTTAAAAAAAATACCGGAAAATTAAACTGGATTAAAAAAAAGGGGATTAATTAATAACGTTATTAAAAAAAAAAATTTCTCCTTAAACTTTTTCCTTTTATTAAAAAATATATAAAAAAAAGATTAAGTATAATAATATAAGAAAATAAAGTACCGGTTTATTTATATTAATTTTAAAAGGTTATTTATAATTTTTATAAAGTAAATTAGTTATTATAATATAGTAACTTACCGAACTTAAATATTATCGAACCTTATTAATATTAAATAAAAAGGAAGATTATTAAAAAAAGGACCTTTAAAAATAGGAAAGAAGGGATTTAGGTATAACTTAATAATTAATAAAGGGTCCTTTAAAACATTATTTAAATTTAAATTAAAAAGATCCTTCGTTATATCGAAAAAATTATTAAATTAAAAGAAAAGAACGAATATCGTAAGGGAAAGCCGATATAAAAAATAAGTTATTTATTATATAAACTATAAACTTATAAATAGAATTAAAACGGCTAAAAACGCGATAAAAATTAATTAATATATATTTCGTATGTATTAATTACCTATCTACTAGCTGGTATTAATTGTAGAGGTGTGTTATATTAGGGGTATTAAGTAGGGGAGTGTTGACAGGGGGGGGACTTTACTTTTAAAGGGGACCTCCGTAGGCTTCTGGACTAACTGGTCGCAAGGAAGCGTACTCGGGGCCACACTCACTCTGGCCCAGGGCAATGCCAACCTCGTGATTGCCTTTGTTGCTTTCCTCGTCACCGTCTCGACGGCCAACCTTTGGGGCATAATCTGCTTCACGGCCCATCATGTCTACTCTACCGACAAGCCCCGAGACGCCCTTCACCACCAGCGCCAGGTCATCCTTCGCAACAATGCCGGCCCCTTCAGCGGTTTCAGCACATTGGCCCAGCTTTCCTGGGCCTGGCGCAAGAGCAAGAGACGTCCGCTGCGCAGGCTCATGCCACTGCTCGTCTGCATTGTGGCCCTGATGAGCGGCTTTACCACGGCCAGCATCTTTGCTGCCAGAGTTGCTACCGGCACCGAGGCCCTGATATCGAGCCCTTCTTGTGGCGTCATAGGGAACGACAACCGGGAACGCTCCCTCGTCGACAACATGCAAATCCTCGTCCCGTACATGACCAGAGCCGTCGGCATAGCGGCCAACTACGCCCAACAGTGCTACTCGTCCAACGGACCGCCGAGCCCCCTGGACTGCGGCACCTACGTCAAGAAGCGGATGCCCTTCACCGTCACTACCAACGCGAGCTGCCCCTTCGATCCGAGCATCTGCACCAGGGCCAACGGCAGCCTTTTGCTCGACACCGGCTACATGGATAGTCATGACGACTTTGGCATCAACGCGCCCAGCCAGGAGAGGTGGCAGTTCAGGAAAACGGTGCACTGCTCGCCGCTCGTCACTGACGACTTCACTTCCCGGCATAACAAGACTCCGGAAAGACTATTCAGGCGCTATCACTACGGAAAACTCCCCGGCGGTTCCAATTGGACCTACGAGTACCCTGATGAGTATGAAGTTCGCAAACGGTTTAATGTCAGCTCAAGGGTGGTTGATTATACCTTATCGTAAGCTTTCAGCGTTTGCTCGGTTGATCAAGTCCCATCGATTTTTTTTTTTTTCTCCTTTTCTTTTCTTGCTCTCTTTAAACTATGGTTTCTTGCCGCTGACACGTTCGTATTGGAACAGTTCGACTGCGGCTTGGTACCAAAATGGCTCTTTACTCAGGGATGTCTCCTACTTCGACCCCATTCCAGAGCTTGTGCGCCCTGACGCCGACTTGTCGCTCTACTTCTTGTCTACCAACCAGGTCTCCTTTTTAGGGAACACCACCGACGACTGGTACCGTGCGAGGAGCTATCATGGGAAATTCAGGAGCTCATGGAACGGGAAGGGTGTAACCTCTCTGTATGCTTCCGCCGAACCGGCATCTCCCCTGGCCTGTGCCCAGCAACAGCAGGTGTGCAACCCCAACCACCCGGGAGGAAGAGTATGCACGTCCATGAGCGGCGTCTCCGATATGAACCGACTGGGCTACCAGATCTTCGACGAGGCGGGCGCCCAGAGGCTTCTGTGGTCCAAAAGAGCCGGCTTCTCCGTCCAGGGCGGCCCGATCCAGACGGCGGTAGATACGTTGAAGTTGGATGCTCTCGAGTCCCGGAGGGCTATGGCAGGGGAGACCCAAGGGCCGCTGCCAGACGACCAATGGCAGCGAGATGTGAGGTACTGGTTCGAGGTGTCGCTGTCTGCGTGGCAGAAGGGCTTCGTGGACACCGCCGTCGGTGCGTCGAACCCCGACGTGGCTTCGTGGGTACAGACTTCGGACCACCCAGAGCACGTCAAATTGTGCAAAAGCCAGGTACGTAGTTGTCTCCGTCTGTCTGCCTGTCCAACAACGACGGTGTCAGTGGCCGGTAATAATCGCTATCCCAGCCGAGTAGAGGGCATTTTAAGGGGGCCAGACTGACAAAAGCTGACTTATATTGCGCACCCCGAACAGAAAATACGAAGCTCGACGCACGCTTCCTTCAGCGTCTTCGGCCTCTTTTTCATTGTCGGGACGTGCATTCTCACCACGGCCGTGAATCTGACCCTCGAGTCCATAGCCAAGTGTATACAGCGGCGGTTCCAGCTGGACTCGTACTCGCGACTGGAATGGACCTCGAACCACATGCTGCAGCTGCAGCGCCTGGCCCACGAGGAGCTGGGCGTGGGCGAGTGGACAGGCTGCGACCAGATTGTCCCGGTCATGCTCGGGGGATCCCACGTCGATCTGGCGCCGCTCGACCTCGGCGAGCAGAACCATCCGAGACTGGCGAGGGCCACGGTCCAAGGGGGAAAAGAAGCAGGCACAGTCAAGAGAGCCATGACAAATGCTACGGAGACTACGCTGGTCACCAACGAGACTGGTGCCCTACAGAGAGCCGCATCGGTGCCCAAACTGCCCCAAATCACGGTCGTTTCTGGCTCCTCGGATGATTTGTCGAGCGGAGCGGTAGACGAGAGAGAGGCGAGGACAGAGCGCCAGGAAGGGGTTGAGCTGTCCAAGTTGCATTAGTAGCGATTTTACTTCATAGCTTTATGGTCAGATATCTGAAACCACCTATTGCCCGCATAAGTTCCCTTCAAGATTCCGTCCGTGTTTTGATTACAAATTTCAACAGTATACTATGCGATTATTGATTAATGTCGGACAGGAAGGTTCGGCCAGCAGCGCCGATGCTACATTGCAATGCGGGCGATAAGCCCATCTCGCCATGCCAAGCCTGCACACCTGCGCGCCAAGGGAGCTAGGCCAGGCCCACGATTTCTCAAGACGGAAGGTGTGGTATCGAGAGAGACGCCGGGAACCGATGGGGCGGGTTATTGCCAGTTTTGCTAGGCCCGACACAGCAGTTGCCTGTGAAGCTTACTGGCCTCTTCCCGATATTGGGGCTCTTGGCGCACTTGGAGATGGAGAATGGAGACGCGTGATACGACCACTCCAGGCCATCTCGCCCGTGCCTGCCGTTTATATGCGGGCGTCGCAATGCGCCTGCATATCCTAATTTCGAAATGCTACTACTACTACTACTACTTATGTCGCCCGGCTGCTCGCTCCTTCTTCAGACGCCACCTGCCATCGTGGCTTTTCCCATCCACGCCGCTCGTCCGTGGTGTTATTCCCTCGCTTGTCGCTTGAACAAAAGGACCTTTCCAGGAGCATGTTACCCTTGAGCATATAACTCAACCCAAAACCATCCCAACTACCACGTGCAGTCGGACTCCCTGCCTGGTAGCTTGTTAAAGCCGGCCAGAAAGCCAGATCTGCCACTTTGAATATTTCCTTCCAGTATCCTTCACTTGTCTGGTTCCGGTCCACGATGCGTTCCCTTAGCCTCAACGCCGTCGCCAGCCTGGTGGTGGGCGCCGCCGTCGTTGTAGATACTGCGCTTGCCCAGGCCACCCGGCCCAACGAGTACATTGTTGAGTATGCCGCCGGCTCCAATGCGTTGCAGGCCCGTGACGGTCTCGCCAGCAAGGGCGGGATCCGCGTGCGCAAGGCTTTCAACAGCGCCGTCTTCTCGGGTGCCAGTATCGAGACTGAAGCCTTTGACTTCGACGCCCTCAGCGCCATGCCCGAGATCGCAAACGTCTGGCGCAACAACATCGTCACCCTCCCCCGCATGGCCGAACAGGTTGAGCAGGTGGAGGCCTACAAGGCGCTCGACTACGTCGTCCACAACTCCACCGGCGTCTCCAAGCTGCACAGCGCCGGCGTGCTCGGCGAGGGCGCTCTGGTCGGCATCGTCGACACGGGCGTCTGGTGGGAACACCCCGCAGTAAGTGGCTCCCTCCCCTATCCCTTTTGGTCGAACTCTTGAGTCCACAGTCATGCTGACGCAGCGTAGCTGGGTGGTTGCATTGGCCCAGAGTGCAAGGTCACTGGCGGTTATGACTTGGTGGGTGACATCCACTGGCGACCTGGCCTGGAGAAGCACCCGGATGATGACCCAAAGGATAATGGAGGCCATGGAACCCACGTCGCGGGCATTGTGGCCGGAGAGAATGAGTACTGGAGCGGCGTAGCGCCCAAGTCCAACATCCGCATGTACAAGGTCTTTTCCGATGCCAATGGCCCCGAATCAGACGACGCGACGGTCATTGATGGTTTCCTCATGGCTGCCGCGGACGGCGTCGACATCATCACCTGCAGCATCGGAAACTTCAACGGGTGGTCTCAGAACGCCTGGGCCGTCGTCGCCGACAGGCTGGTCGACGAGGGCATCTTCGTCTCCATCTCGGCCGGCAACGAGGGCACTGCTGGTCCATTCTTTGGCAGCACCGGCTCCTCGGGCAAGAACGTGCTGGCCGTGGCGTCTATTGCGTCTGACAAGCTGCCCGTCAAGACCTGGACCGCCATCTACAGCACCCCCGACGGTCCTAGCACCAACAATACCGAGGCATACCTGCCTGCAGGCGGAATCTTCCCGACTGCGGCGTCCGGATTCGAGATAGTGCCTCTTAACCTGGACACCACTGTCGTTGATGATGCCTGCAAGCCGTATCCCCCCACACCCCCAGACTGGAGAACGTCATCCCCCTCGTGAAGCGCGGCACCTGCAACTTTACCCAAAAGATCAACAACCTGGCTGCTCTTGGGGCCAGGTACGTACTCATCTATAACGACGCCGGGCTCATCATTGAACCTCAGACGATCGCGGGTGTTCGGGCCGCCATGATCCCTGCGGATCTGGGTGCCAAGATCATTGAGATGGTCAAGGCCGGTGGCAACGTGACGGCCGACTTCGCAAACGACTCGGAGATTCCTTCGTTCGTTGACTGGGCAGCCGGTGGAAAGGCGAGCGACTTCACTACCTGGGGTGCCGGGAATGACCTGGCGGTCAAGCCCGACATTGGTGCCCCTGGCGGTAAGATCTACAGCACCTACCTCGACAACAAGTACTCGATTCTCTCAGGTACCTCTATGGCTTGCCCCTACGTCGCCGGTGTGGCCGCTCTCTGGGTCAGCCAATTTGGAGGCCGTGCAGCCCACGGAAAGGAGTGGGCACGCGCTCTCGGCCGCCGCATCATCAGCAGCGGCCAGGCACTGCCCTGGTATGACGGCGCCAACACCGACTACAACTTCACGGCGCCCGTCGAGCAGGTTGGCACCGGTCTCGTCGACGCCTGGAAGGTGCTCCACTACGATACGCAGCTCGACTTCAACACGATGGCCCTCAACGACACGCACTACTTCAACCGCTACCACAAGGTGCAGCTGACCAACAACGGCAAGGAGAACATCGTCTACACCTTCTCGCACGCACCCGCGGCCGGCTTCGAGACGTACGAGTGCGCCGCCGACGACGACTGCCGCATCAAGCCGTGGAAGAACCTCGAGGCCATCAAGCTCGACGCCCTCGTGACGAGCCTGCCCGCGCCATTCACCCTCAAGCCCGGCGAGAGCAAGCAGGTCGAGGTTCGCTTCGACAACCCCGACCAGCTCGGCTGGAACGCGGACGCTCTCCCGGCCTACAGCGGCAACATCCGCATCAAGGGCAGCAACGGCGAGGAGCTCTCGGTTCCCTACTTCGGCCTCGGCGCCAACCTTAAGGAGGTCATTTCCCCCATCTTCCGCAAGGACTACCCCGTCGCCGTCTCGGGCGTTGGAAACGTCTCCATTGCCGACAAGGCCAGCTACTCGTTCAACTACAGCGAGGAGGCCCTCGACTTCCCGCGCATCACAGCACGTCTCAAGTGGGGATCTACCCAAATCCGGTGGGATGTGAGTTTAACCCCTGTCTACCAAAATCTTACTGCATGGTAGTTTGTAAGAAGGATGAGAAAGAAAATGAGAGCTTTGCTGACAATACACACGTGCGCGCGCAGATCTTTGAGGAGAGCTGGACCGAGCGCCAGTGGACGTGGCCCCTCAAGGTCGGCGAGAAGGGCTACGTCGGCACGGTGCACGGCATCGACAAGTCGACGGGCTCGGTCGACTATCCCAACATCACCGTCACCTTCCCCGTCGAGTGGGTCAACCGCAACGCCGACGAGGCGGAGCTAGAACTTAACCACGAGTACTGGTGGCCCGATGGTGAGCTCGGCAACGGCGAGAAGATCAAGCCGGGCAACTACACGTCAGTCCCTCCCTCTCCCCTATTGTTGATGACTGGGTGTTGAGCTGTACTAATTTTGTCTTGTTTCTATAGTATGCGCTTCGCTGCCTTGAACCCGTTCGGTGTTCCTGAGAATGGCAACCAGTGGAGCGTCTTCAAGACGCCCATGATTACTGTGCTATAAGCATGATGCATCAGCTGCTGTACTATTACTATTAGCTTAATTCTCATAATGACCTAAGAGATTCCGTTGCAATACAATCTTTTGTTCCAAGACCAACATGACTGACTTGGTTGTGAAATATCGAACAGCCATGTCAGGACACTACGTAATTATCGCTGGCATGCAGATGGTCGTGCATCTCTGAGTGTGTAACTATGAACTGTATGAGTCGGTCGACGTACTGTGGAACATGGTGGTGGCAGCGAGGCAGAAAAAGAGGAGGCGACGTCGCAGTGCTGCCGATCCTGTGTTGGGGAAGCATAAGCATGACCTGTAAGGCTGAGTGTGGGCGGGCGTATTCGGCGTTTCTAAATACGAGTAGTCTAAAGATCAACATATTGAGCACTTTTGTACTTTAAATAAGTATGATTTATGCAGTTCAGCTTACTGTCAAGCCCGCCGGTAGTGACTCACTGGCCGATGAGTCCACTTTTTTGATGGGCGTCTCCATATGTAACATGAAGTAGCTTGAGTTGGTATAGTGGCTTGATATACTAAGTTTGGTGACACCCGAGGAGTTGGATATAAATACGCAGTGGTACTACCTCCTCTACCCGAGAGCCCAACATGGTTGCAGCACACACGCACACACAAACATTCGGTCGTAAGCCCACGTCCTCGCGTATTAATTACTTGTCATACATTGGGTGTGGGGGTGCATTCACTACCCTCCTTTGAAACACATTCCTCCGCGGCGAGACCAGATCCCAAGTTGGTTAATAATAAAGAGCTCTCGGTCAGTCTATATATCCGTCGAGGTTACTTTGGACCTCCATCCGCTCATCTATCCACACTACAAAAATACGAAAGAAGCCGCCCTTTTGCTGTGACGGGGTGATATTAATACTGACTGCGTGTGTGTACTTAGGTCGAAATCACTGAACATATTCTGGTACAGCATGGCTTCCACGCACGTCAAGCTTGTCTGGGGCGCGACGGGGCTCTGGGCTGCCACGCCCGAGCTCACCGAAACCTGGATCCAGCTCATGCAGGACCTAAACATCACCGACATCGATACGGCCCAGAACTACGGAAAATCCGAGGAACTGCTGGGCCAGATTGGCGCGACGTCGCGCTTCCTCGTCGATACCAAGGTCTCCGAATCCATGGGCTCGACAGTCACAACCGGAGACGTGGTCATCAAGTCGGGCAAGGAAAGCCTCGAAAAGCTCCAGACCAAAAGTGTGAGTTTGCTTCGTTGGCTGATTATATCTGATGATATGGTACTTCATGATGCTAACCCACCATCGGTAGGTGAACGTGTTCTATCTGCATTTCCCAGAGCGTCGTTGTCCGCTTGAGGACACGCTATCGGGCATCGACGCTCTGTACAAGGAGGGCGCCTTCAAGAAGTTCGGCCTGTCCAACTTTCTCCCCCAGGAGGTGGAAGACGTGGTCCGGATATGCAAGGAGAAGGGCTACGTGCTGCCGTCGGTGTTCCAGGGCACCTACTCGGCCGTCGCACGCCGCGCCGAGACGGAGCTCCTGCCGATCCTTCGCAAGCACAACATCGCCTTCTACGCCTACAGCCCCATCGCCGGCGGCTTCCTGACCAAGACGCGCCAGGTGCTGGAGGCGGGGGCGGGCACCGGCCGCTGGGACCCCAACAGCTTCCTGGGCAAGACGTACCTGGCCCTGTACGGCAAGCCCAGCTACCTGGCCGCCCTGGACGCCTGGGTGCAGATCGCCCGGGACGAGGGGGTCTCGCAGGGCGAGCTGGCCTACCGCTGGGTCTGCTGCAACTCGGCCCTCCGCGCCGACCTGGGCGACGGCATTCTCATAGGGGGCGTGAAGCCCCAGTCTTTCCGGGAGGCCGTCGGCTGGATTAAGAAGGGGCCGCTGAGCGGGGATGCGGTGAAGAGGATCGACGAGATTTGGGACACTATCAAGGCGGATGCGCCTCTGGATAACTACAACGACTACCTAGCCAAGTTGACTACCTGAGCCTGAAGGCCAAGATTCGCAACGGTTTCCGCCAGTTGTGGCGATCAGTTGCTGGAGGGGGAAATAGTCTGCTATCGATTCGCGTTGGGGTATCATTGGGGAAGTCTTTCCCCTCTCTTGTCTTACGGAAGCGGCAGATGCAGTGAGACTGCGGTGACACAATAGGGTTACATGATGGACCATCTCTGGTCTCCGTTCACCAATGACGTGCCCCCTCAAGCCCACAATTTGTGAATTCTTGTGTCTCAATGACAGCACAGCTGCCAATTACAGTTTTGGTATTGGCTATGGTGATTAAACCGGCATGCCGTATTTGGTCGTATTCAACTGGACCCAAGATCTACATGTTTATTCTAAAAGCCTCCGGGATTCGAGATGTGGGATGCAGATCGCTGTGCTCGCCTTGACTATATCAAGATGCATGATCATGTGCCTCCGACTGGTATAACCTACACAACTCTTGCCATCACAGATAGTACTCTAGCTTTTTAAAGTATCTTTCACTATGCCTTCTTCTTCCCTTGGCACAGGCCAGACGAGCAGCTACAACCGCAATGTTGTTGCCTTTGCCGCACTCGGGTCCATGGTTAGTTTGTTTCCTTTTGCTCCACCAAGAGATCTAGTACTCATATCGCACTACTAGACTTACGGATATGGAGCCTCGATCATCTCGAGTACGATCGGGCAGCCGGGCTGGTACGCCTTCTTCAGCCTCCCCCCGAGCGGGCAATCGGGCTACGACGAGGTCACGACCCCGGCCATCGCGACCGCCAACGGCCTCTTGAGCGCAGGGGCCGCTGTCGCTTGCCTGGCCGTCATGTGGACGGGCGACCGCTTCGGCCGGGTCCGCAACCTGCAGGCCGGATCCCTGCTCGGCATCCTCGGCGGGGCGCTGCAGGGGGCGGCGAGGAACCTGGCCATGTTCCAGGCCGGGCGGTTCGTCATGGGCCTGTGCATCGGCCTCATGGTGACGGTGACGCCCATGTACCTGAGCGAGATCTCGAGCCCGCGCCGCCGGGGCTGGCTGGTCGGCCACCACGCCATCTTCCTCGTCTTCGGCTACATGCTGGCCTCGTGGATCGGCTACGGCGTCTACTTCGCCCCCAACCAGGCCTTCGGCTGGCGTTTCCCGCTCTGTTTCCAGATCTTGCCCCCGCTGCTGCTGCTGGCCGGCACGCCGTGGCTGCCGCAGTCGCCGCGCTGGCTGGTGTCCAGGAACCGGCACGACGAGGCCTGGGCGGAGCTGCGGCGCCTTCGCAGGTCTCCCGATGACCCGGAGGATGCGGTGGCGAGGGAGGAGCTGCGCGAGATTCAGGACCAGATCGCTCTGGACCGGGAGAAATTGTCGGCTTGGGGTGGCAACCCCTGGCGGGCCGTCTTGTCGAAGCGGAGCTATCAGAAACGCATGGTCATTGGGTTCTTGACGCAGTGGGGTGCCGAGTTCGGTGGTCCTTTGATTATCGTAAGTTGACCCCTGAAAGTAAACATGTAACTTGATAAACTGACGGGATGGCGGGGAAGAACAATTATGCGGTTATCTTGTATGAAGGTTTGGGCCAAAAGGGATCGATGCCACTTCTGCTTTCAGCTCTGTGGATTACAACGGCAGCCCTGATATACAACCCAGGCGGTGCTTGGCTCCACGACAAGGTGAACTCGCGCAGGTGGATGTTCATCACCGGCTTCATCGGCATCATCATCACCACGTCCTGCCTGGCCGCCATGATCGCCCGCTTTGCGGGAACCGACAACAGGGCAGGCAACGCCATGGGCGTCTTCTTCATCTTTCTCTACTTGGCCTTTCAGGGGACCTTCTGTGACACCACGATGTATATCTACATCTCGGAGATATTTCCCACCGAGATACGCTCCATCGGCATGGGGTTTTCGTTATTCGGGCAGTTCGCAGGTATGTTGTCACACTTGTTATACACCGGCCGGAAAATTTGTTTTCATACTGACACATGTTGCAAGCTACCATCATTCTACTGCAGACGGCGCCGATTGGGTTCGCGGCTGTGGGATGGAAGTACTTCCTGGTGGTCATCTGTTGGAGTGTTGTTTTTGTCCCGGTCATCTACTTTTTCTTCCCTGAGACGTCTCAGTTGTCGCTTGAAGAGGTGGAAAAACAGTTTGGGGACGAAGTTGTAACGCATGTCACACAGGAACGGGAAGAGAAACTGTAGAAAGCACGAGAGAGCAAGTTTGGCAACATCAGATAGGAGCAGGGTAGAGAACTTCTACAACATGCTGCATTCTTTGCATAGAAGGAATTCGTTAGAATCCGTAACAACTACTTAATATATGAACAGGTTGTTATAAATTAGTTTGTTTCTGTCAACCTGGACTAAGTTTTTACTTGCGTCTGGACAAACAAATTCGGGGTAGATATTGTGCCTGGTTCACCAAGGTAGAAGCCGCTTCTAATGGCGTTAACCTCACTGCTGAATACATATTTACATCCGAGTAACTTGAGTCTTCCGGTGTGTGATGTTAGAGTTGTCTACTCCAGTTCGGGTGCCAATTTGACACCATGCTAGGCTTCATGTATGGACGCTTCGATATGAATGCTCTGTAAGAACGTTTGGTATGAAAACCAAACACTTCATGTTTCTCATTTCGACTTTACGTATGTACTAGTAAGAGAGTTCAATGATTAGAGTTGATAGTCTGCTACATCTCATGGCTCTTGCCTCTGTTGATACCTGATGAGTCCTGCACTCAGCGTGGGGGAGTTTGTTGCCGAAATTTGGGGAGACTATTTGGGTGAACTCTGAGGATTCCTCGGACGGTTTCATCAACTGAAATTGACTTAGCCAGACCATTACAAAAGGTGCAGCGGATGGAGATATAATTGCTTTGGTGTCGTTGAGTTTGGGTTGAGGAATTACCAATTAGCTAATCCATCCCTCTAGGTGGGTTTTACTTTGTACTACGGACAGAGGTGGCAGGGTGGCGCTGGAATTTTCCAGCCACAGCTAGCGCGTGGGAGGTGGATCCCTAGTTTGTCAGCCTCGAAGTTCAGAATCGCAGCCTTTCCTATTGATTTTACGCGACAGCTCGAGGTCTCAACTTTCGCCTCCAACACCTCGGCATCGCCTTAATTGTCGCTCTCAATCTTGTGATATCTCAGGAATAGTGGTACTAAGTCAACACGCTCTCGAAACCGAATTCATTCCACGCTCGAGAGGATCTGTCCGACCGAAAAAAGAACCACCTCGATCCAACCAACCGCCAAGCGCCACCGCGGCCAACCGACCGACCTATTTCACAATGGCCAACTTTCTCGCCTCCATCTTCGGAACGGAGCAGGACAAGGTCAACTGCTCCTTCTACTACAAGATCGGCGCGTGCCGCCACGGCGACAGGTGCTCCCGGAAGCACGTGAAGCCGTCCTACAGCCAGACCATCCTGCTGCCCTCCATGTACCAGAACCCGGCCCACGACACCAAGTCGCACAACCGGCTGACGGCGGAGCAGTGCGCGAACCACTTCGACGCCTTCTACGAGGACCTGTGGTGCGAGCTGTGCAAGTACGGCGAGCTCGAGGAGCTCGTCGTGTGCGACAACACCAACGACCACCTGATCGGCAACGTCTACGCCCGCTTCAAGTACGAGGACTCGGCCCAGCAGGCCTGCGACGAGCTCAACTCGCGCTGGTACGCCGGCCGCCCCATCTACTGCGAGCTCAGCCCCGTCACCGACTTCCGCGAGGCCTGCTGCCGCCTCAACTCGGGCGAGGGCTGCGTCCGCGGCGGCTTCTGCAACTTCATTCACCGCAAGAACCCCTCCCCCGAGCTCGACTCCGAGCTCACCCTCGCCACCAAGAAGTGGCTCAAGATGCGCGGTCGCGACGACAAGAGCGCCTCGCGAAGCCCCAGCCCCGAGCCCACGAGGAGGCGGTTTTAAAAAGAAGGCGGAATGGGACACAAGGGGCACGAGAGAGATAAGCAGCAGTCGGTGGTGGCAGGCGCCGGCCACGAACGCGTTGCGAGCGGTGCGAAATGCATGCCATTTCTATGCGAAGGAACGAATGCAACGCAAAGCCACCACATCCATACCATGAAAATTGGTCTACTTGAAGACTATGAAGAAAAACACAGAACAAACACGACAATCCAGGCTCCAGAGTAGTTAGCACAAGAAGGAGGCGACACCCCCTATCACACTTCGACTGCTGCAATGGGTTTGGAGGAAGACAGCGAGATGATTTCGTGGAGATGCACAACCCAACCTCTTTGACGACCGAGATAGCTGAACCGTGTGGTAGTCTTGCCTCGGAGGCTGTGTGCCACAACAAATTTTCAGGCGTTTGATGGATGAAATGATTACAGGGCGTTCTTTTTGGTCAGTGTATCTATCAATGTAGCCCCACAGAACTGAAAGGGGAAACCAACTATTTGCAAGAGCGAATCGTTATAATTCACGAGCTTTGTACCGTTACTGAACGGCTACTGCTTGATGCACCCTAAATGTGAAAGCCCAATTGTTGCTGCTGATTAATCCTGTGGTATCCATTCGTAAAGAACAATGCAATGCAAACTCTACATGTAGAACTAGAACCTAAAGCCCAATTCTAACACGCTCATCAAGCATCCCATCTACCGCTTGCCATATACACCTCGGAGTGCAGCTATATCGGTATCGTCGAGGCTTATACCAAATGACGCCAAACTGGTTGATAATTGCAGGGGGACGCGATATTGCAAAGTCTATCGTACTCCTGGCCTGTTCCACTTTACGTGAGCGTTAGCTACGTCTGCCCGTCCCTGGGGAGCTCCTGCTTCAGATCACCGGCAAAGTCGATGAGCGGGCCATCTGCTTTCTGACCAGTTCCCTCGAGCAACTCCTGGATGTCGGTCGAGTTTTTGCTGTCGTGCTTTACTGCGATCGTTTCAGCGACTGGGTCTTTCGTTAGCACCGGACTGGATGGCGATTCATGGCTCTGGCCGACGTTAATCAAATCGTTGTTCTGTGTAGATACCGTTCGGGACAATTGGTCGCTTGATGCGCGAGGTGGGATCATGTTGAGCTGGGAAGGCTTCTGCCCTGCCACCACCGGGTAGATTGCCATGACTTGCTCGGCTTGCTTGGCAGGGGTTGCACCGTCGCTGGAAAAATCGTTAGCAGTTTCTCTCTTTGCGCCAGGGAAAGTAGACTTACATCTTTGCGTTGATGATCCACTCTAGTTCTTCCTCGCCCTCCTCTTCACCACCGGGGCCGCCCTTTACCCTGCGGAAAAGCCTCGGGTGCCACTCAACGTTCTCTGCAGCGCGTTTGGCCGCCTCCTCGCGCTGCATATCCTCGATGCGGGTTTTCTCGTCGGTAGCAAGCTCGTGGTTCTTGTCCAGAACTGCCTGTGCCGTGTTGTACCACAGTTTCTGTGATTCGCGCTCATCTTGTTCCTCCAGTGGCCTTACTTGTAACTTCGCTGGTCTCGCTTTGGCGCCATTGAAGAACATCTCCTTGAGGCCAGTCTGTGGATATCAGTCAGTATTTGGTGCTACGCCACGACCTGGTAGTGGCACTTACTCTGACGTCCCGGATGAACATCTCGTCGCTCCAGAGGCCGGAAAGCTCGAACAGGATCTCACCAGTCTGCTCGTTCTTTATCGTGCCACCAATAGCGTTGTAAGTTCCCCCTACCCAGCCTTTCGTTTTGAAGTCGATGTCGGCTACAAGACCCAGTTCGGGACAGCGTACGAAGCTGTGGTCGCCTAGCTCATACTTCATCTTGCCAAATAATATGCCACGCGCATACATGTTGGGCTGTGTGAGGATGTATCGTTCGCCTTTCTTGGGGTCTTTTCCGCGGTTGAGCAAGGATAGTACCGCAGTACCTTCCATCATGCTGGCGGCGGAGTTGCCCAAGAACTTGCTCCTTGGTTTCAGTGTACCATCGACTCGGATATGGTGGTCAGGAACCAGGTAGAAGTAGCTTGACTTGGGCGGATGGTGCGAGGTTTGTTCCGAGATGTAGTACGCGCGCGTATCATCGGGTAGATCCCAGTAGCAGGTGAAGATCTCGCCAAGGATGGGGTTGAGTGGCTTCTTAACGCCCCTGTTCACATCATTGGTGAGTTAGGAAGTCTAAGTGGCCAAGGAAAGGGTTGACGAACGGAGGTCGTATATGCCAGCCACTGAGGTAGAACTTAACCACAGACACGAAGCGATCGACAGGGTTCTCGAGGTCGGGAATGCCGAGAAGCATTTCGGGGTGGCACATGAAGCTTTAGAGCCAGGTATAAGTCAGTAAGGCTCCCATGAAGGCTGCGAAGAAGCATAGGGGGTTGCGCACTTGGTTATTCTCTCCAGCATACTGCGTGGCTCGAGGATGAAGGTAGGGAGAACCACTCGACTAAGATCGGCGCCCGGCCGCAGCTGGGATATGATGTGCATGAGTACTACGCTGCTGGCTTAGTTGCGGTACACCCCTGGACATCGCCATGAGACTCACCGTTGCCCTGATCGGGCTCGACCACGAGGGTATCATCGTCTGCGTCGCCGTCCAGCGAGGAGCGACTGCCTAGGTGCAAGAGAAACATGGTCAGTCATGGCGGTAGCCAGGGGACGGTTACAAGGGCAAAGAAGTCGTACTGGCATTAGAGGCTGTCCGGTGTCTCCCGGAGAAGCTCAGTGTTTTCGCATGCATCTTGGCTGTAGTGGTGGTGCGCTGGCGGCCTCCAACGACTACTAATAAGCTTCAGGTTGAGTGCGTGCTGAGCTTACCAGGCCGGGAACAGTGGCGGAGGTCTTCGCGTATCCGAAGACTTTCCCAGAGTTGCCGGTCGGGACGTGAAGCGATGTGCAAGTGTTTTTTTCTTTACTTGAACCGTGCTGCTGTAGATGTTTCTGGTTGCGGGATGTATGGATGGGGAACGGCACTCTTTTACTTTACGGCAGAAGTGCTGCTGACTGGGCCTCATTCAGGTTGGTTTCCTACTTTGCAGGCAGGATATAGGCAGACACCAAATGGCAAGTACTTCATAGGGGGAAAAGGCAAAGGTGCGGAAAAGAGGGACAAACACACCCCTCATCGCCAATGATGACAGGGGAGTGCGTAATAGCTGATTGGGCGGCTGGCTTGCTTTTATCGATAACCTAGGTATGGGGTTGGGCACCCGACGTTGGGAAGCTGACGGCATGAAGCAATTAGTGCCCTTGCCTATGACCTCACTCAGTTTTTGCTTTTTGCTTTTCCCCAGCAGCGTGACGAATGCAGAACTTCCTGGTCCTCGGGCTTACCCCATGCAACAGCAACAGCAACAGCAACAACCCTAAATAAAATCCGGACGTCCCGGCAATTGCAGTTGCCTTTGTCACGCGCGTGCTTATTTAGAGCCCCCCTGAATATTTCATACAGTACAACAGGCAGGCCGGTAACCGAAAGGAAGTGGTGCAGAGTGGATATATCTCCGCACAGATTTATGTACAAAAAATGTAGGTACATCAGACCAACATGCGCTAGGCCGGCACGAGCTGGCAAGCTGGGCGGCGGCACTGGGCGGGTAGGGATATCGCTGAACCCAACCGCATGCTCGGGGCCACGAGCGACGACGCATTGAAGCTGTCAGGCAGTCAGACTGACAGGAGATGGCTCTTGGGCACGAGTCACGCAGGTCGATCGATCAAGCTTGTTTGAGACTTTTTGGGTTGACGGATATGGTCATCGGTCATCCGGACTAACCAAACAGCCAGGCTTCTCCCGACAGCTGGCAATAGATACAATGATGGTGTAGGAGTAATCGGGCAATTATTACACTCGCGTAATTGAATACTTAGATACCTTGGTTGTGTATTACTACTGATTATTCCAGTTGAGTGCTTTAAGTATAGGCGATAAACCTGGTTATCCGGTATCTAGGTTATTTGACGTGACTACTGGTCCGTCTTCCTTCCTATGGCCCGGAGCTGCCCAGAAACACCGGTGAGGAAAGTCGCAGGTAAATATTCAATAGTAGATCAGGTAACCCCATTTTCTTGCCTGCACCTCCATGCGCGTTTATTTATACTGTACTGGCTATCCAGGTGGGAAGATCTACAGTCTACTGCTGCAACCCAGGAAACACGTTTTTCTCTCTCTCTTGGTGTGCTGCTGCGGATCCATGGAGCCACCCGATCTAGCCTGTGAAAGGGTGATTTTGGTTTTGATCCATCCTCGAGGCCTGAACGGGTCCCAGGGTCCCGGCTTGGTCAATAAGGTTTGCTGTATCGGGGTCCTCCAGCCCACATTTCGGGATCGATTCGAATGTTCGTCTCCGTTTCCATCGGGGTTTGAGAGAAGAGAGTGTGTGGTTGGGCATACCATCCATAACATATAACTTCTAGATTGCATCTTTTGACAGCTGACCATGTCCAACTTTTTACACCATCCAGCTGCGCTGGCGATGGCTTCTTTGCTAGCTGTCGGATTAGCGAGCCTTTGCCACGAGAAACGAATCAGATTTGACACAGCGGCGCCATAGTCCAGGCCATGTTCCACTTGACACTAGTGGCACTGACGTAGTCGTATTTGCGGCGGCCGGCCCGTTGCTGGTGCGCGCGTCAACAAGGAAATATCGTTGTTTCAATCCCCCTTCGCACTTACTGCCTGATCTGAACCCAATCCGTGCTCGTTCCTCCAGTCCCGTTGCACCCCGTACCCTCTCTCGGTTCCTGCTGCTGCTGCTGCTCGCGGGAAACATAACCCACCAACTGGCGCTGGAGCGACCTGGAGGCTCAATGGTTTCGCGATAACCGAGATACGCGGAAAAGCAAGGCCATGTTGGAGACTTCACTCCCACCTCCACCTTGGCAAGATAGCACCGCCGATCCCTCGAGGCAATTGCCGAAACTCCAACAGTTCCTGGACGCGGATCCGAGGCCGACCTTCATCGTACCCGTCGATCCAACGGCCCCGATCGCATTTGACATCCCCTTTGGCAACCATGCATTCCGCCGCGATGGGCTTGAGGAGCAGGTCCTGCGCGCCACCAGGACCGGCAAGCAGTTCCGGGCCTGGTCGCAGGCCGTCTTGCATTGGCGGCCCGAATACCGATTTTCTGGCCGCACTTGGACTGCCTTCAGCATCGCTACCAAGTGGAAGTGCATTCAGGCCACCGACGTGCCTGTCCAGCACAAAAGCCCAGAACCTGAACGCTCCAAGTCAACCGACGAGGCCGCCCGCAAGCTGGAGGACGCTAAATTTGCTGATGCAAGGGTAAGCGACTTTCGGTGTTTATTCCTTCCTGTTCTAGTGTTTATTCCACGTTTGTCCAGTGTCTCACGAGGGATGGAATAACCGCTTATTCCAAAAATTCCACTATTCCCTCTTGAGACATTCTATTCAACCCAAGAAGAGTAAATGCTGACATCGAGAGTCGATAGGTCACCGGCCTCTATAAGATGTTCGACATGAGTGACGTTGGAAACTTCGAGTATAATCTTCATGGGCGTCTCTTGCGAGCTAATGTACACGAGCTTTTCCGCATTCTGCGCCAAGAACCGTAACTGATTGCGACGCAGGACTCGTGGTATAGGCTGAGTCTTCATCCGAGGAGTCGAGCCCTTCACCAAGACTTTTCCTTTATGGACCTGGTCTACCCACCCGACGCCGAGCTGGTCTTGTCGCAATGGAACAAGCTGGCCCAAGGCATACCTGTCACGTTCGAGATGCGTTGGAAGAATGCGCTGTATGGCATTCCTCATGAGGAGGAGGTGGAAGACTACCAGTGGATCCTGTCTGCGTGCGTGCCGATCCAGGACAGCCAGGGTAACGTGATGAGCATAGCTGGCAACACCATCGACATCGGGGCTCAGAAACGAATCCAGAAACAAGCCCTCCAGCGGGCCGAAGCACTGGAACGGGCGCGCGCGAGCGAGCGCAAGTTCACTCGTTTCGCCCTGTTGGCGCCGGTCGCCATCATAGTCCTGGATACGAAACGTCGCATTACTTACTGCAATACGCGCTTTTTCGAAATGGCGGATCATCCGCCCACAGATGAGTTCAAGAAGATGGACTGGCACAATTTCGTCTATGTGAAGGACTATCCCATTGTAGACAAACAATGGGCTGCGCTAGTCTCCGCTCAAGAATTGTCACAAGCTGTATTCAGGCTACAGCGCACCTGGGCTGACAGTGATGGCATATCTCGCCAGGTCTGGGTGGAATCTTCTGTTATACCAGAGTTCCGTGACGACGGCACTGTCGCATCATATCTGTGCGTCATGACAGACATTTCGCGCTTCAAGTGGGCCGAACAGGTCCAGAAGACGCGGGTCGAGGAAGCTCTCGCAGCAAAACGGAAGCATGAAAACTTCATTGACATGACCTCTCATGAGATGAGAAATCCTCTGTCGGCCATAATACAGTCGGCAGACTCTACTATTGATTCCCTCAAGATGGTCTTGTCGTTGGTTTCCCAGTCGCATTCGGAAGACCCTAGCACCGTCCAACAGACAGATACCGAGATCAAGCAATGCCTTGACTCACTTCACACTATCGTTTCGTGCTCTCTTCACCAGAAAAGGGTCGTGGATGATATTCTTACCCTTTCCAAGATGGACTCCAACCTGATGACGATTGCGCCTGTGAGAGTGGAGCCGTGTCAGGTCATAGCCGAAGCCGTCCATATGTTCGAACTTGAATGTAAGAAGGACGGCATCAGTCTGACATTCAGCGAGGATCCCTCAGTCAGGCACCTGAGAGCTGAATATGTCATGATGGACCCAAGCCGCACGCTACAGATCTTGATCAACCTCCTAACCAATGCCATCAAATTCACCCGGGACCGGCCCGTCCGGCGGATTGCCGTTCGCCTAGGTGCAAGTACAGAGCCGCCATCATCTGATAGCTCCAGCGACATCTCTTACGCCAGTGTCACCACCGACTCCACGGGCCTGCTTGAGAATTCAGAATGGGGGCTTGGGCATCCGATCTATATGTGGATATCCTGCCAGGATACGGGCTGTGGCATGTCCTTAGAAGAGCAGGGTAACCTCTTCACAAGGTTTACCCAAGCAACACCGCGCACGCATATTCGCTATGGTGGTAGCGGACTGGGCCTCTTCATCTCGAAGAAGCTCACAGAGCTTCAAGGAGGCTCGATCGGAGTACGGTCGCAGTCCGATGTGGGTTCGACATTTGCGTTTTACGTGGCGACGCGTATTGCGCCTCCTCCGACACCCATCAGGCTGGGCACTATCAAAGACTCGCCACTGAGCTGGCCTGTTCCTGTGGAACACGACGCCCGAAGAAAGATAGATCAGTATTCGGTGCTCATCGTAGAGGACAATTTGGTGAACGTAAGTGCGGCCCGCCCTCCACGCTCAAGCCAGGTGCTATCTTTTCCAATGGACCATGACTCATTTCCCGACAGCAAAAAGTTCTTTCACAGCAGCTACGTAAAGCCGGCTGTGAAGTGCATGTCAGCAACCACGGTGCTGAAGCCCTCGAGTTCCTTCGGAAGACATCGTACTGGGCGGCCTCAAAAGCGGGCGATGCCAAGCCGGCTTCGCCCACGCAGCTGCTAGACCTGTCCGCAATACTCATGGATATAGAGATGCCAGTGATGGATGGGCTGACATGCACACGCAAGATCCGAAAATACCAGGAAAGTGGTGATATCGTCGGGCACATACCCATCATGGCCGTGAGTGCTAACGCGAGAAGCGAACAAGTGAGCCAGGCGAGAGATGCCGGCATGGACGATGCCATTTCGAAACCGTTTCGGATCCCCGAGTTGATGATGAAGCTGGAGGCGTTGGTGAGCGGAGGAGGCGCTATACTTCCTTCGAATCAAATCACCGGTCATACATAGCGAAGGAAGTCTGGAGACTTATTTCAAGTGCTGGATTGCATGTGCCAATGATAGATTCGGACTAGAACTTGTGTTTCTAGATACATGCATCTATTTATATACCTGCTTAGTTTTTTGTCTTTAGAGAGCTGCCCTCTATTAGGAGTTGGCAAACGACGATAAATAATGACCACGTCTGGTGTTTAGTAATTGACTTTGACGATTGAGGATATCTTGTAGATGCAATGTGGAATAATATTGAAGGGGGTCCTTCGAGATGGAAGTGGGGCGCCAGGGTGATGTCCTAATCGAACGCCAAACCTCTATCCAGGGAAGTGCCTTATGAGTTGCCTAAAGTACCTGTGTAGTCTTCTTCCATTCCCAGGTTCTAGTGCCTACTTAGTGGCGATGCGATAAGCAGCTCTACAACTAGCTTTGGGTGGGTACCAAACAGCTGATTGTCACTGGTTGTCCCTGATTCACCGACCGACGAGAGCCGATACCCTAGCAACTTTCAACGCCAGCTAACCGTAGATTTGATACGAGCTGTTGATAAGTTACCGCAATCCCCAAGGAGCCAGTCTCAGTTGAAGAAGCCAACGGAGACAGCCCTTCGCGACAACGACGCCTTCAGTCGAGCCAATTTCCAAACTTTTGCTGATTACTGCATTGGGTGTGGTCTCGTGCCGCTCTACTCCCTGTGCAGGCTCGCAGTCTCTCGTATCCTTTTTCCTCTCTACATATGTAGTATCTCGTGCCGGTCCGACTTGCTTCCATTCATTCACTCATTTCTAGCATCTCCGTATATATGGACGGGCGCTCAGCGATCATCCATGGTTATATCGATTAAATGTGGATGAATCCTCGTCCCAACTCCACCTCCACAACCATCGTCTGACACCCCGCCCCTTGTCTTCGACGCCACCAGTTGCGACAGTTCGAGCTTAATCGCATCTTCGAATAGCCTTTTTTGCTCGCCCACCACGACAGCCTCGTTATTCCACCACACCCTTCAGACACTGAGCTGGGCCACCACAACAGCCGGCGACATCTCTGGTTCATGGCTAGCCTGTCTGTGGGCAGATTGGCATAGCTTTGCGTAGCAGCTTCCGACACGCGATCGCGACCACACACACATTCCCGCCCGACCGAGCAGCCGCAAGACAACCATGGCAAGTCGCCAATA
Source organism: Apiospora marii (assembly GCF_038362585.1). Taxonomy (NCBI): domain Eukaryota; kingdom Fungi; phylum Ascomycota; class Sordariomycetes; order Amphisphaeriales; family Apiosporaceae; genus Apiospora; species Apiospora marii. The sequence goes on along the minus strand of NW_027117375.1, from coordinate 1,465,985 downwards.
CTCCGCCGACCCCGACCAACACCCTGGTCTCAACGACGACGATTCTGGAAGCTCGTATGCTGGTAGCGGCGATGGCTCGCCCCTAGAAGCATTTCCTGGTGCAGGCGCCCCCTTCGACGGACCAATGCCCGATCCTGAAGCAATCCTGGGCCTGGACAATCCACACTCTGCAGAGGACCCAGACCACAATGCAGCACCTGAACCCGCCGAGCAGCAGGCGCAGCTCAGTGCGGCTGCGGAGATGGCCGAGCCACCTACTATTGCAGAATCCCCGGAAGTCATTTCCGAATCGCCGAGCGACCACGAAGAAGTCGTCCAGGTTCCCACCACAACAACAGGGGAAACCAGCGCCGTGGCCCCTACAAATGAAAGCTCTGAAGAAGGAGCTGAGCCGGCGGGACAGCCTTCAACGTCGGCCGCTGGGTCGACAGGGGCATCTGGGTTGACCCTGCTGGAGGCTTTACATGACCTAACCGTTTCCCCGAGAACTACAGCCGGTTCCCAAAACGAGTTGCCGCCTCTTCCAAGCTATGCTACCGAAGCAATGTCTCCAGAACCTCGCTCTGATATGCGACCTACCTCCTCACAGGCTGGTCGGCGTGGCGATGGTCCGACCGTTCAAGCGACTGGCCTGGCCCCAGCCCAGTCCGCCCAACAGGCTCGAGCGAGCGAGTCGCAGGGAGTGCGTCGGCGACCTTCCGAGTTCACGCTGCCCAGGTGGCAGCCGGACGCCGAGGTCACCTTGTGCCCCATATGCCGCACGCAGTTCAGCATTTTTGTTAGGAAGCATCATTGCCGAAAGTGCGGCAGAGTCGTCTGTGCCAACTGCTCACCCCACCGTATCACTATACCGTATCAATACATTGTGCGGCCTCCTGGCGACCAGGCTATGCTGCGTGCGTCGGGGATATGGGGCGAGGAGGGCACAATCGTGGACTTCAGTAATATTGGCGGCGGCGAGCGCGTGAGGCTTTGCAACCCCTGCGTCCCTGACCCGAACACGACGCCACCGCAATCCCAGGGTCAACCATCGACCCACGGTCCCCCTTTCTCGCCAAGATCCTCCCACCAGCGATCCCAGAGCACCGCGAGCGTCACTAGCTACGGAAACCCCGAGGCTGCCGGTAGCGGGTTTCCCTCCTTTTTCATGGCAAATCCTCCGACTAGCGCTTTTCCTAGGAACAGAAGCGTCACGGTTGTAAGTGGAATGACTAACCGATACGCCCTTTTGGCTGCTAACTGCTAATACAACCTCAGAATTCGAATTTCTCTCGTTCCGGCCATGCTGAGCGCGATGCTCGCACCATCGCCACAGGGAGTGCAGTCGGTCGTTCAGGCTATTATTATCATCCACCACCAGCAGGTGAGGGCTTTGCCTCTTCTTCCCGCCAAGGATCTATCCAGCCGCGGGGCCATGCTTCTTATTATAGATCCCAGTATGGCTCTTACCCAGCGTCATCCTCGTCAGCTGCTGCTATGAATGAGCGCCCCCTGCCGCCCCCTCCCCAAATTCCAGAAGAGGACGAGTGCCCCGTATGCCACCGAGAGCTGCCCTCTCGCGATTTAGCCAATTTCGAGGTTCTTCGTGAAGCCCACATCAACTCGTGTATTACTTCGCATAGTTCATATTCGCCTGCACCGGCGAATCCCAACCAGCAAGGTGGTCATGGTCATGGCACACCACCACCTCGAGCAGCTCGAAGGACTGGCATGTTCCCGTACGTGGCTACTGAAAAAGACTGTGTCGACTCTGCCGAGTGTACCATCTGTCTGGAGGAGTTCAAAGAGGGCGTGCCTATGGCGCGACTTGAATGCCTCTGCCGCTTTCACCGATCCTGCATCACAGCCTGGTTTGTCAATCACCCAGGCCGCTGTCCCGTGCATCAGCATGACAGCTTCGGATATTGATATGCAACATGTATGGTGGCGTTCTTTCACTTCCCCGAGCTCTGTCGGTCCGGTCCGGCATGAGGTTTGCGGGCGGCGGAAGACGAGACGGGGAAGAGCAGGCCTTGGCATAGACCAGGAGTACTGCCGTTGCATAATTCTGGTACAGTTTGGTATCATGAGACCGAGATGAGCCGTCGTCCTTTCTGTCCTTGTCAGCGTTTCTTGGGTTTTTCTTTTCACATCCACGGATCTTGCACATGTCCGGCGTTTAATGGTGGCACACTCATTCTAGAACGTCAATACCAGGCAGGGTTCACACCATATTGTGGTGGTTCAGCCTCTGCAAGTACAGGGGAATCAAACACCCCTACTTGATTGCCTTTATACGCTATATAGGGCGAGGGCCTTTATAGCAGGCTCATGATTTGCTCCCTTCATATAGTGGCTCTCCGCTGTTCGGCACCAATGCAAGAAGAGGCAGGTCCAACTGATGTAACCGAGCGTCCTGCAGCTATGCCACACGTACGATGTACCAATCATGATTGGACTTGGCGCGCGCATTGCAAGTCGGATTTCGCAACTATTGATTTGGCTTGGCAAGGATCTCACGCAACACAAACATGACCAAACCTTTACCCGGCGGGGTGATATCGCATCGTCAGCACGGGTCTAGACCGGCGTCGGCGTCTGCAAGGCGGCACACATCTAGCAAGGGTCCTGGGGTCCTCGTCACTTCGCCATCTGCAGCCAGTGGGGACGGCTCGTGTCTGTATCGATACAATATGCGCTCTACTGCAATGGGCTGATGCGGCTTATGTCATGGTGTATTGGTTGGAAGAAGCAATCATGAAACTCTAAAGTGCGACCTCAATCTGCAAGTCTATGGCCGTCGGCAATATCGACGCCCCCATCGTGGGGAGCCAACCTTCATCGTCATCAGTATAAGAGTATCGGTCCGGCTCACTATAGTTCTAGAGATGATTACTACTACGTACTATTATTACCTTGTTGGGCCATATGTTCATTAACCGTGACACGGATGTATCGTTCTCTACCATGAAAAAAGCCCGGCTTATTGCGACAGGCGCTGCCGTTGCCAGTCTTCTGAGTCCGGTTATCATGGCCGGGCCTGTAGAGGACCGGCAAGCAGGATGCGCGCACGATAATCTTCTGCGCGCCCTCCTCAACCCAACGCGCACAGTCGAGGCAACATCGTTCTGCAATGACTACCTATGTCGGCCTTCCTCCACAGTAAGGGCACACTTTCGCCCCCGTCAGGCTATATACATTCTAGCATTGGGGCTAAGAATGCCATCCAGGTTACCGCAACGACCGCAGGTACCGCCCACCCGTTGTATTTGTATAACCTTCAGCCGTCTCGCGGCATGAGCGGCACGCCGTTGACCTACCCGTCTCCACCCACACCCAGTGCCATCCCGGGCAACGCCGCATGTTACGGCTGGCCAACGGGGGGAACCTGTCCCTATCCTCCGACCCGGAAGAGGTGGCCTGCCCCGGATGCTGCTCTCTGGGCTCAAGCTCGTCGTCAGGCAGTCGCCGCCGCCGACTGCCCTGCGCCCTCGATACCTGCCTTCCTCACGACGGCAACCTCCTACCCCGCCTCCCGCCTCAGCAGCGCCTGCTCCTGCGCGCTGGCGTCGGCGTCCCCGCCCACTACCACCACGACCTGCACCGCCATCGGCGCGACGTGGCCCCAGATCACCATCCCGGCCTTCTGCCAGCCGTCCTTCCACGCCAACCGCGCGTCGCTGCTGCCGTTGCCGGGCATTACGAGCACCGCCGTCGCGACCCTGGGCGTCGTGAGCGACAAACTCGACTGCTGCGTCAGCTGCGCCGGGATCTTCAACTGTGTCGCATGGAGCTATGTGCCTTTCCCGTCTCCTACCTCTACTAATGCTGCCCCCACTACGGCCACCGACAACAAGAAGATCAACCCCTGGATCTCGGGCATGTGCGTCGCCGTGTACAACTACGGCATCATCGCCCCCAGCAGCGACGGAGACGACGACAACGCGGCGGCCGTGTGCCCCAACGGCGTCGTCGGCGAGGCGCTCGGCGGGGCGTCGGGCAATCCGTCGGCCGGCGGGCAATTCCGGTGGGAGAACTTGTACTACAACGGCTGGAACGAGGGACCGTGCGGGCGGCCGCTGAATGTGTTTCAGAGTGGGCAGGACGGGGGCAGGGGGGACTACGACACGCTTTGTCGGTGATGTTTAGGGGGACGTCGCCGGAGGGGGAAGGGTGGCAAGGGGCAAGCTTGTGATAGGGAAGAGGTATGGCATGGGTTGAAGGGTTGGTAGCTGCGTATCCTCAAGTTGCGACTTATCAGGTCAGAAGCTGGGAGCAAACCATGCGTTCGCTGGAATGATTGTTTCTGGTAGTTAGTATTTTGAGTGGGCAGGTTCGTGCTCGAGTCGTTCCCACATTCGTCCCCTGATGAACAATAACGCTGTAATCTGTGATTTCAGTTTTGAATTGGACATGAACGTCTGATTTGTAAATATTTTGGCTTGCCTGACAGCCCATGACTAATATCGTACTACTAGCCTGGTGTCTTGCCTCTGAGGAGCAGATTCTGCCCCAAGTCGTCCCCTTTTGGCCTTTGGAACTACAAGTTCTCGGCTGCACCAAATTATGTATTACCGAATAAAAGTGCATGTCTTGAAGATCGAGAAGAGCTTGCCTACAGCGGTGTCAAGACCCCTCTTTTTAGTTTCGTGGATGGCAAACATCTGCCAGAGACGGCGATGGTGCGTACCACTCGAACCCATGCGTATTAAGAGGACCCTCCTGGTAAAGTGAATTCTATGAATGCTGTTAGAATCATCTAAACCGGTGGGGAATATGTAAAGGGGCTGATACCGACCACATTGCTCGTTCCTGGCCGTCTAAACGATGCATGACAATCCCCCACGGGGACGTTTTTGGCGAGCACGCAGCAGTTTCACTCGCTTGTGACGGATGCAACATGAGAATTTGATAACATCTCACGTTGTATCTGTGAGAAACTTGCATCTAGATGTAACAGCCCCAGCGCCCGTGTTCCACAACCCCTCGCAATACCGCGGAGTTGGCCCAACTGTATGGAGGCCATCGCCATCGCCCGCTTGAAGGAAATTATGGGATACAAAAGGTTCGAGGTAGAGATCCCGTTCTACTACAGGAACCAATGTCAGAGCAGACCCAAATATAAATATGAATCTCCTCTGCTGAGTTCGAGTCTCGTTTTCTCTTGGAAGAGCCACCAGCACATGGGGAAACAGAGATCGAAATAAGCCAACTGAATCATCACCACGCCCCTAAGAAAAGCCCTCTCGGAATGAAGTACCTTGCCGCCGTCGGAGTCATCGCCTTGGCTATCTCTGTCGTCAATGCCCTTTGCTGCTTAGCAGATGATTATGGCTGGTGTTATGACGGCACCCCTGGCACCCCGTGCTGCGCCACGCAGGGTTGCAATGCCTTTTGGTGCGCCTGTGGTGGGGGTAAGCCCGCTCCCTGTTTCCTGAAAAAAAAAAAGAAAAAAACAAAAAGAAGAAAACATATATTGGCGGACTGATACATTGGCTTGCAGAATGCCGCCATAAATCCGAGGACAGCCTTGCCACCGACTCGTTCGTGAGCAGCCCGGTCGGCGAGGCGTTTGCTCTGGCCGACACGGACGGCAGCGGCAACATCACCCTGCCGCAGTACCTTGCCTACATGCGCGTTTCCGGGAACGACTCTGTCAAGGCCATCTGGACCGCGTGGTTCAACAAGTAAATTCATTTTCCCCTCTTTTCTTTTCGTTACACTGGTCCCTGGTGTTCAGCGCAAAATGGCGAGGCTCACGACACTGCGGTACAGGCACGACAAGAACCATGATGGCGTCATCACCCCTGACGAGATCACCGCATGAGGGGCAGTGGTTCTGCGTTACTGCGGCCAAACGCTATTTGGCCGTTGTGCTTGAGGGGGGGCGATGACTTCGACTTGCTCTTGTGCAGTGGAATATAGGGGGTCAAGGGGGCACGAGACAACTGATTTGCTGAGGCAGGCAACAAATATTGTCCACCTATGTACCTCGTGTACTGGCCGAGGTTTTTGAGTGCCAACAATGTGCTAGAACTTTTACTAATTTCAATTGGTAGCACAGCCATACCAACTAGCATCTTTGGAGCGTCTTGATATTGCCCCTGACGATTGGCTCCGCGAGAGTGGCATCTGCGGCAGAGGATTCCATGCATTATAAGGCTTCCTTTGTACTTTGAATAATGTGTTTCTGATAGGCTGGCTTGATCTGAGATTAAGAGAGGCTAGAAATCTAGTAAAGTGGGAAAAGTACAGCAAATGTGGTTGATGCTGCGCATACTGCCAATCACTTTCCCCTTGATCGGCTCTGGCGCAACTGCGGCCAACTGTTCCTTTTCTTTTTGTAAAAAATTTCGATTACATAGATGCTATTTCAACGGAACAGAAACAAGTGACTCGCCGCAATACTGTAGGTTACCTCCCGAACCTCGGCCAGCCGTAGCCAGCGTAGCCAGCGTACCACCAAGATAGAATGTCAGTATTCTTCGCCCGCTTAAGACAGTGAGCTCCTTGACAAGTAGCTCAAAGCAAATAAAGCCTCCAGACGGCCCCAAAAGCTTCTCACTAGGCGGTTTGTCAGGGCTGGATGAGAAATTACGTTTGATCAAGTTGCCAAAGTTGATGCCAGGGCGATGATCTTCTGTCTCCGCCCATCGAACTGGGTCTATAGGTCTTGGTGGTAGAGATCCTGGAGAAAAGATGGGGAAGCAAACGGATCTCAGGGTTCAGATCCAAGTAAACCTACTTTACAAGCTCGTATACTGAGGCAGCCGAGCAGTCTGCCCAATGGGGTCTGGGTTCCTATACCACTATAGTGATTCGTTCGAAGAAAGGTTTCGCGGCAAGGGCGTGTTATTCATTATTCATGACCCTCGAGTCAGCAGCAAGGTTTCTGTGTGGCTCCTCATGACAGAGCGGAAGCACTAGTGGTACAGTAACGAACGGATATACTTCAGGTAGTGGAGGCACACCTAGCGTATGCCACAGGCATGATATAGGACCCCAGACCCTGTGCAGAGCAAGAAGAAGCTCGGCCCTAAGCACCGAACTATCGTTAGCTCAACCGTCAGCCCTGGTGGATGGGTCGCTGAGAGCTTCGATGCAAAGCATAAGAGTCAAAGACCCGAATGCAACGTTGACTCGATTGGCAACAGCAGAGGGTCAACCGTGGTCTTCCGGTGATTGTCTCCTGTCTGAGTTCTCGAGATCCCAGGCTCCGAGAAACCACCTCTGCATCTCCATGCCTGGGAGAGAAGCGGTACCCGGCAGCTACTACAGTAGCATGGTTTGCCTCTGCAGATTCCGCCTTGCGCCGCGTACTAGTTGCCGTAGCTGGACATTGGTGCACGTCCTCCTCATCTTCTTCTGCCGAACCGACCTCATACGAGGTGGGCATATTGATGTAGTATCGTTTCCGAAAAGGCCACTGCACGCACACGCGAAGGCGCAGAGGTCCCGAGAGATCGAACCTGTTCACCCCTGCCACATGTGCGCCATGGCTACAACTCGGAAAGGCAACCTCCCTACGTTTTTCAGGCGACTAGTAGTACAGTACAGGACTGTAGATTGGTGCATCCTGTGACGCATACTGGCTTGCCGGGATTGACTGCAAATCCATCGCATGATCTGTTCCAACAGGGGCTCGCAGGCCAATAGCATTCGTTGACTGACGTTTGATTGGCTTGCCCGAGCTGTTTGCTTTTGGTAGTGTCGTGCCGTTGCGCGGGGGAGGGGGTTGGAGCCGTGTTGCCGCGATGGCCATGATGTGAGATTCTCTTGGCGTTTGATCACGAAATGGCCAGAGGAGCCGCCCCCGAATTTGGTATGTCCTGTCCCCTCACCCACCCCGCCATGCCTCCTCAGTTGGGAATGCCGAGCTTAGACGGGATCGTCATCACACGTAAGGGACCCTGCAGCCAGCATTTGCTCTCTGCCATTCCGCTGCTTCCCACCCCAAGCCCCGCCTCCCCTAGATCCTACAGTAGGCACTAGGGTCTGGACCCCCATGTCGGCTCATGCCGAGAGAGAGAGCTGGCGGCTGGATCGAGCTGCATGCATGTGTCAAATAAGCTTGACGGAACTTAATATAGAGCGAATACAGTATCGTTGAGACAAGGCAAAATCCCGGCAGCAGGCATCCGACCAGGCCGGCCGCGAGAAACGTTGAAACCCTCTTGCCTTCGGGTGGTCTGCATCACATGCGCGCCACCCCACGAATACCCTTTTTTTTTTTACCCTTTTTTTTTTTACCCTTTTTTTTTTTTTTTTTTTTTTTTTTTTTTTTTTTTGCCTCGCATGGGCAGTGCAGCTCGAGGCCAAGGTGATGGGTGACTCTGGATACAGAAGGCGGTACTTCAATTGATGTTTCCATAAAATTCCGCTGACGATCATCTCCACTAAAATGTAAGCATGAGGTGGGGGCTCTGGGGATCGCCTCAGACTGGTGACTGGGGCTCCTCCCTGGGCGGCCCCCTCTCCACTCTCGACCAATGAGGGCGCTCCAAAGCACTTCGGACACCTGCCCGAGTTTCTACTGCTATAGGTTAAGTGGTATTTCTTCAATTCTGTTTGCTCCCACTGCACATTGCTCCGCTCCAAATCGGCAGTCCGCCATCAACAACGCATCCATCCCCGACAAGGGTTCTTGGGGGTCCGATCTGTGATCGGAGCACCAGGGGCTCTTGAGCATATTACATAGTCATGATAAACATGAGTTGCCTGATGGTCAGGTGCTAACATAACTATACAGGAAATCTTCTTATATCACAACAATCGGGCCCATTAAACCGCATGAACAGCTTCAACGGCCGCTAGAGCCTGGCCGAGCCGGCCTGCCGGCCTTGGCTCCCTGGGTGTGAATACGGCCGGGATAAGAGGCCTCGGAAGGGATTTTGCGTGGATGTTCATCACGCGCGGCAGCCGAGCCTGGCTGCTGGACCCCTGGTCGAATGGTGGCACTTAAATTGGGTTGAGATGCCAAGTCAAGTCTCCAATAAGGCAATGGCCACGTCCGGCAAGCCGGTCTGGTCAACCGTGGACCGGTAGAGCAGGCTGAAAGATGTCTGCTCGTTGGTTCTGGGGGGGCGTGCCTAACAGAATTTTGGCTTGAAAATCGTAAATCGTACTTGGGACCAAAGCTAGTGGGGGCACGGCTCTTCTAAAAATAACAATGTTTACTATCTTGATTTTCGACTTCAAAAATACTGTAGTCGAGAAGCAAACAATTCATCGTCCGCTAGGATGATTTTATCGTGACAGGCAACCGAATTTTCCATGCCCCCCCCCTGTCAATGTACTGTAATGAGAGAGCATCTATCAAGATCCCAAACCCCGGTATGATCAGCATAAACAATGTGATGTGCTAGTACACTCAACGTATCTCGGTATCTAAGGTACAAAGAAAACGAAATCTGACCGGGGTACCAGTATGTGGTGAAATCGTCGGATGTGCTTCGCCGCTCTCCCGTAAGAATGATAGGGTCTGATGGCTGACTGATGCATGTGTTTCACTGCAAGGTGATGCTTTGGGCGGATGTTTGGCATCGAAACTCCCTACCCGAAAGATCGGATGGCACTCAAAGTCATCCAAACTCCAAGGATGTATATACTACGTCGTACTGGGGTGTGTCTGGGCCTTGCTTTGGTTGTTTGTCTGGGCTTGGCGCATTCCTGCCGCCCTGATGATTTTGGAACTCTCTTCTTGCTGAGAAATTGTATTGCGGGAACAGTGTGGCGCCGGAACTCAGAGATCTACGCTCTAGAATGGACGGGGCCCGGGGAAAACACGTTTTGTTTCATTTTCAATCACTGGCCAGTTCGGTACTTTCTTGTTTTGCTGGGCAGCGTATTGCCTTGATGTCGGAACTGCCGAGTACTGTCAAGGAATCCATCTCAGGGGTTGGTTGGTGCATGTGCCAGAGGAGTTGATTAGAGAGTATGCAGCTCAGCACCCAGCTTGAGGTCATCATCTGCGAATCTTTCCTGAAATGCCTGCCCATTCGTGAGCGATGCTGCTTCTCAGGACACCCATAAGATATTTGGAAGTGGCCAAAAGCCGGTGGCAATGGCAAAGGCTTGGGAAGAAAGCAGCCACCCAGACTGCCCCAATCTTGTGCATATTATTCCCCAACGGTGGCTTGCATTATCTTAAAGTATGTCGAAGATGCCGATGGTTCAGGTCCAATTGGTGGTTGACCTGGCAGCTCGTATCTCTATGGGATCGGATCACGTCCGACTGGCAGGAGTTTTCAAGTCGTCGCCCGGCAGACTGGTCCGGACGCGGGAATTGCGACATCATTCAGGCCCATGAATGGATACTGTAGGTAGATAGATACCTCGGGCCTTAAAGAATGATGAACCCGAGTCCGACTACTGGTATCGCACCCCATTGGGCGCGTTGTGTGAAGAGGACCACTCGGTCTCGTCATCGGTACCAGGTCGTCGCCTCGATAATTAGAAGTGCCGTACAGTAGGTGAAGAAGATTATCGAGAAACACCCGTGCCACGTCTGGAAAACCGCTGTCCGGTCACACGCAGATTACTCCCACGCAATGGAAGAGGGACCAGGCACCAGGGAATGATGGAATTTCTTGCCTTCTTTTGATTTCGTTTTCATCCCATGGACAGAGACGCGTTTGGAAAAATGGCGTGACATTGTCGTAGTGAGGGAGTTCCCTTGCTTGGGTTCCCGGTCACAGCCCGCGGCGAGCTGGCCAATCAAAAGGCGAGTAGAGGCTCGGAAGGGTCCGGGCCACCTGTGAGCGCATATGACGATCCGACCCCAATGCCCTGGAAGGGAACCCCTGAACCGACCGTAGGACTGCATGTACTCAGCGTTTGCCTGGGAGGATGTGTACACGGCGCTGGACCAATCAGGCCAATCCGGGGATAGGCTAGATGGGCCGGCGCAATCGGTAATTGGCCCCAACGACCCAAGCACAAGGAGATGTCGGAGAGGCTGCTGCACTTGCCCATGATCCAATATGCGGGATGCAGTGCGGCAAAATCGGTTCTACATGGGCGTCGCCTCGCAATTAGTCCAAAAGGCCATGGCATGGTCGGGGAGTTGTGCTCGGCCGCTGCCAGCCGGCCGTACAGTAGGGTGCCACAACATAAACTCGGCAGTCCCCCCACTCAGCCACTCAGCCCAAGGTTACGTGGTACATCCAGGACAGGAAGCCCACGGCCTGCCGTACCGACCCAATCACGCCTCGTGACCCCCGCCCGCAACTGCAAGTTTTACTTTCCATGGGCGACTCCAAGGGGCGGAGAGGAAGGAGGGCGGGCGGACAGAGCCCAGGCGTCTAGAAGGCCTACCACGTACATAGACACCCCGATTTGATGCTAGGGGCGGTAGTAAGAAGTATGCGGCCCTACTACCTAACCTTACCTGAGGTGGAGCTGGGAGCTTCTGGAGGCCGTCGAACTGCTTGAAATGTCTCGCTTTCCATCTGCCGTTGGAATAAGCGGGACTAGTGCAGCCACCATTGATGTACCTACCTAACCTACGAAAAAGGTACCTGACTACAGCTGTGCTGCTACTTGGACCGCAACCGGATTGCCGGAGGATTTGCTCCAAAAATTATGGACGCGCTGCGGTACCATCGTCGATACATGCAGCTTCCAAACAAAAAACCGGGCGCCCTTTCTCAAGTTTCCATACTCGGTATGGGCCTGGAGGCCGATTTTGTCCTGGGAATCTGAAGGAGGTGCCGGGCTTGCAAAAGGATAACAATACATACCAAGTGCTCGATGTAGTAGCAGCTGCTCCATTTCAAGCTATTAAGGATATGACATCAGCCCTTCCTGCTCAGATGCCTTTTGCCTTCCCTCTCGTTATTAGTGCATGCTCTCCCGGTCTCCGTCCACAATCCCATTCATCAATTCATTGATATCTGAAAATCCAAGTGGGCTACGGAACACCCCCGCTACACGAGACAAGACTACGTACAACACACACATTGGTTACCATGGAGTTCTGCCAGCAGCCCGCGGACCACCACATGGCTTACGAGCTCCCACAAAGTCCGATGGGCACGAGTTGTGACCCCTTCCTCGACCCGTGCATCACCGCCGCCTACCAACATGATCCTCAGCACTTCTTCGACCTCTCTACCGAGTCACACGACACCATGATCAAACTGGAGGACATAGGGCAACCCCAGCCATGGGAGTCCTTCTCTTCCGTAAGCTCCTATCTTCTACCATGCCAGATATATCTTGAGCACGAACCTCGCGCTGACCTATTCTCCAACAGACTTCAGAATCCGGAGTCAGTGAGACCCTGGAACCCATTGCGCCCTCGCCAGTACGGAGAGAGTCGACATCACAGCCGGCCAAGAAGCCTAGGCGAGACCGGGCTCGCTCCGGCTCATCTGGAGGGTCTACCGACCTCAGCCGCGAGAAGAACCGCATCGCCGCTAGCAAATGCCGGAGAAAGAAGAAGGACGAGGAGCGCGTCCTCGAAGATCGGAGGCGGATGCTACAGGTCCAGAACGCCATCCTCGTCGACTCGGCGACGTCACTGCGCGCCGAGGTCCTGTCGCTAAAACACGAGATCCTCCGCCACGGCACCTGCGACTTCCAACCGATCAACTCGTACATTGCCACAGCCGCCGCGCGGGTAGGATGACGAAGAGCCAGTGCAGCGAGCGTCACTTCTCCTTCTTCTGTTCTCATCTCCCTCTTTGTTTTATAATCGGCGGCGTTCGTCTCACCTTATTTTCAGCGGGTTTTACTGGCTCGGGGGTTGTGTACGGCGAAAAGCCCCCGACACTACGCTTGGTCACACCAGGGTGGTGACCCTTTTGTTATCAAAGTAGGCTGCTTGGGCGGGATGCACCAAGCAGCCGCTTTTCTATGGCAGAAGTGGCTATCTTACGGAAGGAGTATTGCTTTTAGGCTTGAAAAATGGGTCATTTGGTGTTCAGGATGGTGGTATAATGCTGATAATGATCAATTGACTTGGTCAGTTCAAGCAAAAACGGCACACGGTGCTTGGTGGTCTCACGGCTTTCTTCCCTTTTGCTCGGGAGGCGCAAGGCGCTTAGGTGACTGCGGGATACATCTCGAAGCATACCCAAGAAATTTGTTTACGAGTTGTGGTGGCACATCCATTCATTTGTTCTTCGGATTGTGCAGGATGACTGTTGCATCCGATTCAGCAAAGGGTCCTGTCATCGAGAATGACTCGATTCTTCGGGGGCGGCCTGGAGCCTCTGGTTCTGGCCAAGGACCCCCAAACGAAGCTATACGAATACTTTAGTCCTAATGAATCACTCACACAAGACACAATGAACCATTTGCGAGAAGTATTGCAGAACATGTCGCTCAATGATGGCCACGATGCGACAGCTAGTGATCTCTCAAATGTTGAGGGTATCTCAAGAAACTGGTGCCGGTTTATTCCCGAGCCCCATGGCCGCCTCCGCCCGGGCGCTGCGACTTTTGGCCCAAGCACGGCAGCTATCAACGTAGCGTTGGGCGGTAGATGGCCAGTGACCAGGTGGCCGTCATCTCCAGGCACGACTCGAGATCCGAACCAAAATCCGACCCAAGATTGTACTGTACAGCCCCGCCGATCCCCGTATTCCCGGTCCAAGCCCCTCTCTCCCAAACGACGGCGCTGGGCTGGATTGCTGGCCCCTGGAGCCGGCTGCAGACGTGTTATCGCTCGCGGGATCCTGTTTTTAGAGTCGGCTCTACGGATGCTTACGAGAGTCTAACATTGTTTTCCAGCCGTCAGCGCACCGGGATCTTCAACAACCCCCCTTACCATCGTTGCTCTTTCAACAGTTGGATGTGAAAGACATCATCAGCAAAACCGTTTGGTGCGACGCTTCCGAATACAGTACAGGTTACGACTCGTCCAGGGGAGCTCACTTGGCAACACTTCTTGGAAGCGGCATGGCCCTCAAGCGTTAGTTAACGCGTACGTGCGGGGGTCATGGCCTCGATTTTTTCCCCCTCCCCCCCTCCTCCACCTCGTCGTCGGTGTTGCTCGAAGGGGGGCGGGCCTGGCAACGGCTGAAAGAAAACTGGGGCCAGCCATGGCCCCAAGATACGAACATCTCCTCGCAATCTCGATCCTATGGCCTACCAGCCTACCAACGAGGAGGGCAAGAGTTGCTTTTCCAAAAGGGTGTCTCGGCGCTCCTCGAGCGCTCTGATGCAGATTGGGTGGTGTCTGAGGGATAGGTACATGTACGTAGTAGGTAGGGACGCGTCGACGACGACAAGGACCTGGGCAGGATGGCAGGGTTACTTGGTTGCCAGGGGGTGCGCCTGGCGCAGTGCAAATCCTACTCTACCAATACCAATAGACTGTTCGGCAGCATTCCCCGAACCATGTCCGACCAGTTAGAAATCGTGTGCCCGGCTGCGCCGGTTGACTAAAGCCGTTTCTAGCTCGCTCGCTCTTTTGCGCGCCGCTTCTGTCGGTCTCTCTGGCGTCGCGTCGTGTTTCCTATCCTACAGTACAGTACAGCCCCCTCTACAGTACTCACACTCCCAATCTTAGCCGTAGCCTACGTTATCGGGGGACGGCGGCTTCGAATGCTGCAACGGGTGGCGCTGGTGCTGTACATAGGGCAAGTATTGTCGGCCCTCCAGCCCAGCCACTCATGGATGGATTCAGTCTTGAGTGATCTCAGTAAGGTACATAGTCGCGGCTTCTGGTGACTAGCAGTAGGGCTCTCAGTAAGATCGCCCCTCCCTCTTTCCCTCCGACTGAGTATTACTTAGTTCGCCAGGCCGGTCGGCCGGTTCACACTACGAGGCACACAACCGCTAGCCCGCGTGGACACTTGCTGATTTGGAGCTTCCAACATCATTCAGTAGCTTGGGGAAAGGGCCCCGTTGCGAGCTTGTGCTTGCCATTGGATGCCAACGGTCCTTGGGTCGACAGTCAGCGTCGGGGGCAGGACGGGGTGCGGACGTCATTCCATTGGAGGATCGCCGTCTCGATGTATTCTGTAAGATCTCATTGGCGGAGGGCAAGCCACCTCCAAACCTTCTTCCTATAGCGTGGCCTATCTATACTCAATGTTGCTTAAGACAGCTCAGCTGTCAAGGCTATAAAAAGCATGATACATACATGAGCGCGACAGGTTTGCGGCTGTCGGTGCCTATGTACAGGCCTTGCGTGTCTCAGAGGGAAAAGCTAGGGCTCGACGACAGGCACAGCGGCCATTCTTTCGATGAGCACTCACGAGATGTACTAACACGGGTTAGCGAGAGAGGGGCCCGACCAGGAACAACCAAGTCACTCGCAAGCGAAGTGGGAGCAGCCCAACATCGACTAACGCATGCGACGGGCTACCGTATCAACGATGGATGTGGAGACTATATCGAGATGTGTGGGTGAACCTGTTGATGGGCTAAACAACTGGAGTCCACATGCCTGCGGAAGTCGTCAAGACATAAGGTTTGGCCCAAGGTTGGCGACCTTAAGGTAGGGGCTAGGGGCTACTTGGAACGACAGAGAAAGCATGTTAGTATGCAACAGCTCCCAGAGCCAGGGCCAAGGCCTCCCGAAAACCACGTCAACGGGCGTCGTCCTTGCCAGGCCAAACTCAAACCCGGGCCAAACTCAAACCCCGCGCACCCCTCCTTGACATTTTTAAAGCCGCGGCCCGGGTCATTGCCCGTCAACATAGACGCCTTCGAAAATTCATCATGGATCTTCGCAGGGGAGTGCGACATTGAGCTAGCATTTTCTACTGCGCATGCCACACACGATGGCCTGCCGTTCGATATGCGTGCACTTTTGCACCATCCAGTCAGGGAGGGATGTCTCGGCTGCCCCTTGCCGCCCCGTTCCGCGGAAGCTGATTCAGTAAACGCAAGTATCTGGCCATCTCTCGTCATTGACATCCATGCTACTCGTCTCGCCGCAAGGCTATAAGAAGGGAATGCTCTTCGCATCGCCCGCGCAGGATTGATTCGAGCAGTGCATGTTTTGTTGGCTGTCGTCTTCGTTTTCGCATGTCGCACGAACACGAACCAGCACATGTCCTGCGCGTTGCGACACTGCGACCGACCACCGACTCTCCCCGCTGTGCTCGACTTTCGTTCCTTGGCGGGTCACGCGGGGTAAAGAGCGGAACATCTCACGGGGTGGTGCTATGATGGCATACGCCAGCTACCTATGTACCCCTTGCGCGCGGGTGAGTAAAACGTGTGATAAAATGGTTGATACGAACGAAATTCATCGCGAGATGGCCTGACTGGCCTACTTGTGACACGTTTGCACCAGGCAAAATGCTTGAGGCGCAGGACTGCATTCAGCTCCCCCGAGTTTGGCAGGAGTTTGCAGGTTCCTGTCACGCGGAAAACTTACGGGAAAGTGCGTCACGTTACACCCGAGGACTTGAGTGATTTCGAGGGCGACGTGGGGTAGGCAATACTGTACCTAGCCTGAAGCGGGGAGCTGGGAGCTCCAACAAGGTAGAAAGAAACAGCTGCACACGAGCAGGCCAGCATTTCGCATTTCACGATAGCATTTCCCCCCCTACTCTTTTCTTCCCTTCTCGCACACAAACTCCCCTCTTCGGAAAGCATCATTATGTCTGGATCCGTGCCTACTGTGACCACCCTGGACGGCGTCTACACCCACCAGTCGCTGTCCGAACAGGAAGCGCGATGGAGCAAGCTGCTGGCTAAGTTCCAGAGCCTCTACGGCCGCCCCGCGCAGTTTGTCTCGCGATCGCCCGGTCGCGTCAACATCATCGGCGAGCACATCGACTACTCTCTCTACTCGGTCCTGCCCATGGGAATGACCCATGATGTCATCCTTGCCGTCTCCACCGATCTCACCCCGTCCAACGAATCCACGTACAAACTCAAGCTGGCCAATCTGGACGAGGAGCGGTTTCCCGCGCGCGAGTTTGACGTGGCCTACGGCGAGGTCGAGATCGACGCGACAAAGCACGAGTGGACAAACTACTTCCGGTCCGGGCTTCGAGGCGCGCTCCAGCTCCTGCAGAAGAAGTATGGTGCCGATTTCAAGCCCAAGAGCATGCAGGTGCTCATGGACGGCACCGTTCCGGCTGGCGGCGGCTTAAGCTCCAGCGCCGCCTTCGTGAGCGCTAGTGCGCTGGCTGTCATGATTGCCAATGGCGAGAAGGATGTGGACAAGAAAGATTTGACGGAGGTGGCCATCGTCAGTGAGCGCGCCGTTGGCGTCAACTCCGGCGGGTAAGTTTCCACCGTAAAATGGCCCCGATTCGAACTGCTCGAGATCTCACACAATGCATTGCAGTATGGACCAGTCGGCGTCTGTTTTCTCAAAACAGGGCTCGGCCTTGTTCGTGTCCTTCGCCCCCTCGCTGTCTGCCCGGCCCGTGTTCTTCCCCAAGACCAACCCGGAGCTCATTTTCGTCGTTGCGCAATCCTTCGTGACGTCCAACAAGCAGGTCACTGGTCCCGTTCGCTACAACCTGCGGGTGGTCGAATGCAGCATGGCAGCAGCCGTGCTCAATGCACTGTTGTGTCCTGGCACCGATCTGCCCAAGGATGCCGGACCGCTGGGCGTGTCGCTTCACGGGTTCCACACAAACTACTTCAAAGACACCCAAAAGTCGATGAACGAGCAGCTGACGGAGCTGGTCGAATTGACAAAGTCGAAGCTGACCAAAGAAGAGGGCTACACCGTAGAAGAGATCGCGTCTTTGGTTGGCATCTCGGTCGACGAGATCAAGGCTCGTTTCATGTCGAGTTTCCCGGTTCGCGGAGAGCACTTCAAGCTTAGACAGCGCGCCCTGCACGTCTTTACTGAAGCTCTGCGGGTGCTGCAGTTTTTGACAGTGCTGGAGGACGACAGTGCGCACTCCATGACGGGCGACACGACGGAATACAACAAGAAGCTCGGCGACCTCATGAACGCGACACAAGACTCGTGCAGAGATCTGTACGAGTGCAGCTGCCCCGAAATCGACGAGCTTTGCGCTATTGCCCGAGAGGCTGGTGGCTACGGCAGCCGCTTGACGGGCGCCGGGTGGGGCGGATGCAGCGTGCATCTGGTGCCGGCGGACAAGGTCGACGCTGTCCAACAGGCCATGATGGACAAGTACTACTCGAAACGCAACTTGAGCCAAAGGGAGCTGGACGCTGCCATCGTGGTCAGTCGGCCGATGAATGGGAGTGCTGTTTGCGTGCTGAAGGATGGGAAGTTGCCTTAAAGCATCAGTTCTCGACCAACCCGGTATTCCTACGCCTTCATCAACTTTAGGCCTGCCTCATCCTCGGATGACCTCACCCCTCGTCAACTTTTTAATTGCCTACTATTACTACAACTACTTTCTCAATCAAAAGCAACCCTGATAAGTGTCACGTGCGTGCACCAATTGATAGCGGTACAGCGCAACTACGGCATGCATCGTGCGACGTTGGCCCCCCTTAGCCCCTTGCATGTCTATACGAAGCGTGCATGCCAAGTGTGTCTGGTAAGCGTCCAGCCCTGCGAGTGGGCAGTGCAGTGACTATATTTGGAGATAACATCAGCCGAATTGGGGATAAAGGCTCTTGGCCAATCCACTTTCGCGCTTACTAACCAATCACCAGGCGTATAATTGCAGGTGAATGCACTAAAATCTCACATAGCCAGTTCATTTCTCTAGCCTGGCAAGCCGTTTGATGTACGCCAGGCCATCCTGCGGTCCTAGTCGTGAGTAGTAAGATTAGACTGAAAACACATCGACTGCTTCTTCCTCAGCTTGCTCCTTGAAAATTCTATCGGTAGTAACTGCGCCAGTCAAATATACGCGGCATAGCCGCATTCATGGTCTTTGTTCAAAGATAAGTGCTCAGCATGCCGCCGTCGTCGTTGCCGTCGTCGCAAGGGGAGGACCCTTTCCTCGATTCCAACAAGTACTACTTTCCGCCCGGCATCTTGCGGGCGGCCCCTGTCCAGTCGGGACTCGAGGCGCCTCCACAGCGGGACGAGAATGCAGCATCCCCAGGTTTACAGTTAGTGCCGGAGGAGCAGAAGCACTCGCACCAGGATCTGCCTGGGCTATACGGGACACGCAGCACACTACAGCCGCCGCCGGTTTTGCTCTCCACGGGGCAAGCTGTGCACGTGGACGAGTACGCCTCTCAGGGACTGCAGTCGGTTGACCAACACTATCATCAACAGTATCAAGAGCAGCAGCAACATCAGTATCAACAACCACAGCAGCAGTTCTACCAGGATGGAAATCTTGCCGGCGTCCAGGGTCACCAGTGGCCGGTGTACCAGTCACAACATCAACAACATCAACAACAACAAGAACAACAACAACAAGAACAACAACAACAACAACAACAACAACAGTCTGTGCAATGGGCGGGGATGCCCTCTGGAGATCCAGGCGCCTGGGGATACCCAAATCAACAACATGGCTACCACGCTGCGCCGTCCGGGGATCATTTTCTGCCGGAGGCCGTTACGATGCATTCGGATACCCATCCTGGTTTGCATGCTGGATACTATCAAGCGAAACCAGCCCCGAGTATGACAGGGAGTTCTGAGCTGTGGCTCAACAAGAATGAAGCGACCGTCATGGTAACGCCAAAGGTTTCAAAATGGAGACAGCGGCCCCGGCTGTTATGGGTGGGTGGAGTCATAGCCTTGTTGGTCGTTGTCGGTGCGGTCGTCGGTGGTGTCCTAGGCAGCAGGAAATCGCCAGAAGAAAGCCAGGCAGCAGCAAAGCCATCTTCGTCAGCCCTGCCCGGCCCAGCAGGTGGCACCTCTGAGGACAATGTTGCGCCCCCAAAGTCGCTCCGGATGCACTCCAGACTCGCCGTGTCTGCCTGGCGCGATACCACACATACGAATTATACCCTCAGATTGTTTTACCAGGGCCCGGACAACGCTTTACGATTTGTCGAGAACACGAGCGAAAACAAGAATTGGACCGGCGCCGTCACATTGGACACCCTGGACTACGCACCCAGACCGAATGGCGCGATAGCAGCAGGGGTGTACCTCCATAGTGATGTTGTAAGTCAAGAAAGGGTCCCCCCCCCCCCCCCAATTTTCTACTGAGATATCGTATCAGACTGCCGGGCTACACTAACTGACAACCGTCTTAGTGGCAATGGGAGTTGATGTACATCGACCAGGATGCGATCATCCGCTGCCAGAAATTTGACCTGGAGGGCAAGAAGATTGGGGTCAAAGGTACGGGCGGGAGCATGAACGCCTATCCCATCAAGGTCGACCCAGAGTCCAAGATTGCCGTCTACTTCCCCTATGTTATGTCGCAGGATGCGGACAACAAGCTCCGCTACACCCGTATGCTCGGGCAGAACGGTGCCAACCTGTCGGCGCCGTGGTGGGTGAACGAGACTAACCTAAACGCGGTGGGCACCAAGAACGCGCCCGTGTTGATGCTGCCCCTCGCCCAGAAGTACATCGACCCGGCGGGTTTCATCTACCGCGAGGCCCAATCGGGGCGGTTGGCCGCGGGCACCAACGACAA
The DNA here is from genome assembly GCF_038362585.1 of Apiospora marii. NCBI lineage: Eukaryota > Fungi > Ascomycota > Sordariomycetes > Amphisphaeriales > Apiosporaceae > Apiospora > Apiospora marii. The sequence continues at coordinate 1,445,544 of NW_027117375.1, read as the reverse complement.
CATCAAAAACGGCGGCGACATCCAGAGTGACAACCTGCCGTGGAACCCCCAGGGCGCCCGGGGCCTCGGCGAGCTACCCGCAGTGCCCGAGGGCTCGCCCCTCGCGGGGTTCAGCGTGGGGCGCACCTACGACGCCAGCAAGATGGACACATACATCCTGTACCTGGACGACCAGGACACGGTGCAAGTCGTGTGGCAGGACGACGACCGGGCGGGCTGGCAGGGGCCCCGGACGTTCGACGCGCTGGGCGAGGCGGAACCGGGCACCGACATTGCGTGCGCGACGCAGGGCTCGTGGGACCAGTCCGGCATCAACGTGTCCAAGGAGCAGAACCTGAACCGGTGCTTCTTCCAGGAGAAGGGGACAGGCCGGCTCAAGGAGGTCTGGTTCGACGGGTCGGACTGGAAGAAGATTGGGTATGTGCCGTTGCCATAATTGGAATGGAAAGGAAACTGGATGGGCAGAAGATAAACCCCTGGGATTGGATTGGGAGCGTGTAACTATTATTATTGTGCCTTCGAGATACCCCTGCGAAGCAATTGTATATCAAATTCTCGTAATGTTCATGTCTATAATGGTTTACCTATATTAGGACTGAGTATGAAGTATCCAGGCGAACAGAAAAGACATGTATGGGTTTATAGACCTTGGTGTTTGTTTGTAGAAACGATATCGATCCCTGATGGAGAAAGTAAAGATAAAACGGATTAGCTAATTAGCCGCCACGGACCACGGTGGGGAGGCGCCAATGAGGGTCAAAATTCCTATCAGTAATCGGTCCGTGACCATTTTTCAAACCAAGTTGCATCTCTGTACCGTCAGTCGGCAGAAAGCCAAGTTTGAGGGCCAGGTTGCTCGCGGGCATCAAGATCGAATTGCGTATCGCTCATTCAATGGTTTGGTCATTGCCCCTTTTCGTGGTTGGCACCCCCTGATTCACCTGTTACCAATCCGGCCCATATTTCCTCTTTTAGTCTTTGTTCCGCCCTCGACAGCGTTACGAGAAGCGCCTGAGCTACAGAACAAAGTGGTCAGGCCAGGTGCAAGATCATGCCACCCTCGTATGGTACCAAGGAATACTGGGATGACAGATTCGAGCGTGAGGACAAGTACGAGTGGCTGCTACCGGCCGACAGCCTGAACGCCGTGGTCGGCGAGGCCCTTTCGCAGCATCAGAGCAGCAGTAGTGATGACGACGGATATGCGCCGCAGATCCTGCATATCGGATGCGGCTCGTCCGATGTCTCGTTTCAGCTTCGTGGCTTGGTCGACAGCCCCCGCCAGGTCACCAATGCCGACTACTCGGAGAAGGCCGTGAGGAAATGCCAACAGCGCGAGGCGGCGGCTCTCTCGTCTGCAGTACTAGAGAAAAGCGGTAGCGCCTTGGGCATGCGCTGGGAGACGGCTGACCTGTTGGCCGCGGACTCCATCGCTCGGCTGGGAAGGAGGTGCCGTGATGGGCCTGCCGCAGGCTCTGGCAGTGATTCTTTCTTCTTCGATGTGGTGGCCGACAAGAGCACGTGCGACGCTTTGGGATGTGCCGAGGATGCAGCCGTGACTCTGCCCTTTGTTTCGCCGCGTAACGCTCAGCAGCCACGGACAGACAACGACAACGACAAAGGCAGCGGCAACGGCAACGACGGCGCCAGCACGTCGACAACGACCGCTCGCGTGCACCCGGTGCACCTCCTCGCGCTGCACATGGCGGTCCTCACGCCGCCGCGCACGGGTCGGTGGTGCGCCATCTCGTACTCAAGCGACCGGTTCGCGTTCCTGGACGGCGGCGGCAGCGGCCGGGAGACGGAGGCCAAGGCGGAGGCGCCGGTCGGGGAGGATTTGCTGGAAAGGGGGCTCCCCGACCCGCGCCGGTTCTGGAAGGTGGAGCGCAAAGAGCGGGTGACGGTGGCGCCGCCGGCGGCGGCTACGGGGAGCGGGGGCCACGTCGTGCACCAGCCGGAGATTGCGTACTGGTTGTACGTGCTGGGCCGGACGGACGCGGTGGTTTGAGGTGGATTGAGGTGGAGCGGGGATTGGGTTTTTTTCCAGGCTATTTGATTTTTGTTGCTCTATTGTTTTTTCGTTTTCTTTTCCCTTTTCATTTGCTGAGCAGGTACGCAGATTGGGTCATGTTTTGCCCTCCAGAGCTGCGTGGCAGGTGTAATTTCCCCCCCTTCATTCCATATCCCTGCCGTTTTCCTGTTTCAAGCTGAAAGGGGGTAGGTAACAAGAGGACAAGCAAATCAATCAATCTTTGAGGCTACCATGATACGTTCTGCAACTCTTCAGTTCACATAATATACTGAATCTTCTAGCGTCAATATACCCTTAGTTCTGAACAAATTCCAATCAGGAGAACCAATGTATGCCCGTGTTGTCTTGAAATTTAAGCAGGTCTCTTGATTGATGATGCACGACTTGAGATGCGTCAGGCAGTCTCACTAATCAGCTCATCAGCATACATGCCCCAACCTCACTTACGAAGTTTTCAACAACATGTTTGGGTCACCCACTGGATATAAAGCGTACTCGCGTACAATAGCAACTGAACATGTGTGAGTTTGTAAGACGAAACTCGTCAACATCAGTGCCTGTGATGGCGATTCCCTCTTACTGCATATCTTGAGTATCACTATGAGCAGGACGGGCGTCACGGCTCTCAAGTATGACAACCCAAGAATTACGGCCCGATCTTCCTGGCGTCAACAATTTGTCGAAACATGTAATCCGTTGAACATATTGCACGCACAGACACTGCAAATCTCACGTCAACCTGTCGCCATCGGAGAAAGATGACTTGCTTCAAGCATACGGTTATGATTAGATGCCATGGGGCTGTACACCGGCACTCGATGCTTTCGGCTATCTATAAAAGCCATGGGACTTTCTATCCTCAAGTTGTATTCCTGTCCACACAGCCAAGCACGTTCAACTGCCTACTAGAAGCTTTCCATCAGCGACATCAACAGTTAATTACTAGCACAACACAACCACTTTACAGAGCCATACTCGAAAGCCGTCAAGCAAGCATCCTTTCGACTGTTTCATTCTAAGCATATAGAAAACATACTCATAAGTCTTCTCCAAACTACATATACGATGTCGCAGTTCTATATCCCACGGCTCCAACACTACACAACCACAGCATTCCCCCAGTATGGGGTTACGTTTGCAAATCCTACATATACGACGGGTACATTGTACACCGTACCTAACCAGCAGCAATTTTATGTTGTTCCGCCTCAGTCAGGATGCTTTGGTGCCTCAGGTAAGCGGTACTACCAGGACTCGTGGCGGAAGAGGCAACGGCATTGACTTTGGCTGAAGGGGCAACATACGTGGTCTGCTAGAGGAGCTGAAGTAGACATGTGGATTACGCTTGAGAAGTACCCAAAGAATTTGAGTAAGTAGGGCTGGGCAGATAGGGGGTGGATGGGGCTACTTCAAGACGGTGATGGGAAATGGCAATCCTGCCAAAGTTCCTGATGGAGACCGAAGCTGAGAGTTGATATGAGCCTGCTTGTAACATCTATATATCTGGTAATTAACCTCATGATTAGGTACTAGAAATATATCTATGCATGTTCCTTATATCCTTCATACATACATATGTACTTATGCATGATGTCATATCGTACTTTCGACCGGGAGGTGCATATAAGTTGGTGGGACAATTTATGCAGCCGCTTGTTGTCAAATGGAAAGCGCGACGAAAGACGCCAAGTTATCAAATCAACGTGTGCCTACTGCCAAGTTCGCACCTGCCTTGATGATACTATGTACGTACCTGTGACCAAAGCCCACGGAAGCCTTTGGAGTTCCAACCACCAACCTTGGCCCTCCACGTTTTTGTTTTGTAATCCAATCCGTCCAACCTCGACATACATCAATTTTATTCGCATCTTTGTAACTTCAGCACAGTTTCCACCTCTAGCCATGGTATCCCTTATCACCCGTGCTCGTCTGACCCTCAAACTCGCTTCTTCCTACATTAGCCGCAAAGCCTCCAAAGTCTCCAAGTTCTTCAAGAAGTGCTTCGAATCCTGCTTTCCCAGCAAGAAGAAGGGCGAACGTGCACCCCTTCTCCCACAGCATGCTGAGACAGAAGTCAATGCCCCGGAGCAACAGCCTGAGCACTGAGAAACGCAACGAACTCACCCCCTGCAAGCCTTCGCCGAAGCTTGGTAAGTCCATTCTCGATCAGTCCGGCATCAATGAAAACGTAGTCACTAACTGAACGGCCCAGATGAGAGAGGCCATAGCCATCTTGGCCAGCACTGGCTCTTGGCACAACACGCTGAAGATTCCGATGGTGGATATACACCTCGACCTCTAAGCCCAATCAACAGCAATGCCTCCGCAGTCCCAAGCTCCCGAACACTTACGCCGGTTGCCCCGAATCAAGCTGTGTCATACAATTTCGCTGAGCACCGGATCGGCATTGTCAAAGATGATATTATATCATCATGGCTACGTAGTATCAACCTTGATTCTGAGGTACCCGTATACTCTACTTCTACGGCAACAAGCTGGGGAAACACAACTTCGCACATGGGAGCTGGTTTTGACGGCCCTACAAGCCCACTCGGCGAAACCGACGACTTCAAGCCTTCCACCACAACCGACAAAAGCTTTCCGTGGTCGAGGGCAGATGACCCTGGCCACCCGAGATCGAAGCATATCAAATCCACCACGTGTGAGTCTGTTGACTAGGAGATCAACTGGCTAAAACACAAACCACGGCGCGCACACGATGTCTCGGAAGTATCCCAGCCAGATGACCATGTCCATAAAAACATCATTGACCTGCTCTCCTTGGACTTGGCTGTCAAGGGTGACCACGACGACGACGAAGATGCGGAAAAGTGTCATCAAGTGACTCAACACCATGCCCAATTCCACAATTTCAAGTCATTTGCTCTAAAATCCTGTCCTGAGTTGCACAAGCCACCCCTCGATTGTTTCGAAGATTTGGAGTCCAAGGTTAGCTGGGAACTATGTATCCATGTATGTACATGTCATGCATATTAACACACGCGGTAGGGTCTTCGCAACGACACGCATGATAATAGCACCTCGAAGCCTGCCAACAAAACGCGACCCTCGGTGCGGCAAGCAATGTCCCGGGGGTTACGTTCGCTTGGTAGAAGGTTCCGCCAGTCATCCTCGTCTTACTCGATACGCTCTGGTTTTCCTGTCCCTCCCGAGGGCAAAGAACGGCGGCTCCTTGCTCGGGAGTCCGCCGATATCCATCCCTCTTCTGGTTCGGAGACACCATTGTTCAATACACCCGAGACAGGCGGTACTCCCACAGCTACATCGCGTGGTAATGTGGACCTATTGGCTATGGGTGGCACCATGATTGCAGCATCAGAGCTCGACCGCCTCTCATCATCGGGCACTATACACAGTGGTCCTCCCAGTACGGCTGGGACGACACTTGACCCACAATACGACGATGTCTACTCATCGCTTCCTTCGTTGAGGCGAGAACAGAAACGCAGAGCGGCGGCACGAAGCCGACTATCTGAGGTGACAACGCCTGAAGATTTGGCAAACCCCAACTCCAGTCCTCCCGAGACTGATATCCTGGACGAACCGGCCAAGAGTGAACTGAGTCGCCTCATACCACAACCGCTCAAACTCGGTCGGGATAGTATAGCTGAGCAAAACCTGGCAGCGCCCATATCCACAAAGTCTGCGCCGGCCTTTCACATGATAAAGTCCCTCGGTCTTGATGAAGGCTTGGCGTCTGGTCAACCAAACGTGATGACACAATGCTCCAACCTCGTAGACGCGATAAGTCTGCATGAAAAAGGTGCAGAAAGTGCCAGACCACGTATATGCAAGACCATCAGCTCCAACGCACCTGTCATATTCTCTGAGCCTCCGTTGGTAACATCAACTCCAATACGAACAGAGCAAGGAGGTGCCATCACTGGTTCGGTTTCTGCCAACGAGAGCCATGCTGGCAAAACCGTTGCCGAAGGACAGTGCAGCAGATCTTGCCATCCGGACACTTGGTCAGAAACAGGGGGAGAGCCAGGAGACTCTGATCCTTTCTGTCCGCCAGAATGTGACTCACGGCACAGCCTTAAGACTGTTGTGCCCCCGCAAAGGCCACCGGGATTGGTGAGACAGACCACTAGTGGCACAGTACTTGTGATGGAACCTGTCGACTCGAGTCGAAGTGAGACGGACCAAAGTGCAGGAGACGAAAGTAGTTGATGACACCGAGCTGAATCGCTTTACATACCCACCTATACATGAATAAAGACATTTCTAGATGACATCACCCCTAACCGTGGATTTCATTGCCTGCTGTTCAGAATGTGTGTATACATTGAAGAAGACAGGTAGGGTCATGGGAGGGGCGTGGGTGAAGTGGGAAGACTCAACCGAGGTTTGCTCCTAGAGTCTAACGCGAAAGCGTCTTCGATCAACGCAAGCTGTGCAACGGTGTCACCAAAACAACGCGCTTGCAAAAGGTAGATGGTAATGTTTCACGGCGCTAATGAATTCGATGCGGACGATCGCCGACCTATTGTCGGGGTCTTTGTCAAAGCCTACCGGGTATTGGCGGACCCCGCTTGCCGTCGGTTTTCGCGGCAATAAGCTAAGTTGCCCCCGAACTGCCCGACCTCGGCAACTGGAAGCTCCAAATGGTTCCTGTCGGCATCTTTTGGAAATTGGCGATGTAGAATTCTTGCATACATAATCGATTCGTATTGACCCCGAGCGAGTTCGAGGAAGCCACAATGTTCCGACCCGCTGTTCGAAGATGCGCAAGGCCATTTGCCGTATCATTGAGACAATGCCGTGCGGCTAGAAGCTATGCCTCGGCTAGCCACCCAGCCTTTGATTGGGAAGATCCTTTAGCCAGCAAGAATTTACTGACTGAAGACGAATTGGCGATTTCCGAGACAGCGGAGCGGTACTGCCAGGAGAGGATGCTCCCTCGTGTCCTTGGTTGGTTTCCCAATCGCCAATTCGACGATCCCCGCACCATGACGCGTCCTACAACTGACTATGCTCTTCTCCTACAGAGGCATATCGAAACGAGAACTACGATGCCACGATCCTTTCGGAAATGGGCGAGCTGGGCCTCCTCGGCTCCAACCTTGAAGGTTACGGATGCGCTGGTGTCAGTACGGTAGCGTCAGGGCTTATCACCCGAGCAGTCGAGCGAGTCGACAGCGGATACCGATCCGGCATGTCTGTGCAATCGTCACTTGTCATGGGTGGTATCCATGAGTTTGGCACCGAAGAGCAGAAGCAGAAGTTCCTCCCCGAGATGGCCAAGGGCAAAATGCTCGGTGCCTTTGGATTGACCGAGCCCAACCACGGTAGCGACCCCGGTTCTATGGAGACGACGGCGCGACCTCACCCGACAAAGAAGGGATACCTGGTGCTGAACGGAGCAAAGACCTGGATCACCAACAGTCCTATTGCCGATGTGCTGATGGTGTGGGCCAAGCTGCAAGAGACGGGCAAGATTCGTGGCTTTCTGGTCGAGCGGAAAGACTGCCCGGCGGGCACGCTCGAGACGCCGGCGATCAAGAACAAGAACGGACTGAGGGCGAGCATCACGGGCATGATCCAGATGGACAACTGCCCGGTGCCGGAGGCCAACATGTTTCCGGGCGTCGAGGGGCTCTCGGGGCCCTTTACGTGCCTGAACAGCGCGCGGTACGGCATCGCCTTGGGTACCATGGGCGCGCTCGAGGACTGCATCGCGCGAACACGGACGTACGCGCTGGAGCGGCGGCAGTTCAAGAATAACCCCATCGCCAAGTACCAGCTGGTGCAGAAGAAGCTGGCCGACGCCATGACGGACGCGGCCTACGGCACCCTGGCCGCCATCCAGGTAGGGCGGCTCAAGGACGAGGGCAAGGCGACGCCCGAGATGATCTCCATGATCAAGCGCCAGAACTGCGACCGCGCCCTCAGCAACGCCCGCACCCTGCAGGAGGTGTTTGGCGGCAACGCCGTCAGCGACGAGTACGGCATCGGCCGGCACGTGGCGAACCTGTTTGTTACACAGACGTACGAGGGGCAGAGCGATATTCACAGTAAGCGTCTCTTTTCTTTGTTGTTGTTGCTCTTCTTCTTCTACCCTTTGTCCCGTATTCGTCTAGGAATTACGAGCTGTCAGCTGATACATGCATGCGATGGTAGGCTTGATCCTGGGAAGGGCCATCACGGGTCTCCAGGCCTTCGTGTAGATAAATCTGAATATATCCTGAACACTTTTGGTAAAAGAAACCAGGGAATGACAAAACGGATATCAACCTAGTAAATCCGGTTACTCTGCACCGTCGTTTTGACACCTCGCAGACCCAGTTGTGTGAAGATTCGTCACCGTCGATATACCTGTAGTATGTCGTTATCGCGAGCGATGGCGTCATCATCAAGGAAACCAACTGCGTATCCAGCCCACCTTGTAGGCCGCCCCGGCTACTACCACTAGCCGCAGGCATTCTTGGGCATTGCCAAGAAATCCGAGTATATCGCCTCCTATCGTGAATCAAAGTGCTCAACTCTCCAGGTCGTTGCTTTTTTGGCTTGGGTATGACTGATTGGCCACCAAAGTAAAACCGTGCTTTGCCGCCTAAGGAACCCCGCCATGCATGGGGGCAAGGCAGTATATAGGATAAGTACCTATGTAATGCGACCCTGCGCGCCTACGACCAAATCATGTGGCTATCTTTCTGATTTGCCTAGGTACCTATCGGGTCCAGAGATAGGAGAGGCCAAAGGCTTGAAGCGCCTGTAAAACCTGCAATTGCTGGTGTGTGGCGATGCGTGGGGCTGAAGGGGAAATATTCCCTGGTGCCTGGGCGGCTTTATCAAGGAGCCAAGCAGCAAGATGGATGGTTTGTTGCCGGTTCAGCTGGGGCGGCGACTCGCGGATCTAATAATCCAACCCAAGCTCTAACCTACATGGGCGGCGTGCTTGAATCATGGGCGAGAGCAGGGACATTGGCATTCTCTCGTCGACTTTTGTGTTGTTAGCGAGCAAGCCTAACATTGGCCCTGATCCACGTTCCACGTTCGTTCCACAGGGCTAATCGGCAGTAGGTTAGCAGAGGACCAGTAACTGGGACCTGCCCAATAGTTGTCAGCCACTGATGAGCTGCGCTGGGCCACGCTGGGGCCGCTCTTTCCTGCCTCTCTGCCTGAGAAACATGAAGTGTGGAATAACAATGACCGCCTGAAGCCTGAGCCTGAACCTGAGCCTGCCTGAGCCTGAGAGCTGCCCACGCCAGGAGTTGTTGCCCAGCAATCCATCAATCAAAAGTCCAAACCACAGGCCCGACCGACCCGACCCAGCCCAGAATTTATCAAGCGAGCAATCCAGTCTGGTGCATTCAATCGCCCACCTACTTGTCCCGGTTGCCGGTCAGTTAGTCAGTTAGTCAGTCAGTTATTCAGTCAGAAGGTCAGTTCAATTGTCCAGCAGAGAGTGCACAGTGGTCAGTGTCATCCAGCCAATCCACCAAATAGCGAGGTAAGTCAGTGGCCCCCCTACATAAGCGGTTTAGAGGAGGGGAGTAATATTCTGCCTCTCTTTATTCCCCCTTCCACCCCGCCCTCGTTTTCAGACTTCTACCACACCCAACACCAACTACCCTTTTTTGCCCTTGGGACAACTTCCAGCCATAATAATACATACCAACCGCATCGCCATTTCTTAGTCACCCGACGGCTTCGAATCCCTCACTTCTGGTTTGTTCGCCCGCCTACCTTTTGCATGCCCACCCAAGCCCAAAAGTCTACTGACTCGCTTGTTCCATTCAATCCTTTGTGGTGTGCGGTGTGCACACGGTTTACCAACTGGCTCTTTTGCTTTGCACAAAAGACCACTGGTCTACTGTTCACTTCGCCCCATCCATCCTTTTCTCCCGCATTCCATTCCGGTTGCTGACCGTATAAAAACCCAGCCAACACACACAGCCTCGATACCCGACAGCAAAGAGACGGTCTAGGACACTTCTCACACCCGCAACGCACATCGCACTTCATCACAATGGCCTTGAAGCGCATCAACAAGGAACTCACAGACCTGGGCCGGTACGTCGATTCTGCTACCTTTTTCCAAAGAAGCCCACTCCCATCGTTGGCCGTCATTTCCCGCGAGCGAGAGACAAGAGGGCGAATGAATGGTGGGGCGCTGCCTGCTTGGGAGGGGTAAAGCCATTTGGCATGCCTCTGCACCGTCACGGCGATGATGCACCCACGCTGCGTTGCGTGGGCTTGGGTGCATCGCGCTCTCAGCCATGTCCCTACGTCGCTGCATCCCGTGGTTGTTTTGATGATCTGAACTTTTGGCTGATTTTGATGTTTCTACAGTGACCCTCCGTCATCATGCTCTGCCGGACCCGTTGGTGAAGATTTGGTAGGCAACCCACTCGCCCACCCCGCCGAGCCGATAAGAGCCAAAGAGGCTGGACACGCGTGACCACGGAATTAGGCACACGATCGGTCGGCGACACGGTCATTAGGGGCATATCGTACTGACGATGATTTTCTTTTGCAGTTCCACTGGCAAGCCACAATCATGGGTCCTGTAAGTTGTCGCTTTTCTCCGATCCTCGTTCGCTTTTGCTAGGACGGGTCGCTGCCGGTTCGCGGGCATGGTTGGGTCCTCTTGGGCAGATCGTGTCCATACTGGCAGTGGGCTCTACTTGGTACTCGGCGACGAGCTATATGCTAGTCTGACTGATGCTAATCTTTGATCGACAGGGTGACTCTCCATACTCGGGCGGCGTCTTCTTCCTGGCCATCCACTTCCCGACAGACTACCCCTTCAAGCCCCCCAAGGTCAACTTCACCACCCGCATTTACCACCCCAACATCAACTCCAACGGCAGCATCTGCCTAGACATTCTGCGAGATCAGTGGAGTCCCGCTCTCACAATCAGCAAAGGTGAATAAATAACGTTCTGTGCGGCCCGCACTGATAATAATGGTGTGCTAACATGACAATAGTGCTTCTCTCTATCTGCTCCATGCTCACGGACCCCAACCCCGATGATCCTCTGGTGCCCGAGATCGCACATGTCTACAAGACGGACCGCCCGCGATACGAGGCCACCGCCCGCGAGTGGACTCGCAAGTACGCTATTTGAGGAGCCTCGAGGCGGAACTGTGATGAGGATGCCATTTGGGTGGTAGGATGGCGTTGCATGTTTGCGGCGGTTCGAGCATAAACACTTCTCTATGTGGAGCTACAACAACAACAATCGGACTATCAGGCGTCGTCATTGATACATCTTTCTTGTTTTACGGTCAGGGCCTCCTTTGCGGAATCAATCTCGGCGAACAGAGTTTAGTTTGAGCGGGATGGATCGGTTAGCTCTGCCATGGTAGCTAGGTCAAGAAAGCCGGCAACGAAGCATTACGAGAATACGTTCGGGTGTCGCAGGCATTATTACGAATCTGAAAGCGGATGGGTGTCGTCAAGACTGCGTTGCACCAGTAATCATCATAACATGTGAAGTCTATTCAAGCCCTGTCATTTCGCGGTTTTGCAGTACTGCTTGTTGTAGTGGTCAAGGTAGACAGGTAGACTGTCAACCCAGCGACTTCATAAATGTCGAGAAGCTCGTCCTGATGCCATGTAATGTGACCATCATATGATATAATTTAGGTATGAGGAGAGCTTGGCACTCCCGGTCGACTCTTTTCATCCATCGCCCTCGGACGGAGCCGCATCCGTAGCAAACATGTTTCGTAGGAGGGAGGCCCGGTCAATGATCGGATATGCCATCGAGCCACTACGTTGGATTCACGAGACACGTCAAGAACTTCTGGCATCTTGCTAGCGATATTTGAGTACCACATAGTCAAGTCCATGTTCCAACGGCAGCCAGTGGATGTCATTGCTGGGGCTTGATCGACAAGGCCGGCCGGCCTCAGGTGAATGCGATTGGGTGCTGGTCTTGAAACTTGGCGGTCGTTACGAACGACACATACTTCTACGACAGGCAGGCTTCATGCCTTTGTATCTAATAGATATGGCAAGGGGGGCGGGATAGGGAATCCCAGCCTGCTCGAACCAGGTATGTTGCAGAGGGCTGACCCAAGATTGCCTGTATGACTCGGAGACATGCCAGAGTCGCATGCCATTCATGTGCCACTGGCTGTATTCTCTCCATAGCACTCACGAAACAACACTGCGGATTAACTAGAAATGGACAATAGGAGACAGCAGTGTTACTAGATCTGGATTTGAATCGTTCCCATGCGTGCAGACGTACCAAATAAGTGGTTAAAGCCATAAGCACTTGTGTCAACCTTACGCTGTGTTTAGGCAAGGGATCTACTCAAGGGGGGCAGAATTGCTTGGTTCTTGTCTTGGATAGTATGTACATAGTTAGAAGATCAATAGAAGGAAGGAAAGAAAAGGCCCCATCCGGCAACTACATACATATGTACATAACATCAATGCAAATAGTGCTTTACTATATTTTCCAAATGGCAACTTTAGGAGATGACGGATGGCACAGGACAGGACATCCCCTCCCCTTTCCCCTCCTTTAAGGCTTCTAGAATGCAGGATCCAGAAACAAACTTGCATATTATCGGCCGGCCTACGGAGTACTGGAAAACCACGTCTACTTGAGCCGTCCCGTCTCACGCTGCTGCCCGTCGCTACCGCTCAGGTACGTACGTACGTGGCCGGGTCGGCGTAAACCGAAGCATCAAGTCCTGGCCTGGCAGGCTCTGGCGCCATATCAGACTCCCAAGTCTCGAACCGACCTATGACATGGAAGATCTCTTGGGAAAACGTCCCATATGAGCGCATCCGAGTAAGTCGATAATACGTCAAAGACTACCGATTGATTGCCCGACTGGCGGACTGTTCATCTGAGGGTGTCTTTAGTGGAGGCGATCGGAGGTTGATAGGTAAGCAAAGCAAATCTGGCAGGCGAGCCGCGAGCAATCCATACAACACAAGACGCAGCGGTGCAAAGAAGGTCTGCGACATTGGCCGAGTCGTTCCAAGTCGCCAAGCGCGTTTTGGAGTGTCGGAGACCCCTGGCGAAACGCTCTGCGACACGGGGCCGCCTGGGTGGGGCGCCCTCACTATTGCAGGGCATTGCAGGCACTGTCTTGCAGTTCTGGTCTTCAACCTTCTCAGCCACCCAATCAATGGCCGACAATGGGGCAAGAAACAGCCGTGACGTGATCCATCTGCGTCGCAACTCTCTCTCATCTCGCTACCGTCGTCAATGGAGGATCAAGAATGGACACGCGCGCGCGCACACACACACACACACACAGAGCTTGTCCATCGAGCCATACACACGTACGGAATTGCACACCACCTCGAGCCACCCCGTCCAGTTCTCCTACCTTCGCCGAGGCGTGCTGGATCGAAAGCCGGAAAAGAAAAGGAAAGCTTCTGCAGGCTACAGGCTCTGGAGTGACAACCCATCGTCATACATACGTACACTTGCCATTGCATACTTATTAATCCTAGTGCACCAAGCAAGCACCTGCGATGCGATACAGATCGTAAAGCCAGCCAGGTAGGTGCCAGGGGTTGGCGGTGTATGTAACGGCTCGTGCCCGGAAAATGGCGCCACTACCCACTTGTCCCGTCAATTCATCATTTTTACCCCCTTCAACTCTTTTCCAAGATGCAGATTGCAGATTGCGGCTCAACTTTGCATTCATGCGCGATTGGGGCAAGTGTGTATCTACGGATAGATCTTGGATTTGAATTGTACAGAGTATTGAGCGGCTTTCTCTTTCTCTTGACCGAAAGCCCATCTGGGCCATGAGTTGCTCCAAGCCGCTTCATCAACGGACGTTTCCGTCTTGGAGGGAAAGGGGCCCCGTATCGAGACTGGATATGCATTTGCTTGGTTCAAATGTCAAATGTAATCGGAATTGTATGCATAAAAGGTAAAGTCCCGGCAAAGAAAGCCGAAGAGGCAAAAGGCAGCGTCAAAACCCCCGTGCCCCGTCCATGCAGGGCAGGCAAGCAGCAGCAAAGCTCTCTCTACGTGTAAAAAGTCTACCCAGAACCCTGCCCCTGCCATGCCCTGGCCCCGGCCGTCAGGAACGAGTTTCTTCAGCCCCCCACCAGGTCCTTGTAACTCGCCTCTATACCCGATCCGGACCATTTTGTTTCGAGATGGTTGCCATCCTGCCAATCAACTCCATCATCCAGTCTAGTCAACTGCCCACTACTGCGGCACCCACGGCCATCGTCAGGGCACCATGGCAATTGCAGTCGAAGTGGATTGGCGGCGCCCTTGACTGCTACGCCAGCATGTTGCGGATGAAAAATGCAAGAGGCAAACGGGCGTACGAGGTTCGAATGGCAGGGGATAAGCGCTCATGATCGGGCTGCTGTGCCCTACCAAAGTCTCCGCTGTCCTGTAAAACCCACCGACGCGACGGTACGATATCGGGCTACATTGCCGCTGTTGCTGGATCCCGCTTGAGCCTCATATTGGGTCTGCGTGTTACGGATTATCGACAGGGTACCACCCGCGGCCCTGGACCGACTCCTGCAGCACTGCTACACTGTCTCTCTGGCAGTCCTTTCGCAATTCGGTTCTTTTCGGGGACAGTCTGCTTTGCCTGGGCTTTTACTTTCATGCCTCCCGCCTTCTCGAATTCCATCCATCCTGCGCGAACGAAACGCTCAACCTTCATTCTGCCAATATCACCTCTTTCTAATTCTCTTTCTCGGGGTCCCTAGCCGTTGAAAAGCAAGCCGCCCGGTGCAGGCACAGTGACAAGGTATGATCTACGGACGAAAGAAAGTTGACGAGGCGATCTGATGTTTCCGAAAACGCTTGGCGCTCTCTGCCCTTATCCCCTCTCACGCCCCCTTCCCTTCCCGCTTCCCGTGCCCTCCCCCCTTCTCCGCCGCACTGAACCGGTTCTCCTTCTTGCTCTGTTGGCTACTTCGCCCTTTTCCCTTTCCCTCACGCCCATACCCTATTTTTGCCATTTTCTTATTTGATACCTGGTAGCGT
Source organism: Apiospora marii (assembly GCF_038362585.1). Classification (NCBI taxonomy): domain Eukaryota; kingdom Fungi; phylum Ascomycota; class Sordariomycetes; order Amphisphaeriales; family Apiosporaceae; genus Apiospora; species Apiospora marii. The sequence continues at coordinate 1,430,544 of NW_027117375.1, read as the reverse complement.
GTTTGTTGACTGACCGACCCTAGCTCTCTTTGCTTCCTCGCGATTGCAGGCTCAGTCCCGATTCCATTCTTTGCGACTCAGTTTGTCTAGGTGTATTGTGTGTGCTAGGAACGGGTTGCTCATACGTCTACCACGCCTTTTCGCTTCTTCGTCCACGACTCTTCTTTGATACATGGACATTCGCCAGTTCAGCAGGCTCTGAATATAATCCACCAACTACCGGAAAACAAGAGACAGATACTTCGCGCAGCATAATTAGGGACGGACTGGTCGAAGAGGAGGATTTCATCTCTCGACACGAGCGCGTGGGACCTGGCCGGCTGCAGGTGGACACCCGATCTTCGGTTTACACGGTCAATTGCCATTACGGAATACAACCCGAAAAACAACAGCCAAGATGTCGTACGGCGGTGATTATATGGACTACAGGGAGAAGCCCACGGAGCGATCGAGATGGACTCCGTTAACGCGCATGTTGCTGTCGGGTGAGATGACACAGGAGAAGCAGAAGGAGTTGACGTCGCGGGAAAGATTCGACCGATGGATGGTTAACGAGGGTTATCGACGATTGTATGTCTCGAGAAGGGTGAGTATGCCCCGGGAGAGAGTACGAGGCTGACCATGCTGGTGATTCAGTTTCGTTTTTGTCTTCATGGCTCTTCACGCCATGGTTTTCGCCTTCGGTTTCGTCCATTACGCACTCAAGGACAGTTCGCAGATCGCCCGTGACACCTTTGGTCCGACATTCATGATTGCTCGAGCATCGGCCCTGGTGCTTCATATCGACGTGGCGATGATTTTGTTCCCCGTCTGCCGCACGTTCATCTCGCTCGCCCGACAGACGCCCCTGAACGGAATCATCCAGTTCGACAAGAACATCACGTTCCACATCACGACTGCGTGGTCCATCTTCTTCTTCTCTTGGATGCACACGATTGCCCATTGGAATAACTTCGCCCAGATCGCTGCCAAGAACAACCTGGGTATCTACGGCTGGCTCCTCGCCAACTTCGTGTCGGGTCCCGGTTGGACTGGATACGTCATGCTCATCGCCTTGACGGGTATGGTCATGACCTCGTACGAGGCGCCCCGCCGAGCCAACTATGAGCGTTTCTGGTACACCCACCACTTTTTCATCGTCTTCTTCTTCTTCTGGGCCATCCACGGAGCCTTCTGCATGATTCAGCCCGATTCGGCGCCTTTCTGTACCTCGGTCGGAGCCTCGGCCATTGGTGTCTTCTGGCAGTACTGGATGTACGGAGGATACGTCTACCTCGCCGAGCGTATCGCCCGTGAGCTTCGAGGACGTGACAAGACCTACGTCTCCAAGGTCATCCAGCATCCCAGCAATGTCTGCGAGATCCAGATCAAGAAAGAGAACACCAAGACCAGGGCTGGTCAGTACATCTTCTTCTGCTGCCCCGAGGTGTCTCTGTGGCAGTACCATCCCTTCACTCTGACCAGCGCGCCCGAGGAGGACTACATCTCGATCCACATGCGTGTGGTCGGTGATTTCACTCGAGCAGTCTCTGCCGCTCTGGGCTGCGAGTGGGACAAGAAGGGAGATTCCTCTAAGGTCGTTGGTGTCAACGGCGACAGCCCCGAGGTCGATCCCGCTCTCCGACGGGTCCTCCCTCGTGTCTATGTCGATGGCCCCTTCGGTTCCGCCTCTGAAGATGTCTTCAAGTACGAGATTGCCGTCCTTTGCGGTGCCGGTATTGGTGTCACACCTTTCGCCTCTATCCTCAAGTCCATCTGGTACCGCATGAACTACCCGCAGAAGAAGACGCGTCTTTCCAAGGTCTACTTCTTCTGGATCTGCAGAGATTTCGGCTCCTTCGAGTGGTTCCGTTCGTTGCTGCTCGCCATCGAGGCCCAGGATGTGGACGGCCGCATCGAAATCCACACCTACCTGACTGCCAAGATCAAGGCCGACGATGCGACCAACATCATGATCAACGATGCCAACGCCGACAAGGATACCATCACCGGTCTCCGCAGTCCTACCAACTTCGGTCGCCCCAACTGGGATATGATCTTCCGTGGTATTAGGAAGCTGCACACCCCCGCCGAGGCCGGTGTGTTCTTCTGTGGTCCCAAGGGTCTTGGTAGTACACTGCACATCTTCTGTAACAAGTACAGTGAACCTGGGTAAGTTTATACCACATCTCCCTCTTAAGCTCAAGCGGCAGCTGCTAACATACGTTCTCTAGTTTCTCGTTCGTCTGGGGCAAGGAAAACTTCTAAAATGTTGTGCTTTTTTTTGACGCCCAGGAAGTCATTTTTGGCCATTCTTGGGGAAAAGGGGGAGAAAACGTTTCACCGCCAGCCCTCCAACTTGTTACGAGATCGACCATAGGCGTGCATCCAATCGACTTGGGTGGCGCCGTCTTGTAATTTTTCCATCTACCACCACTATCTATCTTAAAAACACGTATCGATCCACCTTTCGGATTCGTCCCCCACGTGATTTTCCCAAGTTTCCGAAGCATATATCGCCCATCTAATTTCACCATTATCGAGATCCATGTCGTCTTTTGTTGGTTTGCAGCTTTTGTCCCGAGGGAAGTAATGAGGAAGTGGTGTGCGGCGCGTGAGAAAAAGCTCCATTTGGGTGCTTTCTGATCGAAGTTAGGATTGAGGGTTGAGGCATGTATGACGAGAAACTTTGTACGGATGTCCTTACTGATGAAGCTGGGCATCATGCCTCCAAGTTGGTGTGCAAGAAAGGATGGGAGTGTGAGATTCCAATGGATTGGTGGCATCAGGAGGAAGACGTAGGAGGGGGGTGTACCTGTATTTTAGCAATACATCGCGCACACGCTCACAACACTCGAATATATACACCTTGTCTTGTATTTTTAGATTTTCTACATATATCCAATGGGGCAGTTTCAATTTGGCTTTCACTCTGCTGATCCCTCGACATAATGTGACGTTATCACTAGTTGATTACCATACTGTCATAATGCATTGATTGCCTTGGAGATGGGCCTGGCAACAAGTTGATCTATCAATCATCCAAGAACACAGATTGAAGTCCAAAATGCTTCGCAGGTATTGCTTCTAATGTCATTAGATGACAGGGTCTTTTCATTTGTCCTATGTTATGCAGAACAAGAAACTCCCCATAGGTAACTGAGGTCGTGGGCGTCTAGCAACCGTCGATGCTGCGCTGATGGGCTGGCCTTCCTCATTCTTTCTCTTCTCCTTCGTTACTTGCAAGCATCCCCTTGTCTCCCACCTCAAGAAGTCTCCTCCCCCTTCTTCCACAGCGCCGCGGCCATGCGGAACCCTTCGAGCACCGTCGCCTTGTCCCGCGAGTTGCGCGGCCACACCAGCCGCTGGCCGCCCTGCACGATGTCTTGCCGGACCTCCTCCTCGGTGGCCCAGACGAAGGCGCTGTGCTCCGCAGGGTCCAACTTCACGAGTCCGTTCCACGATGACAAAGACGGCGACGGCGATGATAGGTGTTCTCCTTCCTTTTCTTTTACTTGCTGCGGATTCTCCACGTCCGCAAGGAACGTCACCTTGGTCAGGTGTCCGCCCCGGACCCTATCAATGTGGACGAGCCCGAGAGCCGCCCGCGCCTCGAGGCCCGTCTCCTCGCGCAGCTCGCGCGCGAGGGCCGCGATTAGGGACGTGTCTGTTTCGTCGCACGTGCCGCCTGGCGCCTCCCAGATCCCCGGCCAGCTGTCGGTAAGGGCGCGCTGGACGAGAAGGACGCGAGGGGTGGGAGCGGCTTGGTCGCCGTCATCGGTGGATGGTAGTGGTACTGATTCTGATGCTGACGCCGACGCCGATGACGATGAGCAGCGAACGATGACAATGGCGCATACGACGAGGCATTTGATGTTGTTATTCGACTGCTGCTTGTACTCGGCTGGCGTAGAGAGATTATAGTAGGAGAGAGAAGGGTCCACGACGAGGGCGGAGGAGGAGGATTGGACATTGGTGGTGGTAGGGGCAGGCGTGGCGTTTTGATCTGCCATTGTTGCTGAATCGAGTGAGAGAGGCTGCGTTCGTGTATGTAACGAGAGTGAGTTAGGCAAGGTTGACAAACCAGAGTTTCTGGCGAGAGATGATTTGATGGTGATGGAAAGTGTGACGAGACATGTAGAAAATTATGCCGAGAGGATTCGGTCACTTCTGTGTATAAGTACCACAGAAACGGTCTCTCCCGATCTGATAAGTAGGAGGCTGGCCAGTTTGTTGATTGTTGTTACTTTTGATGATGTTTGGTCACAAACCCATTGTATATTAGCACTGTAACATTGAATAGAGTCATTTCCTCCTGGGTATGATTGTTTGCAGTACTATACGACTTTAGTCCCAAGCAGATTTGTAGGAAACTCGTTGCCCACTTTGGCATGTAACCAACAGAGTAGGTACTATGGCCTGTGAATGTTTACTAACTGTTGCTACCTCTTTCAGTACTGGATTGTAGATTTTGTTATTCGTGTGTAATAATCACATCCCATGTTAGATCACCGGGATTAGGCATGCTTTTGAGGCTATGTTGCCCTGGATAATATACACCTCCAAGTTATTTTTCTCTTCCTACGAAGACGCTCGTCTATTACACCTAGTGACGAACAAACAACATGACAGGAACTGTGACCTATGTGACTCCCCTGGGCGTGAAGAAGGTCAGTAAACAGGCATCGATACCACTTGTGGTTCAAACGTTGTTGAGACCTCGTAAGTGCATTAGTATGAAGCTGGTTAAGGTTATTTCATACAGCCATATTACAACAGAATGAGGGCCGAGTCCAAACCTCTATATTCCGGTAGGCATGCATGGAACACGACTCCTTAACCAGTAGCGGGCCATGGACAATTATAAAAATCCATGTTAATTCCCATATACTGAGACAGAACTCAATGCAACGAAGAACTCGACGCATCAGTCTAGATTTATCTAGTCTAGGCTCTGTCGTTCCTTCGTCCGAGGTCTCCTTTTCTCACTGTTTCATTTTCCAGTCACGGACACTAACATAGATTGTCCCTCAGTTGGGCTGCCTGCCCTTATATCCATCAATCTATCATTGCATTGAATACCCAGGCTTACTAGGGCGTAGGTGGCCAGGTGGAATGTTGTTTATTATATCGATGAATCCAGCAACCAAGGTGCTACGGTGCGGTTGATCGAGGAGCTGCACTGATGTTTTGCAACCTATGGTTAGTTGACAGTCACGTTAAGTTAATCAAAAACGAGGGCTTTGTCACCATCAAACTTAGACTGGAGACGGTGTAACGGCACAATCATAGGAGAAGTGTTGGTGGTTGGCAGTACGGGACTATCATAGGCAAGCTCAAAAGAGGGAAGGGGGAGCAAGCCTCCACCGCCCCCAGCCACAATCTATTGGACTGTATCCGCCTAAAAGTAAAAGGCCAAGCTAGTGGAGATGTATGGAATGGACGCTTCTCGCATCTTCTCCAGCTCCGGAATCAAGTACGGGGAACAGGAGGTGATGTAACAGTAAAGGTATCGGTCATGGCAGAGGACAGTTGGGAGAGTTCTCGAGACGAATCGCCGATGCGCCCGGGGGTGGTGCCTTAGCATGGATTGAATCGGCCGATAATCAAAGAGGATATCGGGCCGGCTCCACGGTCTAAGGCAAAGGCTGGTGGTACACGTTGCTGCACGTTACCACAAACAGCACCTCCGGCTCGCGGTGCAGATCGGCCGCTACTTGGGGCATCGGCCGCTACGTTGCCAAGTTGCGTGCCTCAATCTCTGCTGGAGGCGACGCTAGCCAGCGAGGGGCAGCCGGTGGACGACTACCTCTGCTATCGACGATGAAGGACCTTTCTAGCGGTACGACGGCGGCGGCAGTGGGCTTCTGGGTGAAGCTTGCAGCACAAGTCACTGGACCAAAGAAAAGCCCCGATTGGGCAGGACGCGGGCTGGGTGGCAGGGGAAGAAAATCAACCGGGCAACGGGCAGTTGGGATAACCGCCTTTTCCGAGCAGACTCGCGGGCGAAGCTGAATCGTGCATCGTAGAAGGTGGTCGCATTCTCGTAGCGGGGACGGGCGACGTCACTGCGGGCTCCGTTCCTGGCGGGTTTCGAGACTGGACTTGCAGCTTCATGGACTTCCAATACTAGTCGTAGCCGGCAGAAGGGGGAACCCACCCTTTTGCCTGTCTTGCTGCAATGCGCCCCAATTGTTGCGGGTATTGCAGGTCTGCTGGCGATGGCGATGGCGATGGACGGATGCGTGAAGTACATACCTAACGATTGAACTCAAGCACATTGAAAGTCAATTAGTATTGCTTCTTCGGCTGCTGGCGATTGGATGGAAAAACCCGAATGAACTGATAAGACACACATGGTGGCATGATATGACATCTGCAGGCGCGGAAGCGCGGGGTTGCTGGTTGCTGGTTGCTGGTTGCCTTGACTGGCGGGCAGTATTTCAAGTTTGCCCTGCATCTGGGCGCTGCAAATGCACTGCACTTTCCCTCCATCCAGACAGATTTCAGTCAATTCAATACATTGGTTGCAACCCCACCAAAGCACATGCAACCTTGCTGGCTGCCCGCACTAGTTTTCTTGCCCGCAGCGGTCTCAATGGCCAATGGTTCATGGCGGGGCACCAAGCCAAGAGGAAACTGTCGCATACGTAGTCGACTACGAAACTCTCACCACTCGCGCACCACTGTCCACCGCGTCCAGCCTCTAACCTCCCAGGAGCAAATGCCCCCAAATGCCCTCTGTTTTCCCCATCGCTTTCCGCTTTCCTGGATGTACCCGTGTTGCCTGTTACACTGGGCTCCAGTCTCCCGAGCCTAGCCAGGCCCCAATCAAGAGAGGCACTCGCACTGGCTTGCCCCGCGTTGCCAGTGTCATCTCAACATAGTAGTAGAACCGTCTCATCAGTGATTCTTTGTCATAGCCATGCATACATGATGTCACTCGCAATGGGCTCAAATCTCTGTACTCCACATTCCAAGGTTCATCTACGCCATTGCCAACAGCAGACGACGTTCTGGGCGAGATGGGGCCTAGATCAAGGGCCATGTGTGTGCCTGTGTCCAGGTAGGTCAAACGGCTCAACATAAAGCTGCCTCTTCCCGCCGTCTCTAGTAAACTTTTCTGATTCTGCATTCCAAACAACCTTCATCACATCTCACCATATACCCCCCCTATCTATCTACCAATATACCCAACACAACCACCGCCATCATGCCTCAGAACATCCCCACCGCCAACCGTCTCATGGACCTCTTCAGCCTGAAGGGCAAGGTCGTCGTGGTCACCGGTGCCTCCGGCCCCCGTGGCATGGGTATCGAGGCCGCTCGCGGTTGCGCCGAGATGGGCGCTGATATCGCCATCACCTACGCCTCCCGCAAGGAGGGCGCCGACAAGAACGTCGAGGAGCTCACCAAGGACTACGGTGTCAAGGTCAAGGCCTACAAGTGCAACGTCAGCGACTTTGCCAGCTGCGAGCAGCTCGTCAAGGACGTCCAGAACGACTTCGGCGGCCGCATTGATGCCTTCATCGCCAACGCCGGTGCCACCGCCAACTCGGGTGTCATCGACGGCTCCAAGGAGGACTGGGACCACGTCATCCAGGTCGACCTGAACGGCACTGCCTACTGCGCCAAGGCCGTCGGCCCCGTCTTCAAGAAGCAGGGCAGCGGTTCTTTCATCATCACCGCCTCCATGTCCGGCCACATCGCCAACTTCCCCCAGGAGCAGACCTCGTACAACGTCGCCAAGGCCGGCTGCATCCACATGGCCCGCTCGCTCGCCAACGAGTGGCGCGACTTTGCCCGTGTCAACAGCATCTCCCCCGGCTACATCGACACCGGCCTGTCCGACTTCGTCGACAAGGACACCCAGAACCTGTGGATGTCCATGATCCCCATGGGCCGCAACGGTGACGCCAAGGAGCTCAAGGGCGCCTACGTCTACCTCGCCAGTGACGCCAGCACCTACACCACCGGTGCCGACCTCGTCATTGACGGTGGATACACCTGCCGATAGATTATCGGTGGCTTGCTTTAATGCTGCATGACTAGATGATACCGCATGGAGTTGGGTCGGAATATAATCTGATTTCTAGGGGTCGTGTCGCTTAGGATAGATACCAACAGACACAGACAACTCAAAATAATACAAAACAGTAAAATTATCATACACCAATGTCCCATCTTTGTTGCCAATCAGTGACAGTTTATTGACTTCCACAACATTACAGATTGATTGCTAGAGTATACGTGTAGAAGCTTCTGCAGTTGAACCACCAACTATATCTAGATACAATCCTCGCAATGTCTCAGGCATAAGCCGCCGCTTACTATTCTCAATGCAGTGCTACAGCTGCATTTCAGGGTCCCCGAATGCGAACGTGGTGCATGAGTACAGTCAGATGCTAACTTCACGGAGCCGGCCGTCAGCCAGGTGGCCATAAATAGATCATACTTCGGTCTCTTCGGTATGGTTTCGGTCCTTCGCATTTCGATCGTCATGACATCAAATATTGAGCAGTAATAAGAAAAAAGGATACTGCTCACCCGTATACTACGCATGTTATTCTGCGATTGTGCCAGATGTTCAACCTCACATTCCCTCAATGATTCTGACAAGAAGAGGAACAGGCAGCAGGTGCAGAAAAGTGGGTGTGTTTGTGAGTGGCCCCCCTCTGTGGCGGTAACGCTTCCCTTGGTTTTAGGCTGCTTTCGCAGTCTCCCTGGATTGACACGTGCGTCAGGTTGCGCTGCCATCATTCGACAGCGCCAAGGACAAATACGCAACAGCACGGAAGGCAGGGATACAATTTTCAGACAAGACTTCAGAGAGGGGAATCCCGTTGTAAAGAGTGAAATTATACACGGAGCGAAAGGGAAAGAATCGGCAGCAAGGGAGAGGAGAGACAAAAAGAGGCAAAAACTCAAAGATGTCGATGGAAGGGATCGAGAACCCGGCCCCTATCTCCGAGGGCCCGGAGCCCACGTCGTACACCAGGCCCCGTGCGCCGCTGATCCTGATGCACGACGGCGGCGGCACCACCTTCAGCTACCACTGCCTCGACCCCCCGACCAAGCGCGCCCTCTATGGCATCCACAACGCGCACTTTGACGACGGCGGCTGGTGGCACGGCGGCCTGCCCGAGATGGCGACCCATTACATCGGCCTGCTCTCCGAGGCGCTGCCCGAGGGCGGCGATGTCATTCTCGGCGGTGAGCTGTCTTCTTTCTGGCCCGCCTTTCGGGTGCATTCCTTTCTCTCCGGCGAAGTCAAATGACAGCAGCGAGTTCTAACCTGTATCAATGTGATGTGCAGGCTGGTCCCTAGGCGGCATGCTCGCGCTCGAGATGGCGCACCAGATCGCGACGCAGCCGTCGGGCGACAGCAGCGCCGACCGCCGCCCGCGCTTCAACGTGCTGGGCATGGTGTGGGTGGACAGCCAGTGCCCGCGGCCGGCGTCCGAGGTGGCGGACCAGCAGCTGCCGGCCGCGGTTGTGCAGCGGCCGCGCGAGGAGCTGGACGGGATGAAGCTGCACGACAAGGTCGGCCTCAACATGCTCAACGCACGCATCATGCTGCAGTCCTGGGAGAAGCCCCGCTGGGAGCGCGACGCCGTCCCGCCCACCATCCTGCTCCGCGCCCGCGAGAGCTACGCCGACCCGGCTTCGTCCTTCGTCGACCACCAGCGCGGCCACCGCATGCTCGGCTGGGAAGGCTACAGCAAGGAGCACGGCGACTTCGTCCGCGAGGTCGTCGACGTGGAGGGAAATCACTTCTCCCTGTTCGAGGAAGACAAGGTGAGTTGGTCCACCCCTGCCCCCTTTCTGTACCTATTATCTTGTGTTGTTGTTGTTGTTGCCTTGCTCCGTCTCGCTATGCGGGTTCGATAGCGTACGTCGATCGATGCGTCTGACCGACTTTTACTTGTGAACAGATCATCGCCATCTCGGAGAAGATAAACGCCGCGGTCGACAAGCTCGACAATATCTGATTCCCCGAGGGAAAGGCGTTGTAGATTAAAAAGAGCTTGTGGTGGCACAAATGTGGACGATTTCTACTTACTTGACTGCCCCCTTCAATTCCATTTTTGTTGCATTTTCAACGACGGGGATATACTAGATAGACGCATGTGCAGTCATGCTTATAGAGCAACGAGCCTACATCAGGGTGAAACGGGCCATGTCATGATCCTGCACGTGCTGACTGCTCCTTTTGTCCGCGTTACCTTGCTCTTCTTGTTGGTCGTACACACAGAAATCCCCAAGACTCGTCGTGTTGATGGTGCTGCCTTCTGTGAGCAGGGTCTGTGACGCAGCGGTTCGGGACACCCGGCTTCCGGTACCCCGTATAGAATAGGGGATCATTTGCGAGATATGGATGAACCTGCTTAGAACATTGTATCAAATGGTTTGTTGGTGAAACGCTCGAACTAGATATCAGGGGCAAGTCACTCGCGGGCGTTGCCCACCGGTGATCGAAGAATTGCGTACCACTCCCAGATTGGCTTCAACTGCAAACACAGCACAGTATACTCAGTTGCCCAGACGGGCTAAGACCTGCACAAGACCGAGTCATCTCGCTATCGAGCCGCCGCAGGCAGCTGAGGATAATCGTCGCCCCCTGAAACAGATCGCCAACATAACAAACGAGAAGAAGAAGCACATTTGCTGGAAAACTTGGTGTAGGTCATCACTTCCTGCACGAGACTGGATTATGCACGACACCACAAACGCAAAAGAAAAGACGAGAAAAAAAGAAGAAGACGAAAAGACTAGTCATTATCGCGAGATACTTAAAAAGCAAGGCGAACTACATGTATGTCTCGGCTTCTTTGTTTTGTATACGTTTTTCACCTAGCAAGAAGAAGAGTACTCACGACGAGTTCTTATTTCCTCGAGGGCGCGTACGTTCAAGGTTCTGGGGCGCCGAAAACAAGGCGGGGGATGCATTATAGACCCTCGATTAAGGAAGCACACAGACATAATGCTAATATAAAAGCCCATGAAGCAGGGGGCTTCCGGGGTTGGCAGTGAGCACTTGATTGTCCAAGCGCTGCCAAGATGTAGTCAGATAAGGTGCATCAACGTGGGATTCTTGAATCAGAAGAGCGCCAAGCACCGAGTTTCTATTGGGGGTCGTGTTGGGGCAATCACCCGCTGGCAACGGACAGATGACGGCTATACTTGGCTGCTCGGAGAGTTGGATCAACAATCTCCCTCCCTGCGATACGCCGTATTTGCTTTTTCCTTGGTTCTCTTGGTTCTTTCTATTTATCTCCACTCTCCAGTTCATGCGCCCAGCGTGCCTGGCTTCTCGAACCAAAAACATCGCGTCTGCTGTCAAGACTCAAGAGCCAAGCCCGCAAGCTGAGCCGGGGACTTGGGGGGCTCTGTGGCGCTGTCGTAGCGTCAAGTCTATTGCGAGGCGCAACATGGCTCTTTCAAGACTCGGACTATCTCCTACGCTAACGAGGGCCAACACGAGGGTTCCTAGAAATCCCATCCGAGTCCCGACTCCCGACAAATGCTCGTTGACTGTGTGCTTTGTTTTTCCCGGGCCCTGGCGCCGCGCAAAGCGACGCCGTTTTTTTCTTGTTTTGATATTACCTGCCTTAGCGATCAGCGCCCACTCCAGAAAGGCCATCAGCGGACCAGAAGGTCCACCTATCGACCAATTTGCGATGCAGGCAGTCAACAGTCGGCAGTATCGTCGTCACCGGCCACTTCAGGCTTGGCCAGTCAAAGAACTCCTCTTTTCGATCGAGTCACACGACATGTGTATGCTGCGAGATCGATCTACACAGCTATGTCAAAGCTGATGGGGGCCAATTTCCGCCATAAGGCTGACACCGCCCACCAACATCACACAAACAGACGTGGTGATTAGGTTTAACTGACAGGCCTACACCCCTGTGGTCGGTCATTTGGCATCCCGGATGGGGGCTAAACCTGAACTACCATCCGATCGTCCTGGCCCCAAAATTGCGGCTGATCCAGTCTGCCGGACACTACCCCTCGAACCCTTGGTGTTCTCGCAAAAGAAAAGAAAAAAGCATAAACTAGCCTGCCTCTAGCACCATGCAGGGGCAGAGGCGTTGGGGCTGCTGCTAGTGGGCTCTAGTCCGTGTTATTCCTGGCAACTTCTGGAAAAGGCAAACCTCGGGCAGCAAACACAGCCAATCAAAATGTCCTTGGCCCTGCGTCTGTAATGGCAAGATGGAGGAAGAAGTCAGTGACCGTTTGCTGCTTGAGACAAGACCGCCAGGATCCGGGAGCCGGTGTGAGATTACCCTACCGTAGCGTAGCTGCGTAGCTTCTTCTGTCATCGAGATGTTGGGCGCGTCTGTGATCAGCCAACCAGGGGACAGCGCAGTCTAGACCCCTGACAGCGAAAGCCGCCAAGAGATGGATTCGAAGATGCATATATATCCTGACAGAAGCGCCGTCCATTGTCAGTTTTTCGCTCTATCAGCATCTTCACACAGTCAGTCGCTACCAATTCTCTTTTCTCTATCCCCTCCCCTTTTTCTTTTCTTAGTGTGTATCATTGTACCATCAAGATGGTCGTCCTCTCGTTAACCAAGGCCTGGCTCATGTCCAGCGCCCTACTGTCACTCGCTTCCGCCCTCGCTCTACCCTCACCAAAGGATCTAATCAAAACCAAGAAATACGAACTAACCATCACCTGGGAGAAAGGTGCCCCCGATGGAGTCGAACGCGAACTCTTCAAGGTCAACGGACAGTTTCCGGGGCCTGTCATCGAGATGAACGAGGGTGATAATGTGGAGATCAAGGTCATGAACAAGTCTCCCTTCAACACCACAGTTCACTACCACGGTCAGTATGCCCAGAAATGACAGAACAATCCCCGGGAGGCTGACTAGATGGTCTTCAGGCATCGAGCAGAAGGACACCCCCTGGTCCGACGGAACCCCCGGTCTTAGCCAGAACCACATCCAACCCGGCTGTGAGTTCCTCTACAAATGGAAGGCAACACAACACGGATCATACTGGTACCACTCCCACACCGACCTCCAGATTGACGACGGCCTGTTCGGGCCCATCATCATCCACCCCAAGTCGAGCACGCCGAACCCGTACAGCCTCGTCTCCAAAGATCCCGCCACCATCGACGCCATCAAGTCGGCCGAGAAGCATCGCTATCCTATGCTCTTGTCCGATTGGCGACACACGCCCTCTTCTCAGGCTTGGGACATCTCTGAGAAGTCCCACATCGATCTCCTCTGCTTTGACTCCATCTTGGTCAACGGCAAGGGCAAGGTCGACTGCCTCGCCTCTGCGCAGCAGACTCCTCTCATCACCCGGCCGCAGAAAACATTGCTCGACAGAGTCAATGGATCTACTCTAACTGACAAGAGGTATGCAAAGCCCGACGCCCAAGCTGCAGATCCAAGGAACGGATGCACTAACTCCCATGACAGCTGCCTGCCTCCCAATGTACTTGCCACGCTTGCTCAGCCGGGAGACACCAAGCCCGATCCGAGCGTCATCCCGCGCGAGATCTTCTACGGCTGCAAGGCCACCAATGCCCCGCTGGACGTCATCAAGGTCACCAAGAGCAAGAAGTGCGAGCAGGACAAGTGGATCATGCTGGACCTGATTGCCACCTTCAGCATGATTTCCGCGCAGGTTTCCCTGGACGAGATCCCGCTGACCATCATTGCTGCCGACGGCAACCACGTCGAGCCCACGACCGCCCAGTCGATCCCTATGGCGGCCGGTCAGCGCTACACCGTCATCGCCAAGCTCGAGAAGCCCAAGAAGTACACGCTACGCGTGAGCTCGACGGCGGACCCCCAGATCCTGTTCGGCACGTCCATCATCGACTTCCAGGTCGAGGCCCAGCAGCAGTCCCAGGAGCCCTCGGTCGCCTACATCAACGAGCGCGGCGTCAACACCACCTCGGACGTCGTCGTCTTCCAGCCGGCCAAGGCCAAGCCGTTCCCGGCCGCCGTCATCCCCCAGACTGTCGACGCCACCTACAAGGTCGTCATGAAGCAGGCCGGCGCCATCAACAGGTGGGCCTTCAACTCGACGCCCCGTCCCGAGTACCTGGACGATGTCATGCCCCTGCTCCTCAACCCCCAGCCCGACCTGGTCGAAAACTACACCGCCACCATCCCGGCCTCGCAGAAGTGGGTCGACTTTGTCATGCTGCAGCCCCGGGGCGGGCCCTCGCACCCGGTGCACTTCCACGGCCGTCACTTCTACGTGATCGGTGAGGGCCAGGGCACCTTCACGTGGAACTCGGTGGCCGAGGCCGCGGCCGCCCAACCCGGCGCCTTCAACCTCGTGAACCCGCCATTGCGCGACACCTACCCGACTCTCCCGTCTCAGCAGCAGGACACATGGCTGGTTGTGCGCCGGCCCAACGACAACCCGGGTGTCTGGCAGATCCACTGCCACATCCAGTCCCATCTCCACGGCGGCATGAGCATGGTGCTGCAGGAGGGGCTCGAGAAGCTGCCTGCGATCCCCAAGGAATACCGCAACCCAAAGTGCCGCGCTTAGTTGGTTTTGTCTTTCCAGCCAAGTTTGCTTTGACCGCATTGCAATTTTCATCACGTCTTGAACATGTCTTCTGATTCTTGTATTGGCTAGCATACATGTATACTCTGCCCTGTACTAATTTGTTCCTTTAATGTACTTATATTTTAAGCTGTTATATCGAGTTTAATGTACTACTCATTGTGTGGTATTTGCATGACATATTCCTCCAGAGTCTTCTTAGGCGTGCGTGATACATGAGATTATATGATATGATGTGATATGATATGGTGATATGGCCCTCAGCTGAACATACTAGTAGTAGTCCCCCTATTTTTGGCTTCTATACGAGGACTAGTGTGATCGACGGCATCTGACAGTATCCCTGCATCAAGAGCCACAGAAACAAACGCCTCGCCTGCTCTGATTGGCTCGCCTAGCAACGCCGCAAAGAACATCAAAATCTCCACTTCTGAACGACTGGTCAAGCCTCTTGTCTTTAGCAAGCCAAACCACCAACCATTTGTGACTCAGGTGCCAGGTACCCGCACCCAGGGAGGAAAAGGACGTGCAACTTCTCATTGGCCAGCCACGAACATCATCGTCATCATCGCTACACCCCCACCGTGTCTAAGACAAGGAAGGGAAGGGGAACTCCTATACCCATACGGGCATATTGCACGCCATGAAGGGAGCAGGCGGAGGAGAGCAGCAGCAGCAGCAGCAGCAGCAGCAGCAGCAGCAGCAGCAGCAGCAGCGACGACATGTGGCTCATCAACATCGAGACCCTTGAGCTGGAGCACGTGCTGGACCACGAGACGACCGAGTACGCCATCCTGTCGCACACGTGGGAGGACGGCGAGGTGACGTTCCAGGAGTTCCGCGACGGGCACGAGGCCGCGCGCGCCAAGAAGGGCTGGCGCAAGATCGAGGCCTTCTGCGAGGTCGTCCGGCTCTACGGCCACTGCCGCCTGCGCTACGCCTGGGTCGACACGTGCTGCATCGACAAGACCAGCAGCGCCGAGCTGTCCGAGGCCATCAACTCCATGTACCGCTGGTACGCCGACTCGACCATCTGCTACGCCTATCTCTGGGATCTGGCGCCGCGGGGCTGCAGCACCCAGAGCACTGATAGTGATGGCCAAGAGAAGAACGACGACGTCGCGCCCGGCCTCGTGGACGACATGTTCCGGTGTCGGTGGTGGTCGCGCGGCTGGACGCTGCAGGAGCTCATCGCACCTGACAAGTTGGTGTTCCTAGATCGCGACTTCATCCATCGTGGCACCAAGGTATCGCTGCACTCCAAGATCTCCGACGCAACGGGCATCGAGAAGAAGATCCTCTTGCACCGCAAATCGCTCGACGCGGTCCACGTGGCGCGCCGCATGTCCTGGGCCGCCACGAGACAAACTACGCGAACCGAAGACGCGGCCTACAGCCTGATGGGCATCTTCGACATCAACATGCCGCTCCTCTACGGCGAAGGGGGCAAAGCGTTCCTCCGGCTGCAGGAAGAAATCTGCCGCCGGTCCAACGGCGACCTGACGCTGTTCGGCTGGGCGGCCGATGCCCCTGCCCCCGCCCAGGATGCTAAGGGGCAGGACACAACCCCCGAGTTCCGCGGCATCCTCGCCCGCCACCCACGCGAGTTTCTCAACGCCAAGACGCTGGGCAAGCAGCCCGGAGAGCTGCACCGGGGCGAGCTGAGCGTGACAAACAAGGGCATCCGCATCGACGGGACGGAGCTGCTGCACGCGCCCGCCCTCGGCATCTTCCTCCGGCTCGGCCGCCTGCAGCCCGACGACACCCAGCCGGGTAAGGGCAACATGTACGTGCAGCTGACCAAGACCATGGACGGCTACGTGCGCACCAACGCCGACCGCGTCTTTTACGGCCTCGCCTCCACCTGGGACACGCACTGGCTCCCGCCCGAGAACGTCTACGTCGCCACCGACCTGTCGCCGAGCGACCAGGACAAGGTGGCCAAGCAGCGCCGCCACATGGTGCGCTTCACCGCCGCCGCCGCGCTCACACCCACCCCGGCCCTGTCAGGTGGCGGGTGCAGCAACACCAGCAGCGTCCGCCTCGGCCAGGCCACGTACCCCAAGCAGTTCTGGGACCGGCACGAGAGCGCGACGCTGCTCGACTTCGCCTGGCAGCAGGAGGGGCTCGTGGAGCTCGTGGCGACGCTAGCCGACGGGCTGACGACGGGCCGGCTCGTGCTCGCGTGGTCGTCGTACATGGCGCCCGTCGAGGGGCGCCCCAACAAGCGGCAGAAGGCGCTCAAGCACGCCCTGCTCGACGCCCGCTCGCCGCACTGGGAAGCCGTCTCGAGCACCCTGCGCGGCCGGGCCGGGGGCCGCGTCGTCGACCGCCTGCTGCGGTACGAGGTTCTCGAGGGCAAGGGCGCGCTGGTCCACCGCGGCGAGGGGGTGTCGCGGCACCGCGCCCGGATCGCGGGCGAGGAGGTCGAGGTCACCGTCACCGTGTCCAGCCCGGACCGGCAGGGCCGGTGGCGCTTGTGGAAGGTCGAGGTATCATGCGGCGACAGCGGCGACAGCGGCGGCGGCGGCGGCGGCGGCGGCAATGGCAGCGGTCAGGAGGCCGTGGACGAAACCAGCAGGATACAGGATCTCGACCCCCCACCAGTAAAGCCTTCGTTGGTTCACGCTGCGACGTGGAAGACGTTGTAATATAGTCCTTTGTTCGTGGGCATTGCCACGTCGTATAGAATCGAGAGCTCCATGTAGACTGACCATTTCGTTTATTAAGAACCAACCGACCACGCATACTCGTGTTGTCTTCGCAAACTCCAACTTGCGTACACAATCTTCTGAGCAAGCAAACAACGGAGGCTTAGCTCCCTGGGATGCGGCGGAATTCCTGAAAGTCAGCATCCTGTCTCACAGTTCACTGTCTTCTGCTACTGCTCCTGACCATCTACTTTTGTAGCCCCAGAACCGAGAATCGTGTATCAAACCAGCAATGCTAATAGTCTTGTTCTTATCTCCGCCTTATATATCATTTTTGCCGGAATTCCCAATTCGTGAAATCGTGAGATCGGCTAAGTCAACGTCATAAAAATGGCTTTATTGTGAGATTTTTCCCGATGAAACACCGTCATCTATAGATTGATAGACGCCAAGATCTAAATATTGCGTGTGAAAGATGGCATGTTGGCCTAACGTTGGGCTTGAAAACTGCTGGGTGCGGATGCTGAAACTTGTTGCGGCAAACTCGTTGTTGATCAGACCTTTTCCAATGAAACTGGTTCATCATGACTTCCGATAATTCTTTGCTCTCACACGAACAGAATATGATTTATTGACGAAGCTGACGTGGTTCATGGCGGATTGCGAGGTAGCTGGTGGATGTTTGCAATGAAATATTCCGCCGTCGTCCAAATCTCTACCAATATCGGGGTCAAGGGTTTGCAGACTTAGGAGCCAGAAGCTGTCATGTGACATTTGCGATCATGCAGCTATTACGGTCCTGGCTACTCCATGTCTAACCCGACATCGAAGTAAAGTCAAGTGGATGGGCATCATGGTGCTGCCTCTACTGTACACACTAGACAACCAGTCTTGAGCAGGCTAATGGCAGAAGGCATAGTGAGAACGACTTGTGGTCATCGACTTGATAGTATCATAAGGAGTATACATTATAGGTTTGTGGTGCTAAGAACACTGACGACTCGACTCCAAGCTCTCGGCTCCCTCCTCAACCCTCTGGTGGTGGTACTAGGTGTTTCGGACACTGACGACTTCAACTTCCTGCTTCTTCATCCCCTCCCCAGATCACATCAACGCCAAGGCCACTGCCCCGACGGCCAGGACACCAGCCATTCTGGCATCTCCAGTCTGTCTCGAGACGGCGGCATTGATAGGCTCAATATTACAGAGGTAGGGTTTAGGGCACAAACCGGTGGGACTGTCACATTGGACTTCTGTGAAACACAAACCCTCCTTCCTTTTGTGAAGCGACCGCTTCAGCTGGGCTGTGGGCGTTGGGGAGCGGAGTTGATCTGCGCACTGATTGATCAACGGATCGACAATATCGGTGTACCACTGAGCTCGCGTCGACTGCTAGTCACGATAGCTTCCGCGCAGGTGCTCCGGCATGTCCGTCTCTTCCACCCCGAGCTCGGTGGCCGTGGCAGTGGGATCTTTCAGCCAGGCCCGCAAGGCATTGTCTGTGGGCAAGCCACCTTCAAGGACTTCCGGTGACATCAGGCGGCAGCAGGCCTCGGCGTCCGCACAGTCGATATCCTTGAGTGCGTCGTCGTTGTTGGGTGGTGGATAAGGGTCAAGTAGGTTGGGTGGGTAAGGATGGGTGGGAGTGGGAAGAGGGGCGAGCGCAGCAGCATCCTGCAATCCCCAGGCTTGGCCGATCGTGAAAGACAAGAAGAAGAGTAGACCACCGCGGCAATGCATGGTTGCTGATTGGAACGATGGAGAAGGTGGGTGCTTGTGTGTGCGAGTCTGCAATGTTGGGTATACTTGAGAAATTGACTCCTGTCTAATGATGGTGAAGCAAGTAAGAAGATGATGAGACGATGTTTTCTTGGTGTGGTGAACTGAGAATGTGGAAGAAGTTGGGAGAGATGGGAGAGATGGGAGAGGCGGGAGAGATGGGGGATATTTATGGCCCAGGCCATGGCAGACTTGCTGCGCTGGATCAACCAATTGTGAGTCAGGAACGTAGCAGGAAACAGGGCTGCTTTGAATTAGGTAGGTATTTGGGGAAGGCAAGGTGACGTCGTGGGTGAAGGAAATGGCCGATGTCTTTGCTGGGGAAATAGCACAAGGTGGAAGGAGTGGCCTTCAAGCAGAGATGAGCAAGAATGGTGCCGGTTCAATGTCGTCAACAATCTCTCAGAAACCTTCCAGAACATTGGCAGATGCTCTGCTCCTGCCAGAGGCTGCTGCCTTTGGTGCTATTATCACTTCACGTTAGGTAGGTAGGCACGCATGAAGATACAATTGGGCGCCCACGTGTGTGCATTATTAATCGGCCGACCTCCTTGTTCTTTCCCTTCCGGTGCCTGTCACAAATCCAACCATCCTTGGGCCTGTACATGTAGTCCACCGCTGCCACTGTTGACCTTTACATCGTTGAGGTTCACATGCACGTGGGATCCCGAGGTGAGCATGATACGTCACTGTTGGGGAGCAAAACCCTTCAATGATGACCGCCCCTTCCAATTTCTCTTTCGATTACATATCTATGTAGTGTCGGTGGCGCGACTGCCCACCTCGACGGTATCTACGGAAGCCAAGTCTACTCGGGTGGTGATGCGAAGCTATCGTGATAATCTGCCACTGAATGTGCCAGGTAAAGAACACCAAGAACGCCTGCCAATGCCGAGAATGTCTTACGTGCTTGATGATAGCTATTGATAATACCACCTCTATACTTTCTTGAAGGTGGCGCTCTTTCCGGGCTTCTCACCATGCATCTTTCGTGCGGGCTTGGGCCCGTCCGCATTCAGAGACTTGTACGGATTGAACACCTTGCCCTTCCCGCCCTTGTCATCGCCATTACGCTGCTTCTTGAGCACCGACTTGGCCGTGCTGTAGTCAAACGGCACTTCATCGTCCTCGCCTTCCGCCTCTTTCTCGGCGGCGGCTTGGGCCGCTTTCTTCGCTGCCTTCTCTGCCTTCTTCTGCGACTTTCGGGCTCTCCTCTCTGCTTCCTGCTTCTCATGTTCGCGGTCCGAATCGTCCAGTGCGATCTCATCGCCATCCAGGTCCGGCGTGGCTCCATGTTGCTCTTCCTCCTCTCTCTCTGGCTCTGGGGCCTTGCGCTTCTTGCCAGCCTTGAGCGTGAATTCACTATCTTCCACGGGCGCACTATCCGCACTTGGCTGTGCCGGCGCCGGCTCTTTTCGAGATCGCACTGTGAGGCTTTCTCCAAAGTTTTCGCCTACTGAGGCGTTCTCCATGAAAGCTGCCCACGGTAGTGGGAAGCGTTGGCCATCTGCGGCGGCATTCGCGCCCGAGGTGTTGTCCCAGCGGCTGCCGACGGGGACTTGCCCCCAGAGCTTCGATTGCTCAGAAACAAGGTCTTTGGTTTCGAGGACACCAGCACTACTAGTGCCCAAGTTCGGGAACACTTGTTTGGCCACTTCACCAACCCCAATCGTACTGCCGCGGAAGAAATCTGACAGACTCGGGCCATTTTCACCCTCCACCTTTGCTTTGGCCACAACATCGAAAAGTTCCGTCAATGACATCTTTGCAATGTGCGATGCGTGAGAGGAAGAGAAACCCAAGATGCTGAACAAGGCCTTTGGGTCCGGGGGCAGGCGTCTTGCGATATCAAAGATCGCGGAGTTGCTGAAAATGAACATGGGACTCTCGTCCTCTCGCCGCGCGACATCATCACGCCACTTGTGCACAGCGCGAAAGACGGCAAACTGCTCACGGGTCAAATTCCCAGATGATTTGATGAGCATGTTGTACCATCCGTTGGGTCCTTGGCCAGTTGTGCTGTCATAGACGATCCTCTCGTGCCTGCGTAGCGATGTCTCTTTTGACTTTTCCAAGACATGCGTCATGTAGTCCTCCTCCATGTTGCTTCGGTTCGACCGTGCAAGGAGCTCATTCCTTATCAAGTCAAAAATGTAAAGTAAGAAATGGGTATCTGAGCGCGCGTAGTAGAACATCTCCTCGGGTATCGGTCTGCTAAAGTCAGTATGCGACGCTGGGATCAGGAAAGAATGTCATACCGTATCCGCCAATCAGCCAACTGGTACTTCTTGTCCGCGTCAAAATCGACAAATCGCTTCAACAAGTACGCCAGACTCTTGGATGTATACTGAAGGGATTCGGCGGCATGGAAAGTGTCGAAGAGGCCAACGACGTAAAGGCCCAGATCTCTCTGGAGCCATAGAATATCCATATATGCGCCATGTAGAACCTTGACGATCTTCGGGTCTGCGAAGACTTCGTTGAGAACCTCCAACTTGTGGCGCCACGGCTGTAATGTGTCAACTATCCAGTCCTTTTCACGTGTGCTGATCTGCATAAGTGAGAGTAGCCCGTAGTACGTCCGGAAGTCGTGATGTTCAGTGTCAATGGCAATCACGTCTGCCTGCTTGAGCTCCGCTAGCATCTCCTCTACCCCTTCATATGTGTCAACGAATGTAGCCGTGGTGGTTTCGACAGGTTGGTATTTGATCGGCTCCTTAGTTTCGTACATGAACTCGGGGTACTTGAGTTGGAGGATCTCGGCCTCATAAGGATGTTTGTATCTGAATGTGCTGTCAGTGCTCCAGGTCGTAGTCATATCGCGCCAAATACGGCGCTTGTTGGATTTGTGTCTCCTGACTCGGCGTTCCCGCTCCTCAACACTTGTATTCGGAGGGGGAGAGTAAACTGGTAATGCAAAGACATGGGGCAAGAAAATGCTGTAGTCGTACTGTGTAGATTCTGCTTCATTGCTGAATGTGCCGAAGCTCTGAGCCAAGGGAATCGTAGCATGAGGTTTGTTTGTAAGAATGGGCTTCCAAGGAGATGCGCTCATGTTGTCGGGCTTCACCTCGAAAGCATTTTGAGGCTTGAGGATGTTGGCGCGGCGCATCGAAGAATCGAGGGCAGTGTAGGTCTTGGTCTTCTTTGCTTGGGTTCCCTAAGGCATTTGTCAGCTTCTAAGTACGCGATCGAAACCGGATTGCTAATCGTACCGCCTCTTCTGTCGGCGCAGCCTTCCTCTTCACCAAGCCTGTGTACTCGTCAAGGCAAGTGTCGGCCTTTTCCAGCAAGGTGTCGATGACATCGACAATGCGCGACCAGTGGACTTCGACATCGTCGGCATCTTCCAGTTCGGGGGCCTTGAGGTCTGTGGATTTGGTTGCCGACTTGAGGAGTTCGCTCGAGAGCGTCAACAATCGTTCGCTTGTCTCGTCCAGTTGCTCGTCGACGGTGGGGTTGCTGCTGCGATGAAAGCTCAGATCTTCTGCCGCAAGCTGGTTTGCTGTTCGGGTGGTTGACACGAGCGCAGATTGGATCTGCTCTTGTATGGGCTTGAAGTCGCTAGATGACCACATGGTGATGGCGGCCTTGGAGAAGGATATGGCTGTCCTGAGATGTCTCGAAGAATGCGACTTCAGCGCGGCTGCTGCTCAACTGGTAAACGCATCAATTGGTTAAACAAAATTTCAGAAATGTCGGCTGGTTAAACGCCGATTGCCAAGGGACGTGGGGCATGTGCTGGGGACCTGCAGTGCAACAGCAGCACAGCACAGGGATGGCAGCGCCACTCTAATCGTTAGGTGGTAGTTGGAAGGAAGCTACTAATTTGACCCGGCCGGATAAGGATAAGGCATTCAATACTCGACTCCAGTCTCTCCGGGCATGTATTCAATATGCGATTCAATCGATCGACGACTTACATCAGACAGCTGCGCAACAAATTCTATCACGTACATATATTCCCCCACAATAGGTCGTCCATTCTTGTTCTGCCTCACCCAGAACAGAGTACTCTCAGTCTGATCTGGAGTAATCCTACGGACCAGACGAAAGCCGGACTACGAACAAAGACTGGGCGAGCTGCCTCATTGCTGTAACCATGTCAGCATCTCTCGCCCCCGAGTGCAACGAGGTCAAAGAGTACGCGGTCCCCGTAGTCTCTCACGATCAAGATCAATGAAAGGCAAAATAAGATACTAATGCCCGTATAGGCGATATGACGCCTGTTTCTTGAAATGGTATAGCGAAAGTGCGTCTGAAGTCTCCATACAAACCTCCCCGCCGCATTTCATACACGCTACTAACCTGACCAGAATATCTCCGTGGTATTGGCGACGACAACGAATGCGCCAGCATGTTCAAGGACTACCAGAAGTGTTTAAAGGTGGGTACATGCGAGGCCCAGGCCATGACATTGGATTCTAACGATGCATGTTGCAGGTTGCACTCAAGGACCGCAAGATAGACAAGCTCTTGGATGAGGCACGAGAAGACAGCAAAGATCATGACTCTGTCCACCTCAAGCGGAAATAGGCATGTTGAACTCATGGAAAAGATGAAAAAGCTCTGCTCTGTGCCAAGCTTCTTGGACTGTACGCCTAGGGATGCGAGGTTTGGTATGTTATGTACGTAAGAATCGTAAACACCTCACACTCCTCAGGGTGAAATGCGCGCACGCACCTCTTGGCGGTTGCTGCAATGGCTCTCCTCATAAAATTGATATCAAAATAGGATAATCCATTCATACTTTCGACTTGTCTTCTCTCCAGGGATCACAAGGAAGAGCGGTCGCGGAATACTCGAGAATCATGGCGGAAATGTGTAAAAGGGCAAAAAGCGGGAAGATGCGAACGGGCTGGACCGACCGCCTTCTCCCATCAAAGAGTAGCAGGGAGTGAGGCTGGTTAGCGATGAAATCCAAAGACGACCTGCCCGGTGGAAACGGCATGGGTTGGGCCATTAAAGGATCTGGATCTCGTATTGCGGGATTCGGGAAGCACAGAAAGCTTATGTACTTTATATATTCCACTCTGATCATCGGTTTGGTTACCCAATATTTATACCCAAGCCACTACCAGCATCTGCAGAGAGCACTTTTCTTTGCCAACTCCCTTCTCTCGGTGTCTCCCCCGTCGTTTGGGGATGCGAGCGTTGACGCATGATGCGGTCGAATCCTTTCTATCGTCGCTTGGAAACCATTTGATGCTTGATGAGAGGTATTTTGGCCATTTGCTTACCTGTACTACCACACGTGATGATTAGCTCAGCTGCGATCCAGATCCCCAGCGGCTCAGGGATAAGATTGGGGCGCCGGTGAAAACAAGCCAGCGAGAACAAAAACAAGCTTCATGTCGATTAACGCGCAATTGGTCGAGCCGCCAATTTACATGGTGCAATCTCTATGCAGGGGGGCTACTGCAGATAACACGCGATCCTCAGACTTCCAAGCTGCTTCGGCATTCTGAAAGTTTGATACGAGCGTACTGTAGTTTCTAGGCCTACTACATCTCGAATGCAATATTTGAGGACGCCTGGGGTTCAATCAGACCGCAGTCTTACTTACATCAATCTACGATATTCGCGTAGTACAGTACAGCAGATCGGGTACAATTCAGTCCCTTGAACATTGAAGCTCAAAAAACAGGTTGGCTGGCCTGTGCGAGGCGACAAAATACCCCATCCCACCCGCAAAGTCAGCTCCAGCACCGGAGTAGGGGCCCCCTTAGGGGACTTGGGAGGCCTTGTGCCGCTAACGAGATTCTGGCAATTGCATCACACAAATCGCACGAGTCAACATAGCACACAGTTCGCGCGGGTCTTCACCAAACTGAACAGAATTACAGTATCACTTCTGCAGGTCTTCTCTGACACTGCCACCCCATCGCGTCGACCAGAAGTAGTCCATCAGCACCCGCCGCCTTACATCGATAACCTACCTGGTCTGTTCTTGTAGCTCCGTGATGCGCACCCGCTCCGGATCTTGAGCAAAACGACCAATTCATGCACCCCTTCTCGGTCGTCACCCTCGCCATATTTGTAGCTGGCTACGGTACTGCTCGATGGGATCTGGTCACACGGCTCTACGAGCTAGCTTTGTTTGCCTGGGATAAGGGCGTCATCGTGAGTGTCTTTGGAAGCCCAATCCAGACGGGGCGCGTTTCTTTCCCCCCACGAACCTGCAGCCCCTCGTATTTGCAGGCACAATTGAGACTGACAACCCAATGCGCCACTCTAGTCACGAAGTGTTCAAGGATTCGCCCTCTTATCGCTACTCTTCCTCGTCGTTCTCGTGCCTGTGCAATATCTAGCCTCCCTCGAGGCCGACCTGGTACGACCCTCCTGCAGCCTCTTCGCCTCCCGGTCCCTGTACGAGCTGATTTAAGACACATTGCAACCCAAGCAATCAGACAATACAATATATGCCGCGCTACAAACTCACCCGGCTGACAAACACTCTTCATATAGCATCCGCGATCCCTCAGCTCGGGGGTATCCGCCCGCGAACAACTCCGGCGCAGAGGCTCCTTCTAGGCGGGATCTGGGTCAGGCGGCTGGGACATGCCCGAGCATGATGGACTTATGAGAGTTTTCTGGCCGGCGGACATCGAGAGGTCTGAACTACCCGGTGTTATCGTCGGCTGGAAGAATTCGAGCCTGGATGTGGTGGTGGTGGCCGTGCTTAATCATGTTGATGTACGTCTACCCGCATGCCCGTCGCCCTGTTCGATTGCATTTCTGATCTGTGCGTAGCCGAAAAACGTCGAGAGCGCATTGAAAACGGGCATTCTACTCCGCAATGCGCCGCATCCTACGGAGCGCATTTCTCAATTGTGCGGCCCTCGTTTGTCTATGAGTGTCCTCGGCCTGACGAATGTTGGGCCAGACGCCAGTCTGGACGCCGAGCCTTCCTGGGTCAAAGCCGTAATAGACCCCTACCAAAGAGCTCCCACCATTGCATGCGCCGTAGCATCAAGCGTCCAGATCATACTGTTCGAACGGCCCATCCCCCGGAATATGCAGTACATATCTTTAAATCCCATCGCTCTTGCATTGATCGACAAAGAGGATGCTCGCCAACCTGCCGCATCCGAGGCCTCGGATGCTGAGGAGGAGGAGCAAGAAAAACTGGCAAAGAAGAAGAGGCAGCATCTCGTAGAGAAGCTCCAACAGCACTCGGTCATACGGCATCCCCCCACAGAGAAGGACAAGGTTCTCCCGAGGATTGTCAACCAAGTGAACTGGGCCTGGGAACTGGAACAGCTGCTGCAGAAGAACGTACCGTTGATAGGCACTCGGCCCAAGCGAACGCTTAGTGTGTCGGAGCGCGTGGTCGAGCAGGCTACAACGATGCGAAACTACGTCGTCGTGCAGCTCTGGGACTTCATCATCCTTTACGTTTTCCCGATCATCCGAGCCATATTCATTTTTGTGCTCGTTGGCCATCGGGGAGCAGCCGAGATATTGCTTCAGATTCTGGAGTGGAGGCCCCGTCCGGGTTCGCCCGCTCTCAAGGACATATCCGCCACGGCGCAGCAAGTGGAGATACGGCTCCAGCAGTTTTGCTACTGGCCAATGCAGTATGTCAAGCTGCGGCTCCGGAAGAACGACTGGGACAGCGTCACGACAAGCCACCCGGACTATATCCGCTTTTACAACAGTTTGTGGCTAGTGGCCAACGATGTCATCATCGGCATTGCCCTTGGTTCCTATATCATCGACAACGCTGCATGGGTTTCCGACCAGATCGGGTTGCTCTTGCAGCAGTACACGGTCGATGCTCTGCACAGTAGCATCGAGTGGTTGATGGGCTGGCCGGCCGGTCTGAAGCTCAATAAGGAGTTGGCACTATTCCTGGGCGACCTCTTCCTGTGGGTGATTGAGTATTGGGCAGGCTGCATCAGGGCTTTGCAGCCCGTCCTGCCTCACATCATATGGTTCATCGGCTTCTCGAGCTTTGGCGGTGCCAGCATGCCCATTGCCTTCTCCTCGGACCTCCTTTCGCTACTGACGGTCCACATCTATTCGTTCTATCTCGCGGCGGCTCGCATCTTTCACTGGCAGCTTACGATCCTGCTGTCGCTTTTCCAGCTCTTTCGGGGAAAGAAGTACAACGTTCTCCGGAATCGTGTTGATTCTTGCGACTACGATTTGGACCAATTGCTGCTTGGCACAATCTTGTTCACGCTTCTTTTCTTCCTCCTCCCGACCGTTGCCGTATTCTACCTCAACTTCGCCGTGGCCAGGATGGCAATCATTCTGCTCAAGGCCATGTTTGATACGCAACTCTCTTGCCTTAACC
This sequence comes from Apiospora marii, assembly GCF_038362585.1. Taxonomy (NCBI): domain Eukaryota; kingdom Fungi; phylum Ascomycota; class Sordariomycetes; order Amphisphaeriales; family Apiosporaceae; genus Apiospora; species Apiospora marii. The sequence continues at coordinate 1,403,283 of NW_027117375.1, read as the reverse complement.
ACTTCCCCCTGTTTGCCTTGATGCTTCGGGTGAAGGATCCCCGGCGTCTCCCAGGTGAGTTTACCCCGTTCGCCGAGGCACATGAAATGGCGCATATCACTAACTACTCCAAGGCGGCATTCGTTTTGAACTTTTTGATACCCAAGATAGATTTGCATTCGATTCTACCCCCACGCCTGGCGCACCAGCCCAACCGCCTACTTCCGTCATACACCTCAAGGTTAGCCTCCACATTCTGAACCGACCGCCTGGTTTTGAAGCTGGCACTAACGCTCTTGCAGCCAATCCCCCTTTCGTTCACGGCCATGTTCCATCAATACTTTCGAATGGGGAAACGTATACGGAAACACTACTTATCGCCGCGGGTTGTGTTTTGCCTCGCAACAGGTCGATTTGTCCCACCCATCAACCGCCGAAACCTTTATTCGCTCCAATACAGCATGCTTCCAGCAGTCCGAGCTGGAATCCTGGAGATGTGGGATGCTCTCAATTCTCTTCCGAAGATGAAGCGGCCGGTCAAGGTGAACCCATATTTATCCAACGGGGGCAGTGCCCGGCGTATGAATGGCCGGAGGGGTGCGTACTGAAGTGCTGCATGATGATGAACGACGAGCATGATGCGTTTTTGTATTGTTAATGATAATTAGTAGGAACATAGAATTGGCACACGGATGGTCTCAATAACTGGTACATAGATGAAGGATCAGGCCACATGATGGTGGGATTGGATGGAAGACATATGCCGCTTGTGTATACATTAAAGCTTATACTGCCTCAACCATCTCCTGGAGCCAAGTGATTCTCGTCGAGCCTGAAGCTCTGGTCAGGTTGGTATTCTTCAAACAGCTTGATCCCAGCCAGTCTCCCTGCACGGTGCAGCTGCTCTCTACACCAGAGCCTCTGGGACATGCCGACAGAGTCCAGACTACATGCAACCTGCAAAGGCCAAGTTGCATGCTTGAACCTTGTCTGACAGGCGTCCGATCCCTCGTCATAAACCAGCTTGTTTCCGTCCATTGGCGCACTCACGACGCGCAACTCCCCCGCGATGAAGGCATTGCTGCACACTATGATGTCCGTCATTTGCTCTACCACGAGGCGGCAGCGGTCTGTCATGACTGGGTCGGCGACCCCGAGGCCCCCATCGCAGAGCGATAGGATTTTCAGGTGTGCATCGTTGACAAGCAATCGGACGGCGGCGTACTTGGCCCACAGCACGGCGTAGGACAGCTTTGAGTACGTGTAGACTTTCGAGGACGGAAGATGTCGTGTTCGCTTGGGTTCAATAGATGGCTTGAGTGTGTGCTGCTGATAGGCCCAGGAGAGCTGGAACTGGCGGGCCCAGTCCTGGAGCATCCTGTCGAGCTCTTGTACTTCCTTTTTCATACCCAGCATTGCCTGACTAAAAGATTCACCGGGTTGAGAGGGGGTCTTCGTCGGTCCGAAAAGGCGCAACACTCGATGGCGGAGATCTGCGATCCGCACGGTGACGCGATCGTGCACCAGCTCGAGCCCAGCTTCGCCGAAGCCTTCCCCGTCCTTCATCCACCCCGGGACCTCCAGACCATGCATGAGCAGGTACCGAAGCAGCCCCCGCCGGCTCTCCTTGACGATCGGCGAGCAGCCGTCGCTGCCGTGGCAGGCCCTCCCGTCGTCGCGCAGGTGGTCCCTCCAGTGCTGGAGTATCGCCATGGCCCCGCCGTAGTGGTGCGCCGGGCTCGCCCGGAGCTTTCGCCACAGGTCCGCCTGTCCGTGTGTGCTGGCGTCGAACCGACTGAGGAAGAAGACGCCCAGGAGGCACTCATCCAGGTTGTCGGGGCCCAGGAGTGCGACGGACCGCCGCGCCAGCGAGAGGAGGGCTTGATGGTAGTGCGCCGCTTCGGCGCTGGCGCGCACGTCGCCGCCGCCGCGGACGCGTGAGTAGGTCTCGAGGGCCATACAGCGGATCGCGGCGTCGAGCAGCGCCGAGGGGGACTCGGCGGCGATGCGGCAGATGTAGTCGTCGAGGGTCTTGGTCACGTCCAGGGCGTCGGACGGCAGGGGTTGCATGTAGTGGTTGAGGTAGAACGTGACGGCTTGGACCTGGAGGCTCAGCTGCAGCGGTGCCGGGATTGTGTCCCCTTCGGGGTGGCGGCTGCTGACGGGTTCTCCGGCGCCCGGAAGAGCTGGGCGGGGACCCCTCGGACGCCTCACCTGCCCGCTTGCGTACTGGTTCTCGAAGTGGATGTCGAGGACTTTCTTCTTCCAGAGGCAGGGCCTGCGGGATAGCGTGCATCTCTTGCATGTGGGCTTGGCACCGTCACACTAAGAGAGCGACTGGGTCAGATGGTATTCTGGCCATTCGACCCGCGGCAACGCACCTTGATCCGCCGCTGCCTACATGTCTCACATCCCACCCGGGTTTGCGCCATATCCAGCCCTTTCTCGTACTTGGACAGTAACACCGGCTTTGTGCGCGCGGTTCAGTCGTCACTGCAGGGTGTCTTGTTTCGCATTGGTTGGTCAATAACGGAAAAGAGTACCAACTGCGATTGACGGAGTCAGCAGTGACCCGTCAAGATGATGTAATTGCTTGCTTTTGGGACACGAAACCTCGTGGAGTTTCTCCCGTAACGGCAAGCGTGCTGCACGCCACTTTTTTAAGGCTTGCTTACCTACGGGGTTTCCTACCTTAACTCCGTCAGATGGATCAACGCATGCGTGCATGAAGTGATGCATCTCTCTCAGGTGTGCATCCGATGACTTAGCAAAACAGCTGGATCATACTCCACGGAACGTAAGTAAGCAGGGAGTCGGCTCGCAGGGTTTCTCCCAATTGGGCAAGGTTCGTCGTATAATTGTCCATTGATACCACAACGCGGACATAACGGACAGAATGGCTTTCTATCGGCCTCTAGGCCACGCCACCACCTAATCGATCTCGCCCATATACAAATGTATATAAATATGGCCTTCGCTGGAGGTGATGATGTTCGGTTATCTCCAGGAGCCCAAGAGCAATAACAACATTCCGTTTCACAATTAAGAGATCTGAACCCCCTAAAACCATTTAAAATGGCTTCAAAAATCGTCCTCATCACTGGCAAGTCTTTCTCCATCCGAGGCAAGTGGCTTTCTAATACCACCTCGCTGACCTCAAGCTATAGGTGCCAACTCCGGAGTGGGCTATGCGGCCACGCAAGTGCTCACTGGTGCCCCTGAGAAGTTCCACGTCATCATGGCCTGTCGCTCTCTGGACAAGGCGAATGCGGCCAAGGCCGAGATCGAGGCGGCCGGCATCACGGGCAGCATCTCGACGGTCCAGCTGGACGTCACCGACGACGAGTCAATCGCCAAGGCCGCCGCCTCGGTCGAGCAGCAGTTTGGGCGCCTGGACGTGCTGGTCAACAACGCCGCCATGGGGGTGTCGGACCTCGACGCCCGCACCCGCTTCCTGCGCACCATGGAGACCAACACCTTCGGGCCCTTCCAGGTGGCCAAGGCCTTCCGGCCACTCCTGCTCAAGTCGCCGTCGTCGGCGTACTCCATCTACGTCACCAGCGGCCAGGGCTCCCTCGCCAACACGTTCGAGAACCCGCCGCACCCCAACACGCCGCCCGACGCCGAGGCCTACAACGCCTGCAAGGCCGCCCTCAACATGTACATGCTGCTCGACTGGCGCGAGAGCAAGGCGACCAACGTCAAGGTCTTCGCCATGTGCCCGGGCTTCGTCGTCTCCAACCTGCGGGGCCCCAGCGAGGGCGCCAGGAACCCGGGCGGCATGGCCGGCGACCCGCGCGAGGCCGGGGAGCTGGTCCTGAGCATTGTCCAGGGTCGGAGGGATGCCGACGAGGGCCGCGTCGTCCGCAGCGAGGGGACCTGGCCCTGGTAAATAGGAGGGACGGGCCTTGGACAGTCTACGACATTGTGCCGTTCTTGTCCATCTTATCTTTCTTAATCAACATTATTTCCATCTGTCGTGCTTTCTGTCCGTGTCCAATTCAACGTGACCTAGGTACCTAGATTTGGATCTGCAACACGGCATTTCTCTCCCTTGTCCGTGTCAGCACCAAGGATACAGATTCGGATGAGCCGACTCTTCACGTGGGAGGTTGTGGCCCTCCGGAGATGAATCCGTCGTTGTGCTTACTATGGGGTAGCTGTTCTGGGGCAGCTGGGGGGGTCGCGAGAAACTAGACGCTCGTAAGCCGGGCGACAGTGACAAGCACGGCTAGTGTATACTTGGCCACCGACTAGCCTCTAGGGTCGCTCAGGGGTCACCATTTGCTGCGCAGTGTCCGTGCTCCATAAATATCTCCAAAAGGAGGGCCCGTGCAGGTCGCGATCTTAGTAGTATCTGCTTGACACACCGGATCTAGTATATCGGCCCGAGTCGGAGATGCCCTGTTGTGTTAAACTATGTACTACATACGGGGGAAATGGCTCCGTAAATGCAAAACAAATGTTCAGCTCGTGAGGGGAACTACCGTTCGAAGCACAAATATAAAGCTCTTACAGCGGCCCCTGGATTTGGTGGCCAGTATGGATGGGACTTTTGGGATATTCTTCATCCCCTTCCGCCATCTTACAGACCAAGATGGCTACGCCCAGTGTTGGAGAACTTATTGGGATACTCGTTGCTGCCTATATTGCCTACCAGATTGTCAAGGCAGTCTACAATGTATCCCCCTGGCATCCTCTGAGCCGTATTCCTGGACCTTGGCTGTCCAGTGCGACATACTTGCCGGAATTTTGGTGGGATGTTGTACAGAATGGCCGGTATACTAGTAAGATCGCGGAGATGCATCGCAAATATGGTAAGTATCACTGAAACAGTATCGAGAACATTATCTAACAGAAACCAGGCCCTATCGTTCGCATCAGCCCTAATGAGCTCCATTGCAACGACATAGACTTTGGGGACGAGATCTACGCCGTAGGAGGCCGGAAGCGAGATAAGCCGCTTCATCAAGTCAATGGCTCAGTGTAAGTAATTCTCCCCCCAAGAAAGAAAGAAAAGCCCTTATTGGTTTGTCGACCGAGAGTCTTGACTGACGCGACAAACAGGCTCAACCTGGCCGAGTTCGGGACCGTGGACCACGATCTGCACCGTCTCCGCCGAGCGCCCGTGGGCCGCTTCTTCTCGCGCTCCATGATCTCGCGGCTGCAGCCCGACGTCAAGACGCTGGTGCGCAAGCTCTGCGACAAGCTGCTGGCGCAGAAGGGCGGGCCGGCCTTCGACATCGCGGTGGCCTACAGCTGCTTCACGGCCGACGCCATCTCGGGCTATGCGTTCGGGCAGAACTTCGGCCTGCTGGACCAGGAGGGCTGGGAGCCCAACTTCCACGAGCCGACGCTCAGCACGCTGCGGCCGGGCCTGCTCTTCCGCTTCTTCCCCTTCCTCAAGAACGCGGCCGAGCTGGCGACCGTGTTTGTGGACTACCTGCCCGAGTCGACGGGGCTCTTCATCCGCGAGCTGCAGATCAACATCCCGCGCAAGATCCGCCAGACCAAGGCCGACCTCGACTCGGGGCTGGCGGCTGACAAGGAGCATCCCACCATCTTCGCCGAGCTGTACCAGACCACCGACTTGCAGGAGGACCAGAAGACCGTGGCTAGGCTGGCAGCCGAGGCGCTGGGCATTGTTGGTGCTGGAACCGAGACGACCAGCTGGACGTTGGCGGTCATCACGTACCACCTGCTGGACGAGCCGGAACTGCTGGACAGACTGACGACCGAGTTGCAAAATGCGCACATCGACCCCATGGATCTGCCCCACTGGACAGAACTGTAAGTCACAATTTGCAACAAAGAGAAAAAAACATCGCAACTGACCTAAATCCAGCGAGAAACTCCCCTTCCTCAAAACCGTCATCCAGGAAGGCCTGCGCCTCTCGTACGGCGTCTCGGCCCGGACGGCCCGCGTCGCGACGCACGAGGACCTGCACTACCACGGCGAGTGGAACAAGAAGCCGGTCGACCTGTTCATCCCGCGCGGGTACGCCGTGGGCATGTCGAGCGCCATCGTGCACCACGACGAGCGTATCTTCCCGGACTCGCACCGCTTCGCCCCGGACCGCTGGTGCGAGGGCGCCGCGCTCTGGACCCCCGACGCCGAGCGCGGCATGTTCTCCTTCTCCAAGGGCAGCCGCTCCTGTCTCGGCATGAAGTAAGTAGTCCAAGCTCTTTGTTTTTATACCCCATGCTGACCACCTCTGTGCAACTAATTAGCTTGTCGCTTTGCGAAATGAATCTGGCGCTCGCGGCCTTGGTGCTTCGGGTTCTGCCTCACATGCGTATCTTTGAGACGGACGAGAGTGATATACGGTATGACCACGACATGTTTATTCCTATGCCCAAACCCACCACCAAGGGTGTGCGTGTTACCATGGAGTAGATTGCTTTTTTCCCCAGTTTTGCTATAGGAAAAAGCGGTATCTAGCGCCTTGGCATTCTATAGCAGTTGAGTCATGAAGTATGTAGTTTGTCTTTATAGTATACCTACTCAGTCGACACACGGTGCAAATTGTCTTCACTGAGCTGGCGAAAATGCGTGACATCTTCCTACATATGTAGGTAGTTGAGTCTAGGTAGTCGGGTCGAGTCGAATAGTATCCTATTGGTTACGTAAGCGGAAATGCCCAGTAAGCCAGACACTGCCTCAGCACGGGCGCGATATTGTGCCTTAGCATAAAGTAGGCAACATTGTTGCCTAAAATAGAACAGTCGTTTAGTATAAAGTCGCCCGCAACCCCCCTTGATATTTCACCAACAACTCATCCAGACCATTCTCGGCCGATCATCTCGTCTTTATCCCCAGTGTCTATCGCAACACATCTTCATCTCGTCCCAGATCCGTGATACTGTCTCTGCGTGGCTCCAGCCCCCCACACAGTGAACACAATCCGCTTCACCATGTTGCCGCAGCTCAAGATCCACGTTGACGGCAGCGGTTCTGTCTTCCGCACGGCCGAGCGGGGCGTGCTGCACATCAGCGTCTCCAAGAGCAGCAAGTCGCAGTCCGAGTCGTCAGACGGCGTGCGCGCGACCTCGGCCCACCTGACGGCCCAGTTCCGGGCCCACGCCCGCAAGACCGAGGGCGCCGACGGCCGGCCGGCGCCGCACCCGGACGCCGGCATCACGGCCTTCACGGCCTCGTCGATGAGCACGCACTCGCAGCCCGAGTACGAGTGGGCCGACAACAAGCGCCGCGACCTCGGCCTCACCTACCACGCCACCAGCACCTTCGAGGTCGTCTTCCGCGACATGGCCCTGCTGGCCGACACGGCCGCCGAGCTGGCCGCCATGCCCCACGTCGCCATCACCTCGACCGAATGGCGCCTCACCGCCGCCACCTGCGCCGAGATTGAGCGCGAGGCCCGCAAGAAGGCCATCGAGAACGCCGTCCAGAAGGCCGACGACTACGCCGGCGTCGTCGGCCGCAAGGTCGTCGCCGTCGAGATCACCGACGGGCCCGCCTCGGCCGCCAGCAGCATCTTCAACTCCTGGCGCCGCCCTTTCAACAACACCGTCGGCGGGGGAGGGCTATTCGGCAGCTCCAACCAAACGATGCAGCAACAGGCGCCGCCGCAGCAGCAGCAGATGGCAGCGCAGCAGCAGCAGATGTTACAGGCGCAGGCGCAAAGGATGGGACAGGAGCCGGCAAACGAGGGGCCGTCGATCGAGCCGAGAACCATCACGGCCTCGGCAACGGTCAACGTCAAGTGTATCTCGGTGGACGGGGAGCCGATGAGCATGTGATGATGGTACAGGGTCCTTGTTAGCTGAAAGACGAATATTTATTCCCAACAGAATTCTCTCCTAGTACTGAAAATACATACTATTAAGTGATCTCCATCTGTATGAGCGTTCTGTTTAAATTGTTAACCAGATTGGTATTTTGCCAAAACGCCATTACTCCTTGGGCCGACCTTGCCCAAAAAATAAGATACATCTCGCTTTCCTCTGGTCTCCACCAGTCTCGTTAGCCATGCAACTCTGCCGGGGCGTAAATCGGTGCCCTTGGGCTCGAATGGAGCTCAGCGGGGTATCTTGGTGTCTTATACTCGGCGTAGCTGCTCGTGTTGTATTCAAATTCCCGTGCTTCTGGAGGCTGTTGTGTCTTGGCCTCAGACCGACGTTTTCTCCCGCGCCGGAACAGATAAACGATGGCGAAGATGGTTAGGCAAATCATTGCTAGCCCGCCGATGGCGCCACCGATAATGGCACCAGTGTTGTTGTTCGGTGTGGTGTCCCCGGCCGCGCCGCTTTGTGTTTCCGTCGTTTGTGGAGGCGAATTACTATCCTGGGGCAATGTATCAAGGGTGGATGGATTGTTATCGAAGGGCAAGGAAGTCGTCGATGCTGCTGTCCCCGAGGAGATTGGACTGGGGCCTGGGCTTGTGGGGGCCGGCACTGATGTGCCGGGTGACGTCGAAGTCGCCAAAGAGGCCGTGGGGGCGGCGAGCAGAGTTTCCGTGGTCTGGACGGTCCCGCAAGCGATATGGGCGTAGGTCTGATCTCTCCCCGAGTCAAGGAGTGCGGTGGAGCAGAAGCCAGACGAGGTACTTCGAAGGTCAGTTCTGGGCTAATCCAGCATGCGAACTCTTGGAGAGAACTCTTACCACATCATTGTGGGATAGTTGGTGTACCCCAGCTTACCGCAACCCTCGAGGCATGCATCGCGGTCAAAACAAGCCCCTGCGAAATTGCAGTCGCCCGCAGAGACAACTGTCGTCGTACAGAATCCCCAGAGTCCGCGGCTGACGTCCACACGACAGTCGAAGCCAGCTTCGGCTGTCCTTTGTCGGCTGGGGTCCCCATTATAGTAGCCACAGGTCTTCTTCGCTGGTGCACTCGTCGTCGCCACCCTCCGTTCGAGGCTGGGGGTGGCTATGTTACCGCCAGGGCCGAGGAGCCGTGACTTCGAGACTAACGCGTTCATTGATCTCGAGACTCCGCAGAGCCCATATACGCGAAAAGATGATACTAAATGAATCAGAAAACAATGATGGAAAAAGAAAGAGACAATAAGGGGGTGGGGAAACGAACGAGGAGAAGAGATGGGACTTCTGCCCCCAAGGGAGAGCAGACTTGAGGACGTTTGCGAACCAACAAGATAACATGCCGTTGGACCCCAAAGAGAGGCAACAGAAACATAGATGATGACGAAAATGCAGTGCTGCCTCAAGCGCCGACATAAATGTGTGCCGTAGCCGTCTCATTGGCTGTTTGGTTCGGGCCGAGACTGGGCAGTTACCACCTTACCCGATTGACGGCTACCCGCGCGACTGCGCGACTCTGTCTTGGTTTTGTTGGTTTCAGACAAAGACCACTCGGCGGCTAGACAAGTCCCGTTGAGGCACGGCTTTTTGGTAGAATGGCATTTCTCCCATCGACAGGGTTCCTTTCTGGATACGGACCAGCCTGCCGGGGCTGACCCGATGCAACGGCTTTTAGCGCTGAGCCCTTCGCATCACACTCGTTCGTGATTTGACTCGTTTATTTGGTTGCTTAGTACCGTCGCTCCTTGTGATACGTCGAGACCGGACACGACAGCACAAGACTGCTCAGCTCATGCAGGTCATGCGACTCTTGGTAGCATCACTTCCGTATCCAGCCCAACAGACCCTTTGGCAACCCCCCAGTCAGTTCGCCTTCTCGTATTGGCTACCTGCATGGGGTGAGATGCCCACCTTCAAAAATGGCAGTCTTCGCCCTGCCGTTTCTCTCCAACGCCATCGGGCAGTCTTGCACTCTTTCTGACCATATTAACGGCCGCGACCACCTCTTCCGAAATAGAACATGCGCCAACCCAAATCATGAAGGGGCGCCGTCTAATTATCACTCAGGTTTTGTGTGCCTTAGTTACACTCTCGATTGTCCATGTAAGCTTCCGAGGGTCCTCCACGGAGTCATGGAGCCGTTTGAAGCCGTACGTGGTGGTTCCCTGGACAAATAGCGGCGGCGCTGGCGGCGGTCATGATGATGGTGATGTTAACGGTGACGGAGATGCCGGCATTCCTATTGTTTGGAAATACAAACCGCAGCTGGACAACATCACGGCGCCTTATGTCAAATCAATCGTGAACCTGAACGATACCACACTCCCACGGTTGCAATGTCCGACTTTCAACAGTTCGCGCTATGCGTATCTGAAGACAGCAGCTGCCGGGAAGAAGGACAGCCACGATGTGCGCTACTTCTTCGCCCTGAACCTGCGGCAATCAGAGCACCTCCTTCCGCGGCTCCTTGGCTCGATAGTCGAAGCCGCCCGCTTTCTCGGCATATCCTCGTGTGCTCTGTCCATTGTCGAGGGCAACTCGCACGACGCCACGCCCCGGATCCTGACGGCCCTGCAGCCCGAGCTCAAGAAGATCGGCCTGCGGTACTTCTTGAATCTCACGGACATCAATCCCAAGGTCGGCGAGCGCATAGACAAACTGGCGCAGCTCCGGAACCTCGCCCTGGACCCGCTCTCCTCGCCGGACGTAACCGCCGACGTCGACACGACCGTCGTCTTCGTCAACGACGTGGCGCCGTGCCCGGACGACCTTCTGGAGCTGGTCCACCAGCGGCGACTCCAGTCCGCCGACATGACATGCGCCATGGACTGGACGTACGCGGGTAAAGACCCGACCTTTTACGACGTCTGGGTGGCGAGGACGCTCAAGGGCGACAGCTTCTTCCAGATTCCGCCCGACGGGAGCTGGAACCAGGCGTGGGACATCTTCGCCGGCGACCCGGACACGTTGCACCGATACAGACAGAACCTTCCGTTCCAGGTTTTCGCGTGCTGGAACGGTGCTACGGCGTTCAGCGCCGGCCCAATTTTGGGTCTGCCGGGCCGACCCGGGTCGCGGGGCCGGGGAGGCGCACGACGGCAAGGTGGCTTTCAGGGCTAACCGAGAGGGGGAATGTTATGCCGGCGAGCCCACATTGTTTTGTAAAGACCTGTGGTGGGCTGGATACGGGAGGATTGCCGTAAGTGTTCTTGGCCCTATCAGGCTGGCTGACGCCAACTCGCATTTTGCAGTCACTAACGACGCAGGCATGTTTAGGTCATCCCCTCTGTCAATATAGAATACTCTGACGAAGCATCAACAAAGATCAAGAAGCTGAAAGGCTTCACGTCAAAATGGACGGCGGAGGAGGATCTGCCTGCTACCAGGATTGACTGGCAGCAAGAGCCTCCCGCGCAGTGGAAATGCATGCACGGCTGGCATGACCAGGTCTGGGTACCGTGGAACCAGACTTTGAGTTGACAACAGGATGTAATCGGAAAATACCTAATGATGTAACGACTCACACGGCTCAGCCCAGAGCCGGATCAACTGTTGGACACTACGCAGACCCACGTGTTGACCAGTGTTGGCTGGATCAAGTTGAAGTCCACACCCTTTACGATATCGATTTGGCTAAGGAAGCGAGGTGTGCCAGGTATAGATTAGAGTCAAGTCACATACATATTTCGAGCCATGTTTATTCCTCCCCGCGTCGAGGCCAAGCTCGCGATCCATTCCTCTAGCGGACTTCCCTCCGTGCCGCGCCCTGATTCGATTGGTGGGTCTCTAGTTCTTCCACTCTACTGCAACCCTATCCGAGAAGGATCCGAAGCGTCTTTATCTGGCATGCCATCTTGCGTAGTAACCGATTGGCGAGACGGCACATCACGCTGCCTGCAGCTGCACACTTCGTCTAGAAAGGTGACGTTAACGTGTATTGCCAAGTCATGATATTATAGAGCCAAGAGACGTGTTGGTTGCAGGAAATTTCCGCACTGGACGGAAGATGAAGAAGTGGTGGTGTGTGTAGGTGGTGATCGAGTACCGACGAAATCCACGAGTATAGACTGCGAGTATAGACACTATAGAGGAGTAGATTGGCTCTCATCCCAAACAAAACCTCCCATCAGAGAGGGACCTTGGATTTACAAGCGCACTTTGGTCCACTGAGCGAATACTCATTGTTTATTACGTCATTGCAAGTCTACAGCACTTTAGTCGTCGTCATGGGCGTCAAACTTGCTGGCGCCATAGTAATGGCATTTGCCCTGGCTCAGGGGTCACTCGCTGCGCAGCCTGTCTGGGGCCAGTGCGGAGGGCAAGGATGGACTGGAGATACAACTTGCGAGTCAGGGTCGGCCTGCGCCTCGCAAAACCCATGGTACTGTAAGAGATAAAATCCCGCCCCTTTATGCGATTCTGTCGGGTGAAAGGGGGGGTGGAAGACACACGCCATCTAACGCAGGATCATGACACATAGTCCAATGCATCCCCGGCGCACCCACCCAGGCCCCCAATCCGGGTACCACCACGGCCCCGCCCACTGTGACGACAACAGCAGTCGGCGGTGGCGGCGGCGGATCGCAGACTACTAGCGTTGCCGCGACCTACTCCGTCGACCCGTCCCTGCCGGACCACACCATCTACCGGCCCGTCGACATGTAACGGCGCCTGCTCGGCCAATTCCCTGTCACACCAAGTCAGTCTACTCCTCGTTTTCTTCTTCAGACCTGTTTGGGAAGGAGAGGAAAAGAAGACAGCCATGAAGTAGAGAGACTGACGAGAAAGCCAGAACTTCCTCCTCGAGATCGCGTCCTGGGGCGTCATCGCCATCGTCTCCGGCACGCCTCACAACGGCGGCGGGACCACGGCGCAGCAGATGACCAACGGCATCACGTGGGCCGTCAGCCACGCCGGCCAGGGCACGTACGCGCACATGGACGCGAGCCGGATCGCGGCGGCGGGCATGAGCTGCGGCGGCATCGAGGCCTACGCACAGGTAAGCATGGCACCACTGAGTCGATGTATGTCAGTGACGAGACGTGACAAAACAGGCCTTCGACCCCCGCGTCACGACCATCGGCATCTTCAACTCGGGCCAGTACGACGCCGGCGGCACCAACAACGTGCTCCCCCGCATCACCAAGCCCATCTTCTTCTTCCTGGGCGGACCCAGCGACATCGCGTACGGCAATGTAGGTCTCTCATGCTCTCTCTCTCTGTCCCTCCGTGTGTGCTACCATCTCCCGTACGCAATCAGCTGACCAAATGCTTCTCCCACCAGGGCATGCGCGACTACGCCGCCGTGCCATCCGGCCTCCCCACCTGGGTGGGCAATTACCCCGTCGGCCACGGGGGCACATACGGGGACCCCAAGGGCGGCAAGTTCGGGACCGCCGGACAGCACTGGGCGCGCTGGGTGCTGCGCGGGGACACGTCGGCAGCCTCGTACTTCACCGGCAACGGCGCCCAGCAGGATGGCTGGACCGTCGAGAGCAAGAGCCTGAACAACCTGCAGACCACCCCCATCTAAGCGAAAGAAAGACACAGACAGGGAGGGACTTCTCATATTTCACGTAGTCGACGGGAATTGGGATTAAGAGATACCTATTAGCAATGTGAACACATCATATCTTCTTTAAAATTCTGCATGGTGGTATCATGTGCCGAGCCCTTATCTAACAAGGGGCCAGCATTACTAACAAACAGTGCTACACATTCTCTCAAGGACACACGACACCTCCCAATGATACGTGTAAAAACAAAGGAGAAAGGCATTCCGGCAGCCAGCCGGAAACAGCCAATGATTGTATAATGCCTCAATCCCCAACCATCTAATCCATCCCGAACCCCCCACCCCGCTCGCCGCCATAGCTGTCTCGCGATATATACGCCGCAAGCTTCAACCTCGTCCTTCGAGACGGCACAATCCTGATGAGCGGTGAAGTCGTCGATGTCGGTCGGTTCAAGGGGCTGTAGTGCAGAATTGAACATGCCCTATACATTTGGCCATGGAACCACTCTAGCTTCGTCCAGGCAAGGCCGGCAAGGCTTTATCGAGGCTGTCTTTGCTGAGCCGGCCCCGTGGTATACTGCCTATACTGCTAGCGGCACTGGCGCCACTCCCGCTGCGCTTCCTCCCATAACCGCCACCGCTGCTTGCATTCAAGTAGCTCGATTTCGGTGGAGTGGGCGGGCCTCGGCCTCCGATGCCATGGGGGCCCAGGTCCGTGAACCCATCCGGTCTGCTGACACTCGGCGTATCCATGGCACTGGGCGTGAATGGTCGGCCTCCGCCCGTGTTCTCCTCGCGACTCCTACCACTCACACTCCCCGCCTCCGCTGTTTCTTCCACCACAGGTAGCACCGTGTGTGAATTCCCCTTCCCTATCGTATTGGGTCCCATGTTGTTGGCCGTCGATATCTTCCGCTCCGGTACCTCTTGTTCTTTGGCCACGTCCTTCTCCTTCTTGAACGCCTTCCGGCTGGCCTTTTCCAGTGTGGGGTTGGGCTCCGGAGACCTTGGACTGCGTAGTCCCGGAGGTGCGGGTGGCAGATAGTTCGGAGCTGGTGGTGAGGCCGTTGGTTCAAGACGGGCACCATTTGCCGCCGCTTCCTCAGCCTCGGCTTCAGCGACCGCAATGGCGTGCTCACGGTCAAGCGCATCTCGTTCGGCTTCCTCGGAAGACATGGTGACGCCTTCCATGAATTTGATGAAGCGCTCGCCGTACTCCTCTGGCGGAAGAGCCGAGATTTGTGTACGGTCACTGGACAAACCTTTCCAGAAGTGCTCAATCTTTTTGATCACTCCGTACTGTTCCGGGTGGGTTAGTTTTGGTATAATCGGTGAAGTAAGGGAGATGAAACACATACGTGAGTAAGGCAGTCAATGACGCCGAGATAGTAAACCTCCTCTCCCGCGGTGTTGTCCTCGTGAGTGGCCCTCAAACCGCCATCATCGCTGTAAAAGATCCCCCCGGGCCGGTTTCCCTCTTCCAGTTCTTCGGGCATCCTGTTGCTGGTCTGGCCCATGGGTACTGGCCGTTCCGCGTGGATCATCTGCCTCAACTCTCTCGCCTTACGGGCACTTTCGAGCTTAGATGGTGTCCGCATGAGGATCTGGTGCGGGTCCGTTTCATCACTTGGACCTTCGCGGCCGCCCGGGTTGAAGACCTGCAGAGTTTTGTCGCGAAGATTCTCCTCGTTACCCTTCTTCAAGTCGTGAACGCCAATGAGCAAGGAATAGTCCATAATCTTCAGCTTCTGCATCAAGCGCACATCGCGTGATAGCTGTTCCAGAAACAGCCGCTTCTTGGCAAGACCCAATTCGAGGTGTCTCTTCCGGCGTAGCCAGTTCAGGTCCTTGAGTGTTGCACGGGGGTTCTTCTCGAGCTCCTCTTCTTTGTAGTCGCGACCAACCGTGGAGCCCTTCAGATCGAAAGTCTGGTGAATGTCGCGGTGTGGGGGGAACAGATTGTTCATGACGACGAAGTGAATCTTCTTGCCGTAGGGCATCTTGACGCGATGAAGACCGTAGAACTGGGAGAGGAGGGTGTTGGGGTTGTCGGCAACGTGGTTGTAGTATTCCTTAAGGATACGTCGCAGGAATTTGTGCTCGCCGTGATGAATGGTCTTGATGATGTACTTGTAATCCCGAGAGAAGTAGAAGAAGCTACCGCTCTTTCCCGGAGACCCAAGCTCAGAGAGTATGTACTTACCAGTCAATGACATGAGGTAGTCGGCGGGATCCAACCTAAAGAGAGCTCGCAGGTGCCGAAAGACCCAGGGCGCATAATCCTTGAACTTGAAGTCGTATTTGGCCGATGGCACCAGCTCGTTCCCGGCGATATCAAACGTCGACTTCTGTTTTGCCTCGAAGTCGGCATCAGTCAATGGACGGTCGAGCTTGGCGTTGGTCCGCGATACCGAAACGCGGATACCCGTCAACATGTTGTAGGCAGTGGTCCAGTTGGCATGATTCTCATCCACCTTGGTCCCCACGAGCACTTTGTCATCATCGATGTCGTCCTTTCTCTTCTTCTTAGCTCGCTTCTGCCTGTATGCTTCCGCCCATCGCAGAGCATCCTCGTCGGGCACCACTTCATCGCGGACCGCCTCCGAGTGTAACGAACGCGTGTTCTTACGACCGAGATTAAGCGATCCTCTGCGACCACCAGCCCCTGGGACGGTTGGAGAGTAGCGCCCGCTGGCATAAGCGCCGTCAACGCCGTCTTTGGACGCACGTCCAGTGACCTTGGGCACTTCTAGAGTATGTCTGTGCTTGAGTTGAGCAGGTGGTGGCTGCAGCGCCGACGGCGAGGTCGCCGAGGTAGATGCTGCAGGCGAAGAAAACCTCTGCTGGATTCCCGCGTTCGTAGGGTACGGGCTTAGATTCTGAGAAGTATCGTTGGAGGCTCGGGGTGTGCGGTCGCCATTAGGGATTGACCGCGACGGCATGGCATCGACAGGAGTTTGCTGGAGGGATCCTCGTGCCGAAGACTCGCCCGAGCTCCTGATGGCATGTTGTTGAGAGGGCAGCCCCGCGTAATCCCCCCTTGACGTAGATGGAGCGCCGGATGCAGCATTCTCGGCGCGGTCGTTCGGGGAGGGCTGTGCGTGGCCATTTGATCGATTCCAAAACCCTGTCCGGCCTGGTGGGTTGTGTTTTTCGATGCTGGGACTGCTCCCATTCGTCATGCCGTAGCTCGATTGGGAGCCATTGGGCAACGGCGACATGCTCGGGCTGTGTGCTCCATTCATCCGAGCTCGATGGTCGGAGGTATCCGAGGAGTGGGAGGAAGAGTTGTCGAATTCGCTGAGGCTGTCGTTCGTGTCCCGTGCAGAGTCGTGTCGCTGATGATGCCCAACCGCGGTCTGAGACAGGGACTTATCGAAATGCTGGTCGTCGCTTAAATGAACCACGCCGTTGTGAGATGCATATATGGGCGAATTTTCGTTGGCGACGAACGATGGCATCTCGCTACTGCAGAGTGCTGGGGGATGTTGTTGTTGTTGTTGTTGTTGTTGTGGTTGTCGCGGCTCGCTCGTTACTGGCTAGTTGTGACTATGCATCGGTGTCGTGGGTATTGTACGAGACGGCTGGCCAAGTTTGCCCTTCCAGGTTCGACTTGAGGAAAAGAAGTCGAAGCCGGGCGCTGGTCGAGAACAAATTGAACTTCCGTCCCTCCTCCCTGCTTTCCGCTCTCGATGGATGCCTCGCTTGGTCGTGTTCCGCTTTAACCGAGTGCTTCTGAGACAGGCAAAAGGGAGTACGAGTACAGGCAGAGGCTGGAGGCACAGCTGTTGGAGGGGGTGATAAGGTTAATTGAGCGATAGTAGTTGCTGAATGTCAATGTGGAAGGGGAAATGGGCCAAGTGAGGGAGGTTATCGAAATTCAAAATAGGAGTTAAGCGCAAGTATTGATTGTCGGACAGGCCAGACAATAGAATGGATAGATCGGTAGATAGGGAGAGTGGAATTGGAGCCGCTGGAACGCGCAAAGACGTCGGGTTTCGTTTACGTTGCGTTGCGTTGTATGCAAGTGCCCCCCGGGAAGATCAAAATCATGGACGGTGGATGGGTTCACTCATCTCATGCACGAAAAAGAGTAGGTTAGTAGAAAGACAACAGGCGGACTTGAGACTGGGCTGGGCTGGGCAGGCGGCTGGACTGGACTTGGACTGGAACTGGAGAGAGTAGAGAGGGAGGGAAAGTTGGCTACTAGTTGGCACAGGCACAGGCAGAGGCAGGCATCTCAAAGCAAGCATAGCACAGGGCGGGCCACACGCAGAAGAGCGAGCAGGCCAGGGACTTGGCAAAGGCACAGGCCTACTGGCCTGACTGGGGCCTGCTGGGCCGGGCTGCAGAACTGGCACCTCGCTGAGCTGGTTCTCCAATCTATGCTCGCAGTGCACGGTGTGGAGCCCGGACCGACACACGCTGGCCAATATCTCCCTCATTCCGCCGTCTGATTGGTAACCAAGTCAAGACAGCTTCTTGTAATCTTCCTCCCCGCCCTCCCCCTTCTTCATGCCCAGGGGTTCCCTCGCTGCAGCAGATAGCGAACACCCGTGGGGAGGTAGAACTTCGGAGGTTATTTTATTTTGAGCATCTACCCAGGTACAGCTCGCCAGGCATCCTGTTGTATGGAAACGAGCATCAACAGTTGAGATTGAACGGATGAGCAACTACCAGAATCTGCAATTGTATGTTCACCTGTGTAAATACACGTGTGGTGCTAGGGGGGTGTTCCAGGAATTGGAAGAGACCCCGAAAAGCGTGACGACATTAGGCAGTAGCAGGTTTTTTTTTTCTTCCCTCCTACCTAGCTTTTGGGTGCATTTCTACCTACTTCTTCAACAGTACCTACAGTACTCCGTACCTGCGGCTCTACAAATACCTACCTAGGTATGTAGTAGGATCGCTAACCTTCGATCGATTGATCTACAGCTGCACGGCTGCATTGCTTCTGGCCATAGTTCAAGTACACTTACGTAGCAGCATTTCTTGATCACGAGGCAGTGGCTGTTGAACTATTGATATGGCACCTTGGTCTAGCTGTCTGCCTTTTTAGAGGCAGGTAGTAATAAACGGTCGCCGGTTGTCGATTTGATGTGTACCTAGGAATTAGGAATCCCGCGTCAGATTGACCAATTCTTCACCCCGAGGCTTTCCAGCCGCGAGAGGCCTAGAACACGGAGGAGCTCCCAACGAAGCAAGCATATTATTGCCATCCACACCACTGAAGCTAATGGCGCCGCGCTTCCGACCGTTCGGATCCAAGCCACCATTGTGGACAAATCCCTAATTATATCCCATTTATCAGCATATGCTCAACACGCAAACGTCCCAGGATCGTGAATCAGTCGAGATTGAAGGAAATCCCGTCCTGTACGTCTTCATGCTGGTCCATTGGAAACTATCTATTATTATACTATGCCCGCTCTACTCAAAACCACATTCTATCATCGGTATCCGTACTGCAGAGGCCACTCACTCACTCGCGTCGGACCAAAGCTGCGGACGGGATAGTAGGTAGTAGGTAAGCAGCCAGCAGCCATGCTTCCTCGGGTTTCCCCTTTTCTGACAACCAACCCGCCTGCATGTTTTAAAAAAGTAAGTACGGAGTACCCGCCGTATGTGCAGCCGACACACGCACGCAGCTGCACAAGTGCGAAAGGGCGGTGTTGTTTGCTCAGCTGTCACTATCCTACTGGTAAAACCCTCGACTCCGTCGTATTGTGCATAGGGTCGGATCAGCGCGACATGCGAGCCAAAACCAGACCAGCCCCCATCAACCACTTCTCCACGCAAAGCGCAATCTCCTTTTCGTGCTTGGCCACCGCAGAGGCCACATGCTGCGGCATCGTGAGGACATCCCGCATTTGCCGATTGCCGTGTTTTCCTTTCTTTTTCTATTACTGCTTCAGAGCTTGGCGACCTCTGCCCGTCAGGTGACTTTGGCCGTTCCTCGCAGTGGATGGTGGGCTCGGAGGCCGAGGACTCCAATTTGCGCGCTCTTCGCTGCCCAAAAGTGCAAACCACTGGTCACATCCGTCCGTACATCAAAAAAGTCCCTTTCGAAACCAACCAACCGTGGCTTTTTCGGCACGCCAACGAGCAGCAGGGAATTGAGAACGTTCAAAGAAAGCCCAGCCACGACCATCGCCTTGATGCTTGATTCTTTGCCAACGGAAGAAGCGAGGCTCTACCAGCGTTCAGCTGGTCCCCTGCCAAGCACCGAAAGAGCGACCATTCACTAGCGATCAACAGCTATGAGGTCACCGTAAAGCATGCGCTGTGTCCATCAATGCACCGATCTTCATCATCCCGAGCAGCTAACTTCCTCCTTCCAACGTGCCAAATAACCCCCTCGGAAATCTGTCGTCAATCTCTCTGAGGCCCCAAAGCTCGATTGCAGCCATGCCCGTCTCCCATCTGCCCCTTATCACGTAGAAGGGTCTGGAAGGGATCTTCTAACGTCTGGTCGCGTTGCCAGCCAAAAACCCCTGGTCGGACGATTGCTGGACATTTCGCCGCCGTGTTGCGTGGGGCGGCTGAAAGCGAAGAGAATACCATGCTCATTCGTAATCTTATCCACAGAGAATCTGCCCGACACCTGACGATCAATGTCAACTAATAAAGACCAAGTATGATCCTACGGTACCTGCCAGCAGCTGGCAGTGCTCAATACGATCTGATAACCATGGGCATTGCCATCGAATCAGCATTTCTAAGCAGCAACCGGGGTGAATGGGCAATTGTTGTACAATGAGCGATATTTCGCATATCTTGCTAAAGCTGAGAGTCCTCATCTTCGCCCCACGTTTCATCTATGTCGAATCCCAACGCCCGGTGAATGCTTGACAATATTATACAATGTGCTGCTGGTCTTCGGTTGCAGTATATCCGTCTCGTATCGTAAAACCAAAAGGCGTGTTGTATGTCTCCTGGTCCACTCAAAGGCCGACCCTATCTTCTCGGTTCAGGCTAGCCGGTCCTTGCCTCACATCTTGTTCGCATTTTCCTTCTCTAACCTCTCGAAGGTCTTCTTCTTTTGGTAGTCTGCGACGCGGAACTTCTTGAAATATGTGACCTGAGGGAGTGGAGAAAAAAAAACGTCTCAGCAAAGGGCGCCGAGCGGAACGGGGGCCAGTCAATAAATGCTACTACTACTCACCCAAGCCGCAGCGCAGTCTTGCTCGAACTGCTTGTTCTCCGGGGCGCATTGTTTCTCGGCCGTCTTCTTTCCCTCGCCGTTCAGCGAGTCGATGACATTGTGCTTGTCCAAGCAGCTGTAGAACTGGTCGCGTGCCTCCCAGCACTTCTTGCGCTCTGATCGGTCGGGAGCCACAGCGCCCTTGCGAACCTCATCGGCGCGCTTGGTCTCGCCGAGGAGAAGTAGTCGAATATGCCCATGGTTGGCGGGTGGATTGGCGGAGCGGTTTGTTGTGTACTCGGTCGAATTGAAGCGCGCGGTCGCTGGTCTTTGGATTCCAAATCGGTTTGGTCGCGATGATGCAGGTTGGTTGCTTGTGAGGTCACCAATGCCGGAAATAGAATATGTCACCTAGCGTTGGCGTCGTAGCTCTCTCCCTCTCTTTGCAGGCTCGCTGGAAGCTATTCCAAGCCAATCGATTGAAATACAGTGGGGGTTGGCGTACCATGTCCCTCCCAAAACAGTAGGCGGCCAGTGGGAGGACTGGCAATTGGCAGCGCTCTTTAGTGCTTGTCCGGGTACCCCACGTACCTTACTTACCTACACTGAAGCTTCCACCAATTAACATCGCAGCTTGAACAGTTGATCGATCGTGTTACTACCACCGACACACATCTTTACTATTGACACACCGGGAAGCCATCTCCAGTGTTCTGTTTTCATATCCGGTTCGAACATGGGCCTACACTTACCCACAGACGATAAGTACAGAAGGTCACAATGGTAAACGCTCCAAATGAGAGCCTCGTCGCATATGGCACACATTATTGACTTTAGCTGGTCTCCTAACTAACCAGCTCACACCAAAAAGATACGAAAGGTAGGGTCGGCATAGCCAAGTTGCAATTGATTATGGGTCATTATTTATGCATGCAGGGCCAGCTCGGAACATGGCATCGGCCCCTATTTATAATCCACCCTGATGGTCCAGTTGTCCGTGGCCTCATCGTGCTCGGTCAGGGTGACGGTGACGCCCCACTCCTCCATAGTCAAGGACGACTTCCGGGGCGACTGGAAGGACAGCGGCGCGACGTTGGAGGTGTAGCCGCCGCACCAGTGCAGGTCGACGTCGAGGTTGTCGAGGACGCGGACGGGGCCCTTGCCCGACGGCACGGTGGTGTCGACCCTGTAGAGCAGGACGCCGGGCCCGCACAGCTCGTCGTCGACGCCGTTCTTGGTGCGCGCCTCGGCCACCAGCGCCGTGGTGCCGCTGGTCGCCACCACGACGGCCTGCGTGCTGTCCGGGCCGTCGGCCTTCTTCTCCAGCGGCGCCAGCACGTGTGTCGTCGAGCCCTTCTCCGTGATGCAGTCCACCGCCGAGTCCTCGAGCCAGCCCATCCGCCACTTGTCCCAACCGAACATGTCGGGCGCCTGCTCGAACGTGACGCCCATCACGCTGAAGCCGCCGACGAGGTCACCGGGGAGACCGCTGTCGTCGGTCAGGTAGTAGTCGGGAAGACCCAGGGTGTGGCCCGTCTCGTGTGCCATCGCCTTGAAGCCCTTCTTGTTGTAGCCGCCGTAGAAATCGCCGCCTAACGCGACGGTCTTCTGGGCCACGGACGTGCCGGCGCTGGCGGTGCCGTTGCCGGCGCTGACGGTGTCGTTGCCGTTGCTGGCTGTGCCGTTGCCGTCGCTGTTGGGCATGCGCACCTCGGCCGCCCAATTGTACGTGTACGACCTGGAGAAGGAAGCGGTCGGCGGCGCAATCAGGTACAGGATGTCCATGTCGGGGAAGATGGAGGCATCGGCGTTGTGCGCCTGCATGTAGGCGTCCAGAGCGTCCTGGATGTACTTCTCCAGGTAGAAGCTCGGCATGCCGTTCTCCCAGGGGTACGAGGCGGCGGTGGCGGGCATGCGGTAGATCTGCTGCGTGTCGCCGCTGATCTCAAGCGACAGCTTGCCGTACGATGACGTGCGGTACCAATCCTCGGTGGCGACGGCGTGGCTGTCGAACAAGCTCTACGGGTCGGAGCCGTTGCCCTGGGCGTCGGGGAAGTCAATGAACATCATCCACCCCTTGACGGTGCCGGTGCTCTTGACGCTGTTGGGCATACCAAAGCCCGCGGGCATCCATCCGTCTCCGGACGCAAGCTTGCAGGCACTTTGGGAAGTGGCCGCCAGGTTCTTCAGTAGAGGAATGGTGGGGGTGGCGGAAGCGCCAGACCAGAGGCCCAGGGCCGCGACGGCGGCAGTGAGCTTAGAGATCATAGTAAAGACTGGCAGGTGGTGCTTGGTTCACCAAATTCCGTAATGAGTGACGTTGGATGCGGATGCTTCCTTTGGGGCCCAACCTTGACATTCAACGGCGCCCATCTTAACTACTTATACAGTCGAGGTGGTGGGTACTATCACGGAGGATGAGGCATGGTCGGGTGGACTATCTTTAAATACGGGATGGCCGGTGGACTCCTCAGGCCATGCCTGGCAGCAAGTGCCGGCCTCCTGTGTGAGAAGAAGTCTGAAGCCCTGTAAGGAGCAACAGGGGCCCTGCAGCGGGCCGTGCTAGTTGTCGGTGGCAGGCGCGCCAAGCCTTCTTCTCGTATCAAGACACGCTCCATAACCATACCTAAATCTGAAATTGGACGTTGGTTTTATTGATTTCTATTTTGGTCTTGATATCCTATATACTCGTGTGGTCCCAGGATTAAACACTTCTGTTTTATACATCTTTTTATTCCTCTCTTGACGGTGGAAAGCGCAAGCTCTTGACCGTAATAAATGCTGCGCTTACCGGTTTGGCCAGTAAATTCGGGCCGTGCGCCAGCCAGGCACCCAGCACCGTCCGTTCGTTAGCCAGTCTGCCAGTGTGGGTCCAAATGACAGAATGGCAGCTTTGGAGAGATTGCCGATATCCATACGTACATGTGTTGTTTGACAAGTAATTAGCTACAGTAATATGGGAATTCATGGTGCCGTAAACAACGAAAACAACCACGCCTTCTACCGACTATCGCAGCCTCGCCCCTCTCCGCGCCAGAGGAGCTTCCAAAAACAAAGTCTCGCCCGGTAATCGATGATAGTGCCTACCCGTCGAGTCCGGAGATGATCACATCATAACCACCAACGAGTTTCAACCACCTACCTCCCTTTCTCTTCGATCCGCTCTTTTGCACCGCTTCAAAACACCCACATCACGGCCTTTGGTTCTACTGTGCGCAATTCCGGCTCTCGGCCAGCTGGCTACTTCTAGACCTTCCCCTTAAGTTTCGATCCGGAGCTTCCACTGCCGATACCACCCTTCGCTGCGCCAACCATGCCCAGGAGGAGGAAGCCGCCGCGAGCCGGCGCCATTAGCGAACTGCCGCCCCTCCGAATCCTCAGCCAGATCGCCGCCATACAGGGGATATACTATGCGACCGCGCTGATACTGTTCCTCTTCACGGGGCTGGTGGCCGGGACGGGCTTCCACATGGACCTGGTCTTCGGCTGGGCGAGCTTGCGCGGGGACACGACCCAGGGCTTTGTCTACGCCTTCATATGGCTGTGTTGCTCAGCTGTCGTGTACATTTATCTTCCTTCCTCTCATTGCCTTCTCACTTCGATGGCCCCTTGCTGACTGAAACTTTGTTGCCTTATAACAGGGCGGTGGCGTTAGTTGCGCTCGTAGCGCGCTCGAAACTCGTCCCCGACTTCGTGTTTACGATGCACTTCCTGCACCTCTGCGTCGTCACGTTTTTCACCGGCTTCCTGCCCCGCCACCTCATGTGGTGGGCGACGATGCTGTGCTCCATCTTCGCCACGATCGCGATGGCCATGTGGGGGTGCCAGTGGCGGGAGCTGCGGCCCATCAACTTTGGCGGCAACGGCGGCCGCACGACGAACAATGGCGGCGGCGACGCGGCGGAGGATGGCCACACCGGGGGCGACCCGGACGGCGGAGGCATGGGCGACGAGGAGATGGGGTTCGGCCGCGGGAGGGGGCGCGGAAGGGGGAGGGACGGGGCGGGCGAGTACGAACTCGCGTCGATCCGGGAGCAGGAGGGAAACTAGGAATACGTGTACCACCACCAAAGCACTCGACGTGTATGAATGTTATAGACGGCTTTCTCTCTATCAAGGCGTACTTGTTATTACGGATGCGTTCGTTCGGTGGGGCATTGCAAGGCGTTCAGGCGGGAGAAGCATTCGCATGGACAGCGCGGGCGGCAGCTGCTACCAAGCTAGGAGGTTCGGTTTCGTGCGAGGATTCGAATCAGTTACCGGCGATATATCAGTCTAGGGGGGTTCAAAAGCGTTCACAGTATAATTGTACTATTCAAGCCGCCGCTGGTTGGGAAGTTCTGCCGTTCTATCAAGCTGTGAATTTCACTCATTGTATATATTCATACAGTATCAAATATCTGGTTCTACCCTATTAAATTGCTTCATGTTCTGTGTCGTAATATTTCATGTTTATTTCTTAGATCAAGATTGAGTAGTACTAACCGTCACCAGTATACCAAAGAATGTGCCCAGAGTCTGTCGGTCTTGAATTACATCATGTTGGTGACCTCTGAACTCCCTCACTTAAGTTGTAAATTGTCCGCTCAACCCATCTCACACCTTGCCCAGAAGCCCCTCGGGCGTCAAGAACTCAAAAGACAGGGCGACGAAGCCGCCAAAGGTGCACACGGCCCCGCCAAACATGGAGAACTCAAAGTAGCCGCCGTACGTCCGGACCAGGGCGCCGCCGATGGGCGGGCCGATGAGCAAGCCCAGCGAGCCGATGGCCAGCCCCATGCCCATGTAGGTCCCCATGTCGCGCGGGTCCGGGCAGCAGATGGAGATGGCGGCGGACCCGGCCGAGGTGATGCTGCCCGAGAAGAAGCCGACGAAGACGGCGTAGACGACGAGCGCGGCCTCGGTCCTGGCGGCGCTGAAGCAGAAGATGATGACGCCGGTGCCGAAGCAGCCCGTCGCCAGCGCGTTGACGCGCCCGTACTTGTCGGCCAGCACGCCCGGGATGACGCGCCCGAAGGTCGAGGCGGCGTTGAGGATGGCCAGCAGGTAGCCCGCCATGGTGGCCTCGACGCCGCGGGTGACGGCGTAGGTGGGCAGGTAGAAGAGCGGCGTGAACATGCCGATGGAGGCGAAGAAGAAGGCGGCGACGACGAGCAGGAAGCGGGCGTCGCGCAGGGCGCCCGGCCGCCAGAGGCGCGTCTTCCGGGGCGGCAGGCGCGGCACCAGCACCGCGCACGCGAATAGCAGGACGGGCAGGACGAGGAACCCGATGACGCGGACGGTCCAGCCGAAGCCCAGGGTCGAGCCGTTGAGCATCCGCGCCACGGCGATGGGGATCACGACGCCGCCGACCGACGAGCCGGCCACGACGATGCCCAGGGCCGCCGCGCGCTTCTTGTCGAAGTAGTGCGACACGGCTGCGAAGGCGGGGATCTGCATGAAGCCCTGGAGGGTGCCCATGATGACGGCCTGGACGAGCATGAAGTGCCAGTACTCCTTGCACAGCGAGAGGACCATCATCATGATGACGTACAGGATGGCCGCAATGCGTACAACCTGAATGAACCGAGGGAGGCACATCGGTCAACACCCTATCCTTCTGCAGTTTAGCAGGTCGAGCTTGCTTACCTTGGCACCCCACCGGTCAAAGGCTGGGCCACCGAAGAGACCCATGGCCATCTGGAGGTAACTGTTGAGAGAGCCGATCCAGGCGATGTCGTCGGGCGTCTTGTGGGGGAGCTGGTGTGTGGCGTAATATTGGGAGAAGGTGCCGAACGAATTGGCGAACCCCAGACAACAGAAGAAGACGGAAGCGCCGCCCGCCGCCACGAGCCAAGCTTTGGGGCCGCCGTCCGGTGCCGCCCCGTACTCCTCGTCCATGGTGAGCGGAGCCGCCGGCGCCTCTCCGTTGTGGGAACTGTCCGAGGAGCACTCTACGACCGAGCTCTCGATTCCCGGGCGTTCCGTCTCCTTGGTTTCTGGGTCTACTAATCCCATTGTTTTGTAGTATGAACCGATAAGTTAAGGACAATGAAACAAGATTAAGGGGTCCGAGGCTGAGAAGGACCTGTATCTCCATTAGCCAACTTGAAGCGTGTGAACCAGCCCTATAGCTAAAAGCTTCCGGAATACCTACAACGATATATGTAAATAGTTTATAAAGACTACTCCAGGTAAGGTCGCGAGTCGGTAGTTCCAGCAACTCGATACGAATGGCAGAGATGAGATCGGACTGAGGAAAGAAATAGTGGCCAAGGACACTGTTACTGCATATTGAAGCAACTGAATGCCCAGGCTCTCTCTCGGATAACCTCTTTTATACCTTTTGCAATACTGTTGTTCATGGCCGTGTTAGCGAGGCGTTCCTAATAATAGTGGTGTGACCACCCCCCCTATCACCTCTGTTCGGATTCGGATAGGGATGGACCCACTTCGGACTCGGTGAATTCGCCCTTACATCAACATCAAGAATCGGCCGAACACACCGTAGCACGTGGCTACCTCGATCAACCACGTTTTTTGTCAGATACAATCCATCGATAAAGCCCGGGCTTATGTCAAGGTTCGACCGAACCAACGTCAGCCGCAGATTCCATCAGTGTGCACCCATCAGATCATCTTCTGACTTGGCGGCGATATCCGGAATTCAAGACACATCGTGGCTTGACATCAAAACAGAACGTAAAAGCCCCATCCTCCGGGTGATCCGGCTCGGACAGGCGGCCATCAGATTTGTTCAGTGTAATTACAGTGCAAAGTATTGATATAGCGTCTTGCCATTACTAGCTCCGGAGGTCAGCTGCCAGAATAGGCAGCTTCTAGATCGAACTATCACCGATGGTAAGATCGATTGCTAAGTAAATCATAAGCTGCGGCGATTGGCTGTATACATTATAGCCTGCATGTCCAGGTTGCAAGATACTTCTCACGTCAGTCCATCACTCCTCTCCTTGCCAATCGGCTTCGATGATCCAACGGATGGCTCCAGGGGGTTGACGCGCGCCCAGATAGCGAAACCCTGGATGTGCCCGTCTGAACAACTCGGGCCACTCGTGCATTTCTCGCTGCTGTGCGTTCAAAAGTTGCAGCATACCCACGTCAAGGTTTCTGCCCGACAAGTTAGCCCGCTGTAAATACAGTACGGAGAAGTAACTGACATGGCTCGCCGGGCATCCACTGTGGCCAGGCTTTCCAATCCTGGCAGAATACGCTCGTGGATGATTATTCTCGCCCCATTCTTCAGAGCAGGCACTAGAAAGGTTCGAATTTCAGTATCAAGATCTCAGAAAAGGTTGCTGGCTGAAAATCAGACTCAGCAGCTCGAAGGATCGAAATGTTTACCAAGCTTTCGAAGAATCTGTATGCAGTATTTGTCTGCCCAGTTGTGGAAGATGGACTTGAAATAGTAGACGTCCGCGGTGATCGTCTGGTCGGTGAAAAAATCACTAGAACGATTAGCCACCAGTCCTTGCCCCAGTCGCGGCAGACCACTCACTGTTCCATAAAGGTAACCCTGTCTTGAAGCCCCGCGGGCAGGAGCGAAGCTCCTTCGACGACCGTGTCTCTGAGGTCTTGCACGTAGCATCTCATGTGCGGGAACCGCTCAGCGATGCTGATGGCTACGCTTCCGTGCGACCCCCCGACATCAACCATGGGAGTCTTATCGGTCCAGGGGTAGTTCTCGAGGAGCCCGTCGGCTGTCTTGTCTTGGGAAAAGTAACGCCCAAACCGATCCCCGCGGGTCGGCTCCTCGGCAAAGATATCGAACATGCTTTTGTTGCTGTTATTGGCGAGGGAAAATCCCTGGTACGACGGTTAGTACCCACAGGGGAGAAAAGAGGGTCCAAAGAAGGTCTTACTGTTTCATTGTTTTCCTCGGAATTCGGCCACTTCTCCATCGCGTCAGCCATCTACGAGCATGTTAGTATTGTATCCTCCGCGAATGGAATGTTGAAAGGCATGGATAGGAGTTACCTTGACTGCTGCGGGCCAGAACTCGTCGAGCTCGACGACGAGGGAGTTTCGCATGGCCTCGGAACCGGCCAGAGCCGCCGTCAGCGCAGAGTGCGTGATGACACCCGGGGTGTCCTCTTTGAAGAAGTGGTGGTTGATGATGGCGTGCCTCACTATGCGCCGGACGTTCATGACGTTGAGGCCCGAGAAGGCGGACATGGCCTCGAACGAGGTTGGCTGGCCCACGTCGAAGGACTGTTCCAGCTTGAAGCGAAGAATTGCCTTGACGCTGGCATAATCAGTCCACTGTGCGTATGTGTCAGCGGCCAAATATCATAAGCTCGGCGGGTAGGATAGGGATCTTTGTCACCTTAAACTTGAGCAACTCCTTCGGTCCAGTCATCAGGTCTTTCAGCTCTGAGCAGGCTTCAATCACGGCCAGTCGTGCCGCCGTGGTGTCGGTGAATTCCTCCGGTATGGGTATGGTTTGGAGGGCATCTTCGTCTAGTGATGGTGTCGGCAAGTTTCTGCTGCTGAGGAAGTCATCCACTTTCGCCGTTTCACGCGCAATAAGCTGCGAGAGCTCGATTATCCTGGTTGTAGAAGCCATAGGTGAAGAATATGATCTGGACAAATGGACTGTTGGCCGTGAGCATGTAACTACTGGGAGGTATTTTGAATTTCCCAAGGAATAGGATGTGGAGCTTTACATACGTTCAGTTGAGGTTACATTGAGACCAGGATGTCCGCTGCTGCAAACCAACAACGCTATCCACAACAAACCATCAGGCCGGGTTGTGAGGAGGACCCAACAAAACATACCGACGGCTTTCTTCCATCGGTCCTCTCATTCGGAATACTGGAGACTTTCTTTGCTACCGGTAAGAGAGCTCGGGGATGACCAGACAATTTATGACAAATCACGGCAGGTGAGTCGATGCCCCTAGATTCGTGCCCCGGAAGATCTCTCGCCGGAGGAACATCAACCCAACAAGCAATACTGACAGTTTGAGTCCAAGCCTGAGCCATAATGGGCACATAGATTCTTTTTGTTTCTAGTCCAACATCTACCGAACATACTTACTTATAGGTGCACTCATTAAGCTATTGATTCACCATATACTGTAAATGGGTGAGTACTCAGGAACATCATGAAGTTTCTTGTGATTCTATAAATATGGCATATAGGGGTGTGCAGATCCGGTGGCGCACCATTTCGACATCGATCCCCAAGGGAAGCATGTAAGGGGCGCACTAGTAATATCTGCCAGTACCTGAGACGCTTATAACATCTAGATCTGCAAGAATAATTATCTAATCACGTTTCGGTGTCCTTGATCATGCCAAAAAACGAGATTAGGTTTCTGACCAAAGGACCGGCCCAGTATTATTGGCTTTGAAGCCACCAAGCCCGGCCTCGCCCAAATGGCCGACTAAGTTCTGCCGGTGCTCGTATCAACAAGCCAGGGGCGCTACAAGCTCTGAACGGCTGGAACAGTCATGGTATCGTTGGGAGAAGAACGGATAATGGTGGCTGGGCCCGGGGAGGAGATGAATGTTGTCTTGGAAACAGGCTAATTGCGCAACGGCCCAGGGGCAAACTATAACCTTTTTGATGCTCTTAGGGGAAATAAACACGATCTGCCTTCTCTTGCCCCCTTCGTGCTGTGTTGTTTCTTCTTTTCCCAATCTACCATCATCGAGCATGGCGACTTGGGAGCCTGTACCGCAAGCCGAGATGGAGCAGCGGCCGGTGTCGAGATGGAGCGACGACAACGACACCCCGATGACAGGAACACATCATCTTGCTACGTACATCCCACCCTACCGGATCCTCGAACGCTTCAGGGGGTCGCCCGTGGACAGCAGACGCGGCAGCGGCCAGGATAAAGTCAAGGGCACGGCACGGGAGGCCCTTGAAGACTTTCTGCAGCGGATACGCGGCTGGCGTACCGGACTCGTCCTCTGCATCCTCGTCTGCGCCCTCATGCTGGGCCTCAACGTCGCCACTACCGTCCTCTCCGTGCTTCGGATGAACCAGGACGGCGGCGGCGACAATGACGTACAGCAGCTGCCCACGGGCATCAACAACCAAGTCGTCACTTTCTACCAGGGCGACTGCGCCACGACGCGCACCTTTGCCGTCGTCCTGCGGCTCGTCATCAACATCCTGGCCACGATATTGCTGGCCGGCGCCAACTACTGCATGCAGATCCTCGTGTCGCCGACGCGGGGCGAGCTCGACCTGGTCCACCGGCACAAGCGCTGGCTGTGGGTCGGCGTGCCCAACCTGTCCAATCTGCCGCACATCGGGCTCGACCGGGCGGCCATATGCCTGCTCTTGATCGTCAGCACCCTTCCGCTGCACCTGCTGTGGAACGCGGCGCTCGTGGAGACGATCGGCGCGGATGATTACTACGTGGGGGGCGTCACTGAGGACTTCTTCTCCTCCACCGGCGATGCCAATTTCAGCACCAGTTTGGAGAAATCCATCCCTGGCTGGTTTCAAGGGAGCCGGAAGAACTTTGACGAGGTTTGGTTTCCGGCCATGCGTGGCTCGGGGTTGGCGAATCTGACGGCGGCGGATTGCATCAGGGCGTACGGAAGCGCCTCGACAGGACTTTATGGCAACGTCGCCTTGGTCTTTGGTACACACAACGGGTCCAACTCCTTCCTTTTCGCGGGCACACGCCTGATCGGGACCGACGACGAAGACAGCGCCTCGGTCGGGTTCGGCAACAGCTGGGTGTGTGGACTGCCCGCCCCGACCTCGCCAGCGTGCGACTACCACTCCCTAGCCGACACCAACAGCACGTCCTGGACACCGCTCTCCCACGCGGCCGGCTGGTCCGCTCTGGAGTCTTCGGATTCCTATCTGGCGACCCTCGTGCAGTCCAACGTCCCCGTCAAGTACTGCATGGCGCAGCCGACCGTCGCCGCCGACGGCTCGCCCCTACCATCTTCGTCAGCGGGCTCCTGCCGATTGGCCAGCCTGCCGATCCTCCAGTACGCGGTGCTGGGCGCCAACGCCCTACAGCTGCTCTGCCTCGTCGGCACCTGGTTCGCCGTCCGACGGCGTGGGGGCGGTAAGCTCGAGGGCGACGAGCGCATCGTGACCAGCGGCGACCTCATCGCGAGCTACCTGCGCGACCCGGACCTGCGGTTTGCGGGCCGCTGCCTCGCCTCGGCGCGCATGGTGAAAAAGGCCCGAAGGCAGCGCAACATCCACGCCCGACGAAGACGGCGCGGGTCCGCCACGACGCAGCAGGCGCAGGTGGACGGGCGCGACGAGGCGGCCGTGGGCCAGATGGAGGAAGAGGGGACCGAGGACGAGGAGGACATCAACGTCGGGTTCTGGAACTCGAGCCAGCCCATGCCGCTGCCGTGGAACGGGCGGGCGCGGCGCCGGACCACGGTCCTGGGATCCCACGAGAAGGCGGGCTTCACGCTGGAGCCGCCCGGGTCCACCAAGGCGCGGCACCGCCTGTCCCAGCTCGGCTGCTTCGGCCAGCCGCCCGACGAGGCCGAGACGCGCATGATGGAGAAGCAGGGCCGCAAATCGGCGCCCCGCTGGCACACCGGCGTTCCCGGCTTCTTCGCGCGCCAGCTGCCCCCGGTACTCGTCGTCCTCGCCATCCTCGGCCTCTTCTTCGGCTTCCGCCTGCAGCAACAGGACCTATCCTTGGCGGCAGGCTTCGGCCAGCCCTCCTTGCAAGCCATCGCGGGCTTCCCCGCCCGGCTCAGCACCAGCAGCAATTGGGGCGCCGCAGCGACCGCGCTCGTGGCCAATACGCCGCAGCTCCTGGGCATCTACGTGTACCTGACGTGCAACGCGGCCCTAACGGCGATGCTGGCGCATGCCGAGGTGAGCCGGTTCGCGGTGCGGCGCGGCGGGCTCCGGGTCAGTGACCCGCGGCCCGACACGGCGCAGCGCTCGTCCTTCCACCTGCACCTACCGCTGCACTTTTCGCTGCCGCTGCTGATGGGGTGCGCCGCGCTGCACTGGCTGCTGGGCGAGAGCCTCTTCCTGCTGCGCGTCGCCGCGTACGACGGGCTCCTGCGCCCCCAGGTCCAGGTCCAGGTCCAGGTCCCGGTGGCACTGTCGCCCAGGACCGTGATGACGGCGGTGGGCTACTCGGCGATACCCATACTCGCGACGGCGGGGCTGCTCGCGCTGCTGGTCGGCGTCATGCTGGCGATGGGTTGGGTCCGGCGGTACATGGGCGCCGAGCGCATGCCGCTGTTTGCTACGTGCAGCGCCAGTCTGGCGGCGGCGACGTGCCCAACCTCTTCCTTCTTCTTCCCCCAGGTCGTGGCTACAGGCAGTGGCGTCGGGTACGGCGGAAAAAAGACAGAAGGAGGAGAAGGAGGGGGAATGATGGAGCCGACAGCGGCCCAGCAGCGGAGTCGAGTCGGTAGCTGGGTCGAGGCGGTGGGACTCACGACCGGTAGTGCGCACGGGGTGGGGCTCGCTCACGGGCACCCGAGTCGAGATGAGCTGGGCGTCCTTTCCACCCCCGACCCGATCGCGGGGTCGTACGCGTACTATAGGGTGCGGAGGTTCGAGGAGAAGTTGTCCGAGCACGGCTTGGCCTGGGGGACGGTGGATGACAGTGAGCCAGTCCATCATGCGACTTTCTCGTTGGGGCCGGTCCTCCCGCTCGAGAAAGGGCAGTTCTATGCATAAACGATGTATCATTATTAGGCTAGTTTTAGCAATCAATTCGTGGCTTCCATACAACCTCATCTTCGAATCTTGACTTCCAGAGCAGTGTTTGTAAAAACATTCCGCTGTGGACACGAGTTCTCAACCCACTTCCGATCAGTGACAATGTCTTCACTCACGAATAGTAGTACTTGCGCGTCCAGCCTTGGTGTCGTTACTCTTAGCCGCCTGGCTACTTTCATCACCTGTTGGCTCCACGTCGTCCGCCTTGGAGCTTTCGATGAGCGTGGCGTGGAATGCTTCGCGCTTAGGGCTTTATTTGAGAACTGTTAGATTGATGTGCTTCTATGCCATGACTTTGGGCTAACATACCGGAGATACTTGACGTCAATGTAGCGAAGAATGCAGGTCATGATGATGACCAGGATCCAAAGCGCAATGGACGACTGCCATCCGTATTTATCTGCAAAGGATGTAAGCCATCACGAAACACTTCGCATGGCGCGATTGCCACTACTTACAGTATGGAGCTTGCACAGCCGGCCAAACCAGAACCTGGGACCATGCGGATATGGCGTAGTAGACCGCAATGGCGACTCCCACAATGAGCGTACGGGACTCGGGGTCCTGGGGCAACCTGATAGCTCATTAGTCAAGCTACTTGCAAAGGGGGCGGGCAGAAAAGGGCTTACAGATCAGACAGCCAGGCAAAGATCAACGGCGCGGTGCCTAGACAAAGGAAGGAGATGAAGTAGCTGGCGTACGCCGCCGCGAGAGGGGTCGACTCGGGGTTTGACGTCCACACGCTCATCACGATACACGGAATGATTCCAATGACAGCTAGAAACGCGTCAGGTAAGCTGTGCCTATCAAATGTGTAACGGGCATGGGGCTCTTACATTGAGCGACGATCAAAGTCCAGCGTGTCCGAAGTAAATCGGAAAGAATGGCCCAGATCCACACTACGCGAACAGCAAGTCAGCATGAAATCCAGGTTGCTCAACGAATCGGGGGGTTACTGACCAAAGAGAATGTTGATAGCACTGCCACCCATCGGAATAGCATTGACCTGGGTCACGGTCCATACCGGCGACCCGTCAGGGTTCGTGAGACTCTTCAGGAACAGATTGAAGTACGCGTAACCCCACGATGCCAA
The DNA here is from genome assembly GCF_038362585.1 of Apiospora marii. Taxonomy (NCBI): domain Eukaryota; kingdom Fungi; phylum Ascomycota; class Sordariomycetes; order Amphisphaeriales; family Apiosporaceae; genus Apiospora; species Apiospora marii. The sequence goes on along the minus strand of NW_027117375.1, from coordinate 1,369,086 downwards.
TACAGTAGCAATGTAGAGCACAGGCACGAAGTAGACTACCCAATTCGAGAAAGTTCGCCTGTCGAACGGTTAGCAGCTAGCTTTCACGCGATGGCATGAGCGAATTGGTGGTGGTGGCGGTCTTACTTAGCACTAGCCCAAGTCATCTTCTTCGGCTCAGCGCGGCCATGACGCTCCAATCGCTCCATCGCAAGTCGAGCATCGCGCTTGGTGAACCAGAATGCTCTGGGGTTCGGGTTGTTTGGCAGGTCGGGGAGCATGAAGAGTCCAAGTCCACCTGCGACGATGGTCATGATTGCGTTGATGATGAACAGCCACCTCCAACCGGGCACCCCATTGGCGCCGTGCAGGGTGTTGGTGATGGCCACCTGAAGTGCCCCTGACATGAGCGAGCCTGCCGCCTGACAGGAATGGTAGAAACCCATCCGCTTCGCCAGCTCAGAGGGGGTGTACCAGTGCACTACCCGTACAGGTTAGATCTCGGCGCCTAAAGTGACTGAGCTGGTCAGGGTGGAGATGGGCCATCACTTACTCAGAAGTGTCATCATGCCAGGCCAAGCACTGCTTTCGCACAGGCCGAGAAGGAAGCGCAGAGCATAAATCTGCTGGGCCTTGTGGCACACGGCGATGAGTCCAGTGATGACGCCCCAGACGATCTCGAGTCCCGACAGCCAGTAGCTTGGCCTGACATAAGTCAAGATGATTTGCGACGGGATCAACATGATTGCGTAGCCAACATTGAAGAGCATCTCGAAGCTTCACGGTCCTCGACGTTAGCAATCCTCCCAAAACTTGGGAGCTACGTCTCGGCAACCTACTAGTTCAACTCATTGCCATATAGGCCGAGGTCTTCTTTCATTCCTGCACACTTGTTAGAATGCGAAATGAGTATTGGCGTGTAAAGTTGGACTTACCCGAGACGTAGGCATTTCTGAAGTTCTGCTGGTCGAGATCTTCAAGATGTCGCGTAAGCCTCATTCACGAACATGAACAGTGTGCTGCTCTGCAATAGTGAATTACTTACACTTGATAACTAGAACAGACGAGGGGTTTGTGTTAGTCAATCGTTCATCAGTACTGGAACTCGGGAGGCTTACTCTGTGAGATACAGCCGAAAGTCATGAGAAAGATGTCGAGCCTCCGCACGAGACTTCTCTCCTCGGGAGTTCGCTCATGGCGTCGCAAGAAGGCCAGGGAACCGAAAGCCATCTTTAAGCAGGCCGGAATCGATGTATCGCAGACGTCTAAGTATCGCGCTGGTCTCGCTGATGTGACCGGATCGCAGGACGAAGCTGGTGTTCTAACAGAACCCCTTGGCAAAAGTCGAATACTCTTGTCACGAGACCTGGCGCCCGAGGGAAATCGCTATCAGAGCAACCAGCATTTCGTGCCCATTTCCCTTATCGGAGGACGGAGTTGAGTCCGATGGCGTGGGAACCTTTGGCTTCCAGGACCCGGCATCGGTTCGTCCAGTCAGCAAGCTTCTGTCAATATCTGATTATCTTTGGGCCCCGCAGCTATGTTGCTCGTGCATCCATCTCATGTAACGTTTGCTGGGATCGTCTTGGAGGGTAACCCAACCTAGGCTATCGGTGATGTGGGGACCCCGGACGCATGTCGACTAGAGTGGCCTCCTGATAGGACACTGTGCCGCTAGAAGCCGGCACTCCCCGCCGTCTTCCTGGCCAATCCCCCGTTGTCGGAGTTACCGAAAGATCAGGAGGGTACATAGGTTGAGAGGTAGAAGGGATGAGCCGGCTCTATCAAAGCCACGAAGCTTAAATGAAGCCCTGGGATTGTACATGCTAATGCAACATCCTGCAGCAGGTTCACACAGCTGCCATTCATCATAAACGCGGGGCCGGGCGCTGCTCCGGGCTGTGCCACATCACCTCGACACACAAATATACACCATATGAAAAATGCCACAACAAATTACTAGGTCTTGGGGCTGTCATGAGGGATGTTGGCTGGCCAGCCATAGGCTGGCCTGTGGTCGATGTTCCCGCCAGTACTGAGTTGAGGTTTTCGTGAAAGAAGAGAATTGCCATCTCCATACGCTATTCCACTCATCGGCTATCTAGTCTCCTCAGTTCAATTAGCAATCACGGCAAGAGTAGTCGTGCTCGAATAGTTTAAGGAATTCCTATGCCCAGAGGGTAATCAGTACACATCGATGCTTCAGTAGGTTACTCTGCACATGTCGCTGGGTGTCGAACCTATTTGTATTCTTCTACATTATTAGGAATAATTCGGTCGATAGCAATCGCCTCTCCGGCGAGTTTGGGAATGCGATGAACGCTCCTCTGAGTGCGAACGAGATCTTTGGCCACTAGAATCATCAAGGTCGTCGCTAGCCGTCCTTCGGCGCTTCTTAGATTGATCGTACTGCACATGGCAGTCCCAGGCTCCGAGAGACGTGTAAGGGCTTCTGAGAAAGTTTTTGAGCTCGTGGAGGAGCAGTCGAGCATGATCGCGCCCCAAAAACTCTTTCAACATCTCCTGGGCCTGCCCCTGACTGCCTTGTATATCCACAATCTTCAGTATGGCGATGATGTACTCGAGCAGGAACTCGGCGTTGTTGGCACGCCGTCTGGTGGTAACGTCGTCGCCCCTTTGAGGGTTGGAGGGCGGCGTGTGTAGAAATTCAAACACCTTGAGTTCCCTTCGCAGCCACATGCGGGCGCGCGATACCAGGGTAGGATCCTGCTCGAACAGCTGCGGCGTCAGGTCCCGGTATTGCGACACGGGATTGGACCCTACGTGTAGGGAATAGAGCTGGTCCCGGTATATCCCGCGGCGAAGCAAGACAGCCTCATCTTCGACATCGGGGGGTGTGGGGTTCACGTCCTGCCGTCTTCCAGGGGCCGTGTAGTAGGGCACATTGCGTCTTGGTGGTCGTGGTCGCCGCGGGACGACCGAAGCGACGACTTTCTCAACCTTGGGCTCTGGCACTTTGTATGTTTTCCATGATGTTTGGTGGTTCAAGTCATCAAAGTCATAGCGGACTTCTCGGATGCCAGCCTTGCACAGCGGACATCTTGGCTGCTCTTGTATCCAGCTCAAGAGACACAGGTAATCAAAATCACTGTGCTTGCAGGGCTGAGCCTCGCAAGGCTCCGAGATACTATCAAGACAGATGACACAGCATTTTCCACTAGAAGCATTGATGCCTCCTTCCTGTCTGGTTGCGACCTGGGCTAGCGTGTGCTGGAGAACTCTGGATTTGATGTCAATATTTCCGTCATCCGCCAGGTCCATGTATTCGGGTCAAACGAGCGATTGCGAAATGAAGGCAGACTAGTTATGCGGTATAGATGGTGAAAATATCGAGGTTTGATGGTTACTAGAGATGAAGAAGCGAGGTTTGATATGTCAAGATGGCAAGCTGGTTTGGTTGGTCTTTTACGGTCGACATGAGTGTGGCGATGGGTGTGGACTGGGCTGCGGGACAAAACAGCTTAAGTACCTGCCTGTACTGATTTGATTTGGGTTTAGTTCAGCAGCGCCTTGGAAGCGCAGGTTCTTGATATGTACCTTCTAATAGTATTCCAGCTTCTGTTCCTGATCAATTCTTAAACTATGGACGATTATAAGAAATCATGTCTTCATATCACCGCCTATAGCAATTCTTAATTTGTGCTTTGTTTGAAGATGCCTGGAAGGAAAGGAGGTACTTTTTGCTAATGGGAGGTCTCCCCCCACAATCTGATCGCGGTACACGCCAAAGCTGCCCCGCCTTGTTAAAGTACCCGCCCTGCTGTCAGCGTGAAAACCCCACCTGTGAAGTCTGGCCCAGTCCACCAAAAGCGCGAAGACGCGCAGGTGATTGCATTCCATTTCTCCAAGACGCGTCTTGTTTTAATTGAGCAACTCGCCATCACGTACCTGTGGATCGTTCTGCACACTCCCGTCGCACCCCTACATTCTACATACCAAACTCTTGTAGATCTTTCATTATTGTACTTCTGGCATTGCTCACAATTTAAGATCGGACTACTCGGGAGGATACCTGAACCTGACGGGTCATGCAAGACGAAACGCGAAAGAACTACGAGGCCAAGGCTCAGGACCTTCGTGCCCAGCTGAAGCTGTTCGAAGGCGATTGGGCTAAGAGCAATGGCGGCAAGAAACCAGACCGTAATGCCATCAAGAAAAACCCCGATATAGGTCAGTCCAACCCACATCACCAGACCTTCTTCCCAATCCCTCATGCTCACCCTGCACCGCCATAGCTCTCAAGTATCGGAAATACCAGCAAGTTCGCGATATCTTAGATGGAAAGATTCCTCCGCCGAAAGAAGACGACAAGTCGAAGAAGCGCAAGTCTCAAGGCGATATCAACATCACTCCTTCCAAGCAGCGAAAGGCCCAGACAACTCCATCCATCTCACGGCATAAGGACATTTTCGACGAAATCGAGACTCCTTCGATCCGCAGACTGTTCAGCCCCGCCGCCCCAACGTCCATCGGTCCAACCCCTCATCGTGACGGCCGCGTACTAGGACTGTTCGACCTGCTGGAGGAGAAAGATGATAGGACGCCGTCCAAGTCGCGACTCAGCGATGTGGCTCCACAGGACCCGAAGACCCAGGCTACTCCTAGTAAGAGGAAGCATGACGACACGGAGCTCCCTCGCGAGACCAAAGCCAGCAACACGCCCATGTCTACCAGCAAACGGGCCATCTTCATGACTCCGTTGAAGGACCGAGATGGCAACAAACAAGGGGCCGATACTCCCAGCACTGTCAACAAGCTTTTGTTCTCCACACCTTCCTTCCTTCGACGGGCCCCCCTTCCTGCCATGGACGAGAATACCGAATACAAATTCGTAGAACCCATCCGGCTGCCCCGTAAGCCCTTGGGGCGGGGTCTGAGCAGCGTAGTGGCTGACCTGCGCAAGATGGAAGAGGAAAAGCTGGATGAGGAGCTCGAAGCCCTTCACGATATGGAGGATGAGGGTATGCCAACCAAAACGGCGAAACCGACCAAACCCAAGGACGACATTCTGGCACCTGACAGCCAGGCTGGGCAATTACTTGGTGGATTTGATGACGAGGGTCTATACGACAGTGACCACGAAAAACAGGTCGGCAAAGATGGACAGCCTCTGCCCGTCTACAAGAAGAAGGGCCAGAAACGAACCACAAGAAAGGTCAACATGCGACCGACGCGATCCAAGCGACCGGGCCAGACCTCGGATGGTGCTCTCAGGGATGCGGATGACGATAATGAGATGGTTCCCGAGACCCAGTTCGACGCCACGAAGCCGGCTCCCAGTGATGATCCGGTAGATTTCGCATCAGACTCTGAGTACGACGAGCCGGGAAGTGACAAAGAGAACGGCGAGAAGCCGGTTAAGAAGACGAAGAAGACTGCAGGCAAGGCAGACGGGAAGAATGTGGAGAAGGAGGGCGCCATCAAGAAGGCCGCGAGGAAAGTCAACGAGCTGGCGCACGCCAACTTCAAGCGATTAAAGCTGCGAAATAACGGAGCGAAGGGCGGGCCTGCCTTTGGAAGCCGCTTCCGTAGGCGCAGATGATTGTCGTTCAACGAACTTGAGGAGTTAAGGTTATGTCCAGGAGATGGCAACCGATTAGAGCATGTAATGAGTATGATACCCAATAAATTTGATGAGTTAACTACACTGTATGGTATGCATGACCCAATGCAATATTGTCATGCGTCTGGCCGGAAGCGTGAAGAGCCTCGACCGAGGGGATATCGACAGTGCCTCCTGTGGCTTCAATTGTTACTCACTTAACAAGTCACAACATTAGACAGGACGATATAGGAGTACATCGTAACACAATGATCGTGCCGTATTCAACCTACAGCCCGCTATATGACTACATGTCCCTATTGCGTGCGTTCGAAGGTGCAGCGACGCCGTGTTGTGTCCTCATGTGTCTGTCGAGGTTCGCTTTTCGCTTGGTGCCCTCCACGGCCAACTTGTTGGTACACCCCGGGAATGTGCAAAGCCAACGCGTTGGGCCGTGTACTTCTTCGGCATGGCGCTTGAGGTCCTTCTTCAGGGCAAACCCCTTATTGCATTCCGCGACTTGGCAGCGGAACGGGCGAGTGTGCCTTCTGAGATGTATTCTACGGCGGGTTTCATGTTCAGGGGCATTGCAAGAAAGGATGGGGTTACTTTGGGGCGTGGACGTACGTCAAGGACTTCTTTCTCTCAAACGAGTCAGGGCATTCTGGTCAACGAAAGCGATTGCTCGATGCGTCTTGGCCAGATAAGGCTCCAGGATCATTGCTATCTTGCGGATTGCTAGTGTTTTCGTCATCGTTTGGAGCTGGCAGCGTTGTTACCACGTCATCGGCCTGATCGTCCTGTCCAGCAGGCTCGTCTGCAGTAGCTAGATGATCCCAACTCCATTCTGTAAGAGGTCCTTTACTCCCGGACTCGACCCAAGAAGGGTTGACGAACGGAAATGATCGGTGTTTCTGATTGTGAAGATGTTGATCGTTTGGTCCGGTTGGCCCTTCGGGTTCTAGACTAGAAATAAGAGGGGCCTCTCAGCAAGGTGGGAAGAGAGGGTCCGAGGCCTGCTGGCAAAACGAAGGACAGATCAGGGGCCGAAGAGTGGAAGAACGACTGCCTGGTGTGAAACAAGAAAAGAAAGAAAGTGGTCAGTTGGTGAGTGGTAGAGAGCGGGTGCGGTGACACCACCAGGGCCGACCGTAGAGAAGAAAAGGAGGAAGTCTCAAGGCAGGCAAAGAGGATGAGAATTGACATTTATCTTATGATACCAAGTGGGACTCGGCATGTCAAGACCTTGAGACGATTTTAGACTCGCGATATGGTTTCGGCAAATGGCCATTGCATAGGGTAGGCCTCAAAATCTGCAAGGCCTATACTAGCTCAAAGTCACTGCAATAGACCAATCAGAGCGCATAGTGCTCTTCGTGTAAGTCAAGGGAAAAGACCTGCTCCTGACGACAGAACAGGCTGGGTAGCCCGTACTACACGAGATATAAGGGGCCCCTGTTCCGTTTGACACGGTTTGCATCTTTCACTCTGATCTCCCATCAATCCCATTGCGTCTTTTCTCGTCTTCACTCTGAAGAACTGTTGCTCTAAGCCTCTAACAACATGTCTTCGATGTTCTGCTGTGGCTCCATCAAGCCCTACCGGCCCCAGTACCTACTGCATCAGGAGAAGTTCAACACTTTCATGGCATGGGCGTCCTACCCCCAAGCTGCTTCTACAGCTAGTGATGCTGATAGCAGGGCGGTCTTCGCCAACGGGGACCCGTCTTGCGCTATCCAGCTTGTCCGCCAGGTCAAGTACGGGCCCCTCGAGTCCAAGAGATATTTTGTTCCCGCCATGGCCTCTTCCAGCGAGTCCATCGAAGTCTCCGAGGACGAGCTCATCCAAGCCAACTTCAAGAAGCTGAACTCGTAAGATTCCCGTCATTCGTGTCACTTCTTGGTCCCTTATCTTTCCTGACTGTTCATATGTATCCACCACTAACTTGATGGTAATTCTCGTGTACAGTTACAAGAACTACAAATGCGACACTCACGACAGGTTCTTCGAAGTCAACATCTACCAGAGGGTCCCGGTCAACAAGCACCACTGGCGTGCGAACCTTGCCCGACCTGCCAGCTCCATTGATCTGTGAGGTGGAAAAGAGAGGGATGATTGCACAAGGCTGGGGGGTTTTAGGACTCAGGGGCTACACTCAAAAGTTCTTTTTCTGATACTGTCATCACAAATTTGGACCTATGCATCAGTCGACTTACGTATTAAATAAAATCATGTGACACTCGCAATATCCTGCCTTTCATTGTTGCCAAGCGAATAATGCCGTCACAGGACAATTGCCGGTGCCGCCCCCAACCCCATATCTCATATACAATGATTGTGTAACGTAAACTTGGTGTGGTTCCTGCAATTGCTATTGGGCTCACCAAACAGCCTGCAGCCTTGTTGGAGAACAGGTGGAACGTTGTTGCATAGGTTGTGTCACTCCAAGAAATTGTCTTCGCCTATCGGACGCACATTGCGACCCCCTGGTCTTGCTTGGGGGCTGCGGGGTCTTTTCTTGGGTACATCGACGACTTTGAACCTGTATATATTCGATTCCAAACGCGGGTTCGACGGTACCTTACCCAGGACGGTTTCTCTTTCTCTTCTACACGTATCACTCAATATATAAGAGGGGCCTTCTCACTGAGTTTGAATACTTAGTCAAGATTCATTCGCTTCCTCATCCTCTTTGACTTCTCTCCGGTCACTTTGAAGTCGTTCTATAGATAAATCATCCGGAGTCTTAACACTTATGATGGCTCACTATAGTTACTCCACCGTGTCGGCGGATGCGTCCTACAGTCAGTTTCCGGGGATCTTGGGCCAATATAACAAGTCTGTTGTATGGGCTTTCGTCTTCGCACCAGCGTTTCTTATGATTATATGGAATCTTGTCACCTATCAGCGTTCTCCTCTCCGAAAGTACCCTGGACCGGCTTTGGCAGGTAGGATGGTTTTTGAGCTTTCAACTCCCCAAACCCTACTGGCCAAGATATGATGGCTGCCCCATGGAAACATCCGTATGCTCGATCATGAATACATAAAGCAACGCTGACAATTATGGGGAGTTAGGCTGGACAAATGGGTGGAGGTTCCACCTGGCGATATCCTCCAACTATGCGCCCATCATCAAGAAGCTCCATGATCAGCATGGGCCAGTTGTTCGAACGGGCCCGAATATGCTAGATTTGAACATTCCCTCCTTGATCCGAACAGTCTACAACACCAACGGAAAGTGGCTAAAAGTGAGTGGCGTCCCCCCTGAAAACTGATTCCAGTGGTGCTCACAGTTAGTTCCAGTCGGACTTCTACAAAGTCAACAGCACCTTTGTAGACGGCAAGATCATGTACCATCTCTTCAGCGAGACCGACACAGTCAAGCACGCCAGCCTCAAGAAGCCGATTGTGCGGCACTATTCCAACTCGAGCGTCTTGGCTACGGAGCCGCTGATGGACGAGGTCATTGAGGACTTTTGCGAGCAGTTGGACAACCGTTTCGCCACGTCGGGCCAAGATTGTGCCCTTGATGAATGGCTCAAACACTGTAAGTTCTCCCGTGGGTTTATCAAGCTGAAGATAAAACCACACAGCTGACACTTTTCATCGCTGACCTTCTAAAGATACTTGGGACTTCATGAGTGCCGTGACATTCAGCAAAAAGTTTGGGTACATGGAAAAGGGTTGTGACTTTGACGGCACACAGGAAATAGGAGACCAATCGTTGGACTACCTGGGGATCGTCGGGCATATTCCATCGCTCGATCACTGGCTGGACAAGAATCCCCTCGTGCACTTAGGACCGCCTAATCTGGAGCATGCGACGCGCATCGCTACCGAGTCACTATTCTCTCGCCTCAAGGGAGAAGACACTGCCTTCAACCCCCAACACCCCGATTTCCTGCAGTACTTTATCGACTCGCAGACTTCGCATCCGCAGACGGTGGACAATGTGACGACAATTGGCTATCTTCTCCTCAACCTGATCGCCGGAGCGGATACCACGGGAATCACCCTGAAGGCATTGTTTTACTTCTGCATGCGTTCGCCCCAGGCGTGGACGCGACTCAATCAAGACGTCCTCGCAGCGGAACTTGACCCGACCGAGGTTCCTTCCTACTCGGTAGCCAGATCGATCCCGTACCTCGACGCCGTGATCTGCGAGGCCCTGCGCATCCACCCCGCCGCCGCCATGGCTTTGGAGAGGATCGTGCCGGAGAGCGGCCTGACCCTGCCCGACGGGAGTGTCGTGCCTGGCGGGACCACGGTCGGCATGAACCCCTACGTCCTCAACCGGAACAAGGAGATCTTCGGTCCGGACGCCGACGAGTTCATCCCCGACCGCTGGCTCCAGCAGGAGGGCGAGGCGGATGCGGAGTACCAGGAGCGCATGCGGCTGTGGAGTGCGTCGGACCTGACGTTTGGGGGTGGCTCAAGGATCTGCCTCGGCCGACACCTGAGCCAGATGGAGGTGTACAAGGTAGTCGCAACCCTGATTAAGCGGTACGAGATTGAGCTCGTAGACGCAAAGGAGGAATGGACCGCAGTGTCGCGCTGGCTATACCGGGTCAGTGGGGGGCTGACATGCCGGCTGAGAAAGCGCGACAGTGGATTTGCAAAGTTGAGTGGCACGGGATGACAGTTTTGATCCTGATTCCTTGTCTTGGATCCGTCTTCGTAGCCAAAGTCGGCCATTTACAGTATCCTGCAGGCTCGTGTGGGAGGCGGCCTGCAAAGTTAATATGAAGCTTGGTCGCCGGAGTCCCCCCAAAATCCTTGCGAACAATCGAAACTCTGAAAGACGGGAAGAGATCCCGTAGTTTGCTTTGTGCAACAACAAAGAATTCGCATTGGAATGGAAGAATGGAGAAGTTAGTTACGCTTTTGTCATGTTTGTCGTCTGCCTGACAACCAACCGCTTAAGGGGGAGGCATTCCCTTTGTCCCACTATCCATATCACTCCCTTTTATAATCCCCAGCAGAACCAAAACGTACAAAATGATCCCGAACCCAGGTTGACAAGGGGTAACCACACACATGCTGTCTGAATTCCCATCTCGCATGAAATTCCGAACAAATCACCAGCTCCTCCTGCCTCGAGTGCACCCACTCCTCTCCTCCAGCAACGATGAAGTCCGGCAACGTCCACGCGAGCTCCTCGAGCCTCAACGTCAGTTACCATCGCGCCGCCGCCGCGCCGCCCAAGTTGTCCATGTGCGACTTATGCCGGCGCGAGATTAGGGTACCCGAACTGAATCGATTCGCACACAAATTGCCGTGCCAATTCTCATGCGGCCACACGTGCTGCTGGTCCTGCACCATGCCCTACTTCAGCGGCCCCAGCCGAAGGTGCCCCGTCTGCGGCAAGGTGGCCGACGTGCGGCAAGAAGGCACTTTGCACAGACCACGAACGGAGCAGCCGGCCCTGGCCAAGTCGCCCAGTAGTGACACCATCGGCTCCAAAACGGCGTACGGCTCCGACGGGTGCCACAAAGATACCCGGTTGAGTAGTATTCAGGAGAGTCGAGGAGATGCAGAGTCCGAGTCCGAGTCCGAGTCCGAGTCCGAGTCCGAGCTTGGCGACACCGAAAACGACACCGATTATGCGTCAGATGAGGATGGTGCTCTGGGCGAGGTGACTGATGATGAACGTGATGCGGACGATGAAGATGATGGGGATGATGACGATGATGGGGCCACGCTATACGACACGAGGCAGCCACGGAGCCCCGAAGCAAAGGGACAACAGACGCCTGTCGATGTGTTTGATTACCTTGAACCTGAAGACCCTTTCATGTACCAGGAGAAACCAGAGTACAGGTCGAGGCCAGTCTCCCGTGAGCGACGTTCCAGGCCGGCCGTCTACGAAACCAAAAGGTATTCGATTGCTACGACTCCACTCTTTTCCTTGGACGGGAGATGCGAGAGCGATCTCTATTGGGGTTTGAGGCGAGACGAAGCCAGCCCAATCTCTGCCGAGATGAGGTACCGTCCAAGAGATTTCGATCCTTACGGGGAAATTCGCGAAGAGGAGGAGAAAAGGCGAAGAAGGCACACAAGGCACACAAGGCACACTCTATATCACGACGACCACAGCAAGCCGGAAAGCTCGTACTCGGCCGATGTGACTTACATCAACCACTATTGCCCCCCGTTCACTCGGTGTCCCGAGTATCCCCAGGGCGTCATGAAAACGATTGCGGCCCAGTGGCCCGTTGACCCCCGCCCTCCGCTTCGGAAATACCATACTGACAAGACCATGGAAATGGGCCGAAAGAAATCTTCGCACCATAGCCACCATCGGCACAGTATTCCTCCCCAATATCTGGATGATTACGATGATCACAAGCATGAGAAGCACAGGAAACACCACCGCAAGTCTCGAAGCCCTGGAAATGTCGCCAGCACTAGCCCGGGGAGGTCTGGTCACTCGAGCAATAAGTTTGGAATAATCAAGATGTTCGCGGGGGTTACGCCGAGTCCGAAACGGAGAAAGTGAAGCCTTTTTTTCTTTCTCGTTTTTCCTTTTGCTTTTCTTCATCTTGAAAAGAAAAAAAAAAGAAGAATAAAGAAAAGCAAACCCCAAAAACAGAAGAAAAGCCGCGAGGCCATGGGTGACAGACACCATGTGAACGAGATTATGATGATGAGCTAGGATATAAGGGGATTATTCAAATTAATAGCGACCGTTTTTCAGTTTAATCGAGGATTGTTTTCTCTCCCAATCCAGACGGTAACTGACAAACTGTCACATTCAACACTTGTTTCTATCATAGGTAGGTAAAGTAGTTAGATTTCAACAACAATCTCCCCTTCGCCCTGCGGGTCTTCGAACCCACTGCAATACATTTCGAACGTCTCGCGAGAGATGTCGAGCGCCGAATTCGCTTCCTTGGGTTGTGCGCTCCGGTGCTGGATCCTCGCCCACAGCTTCTCTTTATCCACGGCTTTGAAAAAGACGAGGACCCAGCGGCCTCCCCACTCGTCGATAATCTGCTTGAACTCGTCCCTGTCCTCCTTGGCGTAGAATGACCGATCAAGGACGACGTCTCGGCCTTCGTCGAGCAGGCTGTGGAATCTTTGTAGAATGATGGCGTCGTTTTCTTCCTGGTACTGCTGATACAGGGCGTCGTCGGCTGGGTAGTCCACCCCGTACAGGCCGTGCTTCTCGTGGATGATTTCGTCGCCGGAGAGACGGGTGAACTGGGGCAGCTCCGAGAGGACGGCCTTGGCCAGTGTGGTTTTCCCCGATCCTGTGCATGCTTAGCGGCAATAAGAGCAGATTACAGCCGCAGCATTGGGCGGCCAAAGCATACCGGCGATCCCGCAGGTCATCAAGACCACAGGCCGCTGGTCCCCCTGGGACCTCTCCAAGTGAGGGCGTATGCGCTCGAGAACCGACATATCAGTCATCCCTATCCCTGACATCGTTTTTGGGCATTCATAAGTTTAGCCTCGTCTATTTGGTTGAGTTGAGCGGAGAACATCTTGTTATGATGGTGGCTCAGGTTCAGCTCGATTTGGCTGGCTTGATATTTGCTCACGTGACGATGACTCACTTGCGTAAAAGTGCTACTCGAGGTTGCAGTTCTGACCCAATTTACGACATAAGAAAAAGTCATCGTTTCAAATTTCTTTTGTATCTCCAACCTCTATAAGATGTCACTCCCACATAGCACTAAGAGTTGGTCGGTAGTGAGAGAAAAGCGTCACCTTCCTTACTGTTTTGTTTTGTTGACCAGGTAGGAACAACGAAGTCAGGTCTATACTATGTACCGTTTAAATGAATCGAAATTGGCAAGAACGCACCCACTGTCATGAAGTTTTCCATAACTTGGCAGGAATTTCACAAAAGCCACCACTACGGAAAGTGCGAACATGGGACTACCTGACATATGTACCCACATGTATCCACGATTTCCATTTATGGAAGGGCAAATTCGGTTGAGATCTGACATGAGAAGGTACCACCATTAGCATGCCCAACAAGCACTCCAGGCGCGAGTTGCGGCGCGCAATTTGAACAATCTGCGCAATCTTGATGGGGTTGGTGGAAACGGTTGAGTAGCAAGTAGGGTAGGCCCACCAAATCGAGAACCAGATCGAAAGATCAAGCCCCGTTGTGGAACGATATTGGCACTTCATCTTCACCATCTCGCGGGGATATTATCGCAGTGGCCAGCCAACCCACCGACGAGATGCCCATCCTCTGGCTCCTCTTCCGCCGTGAAGCCGTCCCAAGCAAGAAACAACCGCCACCGCCACCACCGCCGACAAAACAGCATCCGGCCAAGCAGCGAGACCCGTCACCACCGCCGCCGCCGCCCTCGTCGATCCCGTCTTGGCGCCGTCACCCGCTCACCCGCCTCCAATGGCTGCGCCAGCGCATCCGGGCCCAGCGCTGGGACTACGACCATGACCAACGGCGGATACCCGAGCTGGTCAGCTCCATCGACGAGCCCTCGGTGGGCCTGGAGCCAAGGCCGTCCCTCTTCACGTCGCCCCTGGGCTATTTTCGCTACAATCGGAAGATCGACTGCCGCGTCATGGCGCGCCAGCGGTCGATGCGCGAGATTGTCGCCCTCAAAGGGTTCGAGGCGGAGAAACTGTACAACCTGAGGTCTTCTTCACCCGTCGCTAGCCTGTCTTCCACTCGATCCACGGCGGTGGATGACCACGAAGACCTGACGCTGTCGGAAACTGTGGAGCGGGCCGTGGTGCACATTTTCTGGGCCCTAGGCTGGCTCTCGGACTGGACGAGGTACAGACTTTTCGAACTTCTCGTGAAGTGCCTTCTGTGGAAGGGGGCGCAGTGGATCCGACGGATCTACGTCTGGTGGCTCGGCGGTACCATGGCATGGACCATCGAGTGCTACGCTATGCCCCCGGCTCCCTGTTCCGCATTGGCCCTGAGGATTGGCGGCAGAACGGAGGAGATGGACCAGGAGCTGGTTCCGGTCGTCGGAGAGCTGGAGAGGGCTCAGAAGGTGATCGAGCACGCACTTGCCCATAAGGGGACCGGCCGCGACTCTGTTAAATGCAGTGTTGGCGATTTGGCGCGTCTGTCCTGGTCGATGTTTAATGCCAGCTGGAGGATGTCGCGCATTTACATATGCATCGCCAAGCAGAAGCTGCTTTAGAGATTCTGGCACGGAAAAGGGGTGAACTAGGGAAGGAGGAGCAGGGCTTGTCTATCAATGTTACCTCTGGGGGGATACCGAAAGAATGATTCAAGTATAAGATTGGTTGGTCAATGCAACTATACTTAAGGGGATGAGAACTCACCACTATCGGTTTAGAGAATAAAGTACAACAAAACAGCTGACTGACAATGCACCAATGCTGTTTAAGCATGCCCCTAGCTACCACAGCCCAGTTCCAACAGTGAAATATAAAAGGTCAGTATTGCCCCTGCCCATCCAACTTGTCGAGCAAAGCCGTTTCATCTGCAACTGATTAAGACTTCGAAGGCAGTGGTGATACATTAAACAATTGTGAAATAACTATGAGTTGCGAAAATAACATGTTAGACAGATTTCCCTCACGTACCCCCTTTCACCTATCCAAGAAAATACGACAAGATCTTTACAAAGAAACCAAGAAGCCTTCGATTTCCTCCGTGTACATGACCCTCCCCGTGCCCGTGCCCGTGCTCGTGCTCGTGCTCAACTCAGCCCCAATGCACAACCTTGCTGGGCTTACGGAGGCTCCGTTTGCCCTTGCGTCGGATCATGGCCGGGCCCTCGGGGTGGGCCCAGTCGAAACACTCGGGGGCGTGGGGGTCCTTGGAGCACAGCGGAGCGGTCTCGTGCGTCTCCATGTTGCAGTAAACGCCCTCGTCCTCGCTGACGAAGTCCGGGCCCAGGGCGGTGTCGGAGGCGCAGAGCTCGGTGGCGTTCTGGCCGCGGTGCCGGCTGACGACGAGGCTGTCGTCGAAGCGCCGCGAGGGCCGCGGGCCTGACGACGCCGCCGCCAAGAACTTGGCGTCGGCGAGGGGCAGCATCTGCTGCTCGCCCTCGTTACGCCAGGCCGTCAGGCCCTTGCCACACTCCGCCCTGGCTTCCTGCTCGGTCGGCACGCTGTCCTTGGTCCCCTTGAAGGCAGGCCACTTGATGCCAAGGACGCCCGCCTTGATGTCGTTGGTGTGATCCTTGTCGATCCAGGTGCACAGAGTCGCTCTGGAGCCGGTCCCGACTATATGTCAGTTCACTGATCTTCTTTGCGTCTAGGATTGCATTGTCGAAGCTTACTTCCCATCTTCGATTAGGTAGCCGCTGTAGAACCAATCTAGGTTGCACAGCTTACCCCAGTCGCCAACCCACCCCCACTGGGAGCCTTCGGGCATGGTCGCCGCTATAGCGGCCATGCAGATAGCATCATCCCCGGCAACTGTCTCGCATGGTTAGCGTTCTTTTTCTTTTCTTTTTTCTTCTTCTTCTTCCTTGCTGTTGTCACCTGTGGCACTTACAAAACTCGGTAAAGATAGACTGCTGGCTCCCCAACTGCGAGGCCCCCACGTCGCCGAATCCATGACCGTTGAAGCCGATCATGCCCCCGGGGCCAGTGCCCATCAGGTCATGGTTGGTGTTGTAGACCTTGACGGCGTCGATGACGCCGGGAGCCGCGTTGAGCTCTGGTCCTTCGCCCGGGGTGTCCGGGTTGGTGGAGCCGTCCACGCCGACATGGATGCGGTAGATGGACTCGTCTGCTGCTCCCGGGGCGAGGATGTCGCCAACGAAAGTCCAGATGCCCATCACCCCGGAAATTATACCGATGACGTCAGCCGCCATGTTGTCAGATGGTGAAGGTACTAGGGATTGAGGACGATTTGAATCGAAAAAATAGAATCAAACGAGGTGAATAATGGTGCTGGGTACTTGATGTTGTGTTTGGGGATCCTCTGGCAGCCCTCACATCGTACCTGCTCGTGCTTTTATACTCACGACGTTCGTTCGGTAAGACCCTACCTACGCTCTCAGTCTCCCTCTCCCTCCATGCCCATGGGCGCCATACACCGTGATTCTGATGAAGTGGACTGATCCTTCGCGTCTTGGTCCATATCGTGACTGCCTTACGAGCAAGACTTCGGAGAGACTCGAGCCTTTGCAATGTTACTCTACACGCTTTCTCAAGGCCATTCGTCTTCCCTTCTCAAGTACCACCTTCTCGTTGGTTCTAGTTCTCGGCATGCCTTTCTGAAAAGGGATGAAATCAAATCCTCCTCGGCTGCCTAAAATTGGGCGAACGATTGTGCTGAGCCCCTTTTCTTCCTGGTCTGCGGCGCCCTGGGCTATACTTCAGCCTTGTATCAACCACGATACTATCATGGTATACAAGCCGTTGGATAAATTGGGGATTCTGCATGGCCTTGAATAGTGGACTCACGTTTGTCAAGTTGCTCCGAAACGGCATGTTGCGGTGGTGTTATCTGGGATGTCAAGTCTTCCTCCTGCCTAGAAGAGACACTTGTGAAGCAATAATGCTACGTATTCACCCAGCCAAGAGACATAACAGTAAGACGCGGGAGACGCTGGGAGCTGTATGGGGAAAAGATAGACAAGATATTAGCTGCCAGGCTAGGCGGTGCATGCGAGGCAACCGAGCAAGGCCAGAGGGTCATTACAATATTGCACGATTGTTGGTTTATAGACAAAGCAACGTCTTGGCTGGTAGCCGAGTTTGAGTTGGTCAGCTCATTCAATAAAGTCACGCCAGGGTTACTCTCCCCTTTCGCGCAATCCTGCCGGCGGCGGAACTTGGAAAGCCAGAACATTTCCTCTCGTCAGAGATCGAACGTTGTGAGTTGGGGGAAAGGGGGGGGGGGGGACCGAAGCCACCGCCACCCAGGCACCCATCTTGCAACAATTTTATATACCTACATATAAAGGTGGAAGGCGATGCCACAATCAACAGGCTATCATCATCTTATCCCCAACTGCATTTGCACGTCCGCCTTTGACCGCCAGCATTAGGTTACGCCCCAATATCCGCCGTCTTGTTCTCCACTTCAAGACATCCCATCGCTACCATGCATTTCAAGCTCTTCGTTGTCTCCTCCATCATTGGCCTCGCCGCCACCGGGGTATACGGCGGCGCTGCGTTACAGCGCCGACAAGGCATCACTGGAGTACGTCGGACAACACGCACCTCTTTTTATCTTCGTACACTAGCTGACCATTCGAGCTCCCAGGTCTGCGCTGAGCGCTCCAACACCTGCTTTGGCGACGATGGCCCGCTGGGTACCTGCACCAGTGGCACGGTAAGTCACGATGGGTTTTGCCGGGGACATTGAGGCCAGATAGCTAACCAAAAGCCCCGCCCGTCCTTTGCTTGCAGTGCGAGAGCGACAATCAACCATGCTACTATTCAACTGTCTGTAGCCCGCCCGCAGGTGCCTGCAACGTACTCGTCGAGTGCAACATTTAACACGTCTGTCGGGTGCTGGAAGAAAGGGATTGTCAGGGGGCGGAAGGGGAAACCAGGTTGTAATTAGTCGGATGCCGAGGGGTTTGCAATGTAACCTCGTTCTTTACCTATCTACAAATACAAAGTCCCAGTAATACTGCTAAAAACTGCGTTTCTCCATCTTCTTCTGCTGAGAACCAACGACCCCCTTTCTTGCATCTGTATTGCATTATTTAGCAGTTTTTAGCTGCCGGTACCGGTTGTCCTGTTAGCCTGGTATCCTTAGGCCTTTTGATGCTCGCAGTGTTATTGGGTGAGAAACGAATCCCATTTCCATGGGTGCGTTCTGAAGTTAAGGAGACAACATATGGGGGTAGCATGGCCTTAGATCCAGACCCTGTTCGAGAATCACCATTGAATACGATACTTGAGGCAGTGACTGAGGCAGTACTTGGGGCTCAAGCGCTGATCGAAGAACTCGAGGAATTGTTCCGCGGAGGGACTTGGGGGCGTCCGTCGGTTGCATCGCTTATCAGTTAATGCTACACTGCCGTTCTGATTCCATGTGACATTCACAAGATAGCGAATCAAACCTCATGCCCAGGAAGCAATGAAGCCTTGAGAATGAATATCTATGTGTAAAAGGTTTAGGCCCAACTATGACCGGTACCAATAGAGTGGATATGGGAAAGGCTATGGCTATTGCTGTTGCTCTACTGCTGGACGCCACTGATATGGACGAGAGGGCATGATTGGCAAACCGCGAGGCACACCCGTGGGCAGTGCCACCCCAAAAGCCCACGGGGAAGCAAGCCACCCGTTCTGACCCGCACTCGACTGATAGCGAATGGGCTGATTCGTCCGCCTTACGCATCGGTCCATGGGATTGATCGACGCACGATGCTCCCACCGCGGCTTGCGGGCTGATGCCAAATAAGCGTGATTGTTTCCGAGTTGACAGCCAGCCAACGGGGAGCTCTGATTGGTCCCGTATGACGTCTCACCCAGGTACGACATCTTGGCGGCGCCATCGTTCGGAGAGACGTCCCCGTCACGAGCTGATCTATTGTTCCGGTAATGTAACGTCGGCTCGCTATCAATGCGCTGATATACTAATCTGGGTGCCCCCAAAACCTCGTTGCGAGCCCTGAAGCCAGAATCCAGACCTCCCATGAATTCTTTTCTGCACCCAGCCTTGAGAATGAGGACATTACTCGGCACCATCACATCCGTTCTCGCTCTTTGGGTCCCCATCACTCTTGCTTGGGACCCGAGCGAGAAGGATTGCTCCGATGAGCCCTTTTGCCTCACATCGTTTTTGTGGTGCGGTCCCGTGGGTTCAGGCTGCTACTATCCTGAGGGGGTTTATCCCCCTTTTGCACACGACACTTATACCCAATTCGCTCTCGTGATGGCAAACTTCAATCACACCATTTCCTGGCGAAAGCAGGCCCAGTACCAGGATGACCCGGTGACGGTTCGTTGGAGGCTGGGCGCCGACGTCAAGTGGGAAATCAGTAAGTCGGACCAGTCTAGAAGCCGCCTGCTCATCCCCACCGATGTCAAAGGCCTGACGAAACAACAGATACGACCGAGACGCAAGTCACCTTCAGGCCGGAACGCATCGTCAGCGACTTATACCGGGACGTGGTCGGGGAGCCTCTCGGAGGAGCCCAGACCAATAACAGCAGCTACAACGTCAGCGACGCCGTCGCACTCTGCAGCCCCTACAACACCATGACCAACGCATTTGAGATCATGCTCCCCGCTGCGGCCGGGTCGGCAGGGAACTACGCTTCCAGAGACGACGTACCGTCCATTTGGTCCGACCTGTTCATTGTGGCCTCGTCCAACCACGGCAGGTACCTCGATGCGCAGAAGACGCTCGGTCACAAGGAAGAGCACAAGAAGTGGAGGCTGGGCGTCGGCATAGGGGTAGGGTTGGGAGTGCCCCTCTTGATGGCGGCCACAGCATGGGCAACGTGGGTGGCGGCGAAGCGGAGACTGGGTGGGAAGGCTGCAGTTGCGCCTACTCCGCCTAAAGACTAGTAAACCAGAGTGATGCAATCGTTAGTTCACAAGCAATACTTCACATACAAGATATGTTTATTACATGAATCCGAATGAGCCTAAATTCGTTCTATTTTGTAGAGGCGTTTAAGCGCATCGGCTCTAAAAGAGGAAAGGGGGGAACCAGAGGGGCGTTCATCTCAATCATATTCTGGAAGTGGCTGAACAAACAGTTTCCCATTGCGCCAGTGCTTAAAGCGCCCTTTCCGCCCTGTAATGGATCAGGAACGGCTGGAAATGGTGCGGCAACGGCTGAACGTCGATGCGCGAACAGCCCTGCTCCATCTCCTTGCCCTTGAACAGGTCGCCCGCACAGCTCATGTTGTCCACCAGCACCGAGTTGGCGACGCTGTCGTGGTTCTGGCTCTCGTGGGCCAGGAACCGGACGCGCGAGTCGGGATGCGCCGCGTACGTCCTGGCGTACTCCTCCTCGGTCAGGGAGAGGGAGGGAGGGGGGGCGATGCCGTCCTGCGTCCCCTGGACTACCATTAGCGGCGCCGGAAGTTTGGTCAGGCCCTCGCGGCTGTAGACCTCTCAACCAGTCCGCGACGACCGGGTGGCGCGTCCACGAGGCGCCAACGTTGGCGTCGACGTAGAACTGCTCGAGCGTCATGTATGCGTAGGCTGAGAAGACGCCGTACAGGCAGCTCTGCGCGACGAGGTCCAGCCGCCCTCGCGTCGTCTCAGTGAGCACAACTATGCATCGTATTGAGATTCCGATGTCGGTAATAGCCAGGATTGGTTGTACATATGACCAGGACGCCGAGATGATCTACATTGGTTCTGTAGTGTCGATGTGAGTAGCCAACATTTGTATTATTACTTGATTGAGTTAGACACCTCGAATCCTCCCGAGCCGGGCTAGCTCTCTACGACTGTCCCCTGGTGTCTCTTCTTCTTCATCCCAGCCATTTTCATAATCTCGTCTCTGAACCGGGTCGGAGGCTCGGTCAGAGCTTCCTCGTACGCATCAATGATGGGCTTGTCCCAGACCAGGTCGGCCTGGGCCGCCAGCACCATCTTGGTCCGCTTGAGGAGTTTCCAGCTGAAGTAGGTCACAAAAGCGACGAAGATCATGGTGTAGTAGGAGAAGAAGGTTCCCAGGTCCCACTGCCCGGGGAGGAAGACCGTGTAGCCGTACAGGCACACGACGGCAATCATGGAGCCGCCGCCGATCCAGCCCGACCATGGCTGCCACCATCCGACGTAGGGGAGCGTGCTGCGATCGATTCCTTGGACCTTGAGCGCGCGGTAGAAGAACAGATACGTCACACACATGACAATGTAGCTGATGAGCTGGGATGCCTCGGTCAGGTTGGCCAGCCAGGTCACGACTTGCGCAGTGTCGTTGGACACCTGCAGGAAGGAGAGGAATGGGAAGACCATGACGAGCACAAAGCACCAGATCGGAATGCCGTTTTTGGTGCACTTGGTGAAAACTTTGGGCGCGTGGCCATCGAGCGCCATGCTGTACAGAGAGCGCATCGCGCAGTACGTATAAGCGTTACCGGCACTGAAGATGGCTGTCACCATCAAGGCGTTGATGATGTGCGGGAACACCCCAATACCCATGTTCTGCATGGCGATGACGTAGGGCGAACCATCAGCAGTTCCGGTGCCCGCATTCTGCAGCTTCTCATTGTTGTACGGTAGGATAATGCCAACACACTATTAAGAAGTTAGCAGGTGGCGACTCAGGTGCCCCTTCATAGGCGGGCAATTAATCCCCTATTTCGCCGGGAATGACTGCGGGAATGTGAAAAAAAAGGGGAGGGACAGTTGACGCCTAGGCGGCGGATGCAACCAGAAAGGATCGGTGGCTCAGATTACATACGAGAGCTCCTCCGATGAAGAAGGTACCGAAACGCCAATACATGGTCTTGAAGCCGTTCTTCAAGTAGGTTCTTGGTCGTTCGGCCTCGCCAGCGACCATGGCCAGGTACTCGGGCCCGACGACGGTGAATGCCGCCGAGAAGAAGGCGCCTAGGAAGCCTTGGAACCTACCCAGAGCCCCGGTCGAGATGTATTCGGCAAACGAGCCGGGATCTCTCCAGTACCGGAACCCGAAGGCGTCGTGCTGGGGGTTGCCGCCGACCATGACAATGAAGGTGAAGCAGAACAACATGATGATCAGCAAGAGCTTTCCAAAGGAAAGCCAGAACTCCACTTCGCCATAGTACTTCACGGCGATGATGTTGAAGGCACTGCGACAACTAAAGTCAGTATACCGAAACCCTCCAAAGAGGTTCAATGTAGCTCACGCGTAGAATGCAATGCAAGCGGCGCAAACTGCCGCAGGCGGGACGTCGTCCCTCCAGAAAGTGAGCACGAGATTCAATGCGGAGATCTCATAAGGAATGAGACAAGCCTCGTAGAGGAAAAAGTTCCAGCCGGCCATGAAGCCGAAAGCGTCGTCAACCCATCTATATCACCACCATGTCAGTTAATCACGCGTTGAGGGATAATAAAGTGGAACTCCCGGACGACTCATGGGTCGCAGTTGTGATGATCTGCGCCACGGCCGCGGACGGGAAGGGGAGAGGGGAAAATCACGCACTTTGAAGCCATACGGATGAAGCTGCCAGACACAGGCATGTAGATGACCATCTCGGCGAGGCAATTGTTCACCAATGCCAAGAGGCAGGAGTAGAGGGTGAAGGCGATAAACAAGCTGCCCGGGCCGCCCTGCATCAAACCACCGCCAATGGAGACGAACAGGGCCGTCCCGATGGTGCCGCCCACGGCGATCAGCTGGATCTGGCGGTTGCCAAGATGGCGCTGCAGGTGGTCCGCATTGTCGGCGACTTCAATGAGGCCCTGGTGGACGTTATCGCTCTGCGAATCGGGCTGCTTTTCGCCGGAAGTTTTCGCCCCTGGAGGGGCCGGGGTCGAAGTCGTCACGACCATGGCGGATTGGGAGAGTCAAGAAGAAAGAAGACGAAGAGAAAAAAAACCACAAAAAAACACACTCAACAACGAATCAGAGACATTGGGGATCCGGTGCTTGGTATAGATAACATTTGAGAGTGTTTTTTGATTCCGGGCAAAGAGACAGCAGGTACACTAGCTGAAAAGAAAAATACCGAGTGAATAAAGTAGCAGGGCAAGGCTGGTGAGGCACGGCATGTAACACGCAGCACGCCATCACCCTGTCACCAGCGCGCAGCTAACGGCATGACAGAAGCTAGAGATCTGGCGATACGACACCGCTCTGTTAACCTGGTTGTTTCGCGCAGCAGACATTGGTTCTCTGGATATCCATCCCTGCAGGTCCTGCACGACTGCACCTGCTCCCCGCCCCCAATGGCTTCTAGGTTGGAGTATAAGTTCGAGCGATCGAAGATTAGTGGCGGATACGGTTATCTTATCTCGAGCCATGAGCCAGATGTTTGGCCATCTAGCGGCACAACAGATGAACCTCTGAGGGAGCTGGAAACTTGCTCTATTTACCAATCGAGGCCGGCTGGCCACAGATAGTCCTTCTGGCTTATCTTTGCTTCGCTTCTATACCCAGGCACTCGATGATAACAAGATCAATCCGAGTTTTCGGACCAATCTCGGTCTATGGAGATGCGGATACAGGCCCTCAACTAAGCAGCAGCACTAGAGTCTAGCGCCGCCAAGTCTGATTCAGCGCCCACTCTATTCTCCAGGCCTTGGCAACGGGAACCATCTTTTTAGCACTTCTCGTCCGTAGCGACAACCTGCAATTTGGATTCTCGAAAAAACCCCCGCAGGTTCGTTGTCGTCTTTGAAACCTCCTAGACTCAGTAAGTACTGACCGCCTTTACATAAAGCGTTGTTTCTCCCTTCTTTGTCCTAATTCACAGTGAACTCCGGGCCCCAGCCATTACGTCGTATGCTTCTCGCTTGCCTGTCACACTAATGTCCTTGTCTGGGTCGTACTTCTCGAGTGATTCCAACGGTGTGTATTTCTCACATAGATACAGCATATCGTTGAAAGCTCTCCCCGTGGGTCCCCCAATTAGCTAGGGACTAGAGATTCTCGGATGTAAGAGGGCAATGCTTACATCATCCGAGACTTGCTTCCCTCGTGGCCCGCAGAATCGCAAATGGCGCATTTGATCGCATACAACCTATTGCGGTCGTCCCATTCTTCTGTCGGCTCCGAAGGGGGTATCAGACGCTGATACGCGCTCGCGTACTCGAGCGACGTGAAATGTGTTGCCCAACTGCATCTCCAGGTACCGAACTCGATCTCGTTATGGGCGTACATACTAGATGAGAGTCAACAAGTCACTCTGTGCCTCACAACGACCACACGTAGAAGAGTCATATAAACGCGGTTCCAACCAAGAGCGAGGAGAAGGTCTTGAGAAGTAGAAATGCTTCATACGATTCACCCGGGTCGAAGATGACGATCTTGCCAGTCTCCAAGTCGGTGGCCACATTCCCCTCCCACAGATCACCGTGGCAGAGCACCGGCTCGATGCTTCGCCCCTCGGATTGCAAGACACCAAGAAGTCTCGGGATGACGTGGTCAATGAGTTGCTTGCAGGCATCGTCATACTCGGGCCATGCTTCGTTCACCGCATTGTCCAATTCGATCAGATCCTGTAGCAGGTACGTGAACTGGGCTGCCCAGCTCTTTTCCCAGTGCTCGCTGCGGTCCAGGGTTCCACGGCCGTTCGCGAAGGGAAAGCCGAACATGCCGTTCGGGGATACGGCTTTCGAATGAAGCTCGGCAACTGCTCTTGCGAGCTCGGCCGGTTCGGGCGGGCTCTGATGGTCCATCTCGTGGTATTCCATCATGTAGAAGTGGGTGTGGTTCCCCATCTCGTCGTGGTAACCTCCTTTTCCAACGGGCTTTGGGCCAAAGTCGGGCACATGGCTTGCTATGATGCCAGCCGAATAGTGTTCTCCCCACATATGGGTTTGTGCGTATTCTCCAGTTGCACACTAATTCGAATTATCAGCTTGTTTGCGAAGGATCATTGGCAACATCGTTGCGCATAACAGCGTCCATTACCTTGAGAAAGTACCTTCTCTCTTGGCAGCCAGGGAGCTGTGTGGCAATTCTTGCAGTTTTAGCCCCCGCCGAACGACCCCAAGATTCAGCCGAGATGGCCTTGGTGCCCGTTGGCAGCACTGTGCACAAGTCTATCAATTGATGCCTGAGAGGTGCGATCATGACCCTTTTACACACCTGAAAGGACCTTGTGATGGAGTGGAAAGTCACCTTTGATCCCTTCCAAGTACCCGCTCATCGTGGCTTGAATTGAAACCGTTAGGCGCATTGCCAACGCGATTTTTGAAGTTGGAAGAAATAATGGGTTCCAGTAAACCGGGACCACAACCGACATTCCGTACATAGCTATGGACATTCCACGTACCCGGCCATGCTTGCAGTCGTGGCAAACAACCTCTGAGAGGCCGGGGGTTCAGCACTGAACATCTCAAAGCTACGGAGAAATCGTACATCAAAAAAATATGGTCTTCTGTTGCCATATCATTCACATGTATAACAGATGCATGTCGAAGACGATTGAGTTATCTCCGGGGCACCCAACTCTGTCGAGCCCAATGACATTGAAACCCCCAGAGACTCGGCGTAGGCGCCGACATGGTCATTGGGTGGGTTTTCTTGGCTTAGGATCTGTTGGCTTTCTTTCCCTGCCTGAATTTACCTTACACGATCTCGAATTGTCAATTTGGTAAGGGCGACTCGGCGGTACGCAAAACCGCCGGCCAGCTCACCAGCTGGCCATGCAAACATTGCAATCCCCACGTAACTTGAGCTCCAACTCATAGATACGCAGATCTGCTGCACGCAGGAGTGGCCAAAGCAACTCACATCTTTTCCCATGTGGTTGCGATGAGGTGGATGAGGCTCCTTTGAAAGCCCGTGGGTCCTGATAGCTTTGCCCGAATGGGTCTCGACCGTTTTTGCGACAATGCTCAGTGCTAAATCCGTCCTCGAAAGCGGCTGGATGTCTAGGTTTATATGTTCTTTTTCCAACAGCGGAGTGATCTTCTAATAGAACACTCTTGTTCACGTCAATGCAGAGTCAATGGTTGCTTTTAAGGCTCGATTAGCAGTATGTTCTGCTATGGAGACCAGTAGCGGGCCCGGATTAGTGGTGCATCTTCAACGAAACCATTGGCTGTCGTCGAAGACAGAGCCCCGGAAGGATACCCCTCCACTAACCAAACCCCCTGTTACTTGCCGCACGAGGCGCCCGCCAACTGCCCGCGATTGGTCCAGAATCGTTTGCTGGCCGCGGTTACAGGCCGACGGAAATATCCCGTCCACAAAACATCTTCAACCGCGCGCATTCCACGACACCATGTCGAAAATCCGGAAACACAAACCGACAATGGAGAAAGCGCTTGCCAACCGCTTCACGCATCCAATACCCTTCCGGCAAGGCTAGATTGCTGTTGAGGACAGCATTGAAGAGCGGCCGAAGCAATTTGGCCCAATGAGACGCCATTGGATCGGTCTTGTCGAGCTGCCCAGATGGCCTTGGCCTTCTTCAATGGGTCTCATCTCAAGCTTTCTCGCTCTGCGGCCATCACCATGCATTCTAGTGCGACCGCTTGCCGGCCTGGATGCCGTGAGGCTAAGCAAACAGGGCCTATGGTTGTGGTTCGAGAATAGACTGATTGCCAGTGACTCGCGTGCGTTGTGTTCCGTACAAGATGCCCGCCCCATCCCCTCCAAAAGCGTCGATCTCGAGTTCTCGTTCTGGCTGGCCATTCTGCATCGTGAACCGGTGGCCACTGTCTTTCCCTTTGTTGTCTCCTTTCAACACTCGACGCCATCTCTCTTGTCCCAGCTCTCCATAATTGCCTAGGCCCTTTGCACAAACTCATTGAAGATCGACTCCTCTTTGACCAGCATCTCGCCTTTCTCCTCGCTGCCCGTAATATGAATCCCTAGAGCTGCCCTCACCCCCCAGCTCCGTCATAAACCCACAATTTCCCGTCGGGCTCTTTCTCCCCATTGCCGTTTTCGTTATACCTTTCCTTTTCCTTTCCTTTCCGAATTCGAAAAAGATCTTCATCATGTACACTTCAGCTTTCTTTCTTAGCATTATCTTGTTGTCCGAGGCCTCAGCGGCGGGCCCGCTGAGGCGCCGGGAACGGTAAGTTTCCTCTCCTCCCCCCGTTGGCAACATCCCCACGCAAACGTACCAATACTAACGATTCCTAGATTGAGACGAGACGAATTAGACGGGGCCACCTCAAGGGTCTTCAAGCAGCCGTCTTCGTCAGTTGTACAACAAATGACTTCCATGTCTACATCCTTGCTGCCCTCGAGTAGCATTCCATCCTTAGCACTCACGCCGAGCAGCCTTGCTGCCTCTGCCGGTTTCGCCGTGGACAGCCCCAGTGCGACGTTATCAGCACCAGAGACGTCATCTACCCATGCTCATTCGTCGTCGTCTTCAGTCGCGGTAGTTGTCGTGTCGTCGTCGTCGCCAGGGTCGACATTGACGCAGTCCCCCATTCCGGCTTCCACCGCCGCTACTTCTTCATCTATATCGTCAGCGGGTAGCAGTTCAGTTACCGGGTCTATACCAAACACTCTTTTAGCTTCACCCCCCGCCACATCATCGGCGATCACGTCTAGTCTGGCATCGCCGACGACGTCTTCATACAGTTCTGTCTCGCGCCTTTTCAGTCTCATTGACACCGCAAGCCATGCCGCGTCCAGTAGCGCTGTTGCATCTTCGAGCATTGCGGCAGGCTCTTTGGCAAGCAGCCAGGCCTCATCCTCGGCTGCCGCCACCGCTCATTCATCCTCACTAGTTGCAACTGCTTCCCAATCAGCGCAACCCACTTCTTCGGGCATTGCTCCGACCTCGAGTGCTGCGGTTGGAGCGTCCAGTGTCGCGCCAAGCCAGTCCAGGAGTACTAACCCAGCAGGTTCAGCGGCACCGAGCACCGCTTCTTCCAGCATCGCATCTGGGGCTGCTTCTGGATCAGCACCGGGGTCTCTTGTACAGAGTGCCAGCTCTTCGATGAAGTCGAGCTCTTCAATGGCAACTAGCTCATCGGCTCCGGCAACCTCAACTGCTCGCACTAGTCTGGCTGATTTCTTCACGTCAGCTACGGGGGGTGCGAGTGGTACCGGCCATACTGCTTCCTCCACCAAGGTAGCTTCATCTATCGCAGCAGATTCTTCCACGATAGCTTCTTCCTCGACTGCCGCTGCAACGTCTTCTGTCGCTGCTACTACTTCGGCAGCCGCAGCCAGCCCTTCTGCGTCTTCATCAAAGCTTGCCTCAACGACGGCACCAGGGGTGACTTCGAAGTCGTCATATGTTTCACACTCGGTGACAACATCTGGAACCATTAACCGGAACGTACCCACCGTCATCACCGCCTTGCCATCTTCTGCGTCGACAGTGGGACCCGATGTCATGGCTAGCAACCTAGCACAGGCACAGAAGTATAACAGCCTATTCGGGGGTCTCAAGGAGGACACGGCCTGCATGGCTGGACAGGTCGCTTGTGTCAATGACAACATTGGCCAGTGTGGCAAGTCCGGAGCTTTCTCCATAACCCCTTGCATGGGCAACACGAAATGCTTTGCGCTGCCAATGAACACGACGACGGGAGTCCAGGTTGGGTGCTACGAGCCCAATGTTGCTGGGCACATTTTGGGAGACTCCAAGTCATCCCCGTCTGCGACGACATCGCAAGTCAGCAGCCCAACCCCGTCTGTTACTACGACAGCCTCCCAAGCCAGCGGCGGTCAGCCCTCAGAGGTAACGGTCACCATAGTCCCGACTGAAGTTGTTACTTCGATTATCATTGCTCCGCCCAAGGAAACAACACCGGAAACCACGACAGTCACCGAGGCTCCTTCGACCACCCTACTGACGATGACTCGGTCTTCTACATCACCGCCGCCTGCCATCCTTACGACCATTGTGGTTATCCCACCAATCCTACCGCCAGTCGTTTCCTCCTCCGCCCCTCCTCCGCCTCCACCTTCACCCCCAGCCCCGGTGCCCAGCTCCACCTCCGAATCCAAGCCGCCGCAGCCGCCCTCGACCCTAACTTCGCTGGAGATCATTCCAATTACGCGACCGCACCATGGACATCTCGGGCCTATCCCCACCGATATTCCCGTGCACAGCACCGCCAAAGTCATTGCCAATCCAGCTCGCCCTGTCACGGTCACGGTCAAAGAGACTGAGACGGTGACCACGACTACGACGACTACGGACATGGCGACAGTCACTGCCACGCCCAGTGCGTGATTGATTGACACAATCCTTTGGGCCTAGGGGAAGAGACTCTTCTGCCGTCTCGGATTAGTGCTCGTCGGGTCTCGCAATTAGAGACGTCCTCTAATTTGCGGCAGGCGTTGTCCGTTTTGGCCATTACGGCCCCCTTTGGTGTGTTTGCATTGCAGGCAGTAGTATGATACCCAATTTTTGATAGATATATTCTTTTTATTAACAATGTAATTACAATTCCATTCTCCATACTCATTGGTTCCTTTTTCGCTGTGCATGTCGTCCTTCCATCCTTTCCTGGTGTTAATTCCATTGATAACCTAGGGGTTCCGCCGTCATATGCAGACAGCTGCAGTCACTAGCCTGTTGTGGCTGTGCTGTGTAATAATCAATTGGTTGACAACACGTCAATGGACTTCGCGATTCAACACGACCTCGGAATCCCCAATCAGATCTCGACTTCCTCTCTCGTCACATTCCTGACCCGCGCACACGTACATTGTCTCTGATTAACCCTTTCTGCTATCATCATGGGTGACGACCCAAGAGCCAAGTCGCAGCGTCCGGTGGTTCTCGTGGTATGCCACACATTGTCCGGCCACCTCCAGCCCCTGATCCGGGTCGCCAGCGGCCTGCGCAGCCGGGGATGGGATGTCGCCTTCCTGGGCCCGACCGCGCACCGCCAGCGGATCGAGGCGGCGGGCGCCGAGTTCTTCGCTCTACAGGGCGTTGCGGACATCAATGACCAAGCGTACTACGCCGACCCGGACCGTCTGGCGCCGGGCTACAAGGCACTGCCCTGGACCCAGCGCGGCAAAATCGACTTGCGGCTGCAGTGCTTGGAGACGCTGCCGACCCAGTGGGAGAACTTCAAGTCGGTCCTAGCGACGCTGCACGAGCGGGGCCGACGGGTCATACTCGTCGCCGAGGCTTTCTTCCTCGGCATCATGCCCATGAAGTACGGAGCACCGCTCCCGCCCGGCGTCCCCGTGCCCAGGACTGTGTGCGTGTCCATCACGGTCCCCGCCATCAAAAGCATCGACCTGCCGCCCTTTGCGTACGCGGCGCCGTTTGACCAGTCGGACGCGGGCCACGCGCGGAACCAAGCCCTCTGGGAGAAGTGGACACGGAGCGCAGCCGACTTGACGGCCTTGCTGGACAAGCGGCTGCTGGCATCGGGCGCCAGCCGGGGTACGGGGGAGCCCATCCTCGCGGGGGCCAACTACCGCTGCCACGACGCCATCTACCAAGTCGGCGTGCCCGGCTTCGAGTATCCCCGCAGCGACTGGCCCTCGGGCTTCCGATTCGTCGGGCTCGTGCAGGGCACGCCGAAGGGCACCGTCCTGCCGGACCCCCGCTTCGACTGGTGGGACGAGCTGAAGGCGAACTCGGCCCTGGCGGCGGACGACCCGCGACGGAAGAAGGTGCTCGTGGTCGCGCAGGGCACCGTCGAGGTCGACCCGAACGACCTGATCATCCCGACGCTCCGCGCCTTCGCCGACCGGGACCACGACGTCGTCGTCGTCGCCATCCTGGGGTGGAAGGACGCGTCGCTGGCCGAGTTCATGCCGGACGACGGCGTCCCCGGCAACGCGCGCGTGGCCGACTACCTCAATTACGACGCCGTGCTGGAGCACGCCGACGTCTGGGTCCACAACGCCGGCTTCGGCGCCGTCAACCACGGCATCGCGCACGGGGTCCCCATGGTGGTCGCGGGCGAGGGCATGGACAAGACGGAGAACGCCCGGCGGGTGGGCTGGTCGGGCATCGGCGTCGATCTGGCCACGGCGCGGCCGTCGGTCGAGCAGGTCCGGGACGCCGTCGAGTCCACGCTGCGGGACGGCGGTTTCCGGCGGCGGGTCGAGGTGCTGCGGAGGCAGAGCGAGGGGTTGAACCCGTTTGACATCATTAGTGAGGATTTGGTCAGGATGGCAGGCGCTGGCTGAAGATAAGAGATGAAAGATGTGACTCGTTTATTTGTTCAAGGGAACGGAGCAAAATAGACTCGATACATCCAAGACAAGACTAGACAGTTTTGATTTCCAACTACTTTTCTCACGTACTCCTCACTACCAGTTGAACTCCTTCCAATAGCACACGCACCAGCTCCTTCCCCCTTTTCGCGTTGCCTTTGTATCCTTCTCTCACAGGACCCCCTTGACGTCGGCAAAGGTGTGCATGCCGTTGACCTGCTTGATGCCCTTGAGGGGCTGCAGCCAGCCGACGCGGCTCTCCACGTACTGCTCGACTTGCGGCCGCAGCCGGGTCTCGTGCAGGTGGAAGTCGTCGACGGTGCCGATGCGCAGGAAGTATTTGCCGGGGAATCCTGAGCTGGCGCGGTACATGAGGGTGCCGCACTGGCCGCAGAAGTGGTTGGTCATGGTGTTGCCGGTGCCAATGGTGCGCGACTGGGACCTGTGGTCAGGTGTCAATAATGAAAGGGGAGAAGGTGAAGGGGATGGGGATGGGGATGGGGCAGTAGTTTATGGGGCGGACAAAAGCAGGATGGGCTGGCTCACTTACCACTGCTTCAGTTCGTCTTGGCCCCGAACGTGCTTCAGATAGGGGTCCTGCACCGTGAAGTTGGACGCGAACATGGTTGCCGTCACCTTGCGGCAGTCCAGGCAGTGGCACACGAAGCGCGACACGACGCCCGGGTACGAGGTCGGCTGGCGGGGCGGGCGGACATGGCAGGGTTAGCCGTGGTGCTCTACATATATATATGATTGAGTGGGTAGGGGCCTTACAAAGGCAAGTTGAACAGTGCCACAGAAGCAGGTCGCTGTCGCTTCGTTCTCTTTCGAGTAGCCACCGGTGGCGTGGCCGACGGCGGGGATATACGGTTTGGACAGGTCGGTTGATGGAGTTGTCATTGTTGCGTGGTAGTTCTGTTATAAACTAGGCGATCTTCTTCGATGAGGGATGATTGAGAGCGAGAAAAGGGTCAAAAGGAAGAGAGTTCTGGTAGACGATGTGATCAAGGCAGACGACAAAGAGCAGTATCGCTTTTATATTCACTTTACTTCAGTAGAGAGGGCCGTCTTGATGCCATGGTGATTTGCTTCTCTCGCAGCTAGCTGCATTGCTCGTCTAAGCAACAGATTACCAGCCCAGTCTCAATTGGATGGACATACCACTACGTCCAGTTGCCGCGGGCTCTAGATTGCCCGATGTGGAAATTCTCCCCGTAACGGCAACTAGATGCTTACAACATGAATGCGACATGCAGTCATCAAAAACACGCTTGCAAGTTGCAATGCGATGCAGACTCGCGGGGGTAGGCGGGACTGTCTGCCGATTGGTGCATTTCCCGTAGCGTGCGCGTGTATACAGCCAGAGACACAAATGGTTTGGTTTCGACTCCCGTTGGAGGGCCCTGCCGTCTGGACATCAAATTCAAGGACTTGGCTGCTTGGGGCAGTCCGCAAGATTAGGCTTCCACTGCCGGACACGCTTACTGGCTGGCCGTGAGTCACACTAGAACCAGAGAGACCTGCGCCAAGTTCAGTTGAGGCCCCTTCAATTGCAGACCATGTGAGTTGCAGCGCCCGAGGCATCCTCCCATTCGTGAAGTGCTTTCCGAATCTGAGTATGGACAAGCTGCGGGCCGAGGTTCAGGCGGCGGTCGTCCGCGATTCCAGCCCGAGCGCGGCCGTCATCGAAAGCCATCCGTACCTGCACGACTCCCGGCGCGAGAGATACTGGCTGCACTCCACCGCCACCGCGCTGCAACATCAGCCGTCACCGGCCTGGTGATTGACGGCCTGCGCATACCAGAGGATGCCCTCTTCGACTTGGCGCCGGCCATGATAGGGATGGACCCGCGGGTCTAAGGGCGACGACGACGACGCGCATGCCCTCGACCCGGACCGCTGGGAGCGCGCGACAGCGGCGCGGCCAGCGGCCTTGGCCAACAACACCCGCTCCGACAGACCGTGCGTGCACCTGAGCTGGCAAGGCGTCCGGCGTCCGGGCCCTCGAAGCTGAAGATTATGCTGTTCCACATGATCCGCAGCTACCGCTTCCTTGGGATCGAAGGCTTCCAGCTTCCAGCTTCTTTCTGCGAAGGCCCCCTTGCACGTGGAGAAAGAACCCCACCCCGACGCCACGACCGCTTGTCGCCCATCATGACGACGGTGCGCCGGGCACCAGGAGATGGCCATCATCTACATGGCGAAAGGAGACGTTTGACATATATAATAAAAAGAGGAGAAAAGGAGGCGAGCGACTGGGTCCTTGAAGATTTGATGACGACGATCATGTCGTTCTGACAGCCGTGCTGAGGCGCTCGGGCCGGAAGGCACTCTTGTCCCCCCATCTGCCCCAGACCAGACCCAGACACCAAGAGGCCGCCAGGCGCTAGCCGTAGATCTCCCCAATTTGATGCGCTGTTGGGATTCAAGGATAGAGCGTTTCACGCACGCCCCAAGCCGCTGTCAGGCTCGGCAGGCTGTACATATGGAATTAAGAAGAAGTGAAGAAAGATCCAATTCCGACCGTATCCATTCACCCACTTGATCGTCAACAACCCCCATAATACAAGAGTGCTAAGGAGCTCAGGAGTTCATCCGCCTCTCCGCCTGCCGCCTTCTTCTTCTTGGTGGTTGGTGGTAACTTTGGTGACGTTCTTCAGGGGGGACGTGCCGGCTGTGCGCATCCCCCGACGCACCCCATTAACCGGGCCTGCAACCTAACGCCGACCGCGCGTGCCCCGGCGATAAATCGGTGGGTGGCCTGGGAGCCTGGGAGCCCAGAGCCTGACATGAAAGGTGGTGGTACATTTTTTCGGAAATAATTCTGCCGGGACGGCACAAAAACATCCCTGCATCATGCCCTCAATACCAGGTCGAGCGAGGTTAGCATTACAAAGCCCTCCTCCATCGTGACTTCAGAGTCGAACCATGGACAGGACAAACGATAATACAGTGCATTGCCAACCTGGGGCTCTGAAACCGGCACTTGTGCAGATGCGGCAGTCCAGCGCCGTAGTGTTGCACCCGTTCATTGTCCGCGTCGTATCGAGGCGACCCGAAGCCTCAGATCGATTGTCTTTCCCACTTAACCTAATCTCAGGTCCGGCGCGGTGTGGAGAGCGCTATAGCTGTGCCACTACAGTACCGTTCGACAAATCAGGCCAGCCCAGTAGTGGTGGCTACAGTAGCTACCTCCTACACTGCTATCGTGCTGCGTACTGCGACGGGCCCTACGACGAGCAGTCGGGTTGTTCCAGGTGTTCCAGATCATCTATCACTCGCTGATGGAAAGACCAAGTAATCATCGTGAGCAGACAGGTGCAGGCGCAATTGATGCTGATGTATGTATTAATGGCTTTCAATCATGCCGTAAGGCGTATACTACACTCTAAGAAAATTAAGTGCCAGTCTAGCGCAGTGTCTGCAAAGGCTAGGCAGGCATGTAAATAAGAAGTGGTAGTCAGTAGTAATAACAATACTCTAAACACGGTACTCCCCCCCCCCCCTCGTTCCTCATTAGGTATCCCAAGAAAGTGCTTCCTCCCTCTCTATTTCACGTCAAATCGGTCTAGGTTCATGACCTTGTTGAAAACAGCGACAAAGTTCTTGACAAGCCTCTCCTGGCCGTCGGCTCCCGAGTACACCTCGGCAATGGCGCGCAGCTCAGGGTGCGACGCGAGGATCATGTCCGACCGCGTCGCCGTGAACTTCTCGGCGCCCGACTTGGCGTCCTTGGCCGTGTACAGTTCGCCGTCCTGCGACGGAGTCCAGGTGTTGGCCATGTCCAGGAGGTTGACAAAGTAGTCGTTGGTCAGCTGGCCGGCCCTGCTGGTGAGGACGCCAGTCTTGGATCCATCAAAGGTGGCCCCCAGCGCGCGCAGACCACCGACAGCCACGGTAAGCTCAGGGGGCGTCAGCGTAAGCTGGGCCGCCTTGTCCACCAACATGGCTTCCGTCTTGGAGGCCTTGTTGCCCTTGCCGAACTGGAGGAAACCGTCGGCAGGGTATTCGAGATGGTTGACGTTCTCGACATCCGTGTCCTTCTGCGTGGCATCAACGCGACCGGGAGTGAAGGGGACCTTGACGTCCTTGAAGCCGGCGTCATGAGCTGCCTTTTCAACAGCGGCGACACCTCCGAGCACGATGGTGTCGGCCAGCGATACTTGCGGGCCGATTCCGGCCTTGTTGTAGTTTTCACGGACGGTCTCAAGGGACTTTACGACATCCTTCAGCTTGGCATTGATGGGCCATGATTGCTGGGGCTCGAGAGCAATGCGCGCGCCGTTGGCGCCACCACGCTTATCCGAGTTGCGGTAGGTATCGGCAGCGGACCAGGCAGTGGCGACAAGCTTGCCAACATCAATCTTGGCTTCGAGGATCTTGGCCTTGAGGCTGGCAACTTGTTCCTCGTTCAACTTCTCGGCTTCGGGGGCGGGCAGAGGGTCTTGCCAAATGAAGTTCTCCTTGGGCACCTCCGGTCCAAGGTAGCGGGACTTGGGGCCCATATCACGGTGCAGCAGCTTGAACCAGGCCTTGCCGAAGGCATCCTCGAACTCCTTGGGGTTTTCCAACCAGCGCTTGGTGATCTTGATGTACTCGGGGTCCGTCCGTAGGGAGATATCGCTGACAAGCATGGTAGCCTTGCGCTTCTTGTCCGACTGGGGCGAAGGGTGATCGAGCGTGCCGTTGGTGGCCTCGAACTGCCAAGCACCGCCCGGGCTCTTCACCAGGCTCCATTCGTTGTTCCAAAGACTTCCGAGGAACGCAGAGGGGTTCCACTTCACGGGGTTCTTGGTCCAGACAACCTCGATGCCGGAGCCGACAGCGTCTTCTCCGGACCCGGTACCGAACGAGCTCTTCCAGCCAAGACCAACCCGCTCAAGCGAGGCAGCCTCGGGAACGGGGCCAAGGTCGGCTATTACCCAATCAGCATCATTGAACGGCAGAGCGGGAAACTAAAATCGGGTAGATATTCAACTTACAGCCAGGGGCAGCACCGTGGGTCTTTCCGAAGGAGTGACCGCCGGCAATCAGAGCGACGGTCTCCTCATCGTTCATTCCCATGCGGGCAAAGGTCTCGCGGATATCCTTGGCCGAGAGCATTGGGTCGGGCTTTCCGTCGGGACCTTCGGGGTTGACGTAGATAAGGCCCAGAACGACAGCGGCGAGCGGGTCTTCGAGAGTCCGGTTGGCGATGTCCTTGCTGCCGCCGTAGCGAACATCGTTGGTGAGCCACTTGGTCTCACCACCCCAGTAAACTGACTCGTCGGATTGCCAGGTATCCGGGCGACCGCCGGCGAAGCCGATTGTCGGGAAGCCCATAGACTCCATAGCAACGTTACCGGCCATGAGAATAAGGTCGGACCACGAGAGACTAGAGCCATACTTCCGCTTGATAGGTTCTGTAGCAGATTGTCAATGACCGGTCTCTGATTGGATAAAACATGGGACGAGGCTAGGTCAACAAATAGACGTACCAACGAGACGGCGGGCCTTGTCAAGGTTGACGTTGTCGGGCCAGCTGTTGAGAGGAGCGAATCGTTGTTGGCCCTGGGATCATGGTTTGTTAGCGCATCTTTCTTGCGCAGGAGGGGTCCGGGCGAGTACACACCATGCCGCCACCACCGCGGCCGTCCATGGCACGATAGGTTCCAGCGCTGTGCCAGGTCATGCGCATGAAGAAGGGGCCATAGTTGCCGAAGTCGGCAGGCCACCACTCCTGAGAGTCAGTCATCAAGGCAACGAGGTCCTTCTTGACCGCATCGTCTATAACACGAGTCAGTAACGGAAGGCCAGGGGCCGAAGGGGGGTGGTGGGACACGTACAGTCCAGCTTGTTGAACGCAGCCTTGTAGTCAAAGTCGTCGCCGAGAGGGTCTACCTCCTTGGTGAACTGGCGCAGCACGTCCAGTCGCAGGTTGCAGGGCCACCAGTTCTCGTTCCGTGTGCCGCCGCCGGCGAACTTGCTGACGGCAGGACAGGTGCCGATGGCGTCGGTGGGGTTGTTGTCAGCCCGCTTGAAGACGGCTTCCTTCTGGGGAGAAGACGAGGCCGCTCTGCGCGCAGCGAAGGGGCAGCCTTCGGGAGCAGCTGCTGCCAACGACAAAGCGTTGAGCAGTGCCCCTAGTTGAGCAAGAGATAGTTGCATGGCGGCTTCAGTGTAGCTTGGCAAGAGTAGAAGAAGTGCCTTGGGGAAGAAAGCCGTGATACTGCAGGAACCAGCAGACGAAATCGAGGTTCGGGCCCGTCCTATTTATCGAGCGGAGTGCCACGGCATGCTAGGCGATGGGCTGGACGTGAGTACCAGCGAAGGGTCGTTGCATCTTGAGCCCCGTTACCCACCGTCCAAAGTATGGAGCTGGCCGATCCCTGTAACAATATGTCGTTGTAGCAGGTACTGCGTTCTTGTCCGACACAGCGCGCACCGCACTTGGGAAAGGCTTCCGTGGTTCTTTGTTCTTTTGGCTGCTGCTGCAGGGGTGGCTTGAGCTTTCCTTATTGCACACATAGCCTACATACAGTGCGACAACGCCAAGGTATTGATCTACTGCAGTTGGGTAGTGCTGAGTCTAGCGACCATTCTGGGCAAGCTGTGGCCTGTCGGGTTGTCGGTGATAGGAAATCCTGCCGATCCCATTGGCTGTTGCGACCACTTCTCTGGATTCCATCCAGGTTCTGAAGTCAAAGTTCGCATGCCGCATGGAAAAGCCCGCGGCGCGGCCCATTAGTAATGACGGTGTAGTAGGTCTCGTAAGGTCGCGTGGGCTGGGCCATGGACAACGACGACTGCGTAGCCCTGCGGGTGGCTGATGGCCGGTCGTCTGATGATTTGGACTAAGGTTCAGCAAGCAAATGATGCTAGAGTAGGAGAGTAGCAGGCGTCGGGCATTGAGACAGGCTCTGGCAGGTAAATTGGTCCTCTCCTTGCCGCTCGTCATTGGGACCCCTCTTTCGCTTAAAGTGGCCCCAGAACTGGAGGCGGGTCTTTCAAGTTCAAGGATGGCTCCCTGTTGCTACTGCCTGTTGTTGTGAACGACTTGTTCTTGCAAAATGCTCCTTCACCGAGCTGGGAAAAACCTCCACGATACCGGGTGGGATGGACCCTGTTTTTCTCGGTGGGCCAATGCATCAATACAGCCCAGGCGGGACACACGGAGCACTGGCACTGGCAATCGCAAACACACTGCAACTCCCATAGGTACAGTAGCCCGCCAGCTTCCAGCTACCTCATACCTTGATGTAACCCGCTAGCCCGCTCTCTCCTCCCCTTCGACGCAGCCAACAATTGAGGTCATCTTTCTCGTGCAAGTGAAATTAGTGGTATCTGCTACTATCACATCAAGTATATGCAGCCGTGTAGCAGGGAGTGGGAGGAGGATGGGAGGGTGACATTTCTCACAGGGAGGGTTTAACGTACATCGTCAAACAATCAAAAGGATCGAGTCCGTCGCACATGCGTATGGTACTCGCATACTCGCATATGTTGACACGGGTTTGGCACGCGGCAGGTCGACGAGGCTCGGATCCAATCAGAATTGTTACCAGGGAGAAGCGAATGAGCATCTACACTGTGACTTGCCTAAAGAACCAGACCTAAACATCTTGGCATCTTGGTATCTCGACCAACCCTACCCAGGGCCGTGCCACAAACCCTGCCTCTGCCCTGCCGCCACCCTCTGGCTGTCCTCCATGCATTTGCGCCCTGCATGATGTGCCAGCGAAAAGGGCTGCAGCCGTCGTATCAGGGCCAAGAGTGTAAGCCAGCGCCGTTATTTGTAATCTACTAGCTAAACCTACAGCTTACCCACCCACATGTTCTGGCAGCACACCCAGCCTTGATAGGTGCCGTGGCGGTGGGTTCCTGGGCCTTTGCCCCCCCAAAGAACCGAAAAAAAGGCGGCGCTTAGCAACCTGAGAAATTGATGGCTGTTCTTAATATATCTTTTCAACGTCTACCTTGGCCCTCAGTTAGGGTGGCATCGCATATGATGCGATGCGGTGACGGGAAATGCAAGAGGCAGGTCCTCGACACTTTTATATGCAGAACCAAGATTTGGTGGCTATCCAAACGATCTTGGTCCTCGATTTGGAATTGTGCCGTCTCGCCGAGCCGTCGTTAGTTGTCCGGTTGTTTCTCAATTGTTTCTGGTGGATGTGACCAGCGATCCCGAGGATTCGACCCGTCCTCCCTTGTGTGTGGCCTGTGGGCACTCCGGGCGCCTTGGCCACGTTACACTGTCAACTTGTACGTCAGTATCGGTCCAGTCTTTTAGTCCTTCTCTTGCCTGCTTGCCTTGCCTTACCTTGCCATATTTTGCCTACAACCTAGTCGGAATAAGGGACTAGTAAACAGAGGCTCAAGAGGAAATATGAATATCATCAGCCCGCCAACACGCCGGTTGAGGGTCGTGTCAGCCAGCAGCATGGCACATTGCAGCCCAGCCTAGCCCAGCCCAGCGTACACGCAGCACAGCATGAGCATCATTAGCATCAGCACCAACAGCGCTGCCAAGGAGATATTTTTGGGAAGTGGTCAATGTTTCGTTTCCCATTTGCCCTATGTGACCTTGGCGTGTGCCGTGGTGGCACGATGCGAAGACAGAGGCGCGTGGGCTAGAATTTGGCAATGTGACCCCAACACCAAGAACTGCGACAGGCTTCTCGTATGTAGTAGCAGTACGGAGTAGTAGTTAGTAATTTGCCTCTCGTGAGTCGTCCAAGGGGCGCCCGGCCAAGCCTAGAGCCGCTCGCTCGCCAATTCGGTTGCGCATTCCTAACAATATGTATGTATCACTAACAAGCACACTCGGTCGGCACATTGGCATCACTAAGCCCAAGGGAGGTAAGGCCGGCGAATGGGTGTGCAACCACGTTAGTGTCCCGGCAATTGGGTAGTAGTCGCACACCACCAAAAGACGCGGAGAAATAGATAGGGCGACTACTGCTGTCCGCCCGTCACCCCCGGGAGCCCGACATTGCGCTCCCACCCGGCCCATGTCCATCTTCGGGATTCGTCGTTATTCATGGTTCCTACCACTCTCACACCGCAAGATTAGAAGAGAATATCAATATGCGTCGATATAGGCCACGAGTATAAATAGAAAAATTAGGTAAAGAGTCAGCTGGGACCCAGTCATCAGGCCATACAAGGCCACTTCAATATTTCTAGTCATGCGCCAGTGGGCGATGGATTGATTGATGGCTCATCAGCAAAGTCATTTGCTGAATTGGGCAAAGTCGAGGTAACAATTAAGTTCTTCCATTTGTTGGGAACGGGGGGCCTTTTTGATCGCTTTGGGTTAGACTACATGCAGTTGCAAGATTGAGTTCGATGGTGCATATTGCAATCAAGTTTGGTTTTTTCCACCCCTTCCTTCTACAAGCAGCCCATCAAGCCATGCGAACCGCGGCAACACCCCTACGCTAACGGCTGCATTCTAGACCAGGCCGCAGAAATGGCCTCGCGTGGGTTGACCCGTCCATCTCTTCCCATTTCGCAGACATCTCCGGTGTTGTTTTTTGCCGTTGCTGTTTGAGAAAGTTTAAGGGAGTAGCAGGTATGGCGTAATTGTTCCATGTCTTGCTTTTGATCTTTCCCGCCACTCACCAGTCGGTCCAGATGTGATAAGAGTGTGGCTACCCCATCGGTCCCCGGTTTGACCAGGGCCATAATTTGCCATGGGAAGTTCCCGACGCGGCCCCGACTTCCCAACCCGGAAGCTCCCGCCAGGGGGAGATGCCGCGGGGTAGGTGGCTTCTTGCACGTGTCGGTGTCGAGTTCTGCAAGTACAAGCCCGGCCCTCGTGGGGATTTCTGCTAGTAGCAACTTCCGTGGGTGATCCCCGTTCTTTGTCGTTTCAAGGCAATGCAGGCAGGTCGAACCTGGTCGCCTGCTTTATCTCGTCCGGCCTGCAAGTTAACCTCGGACGGATGGGTTACACTTTTTGCTCCCGTTGCCGCTCACGGCGCACCGTCGCCCACGACTGGGCATAGCTAACGTTGCCGCCTCAGGTACCGCGTGCGCAATCGATGAGATGCTCGGCCGAAGAAAGTTTATGATGGAACCAAGGTTTTGCAAGTCTGAGCCTCTAAGGTCTCTCGGTAGGCAACCACTTCCGTCGTCTCGGTAAATTACAGCTGATGCTTTGGTCGGATGGCTACTGGCACGTCGGCCAACAGCACGGGCGTGTCCGAAGCTCATCGATCACCTCGTACGCGTTGA
Organism: Apiospora marii; assembly: GCF_038362585.1. NCBI lineage: Eukaryota > Fungi > Ascomycota > Sordariomycetes > Amphisphaeriales > Apiosporaceae > Apiospora > Apiospora marii. Next base: position 1,327,660 of record NW_027117375.1, on the reverse strand, counting down.
AACCGCCGTCCAATTCAACAACTGATTGTTTGTTTGGAGATGCATCGCTTGGTACAGCTGCTGATGCCCACATTGATTGATGTGCGCAATGACCAAACCCTTACATACTACACATACAGCCGTGATCGGCCGTCATCACTGATCCGAGTGAGTATCCGGTCTGTTTTGCTTCGTCGTAGCAGCAGCGCATGCGCCAAGAATTGCAGCAATCGACTGGTGAACCTCTCCCGTTGCAACGTCGTCGCAGAGTCAGGTGCCGTGCTGTCCATAACAATCTAGCCCTGCCGACGCCAGGGGACGTAAGGGAACAACAAAAAGAAAACTCACAAAGAAACAAACCTCGTGACTACTAGCAAAGTTCAGACTTCGAAGATCAGAACGACATCAGTCACACAGTGTGTGTCACCTACGCAAACGAACCATGCCTGTGCTAGGACAACGATCATGGGTCAACCTCGTTCATCCCCTGGACTAACATCAGATGAACGGGACAGTATTGGCAAGATCAGCCGCGAGTTGTTAGCTTTCGCGACAAACAAGACGGTGCCGAAGACGGCCGGGTCAGTTTGTCGACGCTCCATATAGGCCATCGCAATTTGAAACCAGATCGGGCCTGACCAGGTACGAGGTAGATAGTCTTTACGTGCATGATAGCTAATCTACCGATGTGTAAGCGTATTACTACATGCTTCAGATATTAGGTGAGCGCCCCCTTGGAAATCGGGATATTGCACAATAGATTGCCGTTCCACACTCCCGGTCGAGAATCGCGATCTACAGGTGCTCGATCACACACCTCGGAGTGGGTTCCGTTCTCACGAAACCCCTCGGAGACCCCCTTCCCCCTTTCGGGTTTTCCGTCTCGAATGACGAATGTCGGATGGGAAGCGACATGGGATTATGCAGGCCGCCCCTCTTGAGCTGTTGACTTGTCAGGAACAAAAGCAAAAAAAAAAAGGATTGCATATTTTGAGATAGATTGTCATACACATTCAGAACCTAAGCGTATATGGTCCACTGGTCCTCCGCCACGCCCGCCCACAGCAGTAGCTTACGGTGGGAGGCGTGAAACTTATCTGCAAACTCCTGCGTGCCAGGCAGGGGTCCGTCGGCATATTTCAAGGCGGCATCATGCCAAGACCGGATCGCTCTCGTGTAACTCACATCGTGTCCGCAGTTCCCCTGCGCCAAGCGAAGCAGCTCGTGGAGGTGCCCGTTGAACACATCCCAGAGCTCGGCGGGTGTGGGGAAGGCCGGCTCGTCGGCTTCCTGCTCTTCCGGGGACGAACCCAATACCGCCGTCAGCACCTGCACGAGTTCAAACAGATCGACCATCCACGGCTCGCCCGCCCGTCGTTTCGTGTAGGCACAGCCCCGGATGCAGTAATCGATCGCGGCAAAGGGGTCGCCCTGCGCTTGGTTGAGCCTTCCGAGCGTCTTGTAGATGGAAGGCAGTGGCTCTAGGCTCGACGGCCACTCCCCGGTCGGGTAGGCCTTGTCGGCCAGCTCCTCCATATGGTCTGCTAGAGAATCTACGTCAACGGGCTTTCCAGTGAGGGTGAAACTGGACACTGCATCATTCATGCTCGCAAACAGGCTAGCCTGAGCCTCGCGGATCGACTGCATCTTAGCGTGGTTGCCTTGTGTGACGCGCTCGTGGTCCTCAAGCTCACTCCGGCAGCGTAGACCTGTTTCTCACTGTCAGCACCAACATGGTGATAGGGATCGTCATATTTTATACTGACATGTACAAGTGAAAAAGTATTCGGACTGCAGGAGCTTCTGTCGTAGCAGCACATCGCTCTGCACGTCAGTATAGCAATGTGCCAGCTCCTCGCCAGCCTCCACGGCGCGCAACGACCGGACGACAAGCTCGCTGCCGTCAAAGGATATGAGCACATTCGGGTCACATGAGTGATTCATGATGGCGCCGACAACATCTACGACTGTGCCCATGACGGCACTCTGTCCGGGCAGTCGTATAGCCATACTATTCGTAAGAAACTGGAGCAGATGTGAGCCGAAAGAAGGAGGTATGTAAATTCGTGGAGGGGTCCAGGCTTACAACGCAGTACAGTCGCTCTATCGTCTCGATATCGAGCGCGGAATCTGTGTGGGCCTTGGCCTCCTTTGCGATGCGGGATAGTACCTCCTTTTCTGGCCCTTGCTGGTGACCAGACTGGTGCGGCATCAGCGTCATCAGACCTTGCCATTGGTGGTCGGGTATGAGCCCGTGCTGCTTGTGGATGAGGGCTCGGTACAAAGCTCTGGCTCGGACTCCCAGGCCGCCCGATTTCAAGAAGGCCGCGCACTCGTACTTGTGATATGTCTCCGTCGCCAAGTCACGGCATGACTTTGTGGAGGCAAGAAGAAGATGGTGTGAGTATTTGCGCGACATGGTACTTGTTGTGGGCCAGGCTTTACCTCGGTGCAGTATTTGCAAATATGGCACCCGTCGCATTCCACCAGGGCCTCTACCGGGTCATGCCTAGTCCGGAAGCGCCCGCTCGGGAGAGCTTTGCTGGCGTTGTTGGTATAGCAAAAGTCGCACACGGTGGACAAGCTGTCCTGGACACATGTGACGACTGGCTTGGAGCGGAAGACCTCTTGGCCGGCCGGCACGGCATTGCCCGCAAATAGCCCACTGCCGGCGCCGGGGGTCCGAGACTCTCGTACGTGTAGCGTGTTGCCCGTGGCGATCTGAGATAGGAGAAGCTGGCACAAGTCAGGGTTCTGATAGAAAGGGACGGTGCGTTCGGACGACATGGTGGTGGCGTTGGTCGATCGATGTCCTTCCTAGTTTGAATGGTCGCAAAGTCGGATGGTTACTATCTAGAGAACTTTGTATCTTCGCGTCCGTCCGGGATATCCAACTTGATTCGGGGCATACGTCGGACGACCCAGGGGATGACGTAGTAGGCGGATGGTGGGGCAATCGCGATCTGTCACGGGAGGGCCGTGAACCTTCTGCAGGTCTCAGATCAAGGCCGCCAACCACGTGGAATCGTGCGGCGAACTGTCGTGTCTCAGCTGTGCATCTGTCCTCGGATACCTATAAGAATTATAGATTGGAAGTGCCTATGACTATAGCTTCCTAGTCACTAAGAGTAGTTACATTTATAGCATTTATTTAAGCGTCTGTGTACCTACTATGATTGTTATTCGAGTGTTGTGCAAGCGATGGCGGGGTGTAGGTACTTCGATCAATGGATAATTTTGGGGCTAGATCTGGCTAGCCCAAAGTCTTCCAACGAAAGGCACCCTGCACCCTGTCAGACTTGCAGACTTGTGCCATCAATCAATGGCGTGCATACCTCCTAGGTGGGTACCTGCACACCCGCCGCTTCCACTTGAACTCCGGATTTGTTACCCATGTTGGAAATTGGTGATATCAATCAGCAGTGTCGGTTTCAGTACTTGTTCTAGATTGCAATTACAGAAGCCCCCAGACCGTATTTGCCCAGCCCATAGGACTGCCGTGAGCTTTCCAAAAGCCTGTGGCGGCCTTGGGCGTGGGCTACTGGTACCCACCAAATTCGTGGGTTCTACTTGGCAAGTCAAGCCCACCTGCACGGGTGCCAGTACCAATTCGATTCTGGCCGTAGACTTCAACTTGGCCGACGCGTACATAACAGCTTGGGGGCCCCGAAGTGCGATATATTTCTGTAAGATTCATCGACGGGAGAGCTGTCGATGACATGTCGCCGACTTCGAGTCTAGCATACCTATGCTGACCTACGTACTTTTTAACCCGTCTTAGATCTACCTAGTTGGGTGTCCGGCGCGGCTATGGTCCGAAACGCTTACGGCTGGCGCATCATGAAGGAGACAGCCTCAGCCGCACGAGGTGCTGTCAAACACCCGCTGATATGGTCGAAATATGACTAGTATATTGATCAAAGGGTCAAGATGAGGCTCATCAACACCCATACACTTGAAATCATCGAGTTTTTCGGCAAAACCGTCCCCAAATATGCAATTCTCTCGCATACCTGGGGCAAGGGCGAGATGACCCTCCAAGAGATGGAGTCCCCGACTCCACAGACGTCTGCCAAAGCAGGCTTTCAGAAGCTCAAAGCCGCCGCGAACCAGGCACTGGGAGACGGCTACGAGTGGATCTGGATCGACACGTGCTGCATCGACAAGACGAGCAGTGCCGAGCTGTCAGAGGCCATCAACTCCATGTACCAGTACTACACCGATTCCGCCATCTGCTATGCGTACTTGTCCGATTTCTCGCAGCTGCGCCCGGCCTTCAAGTTCGGCGACTCGCGCTGGTTCACGAGGGGCTGGACGCTGCAAGAATTAATCGCCTCCAGCAAGGTCATCTTCTTTGACGTGAACTGGATGTGCGTCGGCGACACCTCTGAGGATCACATGCTCGGCCAGATCCTCAACGCCACCAACATACCCGCAGAATGCCTCCGCGGCGTTCAGAAGCCCGACGAGTTCAGCATTGCGCGGCGGATGAGCTGGGCCGCGCAGCGCGAGTGCACCCGCATCGAGGATGTCGCGTACAGCCTCATGGGTCTCTTCGACGTCAACATGCCCCTTCTCTACGGGGGAGGGGAAGAAGGCATTCACCAGGCTGCAGGAAGAGATACTGAAGGACACCGATGACCAGACCATCTTTGCTTGGACCGTCTCTCCGGAGAGCCCTCGGTCTTTTAACACGGTTGGGATTCTCGCCGAGTCGCCGGCCGATTTTGCTTCCAGCGCTTCGTTGGTCCAAGTCTTCCCAGAGCTGAGTAAACCGTCCACGATGACCAACTTGGGTTTATCTGTCCATCTGCCTCTGGTACCCCGCGAATATTCTGCACTATCCCATCTTTCCCAGGGTTTTCTTAAGACTGAAATTGAGGTTGTCTCGGCCATCCTCAACTGTGGCCGAAGTTCGACAGACCTTGCCGTGATTCGGCTTTTGCGGGTGAAGCCCCGTGGTCTCGTTGGCAGTGCGGGCTCTAGGATCTACCATCGACTAGGCATGTCAAGCCTTGATTTCTTCGACACCTCTAAAAAGCACAGTGCATCAAGGAGCGACATTTTCATAGCTAAGAAGCTCCAGATAGGGGCCCATCACGCCCCGTTTGACCATGGAGGTATTCATCTTCAAAACCTTCCTCTAACCACAGAGCTTGGGGCCAAAGGCACGGCCGATCCGGTGTACGGCTACATTGTCAAGTCAGTAGTGGGACCATGGCTTTTCCATCCCTCGCCACAACGCAAAATCAGCTGGTCTTCGTTATATGGCTGCGTCTTCTTTCAGACCTCCGACCTGGGTCTCTACAACGACCCGTTACACATCAATTTTGAGTCCCCCTTGCGGGCGCCATTCTACCTAAGTGTCGGTTACTCTGACAACTGGGTTCAGCTGAGTGCTGCACTTGGCTCGTGTGTAGAGGTGCCGCCCCAGGGGCCGCAGCCCAACATGGAGAGCTATCTAGCAGAACGCCAGAGCTACCGGGACCGGTACGGGACTCTGATCACGACACAACTGCAAGTGGGGACGGACGTCTTCGTCACGGCTTCGCTGCACCGAGAGGATCCTCGTACGAGCGAGGGGAGGCGGCCGGGAACCGCCCGCATTTCCTGGTGTTCGTTGCCATATCATCACCTGCGCCTTCGCCTCGCCCGCAGATCACGAACGCGGTGTACGTGTCGGAGCCCCAGCAAATCCCCGTGCAAGTCCCGGCGCAGTTTCGAAACCCGGACATGAACAAGAGAGGTCTGAAATATATGTTTGGGTTCAAGAGGAACGATAGTGCTCCCTATTAAGCTGTCTAGAAGAGCTTAGTTTCGTAACGAGAAGGGAGGTTTATATGAACTAATGTACAGGTGGTAAGACACAAGAATAGCATAGCTGGTGTGAAAAAGAGGTCTGAGGAGAAATCTCTTCATGTCTTGCGTATAATTTTAGATACGCGTCTCAGCTATACTATTATAGTATATATACCCTAGGGACTATGATATATCTTTTCTTTTCCGTTCGGCTTGGAAACAGGTACGGCGTTACATACGAATCCACTGTAGGTTGAGAACTATACCAAGAAGTACTACGTTCATGTGAATAACGGCTGAGCTGGCGCAGCACAATGGCGCCGTCTGCTTACGCCGTGAATATGCCGGTCAGGGGGCAAATGACCAATGAGCTTCTCGGATTTTAGCCCCACTCAATTAGTCAGGTCCGTTCATTTATCTAGTTGCTCCGATGTCTTTTCCCCCTCCTATCTGTTCTGCCTTGAATGGTTTGCCACTTTTTATGCAAAGCATCAAGATTCGGTCTCCTTGTTTCAAGCAAGTCAATATGGCAGGCAAAGGAAAGCAAGACGATGAGGTCTTGGCCGCGGTGACCGGCTTCCTGGACTCCTTCTCCGACAAGCCGACGCCGCTGGCGGAAACCCGTAACCGTGTTCTTCCGTCCGCGTACGTGGTCGACTGGCGCGCCCACGCCGGCGAGCTCATCCGGACCGCCCAGAACGAGTGGGTGGACGAGATGGAGCGGAGGCTGGACCGCATGCGCGACGCCGGCCTGCGCTCCTTCGTCCAGGTCCTGGCCGCCACGGCGGACGAACTGCCGCCGCCGCGGGTGTGGGTCGACGCGGGTCAGGGCATTGCGGCGGTCTGGGCCGGCTTTGCGATGAGGTCCAACGGCGAGGAGAAGTACCGGGGCGTCGGGGCGTTTACTTTGTATCAGTGCCCTCAGCAGAAAACCGTGAAGAAGGATGAGGGTGGTGACGGCGGTGGTGGTGGTGATGGTGACTGGAAGATCGCCGCCTATGTTGACGCCCGTTGGGATCCCGAGTACTTCCGCCCACGGCCCACGGAAGATGAGCAGGCCACCGGGGAGCTGCTGGCGGCGGCGCGAGCGCTCGCGGATCTAGTCAATTCCGAAACGGAAAACTCAGGAGATGCGGCCAGGTGCTTAGTGCTGCCGAACTGCATCACACACCGGCTGGACAACAAAAACGGACTGCACTCGGTGCTGTTCGAGGGCCTGCTAGCGGAGAAGGACGCCGTCGCGAAGGAGACAGGGCAGCACGGGCGCAAGGTCGAAGTGCTGGACGGGGAGGGTCGCGTCGTGGCCGGGGTGGGCTTTCTCTGGATGCATTATACTGTCGTGGCCACCCCGGAGGAGACCGGTGCTGGACAAACTACGACCAAGGGAACGGCAACGCTTACGTTCTTGCAGAAAAACGGGAAATGGCTTGTCAGTGGCATGCAGGAAGCCGAACGATTGCCTTTTTGATCTCGCACTCACAATGTTGATTCCTTCCGCGCGGCCCCGTACAAACTGTTATAGAAGGCTTCCGCTGTAGACAAACGACGCACAGCAAGATCTCCAAGGAAGGCCAAATCTGACTTTGGGGTCTCGACTCCAAACTTATAGTAGTTGAGAGTAAAGTGGTTATTATATAATACGAATAACCATACGGCAACTCCTGATTATCGTACTGGATGGACGATAGTTTCGTTTCGTTTCACTGTGCACTACAACTTGCGGAAGTAGCCAGAACTGATGCAGTGTCATAAAGTCGACCCCGGCGTACTGGTTACCGGACTTGTCTTATTTTGGTTATGCGTGGCCCCCCTACAGGACGATATGGAAACAGACTAGCTATAGCAGGTGTCTATAAGGTCTGCCGGGATGCCATTTGAGAGTCGCTGGAACCTGTTTTTGAATAAATAATAGTTGAAGTTTTCCAGAGCAGATAAACCATCCCCATTCACTTTTGGAAAGCAAACACTGAAAGGTAGCAGTCGGAGTGCTGGCAGCCACAGAAGATGGACAATCAGAGGAACTGCTTCCAACCCTGCGTCTCATGTTGCTCTCCAATCAAACGGCTCTCAGTGACCATGTGTCTACGAATGAATATGAGAAGCTACTGGATATCCTGAAGAGTGAGATCATCTTAGTCATTGTGTGGTCTTCATATCTCATCACAGATCCGTTGTATCCTTAACCTGACCATTGCCATGCACCTCAGATAAGCGACGCCTCGATTTGATCGATTATGGTTACCATGGCCGATATTTGGACCGATATATGATCAAAATGACTGATCCATCATGCGGCTGAAAGGTCCCCATTGCCGATCAGACAGCCTCAATGGGCGAGTGGCTTGCTCGGTTTCAGGGATGCGGATGACTTGGGCATTGTGGCGGCTGATAGCGCATGACGCAGGGCATCAACCTCCAACAAATCTGATGTCAGCCGGAAGACACACAACTCACCATGCTGGGGCGCTGGACTAGCTTCAATGTTGAAATTGAAGCATGCAGACAGACGCTCATTGTGTAACGTGTAACTTGGACACCGATGGTGGTGGCCTTTAGCAGAGCAGGCTTGACCAACATCGGATCGGCTTCATCTTCAATGCTGTTTGATGCACGGGAGTAGCTTATTCTTGGCCAGCTGGACTGGGCCGATCAATGTTTCACGCTTTCGTCAGATGGTGCCCGTTAAGACATTCCCAATGCACCTCTAGACTGGGTGACTGGCAACTGGCTTCTAGTGCCTTCAGCGACGTTGCTGGTTGCCTTACCCAGCCCGAGCTGGCTGACGACTGGAATTGTGGGGGCCGAGCCACCTAAAAATGCTTGGACCTTTGGACCCCAGAGGGGCCAGTGTGCCGTACTTTACTTAGTGGTAGTGTTACAGTAAGGAAGGCTGTTTGGCATCGATCCATCAATCGGAGGAGTCCTTCTATCGGATTCGGGGTTGTGGTCCTCTGGCAGAGAAAAATTTCGGCCTCTATTTTTTTCTTTCCTCTACCCTCTTCCCCTTCTCTTCTTCAGCGCTCCGTACGTCACGTCCGCCCGCCCTTCGTCAATTCCCGACCCTCTGGGTGACCTGTCGGATTCAATTCCTTATCACGTCCCAATTCTTCTTCTTGACTGAATCATTTGCGCGACTCTTTTCCCGGTTTCCCATTCGACCGCCTACAGCAGCAGGAACAAAAAAAACAAACAAAAAAAGACAATTGGAACAGTTCAGCAGAGCCCACACCACCCACCAACCTTATCCAGGTCTCCCAGGACAAAGAACCCAAACGAGACATCGTCTGCTTCTCTATTGCCCTGCAACCTGATAAATTTGTTGCCAACTCTGCTTTCCGACTGTCGACTTGCCTGCCTATCTCGCGTCGTGCCCTCCGAAAAAAGAAAACAGCCTGCCCAATCGAGAAAGCTTTCAGTAGCTCCAGGGTCTTTTTCGCCTGCTCCACCTACAGTACCGATTCGCATTTTTTTCTCTTAGGTGAACCTGACGACATCCGCCCACCTCTTGGTTGACTCGTGCAGCCCTCAACAAGACCCTATCGCCCCGAAACAAGTGACAGGATCCGAAACTGTCCTACAAGAAGAACACGATTCCGACAAACACGTCCCCTCCACACTCTGCAACGCTTGATCAACCCTGTGACTTTGACTAGTCATGGCGAACATGAATCCATTGCAGTTTGCATACCGAACCCAGAAGGCCATTGGTGTCACCGACGCCGCGCCTGTCTACGCCCCGTTGCCCGGCTTCACCAAACCCGAAGGGAACCTGCGGTGCTGCGTTTACTCCCCCTGCGGTCGCTACCTGGCTTGGGCTACCACTGATACCGTCGCCATTGTCGATGCTACCAGTGCCCAGGTCCTGGCCACCATCGCCGTTGTCAACGTTTTCGAGGTTGCCTTTTCTCCGCGCGGCACTTACTTCAGCACCTGGGAACGGCCTGGCAAGGACGAAAGTGGCGATGCTACCAAGAACCTGAAGGTCTGGCGCACCATTGAAGATGTACCCGAGGGATCCCCGAAACAGCCCATTGGCAAGTTTGTTCAAAAGTCGCCCACGGGCTGGAACCTTCAGTACACCAGCGACGAGAAGTTTTGCGCCCGCAGCGTGACGAACGAAGTGCAGTTTTTCCAGAGCCACGATTTCAGTACCGTCTGGAACAAGCTGCGTGTTGAGGGCCTCACCGACTTCGCCTTGGCCCCTGGCCAAAGCCACAATGTGGCCGTATTTGTCCCTGAGCGAAAGGTTCGTCTGGCTACGCATGATCGTCTGTCTGTCTCTTTGAATACTAACACGCTTTGTTTCAGGGAATGCCCGCCGCAGTCAAGGTTTTCAACGTGCCTCAGTTCAACACCCCTATCTCGCAGAAGACCTTCTTCAAGGGAGATAAGGTGCAGCTGAAGTGGAACAGCTTGGGAACAAGCCTGATTGTGCTGGCGCAAACAGATGTGGACAAGTCCAACAAGAGCTACTATGGTGAGACCACTCTCTACCTGCTGAGCTCCAACGGTACCATCGACACCCGCATCACGCTTGACAAGGAGGGGCCTATTCACGATGTGGAGTGGTCTCCTACTGGCAAGGAGTTTGGTGTCATCTACGGCTACATGCCTGCCAAGACCACCATCTTCAACTTCCGTGCTGTCGCCATGCATTCCTTTGCCATTGGCCCCCGAAACACCATCATTTTCTCGCCTACTGGCCGCTTCGTTCTCGTCGCCGGCTTCGGTAACCTGGCCGGCCAGATTGACGTTTACGATCTCGAGAAGGATTATCGAAAGATCACCACTATCGAGAGTGGCAACCCCAGTGTTTGCCAATGGAGCCCCTGTAGCCGTTACATCCTGACCGCTACCACCTCCCCTCGGCTCCGTGTAGACAACGGCGTCAAGCTGTGGCATGTAGGCGGCACCCTCATGTACAATGAAGATATGGTCGAGTTGTACACGGTGGGCATGCGACCTACATTGCCCGAAAACATTCCGACCGGCGACCCCTTGAACCCGGTTCCTACTCCCCACTCTTCGGCTGCGACGTTTATGGGAACCGTCAAGACCCCGTCCAAGCCCGTTGGTGCCTACCGACCTCCTGGAGCGCGAGGCATGTCGACACCTCTTCACTTCAGGCGCGAGGACGAGGGTGGCGCTGCCCATGTTGTGAGCAATGGTGCTCAGAACATCGGACCTAACGGGTTCGGTCGCTCTCGCAACCAAGTGCCTGGAGCCGAATTCTCGGGTCGTTCCATTCCTGGTGCTGCCCCTGTGGAGACTGTTCCTGGTGCCGAGGGAGATGAGAATCTGTCCAAGGCTGCCATGAAGAATAAGAAGAAGAGAAACAACAAGAAGAACAAGGGTGGCGAGAACGGCGAGGGCAACGCTGGAGGTCTGGCTCCTCCGGCGGCGCACGGCAAGGGCTCTGGGTCCGGTAACGAGGGACGCAGCCCCGATCGCCGTGGTGGACAGAACCAGCAGGAGCACCATCGCAGCCGCTCTCGAAACAACTTCCGCCGGGATAACAACCCGGGACGTAGCCGAAGCAACACCCAACGTAACGGCGATGGTCCCACGCCGCGTGGTGGAGGCGCACCTCTGGCGCCTCAGGTTGAGACGTCTCAGCCTCCCATGGCCGACGGTCTCCTCTCGCCTGGAAGTCAAAACCCGCTTGCTAAGAAGCTGCGAAGTCTCCAGAAGAAGATCAGGGCGATTGAAGATCTGGAGATGCGCTTGGCCGGCGGAGAGAAGTTGGAAGACACTCAAATGAAGAAGATCTCCACCAAGCCCTCTGTCACAAAAGAGCTTGAGACTTTGGAGCGAGAGGGTCGCTGAATATGCTAGAAAAGCATCAAATCGATAGTCTATTTAGTAGAGAATAATGTCCCTGCGCGAATGCGGGGATTCTTTGGGCTCTGGATTGAGAGGGGAAGAAAAAAGTCAGAGGGAAGCTGTACAAGATGATCTGGTAGATGCATTGAGAGGCTCTCTTGGAAACATGGACTGTGTTGCCCGAGGCCACGCTACGGTAGTCTACGAAGTTGTATGAAGAATCAGAGTTTGAAACCCAGCCTTGCTACAGTCGTTTTTATTTGCTCGTGAATCCCGAGACTACCTAAGTTACATGCCTGGGCAGTGCTCTCACTGCCCTGGTGCACGCCGAAGATGCCGGCCCCTCCCCCACCAAGTACGAGCTCGATTGTCATTTTTCTGAGGAACTAATTACTAAACCTGAATCCAGGCTTGGAAAATCAGTGTGTGACATCACATTCACGTCAGCAATCGGACACCGCTCAAGGGAATCCGGCCCCGATCCCAATCAAATTCCCCCGGTCACCCATCCCGGTGCGGCACTCTTGGCGGCCGTGCTGGGGACCCTGTAGCCTCTAGCCACCCTTTCCTCATCTGATATCTCGATCATGTCGATGCCCCGTTCAGATTCAACGCATGGCACCCACATTGTTTGAAAACGCTAAGGAAAACAGGAGGCCGATTGACATGAGCAACAACGCACGTACAAAGAGATGGCGCGGTATGCTCGCTGTCCGCCCGTGGGGTTGGTGCCGAACGAAGGCGCCAAGAAGCCGAGAGGAACACCTTTTCACAAAGACCAAGTTCTCGCATCATGAAGAAGGGGAATGTAGGGTTTTCTATTACGTTTGTGGGATTACCTGGTACGCCGTGTCACTCTAAATCAATCTTATCCTTTTGCGATCGGTGTCGCATCAACACCATCATGGTCCGTCAGTCCGTCATAGTACAGGTCTTTCGCATCTCGCTCGGTCGGCTGGTGGTGATGGTGGTCGATCATTCCGTCATACTACATAAAATCCAAGTTAGTCCCTGCAATTTCCAACGCTCTAGGGCTTACTCAGGGAGTCCCTGCGGGAACCAGACGTCGTCGAAGGCCGCCGCAGCGCATTGCTCCGGCCCAGTTTGGACCCGGGCCGGGGTGCACGGCTCTCGCTGGGAGTGGCAGGGGTTCTGGGCCGGGCGATGGGCGGGTAGTCGTAGTCGTCATCGTCGTGGCAGTTTTGGGCGTTGGCGATGCGCTCACGGAACGATGCGGCACTCCCCGGGGGGTTGGAGGGGTTCTTGTCATAAACGAGGGGGGGCGGGCGCTCACCTTGTCTGCCGCCTTGCCGCAGGGGGCTGCTCTGGGCCGTCCTGGACGACGCGGACACGGGGGATGCGTGGGTCCGGGTCTTGCTGGCTGCTGCTGCCGTGTTCAGCCTCGGGGGCGTTTGGAACGTGCCCGACCGGCTCAATGGCGGTCGACTGACCTGGGGGGCGGCCCTGGCGGCAGTGCCCCCTGGAACGGGAAGCCGCGTCCCCGGCCGATTGGTGTGCGTGCCGCCTGGGAGGGTGAAGAGGTGACGGAAGACGCAGAGGACGATGCCGTCGGTGATCTTGTCAGATTGTCGGTCCCGCGGATGGTCTGCATCTTGGCACCCTTCGCATCCTTGGCGAACTTGAGCGTGTTTCGTGTCTCGTCGTAGTCCTTCTTCAGGGGGGACACCATGGCCAGCATAATGACCTTGGAACCATTGCCCAGGCACGGCTCCAGGAGCTTTGTCAGCATCGACTCTCGGAAGCTGGCCCTGGTCGTCTTGGGGTTGCCCATCTGCTCAATGACCTTGCGCAGGACGGAAAGAGATAGGTTGATCTGGGTGCCTTCATTCGTACTGATCTTGTCGGCGAGCGGGTCGAACTTCTCAGAACCGGCCAGATCAATCAGGTTGACAACGCCCTCGGTCATTCTAGGCTGGCCGTTCTCGGCTCTCTCCATAAGATGGGTGCCCACAATCGTCAGCGTCAGGACCGAGTGCGAGCGGCTGGACTGGTCGTTCTTGACTGTAGACCGCACGCGGCGGTTCTTGGCCGCCGTGTCCAGCACATCAGCTACCTCGTCCATGTCCAGTGCGTTGTCGCGGGTGATCTCCCGGGAAGAGCAGTCGGCGAAGTGGTGTGTCTGCTTTGTGCCGGGCACTTGCTCGACTTTGATCTTGACTTCCTCCCGCGTTCCTGCCAGAAGGTCGTAGACCTTCTCGGCGTAGATCTCCAAGAACTGCGCATGGACCGTGTAACTCCAGGCCTCCTTGCGGCTGCTGATCCACTGCGCCAGCATGCGGAACGACTGGGGGATGATGCCGCCTTCCTCGGGACTGTCGGCGTTGGCCGCCGTGCCGAGAGTGTACGTCTTGCCCGAGCCCGACTGGCCGTAGGCAAAGATGCAGGCCCGCTTGCCGTTGAAGGCACTGCCGATGACCGGCTTCACCTCGTCGAAAACGTCGGCGTTGGTGGACTGCTTGTCGAAGACATGCTCGAAGTCCCCGAAGAATTCCGTCTTGAGCGGCTCCCCCCGTTGTTTGGCCGCCATCGAGTTCCAGGCCTTGTAGTCGGGGATACCGATAGACTGGACTTTGCCTAGCATCTCGCTCTTGTGCGTGGTGTCGATAGACTCTTCCTCCTCGCCGGCGTCCGCGTCGAGCGTGGGCCGGACACGCGTCATGACGCGCAGGTTGCCCTTTGCTTCGCAGAGCTCCTCGTACAGCTTGGCGTTGGCCTCGAGACTCTTGTCCAGCTTCGCCTTAAGCTGGTAGTCCTCCTGCCTCTTTGCGTTCTGGAGGGCCTGGAGCTTCTCCCGGGCGTCGTCGAGCTCCGACCTGAGCGACTCGCGCTCCTGGCGCAGCTCGCCCTCCCGGTCATCCTTTTGCTGGCGCAGGCTCTCGGCTTCTTGCACCGCCTCCCAGCGGGCCTGCTCGGCCTGGTCGACCCGCTTGTTCGCATCTATGAGATTTCGCTGCGTCTCCCGGAGCTTCTGGCTAATGTCTCTCTCCCTAGGCGATTTGGGAGTGTGGATTGCTCCTGGCGACTTCTGGCCAGAGGAGTCGGTAGGCGTGGTAACGGCGGCGCCGCCGGCGCCACCATTCGAGAGCGCCTGCAGTTCACCCTGCAGCTTCCGGATCTCCGAGGTCTTTTCCTCGGTCTCCCGATGCATGCCCTGAACGGCGGCATTGGCTTTGTCCAGCAGCTGCTGCAGCGTTGCGTTTTCGTCCTGCAGCCCGTCGGCCTTGGAAGCCTTCTTCCGCAGCTCGGGAGTTACTCCGTCTCCCTCGATCAGTCTTGCCACCATGGCGAACTTCTCCTCCATGTGGTCGTTGAACCTCTGCCACTCCTGCTGCTTCATGTCCTCCTTGCGGGTTTCTCGGTTGATATGGTCCTCGAGCGCCTTGTCGTGTTTCTCGATGAACTGCATGAGGCGCGCGTCCGACTTGGCTTGGTCGGTCCGGCACATCTCCATGTAGCCGACGCAGTCCTGCTGCTGGGAGCAAATCTTGGCCTTGTCCAGCAAGGTGCGTAGTCGAGACTCCACCGACTTCGGGGAGATTCCTGGCTTCTGGCGTCTCATGTCAAAATCCTCCTTGAGGTAGGCGCAGAAGGCGCGCACCAGCTCGGCCGTGTACTCCCCAATCTCGTGGATCCTGACGAGCCTTTCCACTTCCACCTCGACGTCCCGGACAATGGGTATGTCGGGCGAGCCAGGCGGCACCCGGTGTGTATCGGGGGAACGGGACGATACCCGCTGCCGCTGCTGCTGCTGCTGCGGCTGTTGCTGCGAACGGCCGCTCATGATGAAATGAACAAAGGTCGTGAGAAATCCTAAAAGTGGGTGAATATGCTGATAGGTCGATGGCAAAAGGATGTGTTCTTCTTGACCAGGAAAGCTCCCTCCCTTCTTCCAGTCGGTATCTCGGCATCTTCTTATTGCCATGAGGCTCTCGGGCGATCGTCAAAGGGCGCGGCGACACGTCAAAGAGAGCCTTTACAGCTCAAGCAGTTGTTGTTGTCGTCGTTGTTGTCTCTCGCGCCGCCCATAGAGCGGCCGAGCACAATACATTGTGGGTGGCAAGGACAAAGGGGATGCCAAAGGCAGCTCAGGAATGCAAGAGCCTGCTCCTTTGGCCGCCGCCCTCCCCTGCTTGCAACCCCGTTGACAGACCCCTGAGATAAAAGCTCGACGGGCCGTCTTTTGTGTCACGTCGGTAGACAAAGTCATTGTATGAGTAGTAGGGATAATGGCGCATACTACTAAGAATGTCTCAGATATCTTTTTGACGGCATTGGGTTTTCTTGATGTCCTTTTCAACAGTACTCAAGCCACCAGTCTCCTGTCACAAAGAAACCATAGACCCTCATCGCTCATTCACGCCGACGGCTCATTGTCGGGCAGACAGTCCTTTGTCGTTTCTTGAGGAATCATGCTCAGGCCCGGAGAAAGTTGATGGCTACTCCTGCTTACACTAACACCCCCAACGTCTCGAAAGTGAGCCTGAACGAGCCGTTAGGGCAAATTTTATGTCCATCAAAGCAAAGCTACGAAACTGCAACCGCCAGCTATCATCAGCTGTGTACAATCCAAATGATCGTAGGGAGTCAGCCAACTTTGAATGTTATATCGCCCTTCGTCGTTGGCGGTCTCTAGAAATAGCCAGCTTCGGGCCCCCAGGTGCTCTCAGAAATTATAAGATAAGTCGATACGAAGTAGTTTCACATGGCCTGTGATGGCCTGTGATGGCCTGTCTAACAAAGTCTGGTTACCTCTGATTCTATCACCCCTCTTTGCCTCAATTGATAGGAGACATTCTCGCCAAGCAGTCGCATAGTCGCATAGTCGCAAAGCAGGAGGTTGAATCCAACAAGATGCAGACGGCACATGCCGCGTCTGAAGCGGAGACCAGTCGATCGTCATGCCTTGGAAATTGTCTGCTCAATACGACTGTGCGGCCTCCGGTACCAATGTGTTTTCCGACAGCTCGGAATTTGACGGGGAAACCCTGTCGGCCCCAGTCGTGACGCGTGATTATACCAGGGGGGGTTCTTGCATGGTTGGGGTCACAAAGGACAAAGGAATCAAGAATTCGAGGATTGATCCCATGGTCACTATCTTATTGTCCAGCTGATTTGCCAATCGAGTCGTTGTCAAGAAGAATAACCAAAAATAAAAATCATCGATCGAGTAATGGCAGCTGGGCAAATGACTGGCCGACGAGTCAAAAGCAACAACGTGGGCTGGCCGAGAGAGCAATTTAATTAACGTGCTGCCATCTTGACTGATTCGTGTCGTGGCGAGACCTCTGGGCCTTGACGACGATGTTGCTGCTGTGTCCAAGATAACGTGGTGATCTCGTTGGGTAGTATATCATGCTTTGGCCAAGAGCCAAGACTCATCTAACGAACATTATAAACAGGCGCCTGGGTGGTTCTGGTTGCCTTTTGCGGCAGTGTATGTGTATATAGTGTATGCAGACCAAGGCACGTCTTGGACAGATAAGGTTTGAAATAGAGTTTGGTTCTGGGAAATCCCGTGGCCATCAAATGTCGAGCGTCTGGTTGTGGTCCGGGGATATCCTGATACTCGGGCCTGCGGGATGGATGGCACATGGCACATGGCACCGCACAAGCCACATTGCCACATGCCACCCGCCGTGCCACCAGCCAAAATCCGGCGCCAGCCTTAAACTGTTTGAAAGCACTATGTAGACCGTAGCCGCCAGCTCGCCCCTGTTCGTCTGAAGTGAACAACGACCTCCTCGCCTTGCTCCTTCTGCCTGGCATCGGATCGCGGAACCGTGGAAACTTACGGTGGTAATCGTCAATCATTTGATCATTCGTCGCTGTAGAATGCACATCTCTCGTCTCAAAGACCAGGAAGCGAATGAGTGACATCGCCGAATGACTCGACGGCTGGCATCGATGGCGATGCTTCTGTTCTTCATTTCTGCATGCACAGACCTCAGGACCTAGCAATCTCTCACAATATGTATATGGACCAATATATTATCTGACAACCATTGACCAGTAGTAGTAATTAAACAAGCCAAGAACCAAGGGGCTTCGCTTGAGGGTTCTAGGCTTGAGGGTTCTAGGCCTGCCGGCCGCGCAGGTACCATGCGGTTTGGAGGTGCAGGCAAGTTTATGGTGGTATGTACGGAGTACCAAGCAACGCCCTAGGTTGTAGCGTGTTTCCCCGGACCGCCCGTTTCACGAGTGCGCACTAATCTTGGTCTTGACTCCTGCTTGGGCTGAGGCTTGGTTCGGAGTTTCGAGGTCTGTCAGATTCAGAACCTCAGATGGGCCAAAAATAAGAACGACCACATTGATTTTGTCCTCGTGCTTGTGTGTTTGTCCATCACTGTGTCAGCAGGCATGGGATGTTCCCAGAGACCCGGAACCATCAGCAACCGCCCGTTTGATGCGCGATTACTGCGCAGTTGCTGTATAGCAATTACGGCTGCACTTGACATAACTTTATGCTACCTTTTTGACTTTATTTTTAACTTGCGATAGCCTTAGCCATCGTCCTGGGTGTTGCAAAATGATTCAATATCAACCTACTTTTCAATGGCACTGCAGCAGCACTGCTCAGTAAGAGAGAGGGTAGCTTGATGTGCACGTGGGTGTGGCCCCGCCCACGCCGAAAAGGTCCCCTGCCCACCCGTACTAAGTCAATTGATTCTACCAATACATGAGTAATCCGCATTGAAGAAGAAAAAAAAAAAAAAAAAAAGGTCGCATTTCAGCCCAGTGGAGGAGATATCTAGGAATCGCGTTTCATTCCTTCCAAGCCAAACAGAAATACGCGGCGCCGATTCCTGCTTTGGGCATATTTCTCGCATACCTACACAACATTCGGCGGTTCAAATGGAAAAGTTCTCTCTGCCAGAGGCGTGGTGGCTAAGGAAGGAGGTCGTGCCCAGGCCCATCAGCCAATTTGCCAAGCACAAGTTTGGGTAAAATGGCATGATTATTTCGTGGATGGCCTCCTGGCGCGTCGCAGCTACAGGCTTCGCCTTCTGCCATCTCACCCTGCCAAGGCAACCAGGAGGTGCCAATAATGCTGCATTGCTTAGCTCACGCTGACCTCTTGGCTTCTTTCCCCCCCTCTCCAGTACCGTCCAGTCAACCGACAGTCCAGTCTTGCTCTGCCAGCCAGCCAAGCGCCGAGACTCCAAGAGCGGATCTTCACGAAAAAGACGTTATACCTTGGCGATCCAAGACCCAACGTCGCGGTCTTGATGGACCTGCTCAGCCAGACTGCTGCATACCGCTTCTTGGCCCGGGGTGGAATTCGCCCGTCGTCTCCTCTCCGACTGGTTCGTGGGTTCGGTGGTGGTGGTGACGGCGGCTTCACTTCCTCTACTCCCTCCCCTCTCTCTGTGTGTGGGTGTCTGTCATCCTTCGTCTCTTCCTCTCGTCAGTTGGTCAGATACGTCCGCCTCTCTCATTGGGTGCCGCTTTCATGGGAAACACAAAACAGGTTGGATGGCTAGTAGTTCTAGCCTAGCCTCATGTTCCTTTGGCACTTCGCCACTCCAGCCAAAACTGTTTACCAAGTTCTCGTTTCTGCTGGCTGCCATGCCGTGTTCGTCTAGTGAATCTATGTACGTACATTGAACACCGATCAAGCCGTTCCCTTACCGCATCTGGGACATTGAGGTTGCCCAGCCTTGGCCAAGTCGGCGCGGCAGCAGGAGGAGACCAATCCCATCGAGGCCTCTCGGCTCCTTCTCGCCTGGGAGTCTGCACATGATACTTCGGATGCTTCTCTATGCCACTTGGCGTTCGTATACGGGTAGGGATGAGCTGTCTTGGAGGGGTTGGCTGGGCTTGAGAACCACTTCTTTACCTCGTCCTCTCTCCGGCAGGGTGTTTCGGCCTTTGCCGGAACTTTACCTGTTCGCAGTCCGGGGTAGGCTCTGCACCCCATCAGCCGCCTCCTGATTCGCCGCCCAGGTCCTAACGACGGAACCAAACATCAGGTAGGCCCCTCCGGACCCTTGCTCGGTACCAGGTCCCTCGGTACACGTTGCGTAGGTTTCAGGACGTTTTCACGGCCGACCCCTGCCTGCTCGCATGCGACCAATCCCTCTCGGGTACTGTTGTATCTCTGTTCGAGTAATGATGCGCCGCCAAGCCCAGTGTGGACGCCCACTATCGAGTACATATATGTTAGATTACGTCTCTCGGGATCATGGTTTTTGGGTTCTACTCGTGGAGCGCAATCTGGGTCTGAATATTCATCTCTCTTTCTCATCTCATCATTCTTATTATATAATAATACTTACTCGCTCCGTGAGCTAGAGTCTTTCTGTTTTTGGTTCTGTCTATTATCCAACACCTACTCCTTCACCGTCGCCACCTCAGTATACATTATCCCACTCGCTCATTGCCGTGTTCTCCTCCTTCACCTCCTTGATCGGTCTCTCTTATCTATTATACAATGGCTTCCAGACTATCCGTTTTCGCCTTGATGGCCATGGCCGCCTCTCCTGTATTTGGTTTCTGTGGGTCACGCACACATCTCCATACACGGGCCGAGGGCGGTGGTGTCGAGGTTGGCAAGTTCGGTTACTTTGGCGAAACGGTAAGCCGGTTCTCAGAAGATGGGATAGAGACAGAACTGACTCGGAACATAGGGGCCTTTCAAGTGGGCCACGTTGGACGCCGCGAACTCTGCCTGCGCCATGGGCACGAAGCAGTCACCCATCAGCATGGTCGATGGCCAGTTCAACATCATGGGAGCTGCCGAAGTCGGTCTGGAGATCCCTGATGCGCCCCAAGGCATAGAGTTTGAGAACCTTGGCACGACTATCGAGGGTGTCATGGAAGGTTCCGGTGCCAAGATCAACGTGGGAGGAACCGAGTTCGAAATGAAGCAATTCCACTTCCACCAGCCTAGTGAGCATCTGGACAACGGCACCAGCATGCCGAGTAAGTTGACCCCCACTGCCGACAACAACAGAGTTCCTAACGATGGCCTACAGTGGAAATGCACATGGTCTTCCAGAGCGAAGCCAAGGAGGTCTCTGTCATCGGCGTCTACATTGACATCGATACTGGCGCCAACAGCGCTGCCCTCCAGGCCCGCCACAACGCCCTGGCGAACAAGCGATTTGCTGCCGGCATGAAGGTCATGCCCTTCACCCCGCTGAACGCCTCGGCATCCGCGTCCACCATGCTGGAGACCCTCTTCTCGTCCATCGAGGAGATCAAGGCACCCGGCACCGTGACCAAGAGCAAGCCTCTTGTCATGTCGGAGCTCGTTGACACCATCAAGGCGGGCAACTTCCAGGCTTACTCTGGGTCCCTGACCACGCCCCCTTGCACTGAGGGCGTCAGCTGGATGGTTGCTACGCAGAAGCTGAAGATCTCCACGGCCAGCTACGAGAAGGTCCGCAACGTCGTCAAGTTCAACTCCCGCTTCGCCCAGAACACCCTGGGTCAGGCCAACATGCTTTCGATGGGCGCCGAGACGGTGGCGTCGGTTGCGAAACCCGCCGCATAACTGTCTCCACCGGGAAAAGATGACGATGCTGCACGAGAACACGGAGAAAGATTTCCTTAGTTCTGTTTGATTTACCACGCCTTAATAGATACCGGCTGATGTAGTAATGTGCTTCATGTAGACATGTTCGCAAACTGCATATAGATACACACACAGCTGAAGACACTAGATGAATACAAAGCTCATGCGCCACCAAAAAAAAAAAAAAAATCCCGATTTCCTTCCAACACCATGCCGTGTAAGCCATTCTGTAGTTGTGATTGCTCAGACCGTGCCTCTCAGACGGATAATAACCGGCTTGCTGCATATCTGCGCCCGGCCCAGCCAATTACCCCCTTAGTAACAATCCCTTCGAAACATCTCTGACTGGGTTTCATGTCAGCGCTAGGAGCTGCCCTCCCTCGGCTTTCCAAACTTATGCCAAGCCGCCGCATAAAGTAAACTGATTGATGAGCCATGAACAGGTTTCTTCTGGGCGCGAAGACACCTGCCTGTCAAACGCACTGCCTTGGGCCAGGTGTTCGAAGATGTGACGACTCGTTCCTGGCTATTTTTAACAGTTATGGCAGTGCAGTCGAGTGCCTCGTTAGTATTGCTATATCAGGCAGTGATAATAATGATTGGTCGTTTTCTTGTCTTGCATGAGATATTTTGCTGCATACCTCTGAAATCCAGTTATCAGGTCTTCTGGATAAAAATGTCGTGACATAGTTTTCTTCTTTATGCCTTCTTTTCTGTCTGGAAGTGGGTTTAATTCGTCTCGTGCCGACGATCGATGTGTATCACAACAATCTGTCGAGACTTGCCCAAGAATTTTCGATGTTTGATATATGCGAAGGATAACTGATAGAAACCAACTGCCTACATGGTATGTCAAAGGAAATAGCCTTGGCCGCATATGTACAGGTATCGGCTGACGAAAACGTCAATAAATGTGATTAAACAGAGACTCCAAGTCTTCGTAGTTCAGAAGACGATGTTACATTTCTGAGCGGTTTCCCCCCCTGCCAAGTTGCGTGACCAACGGGACTATAAACTTTTGAAATTTACCCAGTCAGTAAGCCACTGGCTAACTTCGATATGGTGCCGAAGTCGGTGGCATTCCCACGCTGAAAATGAACCCCAGCTGCTGAATCCGCGTGAATTCGTAGACAAGGATGAGCCGGTTGACGATGGTGCTGGCGATGAACCGACCGAGGATCATGGTGGCGTCGGCGATTCTTACGAACAGCAGGCTGGCCAAAACCATGGTCCCGAATGCGAGGTGCACCGAAGTCGCCGTGTACAGCAGCCAGGTGACGGCCTGGTAACCGAGCTGGTAGGACAGATAGGCTACGTTTCCCAACGATGCTAGGGCGGCCGCGTAGACAGCGTAGTGTAGGACGCCATGCCACAAAATATATTTCCGCATGGCCACTCCGCTGCTTTCCGTGACGACCTGCCCGTTGTTGTTATTGTTGTTATTGCCACCGTTCCACCCAACACTCTGAGGCGTGTAGTCGCCCGCCCTCTTGGGGATGACGGCGGGCGACCCCAAAGCGAGGATGGCGGACAACAGCGGCCGCCGTAGCGACAGCGCTCCGATCTCGATGGTGGTGGCGCCGAGCTGCTGGATGACGACGGGGATCAGGCCCAGGATGACGCTGGAGACGGCCATCTCGGCCTTGCGGAACTCGGGAAAGTGCTGCAAGAGGCAGTCGATCGCGTGGTACGCGCTTTTCCCGCGCTGGTAGTCCTGCAGCTGCGAAGCGCAGTCGCTATGGAGCCATACCTGCAAACCGTCGTTCCACGCGGGGAAGAAGCGCTGGAATAGCCCTCGGGATGCTTGGTTTGGCAAGACGGAATAGCCAAAAGCGGGGTCCGAGGAGTTGGCCATGTGTAATCATAAGTCTTTGTGTCACGGGAAAGAGATGACTAAAGAATTCGGTTTTTAGAAGTCCGCATCGAACGAGCAAATACCTTGAGGACGTGGACTATGACTTGTTTTTTTGACGAGAAAAAGGGGAGGATATCTGGTGGGAGAAACCGACAGCTATGAGATGATTCTCACAGTCAGGCCTGTGACAGGCGAGAAGACTACTGCCTGCGTGATCTTGAGACAAGTCAGATTTTGTGTTCCTACACCCGGCACACGATACCACTGTCCCGGTCATACAGTGAGCCGGACTCAGGTGACCATGCTGACGTTCCATCTGTTGGGGTCGCAAAAAAGAAAAGAGAAGTCGCCCTATCCTGCCAGTTGGGACGTTGACGGTGGCACGAAACCGAAGTCCTCGGGAATACCAGGAAGCAGGAAGAAATATAAAAAATACCCTTATTTGACCCCAGTAGCCCCTATCCCAGGTAGGGGTAGCTCACATATTCCGCCCCTAATTCACCGCCGATAGTCTTTATAACCCCTGTCTATTGAAATAACGTTTAAACACCCGGTTTAAATGTTATAGTTTTTAATTATACCTTTTATATATATATAGTTTATTTTATCTCTTATCTCTTAATAGTTATATTTAAATAATATTATAAAATACTTATAAATAACTTTACCTTTTATTACTACTTTAATAAATCTTTATAACTACTGTTTAATAAATTAAAATTACCTCGCTTATAATTAACTATATTTTATTTAAATCACGTGTAATTTATAAAAGAGAGTATTAAATATTAATTTAATAATTTTAAATTAAAATAAATTTTAAATATAAAGTATTATAATATAAGTTTTAATTATAAAAGCTTATACGTATAGTAATTATTATAATTACGTGTTTATAGGTATCTATATATATATAACTCATAACGGGGCATAAGCAGGAAGATTCTCATATATTCGTTGTCAAGGGGTCAAGAATCCCCATTCCACTCCTCACGACAACAACCATCCAACCATCTAGGCCGGGCTCTGGGCTTCGAACAGCGCGCGCAACTCCTCGTCGCCGTAGCCGGCGCTGAGCGCGAGCATGAGCGTGTAGCGAGCCTTCTGCGGATTCAGGAAGCCCCCGCCGTACCCGACCGGTCGGGAGTCCACGAAGCCGTCCATGGTGCGGCGCGAGAAGACGACGGCGGTGCCGTTCTCCTTGACGAGCTGCTCCAGGGCCTTCTGGCCAGGCTGAGTCCAGCTGCCGGCCCCCATGCCCGTGCAGACGAGGCCCTTGGCGCCGCCGGCGACGGCGGCGGCGGCGAGCTTGGGGTCGAGGCCCTGGTAGCCGTAGAGGATCTCGACCGGGGCCAGGTCGGTGGCGGCGGTCTCGGTGACGTTGAAGTAAGGCCGGCCGGTGGGCAGGGCGGGCTGGAAGTAGAAGACGGGCTTGATGTTGAGCAGGTAGCCGAGGAAGCCCTGCTCGTACGACTTGAAGGTGTCGGGCGCGTTGGCCTGCGTCTTGGTCGTGTAGTAGGCGCTGGCGATGCGGTCGTTGAGCACGACCATGACGCCCCGGCCCGCGGCCGACGGCGACGCCGCGACGGTCACGGCCCCGAGTAGGTTGATGGGGCCGTCGGCACTGATGGCGGTGGCGGGGCGCATGGCGCCGACGACGACGACGGTCTTGTTGGTGCGGAGGGTGATGTCGAGGAAGAAGGCCGTCTCTTCCAGGGTGTCGGTGCCGTGGGTGACGACGACGCCCGTGACCTCGGGCTTGTCCAGCTCCTGCTGCACCATCTGCGTCAGGTTCAGGAGGAGCGCCGGCGTCATCTCCGAGGAGCCGACGTTGGCGAACTGGATACCGCTCGGGTTCGAGACATTCCAGAGCTGGGGGACGGCGTCAATCAGGACATCAACACCCAAAGCGCCGGCCTCGTAACCAGTCGTCTGGTCGCTCGATCCGGCGCTGCCGGCAATGGTGCCTCCTGTCGCGAAGATGGTGACGTTGGGCCGGCTGGCGTTGAAGTGGCCCACCTCGCGGTCCATCAAC
Source organism: Apiospora marii (assembly GCF_038362585.1). Classification (NCBI taxonomy): domain Eukaryota; kingdom Fungi; phylum Ascomycota; class Sordariomycetes; order Amphisphaeriales; family Apiosporaceae; genus Apiospora; species Apiospora marii. Next base: position 1,302,631 of record NW_027117375.1, on the reverse strand, counting down.
AAAGGGCTGGGAGGAGCAGGCACAGGGGACGCAAGGGCGAGGCTCGTCCCGAGGGACAGGAGAAACTTGACAGACACCATGTTGCTGGGAGAGGGCTTTGGGCTCTAGTGCAGATGACTTGGAAAGGAGCCGGTGGGTTGCTTGACTTGGCCTCATAGCCCGGGAGGCAGCATGGCCTTAAATAATTGGCATCTGACAAGGTGAGTAATAAGATACCGGCTGGGTGAGTTCCACCTGATAACTGGACTGCGGCTTCTGCTAGCAAGTTGTTGACAAGCTATACAAACAAGTAGTGCGATAAAAACGACCGGGGCCGTATCTGCTGACAGCAGGGGCTATTCCAGACTCGGGAATTCTCGAGTGCAAGCGGAGTCATCCGGGGCGGGGCTGGGTATCGCAGGCGTAGCTTATCCGACCGGGTGGCACCCCGAAGCTAACGGGTTGCTTATCTTTTATTGACAGCAACTGAGTCGGTCAACCCAGCTACCATGCGCTACCACGGCCGCCGAGGCTGCCAAGTCCACATTACGCGCACATAATGGGAACCCGGTCCGCAATTGCAGCTCGCTGTCAAAGAGCCGATGTCGCTTGACACTGACGCTGACATGTCTTATTATGTAATTGGGCCGACAAGATACTGATATTGAGTAGATCCCTCTCAACTATCGAAACCACCATGACCGCCAAGGCGGGTTGGAGCTGAGGAGGTATCGCCGCATAGGGTGGTTCCATGAGAGGCAGATACTGATCTGAGCGTGCCTACCAAGAGAGTAAGCGCGGGATTGGCGGAAGTGGCATTGGCATGGAAAGGTTGCCTTCGAAGTTGATATCTGCTGGACCAAGTCAGTTCTACCTGGACTCGGATATGCGGTTTGCTACCACCTGCCTAGGCGAGGAAGAAACAGATAGTCTATGCCCGAAGTGCTGTCAGGATCATGAACATGATAGCTAGGTACGTTAGAATTGGAGAGCCGGTGGCATACATATGTAGCTTATATCCACTCCCCCACGTCCCCTCCACACCCGGACCCCCTCCCTCCCTCCCCCGCATCATCGCCCGTTGTCTCCTTTGTCGAGTGTGAGCTGAGGACATATAGTGAAAAGGGAGAGCCCGAGGAAAAGCCAGACTCAAGTATGTAATGCGCGGAGTTTCCCACTCTATCGGGTGGGCCGTTAAACGGGACGGACCTGGATGGTCAACCCGTGTTAACAGCATATAAGAGGGCATATGCGCAGCGCAAACTGTTGCCCAATAGTTTATGCATCCTTCTCTTGGCTGTTTGGCCCAACCAGGATGATTTCGGAGAAAACATGACGACGGCCTCTCGGCAGGCTGTCGGAGATATAAAACATACTGGACGCCCCCTCATTCGGGGTCCGAGATTCCTGCTGGCTAATAACCCAGAGGAATTGAGCTATCTTTGGTGAAGCACAAGTAGCTGGCAAATTGCGCAAACCCCGCCTTCTCCTGCGCGCCCACACTGCTGCCCAGGTCCCAAGATGGATAACTTTGCTACCTACCCGAGCCTGAGGAACAAAACCGTTCTCATCACCGGCGGTGCTGAGGGTATCGGCGCAGCCGCAGTTGAATTGTTTTGCAGACAGGGTTCCAATGTCGTCTTCTTCGACTACTCGGAGAGCTCGGCTGCTAAACTGCTGGGGCATATCAAAGACATCCCAGGTTCATCACAACCACGGTTTCTGCACTGCGATGTGACAGACCTGGACCAGCTCAAGAAATGTGCTGAGGCGGTCCTGGCCGAACATGACGTGGTCGACGTGCTCATTAACAATGCTGCGTCTGCCGGCGCCAGTGCCCGGGTGCCGACCGCGGGGGTCACCCCCGAGTCGTTCGACCAGGACATCAATGTGAACCTACGCCACCAGTTCTTCCTGACCCAGCACATCGCGCCCTCGATGAAGAAGAAAGGTTCGGGCAGCATCATCAACATGGGATCCATCACTTGGCGGATCCCGGCCACCGACGTCCCGGTCTACACGACAGCCAAGGCGGCCATCATGGGAATGACGAGGATGCACAGCAAAGAGTTTGGGGAGTTTGGGATCCGGGTAAATTCAATCATGCCGGGGTCCATCGCGACGCAGCGGCAGATCGACGAGGTGCTCACCAAGGAGTACGAGGAGTCGACACTGAGGGCGCAGAGCCTGAAGCGCGTCCTGGTGCCCGCTGAGGTCGCCAGGCTCATGTTGTTCCTGGCTGCAGATGATTCCAGTGCCATCACTGGAGGCAGTCACGTCGTCGATGGCGGATGGGTCGGTGATACCTAAAGCGATATAGACTTGGGGAGTTGCACATCATCGCGCCGTCATTTGTTGCATGTATTGGTCCCTAGGCATGGTTTGCCTCAGACTGTCAAGGATTCACTTCGGCCGGGGAGCCAATGAAGCCGATGCACCACTCGGATTTGTGGACAAATATGAGCGGTTTGGGCAGAGACCAAGGGGCTCGAAATCCATAATAACGGAAGATTTAGCAGTAATTTGCAATAACATATGTTTTTCCGGAAGACAATGAAGGCGTATGTGTGAGGCGCACATGTCAGACTTACATAGGTTAGTAGTAGAACGAGAGCAGAAGGCGGTGAAGGCCAAATTTCCTATTTGGTACCAACCCTCTGGAAGCTAGGCGACCCAGGTTAGAGGAAACTGTAGCGCCTTGAGCAGCAATTGCCCCATTATCAGCAGAGATCGACTGACCCATGGCACTTGTTTTAGGGGGGTCGGGAGTCGAGATGGTCCCGGAGATGAGACCCTGAAAGTTGACTTTAGGCTACTACTACTACAAGTAGGCCCGCCGCAATTGATGCTCGTACAGAATAATTACTGGACACCTCGGATGATTGACTGCAGACAAACCAAAACCCCACGACTGTTTCATCATGATGCCTCCAGCTCAATAAACTTTTGCTCCTTTTCTGGCGACATAAACTTCCGCTCCTTATTTGATTATTCCTCTGGATTGCTTTTCCCATCCACGTTGCATCGCAGTCTCACCCATTCCTACCAGGGAGTAGTACAGTACCTACAATCCGATCCGAAGAACCGAAGTGGTCCGGCATAACCGCAACAGCTACGATGGCGCGCCATATCTCCATGGTCGTCATGTTGGCGGTTGCCGCATTCCTCGGCCTATCCTTCATGATGTCCTCGCGCGTGCGGACGAACAGTGTACCACAGGTCTTCACCCCACCACCTAGCGGTGGCAAGGCAGAGCCAGCGGCAGCAGCTCTGTCCGATTCCAAGATGGCCGGCATTGATCTGTCGAGCACTTTCATATCCGGCGGTGCTATCGCGCCGAAGCTCGAGAACGCGACAATCAAGTAGGTTGCAACCCGCTCCCTTTTAACGGCAACGGTCAATTTCTAACGTAACTCCTTTTGCTACAGGGCGGAGCTGGGCCGCGCTTCTTGGAAGCTGCTGCACACGATGATGGCGCGATTCCCGGAAAAGCCGACCGAAGACGACTCGCTGGCGCTCAAGACCTATATGCAGCTGTTTTCGCGTCTCTACCCGTGCGGCGACTGCGCGCGGCACTTCCAGGGGCTCCTGAAGAAGTACCCGCCCCAGGTCAGCTCGCGCAACGCCGCCGCGGGCTGGGCCTGCTTCATGCACAACCAGGTCAACGAGCGGCTCCACAAACCCATCTTCGACTGCAACAACATTGGCGACTTTTACGACTGCGGCTGCGGCGACGAGGACAAGGACAAAGACAAGAAGAAGAAGGAGGGCGCCACCGAGCTGAAGCTGGAGAAGGACTCGTGAGTGCTCCGGAGCCCGCTTATCGAATATGCGCGGTGTTTGATTTGCAAGCAGCTGACACATCCGCAGACCCAAGGCTTGATTGACGCAAGCAGTATACCACTGTGGTGTAAACCTTTAAAGCATGGCGAACGGCGTTGGGCTTTTGGATAATTTGATATTTACCAAAGGGGTCGCATTTACTCGCATTTTGTTCATTATTTCTTCGTATACATAGAATATTTCGCTGGCAATTCGAAACTCCCTGCTTACCTCAGATACGGGCAAAATCGCTTCAGTAGCTTGTGTCGCATTATGATAAGCGTTCAGGCATATTGTCAACAACCTCAATATGTACCAGGCTACGTGATTTGAACATCGCGAAACACAATCACTTCCAGAAACGTAGCAGTAGGTAATATAGGTAGTAGTATGTTTCCTTTTAGGTAAGAGGATATGTCAACGAGCTGTAAGTCGCATGTGAATATACCTATGCAATTCGTTGATGTAATGTATGTAGCCTCGTACCGCATCGGGTGCACGGGCCCATCAGCTGCAGGGCTACGGGTGTCATAATTGGTGAGCTAACGCGTCTGGAGCTGCCTGAGCTCAACGACCTCAAGCTTCCAGGTGGGCAAACGAGGCAGGCTACCTTACCTATTCGTTTCCCGCTTCCCAACCCCAAGAACATCCAACAACAAATCCCACCCACAACGGCCTACGACGAACCCGACGATTGAAAGGGTTCTCTTGAGCGATAAACCCAGCAAATAAAGTCTCACCACAAACCAACCAAGATGGAGTTCGGAAACACAGGCGTCCTGAACGAAGGTACGGTGATCGCACGGCTTGGTCAGCCTCGTGCCAGGGAAACTACAGAGTCACTGATACAGCCCATGCAACAGATGGCATCCACGTCGATATGGACAGATTAAAGAAGGGAGAGGTCAAGTAAGTCCCCGCCCATCCTCTTGATGCTGCGATGATCATGCTAACGTACTGCCCACCAGCCTCGGTACCTCCATGTGAGTCCCGGCCGGTAACTGCAAATAGCCCGGCCATGTGCACTGACAGTCACGTAGCATGGCGGTCACATTCAAGGACGGTGTTATTCTTGGTAAGCAAATTACGCTGCCTGTCGCATCATGACTATTCATTCATTGGGCTTCGAGGCTGATAATACTCTCTAGGTGCCGATTCAAGAACCACGACCGGAGCGTACATTGCGAACCGAGTGACAGACAAGCTTACCAGAGTCGCCGACACGATCTGGTGCTGCCGATCCGGCTCCGCGGCCGACACGCAAGCTGTGGCCGACATTGTCCAGTACCAGCTGGGCATGTTCCACATGCGCAATGGCAAGCCCCCGACTACCCAGACTGCGGCCGCCATCTTCCAGGAGATCTGCTACTCCAACAAGGACCGCTTGAGGTTGGTGCCCTGTTTCCTTCATATACAACGATGATCGACGACGAAGGGTGTATCACGGTACCTTGGGAGGACTAACATGATTATTTGAACAGTGCTGGACTTATCATCGCCGGATGGGACGAGCGACACGGTGGCCAGGTCTACTCCATCCCCCTGGGTGGCTCATTACACAAGCAATCCTATGCTATCGGCGGTTCTGGCTCAACATACATCTACGGTTACTGCGATGCGAACTGGCGGGAAGGCATGGAGGAGGCGGATGCGGTCAAGTTCGTCAAGGGTGCGCTTTCCGAGGCCATCAAGTGGGACGGCAGTTCCGGCGGTGTCATCCGCATGGTTGTGCTCACCAAGGAGGGAGCCGACCGGCACCTGTATCTCCCCGACGAGAAGTACGAGGTGCGACACCAGTAAGGGATGCAAACCCTCCCGATTCATGAGGCGGCTCGATTATGGGACAAATATGGTTGACGAGAAATGTCAGCGTGTATAATATCTATCATGACAACAGCCTGTGCTGTGCGCCAAAGAAGGAGGTGTCTCCGTATGCCTCTCTTCGCACATCTATGAAGATGATGAACCTCAAATAGAATCGAGTTGATAAAGACGTCACGGAGGGCTTTTGCTCCCAACAATCTTTGCAGTTCGTGCGTCTTTGCCGGAGCCATACATATCCACCCATACGTATTCTGAAGAGCATGTGGCAGCACAGAATCCAGTTGCGGGCTTATCAGGGTTTGCAGGGCCAAGGATTCGAGGCACACTCAAGAAGCGGTGAACCATGACAACCTTGCCTATACTCACGAGATAGTGCTGATTTTTGCCAAACATCCCGCCGTACGTGGGATGTCAGGAAGGATGTAGCACCGAGCCTGCGAATCGGATCTTCTATCATGTTGGGGTTTTACCAGGAAGCGATCCGTGCCGTCGCCATGTAGGTTAGCGTTGTATGACATGTCTGTCGGCGGCATGTATCTCTTGGAGCGCAATCATCTCGTGGTTGAAGAGCTGCCAGCATGAAGAAATTGTATACACAGTATTGGCATTTTGCGTCCACTGCACTCGTGACAGAAAGTGTTCCTTCACTCGGCTGATGTCGAGGAATGAACCGAGCCGAGGGCGCGTGGCCGGACCAGGCCAAAGCGAAGGCGGAAGGAAGTGTTTCCACTCTGCAGCCCTGCCATGACGAAGCTCAGGGTCTTGAGATGAAGGATGGGCAAGTGAGCCGAAGTAATGGGCCGAGGCCGGGAACTGGTTTGCATGGGATGCATGCCATATCTACAGATACTAATACAGGATGCGCCATGTTTCCGATCTTATTTCACTCTTTCTTCAATGGAACATTACCGAGATGCAACTCGTTAGGCCTTGATACCAGCAGCCTCATGCACACCCTACGTACATAACCCTGGACAGAACCTGGACAAAACCTGGAGGGCTTGCCTGCTGTTGCATTGCCGCATTGAAACCAGAGAGTTCAAGCGGCCCCCAGGCCCCCTTCTCTTGCAGGCGGGATGCGTCGAGGTATGATGCAATCGGGGTAACCATAGTGGTAGACAGGCACCCAGCCGGGAAACACCCAAGAACCAAGCAGGACGACTCGTGCGGGCTGCCTGGGCACTCATTGGTCGGCGCCGTCAGAGGGCGCTCGGGCCGGAAGGGCCAGCGATTCAAGCAGAATCATGCTTACTGTAATTGGTCTTTTTGATACTCTACGTTGCTTACTTCTTTCCCGGCAAAGGAAACCTTGAGTAATGGGTAATTGGCTATCGAGCCTCCCAGACCGCACGGTGGACAAGGCGTATAAGATGCATACCCGTGTATCGACGAGAGCGTGGGATGATTCAAGGGGGGGGGTACAGTATGTAGGGGACGAGAGGGGTCGCAGAGTGGGACGTGGGCGGCAAATCAATGGGACAGGGCACTGCCGCTTTGCTTGCGTACCTCTTAAAACTTGACAGGCTTCAATGACCAGCGAAGCAAGGAGCAAGGAGTTGGGAGGAGTATGTACATTCACCAAGTAACTCCAGGGGAGAGAGAGCCCAGGAACTAGGGTTTTTGACGGTGGAGGCGTTGCTGGATACTGACAGGCTAGCAGGTCCCATGTGCGTGGGATGGTGGAACCGGGTCTCTTTGAGGCCATTCCCAATCCGACAAGGTGGCGCCCTCCGAAGCGCAGGAAAATGGCAAGGGCACCCTTCTACGCCTAGGATGGATGGCAAACCCGTGAACCAGAACCCCTGGGGGAGGCGGCCGTTCCGCGATGTAGCCTACAGGCATGACTCCGTGGATGGACGGATTGGGCGCTCGGTAGACGACCGTTAGGGGTCGAGGTTGTTGGCCGTGGAAAAGAAGCAAAAAAATGACCAGTCTGAATCGAAATTTGTTCGACACGCTATCACACGTTCGTTGACAGGCCAGCCGTCCAGTAACCGCGGCACACCTCTGTTCCCAGCACCTTGATTGACCCAGCGGACGGGGGCGTGTCAGTTGGATTGGGTGGACAATCTGCAACGGAAGACCCCCCATCGATGTTTTGATTTCCTCCGATGTCTTATCCAGCTGGCCAGGCGTACCCAGACGGTGGGAATGAAACGATAGAGAAGCGATAAATTTAGCCTGCCGTCCAGTTCCCTCCCGCTCCCGACATTTTTACACATCACTACGGAGTACTTCGGTTTGCCTATGGCAGTTCAGGAAAAGCCGTTAGGCCCAAGTGGCTTGCTGCGCTTAGATAAGAGAATGGAGGCAAGGAAAACACAAGAACCGGCAGGCAGCCCCGTCGCAGGTAGAAGACCTCTCCTACGGTGCCGTCAAGCCGTATCGCGCAGCCACCACAGGTGAAGGTGGTGCCGTAGGTCTGTAGTAGTATGTATAAATGAGACCCTGGCCCCGGTGCAGGATCATCTAAACAAACATTCGATATTTCGCCGGGTGCTGGGTCTGTACCTGGAGTAGAAACAAGCAATGAAGCAATGTCTCAATGGCACGAGTCGGCGCCCGTGAATATTGATGTCGAAATCGATAGTGAATCGGGTTCCTGCAAGGTGTATTTTGCCTGGGCCTGTAACCGTACCTACGTATGTCGTCGTACTGTTGCTATGTCGGCAGAGTCTAGTCGCGTTAGTTACCAGATGGTTCCCAACCTAGTTTACATACACGAACCGCCCAACGTCGCAGCGATACGGACTGCACTGCACTGGCGTTGTTCTGGTCCGTGATGGGCGTATCGGAGGAGTAGGAGGGTAGCCTCATCGGCCACCCATCTTTCGTCTTCCATGGTTCTATTCATGGCTGAACAAGGCCTGCCTACTTGCTTGCTACAGTATGATACACACAGCACAGCCCTCAGTCCACTTTGGTCTGGTCCATCAGCAAATATTTGGGGGGCCCAAAGAGCCAAGAACCAGACAGGAGAGATCTCCTATCTCTCGCAGCACGCACGACCCAGATTCTGGCCTTTGTTTGCTTTGGTGCATGTACTTTTTTTTTTTTTCATTGGCAGCAGCCAGCAGCCATTTGCCTGCCATCAATCTCATTGCCTGTCTCTCATTCGCGGGCAAGCTAAATTCCACGTGCTGTGCTAACTAACAAGGTTGACTGACCCGCCCAGGCTACTGGCGAGGTGGGTTGGCGGTTGTACATGTACTGGGCGGGAGTCACAGAGCACGCACACACACAGCGCAGGCGATTGCGACGTGGGAGTCTAATAACCTCAACGTTGTTCCTCTGGGTACCTTGGATGTAATAGCTGTTGATCTCTGATAGGCGGTAGACGGGACGGCCACCACCAGCACGACGAAACAACAGCATGAGCATGCCCGCCAGACCGATTCCACTTCCGGTTTATTCCTTTGCTACAGGTGCGCAACACACCGCATCTCGAGATTTGCAGGTAGGTATGGCATGGGAAGATTCCCACCCACCTGTTTTGCCGAGGAGGTTTCGAGTGTTTTATCTATCAATTCAAATCTCCCAGCAAAGTAAGCAAGTAGGTACATCGGCAGTAATATGGGGTGGTTAGGCTGGCATGGATGGCGGGCAGGCAAGGTAGGTAAGGATTGGAAGGTAATGAATGTACTTGTAGCCCGGTTCAGATGTGTGGAAGTGAGTGTGCCTCGAGGTACCTCCTCTTCAGGCGTGGCTTGTCTCTTCCAGTCGTCTTCTTCTTCCTCTTCGTTTTATTTACAATCAAAATCAAATACCTGGTGACAATACCAATACCTACTGTAGAAAATGGTCTTGTTTGTTTTCCTGTCCCCTCCTCGCTCACCTCTTTCTGTCGGCATCCACTGATCGCTACGCGATTCGCCCTCTTTGTTGTTGCTTGTCGCATCACGGCCCGCAGGGTTTATGTCATAACGAGTGGCTTCGGAGCGCATCGCATATTGCTTGATGAATGATTGATTTGCCCTGACGTACATCCACCACCCTGATTCAAACAACCTTCGCCGCCACCGCCAGGCGACGCTACGCAACACGCTACGAACTACCTGGGAAACCCAAGCAGGCATCTGGCTTCCATCCATCAAAATCGCCCTCCTTTTCGCTCGCCCGTCGAGCGCTTTCGCCGCGCTCTCTTCACTCAACTCTTCTCTCTTTTGCTGCTGCTGCCAGGCTGTTGCCAACCAGTACAAGTCTCAAAAGTACGCCATCTCCACCAACCATAGCAATTCGGGGTCCCCATAATCTGAATCCACCGCCGCCCACCCTGCCCAAAACTTCCGATCAATCACAGTTCCCGTATTGATCTTTCTTTGCAACAAAAAGGCTCGGCCACCTCCTCCCAAAAGACGCCCAACGTTGCCCCTCGAATCCGATTCTTGGCCTCGTTCCATCTGTCGCGGCACCACTTTCTCAACCAACCTAACCTACATACATACTTACGTTGATCTTTCGACGTGCGAAAGTGCGAAGGGCCGCCTCCCTCTTTCTCTCTCTTCTCGTATTACGATCCTTTCCGGTCGCATTGTCGAAACCAAAGTTCGGCCCATTCCACGCCCGCCGTCCTCCAAACTGTATTAAACGACACTATTCGGTTCGACGGCTTGCTTTGTGGCTTGAGAAATGACGACTGCGTTTTGAAAGTACAACCACCACCACCACTGTGATACATTCATACACACGCACACAGTAAGCTCGCATCCTTCTTTTGTCGTGTCCAATGAGCCCTTTTTTGGCCCTCTGGCTGTAATCTGCTCCCTCGCCTCCCTTATATCTCACAACCCGCCTGGCATCCTCCCCTCCATTTCCTGTCTTGCGCTGCTCTCGCATAAAACCCAGCTCCAGGAACTGGGATACAGCAGATGGACTATGTGAGAAGTGAAACCGGTGCATTTGCATAACACATGTGGACGCCTGGTGTCGATAGAACCTTGGGGCGCGCGTTGATGTCCGTCGACCAGACCGCCGCTGTTTATTTTCCCTTTTGTCCCTCCGTCTTCCCCCAAGCCCGTGTGTGCGATGCTGCCTACCGTTCACCGTAAGGTGCGTCATGTATGTGACTACTGTAAAACCAGCGAGTTGACCAGTCGACCATGCTGCCCGATACCAGTGTTGCGTTAGGCGCCTTTGCCCATGGACTTCGCAGCGTAATTGAATTGTCGCAGAGTCTCGGCCAGTTTCGTTTCCGCGCCTGCGACTATTTATACATGTTTCCTTTCCTTACTTTGGTTTTCACTTCTTATTTATGACGACTTGTTTCTACTTGGACACGGTGGTTGTAAAAGACAATGGACAACCCAACTGACCGGCATCCCCTATCTTGCAGATACATAATACGCTGTCCGAGAATAGCGTCGCCACCCTCGCCTTGGAAGCTTTAATCCGCCACACTACGACAAAATCAATGAGATGGCGGCTGTAATCGGCGACTACGCTGCGGATCATTCTCGGTTCCATAATATGATGGCATCCGGCCTTCAGCACGACCGTTCCCAGACTCACGAATCCACGTACCGATCAGAACCAAGAAGCCGCCCAAGGGAGGTCGCGCCTTCCCTCTCGACACACCCCTCGACGTCTCCGAAGTACAAAGCCTCGACAATACCGAGCACCGCCCCGTCGAAGCGAACCTGGGACACATCAGCATCTGGCGCTGCCAGCGAAACAGATAGCGTGCCCGCACAGGAACAGGAAACGGTATCTGCAAGCGGCGGCGCATCCCGATTCCCCTCTCCGCCCGACTCGTCTTCGTCCACTGGCCAGAGGCCGCAACATGGGAGTGACAACTCGGTTGCATCCATGGCATCCCAAACACAGACTACGGTATCTTCTGCCACATCAAGGTCGTCTTCGCATCAGCAGCAGCCTTCCCCCGAGTCCGATACCAATCCCTTGTCGGCTGGGCCTCGTGCCACGCCATATAATGCCTCTTCCTCGCAAGGCCACACAATCGTCGTGCGGGATTTGGCGCATATTCGAGAACTCGCGCAGGCCGACCTGATGAACGGTGGCAACGGGCCGGGAATATTCCAGGACCCCCCGCTACAAGCGATGAAGTACGAGATCAGCGGCATGCCCATTGGCGACATCATCGAAATGGTTGCTGCCCTCCTGACGAAAATCACCACAACCAACGATCTTCAGCACGACGCCCTGCACAGAAACGCCGCACATCAGCAGACGGCAGCCAGCCATAACAATGATGGTGCGACTATGAGCCCATTAAGCAGCTCGGTGCTTGCTTTTCATGGCAAGAATGTGCCTGCAATTACCATCTTAAGTTATCTGAGCAGAATCCACAAGTACTGCCCAACAACGTATGAGGTTTTCCTGAGCTTGCTAGTCTACTTCGATCGTATGACCGAGCGGGTGAACAACATGGTTATGGAAGCCGAGGAAGCCCGGCGTAAGACGGCGGCGCAGAATGCCTCTGCGACCAAGGCAGCACGGTCCGACTCAGACGCCGACACAGAAATGAAGGACGCTGAGGGCGAGCAAAGCGACGAGACCGATTCCGATCTAGCTGATGACGACGAGGAGGGTGGAGAGGCCAACCTGAAACCACAGAGAGTCCCATCCGCATCAAGCCCCGCCTCGATGTCCTCGCCCGCAACATATTTCGTCGTGGACAGCTTCAATATTCATCGACTCATTATTGCTGGAGTAACGTGCGCCAGCAAATTCTTCTCGGATGTGTTCTACACCAACTCGAGATACGCAAAGGTGCGACTTGCTTGTGCGACGTCCGTTGAAATCCGACTGTGTGCTAATATTGACTAGGTTGGCGGCCTGCCCCTCGCTGAGCTGAACCACTTGGAGCTCCAATTCCTGCTGCTTAACGACTTCCGCCTCGCTGTCCCGGTCGAGGATCTGGAAGCTTATGCCACGATGCTGGTCGAATTTTATGCTCGCGAAGTCGTTGCACAAAGGCCATAAGGACGGCGAGCATTCTACGTTGCACAGCTTCGGTTGGTGCTTTGCTTAAACTCGGGCTCTGAAGCTGGAAATGATGCTCAGAGCCGTTGGCATGATCATTTGCCAACAGAAACCCAATACTCTTATAAGATTCGGGTCCGGCCAGTCGTTCTTGGCGACATTCCCCGTCTTGATAACGGGATACCGACGCCGATCTACTTGTTCGAGATGCGAGATGATTGTTAGAAGATTGGAAAATATCTTCAACTTAGGGGCAGGCCGAGGTCTTGCCCCGTAGGAGCTTGGGTGCGCTACACGAAATAATGGTGGCATATTTAGAGTCGCCAATATGACCGATATTAATGATACCCGGATAGAATTTCTTCGGGACGATGAGGCGGCTACAGAATTGGTAATGCCGCCGCGAGATGGGGCTAGAGACTACACTTTGGGTCTCGCGGGTTCTAATAACATCACAAAGTTCCCGTGAATATTGAATACGCCGCTCGATGGGGAGTCGGCATTGCTTGTTATTTGTGTGCATGGCGTGTAGGGGCAAGGATTCGGATTGCATGGTGTCGCGGGATGTGTGCGCGAGGGGCCGTCAGCGCCCCTCAGTTGCGTGTAGGTAGTGCTTTCTACGATTGGCGTTGGAGATAGGTTTGCGCTTCATTGGCAGGACAAGGCGAGGTCGAGATTTATACGGTATAGCGTCGTCACATTGCATGTCGTTTGTGGATTGGTGTGTGGGTGTGTGCTGTTGTTTTTGTTGCTACTGTATATCTGGGCTGCGACTCATAGATTGGAACACATCACCCTATTCTCCGAAGCATTTGAAAGCCAAATATCCCTTGCATATCTGCGTGGTCTCGTGATCTCTGTCTATTTTTAACTGGGTTAACGAGGTCCTGTCATGACTGACTGTCCTTGGCACCGGGTGTTTCCGTCCAAATTGTTCACGGCCCCTCGTCTCTCTCTCTCTCTCTCTCTCTCTCTCTCTCGGCCTTCACCAATTACTATGTTGCCCCATGAATACATCTCTGTGAATAACATCTACTACTCATACTCTTCTCACCATCTCCTTTCCTGTTTGCCGCCATCCCCCCGTGATTAATGAGGCCAGAATGGTTTGTAATTAGTCTATAGAAACACGCCGGGGCCGACAGCAGCTTCTCGCTCAGCAGATCTTTGCCAGTTTAGACCACCGACAGGCGATGGGCTGAGAGACTCGATGGATCTTCTGTTGTAACATGTATAAAACGTACAACAGATACTGTCCAGTCTAAGGGCTGGCTATAAGAGGGATCACTCAACCGTTTCTTGATTACATAATGGATTAGAACCTAGGCAAAGCTCTCTCAAATTACCGCAAAAGCTTTTGAGACGAGGTCTTGACTTAAATAATAGTCCCGTCAGCCTGATAGTTAATACAACCTTATGGGCTCTGTTGTAAGAGACGTAGTTAAGAGTATAGTCAACTTGAGCTACTGCTGAGTCAGCCTGTACAGAGTTGATGTATATCATTATGACGTCAACTAGTTAACCATGACTGGCCAATAGTGGCTATCACGATAGTAATATTGACTAATAATGAATGCAGCTACCAGTAAACCAGATAGCAATGCTTCGTAGAAAACCAAAACTGTCTGTGGCAGGTGCTACATGTTGCACAACGTAAAGGAGCAGCTCTACTGTCCATCATGTCAACGTCCGCTGGCACAATCCTAGAATCAGCATCAAAATCGGCATTCATGAGCTATAGTGATTAATCGAATCGTACCATACTTGTGCACACCATGCAGGGAAGGCCAAAAAGATGATCCGAAGACATATCAGGGGCTTCCTTCCCACAAGAGAACAAGGCAGCACAAAGGCCATTATAGCAAACAATGCAAACCGCAATAACCGGCACGAAGCTATATTTCACAAAGAACATGCTCAAGAACAGAAGCAACGTGCAAGGATCCCATACGGTAGATACCGCAGCTTCAGCTTGACCGTTCCTGAGAGTTCGGCCTCTCTTGCCTGACTGAAACTTATCCGTCATTGGCTGAGTGTTTGGCTTCTAGTACGGGGGCGGGTTTGATTGGGTTGGGTTGAGTATGGATGCCTCTGAATCGTGACTTACTACAGAACTTAAGGTGCGATGTACATTATTGCCTCGATAGTGAATAAGAATTTCGATACCCTGGAGTTTGTGTTTGCATTACTTCCCTCGTATGCGGCCCCAGACGAGTGGCCTCGGACCGGAGCAACAGCTCAGCGATGACGCATCTTTCTACCGAGGTGTGATCAAGGCACGCCTCACCTGAAGTTCTGCAGCAAGTCACGATTTAGAGGCATCCATACCCAACGTCGGGTGTCGAATGGTTCGGCTGTCGGCTATCGGCTCAATATATTCCCGGCCAACAAAGAAGGGGCTCATTGTCAGCGAAAGCGGGAGCATATAGGATCTCGATTGTGGCTTTGTTTGAGGGGCACAACAGCGGCATTGTGTGTCATTTTTATCCACGTGTTTGAATGTGGTTGGGCAAAAAGAAGATGCCTCGATCTGTTGCCTGTGGAAAACAATTACCAAGAGTTGTTTAGGATTGTTATCAGTCCCATGGGAGGGAATCATTATATTGCAAGCCCAAACACCGTGATTCAAACAAAATGTTGACCCGGGGGTGTATGTTGATGACGTGACCTTTGACCTATAGTCGACGAAAAGGGGTGTGTGACAACAGGATGTTACACGCGACCTTTGGGATCACCTGCTCGGATAGTGCCGCGCATCATGTTTGATCGACAACAGGTTCAGGAAAACCTCCGTTTGGGGGCTGCTTACCCCTTACTTTCTGTCGGTACTATAAGCGGTCCTATTTCCCTATAGGCTGTGCCAAGAACGGATGTGCATGTAAGGGAAACCGTATCATAGGGCTACCGGCAACCGGACGACCCAAAGACTTTGCTTTGCTCTGCCCTCCCTGGTATTACCAAGTTTGTCGTGCTGGGATATCATCATAACAGAGCATATAGCCGGGTGGCCATCTAAAAAGAGGTAAGGGGTTGAGAAGGGCTGTGGTAAGTGCCTGAGGATGTGGTATAAGTTCAAACATTATACATTGCTGTCTCTTGGACGGACAACATTGGGGGTTGAGGCGTTGTCGTGTCTGACGACAGAGACAGGTTTACTAATACTTATGTTTAGTAATCATTATAGCCCGTCAGCCATATAAGCCCTCAGCAGGGAAGATGTGATGAAAAGGGCGCCCCGTGCCTTTACTTGAGCTCACCGGTCAGTAGCGTAAGCCAGATAGATATTCCGATGCCCATATCGCACGGTCAAGGTTGAGAGATTCGCAGGATTGATCACTTACAAGGAGAATCTGGCCCGACTGCTGATTTAGGAAAGCGTAGCCGCGACGAGAAAGACGATGCATGAGTCTGGCCAGAGGTGTACGCATCTGCTCCGCTGGGCCGGGCCACTCAGACCTTGCCGCCATTATAATAAGAAATACGCCTCGCAAATATGACCTAGTTAGTACAGGAAGGCTGCATCTTCGTTTGCCGTGAAACTAACACTCAACAGAAGTAATACATGCAACGGAGTTCGAGAGCCGTGAGTGATGCACTGGGAGCCCGAAGGGGCACGAGAGTGTTGATCCCTTACTCGGCTCTTCAAGTTCCAGGGCCGAGAGCTGCTGCCGTATCCGATCCAGTAGTAGATAGTAGATCGAAAGATGGCAGGGGAATCAGTGGAACAGGCAAGGCAGACTCGTGCTTGTCCCCCTCAAGGCAGCATGGTAGGCCGCCTCATGCGCCGAGGCCCTTGTCGCCGCGGCGCGGGATTCAGGTGCCCACGCACACATAGGCTTACCGCCTCTGCTGCGGCTTCTGCTGCGGCTTCTGCTTCTGCTGTGCGTGCAGTGAATCGGAGGCGATCCGTCGCAAAAGGGAACCCTGCAGGCAACAGGAGTTGATCTGTCTATACCCAATTTTCTCCATTCTGTCAACAGCAGGTCACATGCAGCCCTAATGTCTGACATGGTGCTACGAAAACGACCAACGCATATATTGGCATGTATCGCTACCTACGCAGTGCTGGGAATGCACATCTTTTGGCCGGCGATTGCAGGTACATAGCATGCTGTCTTTAGCCTAATTGGTTTTGTTCAGATGGAGCGAGACACAGTTGCAGCCGAATGCCGATGACATATGTGAGACTCTGTAGCGCATCCACGTAGGGATGATGGAGATGGGGCGGCTATACTGGCCTTCGTGGGCTGGCGGCTCCATTTTGTCTCGGTGGAAAAACGCGAGCCACCTGAGTCTCCATATCGCGGCGCGACTCGATTCCAGAGCCGAACCAAGAAGTCGGTGGGAGAGGAACGGGAGGGGAGACTTGTTAGAGAGCGAGACACAGAGAGCCGAGCGAGAACGTGCGTGCGGCCTCACTCACGATGGTGCGTGCCATGGACGGCGCATAGTTGCGGCGCTTAACCCATTGGGATTATCATTCCTTTTCTCCCCAACTCTCTGTCACTTATCTGTCGGTACTCCATACTTTCTGCTGATTGCCTCCCCTGTTATTCCTGCTTGCTTCCTTGCAACTGCATCTGCGAGCGAACAGATACGTACATAACCGAAAATAAACAAGTGCAGGGCTGTCCGCCAAATGGCACGTGCAGAAAGGCATCTTGGTCGTGAGGCGCCAGAGGCTGGTTACATCGAGTCGTTAGACTGTGACGACCCTGGTCGCGATGGCGGAAATCCATTGGTCGCCGGGTATCATCCGCAGCCCGGCTGGCAGACCCGTGCGTGCCGCGGAGGAAAGAGAAGCACGCTAAGATGGAGAGATGTGTGAGCAGGAAAAAAATAATTAAAAAAAAGAGGCAACAAGAAAAAAAAGTGTTTGTGTGTGATAATGCTGATCATCCACGATGCCCCCCCCCCTTGCTTGCAAACTCAATATGGAGCTACGGGAAACCGGGGTGGCTCGCGGTGTGTTCGCTGGCGGCGGCTCTTTCATCTAATTCATCGAATCGATGATGATTGTCAATTGCGTGAAGGATGGAAATGAGCAATTGGACAGAGGATCAGATGAAAAAGAAAAGTGCTTGCGAGGAAAAAGAAAAGAAGAAATGACAGTTCCTACATACCTACCCAGGTCTCCAAAAACCACCCTTGCCGTGCCAAAAAAAAAAAAAAAAAAAAAAAAGCTAAAGCTACCTACATACCTACCTGCCTTCGTAGCCGAGACATCATAGACCCCCAGAGACGCCCCCCCCCCCCCTGCCCACCTCGAATGGCACACGCTTGCAGATCATATCATCAAACTTGGCCACCAACGAAGACACGCAAACATGCAATGTGCGGCCATGGCCCGAACCATCAAGCAGCCTGTGTGCTGTGGGTTGCTGGTAGGTAATATTTCCCACAGTACCTACAGATAAGGTCTCTAACAATATTGCTACTGCAAGTGCGCATGCAATCCACCCTCGTCGCGCTGCCGCTAATCCCAATGGAAACCAAGCCGATGAACAGGAAATCGAACACGCGGGGCCCCGGGGCAAGACACGCGCTCCAAGACAGCGATTGCGCACTGCACCACGGCTGCACAGCACACACCAACACCACCCGAAAAAGGCCAAACGATGGGCGTGGGCGTGGGCGTGGCCAAGGGCCCGGACTGGGCATGCTCGACAGGACAGGCTACAGGACCCAGCCTGGAAGGGATCCCGGCTCCCAACTAAGTAGGCGGCTGAAGATGGGCCAGGATGAGGTTGCAGCAAACCAAACACGGCGCCAGTCCGCCTTTCCCATCCCACCCGATCTGTGTCCTGTCATATTGCCATGCCCACAACCCGCGCACGCACTGTAGGATAGCTACGTGGAATGACGAGAACCTGCATCTGCACCTCGCCCGTTCGGGTAGACGCGACCAGCCCAACGTTGCGGGTTCCGCCAAGCCGCCCTGCTGCTTCTTTGCTTTGCTTGGTTGCTGCTGCTGCTGCTGCTGCTGCTGATGGCACTGGCACTGGCACTGGCACTGGCACTGGTACTGCTATCTCCATGGGGCCATGGGCTCGGCATGCAATGCGCTCTGTCTGTCTGTCTGTCTGCTCCCCTCGAATACTCGGTGTGCGCTCGCTCGACAAGCACCAGCCCAGCCAGCACCCTTTCTCTCGCATTATTGGGCCGGCCGCCGCAAATATCGATACATTGTCTTCTCCTCCCTGAAACACTTTGGCTACTTCGGTCGTCGTTTATTGCCAACTCGGTCCCAAAGTCTCTCTTCCTTCTCCCTCTCTTCCTCGAGTCATCCCCAGACCAGGGTTCACCACCAGGTCGAGATACCGCGCGCGGCAGATCATGTGCCGGACCTCCCAGACGACAAACTCAGGTGCGAGGCTGTTTGCGGCTGGTACGTCACCACTGTTTGATAATCAGTGGCGAGTAAGCAGAGATGATAAGTTTGTTTGGACGTCGACCGCCTCGAGAGATGATTCTCCGTCTACACGATAAACCACCGTCCCTCGCCTTCACCCTCCAGCACCGCATCATATAATCCTCTCTCTCTCTCTCCTTGCACGCTCCCAGCACCGCATTCATCCCGCCGTCTGCAAAGCAAAGCAAAACAAAACATCCCGTCATCATGTTGGACTTTCGGGGCGGAGCCCATTCCCAGCAAAACATGATGCGATACCTCCCGGGCTCAAGGCGCACCCAAACCCGGTCCGCGTCCACCCATGGAGACTCTTCGCCTCACCGGAGCGGTCGCCTTGACCGAGCTCACCCATACTACCCCACGCCCATCTCGCCCCCTCCAGAGCGTGATGATCTCGAGGGCGGCGAATGGGAACCGCTGTCCATATGGAACCAGCACGCACCCAGAGTCTACATCTCGGTGGTGCTTTGCTTCCCACACGACGGGCAACCCGCCCAGCCTACTTTGAGCCATCTGAAATCACGGTTGGCCTTCCTCGCCCGCAAGAGACCCATCTTCGCCGCCCGGTTGCGCATCGATCCGAGGTCCGGAGTGATCCAGATGTCGCAGGACCCCAAGAACGAGATCCCACTAGAATTTTCCCGGGGAGATGAGCGGGAACGGTACGACGAGATGAAGTCCAAGGGATTTCCACCTGAGCTCTTCCTGGGCGACAAGACCCGGCCGTCTGTCAGCTTCGACAACACCCAAAAGCCCATCCCCGCATGCACTGTTCACGCCCGGTTCGTTCAGGGCGGCCTCTTCCTAGTCTCCAATTTGCAGCATGCAGTATGCGACGGCGAAACACTGCGCGAGTTTCTGGAGTGTTTTGCTGCCGAGACCAGGGGTGACGCCCTGCGTGGGCCTTCGAGCCCAAGTTTCCCCAACCTTGGGCACCAGCAAGCGACATCGAGTGATAGGTTCCAGGACCTCATAGCAATGTGTCCCGAATACACCACGTTGCCAGACAAGACAGGCCCCACGCAGCCGAGGTTTCTGGACGGGGTGACCCCATTGCAGCAAATCGACAAGGTCGGCAGAATTTTCACGTTTACAGACGAACGTATCAAGGAGCTTCAACGGCTCACCTGCTCCGAACCGAGCGACAACGAGATGTCTTCAACTTACGCTTGTCTAGCAGCCCTTGCATTCACTCACATTGTCAGGGCTCGCATAGAAACTGAAGAGTTTATAGGTTCGGCCGAGGAGACGGACGTCGCGACCCTCTGGAACTCCGTCAACTGGAAGTATCGGGCCCTGATTGACCGGGCCAAGGACTACCTCGGGAATGCCACGTTTCCGACCTTTGCCACGGTGCCCGCGGCGAGATTGATGGAGGCGACCGAGGATACGGCGCAGCTGGCTGACATTATTCCCCCGATAACGCGATCCATCGATGCGATCGATGACAAGTACGTAGAACAGCGGCTGGAGATGCTCGGGGCCTGCCCGGATCCCCGACTGGTAGGCGTCAACTCGGACCCGAGGCAATCCAACTACCTGGCCTTTAACACGTGGCGGCACTTTGGCGCCGACGCCGAGTGGAAAATCCCCGGAGTCCCCGTCACGAAGCCCGACGCCATTAGGAGAGGCCTGCCCTCGTGGACCCTCAACACCGCCCTCATCCTCCCCGCCGCGGCCTCTTCGAAGAGCCAGGAGCTCTTCGTGTGCTTATCTCGGGTGGCCATGGATCGTCTATGCGCAGATCAGACCTGGTTGTCGTGGGTTGATCGCGTCATAGGTTAGCAGCAACCCCTCCTCCTTCCTGGTTATTCGCACCACCCGCCTCCCATCTAAAGGAATCCCAGTATTTATTATTATTATTATTTTATTATGTTCTTCTAGTTATGACATGATGTTTATTTCCTCTCCTATTTTTCATTTTCCTATTCACATGTTTGATACCACATTGCGGGAGAAGAAAGAGGAAATAAGAAGAAAAAAATCCAGGGGGGGCCGCCAATCGGATTGGCATTGGCCTTCTTCTCATGGGCGTCATGGGCGGGACTGCTGGCTTTCTGTTTACTATGATACGGCCCTGCGACCGGTTCGAGAGAGAAAAAAGAAATCTATTACATGCCCATCCGCCAAATGTACTTATCACAAGAGACTGGTTGCTCATGCAAAAACAAAATTGAGAGATGTTCAAGAATAATCCGTCGAGGACCGAAGAGTATGCCACCCTTGTCGTATCCTGTCCTTCGAGACTGAAACTGAATCTCTTGGCTGGATACATACCCTGAGCGTGACAACGTAGCGTGAGTCCGGTTGCTCTCTAATCGTACCACGCATATGGGACATGGTGTATACCGCTGGCAACTTTGCCGGGGTACCCTGTTCCTATCATGGGAACCCGCTCTACTACTCTTTTTCTCCTGCAATATTGGCCTATCATCTCCATCTGTCTTATTCTCTGAAGTCCGCATGTCACGAGACTGGGAACCAGCAACAGGTGGCACTTACTGTCTGCCAACAGCCAGTCAATCACCACCTTCATCAATCAATATAGGCGAAGCGTGGAATGAGATTGGGAGACGTTATTGATTTTGATTATTTATCAGCTGTGTTCCAAACCCTCCAGGGAATCATTTGGTCCTTTTGTCGTCGTTTGTCGTAGGTATTATACACATAGTCGTCATGAGTGGAAACTTGTACAAGAGATTTTTTTTTTTCCTTCCATCCTACACCCGCACAGCAAACGGCTCTTGTCGCCAGTTTTTACGTGCTTGCCCCGCTTCCGCTTGATCATACACCGTTACATCCTCGAATCCTTTTGGGACTTAAGCCTCGATAAAGGACTTGACGTCCTTCAACCAAGACTGGTACTCGCGCTGCTCCTTGGTGTCCATGTAGTCGGGCACGAAGACAGCGAGAGCCTGGGTGACACCGCGCTCCTCGAGGTAGCGCTCCATCAGGATCTGGAGATCCTCGTCGAGGCTGCCGAAGGGCGGGCCGGGGTAGGTGTCCTGGGCGGTGTGGCTGACCTCGGCGGTCTCGCTGTGGGCCAGCTTGGCGTCCTTGAAGTAGTAGAAGTTCTCGACCATGATCTGGCCGTTCTGGGCGACGGCCTCAATGTTCAGAGCACCCTTGCCGTCCTTCTCGATGACGACGTTCAGGCGGCAGGGAACGGCGGGCTCATCTTCCTCGCCCTCGAGAGCCTCCTCGCCCTCGGCCTCGGCCGCGCGCTGGCCCTCGACCTCCTCGTCGGCGAGGGCGCTGTCCTCGTTGAAAACGTCATCGGGCTCGTAGTTGGCGAGGTCAGAGATGGAGAAGCTGACGGTGATGCTGGTGGGGGAAACATTGGTTAGTCGTTGCGAAAAACGGTTATGGAACGAGGTCAATGGCTTACTTCTCGTTGCCGAACTTGCGCTTGAGGACGACGTCCTCCTTGCCGGGGGTGTCGACCAGCTCGAAGGAGCTGTTGTCGAGGAAGTCCTTGATGCTGGCGGGCAGCTGCTCGTTCTCCTTCATCTCGCTCTCGAACTGCAGCTCGCTCTCGAGCTTCAGCGACAGCTCCTCATCGACCTCGCCAGCGGGCTCTCGGCGGAACTGGGTTGTGGAGAAGCTGGAGGTGAACTGTGAGGATCGGAGGGGAGCCCATGCGGCGGCCTTGAGCAGAGAACCGGAGCGGGCGACTGTGGATTGCCGGAGGGCGGCCGAGCTGAGGCGGCTGATGGAACGGGGCGCAGAGCGCGCAACGGCTCTCATGGACATCATCTTGAGTTTAAATTGTGCTGTAGTGGTTTGGGGGCAGGGCGTGAAGGGCAATGGATGTCAAGTCGGGCACACAGTTTTTGGGGTATCGTGTGAAAAGACGGCTGGAAGGATGAGCTTTCTTCCCAATGATGCAGCTTTCCAATGGGGCTCCATGGAAATTTTTGGCGCCCTGCTAGGCCCGAAAGTCCCTTCGTCAATCGATTGCAGCAGCACGGACCACCTGTCCTGCTGTTCGTGGACTAGCGGCAGCTGATTATATCGGCTCTTGGGAAAACGGAAGTTGCCGCGAATCGTTCTTTTTAATACGGGGCCACCGTTAGAAGAACGTTAAGAAGGTACAGTATCTATTGGAATATTCGATTACGTAACTGGATGGTTACGGACCAGGCTATATAGACTAGCAGGTCCTAATTAAGAGGGGGATCTTACGATCCCCCTCTTTTTATTTATTTAAATAAATTATATTTATAATAATTTAAATATATTATATTAAATATTATTATTATATATATAATTATATTATAATTTATTTAATATTAATTAATAGTTATATTAATAATAATTATAAATTAATAAAAATAATAAGATAATTATTAAAAATATATTTTAATAATTATATTAAAAGTTTTAAAAAATTTTATAAAATAGGATTTTAAAGGAAAAATAAAATAAATTTTATTATATAACTCAAACCCTTTTTTTAAATTATTAAATAAAGTAATGTGATATGTTAATTTATATTTATTAGCGCTATACTAGTAGGGTTAGCTTTATTTCCATACTTATTTAAGTTTTATTAATTAGTTTAGCTTTAACTAATCTTTTCTTTTTTTCTCTTTATTATAAATTTTATTTATTTTTAAAATTTAAATATAGCTTTATTTTATTAAATTTTAAACGCGTAATTATTTATAACCGCTTTATATATTATTTAGTAGTACATGATTTTATTTTTAATTTTAAATCGAATAATACTTTTTACGTTTTAGTATAATAAAAACGAACCTTAATCGCGTTTTTAAACGTATATAAACGAACGAATAAACGTGTATTATAACTTATAATAAAAACGATCGCGTTGCCCTGGTTAAGGTAAGGAAATATATATAATTTAATTTCGAAAACTAGATAAAGTTAATTGGTAAAGGTGTTTATTAAAATATTATTAAATTTAATTATTAATTTTTTAGTTATTATAACTTTTTTTATAACGTTAGAAATAATTCGACCGTTACCTTTTAAGGTAATAATAACCTTAATTTAATTAAACTTATTTTAATTTAAACTTTTATCGATTTCGAAAAGGTTTAAGTAAAGGTTTAAACTTTATAATATATTATTATAATTAACAAATTAAATAATAAAGACTTATAAACTTAACTTAATTTTTATTTTATAGAATATATTTATAATAATTATTACTTTACTTTTTTTTTTTTATTTTTAAATCGAACTCGGTTATATTAAGTAATTTAATAAAAATAAATTTATTATATTTAATAAGTTTAAAAAAATATATTAAAACTTTAAAAAATTATTTTAAAAAATGCGATTTATTATTATGGTTATTAATGCCTGAACTATATAAATATTAAATTTTTATTAATAAGTAAAATCGCTCGATTTTTAGTAAAAAATTATTATTACTTAAATTAAATACTTCGCTAATTTCGCCGATAAAGATTTATATGAATTAATTATTAATAATTACTTAATTAATAATTAGTAGAAAATTAACCGTTTAAATTTCGAAATTTTTTTTTTAAATAAATATATTAAAGAAATCGAATAAAAATTAGGTAATTCCTAAACTTTTATTATAAAAAAGATTTAAATAATCGACAACTTTACCTTTAATATTATTAAAATTAACTTAAATATTACTAATTTTTAGAAATAATTTTATAATATTAATATAATCGTTACCTTATTTATTTAAAACCGCCGCGTTAATACCTTTTCAATCATCGTTAATATTAAAAATATTTATTATAAAAAAAGCCGTAAGGTAGAAATTAACGATTTTTATAGAAATAAAGATAAGAATAAAATTCTTTTTAAAGTTTAATATAATTAGGTTAAGGATATACGTTTCGAAAATACCGATTATTTTATTATTAAGTTTTAGGTTTTTAACGCTATCTGTAATTATATTAAAAAATTAATAGCCTTAAAACTTTTACCTTTTTTTCGTAATAATTATTCGAATTAGGTAAAAACCTTTAACGAATTTTTAAATTACTTATAAAACCGTTACTTTAATTATACTTTTCGAAAAAAGGCGAAGAAAAAATACGACTAATTCGAAATAATTTTATTAGTTAGATTTTAAAAATTTATATTAAACTTTATTTGTTTAATTAAAGAAAAAGAACTTTTTTAAGCTTTATAAAAAAAAGCTTTTTATAATAAATTTATATCACGAATTATATTATAGACGTTAGCGAAGTATTTTAATAAAACCGTCAATTTTAATATATATATTAAATATTATTAATAAATAATTTAAAGCTATATTAATATTAATAAAAAGAAGAAGCGTAACGATAAAGTAAACTTTATTATTAAAATTAAAAACGATAAAAACGATAAAATTAGCGTAAATAATAGTTTTAAGAGAAGCGGCGGCTTTTTATTTAAATAGCTTTTTTTTATAGGTACGACGTTAATTAAAATTTACCTTTTTTTTATTACTATAAAAGAAACTTAAAAACTGATTTAAAAGGGCTAATATTTTAATTATTATTAAATTAGATATCGAAAGAATAAGTATTCCTTTAATTAATATAATATTAAAAGAAAAAAACTTATAAATATTAACGAAATTTATCGCTGTTATAGAGACTTGTTATTTAACTTTTTATTTAATGGTTAAAAGTTTAATTAAGCCTTTATAAAAGCGAAATTAGTAAAAAATTAATTTTAAGGAATAAAAACTCTTTTTTAAGAAAAGTATTAATTAATATTAAAAATAATTTAATAACGATATTATTTAACTTTTTATAGTAATTAATTAAAGAGTTTTTATTAATTTTTAAATATATTATAAATAATAATAGATTATTATTATTTATAATTATAACGTTAGTTAATATGAAAACGGTTAAATATTTATTTATTAATATAAAATTCGTAAATAAGTTAATTAAATGCTTAAAAACTCGGCGAAAAACCGGATTTAAACCTTATAAAATTAGGAGTTTTAATAATAACGTTTTTTAAATAATCGATATTATATTAATCGTTAATATACATATATATCATTAAAATATAAATTTAGTTCTTTTAATAATAATCGATATAAGTTATGATATAATAATCGGTAAAAAATAATTCGAAAAATATAATATAATTATTTATTTAAAAACTTAATATTTAAATTATTTAAATAATTAAAATTTTATTTAAAACACCGATATCCTTATAAATAATATTAATAAATTACTACGCTACCCGAATTATTAAAAAAATATAAACGTTTAAAATAAAACCTTTAAGGTTTAAATTAAAAAAAATAAGCAAGAAAAAAATAGTTATTTTTTATAAACGAAAGTTCGCTTAAACGAAAAAGAAAAAGCGAATTTAAGCTTCGAAATAGCTTTAATAATAATATCAACCCTTAAAAAAATTAAAATCTTTCTTTATATTATTTATTAATTAAATAAAAAACTAATTAAAATATAACGTAATTTAAATAATAAATTAAAGGATTTTTCGCTAATAGATATTCGAAAGTAATTCTCGTTTCCGGAATTATATTTCGATTAAAAGGATAAATATAATTATTATCGCTTCGCTTAAAACGTTACGAAATAATATTAATAATAAGTATTTAACGTTACCGTATTTAAAATAAAAAATTTTTATTAAAACGTTAAAAAAAATAATTTTTATTAAATCGCCGTAATAACTTTATACGAAATCGATAAATTTATATAAAAAAAGGAAACTTTTAAAAATAATTTATTATTAAAAAATAAAAAGGAATTATGTTATAAAATAAAAGAAATAATCCCCGAAGTATATAAAAATTATTATTATATTTTTAATAAAACTTAATCCGATAAATTAATTAAATATCGCGGTTTGATAAATTATAAAATCGAACTAAAAAAAAATAAAAAGCTTAAAAATTTAAAATATAACTTATTTTATAAAATATTTTTAAAAGAATTAATTATAACTTAAAAATATATTATTAAAAACTTATAAAAAAAATTTATTATATTAAGCGACGCCTTTTAAATTATATCGATATTAATAACTTTTAAAAGTAACAGCGACCTTTATTTTTATATAAATTTTTAAAAATTAAATATTATTATAAAAAAAGATTATTATTTTTTTCTTTTTATTAAAAAAACTTTCGACTAAATTTTTTAAGCGAAGATTTATATAAAAATTAATATATAATAAACGTTTTATAAAATTAAATTATAAAAAAAAAAACGAAAACTTTATAACGTTTAAAATTAAATATAAAGTATATAAATATAAAGTATTTCCGTTTAAATTTATTAATAAATTATTAATATTTTAACGCTTTATTAACGATTTTTTAAAGGAATACCTCGACGATTTTTATTATATTTATATTAATAATATTTTTATTTATTTTAAAAATTCTTTAAAATATAAAATATACGTTTAAAAAATATTTAAAAAGTTATTTAAAATTAATATTTAAACTAATTTTAAAAAATATAAGTTTAACGTTATAAAAATTAAGTATTTTAACTTTATTATTTAAACCGATAATATAGCCGTTAACCTTAAAAAAATTTCCGCTGTAAAAGATTAAACTTTATTAATAAGCGTTAAAGCGATTTAATTTTTTTTAAAATTTTATAATTTTTATAAGAAATTTATTAAAAATTATAATAGTATTATTAAACCGTTAATAATATTAATTTATACCGATTAGCCCTAAATTTAAAAAGTTAAATAGTAAACGGTATTTAATGAATTAAAGGAAGCTTTTTTATAAGTATTCGTTTTAGTTTATTTTAATTATAAAAAGGAAATAAAAATAGAAACTAACGCCTTTAATTTCGTAATTATCGACGTATTTTTTTAAAAGTAGGGTAATAACGAATAGTATTTAATAAAATATTACTTAAAATCCTTTTAAGGATTAAAGTTAAACTATTTAATATATAATAAAAAAATACTTGCGGTTATACGCGGCTTATAATATTAATAAACGAAACTTATTGGCCTTTAATGTAAAAAACCGTTTATTATTATTATTAATTATTAAATATTTAAATATTTTGAAACGAAGTAATATTTAAATTTACATTAAATACGATAAACCGAAATTTTAATATAATATAATTTCGTTATTACTTATAAGCTTAAAAAAAATAATATAATCGCCGACGCGTTATTTTAAAAAGCGGAAAAACTAAAAACTTTTAAAGCTAAAAAAAAAAAATAAAGGGTATTAAATAATCTTTAAATTTTTAAATATTATATTAATATTTAACTTTAAAACTAAGATTATATTATTAGGCGATAACGTACCGCTTTTAAACTTATTAAAAATTACCTTTATAAATATAATATTAAAAATAAATAAATAAATTGTTAACTTAAACGTTTTCCGTAAAAAGGTATACTTAAATTATAAGAATTTTATTATAATTAATAAGCTTTTTTTATATAAAAAAAGATTAATCGTATTATTTACGAATAATTTTTAAATAAAAGTAATTAAAAATATATATTATTAGGTAATAATAATGTACCCAGATATAAATAAAACTAGGAAATTAATATTATAAGGTTATTAATAATCGGAATTAATTAATAATTATAACGTATTTATAATTAATTATATATATAAGCCGTTAAAAGTTTTTCGAATAAAAATATTTAATAAATTCTAACCGCTTTTAATCCTTAATTAATTTTAATAAAACGTTATAATAAACTTTAAAATTATAACCTTTTTAAATAAAAATATTAAATATAATATAATAATAATTATAATCGATTAATTAATAAAAAAAAGCTAAACCGTTTTTTATAATAAAAATATAAATATAAAAAAATAATATAATTATATTATTAAAGCCTTTTTAAAATTTATAATTTTTTTTGTATAGTTATAAACGATAAAAATACTTAATTTATTTTATTTTTTATTAACGAAATTTATAAAATATTAAATATTAAATAAACGTTTACGTTAATAATTTATTACGATATTATAAAATAAATCGAAATTATAAATAAATATATAAATTAAAAGCTTCGCTTTTTTTTTTAATTTATTATTAAAATAATTAAATAAATATACTATTAGTTTTAAATTACGTTTAAATAACTTTCTTTTATAAATTATTAAAGGGAATAATATTTTTTAAAATAAAATAAAGTTTTAAATTATAAACTTATTTCGATTAAAAAAAAAAAAACTAATAATTTTAAAGGTTTACCTTTTAACAAAAAATTAAACCGAAAATAAGCTTAGTAAAATATCGATATAATTAAAAATTATATTAAAACCGCGAGGGCTGTATTAATTTCTTTTTAAAAGTAGATATATAAATAAGCGAACCGTTATCGAAAAAAACTTAATTTTAACGTAAGCGATAAAGTTTTTATAAAACGGATCGTCGGTTTGGAAATTAACCAGCCCGGAAATAAGCTAATATTCTTATATACGTAATAATTAATACGAATTTTTTTTCAAAAAAAATATATTTATAAACTTAAAATTTTTAACTTATAATTAAATAATACCTATTATGTTAACCGTTTATTAAAAAACCTAAATAACCTTTTTTTAAAATAAGCCTTAAAATAATCGGCTAGCGAAGTAATAAATTTTAAGGAATTAAATTAATTTAAATATTAAATATTTCGAATTAAAATTTTACGAATTTATTATAAAAAACTATAATATAAAATCGATTAAATTAATTAAGAAAATAACGATATATAATACCTTACCTCTAATTTTAAAAACTTAATAAAAAAATTAAAAAAGTATTATTAATAAAACTTTAACGAAACTAAGCCATTAATAAAGCTAACTGAATAAAAACGCGTTGTTAACGAAGATTATTTTAATAATAATTACTTAAATAACGAAATATCTAAGTCGAAAGTAACGCAATATTTAATTAAAAAAAAAAATAATATAAAAAATTATATAATAAATTATTAAAAAAGAAAATATAACGTTAATCGCTTAATAAAAACTATAATTAAAAAATTTTTCGTAACGAAATATAAAAAAACCTAATTACAACGCTATAAAAATTAGGGCCTTATAGTTAAATAATTAAATAAATATTCGAAGCTATTTTTATTTTAACTAAAAAGCATTAAATTCAAATCCCTATTAAGCCGTCGAAGCGCCGCTTTTTTATAAAAAAAAAAATAATAATATAATACGTTAATCTATACTTATTAACGCCGCATTAATAAGGTTAACCCCGTTTTTATACCTATTTAAATTCCATTAGTTAGCCTAGCTCTAATTAATCCTTTCTTTTTTCCTCCTTGTTATAAATTTTATTTATTTTTAGAATTTAAATACAACTTTATCTTATTAAATTTTAAACACGTAACTAATAAAAAGGAAAAAATTAAACTTTTATTTATATAATAATTTAATTTTATTATATATTATTTTATATTAAATTTTTATTATATAATTAAATTAAATAACTTTTTCCTTTTTTTTTTATATTTATAATAACTTTTATATTTAAATACGATCTTTTTTTAAAAGAAGTTTTTATTCGATATATAATTATTATATTTTTTATATAAAAAAAATACGTTAACCTTTATTTTTTTAAAAAATTAAAATTAAACCTTTTTTTATTTAAAATAATAATTTTTAAATTATAAATATATTTTATATAATCTTTTTATAATTATATTATTTTCGGAATTTAAAAAAAATAATTAAAAAAATAATTTATTAATAATTTTTTTTATTAAATAAATAACGTAATATTTTTAAGCTATTAACTATACGTTTTAAGAAAATTATTTTTAATATTTTAAAAAAATATATTTAATAAAAGTTTTATATAATAAATAAAAAAATAATTTTTTTTTAAAAAAAGTCGGTTTCGAAATTTAAATCGGGTTTTAAAAAAAAAAGTTATTAAAAATATAAAAAATTAACCCTTTTTAAAAATAATAAACCGGTTCGCGAAATTTAAAAGGAATTAATTTTTTTAAAAAATAATAAACTAGCCTTTAAAATTTAAAAAAAATTAATTCTTAAAAGTTAAAAAAAACTAACTTTTAATAACGTTATATAAAATTTAATCCTTTTTTATATAATATTATTAATATAAAATTCGAAAAAAAAAATTATTATTATTATTATTATTATTATTATTATCGCCGTTATTATTATTATAACCTTAAATAATATTATAGCTTTAATTAATATAAAATAACTTATATAGAAATTAAAAGTAAAAAAAATATTTTTTTTTTTATATAATTTAAAAAAATATTATATAAAAAAAAAAGTTATTAATATTAAAATATTTAATTATATAATTAAATAATTATAAATTAAATTATATAAATTAATAAATTTTAATTAAAAAAAAAATCTTATAATCCCCCTCTTTTTATTTACTTAAATAAACTATACTTATAATAACTTAAATATATTACGCTAAGCATTACCACCACGCGTACGATCGTACCACAGTCTATTTAATAATATTAATAGGGTAACCACTTATTTCTCGAATGTGCTATGCGGATTTTGCCTGGGTACGAGATCCGTATGCCAACCGCAGCCGTAGTTTAGTTCTCCTAAAATTCCATCGGTCGAAATGTCTACGCCAGTCCAACACAGCTGCAACCACTAAAAAAATAAACTTAAACAAAATCACTATGACATCGGGTTAGACTATTCATAATCTAGTAACGCCGATGTCTGTCCGAAGCATTAGCTTCATCATGTTTCTTATAGCTTGTCTTGGCGTTGGTGCTATATTCTGTTCTAGAGATGACTGAGTTCTACCTTGAAGGGTAACATGCTTGTTGTGGTTCGTTCGTTTCTGTTGGCTAGGCCAGTGTTGAGCTAATGTTGAGAGGAATCGAACGACCCGTGCAGTGACTGAGTGTTGTAAGCATGGTGACATGCTCATATCTCGTCATAATCATGAGAGACGGGTAAAGGAGGGTCATTTCATTTGTGTGAATCCTTACACAGAAGTTTACTGCGTGATGCCATGTATGATAGACCAGTGTACGGACCGCGGGCGTGTCTAAGAGCAGTATACGACACCAGTGATACCGATATAGCAACAAATCTACAATCTCACGGTAGGAAGTGTTCGATTCAGTCTAAGCATACGCTCTGTGGAAGTCTTTGAGTTACATCTGTATGTCTCTTAATGCTGTCTCTCGCAAACTCGATCACAGGCTTCCCCCTTAAATGCAATACCAAGCGCTAGAAATATCCTTGATATCCCCTTCGACAACTTGCTCACTGAGATATTATTATCCATTAAATCGAAGACTTATCTACAGAGCGAAGTAGAGATATTTTAAGAAACAACGCTCCAGTACGTGTAGTATATATGACAAGCACACTTGTATGAACAGAAAATGACAATTCCTTGTAGCTAGGGTAGATATAAGAAGTAATCCATATAGGAAAGCTTACTGATAATAAACTCTCTACTACTACAACCCATGTCAATGACAGGTACGCCTCATGTGCCACTACTTGCAGCATCTGGGTGCTACCTGTTCACCCGCGGAGTTGTCTCCTCAGAGACATAGCTGCCTAGGTTCATGCAGACTGGCGGGTGGACTAAGCAGCAATAGCGACATCCTGCAGCGTATGCTATAGTCGTCAAGCAGTGCAACACAACCACGTGCGGAGGTGCCGGGCTGCCAACCGTTTCACACATCGCGCTTCTGCTGCGGAACCATCTGATTTATGCCGTATCGCTCGCCGGCCTCGCTGATGATGGCCCCCACCGTCATGCCGATCTGCCGTGGGCCGAACAAAGGCGGCTAGATGCAGGACTCGCGGGCTGGGGTTCGCAGAGAGAAAAGGAAGGAATGGAGCCTGGAGTGGTATTGTCGTCTCGTCTGGCTTTACGTGCTACCGGCCTCGGGCCTCGACGGATCTCCGAGGCGGAATTTGTGGATCGATGGCGGCCCAGCGGGTTCTAGTTGAGACCGCCGGTCTCGTGCATCTGGGTGTCAGATTTGTTGCTACTGCCTCTTTCTTTTCTTGTAACTCTCTATCTAGTATTGCCATCTTTGCTGTTCGTAGTGGATCTCGGTGTAGTGTTGTCTAGAGCCCGCCGACGAGCAAGGGACAAAGATGTATGCAACAGTAATCAGGGATCTTAGCGGTTTGCTTCGGGCATTCTCACGTGCAAACCAGAAAAAGGCTCTGTCAGGAATGATGTTGACATGATGTGACAGGAGGAGGGTCTGGCTGTTATCAGGAGCCGACATCTGGACACCGAGTAGGAAAAGAAAAACATATACACAAGAAGGCCACCAGCTCAAACATTGAAACAGAAAGCCACCATCCTAACCTTGAACGCCATATCCTAGATCACAGCCGGGGTATGCATTGCCTGGTCCCAGACTCTTGGCAACGGTGTACCGACATATCCCAAACGTACCTCATCCACTGTACATGGCCGGCACTACTGGGTATTCTTTACATTTCCAGCAGTGCTGAGGTGTGCTCTTGGTGGCATTGCCAATGCCATTTCCACAGCTCCCGAACACGCCACTGCGTCTGGCGTGAGAGCAGTGCTTCTCTGAGATCAGGACAGTGTCCTCATGCTTGCAGACGAAGCAGACTCTCGTGTGGGTGATGTACTTGCACATCTCTGTCAAGCATCAGATTGTCTATCCTTTGAAACCTCGTGGGAGGAGATTGCATACTTGACAGGTTCAAGGCAATGTTGGACAGTTTCAGATTTCCTGTATGCGGTATTGGAAGCGAACATATTCAGTGAAGATCGTCATGAGGGGGTGGAGCAGGCGAGATGCGGCTGTCAGATTCATTATATACCCCGAGAGTTCCTTGGTTGCCATCTCATCCATGCATGAGATCGACATTCTCCTCCCCCAGTGTCACCCCTCTTGTAAGATGGGTTGGAGGCGGCGCCGAAACCAATGAGATTATGAGAAAGAGCGAGGCCTAAGTACAGATGCAGTCGAGTGATTGCTTGAGCCGTCAGCAACCTGCCTAAGTACAAACTACCGAGTCTGGGTGGTGGTCCAACCGGACGTCGAGGATACGGCTGTTCGCTGCCCCGGAAACGTGATGATGGGTTCGGCGGGTAGCAATCTGCGCATCTAGCCGTGCTTATGACTGACTGTTCATGGTGATCGGCCAAGGGAGGTCTTTGTGTCATGTTCCACTTTCAACCCGACGTTAGCAAGACGCCCAGCTTATGTATGGGAGACAGCTTTCATGGGTATGTGTGGCTCGAGGCGGTTGGGAAGGTCTCGAGTCCAGGCTGCGGCTCCGGCAGCCTGGAGACTGATCCGTGGGCTGAGGCTGTGTACGCGGGTGGCTGCTGATTTCAAATAGACGAACCGTCATCCAAACAAACCAATGGACGGATGCAGAAAGCCAGTCGACAGCAGCCGCAACATCCTACTGGGGTAGCACAGCAGGACGTCCTGGCCGAGACCCCATAGCAGGACCGGGTTCAAGTTGCCGCCCGCGCAAGCAACGAAAATGCCTACATACGCCACGCAGCGTGCAAGTTAAGTCGACATGAGATACACATCACGCAAGACCGACCCACTGACAGAAAGGCGGGGATCATCATGTTGTGGCCGCAATGCAGCGTGTTATCGTCCCCTATTCGCTACATGACGATGTCATGACGGGGATAGGAAGGAAATAGGGTGGCCGTGTTAACGTGCGTCTTATGTACCTAAACGCTGCCAACGAATCATCATGGGGAATTGACATAAAACCGCCTCGGCCTGTCTCAGAAACGCCCTACGCCGAATGCAGCAAACCAAATGCTGGCATTGAATTGGAAAGATCAGCCGATGCAACATCAAGTCGTCAAACAAAGAGGTGGAAGCCAGGTCGCAGCAGCAAGACGAGACTGGACTCCCCGGGTTCCCCTTAATGGTCGCCTTTCGGCGGGAAGCTGGACGGCTGGACTCTGCCGTCCTCTGAGAGCTTAACCCACTTGAGGTTGGTCAGGTATGACCACGATCCCTCGAATCGATCTAAGAGCATCACGTCCTCCTCCGTGGTCAATACAGGGAGTACTGGAAACTGTTTAGCTGATTGGGTTGGAGAGTCAGGGGCCATGGCAGCAAGTGGTGTGTAACGCACAGAATCCGTTCTCATACTCCTTCTGGAGCGTACTGATCTTGACCTTCAACAGGTCTTCCTTTGTGCTGGCTGGACGACCAGGGCGACGCGCCTTCTTGAGGTCATTGAGCTCCTCATCGTACTGGTGTACATAACTTATAGCAGAAGTCAGTAAAGGGGGGACGGAGCGCCAGGGTCTGAAGTTCGCTTACGTCTTGATAAGTTCTCCAACCACCGAAGGCTCCAAAGGCTTCAGATCATTCTGCTTGACGGCCTCTTGGAAGAAGAAGGCACGGTTGACTAGATGAGACCGGTCAGTAACGACAACATGATATGATGGTGCTCTGTTCTGCTCCGGGTGTGAGAGTGAGAGCGGGGGGTGAATTGGTGGGGGTGGACGAACTGTATGGTCGATCGGCTTTCCTCCTGGCAGATGCAACTTTCACGAGTTTGTCGTCTCTGGCTGCGGCACGGTGGAGTCTCTTGGAGTCCCGTGAATACTCATGAATGGCGTCGAGTTGACCCTTCTTCTTGACGATGGCCTTTCTCGTCTTTTCCAGGGAAGTTTTCGGCATTGTGAGGGCGAATTGTTCTGTTAACACTTCAGGTGATGCAGGATGCAGATTGTAAATCTTTTTTTTTTTCTCTTTCGCTCCTGCCAGTGCCGACTCTCACATGGACGGCCATGGTGGGGCAAAAAACCCATCAATTTTCTGTCAACCTGGCTGGGCTGCACGTTTGTAGCACTCAAGCACTGACACTTTGAGCACTGACCCTTGTCAACTTACCCGGCCTAGCGAGCCTTAAGTGGCCCTTACAGTAAGTGCTAAGATCAAAGTGATTGCAGGGGACCCGTTGCTGTGGTATCCGCTATCTGCCCCTACTAGGCCTAACCTGGAATAGCGTCCCTTTCAATCTCGTCCGCTGCCCGCCCTGGGAAGTCGCGGTCAACGCGGTGTACACACTCGGGCCTAACGCCCAAATCAATTTAATAGGCGCGTTGACTGCATGACCGCTTCCTCATTTGTCTACTGTATCTCAGAAGCAGCAACAACTGCAACAAACGCACACTGCACCTCGACAACCTGGCCTGCAATCCAACATTGTCCATATTTCAATCAGTCCGCAGTGTGTCCAAACCGTCTTTGTCGGCTGCTGCGTCCCGTTCCCGACTCTTGCTGAAGCTTTGTGAGGCTTGGGGGCCATTTGCCACGCCCTTGTGTTTTGGCGTCGGGTGTTTACTTTCGGCGCGTGTACGGAACGGAACAATCGGTTTAGGCCCGGGCATCGAATCACTCTCCGGTTACCAGTTGGGCGTCTTGACTGCACCCCAACCTCGCTTTGAAAGACAATTACACTTGCTACGAAGTTTTTCCCCCAATGGCCGTCTGAGCCACTAGAGTATTTTAAGTGGTATCTCAGGCTTGCCGCTCGACAGCATGGGTATCTCAGGTAACATAAAGTCGTTTCGATACCATGATAGGGCTGCATGCTGACACCTGCTCTCAGGCCTTCTCCCCCTGCTCAAGTCCATTCAAAAGCCTACTGAACTCAAAAAGTACAAGGGCGAGACTCTGGGAGTTGATGGCTATGGCTGGCTACATAGGGGTGCCATTTCATGTGCCATCGAACTCGCCGAAGGCAAGCCCACGCGCAAGTTTGTTTACCCTCCCCTGCCCTGTTGCGGGCCTTTGCTGACACAATCACCAGATATGTACATTTTGTGATGAACCGTGTTCGAATGCTTCAGCATTTTGGTGTCAACCCGTATATGGTCTTTGACGGCGACTTCCTGCCTAGCAAGGCAGGAGAGGAAGCATCACGTGCTAAGAGAAGAGAAGAGAGCAGGGCGTCGGGTTTAGCTCTTTTGAAGGCCGGAAAACCGTCGCTCGCACAGCGTGAGCTCCAGAAGGCCATTGATATCACCCCCGAAATGGCTCGAGCGGTCATCGAAGAATTGAAGAAAGTCGGCGTCCCCTATGTCGTGGCACCTTACGAAGCCGATCCGCAGATGGTATACCTAGAACGCCAGGGCATCATTACTGGTATTCTTTCGGAGGATTCTGATTTGTTAGTATTCGGCGCCAAGCGACTCATCACCAAGTTGGATCAGCACGGATCTTGTATCGAAATCAACCGCCGGGATTTCGGGGCTTGCCGCGAGATTACTCTGACTGGATGGAGCGATGAACAATTCAGACACATGGCGATCCTTCACGGGTGCGATTATCTTGAAGGCATCAAGGCATTGGGCTTGAAGACTGCGTATCGCATGTTGCGAAAGCACAAGACGCCTGAGAAGGTCGTGAAGATGCTCCAATTTGATGGCAAATATCGCATTCCGCCCGATTATCTTCAGCTGTTCCACCAGGCCGAGATGACTTTTCTCTACCAGCGCGTCTACTGCCCCAAAGCCAAGGCCCTGGTCTTCTTCACCACTCCTTCGTCAGACATTGACACCAGTGCAATGCCTTTCATTGGTGGTCCCGTGGAACCGGAGCTGGCCAGGCGCATTGCCGATGGCTGCGTCAATCCCATGACGAAGGCAGAAATTGTTGTTGCAGTGCAGTCCCCCGATGCGCGGAAACGTCGGGCTTCGTCAATTGTCGGTCCTCGGCCTCAGGCGCCTCGTCTGGGATCGCAAACGAGGCCTGCCCCACAGCCTCCAGCGAAACCAATAGATTCCTACTTCAATGGAAACAGCCGTATCCCCCTCGGCAACATGGATACGAATTGTTTCTCAATAGATACCCAGCGGACTGCCTCCATGACGAACAACGGACAGCGCCCCATTGTTTTCCCTTTACCCAGGCCGTATATCGAAGTTGAGGCGTTGCCGCCGTCGCAGCCACTGCGTCCATACACGAGCCAGACTGCCAGTTCAAGGTCCCAAACGCTCCGGCGCCGCACCGAACCCATCTCGAATCTCCTGCTTAATGACGGCGCTACGCTGGGATCGACTTCGCGCCGAGAAACCGTGAACATTGCAAGAGGCGTAGAGAGTCAATCTTCGACGAGGCTCACAGCCTCTGCGCGACCACCTAAGAAGACCAGGCTCTGTGGTGACGATGAAATTGTCAGCGACAAAGAAAGGAGCAAATTCTTCCCAGCTCCTGCCAAGAAGGAAACCCAAAGGCGAAACAGCAGCTATTTGATGTCTGACGACTCGGTGGAGGAAGCCATGAATGAACTTCCCGACATTGATAGCTGGCACTCCGCCAAATCGAGCAAGGGGATTATGGTGTTCAAGGAAAGCTCTGACAAGGACGATCTTGCTATCTCTAAGGATGACAACGAAAAGGACGTGCGAAACACGGCGTCGGCACCGGCTACAGGAAAATTACCTTCGGCAACACCATTGAGATCCGCCATCAGTCGCTTCACCTTCAACCAATCCCAACCGAGCAGCCGCCCCACGCCAGCATCTGCCGCCTCGACCGCTTCGGCTTCGTCCACATCCTCGACGCCAGTGTCCATGACGTCGAGCACTATGCCCTCCACCAACAGATCGACTCCTGCCACTCCTCTTATGACACCCCTGCAAAGACTTGGATCCCAGGCTTTGAACCGGGCAAAAGGTCCTGCTACACCTAGCTTCACAGCACCACGACCGCCGAAAAGGAGCACCAAAGGACGCAAAAGTCTCGACAACCTTCCCGTCAATGCTTCATTTGTACCCCTGCCCCCAGTTGACTTGGAAGAAGTCGAGTCTCTGCACCAGACTGGGGGAAGTGAGGAC
The DNA here is from genome assembly GCF_038362585.1 of Apiospora marii. Taxonomy (NCBI): domain Eukaryota; kingdom Fungi; phylum Ascomycota; class Sordariomycetes; order Amphisphaeriales; family Apiosporaceae; genus Apiospora; species Apiospora marii. The sequence continues at coordinate 1,263,844 of NW_027117375.1, read as the reverse complement.
ATGATCATACCAGATAGCGAGAGCGAAGAAGCGGATACCGTCTTGGAGGGACAGGAGAACATGGGCAAGACCACACGTCGGAGAACTGTGGACCTGTCTAGATTCCTGTATTCTTGATTTATCTTTGTTCTGCGAATAGCGACATTCTATAGCAAGCATGCCATCGTATTTGGCCGGAGTTCAGTGTGGGGAATAGATGTACATGATTATGATATGCATAGTCTAGGAGTTCGGTTCGGGTTCGCATGGAGTATGGGCAGTTTCTTTATATTCCTGTATTCGACCAACGGCCCAAGGGGCATGTTGCGTGCGTCAAATGAGCTTGCGAGAGAAGTCAGCAGCTTCTGTATTGTCATGTAGTCTATAGTTTATCCCCCGGCTTGTCCAAAACTGGTCAATGGGGCTATTGAAGGTCTTTCCACCTCCACACGCTCCATTCATGCAATGGCTCATCGTCCAAGCCCTCAAAATCTGCGTACTCTTGGCCTTCTTGGGCGACTACTAAGCCCCGTTCTTCCATCAAGCGCCAGAACTCGCGCAATGGCTCTAAATAACAGACGCGCTGTGGCCAGCAGGTGATGACTCTGGCGTCTTTGCTACGAGACAGACAAGTCGCAATAGTGCGGGTTAGGAGCTCCGGGTGGTCCTCTGTATACATGGTATCCGCAGCCATGACAACGGGGAACTTGTTATCTTCCGTGATGCCGACCTTGACCTCGGACGACGAGGCCGGGTCGTAGATGAAGAGGTCTGAGGGCGCGTTCCAGTCCAGGGTGCCACATCCAGCGCCGGCGCCTTGGGCTTGGAAGAGGGACGTGTTGGCATCAATGTTGGCCTGCAGCCCAGGCACTATCGTGGGCAGGTCCGTTAGCAGGGCACGCGAGCCCCAGATGCAAGCAGCGCTCAGGCCCGTGAGGCCTGTACCGGCGCCCAGCTCAAGGATCTTGTAGCCATGGTGGGGGGCGCCGGGAGCAGTCTTGCTTTCCTGGGGGGTGTCGGTGCACAGTTGGGCAAGAGGGATGTCTAGCTTGTGCAGGGTATTGGAGATGACCACGGACGAGGACCAGGTGGTCAGGGACAGGTTCTCAGCCCGACAGGCCGTCTCGACGATGACCAAGGGGATCTGGGTCGAGGCGGACTGAGATATCTGATAAGTGGACCGCCTCTCGACCAGCTCCGACGAGAAGGGATCTTGCTTTACTGCAATGCTGCCCATCCTTCTTGCTTGGTGAGATTGACGGATGCAACCTCTGGACTGGCAGAAGAGGGCTTAGTAATATGTGCAGGGTTGGAATCCTCCTCGAGCAGGTCTGGATGCATATGTTGGCGCTGTCTTGAGGCGTACTTTTTTTTTTTTTTTTCACGTGGTGGGGGGTAAAATCAGATCACACGGCAGGCTTACAGGTGCTACCCGGGCACGACAAGAGTGAAAAAAAAACGGAAAATTAGTGACATTGGCGGGCCCGAGTTACTAAACCCAAACCAATCAGGACGGGTAGCATAATACCCCGGATTGCGGATTGAGATCAGGCGTTCTAGCTCGCCCGTTTTCAATTTCCAGAATCACCTAATCCCAACATTGAAAATGGCACCACTCCCACAGGTTGAACCACACGAGGCGGGCAGCCTTCCTAATCCAATACCACATCGCAACGTAGCACCGCTACTGCCGCTTTACTTACGGGGATATCACCCGACCTCATTGATGCCGACGTGACCCCACCCTGCTTGCGTGCCGGTACACTCTGAGACTTGAAAAGCATGTCTCGGGGCAGACAGAGGGCGTAACAAAAGAACGATGTTGTTTCTTTGGGCAATTCAGGCCGCGATAGATGTGGAAAGCAGAGAGAAGGCCACCAGTCTCGAGTCCCAGATAACGGATCCCTCGGGATGGGTTCCCTTCTGCTACTCGTCGTCTTCGCCCGTCTGTTCCGCTTGGTTTTCTTGGCCATGGCGAAGGATCCGCCCGTCAGGTGGTTTTAAAGACGGCAACTCGGGAGCCACCCCCCTTTTGACATCCCACGACATTGGGCCCTGGGTCTTGTCACCTGTTTCGCCCGTTGCCTGTTGCGTCGTGTGTGCCGTGGGGTATGACCCGACCGATGCCTCCAAAATCGAGCTTGGTCTGGCCCGAACCATCTCACCTATGCCGTGTTTCTGGCTCCTGTAGCACCATCTCGGCCCTTGAACTATTACCATCGCTCGCGCCGGCAGCGCGGCCTTTCATTGGCAAGGTCAAGTGTCGACAGCGCCAACGTTAATTGTAAGTAATACTGAGTTGGTCCCTTGCAGCTCTGGCTTGTATCCGCCAAATCGAATGATTCCGCTTGAACGGAACACACTTAGCCTGTAATGGACGATTCCTACCGGGAGCCTCGTATAAACATTTGCGGCACATATACCCGATATGGCATTCACCTGCCAGTATCTTCTCAACGCACAGCTGCCAAGGTAAGGCATTCCTGAGGCCGCTTGACATAAGCTGTACTACAACAACATGGTCGCCTCACCACCCAGTCGGTAGCCCTCCCGGTCGCATCAACCAGACCAAAGGGGTGGCAGCCGATATATAATTGATTGGTGCAATCTACTTTTTACGTGGCTGGCAAGAGCTCACTCCAGCTTCATTGGCCGGAGGATTGTTCTGCATTCTTTCTGTGCAAGGGAGCTAGCAGACCCATGAACCCTTGGCAGTCAAGCATCACTGAGCCAGATTGGGACAACGGCCAGCCAAGTTCAGAACTAGGTCATCGGCTTGCGGGCTTGTCCATCGATTAAGCATGGCCAAGGTGCGGGCGTGATGCTTGCTGGTGCTTGTGTTTGTGGCCAAGCCGGGAGCGCCTCAGCCACCCAGAAAGCTTCAACGACACTCACTGCCAGTCATCGCAGTAGGAGGTCGTGAACTCTTTTCTTACTGGAACTCGAACGGGTGCACGTTGGCGACAGGAGCTTTGTATGTTCTAGGACCTGATTGAGCGGCGTCTCTCGCCCTACTCCAGACGACCCTTTCCACTCATTCTCCATGTCGGGGCCCCAGATTGCGGTGTCGGCTGACGGCCCGCCCTCCAATTTACCCGGCCACTTAGAGCCAATCAGCCTTCCCACCGCCCATGGGGCAGCGGTCCTATTCACGGGGAAAACGTACAGATTACTTGTGCATGTCTTGGCAAGGGAGCAGGGGTTGGTGTCTCAATGGCCACTCATCATTGTATGAGCTGTTGATTCCGAGGCCATGGCTATTCGGCATTCCAACGGCTACCTACTTTATACATAACAAGCGCGATGGCTCGTTCTCTTACCTACTACTGCAGTGTTTTCTGATACACCTAATCTTCGTAAACTTCCAGGAGCACCGCTGAAGCGACATCTCGAGCGTCGACAATGGCTGTTCTCAACAAGGGACACGGGGCTGACCCCCTCATCGCGACCATCGTCGCGGGGGACAAGACGCCATGGTACAAGAAGCCCAATCTGCGATATCTTTACCTCTGGCTCTTCATCTGTTGTATGGGCGTCGAGATGACGTCGGGTTTCGACTCCCAGCTCATTAACGCCCTTCAATTCTCTCCCCCTTTCAACACCTGTACGTACATTCCATGCCCCATAGGGAGACGTCACATACAGGGCAGTTGCGTGGTTGCTGACGGGTCCCAGATTTTGGCGAGGGGCACCTGGATAGCAAGGGAAAGGCTGCCATCAAGCCCGACATTTTGGGGTTCATCAACGCTTGCTACCAACTCGGGTCGATCCTCGCGGTTCCAGTTGCTCCATGGCTCTCGCAGCGCTTGGGTAGGCGATGGTCGATCATGATAGGATCCTTGATCCAAGCCGTTGGTGCTCTCCTCCAGGGTTTCGCTCAACACGGTAGGGATAGTCTCTCACACTCGGGAAACAGAACCGTGCTCTAACACACGTCTTTTTGCAGTCGCCATGTACATCATCGCCCGTATGATCCTCGGCTTCGGTATCCTCTTCTGTATCATCTCCGGTTCGTCTCTCATCGGAGAGCTTGGTCACCCGAAAGAGCGTCCGACCCTCACTGCTTTCTTCAACGCATCCTACTTCCTCGGTGCTATTCTCGCAGCCGCAATCTCGATCGGAACCGTCGAGATTGTAGGGGATTGGAGTTGGCGGTTACCGTCGTTGTTGCAGATCGTCCCTTCCCTCCTCCAGATTGTTACTGTCTTGTAAGTGGATTGCGAGACACCTCCGCCTCCGACTGCTGACTGCTTTCAAGCTTGCTCCCTGAAAGCCCTCGCTACTTAGTGAGCAAGGACCGAGACGATGAGGCGACGGCCATTCTTGTCAAGTATCACGCCGAGGGCGACGCTAATTCTGAGCTTGTTCACGCCGAAATAGCCCAGATCAAGACGACGATCAAACTCGAGATGGAGAACAGCAAGCAATCCTGGACCCAGCTTTTCGCCACCGCCGGTATGCGTCGTCGCGTGTTCCTCTCTGTTTTCATCGGTCTCTTTACCCAGATGTCTGGCAACACGCTGCTCTCGTACTACTCCAACGTCTTATTCGAGAAAATGGGCTATACTTCCAAGTTCGCCAAGAGCAGAATCAACATCGCCAACCAGTGCTGGAGTCTGATCAACGCCACCATCATCGCGATGTTCGTTGCGAGGTTCCGCAGACGCGTCATGTTCTTGTTCTCCTCGGTGACTATGCTGCTTGTGTTCTTAGCCATGACCGTCTCGTTTGAGAGACTGCAGGAAGCGGTCGACGGAGGCTTTACGAATTCCGCTGCACAGATTTCTGCCTTGTTCTGGTATTTTGCATACTCGCCTACCTATAACATCGGCAACAACTCTTTGACGTACAGTAAGTCTCCCACGCCGGTACCGGTCCCAAAGGTGATCTATTTTATGCTCACACTATTTGTAGCTTACCTTGTGGAGATATGGCCTTACGCTACTCGATCTCGTGGTATCGGTGTCGAGCAGATCTTTGGCAAGCTTGGCGGCTTTTTCTCTACCTACGTCAATCCGCTTGCTATGGATGCCATCGGCTGGAAGTTCATGGCAGCTTATACTGGCTGGCTCGCGTTCGAAAACATCTTCATCTTCTTGTTCTACCCCGAGACCTATGGCCGAACTCTCGAGGAACTTGCCTTCTGTACGTTCACACTCTCCCTGCTGTTTTGTGTACTGTGTTGGTAATGCTAATAATGGTTCCCTATTAGTGTTCGAATCCGATGCACTGGTTGCCCAGCAGACCGAGGCCGTGGAGAAGGTCGTCCACACCCTCGAGCACGAAGAGCCCAAGGGTGGTTCTACCGTTGCACACCATCAGGTCTAGACATCCTTGTTTTTATTCTCAATGGCCCGGAAGGTCAACAGTTTCGTGGCAATGGAGCAGTTTACTGGAGGGGAAATCATATTGTGTAGGCCTCTATAGAGGGGTTCATGTTGCTGTCGGCTTGGTATGTGTATGACTACAATTACTATTCAGTATGGTCAAGTTCGCCTCCGTTCCTGAGTTCGGTTCGAAATTCCAGGATCTTGTTCGAACTACTTTGTGATGCATATAATACAGGCTTTGTCCCCAAGTCTTATGGACTCAACCAAACATGTTGAGTATACATTAGGAAGATACTGTCCAAGCAGCCAAGTGGTTATCTTTTCCCCACAACTAGTCGTCCTGATGCAAAAGAAGAAAGAAATGAAAAGGAAAAGAAAACGTTGTCGTTAATTTCCCAAGTCGAACTGGTTTGGATGGTGTCCAGTCACAGTCATTATTGCAGATGCAGGTTTATATCCCGAGAATTGTCTCATACCTCTCGGCCCCTGAGTTCATACTTGAGTAGTTGCCGCTTAAACCCGCATGGAAATTCCAGTCCCCGTTCAAAGAATATTTGGATGTAGCTCAGGCAACCCAAATGTAGCAAGTAAACATCCCGGACTGTTTTCCGGCCCCGTTCCGGAATCTTCCCGGAACAAACCCGGAGCCCTTTGGTGTGAGTCATACTTGTTCTATGTAAATTTCGAACACAACCGCTCATCACAAATTTCACGAACACAGTGACATCCTCGCTTCTGTCGACCCAGAGGAGTTTGCCCTGACCATTTGCTCGACACACGCATCCTTGTGCAATTTCTTGATTCGCTTTGCCTTGTCCACGGCGCTTTTGCGTGGAACTGGGAACCTTACTTGACTGTATTTATCACTCCTCGATCTGCTCCAAGGTCCACAACACAAACAATGACTAGACCATGGCCTCCAAGAGACATCAGAAGAACGGGTAACTGTCCCACGAGTTTGCTTCGCTCCCCAGATTATAAGCTGGGGTGTATCAATACAAGTCACTGCTGCGGTTGTGTCTGCCTTGCACGATAGACATGCCAGGAAAGTAGCAAAGAGACACATCCTAACAATCTTTGCAAATTTCCGAAATACTGGCAAAGATAGGATATTCTCAGTTTTGGGGACTGGCAGAAACATATCTGCTCTGCATGCCCTGCTGCACATCTACTGAATGTCCAAGCGGACTTCACAAATAGCGAGCGGCCTTATCCACGAGATAATCCATGCTGCACGGGCTACGAGTTAAACACACACACACACACACACACACACACACACACACATACTCGAAGAACGTGTATTCTGCTGTCAGGGTCAAGATCAAGGTCAAGCTCAAGGTCAAGGCCTCATGTTGTCAGCCACAACAGGCCCAGCGAACGGTTGGTGGTGGTGGCTCATGCATTGCAAGCCGTAGCCGTCGCAGGTCACAGCTTCTTTCCCAGCCGCGGTCAGTGGTCACACAGCAGGTGACTGACAGGGAGGGCACAGACTCCGTATGTTCGATCAATCAATCAATCCCGGCCAGCAACATGCCTACCGCAAAAGAGGTACATACACTATGCATGTACCTCATCAGTGTTAGAGTCCATGCCTGACGCCGGATACCTCTCGTTGCCAACGCAACACTGCAAACCAACGAACAAACGAGCCACTACCGCATGTGCTGACTGGCTTCCTGGTGTTTTATTTGACCGTGTACTGTTGATTGCGCCAGCCAACTCAGCAGTTCATCTCATACCGACTTGGACAACTCTTGCTGCAACCGAACAACACATTGAACGCCTAGGCACCTTGCCAGCCCAACTTCGGGGTTTCGGGAAATGCCCACATATTGCACTTGATCCACCTCAAATCTTGAGGTACCTCGAGATTCGAACCACTTTAGTTAGGTAAGTACTCGTGACCCAGCTTAGTTGAAATTGGAGGTATGCAGAGGGGTCTTACCTAAGCCAGCGTAGTTTCTGTACTTTCGATTCCGCATTGGCTGCTTTGGTTTGGGTTAATTGCTACCTATCAAATCGGTACCAGCTTGCAGCCTACATACCTTACAGGGCCCCCCGCCCCTGCCTGCGACTGCCTAACGATAGTATCCTGCTCCGTTCTGCCGGTGTCAATTCACCCCACCACTATCTCTGGCTGCTCTGACTCTCGGAGCGGCCATCAGCTGCCGCCTACCTGCTGCCTGCTTTACTAATCCGATACCTGGGTCAGAACAAGGAATCGAAATCGATCTGCCTTGATTGCTCACGGAAAAGTGAAACACGAATTGCCAGTACGTGCGGCTCACCTATCGAGAGGCTACCCACATGCAACTCAAGCTCTGCCACCATCCGGTTACCTAGCCTAACCTGTGCCGGTGTTGGATCTGCAGTCTGGTGCTGACAGTTGCCCCTCCTCCCTAACAAAGGCCCCCCCTGCACCCTGAGCCTCGAAAGCCGCTGTAGGCGGTAGCCACCTAGCGCCTGAGTTGCCTATCAGCGCTATCGACCCAGAGGTCAGGTAACCGTCAACTCCGGTGACGCATCTATTCATCCATCGCATCCTATCTCACCATCCTCTTCCATCACACGCCCTCCTCCCGCTGCCCGTTGCGTTACAAGTCCTGTGACTCGCATTAACCCTCGAGTTTCGGCTTTTTCGCAGAATTTGTCTTCCTCTCCAAACCCAAACTCGCGCAGCCCATCCACTCAAACAGAAACTCAACCCTTCAATTCCGCCGGTCGTCTTCACGGTATTTGCTCGTCGCTTGCTGACGGGCATCTTCCTGTGAGGCACCACCCTGTACCGCCGACAAGATTCCTCCCATCACGAGGAAGCGGAAGGCGGCGGAGGCCAAGATCACAGACTCGTCTTCCTCATCGGCGCCCAGCACCAACAAAAGACGGACTGCTGCGCTCAACCCCCAGAATCCAGACCCTGCACCACCCACTCCAGTCACCGGCATGGATTCCGACGAAGACTTCCTGTCCACTGTGAGCAGTGATGATGATATCATGCTCGATGATAGTGAAAATGACGATATGTCAAATGGCGATGGTAAGCACCCCTTTGGCCTCTCTTCTTGTCGTTCGCATTGTCATTTGGGCTCGCCCGGTCCTGCATCCCATTTCATTTCCCCGTTGCTGCCCGTTGCCGGTAGATCCGTCATTGTTTGGGCACCCAATGACGGCAGACCCTACTCAACTCGCTCCGTCTGCTTGAACGTAGCGATCGTGCCGCAACCATTGAATGCTCGTAGCCGTGTTGACTAATGACTTTTTGGGTTACAGAATTCGATGATGCCTTCGACGAAGATCCCGACGATGAACCCGACCTGGGGCTACAGAAGCAAAAGACACCAGTTGCTTACGACGTGGGCTACAAAGTGTATAGCCCTGGCGACATTCAGAAACAACAGGAAGAGATGATGAATGAGGTGAACATGATCCTGGAGATGTCCAAAGAGGATGCCGCCATCTTGCTCCGACACTTCCGTTGGAATAAGGAGCGCCTAATTGAAGACTTCATGGATAACTCGGACAAGGTCGTGGAAGCAGCAGGCATCGTCACCAGTGTCGCCAACCCCCCGCAGCTTGAAACACTGTCCGAATTTATGTGCGATATTTGCTGCGACGACGACGAAGGACTGCAGAGCTTTGCCATGAAGTGTGGGCATAGGTACTGCGTGAACTGCTACCGCCACTACTTGACCCAGAAGATCCGAGAAGAGGGTGAGGCCGCCAGGATTCAGTGTCCCGCTGAGGGATGCTCGCGCATCATTGACGCTCGATCTCTTGATCTCCTTGTTACGCCAGAACTCTCGGATAGGTACCAAGAGTTACTGAACCGGACTTACGTGGAGGACAAAGACACGTTAAAGTGGTGCCCCGCCCCCGATTGCGAAAACGCGGTCGAATGCGGCATCAAGAAGAAGGAGCTCGACAAAGTGGTTCCAACTGTAGCATGCGCCTGTGGATACCGGTTTTGTTTCGGATGCATCCTGAGCGATCACCAACCTGCCCCTTGCGAGTTGGTCAAGCGCTGGCTCAAGAAATGTGCCGACGACAGCGAGACGGCAAACTGGATCTCGGCTAACACGAAAGAATGTCCCAAATGCAACTCGACTATAGAGAAGAACGGCGGATGCAACCACATGACATGCCGGAAGTGCAAACATGAGTTCTGCTGGATGTGCATGGGCCTGTGGTCCGAACACGGAACGAGCTGGTACAACTGCAATCGGTTCGAGGAGAAGAGTGGAACAGACGCTCGTGATGCCCAGGCTAAGTCTCGGGTGTCTCTCGAGCGTTATCTGCATTACTACAACCGGTACGCAAACCACGAGCAGTCGGCACGCTTGGACAAGGACATGTATACCAAGACGGAGAAGAAGATGGTCCAGCTCCAGTCCGCCTCGGGCATGTCTTGGATCGAAGTCCAATACCTGAATTCAGCATCCCAAGCTCTGCAGACGTGTCGTCAGACACTCAAGTGGACGTACGCCTTCGCTTTTTACCTGGCCCGGAACAATCTTACAGAGATATTCGAAGACAACCAGAAAGACCTCGAGCTCGCCGTGGAGAACCTGTCGGAGATGTTTGAGAAGCCTATCTCGGAACTGGCCGACTCGAAGTTGAAGGTCGACATAATGGACAAGACCTCATACTGCAACAAGCGACGATTGATTCTGTTGCAAGATACAGCTGAAAACCTCGCCAATGGTATGTTGTTCGACCTGTGAGCTTGGAGTAAAGTGCTCCAAGCGACCTTGGTTTTATTTGGTCACTCCCGACTACCCCTGGTTTTGCGTTGATAGAAATTCGATGGGTTTCTTTTGTATGGTTTCCCTTGTCTTCCTTGTTGGCCATGCTGCCCCTTTTCGGGGCTACTGTCAACAAATCTGGCCAGTGCCAGTGAGCTAATAATGTCCGCCGCCCTTATAATTATGCACGTGTCCGCTAACTGTTTGCGCTCGTCAGGCCGGTGGACTTTTAATGTTGATTTGAAAAACGGCCAAAGTGGACGACAATGAGATCCACGCAGGCAATAAGACGCTGCTAGAAATGCCTCGCAACAGAGGCTCTCGAATTAAATATACCTAGCGTAGGAAAGGCTTCTTAGCTGGAGGATACATATTAGTAGCGGGCCATCATAGATTTCCTTCTGGCATTGGCGTATCCAACATGTTTTGAGTGCAACTCATGAGCACGGAAGGCTGGCACATGGGTTTAGCGAGGTTACGGAGATTTACGGGCGTCTTGGGCGTTGTAGCTATCATTCGCTTCCTGTACTATGAGCGCATTTTCACACTCGAAGGGGCGCATGCAGCTTTGCCAGCTGGGGATGGCTCCATCATAGAATTCTCATTTGCATACTTCATCGTATTCTTCATTACTCGATGTACTGAATTTGTGATAAAGACTTGAACCCAAATCACGGCCACAGCGACGTACATGTGGGCATGGATGATTGGTTTAACCCAGGACCTTCTCCGCCAGAGATACTAGAAGTCAAGGTTAGCAAACCCATTTCCCACGCATGACGGGGTTTCGAAGCGGCGATTAATTACCATTGGTTCCCGTGTTATCGGGCTCAACGTGGGCCTCCTTGACCTTGCCATCCTCGATGACCAGGGCATATCGTTTACCGCGCATGCCGCCAAAGATGGCCGGGGCGTCAAAACCCAGGTCCAGAGCGCGGGTGAACTCGCCCGTGGGGTCGCCCAAGAATCGGATCTGTTGAAGGGAGTGGGCTGAGGTTAGCATGGTGGATCGGGGGCAGTCGGAATATAGGACAAGGACAAGAAACAACTTACTCCAGACTCCTTGACGGGGTCCATCTGCTCGTGCCAAGCGTTCATGCTGTCCAGGCCATGTATTATCAGCTTCCTGTTTCGGCCTCATGTCTGCGAATGGGCGGATAGGTAAAAACACTCACACGAAGGCGTCGTTGACGCTGACGACGACGACCTTGCCGCCCAGGCCGAGGATCTCCTTGGTCTTGGGGTGGCGGATGTAGCCGGGGACGTGCTGCTGGCTGCAGGCGCCCGAGAAGGCGGCGGGGACGCCGATGACGAGGCCCTTTGTGCTCTTGAACTCGTCGAGCAGGTTCACCTTGTTGCCGGGCGACGCCTCGCACAGGACCTCGAGGTTCGGCAGCGAGTCGCCCACCTGCACCAGCGAGCGCCGCGTCGCGTGGAAGCTGCGGGCGCTGGCGGCGGCGGGGGCCGCGGTGGCGCGGGCGGCCATGCTGGCGCTGGTGGCCAGGGGACGGAAGACGCGGGAGGCCATTTTGGCAAGAGTGTGGTTGATTGGGTTTGTTTGTTTGTTTGTTGATGGACGAGCGAGAGAGAGAGGGGAGAGAGAGAAACAGGCTATGGGTAAGGTAAAGTTAGAGTCCAGAGAGTGGTTGGAAGCTAATCGAGCGGTGCTATTCTGGATGGATGCCGGTTGACGTTGACGGACAGGATGTTGGGGTTGGCGCCGGAGCTTCGCATTCGCCCAAGCTCTCGGACCTGAATCAATTGGAATTGGCTGGGGGATGACGACATGGCGGCTCCAATGGCACATGGGTAGGTGCGCACACACTGTGTCGTGGAAGGCAACCCGGTATTGTCGGGACAGTAAGCCTGCATGAGAAATTCGGCTTGGGGCACTGTGTTTGGCTAGGGTAATAAATCCACAGTACGTGGGGTGGGATCCCCTGTCAGGTACACCCTATGCCGTACACGATGGCCAACCGATCCGATGGCCAAGCAATGCCCTGTCCAACCTTGCCAACTCTAATCCCACTCCAGGATGGACTCGGAAGCCGATGCAATGCAATGCGCCGTTTAGACAAATACACGATGAGGGAGAAAGAAAGAAAGCATGAGAGATATAACATATTATTATGTCTATCCGCCAGGCTCTAGGGGTTCGTTCATTGAAGAGTCTTGGCAGACTGGACTGTCGATACTCGAGGTCAACTAACCAAACCTTTCCGCTGCTGATCTACGAATAACCCTTCCGGTGCGATCATGCAAATCCACCAGCGACACAACGTATCTTTCTATCTGTCCCTAATGTTGTAACTGGGAGGGCCCAAGTTTCCCCCTAACACAGTACACATATAACACGGCGCTGCAAATACTGTATTCCTCCCTACCTAATTACCTAGAGTGATCTCTGCGCTTTGAAAACTCCGTATCCAGACCCGCGTAGACAACAGTCTTGGCATGTTTACATCAATGTACACTGCCATGCTTCGTATTCAAAGCACCTTATTCTACAGTGTCAGTGGTTTCACATTGCGCGGGGTTTCTAGCTTATTTACACCCAGAAATGAACTGTCTCCCTCATACGTACCATGACGAGGTTCCTTTTTAGCATTGCATTGAGGTTAAGAGAAAGGAAAATGCATACCCATGAAGATCGTGTACTGTCTCTAGAGCCATGTGTCAAAGGAAGTGGTGGCTAAGAAGCACATAGGTATAGCCACCTAAGCTGAAGATATCCTAAAGCATTGTATATCTATTGTGAATAACTTCTGATTCATATAGACGATAGCAGAGGAAGGGGTGACTGTTATCACGGATATGTTCTTAAACTGTATATACCCTCAGAAGGAGCAATATTTAATATCGAAAGCTTCGTCTTTCCTCTGTCAAGCATGAGAGGTGACTTCTTGACTGCAATCACATAACCCATCTCGGATTTATGTAAGTCATTACCGCATGTTGCTTGAATGCCCAAAGGCAATGGGTCATATGTCACTCCAGGCCCCGGATTGATGTAGAAACTGACCAATGCGTGCCCAGGAGAACTCACAGTAACAATGTCATTTGTGAAATTACAGGTACCTGGTCGTTACCCAGAAGCTGGAAGGTACCTTACCTACCTGATTGCAATTCATCTCGAGCATCGAGCCAAGTGGTAACCAGAGTATTGGCCCCCCTACCCGGGGATAAGGTTCCACGCTCTCAACTGGTTGCCTGCGGGGCCAATGCCAGGGTCAGCGGTCATTCCTTCCTGCCTAAACATTCATTCTACCCCGTTTGTGTGAAAAATACAGGAGTCATAATCTGGAGGGGCAGGTTGTTGCCTTCAGTGGTACTGATCGAGACCCGCTCTACCAGATTATCGTCAGGGCGACATGGCCACACATCCGCTTTTTAAATCCTAATGTTCCAAATTCTTTGTACGTGTACCATCACTCTGTTTTCATTCAAGGTTCTGAAAACACGCTTGGTTTCGAACTCCCTAACATTCAACTTGATCCGCAGCCTTCTGAGTAATTTGTTGGTTCCCCTATCGGACTGTACAATCCGGTCAATCATCCTGCTTTTCACAACACCCACAAACTATCCGGGCACAGTTTCAGTATGGCAAGAAGCTTAGCCAGTGTCCGGAGAATCTTGCGGTTGGAGCCCACAGTCACCAAAGGCTTGCTACTTGCCAAGGTTGATGGCTGGGAATGCGGCTTGAAACAGGGCAACGCTCGTGTGGGTGACTACATCGTCTACTTCGAGGTAGACTCGTTCTTGCCGGCCACAGATGCCCGATTTGCCTCACTCGGCAAGACTCACATCCACAATGGCAGCATGATTATGTGGAATGGCAAATTCGGGTTCCATGTCATGACCAAGCAGCTGGAGAGAACTGTTTCACAAGGGCTGATCATGCCGCTCAGTGACTTCCCCGAGATCACCAAGGTCATTGCCGAGCTCGAAGAGAATACCAGTAAAGAAGAGGCCATGCAGAAGGTCATGAGCATGTCCTTCGACTCGGAGCTCAAGGTCGTGAAGTGGGAACACCGCATCACCGCTAGGGGTAAAGAGATGGGCAACTCGCTTGGTCCGGTCCCAGCTTTCTTGCCCAAGAGCGATCTTAAACGGGTGCAGAATTGCCCCAACCTCTTCACGGAGAAGTACAAAGACGCCGTGTACCAAGAATCTGTCAAGATGGATGGTTCGGCCGAAACCATGTACTTTGTCTGTTGTGACACACCCTGGTACAAGGCGCTTACCCCCTTAGATGGCCATGCCGACAAGCCTAAAGGCCGTTTCGGTGTCTGCACCCGCAAACACCACCTTCCCAACAAGCCTGGCTGCCTTTATTGGCGGGCTGCAGCTTTCTACAGCTTACCCCAGAAGCTCGAAGCTTTGGGCACGAACCTCGCCATCCAAGGCGAGCTCTGCGGATCCAGCATCAACAAGAACCGCGAGGGCTTTACCGGGGACAAGCACGACTTCTACGTCTACAGAATCTTCGACATAGACGCCCAAGCCGCCCTGAGCCCACGTGAGACGGAGAAGATGACCCAAGAGCTGGGTCTCAAGCATGTGCCCGTAAAAGGGTATTATCGACTGCACGACATCGCCACAAGCCAAGAGGAGCTACTCCAACGTGCCGAGGGCGTCGGCATCTTTGGAAAGCCGCGGGAGGGGCTTGTATACAAGAACGTCAATGACGGCCGTTGCTTCAAGGTCATCTCCAACGCATACTTGATCGGAATCGGAGAATAGAAGGGAGCCAAATCAGAACGCATTTTCCACTGTCTTCCAAACGGCTTGAACTACATCTTAGAAAAGGGCCACTGGGACAAGGTGAACCATTCAAGAGTCAAGGCAGATCGCCTGAAAATCAGAAAAGGGGGGATGATATTAGGGGTGTCAATGTTTGCGGATTCTGCAGCAGCCCATCAAGGCAATTGCAGTGGTACAGGGCCTTGCAGGAAGGAACCCACTATGTATGCAATTAGAGCTTACCTACAAGAGTCCATCCTCGAAAGCTTCGATGGAGTAATTGCAAACCGCTTGTCGACAAGGAACAAAAAGGTGCAGGTGGTTTCCCTCGTTGTCAAAGTACACCCTTTACCCCCTGGCTGGGTTCAAGGTCAGTCGTGCTAGTATTAAAAATAAGAAGCTACGACCGTTGCGTCCCATCAATTTGACTTATGGCTTTCCCGAGAAGGAAGCAGTCGCCGATTCATCAATACCTACCAAGTCAGGCAGGCATAGTTTTCATATCCAGGATTAGGCGCATGCTGTTGACCTCTCCAGTTCCTCACCAACATCCTTTCTGTATCGGCTTCAGTACGTGTCAACAATCTATCTAACTAGACCACGAATCCCCAGCAAACTAGACTTGACCTATTATTGCGTACAATCAGTTCCGTTTACGGCTTCCATCTTATCCAAAATGAAGTTTACAACCATTTCTGCCGCTGCCGGCGGCCTGCTGCTCCCGCTCGCCTCCGCCGCGCCAAATCCACCACGGATGACAAAGACATCATCACATGTGACCCGGCGCTCGGCCACTGGGTCCGGCCCTCGGGGTCTAGTTACCAAGAACGACATCGACCGTAATTCTTCGGCCAAGGTGATGAAGACCAGCAGCACACTTTCAACGACCGAGTCAACTGCATCCAAGTCCGTGGGCCAGTGCCTTGCGGTAAGTCCATCAGTCGGCACTTTATTTTCCTGTCCCTTTCTGCGGCCACAGAGTGTGAGAAGCTGACGTCGGGGTTTGGAAACTCGGCAGTCCACGACAGCCAAATACGAAGACTGCGTCACTGCCATCGGCGACCTCCACGGCTACCCGGGCAACGTCACCGTCCAGAACAACTTGTGCTTGAATTGGTGGGAGGGCAGCTGCCTGGTCAAGGTTTGCGCCGTCCAGGGCTCCTACTCGGGCAACGCGGCCCAGATTGCCGACACCATGACGGCGACGCTGTTGGGACCGTGCATCAAGCAAGGCAGGAGCGGCGTGGACTCGGACTGCGACGACGTTAACGGCCAGTGCGGCACCTACCGCTACTGGCTGACCGAGTATGGGGGCGAGTACGACTGGGCTGTGTAGTGGGGGGGGGGGGAAGAAGGCATCGGATATGAAGACACGGCACTGGCAGGGAAAGTTGAGGGTGTGAAATGTCATGAAATGGGCGGTTCCGACACTACATGGAGCACATCTATGTATCGTATAAAGCAAACACCATCCATACAGCTGGACGTTTGTAAACATCAACCCAACTCATGAGACCCAAGACATCCCTATCTCCCCCCCCCCCCCCTAGAAAAAATACCAAACCAAGAGAAACCGTAGGAGTATCCTAACATCCACTTTCCTTCCTCGCGCGAAGGGTCAAGCTTTGACAAAACGTTCCCCCCAAGTTAAACACTCTCAATATGGTGGCTCTCCTTCCTCTGCTGTTGGCGTGGCCATCGGTATTGGTGTGGTTGCAGCTGTGGTTGTTGCTCTCTCACGGTGCGAAAAGCCTTCTGGATGATCCACCGCAGCGCGGGCGCGTGGAAGTCGAGCGGCGCTTTGTCACTGCCATACTTCTCCTCGTCGACCTCCTCCTCGGTGAGCCACGCAAAAGACTGGTAGAGCTCCAGCCACAGCGCGACCTCTTCCTCCTCGGGATGATCCACCTCGACGATGAAACAGTAGCGCCGGCACGGCGGCCAGGATGGAATGGAAATATACTCGTAGAACCCGGCTCCTCGGGTAATGCTGCGGACAATTTGTCCCCTACAGCATCGAATCAGAGCGGTGTCAGCCTATGGCTGCCTTGTCTTAGGCCAGGGGCAGTGGTTATTCTTAGGGGAGGTGAACATACGAGCACTGGTGTACGGTACGTACGACCGCATGTAGCGCGCTCTTCTCTCCGTCGAAGATGCTGAAGCTGGGCACCTCCCATGTGTTGGGCGCGTGTATTCGTTGAAGGAGGAGGACTTTGTCCCGCTGCGCATTGAAGATGAGGGCGGAAACTTCGAGAGGCTTCATGGTCCCTGGGTTCAGGAGGTTCAGCGTCGGGATGGGCATCTTGAAGGCCGAGAGGCGCGGGTCGAAGGTTGCGGTGATGCGGAGGATTCTGGTCCGGTAAACGTCGCTTCTGACTTCCACGGTGTTGCTCTTGGGATCATCGTTGCGAGTACCGGTGCCGTTTGGCCTCGGCTTGGTGGGAGTTGGCTCTGCAGGCATGACGAGAGGATGAGAAGAAATCAGGGGATATGATTGCCGAGAATCCAGGAAATTAGGGGGATTGAGTATCGACCAACAACAAAACGAAGCTCACAATTTTGCTACACAGGGTGGGCTAGGGTATTGCTGGACAGCTTTTGGGAGACTAGTTGTTGTGTTGATCGTGACCATTTTGTGTCAACGAGATCACCCAGAACGAAAACAAAGCACCTATCCCCTCTTACATCCACCTAGCTTGGGCCCGCATGGGGGATCGCTGACTACCAGCTACACATATCTACTGGGGTACCAAGCCATATATGTGATTCAAACTCATTGCAGTCATAAGCTGTAGTTATTTAAACAGTTTCTGGCTTCACCGTTGTCTCCCAGCACTCTCAGAGCTTTACGTTCCCTGATTGGAACCGAGAGGTACACCTTCTATCGTAGATGTAATAACTCAGTGCTTTGGTCAAAGATGTGAACTCTTTGTACATTTCCAATGTGACTACACGCATGAATAGGACTCCAAATGTGTTCAAGTGGCAGGACTGGATTAAAGATCCTGACAGTCTTGTCCGCCCGTCAACACACCAATTTAGAACTCGAAGGCAGATACATTGAGTTTCGGAGGGGTAATTCACCCAGTGTAATTGACGCCGGCTGAGACCAACAGCTTTCGGCATTGGTCCTGCTGCCCTGTTCACCATCACGTTATTACGATGCAAAACCTGAGGACAATAGCGACTGTGAATGAAGATTCTTGCAATGAAAATCAAACTAGCCATAAGTCTGAATTTGAAGTGGTGGGTGGGTGGTTACCACAGCCCCGACGCCGGTGTCAATGCCCCGGGGCGGGTGGTTTTCGTAGGGCCTTCTTTGGCCGCGGAACCCCCGAAAGATTAGCCAATTCCAGGAGCCATTACGGCGGCCGTTCAGCTAGGCTGCTCCGGGAATAAATGCCGGCCGTAAAGACAGAGAACCGGTCGCCGCATGATCCGGCATGTGAATCGTTCGGCACTGCAGTTATCTCAATCTACAAATCAGGTAGCCACCTAAATATAAGAAACACTAGGTGCTAGGTTTCTCACCCTGTCGCATGTTGAGCGTTTGCATTGAGAAGCAACATAAACCCTGGCCCACACCCCGCCAGGTAAACAGCCTATGACGTTCCAAGCTGCCTGCATTGACCTGACTGCCTTCTCTTCTCGTCTTCGCCCTGAAAAATCCACGAATCAAAGACAAGCCTACTTGCTCGACCTTGCGCCGATCCGGCATCTGCATCTGCTTTAGGCAAGTAGACTGACAGTTGTGGTTGAATCGTTGATGCGTCTTGGGCGGGAGGGTGTTTGCATGTGGGGAGAGCGAGAGCCATGGCCAACCCAGTAGGCCAATCCTTCACCCGACCCATCGTCAGCCGCTAAGACTGGAGAAGCCCAAAACAAACGACAGGATGCGGCAGTTGGCATCACCCCTGGCAGCCTGGACCCCAGAGTCGCATCGTGCTTTGTTTCTCCTGGCCACCATGCCATGTCCATGGTCCTCTCAATTTCCCACCACCCACACGTCGAAACACCTCCGTTTCCATTGGGACGCTTGCCGATGGTAGTAGTGTAGTGTTCCCAATTAGCCGACTGCTAGGTTACGCAGTCAATCTGTTATATATAATGCAGCCATGATGGTCGTTCCGTCTCCCTTGTTATCCTTTCCTCAAGGGCTCGCTCTGTCTTTCGCTTCGTTTTGACTTGGCTGCCATCACCTTCCTTCTTTCCCGGCTCCGCGTCACAAACTGCGCGTGGTTGCTCATTACCAACAACAGAATCAACAAACATGCGCTGTCTTTCATTGTTCGCCACGGCCCTGCCGCTCGCTGGCGTGGTCACGGCGTACCCCCGAGTCGACGGGCCCTTTGCCCGGGCGGCAGGCGCGCAAGTCGCGAGCCGGGCGGACGGCAAGACGGTGATCCCCAAGGACTCGTTCGGTGCCTCGTTCGACACGCACTGGAGCCACAACTACCCGTGGGGGACGGACCACAACGGCGGGGCGCGGATGGACCCGGCCAAGGTGTCGACGGCCAACGACGTGCTGACGCTGACGGCGTCGCCCGCGAGCGGAGAGCCGCCCGCCACCAACGGCGGGCAGCAGTACCCCGTTAACTACCTGTCGGGCACCGTCTTTGCCAAGCAGCAGTTCACCGTCAAGCCCGGCGGCGGCTACGACTTCGAGGCCGACTTCAAGGCGCCCGTGGCCAAGGGCACCTGGCCCGCCTTCTGGCTCACCGCCGTGAAAGGGTGGCCTCCGGAGATCGACATTGCCGAGTGGAAGGGCTCCGGCAAGATCTCCTTCAACACCTTCAACACGAGCAGCGAGGTCGCCGCCCACGACGTCACCTACCCCAGCCCCGACAACGTGAGTTTGGAAAAGCTGTTCGCCCCTGGTAGTAATGGGGATTTGCTGACGTCTTCTCTTTCAAGTGGCACACCATCCGTGCACAGATCCGAACCGCCTCTGCTACAGACGTTTGGGTTAAATTCTTCATGGACGGTGGCGAGATTACCACCCAGTATGGCAAGAACTACGTCAACAGCGCGTTCTATCTCGTGAGTGATCTGATTATCTACAACTTTTTTGCTGTCTCCTACCATATTCTAACAAAGCCTTCCAGATCATTGACCTGCAGATGGAGGGCTCGTCAGGTACTCCTGGTCCCAGTGCCGGATCGACGTTCCAGATCCGCAATGTCCAGGTCACCGACTACAACCCTTGAGATTGGGCATGCATTCGATCCAAGAGCAAGCGAAATATGTTAATTGTATTTACTTCTGATAATTGTACATATGAACCAAGAACCATCGAATTCGATCTTCCACACGTTCTACATACGGCTTTCGTCCGTCGGCCTGGGACAACTAGTTCTTAACCACGCCAGCATGAATATTTTGGGTTCCGTAAGGTGAACAACGTCCAGATCTAGTCCAGATGCGCTTCAATGACTCTTCGGTTTCCAAAGTAGACCCATGCCACAACTGTGACCGGCGGGTTGAGGAGTTTCAGGCTCTGCAAGGCTATCATTGCCATTCGCGTCCAAGGTACGAACCCAACCCGACCGACCACCCTATTGATGTACTGCGTGAGAGCCCCCGTAGGAGCTAACGGCTCGTTGTACTGCCAGACGCCAGCCCATGCATGACAAAAGGCCAGATTCATGATGACTGCCCAGATAATGATCGGCGTGGCCACGCAAGTCCACAACAGGCAGCACACGTCGTAGCAAAGCAGAGCCAACGGTATAGGGACCACGATCTTCCCAGTGCTGGGCGCCATGATCCACTTCGCATTCAGCACCAGATCCTCCCAGTAGTAGCTTGGCGCCCGAAGGCAGTTGACGAGCCCAAACAAACTGATTCACAACACGAGCAGCTTGCAACACATGATGCCCATTCTTTTGTGGCGGCTTGTCGCCGGCTTGAGCTGTACGGCGTGTAGCGCTATAGAGCCGATGACTATGGGCGGAGGCGAAATCCTGATGGAAGGTTGTTTCGATATCAGCTCGGGCCGCTCCCAGATCCCGAGAAGGATAGAGGAAATGCCATAATGGCAGCCATTGTAGGTTTGCCAGAGAGGGTCAAGCACAATTCTGGTCAGCCAGTGCACCCAAGGGCTGATGCCAGGCCTGGAGGGGAAGAGAAAATCGCATGCGAAGACTGAGCAGCCGACCAAGGCAAATGCAAGTGGGTAGTAGGGGTTGGAGAACATGAAGTCCAACAAGCGGTAGAAGTTACTATTCGGCGCAGTGATGAAGCCTGATGTCGATACGGGGCCGCAATGTCCTTTTTCCGCCGCCTCGAGATCGTCACCTTCTTCGTGGGATTGCTGGTCTTCCTTTTGGTCTTCCATTGCAGCGGCTTCTGCCGACTTGTCGTGCGCAGAGAGTGTTGGCGATAGAGAATCCATGTGATCAAGATAAATGAGGATGAGAAGTGGAAGGAAGTTTGGCAGTTGGGTAGCTACATGTACCCATGACATGAAGGTGTTGTTGGGACTAGCTGTGCCGCGAGTCCTGCAGCAGGATCCAGGGGGTCGGGTCGTGCGAGCGTACAGCGAAAGGAACCAACACAGTCGCAACCGATCAGCGGCCTGCATGCCAGGATTCTCTGGGTATGTACCTAGTCTGTTTCCTCCTTGAGGCGCTTCCAGATGGCAGAAATGGTTTCCTCCAGTTTGGCCTCATCGGTCGTCTGCAGCAGCTGAGAAGAGAGCTCGATGGTCTTATCCCTCGACTTCAAGCCCTGGACGATGCGGAGGTCCATCTTGGGAATCTTCAGAGCCTGAGAAAAGCAAGTCGTACCACCGACCAGGTCAGCCACACAGCGATTTCGGGTAGAAAAACACCACGGAACACAATTCGTTGACTACAGGCGTTCAACTTACATCGCTCAAGACTTGCACGACGGCTTTGTTGGACTCGCCGTTGCGTGGGGCCGCCGCGACGCACAGTTCCACGCCATCGTCCGACACGGCCAAGACACCCTCGCGCACTTTGTCGGCTCCAGGCTTGACATGGCACCGGATGTGCAAGGACGAAGGGGCATTGCGTTTGCCCTTGATAAGAGAGATCGCAGGAATAGGCGTACGCGCTGCCATTGTTGGTGGTGTGCAAGTGGGAGAGATGGGTTGGGCTGGGTCGTCGGTTTGTCTGCAAGGGCCAGCGGCAATAATTCTACAGTACTCAAGTAGGTGTGGATAACCATCGACTTGCAGATTGATCTCCCTCCACAAACCCCTGGGGCTAACACGGTCTGATGCACTCATACCAAATGGACATTATAAGATATTGAGAAACGCGTGCAATTGATCTAACAAGTCAGATGGGCATTACAGACGATACATATGCATTATTAAAGGGCCATCTAATGGTCCAAGTATCCATCTCCCTATGTCCGAACATCAAGTCCGGTGAAGTATTGTACAATCAAACTCGACAGTTGAGAAGCAATTAGTCCTAGTCTACTCGTCATATCTTTCTTCTTGAAAAGCCATTCATAATCATTGTTTGGTCACCCAATCAGGTCTCTGAACTCTTGAGCCTCAGTTCAAGGCGACATCACAGGGCCGTTACTGACCCATGACACCCAGGGGACATCTCTCGGGGCCTTGGAATGCAGTGATACCCATAACATCCGATCGAACTCTGCTCAACCGGGAAACTAGTGAGTACCCTGCTCTCTCAGCTGTATATCGCTCAGAAATCTCGGGAACTTGGTAAACAACCCCAGGTAGACTGTCAGGAGCCCGTGCTCAGTACCCTTTGAGTACGCATAGTCCGCGATGAAGTTCAGTGTCGGCGAATGATCAGGCATATGGTGGGCAGACGCAATGGTAGAATATGCGAGGTCGATATGGTCGAGATTCAGAGAATTTCTCTTCATCTGGATTTCACCATGTCGGTAGTTGTCCATGGCATCGGTGAAACACTGATCCCATCCTGCTATCTCGGCAACTAGCATGAGTTTCAAGAGACCAGTTTGAATACGCTCGTTCTCTTCTTCAATTGAAGCTCCTGCATCAACAGGCTTGCCGGAGTCTTCTGTTTTGACCACAGCGCTTTGCTGTATATGACCTTCAGAAGCGCCTTTGGGATTCACCATGGAGCTCTTCTTCAAGGCTGCCAAATGTCGCAACCTGCACTTGTCTGATATGCGAATCTCCTCGGCCGAGAACTTGCGGTATGGCTCATGAAAGACAATGTGAAGGAACCTGTTCTGATCGGAACCAGTGGCGTTCTCTTTTTCAACTAAGGGTTCAAGAGCACCCGAGGTCTGGAGTTGAGCAGGATGTGGTACTTCGCTTAGGCAGCCGTCTTTCAGGGAAAGTTTGGTGCGTCGTGGCCAAGCCAACGGAACTCGGGGGAGATCCATCCCGTACAGACATTGTGCGAGAAGATTGAAGGCTTCAGGGTCGACAATATCCAAACGGTACTCGACAAGAGCACCGGGAAGCTCTAATTGCTCGGGTGGGGAAACCGCGCATCTCAGGACCAGCAAATCCAGGCCAATAGACTTCATGTTGAGTACTTGGCCGAGAAGAATGAACTGGCGGCGTTCTGGTCCGACGAAGATGCTGAACGAAGACTCGGAGCTGTTGCTAGGGCATGTTAGCAAAGAAAGACAGAATAAAATCTGCAGAGGATCCCTGAACTTACGACCCAACAGACATGTCCACGACATTTCGAACGGATCTGGAGGGGTGGTCGGCCATGTTGATGAGAGCCCTGAATTGTCGGCCGTGCCAGGCTGGTGGACTGGAGTTCGAGACCTAGTTCATACGACCCTTGTTCTGATTTGGTTCGTGAGGTATTGGATCGGAAGGAAAGAAGGGAAAGCCTTCGTCGCTGCCTAATTGTGTGCCGCGAATTGTGAGCTTTGGGCAACTGCAAAGTTAGGTACTCGTGGGATTGGGATGGTGAATAGGTTAGCTATGTACATACCAGTAGGTCGAAAAGATGCTGCCTCAGTAACCCGTCTTCTCCGTTACTGCTACCTGATCAAGTCGAGTAATGTAAAATGGCTGTGTGGGGACGAGGTAAGTTGATCATGGATGGCTACCTGATACTGTCATGCAATAAACTCGAGTATCTTGAAACCATCCGCCTTCATCCATTTCAGTCCCGTTCAACCAGTTAATACGTACAAACCAAGTGCTCATTCACCCTTCATGATCAATGATGATTTTCTAGGTTAGTGGGAAACTATCTCTTATATTTGTTCCTCATTGGCCCGGGAAGAGTGGCCTTCATGGAAATGCCACTTTTCCGAACTCATCACTTGTACACCGGCCACTGAAATGTCCTGTATCAAACTTGACTTATGAGGTCCAAACTCTTTTCAGGACTTTGCCAGTTGGTAATTTACTTTCACTTGGTGATGTCACACCTGTACCATGGCCGGGTCCGGCTCCTGTTGCAGGGCTATCGGAAATATGCATCGGTTGTAGGCTTGGGACCGCCTCACCTACTTGGCCACTCCTATGAGCAACTGGTCAGAGCAGTGCACCGCTTTAGACAAGAACAAAGGCCCGGATAAAGGCCTCTCGGACTCTCGGAGTAGGGTTTCCAAGCCTCCAGCCAAATAAAATGAAACCATCAGTCACTGCTAGCACCCCCAGTAATGATCCCACTGACATGTCCAGCTAAACAGAGACCAGGGATGCTAACAGAAGTCTTTAATAAACTAAAGACCCCATGGAAGTGAGCTCCAAGAAGAACCTGGGCAGTATTTAGGGAGATTTGAGGATCCAAGGTCAGCTCTTGCGTCTGTATGTGAGTACTTACACGGGATGGTGTTGTGCTTGCATGAGGCATCCATCCATCAATCAAATTGATTGGTAGCTTGCTGAATGGGGTTGTGAATTGTGGGGGCGACATACGGTACGTATCTCGAAAATGCCCATTAACGCGCGACGCGTCTCTCCAGCTCCGGGGCGCGTTTCTCGATTTCTTATGTAGATACCGCGCCCCACCATGAAGTAGAATCCATGCATATTATACCTGTGTTGGAGCAATCCCACACTTCCCGGCATTGACGACAGTCAGCTCGTATAACACCACTTAGACTTCAAGAAGGATCTTTTCAGTATTGCCGAGCATCCAAAGATACCCCGAGTGAAGCCTAACACACTATGGCCGACGAATCTTTACAGAATGGCGACAGCCAGGTCTCCAACGGCGACATTACCATGGCCGAGCCAGAAACGCTGCCTAGCACATCAAATGGTGCCGCTGTCGAGGAGAAAAAGGAGGTCAAGCTAGAAGACTTGTTCGCAGATGTAGACTCAGACGATGACGAGTTCCCCAGCTCTCGGCCACAAGAAACCCAACCCTCCAGTTCGCCCACCGCGGCGCCAGGCTCTCCAATGTGCGCATCCACCCGCTCCTCCTGCCGACAGCCCGAGTTTCTAGCTGCCGATGCTGACTTGACTTGAATTTGACAGAGATACCGGCATCTCGCTAAAAGCCTCCGACCCCGAAATCCTCCGCTCCTTCTACCAGCGCCTCTTCCCCTGGAGGCACCTGTTCCAATGGCTGAACCACAGCCCGACGCCCACCAACGACTTCGCGCACCGCGAGTTCGCCCTGACGCTGCAGAACGACGTCTGGCGCCGTTACATGTCCTACCCGACGTCGGACCTGATGCGCAAGGAGATGCTCAACCTTCTGCCCTCGCGTATCGAGATCGGCCCCGTCTACACGACCAACCCGCGCGACCGCAAGACGGTGCGCAACGCCAGCGCCTTCAAGCCCATCGCCAAGGAGCTGTGCTTCGATATCGATCTGACGGACTACGACGACATCCGCACCTGCTGCGACAAGGCCAACATCTGCCAGAAGTGCTGGCGCTTCATGAACATGGCCGTCCAGGTCGTCGACGCCGCCCTGCGCGAGGACTTTGGCTTCAAGCACATCATGTGGGTCTACTCGGGTCGACGTGGTATACACGCCTGGGTGTGCGACAAAAAGGTGCGCACCATGGACGACCAGAAGCGACGAGCGGTGGCAAACTACCTCGAAGTGATTAAGGGTGGCGCACAGGGCGGCAAGAAGGTGAATCTGAGGAGGCCACTGCACCCTCACATCAGGTAAGATGGCCCGATGATGTAGATTGCTATTCTTGAAACTGACATCAACACGCACGACAGCCGTTCTCTCGACCTCCTGGCCCCCTACTTCCAGACCGACGTCCTGGCGACCCAGGACCCCTGGCGCGACGAGGACCGCGCCGCGCACCTCCTGACGCTGCTGCCAGACCGCCCCCTGACGACGGCGCTGCAGAACAAGTGGGACGCGTCGCCGGAGCGGTCCTCGGCCGCCAAGTGGGCCGACATCGACGCCGTGGCCAAGTCGGGCGCCTCCAAGTCGCTCGACGCCCGCCAGCTGCTCGAGGCCAAGCAGGACATCGTGCTCGAGTACACCTACCCGCGCCTCGACATTGAGGTCTCCAAGAAGCTCAACCATCTGCTCAAGAGCCCCTTCGTCATCCACCCGGGCACCGGCCGCGTCTGCGTCCCCATCGACCCCCGCCGCCTCGACGACTTCGACCCCCTCGCCGTCCCCACGGTCCAGGAGCTGCTGGCCGAGATCGACGAGTGGAAGGACCAGGAGGGCGACGAAAACCCGGCTGTCAAGGAGGAGGATGCCGAAGTCAAGAAGGAAGACGGTGTCCCGGCCGCCAAGAGGTCGAATATCCAGGACTGGGAGAAGACAAGCTTGAAGCCCTATGTCGAGTACTTCAGGAGTTTTGTCCTGGCGCTCATGAAGGACGAGCGTGACTCCAAAGTCAAGAGGGAACGAGAGGAAGCCGACGGGATGGAGTTCTAGAGAGAGCAGGGCGACGAATTACGAAATTACTTTTAAGTAATGGCACACAAAGTCAAAACTACCATGTTGCAAGTGACGATCGTACTCATGAGTGATATCGCCAATCAATGATGCACTTAAGAAGTTGGGGCGACGATTTGTAAGAATTAGCAAGTATCATTCTTGGTCATATCCGAGATGACTGATGAAAGCGCTCGTACACTCATACAGCTAGCTACCCGCTGTGAACAAAATCGACATCCATGTCACATCTTTGCGGCCATCCATGAGTTTTCTTCCTGCCAAAATAACGCCTCGCGTACATGCGCGTCAGATGCGCAATGGGTATGTCGTTCAACCTATCGTACACATATTCCATGCTTGCCACTGTCGTCCGATATTCGATATCATCCATATCCGATTGGAACGCTGGCCAGTTGCGAGAATACCCACTAGTAGAATAAAGACACGATCGCTGACAAACTAATGGTTCAGCGCATGCAGGTGCTGCCTGCTCGTTTACTGCGCTCCGAAACAGAGTAGGGTCTCAGTGGGGGTCTTGATCAGTAAAGGTTCTGCAGATCGGGGCCTCCAAATCCGCCAGGTCCAGCTCCCGAAGGTCGACCCTGTGAAGGGGCAGCAGGTTGCCAGTTTTGTTGCTGGTAGCCTGGGTTGTAAGGGCCAGTGGGCGGTTGAGCCTGGAAGCCAGTTCCGGCTTGGCCACCCTGCGGCAAAGTGGGAAATTGATCATCATACGACACGGCCGGACCTTGGCCGTATCCTCCACCGCCGGTCGAGAAGTCGCGGCCACCGAGGTCATCCAATGATCGATAGCCATGACCACCGCCTCTGCCTCCACGGCCACCACCACGATGACCACCGCCTCGGGGGCCGCCGCGATGTCCACGATTAGACGTGCCGCCTCCAGCACCGCCTCGAAATCCTCCGCGACCTCGGCCCCCGTAGCCTCCCGGGTGGAAGTTGCGGTCACCATGTGAGTTGCCGTGCGGACCATGCTGGCCGTCGGTCTCGCTGTATTTTCGCTTATTAGATGATTTGTTACCAAATGAGTTTTCGTAGTCATGTTCGTTCGAGTCCTCCGGCTCAATTCGCAGCAGAACCTTCTCGCCCACCGTCGTCTCAAATTCGAAGGCTTTGTCTGCCGAGACAGGTTGCCAGTTCTGGATCTTGCCGGCATCCATGGGACGCGCGCCCTTACGCAGCGCAAGGACGACCAGTGGGCTGGGGTTGTCGGTGTGGTACTTGGCTGTCGACGGCACAGGTGCGACCGAAGCCGCCCATATGCTGTTCTCAAAGCATGCCGTGCCAGTTACCTTCCACCTCATCTTGGACCCCATGCCACCCACCTTCTCTATGACGCTCTCAGGGCACGGGCGAGGACAAATCATGATGTTGTTAGCATGGAATTTGAGCTCGGTGTGAGAGAGCTTCGGCAGGTGTACGAGCTTGAGTAACCGCTTGCTGTCTGCCTTGCCAATCATATAACTAGTAAAAAAGACAGTCTTCTTCACCATCAGACGCTCGTGTCGCTTGCCTCCGGGCGGCCGAGGGCCCGGCTGATCAAGCATAGCATTGTGGGCGTTGATCAGATGCTGGATTTCGGCCACCTCGACAACGGGATCCAGATTCGTCGAGATGTCGGCCACCTGGATGACCTCGGCGTTGATGGGGCCGCGTGTCTTCTGGCCGTTGTGCCCTTCTTGTCGTCGGTTGAAATCGGCCATGAACTCGCGGAAGCCCTGCACGTGCTTCACGCGGTCTTCGTATATGCGGATCTCCTCGGCGTCCTTGTAGGTCTCCATGAGCGATTCGAGGAAAGCCTGCTTGAACTTCATGGTGCTAGAGAACCGCTCGCTATTCGGTCCAATGGCAGGCTTCAAGCCGGCAAGGTCGAAGTCCAGCCCCTTGCTAGCAAGGATGCGCTTCATCAGCTCGGAGAAGCCCCGTTCCGATCTTCCGGTCAACATGACACTCAGGGCATCCTCCTGCTGCATGCTCAGGTGCACCAGCTCGACGATCTTCTCGTTCCACCATCCTTTCCATCCTCGCTTCTCCTCCCGTTCGACGCCTTCGCCCGTCGCCGCTAGAATGCGCGAGTCGTGCCACCAACCACCATTGATGAAGATGTCGGGAGAGCCCAAAGCACCAGTAGTTCGGCCGTTCCACAGCTTCTGGTTGGGGAGGGGCGTCTTGAACAAGGTGTTGTCGAAGTCGTAGACGTGGATGGCCTTGATCTGCCCAACGGCTAAAAGTGAGGACGGGTATGTTAGCTCGTGCACGACATGCGATTGCATCTGCAAGACCGCCAGCCAACCAACTTACGAGGCAGCTTCTTATCCAGAATGGACCATCTGCTCAGTGCAGTGACGGTGCGCGTGTTGGTAGCAGGGCCATTCTGGGTCCCATTGGAGGGGGATGTCTGGACGCCATCATCAGGCGTTGCAAAAGATCGCGCGCAAACGAAAGTCGGTAGCTGCACACATGCATCCAATCACATTGACATGGTGCAGGTTCCGGGCTGGATGGGTATTGCGTAGGGGGCGGCGGCAGTCTGTTGATAATTGCGTGTTCCCCCCGTGTTATTTGCTTGGTTTGCTTAGAGTCGAGTCGCGATTTGGGACCCTTCACTTTTTGGCAGGCATTAGGCTAGGTCGATCGGAAAGTTGCAGCAGGAAGCAGCAGCAGCATCATCATTTAAGGCCCGAGCTCCTTGCTCCTTCCACTGGAAATTCCATGGTGGGCCCCCTGCGCAGTTCCAGGGCCATCCCGCTAATTCTGACGGCAGGCAGGTACTACCTCCCCTTACATGCTGTATATCACAATACTGCGTGCTACGTTTCACCCGCTCCTTCCAACATATGAATAGCATGGATGCGAATAGAGGCTGATGATACAAGCACTGTTTTGATAAAATTCGGTCACTTGTCTTGGGGGCGATTCTAGCAGATATGCCCCGTTTGTTTCAGACACTGCTAAAGGTATAGATAATGATTCCCATAACTCCTTGCTCTGTCGTTCCTACCCCCTTGCCATTTCTCTAGTACCCCGCCAGCAGGCACAGCACGCTCGTCGCGAACCACGAGAACATGAGCTTCTCCAGCACCTGCAGCAGGTCCTCGGTCGACTTCTGCGCATCGTTGTAGCTGCCCATCTTGGGCAGCGGGACGCGCTTGCCGCCGCCCCAGTAGTCCTGGACGTGCTGGCGGGCGAGGAAGAGGCAGAAGGTCATGAAGGGCGACGCCAGCGTGCGCACCAGGAAACCGTACGTGTGGCCCCGGAACGCCAGCAGCACCGACGCCGCCAGCGACAGGGCGAGCGCGACGGCCCCCGCCGCCTGCGTGCTCCGCGTCTTCTTCAGCTGCCGCTCGGCCTCGCTCGAGTACTTGGCCAGCTTCTCCGTGGGTTCCTCGTACTTCTGCAGGTTCTGGATGGCGTTGAAGGACTGCTGTCCGCCATAGACGGCCAGGGCTGCTTGCGCGATGTGTAAAGCTTGGAGAAGCATGATATTGGTGGTTGTGGTGGAGCTGATGAATAATTAGGGGAATATCTTTGGAGGTCTGAAGCCAATCTTGTGAAAAGGGCAATGTTATTAACGTCTGTGTTCAAGGGGTGGTGCCGACCATTGCACTGCGGGCAGAGTGAGTTCCATTGTCTTATATTGGACTTATTCCCAGTGATGACGTATTTTCAGCTCAGTCCCTTGCCAAGCTTGCGTGTTAGTCGCTCTTGCAATTCGATCTTCAGTGACGCACATCGCGATGCAGCTAAACCTAGCTCGAACCACATCACAAATCATTTTGTCAACTACAGGCTGCAAAGCACCCCGAGTCTCATCGTATCCGATGATGTGAGGCCTCAAG
The DNA here is from genome assembly GCF_038362585.1 of Apiospora marii. Lineage (NCBI taxonomy): Eukaryota > Fungi > Ascomycota > Sordariomycetes > Amphisphaeriales > Apiosporaceae > Apiospora > Apiospora marii. The sequence continues at coordinate 1,233,374 of NW_027117375.1, read as the reverse complement.
TTCTTCTAGGCCGTTTCGCAACTTTACTCTGCGTGTCAAAGCCTCATGGCAACATGGTCCTCAACTATGGCGCATCGCATTGTGGCTTGCATACAGACGAACACGCAACCTAACTCTATTCTTCTGAAACCTATCCACGTAGCAGTAAAAGAAACCAAGTTTACCCGCCATCAAAATGTGGTCAAATAGCAGCAGTACACGATATGTTCTCGGACCGCTATTGAACCATCGGCCGACAATCACTCGTCATAGTTGACACTTCTCTGGGGCCAGCATCCCATCTGGATCAGCGCCTCGCCCAGGCTGCCCTTGCCTCCCCAATACTCCCGGACGAAGGCGACCATGAGGTCCTGGCCGTTGAGCAAGACGCCGCTGGTCCAGACCTTGCCGTCGCGCGCCCAGCGTTTCTCGACCCAGTTGGTGTCCGGTGCCTCCTGCCGCAGCTTTGGCAGCATTATCTGCGGCGCGGTGCACGTGAGGCCCTTCAGGATGCCGGCCTGGAGTGGCACCATCATGCCGCCGCAGATGGTCAGGAAGGCGGCGCAGTCCTCGTGCGCCTTGCGGACGAAGGCCAGCTCGGCTTCGGTGGGCTGGTAGCCCATTTCGAGGACGGCCCCCATCAGGACGATGTCCAAAGGCGGGCAAGTTGCGAAGGAGTCCTTTTGGTTTCTTCGTCAGCGCGTTTGCTATTTGTATAGAATAGGTACAACGAGAAACTGCATATGTTGAAGTACATACCGTTGGGACAATGGACATGCCACTGGTCAAGCGGTTGGTGCCTTTACCACTCTCAGATACCCAATGGAACCCGATATCAAGAGCTTTGTCTGTGACGCCCGCCGGGAGGAAGTCGGGCGAGACGTTGTCAATCAAGCTCTTGGTCATGCCATTGAGCAGATCGATAGGTGCGACATCCAATATTTCGGTCATGCTAGTAGACAGCGTAAGTCTTCATCGCTATGTGCTCGGGGCTACAGTTTTACTGACCCATTCATCAACAAGACGCCAACCTCGATGCGGCGGTTGGGGTTGGAGAGATCGATTGAGGAAGGCATATTAACAGAAGTAGGTTGCTGGAAGAAGAGAGATTACTCAGGTAAGAAGGGTTGGATGGTGGTATGATTTGGAGTTGATAACCGGTGTTAATTCTGACAGAATGCAACCTGTATTTATATTCCATCGCAGCTTGTAGACATGAGATGTCAGCTTGCACATGCCGCAGCGGTTCAACGTGGAACTCCGAACGCCACCGGAGTTATACGACCGTGTCTCAGCCCAAACCGCCGTATCGCCGCATCACAACGGAATTATCTCAGGACAGAGATTCCAAAACGCTGGGCTGAAAGCTTTTATCATGCGCTCCATTTGTAGACTGCCTGCTCAAGGGGTCACTTGTTGACGCGGACTTGGATCATGTCGTTGTACGTGTCCTGGCCCTGCAGCCGCACCCAACTCAAAGCTCGCAGCTATCATTGACGAGCATTTCCATGAGGGGTACAAAAGCCTCAATCCATATAGAAACGAGCATATTCACTGCATCTGAATGTATAGTACGGCGCTTGTAGTTACGGGGATATGCAAGTATACATATGTTTTGCCGGGGAGCCTTGGTATGAATTGGAATAAAAAAAAAAGAAGATATGTTTACATGTGATAATAATAAGCAGCTGTAAGTAGTTAGATGAAGATAAGTAATCGTTACATGTCTATCAGCGGTGGTTTCTCACTCAAGTACCTCTATTGTTAGAAAACATGCTCAGTCGTGGGTGTAACGAGACCCCTTTTGGGAGGACACCTACCGGCACAGCAAGCGATTTCAAGTCCCGGCGGTCCCCGGCCCTAGTAAACACACATGCCTGGGGGTTTTTCTAGTTCGGTATAATCATACTGCACATTATACTGTGGTGTGTATACCAGAGTCCAGTGTATTAAGCATTTGCTCCCAATACGTTCTAATATAGTCCTTGGTTATAATTCGGTATAAATAACTATGCAATATTCCCAGGATATGTAGATCAGGGGAACTAGCTAGCTCCTCGCATATCTAATTGATCAGGGCCTTTAGATAAAACGCATCATTAGCTGGTACATATCGTTTGTGAGACCAAGTGTGCTGGTGACTTTGAGCTTAACCCCCTATAGGCAGATCATAGCTGGATGGTAGTGTCCATTGATGAGCTTCTATGAACGGATGCTAAGATAGATAACTGATGACTCGACAGCACAATTCAAATCGACTGTTGGGATATCCACTTCAAGGCTTTTTCTTTGTAGCCTAGACTCCTTCCTCACGCTGTAGTCAAAGGTATTTGCTGCCAAGTCACTGGGATGGTAAGATTTGTTGACCCTTGTTTATGCCGCCCAACACTCTAAGTGTGAAGCCTCCTGAATGTCTCACTTCCTTGCCATTGAAGGATTATTCCTGACGTAAACCATGCCATTCCCATGGCACTTTTGCACTGCCATTACCTCTCTCCGTTGCTCTTTGTAAGTTTGACATTCTAGGAAAGGATATGCAATGTTGAGGTCAACACGTCTTCGGCACATGGCTCCCTCCCCCCAGTATTTGCATCCTCGCAGTTCAAAGTCAATCCAGAATAAACGTTGCAGTTGTCAATCTGAGACATTGGAGATCGTTCGCAGATGGCGTAACGGCTGCCCCTTTTAGCTCCCATCGCGCTGACAAAAGTCCGAGACAATCTGTGTGTAAGACAGACATCAAACCCAGTGAGAGGCTCTCTTCAACCTGGCAGGCGGATCTCGCTGTCCATACCCAATGATGGCGAATTTCTGAGCTCTGCACTTAACTCTCGATCCATCGACAAAGCCTCTCTATCCGCTCCTACGTTGGATGGACCTAATCGGAGTATACTTTGTCGTTGGCCATGTTTGTCGGATCAATGGATGCAATGAGCCGTACGGAGCATCAGAGCCTGTCTGAACATGGTCGGTCAATGATTGCATGATCAACTAAGTATTTAGGCACACAAGAGCCCATCGTATTTGACTGTTGTATCCAACTCATCACTCAATCCTTGCCCCCTGATCGCAGCTAATTGCTACCATCCAGCATTTTACAGAATCCCGGGCTTTCCTGTTCTGGAAGTAGTCACCTCCCTGTTCGTCCCAAACAACATATCCTCAATCTTCGTTACATACACTCTTTCCTTCAATCAGTCAGAATGGTGTGCCAGAAGACCCTCATTTTGGCGCTCGTTGGAGGTGTTGCCGCTGCCCGGGTCCAGCAACATGCACGGGATTTCAACAATGACGGGGCCAAGGGGCTCGCTGCTAGAGGCGGGTTTGGCGGATACTCTCACAGCGGGGGATCCCAGGGAGGCTGGGGAAGCAACGGCGGAGGCAGCAACTCCGGTAGCAGCGGTTACAACAACAACGACAACAACAACTTCGGTAGCGGTAGCAGCAGTCCTCACGACTGGAACACCGGCAGCCAAGGGTCGGGCAACCACGGGTCGCACGGTGGCTCGTCTCATAACGATCCCATGACCACCACCGCCGCCACTACCACGTCGGCCGCAGCCTACACCATGAACGCCTGGGCCAGTCAGGATACTACTACCACTTCCACCGCTTGGACCGATGAGGCCACGTCTACATCCACCGCTTGGACAGAGGGATGGGGCCACGGTCACGGCCATGGCCACGGCCACAGCTATCCTACTTGGACCGAGACGGAGGCTACCACGACTACCTCTGCCTACTCGGCAGCGTATCCCACGGCCACCTACAGCGAGGCCGAGACCACAGCCACCTACGCTACCGAGAGCGCTCTGCCTACCTTCTCCGAAGGGGGTGCGCCCACCTTTTCCGAAGGGGGTGCCCCTTCTTTCACCGAGGTGGCGACCACGGCCACCTACGGCGGAGAGGCCGGCACCGCAACTTTCTCCGAGGGCGGCGCGCCCACTGCCATCGAGACCTACTCAGCCACCGCCACCGCGACGTACGGCGCCGAGACTGGGTTCGGCACCTCGACGGGATTCGGAACTTCCACTGGATTCGGCTCTGCTACGGGATACTCGGCTGGATTCGGTTCTGCTACGGGATACTCCACCGGTTTCGGAACCTCTACTGGATACGGGACTTCGACTGGATACGGGGCTTCCGGGTATGGCTCTGCTACGGGCTATGGCACTTCCACAGGCTATGGAACTGCCATCACTGGGTACCCTACTTCCACCGGTTACGCATCAGCAGATCAGCCTTACTCTACCACGCTTGCGACAAGCTACGTCGCACGTTAGGGCGTACAACTTCCATCAAAAGCAGGGGCAGGATGTGGAAACAGATGGACGGCTGGCTGTACGACAGCATATGTTGGAAAGCGATGACGGATAGTTAGGGGCTTGGGGGGATTGGTTATCGAGCAAGGGATCGTTGGTAAAAGGGGATGCACTTTTTGGATAATACTAGTTTCTTTCGGGATTGATTTCAATTGACTTCTTTTCTCTGTACTTGTCCAAACGAGCACTGAGGAAATTGTACCGAAGTCCCTTTCATGCGATGCCCGACCTCACGCCCGCCCAGAAGGACCCGAAACACATCCTCTTCACTAGCCGCAGCACCGACGCAGTCGAGAAGACGCTCGAGCGCGTCCATCAGGCCGTCTCCGCCGCTGCCGCCGAAGCCGTGACCCTCGTCTCATGCGACCTGGCGAGCCTCGAGTCGGTCCGGGCCGCCTCGACCTCTTCCTAGCCAACGCGGGCATCATGGCCCGGCCCGCAGACCTCGACTTCCGGGGCGGCCTCCGCACCACCCAGGAGTCCGCCCTGCTGGGCCTCTGGGTCCGCTGCTGCAACAGCAAGCTGGTCAACATGCTCTAGGCCCGCGAGCTCGCGCGCCGCCATCCCAAGCTGCTCTGCTTCAGCCTCAACCCGGGCAGCGTCTCCACAGGACTTGTCACCGACCTCAACTTCAGCGACCGCGCCTTCATCCAAATGACGAATGGCGGTAGGATCGTCACGCCGGAACAGGGCGCTTACAACCACCTATGGGCCATCAGCGCCCCGCGCGATTCGATGGGGCAGGGTGGTTTTTATGAGCCAGTTGGGGTGTATTCATCAGAGAAAGGAGTTAAGACCAAAGACGAGAGATACGCCAATCAGCTTTGGGAACACACAGACAAGGAGCTCGAAAGATTCATGTCATAGGTATAGTGGATGGATAGTCTACCCCAAGGGCGAGAAAACTTGGAAGGTTATTACAAGTACGATGGGGTTACCTGCACACATTGTCTACTTGGGTAATCTGTAATTGGATCTTGGATTCCGGTGATTTAGTGATTCCCAAGATAGGTCGTTTGTATTAAGACACGCTATTTTTTTTAGCCCTGAATGCATTGCCTTTTGGTATATGTACATGTGTGGCAATGACCTCATTCACTCTTGATATAACTCCAGGTTCCCCAATGGCATTTTACGCCTGAACACCGCCATTCGTCTCTTGCTCCACAGTCTTGTCTAACGCGTTCTGCTCAGGCTCAGAGGCAAGCTCCTTCTCGGCCTTCTCGAACTTGGCCTGCTCCTCGGACGTCATGTTGGGGAGCAGTGGCTTCTCCTCATCCGCTGTGAGGTTAAGGTGGAAAGTACGAATGACGGAGTCGGCGTCATCGATGGCGAGGGGCCTCACATCAGCCATAGCCTTGACCTTCTGGGTGCAAAGCTTGACCTGGGCATCGGTCATTTTGAGACCGAGCTGCTCGACACGGCTCTTGATGGCGTTCCAGCCAGTCAATCTCGAAGCGAAGTGGACTGAATTAGGAGGCAATTTGTCAGCACTGGTACCAATTGATCGTTCGTCTCTTCGGGAACATACCATAACGGGACAGACCGTAGTCCTCAGGCTTGAGAATCTCATAAGTCGTCGGGTTGTTCAGGATCGCCTTGGCGTGAATGCCGGCCTTGTGGGTGAAGGCACACTGAAGGCAATGTTAGCTGTTGATACGAAAGGGGGGTTCATGTAAAGCATAATACTTACGAAGCCAGTGATGGGGTTGTTGAAGGGGATGTTGATTTGCACTGCACTCGTTAGTTGGTGTCCCGCTATGATCATCATAAGAAAAGTGGGAAGTCTGGGGTATGCTGGGGTTCAACATCGTGGGTCTAGGGGTCGCCTGAAAATTCCACCTGGTCTCCATTGTATAATGGTGATTGGGCGGAATAACCCGCCATGAGGAGTGGTTGAAGCTGAACTTCGACACCTTCGACACACTAATGTCTTTGAAAGCGAGACTTGCCGTGTACGCTGACAAGCTGCGACACGATGAAAAGAGGCCCGATTTCGTCGGTGTGAACCCAGCATACGCCAAAGCCGACGTAGAGGATAGTGGAAAAGGCGACATACCGGCATCGGCCACAAGGTTTTCAAGGTCCTTGAGCTTGTGGAGCTTGTACCTGGGGTTTGTTAGAAGAAGGATTAACAACAAGGGGAGCAGGTAATGACTTACTTGCTCATGACATAGTCGCGATCGGCAACCATCATCCGCTATAGCGAGAATATCAGTATGCTGCAAGAAACATATGTACGTTCTGGGAGACATACCGCCATCAGGCCACCAAGAGTGGTGATACCATTGCGTTCACCAATACCTGTGAAATCGAATCAGTAAGGCTGTTCATAAGACAGCCGGCCGCGCGCATTGACAACATACCGAGAACGGAGGTGTCCACTATTTAACAGTTAATACAACATTCCACCAAGACGTGACAATGAGGGGACTTACCATGTGTGGCACCAGCTTCGAGGGCGCAGTAAGCATTTGCTACGGCGCAGCTTGTGTCGTCGTGCTGGAAACCAACAAGTTAGTAACACATAAGCATACATGAGAGGCGGCCCGGGACGGCCCGAAGACAATCTTGTGATATGGCACTCATAGCTCCAAGGGGCTAAAGATCGTATGCCTCAAACACCATATTGTCTGCTTCAAGCAGGTACAAGTCTGTATGAGCAGATGTAAAGAGGCGAAACTTACGAAATGGGTTTCGATGTCGCAGTTTACAACACCACGCAGAGCTGTGAAAGTTGATTCAGATTAGTCAAGAGTTCTGATTTAAATGACGAGCAGTGACGCTTGCACCCAGAGACTTACTTCTAACAAGATCGTAGACCTGTCTGGGCGAGGCGCATCCAACAGTATCAGCAATACCAACACGGGTGACTCCCACCTTGTCGACAGCGCTGTAGACGGAGAGGAGGTCGACGAGGTTGGATCGGAAAGAGTCTTCGCTGGAGAAGCGAATCTCGAGACCCTTGGACTTGACGAATTCAATGACCTCAATCGCAGTCTGTCTACTCGTCAATATTTTTGGGGCTCCGATATCGGCCACGAGTTTTTGAAAAACTCCCCGCTTCACCAGGGAACGAGTTGACTCACGTTGATGATGTAGGTCATGTCCTTGCCGTGCGAGTGCTCGCGAAGGTACGAAGATGTACCAATGACGACATCGAGGCCGTCGACGCCAGTCTCTACTGCCATGCGAGCATCGTCCATGTGGCAGCGGACGTGGGTCAGGATCTTGGCCTTGAGGCCGAGCTTGCAGATGGCCTCGCAATCCTTGCGGGATTGCTCAGAGGCAGCCGGGGAGGTAAGCTCGATGTAGTCGACGCCAAAGTCATCGAGAGCCTTGGCAATCTGGATCTTGGTCTCGGTATCGAAGAAGGCATTGGCAAACTGCTCACCCTCGCGGAGGGTTGACTCGACTATAGTTGGGCAAGTTCGTTAGTGATGCCCGATATTGCCGATAGTTATAGCATTCGTGATCGGAAAGAGGATAGTCAGGGAGTTCGTCTTGCTGTTCGGGTGGACTCACTGATCTTGAATCTGGAGACGTTGCTCAGGAAATCACCGACGGGCTGGTAAGGGCTGGAGCGCTGCGTACGCTGGGTCTGTAAAGATTGCGGTTAGAATATTGGACAGAATGCCGGCCTAGAGCCTACGCGGGCTTTGACCCGAGTCGATTAAGGTATAAACTTACAGCAATGCCAGTGAAGCCCGGGTGAGCTGAGACAGGCAGTCAAGTTAGCACGAAGTTTCTGCAGGCCAACGAGACGAGGGCAACAAATCAGAGGCAGTGACGAACATGGATCGGAAATGCTGGCGCCATTGGCACTGCCGTTGGTGGCCGGGGCGGCGTCTGGAGTAGGACACATTGTGAATAGTGGACTGTTTGTTGGTGAGGGTGTATCAACAATAGTCAGATGGTCGGTGGTGAAGATCAATTAGTCGACTGGAATATCAAGGCGAGCCAATTTTTTTTAATACTTTTTTTTCTCTGGTCTGTCTTTGGGGTCAATTGAGTCACCACCAGCGGCATGCGGAAAGACTGGGAAAAGATGTGGGTGGAGGGGTCTGGGTTTGTGGCTACTGGGTGCTATAAAGGCGGGGTAGTGCATGCGCATTTCGGTGCTGTAGCATTGGCTGCACGCTGTGGACAGAGCCAGATCCCAATCCACAGTGACGTCCAGTAACGTAAATTGCCTAAGGCGGTAATCCAGTGCTCAGCCCCCCCACTGCAAAATTCGCTGTGAGGTCTGCTGCGTGTACCAGGCCCCCAGGCCTACCAGGATTTTGACTCATTCCATGCCGACTTTAGGCATCGGATTGCAACACTCGCAGATGACGATAAAACACAAAAGAATACCCGAGGTGATTTGGACCTCATCAAGTTACCTATGTATAGGTGAGCAAAGATGTATTCAGACTTGTGTTACCTACAGTTGTCAGAATCTACCACACACCATTGGTTACTACAATGCAAGAAGGCCAGGCCATTATATTAGGTAGCACTTACATAACTTCAACCTACATGGAAGTCAAGTAACTCCGGTTATAGCGGCCTGCTTCAAGTTTCAATTGAGCCCTATGCCGAGTAGCAAGTAAACACTAAAATTCTTTATAAGCTCTTTAATTCTTATATATCTATCTGTTTTTATAATGTACAAAGCAATGTATGCATGTGAAGATAGATGAAGATAATAGCATGAGTGCCCAGTGACGACTTAGATCGCATCGCCAAAACATTGTACGCAGATTGCGTCATTGCTATACCGCTACAGCGTCCAACACGCCGTCATATTGTGGCGATCTGCTCACACTACAGACAAAAGCAACCGATGAATGCATTGCCTCGCTACCAATCCACGGGCTAGCTTATCGGCCAGAGCCCCCTACATGATGACCTAGCACGTAGATTAAGCGCGAGTATACGACGTCTGCACTGGTCATTCTACCAATCCACCGAATATATCAGCATGCATATAATGAAGGGCGCACATTCCTGTTGCTTTTTCGCGGGGACCAGCGTGGGCTTGGTGAACACAGGGCTGTCCCTATCAGCCATCCCATAGGGAAAAAAGAGAGATAAAGCATTTAAATAGACTTCCTATGTCAGAGACTCAGGGTCTCGGAGACTTGTGCACCTTGGCCAGCACCTTCGGAGGCCATTCCTTTTGTCACCGGGTGCTCGCGCCGTATGGTATCTCAACCAATATCGGAGCGGTTGTAAAAGTGGCATCCTCTTTCACAACGAATATCGCGTACAAGAATCGCTGCTCGCCCGCCTGATATAGCTTCCAGTTCCTCGGTCTCTACTAGCGTGATGAAGCATACGCCACCAGAAACAATCGGCTTCATCAATTGTTGCCATTTCGCGTTACGGAGCTGCTTTGTTTGAAGAAGAATCTTATCGGGAGCATCTCCCACCCGAAAAATATATGCGTCTCGCCCGTCTGCGATGTTGGTAGTCATGGTTGGAGAAAGGGCTGAGGATCGACCATGCAGAGCCGCGTGACAAATTTTCAGAATAGACATACAAGTGTGATGATATATACAATGCGCCTTCCTGAAGGCTCCCTAATACTGGTGCTACTCAGAAGGCCTGCCCGGAAACAGGCGATCCTCCTTTCGAAGAGTTTGGCTGGTATCGAGGTTTACGAGTCATGTCGCAAGCGATGTCACTGATCATAGGTGTATCAATAGGGGTGTGTTGAGTAGCAGGGTAAATATATCTTCTCTATCCATGTGTTGGCAGATATTATAGAAAGGGGCGTTGGTGACTTGAGTCCTGGAACAAGACAAGCCAAATGTTGGCGTCTCACGCCTAAGGGATGCGAATCAGGGGCGCCAAATAAGATACTTCCGCGACTAACGGTATTCATTGTTTAACTAGGTACGTGTTCCAGGATATATGATGTGCTTAGTCTTCGTCACTTTCCTCGTCACTATCCTCTTCTTCGGCCTCTTCCAGCCAGTCGACGATGGCCTTGCACTTTTCCCGGACCTGCTCCATCGCTTCCCCGCCCTCCTTAGCTCGAGCATCCTCCCACCATTTCAGAATGCCATCCTCTTCCAGTATGTCTTCGCTATACATCTGTTGGAACAGAGCTGAACAAAGCGCTCCTGCTTTCCCGACCTCGATGACCCGCGAGATACTGACGCAAGCTCTCTGGACAGCCAGAATGAAGTCGACTTGCTCAGCAATACTGTCTCCTCCAACACCAACCTCGATCACGAATTCTTTGGCACCCGCGCGGTCTTTCAAAACGCTCTTAGCAGCTTTGCTCGTCTCCATTCCGCCGCTCTCGGCATTGATCAACTCAACTGCCCGGCGAACGAGCGCCGTCGCAACTGCCCGGCGAACGGCGTTATCGGACGCGTCGTTGGCTAATCGAAGCGATGTGAACTCGAGCTTTTCGGAATCGAAATCGCCGCGCTCGCCACGCAGTACCTCCAACAGGCCAATTACGGCTTCTGTTACGAAGCTAGAAGCACCGGCAGTAGACGAGTCGTCCGAGGCGAATGACATAGTACGGCCGCTCCTGGCCGTGTCCTGCGCTTCGTCGTCGGACAATTCGTCGTCGTCGTCCGAGGCTAATGTAGATACAGAAGAAGCGTATAATTCGTAGCCCTCGAGTGAGTAATCCAGTGCCAACTGGAGTCGCTGGGGGTCATCCTCTCCCATGTCTTCAATGTCCGGGTCAACAAAGTGGGTGCCCTTGCCTTGAGGACCGAGAAGCTCAGTGTCCGGTGTTGTCGAGGTACCCATTGCGGAGAGCACAGAGATGACGCTCGATTTGGGGACAGTAATGCCATCTCCCACAACCACACCGGAGCCCAGCAGACAGCCTGAGCTCACACGCGAGTTCTTCCCGATGGTGCTGAACTCGGCAATTATCGAATGCTCGACCACAGCATTGTCGTCTATGGTGACGTCTTCCCAGATGATGCTGTTTTTGATGAGTACGCCCTTGCCGATTTTGCAATTGCGCCCAATGATGCTGTTTTCTATTTTGCTGTCGGGCCCAACGACGGTGTCTTGGCCAATAACGGCATTGGAGAGATCGCAGTCATCGTGGACTGTGACTTCGTCCTCCCGATATACGTTATTATCCCGCAGTTGGTAGGTGTGCTTCTTCACCATGTTGCTGTCAGGGGCAAATGGATGCGTCCATCCGTCTAGCACGTCACGGCCGATCGCTTCATACATCTGGAAATTTGTCGCCCGTGCAGCGTACCCGTCTGACACGATTTCGGTGTGAATCATCTTGCCGTTGAGCTCGTAGTCCTTGAGAACACCGTGCAAATAGTTCGCGCGTGGCAACTCGTAATCGAAACTTTCGGACCACAACGCAAGCACATCGGGAGTGCAAATATCAATCTGCGCGTCGATCAAATCCGCTCTGATCTCCAGCTCGGGTTGCTTGAGCAGATCAGTGTCCAGTTCGACATGGTGATCCGACTGCAGGGGGTTCATCTCCTCGTAGTGCAAGCAGCGCTTTTCTCGTGGGTCGACAGCGAATACGGGGGATATGCCATCAACTTTGGCCCGGTGCTCGTTCTCGCCGCCTTCTCTCAGCACCATGGTCATGATGGAGTCACGGTTGGCTTCTTTCCGCGCCCTGTGAGCCGCCAATGCGCCGTCCAGAGAGATATTGGACACCAAGTCCCCATGGACTAGAATAAAATCGCCCTCGATCAAGCCGCGCTTGTCGAGGTCGCGCAGAAAATCGCCGACGGAGCGGGCGTCCGAGACTCGGATGAAATCGACGATGGAGAAGGGGCAGGATCTGGCTATCGGTGTCCATCGCGACTGTCGTATGTAGCTCTCAATCTGTTCTTGAAAGGACGAGGCGTAAATGAAGACTTCCTGGACACCATTCATGGCAAGGAACTCTAGGGTGTACTCGAGCAGCGGGGTGTTGGCAAGCGGAAGGAGGCACTAGCATATCAGTCAGCAAGCAGAACACCCCAAGTCCAGGGGCGCCAAATTACTCACTCTTGGCTTTTCTAAAGTGTACGGCCGGAAGCGTGTTTGGAAGGAATCGGCAATGATCTATGGGGGGTGGGAGGCATCGTGGTCAGTCAAGGAGCGCATGATGTAGGCAACAAAACTGCCCCGCGGTCAATCAGGACGTACAACTGCCTGTAAGACATCCTCCCGCTTGTCCTCAGCACCTGGCTTCGTAGGCTTCTTGGCCTTGCCCGAAGCACCGGCCTTGGCGCCTTTGCTCGACATGTCTTGCCTATTGGTATGCGAAAGTGGTTTTGGCGGACAAGAAGAAGTTGTTGCCGGTTCACGACCTCCGTGACGTTGTCAAACTACCAGCCGTGTGAGTCAATAGCTGGATCGGCGCAGGCTGAGCCTAGAAAGCTCCAACGACTTTTTGGAGGGGCAGTTGTGGCACACGGACCTTATCTAATTCGTCACCATTCATAATTTCGGCTTATCTCATGCACGCATAAACCCTTTTGGTGCAGTGAGTCTATTCACACAAACATTACATTATGCAATCCAGTCAAACGACTCAAACCTGCTTGAACAGACACTGCTTTCAAATGCATTTGCGATATGCGACGCTCCTCCCCATTGCACCAATTGATAGCACATCTCCAGACCTTTTGAGTGAGGAGGTTCAAGGTGAGAAGGCAGCATCACAATAACTGTGTTTGTTCTATGTGAGGCAGGCCACAGGTTCGAAAAGTTGTGATGGCTACAATCACCTCGACAACTAGTCGTGTACATGGTGTATTTTCTGGCTCTTTTATTTTGGAGAAAACTGCCAGGACAGGTGTTTGACAATGTGTTCGACTCGACTCTGGATCATGCTCAGGTTAAGTTTGACGTGCGTGATACAGCTCATCTGTCCAATTGCTCCTATGTGTCCTTGGCCAGAGTGAAGAGTGAGCAAAGGATCGCTCAGCCCTATTTTGTGCCCAGGGGTTTTAAGGCCATGAATAGTCATTGGTCTTGGCATTCAATAGAACCTCCAGGGTCTCGACGTTCTGGTCTATCTGGTCAAGGCCAGTCACGATAGCTTCAGTGACTGAAGAGGCTACCACTTCAGCCGAGTTTGCTCCTATTACTAGAACGCATTACGTATGAATGACTATATACCGTCTTTCCTTTACACTCATTATCAAAGACTGGCGCAACATGCCTTTTTCTCCAATCTGCCACTCCCTGCGAGGGGCGCAGAAGGGGCAGAAGCTGGGGCAAAAGGGGGGCAACACCAAGGGAGGAGCATGTCTTTTCACAGTATGTAGTCTATTTTTTTAGTTCGAAAATTCCGGTCACAGGAAGCGTATTATGCAAAGAGATGGATCATAACGCTGGCATCGATAGTGTCAGTGACCGCCGCTTTGTCAATACCGAAAACCCCGTTTATCATATGAGTACATGTATCCATCCTGCCCAGTCTATGAGCATCACAATAGCTACGCAATGACACTCTCATGATTGTACTTGGCGGTTCCGCAACCTACCATTACGTTTTTCAGCCCGATTCGCATATGTAAGGCTATTATCACAGTAATCTTGTAAGCTTCTCGTCTGTCACAGCCGTAGTTGTCTATTAGCCGAATGGGAGGGAAAGCTATCGCTGATAACAACATGCCACATGCTTCTTTGGGCGTAGCTGCAGAGCTCAGTCACGGTTCAGCCAGGATGCCGAAGTCGTGTTGACTACATATCCGTACATCTCAAGATAAATAGACACATTGGACTTGCAAGTCTGCGATATGCGGCGGGCGCATGTTACTTACCCCAAGTCGAATGATGTTGGAATTGCCGCCAAGCAGCCATGTGCAATAACATCATGTGTCCGGCACTCACTCGGGATTCAGTATGCCGAAAGTATCACGGTATACTTGCTCCCACCGGCGCTCTGATAAGTCACCGAGAGCAGGGCCGTTGCGTGGCCATATCTCCCAAAGAGATGATACAACACTCGTTGCTCGTGCATTTCACGTCCATGTGCGTAGTGGTGTCAAAAAGCAGTCCATCGTGGGTCATCTGACCTCCATACATACAGTACTGCTCAAGATGTCTGGGAAAGGGGCTGGCTCATCAGTTTCCCCATCAGCAAGTTGGCTCTACTGTCTAGTTGAAAATCGGGAATCTGGATCCAAGTCAGTTTCGCCAGCTATGTGTAAGGCAAACACGGTTCGAAAACGCGACTCGGGTCCGAGACCTACTCTGACGATGTTTGGAATCGCCTGCGCGGTGAATTCAAAGACTTCCTTCACCCGCATCCCCCCACCAGCTAAGAGTGAGCATATAGATAGATCGTGAACAGTTTGGATCTCACCCATTGACCGGTGCCCTGTGTCTCTCTGTCTGGAAAGTCTGCGGAGTTTGGCAATATATTGAGGCTGAGCCGCCAGGTCAACCAGTAGCTGTCGGATGGTGGGACGCAAGTACATAGTGGAAGGAGGTAGGGTTGACTGATCTTGCAAGACTTTTAACAGTGGAATGCTTTTGAGCTGAGGAGGTGCATGTGACAGCGCATCACGCGCATTAAGGTTTGGATTTCCAGGTTAGCAACGGGACTGGCAGGCAAGGCGGGGGGCAGTTGTGGGCAGGCAGCCTGCGGGATGGGGCTCGGGCGACGTGCTGCATGGCCCTTATAAACCAGAGCGATGGAACATTGTGAAACTATCATCATACTATAGCTGACGTATGTACGTAGTATTGTGAGGTCCGACAGCCGCGGTGTGCGATAGAAACCTCGGATTGTCATCAGTGATAGGTACGTCGGCGAAGAGGGGAAGAAAGAAGAGATCATCGCCGTGGAAAGATAGCGATCCAGGCTCGGCAGTATCTACCTCTGGCCAATAGGCTCTGGAGGAAATGACTTGCCGCGGAGAGATATAATCCTGACAGCTGACAAAACGTTTGAGCACAACATAACCTACATGTACATACATGGTTCTGAACAGACCAGCACCAACGCTTCCTCCACTTGCGCCAGCGGAATTCTTTCCCGCTAGTATGGATTCGCATGGGTATAGGCATATATAAAAAAAAAGCAGGGGTTTGACTCAACTCCGACACGACATGGCCCGAGGTCGTATTGGAACTTCACCGTTGTGGGGGGAAGAAATGAGATTAGACGATCACGACAGGGCTTCAGCTTCGGCAAAACCAACCGCCAACAGGTACCGAGAAGCGGACTGGGCTGCTGGGCCTGCAGTAGCAGCAGAACGAGCCCCTCTAAACCCTGCTGGGAAACTAATAATAAGCCGTGCTGACTGACTACCTCTAGACTACCGGCATGGCATGGCGTGGCATGGCATGGGATGCGATTGCCAGTCCCTGGCAACTGGGTATCAGGACTCGGGACGATCAAAAAAATGGTGATGGGCATCCTGCAGGTTGCTCCGGCCCTAAGGTCGGCAAATGATACGTCAATTCATGCTTTTCGACACAAAGAGAGCCCGTGACTACTGGCAGTTACTTGTACCCGCTCCGTTAGTTGCTGGAGGTTAGGAGGCCGACCCATCCATTCGCCCGTACCGGTTAGCGATTGGGCCAGGCCGTTGTGCTAGGATCCATTTCTTGCTGGATTCGGTCGTGTCTCCCTGGAAGCAGCACCACTGGAACTTTATTTTATTTTATTTTTTCTTGCTTGTCCTCCTGCTCTTGTCCGCACCCGGGTGGCTTCCCCGGCCGCGATGCGCAGGGTCGCCGTCTCCTGTTGATCCAACGACTCTCACGGCCCAATGTGTGAGGGGAAAAAAAAAAAAACTTTGTCATATTCCTTGCACGAATTGTCCATGTTGGAGGACAGCGCGCACACCGCTCTACCGCGTCGTAGTGGCCTCATCCCCAGTCGGGTCGCCCATGTCGTGTATCTCCCAATTGACGACAGCGTCTGCAAGTAAAAAGCCATGCCTTGAACCCACCCTGTTCCGCGCGGCCCCAGTCTGGGAACCTGATGTTTTTCGCCCGGCAGCAACCAAGTCGCTTCCGCGGCCAGCCAGAAACTCAACGGCGTGGAGAATACCATTCGAATATCAAACCCAACTGGTTCGTTTCAACTTGGCAGCCAATCCAGCGACACAAGCGCGACAGAAATGGCCCGGTGGTTCCTCTAGGGAGTACCCTGTGTAGGGGTGGTGTCCTGAAACGGATACGGGCCCAGCTCGATGCAGGGATTCTGATTTATGACGGATCGGCCCACGACCACCCCGCGCGGCGTGGGATTGAGGAATCTTCGGGCAAATGAGACGAGAAAAAAATTACTAGAACGGCCGCCATGGAATGAACTACTCATACATCCATCTCCTCCGTCTTGCCCATGCCGCTTGTGGTAGAGAAAGAGACGCCAAACACAACATGAAGCGAGTCAGAGACACTTTGGCCAGACTCAAGAGGGGGACCTCCTCCTCCTCCTCCTCCTCCCGGCCGCGGCACTCGGAGGAAATGGCGGACTCGCGGGACTCCCTGTCGCTCAGTTCGTCGGACAAACCCGCCCGGGCCCCCAGCAGGCGAGTCCTCACCGGCGATGCGACGGCCACCGGTGCAGGACCACTGGTGCTTCACAACGGCATCGAGCCGGGCGAGGAAGGAATCGACCTTGTCTTTGTGCACGGTCTGAACGGGCATCGCGTCGGGTCGTGGACCAAGGATTCCGTCTGCTGGCCACGAGAGCTGCTGGGCAGTGATGTACCGCACGCGAGAATCATCAGCTGGGGCTACCCCAGCATCCTGGGCGAGGGCAATGACATGTTCGTGGAGCTGGGCGAGGCCCTGCTTGTTGACCTCTCGCGCATCCGAGAAGCCATCTTCCGCCCTATCTTCTTCGTGGCGCACGGAATCGGAGGTATCATCGTCAAGGAAGCCCTGACCACAGCCGCCATGTCTCGTATCTACGGCAGCCACAACGACCTGGGCGATATATATCCCAAGACCAAAGGTATCATCTTTCTCGGCACACCTCATCAACGCACCGGGAAAAGAAGCCTTGGCGAATGCGTTGCTTTAACCGCCCAAATCTCGTTACGGTCGCCGAACGACCCCTTATTGCGCTCGCTGGCGGGCAACTCGGAATTCTTCGAAAACCAACACGGGACATTCCAAATGATCTCAAGGGATATCCGGATCGTCTGTATGCGCGAGCAGTTTACTACTGGCCCGACACGCATCGTCCCAAAGGACTCAGCCTCGTTTGAAGGATTTAGTGTCACGCGCGACGACATGTCCACGAACCATATGGGTCTTGCTCGCTTTTCTAGCAGTGATGAGCTGGGCTACAGGCAAATCGTTTCTCACTTGACGCGCCTGTCGGCCGGTCCTACGCAGCAGGAGTTGGCCGCGATCGAGACACGGACTAGGGAAATACTGGCGATGCTGTACTTCGACCAAATACACGAGAAAGGAAACCGAATCCCCGATGCGCACGAGGGAACCTGCGACTGGCTGATGGAAGAAGGCTCTTCCTTCCGCGAGTTCCTGAGAAGTAAAGACGACGCCATCTTCTGGCTCAGTGGATGCGCGAGCTCGGGCAAATCGACCCTCATGAAGTGGGCTTTCAATAACGAGCAAGTCAGAGAGGAACTCGCCAACACCTGGGCCAAAGACGGCGACCTTATCTTTTGTTCCTTCTACATGTACGAAGGTGGCAACCAGTTGCAAAAGTCTGAACTCGGATTGTTGAGGAGCAATCTCTATCAGATTCTCGCGCCCCGGCCAGAGCTCGTCCGTGTGGCTTTCCCTTCTTATTTTGGTGGGCAGTGGCCTCCGGAGAGACCGTTCTTGACTACCACCTCCCTAACCCAATCAATTTACAATCTCTTCGCCAACTTTTCCAATAAGTTACGATTTGTTGTGTTTGTCGACGGCCTGAACGTATGTCTCAACGTTGCGCGATGCCGCAAGTTTACCTATTCTCTACAAGAAGCTAACCGTGCAATGTGTAGGAGTTCCGTATCGTCAACCGGGAGCACCACTATTCACACGAAGACACTGAAATAACCGATGTAGGCGACCATGGGGACGAGATGTGGGGGAGCAGCAAATGGGCCAGGGACTCGTACAATGAGATAACGAAGATCTGTATGAGTTATGCGAGCAAGGATTCCATGAAGATAATCGTCAGCAGTCGTGAACTGCCGGCGTTTGAAAAAGGCCTGCAAGGGGTTTCCCGACTCCGAGTTCAAGAACATACGGAGGATGCAATGGCCAAATATCTCCAGGGCATTCTGGAGCTTGACGTTCCGGGCCTTCCGGACCCCCATAGCCTGTGCAAAGAACTGGCAAGACGGTCGCACGGAGACGTGTTATGGGCCCGGCTGGCCATGAAAATGATTCTTGAAGGCTCCCTGAGAACCTTACGGCAGACGCTCGACTCCCTGCCACCGCAACTCGGGGGCAACGACGGCCTTTACATGAAGATGCTTCGCAGTTTGCCACAAAAAGCCATACTGGATTGTTTCAGGATATGGCAGCTTTTACTGAGAGCCCGGCAGCCGCCTTCCCTGATAACCCTAGCCTTCGCCGAAGAAGGATACTGGGATTCTGCAACGGGCAAGGTGAAGAGTACTCAGCCACATCTTCAACCTTCAAACGTCGAGGAGTTGGAGAAGATTACGCGGGATTTGCGGGACAAGCTACAAAGTTTTGCCTCCGGGTTCCTGGAGACCGAGGCCGAAGGAAATCAAGTCGCATATTGTGAGCAGCGTATCATTTTCTGCCACCAAACCGGAAAGGAGTGGGCATCCAGGAAAGACTTCTGGCAAGAGGTACCCGGGGTCCCCCCTTCGGACCCGATCGAAATAGACCTGTCGCTATTGAGCGGTTGCATTCGTCACTTGAAGTGTTTCGACCTGGTGCGACCGCCAGTCTCGGCGTGGCCTGATGTGCGCTTCCGACCTGAAGCGTGGCTTCTTGTTGCCAACGCACTGCGCCTCTGCGCCCAGGTGGACGACAAGATCTCCAATCTCGACGCCTACCGCGAACTCCTCGACGATCTCGACAATACTTGCCAGCGGGCCTGGGTCAAGTCACTGCAGAGCCATAAGCCTCTGTACGAAGACCCCGATTGGTACGAGAGGAAGTGTCCGACGCTGTGCCGAAAACACTGGGCAGGCTACGAGCCCATGGAGACTGGGAAGCCTCCGAAGCGCAAGGACTTCCTCGCCCTAGCGGTCCAGGCCAGTCTCGTGAACTACGTATCAATA
Source organism: Apiospora marii (assembly GCF_038362585.1). Lineage (NCBI taxonomy): Eukaryota > Fungi > Ascomycota > Sordariomycetes > Amphisphaeriales > Apiosporaceae > Apiospora > Apiospora marii. The sequence goes on along the minus strand of NW_027117375.1, from coordinate 1,213,900 downwards.
AAACTCAAGTCGCTCAAGGGTGACATGCGACGGCGCAAGGCGGAGGAGCTTCTGGTCTACGTGGTGAACCCCAAGCCCGACGGCGTGTCCGCGTGCGGGACGCTGGTGGGCGACTACGTCGACTTCCACCACGACATGCCGGACCCGCGGGTGCTCGAGGTGCTGTTCGAGGCCGGGGCCACGGCGCGGCCGTCGGAGGAAGGCGAGGCGAACAAGGTGTGGACCAAGGCGCTCAAGGCCGGCCGACGCTTCTTCACGCACCAGAACGAGGTGACGCACCTGCTCGAGACGAGCGCCAGCCACCGCCTGCTGCAGAACCGCGAGCGCTGGGTGGCGGCGATCAAGGCGCTGCTGCAACACGGCGCCGACCCCTTCGCCCACATCGAGCTCAAGTCGGGCTCGGGCGAGAACCAGTCCCTGCGCCACTACACCGCCCTCGAACTGATCCGCGAGACCCTCGAGGGCGAGCCCGAGTACGCCATCGACCTCAACGCCATGGAGGGCGTCGTCCGGCGCGAGAGCGACGTGGGATCTGCGCTGTGAAGAGACAAAAGCCAAACGATATTCAAACGAAAATGAAAAATAAAAACACAAACAAAAACTAACGAAAGCGCCCGGGAAGTCCGGCGGCGGTCGATCCGGACCTGATGATGAAAGAGACGAGGTTGAAGATAAGAAAGGTGTTTCTGCATTTCTTCCCGTCTTTCAAATTTTTTCCTTTGTTTATTTTTGGCAAGATACCCAAGGAAGTACCAGACAGTCTTCATTGTTGTAAACAAAAGAAAGAAGGGAGAAAAATCAGATTGGCCTGAACTGGGATTGGTTGGTCAGGGGAGGGACGATGTTGCTGCTATATGGCGTACTTAATTAATGGCTGACTGACTGACGGACGTGATGAGGATGAAGATGAAGATGAAGATGAGATGGCATTGAGAAGTACTTTAGATGGTAGACTGGTAGATGCGTGCATACTTTGGTATTTGGCTAAGCGATCTTTTCTTTTTTTGTGGTAATAGCAAGCATGGCGTAAGACCATTGACGGTCAAGTGCAAGCAAGTTCAGAATACCTACCGTTACTTTTATGCAGTGTGCATGTGTGTCATACGTAAATTCAACTCCGGATGGACCCCGCAGTGTCATTTTGAGTCACATATCCAACTCTTTCCGATCGCTATCCCTACGAGTTCTGTACAAAGCCAATACTTTTCGTAATGGCAGTTGTTCTAGGCCAAGTCCCTTCATGTCAGCGTGACTTTATCCTACTTCACATTCCAACATACTTTCACGCAATCAACAACTCCGTGGTGGATGGAAACAATTTTCAGCTACTGGCCAGAACGAAAGGTGTATATATACATTACACGCACACCACTGACAAAGTTACTCCAGGTCCAGCTCGATCTCCTCCCGGCGCCTGCGGAACTGCACCTGCCCGGTCCGATTGCCGCTGTAGCTCGTCTCGAAGTGGTCGGGCGGGGGAAGACGCCGGCGCCGCCGTCGGGCGCGGGCACGAAGCGCCAGTCGTACTTGAGCAGGAGGTGGCACAGGGCGACCTTGTCGAGGTGGGCGGCGAAGAAGCGGCCCGGGCAGGCGTGCTCGCCGTGGCCGAAGTGCAGGTGTTCGGGCGTCGTCGTCACGAACTGCCACGCGTTCTCCTGCCCGGGCTCCTGCCGCCGCCGCAGGAACCGCGCCGCGTCGAAATCGCCGGGCGACGGGTACGCGACCGGGTCCTCGAAGTTGGTGGCCACCATGATGCGGCTGCCCTTGGGCAGCACCGTGCCGTCCGAGAGGACGACTTCGCGCTCGACGTAGCGGTTCATACTGCCTGTGCGTGGGCGCGATGTCCAGGTTAGCCTTTCTCCCCATTCTCTCTGTGTCTTGGGTGTTCCATATCTCATGGGGACCGGGCACTTACTCAGGTTCAGCGGGTGGACCCGCGAAGACTCCTTCAAGAAACTGTCGAGGAGCTTGAGCTTGTGCACGCTGTTCTTGGACCAGCCGTGCTCGCCGATGACCCGGATGATCTCCTCGCGCAGCTGTTGGACCACCTCGGGGTGCTCGCAGATGTCCAGCATGGCCTGGCTCGTCGTCTCGGTCGTGGTGTGGATGGCGGCCATGGTCAGCGAAAGCTGGGAGGCCGGGTAGTCGACGCGGCTGCCGCGGGCAACCTCGTACATCCAGCCAAGGCTGTCGGCCACCTTGGGTGGCTTGAGCCCCGCTGCGCGCGCCGCGTCGACGGCGGCGATGCGCTTCCCCACCTCCGGCTCGATAATTCGGCGCGCGTCCCGTACGGCGCGGCGGATCGACCGGCCCTGCGGCACGAGCCAGTAGACAAACGGGCGCAGCAGGGCAGGGGCCATCCGCATGATATACGCCGCGATGAAGGAGTCGATCGTGTACGACTTGGCGATCTGCAGCCAGCGCTCGTTGCGGCAGATGTCCTTTCCGAGGAAGACGCGCGAGGCCAGGCGCGCGACGAGGTGGGTGACGCCGTCCTTCAAGACAGCCGTCGTCCACTCCGGATTCTCGCCGTAGATGTCTCTCAGCGATGCCGTGGTTTCGTCGACCAGGTCGTCAGTCACAAGGCCAAGGGACTGTGTAAGCTTCACGCGCACCGTCTCTTGGATCATGTTGCCGCCTGTCAGTCCTTGTCGATGAGGGGAGAAGCCCTCGTACTCGGTGAAAAAATCCTGTACACGGCGCGTTAGCCACAGAGCACTTCATAAAAGACGATTCAATCATGACGTGTGCTCGCTCTTCTTCTTCTTCGCCCAAGGCCATCGTACCTTTTGGAAAGCCTTCTGGAAATCGAGCGCGGGGTTGCTACGAATCTCGTCTGCGAATCGGTTTGGCAAGACAATCTTGGGACCAGTCCCGGTCATGATCTGGAAAGGACCGGAGTACTTGGCCAGCGCCTCGGTGATGGTCTGGGGGCCATGGAATGACCAGCTATTCTTAGGACTCTGTCCATCTATGGCGGCAAGGGGGAAACCAGCCAGAGGTCTTTCTTTGGCCAGGATGCTGTAGATGACGCCGATAATGACAGTGGCTAGGATGCCGACCAACGAGAGTGGCAAGCCATCCGGGATGATGCTCGCATACTGCAAGTCGTCAAGAAAAGACGGCATTGTACGAAATGTTTTTTATGAGACTTCGATCCGGTTTGCACAACATCAGGATAGCATAGCGATCGACACCTGACGCCCTCGGTCTCGCATTATATAGGGCGACCCAAATTCTCATGGCACCCTACCAAGTGGTCATTTTATCCATGGACTCCATCGAACCCCCGAGACAGACTGCCCTGGCCACAGCGCGGACTACACAAAGCCCGAATCATTTTCCTCGGTGCGGAAATGAACGGTGATGCTGCTAGCAGGAATATTCAATGTCCGTTGCAAGCTGAGCCGCCAAAGTCAAGCTAAACAAGCGCTTTTCATCGAGAACGGTTGTGCATGGTAGGGGGCAGCCTCCACTATCAACACTACGTTAGTGAACTCTCGTGGCGAGTAGAGAGAAGACGACAGGGTCCACCCCCGCCTATGCGAATACGGTTACGGCACTTACGAACACGACCTTATGCCGGGGATATTTAATTGAGCACGATGCCGAATCGTGGAGCGTCATGATTTTCGCGGGGAGTATTCAACCGAGAGCTCTGTAACTTGTACGTCCGCCAGCACTGAAAAGAGATCCGGAAGGGAGATGACCAACTTCCAGGTCTCCATAAAAAGCAAGTATCAACGTGATGGCACGTACGCTAGCTCCTGTCGATTAACAACGGATCTGATGACCTCTCCAAATGACAGCAAATCTTAACGTGAGGCAAAAGAACCGGGTTGGGTGATCCCCATAAAGACGGAGAATCTCTTAGGGCTGAAGATATGCCTACAGCGCACGATGAAGATCTGAAAGTCGAGCAGCATGCAGCATACTTGCGAGTAGATGGCGAGGTTCGCCATATTTCATACTGCTAACTTGACGTGACTTCTACTCGTTGGGAACCTCGAGGATAATACAAGTGATATGAACGAAATCAATGTCAGAATCATCGCATCATTCGATGCTTTACTGAGATTGGGCGAGCCTTCATTCCTACCGGCCATGTGGGTAGCCGAGTGTTGGGCTGGATTGAATACCGAACCAGCTGAGGTGGATGCCTGGAACTGTCAGGTCCCGAGTCTTCATAAACGACCACAAAATAATGTTTTGAGATAGCTATCCGTGATAGTGAATATGTATATCTATATATGTACTCATAATGCTTACGTGAATTTAAGCATTGCCTATACTAAATTTACTTATATACAGCTTGTACTAAAAAAAGTTGGCAGCAGCCCGGAAGTTCCTATGAAACTACAGCATTATTCGTTGACTCGGAACCTCTTATGCATTGAATGTCTCTTGGTGCTAAGTGAACGACATGAATATCTACCTTAGTTGAGAATGGATAAAAAAGATACGAGGAAAAAGAGATACAGCCAGGGGAGAGGCAAAGGGAGTATGAGCCCAGATGGCTGTGCTAGGAAGGCTATACAAATAAAACAACTATAACTCAGCACAGGTTTCCCATAGACTGGTTTGCCTAACTCGAGTGGCTTCCAGTGCAAACAGCTACGTCTGTAGCAGTACAGACCATCCTACACTATTATACGGAGTCGCAATACCGAGAACATACGATCTGTAGTTTTACAGGCAATAGTGACATACGTTTAGCTTTCAGACAACTTCTCAGGCCTCTATATGTAACCCGCTCTTGGTGAGTCTTTTGTTCCTACCGGGGAGCCTTGGTGTGAATCGAGGAAAAGGGAAGAAAAAGATGATGTATACACTCCCCTTAAATATGGAGTTCATTGTCTGCTGAGAACCAGCATCGCCTCTTGACAACGTTCCCGCTTTACCTTTGACTCCATAGAGCTCTCTTTCCCTGCCGGCTTCTCGATTAGTCTGGTGTAGTCCCAACAGTCATTGGACCTTATTGCACGTAAGAGACACCTATCTTGCACCGTTTTCCCACAGCAAGTCGAGGTAATGACCTAATGTGGCTGAAATTTAAAAGATGGAGGCGAGCCGATGACTCTGTTACCATGACGAAAAGCACATTTTCACCAGACTATTAGCCCGCATATATGCCCTGGCTATTTGTGCCTATGTTCCGTGTTCGGTGTTGATATATGACACCCATAGTCTGCTTACTATAAACACAGTTGCACTGTGAAACTGTACTACGTTTCCCAAAAGCTGCATGCAGTTGCTGGCAACTTACCAATAGAATTCATTATATTACTGAGAGGCAAGGGCAACTGGGCCTGCGTCCCGCGTATGTTGGGTTTCTGGATCGAGAGGCCTCATCCTGATACCTACGTATTACACCACAGTTCCGCTGGAGCTTGACATTTGAAAATAGACAAACAGACAAACAAAGTTACACTTGTGGTTGGGCTTGGCTAGGATATTAGGGTCCCCATCTCATCTTCAGCAGTTCGAAGCAGCATTATCTGTACCTATATTTGTATCACCCCCTGGAAAGATATAGCCCTCGGACCCATCACAAGTTTTAACCCTCAGTCCCTTATGCCTCGCAAATAGATGTATAGCAAGAGACCCCGACAGTGACTTCAAGGCACACATGCCCCTGGACTTGACACTAGACGCGGTGACGCGGCGGCTACCTCTCAGGCCACTATCTGCCGGGCTTGCAAGATCAGGTGCTCTTGAGAAGCATCATCTCCACTTGGACTCGCGATTAGGGGTCGGCACCCAAAGGAAATCGAAGAATGCAACGAGCCTTTGACTCCAGCCTGGATACCATTGTGTGTTGTGACCTCGAACAGCACCTCGCTCAGCAGAAACATCAGACAAAGGTGCTTCAGAGAGACAGCCCAGTGTCTGGAGGAGGAAAACAAAAGGCCTTAATCAAGCATGATTGCATCGATATTGGAATAATATGATAAGAGTGCCCTCAAAAGCCATACGAAAAAGGGGCCGACATAGCACATACGGTGACTCGTGATATCAAAAATAGATGCATGGGTGAAGTCATTTCAAAAATAAGGCGACAATTATGCCGCCCCTTCACGGAGACCCCCCCACATGGCAGATACCGGAGTGCACGACAAGAAGTGGATTGTGAAGGCTTAGCCGACCCCGGGGGCTAGCAGGAAAAACCGTGGTTCGATTGTAATGCACCAGTCGTAAATGTCAGCATGGGCAGGAGCGAAAAGGTGTCCCTCACGAGATGTTCCAAACTCAGGCCACGCGATGCCAAGAGCCAGAGGCACGACAATCGTATCTCTTACCAAGAGTTGGGCCAGAAATAGCTTTCTGAGCTTCCGCTCTCCCCCGGGATACCTTGACGAGGCCCCCGTCGCAGGCCAACGACCCGAGTGTCAATCACCCCAAGCACATGCCTCCCGCGATTGTTTCCGGTGTTTTGTGCCTAACGCCTGCGGGAGGCGGATCAAACAATTCTAGTTGGGTAAGCCTGTGACTCCGGGCAGATGGAGAGGCGCCTCTAATAGACGCCAAGGAGGCAGATGAGACACTGGCAGACGAGACCCAACGGCTTGGCTTCACGCCATCAAGCCTAAGCCTATGCCGTTCAGCAGAACCCTTCGTCACCAGCCGGCCTGCTGGACCCTTTTTCACGGCAAGGGAAGTGAGATGAGCTCGACTAGACGGAGCTGATGTGCTGTACAGTAGGACCCTCAATCAAGGAGCTCTGATGAGTCTGATGCCCTGATGCCCTGATGCCCACCCAGGACGGACGGGAGGCACGGGTGGGCAGAATGAAGCTGGCTAGCCGCATCTGCTAGGTGCGGAGGCCTCGAAGCAAAGCAGACCCCTAAAACACAGTAAGCAAGGTGAGAGTGAGCATTACTCGCTCAAGCGTGCAAGCGTTGCTGCTAAGATCCAACGGAGGTCGACCGGGCGGCGGGTGTGCATATGGAAAGCCACCTTTGTTAGCCCCGAGTGGAGCCAAATGAAGACAGTAGCAGCGCTATCTTGCGCGCATGCAGTAGTATGTATGTAGGGGGTGGAGGCTGAAGGAACGACGCCGCGTGTCCCTTAGCAAGCCCCCGTCATTTGGACCCGAGGAAACGGGTCTGCGGGCGCCAGCCCATCTGTGGATTGAGGGACGGGCTGCTCGGCTTGGGTTTCGTTGCCATTGCTTGTTTTTCCTATTGGGTGGAATGAAGGGAGAAAAGAAGAAACAAAGCAAGCCTCTCTGATGCGTCGAACATAAGCCGAACCCAGATACGGGGGTACTGTCAGCATGAGGCGCTTTGGCTGTTCGCTTCTATTTTTCCCCCATCCTCGGCGAGGAGGAATACGAAGAAGACAAGACTTCTCACACCGGACGCAAGACGGGTATCATGATTTTCTCTCCCTAGAGATGCAGCAGCATCGTACCGCACATGCACATTGCCAAAGACAAATTTAGAACCAACCTGGGGGATTGAGTTCCGATTGATTGATTGACTGATTGATGTCAGCAAGGATGCGTCTTCCAATATGATATGACATGTAGTAGGAATGTCGGTGCGCCGTACGACGTGCAGCAGGTCTGTGTAGGTGCATGTACTTCTTGGGCTGGGCGGGTGGTATGGCGTACGAATAATTCAAACAAGACTTTCCAAGAGCGAAGGGTTCCTGGCATTCATTCGATGGATTTCTTCCGTTGCGAACACAGGTCCTCTGCACAGGTACATAAAGCACACACACACACAATTGACAGACACACTTCAGCTCTCAGAAAGCAAAAAAAAAGACCGGAGCCACCCTCAGCGAAGCGAAATGGGCAGCAGGAATCCGGGCAGCGGAGATGGCGAACAAGGAACGAGTAGCGTCGTCAGCGTCACATTCGAACATTTGCCCGAAGACCGGCGTGTCGATCAACGGCGATGCAATGGGCTGCCTGACCTGACGGACGGAACCTGCCTGTGCCGCCTAAGCATGCTTTTTGTGCGTACCTATGTAAGGTAGCGATTAATTTGATCTATCGCACAGGCTATTGGCAAATTCTCGAAGCCTTTCAATGTTAAATCTCGTGTCGGTAATGGGCCATCCAACCTGCATGGCAAATGGCTACGATGAACGCCGGGGTTGGCTTTTTAATTGGACCTCTCCATGCATTCCTGGAGTAAAAAGTCTTGTCGAGGTGTCACTAATAGCAACGTGATGGAGGCTGTGCTGCCCTGAGTTGTTCGGTCGCGCATGAAGAACACGGACGCCAACATCAATATGGGGGCGGCTCCATTCCACCCTTCTTATTATGGTAGACCATGATCTTGAACGGAGTGGCAGGATCTTGCAAGGAATTGATTGATTGCATGTATGGTGGTCCTGGTCCTCTCTGTTCTGGCGAAGGAAACATTAAGTAATCAAACCAGGCGGGTTGCTTGGATGCTTTCAAGGTCATAGCCAATCTCACTCAGGAAGCGGCATATTTCTGGTCCACGATAAAAGCCGTCGTCGCGTATCATGCATGCGGCCGCCGGATCTTGGTCTTGGATTTGGCCGCCAGCCCAGAACCAGAACTACCGTACCAGCCCTCCAGCCCCCCCCCCCCCCAGGAAAGGAACGATAAAAACAAACAAAAATGCCCAGTGGTGTGTGGTGTCTATGCTAAACTTCCAAGCGGTCTCGATGTCAAACGCGATCTTCACCCCTCCCGGATTGGCGTAGAGCTGGACGAGGTTTCACGTTTCGTGTTTGACTGGAGTCGGGCGTCGCGCGACGTTCAAGTCATCGCTCAGCTGGCTGGTGTGGCCAAACCTTAGAGCCAGTAGCTTAGGTACATACCTAGCTGCCAGTACCTACCTAGTAGACCAGCTACCGCATGTGCCGTTTCCGTTGGCGACCGCTCCCACCGATTAGCTCTTCGAGATAAGCAGATAGACGGATGGATGGATGGGGATGGGCTTTCTTGTGAAAGACATGTTGACATTGGTATTGGACGGATGGAAATGACCTTGTCAAACGTCAACGAATATATCGAGGTTCGACCACGACGGCAACGTCTGAGCGAACTGGGGCCATCTTGGTTATGAATGTCTCGAATGCGACGCCCTGTGCCTTGGTTTGTGCTCCCGGCATTGCTTGAGAGAGGCAACTGTTCCTGAAGATCTCCAGGGCTCACAGGTCGTGTGCAAGGCCTCCCCGTCCGTCGCAGCAATATGCAGGAGGGCTTGGATGCTTGAGTTTTGTGCAACTGCAACATTGAACGAGTTGGAGCGTGAAGAGGTACGAATCGCCGGCGCAGAGCCACCGTGCCGGATACTGTACGACGCGGGAAGGCAGGTGTTTTCTTTACGGCCAAGGACGCCGCCTCCCTTTTTCCCAGGGTCTCACTCCAAATTGATCGTGCGGCCAATCAGACCGCTGCGGGTGGAGGGCATCTGATGATTTGTTCTCTCAATTGGCTGGGATTAAGGGCAGCCCGTCTCGACCGTTAGCCACAAACGGAAATGGTGGTGGGCACTACTGCAAGGGGTGGCATTCTGCAAGTACACGCCCGATTTCAACTCAACCCAATCAGCTAAAAATCAAATGCCTCCGCCCAGATAAACCGCAGTGCTTCAGTGCCTGGGGATGCCGCGGCGGGCTTTAGGGCCTGGATTTGCCCGTTTAGGAGACTGGCTCCCGGCCGGGCCAGGCCACACAGCTAGATCAACACTGTGCTGCTGTACCCGCGACTGGCCCCCAGGCAGCCAGGGCCGGCTAAAAAAGAAAAGGAAGGATATGCACCAGACCCCCTGGTCGGTGTAATTTCCCGTCTCTTTCGCTTGTCTCTCTGGACCAGTCAAACCAGCCAGACCAGTGCCAGACGGCGTGACGGCCCTCCACAGAGTTCCCACTTGTACTCTCGGGGCCTTGGTCTTGTCTGGCGACGTGGAGTGATGAGTGCAATTAGATGCTTTATGTGACTTCCAGTGCCCAGCAGGGTACGGAGGGCTCTGTACCCAACACGGCAATAGGTGCGTGGGGAGGGGGCATGAGCCTACCTAGCAGGAGATATGGTGGTGCTGGTGGGAGAAGAGAGCGAGAGACCAGAGACAGCAAAGCCGCCTCCTCTCTCATCACTGCCCACCCACACCCACACCCATGTCGGTCCTCTCTGGCCTGGGCCCCATCTCTCATCCTCCCATGTCCCAAATCCCCTCCGTGCGCTCTCATCTTTCCCTCCCTTTTCCCCCAAGTCCCTCTTCTCGCGCTTTGCCGGGCATCCACTCACTCTTCTCGTCTGATCTCACCTGCCTGTCTCTCGTTTCGGCCACTTGAGATCTCTCCTTCCTTTCCTAAACCCGACAGAAACACCTCACATCTATCGTGTGTGTCAGCAGTCTCGTCTCCATTCCCACGCCAGACACAGTCAAAGGCTTCTCGTCGTGCCTCCCGCTCTCTTAACTAAACGGCTTGCCATCTGCTCGTCGTCATCACAGCGAGGGTCATCGATTCTCCACGAGACCGTCCACTCACCCAGCCTTGGACAAGAGACTACCGTCGTAACCCAGCCATCGAAATATCTACACACGACCCGCCGAAGAAGACGTTGCACCATCAGTTCAGAGGAAGGTTGTTTGAAGCAAAGGTTAGTGCCAGCATCCCTTCTGCCAGAAGGGTGGTCTGTAATTGGAACGAAGACAAGGAGTTGTCCAATGGGTGCATTGTTGTCGTCCTACGCCTTTCAGTCGAACTCCGTGGTCTATCCAGCAGCACAAAGAGTCGACGACGAATAAAGTGTCGCCTTCAGTTCATGTCGCCTCTTGTTTGACAACTCAGGAGGCTCGTCAAAGAACGCATCGGCTGGATACCCCATTTCAATACACCATCACCTTCCTTCATCCCGACCGGACCACACCAGCCATCTTACAATATCATCGGGACCATCGACTAACGCAGCGTAGAAATCTGTCGAATTTCATTCAACAACCCTCTCCCTAGCGGAGCCGACATTTTGTCACTTCGGCACTTCATCGTTCTCGAGTCGCTGAGCGGTCTGAGAGCTTTTCTTACCACATTCGCTAAATCCTATATCGAACTCACCGTTCAACTCTATTCAATATGTTGTTCAAATCTTTCGTCATCTCGGCCTTGATTGCGACGGTGGCCGCAGCAGGAGACGGCGTGCAGAAGCCGGCTGAAGACCCCCAGTCTGGACCCGATACCGTCCATGGCTGCTACAAATCAAAGGGCGGGCTCAAGTCTGCCGGTTTAAATAACTTCCAAACACAAGGAGAGTGCGCCACAACCTGCCGCAAGCTGGGCAAACCAGTTGGTGCCACGCAAGTGAAGGAGTGCTGGTGTGGTGACACCTACCCACCCAAGTCCTCATTAACCGACGATAAGGACTGCGGAGAGCCATGCCCGGGTTTCGGCGTTGACGCCTGCGGTGGTCTGGATACCTGGACGGTTTACAACATCGGTATCCGTAAACAAGTAGCGGACGACCCCGACCCATCGACATCGTCGTCAAAATCTGCCGGAGCAACATCTTCCGCCCCCGCGGCTGCCACGAGTTCTGGTGAGTACCCCCGTGGTCTTCGACTTTGGTTTGTTCTCTGGACTGGACTGACGTGATCAAGCTGCGCCCTCGGCAACAGCATCCGATGAAGCAGACTCCGGCAACAAGACGAACACAGTAGGCATCGCAGTCGGCGTTGTCGTCGGTCTTATTGTTTTGAGTGCCATTTGCGGTGGTGCCTTCTTCTTTTACCGCCGCAGGAGAAACGCCGAGATCGAGGAGGAACACAGGCGAAACGCTGCTGTCAACGCCTTTATCGCAGGCGGCAAGCCTCCATCCAGCAGCGGCGGCCTCTCTCTCTCTGATCAGCGTCTCGACCCGGTCATGGCACAGCGCAGAATGAGCGACGGCAGCATTGCAGACAACGAAGATTACTCCCGCAGGATCCTTCGAGTACGTACCACCGACTTGCTCAAATTTTGGTTGAATTCTGTTCCCACTAACACGTCCGCAGGTCACCAACGCATAAACGACTCGTCAAGACGCATTCTTGAAGCGTCCACTCACGACGAACGAATGACTTCGGCTTGTACCTACTTGTTCCACATTGGCATCTTTGACGGCGTTCTCTCTGGTGTGGTGTCTGTTGTCATAGGATGATGTATCATCATACTCGATGATCCTTTGGCGTTATTTAGTGTCTTGCAGGCTGTTGGATAACAGAATATATTGGGCGCACGAAACGGTACTCGACGCATCACCCTTCACCTACTACTCCGCCGGTCACGCAATGCCGTCCCCTCCTTACCTCTTATCTTCTGCTCGGAACCGAGCGTAAGCGCAGAGGCGCCTTACGACCAGCGCGAATCATTCGAACACATACACTTTTTTAAATTATTTACGGCGAGAACTACAACAAAGGCGGCGGTGGCCTTCTGAGCAAAATGTCATAGATAGGGGTCCCCCCCAGGATACGTCAACCATATCGTATGACTGGTTGTCTCGTATCAGTGATGCATACACTGACGGGTTGTGCTGTCTGGGGATTCTGCGATGTTCGAAGGGTATGCCCCTGAACCGGGATCTAGGACAATAGACAGCGTGAAAAGGTACTGGCATTGAGGCACTTTTTGTATATTTATCTGGATAGCCCAACATATCTGAACCTATGTTCACGAAACTAATACCCTTGTGCATACACTATCAACGTCTCTGCTGTATTTGACGGTTTTTCGCCTGTATTTCGATACACCAATATGGCAATGGCATTCAGATTAGCTAACTTTCCACTTACTGAAGCCTATGACCTTGGTTGGCAAGCGTCTCTAGATCCTGATTCGTGATGAGGCAACTAACTAGGCTCTGGTTCTGACAAGGCACGATAAGATGTTTGAACTAGTTGCAATTTCCCTAGCAACGAATAGTGATGTTTCGCGTTCAAGATTATGATACAACCACGGACACTGAATAACGGACGATCTCTATCTATCCTGATAACTGCGGGATAGGACAATGCCTGCGTATTGGAGCGTTTAAACAGCGAGGCAACTCGACGAGGTTGGCAGCGAGATTATGAGCTTCAACATGCCCACTTTTGAAGCAGCAGCCTGGGATAGCAGTCTAGTGCAAACTGATAAGAGTAACGAGAGACTGGTTAAGCGAAAGATGCATGCCTACTGGGATGCCTACGCTCCAGGGCTGGGTTTGTGCCTCGTTATAGAAATTCTTGAATATACCACCTTGTCAGAACCAACTGCAATGACGTGCGGATCGGCTAGTCTGAAACGTGGCATAGAATAAGGAGTGTCTCGCCATGTGCATGTTCTGGACTAATAGACCTTCCTCCATCTGCCTACCTAGGTAATATTACCCTTACAGCACGTGACGAATACTTATGCATCTGCTATGAAGGCTGAAAAGGGGCCGACGTATTCAAAGGTAGTTCGGATTGCATGAACTGCCCAGCACGGAGAAGAGCACTATCGACCGACGATGCCGATAGAAATGGAGCAACGTGGACGACGATGACGATGACGAAGCTTGCAGTAGGTATCTCCAAAAAGACGGCCTTGGCCTTGGCCTTGCGTGCACTACCTATTACACAATCTTGGTACCTGACCTGACCTACGGGCAGACACTAGGTGAAATCTGGAATCAATTAATTGATGCCTTACAAAGAGGTACATAAGTGAGGTACACATTCATCCTGGCCCTTGCGCAGAGTCACATGACATCGAGCTGGCGAGCTCAGCTTGCTCTGGAGACTGGACCGCGTCGAGCTCCACAGTTCACATTCCGCGTGTTTGGCTGAAGATGAACTTTTGGCAGGAAAAGTGACGCTTTGCGACGAGAGAAGTTAAGCTTGACGATACCCGCTTTGCACATCAACACAGCCTTGCCATTTCGCCCAACAAAGGTTACGACTTGCGGAATCATTTCCAGAGCTGAAAGGTCTACCACATCATCATACTCTGTCAAGGTTCCAACTGAACCAGAGCTGCTGCAATGGCAGTTGGCATCGGACCTCGAGTGCGCCGTACTGCGCAAAATACCCAGACAACGTAAGCTGCACTGCACTGAATGCACCAACTCAAGGATGTTTTGCTCGATAACTGACCGACCTTTCCGGCATCTACAGATACAACCTGACCCGTCGAGTACACACCATCCAAACATACCCGGTTCTCTCCCCCCAAGGAGCCACGATCGTCCTTTACGGACACGAAGATGGTGTTTCGGTAATTTGGCGCGGAGGGCGGCCCTTCAAGGCCTCTGTCTACGACGACCCTGGTCATGGTAAAAAGGGCAAGCAAAATGGCAACGCACCCGAAGATTCCGTCATGGTCATTGACTCCGACGACGACGATGCTACGGCTCAAAGCGGCGCGGCCTTCACCGATAAACCACAATTCGAAGAGGGAAGCATGGACGAGTTCCCTCAGACCGACATTACGCAAACGCTAGACCTGTCCATGGGCTCGGCTGTCTTCCATATTGCTACCTTGCCTATGACACCCTGTGCTGCCGAGGATGCTGCCTGGAACGGTGCCGATTTGCTTAAGGAGAAAATCGTGTTTTCTGTCTCCTGTGCAACGCGCGAGGTCTACTTGGTTACCTTGCCTCTGACGCCACCCTCCCCTCTGAGCAAGTCCCGAGAAGAGCTCCGTGTGAACTTGTTGGCCGGAAAGGCTGGCAACGGAAAATGGGGCGAGTCCATGACCTTATTAATGGGCCAGGAGAAGTACAGTGATGGGTTGGCCATGACCCTGGTCCAGCCAAAGCCTACATCAGACCGTAGCAAGTCTGCAGAGCGCTCGCGATCCACTGGTAGAGCTGCGCCGCGAGCTGTGATAGCAGCACATTCGAAAGAGGCCTCAGGGACTCTTCGTCTGTGGGATGTGCCGCTCGAGAAGACAACGAAAGACCGGCCGGTCGAGCCTTTCCAAACCGAGTTCCTACCGGCCCCGCTCTCGTCCGTCTCTTTCAACTCCACACATTCAACCCAACTTTTGTGCAACACTTCCCAGGCCGTCAGGGTCTACGACTACGCACAGCCATCCATGCCACTTGAGGATTTCTCAGATACCCCCTTTCCCTCGCAAGGCTCGTGGCTTATCACTCTCTACCCCCCTTTTGCCCGCCCCTCGTCATCACGCAAGCCCATCATAGCAGCCTCATGGATAGCCCATGGCAGAGCTGTTCTGGCCTTACTAGCAGACGGACAATGGGGCATCTGGGATGTTGACGGCGTCTCACCACAAGGACCTGCTCTCGGCAAGCAGAGCTCTGGCATTCGCGGTGCTGCCATCACTTCGTTCAGCGTAACGGGGTTTGTTGAAGGCACAAGCCCTCTGCGCAATCCGGGAGCCCAACGAGCAACTGGAGCCGGGGGCGAGTTCGTGCCCATGACGCCACATTCCCGGCGTGAAGCCCTATCCACTTTCTCTGGACCTGACCGGCTCTTCTCTGTCAGAGGAGGCATTGCCGTCATGCCGATACCCGCCCAAGCGACGACCACCGCAGATGAGAGTGCCGTCCTATGGATCGGCGGGTCCGAACATGTTCTTGTGATCCCCGGCATTCTCAAGTTTTGGGACGCACAGTTACGAAAAGGAGTCGGCGGAGGCGTGAATCTCTTCAGTGGTGCACAGCCTACGCGAATGGTCCGCCTGAGCGATCTTACCGTTGGCCTCATGGGTGAGCGCTGTACCGATGTTGCGGCTATCCCCAGGTTCGGAGGACCGCAAGCAGCAACCAATGAAGGCCTCCCCGTCGATGTTGCTGTTTGTGGCGAAAGCCGGATAGTGGTGGTACGCGAGAGTGAGACGGTCGTCGGCACACGTATTGGCGGTATTATGGGCCGCCGCAAGGGCCTAAGCGAGCGCGCCAGAGAAAATAGCGCCATAGTCGTACATCCACGGCCAGAACAACCTGCCAGCCAAGCTTACAATCTCTCAATCAACCCGAGGAGGAGGTTCTCGAGCCACTCGGCCCATCGCGAACCCGAGAACAAGGCCGATCGGGTCCTGCCTTCCACCGAAACGGACGAAACCACAGCTGCGCCTCCGCGTACCAGCGGCTTTGCCTTTGCGGACAGCTTAAACGCAGCGGCGGATGTCATGCAGGACGATGACGAGATAGAGCGAGATGTCGAGGTCGAAATGCTGGATCTCATGGAAATTGACCGGTCATTGGATGACATGAGTGATGGAAGAGGAAGGGGGCGGAAAAAGGTCGTCTTCGACTCCTAGGGCAGCCTGATATCAGGTTTGAGCTGGCCCACGATGGCGGAAACAAAGCCGCTGAATATCCGAGCAAATATTAATGTACAATCTTGACGCTAACACCGGGGCATACAGGAATGCCTTACGAATGGAATGATGGGACGTGCCGCTTGCTGTCTTCATCGCTCGTGTTGCAACCGGAGTGAAGTAACTTCCGCCAGTCCTACACCCAGCCGCTCATTTGGCAAACTTTATCCAACATACGCTGTGAACGCCCACTGTTTCTCCGTTCGCTTATGATGGCGATTATAAAAGCAGTGGGATGCTACCAGAACCATCCCCGGAAGCTCTTCTTGAAATGTATACTCACTAGACTCATCATCCGCGCGGCAAGGTGGAGCACAAGGCGAGATCATTCCTTGATGCTCTGTAATCCACGCGGTATATCAAATGGCCTTCGTTGCCACGTGTCGCAACCTCTTCTCCCCCTTTTCTCTGTCCGCTTCCCCCGGAAACCTCTGGCGAAAGTTAGTGGGTGGAAGGAGGAAGAAAGAGATAGGTCCATAGAAAAGGGACGAGGGTGGTTACGTCGTTCTTTAGACGGACACGCGCCAAGTTCTCTCACCTCCCGAGTTCCCTGAACACGGGAGGTTCTTCACCATAGACCTGATGCTCTCCTGGCTTACGCAAGCCATCCCGTTGAGCCAATCCCTCGCAAGGGGGCTGCGGCGGGCGGGCCGAACTGGCTTCGTTTCTCACGTGGGCTGGGTGGTGAGACTACTTGGTACATTTTCCTCTTTGGGGGCATGTGGAATGACGCGGCTGTTTTTAGTTCTAGCCGTGTCTCTGTGCTATAATCCAAATAGACAGCCTGCATCGTTTATTCTAGCTGCACCAGAATTTGAACTATTGATGCCAAACTGCTGCTGTGTATCTCATTGAATGTAAACAGCGTCGTATTTGCTACTGCGTATTATTCAATCTCCCGAATTCTAGTTACTACCCATCCCAGCTTAGCACGGTCGGGTATGCCAATCCGCGGTGCCTTGGCTTGCTTTTTGATACATAACATTGAACTCTGCTAAGATGAAGAAGATGCGGACATCCAAACAAGCACGACGCCCAAGCCCCTTCAAAGGCTTCGGGTCCACCAGCTGTTAGTGGTGGGTTCATTTAATGCCCAAATCGGCAAACCGTCCCTACTGCTTACATCATGCAGGTATTCGTTGGGTGTAACTTCGTGGCACCTAGGAAGTCGGTAGCGATACCAAACGGTATGTATGGCGGTCTGGCTTGACTCGAAAGTAGCACGACCTCAAGGTTCGTTCCATTATGTGCGTCATGACACGGAACACGAGGCCATCGAGGGCAGCTGTGGTTACGCGGAGCATGTCGGCCACGCATTTACTGTTGCTCATGGGATTGCTCGCGGCGCACAAAAAAGAAAAAGGAAGAAAATAGATGAAACAATAAAACTCAGCTCTCTGGTCCCGGCAGTCTATTCTTCTCACGGTCGGCTTGACGGATTGAATGAAGCTTTCGCCCCGCCTCTGTTTGCTGTACTGTCTGGCTGGGTGCATGTTTGTTGCATGCAGAGACCGACTTTTGAAGGACGCATGGCACATGCCTGACGGAGCCTTTGCTAGCCAACTATCAAAGCCACTGGGGATCGACAAACGTGCAGATACTTGCCGCAAATGGAGGAATCATACATTGATACTACGATTACGCACACTTAAACCACCCCTCGATTCCAGCGAGCTCAGCTCAGCTCCAGCCAGCCTCCAGGGATAGTCCGCAAGGGATCATGGGACGAAAGTACGGGCCTAGGCCATTAGTGCGCTGAGATCAGGTTCTGGAGCACCTATGGCCAAACATCATCTCAAATGCTCGGTGACTTCGATAGTTTACTAGACCGACGACAAGATGGATGGCAGGATAGCTCGGTTGGTGATCGCATTGGTTTGTCGGGTGTGGCCTGATATTTCTATCTGGTTGTGCCACCACAACAAGTCTCTGACCCCTTGCCACCCTGCATTCCCGTGAAGTTTGTTGTTGTACTATTGTCCAGCCAGCAACCTCAGCTGCGGTCTGTTGGGGGCCGTATCACGCGTATTGCGATACTACTAGTGGATCTACAGGGGAGATGATCCGCACGGCTGACATTACTGGTTGTATACAATATACTACTATCAAGTGCTTACGGTCGTCAGCGGTTTGATACATGGGGAGGAAGAGGAAGAAGAAGAAGACGAGGAAGCCAGACAGCTCTTCCCCCCTCATACACCCTCCCACCATTCTTCACTCCACGGTCTACCGCGGTGGTGATGCGAACGTTGTTCATCACGACGTGCCGTTCCAGCGACGACGTTTCACTTACAGCTACGCTACATAGACTTGGGTTAGTATGGTCTGGTTAAGAGGGGGACACCTGCTGTCCGTTTGCATCGCCGGGCTGCTCCAAACATGCGCTGCAACAGCGCAGAACCCGGTCTCTCACGACGGCTCGTGGGACCCCGAGTACGTCCTCGTCGCGACGGCACAGAATATCACCATCAACTGTGAATCACGGTACTCGGTGGTTTTTAACGGTACATCGCCTGGGCCTGTCCTGCACTTCCAGGAAGGAAAGACTACGTGGGTGAGAGTCTATAACCAGATGCCCGACAAGAATATCACCACGGTATGTCACAGTGCTGTGCTGTTGCTTTCATGACCAGGCCACTGAAGTATGCGTTAGCACTGGCACGGTCTCAGCCAAAGGACAGCTCCCTTCTCAGATGGCACCCCGCTGGTCTCGCAGTGGCCGATTGCGCCTGGGATGTACTTTGATTACGAGATCCATCCCGAGGTGGGAGATGCGGGCACCTACTTCTACCACTCCCACGTCGGCTTCCAAGCTGTCACGGCGCACGGCGCCCTCATCGTTGATGCTGCCAACGAGACCAAGCCGTACGATTACGACGGCGATATTCCCATATTGCTTAGCGACTACTACAGAAAGACAGATGACGTGCTTGAAGCGGGTCTCGTTGCGAACCCTTTCAAGTGGACGGGGGAGCCAGATGCCGTCCTTTTCAACGGCCGCTCAGGGAACGCCTCATTCGCCAATGCCACGGCGGACGACTCCTGCAAGCCCTACATCATCACCGTCGAGCCGGGCAAGACGTACAGGCTGCGATTCACGAGCGGTACCGCCCTGTCCTTTGTGATGCTCGGAATAGAAAACCACGCGGAATTGACCATTATTGAGGCGGACGGGCAGTACACGAAGCCGGCTGCAACGGACCGTATCCAGATGGGAAGTGGCCAACGCTTCAGTGTTCTCCTGAAAACCAAGACCGAGGAGCAACTGAAAGCGGATGGAAAGTCGTCTTACTGGATCCGATTCGAGACACGAGATCGGCCGACCCTGCCCAGCGGCTACGCTCTCCTGCAGTATACAAATAACTCCGCCAATTGCGAGACGGTCGGGCAGCCAAACCTCCCGGCAGATCTGCCTCCCACGTCGCCGGCCAAGTTGCCAACGAACTTGACGGATTATACCACTTGGATGGAGTATACCTTGGAGGCTCTCGCGCCACAGAGCAAGTTCCCGACGCTCCAAGAGGTTACGCGGACGGTGGTCATTACGATGAATCAAGTTGTAGTTGATGGATCTTATAATGGTAGCATCAACGGAATGCTTCAGTGGGAGTGAGTCACCATCCTTCCAGCCCCAGCCCCTTGCTACAGAAACTGATCATCATCGCTAACGCCCTTGTCCTTTTCTCTTGCGCAGCTCGAATAATCTGACGTGGCAAGAGGCCAAGCTCGGGGCCGAGAACTACCAGCCGTACCTCGTGACGGTGTACAAGACGGGCAAGACGCCCGACTACGACGCCGCGGTGGCCAACCAGGGGTGGGACCCGGCCACCAAGGCGTTCCCGGCCAAGGTGGGCGAGGTGCTGGACATTGTGTGGCAGAGCAACTCCGGGCCGACGGGCGGGTGGGACGTCCACCCGATGCACGCGCACGGCGAGCACTACTGGGACCTCGGGTCGGGCAACGGGACGTACGACGCGGCCGCCAACGAGCGCGCCCACTTCCAGAACACGAGCTACGTGCCGGCGCTGCGCGACACGACGCAGCTCTACCGTTACGCCGAAAAGGGCAGCGCGCACCACACGTCGGGCTGGCGGGCGTGGCGCCTCCGCGTCACCGAGGACAACGTCGGGGCCTGGATGATGCATTGCCACGTGCTCGGGCACATGGTCATGGGCATGCAGACCGTCTGGGTCTTTGGCGGCGCCGCCGACATCCTGGCCGAGATCCCCGAGCCCTACGTCAGCGGCTACCTCGACTACGGCGGCAGCGCGTACGGCAGTGGCAACCAGGATCCGCTGGTGATGTCGTGGTTCGAAGCATTATAGATGCTTCATATTGAACGCGCATAGGATATGTATGGGATTTCAATCATGGGTCTGATGTGGCTAATGTAAAGAGTCGTCGTATTTCAATAGCAGCAAGAGTCATTCGACCAAGTACTGAACCATCGTGGCCCCTATAATGAGTTGATCTCGTGGTAGGACTTTCAATGAAATATAATGCATTGATGGCTGATTCAAACATCGACGCAGCCGTCGGGTTCAAGATGCGCCGCGGAGATAATGTAACTAAATGGCACCCGGCAGTCAATGTAAATGCGGGCGAATCGCCATACTTGCTTCAATGATACGGGGACGGGTGGACAATCGACAGTCTAATAATAAGCCTGAATCGACTTTGTGAAACGCACTTGACTGATTTTGTATCAGGATGCAATGCTGCATCGACCATCTGCAGCCAATCGCCTCATGCAATCTTTGAAGAAATCCCAAGAGGGGTGACGTCACATAGGCCTCCCGGAAGAAATGCTCCAGCTATCCTTGCGCTTACACATGCCGCATCAACAACGGCTTTCACATGAACGAACAGCGGCACAACCTTCTCACGACCTTGCCGCTTACATCGCGAGAAACTACGGTAGAGATCAGGAAATCCATCGCCGAGATGGGTCAACGCGAGAACCAGATCGCCAAATCCATCATCTACGTCATCATCAACAACGATGAAGATGGCCACCCCATCCGGCGCCAGACGGCCCTGAGCCGCCTCTTCAGCTATCTCAACCTCTACTGGTTGAGTTTTCGGCTGGTCCGCGACGATCTGTTCCGGAGCCTGCGGGAATTCTGGGCCATCAAGTCGTCGGATTACAAGGACAGCTTCACGCCCTCGTCGGCGGCCACCAGGCACAGCAAGAGAGTGCCCATGTTGCAGCCGATGGGGGACATGGGCTACAGCGGATCGACCTTCTTCCGCACGGCTGACGGGGCATACCTGGTCAAGTCGGTGCCGCGATCCTTTGAGCACAACTTCTTCAAGAACGACATGCTGCTGCCGTACGCAGATCACATGCGCGCCAACCCGGGAAGCTTGCTCGTCCGCATCACGGATTTCCTAGAATGCGCCAGGGGCAGCCTGGGCACGCTGTTCGGCCTGGCGCCCAGCCACCACATCGTGATGGAGAACATACTGTACGGCCAGGATGAAAAGAAGGCGTCTTCGTCGACGCCGCCACCGCCGCCGGGAGCATCTGAAAACGGCGGGGACGTGGAGGATGGGCAGCCCAAGAAGAAATGGGAGTCTTGGGACCTCAAGCCCGCCTCGTATTTCTTCCCGGAGCGGGACATCGCGGGTGGCAAGCTGACGTCGGAGGCTACCAAGTCGAAGCTCGCCGACGAGTTCGACGGCAAGCTGTACCTGACCCTGGACCAAGCCGAGGACTTCAAGGCGCAGCTCCAGAAGGACACGAAGCTTCTGGCCAACTGCGACGCGGTGGACTACTCCCTGTTCCTCGTGCGCATCTCGGTCGACGGGGACGGGGACGAGGACGAGGACGGCGGTAAGGCCCCCGTCGTCCCGCCCGCGCAGCCCCCGTTCGCCCCGCCAGGCCCTCCGAGCTGGTGCACCGGCATCCCCTCGAGCAACGGGCGAGAGGTCTACCGCGCCGCCGTGCTCGACTTCTTCTGGGCCAAACACACGGTCCACGCCAAGGCCATGACGGGCCTCATCAAGACTTACAACTTGATTGACGAGCAAGGCCCTATGAGTGTCACAACCCACGCCGATGAGTACCGCCAGCGGTTCATGAAGATGTGTCTCGACATGATCGAGGTCGACGGGCGCATGTGGAACTTTGAGGGGGCTGAGGCGGTCGGACCCGAGGCGTCTGGTTCTTCTTAATCTTTGGGCTCCTCGCCGCCCTATCCAGCAAGCATTGCAACCTGGGGGAAGCATGCGGTACTATCATGAAAGGCATGATCGGGACACATGGGGATGTGACATGATGACAAATGCTCGGGGCCGACGCTCAGGAGGGGGGTGGGTTGGTCTATCATGACTTACCTACATGAGAATCATACGCAAATCGTCGGGGCCCACAGTGAGAGAGGTTTATGAGATTGAATGTTTAGTTCAAGATACCCAACATCGTTAATGGATCGTTCCATGAAAATGAATTGCATTTCAGTTTACTCATGGCCAAGATGCGTGACATGATCTACGCCCATATGGTCTAAACGTCTCAGCCCTTCCTGAGCGCCATACTGATCAAAGTTGGCCCAGCAACGTCATGTATGGTAGAGAGCTGGCGGTTGATGAAGAGGTATCACCCTCACATTACCATTGCCGAGTCCTCAACAACAGAGCCGTAGACATATATTGATGCACGGGGGTAAAGGGATTCGAGACCCGTGTCATACTGGCTAGAGTCAGTCGCCTAGTGCCGAGTCCCGTTCACTACGCCGAGGCCAACTCTATTAGACAACGGCGAAGATCATACATTCCTACTAGTCCCATGTTACTATTGGCAAGCAAGACGGTATGGAGAAGGGACGGCTCGGGAATTAACGGCGCGCGGGAAAAGAACGTATATTACAGTAGACATATATATCCACAGAAGAAGAAAACAAAACAAAAAAACGATCGAGGGTGTCAGAAACGAGACATACTTGTACATGTAGGTGCATGTGTATGTAACTAGTCTGTGTCGCTACTGTTCAGTATCTAAGCGCTGCCAACCAAACAGGACATGACATGACGTCCCCTGCTGTGACGGGGAACCTTCCCGTACTGCCGCACATTATCAGTGCTTTGATATAAAAATATATGAATATAATTCAGATGTATCTAAAGAAAGCATTTACGTATGTATGATGAGTACCTAGGTTGGTAAGGTAGTGTGGAAGTGGGCGTCCATCTCGCAATCATTCCAACCTCACCAGCATTCTTTCCCACTGCAGCACAGCGAAGCAACCTTCCATCTACCTATTTTCAGAACTCGAGTTTGTCTTGCAGGTGGCCATGCACAGTAAAGGGGTAGTCATGGTGGTAATTGACTAGAGTTGAGGCTACTGACTGGCTGGCTGATGGACCGAACCCGAATCCTGCCGCCCCCACAAAGCCCAGAAGCGCGGGGTGGTCCCAGGGGTCGGCCATCAACATCTGCAAAACCCGCCCGAAGCAGAGAGCTCAGCGGCTCCAGACGCTGTTGTGGGCGGTGGGGGCACCACCACCAGCGAACCATTTGCCCGAACAGGCGGCTTCCGTGGCGAAAAAGAGCACGACTCTTGTTCGACTGTTTGTTCGAGAACGTGATGGTGTGTATATCATAAGGTGGTACTCGGAGGTTTGATGCCACCATCGAGAACCGATCACACACACCTACTACTTACTCACTGTGCCCGCCGCCACCGTGGATACCACCCACGGCAAGAAGTGGCGGGAATGCCCAAAACACTCTCAGTGTCATTGTACTCCAAACTGTCGGATAGCGAAAGGAAAAAGGCCTGATGCCAGCCGCTTGCCGCTTAAGGGATTGAGACTTTGGGCGGAAAACCTACCCGGTGAACGCGGGTGGGCGATCTCACAGCATCTCCAATAGTTGTTCAATATCGGTTTTAGGGCCGTCTGGGGCTCGGTCCAGCTATGTTGTGTTTGGTAGACTAGTGCCCAAAGAGGTCAGTAGAGGGGAGGCGGGCGTTTTGATCAATGATGAGATACAAGTTGGAAGGGTGAGAAGTATTCAATAACTTGTCCTGAGACGGCCCAGATTGTTTCTTTTCTCCAAAGAGCTCAGAAACCCATCAGATGCACACCCGGCTCGTCTGACAGCGATTACTCGTAAGACTTTGGATAGCCAATGTGTCCATGCTCCCGGCTATTCAGGCTCGCATTGCCGTCCGACACGAGGTTGACACGTCAAAACTTCCATCGGGGGGTGTCGCAACATTTAGCACTCACTTTACACGTACTTATTAAGCCCACGAGTCATGATTTGATGACCGCCAATTACCGTAAACGAGAGATGTCACTTCTTTCAACTAAGGCGGGCTTGATTGGCCGCTTTGGTGTGCTGCACTGCAAAGTCCGTCCAAGCGGCCATCAGTTGTCAGAAGGTCGGCTACCAAGGCGTTCTTGTCGCGACTCTGCAACCATGACCTGGCGAGGGATGGGCGATGTTAGTGGCTATAGGAGAGCAATTACTGTGTGACTTGCGAGGATGCGAGGGTCCAGTAGAGGTCGTTATTGCATTCCTACAGGCCCGGTGCCCGGCGTTGCCAAGTTTTGACGCATCTGACATGTCGTGTCTTCATTCCAATGTAGTCCATGCAGGAAGATCCCAGCATTTTCATCAAAAACAAGTTAGGGTGAACGGCCGTTGAACTACTCGAGTAGGTCTGTATGACGGCTAACGGCCGCCCAATGTACGGGTTGCTTTACAAGGCTGATGCTGTGCGATTATATCTCAGATGATATGTGGCGTCCGCTGCAATCCTGGAACTCCGAGAGTTGCTAATATCGATAATAACCATGCTGGCCCAATAGTACACGCCTTCAACGACTCAATTTCAAGACAGGCAGCCACCGGCTGAGAGGATTCCTCTGTCTTACTGCCTGCAATCGGTGAACGGAACCGGTCTGCGGAATACAATACATGGCGCGCAGGCAATGGCTGCGTACGATGGGGAAGGGTGGGCTTCTGGCCAAAGATGTTCTGCATGTCTACCACCTCACTTGAGTAACCGAACTTGAGCCCGCCTGTGACTAGATCCTTTTCCACGTTATGGACGTACGTCTTATACTGACCTGCGATTGCGAGGATAGGGGTGACGAACTCGCTCCAACGGCTATTAAGTACAAGTAATCTTCTATTCGACCAGGCCGGATTGCTTTTGACGATCTCGTGGAATTCAATCAGGCTAGGCATGTACATAATTTGCCGCTTCCCCGCCCCTTGTACCTGCAGAAACTTATTTTACCAAGTAGGGATCAATCTCAATGAAGATCGGACGCACTACTTCCCAAGCTGATGGATCATGGGCCCCCCGAAAACGACGTCGCAAAGTGGCAGTGGAAAACGGTGAGCCGGACCGTCATGAACCAACCTAACTCCAATACCTACTTACTCTGCTGCTCCCGCAAGCATACATGTGCACTTGCATAGGCCGGGCGATAGAATAGCACAGAGGGGCACATGTAGGTGCCGGTTGGTATCACTGACCAATCCTCTTCTGTTGCTGCCTTACATGCATAGTATCTGCGAGTCTGCGCATGCATTTTCATCAATACCCAGTGTTTCAGGCGTACTTATTCTGAGGTGTGGATCTGTCCGACAAAGTGAGAGAAGCATGCCCGCTCTCCCGGGGGACCCTGAGACAGTTGTCCATCTGCAGGTAAGAAAGAGAGAAAAAAAAAAAGGTATTGGCCGCTGTGTGCCTGGAACGGGGCAGCTGGCCAGGGTCCCGTTTTAGTGGGCAGCGAAACCCCGGCTCTACGTGGCGGCGTTCACTTGAGATTTGACGTGTACAACGTTTCTGTCCGCTGTCTGCTGTCTGCTGTCATTGAATGACTGTCTGGATGTGTGTATGCACAGCGCACAACGGCGGCAGACGACATGGTCCCAAGGCCAGTTGTCTGGTACGAATTGCATCAGATACCAACCGCGTTTTCTTCCTCGCCCAGCACCCATGGGCAACCCGGCTGGAATTCAGTACATAGCAATCACCTAACATGCCACTTTAACTAAGTATGTAAGTAGCTGATATGGTCAATCTGCTTAGCCGGCCCAATTCGAGCAAGCCCCCGACGTTACAGAGTCTAGTACGTACGACCTCCATTTGAGACTCCCCAAGCAGGTACCCGCAGCTTACTTACATGGAGGGTGGACAAGATTTCTGTGGACACACGCCTTGTTCATGCGCTATCGCATCGGCCAGCTCTCTTTAGTCTTGAGTCCTCGCGGCCGCTTGCCCTTGATTTCCCTCCATTAATAAAACCAAGTATCACCAAATAGTGAATAATATACTCTTCCTCTTCCCACTCCGGCTGGGCGCGACAAAACCGGGCACGCGCCGCTCGAACCACGAACACACACTCCCTGACTGACTGATGGTGGGAGAAGCGAGTGAGTTGCTGATCGAGGGAGAGTAATCATAATCGCATACTACTCTACATTACCACATGTATATATGTGCAAATTAGCGAACCCTGCTTTCTCCTATTGGATTGGGGACTTGTACGGCGGCGCCAAATCTCGGCATTAGTGCTTCTACCATTTCTCAAACTATTGGCCCTTGGCCACGATTCGTCCCACGGTTTGCCAGTCCAGCACAAGCCGGATCGTCGGGCTAAGCCATGCATCCCTCAGAGGGCAGCCGCCGCTCTCACAGGCGCCGGCCTGAACTGAATATCGATACCTTGTCATCATCTCCGCCACAGATCCGCGATACGAGACCTTCCACGCCGCCTTCCCTGCGACGACCGCCAGTGCCTCCCAAGGGCAAGCCACCAGTGTCCGGCAGGGCGCTTAGGACGCAGCAGCATCCCTCCATATCCAGCACCACCTCGAGCCGCGACCGAGACTTCGACGAATCCTTCCTCGACACCCTCAACAGTCCCGTGGACATGACGGATAACAAGGAGAACGTGCCGGATTTTATGGGCGACCGCCTGAGGAAGACCAATTACCGAGACTCCCACGACCTCTCCCTGCCGTCGCGACAAGTCACTAGAGACTCCCTGGTGACCAACATGCTGCTGTCCCTCGACCAGTTCAGTCTCGGCCAGATCCACACACCGGCCACTCCACTGTCGCCCTTCGACGAACCTAGCACGTATAGGTCTATGTCCCTTGGCGGAGAGAATCCGGCCAGAACCATCTCGAGTATCCCCCAACGGAACCGGACGCACAGCTCGTATAACACCCACGGCCACAACTACACCTACAGTTCCGACTTCGAAGGCACAGACGATGCCGACAGCAGATTGTCGAGCCCATACGCACGTGGCCGACGGAGCAACAGCAGCTCGGGATTCCACTCTGGCATAGGGCGGCTCAATAGCATGCGCGAGTCCCCAACCCAGCAAAGAGGGAACCAGATGGCCAACGGACGCATTCTTCACTCGAGGGGTGGCAGGACGAGCAAGAGCAGCAGCACCAACAGCTTCGATGGGGGCTATGCACAAGTGCTGGGCAGTCAGCGCATAGCACACGGAATTGGGGGTCGCTCCTCCAGCTTCGACATGGGCCAAAACCATTCTTCTACCTTATCTCCGACCTATGCTGCAGCTGCACCTGCGCCCAACAACATTGCCGGCAGCGCTTGGAATTTAGAGTTCTCCAACACTCTCTGGACAGATGAGTATGAGGAGGCCGCACCTACACCCACTGTGCCTGGAGGTCCGCGTCGGCCAACCTTAAGTAACGCCCCGACCGCCATCCCGCAGCCGCCCCCAATTCCCCAACAGCAGGAGCAGGACACAGAGCGCAGGAGCGTGTCGGCGTCGGATAGAAAGATGAGCATGCGCTCAAACAGGACTGGCACGGCTGGAGGACGAGCTGGCGCTGGAGCTGGAGCTGGAGCTTCTGCCGCTGCCGCTGCCGCTGCCGCTGCTGCTGCATCCAAGTATGACTTACCACCGCTGCCACCACCACCTTCTGCCCCCGAAGAAGACGAAGAAGAAATGGATTCGGCACCCGCACCCCACGTTGGTTACGAAAAGGCCAAAGAGAAGGATCTTGGGCAGGCAGGCGCCAACACCACCACACAAACAACCCAATCGCGACCAGGGTTTTTCAAAAGGATGTTCGGTGGCTCATCCAAGGCTTTGGCAAGTGCCTTTGACTCGGCCTCGACAAGCTCCAACCCACCCCACGTTTCGCCAGCGGCGGTTGAAACGCAGTCGCGACCCGACTCACGCTCGCAGCCGCCGCAACCACAGCAACAGCCCATTGCCTCCTCCGCTCCCCCGTCTCGAGATTCACAACCGGCCAATTCCTCGGCGGGACACCATGTCATACAAAAGAAGTCGTCCTTCTTCCGAAGACGTAAGAAGTCCATTGCAGAACCGCCTCCGCCCATGCCACAGGCGTCTGCAGCCCACATGTCCATGTCCACGGAGCATCCCGCTCAGCGGGCTAAACAATTGGATCCGTCCGACTACATGCCGGACCCAAGCCCCGTTAGTAGTCTGCGCCAAGTCATGAGCCCCTACTTGAAAGAGAGCGGTTCTGCATCTCCCCTCGGCCTTTTGCCACCCCGTAACAAGCGTGAATCGGTCTCACCTCACTACAACGTTGAGGACCCTGAAGACGACCGACGACGCAAGAGCAGAGGCTTCTCACCGGATTACGAACCTAGCCCAAAGGCGACGATACGCACCGTGAAGTCCCAATCTGCGTTGGTTACTCGCACCCGCGATTCCGTCACTTCTGGCTCGAGCCGCACGCCTTTGGCGAGCCCTCCGATGCCAACACAACGGCCCAAACTTACGCGCGATACCACCTTCTTCGAAGATAGCAGCGACTCTGACGGCGACAAGCCCAATCGATCTAGTAAAGCCAGCCGGAACCGACCTCGCCGGTCTTCCAGCCCTGCCGCGCACAGCGCACAGCGGCTTGCGCCGGCCGATGAAGACGGCTCGTACAGGGAGAATTCGTCTGCCAATGGATCGCCTTACCTCGGCAGTTATGAGGAGAAGCCACGGCCAGACAGCCTGGGTCTTCCGATTCAAGACCAACCGAGTTCGGGGAGGGTATCGGCCTTGAGCAGAAGCGGCCAGGACCAGTCGAGCGGCAGTCTGCCGAGCCTGCAGGTCCAAGGTGCGGAAGCGAAGACCAAGCCCGCCGGGTCGCCTCTGGATGAGCCGGAAGTAACAGTAGGAGAGCCGACTGAGGACGACAGGTTGAAGGCACAGCGCATTTTTGATGGCAGAGAGGACTTCATCCAAAAGGACAAGGCCGCTTCCTGGATGGGCGAAGAAGGGCCTGTGCGACAACGGACGCTCCGAGCCTATATGGAGTTGTATGATTTCGCCGAGAAGAGCGTCCTCACCGCGTTGCGGGAGGTTTGCGGCCGGCTCATCTTACGAGCCGAGACTCAGCAGGTCGACCGGATCCTGGTTTGCTTTTCCAACCGTTGGTGTGATTGCAATCCAAACCACGGCTTCAAAACCATGGGTAAGCTTCACTCCCACTAATTTAGGGCCATGCCTTTGCTAACACAGAGGTACAGATGTAATCCACACAATGTGTTACTCGATTATGCTGCTGAATACCGATCTTCACCTTGCCGATATCGAGTCGAAGATGACCCGCTCTCAGTTCGTCAAGAACACCATGACCACCATCAAGCAAGCCGTGGAGGATTCGGTAGCCGATACATACGACCGGCCGACTATTCTGCCTGGCAGAAATACAATGCTGAGCCCTACTGAATCCGAAATGCGGGCTCCTCCAGAGCCTGAGCCGCCGCGTAGGGATTGGAGATCATCTTTCATCCCCCCACGGGCCGAGTCGAGAACAGGCGACCACGAGGAGAGCGAAGGCTGCGGTCCGTTGGTAAAGACGCCGTTCAACGGTTCCATGCGCGCATGGGAACACCTGATGGAGGTCGTGCTCAAAGATATCTATGTTTCTATTCGCGATGAAAAGCTTCCCTTATTCGGCGGAGGGCCGGAGGCCGCACAGAACTCACAAAACAACGGCAATCTCTCGGTGGTGGGCATGCTGATGCGCAGCCCGAGCACGCTTAGCAAGGCGCCCTCCGAGTGCCCGTCTTCAAGAGGGCGGATGGATGGACCCAACCGGCCCAACAACGGCCGGTGGAGCTCCAAGAGTCGGTCTCGCCCGCGGCTCGGGACCAACGGGTTCTCTTCCAGTCGCACTAGTTTCGACGATGGGAACTCCCTTTGGAGTCCCACCGTATCTTCCGCCACATGGAGTCGATATTCGCTTGGCCGAACGCAGACTACCCCTTCGGTTGATTCACTGGGCTCTTCATTCCTACGCGGCGATTATCAGCAGTCGATTGGGTTTGCCAATGCCCTTGCACATGCCATCATCCGTGAGGATGGCCCTGCCACAAGCTCTCAGTCCATTATGAGTGACGAAGTCAACGGTGCCGCCATGCTCGAAGACGAATCCCTCGAGCTTACGGGTCCGCCGTGGGCCAAGGAGGGTCTTGTGATTCACAAGCACCATCTCGACGGCGTCGACAAGAAGGCGAAAGACCGAAACTGGAGCGAAGTCTTTGCGGTCGTCCAGAAGGGCCAAATGAGCATCTTCTCCTTCTCCACCAAGTCCATGCGCCAAAAGCAACGTGGCAATCGCAAGCCAGCCCCCGGAGGTGTTGTCGGAGGAGGCAATTGGCAAGAGAACGCCACCAGTCTCGGTACTTTCTCCCTGCGGCAGACCCTCGCCTCGGCGCTCCCGGCTCCTGGATACTCGAGGACGCGCCCGCACGCCTGGGCCCTCAGTCTACCTACTGGGGCCGTCCATCTCTTCCAAGTGGGCACTCCGGAGATCTGCAAGGAGTTTGTACTCACGGTGAACTATTGGTCTGCTCGGCTGTCAACGCACCCACTTGTTGGTGGCATCTCGAACATGGAGTTTGGCTGGAGTGAGGCCTGCATCAACAATGCTCTCGTCTCTGCCATTAACGAGAATGTGTTGCCGCCCCGTCCCGGATCGGCAACTGCAGGTCCGTCGACGGGAGGACGGCAGTCGATGCATAGCCGGAGAGGCAGCCAACAAAGCAGCATGCGGTCTAGTTTCGATCTTGGGACCAGCGCGAGGCCGAAGCTTCCAGGCGACCGCATCAACATCGCCGAGTGGACGCCGCCAGCTCAAAGCTTGCGCGCCTCCAACTGCACCGAGTCTGAGCAATACGAGACACTGTTGGCTTACGTGCACGGGATTGAAGAAGAGCTGCAGAAGCATAACCAGCTGCGCTCGCCGATGCTGCTGGCCTTCACACCTAGGGGGTCGAATGCGACGAAAGCCATGAACAACTGGGAGCGCAAGAGCAGTTATCTGCTCCGCGAGATAGTCAAGTTCAGAACCTACGTCGACTGCCTCCAATACGCCGAGCAAAGACGGAAGGAGATATATGATGAACGCCAGATTGCGCAACGCGCAGCACGAGGAGATGAGATATCCGACTCGGAAGACGAACCAGAAGAGACGATGGACCGAGGGGAATAGAACCGCTGCCCCCTATTGGCATCCATGGTTCGGTGTATTCATTGTCCCACTATTATTTTTCAGGTAGCATTTGCTGCTTGCATCATTTTTGGAAAAAACTTAAAGAACTGATTTAGTGGGTTTTAATCGGAGTAGAGGGGGAAGGAGGAGGAGGCATACGACGCAAAGCGTCCGACACGACACACATTACATTTTTCCTTTGCATCCATCTATCTCCGACATCAGGAAGAGGACTCCTATGTGTTATTGATACCCGGGTCGGCGTACAAACAGTCTTCTTTGTCATTTTTTTCTTTCGGGTGCCGTAGCAAGCGAGGAGCACCGAGCGCAAAAAGCATATTCCTACCCAGTGTACATATTTGTGTTTCAGCGAGTGTGCGTATAGATATGCTTGCATGGACCATCTCTGCCACGACCTGCCTGCCTGCCTGGCCCGATGTGCCTTCTGTGGTTCCATTATTGTCCTTACCATACAACAATATGTATGCGTAACCTATAGCCCCGTGCTCTGGCAATTTGGTGACGACGCCCAGTGATAACATAGCCCGCAACTTGTCCATCCTCTCGCCTACTTCCGATCGCGCAATCCGAAAGTTGTCTATTGCTTGCTTCCTATTTGGTCATACCCCTGTTTACCTCTCAAGTTGATGTCGCAGGAGCGGCAGGAACACGGTAGAGTATCTCGGTACTCGGAACACTGAAGAAGAGATCTTCTTTGGTGGCCCATTCGGCCCAGCCCCGCGAGACCGCCTCGAGGTCCTCTTGGGTGCCCAGTCCCTTGTCCTTGACGACGGCGGCGAAGCCCGAGTGCAGGGCGCGGTCGGCCCACATGTTGCCCCACTGCCGGGCGCGCTCGCCCGTGTAGCACCAGGCCGTGACGGTGGTCTGCGTGCGGTCGGGCGCGAAGCCGGCTTGCCGCGCCCAGGCGTGCAGGCAGCGGCCCGCGTTGGGCTCGCCGCCGCTCGCGATGCCCTGCGCGTGGTACAGCTCGCCCCAGCGGCTCAGCAGCGGGTCGGCCGGGTACCAGGCGAAGGCGCCGTAGTCGGCCTCGCGGGCGGCGACGAGGCCGGCGCCCGGCTTGGCGACGCGGCGCATCTCGCGCAGGATGGCGACGGGGTCCCGGACGTGCTGCAGGACCTGGTGGCAGTAGACGACGTCGAAGGTGGCGTCGGGGTAGGGCAGGGCGTTGGCGTCGACGACCTCGAACTCGATGTTGGCGAGCTGCCGGTCGTTGGCCAGGGCGCGGGCCTGGTCCAGCACCGAGGCGACGGCGTCGACGCCCACGACGCGGCCTTCAGGGACCAGGGCCGCGAAGTCGCACGTGATGCTCCCGGGGCCGCAGCCAATGTCGAGGATGTGGTCGGTGGGCTTGAGGTGCGGGGCCAGGAAGGCGGCCGAGTCATGGACGGTGCGCCGGGCGTGGCTGGTGACGACGGATTGGTGGTGGCCGTGGGAGTAGGTCGCTTGCTCTTTCGGCATGATGATGTGATGGTCTTTTTCCCCCTTCCTTTCTTCCCTTGTATTGAACTTGCAGAACGTGTATAACTCCAGATTTGGTTCTGTTTCCGTTCCTCTATTTGATTCTCTCAGTCAAACCAGTCAATCGTTATTGGGGTCGTGGAGGAAAGCATATAAGTGACGGTACAAAGATCCATTAGTTTGGGGACGGCCAGCCGATTCCCCGATGTCGGAGGCGTACGCCCTAATCAACTCAAACAGCATGTCGATTGATCGTTTCGGTTTCATTAGGAGCAATGATGTATTGTAGATGCTAACTTGGTTATATGCCATGTCGCTTTCGACGCGTGAGGTTCTTGTTCAATCCCGGCTGTCACCCGCGTTTGCTGCGGGCACGACAGAATCAGCCACCCTTTCAGATCCCGAACATTGGCATTTCCATTCATGGGGCCAAAACTACGATATAACTAGACCTATGCAGAATGACGTATGCTTCATCTTGTATGTGTTCGAAATGTTGGTTGAATGCCTTTACACGTCGCCCCAATTGACGTCAAGGCTAGGTAAGCATCACCTACACAAAACATTACCTAGATAACTAAGCGTTTCGGATGCAGGGCTATATGGGATCGGGCCCGATAGAACTATATATCTTTGCATGTATTGTCCGATTGAAAACGCAGAGCCTGGCCAAGAAGCCCCAACCGCTGCAGTGAAGCAGTGAAGAGGACCCAATCAAGGTTTCTCTCCGGTGACAGCCTTGGCTCGGGTACCGGTATTTGTGCCTGGTCGATACGGCGTATTTCGTTCGGTCAGTGTGTATGATTTGCTCCGTGCCATGACGCTTTGGCGCTTAAGTAGATATGCATGGTCCCGTGCCATGATGGCGGCCTATCACCACGCGTAAGACGGAGATCCCCATCTTCCACATTCTCAGACATAAGAGTAGGCTCGTCTCTTAGTCCCCTGTTCTCCTGCTCCCCTGAACTCATACCCTTCGATTATTCATACTTTCCACAACCCCCCCCCCCCAGTCTGGACGGAAGAAAGAATACAATAATACAAGCAGAAGTCGTCGATATGGGCTCCCACCAGACCTGGCAAACGCGGATAGCCGAGAAGCAGGCTGTACAGTTTGCCAAGATCCCAAAGGCATGGCGTCTCCCCTCCGAGTATCTCACGGGCGACGAGACTTGCGCATATGGCGTCATGGGGATACCTTCCAAGTGCGGCGTCCTCAGCGCCGAGGAACTTCACATAACTGAGGACTTCGATGCCGTCGCCCTAGCCAAGGCTGTACAGCTCGGCACCATCAAGGCCCGATCTGTGGCTACTGCGTTCTGTAAGCGGGCTGCCATTGCCCAGCAATTGACCAACTGCCTGACCGAGACCATGTTCGACGATGCCATCAAGCGAGGCGAGTTCCTGGACGAATACCTCGAGGCGCACGGGAAGCCCTTGGGTCCTCTTCATGGAGTCCCCATCAGCCTGAAAGAGTCCTTCGACTGTGCAGGAGTCCAGTCGACCATGGGGCTTGTGTCGTACTTGGACAAGCCCGCGTCCAGCGAACACGGGGCAACGGCGGCCATCCTCTTGGATCTCGGCGCCATACTGTACTGCAAGACCAACGTCTCCCAAACCCTCATGTCCTCGGACTCGCACAACAATATCTTCGGTCGCACACTGAACCCCCACAAGCTTTCACTCACCGCAGGCGGCAGCAGTGGCGGTGAGGGGGCCCTGGTGGCTCTCCGGGGCTCCATCCTCGGCGTGGGAACCGACATGGCGGGCAGCGTACGGATCCCTGCCATCTGCAACGGCACGTACGGCTTCAAGCCTTCGACCGGACGTGTCCCTTTCTTTGGCTCGACCTTCTGCCACCGCATGGGATCCCCCGGCTTCCCACCGGTAGCGGGACCCCTCGCCACTTCGTACGACGGAATGGCGCTCTTTCTGCAGGCCGTCCTCGAGTCGCAGCCGTGGAACCGCGACCCGATCTTGTATGCTCTCCCCTGGCGTGCCGAGGTGGCCACCTGCGTGCCCAAGAAGCTCCGTATCGGTTACATGCTGGAAGACCCCAAGTTCCCCGTCCATCCGCCGGTGCGTCGCGCAATGGAGTCCTCGGCGCAGACCCTCGCCCAAGCCGGACACGAGATCATCCCGCTCTCCGAGCTCCCCTCGCTGGAGACGGGACTGGACCTGGGATTCGATGCGTTCTCGCTCGACAACACGGTCGAGTGGAAGAAGCACGTCGACGCGTCGGGCGAGCCCCTGGTCCCGTCCGTTCGCGACAACCTGCCCCTGCTGACCCGCAAGGTCGACGAGGGCGGCTACACCATCGACGACATCTTCGCCTACAAGGCGGCCTGTCTGCAGTACAGGGCCGCCTGGAACGTCGTGTTCGCGCAGCATGGTTTGGACGTCTTGCTCTGCCCTGGGGCCGAGACGACCGCGATTCCGCATGACACCATCGGGGCGCCGCCGTACACTTCTGTGTGGAGTCTGCTTGAGGTTGGTGGTTTTTTTCCCCCTCTTATACCTACTCGTGAAGCAAAGATGACTACTAACCACTCCCCTGACAGTTCCCTGCCGTTATACTGCCCGTGGGCCGAGCCATGAAGGATATCGACCGAGACGATCTTGCGCCTTCGGGAAGCCTGAGACCTTGTAAGTTTTCCCCCCACCACTATTCTCGTCGGAATTGTCGAGATTACTGACAAGGTCGAAATCGGGGTGCAGATCGAAGCGACCTGGTTGATGGTGCTCCCACCGCTATTCAAGTTGTCTCGCGGAGCTTCCAGGACGAGGAGCTTCTCGCGGCGGGCCGTGTGATTGACCAGTGCCTCCGAAAGGCCAACAGTCTGAACAATTGATGACTGGCCGAAAGACGCCCATGCACTCACTACCTGTGGCTAAAAGCTAACAAGCACCGAGTCATCGAGATACCTGGCAAAACGGGCATGGTACATGTTGTGGGATTCAGATTTGATAGTAAGTCACATGTATTTTAGTAAATGAGAAGGAGGTACAAGATGCCAATTGCCTACGGGGGGTAATCTTGAAACGTTATAGTTATGCGGTATCTACCCAAAAGCAAAGACAAGGTGACTTCGGGGTTCAGTTCGGAATTCAAGAGACGTCGCAACCCCTGTAAACTGCGGGGGCAGCTTCTTCTCCGCGCCAAGAAGCTGCGCCGCACCTCTTCAACCTCATATCATTTCGATCCGGCGTAGACATGATCATAGCCGTGTCCTGAGAAACCCATTGTGTCACTTACACACCCTTCCTCGCCGGGCCGTTCTCATGATGCAGCTGTTCAGCGCGCTCGCCGTGGTGATCTCTCTGAGTGCCCTTGTGCCAGCAGCGCTCGCGTCTCCCGTCCTGAGCCGTGGCATACCTCCTGAGCCTCTGCTTGCAGCAGGTGCCAAAAGGGGACTGCCGTATACCCTGCAAGAGCAAAACGACCAGGTCTGTGATGCTGGGAGCCGCCAATGGACCGGTTGGATCAACGTGTCTGAAGAGAAAAAGCTCTTCTTCTGTGCGTCTTCACCTCCCAATGTCAACGCAGTGTACCCAAGCTGAGATTGGCGATTCAACCCAGGGTTCTTCGAGAGCCGATCTGCGCCTCAGGATGACCCAGTCATGGTTTGGCTGAACGGGTACGTACGCAATGCGGCTCCCTTCGAGATGTACTTAACATGTAGGTTTCAAATACTGACTTATCGGAAAGCGGCCCTGGCGGTCCATCCATGATGGGCCTGTTCTCAGAGATCGGACCGGTGAGTACACATACCGAACCCGAGCCCTAGAGTAAGATGAGATGGGTCACTAAGGGGTGGGCTAGTGCCTGGCAGTGAAAGACGGCAATGGGACAGTCCGCAACGAACACAGCTGGAGCAACTTTGCAAATGTTCTCTTTATTGAGTACGTGGGTTTCTCACCTACCTACCTATCCCCCCTCGGAGAAGTCCTATTAACATGAGCCGCTAGCCAGCCTGCCGGGGTGGGCTTCTCTTCGGTGAACGGCGGGACGGAGGGAGGGCCCGATAACATCGCAGAGGCGTCCGAGGACTTTGACAAGTTCTTGTCAACCTTCTTCACCGACGTGTTCCCTCAATACGCCCACCTCCCTTTCCACATCACCGGCGAGTCCTTTGGCGGGGTCTACGTTCCCTTTTTCGTGAATCACATCAGCAAAAGGCAGAAGCTGGGAGTCCCCGGCGTGTTCCAGACGCCCATCGCATCCATCGTCCTGGTGGACGCCGTCGTCGACATGATCAGCTCCAGTTACATCGGCATGTACGACCACATGTGCAAGTTCGACCGAGACGGGACGAACAAGCTGAAGCTCGGCTTCAACGGGACGACCTGCCGCGCCGTCGAGCAGGCCGTGCCGCGCTGCGCCCGCTTCAACCGCCAGTGCGTCGCGACGTACAACCTCGACGTCTGCCGGGCGGCCAACGCCTTCTGCGACGAGCACATCGGGGCGCACCTCGACGTGCGCGTCGGCGGCCGCGTCCCCTACGACGACCGCGTCCTCTGCGAGAACGGGACGCTGCCCCTGTGCGGCGCCGACTCGTACGCCGACTACCTGAACCAGCCGCGCCTCCAGGCGGCGCTGGGGCTCGAGGGCTGGAACTTCACCTCGGTCAACATGGACCTCAACCTGCGCTGGGAGGCCAGCGGGGACAGTTACACGCCGTCTACCCGCCAGATGAGCTACATCCTCGACGAGACGGATACCAGAGTTCTAGTCATCAACGGCAACAACGACATTTCCGTGTAAGTAATATCATCTATCATCAGTATGGAACCCACTTACAAGACTACCACCAGCACTACGGAGGGCAACAAAAGAGCGTACGACGAGCTCCCGTGGTCTCACCAGGCCTCGTTCCGGCTGGAGAAGTACGTCGACTGGGCGTGGCCCGACAGGAAGTCCGGCGAAACCCACAAGGGGGGGCGAGTTCAAGGCAGCCGACAAATTGGCCTTCGCGACCTTTAACGACGCGGGCCACGAGGCCGTCGGCCACCAGAAGGAGGCCGCGTCGTTTCTGGTCAAGTGCTGGCTGGCTACCACCCGAGACGGGCCTTGCGCGTTCCTGGACCGCAGAACCGATACCATTTGGCCGGATGTTGAGCTCTAAAATACTGGCATATTTAACATGAGCATGAAGTCACAAAGCATACAATGTATTTTGATGATTGCATGACTAACAAAATGTCCTACCCGTAATCACTTGATGGAATGTTGATGGAAACCAAGCCGCCGTCATGGACAGTTGTACATGGAATTGGATAACTAATCGGATGGGGACGATAGGACTGACGTATCAGTGTTGAGCATATGGACTAATCATCGCCACGACTTGCCTATCGGGGTAATGGTAGCCCAGCTAGACCGGCCCCGTGGCCGCAACGCAGCGCTACCACGCAGTCCGCAATCGGCATCTCCAGTTGGGCCCGCCTTTAGGCTAAGTCACGAGAGCAGATAGTCGTATTGCGACCAAGATAAGTGTTAGTAGAAAGAGGAATGCAACCCCCATTACGATCTGAACAACTTCATGTGTCAAGTATCGCTGTAGGTTCATGACATGCTTCCTTCAATACCCCTCTTGGCTCTTGTCCTATTCTGCGGGATAGGATGGGTGGTGAATGATGTTCTCCAGAAGAGGCGAAAACGTTCCTTGGTGAGTATCGGTCGCCTCTGTCAACAAGGCACCGAGCGTATTCTGACGTTTCTCACGCTTGCAGTTTCGAGAGAATGCTTCCGAAAAGCAACTTGGAGCAGTTAAGAAACCGGTGCTGGCAGTCAACCCCGTTGCGGGGGACTTTGACTGGGAGACAGCCGAACCCCACAAGTTTCGGCCGTTCAAACCCATCTACCACATCACCATGGGTAACACACCCCACGTGAACCCCTTATCATCGCTTTCTGTAAAGACTCTAGACCAAAATGACTGACGCGCGTGCGCGCCTCTTTACTGCTTGCCAGCTGTGCGTTCAAGCACACCTTCGGACTTGATCATCATCGACAGCAACTACCTGTCCCGGATCCAGCTGCGTCGGGAGCTCATCCGCGACCACCCCCACCACGTCGTGGGCAGCCTGCCGTGCGGCGCCGACGCCGTGCGCGAGACGTACGCGTACGTTCGGGACTTCCTGCTGGCACGCTACCCGACGCTCTTCTCGCGGGATGACGACAAGGGGCTGTTCCGCAACCACGTCACGGGGCAGTCCCTGCCCCTGGAGCTGCCGCCGCCCGCAGCGGGCGGTGGCGGAGATGAGGACGCCGTCGCCACGCTCAAGCTACTGGCCGAGATGGTCGAGGATGACCTGTTCCTGCTTCGCGCGACGCCCGAGGGCCACCAGTGCGTGGCGCTCCTGTGCTGTTTCCCCTCGGGCTTCGACCCGGCCGAGAAGCTCGGCAAGGTGCTCAAGGACATCCACGGACCGGTCCCCCTCGTACGAAAAGATTGGCGCGAGCATGGAACGCTTCTTCGGCCGCCTCGAGGTCGGCAAGAGTGTAGTGAGGAATAACGTGAGTGCCCCCCTCTGCTTTTGGCTCTCTTGTTGCAATTACTCCGAAGTGTTTCTGATTGCATCATGATTTCCCAGTGGTCGGTCAATTTGACGCCGGAGCTGTTCAATGTGGCGACAAACCATATAAAAGATGGGGACGCCTACAAAGAGGACGTCGATGTCGACATCTCAAAGGTCAGCACACGCGCGACACCCCTGAGCCCCCATTTCTTGATCGATGCTTGCCAGACTGACATTGGTTCGCTGAACAAATAATAGGCGTATGTCCGGGTGGAGCTCCAGACTCTGACGCGCCTTCCCAAGACGCAGGCGATCCTCTTCTCGTTCAAGACGTATCTGTATCCAGTGACCGACATCAAAGCCGAAGGACTGGGCCCCGAGGTCGCAGACGCTATCGAAGGGCTGCCGCGAGGGAATGCGCCCGGGATGTGGAAATACGTAAGTCATTCCCGTCGCGACGACCTGATTTCTGAGATACATTTCCCTTTATTACACTTTAATATTGCCCCTTGAATGTGCTCTGGCTGATGCGATCCCCCGATGTAGAAAGGAGGCGTGCGCTGGGGTAAAAGTATCTGTGCATATTTGAGGTCGTGATTGGTAATGTTAGACTCGTGGATGCCCCCGCAAGATAGGTAGAGTGGTTCGAATTCCGATATGAATCCCGCTTCTGAAGATTTGGATAATGCTGCATCTTTCCGTTAGCGACTACCGGTCATGTCGCAACAAACCGAAGTAAAAGCTCTGTCGAATAGCCGGTGTAGGTGACGCATGTTGTAACATGAGGAGTCACAAAACTGTGCGGCTGAGGAATTGCATCTCCGGTTGCACACTAGCGCCCCCATTGCCGGCGTGAGTCACTATCCGACGTGGAGACTGAAGCCATCGCAAATCCTCGGGCCAATTAGTATAAATGTCGTCGGCTTGAAGATAACCATTGAGCGTCATGAAACCAGCGCAGAAGTAGTCGTCCCATGAAGTAAAACGCATTTGTCTTCCTACCTTAGCCACACATCGTGCCAATTCCAACAAGAGGACCATGGCCACAGCACCAGAAGACAACACGCACACCGCGACCACCCCTGACGGTGGCGCCCGCGACGACGGAACCATACTCGTCCGTACCACCCTCCCCATTTTGCCGCTCCCGACCAACGACGCGCGGCCCCACGTACAGACGGCGCGGCTCCTGGTGCGGCCACTGCAGCAGTCGGATCTCGCGGGCCTGCACGCGCTGCGGACGCAGCCCGAGGCCATGACCGGGACGCGCCTGGGCCGGCCGGACCGGGACCTGATGGAGACGCAGGCGGCGCTAGACTTCTTCCTCGGCAACGACAGCGACGGGGACGGCGGACCCGCCTCACCCCCTTACCTCTGGGGTGCCTTTCTGCGGTCGACGGGCGAGCTGATCGGCGAGGGCGGCGTGCACGCGCTGACTTCGGACGCGGCCACGGCGTCGGGTTGGCCCGAGATCGGGTACAAGTTCCGGAGAGAGCACTGGGGTCGGGGCTATGCGACCGAGTTCCTGGGCGCCGTGCTGGGGAGTTGGTGGGGACTGCCGCGGCGGGCGGTGGAAATCCGGATCAACAGACGGGCGGTGGAGGTCGCAGCTGATCATGGCCGCGGTGACGTCGTGGCGGCTGCAGAGCACGTGTACGCCAATGCCGAGCCCGGCAACGTGGGCAGCTGCAGGGTGCTGGAGAAGCTGGAGTTCCAGCGCTTCCACGAATGGACGGAACCAGACACGCAGGAACACCGGGTCGGGGAGCCGCTGGATCTGGTCGGTTACCTACTGACGAGCCCGGGCCCTACCGAGCAGCAGAGCTGATGGCGACGGCTTGCTCTGTCGTGATGCTCGTCGTCTGATCTTACTTCGGAGTATAAGATGACGGCGCTGGGCGTCCCAGGCCGGTTGCTACAAGTAGGTAGTTGAGACCAGGTCCCATTGCAAACACCTGTCGGTTGAAACCTGCCATTGACTCATGATTTGCAAATTGCCTCCGGATTGGGAACATCATCGTGTCCACCCGAATCATTACCGCCGAGGAATGTCCCGTTTGTGAGATAAATATAATTGTGTGTGTTGTTTTGTTGTAAGCTTCCTTTTCCAGCGTATTGCAGGCCGCTACAAGCCTTGAGCGGCTAGTTCCTACCACACCAGCTTACCTACCTACTCGAGTAGGTGCTTAGCAAGCTCTAGGTTAAAGTAGGGGTTCCACGCAGACCCGATTTTGGGCAACGCCAGCGCTGGTAGCCGCGGTTATAATCGGTAATACTTTTCTCTCGAACCAAAAGAGAACCCATACTTATGAGTATATCTCAATCTTGCCAGAAGTCGACACTCCGTAGGGACCAGAACAGTCGACCCTGGCGCGATTCCCCATCACTACGGAGGATCGCCAGACTTACATAGTATGTGGCCCGGCAGCCGCCTAGGCGCTTTTAGCTTGGCGGCAGTGGAGCAATCGCTGTAATCAACGGCGCGAAAAGCGTCGTATCATTATTGGCAGTTGGCTGCCTTATTACTCACACACACTGAGCAGTAGGGAAGCGTTGGTTAGTGCTAG
The DNA here is from genome assembly GCF_038362585.1 of Apiospora marii. Taxonomy (NCBI): domain Eukaryota; kingdom Fungi; phylum Ascomycota; class Sordariomycetes; order Amphisphaeriales; family Apiosporaceae; genus Apiospora; species Apiospora marii. Next base: position 1,171,576 of record NW_027117375.1, on the reverse strand, counting down.
GTAAAAGCTCCGGAAAGAAAGTGGCTAGCTCATGTCCAGTTAGCAGCGTATCATCAAGAAGACATTGATCTTGACGACGAGAAAAAGAAGAAGGAAAAGCTCATCTCGGCCTTTCTCCCTCTCTTTTCCTCCCCCCATCTATCTGTATTTCTTTCTTCCCTTTCGTTTGGGCAGGCAAGGCAATTTGAGTTCTTGTTGATAGAACACGACCTTGCGCGGCAGTATAACCCGCCGCACCCGATAGCGCAACGATGGCGACACCGGTAGCAGAAGCTTCTGCTGAGAAGGATGTGGCCATTGACATGGTCGGCGAACAGGCCTGCCCAACCGACCCCACCGTGACAGCCCAGGCGGTTCGCAAGATTGACTGGTTTCTGATTCCGGCCATGACAGTCGGTGTGAGTATTCGCAGTCCCACAGAGGAACATGGAACGACCTCAAACATGCCCATTCCACTAACGCGGGTTTGCAGTATGGCCTGGTCTATTATGACAAAGTAGGAACTTGTCCACCTATCAATTGGCTGGCCCACGGGAGAGACTAATAAAGGAGAGCAGGCCATACTCGGTTCGGCAGCACTATTCGGCATGACTTCAGACTTGAAGCTTAGCATCCCGGATCCGCATAGACCCTCAGTCGTGGATACTAGTCGCCTTTCCTGGGCCACTTCCCTCTTCTACTTTGGCATGCTGGCCGGGCTCTATCCCATGTCGTTCGCGCTGCAGCGGTTCGACGTCGGCAGGGTGCTCGGCATCATCGTGTGCCTCTGGGCTTTGATATGCATGCTCACGGCCGCCGTGACGACGTACGAGGGCCTCTACGCGCAGCGATTCTGCCTTGGCTTCATCGAGAGCGTCATCCCGACCGCTTTCATGACCATCATCACTGGGTACTACACCCAGCAGGAGCAGTCGCTGAGACAAAGCTGGTGGTTCTCCGCCACGGGGCTTTGGACCATCATCGGCGGTGCGCTCAACTACGGCTTCGCCCAGATCACTGGGGGCGGGCTCCATAGGTGGCAGTACATCTACCTCCTCGCTGGCTCCCTGACCTTTCTGTTCGGACTGTGCTGCTTCGCCGTACCCAGCTCGCCAGTATCTGCCTGGTTCCTCTCAAGGGATGAAAGGCTTGCGGCCGTGGAAAGGTTGCGTTTTGGTCAGACCGGAGTCCGCTGTACCAAGCTCAAGTGGTCACAGCTCAAGGAATCGTTGCTCGATGTCAAAATTTGGCTGATTGCCATCATGATGGCCTCTGCTTACACTGTAAATGGTGCAGTTAGCGGCTTCGGCCCCCTAATCGTGTCAACATTTGGCTGGAGCACTCTCGAATCCATCGTCTTCCAATTTCCCCTGGGCGGCCTCTGCCTCATAACCATTCTCTTAACCGGTTGGCTTGGTTCGCGATATCCCAACATCCGAATACCGATGCTGGTTGTTTGCTGCCTGCCGGTGATTGCTGGGTGCGCTTTGATTTGGAAGAGTGGATGGAGCCACCACGCTGCCGCGCCCGTGATCGGTTATTCCATCACGGGTACCTTTGGCGCGGTAGTCAGCCTGATCATCACCCTAGGTATGTCGAACGTGGCTGGGCACACGAAGAAGAGCTTCACAGCTGCGACCATCTTTGTTGCTTATTGCGTCGGTCAGTAGTAACCCCCCCCCCAAAGTTCCAAGCCAGACGTTTTCCAAATATGGTCCCTGACTTCCCGCACAGGAAACATCATCGGACCACAGTTGATCAAGTCGCAGACAAAGCCTGACCATTATCCGGAGCTCTGGCTTGGTCTCATCATCTGGTAGGTTACGCATGCCCTTCGCAAATGGCCCCGGCTGACACCCCACCAGTTACTGCATAACCATCGTGGCGGCCATCACGCTGTATGTTGTACTACTGCGAGCAAACCGCAGCAAAGACATGAAGCGCGAGGATGACATGGGCGAAAGAGCCAAGCTTGCATTCCAGGACTTGACAGACAAAAAGAACCCATATTTCAGATACGTAATGTAACATTTGCGGTGGATCGCTCTGCAACGCGGAACTTTGTTATTCGAGCGGTTCCACCAGCCCAGAGGAACCATGATATCCCTCCAGATACTATCACTTGGTGAAGAGAATTCGCTTAACAGTGGGATCTTTGCAACTCGGTGCTGTGTCAGAGCAGGCAAGCAATATTTGCTCAATGTATCAGAGGCCGAGAAACAGCACCGGCGGCGACCCGTGGCACGTTGATGGTTTGGCACCTCCATCATGGGTTCGGCCAAGAAACATCATGCCATATTGAGATGAATTTCGAAAGTGACCGGTGGGTTACATCTCAGATTCCAATCCCTGATGTCACGGGCGCACGTTTCGATTGCATACCGAATAGATGGACCGTACACCATCCATGGCTTCAAGGACCAGGGGTATCCATGGCAGAGACACAACGGGTCCGGTGAGACTGATGAGAGAGGTTAGACTCAGTGAGGCCCAGTCGACAAGCTGATGCGTCCTACTCCGTCAAAGCCATCAATGCATACGTGTGTAGTCGGTTTGTGAGAACGTTACCCCGGGTTTTCTATCAAGACTCCCAAAAATACTCCGGTGATAGGAAGACCAGTTCGAGACGATAACTCAAGCGTTAGTCATCGTGATTGGGTCTTGGCGGGTAGTAGTGTTTGCGCCAAGCATGAGTCGATCAAAATAGGGGGTGACGTTTCATGACTGTTTTTAGATGTGGTTTGTCCCTAGAGTAGAACGGCCATACCGAAAACCGTCCTCGATGATCTGGGTGCCTGGCCTGACAGTATTAGCGATCGCGATTTAAGGCTCAGTGTTTCCTAGTTTGGGATTCGGAGTTTAACAATTTTGGTGTTTTTGGGGAATTGAAGAGAGCCCCTGAAACGGCGAAATTAAAGTTGAACGAGGACCTTACTCAGGCAACGAGGGCCCGGGTGACTGGTGCAGAAACACCCGCGTGGACAGCCGTATCTTCCCGATCGAGGCCCATACGAGCCCATGGGTATCATGCACAATCTTCTTCACCTTGGAGGCAAGGATGATAGCCGTCAGGTTGTTCAGGTTGTCGGCGTGCTTAGCTAAGTATTGACACAGACCACGTATTGAGCTGGTTTGAGGCCCTTCTACCTGGTCGGCCCATAGGGCTATGAAGCCTTGACTGCCGTTGTCGTGCAACCGACTCGAGGGTGGGCTAAATTCACCAAAGTTTGCTTCAGAGCCGTGCAAAGGCCGTGGGAAATCGGGCCAGACTAGGATCATGGCTGTCGGCAAGCCATCACGCGGACTTTGGCAAGCCGACTCCACCTTCCCGTCATACTGATGTGTGCATTTCTTCTGTTTCTTGCCATTGCCTACAGAGCGAAGGGTGTCCTTTCCCGCTGCTACTTGTACGGGCCGGCGACCGAGGAACGGCGGCCATGATTCGAAGCTGTTTGGTGTCTGAGTCTTGTTTCCTCTGGTTCCGGCTATCAGCAGGCTATTGAGTTTTGCCCACACGCGGCCGCAGGCGTTGAGACGGGGTTGATGTGCAGGCACGAGCAAATCCGTAGGTTCCAGACCAGGCTATTGTGTGGGTAACGGGCAAATCTTGATTGCCTGTCTAATCTAATGCACCCGTTAGGATTTTAGAGCCACAATCCTAGTGTCGATGCAGATTCCAGATAGCAAATAGCATGGGAATAAGTAGGAAAGTGGATTGTGGACGAGACGACAGCAGGCAGGCCGCAGGCCTCTTTGTGTATGACATGAGCCACAGATAAATTGTTTCGCCAAGCTGGTGTGTCAATTGCTATGGACGGGACGAGGCCGCTGCGGATCGACTATCCTGTCCGTCTCGAGTTGAACAGTGCCAATTTGCAGAGAGGAAAAAGAAAGGATGGAGGACATATACGTGTCGCACTGACCCATCGGAGCAGAACAACTCCATCCTTAGCAGGGCCATTATCGAAAGCTGCATGCATGACAAGTCGTGTTGATTTGGGTTAGGTGAGCCAGGTGAGGAGAGTTACTATACTGGTACAGTAGGGAGGTGGGAGGGAGACAATGCTCGGACGCTGTGGTTCTATTCCATGCTCCCATACTTTAGCTCTAGCTAGCCTGCTAGAGGCTGAAATGGCTTTAGGGGGGCTGATAGCGGCGGCTGGTGAACTTTTAAACACTGGCCAGTGCAGGGCTAGTCCTTGGTAGCGGGCTCCTAAGCCCTCTGGAGCAGAGGGATTAGTGGCTGGCCTGCGGGTATCCCACTGATTCCCACCCCTCTATGGGGTCGATGGGGCGGCCTATTCTAGGTCACTCGATCCAAGGAGGGGTCCCTCTCTAGCGCTCCTTGGTCGCAAATGCACCCATCGCGGCCTCTCCACCCCCCACCGAACCCACTTGCCTGTGTGTGTAGGTGTGTGTGAGCGTGAGTGTCGATGTTCTTACATACAATCACTTGATCACGGAATTTCGGAGCGAATCCGCCATCATTCTCGCTACCAGGTGACAGGAAGACGCTATCCGCCTGCTAGGTATTCTATCTCACACTGAATCGCCCATGTCCCTGCCCTGGTTGTTTTTGAAATATCCTTATGTTACGTTGCCGCACAATGCTTCATAATCAAACCGCTCCCCTACGTTTGGTTCTCGTCCCGGTGAGAATTTGTGCCATTGCCTATCTTGATCTGCCTCTTACTTGGGGTATAGGCATAGGTGCCATGGACCGTATTTCATCCACTGCCCCGAGCTAATATCCGTCACTATCTCGACCTAACGTGTCTTCTCTATCTTTGCTCAACGCCTTTCGACTAATACGAGCAGTCCGCCTTTCCCGTTCTTTGGCTTCCTCTCAGAGAATGGGTAGACTGTCCGAGGCGGCCCGCGAGCGGGAGGTGGTTAGATATGCCTCGCATCTGTACGTAAAGTTCATGTTATACTTTCTCTCTCTTTTGCTGCAGTTGGCCGTTTCCCTCTCCTCGGGGGCGTTCATTCATGATATTCCGTCCACCCCCTCTCCCATTTGAACCGAATGTTGTACGGCTAACCGTCAAAAGCTATGAAATCGCACATAAACCGCAACTGGCAGCTGAGCTTCCTTATAAACCACTACCGACATCATGCGCAGATCCAGTCTTGACAGGACTTGCCCAGCTTGGCGCTCTCCGGTTAGACGCCACCCGCTGTCTGATATCAATCTTCGACAGATCTCACCAACATGTTATTGCCGAAGCCACTCCTAACTCTGTACTCGCGCCCAGGACCAAGGGCCAGAACCTGTGGTTAGGGGGCATCGCGATCCCGAGGGAACAAGGCGTTTGTGAACATGTATTAGCACCGGACTTCTATGTCGGGGAGACCAGCAGCGATCTGCCCATATTGTGTGTGCCTGATCTGCAGGCCGATCCTCGATTCAAGAACCTCCATCATGTCTGTAGCACGCCATATCACCGATTCTACGCTGGCGTACCGATCAAATCACCCAAGAACATCAACATAGGCGTCTATAGTCTCTTCAGCAACCACCCTCGAGCCCCGCTAGACGATGCGCAGTCTCAGTTCCTGCGGGATGTGTCGCAGACGATATCGGGGTACCTCGAGTCTAGAAGGTCTGACGAGAACCTGAAGCGCAGTGATCGAATGGTGCGAGGAATTGGCAGTTTCGTCGATGGAAAGTCCACGATATCGAGGTGGTGGTTGGGGGCGAACACGGGACCTCCCCCTGACACTTGCGCTTCTGTTCCATCTCGACAACGGCAAATGCGACGCGACAGCGATGTCAGCCCCCATACTCGCGAAACTGCGCCGCCGCGGCCGCACCCATCGCCGTTACAACCGAGCTTTATAGGTGGACCGTTCGATGCTAGCAAATCGGATGACTCGATAGATTCCAGGACATCTTCAGGTGCAACTGCAACTGCCACAATCACCAAGACAAAGTCAAACGTCTTGGTGTCGAGTCCAATGGCCAAAGCACCGATTGATGACGGCCACACTTTAGAAATCAAGGACGTTTTTGCCGAGGCTGCATCTACAATACGAGATGCGCTCGAAGTAGAAGGTGTTGTGTTCCTGGATGCAGTTATCGGGTCATTTGCTGGGCTTGTACCAAATGCGAAGCAGCACTCTGCGAACTCCTCTGTCGACTCGACCATCACGACCCCTGGCGACGAGGGATTTTGGAAAATACTGGAGAACTACGAAGGCCAATCATGTAATATCTTGGGCTCGTCAACTTCAGAGGACCGCACGGGCGACAAGGTATCTGCTGGTGTTCATCGGATCGACATACCCGAGCGATTCCTCAAGACGCTTTTGAAGCGATATGCCAGCGGCAAGATATTCAACCTCGAGGAAGATGGCTCGATCCATGCTGGCGATTCGCCTGAAGGAGAATGGGCCTGGTATGCAAGGCGCGATTCAGTTCCTTTTCCATCTCCTCTGGATCGGGATCGGCCACTGCACGGCGCCCATTCGCAGCAATATGAAGGCAAGGCCCTCTCGAGCATTTTTACAGGGGCCAGGAGTGTTGCATTCATCCCGCTCTGGGATTCTGCTAGGGAAAGGTGGTCTTCTGGCTGTTTTGTCTGGACAAAAGACCCCGCTCGAGTCTTCACGGTGGATGCCGAGCTCAGCTATCTGCGTGCTTGTGGGATGACGATCATGTCAGGTCTTGCGCGTGTCGACACCATGATGGCCGAAAAAGCCAAGTCGGACGTCCTCAACTCCCTGAGCCACGAGTTACGGTCTCCGCTTCATGGCATCGTCGCGGCAGTTGAGCTGCTCGATGGTACTGACTTGGATGCTTTCCAGGGTGAAGTCTTACACTCCATGGAGTGTTGTGGGCGCACCTTGCTTGATGTCATGGACCACTTGCTCGATTACAGCAAAATCAACAAATTCATGAAAGACTCCAAGGACCAGTACAAGAAAGGCGCCCAGCTACCGAGGATACGAAACGAGATTCAGGAATCATTCGAGTCGATGAGCCGCAAGAAAAGCCTGTCTTTTAGCTCTAAGATGACCAACTTGTCTACAGACATCGATTTAAGCCTCCTCACGGAACAAACCATCGAAAGCATCATGTCTGGCCACAACTTTCAGAAGATGTCTATCCCGAGTGGGACCAGCAGTATCGAGGCTTTTGGGCAGCATTCCAAACTGGCCAGTCCAATGGACATTGGTAGTGACACACCATCTATGTATCTTGACGTTGACCCGTTGCATGAGCTCTCGTGTCGCACTGAAGCAGGAGCGCTTCGGCGTATTATCATGAATCTACTCGGAAATTCTCTGAAATACACGACCCATGGTTACATTTATGTTTCGTTGAGGAAGCAGGATGCCAACCATGTGTTGCTGACTGTTTCCGACTCGGGCAAGGGAATAAGTGACGACTTCCTCCATCATCATCTGTTCAGTGCATTCTCGCAGGAAGACGCCTTGAATCCGGGCACTGGCTTAGGTCTCAAGCTTGTGCAGCAAATCACCAAAGTCTTGGGAGGCTCCATCCATGTCGAGAGTCAGGTGTCCCGAGGCACCGCTGTCTCCGTCACGCTGCCCCTTCTGTCGCCATATGGAACAGTAGAGAGAGACTCGGTATTCAGGGAACGGATTGAGAAGATCAGGGGTCTTCGAGTCAGTCTTCGCGGTTTCAAAGAGACTGTGGAAGCCGTTGGGCTACCAGGAAGGACGCCGCCTTCGGAGATGAGCTTAATAGCTGCACAATGTCGCCATTGGCTGCATCTAGACGTCTTGAAGCCAGGTTCGCGAGATATCCGACCTGATATCATTTTGTGCACAGATCAGTCCCTGAAGGAGCTCGCCATCGAGGGCTCCAATGCTGTTCTACCTCCCGTGGTGGTCGTCTGCCGTGATTCGCTAGCTGCCCACCGACATGCGATAATTCAAAGAAGAGGGAAGGAAAAGAACGTCCTCGAGTTCATATCACAACCGTAAGTACCCTCCCCACTCTAGAGAAAAGGTTTCGTTGACTTGTTATTAACCTGCTACAGAGCGGGCCCTCGCAAGGTAGCTCAAGCACTTGTCCTTGCTTTGAGCAGATGGAATGCCACTTCGCCCTCGAAACACGACTTGCCCATTACTCCGCCGGATTCAGCCTCTTGGTCAGATATGGGAAGCCGCCGCGGAAGCCTTCTCCATTCCAGTCCTTCGGCCCAGCTTTCGCGAACTACATCCTTCTCTGAAGAACGCCGTTTCTGTAGGGGACCACAGCAGCTCGAGGTTCTCACTGAGCTCGAGATCAGCCGCACGTCCGGGAATGCGTCTCCGACAAATGGTGAGAACAATGCTCAACCCATTTCGCGCAAAACAAAATATCTGCTTGTCGACGACAACAAGATAAACTTGCAGGTTAGTTCAGCTTGGAGTTCGAAGCCAAACCCACCACCGCTAACCCCGAAGTCCAGATCTTGGTGTCTTTCTTGAAGAAGCTCAAGAAGCCTTACGCAACGGCCAACAACGGCCTCGAGGCGCTGGAAAAATACATGGCCAGCCCAGGTGACTACCGTTGCGTATTGATGGGTAAGCACTGTTCATCCAGCTTCAATCAGCCTTCTCCCCCTTTCTAACCTGTCTGTTTGAGTAGATATCTCAATGCCCGTCATGGATGGGTTGGAATCGACCCGTCGAATCAGAGAATTTGAACATACCAAAGACCAGCGCCCGGCCACAGTCATTGCGCTGACGGGCTTAGCTAGCGAAGACGTACAGCGTGAAGCCTATGCGAGCGGCATCGACGTCTTCATGACGAAACCAGTCCGCCTGAAGACTCTCGAGGACACAATATCTAACATTGGAGCCTAGCTTTTCTATTCCTTGTGTTATTTTCAAGCGAGAACATCTTTCTTTTTTCGACTGTGGCGCCCCATACCTTTTGATTTCTGAACCATTCCATCCAAGGCTTTTTCACCAACAGCCTGCTGTTTTTTCTTGGACTCGGCGAAAACGCAATAGAGGGACCGAGTGTTTTTGTGGCTTTCTGGCGACACGGCGCAAGTGGCTTCTGCGAGATCATTTTGGAGCTGATGCGACATACATGCGGAGTTCTTGGGAAAAGCATGTTTCGTAATGTTAGGTGGGAGGTACCAGCAATGGTCCTCGTCGGTTTGGTGTTTATTTTCTCCCACGCCCCTGATTCAAAAGCAAGCAGTTCACACTGTCCCCTCTAACATACCTACTTCCTACTCAGAGTGTGCTGTACGTAAATTGTATGAGAACATTGAAATGAAAAAGATACCGAATATTGTTATCAATCGTAATATTTTCTACAATGCAAGACTGGCCAGCTATTATTGTCATTTATCTCGTCCATGGTCATCCCGTCTCCGATCCAGACCGACACCGCCCGACACCTGAATGAAGTCACGTAGATTATCATTAAAGTATGCATGCTACTAACTGGCACTCCAGTCATCTTGGCGACCCTTAAAGGACCATGGCGCCTCCCACCAGCGCCGCAACTCCGGCCAGCACCGCGTGCTGGGTGATCTGGGGCAGAGCGGCACCGCCCGTGCTGGAGCTCGTCGGCGCAGCAACCCCGCTGCTGGGCGATGCTGCCGCCGAAGCCCCGCCCGGACCGGAGGAGGAAGACGCGGCCGCCTGGGTGGGCTGCGCGGCGCTGCCTCCGCCGGTGGTGGTGAAGGCGGCGAGCTTCTCGAGGCCGGCCGTGACGGTGACGGGCAAGAATAAGACGGCCGTGTCGATGTCCGTCATGGTCTCCGTCGACGTGCCGGGTTCGTTGGCCTCGGACCCGCCCCCCATCATGGTGCAGATGGCGGTCTGCTGCTCGATTTGGCAGTTCACGCCCTCGGTGCTGAGTTGGGGTGGTTAGTGCGAGGTTCTGGTCCATACTTCGGGGAAGGGGGCTAAGAGATAGACAGACTGGCTGCTGACGACACCAGTTTTACTAGGCCTGCCATTCGACACTAGATGGAGATACACGCGGGGGAGGGAGTAGCACGGAAATTGTACTATGACTCTCAACGTATGACGGTAAAAACAGGAGATAGTGTGCAGTTGAAAAGGGGCAATACAAAGTCAAGAGGTAAGGAAAGAAATAAGCATCTTCCTACTTACAACGCGGGCATGTCATTCAGTCCCAAGGCGTACGAGCCGGGGGCCATAGTGACGCTGACGCCGGGGCCGAGACCGCAATCGTTGGCGTCGGTGCCCTTGGCGCACTCGACGAAGTACTCGATCGAGGGGGGCTTGGTCATGGCGGTGACGACGGACGCCTGGAGGTTCTTGCCCTCGAAGCCAGGCAGGAACAGGTCCATGACGGTGGTCTGGGCCGCCGCGAGACCCGCGGCCGAGAGGAGCATGAGGGTGGTGATGGAAGACATGACGATTTTGATGATTTGCCTTTTGTTCTGGAAGAAATATTAAGTATAGATGAATTGGCCTAGCTCAAAGAACGAAAGATACTTTGTGAAACGAGTGTAAGTGAGGTAGGTATATTTGCAAATGAGAGACTGGGGGTGAAGATATTCGAAAGGATGGCTGGGCGGCGGCGTATTCTGCTAGTTAAGTAGACCACATGGTAGTGAAAACCTCGCGATCTAGAAGAATAGGTAGCCCTGGGCCAGAAAAGCCCCTCTTGGCTCGTTTCATTTCTGCCTGCAGGTATCGAATATTAGTTCAGGACTTGAGGACAACCGTGCCGCAAGCGCTGGCGCTGTCTTTTTGATGCTAGCGCATCTTTTCTGCATCAACGCATCGCGAATTTGGGTGCTTTCCCCCCTGAAGCGGGCGGCGCTAAGGCTCATCGGAGATTCAATATCACATGGGGGCCCGGCAGTGGGCTCCGCAGTCTCACAGTGTTCCATTACCGAGCACCCACAAAAGCAGGCTGCCAACCATGATGCATCGTACCACCGCCCTGGGTCGCCGGGATTGATCTCACTGCTCGGTCAATTCCTGCTGGCAATCTAGAACTGGCCAGAATTGGGTAGGATGCAAACGGACGATCCCGCACTGCGTCAACCACGTAAGAACTCAAGGCAGGTCAAGCTTACTCGGCCTAAGGCCGTGTTTTATTTCAATAAGCCTAGCTAAAATAAGATGGAAATTAAGGGATATAAACATACGGCTTCGATAAGTTTATATTAATTATTAAATCCGAATCGTATTTCTAAATTATATTAGCTTATTTAAATATAAAATTAATTAATTAATTACATTTAAATTTAAAAAAACTATCTAATTATATTATTATATTTAACGTTTTAAAAAAACTAATTAAATTAATATTAATTTAATAATTAACTAATTAATTTAATCTTTCTAACACCGATTAAATTCAATACAATAATATTAATATTTATCGATTTAAAAATAAATAATAAAATAACCCTTAAAAAGTATAAAATATTAAAATATCCTTAAATAATACTTTATAAATTAATTCTTTCCTTATTAATATTAATACTATTATAAAAATATATTATAATATAACTTTTATTATTTATAATAATTCGATTACGTTAAAATAATCCGAAACGTATTAAATCTATCACAAAATAAACCTAATACTATCGCGTAATTAAATAAATTATTATAAACTTTATTTAATATTTCGTACCGATAATATAAAAATTTTACTTCTTTTAATCTCCCTTAAATTATATATTTATTAACGACAGGTTTTAATATAAACTTTATTTATTTAATTTATTTAATAAATTTCCGAAATCCTTCTATAATTTTTATTATATAAATCGTACTATTTATAATATTCTTAAATAACGCCTATATAAAATCGACCTTTATCCTTTTAATAAAATCTTAATTAATATTAAATTCTTTATATTCTTTTTTATTATTATTTATAAAATTACTTTTTAAAAAATATATATTAACTTTAAAATAAACCTCTTTTTTATTTATAAAACTTTTTATAAAATATTATAATATTTAATAAAAAAAATATAAATTAATATTTAATCGAATTTCAATAAATATAACTTTATTTTTAATTTTCTTATTAAATTATAAAAAAATAAAAAATTTAATCTATATTTCTAATAATATAATAATATTATTAATAATATTTATTTCGCCTTTAAAGTTATAAATAATAAATAAAGCTAATAAAAGAATTAAAAAAAATAAATTAATATTAATATATTCGCTATAATTAATTAATAAAAATATTTTATATATTTATTAATTAATTAAAAAAATTTAATTAATAATAACTATATTTTTATATTAATAATTAATTAAAATAAATTAATAATATAAAAAAATTATTATTTACTTAAAAATACTAACTTTATAAATTCTCAGCGTCTTTTAACGCCGTACCGCGATATATAATACTATTTAAAAAAATATCGCTAAATAAATATATAACTATAAAAAAAAAAAAAACTATTTAACTTACACTATTCTATATTCCGGAATTATATTAAAAGAACGTTTAATAAATAAAAAAAGAAATTTCAATATTTTAAAAACTTTAATTACTTTAATATTAAAACGATTAAACTACTTATATATACTACCGTTTTTATATATAATTATATTTTTAAATTTTAATAAATCCCTAAAAATAAAAAATAAAGAATTAATATAAATATATATATTAATAATAATATAATTAAATAAAAGGTTATATATATAATAAGAAATAACTTCGATATATATAAAAAAAAAAGGAAAAGAATATTTAATATTAAACTAAAAAAAAGAATTAATTAATAAAAAAAATATAATTTAATTACTTAAAAAATATATACGAAATATAAAATATTTTTATAATAATTAATTAATTTTTATTAATTTAACATAAAATATATACTTTTAATAATATAAAGTCGATCACATAAATATTATACTAATATTAATTAACCAATTCCCCTTTATTTAATATATTCCTTTATTAAAAATAAATATATTATATATATTACCGCTATTAAGCTCTTATTTATTATCTTATAAATTTAATATATACACCTTTAACTTAATTTATTTAATTAACCTTTATTATTAAAATTAAACCACTATTTTTTTTTTTAATATAAGTAATTACTATATTATAATTAAAAGAAAGGAGTAAAATTTAATTTAATTAAAAAAAAATATCTTTAATAAAAAAAAAAAAAAAAAAAAAAACGATTTTTAAAAAATCGAAATTTATTAAATAATTAAATAAATTAATATATTCCTTAATTATTCTAATTATAATACCGTCTTTATATCTTTTCGGCTTATATATTTTTTTCATATTCTAATTATATAAAATTATATAATATTTATAAATTAAATACTTTATTCTAAAGTAAAGCTTTATAATTACCGAAACAACTAAAATAACATCTAATATTATTAATTTTAAATATCCGAATCGCTTTTATATATAATTAACTAAAAATCCGGGGATTTATTACATATTAAATAACTAAAAACAAGTTAAAATATAATATCTTTTAATATAAATAAATAAAATATTAAATAACGGAATTTTAAAAACTTTTATTTAATACTATTTATTTTAATATTATAAAATTTATTTATTATTATATATTATAAAAATTAATCGTAATTTAAACTTTATATTTAAAACTATTTAAAAATAATAATATTATATAAATATATAAATTTAATATAGGATTAACCGCCACCCTTTTCCTATATTTTTAACGCCGGAATTTAATATTAATTAAATTTAAAATTTATTAACTTATATATAAAATCTAATTTACGATATAATAACGTAATTAATATATATATAAACTTATTTAATAAATAATTAATATAATTATAAAATTTAATATTTAATTATAATATAAAGTAATTTTTAATATTTTTAAATAATTTTTAACGCTATTTATTAAAGAATTATCGAAATTAATTATAAAATAAAAGGAAAATAGGAAAAAAAAGGAAAAAAAAAAAAAAAAAGGAAAAAGAAAAGGAAAAAGAAATAATTTTAAAGATAAAAAAATATAATTAATTTAATATATTAAAATTAACTATTTATAAATTTCTACTAATATCTCGAAAAAGTATAAATATACTTTAAAAAATTTTAAAAAAAAGAGAATTTTATAATAATTTTATAATATTAAAAAGTAATTTATATAATATAAATATAATATAAAAAAGTAATAATTAATAATATAATTCCTTTATTAAAAATAAATATAAAATTTATATTAATACTTTAATTAAACCTTATAATACCTTAATATTTAATATAAATATACCTTTAATTAATATTAAAAATAAATTAATAATAAAAAAATATAATATTTTAAAAATATTAATTAAAAATATAAAATATAAACCTTTTACTTTTAATATTAATTTAATAAAAAAATTATTAAATTAAAAATATTAATTATTTTAATTTAATCTATTATCGAAATTTATTATTAATTAATTAATAACCTTAATAACTTCCTTTTCCTTCCTTTTTAATTTCTATAATTCTTTTCTATTATTACTTTTATCGAAATTAATTCCTTTAATATTATTTTTATTATCGCTTTCCAAAAAGAATTAATATTAAATTAAAAAAATATTATTTATTTTTATTATTATTTTAATTTTTATATACTTACGAAAAAATTTAAACTATTTATATTAAAAATATTAATTCTTTACTACCTATATTATTACTTCTATCGATTCTTTAAAGAAAATTTTAATTATTTTTTTAAATATATTAAAATAAAACTAATTATCTTTATTAAACTTTTCTATTAATACTCTTATTATTTATTTTAAATCGAACATTTCGAATTTAATTAATACTTTATTAAAAAATTATAAAATTTTATTTAAAATAAATAAAAAGGTTTCTTTTTAAATCTTTTAATATCGACTTCTCCTATTATAATTAAATTATATCGATATTAATATAACCTTCTTTTTTTTATTCTAATTAATATAAAAAATTTTATATTAAAATAATCGTTTCCTCCTTTTTTTAAATTATTTATTAAAAATATTAATAAAAAAGTTTAAATTATTAACTTCTTTTTATAATTCTTTCTCTTTTTTAATTTTTAAAACCTTTTTTAAAATTTTATTAAATCCTTTTATTTTTATATTATTAATTATTTTATTTATATTAAAATAAAACTTATATAATTCTTTATTAACGAAATAATTAAACCTTTATTTTATAATTTATTAATATTAATTATATTATTATATTTTTTATTTTTAAACCTCCGATATTAATATAAAAAGGTCGATTATAAAGTCGTTTCCGGCCTTAAAAACATTAAAATATTATAATTATAACTTTCTAACCTTTTTTTAAAAATTATTTAATTTATTTTTATATTATTTAACATTAAAATAATTCTTTAATATTTAATTTAACTAATTAATAACGATTTAATAACTTTTATTATAATAACCTATATAAATTCGATATCTTTTTATTATCTCGTTTTAATAACTTTATAATAAAATTAAAATATTATTAAAAATTTAAATAATATTATTCTTCGATTTTTCCTCGATTCTATTAAAAAAAATTATTATAAAAACCGTAAAGGAAATAAAAACCGTAAAAAGAATAAAAACTATAAAAAAAATAAATACCTTAAAGGGGGTAAATACTTTAAAAGGAATAAAAATAAATACCGTAAAGGGAATAGAAATAGGTACTAAAGGAAAAAACGATATAATAAAAACTATTATAAAAAGAACTTTATATTAACATTTAATTTTAAAAAAAGTAATAATTAAAATAATATTAAAAGTTAATAATATAAAAAAAATTATAATATTTAATCCCTTAATAACCTTTTATAAAGGTTTAAAAAGTTAATAAAACTACTTAAGTTATATATTAAATAATAAAAAAAGAAATATATAATAAGCAACCGTTTAAAAAAAAATTAATATACATTTAACTTTTTTAATACTTATTATAATAAAAAACGATCTAATTAAGGTATAATTTTTTTAAAAGATTATTTTTAAAGCCTATTAATTTTATATAAAAATATATTAAAGAATTTTAATATTAACGCCGTTTAATACTATAATTTATATATATATTATTATAATACCTTATTATATTTTACGAGTAATTAAATTATAAAATAAATTAATTATTTTAATATATACGGTTTATTTAAATAATAGATAAGAAAATTAATTAAAAACGAATTAAAAAGCTATAGATCTACCCGATAACTAACGAGGCCGTGTGTTAATCCTAAAAATTAGCCGGCTCATTAATTTAGAACGCAGCTTAACACAAGATCCGTCGTTAACTGCTTAATGTAGAGATCATACCCGAACCGACTTTCCCGGCCTTCAGGCTGGAGCCACAAGCTCTTGGAACGATAGAGCGATTGAGGCAAGAACGAACACTTTGCAACGCGCCTCATCGTGGTACAAGACCAAGGGAAAAAACCTGCGAATACACCGTTCCATGCATCAATCGCAGTGTAAATGATTTGACGAATTTTGTCATGTGCAATACCATTTCTGCAATGATCTGATATAGTTGACTCACCCGGCGAAGCTCACAGGTCTTGGCAGCGCCGCTTGCAACCACAAGCCAATGAGCGTTGAGCGGTCTTCGGCTGCCTAAGTAATCCGGCTTCGATGAATGGGAATGCTGTGGCAGGTAGGCAACAGCATCGGGGCATATATAAAATGTGGCATTTGGCCTCTGCGACAAGGCGGGTCGGTGTCAATGGGGATCATGACAATAACGACGATATACTCAATTCCACATCAAGATGGCATCAATACACCAGGCAATTCTCGAGACCGCCGCCCGCACCAGCGAGCTCTGGATACAAATCGCCCAAACCGACTATGCGCCGTCAGCTCTTGAGCAGCAGGGACACTGTGTCGTCGAACTGAGCGAGGCTTTGGCCAAGACGGCGGCACAAATCAAGGCACTCGACGAAAATAGGGGTACGACTTTGAGGAGTCACCAGCGATACCGAGACAGTATAGTTCGGCGTCTCGCCTACCGGGCTGCATGCCAACGCAACAAATACCAAGTCAAGGCAGCATCAATCGCCCAAGAGTACTACGAAGTGCTTCAGCAGGAACACAGAGCCAAGGAGAAGAAGCTGGTGCTCGAGAGGCAGTGCAGGGACGCCTTGACTTTGCACGAAAACCTCGAGTCCATCGCCTCGCAGCATACTCAGGCCCAGGCGGAGCTCGATCATCTCTGGGAGCGCGTTTTCTCACGCGGCGGCTCGAGATACCAACACGAGAGGGCTCTGCAGCAGAAGGTGGGCTCGGCCCAAGAAACCCACCGCCAGGTGCTAGAACGACGCGAAGAGTCGAGAAATACCGTTGAGGCGCTGGCCGGCGCATTGAGCCGAATCGCAGCAGCGTTTGAAGAAGTGAAAAAGGCACTCCTCCAAGGACAAATGAGCGGCGATGGAGCCGAGACTAGGTTCTTGCAGAAGGCCCAAAGCGAGGTGGACTCGGCACATTGTCTCCTGAGGCAGGCGAAGTGTGGCGAAGAGCCCTCAAGTGCCATCGAGAGGTTACGTATGCCCTCTAGGTCCGACAAGGGGGCCCAATGGGATGGACCCTACAGCAAGATCCTCTGGCGCGACAGAATCAAGATAGCAAGGAAAGAGCTTGAGACGTGCCACACGGTGATTAAGCGGAGTTTGGAAATGGCCCGGACGCAACAAGGGTCGGCCGATCTGGCTGTTCACATGTCTGAAGAGGCATTGAGGAGCTCAAAGGAGAATCTGCGCATGGCGAGGGCAGGCATATACCTCGAGGTTGCGGGGAATGAAGCGTTGTCAATGGCTCAGTTGGAAGATATCAGCCGGGGATCGTCACCCATGTTTGCGGCTCCTCCGCCATATTTGACAGCATAGGTTGATGCCAGTGGTAACAAAGATCAAAACATAACATGTAAATATAAAAAGAATAGTCTGTCCTTTTTCAGAGTCAGTTGTGACCACTTAGTCTTCGGGCATTTTTTCTCATTGATAGCCCATCAATTGATGCTACCTAGAGCGAAGCCCGGATGTTCCCGAGGTTTAGCCCGGCAGTGATGCGATTTTGATTCTGGCGCCCGGCTGCCCGGAGGAGCTTGGGCCCAACCCAACTGACCTCATCAAAATAATAGATGGGATGGAATCCAAGCTCTGAGCTCCAATTCTGCTTTTCCGGATCGTACCAAGCGAGCAATTCGACTTCGACAAAACACCGCGGCCACTCGCGCCCTTGACACTGCCGACCACCGCCATGCGCACTGCCTCTACTTTGATCAGAAGAGGTCGGGCAAGCCAATTGGCCGGTCAGAGCAGCCACATCTGCCGGCAATGTAGGGCCATCCAGATCAGCTCATCGCCCACCACCGAATCGCCCCGTCTTGGCGGCGATGCCTTCGGCACATCGCTCGACACCTCGAGAGACGTCGCCGATGCCCGCTTCGAGGTCCTCGGCTCGCCCTATTCTCTTTTGTCCGTCTCTTTAGCCGCCTCGCAACGGCTCTACACAAGAAGGGGAACTCTGGTCGCCGTCTCAGGCAAGGCACAAAATGTAGGACAAACATCGCAAAAGTGCATGCATACATAGTATATCGCTCTCCGGGACTGACTTTTGACTGTGTTAGGCGCAATCCACACTCTCTCTTCTCTCACCTCTAAGCCGCGCCGCGACAGGTGTGCCATTCCTTTACCAACGCATCACCTCTACGTCGCCCATAACGGCCCTCATCTCGACCAAATCGCCGACCACGACTTTCACCGTCCTACATCTCGATGGAACGACAGACTGGATGGTTGCGCAGCGGACCGCGCTGCTGGCATGGACCGGCCACACTTTGCAAGTCACGCCGCGCATCCAACACAGACTCCCGCTGGCAAACTGGGGCTCGTCGGAACTGACGGGTCGAGGTCTGGCTGCACTGTCCGCACCGGGTCACACCTACCAGCTCACCCTGGCCGAGGGCGAGGAGTTTGTCGCACATCCGTCAAACGTTGTGGCTTACACGATCACCCGAAACGCGCCCCTTCCGTTCCGATTCAAGAGCACCGGCATCACGTTCCAGATACCCTCCGTCACCAACTGGTTGGGTGATGCCAAGTTCTTCCGGACCATGCGCCAGACCGATTGGTACAAAATGATGTCGCGTGCGTTCTTCAGCCTGCGCACGACGGCTCGGAGGACGATCTGGGGCGACCGGTTGTTCCTGCAGTTCAAGGGCCCCATGACGCTCCTCATGTCGAGCCGCGGCGCGAGAATCAGCGACGTGCTTACCAAGGACGACGTGAACGAGATTGCCGACTCCCCGGCGGGCGCGATCCCTGCTGCCGTCGATCTTGCCACGAAGCCCAAGCCAGATGCTACGACGCCGAAGAAGGTGGTTGAACCCACGGTTACGGTCAATGTGGCAAGTGTTGGCTCGGATGGCAAGGTGCACATTACAGACGCCAAGAATGTCGAAGAATCGAAATAGACGTGTTCGAAAATATGTATCAATAGCATCAATAACAAAACGACATGTAATGATAACACTCGAACAGCAGCCCCTTGGTCTCGTTCTCGGGCTGGGCAAATCCTTCGCTCGTGACCTGGTCGATGTGCTTTGGCCCGTTTCTGCCGCACTGCTCAAGTCAAGCTGATTCTTCCGGCGTTATGAGGCACAGCCTTCGGCCCTGACAATCTCCATGCCTCTCAGTGGCATTTCACTCTAGCCCCTTTCAAAGTCAAGAGAAGTTATTAAGGGCTGTAACATTGAGTACACCCTGTTCTTTAACACAACCACTCATCAATACATAAAATCTTGACTTCGCCATAGTCACTACCAAATTGGATTCTCAACCGACTATCTTCGAATGTCAAGATCAATTATTTCCAGTTGCAATCGACGTAGTCTGAGATGTCGCTCATAACGAGATTCCAAGTGTAGGCCACCTCCGAGCCCCCACAGAACTGCTCCGTGCGGAAGTGCCAACCCAGGATATTTGTAGTCTGGTCGCCGCCACAATAGGTCGCCGTTGGAGGGCATACCCCTATATGTGTCCTTTGTTAGCCTTGATACATACCTCAGGCTATCGCTGCTCAACAAATAGTAATGTGATCGGTCCCATACCGTGATCCAGGTTCCCCCAAAGGCGGTTGCACCGCTCAGCAATGTCTAGGACTGAGCCGCCCTCCAGATGATACTCCATCCAGAGAACATAATCGCTCATGTTGCAATTCGAGTATCCCAATGCTGATACGATGGAGGCACCTTCCATGTGCAGGAGGAGGTTGGCGATCTTCATATTGGAGGATGAGGTGGATGCTACTCTATTTCTTGACCGTTGCTCTGCACCTGTGCTTGGCGCAACATCGTTCTTGGTATGATTCGAAGGATCTGAATAAATAGAGTTTCATCCAGACTAGTATAACAAAAGCCCGAGGAGAAAAGCCCGAGTCATACCTCGTACAGCTTTGTTTGCGTAGTCCCGATAAGTGATACCTCAGTGTACACCCACGTCGAGGGTCATGTTATTACGTATCACGCTCATGGGGGAGAGTTTTGAATCAAACTATTATTTTTCAAGCCGGATACATGTTCTAGAGACGACAAATAAGAAAAGGGGTGGTTAAGCAAGTAAATCTCCCAAGCGTCCAGATTCAGGATGGTATTAGTTTGGTGCTGTTGAAAACCGGTATGTCCCTCAAACAGGAGAATCATTACAAACATGTATTAATAGAGAACGAATATAGAAGTTTCGAATGGCTCCCTTGTATGTAAGTTTTACAACAAGGTTGCCTTCAACTGAGGAGTCCAGGTTTCGCGTATAATACTCCTGGAATTTCCTTACTGTGTAATCGCATCATCGTGTGCCTAGTTTATCTACACGTGTGTAGTTTTAGATCTAGTAAAAGCCTTCCGATGCTCAAAGCTACGTATTGCTGACAAACAATGCATTGCCTGAGTGTTTGCATATGACCACGGGACGTGAGACACTGTTTCACTACAACTCGAGTCTTATATTGTACGATGTATGGACAAATCCCAGTACAAGTACTTCAGCGTCGCAAGCAAACTCTTCTGTCATCATGTAAGGCACTGGGTTTGTAATATTCCTCCTTACTTTCTGTGAAAGCTATACTGTCCCGGTCGGGCTGCTATAGCAATGCAAGGTGCCCTATTATACCATAATCTATTTTTAGAAACACTCTCATTCGGCAAATTGTCCAAGCTTTAAGGTTACGAGACATTCCCAACTCTTTGCCAAAGCAGTCTCGACGCTCACACGTCCATCAAACCCAAATCTCCCGAGGACGAGGCCGCACAGGCATCGAGTCTAGCTAAACGGCCGGACAGCCATCACCCCAGAAACGACGTGAGGAGTAAATAATGGCAAGACTCGGACATCAAAACCACTTGGGCGAGGTCGAAGATGGGCTTTCTACCATGACCGACCATCTGTGAAATCAATATAATGTCTTTTATCACCTTCCGCGACACCGAGTGCGCCCGTCCGGCGGCCAACCAGCCAACATATCTTGCACTAGGTAGTACCGCCCATTTCCAGTTCCACCGCTCACGCGTCGGTTTGCTTGGGGGCCACAGTCACTGACATCGTCCAGGTACATGCCTCGATATACCGGCGGGGGCGGGCTCCATCTTGGTGGGCACGTTGCCTGGATGCCCTAACAGTGGACAGCCAACCCTGTTCCTATCATCAACTGCAGGCTGCGACTTTCCGACCGAGTCCTCGGGTAGCGGCAGCGGAAGCGGCAGCGGAGGTGGAAGTGGAAGTGGAGACGGGAGCGGTGGTGGGGGTGGTGGCAGTTACAGCGGCAGTGGTGGCACATCTGGGGGACGCAACAGCTCGAGTAGTACCGGTGGTGGTACCGGCGAGGGTGGAGGCGGAGAGGGCAGCGGGAGCAGCAGCGAAAGCAGCCATGGTGGTGGCGAGCACACCAGTTCACCTTGGCAACCAATTCCTACTTTTACCCAGGGGTCTCGTGCTGTTATTGCGCGAGCTGCTACCGCTGCGGAGGGCTTCACCGGGGTGAACGCTACCGGTACTTGCACGAAGTTCGATGGGCAGAACATCGGTAGCGTGCAGTTTGCTTGTCCCGAGTTTGCACGCCAGCCGGGCCCGACTGCGACTTCGACAAGTGGTGGTGCAGGCTTGCGTAGACAAAGTCGTAGTTGGTCGTATGGGGCGATGTGGTGTACGCTGATTGTGAGCTGGATTGTGCATGGGATACTCGGAGGAGTGTGACACTTCACCCTGGCACATGGTTACTCGATGACTTTCTTTATTTTTATCTTATTCTTTTGTACTTACCTAATGAGGCGAATGCCACTGGGGGGACGGTGGGATGACTTGTTGGCTGATCTTTATATAACAGAACCGATACCCAATATATGCTTAATTGCCTTTTTGACGAACATAGTCATCTTCATGTACGATTGTAGGGCGGAACCGGACTATCTGACTTGTTGTCGCACACTTGTCTGGCGTCTTTTTGTTCACCTCATGTTGTTATAGTCGATATCTGAAATCCCCCCTAGTATTACTGGAGTTTTTATCAGATATCACAGAACGTGAACTATGCTAATTACAAACGTGGCACTTCCTTCCACCCTACTCGTAAATCCCACAAAGATCTCATCTCTCACCCTACTCGGAAACAAGGCTGGAATACTTGCGAAGAAACATCTGCAAAGCCTCGACAAAGCCGTTAAGCTCCGTCGTACTTAGTTCCAAGGACAGAGCAATGAATCCACGACGAGCAATGTAGAAACCCTGGCTTAGCATATATAGGTGAAATACATCAAGCAGGAGAGTGTTCCGATCCTCCAAGTCTCGAACGTTGTTTATCTGATCGACGGGTTTGGCGATGAAATGAATGGTCATAATAGAGCCGCATCCTGTGACCCTCAGAGTAGTGCCTTGGCTGATGGTATTGAGCCTACTTCGAAGTTCTTCACCACGAACATGTAGAGCTCGTGCAACGTCATGAGAGAAGACCTTCTCCAACCCTGCTGAACCGGCAGCCATAGTGAGGACGTTGTTGTTGAAGGTGCCGGCGTGGGGGACGGAGGTCTTTTTTCTCTCAGTGCCGGTCGTTCGAGGGTCGTATATCGACATGATGTCGGCTTTCCCGCCGAATGCGCCAAAAGACATGCCCCCGCCGATGTATTTTCCCAGAGTAGTGAGATCAGGTGCAATGCCAAGCTCTGACTGGATACCGCCTCCCGAGTAGAGTCGGGAAGTCATGACTTCGTCGAAAACGAGGACGGCCCCAATCTCGGTAGCCTTCTTCCGCAGATGGGCCAGAAAGTCGGGTGCTCCAGGGATGCAACCCCCCGACCCAATCATGGGCTCGACAATAATAGCAGCTATGTCATTTTCGTTTGCTGCTATCAACCCGTCAACAGAATCCTTGTCATTGTACTGTGCCATCAGGTAGTCGTGAGGCACGTTGACAGGGTGTGGACCGGACTTGAACAAGAAGCCTCCGCCATGATATCCCCCTTCGAAAACCATAATCTTCGACCTGCTCGTGTAGATCTTAGCGGCAGCCAAAGCCATCAGGGTCGCCTCGGTGCCAGAGTTGGTAAATCGTACCAGCTCTATGCTCGAGAAGCGATCCCTGATGAACTGGGCGAGCCGTGCCTCGTCTGCATGGTGGCTCCCAAAACTGAGGCCGCGCTTCAGAGCTGCCTGGATCGCCTCCAAGATCACCGGGTGGGAGTGCCCGTACAGTCCTGCTGTGTACTCGCCCAACAGGTCGACATATTTGTGCCCGTCGACATCCCACAGGTGGCAACCCTCCGCTCTCTCTGTATAGAGTGGGAATGGCTCGTAGAAGAGGACCGTCCGAGTGTTGCCGCCAGGGAGGCTTTTGGTTGCGGTCTCGTACGACGCTTTGCTCTTGGGGTTGTTCGTGGTATGCTCGCACGCCAACGTATCGTATGCTTCCTGGGCCAGCTGCATCTTATGTGTAGCCATTGTGAAGTCTGGATTTATGTTATGGATCCTAGTTAATGCATCGACCAGTGCCTGGTGATGTTGAGTTGAATTGTGTCAGATGCGAAGGCACTTGGCGACCAGTTGGGGTCATCGGACCATCTCCGGTCTCGTTCCTAGCGAGGTGGGTGGAGATAGTATGCCAACTACGCATATGTCCGATTCGCTACCCGATCTCCAACCGCATATGACCCCGAATGGGCGTCAATTGCTTGGTATACAAGCCGACCCCGATATCGCTCTCAACCCGGACGATCCTGACTTTCAATGCACCCCAAAGCTCAGTTACTCTGCGCCTGCCTCAAAAACCCACTGGCACCAAATTTTCGGCTTCATTTTGTATTACGGGCCAAACTATATAAAGTACGCAGGTGTGTTAAGATCCCGGAAATGGAATTATAGGTTTTCCGCTTACATAAGCCGCTGGACCACGACATCCATTATCGAGTGAATGACTGCAAGGTAATTTCTACGTGAATCTGTAATTATGGTAGTTGGTTATCTCACTCCACTACTTCTCTTACCTACTTAGATATCTGAGCTTTTTCGTCTCAGTGCCTTAGTCTAGGCCCTGCTTCGAATGCCGGTGCCGTGACCCAAAATACCGATAATATTGATTCGAGCCCCCTAGAATACATGTAATTTGTACACTTCATATAGACGTATCCCAGCCTTACTGGGTCTGTTGTAGAAGATGCTACCATGCGTTTTTAACAGCTAGGGCACGTGTATAGCTCGATCGTCTGGAACCAAGGTGGCGGAAACGACGGCTTCACTTGGAAAATGTGAGCAATGCAAACGCGTGTTGACCAGTTTCTAACCCTCGCCCTTTCCTCCCCAAACATTAACGCCAACAAGCCATGTCAACAGTCTTTCAACCCTTCTGACTGCCCATCAGCACCCAATAATATCAATTGGAGGCCTGGGCCACCTTCCGTATGACTCGACACATTACATACATCATATGCACCTGATCCGCATAACATCAGCAGCTTATCCCTCTGCTCCAAGGAATATTATATGTCCCGTTTGGGACTTTCAGGCCGTACCTAACTTTAACTAGGTAGGCACCGATGCACATCAACGCACGAGTTTAAAGTACTTGCCTGCCTCATCTGCAGCGGCTCAGGGATCTGGCTCGTTTCTTGAAAACCCCAGAGGGAAGGAGCAAACATTAGGTACATGTACATTATGTATGCAATTGCCTCAGGTAGACATGGATTATAGCAGCTCAGCAACTGAATATTTGGAGTTTGGGCTTTCTCATTACCTAGGGTACTTATGTATCAACATATCTATGAAAGTTGGGGAGCAACGGCCATCAATGTGACAACTTAGGTTGACGAAAGACGAGGAGAAGTAGGTACCTACCTATGCAAACGGCCAAAAGCTCAGGCATCAATCAATACACCTGATACCTAAACAACCATACACTAAATCGATTAATCAACCTCCTGTAGGCTGCCATAATTTGGCCTTTACTGGCATTATTTAAGAACACACTGAACCACCCCCATTCAGTCTGTTCTTCGCACCCCAAATTCACCGTTTGACTGGCACCGTCTACCACCTCTCACACCTCACAACTTCCTTCGATCTTTCGAGACACACATCAAGCAAGACAACGAACCCGAGGTCAATCTACCCCATTCAAGATGTCTAGTGGTATCGGCATGACCCACAAGAAGCATGAGGCTGCGCTCCTCTTGATGCGAGTCCGGCCCATGGACTGGCTTCGCCAGGGCCCCATTGAAGTACGCGACGAACAGCTGATCAATGCTAATCCGGTCTCATTTGTTGCCCACGGCAGCAAGAGCTTCGTTCGAAAGCTGGTATGGATGGTCTAGTGTATGTCCTTCTTACTTTCTAGCTGACCACCACTTTCTACAGTACTACCGTAAGGCTGGAGATCTCGAGTTCTACGAGGTAAGCCGTCTACTCCTACCTTGCGTCTGCCACCGTGGCCACTCGATCGGCTTCTCTAACTGCAACTTAGTCGGACTGGACCGTTGAGAACAACCAGACCTGCATGGACATTGTCGCCCAAATGGGTGGCAATCTCGTTGGTTTCGAGTCTGGTGCCGCCAATGGTGCTGTCGGCGACTTGAACTACACTCTGGGTACGTACACTGACGTTTCTTGACTACTTCATATTTGCTGACGACGATAATTCATAGTAAATGTCAACATTACCGCTCCACCTAACTCAGCAATCGATTGGGGCTTCCTGTCAACCCGAGCAGAGAATGTGCGCATCTTCCGTGGCCCGCGAGATACCTGCCCTGATCACCCGTGGGATGCCATGATCCTGAGAGACTGCACCGCCAACACCGGCGGCCTGAGAGCCAAGGAGGAGATTTCGTCACGAAAGTGGGACATCCTTGCCATGAAGATGTGTGAGGACTACGATTGTAAGTCTTGTCATCATGTCGCTCGCAGACCCCGGCTAACATGTTCTGTCTAGCTCCCTGGCTGGTCGTAGCTGTCCGCGACTCTGGCGCAGCAAGCGATGCTTACAACCCAGGCTTGCCGGACTGCCGATGCGCGTGTGGCCATCACCCCTCTGAGCACCGCCCCGGCACTTCCTGCTAGGCATCGGGAACTCGTGGGGAGAAACCAACCTATCGTTACTTGCGATTTGCGCTGTTGTTTGACATTTGCTGAGCCACAAGAGGAATGATACGAACGAGAGATTAGGCACTCAGGTACTCATGGACATCAATCGGTAACATGTTCGCCACAAAGAAATCGTCTCTAGTCAATAAAGCATATATGATGCTCTCTTTTCGCTGTTGAATGAAATATTGCTGCAGCCTGGGTGATATGCCATAAGATGAATAATCAAAAAATCATTTGCTGTAAAGAAACCTAACGGTCCAGAAATCGGACATTCGAAACAAATGAATAACAATATACCTAATGTTGGCACTTGCTCGCAAGTTTCCAATCTGTTTAAACTCAACATCAATTGAAGATAGACACCTGCCCGACCACAATATTGACATTGAACTCGAGGGTCTGGATAAGGAATCCACTCGGGCGAAGCATGCCGCCAAGCTAAACGAGCGGTAACCGGAACCTCGACACACGTAGGGCGCAACAGGGCGCCAATTGTCAAATTAGAGACATACGAAGTAGTCAATTGACGCTCTGCACTGTAAAAGACCGCTTCCCGTTGAAAAGTTTAGATCTTCCATATGTTTAATCTAACCTAGCGACATCGATAGAGATCGAGCATGCTCATATGTCCATTCAAGCGACTCTACTAGAAACGCAAATCCGAGGCTCTTCCCTTCCTACACTAGTCTCGTCCCATTTATTCTGATCAACCACCATGACGGTATCATTAGACCCGGTCGCCGACGTGAGTTGTTCGAAAATGACCATCAGACAATCAAGTTCTGTCGAGAACCCGTCACACGACATCAAAGTTGAAAGTGCGTCAATCGAGGACGCCAACGCCATGGCAGATGTAGGCGCGCGATCATTCGACAGTATGGGTGGCCAATCTGTACCTGATGCTGACCTTGAAGCATTCATGGCTGCGAATTACTCGGCTTCCGCCATGATTGCAGAGCTCAAGGACCCGGTCAAGCTTACCCTCGTCGCCCGAACCGAGGACAACGATGCCGTCGTTGGTATTATCCAGCTCGTGCGTGGGCAGACCGTCGCCTGCTTGGGCGGGGGCAGCAGAGAGTTGCTGCTTGCAGAAGCTCTACGTCGACCCCTCCATGCACGGAAAGGGCGTCGGCACCCGGCTTATCTGTGCCCTCGAGGAAAGAGCCCGCGCCGAGGGCTTCAAGCAGATATGGCTGACGGTGTGGGAGGAGAACCCCAAGGCGCACAGGTTATATGAGCGCCTTGGCTACGGGAAAGCGGGCGAGACCGGGTTCTGGCTGGGCACACTTCGCCAGAATGATTGGGTGTACCTGAAAGCCCTTTGAGAGCTATAGCCAGCGTCGGCAAAGGCTGGCAAGTTCCATTATGGAACGCCGCTTTATTCTGGATTGTTTTCACGATTCTTGGTTGATATGTAAGACCGAGGCTGGTGCTATGTAATACATAGAGAGATAAGGCCATCAACGTGGGGCAATTGATGAGAGGGGAGGGAGAACTGGACTCTGGAGGAGGGGTTGAAAAGATCCCGATCTGCCCATCTTTCGATAGTGCAAACTAACAGCAGGGTCGGGACCAATGAACAGCGGCAGGAATCAGCCTCTTATGCTACAATGCTCCGAGAATTCTCTATGCCTTACGTACATCATAACTTCCTATCTTCCAATCACAACATTACCTAGGCATTGCTTCCCACACCCTCTGTTCCTATTGATGTACAAGTATGTGGGATGATGCTAGAACGATGACGCAGGGGTGGAGGGACAAGCACATGCATCATCTTGATGCCGATGCAGGCAAAATCAGCCCAGCAAGTACCTCCTCACTGCCCTACGACCCATGCCAAGAGGGCTAGCTTACGTTTGCGGCACCCACTAATGGAACCCAGCCCGCTCCGGCCGTCGGCGGATCCAGTTGTTGGATAACGATAGTCACCGTTGATCGCGGGCTTCGCTTAGACAAGGCATGTTGCCCGAATGATTGGAGCTGCCCACTGCCCACTGCCCTAGCCCACACAGCGTGGGACACCTCGAAATGTCTCGCCTGGGGGAAGGTTGCAAGTTTTCCCCAGATTGTGCCTGTCAAACATCACTAGGTTGGACAGGACGCCATACCTGCTGCCATCAGTCAGTAGGTTACATGTACATACATACATAGTTGGTGAGTGATACTTCAGGTCCCGACGTACACACCATATTCGTACCTGCCCAAATCCGAGTCATACCTGCCGACAAATGGATATAACATAGGAGAGCTCTGTTTCCTGACGTCAAAGTCGCAACACTAGGAACGTTTGACCTGCCTCCGGTTGCGATCTACCCCATATAAACTTGAAGAGGGTTCCTCCTGCCTGCCTTGAAAGTTGAGCCTCCGGCTGGCGGAAAGGTCGATTTCCCAAGTTGTACTAGCGGCAAGCGAAGAACCTCGAAGAATCTCCAGCACCCGACCACACGGTATGAGTGTTGTCCTCTTCTGTTGTCCCCCTTGTCTTTCTGAGTGTCTGTAGATGATTTATTCTGACGCGGAGAGGCAATTTTCAATCTAGCCATCCATTCGTTGCTGTTGTTTGTTCAGCATATCGGCTTCAGATTTGACACGACTTTGGGGGGTTTACCGGGACCTGAGCAAGCCACGTGGGATATCGTGGGATCCTGGTACGGCGAGCAAAACTCTTCCACGCAATAAGTGAGACTGAACCTTCCCCTCGGCAATTCGGTGCCCGTTCCGAATCCCTCTTTCCTCAATCTGCCTTTCGACGGAGCCATGCCTATCCTCGACATCACCAAAGACTTGTCGGCGCTGTTTCGCCAACAGGCAGCTGCTACCCCTGACGCCCTCGCACTGGAGGATGAGTCCAAAAAATGGACCTATGCCGAGCTGGAACATGAGACCAGTGTCCTAGCTGACCGTCTGCGCCATCTCGGAGTTGGGCGCGATGACCTTGTTGGCGTGCTCCTGGGCCGCAGTGCAGACTATATTATCGCCTGCCTCGCGGCTCTGCGTGCTGGCGGAGCCTTCCTTGTCTTGGAGCTTGCATACCCTCCTGGTCTCCTTGCTGACGTAATTGACGATGCCAGTCCTGCTGTCGTGGTTACTCATCGAGCCTATGCTGGCTCAATCAAGCCCGAGATTCCGCTCATTCTGCTGGACGAGGCCAAGGCCCATACCAATGGTACTTCTGGGCCCGAGAGTCAGTCCAAAGAGCTTTCGCCGCTGCCCTCCGATGACGACCTTGATCGTCTCGCTTTCGTGTGTTACACCTCCGGTACCACGGGCCGTCCCAAGGGTATCGCGAATCCTCACAGAGCCTCGGTCCAATCGTACGACCAGCGTTTCCATTTGAGCGATCTGCACCCAGGAGACCGCGTGGCCTGCAATGTGTTCTTTATTTGGGAGATCTTGCGTCCGCTCCTGAGAGGTGCTACGGTTGTTACTGTCCCTGACGAGACCAGCTACGACCCGGAGGCTCTTGTTGACTTGCTCGCTTCCCACAAGATCACCGAGACTCTTATGACACCGACTCTCTTAGCCACGGTTTTGTCCAGACACTCGAAACTTGGCGATCGTTTGCCGGATCTGCGCAGACTTTGGCTCAACGGCGAGGTTGTCACCGCCGACCTTGCCAAGAGAGCCCTCGCGGCCCTGCCGAACACCAGGTTGCTCAACTGTTACAGTGCAAGTGAGACTCATGAAATCGCCTGTGGCGATATCAAGGAAATGCTCACCGATGAGTCAACAATCTGCCCAGTGGGACCTCCCATGGATCCCCAGCATACCTACATCCTTGATGAGAACTTCAACAAGATTGAGGATGGCTCGAGTGGCGAGTTGTTCCTTGGCGGTAACCTACTGGCCCGCGAATATCTCAACCTCCCTGAGACGACGGCCAAGTCTTTCCTCGCTGATAGCTTTGATCAAACGCCAGGCGCACGTATGTACAGAACTGGTGATCTGGCAAGAATGCTTCCATCTGGTCTTATGGAGGTCACTGGTCGTGTTGGAGCCATGATCAAGGTCCGCGGCTACAGCGTGCAGCCAGGCGCCGTCGAAAGCATCATTATGAGACAGTTGGCTGTTCGCCACTGCGCAGTCATCTCGTACGGTGAAGGCCTACGCCGTCAGCTCGTCGCGTACTTTGTCCGAGACAAGGAGGAGCCGGGAGAGCGAGTCATCCCTGTGGTGGAAGAGTCTGGCTACAGTCCAGTAGCTCGAAAGACCCTTTCGGCATACCTGGCTCACTACATGATCCCGGCTCTGTGGGTTGAGCTTAGTGAGCTGCCTACCCACCAAGTTTCCGGCAAGGTCGACCTGAAGAGATTACCTGGTCCCACCGGCACCAAGTCGCCTAATGGAAACGGTCAACAGACAGAAAAGGACAGAGAGATCAAGATAGAGGCCATCACCAAGGCGTGGGCCACTTCCTTAAGTCTCCCGATGAATGTTATCACACAGGAGCATGACTTCTTTGACCTTGGAGGCCACTCTCTGGCCCTTGCCGATCTGGCCCGTCGTTTGACCGAAAACTTCGGCTTTCCAGTGCCCCTGGCACGTTTGGCTGGGAACCCAACTCTCGAAGGCCACCTGGAAGTCGTGCGCAACGCACGTGACGGCCACACAGCGAAGGTGCAGGCCGACCTTCCCGCCGTACTGCGCGCCGATTCCGCCCTTCCCGAGGACATCAAGCCCTCAAATACTTCCATGTGCTCGCTGAAGGATGCCAAGACGATCCTCCTCACAGGTGTTACTGGTTACCTCGGTGCCTTCCTGTTGACAGAGCTGATCAGGTCAACCTCGGCACGTATTCTTTGCCTCGTGCGATTCACCCAGCCGGCGCAATCCACCTCTCGGTCTGCCGGAATGGCACGCATCCGCAAGAATCTCTTAGACTTGGGCATCTGGGAGCCGTCAATCCTGGATCGGATTGACGTCGTCCCTGGCAACCTTGGCAGAAAGCGACTGGGTCTGTCGGAGGAGGACTTTGAGGGATTGACTTCACAGATCGATGTTATTGTCCATTCGGGCGCTACAGTCAATCTCGTCTACCCCTATGCTGCCATGCGTGGAGCCAACGTGGGTGGCACGAAGGAGATACTTCGCCTAGCGGGCCGAAGTGGTGCAACGGTGCACTATATCTCTACAAACGGAGTCCTGCCTCCTTCATCCGAAGGCTGGAGCGAGGACACAATCATCGATGCAGACTCGGTACCTGAAAAGCTGGTCGATGGCTATGGCCAGACAAAGTGGGTAGCCGAACAGCTTGTTCTGGAGGCTGGTCAGCGCGGGCTGCCTGTCAGAATCTACAGACCCGGTACCATCAGTGGTCACAGTGTCTTGGGATCCACCAACACCTATGACTTGCTCACTGCCCTGTTTGTTGAGTCAATCCATGTCGGGTACGCCCCTGAAATCCCTGGCTGGCTGGCGGAGATGACGCCTGTCGATTTCGTCACACAGGCAGTTGTTACACTGGCGAACCACGTAGATACGGAAGAACGAATCTTCCATATCGGAGACTCTAAGCCCGTGACAGCCACCAACCTTCTTAGTGACCTGACCAGCCTTGGATACCCCACGGATCTGCTAGGATGGGACGAATGGCTAGCACTCTGGAATGAAAAGAGAGGTGCTCCTGGCACGAGCGGCGACGACTCGTTTACAGCGGGCATTTTACGTCGGGGTATGCCAACCGTCGACTTCTTGGAGGCAGTCACGGTTCTGAATGATGCAAAGACCCAGAAGGTCCTGGACATTTATGGACTCCAACGACCCAAGATTGACTGCGCGCTTCTCGAGACCTATTGCCGGGACTGGTATGCTCGCGGTTGGTTGTCTCATGCACCCTGCCAAGGGGGGCCAATAGCCCAAGCGAAGCCCAAGGGCCCTCTTTCCGGCCGTGTCGCTGTTGTTACCGGAGCTAGTTCCGGTATCGGAGCCGCAGTTGCCACCGCTCTGGCTAGAGAAGGTGCACATGTTGCTATCGCTGCACGCCGCACCGAGGCACTCGAGACGTTGAAGGCTAAGCTTGCTGGTGTAGGTGGCAAAGTGCTCGTCCATAAGACCGATGTGACGGACAAGGCGCAGGTCGAGTCACTTCTGCGTACCGCTACCGAAGAGCTTGGTCCTGTCGATATCCTCGTCAGCTGCGCTGGCGTGATGTACTTCACGATGATGAAGAACATTCAGACCGAGGAATGGGACCGTACAGTTGATGTAAACTGCAAGGGTCTTCTCCACTGTCTGTCTTCCACTGTACCAGGTATGCTCGCAAGGGGCAAAGGTCACATTGTTGCAATCTCGTCCGACGCGGGCCGAAAGGTCTTCCCTGGTCTCGGCGTTTATTCTGCTAGCAAGTTCTTCGTCGAAGCCACGCTCCAGAGTCTTCGGCTGGAGACTGCTGGTAGCGGTCTACGAGTCACCAGCATGCAGCCCGGCAACGTTGCGACCGACCTCTTGGGCATGTCGACTGACGCAGAGGCTCTTAAGCAATTCGGTGAACCATCTGGCGCAAAGGTTCTGGAACCCGAGAATGTGGCCAGCGCGATTGTGTTTGCATTGAAGCAACCAGAGCATGTTTCTGTTAACGAGGTTCTGATTGAGCCGCGGGACGAGCCAATCTAAAGGAATAGACCTGTGGACGCATTTACGACGGTAACGCAGCACCCGGTGGAATTAGAAGAGCACCAAATCACATAACCCTTGTTCTATTCATTACTGATAAGCACTGAGATACACTAACACGGGTCGACGCTCGTCATGTCTTACATAGAGCTCATTTCTTGTGTCTTTCTGCTATCCTGGCTTGATGATCAACAAATCTGGCACTCATTACCATAGATATCGAAGTGGTCTGGTGGCATTTGAGACTACACTGTAGTGGCAAGATGCTTAGAGAGATCGTCTGTTCTCCTTTTTCCGCGTGTCGATTGGGCTTACCTTGATTGTTGCTTGCAATTCTACCCCGTGCAGCTATCACCCGAGTGTATGACAGCAGCCCCCAACCCAGGTCCCCGAACGTGGTAGATCTGTATTGATTCGTGGGAATGACAGTCGATGCGTGCCGTGAACCAATGATCGATCTTATAGATGCTGTTCTTCAAGAGACCGCTCTTCTGCCGTGATACTGATTCTGGCCACTATGGTCTAGACCCCAGAGGAGCAGGGGTGTTCGTTCGCTGACTGATAAGCGAGCCTCGAAGCTGCAGTAAGCATCTGCAACAATGTAACATGATCGGGACTCTACAGTTATTGTAGCCAATCCGGAAAGAATGCCCTCTAGAAGGGCGACATATTGCGAGCCGAGGGTTGGAGAGCATCGCTGATAGGCGCTTGCTTGTCGCCACACCGTCTTTCAATGACAGAGTTTGGCCATACAGGACCATGCAGTAATTAGAACCACATGCGACAGAATTGAATTTCCCTAGATACCATATAGGACAGTGGGATTCGGACAGCCTGAATCGAAATACAACCGTCACACTATGTTCCTCCAACCTAGCACTTCGTAATCTTGTGTAGATGTATGTTCACATGCACACTCGTCCGACCTTCAGAAGAAAGAAAAGAGGAAGAACGATGAGCTGCCGACTGCAGCAGTTACTCGTACCCCTGTTCTTGCTGGCCGCCAGCAACGGCGGGGCAGCCATGTTCTTCTACCCGACCCCCCAAGTCTCGCTGCTCGAGCACCTCCTGGTCGACCACTGGGGCGCCCACGCCTCCAACTTCTCGGCCGCCATCACGCCTTGCACCAACTACGTGACCGAGGTCGGCGAGCCGTCCCGGAGCTCGGGCCGCACCACGGCCGCCCAGTGGCTCCGCGTGGCGTTCCACGACTTCGTCACCGCCGACACCACCTCTGCAGGAGCCGGGCTCGTCACCGGCGGCATGGACGCATCCATCGGCTTCGAGACGGCGCGGGCGGAGAACAAGGGCAGCGCCTTCAATGATAGCTTCACGTTCTGGCGGCCGTTTGTGGATGAGTACATTTCCAGTGAGTTCAGTCCCATCGGAAGGAGACACCAAAAGGAGCTGTGTTCTGCTCTCTCCTTGAACTGACTGACTCACG
This sequence comes from Apiospora marii, assembly GCF_038362585.1. Lineage (NCBI taxonomy): Eukaryota > Fungi > Ascomycota > Sordariomycetes > Amphisphaeriales > Apiosporaceae > Apiospora > Apiospora marii. Next base: position 1,136,959 of record NW_027117375.1, on the reverse strand, counting down.
TTCCCCAACGCCCTAGTGTCGGATCTCATCGCTTTGGGGACTGTCATGTCCGTTCACCTGTGCGGTGGCAAGGCTATCCCCTATCGACCTGGTCGCGTCGATGCTCTGCATGCAGATTCGACGACGGGCGTACCGGAGCCCGAAACAGGGGTCGAGGAAACGCTGGAGGAGTTCGGCAGAGCTGGGTTCAATAAAAAGGATGCCATAGGACTAACAGCTTGCGGCCACACTTTGGGCTCTGTGCACCACGGTGGGTTCCCCGAGGTATGCGTTGATACTTATCCCTTACTCAACGTCGTCTGGCTGGCTGACGAATGCTAACTCGTAATCTCGCAGGTGGTAGGCCCAGAAGCAGTCACGCCGAACAACACCAACGGCGGCTCCAACTTCGACAGCACGCGGGGCGTGTTCGACCCGCTCGTGGTCCACGAGTACATCGACTCGACCGGCGGCCGGGGCGGGCCCCTCGTCACGAGCTTCAACGAGACCTCGCGCTCCGACCTGAGGCTGTACGAGAGCGACGGGAACCGGACCATGCAGGACTTGTACGGCATGACCACCGAGGGGTTCCAGGACACCTGCGCCGAGCTCCTGGGCCGCATGATCGACACCGTGCCCTCGGGCGTGCAGCTGCAAGACGCCATTACGCCGATGCCCATCAAGCCAATCAATGTGACGTGGGACTTTGGCAATAAAGGGGCACTCGTGTTGTCTGGGAATATCAGGGTAAGTTGGCAACTGTTTCCCTGCTCTCGATTGGGAACTTGGCCCGACGCTTACTTGCTTTTCAGATCCTCTGGGGCGCGCCAACCATCACATTCTCAGCGGGGGAATTCACCACACTTCTCCATCCAGAGCCCGAGACAGGCTACACTGCATACGGCGACACGTACTTTTACCCGTTCACAGTCCCGAGTAGCGAGGTCGGCAACGCGACCTCTTTCACAGTATCTGGTGACAACCTGGCGGCGCAGACTTTCCCGATCAGCCGCCAGGACCAGCCCTTCTTGGTGCCTAGCATGTCGACCGCCACGAGAGGTTCAGTCTCATTTACCGTCGCCAGCTCCGCCGGAATCGATCTCTGGAACGAAGGGATGGCGGTGGTGGTAGCAGCACCCGTAGAACAGCCCCTGACACTGGCTCCCGAGATTGTAAAAGCGGCTGTGAACTTGAGTGCGACTGAAGACACAAAACCTGGTTACCGATTATGGAAGGGGTCATATGAAATGCCACAAGAGGTGACGGGATCTATAAGCCTTACACTCACACGAGGTGGCCAGACGCTCGATCATTTGCTCCTCGGTGCTGGGGTTGCAGGCTGGTAAGGTCACCCAATACACGAATAAATTTCTTCTGACATTAAGCGACTTATATACAACGAGAAATATTTCCCAGTAAATGTGCAATCGCCCTAACATGGATGGCCCTCAGTTAACTTGCTTCAAGTGAGCCTGCCCAGTGATCGATGATGTGTTCGTGTGCTCGCCCCCTTCAGCCCTCCCAAACAAACTCCTGCGCGACCTCGCCCTCCCGCTTCAGACCCCTCAGCGCGAAGCCGTAGTCGCCGCCATTGGGCGTGCGCAGCAGCGTGTGGATGTGGAAGCGCTTGGGCTCCTGGTTGGTGAGGAAGACGCCCGAGTGGTGGTCGAACTCGACGACGACGACGGGGCTCTGGACGCGGAAGTAGAAGGGGTCCGAGACGCCCTCGTAGCCGCCGATCCACGAGAAGTAGGTCTCGTGGTACCAGGCGCGGCAGTCGTCGAGCTTGAGCTGCCGCGCGCGGGCGGGGAGGTACAAGAGGTACTGCTCCAGGATTTGGGATACGGTTTCTTGTTGCTCTGCTGACAGCGAGGCGACGACGACGCCTTCGTAGGGTACGACGCGGTTGTCGCGGTAGGCGCCCAGCAGGTGGCGCTGGTCGTCGTGGTTCCAGCGGCCCTTGGGCATCTTGTCGTCCTTCATGTGCTCGTAGGTGCGGGCCGCCGCCTGGTGCTCGGGGGTCAAGCTTTGCATGAGCTGCAGACCCAGTCGCTCCTCCTCGTGCAGGATGCGCGTGCCCTTGTAGGGCCCGTCGTCGATCAGGTTGGGCTCGGCGCCGGTGAACCAGGGGCTCACGACGATCTGGGGCCCGCGCAGGAAGACGGAGAGGCACAGATGGTGACCGTAGAAGCTGAATCCCCAGGGCTGCTCCCGGGCGTCGGGCTCGCCGAAGAGGCAGAAGTTGTAGGAGAACTCGTTCATGACGGCGGGGGCGCCGACGAGGGCGCCGAGGAAGTGGTTGACGCGCATGGCGGCGAGGGCCTTGGCGTATCCCTCGGGGCTGAGGGCGGCCTCGAGCACGGCCAGGACGTCGGCCCGCAGCGGCGGCGCGAGCTGGTCCAGCCGCACGCCCTTGTCCGACAGCAGGAACTCCGGGTTCGACCAGGTGCGCCACTGCGGCGAGTCGATGTGGAACTGCGTCTTCTGCCGCTGGGCGTCCGTCAGCTGGGCCAGCACTTTGTTCGTGGCCTCGGCAATGGCGGCGGTGGGGACGCCTTCGTCGCGGGGCTCGAAGAGTCCGGGGCGCACGTGGCCGTCGTTGGTGACGCCGCGGAAGGGCTCCTGGAGCAGCTTCAGCCAGTGCTGGTACAGAGCGTACAGCCAGGGGGGCCGTTGGTGGTCCACCAGCTCGGCGGCGTGGGAGTAGGCATCGCACTCGGCTATGCGGGTGAAGCGGGGCGTGGCGAGATCGGGAAGGTATTCCCGGAAGGTTTGCGACTCGGCGACGAGTTCTTGCTCAGACGCCATGACGATGTTCAGTCAGTCAAGTACGGTAGTCCCCGCTCGGCGTGCATGAACTAGGACAACGTCCTTTCAGAAATGAAAAAGAAACTCGAAAAAAAAAAAAAAAAAAATGGTCACTCGTGAATCAATGGCCTTCGGCGAAGAAATAGTATTCAAATGAATTTACATGATTTGATATTCAAATTTCGGCCCGGCGGCGGTGGTTCGATCACGGTTATCTCCTTCGGCATGGCGGGCAGCGGGGGTCCTTTTGGTGGTGGTGGGCCTCGCCAATCTTTCTTCCACTTTTGATTGTCCCCCTTGTCTGCCCCTCTCTCCCCATACATAGCGTCTTCGAATGTCACCGACGCGGGGATGACCCTACACATACAATCCAAAACAACCTGTAACTCCTCGGTCGTTGAATTGAAAGCGATCAGTTTGTCTAATCACGGAATCTCATATTCTCCTGCCCGATCGCCAAATGCGATTTGACGAATCAGGTCGCCAAGAGATCGATGCTCCAAAGTGTGTCGCCGGCGATGCACTTGTCGCTGTTTTCTCAATCTCTCGATATTCTACAGTCCCCAGTTGATGCATCCACAAGTCAGCAAGCAGTAGCGTAGCTCCAGCGTGGTAGTTTTTGGATATGAGATCTACTTCGTGCCTAGGCACATGTAGCAATTAATGCAGGCAATCCCCCCTCAATGTCACTTACCCAGATGTGCACTCGGTGCTCAAGATCAGCCCTGTCGGCCAGAACCTCATCAGTCCATTCGAAAAAGCGGCACTGACCCATCGCGCAGTTGAAGAAGAGCCTGCCCGGCGTGGCCTGCGTCGTCAGGTCGGCCCGCACAGGCAGGCCACAATCGCAGGTCATGTTGTTCTCGTAGATGCCTCCCGTGTCCGCCCAGCAGATGAAGCTGCCGAAGCGGTTGTTCCAGGGCCCGCACTCGATGCAGGTGAAGCGCAGACGTCCGGCGTTGAAGCGGTTGCACGGCAAGACCCGCACGCGGTCGACGGTGTCGGTCTGCCCGCATCTGCCGCATCGCACCGCCCGGTTCGGGAATGCAGGGTGCCAGTATCGTGGTCGTGAAGGTGACGGCGGCGACGGATGATGGGGCGATGACGGTGGTGTAAGGAGGCTCCCGCGGCTGGCTCCGGATGACGAAGACTCGGATGACGAGTCGTCGTCGTCTTCTTCTTTCTTGACGGGAGACTGGTCTCGGGGGCGTGCGGGCAACGACAGTAATTTCATACCATCCTCCTCGTCGTCTGGCTCGTCCTTGATTACACGACAAGCTCGCTTCTCTTCTGGCCTTTCAAAGCATTGGGTCTTGGCATTGTCCCCTTCCTCCTCGTCATCGACAGTCAGCTTTCGTTTTCTCCCAGAAGACTGCTCGGCATCCATTGTCTTGCCAGTCTCATTGAGTGATGGTTCAGGTGTCATGATTGATAGGAGATTACAAAACGTAGTAGTGAGGAGGACTTGATAGTAGCAGCTTCAGCAGCACCCAACATACCGGTCTGTCTTCAGAAAGGGGGGTTTCCTTTGCAGGATGATATACTATGTAGTATGAGCGGGTGCCGGGCGGGCAACTGCATAGCAAGGGTGCCCAAGATCGATCCGATGAGCCGATCGTACCATCTATCCTTGGCCCTTCTCCTACATGTCGCATGACCCCTCTCTCAAAATGGCAGCCTACCATGCGAGCAATGAATTATCCTTGCTGTATCGCCAAACACGATAGAACACCGAGGAATGGTCAGCAACACTGGTCTTTCTCAGTGTGTATGCGGATAGCGCGTGCGTCATGTAGAACTGTAATAAGAACATGACTATTCTTATATACGTCTAAACTTTCCAAGCGAACAGCACGTAGGCGCTATCCATTTAAATCTCGACGGTGGTTTCACCCTACGAGGCAGTCGCTGAGCTTTCGGATGGTCTCCGTGCGATCCTCATACTAATATTGCATATTGCATATTGCATGTTATATGGTATTCAAAAGACCAATGTTGAGTATGGGAAAGCTCGCGTTCGGTCTCGTCCGTCCTCCAAGTTTCACGAAACACACCCTTCGGTCGGTGACTCGGTGCGCGTTGGTGCGAGTTGGAATTGCCAAATTTGGTGTAGCTTGCGATCGACCCTCGGCGCTCCGGATGAACGTTATTTGCACTTTGAAGCCGGTACATGACAGTCCGTGGCAGCATTCCGGGACGGGGGGCCCGGGGGAGGGGAGGGGAGGGGAGGGCGGACGTTGAAGACTGCTTGGACGTATCGAAAGCCGGCGAATAACGTAAACGAAAAGCCCCAACCGTTTTTCGGACGTATCTCAAACCTTCAGCTAACATGCAATCCCTTACAGACTTTGTCGCCCAGAGCCTCAAAAACATCACCAAACAAATGTCAGCAGAGACCGAGCAGCTGTAATGAGTAGATAGGTCGCATGAGCTGCTTCGTTGTCATTATTGGTGTTATGTACAGTACAGTTTCTCCATTTTGGTAGACGCCCCATGGATGATAAGAGGTCATGCCGAACACACACGCTCCCGAACACCTGTTCCCAATGCTGTTTAGTCTAGGGCTCGATTCTCTGCCCCTTTTTCAGAGGGAGCCCCCCCTTTCCGTTTTCCCCGAAGAAACCCGCCCATCTAAGGCGAGACCTCCACCGCAAGCGGTAGAAAATGGAACAATAACTAAAAAACAACAAGCACGCTTCTCACTCCCTTATGATACAGTTGTCGTAATATCTCGGCCGTCGCCGTTACCGTTTTCTCGTGTCCTTCCCCTTTTTGGTCTTCCCCTTCTTCTTGTCTTTTGGCAGCTCCAGCGGTGTGCCTTCTAACATGCGCCCCATCGTACCAAGCATGAAATCGTCAATGTTGCGCATCTGTTCGCCCCATGCGTTGAGCTCAACCACCACGGCATCGGCCGATTGCTCGTATAGGCCGAGGTTCGAACGACCGATGCCCGGGGCGGTCGATGCGTCCCGGGTAGCCGGTGTGCCTTGTCTTGTGCTCGATGTGCCCGAAGCGCTAGTAGTAGGGGCCTTGTCGTCGAAGTCGGCCTCGTCCTCCTGGATCTCCTTCTCGGCTTCGTGGGCAGCTGCGACATCTTCACGGTCTTCGGCCTGCTCAAGAACTCGACCAACGGCACGTTCGCCTCCTGTTTCGGCACCTCCTAACACGCGGTCCATGGCATCTCCAACAACGTCTTCCACAGCATCGTCCACGACATCTTTCATGACGTCCTGGACCGTCATTTTGTTGAAATAGTCAGTGGTAAACCCTCCTTCCTGGATGACCACATCGTCCAACATTTGCTTCTGTGAGGCCTTGCGTAGGATGTTGGCCTCGATAGTGTGTTCGGAGATCAGGCGATAGATGTGTACATCGCGGGTTTGACCAATACGATGGCATCGATCCTGGCACTGTTTGTCCATGGCTGGGTTCCAGTCTTGGTCGTAGAAAATAACGGTATCAGCACCAGTCAAGTTGATGCCCAGTCCTCCCGATCGAGTAGACAAGATAAAAGCAAGAATGCGGTCATCGTTATTGAAGCGATCAGTCAGGATTTGCCGTTGCTCAACCTTGGTAGCACCGTCCAGGCGGAGATATTTGTGGCCGTGTATGTTGAGGAACTGCTCCAGAATATCCAGCACCTTGGTCATCTGCGTGAAGATGAGAGCCCGATGCCCGCCGGATTGGAGTTTGCGCAGAAGACGGTCCAAGGCCTGCAATTTGCCGCAGTCGTATTGTAGCAACCGCTTATCAGGGAACTGGATACTTAGGCGCATGCGGGCCTCGTGCCATGGATCGATAGGCGCCACCTTGGGCATAAAAGGGGCATGGCGAACAGGGGCCGCGAGTCGAAGGTTCTCCTCATCAAACACCTGGACGCCCTTGGAGCCCAAGACAAACTGACCGGCATCTCGCGTGATGACCGCGGGCGTGATGCACGCAAATCTGGAGATGGTTTTCTTCATGCTTGCTGCACGTTGGTCTAGATCCAGTACCATGGAGCGCAGAACGGGTGACTCTTCCTCAAACCAGCTCATGATCTTGGCCGGGACTCTGGGGCGTGGCTTGTGTGGCCGCTTGTCGATACCAATTGTCAAAAAGTCTCGCAGGTTTTTGCCATATGTTGGTCTCTGCTGTCGGCGAAGAGCGTTGATGTAGACACAATGTTGTAGTTCCTCGAATCTTCCCCAGCGAGCTGCACTCTCGAGGTAGACGATGTTGGACTCAACAGCAGAAGGATCGAGGTTCGAATAAGCAGACTGAGCCCGTGTCTTTTGAGCCTCTCTCAAGTCCATAAGCGAGCGGTGAGAGCTCAACTGGGAAACCCGGTCGCAAACAGCGCCAGAGAGGTTCTCATAATGGGTCGGCAACAAGTTGAGGAAGTTCAGGCTCACGAGGCTCATCGGATTTGCCGCCAAGAGCTTGTCCTTCACCAGACGATTTGTGAACTCATAGTCGGCAGCCACAGACCCACGCTGCCGGAAGGATGTCATGATCGGACGTTCAACAAACAAATCCGGGTGGTTGCAGACTTTGCGGAGTTGCATAAGGCAGTTGATAACGGATATGTAGTTGCCTGATGCCAGCGCTTCTCGTGTGTCAGTCCGGCCGAGGAACCCGTCGTACAGCTCGCGCTGTCTTCGCGACAGTCGGCAGAACTCGACATGTTCATATTTGGCAGGCATTTGCTTCTCGACATCGGCCTTTAGCCGACGAAGCAGGTAAGGTCGGAGGACCTTGTGAAGCTTGGCAATGATGGCTCGAGCCTCGTCGTCCATCTGCTCCCTGCCACTTTCCAGGATCTGGGACTCTGGCTTGTGGAACCAGTCTTGAAATTCAGCGAGATCCGCGAAACCACCAACTCCATTCTCCGAAGGCATCAAGAAGAAGAGCAAAGACCAGAGCTCCGTCAAATTGTTTTGTAGGGGCGTTCCGGTTAGTAAAAGACGGGCCTGCGTGTTGAATGTCAGCAACGTTTGCCATCGTTTGGACTTGAAGTTTTTGATGTTGTGAGCCTCGTCGAGAATCATGTAGTGCCATCTTCGACGTTTGAAGACTTGCTGATCCTGGAGGACAATCTGATACGACGTGATACAAACGTTCCACATATCGTCCGAGTTCCACCCCAGACGCTTCCTTTTTCGCTCTTCTATACTACCGTAGTATGAGAGAACCTTGAAGCCGGGACACCATTTCTTGAATTCCATTTCCCAGTTGAGCATTACGCTCGTTGGAACAACCACCAAGTGAGGGCCCCAAACTTCGTGATGGCAAGCCAAGTGCGCCAGCAAAGCAATGGTCTGAATCGTCTTCCCAAGACCCATCTCGTCGGCGAGGATACCGTTCGTCTTGTTACGATAAAGGCCCGCGAGCCAGTCCAGACCATAATGTTGATATTCGCGAAGTGTCCCTCGGAGCAAAAAAGGGACTTCAGTTTTGGGTGTGCGGCCTGCCGGCGAGGATGACCTACTAAGGCCGGACTTGACTACCGATGAAGCCGTATCGGCATCTGTGACCTTCGTCTCCGATGTTCTGGGGGACTGGCTAGGGTCCCGACTGCCGGTGTTAGTCACTGCATCTGTGCCGGGGCTGACGTTCGCAGCGACAGGAGCAGTAATAGCTTCGACACTGCGGATCACTGGCGCCTCTTCACCGGCCCCAATCATAGTCAAATCAGCATTCCTCTCCGGTTGTGCGTGTTTGACCGCATCAACAATCTCATTGCCGACGGTCTGAGCATTGAGGGGATCCGGTACTGTTGCCATGGCATTTGGTGTATTGGCTTGGTGCGGGTCGTTGGGCGCATCGACTTGCATTGGCTGTGACTGTGACGTCTCAGCTTCCGTCGTCTGCTGAGGGCCCAGTTGTCCCGTGTTCTCCGGCTGCACCGTCGGGTCTTCATGGCCTGGTTGCAGGTCTAAGGACATATCAGCCGATGCGTTGGATGCGGCTTCAATTCCATTAGGTTGCTCCCCGGCCTCGCTGCGCTCCTGCGGTGGCGCATCTCCCATCTCAACATCGTCGGCGGGTGTGTCCGGTTGTTCTTCGTTGGCATCAGTCTTCAATTTCTTCAACTCAGACTTGCCAAAAAGCAATCCGAGAAGACCTGAGGGTTCCTCCTCCTCTTCTTCGTCGTCCTCATCCTCCGACCCATCGTCGACATCGCTTTCGGAATTCTCATCACTTGAGCCAAGGTCGTCGTCCATGTCGACGGATTCGTCACTTGTTTCGTCTTCGTCGACTCCTCCAGCGCGCGTCTCCTCATCGACGGGGTCCTCCTCTGCGTCCATCTCGTCGCGTGGCAGATCAGGGACATTGGCGTACTTTGCCCTCAGCTGCTCTTGGGTCAACTCGGCATCTGATATGTCCGACTTCGCGTCGTCCTCGTCGTCCGATGAGGTCATATTGTCTTCGTCTCTACCGAAGGTCCTATGAGTATCGGATTCATTATCCGATTGCAAGTCGCCATCAAGATCAGCGGCCGTAGCATCGTCTTTGACTGCGAGGTCTTCTTCATCCTCATCATCCTCGTCTGTAATGTCGTCCTCTGCATCGTCATCCTCTTCAGAAACAATTTCAGAGTCGAAATGGGCACGACGAGCTTGGAGTTTGAGTTCCGACATGTTGACTGCTTCGTTCAGAGCCGCCTTCACCCGTTTCTGTTCAGCGGCCTCCCACTCCTCCAGACGCCTGCGGTTAATTTCGACCCGCACATTTTCCCAAGTGCCAGAGAGTACTTTGGCCACAGTCCTGTACCGCGCTATCCAGGCCTCTCTTGCCTCGGCCTCGATCTGTTCGGCTGTTTTGGGTTGTCTCCGCAGCCATTCGTCTCGACAAGCCTCGGCTAGCTTCCGCGCCGTGGTTCTATGTCGGTGGTGTTCAATAAGCATGAGCTTCCTGAAGTTGGCAGTAGCCTTGAGCAGGTGATCCATATGTGCCCATTGTCGAGGAGGCTCTTCAGCTGTTTCCGGGACAAATGCAGCGCAGGTGACCTCATCGAGTAGGCCACCAGGCTTAGCCTCCTCTTCCACGCGCGCAAGCAGCTTCGCATCTCTTTCGGCCTGCTCGTCGGTGTACGATGGCCCATCGTCGCCCAAGTCCTGCCATCCGCCTTCATGAACGTCTATGGTTGGCGCCTTTTGAAGAAAGTCGGCGAAATCTTCACCCAGTTTGGGCCGGGCTACCGTCTGTCCTGGTAGCACATTGACTTGGGCGGGGTGGACGATGGGCATGAATGCGGACTTGACGCGTAGCCGAATCCTAGTCGGGCGCGCGCTAGAACCATCGTCGTCATCGTAAAGAGGACCTTCTGGGCTGTCGCGTCGGTTACGGGAGCTTCGTCGCGTCCTGGCCGAGGTACGTCTGGATGTGGATGGAGGCGGCGATGGGGATAATTTCCGTCGGCTGGTGGTCCTTGACCCAGTGCCGTTCGTAACGGGCTTCTTCGAAGCACTTTTATTGGTAGAGACTGGGGTTTTGGAGGCTGCTGCCCTGCTGCCGGGAGCAGATCTGAGAGCACCGTTCAAGTGGCCATTTGCTCTAGGAGTATTTGCTTGCTTGGTTTTAGCTGGTGGCGTGGCCTTGTGATCTTGCAGAGCACCTCTAGTGAGCCGCGACTTGGCTGCTGAAGGCGGCGGGCCTGGAGCTGGTATGTTGACGCGGCCAGATCTCCGTTTGCCATTGTCAATGATCCTGGTCGGGCCCTCAGCCTCGAATTTCTTCCAGGGCGGCGACACGGGGTTGGGTTTGCGCTGCTGGGAATTCGGGGGCGGCGTCGACACTCGACGTCGCTTGGCCGGTCTTTCATCATCGTCGAGCTCGGTGTCCGCTTCGTGGTTCAGGCCATTCTGCGTGTCCTGCGGTAATGAGGGCTCTGCAAAAGGGTTTTCCTCGAATTCATCGTCCGATTTTATGGGAGTCAGGTCGGAATCACTGCTATCGCCAGAGGGGTTTTGGACTTTGTGCGGTATATTGGCCGTGTCGAGCTGCAGTTTCTCGTTCTTTACTGCAGCGGGATCGGTGTCGTGGTGACTGGAATTCGAAGTTGCATCGAGGTCGTGTGCGGGAGCAGGCGCAGTGGCAGCAGTTGGAGAAGCATCGGCCATGACGCGGTGGTGCCCAGGGTCTCGGAGGGACAAGAGGGTCTCGAACTCGACGAATCTGGCATTTGGGGAGGCAAAAAATAGGTCTACGAATAGAGAAGAACCGAGAGATTATCACTGCAAAGTCTGGACATGCTCAAGGAACCGTGCCGGTGGTTACGATGGGAAATGTGTTGAAATGCTACTCTCTCAGCTAAAAGTTTGATGAGTGACCCCCGTTGCTCTAGAAATTTTGCGCCTGCTGCCTTGTCGCGCGGATTAGAAGAGCAGAGAAAGGCAAACCTAGCAAAAGTAGCCAGACACGTCTTGGGTGCTGGAGCTAACATCCTCCATCGCTAAAAAGTCCGGGCTGGGGTACTTGCAGTGCAGTACATGGAGGTACCTTATGTTCAATCCCGATTGATAGCACCTGTCTTGGTGGCTGCCAGTGGCTGCTGTGGGCTGTAAACCCGCTGCTGCTATGGATGGAGGGACAAGCTTGGGCCTACCCTTAGGTAAGTTCTGTACAAGTATCAATTGGGGGCCAAACCGAGAGTGGCCCACAAAAGGTATGCACGAGAATGCCGGGGGATAAGTTGAGACAGACAGCCAGAGCCAGCCGGCATAGCCAAGTTGATGCCTGAGGCCACAAGAGAGCTCGCATCCGAACCAAAGCTTGAACCACTCATCGTCAATTCAATTGGATGACCTCAACTTGTTGAACAGCATAACCACCCGCATCACAACTTGGCAGGCATTGAGGCGCGCAAATGGCCACAGTATGTTTCAATTGGACTTGGGTACCGACAACTGTACTGATCCCGACTCTCATAGATGCTCCCTCGTCGAATTGCGCAGGCTTCGGCCCTGCGATCTGCAGCACAGGCTGCCCGACGACTACCCATGATCCAGCGACGATGCTTCCTCCCCAACTCGATAACCGACAAGTCCATCATCGAGGAGAAGTACCCCGACCCGCCCCAGCTGACCGACGCCGAGGACCCGAACATGGTCAGTAATGCAGTCCACGACGCGCATGGTTGCTTTGTCGGCGGGAAACTAACTTAAGCGGGCAGAACGGCGGCTTCATCAACCCTCCTCGGGTCAAGAGGCAGTTCCGCGACCCTCATGCCGACTGGTGGGACAAGCAGGAGCGACGAAACTTCGGCGAGCCCGTGCACGAGGACCATGATGTGCTCGGCATGTTCAGCCCTTACGAATACACTTGGGTCTCGCCCGCGAAGGGTGCCTTCCAGTTTGGCGCTTTTGTAGCCGTCTTCTTGGGTGTCTGCTACGTGGTTGCACAAGTCTATCCCGATAAGCAATCGTATCCCCGGGAGTATGAGGGAGGATTGGAGCGAGAGTTGGGTGGCAAGGGCGCCGTCAGGGTAAGGTCGACAAGGCACCGATCTCTGGATTCTTCATGCTAACTTCACTTATAGGCGAGAGCTCCTGGTGACCCCGAGCCTTACCAGGTTGCTGAGGAGGCCTAAAGTGTACATATTACCGAATTCAGTGCAGTAACAACGGAATTAGACAGAAGATAAAACCTCAACATAAGGCCGCTGAGCCGTCTAAGTAGATGGAACCCTGCTGAGGGAAGCAATTGGTTGGCCGTTAGTCGCATGTGATCTAGTATACTTCTAGAGTCGGCCCCTTCCCTATGTGAAATATAGAGATTGGTACTCTCCATTCTTGATCTCCACGGATAGCATAATCCAGTATGTGCAATACGCCCAGGGACGCATCAAATCAGATGGATCGAAGATGCAGGACCCCTAGGGGTTGGACTTTTTGTTCGCGCTTGGCATCACTCTTCTTTGCCAAAGCAAGAGTGCGTGCCTTCATTTCCACTCCTACTATTCGTGTCGACGTCCAAGTGATACCGCGCATATCGAATCTGAACCACGTCAATCGTGCTTATATCAGAAATCAGTTTGAACAATGGGTACCCAGCAGCCCCGATGGAAGTAATGGCCAGGTCTCTCATTTTGTTACCACTAGAATCCAATCACGCCTGATGAACACATAATGTACATACATCAATACGTGCGGGCATACGTGATCTACCTCCTAGGGAGGTAGTCAGTAGGTAAAAGAGGCATGTACGGTAGTCGATAGAATTCATGGGCCTAGAGGAGGCAGTCACGACCTCCTTTAGCAACATGATTATGTCCGATAAGCGGCGAATGGAGCCCAAAAAGTCTGTGGCTGCCTTCTTCGAAATATGCAAGACGGTTCCCAAAAGGACCTATGCTTTGGAGTTGGCCGAGAACTTCGACTAGACATGCATCATACTGCTCTGGACATAATCCACGCCTTTCTTTTCTAACATTATCGATCTGCCATATTTCAATGTGCAGCATCCGGGTTCTCTGACAAACGCCCATTCAAGCTTTTTGGGTCATCAACCCCTCGTTTATCATCCAGTTTCTATTCTGCCTGCTTTTCCCTGTATTCCGATACGCAGCTCACCTTGGCTCATTCATCACGATGCGTTACGAGGATTGGGATCTTCTTATCTTTCCCCAGGACTCCAAAGTCCCTCTGCAGGAGTTCAAAACACAGTGCCATGTTGTTCATGATCCAGGTAAGATTGCGAATCACGTCGCTGAACATACCCCGGAGTACACTTTAACATAGCATTCCTTGCCTACAGAGTTCGCATTCACCTCTGGGGCCTACGGCTTGCCTACCCTAACCTGCTTCGTGCCCGGCCTTACTGGCGGAACTCCTTTCAACATCTCTCTCCACAATTGGCGAAAGCCTGAAATCAGCCAATACACGAGGAGCTACAGCCAGCATCTGGAACTCGTCAAATGGGAGGCTCGCGTGGTGATCGACGGACGGCTGGTTGCGTAAGTTCATCGCTGATCCTTGGTGATTATCTTGACTAACCAGTGTACGGCTGGTTAGATCATCTTCTTTTGATCAAGGGGCAACATGGCCCCAACTTCTGAGCCGAAGCTTCGAATTCACCAAGAATGGAGAGCTCGAGCCTCTCAAGTTCCCTCACTTCAGAGAAGAGCTTCTACAGCAAAACTACTGGAGTCCTTCAGACGAACTCGGACGCATCAAGATTATCATAAGTGAAGGGTTTCCGCGCGACTCGTTGACAGTTCCAGTCGAGCGTGTGAAGAACATCATCACATTCTCCTTCCAACATGCCCCCGCTGGTAAGTCATTGCCGGACGAAGACTGGTGCATGGAGTATCATCCACTGACCAACCGCTTTACTAGACATCCTGGAATCTTCGGGCATCGCCTGGCCAAACCCAAGTATGTGGTACCGTAGTCCTGCTCAAGCCCAATCGATGCCCGTCCCAACGCAACTGCACAAGGATGGCTCGGAGGCTCACATCCATTCCCCACGCCGGAGCAACGACCATGGCGTTCGCAAGTCGATGTCTTCGAGCCATGAACCTGGTATGGCCGGATGGACAGCTACGCAGACCCGCAGCTTTCTTGGAAATATGCCTCATACGCAATCACTGTTGCAGCGTGGGCTTAAGGGGGGAATCAACAGCAGTATCAACTCGATGGATGCTTTCTACCAGCCCTATTCAGATCCGTCACCACACCTTAGTGATTGGACCTTCCCAAGCCTTGGCCCATTGGGGCAATCTCCAAGTACCCAACAGTCTAAGCTAAGCTCCCGACAGGCGGCAGGACAGAAGGCGTTCAGAAGAAAGCTTACAAGCTCAGACGCCAGCATGCCTGACTATATAAGTGACGCAGACAGTACTTCCCGGTATATGGCAGGACTGCAGCAGACAGGATCTCACGCCCATAACTCGAGTAGCACCATGGTCAATGGAGATGCTGAAAACGGCTTGCAGCATCCAAAGGCGCCAAGCAATACGCCAAATTCACTGTCTGCACGGGGATTTGTCAACGACGCGCCTTCCAACGATCTATTCGTCAATTCAGCCAAGGCAAGCCGCTTCCCACCGGAGCTAGCGACATCTCTGACACAGTCATTACTGAATCAGCCGTGCCCTCTTCCTAACCAAGCTGGTACCCCGATGACAGCGCCAGGTGCTGAGGTCAAATCTCGAAAGGAAACCCGGCTGGGAGTCAGCCGTCCGGATAGCAGCGCCCCAAGCCTTCTTGATCATCTGGACATGCGCAAGGTCTCCCAGGCTGTTTTTGGAAACCCGTCCGACAGCTTTGGCCAAAGCCAGGTATATGAGAACGGAGAGAACAGCAGTCGCGAGGCAAGCTCTGGTACTTCACCTCAGCCAAGCTCACGTACTTTTTCGGGAGTCTTCAGTCAGCGTTCCGGTTCGGGCAGTGACCTTGCCAAGAAGCAAAACAATACCAGCAGTTTCACTCACGCTGATGTAGAGGTCAGCACGCCGACTAGTATGGGCAAGATTGGTGATGTCGGCCTACTGGGGAGCGGCAAGGGGATCAAACGGACCAGACACTTGACTCCTACCGGATTTAATGTTGACTAAGATGCACCTCGCAGCACACCTCGTGTCAGAATCGGGTTTGGGGAAGCAATGACAAACTGAATGATCGCCCAAGCCTCCAGGACTCTCCTCGACCCCCTTTTATCAATTGCATATGGCTGCTATTCAATCAGCATACCTTTGGTGTCGCAGCCTATGGAGAATTATCAACATGAGCCAGCACCCATTACTTGAAGAGGCTGCGAAGTGTGCATTGCCTCTGCGGTCAAGGTTTATTCCAATTACTACACCCGCACAATACGGTCTGGCCATTAAATTGTTTTGAAGTGTACTTGGTTCTTTGGAGTTGTACGTAGAGGTTTCGCTGCGAGAAACATGTCCTCCATTTTCTGTTTATCTTAGGTGGCGTCTCCTTCTCCATCAATTAAATCATTCATCAATGCTGGTCTTTGCCTGCTTCGAGTCCGAGAAATTTTGCCAGCAGCCAAAAGAAAGAAGGCCTAAGCTCGTACCGATCATCAAATGGGTGCGTGTTATGTTATGATAAATGACCGATCGTCAACAACAAATCAGCCTTCTGATTTCAAGGGTTTCGGTCTTGTGGTTTAGTGGTATAATTCTCGCTTAGGGTTCACCCTGATGCTTCATGCGAGAGGTCCCGGGTTCGATCCCCGGCAAGACCCTTCTTTTTATATTTTTCGGCTCTGTTTGTTTACTTGGTTCAAACAAGGTTTATATACAATTTTCTCCTTTTGTTCAGCATAGTGTCTTTCCTATAAGAGTAAAATGTTGTCAGTCTTGCTTACTGAAGTATAAATGCAACACGTAGGTATAGTAATTGTGGGGTAGTGTTTCTTGCTCAGGTTGGTCGGTGTTAGTACTTAGAAGAGCTCGGCTTCGCAGCTCGCATAAGCTTATCCGACAAGCTTGAGTCGAAATGACGTTGCCTGATCGATCACGGTCCTGGCCAAGCGACCTCTTCCCGGCTGGCCACAGGACACGCTTGTATTTTCAACGTGCTTTACGAAGAAAACGTCTCCTACCGCCATGTTTATAGCTAAATATTTGGTTCATCGGCATTTACAGGGTGAATTGCATACTCCGTTATCCTGTGACCACTTCGTACGCCCAACCGGTCATTTCTTCCTTGCCCTCGCCTAATCGCATGTATACATTGAATCTCCCCGGACGATGGCAGCTCCTGGTGGGGACATCGGCAGTGACGCACTATTGTCCGTCTCTGGCGTTCGGAATCTTCGCAGCTGTCAGATATGCCGGACGCGCAAAATCAAATGTGATCGTCAACAGCCATGTTCAAACTGTGCCCGAGCTGAGGCAGCCTGTGTGTATCCTTCGGGCCGGGGGCGAGCCCCGAAAAGACCTCGGAAGGTGACAGAAAGCTACGTGGCCGACAGGCTATCGCGCCTTGAGGCTGTCATTCGGGAGTTGGACACTCGTTCCCATCCGAAAGGCTTGGTCGCCAAAGGCAAAGACATCGACAAGCCCGAGACCTCGGCAGCATCGGGCGTGAGCCAAGGGCAGTCGGACACGGATCAGTCTGCCGACGAAAGGTTCAGTCGGCTCATGGTCCGCGAGCAGACAAGTTATTACGTTAATGACAACGCTCTCTGGGGCAATCTAGCTGACGAGGTATGTCTTCCCCAGCGGAACGGTTTGCACTACTAGTAGATATATCCATTGATTACCAACATTATGGCAGGTTGAAGAACTTCGGGAAATGCTGCTAGACCCGGGCTCTGATGATGAAGGTTTGAATTCGCCCACGGTAGGGGGCTCGAATTCGACCTCTTCCTTTTTGGGCATGAACGCGGCAATCTTGGGATATCGCTCAGTCGCGCACTCCCTACACTCGTTGCACCCTCCGCTAGCTCAAGCAGTGACGCTGTTCAGAGTGTTCACGGAAAACGTAGCGCCAATGGTTCGCATCTTCCACTTGCCCACCCTCTCAAGAGACTACTGGGATGCGCTTGCCTCCCTCGACTCCATTGGCAGAGACACGGAAGCTGTCCTCTTCACCGTCTATTACACGGCTGTCATAAGCATTTCTCCTCAGAGATGCATGGAGATTCTGGGCATGCCACGGGAACAGGCGGTCATGCAGTATCGATTCGCCGTCGAGCAGTCCCTGGACCGGGCGGACCTACTCAATACACAGAGCACAACTCTGCTTCAAGCAGCGACATGCTTCGTATTGGCGTTGCGCAACGAGGATGATTCCCGCACACCGTGGTCGCTGGCCACTCTCATATATCACACCGCGCAGACCATGGGCCTGCACCGTGATGGGACACGGTTTGGGCTCAAGCCCTTCGAAACGGAAATGCGCCGCCGGCTATGGGTAAGCAAGCCACTCTTGTGAACGATCCGCTAGAATTCCGGGGTAGTAGTATATGTACCTGATATATGCCACTTATTATCTGCTGACATGGGACATTATAGTGGCACATTTGTCTGCTAGATAATCGATCGTCGGAATACCACGGTTTCGAGCCAATTGTGAACGACCGGGCGTTCGATACCAAGCCACCTTTGAACATCAACGAGAGCGATATCGAGCCAAACATGCCGGAGTTCCCTGCCGAGCGGGAAGGATTCACCGAAATGACTTTCTGCCTGATCCGAGTTGAATCGATGAAGGCTGCATGGAAATTATTTCGAAAATCTGCTGCGTCGTCCGAGGTCAAGGGGCACGTAGGAGAGGATGTGCTATCGCGCGAGCAGCGCGATACTCTGTTGAAGGAGCTGGAGGAGACAATTCAGAGCAAATACTTGCGCCACTGCGACCTCTCTGATCCCTCTCAATTGATTGTATCCCTGACACCGCAGCTGATCTTCAAGCGATTATGGTTGATGATCCATGCCCCACTCACCACCATTCATGATAGAAGCAAGCCGTCGCAGGTTCCCGGGCAGCATGACGCAAAGATTCGGGACCAGCTCTTCCGCACATCCGTCGAGATCTTGGAGTTGTCCAGCCGCTTACTCTTGGACCCACTCCTGACCCCGTGGCACTGGCATTCCCACACGTATATCCAGTGGTCTGCCGTCGCGCTTGTGCTCTCGGAGCTGTGTGCGCGCCCGCCCTCTGCCGACTGTGACCGCGCGTGGGAGTGCGTGCAGAAGGCCTACGATGTCTGGAAGCTGAACCAACGGGCGCAGAAAGGCACGCTCTGGAGGCCCATCCGGAGGATGATGGCCAAGGCCCGCTACGTGAGGGAGATGCAGCAGGCGGGGCCCAAGGAGCGAGGCCAGCTCGGCTCGGCAGCACAACTGAACGCTTCATCAACAGCAGTGCATCCTGCAATTCTTGCGGCGGCAGGAGGAGGCACGGATTCGACGCCTTCTTCTACATGTACAGCAGCGGAGGACTCGCGGCTCGACAGTCCGACGTTTCTCAAAGATTTGGGTGTTTTTGGTGAGATGTTTGGAGAGCTGTTCTCGATGGACCTTTCAGAGGACCTCTTCAATACCGGCATGGGCCAGTTCTGATCCCGAAGAAACACTTATTACAATAGCCCAATCAATGGAGCTTCCAGTGTCGTTATCTGAACCCCTGTCGGGATTTCATTCAATACGGCTTGGGGTTCTGCGCCAGAAGTCCACTCATCCCGGAACCCAAGCACCAAGGGTCCCATGAGCTTGCAGAGTAAAGAAGCTGCAAGAGGATTAATACGAGCCACTATGACCACCCCCGCTTCCTAATAATGTTCTCGAAGCCAAGCTCAGCAGGTTGTCATCTGCAGTAAGAAGACGGGAACGAGCTGTGGAATGTTTTCGGGGGGCTGCTGACTCACGCATTTGCCCCGGGGACGATGGCGCGCTGGAGACGAAATCGACTCTTGCCGAATTCAGGGTTCTCTTGAACGTTCGCGCAACCCACAACTTCCACCTACTGTCTGTGCCCCTCGCGCCTTGTTCTCATGTTGGCCGAAAAGAAAAAGTTGCGGTGTCCTTCCGCTGCGGATTGCACGTGCTCAGCTGGAGGTTACATCAGCCCCAAGTTCCAGTTGCAGGGGCAGGGGGCACTCTGTTCAATTGGGCCTCAAATCAAACAGACCCTGGTCCCTGAACCCTGACGGGAACCATATCAGAATGCAGAGCCGACCTACAGGCGAGATTGGTCGCGAGTTGATAACCCAAGTTACCTGGTATGCTTACCTACGTGTACAAATCAAAACACCGACATGTGCTAGCACTCCTGCAGCATAGCATGCACGTCATGTCATCATACCAGGAGTACGTCAATCTCGCTTGCCAACTGCCAAGACTGCCCACGCCATGCATGTCTTCTATCCCCGTTCCTTCGATGCGGTGGTTGCCATTCGGATTAGTTGATTTCGGAACACACACACACACCATCGTAACTTCACGCTCCCCAACTCGTGGTGATGCATGTATGGGATGCTTTCCAAAAAATACTGGGCTCGCGTACGGTGCATTTGGGATTCTAGTTACACGGGCGAATGCATTATATACACATAAAACATGACCAAGTCCATCGTTTATTCATAACGCTCTCTCCATCTCCCTCCGTTCTATCCTCTCAACAGAAGCTTAGAACATCAGATACACTGCCATCGCCGCAATAATAAATCCAAGCTTGGCACCCTCGGCGTTAGCACCGCTCGTGGTGGGAGCGTCGGTGGGGTAGGAGGACCCTGAGGAGGGCACGGCCGAAGCAGGGCCCGAGGCGGGAATGGTGGCGGTGGCCGTGTTGGCCGGGATGGAGGACAGGACCTCGGTGGTGGGCGCGGTGGCCTCGGGCAGAGGCGCCGTGTGGTACTGCGAGTTGGTGTGGTAGTTGGCGGGCTTGGTGACGGTCGTCGGGTCGGCGACGTACGACGAGGCCGGGTAGGCGGTGCCGACGGAGCTGACGGCGGCGCTGGTGGTGGTGGCGGCGGTGCTGACGGCGGCGGACGAAGAGATGATCTCGACGGAGGCGGTGGTGACAACGGTGGTCGAGGTGCCGCTGGTCACGGTCGTGACGACGGACTTGACGGTGGAAGAGGGAGCGACAGTCGAGGTCGGGCCGGTGGTGGTGGTGGTGCTGGGCTTGCTGCTGGGCTTGCTGCTGCTGTTGTCCTGGTGGTCCCGGATCTTAGCCTGAACGTACTCGGCCGCCTCGTTGGTGTAGAGGTCGAAGTAGTTCAGGTGGCTCTCGACGTTGTTGCCGCCGGCGCAGATGGGCTCGTCGCCAGCGCAGTAGTCGCGCCAGACGGAGGCGTAGTTGGCGGCGTTGGCCAGCTGCTGGCTGTTGCGGGGGTACAGGCCCCACTTGTCGGCGCCGTCGAGGTAGTTGTAGGGCTGGAAGGCGGTGTGGCGGACGTCGCCAAAGGTCAGGATGGCGGCGACCTGCTTGCCGGCGGGGCTGTTGATGTCCAGGTTGGGGGTGGGCTCCTCAACGCAGCCGTTGAAGTAGGTGCCGCCGCCGCCGCCGAAGATGTCGCCGACGACGTGGGCGCCCTGGGAGTAGCCGCTGACGACGAGCTTGGTGCTGGGGCAGCGCTTGTTGTAGGCGATGATCTGGGCGACGCCGTTGGTGGAGCCCTCGTGGACGGCGCCGCAGTACTCGTCCGACAGCATGTTCTGCATCTGGATGTCCTCGTAGTCGCACGACGACAGCCCGCTGCAGATGGCCGTCACCAGCTTGCCCTGCCGGCCCGGGTACGGCTCGTTGTTGCCCTTGCCCAGGAAGATGTGCGTCTCGGCGCAGGTGGTGGTGGTCTGCTGGCGGGCGGCCAGGGGCACGCTCGCGGCGCTGGCGGCACCAGCCAGGACGGCGGCGCGCAGGACAGAGGTGGTAGAAGGCATGATTAGTTGTGGGGAGGTTGATTAAGTAAGTGCAATTAAGTAAGTAAGTATGAGACGATTTGCTGGTGGAAAAGCGAGAGGCCAACGCGGGTATATATGGTGTGTATAAGCGACTATGTCAACTGGTGTTGGTGGATTAAGCGAGTGACTGGGTGGTTGGACCGCAGAGGTGAGGGTCGAGAAGATGGAGAAAACCAAAGTATTAGATAGTATAGTATATGAACTAAGGACACTCGTATTAATGGGCTTGACCGATGTACTGTTCGCTGCTGGAGCAAAGAGAAGATCTTCAGAACGTCGACCCGAGAAACACGGCCCTTTTTCATCGATGTCGACACGGCGCAGCAACCAGCAACACGGCCGGTAACACACGAGACACCACACGCAGGCACGGCCGGAGCAGCTCAAGATAGCATGGCGCTTCAGGGGTCATCGCTGTAAGCTGCACGGGAGTGGATCTCGTTCATTTCTGTCACGCCCACAAAGATTGCCCTTTTGGTGGAGATTCGTGAACAGACAAGAGACCCGTTTTCTAAGGCGGCGGCATCCCAGGCACCCGGCCAGATCCGGGCATATGGCCGCCGGTGAAGACAGTTGAAGACAATGAGCGACACCACTCGCTTACATACACCGCAAACCGGTGCTCAACCTGCCAATCCGCGACTGAGATCCTGCCCAGCTGCTGGCCAGCCCTGCCCGTTGGCGAACCCTCGGCCAGGCGCCCTAATACAGTTGCTTTTGTCGATCTCGGGCTGTTTACCACTTTCGCATTGGCGAGAAGAAGAAAGAAAAAAAGGTCGACTGATAGGAACCACAGAAGAAGTCTAGCTGGTTGGCCCTACAGTACCCTGGCCTCGTATCGAACCCCAGATCCACCCTTCTATCTAAAATAAATCCCTCCGTCGCGTGAGAGGGAAAGGGCCGCCAGTTGAACTCCTCGCCCAACACCAACACCAATATGTACTCGCGCACACCCCATCTCGGTGCGACGTTGCTGTGCCGCCGTGCCGGAAGGAGGTCCCTCGATTAGGCAGGCTGTGTAGTCGAACTACCCACGACGACTGCTGCCGTTGCAACCCGTAGGAAGGAGAAGGTGGAGCGCGTGTTGGTGATGTGGTAGCAGTGGTTCGATATCGTCTGGGGTTTTCCTTAGGCAGCACGAAGATCCCTATGTGCCTTTACTTCCATACAGGCGCGAATGCGTTTTGTTGTTTGGGGCAGCTCTTGGTCCGCAGCCGTCACGACACTAACTGCAGGCTCGCTCGGTCCCTTGCAGTGCAGCATGGGAGATTTCTGAATTTCGATGCATTCCATACAGGGGATCTATCGGACCATGCATGCACGACACAGGAGATGTGTGTGTGTGTCGCAATCTGCTCCAGGAAAGCCTCTTGATTGGCTGCAAGACGTGCCTCTTTTGCGAGACCCCGTGGACCAGCCAACAACCCCGGCCAAGCTTCTACAACTATTTGCTGCCTGTGGTACCTGACATTAGCTTTCTTCCACCCATTTACTCGGTCAGCTCGCTTCTGTCATTTCTCCTGGGTTCTCGACCCCGCTTGCTTGGGCAACGATGGATGATTGCGGCCTCCGTTCCGCAGCCGTAGCTTGGCGAACCGTCATGATTGCAGCGACCGACAACAGCAGACAGCCACTACGGCCACCTCGGATGGAAAAGGACCCCATGGACTCGGATCTGGTGCCCGAGAGGAGGCCTTCAAAACTGTGCTGCAGTTTCTCGTCTGACATCATATGCCACTTCACGATGATAGCTCTTATCATTAGGTCATGTGGTGAAAACCTTGTATACAACATCCCTTGCTCGGCCCACCCCGGACAACGCCTAGCTGGGCTACTATTTTAGTCTGACAGTTTTCTTCGGCTCCACCTTCTATCTTGTACTAGCAACGGGGTTCCAAAAGCTTCGTCAAAGAACAAAGTCTAGTGGTACAGTTCCAACGACTAGGGCCCAGACTAGCAACGCTTCTGCCGACTAACACGCTTACTCATTCTATATCAGCATCAGACATAGAAGGTCCATATCGAAACCTACCTAGGCAACGGCACAGCCCAAACAGGAGATCCAGAACGTATCACCACTTTGGCACCCGCGATTGGTGTTTTTCCTGCCTTTAGCTCTAGAGACGTGCTCAAGCTGAGGATGGCCCGAGGTTATGTCCAGGTGTTGTTATTTATAGACACTTGGACGAGCAGAAGTGCGGCCGGTCACGAAAGTTCCAAATCAGGGGCTAAGCATCATCTCGGTTGGTGGAAGATTCAGATCATTTACGTCACTTGCGTTCAGCTGGGTGAGGTCGCGGTAGCGGTAGACTCACTAATTAGTTCCTCCAAGATCGGCATTGAACAATGAGGCCGGAATGCTAACTCGCAGAATAGATCACTGTCCCTTCTCCAATAACGTGAAAATTACGACATGAAAGCTACCAGGAAACTCCATACCAATTATGTCCGGTGGAGGTTTCCTCCAGCGGTGTCAAAATTTTTCCCATGTGTGTGGATGAGCCCCTGAATCTGGTAAACATGTTCAGCTTCGTTCTGCATCCACATCCACACCCATCTGGCCTACATATGTCACTATGGCTCACATACACTGTACCAATTGAGCCCTCTTCTGGTATTTTCATTTGTAAAAGGTCGACATGCGGTACTTGGTCTCGCCTCGATACTGCTCCAGCTCCTCCAAGGCCTGCCTGCCCTCGCGTTGGATCGTCTCGCCGATCTCTGCGGAGCGGGGCGTGATGCTGCACTCAAACGGCTGCGGGCGCCAGTTGAGTCCGTTTCTGCGTTGAGTAGCAAGCAAGTAAGTAAGTGTTTGATTTGTCAGTACCTAGTCAGCTGTTGTGCCCATTGGGCCGGGTGCTTTGGTTATTTCGATCGTCCGGTTCCCAACTTACGTGTAGTCGTTGATATCCACTTCCACCACGCTGCCGTCGGACCGCTTCGCCTTCTGGATTCGGAAGCCCCAGAGGATGCGCGCAATGGTGATCCAGGTCCCCTGCTCGGCCAGGGCCTGTCCCGAGCAGACTCTGCGGCCCCATCCGAATGTCATGTAGCCTCGCTCGCCGGGGAAAGGGCGGCTGTCAGGGCTGTCGGCCAAGAACCGCTTGGGGTTGAAGCGGTCGGGCTCGGGGAACTCTCGCTCGTTGTGATGGATGGCCCAGACGTTGCCCTGGATCCAGGAGCCCTTGGGGATCAACCAGCCCTTGTAGTAGTCGTCTTGGGTGGGCGCGTGGGGCTGGCCGCCGATGATGGCCACGGAGCGCCAGCGGAAGACCTCCTTGACAAAGGCCTTGACGTACGGCAGGCTCTCCTCGTCCTCCCAGGCCGGGCTGCGGTGCGGCCCGACGACGCGGTCCAGCTCCTCCCACGCCGGCCCCAGCGTCTCGGGGAAGGCGCAGCAGGCGAGGACGAAGGTGATGAGGGTGCTGCTGCTCGTGTCGGAGCCGGCGCCGAACAGGTTGCCGGTGAGGGAGGCGATCTCCTCGACGCCCAGGCGCTGCTCCTCGCTCTCGGCCAAGATGCGCTTGACGAAGGAGTCGTCGTGGCCCTCCTGCGCGCCCGCCTCGGCCGCGAGCGCGTAGAAGAAGTGGCGGCCGCGCTTGCGGCCCAGGCCGTGCTTCCAGGGCGCGACGGCGTTGGGGAAGCGGGCCAGGGCCGGGAAGGTCTCCATGAGCATGGGGAAGGTCTTGCCGGGGACGTTGAGGTCGGCGGCGACGTGCATGGCGGCGATGACCTCGGTGATGATGGGGTCCTGGCTGGTCTCGACGCGGCGGCCGAAGGCGATGATGGACACGACGCTCGTCGCGTACCGCTCAAAGTGCTTCACGTAGTCCCCCGGCCGCCGCAGCAGGTCCAGCGCCACCACCCGGCTCTCGTCGTTCTGGAAGGCCCGGTACCGCCGCACCGCCTGCACCCCCACGCCCTGGTGCATCAGCTTGCGGTGGGCTCGCCACCGCTCGCGCTGTGCCGGGGTCGTCGTGTACATGTTGAGGAAGTTGCTCTGGCCCGCGCCCAGCTCGGCGAAGACGACCATCCGCGGCCGCGATGAGTAGATGCCCGCTTTCTTCTCGAACAGGTCCGAGGCGGCCCAGGCATCACAGATCCAGATGGTGGGGTTTCTGCAAAACCAATTCGCCAAGCATCAGTCCCTGTTGTCGTTCCAGGCTCTCGGGGGTCCGCTTCGTAACTTACCTCCCTACCCATATCGTGATCAGCTGCGCATCGTACTTCTTCGACAGCTCTTCAAACCAGAACCATGGCTTGGTGTCGGGCAGCATGAATGTGTTTCCCACAATGGGCCATGGCCGTGGCCCCGGGGGCTTCTCCAAGTCAGCAGATGTACAACAGATCGATCCAGTCCGGACGTCTTGCAACTCACTCACCAGCTTTGATCGCAGCCATAGCATATACCCATAGTCCACAAAGAGCCCAAGCAACGCCAGCAAAATGGCGCCGGCCGCATAATGGGCCAGGTCGTTGCCGGCCCTCGGCGAAGATGCCGCCGACCCATTGCTTAGGTACTCGAATAACCTGTCAAACAACATTGTAGCCTGCCAAGCTTTCTCCCAGTAAAACAACTGTGATCAAACCAAAGCAAACATGAGTTCAAGACGGAGGAAAGTCGATGTGCGGATCGGGCATATTTCTGTGCTCCCACCCCGGCGTAATTACCCCAGATTCCGGCTGGTGGAACTTCTCCTCACGAACTATGCATAGCACTGGGGTAATTCAACGCTCGGCATTTACCCCCCCCCCATCTCCTATTGGCTGCAGAGTATGGCCCCGTGACGTGGGGTATGCAACCACTCTTATCGTTTCTTGTATATAGTATGCAAAGGGGCTAACCACATCTATCACGGCCACTTGGCATTTTTATAGAGACCTCCACCTTGCTTTCTCTTTCTGGAGAAATGGGTATAGATTTGAGCAGGAAATTGGCTTCTAGAGGGTCTGAGAGTTTCAGTGCATGGTGTTGACAGTCAGAAAGTTAGCAGTGGAATAGCCAGTAAACCAGCAGCTTGCCTACATGCATTTTATTTCGGTTCGTTGTATCATCCTTGTTATGTTCGTTGGCTGCTCATGTGTTTCTGTTTCATGCTCAACCTCACAGTGGGTAACGACTCTTACCTCTAGCCTCAAAAATGACTTCTGGCGTCATGATCTTCGATAATCAACAGGGGGATAGACCGGCTTTTCAGCTGTCCCTAGAGGGCCGGAGTCCTAATGTAACCATCAAATCGTTCATAGTTTGTCGAAAGCAGGAGTACCGGAAACTGTCTGTAGTTATCAACACGAGACGCAGGGGGTCGATCCATGGGTGATTGGGTGAAGACGGCATCGAATTAGATTCAAAAGGGGGGAGATGCGTGAAAGTAATACGACTGCACCGAGGAGAGGACAACTGGAAAAACAAAGGAAGATCTGGAATCTTCCTAAAAGAAGTAATCAAGAATGGCTTACCTGGAAACCATCAAATCAGTTGGTACGCCCGAAGAAAATAGAACTGAAACTGCCTGGCGTATGGGAGATAGTCGAGAGCAAAGGGTAGAAGCTGGGTTACTGGATAAACTGAAGATATCAGATACCAATGGCAGTGACGGCCGGCGAAGACAACCAATTACTTCACTCGTGCAATGCAACAGTTTGTCGTACAGCATGGACTGCCCCCCGTCAGTGGTACTGCATAAGCAGTTGGCTGATAGGGGGGACTTGTAGAGGTAGTCATAACTCCAAACAACAGACAAATTTCCAACAACCGCGGTACTTTCGAGCAGGGCTTGGGTGGTACCAAGCAACGCTGTAAGAATCTACTGCACCCACGTTGTTCGTTCATTGATATCGGAGAGAGGACCTGAGTTCGAATCCGAATCAAATCTGCGAGTATGGGCAACCTGCTAACCACAAACCGCACCGCCGCCGAGCTGCCTGGGACGTGCTCTGACTTTAGTTAGTAATCGTGCTCTGCTTTCTAGACCTATCACGTTTTTTTTTTTTTTTTTTGCTATTTTGCGTTCTTTTGTCTTGATATTTTGGAGATATCTGGCTGGCTTTTTGGTTGGAAACCTTTCGAACGAGTAAACAGAACACACAAACAACTTTACTTGTCAACGCCCTCAAGATCTACTACTTAAACGGGACTTTGCAAGTAGTCAAAAGCCTTAACAACAAGCAATTTCCCAACACTTGCGTGACTCCAGTTGGGCCAGGCTGGCGCACTTGGCGAAAGATTGGAATTACTGCAACGGGTTATTTGCGGTATTGGACCACGTACTAGCCATGCAACGCACCGCCCCAGATAACCCTTCTGCTTGCTTTCTAGAGGTATTGCTCAATCTTTTGCTCTTTTTGAAGATTCTCATGGTCTTTTACCTGATGATTCGTACTGGACACTGTAGAATGGGTCAAAGGGAGAAAATAAACATAACTTGTCGATGCCTTCATCACATACGGTCTACATTTTTCAAATGTGCTACATGCACAGGTGACTTCTTTTCATGATATCCATCGTCTCTGAGACAATTCTGTATTATTCTACACCCATCCCTATCCAGGTAGCGCCCAAGCCCGCGCATGGTTCCAGCACTGTTTCGGAAGCTCACATCGGTTTGACGCCTCGGTCTGTTCTGAGTAGGATGGTATGATTTACCCTTGATTGGGCATGTCTTGAGGTTTCGTGCTTGTCCCGCTAATCAATGGCCATTCGTGACTCTCTAAACCCGTTAGCAAGGCGCCCTTGCGAATCATGAATCATGTTCACTAACCCATCCTTCTGCTCGTCTTCGGGAGACTCAACAGTTCAGACATCCTTCATCTCGGTGTCGGAGGTCTCGCTCGTGTCTTCCTGCTTCACGTCTAGAGCCTCGCCTCTCATCTGCCCCTTCTTCTTCAGCAGCTCCGGGTTGTCGATTGCCTCGATCCAACCCTGGACCCAGGCGCTCAGGAATGATCCCTTGGGAAGATCCTGTGATTCTCGAAGGAAGCGACGGCGTCCGTCGACGAGGAGATCGATCGTCTTCATGAGGATGTCGACATCAACCTGGGTGCTCTGGGCCCAGTCCACCGACTGTTTGATGGCCAGCCAGAAATCGCGCTCCGTCTTGCACATGGCCCACTCGTCCTTTCTCTCCATTGATAGCTTGAAAAGCTGGACGAAGCACTCGGTGAATTTGTTCCATGGCTGCATTCGCTTGTACTCCTCATCAGAATAGGCCGTCTTAACTGCGGCCACGATCCTATATTCGTCGCGCCGGTTCTTGAGTAGGGCACCCTTCCACTTGGCCTCCTTGGGTCGCTCGAAGAAGAAGCCGTTGTCGTCAATCATGAGGTTTAGGCCCTTGGCATCATCGGGAAACTGCGTCCTGACCATATTTGCGATGTGGTCTAGGATGATGAGTCAGTGTCAAATGGTCTAGCAAAAACTGAGATAGCAAGCAGCAGAGGGCCGCTCTATTATAATTATGTGGTTGGGTAGATCACTTACAGCAGTGGATTATTGCAAAGAGGTATCGGGCATGTAGCTTCAGTCGTAGGAACAGGTTGCCTGTTGTTCGTGTATGGTTGTGGCGTTGTACCATAAGCACGAGGGGTTGGTGTTGAAGGTTGACATAGATGGGGAGGCTTTTATCTATAGACCTTTTTGCACATTACTGATTGAGAGAGGGGTGAAAGTCATTGAATACAGCCCTTCTGTATCTTATCTGATTTTGCAACCAGTACCTCAGTGTATTCAATGCTTCGCAAAAGCTCAGTCTGATCAAGTTGTCAGGCAGGGCGAGGTCCTTCCTGCGAAGGCTGTGAACTGGATTCTGTTCGATTTGAAACACCCGCATCTCCTGCCAGCTTTCTGCAGAATTTCTGGGAGAGTTATAGCAAACATCACAGAAATCTGTTGCACTTTTTCTTTTCTTCTTTCTGCATTGAAGGGTATACGCAGTCACCAACTACGCCTCTCCTCTTTCTAGCCAGCGCTCAGAACCAAGCCCGATGGATCCCAGATTACCTCACCACCTCCAGCAAGCCATCAGTGCCAACCAAGCTAGACTCATTCAACAGCTGCGGAATGAGAATGCAAGGCTGAAGGGAAACAGGGCCTCTTCGCATGACAGTAGCCTGCAGGCCCTGGTAGAGGGGAAGTTTCGGTGTTACACGGATCGGATTGGCCAACTTGAAGGGCAGCTAGCAGAAAGAAACGCCCAAATCGAGCAGAGAGCCGCTGACCTCGATGAGAATTGCGATTAGAACACCAAGCTTCGTCTCCAAGTCCAGGTCAAAGAAGGCCTGATCAACCAGCAAGCCGCAAAGATCAATCAACAAACCGGTGAACTCGAAGAGCTGGGCAGCGAGAACCAGCATCTATATCTTCAGATTCAACGAATAGAAGGACACAATTAGACAGCAAGTCGACCGTATCGAACAGTCAGACTTCAGAAGCCAACAACTCCATCGAGACAACACGGATCTCCAGTCCTCAAAGGAACAGTTGCAGAACTTATTCAGCCAGGAGGTTCTGCGCCGGCTCGGCGAGATACTTGCCTCAACCCTATCCGCCCAGTCAGTTGCGCACAACAACCGGGGCCAACAGCTTGACCAGGCTGTATCGATGACACAGGAGCATCAAATCAAGGAGCAACTTGATAAGCTAGAGCGCAAATGTCATGGCTTGGAGGATCCGGATGAGGAGTAAGCGGCATCTGAACATTGACGAACTTGAAGATGTAAGTAATTTGGCATGGTATTTCCCTCTCTCGACATAGACTAAGGCGCGACCTGGGGAATGATGGCTCAGTAGCAGTTGTTGTATGGCAATATGGCCTGTCGATAGCAATGGCGCAGAAGTTCTCATTTTCAGCTAGCTATTGACCTCAGGAGGTGGATCATTACTTGCTTGAACTGGAGATGAATAAACATGGGAATCCCGTCCTGACGATAAAAGGAACATATTCTTCTTCCGCGATTGCCTCGAAAGCGAGTAATTTCCAAGTGGACTGCTGGCTACGAGTAAATATATGGTAATTGGTATTGCCCTTGTAATTTGTGTACCTAATAAGCTGGATCAACATACCGAGATCACCCCTGCGGAGCTTAGTGTCATCACGAATTGCGAATGAATGAGATCAAAAGGCTTGTTGGTGGAACTAGAATTTCATGGTATCATATCAAAGGTAGAGCAACATAAAAATACGGCCAGCTCAAGGCTGCTCTGGCACTATTTCCATCATATCTAGCCATTCCAACGTAAAAGCTGTTACTATCTTGCACCAATCCCTCACCGTTGGCATGTCCAGATGCTCGCCGTCATCTTGGAGAGTATGCCACTCATCGGGAAATCTCGAGGGAATGAGATGTAGGATGGGAACGCCACGTTTCATGAACGGTTCGTGGTCGTCCCCGACGAAGCTTTTGCTGAACTGATCGGGTACTTTGCCCGCCTCGTAGAGGAATGGCTGTGCTGGCTTCGTTTCGAGAAGGCCCAGCTTCCGCATTCGTTCTTCGACACTCGCCATGTTCTTGTAGGCCCAGTGCGTGGGGAGGAAATACGAAGGAATCCGGGGTGCGCGGACCCCAAGAGATCCAGCAGCACGAAAATGCTAATTTGGCTCAAGGGGTCGCGGTAGTTCGACAGGGCCGGGTTCATCGTGTGTTCCCACTCCTCGGCGAGAGACCTGGATCCGTAGAGGGAATCGGTCGACGTCCATGCCGGGCCGAAAGCCTCTTCTCCATCGAGCAGGAGTATCTGCAGCCCCATATCCATTGGCACCGTCCCTCCCAACTCGCCGAGAGCCACCATCTCCTGGTGCATCTGTTTCATGTACTTGTCCACAAATCTCGCAATGTGCATGAGAATAGCACAGGGCACGGCGCTATCGATGGCGCCGATGAAACCCTCCGGCTCGTACTTGCTGTCGTAATGCGCTACCAACGTCAAGTAGTTCGCCTGCCCTGGTTTCGTCCATGGTGGTTCTTTGCGAACAATCAGGTTCGAGAAGGGGATCTGCTTGTTGCCAGTCACCGGCGTCGTTCCTGTCGAGTTCTGCCATAACAGGTTCCAGTCTGGTAACTCTTTGCGAAAGAAGTTGACAAAGTGCTGCTGCGTCTTGGCCTGGCCGGGCGTTCCAGGAACTCGGGGTATCAGGATGGGCGCAAGAAGGCCTTCTTGGTTGTGGATGTCGAAGTCGGATTCGGCCAATGTCAGGTTTCGCAAAAAGTCGTCAGAGAGCGTCTGGTAGGCGATGGCGCATGCGAAGAGGAGTTGGAGGACCAGCAAGAAGGGCAGGTGCCCCCTCGGGGATGGGCGCGACAGGCGCATAACAGCTAGCTACCTCGAGCCAGCGAGGTCGTAATTGCGCGGTCGACACTTGAAGAGGTGTTTAATGTGAATGATAGTGGGAGAATGAATTATAATCGTCTAGGGGTCGACATGCTGTGCGGACGAAGTTGATGGTCGACTTCTCATCGACCTGGTCGCGTAACTGTCTCGCTGTTCAATGGCTCGATTTAGCCATCTATCGGAGACTGCTCAATCGGTCTCAAGTGGCTGGAGTCGTCAAGGAGTTAACTCCGGCAGATCCTCCGAGTGGCTGAACCCCACTATCAGCACTAGCCGTCGCTTGGCACCTCGATTTAGGTACATTTGTATCTAGCAGATGGTCAAGGCTCCCCCGCAATTATCAAAAGGTTAGGTAAGGTAAGGTGCATGGTAGGTATGGAGGGTGGAGAGGGCTCCTGACATCTGATGATAACCTCACGAGTGTTTCCTGGTTGTACTGCGATACCGACGTTGTATGATGGGAATTCGGAAATCTGATCCAATGCATGCAAAGTTGCCACCGGGAAGCCAGCTTTTCAGACTCGTAGATAACTTTCGAATCGTACCATGGCCTTCGCAGACGTGCATATCAACGACCTCCTCTGGTAGGAACTTGCCTCGATTTTGTCCGACGGGACGAGCAGCATCATATCGACCACCACGCACTTAGCTAGTTGAAATGGCTACCTCAGACCTGCTATCACGGCATTAAAATGGCTGGAACCTTCATTGGCTCCCCTGTCACGTCTTGATGAGGTGATTGCACTCGGCATACCAGTTGATATTGCAGAGACATGAGCTGTAACGCTGGTTGATAAGCAGTCAGCTGGTACATCTCTACTCCCGCTTCTCGTAGTCGCGGGCCTGGACTCGGGCGGCCTGCTCTTGACAATCGGGTTGTTTGTTGCCATCTCCTCTTGACCTTCTCCAAGACTCCAACGGGATCAGCACCACATGACGTCTGGATGAGCAGCTAGCTCACACCATCGACGAATTGGAACATCAGATCACGGCGATACCATTACTCACGATCCAAAGCCAAATTAAATTGACGTAGGAGGACTATGGGAATAGCCGAGTAGGTCCTTTTCGAGGGGCCCCATCTGGTATATAGTCGCGTGCAGTACGCCATGGTTTTGCACCCTCTCCCTGGCTGTTTTACTTAAGTGACATATCACCTACCTAGTCGAACAATCTTCTCTATCAGATAAGAAAGCTTCCAACACAGTAGACCATGTCGTCTCCAGATAGCCACGGTCTCCCAGACCCTGCCATCAAGGCCGCCCATGACGGGTTGCATCATGTCGAACAAGAGCAGCACGAACGCGAGGCGGCTGCGAAACGCGGTCTGCCTGACGAGGCCATTGTCGCTGACCGAGAGTTCATGCAGGGCGTCGAGAGGCGAGCATCAGTAAGCCCTTCCGGGGGACCTTGATACTCCCCTAAGTACGGTGGTGGCTAATACAGAGGGCTAACGATACACCAACAGGAGTCGTCGCAGACCAGCGCTACCAAGTCCGGGTCCAAGATCAAGAGGGCCATTGACAAACTGATG
This sequence comes from Apiospora marii, assembly GCF_038362585.1. Lineage (NCBI taxonomy): Eukaryota > Fungi > Ascomycota > Sordariomycetes > Amphisphaeriales > Apiosporaceae > Apiospora > Apiospora marii. The sequence goes on along the minus strand of NW_027117375.1, from coordinate 1,103,959 downwards.
CCAGGAAATCATAACTGAGAACCGCGATGTTGTCGCGTCTGGGACAAGTAATTGTATACTATCTATTAGGAACAAGTCGTTGCTGCTCTGTATCAATGGTAAAATGAATAAAACCGTAATCCAACGAGTGTCACTTTTCTTGCCGTGCGGCGTCTGCAGAAGTCCAACCGATACTTGCATGGTCAACGACCAGAACTCGCAATCGCTGCATTGTGATAGAGTACTTGTACTGCAATCTGAAATACACCATGCAATTGGTCGTCAGCAAAGCTGCATGACCCAGTGCGACCATCATCTCGTTAGTGTCATCCTACGGGGGGCTCAGCTAGGCTCAGCTCGGCTCAGCCACCAACCACCTGCTACGCCGCGTGCTTACATTTGATAAGCAGTGAAATACCACGACAATATATGCAGAGCTCGCGCCATATCTCCTTTCCGGAAGATCTAGGACTTGACCCTACAGTTCATCTTGGTAGTCATCAGTACCCTGTTACATCTCTACAATGGCACCCAGCACGAGATCGAAAGAAGCGGAGGCAGCTGAAGAGGCCTTGCCGGCTTACGAGGCCATTGCCGGACCTTCATCGGCCGGCGACCGAGTAGGCGCATCCTCTTCGGCTCAACCCTCTTCGGCTCAACCCTCTTCAGGCGCTGCGGAACTTCCTCGTGCAAATAGTGGAGTCCAGGGTCCTACGGGACCTACACCCTCGGAACCTTTCAATTTCCCCACGGGCGACGCGTTACCACCATCATACAGTCCACCAACCCCTCCAGGCGGTCAGCGGCCCATCGCTATACCGCAATCTTCCCCGGACAAAGCAGCCCCCTTTCTACAGGCATACCCGCCATCACTCCTGAGCTATGGGATACCTCAAAACACGTGGGAGTCCTTTGTGAAGACCACGAATGCTTTCCTGACCGCCAAGGTGGGCGACCAGGCTGTCCAGCACGCCGCGGATATGGGCCGCAAGATCAGCGACCTGCCGAAGCGGTACAGCAAAGAAACGGTGGCGCAGGCCAAGCAGATCCGCCGCGATGTCAGCGAACAGGCCAAGAAGGGCAACTACATCGCGGCGAGCGTGGGCGCCATCGGCGGCTCCATCACGTTGCCGGTCGGCGCGGCGCTGCGCATTGTGGGGGCGGCCGTCACGCTGCCAATGGCCTTGATGGGCAGCATCGCCGCGAAGCCCAAGACGCCGCGCGAGCGGGCGGCGGCCTACGTGGCGGCGGCCAACGGCAAGTGGTTCCACGGCCGCGGGCTCGACGCGCGGCTGCTCGACTCGGCGGAGCTGGCCGAGGCGGTCGGTCTGCCGCCCGGCCACTTGGCGGACCTCGCCCGCGAGCACAGGAAGGGCGGCGCCCAGGCGCAGATGGCGGCCCTGGCCGGGTGGATCGCCGATGTGGAGGTCGGCGCCGCGGAGAGCATCGTCACGCTCGACTGGGGTGCGAAGACACTCTGGCTGGTCGTCCTCTCTGGCGTGCCTGTTACGGAGGAGGATACGGAGACGGCGAAGGGCAAAGAACAGGGCAACACTACCCCAGCGTAGTACCGGCCGTGGGCCCCGGAAGGGTTGCTTGCTACATACGTACCAATAGTTGAGCTGTTTCAGCAAATTCTACGCGCGCAGGGCAATACTACTATATCGTCATCCACACGCCTTTACAGACCCATTCATGATGACATTGTTTCATCGGCGGCTCGCCGATATCTACTCGGCTCCTAGCAACCCACAAATCCTTATTCAGTCTTGATGACAACCTGCCGCATCCGTCCTAGTTTACAGTGAATCTGTCGAGCCCCATGACTCGGGGGATCGTAAGTTGACCTGCTCTCGAGAAGGGCAGAGAAGTGAAAAGGGGGACTCTTTTCAAAACCAAATATCAAACATCGTGCGCAGGGGTTTCTTCGGGGGGTCGAGGAGAGATGAGGCGACTGATTAAAGAGTCGAGAAAGTTATGAGATGCACAGACCCTTGAAACTTCCCGGGTGTCCACCTGGCGCAACGGTCCATTCATTTTGGCCCATCCCCATCAAGCCTCCTGGTAGGTACATGTTTCGAGCGTACAAGAAAGTTCGGTACACGCTTAATTACGCGGGCAGGAGACAGAGGTTTGTAGCAGCTTGTCACGTTGTCTTGTCTCACTTTTCGATACTGTAAGCCAACTGGAGAGGTTCTGGGAGAGGTACTCACTTTTACCATTTGTCGTTGTTTCGGTTGCATACATTGATTGGTTTACTACTTACATTGCCTACTTCATTTATTGTACAGTAGATACGGAAGTGTGATTGAACTGGGACGAACGGTCATGAACGGCCCGAGAAACCACCAGGGAAGGTGGTAAGCTGAGAGAACAAGAGCATTGCTGACAAACAAAAACAGAAACAAATAAATAAAAATACCTACCTACACAACGAGATTGCCATTGATTGATAGTTTGTCGTTGCTAGCTATCCGAGCTTGCAAAAGGATATTTTTCTTCAGAGCAAGCAAGCTCGACAACCCACTAACCTGCAAAGCGCAAGTGCTACTCGTTAGTTGCCAGGTTCCTCCGGCTAGTGTGTACAGTGCAGCTGCGTAGCGTAACGACCCAGGCCAACCACCCGCAATTTGCAAAAACCGCCTGAGGATCAGCATTCAGTTTACTTACCTCATTTATTATGTCAGATTGGTACGGGGTTGCGCGCATATAACCCCATCAATAGTTGTATCTGCAGACAATCTTATCCAAACGTCGTCGTGGACGGGCTCCTGTTAGGTACATATTCGCTCTATGTGAGGCAATTGATGTAGGTATCTGCAATAACGAATTGAGGGGAGAGTCTCGAGAGAGTCAGGTGAGGGAGAGCGCATGTGCCCTGTAAATCCAGGTAGACATGCAAGCATACAGATACCGTGTGCTGTACACGGTCTGCTACTGTCCCGCCCTCAATATCCGGTTGATGCAGTCAGTGCAGGCTCTTGGCTCCTCCTAACCAGCCTACTTTCGCGGCCCCTTGACCCCTGTCCTCCCGCTCTGGTCGCATTTCGTGGGACCATGATCCATTTGGTCTTTCCCAAGGAACATTGCCATGAACTCGGACTTGTCTTGGTGTCACGTCCAGTATGACATGTTTTCTTTTTTCTCCCTATCCGTCTCTTGTCGTTTTCCTATCACCATGTCGTTTTTAGTTTTCTACCATTAATTCTTGCAATTTCCAACATAGCAGGCCTGCGAGCGTCGAGTCTACCTACTCAATTCCTTTAGTCTCCCACCGATTCTCTTCCGAAAGCACCAAAGCACGAAAGCTTGTCTCGAATCCTGTATATCCGAAAATTTCGGTTCCCGGCGCGCGACCAAACGATTGGAGAGAGAGCCGTCGAGGCATCATACTCCCCAGTCTTATTAGTCGTCCGGCCCGGCCCTATTTGGTCGCTGTTCTCTGCGTACAAACGAGATCACCTAGGCGACACGAGACCGACGCCGCGCATGACATAGGTCATAGCTGCTTTGCGACACGAAATAGGGGCCGTTGCAGCAGAAAGGCACATCCGAGTTGGACCTACCTTGTGCGCTCTCTATCACACCAGCTTAGATCCCAACATCTGGATCGACCGTTCGAAAATTGGTACCGCAGTTCCTGCACCAACCCGACGTTCCTCGGGAACACCTGTAGCCAGGCACGAAGCGAACGCCGAGGCGTAGAGTCGTGGCACCTCGAGTTTGCCGAATCCTCACTTTGGAAGTGACTTGCTGCGTTGATCAAGCCTCGTGACAACCTGGGCGCGGCCGGAAGAAGTGGTCGCCGTGGCGGAGGCAAAATAGGACATGCAGACAAGCAAAGCCCGGGCCGAGGCGCTGGGACGAAAGGCCAAGGTCAGTCACGAACAGCCTCTACTGGGTCTTCGCAGCCCAGCCTGCCGTCTAAATTTTTCTTGCTCCGGGTGACTAACGTTTTGGTGCAAACTGTAGCTCGCCAACTCATATCAGGAACTTCTCGAGTAAGCTCCCTCGCTCTGCCCAAAGTCACAGCCCCTACTGGTGTTCTCGATGCTAACAACTTGCTCGGTAGCGAGTTCTCCAATGTCGATTTGAAAAACGTGGGCAACTACGGTCTGGGGAAATTAATAGGAAAGGGTTCCTTTGGCAAGGTTTACCTTGCGACGCACAAGCTCACTAATGGTTCTAAGGTTTGTTTAACCTCGACCACGATTATCAGGGGTTGATGATATTGATTCGTGTTTGCATCAGGTTGTGCTCAAGTCGGCCAAGAAAGATGACTCGAACTTGGCTCGCGAAATCCATCACCACCGGCAATTCGTCCACCCACACATCGCACGGCTCTATGAGGTGATAGTCACGGAATCCCTGGTGTGGCTGGTTTTGGAGTATTGCCCAGGCGACGAATTATACAACTACCTGCTGAAACATGGCCCACTACCGGTCGAGAAAGTTCAGAAGACTTTTACGCAGCTGGTAGGTGCGGTGTGTTATGTGCATCAGCAATCGTGCGTCCACCGGGACCTGAAGCTTGAGAACATCTTGTTGGACAAGCACGAAAACGTGAAACTGGTCGACTTTGGTTTTACGCGCGAGTATGAAGGCAAATCGAACTACCTGCAGACCTTTTGCGGAACGATCTGCTACTCAGCACCCGAAATGCTCAAGGGGGAGAAGTATGCTGGCGAGAAGGTGGACGTGTGGAGCTTGGGCGTCATCCTGTACGCGCTGCTCTGCGGCGAGTTGCCTTTCGACGACGACGACGACAACGTGACGAGGAAACAGATCCTCTCCGAGGAGCCCAAATATCCCGACCATTTGTCTGCTGATGCCGTGTCACTTATCAAAATCCTCCTTTCGAAACGGCCCCTGCTTAGGCCGACGCTTCCAGATATTCTGCAACACCCCTTTTTGCTAGAGCACGCCCCACAGCAACAAGCCATTCTGAAGCTCCACCAGCCGGCTCCCTTTACCACGGCGTTGGAGAAGGATTGTCTCCATCGAATGAGAGGTGCCGGAGTCGATATAGACCAAGTCATTGAAAGCGTACTATCACAAAGATGTGACGCGTTAGCGGGCTGGTGGACACTGCTTTTGGAGAAGGAGGAGCGGAAGGCCAAGAGAAGAGAGAGGAGACGGAAAGAGAAGGAGGCTGAGAACAGGAACTCTCGTCGGTTCTCGGCTGCGTCGAGCAAGCTCGAGCGTATGGCCCCGATTATGGACGAAGACGGCGTCTTCAGGCTCGGGGACCCCCCTCTGCCACGAACTCGGGGGCGAGCAGAGAGGAGAAGTGCTCACTACACGGATCTCAACATCTCAGAGTTGCCCAACCTCCCGGAGTCCTATGCGAAAGGCAACTTCAGCCCGGACAACGATGTGCCTCCGCCGCCTTTGGAAAAGGACTCTATACGGTCTACTAGTACGTCGCTACAACGAAGACCCGTTCCGCCACCAAAGGAAGGCATTCTCCGCAGTGCAAGATCTAGAGGCTCGACACTGCACCTGGTGACTGCGCCCGACGTGCTTGGGGTTAACAACAACGACAATGACAAGTCCCAGCAAGAGCCTCAGCAGAAAATGCGCAAGAAGCCGTCGCAGGCAATTATACAGCACTGGAAGACTTGGAAGCACTGGATTGTGGACACCACTCGACGCCATACGCCCAGTAAACGACCCAGTTTGTCGACTCCGAATTTGAATGGGAAAAACGGCAACAAGAACAAAGATGTCAGCCCGCGACCCCACACTAGCAAAAACACCTCCTATGAGAATGGCCAAGCTGAGACCACGACCGAAACAGCCCAGACCAATGGCCATGTGACGAGAAGTGCTGGTTCCAACCGGGGTGGCGGCAATGTCACTACGCCCACCATGCTATCTCACACGCACACGAACTCAGGACAAATGAGACAACGGGGGCCGTCTTCGGCATCCTCGTACAAGCGACACTCGCTATCTCCCGCTCCGATCACGCCTCGCTCCACAGTACGCCGGCCCTCGGGCGGTCTTCGCGGCCGGAAATCAACTTCTTCCTCACTGAGCTCCATCCATACCATGCCCCGTCACCAGCATACTCATTCGAAGGCCAGCTCGACTTCGTCCACGGCGTCTATGTCGACTGCGAAGACCCCACTAGCAACTGGACGGTCGCCGCATCATTCAGTCAAGGTTCTTCCTGCCACGCCGACCAGTTCAGCCTTTCCATCGAATATCCGGTTGGTCAGGGGCCCCACGCTCTCTCTTAACTTCAACGAGGGTATGCCGTCTGGCAATCAAAATCAGCCACTTGGGAGCCCAAACCCCTTCGCATCCCAAAACATCCTGTTTGCAAAGAGAAAGAAGAACATCTTCAAGGGGCCCATGCTCTCTCTTGGAAACCAAGGTGGTGGAAGTCGTAGCCGAGAAACTAGCCATAGCCGCAACGCTAGTGCCAATGGTCTCGGACGGCGAAGTGGCGAAATGGCTATCCAAGAAGAGGACGAAGAGGCCGAGGACGAGTTGCAGAGCAAGGAAGATGGGGAGCAAAGAGAAATGGACGAGGAAAGCATCGAAGAGGTAGATCAGTTCAGCCCTATCATTAGAGTGCCTGGCGAACAGGTTGAGGAGATCTACGAAGAAGATGGGGCCGGAGGAGACAGCGCGGCTGATTACTTCTCCACGCCAGTAAGTGAGCCAGAGAAGCTCACAATGCCCTCGACCATTACCCCCGCGGCGGTTTGATGTGGGCTCTCTGGTATTGTCCGGCATTACCCACTGGGCAGGCCATATGAGTGCAGTCTTCTATATTTCGGACTGCACAATTCTTTGAAGATTCTGATCGGCTTGGCGCAAGGTGCTTTCAGAGAACAAATTTCCTTGACTCTTCTTTTTTCTTTACATCAAGATATCCATCTGTTATTTTGCTTCTGTACATAGTCTGGCGCGAGAGAAACGGATACGTTATAACTAGGCGTGCTGGTGCATGCCTCAAGTTCTTTCCACCTTGACCCCTTACGACCCTCGCAACTGGTCTTTTCCGCATGCAGTGTCATTCGATGATATGATATCTTCCTCGGTCCTTGGGTGATTCTCAAAGAGCTACATCAAGCACCATATCAACGTATCGAACTTATCTGTTGTATTAATGAAATATAATCCAGCCTCATATCTCCTCATGGGCTTGGCATTTTCTCTCCGCTTCTAACTTGCACTGTGCCCTCTCAGCTACTGGCATTTTTCATCGCTCTACTGTGATGCCCACCGGACCTCCTGCCAGGTGCCAATGCAGGACCTGGTAGTGTCCAGGCGGGATACGGACACGGAACGGACGGTGTTGGCTCTCCAGGCGGCGGAGCTGCTGGCGAACAAGGTGCTTTTGGCGGCCATTATGAACTGTCTATTGCTCAAAAGCAATTCGAATCCTGGACTGGTTTCCTTTCAGGACCTAGCTACCCAGAGCTCTGAGACGGGTTGAGGCTTCGCTAGCCTGACCCCGCAGCAAAAGGGGCATGGGTGCGCAATGTACATCGATTATCAGGGCTGGCTCCGGATGAGCTTTTATCCAGGTTGCCAGGACTTTTGTTTAGATAGCTAAGAAAGAGCGAAGTGAAGACACTACCGTACTATGGGCGAGCCAGGATACATCTGGGGGGGGGGGGGAAGAAAAGACTGACGCCAACGTGCCGTGTCGCCAAGGAATCGTACCGCCTAGGAATACACGTGAGCTGCATGGGACATGGTGCCCAATCTTGTCCTACCTTGGCACGAGGACCTCCAATTCGGCCCGCATATGATTGGCGGCAACAGTGAGAGTCCCGGGGACAGTCACACCAAATGCCTCCCTCAATGCTCGAATCGGCCGATTGTCTATATAAGTATACAACACCGACTGCCTGAATTCCCTTGTTTGCACGTTTTACTGGGGGTACCGTGTTACCGTCGAGCATTGTCAGGTAACAAGACACGATAAATAATGGAAGTGACTTTTGAACATGCCTCTTGGGTCTGCCTCAGCGTCCTCCTGGCATCGTTCGTCACCCTTTTTCGTTTCTCCCTGAAGTCATTACGGCCTCGAAACTACCCGCCAGGCCCGCCAGCTCTTCCTTTTATCGGGAACGTCCACCACTTTGCCACAACCAAAACATTTCTCAAATTCGCGGAATGGCGAGCCGAGTACGGGGAGATTATTGGTCTCCAAGCTGGCCCAGGCCATCTTGTCGTCCTGAACAGTGCCCGGATGGCTCGCGAGTTGCTGGACAAGAGGGGTTCCATCTACTCGGGCCGCCCCAAAGACTACATTGTCAGGAACCACATCGTTTTCGAGGCCCAACACATCATCTTCCTCCCTTATGATAGCTACCTCAAACAATGGCGAACCGCTGTCGTCAGGCACCTCCTCGGGCCCACTGGTATTGAACAGGTGTCGCCTATTCTCGAGGCCTCGGCCGCTCATCTTTTGTACCGGCTCGCCGTGAACCCGGACCGGTTCGCTGACAGCTTTCGAAATTGGGCCTTGGCAACCCCGCTGCTCGCCATATGCGGCCACCGTGGTGAGCAGAAAGAACCCAAGCTCATCGACCTATTCTACAGCAACCAAGAGAACTGGCTGAATCTGCTAACGCCCGGAGTGGCGCCCCCGGTCGACATGTTCCCTGTCCTCAAGTGGGTGCCCGCGTTCCTGGCCAAGTGGAAGCGTACGGCACGGGATTTGCACAAGAATCAGCGGGGGTTTTATGAGATGATGCTGGATTCCGCCAAGGAGGAGCGTAGACAGAGGAAAGCCGCCTCGCCGTCACAGTCGTCGCCCGAGTATGAGTCGCTTATGGCGAGAATGCTGAGAACACAGGAGGAAAGCGGTAAGACCGAGTTCGACGACTGTCAGCTGGCATATCCTGGGAGGCGGCCTGCTGGACGCCGCGGTGGACACCACCTACTCGACGGCGTTGACCTTCGTCAAGATCCTGGCGGCGCGGCCTGAGATCATGAAGAAAGCACAGGCCGAGGTCGAAAACGTCTGTGGGACGGACAACAGACCCCCACAGCCCCAGGACATACCCAAACTACCATATCTCCGTGCCTGCTATTCAGAGGTGAGTCCCACTGGTGTTTTTGTTCATGTGACCCAACTACATTGACACGGTAATCTCACCTCGCCTATGTAACAGATCCTTCGCTGGAGGCCGCCCACCCCCAACAACCTGCCGCATGTCCTGGATGCCGATGACACGGTGGGCGGGTACCACCTACCCAAGGGTACCGTAGTGTTGCAGAACAGCTGGGCGATCGAGCGCGACCCCGAGCTGTACGACGACCCGGACGCCTTCGACCCGGAGCGATACCTGGGCAACGCTTTCGGGGTCAAGCCGGGGGTCGAGGCCCGGTGCCGCGCCGAGGGCCGCAAGCCCAACTACGCCTTCGGCGGCGGCCGGCGGCAGTGCCCCGGCGACGTGTTTGCCGTCACCAGCGTCCTCGTGGTGGCGGCCAAGCTGGTCTGGGGCTTCGAGCTCGAGCCCCGGGGGCCGCTGGACCTGAGCGTGGAGACCGGCTACCACGGGGGGCTCGTGTTGGGGTCCGAGCCGTTCGAGGTCGGGTTCGTGCCGAGGGGCGAGGGGCGCCGGAGGGCGATGGTGGAGGACTATGAGAGGACTCGGGGCCGTTTGCAGTAGGCGGGACCAACGTTATCTACATACTCCTGTTATGGTAAAGAATCATTGCATGTTGCTAGCCCGTCAGGTATTCCGTCGCCAGCCAGTTTAGATCCTAATATCGGCTGTCCTGACTCGAATCATTCCACCTCTCATCAGACACGAGATGAGGTCACATAAACGGACGTTACTTGGGCCTACTCTATTAGACTTAACATTGTTAAAGTAAAGGAAAATCGTGAACGATAACGAAGTCCCGGATGATGGTCTGCAATTACCATCCATAAAGGGGAAGGGAAACACATTACTTATTACGTATGATATTTGGCAATATAAACAAGGGCTAGATAAGGTCAGCCCGTTCTCGCTGGAGCTACAGTGGATCTCTTCGGGGAGCCACCGATCCAAGCCCACTAAGCGGCCGCCCCCCGCGTCATTCTTCAAGAAGCTGGGTCAACCTGCATACCTTCATTCTACGGTAAACATTTCCAAAATAAAAAGCGATATCAAAGACCCGACAGCAGAGCCCGCTGCAGGTTGTCAATTGCTTTGTTCTGGCCCAGGTAAGACTGGCTGGTAATCGTAAAACCCAATTGACTGCCACTTGGTCATACGCCTCTGTTATTTCTTCACCATGAAGCTCCAGCTCCTCCCCGTATATCTGCTTGGGAGCTCCGCTGCCTACGCCAGCTCGCTGCAAAAGCCATTGGGCAACGGCTTTTCCGCCGACCAACGACCTGCTCACATCGCCTCGGAAACTAAAGGGGCGCCAAGCTACCGCGATGCGCTTCTGTCCCTCCACAAGCAGCTTATCGAGACCTCCTCAGTCAGCGGGGACGAGAATGCCGTCGGCACGTTTCTGGTCGACTATTTGACGGAACGCAACTTCCACGCACAGCTGGAGTTCATCCCCCCGTCCTTCAATGGTTCTTCTTCGACCGATGCCGCAAAGCCTCGTTTCAATGTGCTGGCCTGGCCGGGCAAGACCCGCAACCCAGAGCCCAAGCTGCTCGTCTCGAGTCACATCGACACCGTTCCGCCCTTTATCCCGTACTCGTCCTCCGACGCCGAGCCTAACTCCAACACGGTCATAAGCGGACGCGGCAGCGTCGACGCCAAGGCCGCGGTCGCCGCCCAGGTCATCGCGGTGCTCGAGCTGCTCGAGGCCAAGAAGGTCGAGGGGGAGGACGTGATGCTGCTGTACGTGGTGGGTGAGGAGGTCGGCGGCGACGGCATGCGCTACTTCAGCGCGACGCTTGACGAGCTGGACCCGCCACCGCGCTTCGACGCCGCCATCTTCGGCGAGCCGACCGAGGGCAAGCTGGCGTGCGGCCACAAGGGCTTCCTGGGCTGCGACATCACCGCCCGCGGCCACGCCGGCCACAGCGGCTACCCCTGGCTCGGCAAGAGCGCCACCGAGGTGCTCATGCGCGGCCTCGTCAAGGTCCTCGACACGGACCTCGGCAGCTCCGAGCGCTTCGGTAACACCACCGTCAACATCGGCCACATCGAGGGCGGCGTCGCGGCCAACGTGATTCCCGAGAATGCCCAGGCCAAAATCGCCCTGCGCGTAGCCATCGGGCCGCAGGAAGGAGGCGGCGAGATCGTCCAGGAACGGCTCTGGGAGACCCTGAAGAGCGTCGACGACGAGGCCTTTGAGATGAACTGCCAGAAGCCCTACGGAGCTGTCGATTGCGACTGTGAAGTCGCCGGCTTTGAGAACATCACCGTCAACTACGGCACCGACGTGCCGAACCTGAAGGGAGACCATACCCGCTATCTCTACGGACCTGGCTCGATTCTAGTAGCTCACGGCCCCGATGAGGCGCTCAAGGTGAAGGAGCTGGAACAGGCTGTCGAGGACTACAAGAAGCTTGTGCTTCATGTTTTGGGTAACTAAATTCACGATAATAGCCCTACACATTCAATGGTCGGTTCAACACAGGTTGGAGAGGCTTTGTACATTTTTATACTTAGTATATACCCATCAATCACTAATTCGATGTCGATGCCCGCTCTATGCAGTTCAAACCCATCCTCCTGTCCATCTGAGATGCCGACCCTTTTTGTGTGTATCGCCTTAACCCAAGAACTCCCGTTCCTTTAGCCCCTCAGTTTCCAACTTATGCCCATTTCTCGGGCGTAACTTCTGCCCATCCCTCGGGCGTAGGCGTAACCTCTGCCCATCTCTCGGGCATGATCTCCTTGAAGTCAAATCGCCCATCGGCACCCTTCGTCACAACACCACGCTCGGTGACCACGGCATCGATCAGCTCCGCCGGAGTCACGTCGAACGCCGGGTTCCATACACCGATGGTTTGATCAGCTGTCGCCACTCTGACCGACTTGGTGGTATCTACCTTACCGTCGGCACCGACGACAGCACCGCTAATCTGAGTCAGCTCCTCTGGCTTGCGCTGTTCGATCTTAATACCAGCACCGCTATCAGTGTGCAAGTCGATGGAGGTTGTGGGCGCGGCAACGATGAACTTGATGCCGTGGTGCTGGGCCAACACGGCCAAAGCGTAGGTGCCGATCTTGTTGGCCGTGTCGCCGTTGCGCACCACGCGGTCCGCGCCGACGATGACGGCGGCGATGTAGTCGCTGTGCTTTCTAGTGGCGAAGAGGGCGCCGGCCATGGAGTCCGTGATCAGGGTGGAGGGGATCTTCTCGAACGCCAGCTCGAAGGCGGTCAGGCGGCTGCCCTGGTTGTAGGGCCGGGTCTCGGTGCAGAAGGCATGGGACAGCGAGCCCTGCGAGTGGAGCGACCGGACGATGCCGAGGGCGGTGCCGTGCCCCGACGTGGCCAGGGAACCCGTGTTGCAGTGCGTCAGGACGGCGACCTTGCCCTCGGCCGACCTGATGGGTGCGTTCTCGAGGAGCCACTGGGCGCCGTGCGCGCCGATGCTCAGGTTGGTCTCGGTGTCCTTGCGGAAAATCTCCTCGGCGGCCTCGACGTACGCATTGACGATGGCTGACCGCGCGGCGTCCTGGTCCAGGCTGGTCACATTGACGCCCCTCACGACCTTCTTCAGGTTCGTGATGGCGTTGCCCAGGTCCACGGCCGTGGGCCGCGACTCGTACAGGTAGTCCAACCTGGAATCGATGTAGGCAATGGTGTCCTCCGCCGACGACGAGGGCCCGGCGCCGTTCTGTAGCTCGACGGCGTGGGCCAGAGCGGCGACGATGGCGATGGCGGGTGCGCCACGCACGCGCATCGAGCGGATGCAGTCGAAGCCCTCCTCGGCCGTGGTGACCGGGTCGTAGTGGTGCTCATGCGGGAGACGGAGCTGGTCAAGGACCTGCAGGGAGCCCCGCGTGTAACGGATAGCTTGTAGAGAAGCCATTTCTTTTCACTTTTTGACTTACACAGTGAATAAGAATCAATGAGCAGGAACACAGACACGAATAACGACTGTTTTTTCTTGAATGCCTAAGTACAAGATTATGTACTTTTTTCCCTCTAAAATAATACCTCCTACCCGTTAGCCCATATGGCATCCCACCTTTGGCAGGGGAGAGCTCCTTCTGATTTTGCCGGACCCCGCCATCAAAACGCCATGGCGACATGCCCTTTAAGATGACTCGCTTTGGCGCCGAAGCCAATCGATTATGGGCGTGGCGCTTCACCGCCTGCCACTTGAATGTGAATCGGCCCAACTAAGGCTTAGTACCTGGAAGGAGGTACCGGCCTAGCAGACTAGCACCCAGCACAGGGATCCATCAATTGATTGATGGGACCCAGACTGAGACGACTGGATCCTAAGGCCCGACCACCAATTCAGCCAGCAACGTAGCAACACCGACCTCCCAATTGACGCTACGAAGCTATCTACACGCCGTAGACCATTGCATACCATCCCAGTCTAATAATGAAGTCATGATCCATACGTAACGCTGTTCACCATGGAACAGCCCTATTCTACATCCAAAGTAACCGGTATGCCCTCTGCAACCAGGCTCGTGAACGACCTGGCGCATCTATACTAAAGCACGCGACAGTCGAGTACTTTGACCCCCATGGCGTCTACAAGCTGCTGGCACCCGGCTTGATCCCCCGACTTCCACTGCGCAACCTACACTGGCAGTCTCACGCTGGCCCCCTTCGCTCCATCGATACCTTGCACATCGAACTTGCGCCCGAAGGCACCGTCGACCCGCGCCCCATCTTCTCGCCCGACCCCTTTTTCCCGGTGCGCCAGCGGTCGGAGAGCGCCGTAGCTCGCGACGATGGCTTCCAAACACAGATAGGCAACGGAGGAGCTCCTTTGTCCATAGACGCCTCGCTAGAAAAGACGGCTGGCCACCTATCCAACAAACCTGCTCGCCGGCATCAGATTCCCGGCCTACGGCAAACCCCTTATCTCAAGATCCTATTCGTACGCTGCGACGACAACGATGCCTACAAGAATAAAGTGCGCTCGGAAGTTCGCGATTGGATCAAGAACCAGACGCCTGGAACCAGCGCCAAGAAGGCAAACACGGCCGAGAACCATGACGCCTTCGAGTGGCTCGTTCTCCATGTCGTGATACCGAACACAGTTGCCGCAACTCAACCACCCGTGACCGGAAAGGGCGATGCGGGAGCTATCGAGAAGCCATCGGCGGTTTCGAAATGGAGACCGGGATCTAGCACCCTCTTGGAGAAGCTGCGAAGTGATTTCGGGTCGACCAGTAAAGGCGGTGTTGAGCACATCGGCCAGATTCGTATTGGTATCAACGATGTTCCCTATGACAGCTTGCCGCGCGTCGTGCCTGCCGTGCCGAGCGGATACAAGGAGAGCGCCGAAGACAACGAAGCTGCGTGGGAGGATCTGATAGTCAAGATGCGAAGCCTGATCTTGTCGAGTTTTGATATGCGTGTCACTCAATATGAAGATGACATCAAAGAGAAGGATAACCAGCGGAGCTTGCCAGGCTGGAACTTTTGCACCTTTTTCATCCTCAAAGAAGGGCTGGCTCGGGGATTTGAGAGTGTAGGCTTGGTCGAAGATGCTTTGGTTGGATACGACGAGTTGAGTGTCGGGCTCGATATGATTATCAAAGAGCAGAGAACGGGGACACCGGTACGACAGCTAGCGCATTACTAAGCTTCACGGACGAGCTCAAGCAAAGCGCACTCAGAGCCCAAAAAGCCATCTCTGAATCCCAAGAAGATGACGATGAGGTTGTGGACATGCAGGCCACAGGGGCCAGAACCAGCGCAGAAGGTGATGACACTTTCGATGAGATCCCGATCAATTCATCCAAGAAGCCTTATCGCGACCTCATTCTTGAGAACAACGTCTCGGTGTTCGACTTTAGATGTTACATTTTCGCCCGACAAATCGCACTTTTGCTGCGTCTTGGCAATGCGTGGTCTACCAGAGAGGAGCTGCTCGCAAAGCTCAAGGAGCAGCAAGAATCAGTAATCCAAGGCGTAGCGCCCCGAGCGCTGCCGCCAAAACACACCGACAATGAAAGCGAAAACCTGTCCATGCTAGCAGAAATCTGCAGGCGGACGCTGGAATTCATCCCTTCCGTCTCGCAAGTCATGCGGAGCGATGTGCAAGCAGCTTTGGCTAAAGAAGCCAAGGCTGATAATGACTCCCAGGAAACGCCTTCCACAGATGCCGCAACGACGGAAGTAATGGATAACCTGGTCGCCTCATATGCTTTCTCTATTGCACAGCAGGTTCTTGCGCAGACATCCACAAAGGCTCTCCCCATCCCTCCCTCGACCTTGGCTACCCCTGACGGCCATGAACAAAAAGCAAGCATACCAGAGCCGAAGACCATGATGCACCCAGCACGGGAATCGTCTTTGAGGGTTAGCACCAGTGGTGCAAGCGCAGGACGTCCGCAGCCGAGTCCGAGTTTCTTCCCTGGGCCGGGGGCAGGGAAGGTTCAAACGGATCATGAAGCAGCGCAGCATAGCGCCTTCTTGAAATTAGGACTGGAAGAGCTGGCTGCTAGAAGAGCCGAGCTTCATATCCTAGCTCGAAACATTTTGGAAGAGTGCGGGAAAAAGAGAGCATGGAGTGATGGCTGGGCGTCTGTCCCTGTGGTTGGACAGTCTTCACTCGTAGACATGGTTGAGATCGATCTTAATGATGATTCGCCTTCGGTGCCAGAAGACCAGCAGCCATCGACGGAAGCAGTGGTGTCTCTTGCTGGTATCGAGAGCAGGCTTCTGCGGGCGGCCCTAGACAACAGTGAGGACTTCTACCGGCTTTATGAGTCTTTAACGGACAAGGCACTGAGGCACTACACGGTGTCCAACCACACACATTCTGTCCAGACTAGTATGGCCGACTTGGCTGTGCTGAAATATCATATGGGCGATTACGCAGCGGCGGCGGCGTTCTTTTACAGAACCACCCCCTTTTTCGGGGAGAGTGGCTGGAGTCTCCTCGAACTGTCAATGCTTGTCATGTACTCGGATTGCCTCAAGCAGTTACAGAGGAAAGACGAGTATATCAAAGTTGTTTTGAAGCTGCTGTCCAAAGCAGCTTCAGCTGAGAAAGAGAGGCAGCGCTACCGGACCTCATTTCGGATCGGAAAGAAGGATGAAACAGTGTATCCCGACAATGATGCAATCAAGGGCAATCTTGCTCACCTCCTATCTGAGACGAAAACGATCGCCAATGAAGCCCGTGTGCCGCTTGCGAATTTCTTCTCCGGCATAGAGGTTGAATCGACGCCTGAATACCATGACGGCCGAGATAGCTTCTCGATCCTGCTCAAAGCCACTAGTCTGCTGGTCGACGACCTGCCGATTGAGAAGGCCAAGATGCGGATGATCGGCCACGTTGGCGGTGCACAGAGGGAGATTTGGCTGGAGCTGGCCGACCCTGTCGTCATCAAGCCAGGGCGGAACAGGCTCAAGCTGGATAGCAAGGTAAGTTTGCTTGCTCAGTTTGGAAAACGTCCTTGTCGCTAATTGGATACCAGGTCGTCATTCCTGGCACATACGACGTTGATAAGATTGACTTCATTGCCAGCAATCTATGCCTACACTACGAGCGAGATGTCAGCCAGCCCCTAGCAAGCGGGGGTTTCCTGAGGTCACCCAGAATCACCGTCTACCATCGCGCCAACACGCTCGACGCACGCCTTGCTGCATCCAACACAGTGCAACTCGACCACAATAATAAAGTCGACGTCGAGTTTGATTCGGGTTGGAATGAGCTCATCAAAGCTGAAGTTCGCGTCAAAGCTGCAACGAGCGGTCTGCGTCTTCTGACTGCCGAAGGGAAGTGCATACAAGGCGAGGACACAGACTACAAGTTTGCCCAGAAACCTGAGGCTGGCCTATTCAGATTTGAGGGTCTACCCAAGCATGCTGCATTCAAGATTCGGTTCCCGTTTACTGTGGAACAAGAGGTTCTGAATGTGTCGGTCAGGATTGAGGTTACTTACACTACTGAACATGGGACGTACCTATTCTCGACAACGCCCAGTGTTCCGATCTCCCTGGCTTTGGGTGTAAACGTCCAAGACGTGTTCAAGCACAAAGCCCTACTCTCTCGCTTCACAGTGTCGACCGCCAGCAACAGCCCTTTGAGGTTGTTTAAGAGCGAGCTCGTCAACTCGGAGCTCTTCGAGGCCCACTTCGGGATGCCGATGGGCCAGGCAGTAACTGTCTTCCCTAAGCAGCCAGCCAGTTATCTCTACAAAATCACCCGGAAGACGGGCGTCAAGATAACGAAGAAGACGGAGAAGACGCTTTACCTGAAGCTCCAATACAGCGTCGTCCAGGACGAGATCGTCGATCTGGTAGCGGAGTCCATCACCCAATCGCTGGCTGGTACCCCCTTGGAACCTTATAGCCGTCTGCTTTGTGGCACGGTCATGCCGCGTGTGCGGGATGAAATGAATGCTCACACCTTGGAGCGGGCTACCCTCACTGGGGATTTCCATACGGACTTCCTGTGGGGTGTCAGTTGGGCAAGGTCCTTCGCGGGCCTGGGCAAAGACTCCGAGGGTAAGAACCTCTCCGATACCCTGGCTTCGTACATCCAGAAGTGGCAGTCGGAGAATCCTACACTAGCTCTGCCCCAAGACACTCCAGTAGAACCTCGGTCGATTCTAATCCCGGTGGATATTCCGCCGGTCACGATTGTGCATACTGCAGACATCAGCCTGCAACCGAATGGCACCGCACCAGAGCTCCAGCAAGGACCCGGGTCAGACGTTGCTGCTGTAGTCACTAATCAGCTGATCCCGGCTACACTGCATTTGAAATGGACACGCATCTGGGACATTGCTACCCCCATGGCGAACATGTCGGATATGGAATTCAGTTACGAGGTCTTGGCACCGGGCGATGCATGGCTCGTTGGCGGCCGTCGAAAGGGACACTTCGTCATTCCAGCGCCCACCAACGACGGCGAGCTCAGCAGTACGGATGCGACCGAAGCAGAAATCCCCTTGCTCCTGATCCCGCAACGCGAAGGATGGCTGCCATACCCAAGCATTGACATCAGGGAGGTCCGGTCCGTGCCAGGCGAAGCGGGTGGCAGCGGTGCTCTGACACCGGTGGACGGGCCCGGCGGAGAGCCCTGCGAGATTGACCTCAGGAACCTCGGCGAGACGGTTAGGGTCATCGCCGACCGAGAAAGGGTTACCTTGAGTCTCGATGCCAGTGGCCCCGGCGGTGGCCCATTGGTGCTCGAAACAGTCAGAAGAGGTCTAACGGAGCGGGTGGTGGCTTAGGATGAAGTAGCCGAGGAGGCAGGCAAGCCAAAAAGAAGAGCTGTCTTGACGGTTGAAATATGTACAAATAAGGCATGAATCAAAATGGCCAACGCTTGTCCTGTTCTTCTATCCCAAAGTTTTCCAAGAAAGGGTGGCGAAACGCCGTCGCTAGTAATCCAAGAAAAGAAAAGAAAGCACATTTTAACTCGACGTCCCCAACTTCAACATGTTACCGAGATTGTTCAGTTCGCCGTTGCCGTCAAACAGAGAAACACCGGAACCCGTCCATGCGTTATAGTGAGTGTCCCGGTTGACGCCAAACCTTTTCCAACGTAGCGTCAGTATAACCTTTCCACGACAGTAAACACTAAAAAGGGGAGCTACTCACCAAGCGTAGGCTTCCACGAAATTGTTCTGTTGGAACAACTGGCGGGCCTGGGTCAGGAAGTCCATGTTCTGGTCGCGGGTGCCCTGGCCCTCGACGCCGGCCTTAGGGACGCCGAGCTCGGTGAACCAGAACTTGGGTTTGTTGCGGTAGCTTTTGTAAAAGTCGTGGAGCTCGCCGACCCAGTTCCCGAGGCCGCTCGCGGCGCCGTACCAGTGCACCGAGACGAAGTCGGTCGGGCAGTCGGCGTTGCCGTTCAGCGCCCGGCACTCCGTCGCGAACTTCTGGAGCCAGCCCAGTCCGCGCGGGCTGCCCGTCACGACGGGGTGGCTGATCTGCCACCCTTGCTCTTTCAGGGGCATGATGACGTGCTTGTAGTACTTGGCGACGAGGGCCGGGTCCAGGCCGGTGCCGCCGTTTTTGACCTCCTCGTCGGGCTCGTTGAAGCAAAGCAGCCGCTTCGAACCGCTTTTACGCAGGGCGCTTAGCTTCTTGGCCGAGTCCTCGTTCAGGGTCGGGTTGGAGGGGTCGGTCGCAACCACATCCCGCGGGCCCACCTGGGGCAGAAATTCGGCCTTGGGATTCGCTTTCCGGATCACGGGGCTGTCGTTGAGCTCCCACGTGTAGTACCAGTCTACCTTGCTGTCGTCTCCCACCAGTGCCTTGAGGTCGTTGGAATTTTTGTCAGGCACGGCGATGCCGACTCTCTGGCCGCCGCCGCCGTTGTTGTTTCCTCGCGCCTGGCTGGCCGGGGCGGCTTGGGCCAGGCCGCTGAGAAGCGCGAGACCTACGATGCTGAAGAGGGCGTGCATGGTGGAGAGAGGTTTGTCTATGAGAGGATGGTGGTGTTGGGGTATGTGTTGAGGGGCGAGGGTGGTATGATGCGACTGTGACTGGCCAGCCAGCTGTTATATATTCTAAAAAGGAGTGTGATGGGCTTTGCGGCGCTGAGTCTGAAGAAGAATGATGGATTGTCAAAGGAAAATGGAGACCATAGATCGGACCTGGGGATGGAGATTATATAGATGGATCTGCTTCGGCATCATGAAAGCGCCTAGGCTGATTGGCCATATACTCACAAACATGCTTACTACCTGTCCATCTCTCCTTTCATTAGCACCGCTAAATACAGCACACATACCTAGGGTCAGCCTGGGCATCTTTACCCTGGACGACAAAGACGACCACTACGTCAGCTGTGATATATTGGACCGTCGCCAAGTAACCTCGGAGGCACCATTCTCTAACATGGGGGCCAATCCCAGGCGTCCCTGTATGCCCAAGTCTTGAACCATGGTCAATGAGAAGGATGCAGGAACAACATGCCCCCGCAAAGGAGGGTTGTACATCCCAAGTCCAGAGCCCGTTCTTTGGGATCTGAATCCAATTATCGACCCAGAGTATTGTCCCAATAGAGCAGGAAGACGAGTACCCTGGCCTCAGGCGCACATGGCTTATGGATGAACAAAGACAAACCCCAACCTGTCGTCCCTGTAATTGATCAGCGATGCACGAAATCTGCAGGGGTGGTATGAAGAGCGGGAAGAGCAAACGCTGGTCAGCTGACAAGGGATTTGTTTCAAGCGACGAATTAGGTCAATCTGCACCGATAGGGGGCATGTTCGGGGGGGCCACGCGATCCTTCAGGGTCAACAAAGGCGTTGTGGTTTCTCATTCGTGGGCTTTGTTGGCGATTACCTACGATCGGTTGGCGGCAACAAAAAAGGGGAACAGCGATTTGGACTAGCCAGGCACACGCGGGCGGGAAAGGATTCCCCATCCCTGTCGTCCAGCACCCAGGGCCTAAATTTAGAAGGATGATGCGACTCGGAGTTCATCGGGCTTACTGGTACGCCAACCACATTTTGATTTGATTTCTCCTCCTGCGTTACTGTTCCTGAAAAGCCCTGTCAGCCAAAAAAAAAAAAAAAAACAGTGGTTACCTCTATCGGACGAGAAAGTAAAGTATCTCAACAACACACACACTTCAGGTTACCCAATCAGCCGCGGCGCAGTATTTTCGTCTTTGTTCCTGCCAAGCGACACAAAAAGCAGGTATCATTGGTGGCGGCATCCCATAGCTTGCTGTAAGCCCCGAGGCGACGGAATTGCTTCCCAATGAGAATATGTATGTATGTACTGGATTAGGTCGTAGCCGCCCCCAAATCTACTTCACTATTCGTATCATCGAAATACGCGCGCTCGGCGGGCGCTATAGTGGAAGCCGGGGCGCTCTTAACAGAAACAGACTAAGGCGAGAACCGCCGTTTGCCATCGGTCAGCTTACTTCTGGTTCTGAGCCGTCGCCCGGCCCCGCGGGGATGCGTTTAAGCGGAACTACAGCCGCTGAAGGGGTACCCACCACGGCGCGTAGTGGAATTCCTGTCGTCTTCATACTCCAATTGGCGCACCGGTGTCTGTACGTGATACCTACGTACACGACGTTTCTGAGCGGGCAGCCTCCAGACTCCTTGACCTGCAATCACAGGTCCATGTAAAGACAGCACGAAAGATACTCCTTGTCTGGCCACACAGTATTGATTCTAGGGTATCAAGGCTATGTATCCAGCACCTAGAGCCAGGACTGTCGGGTCCAGAACCTCCCACGTTTATCAGATCTGAGAACTGCCGCATAATGGGTCGATGTCTGTCTTGCTGGTGCTCCTATTGAGGTGCTCCTCAACTGGGTATTACTGGGTTTTCTCCCTTCAAGCCGGATAGCATTCGATGGTCTTGGACTCATTCCACAGGCTGTCGATGTTGAAGACACCGGCGTACCACGTCTCCATATCGGACCAGCTGCATCCCCCCCTGATGGAGATAGTTTGGTCAGTAACCCTGTTCGAGCAATGGAGAGGCGAAATGTCTCGGCAGGTGCTGAGAGAATGGTCACTCACAGGAACAAGTGGCATCCGAAACCTTGGGAGACCTTGATGGACTTGGTGGCGTGTTGAGCACTGACTGGAGGACAGTTCACGATCAGCAGATAGCTCGCAAAAGTAATCGTTGGAGCAAAGATTTGTTTACTTACTGCAGGTATACTCGTCGCCATCGTAGATGCTGGTGCAAGAGCCCTGCAGGTTGTCGGAGTCGCAGTACTGAATCATCTGGTTGCCAGCAGCAGAGGCAGCAGTCGCGGGCAAGGCGGCGGCGACAGCCGCGAGAAGGGGGGCGACGAAGAATGCGACCTTCATGTTGAGGGTGTTGAGGGTGTTTGGTGAAGGGGGCAGGTCGTAACAAGAGGTAGGTAGGCGTTGCTGGTAAAGAGCGATTGGGGCCAAGGACTAGCAAGGTCGATGCATTTATAGGCCTCGGAAGAGGGTGAATACAGCAAGAACCTCGATGATGGTGTTCAATACGGCCGCATTGAATGCAGGAATAAGGTAACTTCAATGAAACGTGAATTCGCTCCCTTGATCCAGTGTCCAACTTGACATCCATCGCCCGCTGCTAAGTTGAGTAATCATGGCGCATGCCAGCCAAGTCACGTTGTTTTCTGCAGGCATGCTTCTTGGAAGGCACGCAGTCACCCAGCACCTACCCATTAACTAATACAAACTTTCGAGTATATCGTCATCTACAACACAACGTCAACCGATCGGGGCCCAGCAGTGTGATAAGGTGGCAATGCTAGGGGATCAATGTTGGCAGACTAGAATAGAGACTCAGGGAGGTTCTAGATTCGTTGTCATCGCCAAAGGAACTGTTGTGACTGATACGACATTGGAAAGCTCAACTGTGCTGCACTAGGAAAGTCGATTCTATTGAGGTGACGAACTAGATCTACTGTTCAGCTGAGATATCCTCCTCCTCATATACGATCTAGCCGTATAAAGGACCCTTAGGCATCACATACGATGCCTAAGGTGCCTCTTATGTATGAGACAAGGACAAAGGTCCTGGGTAGCTACCAGAATCTACCAGATTCAACTGCTGCGCATGATTTGACTAATCCTTTCAACTCATGACCACCTACCGCGAGAATTAAGAACGGTTATTCCAGGTCGCTATGGCCAGCTACTCCGTTAATCGTTTACTCTATGATTATCAGATAGTGGACGTGATGGGAAAACTATGACCGGAAACTGGGAGCGAATTAAGAAGAAGAAATGGCATGGTACTGCTGTGAATGTGATTCTAGCTTATTTGTAGGCCAGGCAAGCTGAACAAGGACACATTGAACTCACCTTGAAGCCGGCAAGGTTTGCGATCCGACCAAACACTTTATTCGGCCCCTCGTCAAATGTGGTCGGCCACCACCTTCCACGAACCGACCCAACCTTCATCTGCCACCGCTTCTGCTCTTCCACACGACCTTGCAGACCTTTCCATCCGACTTGCGCCTCGTTTTGGAACAGAACTGCTGCACACATCGCTTGTAATGGGCTGAAAACCCGGGGCTCTCTTGTCGCACAGTCACCCCCTTTCGGCGATGGCCGAGGCCAAGAAAGCACTGGGTTGGTTTGACCTCCCTGGCGAGATCAGAAACAAGATCGTAAGTAAAACCCCCAATCCAGAATGAAAGAAAAAAAGCAGCGCATGCCTATTTCTTTTTTGGTAAAGAGTCATGTCCTGCGTGACGGGGTTGCCATCGCCCATTTCGCGTCTTAGCCATGACTGACTTGTATTTCCCCCCTCGCAGTACCTTGAGCTTCTCACCACCCCCGAAGACGCCGAGGCTTGGTGCCTCCCCATCGCTGGCTCTGGCGAGAATTCTTGGGGATACAGCCCCCTCAGTGTCGCGATTCTCCGTACCAGCAAGCGTGTCTATAACGAAGCCGTCGGCATCCTCTATGGCGACAACATCCTGCACCTCGCCGACCCATACTGTCTTGCCGAGACCATCCTCCCGACTTTTGGCGCCGAAAAACTACGTTTCCTTCGTCATGCTTCGTTCGCATGGCCGCATTGGGAGAAGTATTACCCGTACCCTGATGGCGATGGCAATGGCCAGGGCGGCGGCAGCTTTGGTGCGGTAGGTCTCCTGGTCGAGCTCTGCCCCAACCTCAAGGAGATCGAGTTCGAGGACGCCGGGCTCCGCGGCAGCAACCTGCCAGGCGGCGTCGATCAACTTCTGGATGCCTTCCATCTGTTCAACTCGTATCTCCAAGCCATCCCGTCCCGCCCGAAGATCTTGGTACACGTCAATCCAACGGACCGCTGGAGACGGCGTTTCGATGGATATTGGGACGACGAGCTGCGAGTTGTCAGTGTCATGTCCAATGCTGGCTGGGTCCTGATAGGGAGAGAGTATTATTGGTGGTAAATGTCGACCAGCTGTCCGGCGCCAGGAGGCACCGTACGGGGGAACCAGGGGTAGTAACACCAAGGAGGGATTACCTCGGCTAAGCCACTCTGTGTCAACAACTACCTGCGATGCAAGAGTACGGACGCGTTTGGACACGATGAAGAATTTGGCCAGCACCATGTGCCGGACGGACCCGATTCTTTTTGTCGCACAGCTCTGGCGCTTGGGATTTCACGAGAACTCTAGCTGTGCAGCCATCATCATCTGCTCAGACGCCATCATCGATATCGCTACGTTTCTCATCATTGCCGACGCGAAGAAACAAGGAGTTCAGTCAAGAGCTGGAAACTGAAACAACCAAAAATCGCTTTGATAGGAAGAGGACCTACTATTTCCGTAGTAATAGTACCTAAAGAATGCTCCAAGGGAACTTTGTAAGCTTGAAGAATCATAAGTAGCAAAGGCAGAAAAGGTCTCGCGATTCATGTCATACGTGCATAGTTGCTCAAACCAGATATACGACGTAACACGGTACAGATCCCTATCGAATGATCCGATCTGTAAGCTTCAATCATGCTCGGTACAGCAGATCCTCTGTCGTGGCTACTCTAAAGCCCGAGGTCCGAGAAGCGGGGGATCATGGTGCACATAATTGTATGGCCGATCATCCATAGGCCGGTTCACACTCGAGGCATTATATTTTCCGTAGTGTCACTTTGTCTTGAAGGGTGACAGCAGCTAGATCTGCTTAAGAAATACGAGACCATTTCCCAAAATTGATATCCCGTACCGCGATCTAGCACCCCCAGCGTTATCCATCAGTCATTTATACGGGCGTCCCAACACTGACACACCATGGCACCTCTTCCCCCGCCCGACGTGATCGACGCCATCACGCGCAAGAAGGCGCGGTATGGCTACTACGCCGACACCAAGCAGTGGCATCTCTACGCAGGCGACGTATACCCGCCGGGCTGCGAGCAGCTCCCACTGCGCTACCTGGATCACGAGGGCGCGCCGATCCAGTTTGGAGCCAAGGGCCCGGCGCTGGTCTTCGAGGGGCCCAAGACGTGGGTCGGATTCTTCGAGCCCTTCTTCGCGCCGCTGCAGACGCTGCACAACATCGGCATCGGTCACTTCGAGCAGGTGGCCGACGACGAGGTGCGCGCCCGCTTCGGCTTCGAGGACCAGCTGCTCTTCCCCCAGCTGCCCTGGGGGCTCGCCGAGCTCCGCGGCGGCGGCTTCTACGACGAGCGCTACCGCCGCATCGACGGCGAGTGGTACATTGTCGAGCTCGAGATGCGGCGGACGTACCAGAAGATGACGTTCCCGCTGTGGGCCATGATGCAGGCGCAGAAATGGCTCGGTATTACGCTGGTGTAAGTAGTCGGTAGATTTCCGACTCTGGTCTGGGCCAGGCAAGCGGTGGGAATTCTATGGTAATTCGGTCGCTTTGAGTGTTGGAAGATCGGCGCATGATTCAGGGGCAGATAGGAGTGAGACTCCGACGGGATCGAGAGCTAGGCCGTTCTGATACGGACAGTTCTTGCAGTTCTTGCAGTTCTTGTGGGAAGTTGTATAAGTACCGTCGGCGCTGTAGTTCTTGTCACTGGTGTAAAGCAGTAGCGACTAGTCATGATTCTCGTGAGACGTGAAATGGAAACAACAACCATGTACGCTTTGTAATTTCTTTGATTCTTTCTTTGGCTCTGTTCTATGCATCCGCGGTATCGCTTTCCGAAGCAGGGGCCCAGAACTGTCTTGCCCGGTCTACTCTAGAGGCCGCCTCCTTTCCAAGACAGAGCCGCACATCGAACAGGCCTAAGCCCTCTTCAGTTTTCTCCCCAGCCATTGTAGCAAGGGCTGCCAGCCCCAGGTATGAATGGAACAAATCTGGCGGCGACCCTGCATCCTTCCCAAAGCCCCCGTAAGCACTCTGCGTCTTTTGCAGCAGGAACTCACGGCCAGACGCCCTGTCCAGGCTCGCGACTTCAGGGAGAGCATCGCTCAAGACATGAAGCGCACCGGCTACCCACCAGGCATAGCATGTATCCGCGACCTTGTTTGGGCGGCCGTTGAACCCGCCCAATACCGTGCCCGTGACACTCAGCGATGCCATTTCCGAGGTCGGTACTGCGGGTGTATCGTCTTTGCCTTCTTCTTCTTCTTCTTCTTCTTCTTCGTCGCTATCACCTTCCTCGATGCCCGTATACACAATCTGCCGAGACACGAGCCAGCGTATCATCGCGGCTGTATTGGAGATTCCGGCCTGCAGATAGCGATTTGGCTTGCCCGCATCTGCCGCTGCGAGGTCCAGCATGGATAGCGCGGCAACGGCGCAGTAGGCATAGCCTGCCTGGCTCTCGCCCATGTGGCTCTCGGCAAACCCGCCATCGTAAGCCTGGCTCTTTCGGATGTGCTGCACCATGCCGTCGACATCAATGTCCAGGTCCTTGCCCACTTCGTTTCCGCGCAATACCCACCGTATTGTCGCCGCCATGTAGCAGTATCGCATGTCCCGGCCTCCGGAGATGGAGCCGTCCGCATTGACGACCTCGCCAAAGCTGCCGTCAGGCCTTTGCAGTCTCTTGAGCCATCGAAGCGTCCCTATCCTGTTCACGCCCCGAAACGCGGTTGCCACGCTGTCTGCGTCCTCATTGGCCACCAGCCCCAAGGTGAGCAGGGCAAAGTAGGTCCCGGGCAGGCTCACGTTCTCGGTGTCGTTAACAGCCGGGTACGGGACTGCCTCGTTCCAACCTCGCTTTACGGTGTCGGGCTGGACATGGCCGGGGCTGCCGCAGAAGCCCCCATTTCGGTGCTGCTGCCCTAGCACCCAGTCGCGCAATCGGGTCCGATCCGCGGCAGGTACCAGAGACTGTGGAGGCGCGGGTGCACTGCCTGCATTGGCCGATGCCGAAGCAGAGGAGGGAGATGAAAGAAGGTCGAGCCCGGCGAGGGTGAAATAGCCCAGGAGCAAGCGATTGCTGTCCATGGACGTGTAGAGAGATGGCAGGACTGTGGTGTAACAGCGCTGGAAATATTGCACGTGCCTTGCTTTTTGGAGCTCCATGGTGGGCAGAGTGAGGTCGTAGGACCGGAAGGAGAAAGGGGGGTTTTTGCTCTCAGAGTGCGACCGGGTGAATATAGGCTTCAGGAGGTTCCGGTCATAGCATGAGTTGATTTGCGACCGTCGTTGTTGTTGATTCCCCGAGCAGCAACGGGTTCGAAGTCAATTGATTTGCGCCGCCGGAAACCCCCACCTTTTGGGCTCAGACGAACTTCAGGTCTTTGACAGCAGCCATTCCCGTCACTTTCAGGGAGGGACCCCGCAGTACACAATATTGGACACTGATGGCTTCCACGCAACTTCGCATCCCAAGCCAGAGAGTATATCAGATGAATTGAGAGTCATGGCAAAGGTGAATCAGTTAAAGACATGAAGGCTCACACCTGATCCTCGGCTATTTTTAGACCATTGACGGTGATGTAGAGAATTTCCTGGGGGTTCTTCCGCATGACGAGGATAAGTACATCATGGCCAAGCTTTTGAAGTGAAGGGACCATGCTAGAAGGTTAGTTAGGGGTTGGAGAGAACAGTTACGTTAGGTAGGTAGGCTCTAGCTCTCCCGCCTCCCGCGATAAA
The DNA here is from genome assembly GCF_038362585.1 of Apiospora marii. Lineage (NCBI taxonomy): Eukaryota > Fungi > Ascomycota > Sordariomycetes > Amphisphaeriales > Apiosporaceae > Apiospora > Apiospora marii. The sequence goes on along the minus strand of NW_027117375.1, from coordinate 1,076,402 downwards.
CGATAAGGAAGTTTAGCTGAACCGAGACATTCAGCATCATAGCGCACCTGCAGCCTCTGCTAATCCATGGCCCCCTAAAAATTGGAACAGCGCCAGGCAGGCCCAGCGCCCAGCTGCAAGGGCTCGCGATGGGTGGGCATACGTACCCATCAATATTTTTGAGACAAGCTCACCAGCACAGCCCGAAAGCGACACCCGACCGATGCTTGTCAACACCATACACGGGCATCCACGTATACTCACACATCCCCTCCCGGACCGTCCACATACCCAATCTAGCATGCGCTGATCGAGGAACCACAACTCTACCATCATCAACTATTTCCACCCCCAGACGGATGCACCACCGCGACCCGTCACGACGATAGTCACCTGCCATACATAGACCGCGCGTCCCGAGAGCAACCGGAGCACCGCAACCATGGCGCTCATATCTGCCAAGACGATCCTGACCTCGCTGTCGCTCTTCCACATCACCTTGGCCTTCTTCTTCTTCACCAACCCAGAGACCATCGCCGACCAAGCGCTGGTCTACATGCTCGGTGAAGCCATGGGCATGGTATGCGCGCCCCAAATCTCTCCTACCTCGCCTTCCTCTCGCTCTTCCTCCCACGGAATCCTACACGCCCCCCTCCCCTTGCAAGAAGGCGATGTAAGCTAACCTAGACCCCCCTCGTGACTACAGCCCGGGACCACCAAGTTCAACCTCGCCACGCCCACGACGTCCCTGCTCGCCATGATCCTGCTCCTCGTGGGCCTGTCCGACATCCTGTCCCTGTCGCTCCCCGAGGAGATCTGGCTGGTGCACCACTGGGGCGCGCAGGCGCCCCTGCGCTTCATCTTCTTCGGCGGCGTGCTGGCGGTGACGTGGTTCACGACACCCACGGCGCCCCGGCGGCCCGGCGCGGGCGGCATCATGACGCGACCTATCCCCCTCGCGGGAACAGGCAGCAGCGGCGGCTGGGACGGCCTGCGCAACCGCGTCGTCTTCACCCTCGCCTTCATGGAGATGCTCAGCTGGTTCTGGGTCTGGGTCACCCTGCGCGAGGAGGCCCAGGCCCTCCAGACCAAGAAGAACCGCAGGCGCAACAGCTCCGGGGGCGACCGTCACATGTGAAGCAGGAAATGAGGAGGAGAAGCGAACATACACTAGGAAAGAGGGAACGAAACGCAAATGGAAAGTCGCGGGTGACAAAGAACAAGATGTGAGCGTAGTAAGATCTAGATCTGTAGCTAGAATTGGACATCATTTGCGGCTAGTACCTACATCCGGACAACAGTGGAATGGATCGGAGGCCGATGAGAAGTATATGGGAAACGGGCCTTATCCCTTTCCATCGGAGTCAGGTGGTGGTGACATTTTGGACTTGGTCCTACTACGATCACGGCGCACTGGTCTTACGTTCAATCAATCATCGCAAATTGCAGTCAGTGCTTTCTTCGCCATGGGCGAATTATCTGCGATTTTGTCTTTTGCTACCTGTATTTCGTTGGCATCCAGTCTGGGCCGATGCAACTCATTCTGGAGATGAGACAAGATCCGTTCTCCCCCAACTATGCAAAAGATGCATACTCTGCTGTCATCTCAAGTAACTCGCAAAAGACCGAGATGAGCCAGAAACATCGCCTCGGAGTCGAGAGCCAAAGCACTTGTCGCTTTTCTGCTCCCCCCTTTGGCGACGAGTCAAGGTAAACATGGTTTCGAGCGTGCCGGGTCGCTGGACCTTTACGCTTCGAAATCCTTGAATCCCTTAGAATGCTCTGCAAATCTGCCCGATTACAAAAGCTGGTTGGCAACAAGAGCTGAGGCAGCCATGGCGTTGGAGTTTATTCAATGATTTTGACTTTGCTCCAGCCCCGGGCGGCGTCCGCCCACGAATCCACAATCACGTCAACCGCCATGGTGAAGTTGCGCTTCGGGCCGATGGCCTTGTACAGCAGCATGTCGGTATCGCTGTTCTCAAAGGTCTCGTTCGCATCGTCAGACACGGCGCGGGTGCCCTTGGCCAGGTCGCCGAAGGCCCACTCGGCGATCCGATCGGCCCAACCAGCCGGGTTGACCGTCGTCATGAGTCTCTCGATGTACTCCTTCAGGCGACGGTTGGCAGTCGAGGTCGCTGTTCTTAGTATCTTCAGGTGTTCGGTCATCCACTTCGGCACCGGGCTCTTCGCGTCCGAACCACGTGTGCGCTCGAGGTAGCGCATCATGTATACGGTCGCGAGTGCCGACTCGCGCAGCATACCGTTAGCGTGCAACGCAGAGATATCGTAGAACACATCGGCTCTGGTGGCATCTGCTTCGGAGACGGCCTTTCTCCGGTCCATGAGTCGCGATACCTGGTTGACGAGTTGCGAGCGGATGAGCTCGACAAGGTTGTCACGCCCATCACCCTGTGGAGCCTCCAAGGAGAGGCCGATGTAGGAAGCCAATGCTTGGACGAGGCTGTAGTACTCGACTTCTGGGAGAGTCAGCTTGTCCCGAATATCGTCTCTGTTCAAGAGCGTGCTCATCCACTCCGCCGTGTCCTGACAAGCCGTAATTACGACGTTGCGGTCACGCTCCTTGGCCAAAGCGGCGTTGGCAGGCTTGTACTCTTTCGGCTCCTTGTAGGCTATGAGGCTTAGGAAACGCTCCGAAAGAAGCGACAAGTGTGCTCGTTCCTCCTATTTATCAGGTTAATTACGAGAAACAACAAAGTTGATGCCGGGCTCGTGCAACATACCGATAGACCAGGGCCGATGCTGAGGAAGTCGTGGATAGGACGATCCGGGTTCCCTTCAATGTTAGGGAAGGGGCCATAGTCCGTAGTGTCATGCAGATGCATGCCCGGCTTTATGTGCTCTAAATGACCATCAGCATCAGTATTTCGGAGAAGAAGGCGGTGAGTGCACTTACGGACAAGTCGCTCTTGCCAAGTCTCATGCTTGACTTCGCCTTTAACCGATCTTATGCCTCTGAAATGATCGACGAGGGCCATCACCATGGTGCAGCTCTGCTTGTGTTTGGTCCGGGTAACAAGGTGGCCCAAAACACTAGCATAATTGCCGTGGTCGAAGGACAAACGTATGTTATTGGGGATGTTCTTGTCAATGGCACTTATGTAGTACTGCAAGTATTCCGGTGTTGGTGTATCGCCCTGGGCATCATCTTGCCAGAGCCCAGGAGCCATGGTGCCAAGACGGTCCGCAAAAAGAGGCCCCAGACTGTTGAGCGTTACGTTCTTGACTTCAAGAGAGTCCCAAATCGACTTGGCATGCGACACCGCTCCAATAAGGATATACAGCTTGACCAGCAAGATAGAAAGGTGCTGGCTCTTGGTGGACTGCGAATAGTACTGCGCATCCATCCAGAGGATCGCCTGCATTACGCGCTTGCGATCGGCCCACGCCAAGGGGGAGTTGTCATTGCGCCCCCAAAGACCATCGACTCCAGCGAGCTTCAACAGGCACACTGACCCAATGATAGTCAAGTCGGTATAAGGGCTGACACCTTCGCTCTTCAGCTTCTCCTGTAGGTCTCCTTGCTTGAGGCCGGCTTTCCAAGCCCAAACGCACTCTTTCGCAATGTCCTTCAAGCAGCTTTCGCATCTCTCAGGGACGGAGTCGGAGTCACAGATCCCACAAGTAGCTCCGCGGTAGGTGGAAGACGGCTTGTAGCAATTCGGGGCAGTGGTGAAGTAATATCGCAGCCGAAGACGTAAGGTCAGCAACATGATCTTTTGGAACTGCGATTCCTCGGACTGTATTGGTCAGCCTCAAGTCGTTCCCCGAATACACGTTTCGAGGTGGCCGGCAGACTTACTTGGGAGCCATTAGTGTCCAAACGCTCAAGCAGAGCCTTGGCCTCGCTGATGGAAAGCAGACCGTAGAAGCGGCTGAGTGTATCAAAACAGCTCATGTCACCATAATGGGAGCGAAAGTAAGCCACAAGGCCATTGATACGGGCTTCAGAGGCACTTGCCTCATCTGACTCCGACTCGACAGGCGTCTCGAACAATATGGTCAGCTTTGCCTTGTCCAGTTGCGTATGGTAGATGGTATGCTGAGAACCGAATTTGATAATCGTTGTGAAGTACTCCTCTACCTCCTTGAGTGCCCTTCGATAAAAAAGTTAGCGTCATTCTTGGACTGGAAACGATGATTTTACTCACTCTTTGGCGTTGGGTTGCTTGCTTGCGGCAATGATGAAGTTCTCCCACATTTTCGAGTCCTTAACAACGGTGCGTGTGGCAATAGACTCACCAGCCAGTCTGGCCTTCTTAAGATCTTCAGGCGTCGTGATATTCAGGCGGTCCATAGCCGCCGTAAACTCCGCTGCTTTCTGTTCGAGCGACTTCTCTTGCTTAGGCTGAGCTTCCACTTCGGCCTTCTCCTTTGCCTTGTGCTCTTCCACACGCCAGAATGCAACACCGTTGTCGAAGATTGCCTTGCAGATGGTATAGAACTCATCCCAGGCGCCCAGGTCCATCAGGTAATCCATCATGGTAGAGCAGATGGTCTCAAATCCATCCCTGAGAGAATGAAGAGCATTGTACTTGGGATCTGTAAGGCACTTGACTAAGTTCTGCCCCTCGTTCTCCTTGATGGTCATGTTGAGCCAGAGCAACATGTCATCTTGGGTTGCAATAGCACGAGGTGGCAATGACTCGGAGCCAGAGTCCTGGCGGGAGGATTTGGCTTTCTCGATCTGCCGCAGAGCCAAGGTCCGGAACATTGATTTCTTGACATCAGTGTCTTCAAGCGAGGACTGGAATCAGAGTGAGTAGGAAGATCACGTGAGCTGTTCTTATAGTGTCTCGGTCTCTTACTGCATAGATATAAGTGGTAATGATGTTGCGGAAGTGGTAGCTTCGCTCACTTGGGAAGCTCTTGTCCATGATTGCAGCAATCTGCCAAGGGAGTCAGTCGAAAGGGGCAAAAAGGGCGCGACAGAGGCAGAAACCGTACCTGTTGAGTATGCTCCCAATCAGAGTTAGCAACACATGAAATGAAGCTCGTCTTGGCGATATCCTCTTGTTTCATGTTCGCCTTGACCACATTGACGCGCATCGCACCAACGTACTTGGGATACTGCTCAGTGGTCATTCCGGCAGTGACGAGCGCCCATTCATACAGGTCTGCGGTGGCAGCGTCTTTGACCACAGTCTTGTCATTGAGGATCTTGTCAACAGCCTGCCAGACAGCTTGACGGTCAATAGGAGTTTCAAGCTGTGATCGAGCGGCAAGTTCAAGGGTCTATATCCAATTAGTATATTGCCAGCAAGGCCGGTGACTTTCCCCGTCAAGAAACGGGGCTAGAAAAAAAAGGGCTAAAGGCGGTTCTAAACAGTGATAATGGATCGGGCAGTATCCTTTATAGCAGGCGATCTGCAGATCCTGGTCATCGACGTAAGTTGTTGGGTGGATGACCGCCTCACGGAGAGCATCTAGCAAGTAGATCATAGCATCCTGGGTATCATCTGCAGCAACTCGAGGGCTCCAGAGGAAAGTGAAGTGTAGTTACTGCTGGTGAGAGAAATCATATGGTGGTGTGCCAGGGGCGGCCCGGTCTATGCAGAGACTCGGCGACTAATACAAGGTCCTCTTGAGCGCTGCATAGCCGCCGAGCCTTGTGCACATATCTCACCAGACTGAACCATACCGCAGATGCTACACAGCGTGTCTCCAATGACATCGGCAGATAAGACAGAAAAGAACAGACGCAGCTTACCTCGAAGTAGGGATCTTTGCTGAGCTTTGCTTTTGATCTAGCCATGTTGATGACATTAGCCCACGCTCCATCCTGCCAAGCACGTTGGATCTGCATGCCGCAGTCATTCCGAAGCGATGGCCGGTGGGCCCTGTAGCCGTTCATGGCGGCGGTGTTGACGTTACGGGATGGCAGAGGCCGCCGGATGTTGTGATGGTGTTGTTGGGTGAAATGGGGTTCGAGAAGAATCTCGGTGGGGGATCATGGCAGGTGTGGAAAATTCGAACCAGGTCAAGTCACACGCAGATTAGATAAACCAGTTCACGACGTGGCCGAAGCTTGACAATTCCGGCGATGCTTCTCATCGGCGCATCTCGAGTCTTTACAGTGTTTCATTATTCTAGAGCCTTTGCTAGGTACCTATCGCGTGTTTACAGCTGTGTGGCCTTGGTCGTGCCCCTCGACCATTTGGTGGGGTTGTTTCTTTCTGCCACCGTTTGCTTGACCCCCCTGCAAGGTGGACATACATTGATCAGTGGTGAAGTATAAAGCGTCAAGGACCCCCATATATTTTGCACTTCTAAGCCAGCCACACTTGGTAGGCGGTGACGGTTTCCACACTCTCGGTACAGTCTGGATGCAGCTTGAGGCCTGTACCACTAGATTACGTCTAGATATCTGTTCTTGGATGAAATGTATTTAAACTAAAACTCATGTAGTATTATATGATGGTCGCATTTGGCATTGCGCTCTCGTGATTCGTGGATCCTGCATGTACAATATTTTACAATTGGCTCCGGGGCCAAAGCCAGGGCTGGCTTCCAGTGGCTCCTGGTTGCTTTCGTCATGGCAGGATTTCGAACCCGCCTAAAGACATGCTGGTTACCAGAAGATGCCGGTCTTTTCTTTCTTTCGCCTCTCGGTCTTGAAGTCTGTCAGCCAAGCGATCTCCCGAAGGAGTGGGATACCATTTGTCATGATCTCGTACTCACCCATTCCTTCTTGCAGTTTCGGTATGCCCTGTCCCACCGTTAGTCCTGCATTTGTATGTCGCAGCTGGGGCCTAGACAGAATGCTTTGCGCCTGAACCCATAGCACCCGAAACTCACTCGAAATAGTCCGAACACATCTTCCGGTCGCCTCCGTTTCGATTAAGGCATCGTATACTGCGTTCGGCGGCTTCTTGGCAGGGATCGAAGTATTCGCTTCTCGACTTGCTGTGGCGGGAGCAGAGGATTAGAGAGGCGACCGAAGGTGGAACAGTAATGCAAAATTGGGGGGCCTCACTTCTGGAATTTGTTCTTGTTCTCCTTGCTCCAAGGGTCCTTGCCGTCCTTGCCTTTGGGGCCTTCCTGGCCGACCTTGGTATCCTTCGCTGGTTCGTCTTGAGTGGACATCTTGACGTTTGCGATTGCGCGCGACAAGGTTATGGACGTGCTGGTGAGCTTGATGGGGAGTTGTTACGAATCGGAGGAAGCTCTAGGCGGTTCGCGCTTAATCCCTGCTATCAGGTACAGGTATGTAGGTATCATCGGCTGGTCGCAACATTAATGTGCCGACCGTGGCTCATTTAGTGGACTTAGACGCCCGCTCGAGGGAGAATAACCAGTGCCTCGACGGCATCAACGTCACTTACAGTAACTTGAACCATTGGTTGCCCGGCAATTCCTAATTCGTAAACCGCCCGATGATATCTGCTGGCCTGCCAAGATTGCCAGAAATGTCAATCCCAGGTATGAAGGCAATGGCATCTGCCACTGCAACTTAGGCAAAGTATGTATTTTACGTCTGCTGGTAATACCCTTGTCTCCCATGTCTCTTTAAAAGTGTTGAATCCGGGTATATTGAATGTAATGGATATCAAGATGCCTTTCGATTCTATTTAGAGGATTGCTTGGACATCGCGCCCTTCACAGTATCGCTGCCTAAGTAGACAATACATTGTCGAGGAATGGGATCCTTCATCATATTACCCCTCATCGCCAGGGGCCATGAGAGGTCGGAACGCATTCAATCGACGTCATGGCGTTACGTGAAAAGGAGTAAGCACGGTAACAACTTCATATGGCAATACACGCTTGATATGGTTTCTTAAAGGATTGGTATGGTCTCATGCTTGGGATAGGATCTGACAACAGTGAATCCTGCGAGTGAGCGCCCAGTCATATCGCCGTAAGCTTGCATGGTTGATGGCTGCTGAACTGCCCGCGCAGCCAGAATCTCGGGGGCGGGTGTGGCCAAGCTGATGGCGTGGGCGATCCCTCGGCCTCTCTTGTTCTGGGCCCTTGGCTGACCTGACTACGTGCTGCAGGCCCGTTACCCGCCCAGACTCGATCATTGTTGTTGACGCTCAGCTCGCAGGAGCAACATCTTGAGATGAGACATAATAAAAAAACTACCCGAGAAAGCAGGACGATGCAAAGCACGAGACATTCCGGTTTATGCTGGCCGGTTATCTGACAACTTCATCACATTCAGCGAGCCTAGTTGAACGGCAGACATTATCAGTTGTTTGATATTTGTACGTTGAATATTCGCTAAGTATTTCGAGTATGTACATGAAAGTTGGGTATCAGATCAGATATATCGACCATTATAAAATACGAATGCTTTCCATCTCCAAAGCCCTTTGGAAGGTCAGGAGTATCCTTCTCATTGCCTGACACCGAAAAACCAATTGGGGGCAGTCTGGCTCGATCCTAGATGCGACTTTAGCCAGCAAACTGTATTCCCCTGATAATTTCCCCATCCGGCACCCACGCAGGCGTCGTTTGCCGCGCATCCATTCAGGCAGTCCTCGAAGGTGGCCGTTTGGAAGGAGCCCATATCCTGGGTTCCGCCGCCGCTGTTGTAGTCGAGATTGCAATTGACCCGGAAAAGCTTGTTTTTGTCCTTGGAATCATAGAGCGATCCATTGTTCGCCGGACACACTACCGACGTGACGACCGTCGGCGACGGTGTAGCGCTGTTCAGGGCACGCCCGCGTTAGCATTCGGATCGGTATATGAGGGGGTCGAGTAAGTAAAGCTCTCCTGAGTGTCTCACGAACCTTGAAGAGTCGTCACTGCTGCTGCTACGTGCTCCTAAGCCGACGCCCAAGCCGACGGCCACTCCGATGACAAAAATAGCGATAAGGGGCCCGACGATGAGCCAGAACTTTTTCCTGCGCAGCCCCATTATCGTCGGTTCGCGTGCTGCTCTTTCTGATGGCGACGGGCCAACCGTCCCGTTCCAGTCCGACATGCCCCCCAGGTGGCTAGACGGTGGCTGTTGGTATGGCGAGTATGGGGACGGGTGGTCATGGTAGACATCGTGGACTGGCGAAGTGGCTTGGTATTGCTGATGATACTGTTGCTGCTGCTGCTGATACTGCGGCGAGTTTGGCGATGCCTGATCCCATGGCTTCTGTGATGTCGGCCCTGACACTACCTGGGGCGCCTCGGGTTCTGGTACCACTTCGAGCCCCGGCTGGCCCTCCGGCTTCACCTCCAAGCCAGGTTGAGTATCGTGAATGAAGGCCATGGCACCTTTTCCTTTTGTGGGGGCGCGCTCTCTCTGAGGTGGCGACGATCTCCAAGCAGCGAGTGAGTCGTTAGGTAGGCTTCGTGTGTAAGTAAGTAATGCAAGTTGCCAAGAGCGACGGAAAGAGGGCGAAGGAGTGTCAGTGGGCGTATGTATGAAGGGGAACGAGAGAGTGGAAAGACGCCAAAAGGCTTAGCAGGGCCGCTCGTTCGTTTTTCTCCATGCCGTCTGCTCTGCTACTCTTACTAGTCCGGCCGCAGCCCTGTCGGTGCCATCTCATTTACAGACAAAAAAGCATCTCTCCAGCTCAGCTCGTTATGGGGCCGCGGGGGACCCGTCGCGCGCTGATTCGGCTCCCCTGCCACAGATGGCCACAATAAGCACCGGACCCCTGCAAGTGCTTACCGTTGATCAAAGACTGCTGAGACTCAGCAGATTAGGCCTGTCATCGCGGCGCATCGTCTTTCACCATTTCCCAGCATTTGCGCCTCCTTCATCTACTTGAGAGGTATGCCTGGCTTACAGAATGCGCAGTACCTACATACTTATCCGGCTTCTTCATCTACCTGATCTTACTACCTGAACAATTGCAGTCGAGGCAAGGATTGTATGCGCGCCCCGGGTCCGTCTGGATTCCAATTATACGAGATCTGCAGCGCCAGGGGTCTTTTTGGGACCAGCTGCAGCCTGCAGATGCACACAAGAAGACACCATAACGGTTTGCCAGGCTATTTCCAGTTCTTCAGTTCTTGGCAGCGTAAGAGAGGGCCAGAATTCACACAGTAAGCGAGCGCATCCGTCATGTTTCCTATAGAAAAGGGAAATGGTACGAGGTAGGTTTTCTGGTTCAGGGTCCCAACAAAGAGATCGATCGGCACCACGCAGCCCGTGCGAATGGCACAGCAATTCCAGTTCCAGTCCAAGTGGATGTCGCGCCGGGTAGGCGCAGCGACTATTTATATCGCAACCATCTCATTCATGACCAGGCTCGTCCAACCAACAAGTTGCGCTGCTTGCTACCTCTTGCCTATTAGCATACATACTGAATCGAGAAAACAGATAATAATGAGTGAATCTCCAATCTGGTCAATCCTCCTCTACAGAAGCGACTCACCACATCTTTGCAACTGTGAGTTCTCGCCACTGCTTATCTTCCTGGGCGGCGAAAGGCCCGAAATGTTAAGCAGTGGTCTGGGTTAGGGCGTTTCGTCGGTAGTGGGTAGTCCCCCCGATGCTTAGCCCAGGTCCCAGATGGCCTACTGCCTACCTATGTAGGTATTGCCTACGAGCCTACTTCACACGCCAGCACTAGCTCTATTAAATGCCACGATGTCAGCCCTGACCGGGATTGGCTAGCATCAACTTCTTTGGGAAGGAATCGCTCTCCACCGTCATAGACAGGCACAGGCGTCCACCTCGGATCGACACATTGTCACCGACTATTGAACTGCTATGGTGCCCGAAGCTTTCCCGATCGTTCCTGGTCGAAAGCGCTACCGCTTGTAGGCTCTCTCAACCTCCAGTGGCTTTTTAGCGTGAGTTCCCCCTGCATGTGCTTGCGGTCTTCGGCAGTCTGTTGCCCAACTCCGCTGTTACAAACAAATGCGCTGTCTCCTTGCTATCTCATAGGAAGGTGTGCCTACATGTAGGTATATATCGCTATTCTAGACCCTACGTATCAATGGGGGCTGTTTGGTTGTAGTAAACTAAAGTTAGTAAGCAATACTCCATCCTCCTTGCTGTGGAGATGGGGACATGAATGCGCTTGCTTCCCTTCAGGGTACCAAGGAAACTGGACAAGGTTGTGCGGGCTTGATCATATGCGTTGTGTTACAGGATAGGGGCTCAACCACTGCGCCGGGCTCATCTAAGGAGGGCTTTGCGAGACGCTAGATCTACTATATGTAGCATATTACCGAACTTCTTCCAGTGGGACATCGAGCCCGCGTGTACCTTGGTTCACAAGCCAGGTATTCACTTCAGAGAGCGGCCAAAAGCATCACCATGGACCCAACCGCTCCTGCGATAGCCCCGGTGTACCCGGAAGACTTGGCAACACTACTTTCGGGGACCTCAGGCGTGGTGGAGGCAGGACCCCTATAATGACCATCAGTCCCAGGATCAAGATCATGCAAGACAAATAAAGACCCAACTTACCCGCAGCTCCAGCTCCCCGCGGCATCGACCTCGCCCCTGCCGTCCCACCGCGCCATGGCCGGGTACGGGCACAGCGGCCGCTGCCGCCGCACGGGCGTCGACGCGTCCGAGGGCTCGTCCCACGTCGTCGCCACGACGGACTCGACGGCGGTGCCGTTCTCAACCCAGCCCATGAGCGCGAGTAGCACGTCGTGCCGCGCGTCGCGGTACCCGGGAACCGACCACGTGTCGTTGCCGAGGGTGCTGGCCTGGAACGGCGCCGCGAAGTTCCACGGCGCGTCCACCGCCGTGCCCCCGCAGTGGCCCATCCCGGGCACCGTGAAGTACCGGAAGAACTCTCGCACCGCCCCGGCGTCGCCCCCGCCCGTCGCCCCCACGACCCGGTCCCAGTACAGGTCCGAACCCCGGGCCGGCACCAGCCCGTCCGCGAGGCCGTGGTACATGATCATCTTGCCGCCGCGGTCGCGGAACGGCTTGAGGTCGTAGTCGTCGGCCGTGGCGTCGCCCGGGTCCGTCCGCGCGGCGTACGCGGGCACGCTGTCGTTGTAGTCCTGCCACCGCCAGTGCGGGTTGTCGTACAGGAAGTAGCGCGCGTAGTTGAGCCCGTACAGGCTCGTCATGTTCTGGCTCAGCACCAGGGACCACTGGTTCTCGCACCCGGGGGACAGGCCCGGGTAGAGCAGCGCGCCGTCGGCGGCGCGGTAGTCGCCGTACGCCTTCTTGGTCGTCTCGATCTGCGTCGCTGTCAGGCACGCCGACTGGTTGACGCCCGGGCGGTTGCAGGCCATGACGGTGTAGTCGGGCGTACAGGCGTCGGGCGCGCTGATGATGCCGTCCTCGACGCCGTCGAGCCGGTCGCACTGCCGGACCACCTCCTTGGCCATGGCGGGGAACAGGCTCGTGTTGATGTGGTTCGGTCCGTCAAGGGGCAGGTTGTACGTGCCTACTTTCGAAACCCACGTGTTGAGGTGGCTTGTGTACCATGCCGCCGACCCGACGAGCACGCCGTCGAAGCTGTCTGGCGAAATCTGGACCTCCTTCAGACCCTGGCGCCCGCCCGTGGAGCACCCGCTGTAGTAGGAGTAGTTGATTTTCTTTTCGTAGTACGCCTCGACGACTTTCTTCCCAATCTGGACGGACCCGTGGATGGAACGCCAGCCCCAGTCCTTCTTGGTCTCGGGGTTGTTCAGCGCCCACGATATGTCGCCCGTGGTCGAGTTATGGCCCGTGTCCGTCGAGATGGTGGCAAAGCCGTACTTGACGCCGACGCCCATATCCAGCCAATTGATGCCTCCACCAAACCCTCCATTTCCATAAGTGAGAATTCTATCGTTCCAGTCTACTGGCAAAAACAGACCGAAGCGATAGGCAGAAGAGGGCGAGGACTTGACAAATATGGTCACGGCACACAGATCCGGCAGGTTGGTAGGCTGAATCGGGTAGTTGAGATTCCGCAATCCTTCACCATAGGTATTTCCGCTCTCAACAAAATCCACTTTTTCGATCGAGGTGTTGGGCGGGAGGACATCCATGAAGCTGTGGTCGTTGCAGGCCGCAGGGACATCACGGCGCCCCAAGGCCGTCACAAGGATCGGCACGAGAGCAACCCAGACGAGAGTCCTTGCCCGCCACGCCGGTTTCGCCATTATGATGATGTCGCTCAAGCGATGATAGATGAAACGGTCAATAAGGACAATATCGAGATGTTTCAACTATAACACCTACGAATGAGCGCTCCAAAAATAAAGGGGGGTGGGTCAATTCCCAGGCCGTCGATGACGGAACAAGACCACACCTGTGTGATTCGCGGCACACAGTCTCCCAAGTCTTTATAGTGGGAGTGGTGCATCGTGGGGTTGATGCATCATCGGCCTAGGTTAGGAGCTAGCCGAGACGAACACGAGGGTTACACTGAACCCACAACAACACCAGTGGTCAGATTCTGGCAGACTTACCGTTACTTTTGCCGTGCACGGGCTGGCGGGCTGCATCTGCCGCGGGTAAATCAACTAGGAGTGTCAGCAAACCGGGGTCGTCTCTCTGTTGGAGCCAAGGCTCGCGGCATGCCGACCGACACCCCTTGCTTCCCCCGCAGAAGACCCAGAGGTGGTGATCAGAATGCAGGGTCCGTTACCCCAGATTACCAGAGATTGATTCGAATCCAGCCTTGGCCATCGCATAAGCGGTGGTACATGAGCCGTTATACGCTTGGTCCTGGGATGTTTGAGGGGTATCCTAAAAATAACTATCTAAATGCTTTATCGTGGCTAGGATTCATTGGCTCTAGAAGCCCAGAGTCCAATGCCATCTCGATTGGAAATCGGTTTCGTTAGGGCTAGCCTCAGACAACCATATTGATGTCTGTCTATGTTTGCGGGCAATAACACTTGCCAGGGAAGCCAGTTTACTGTCATAGAGAAGCCTAGAGCTTGTACAGTCTGACCTCGTCCCCTTCAATAGTCAAGCTCTGGATGCTCTTGTTCTTACGCTGGTAGAATATGACCAGCCCGATAGCCCCGATAGTCACCACAAAGAGCATAGCACAGTTCACGCCGTGTCCAGTGGGATAGCCCTCCGTGGCTTCCTCGGCCTTGTAGATCCAGACTCCGGGTATCTGGCCCAGTCCTGCGCCGATACTCACATTGATAGCAATAGCAAGTCCCGTCGAGGCCGTGGTCCAGATGTTCGATGAGAGCCACCCCAGCATCGGCGGCACGCACGCAAAGGCCCCGGCAGAGCCGATGATGAGAGTGGCATACCGACCGCCGTAGTTGTCAGGAGGTAGCACGGCAGATACAAGAAACGCAATGGCACCAACAAAAGCAGCACCTGCGCAATGGTAACCACGACTATTGAAATGGTCGGCAGACCAGGAAACTAGGATCTGGGAGACTATTCCTCTTCCTATCAGCATCGCACCAGAAAAGTGTCGTCAGTGGGATGCGCTTACCATAAGCTGCCTGTAAGAAACGGTGGTTAGCACCTTATCACGTTCTGTCTAGACTGCGGCTGGATACGTACTGCATAAGGCGGCACAGACATGAGTTGGGCCTCCAGATCCTTATACCCTAGCCCCTGTGTGATCGACGGCACAAACAGCGACAAGGAGCTGAAAGGTAGGGAGACAGCAAAGTAGATGGCGTAGTGCCCGTACAGTCGCCAATCCATGATTGTTGCCTTGGCGTCGGCCCAGGTGACGCCCTTACCCTCGCCCTTACTGCCTTCGAGGTGCAGCCGCTGGATGGCGAGGTCCTTCTCGGCCTCGGAGAGCCAGCTCGCGCGCTCCGGAAAGTCAGGCAGGAAGAAGAAGACGGCGACGGCGGAGAGACACGAGGGGATTCCCTCGAGCCAGAAGAGCCACCGCCAGGCAGCGTGCCCGGCGGTGCCGTTCATGTGGCCGATTCCGTAGGCGATGGCGCCGCCAAAGGCCCCGGCCAACGTCGCGCTGGCCAGGATGAAGGCCACGCGCACGCTGCGCTCGTCGCTCTTGTACCAGAAGGTCAGATAGTAGACCAGGCCCGGGAACAACCCAGCCTCGGCGGCGCCCAGCAGGAACCGCACCACGGTCACCTCAGCGTACGTCTTGGTGCCGCCCAGGCCGATGGTGATGGCGCCCCACAAGAACATGATGATGGCCAACCAGCGCGAAGGGCGGAGCTTCTTGAGCATGATGTTGGATGGCACCTCGAAAAGCTAACGTGGGAGAATGATGTTAGAAAGGGGCCGCTGATTCTTTTCAGAGCTAGAGCTTTTTGCTGTCATCCCCATTCTCCGTCATCGGGTTCAGTAACAACTTACGAAGTATCCGATCAGAAAAATCATCAGAGCCACGTTGAACTGGTAGTTTGACATGTGGTTCTCGGTCTGCATGTCATCTTGGCTGGCATTGTTCAGAATCTTGGCGTTCCCAATGTTAGACCTGTCGAGGTAGCAGAGGAAGTAGATGCCGGCCGAAAGAGGGATGATGCGTTTGTCCTGCCTCCAGAGAAGTTTGCGCTCAGCAGCGTTGGAGGTCAGGATAGTGCTGACGGCGGCCTGGGCTGCGAATTAGTCCAACCCCGAGCTTCCTAGTCCACGATTCTCACTTACATGCTTAACATGACCCCCTTCGATATGACGCGGAGTAGTTTCGCCTTTCTCTCCACCGTCTGACATGATGCCTTCTTTTACCGGGTTTCTGTTTGGCAGGTAGGAAGAAAGGATCGGTTGACCAAGGAGGACAGAAGGCAAAAAGCCCAGAGAACCGTGGGGCAGCAGGCCGAGATTACTTATACAGTCTTCAAATAGTCCTCGCGATGTCGATGTAAGCTTTTAGTCGCCACGCAACACTGGATGCATGCCATATCAAAACATGGCATTGGCCCCCCAGATACTCCGGTTTACGAGAGCGCGGGGATGTTCCTGGTCATAGCCTAGGGAGGCATGGCAGATTGACCGCCAATCCGGTAAGAGTTGCATCTGGTCCCGTGGTGTCACCTTCCCGACAGAAACGTTATGGATAGCGACATGCAAGGTAAGCTATGGACGCGGCGTGCAGCTGTCAAATCAAGAACCCCCTGAGACGGCCGGATTACCCAATCAACAACAACAAAACATCCCGGAGCTGACAGCCTACTGCACGAACTGCGGGGAAGTGGCATCAGTCTAGCCCTAGGAAACGGGCTGTTAATGATTAACCATCCCTAGCCAATGCAAGGGTGAAGGCTGCTTACCTCGGGAGGCTGCGGTGTATGTCGGTTAATGAAAGGATTTATGTCGGTAGTTATTTTTTTGGTTGGGAAACGGGCGTCGCCTGTGTAAGATGGGTCAGACGACTTCTTCAATTTGTTTGTGGAAGAGCAAGGAAGAAAAAAGAAAGAAAAAAGAAAGAAAAAGACGTCGAAAGCTCAGCCTCCCGGTGGCTTGATACCGTCCTGGGCGCATCTTACGAGCCAAGGATTGCTGCATCTTCTTTTCTACCACCACCACCACAGCAACACTGCCTGCCTGCAGACGGATAACGTTTGGCCCTGCAGAAAGAAAAGCCCACTTGGTTGCTGATCTGCAGGAACTCAAGCGTTTCTTGTCAATCAAAACAAACAACATCGTGGCTACTGGCACCTTGTGCAGTATTTAGACTTTGGGTTGGCCATTCCATGACGTCGAGTTTTCTTGGGGTTGCATGTCGAACCAACTCTCCTCACTGCCCCATGTCAATACAGATGATGGCAATTGCGTCCAACCTCTGTCCTCTTTTCGATTCCCTGCGTGGCCACGTTCACATTTGCATCCAGCATTGAATAAGTGAATTTGGCGCCGTAGCCGCAGGTTCAATGAACGCTTGGGCTCCTAAGAAGGGAGGACTTTAGACTCGGGCAATGTTACGTTACCCCCTGACGATATAAAAGCCCACCCCTTTAGAGAGCAAACAGCAAGATGACACGATGATGCCGAGATTTCCAGTACGTGCGGCTCCTCGTTCTCCAATGAGGTGACATCTCATGATTTCTGACCATCGTCAGCGAGACGGCCGAGCCTGACGGATAAGGCGGAGCTGAAAGTCAGCTGGGCTGCCGGCTGCCGCGAAACCCAAAGGGGCCTGTCCCGATTGGCCCCCGGCCTTCGGGGCTAGAAAAGCCATGCCGTGGTCGTCCCTGCCAACACGAAGTCCCTGCTGGCATACCAGCATGCGCCAAGTCAGCAGCCACCGCCTTTCGCACTCTCACTTGATTATGGATATCAGCGACGGTAGTCGAGGCCCGTGTCGAGTCTTCCCGACTTCGCTCCTTACATGGAAATCGCGCCACCACCGCAGGCTGACAGGGCCCAAAGCGAAATGAATGGGCATGGGTTTATGCTTGCTATACGATGCTTCTCTGCCAAGACGAATCACGAAGAAAGCCGGGTATAAAAGGGCATCGGGTCTGCTCCAATTCAACTCTATTGACAGGTCTTCCGTCACTGCGGTTCATTGTTCTCAAGTCTCTCCAACGAAAACCTTATTGGCATACTACACCCGGCCTGCATCTCCATCACTCTCGCACGGGGATTTCGAACCATACATCTATAGTCTACCATCATCCAACAACTACAAGATGAAGGTCCTCGCAGCCATAGCAGCCGTTCTCAGCAGCAGCATCTCCCTCGCTGCCGCCGCACCGCACCCCCGTGCCAACTTACCAACCGAGATAAATATTGCCGGATTTGCTGCATCTACCGAGCCCACGAAGCCAGACGCACAGTAAGACCTTTCCCACCCTTGAGCCCTCAACACATCATGCACTCTTGAAAGATCGTTACGGTATATGCATAGAGACTTGACTGACCATCCATCCAACGGCAGGGTTAGCTTCACCGTCAGCGTTCTCGGAGGCGGCGCCGCCACCAAGTGCGCGTTCAACGGCCCCGCCGCCGAGGGTGGCCTGCTGCCCGACGTCTCCTGGCGGGCCTGCGACGACGCAGCCTTCCAGTGGCAGTTCCGGCACGAGCCCTCGCGGCCGGGCACTAGCGGGCCCTACCTGCTGGTCGTGACGTACTGGGTCGACGCCCAGACCGGCCAGCGGGTCGCGGGATTCAGGGAGTGGCAGGCGAGCGTGTTCCCCATCTCTGAGTCCGCCGACGGGACCTCGCAGGCCTACAACGGCGAAGCGGACTTCTCTATTACCGACCTCTCGTAAAGGGGGAATTGCTGGCCGTTGTGGAAGGATATGAAGTGGAAATGGGAAGCCAGTCGCCAATTTTATGGGCGTTGCACTTCTCTCTAATGGGTTGGTAGTGAGGTCCCTGAATTAGACTGTGGTCTAAGCTGCGTTCTGTTCGTTCTATAGACTTATACGGTTAAGCTTGGGCCTCCATAAGAGCCTGGTTAGTTTTATATACCATCCGTTCCTGGTGTGTGCATTTGCAAGACGACCGAATACGTACAGCGTTGGTACGTTTGTAATAGCTTTGCACAAACTACAACGAATGGCTTCTCTTATTTTACGGAACCTCCTATTCGAAGCCTAGTTCATCTATCAATTTTGCCACGCGTGGAGACTCAAGTTCGCTGGGTCGTCTCGCTTTCTCATTCTTGTCCTGGGGTTTGTACCTCAAAGGACTGCGATTTCGATTGATCGAAAAGGTTGGAAACGCAGAGACGGTGCGCCTGTGACTGCCTCCTTCGCCGCCGTCGTTGGGACGCAGGCCCAAGGGTCTCTGCAGAGCCGCTTTCGTAGCTTGGGCCCGGGCCCGCTCCTGTTCCAGATTGAGGAAGAACATGGAAGACGACAACTCCTCAGTGGCCTCCGCCCCCTTCTGCTCTTCTACTACCATTTCAGCGCCATCCCCTTTCGCCATATCGGCAGGCTGCGCTGCCCCCTTCTTTTGTGCCCCCGTCTCCCTGGTACGTTGGAACTCCGCCGCTCCCTTTTCAAGAGCCCTCTGCCGCTCCTCTTCGAGCCGTCTCGCTCGACGGGCCGAGGATGTCCTTCTATTGCCCACTTCTCCGGCCCAGGCCATCTCTCTTCCTTCGTCACACGAATCGCATCTGTCTACACACCGGAATGTTGCGGCCTCTTCTATCCCAAGCGACTGCGCCTTCCGAATTTGATTCCGCAGATACCGGTAGCCCTTCAGGAGCTCCAGCGGAGCCTTGCCGTAGTAGCACTCAGGCACGTTCCTCAATACGAGCTCCTTCCACTCCCGATGTCGCCCGTCATAGCCGGTGCAGAGACCGAGGTACTCGGCCCAGACGGGCAAGTACGCAGCCCGGCTCCAGCCCACGATAGCCGTCACGCGCCCCGCGTCGACGAAAACGTGGTCCAAGTCCAGGTACCCATGAGTCAGGGTGAAGGGTTCCGGGTCCGGCAGGAGTTCAAGGGCCTCATCGATTTGCGGTTTCACGTCGTCTGCCTCGATCGCCCCCAGCTCCTCCCGCAGCCTCTCCTTGTACTGCTCGGCGGTGTCGAACCTCATGGGTCGGCGGCCATCCTCCCCGCCCCCCGGGAGGTGGTCGAACTTGATGACGGTCCCCCCGTCAATTCCCTGCATGTTGGGCGACCGAATCGCTCGCCACCGCGCGACGTATCCACCCACCTGCCGCGCGTAACTCTCCCGTTCCTCCATCCCGAGCCCGTTCCACGCCTCGGCCAGCGTTCGTCCGCGGGCCCGCTCCGTGATGGCGATGGCGACCTGGCCCTCCTTCCACGCCGCCACGACCTCGGGCACCGGCACGGGCGTCTTTCCAGCGGTCTCGGGCCTACGCCGCAGCAACCGGGCGGCCTCGACCTCGGCCGGTAGCCGCGCCGGGTGGAGTGTCCAGTCCTGCCGCTCGCGGACGACGTATTTGCGGCCAAAGGACCAGGCGTAGTTCTCGAGGTCATTGTATTGCAATATTAGGCTGCTGCTGAAGCCGAGGTCCGGCTCCAGCACCGTGGTGACGAGATCCGACGGGCTGGCGTGGCACACGACGCACGGCGCGTTTTCCGGCTCGAAGACGCGGCGCTGGTTCGAGTCATGGAGCCACGAAGCAGTGGCTCGCTGCAACGCATCCTGCCGGCTCCAGACGCACCGTGGATAATCTTGGGCCCGCACTTGGATATCGAGGGCCTTCGCATGGGGGTTGGTGTTTTCTGTGGCTGAAGAGTCGGTGCGAATGTCGCCTATCCAGTTTCAGTAATGATTATTGGTCTTAACTGCAAGATTCAACCCTTTCGAGACACCCTGAAGACACCAGACCCGAAAGTCACTTACCAAATATCGGGTAGCACGGAATGCTGTTGCCTTCTTCGTGCCCGTTCAAATCTGTATCCCGACTCTCCTGAGATTCGTTATCTGAAGTACTCAAGGTTGTGGATGTGAAGATCGGAAGACTCCCTCCTTCGGGAAAGGTGCCTATAGTCGTCCGGTGCTCAGCTCTTTCCTTCTGATCGCCCTCCATCTGATAATTGTAACTCGCGGGCCACCCATCTGCTTCATTCACTTGGGAAAGACGATCCGAAACCATTTGTGCGCTCGGCCAAGCAGCAGTAGGTGCATCATGCCTCACTTTATCATCTAACAACTTCGACGTCAGTGACAAAACTGCCTCATCTCCCGTACCGTATTAACAACGAGCGAGACTCGCATTGTTTGAACCGGCGGGAACTGCCCTGTGTCGACTTTCATTGAGGAGGGAATGAACAAAGGCGCCAAATGCAAACGGCATTTTGGCCGATGGAGCAGCATTCACCGTACAAGACAAAGCCATTAGGCAAATGTACAGGATTGAAAGTTAGATTTCTGAACTACCTACGGAGGCCTATTCCGAACCATATGGAAGATGGCTGCATATACATGGAGTCATCCCTGAGAAACTCCTAAAGGCGTGGTACATTCTCGATCCTTCCAAGCCAGAGTGAAAATTGGTCGTTTTCATGATGCGAATCAAGTGGCATGAGCTGGTGAGCTTTGGTAAGAGCCTAGCTGGTAAAGTCATTGGCATTTGCCAAGATGCAAGCATCGCCAAAAGCGCGAAAGTCGCAATTGGCAGTAAATATCGAAAAAATTGATCCAGACGCCGAGCTACTGTATGATTCGAAGGAAGGAAGAAAGGAAGAAAGGAAGATAGGGGAAGATGCTATTCGATACGAGTCTTCCTCTGCGTATTAAAATTAAACCAAGACCACAAGCTTAGGAATTGGTGTTCCGGAAATGCTCAATGTGAGTGAGCATGGATGTGCTCGCTGACTCTAGGGCTTCTCCGCCACGACGCGATACGTCGTCGTCGATAAGCGCATGTTGTCCATCTTCACAAAGGCTTGGCCGTCCAGACAGAGCCGGTTGATGAGCGTCTTGAAGTGGTACGGCACCAGGTGGAGCTTGACGCCGGCGAGGATGGCTTGCCTCATGGCTCTGAAGTAGATATCCACTTTGTCGATCAGTGGAGCTTGAAGGTCGTCAATGCTGGGATTGTCGGAGCGCGATACGCTAAACCCGGCACTTCGTAGGGCTGCTTCGAAGCTGCTAGGGGTTGGGGTCCCGACAGCGCCAATCAACGGCTTGACCCGGCGCATGAGCTCGGCATGCTCGGCGTTTGTGGGATCGTACGCCGGCAAGCTCACCCAGTCACAGAGGATGAATTTGGCACCTGGCTTCAGTATTCTGAAGATCTCCTGGAAGAGCGCTCGCGGGTCTTTGCACAAACTCAGGGCCTGGATCTCGTAGAATGCATCAAACGATGCGTCGGCAAAGGGCAGGGGCAGATCGTTCAGGTCATGTTCCACGAATTCGTTACTCAGCCCGATTTCCTTGTTGAAGCTGATGGCTTGCGCGATTTGGTTGGGGTCAATGTTTAAACCCGTAACCTGCGCGCCCGAGTACTTGGCCATATGTGCGGCAACACGGCCACGGCCACATCCCAGATCCAAGACGCGATCGCCTGCTTTCAGACCCAGGTCTCTGGCAATGGTTTCCTCAAACAGTAGCTGGTTGTCCAAGACGGATGCTTGTTTGTCCATTTGCGGCGGGATGTACATTTTTTCCACATCGCCGAGAGCGCAGCTGCAACAATATAAGTATCTCTGCTTTCGCATATGTGTATACGGGGATCATGCACCCCCAACGTAGTGCGCCGGCGGCAAAGGGTACCGAGAAAGAGGGGACTCACAGATGATTCATGATACCATAGTAGGACTTGAGACAGGAGCCTACGCGTTGTTGATAATCTGGGCCCAACGCATCGATCATTTCCTTCTCATTCTCCCAGTCTAGGTTATAAATAACATAAGAGTCCATGAAGTCTTCGACTTCCTTGGGTGTCAAGTTCCAGAGGTGTTTGAACGAAGCGCGGAATGTCTTCCATCTTTTTGTCGACGCAGAGCGATCTACGGGAGAAGACGACTTCTTGGATGGCGCATCACGGCCCAGGTTGGGTGCTAACGCGTTGATCTTCTCGTTGCTGGTGTTACTTGATCGGGGACTCTCGCTGCTGGATCTGGTGGCGGCATCCAGGGGAGGCAACTGCTCTGGCCGCGTGGATGTGACAGCGGCCATGTTACCGGATGCTGAGGGTGGAGGGGGGGAAGGAGAGGTGGTGTGTGCAAGCGGGGAGAGGGCAAAGTGCAAGAGAGAGATTGGGCGGTATGGCTGGGCTCTGGGTGATGCGATGTTACCAGGGACTGAGAAAGACAAAGACGAAGTGCAGGAAGAAAACTAGGTTTTTACATTCAGCATTGGCCGATCGTCAGAAGGAAATCCAAACAAGGGAAGGCCGGGTCACGGAAGTGTATAAGTGCAGGTTATGTCATGTAATTTGATCGGCCTAAGGCAAGCAGCAAGGTCTGGCTGGGATGGATGCCCTGGATTTCTTCGTGACTCGGATGCTGCGGGACCACCGCTTGCTTACGAATGAATGTAGCAGTGCCTTAAGAATGGATGATATGATGGGCACAGAAACGGACAGGCTCAATGCAATCAACTCGACACGGCCAAATATCAGGTAGGGCACACATATCAGTACAGGAGATTACAGAGCAGGCCCAAAACGGATTGCAAGTTTCGTATTCTTACTCGGCAGAACCGGGAAACACAAGGTCAAGCAGCATGGGATTGGATCACGGGGGACGACCGGTGACCCGATGGATGGCTGGTTTTCCTGCGGTTTTCTGATTTCTATCGTGGGGCCTCTCCGTTGTGTGTGACTAACAAAAAGCTCAGGCGGAGATGGCAAATGGCAACACGGCACTGGAACGATGCATCGGTCAGTTCATGCCTCAAACGTTTCCTTCTTGGAGATCGCCCAATACCGGTCAATAAAAAGAAGATGTGACGGGGTTTATTTGTTGGGGCGGACAGGTTGTACCACGTACGTGTACGTGTGGATGGAAATGCTGGAGTAAAGAAGGCACGGCCGCAGCAGGTGGGTGTGCATGTCGTTCCAGGTGCGCCCATTGGATGCCACTGGCAATGGCGTCACTGAAAGCGAAAAGAGTTAAAAAAGCACGGCCGGCAGCAACAGTCTGGGCAGGAGACAGAAACACACGTCAAGGGTACGCAAATAAGATTGGAAAAGTCAATAACGTGGAAAATAACATTGGACCCAATCTTGAAAAGCAGCACACATGCTGGCATGCTGTCATGTTGATGGTGCCACTTCATCATGGGCTGCCCCTCCTTGACAACTGACAGATCTGCGGGCATCCATTCCTCCTATCGGTTTCAATCAGGTTTTCCAACGCCCATCAGCCCGGACCGACCCCGGCAACCCCCCGTAAATTGGATAGAAACACTCACGCTTTCCTACCAACCGAACTTTTACGCCGAGACGCCTGCAGGCCTCGAAACAACGTTTGTTCTCGCTCGGAATTTGACCATTTAACAACAGGCCAGGCCAGCCACAAAGCCGACTGTTCAGCACTTACAAGGTGCATCCGAATTAGCGTGGATAAGCCTTCCCGGCGGCACCGATTTGACAAATCCAAGTTGCTTACAAATGGTGTCACCTATGTTGTTAAGCCACCTGCTTAATTTCAATTTTGCACATGCGTTCCCATCCGGCGGTTATGGTGAAGATGAGCCTACTGCACCCCTCAGTCCGAATCTGGCAACAGTTTATTGGCGCGTATCACTTACCGTCAACACTGAACATATCCGCAGTTGGAGGATTGCGGCCGGCCTCAAGTTCCATGTGTTGTTGAAATAAGCTTCGAAGGAAGCCGTTTCAGTAGTCCAGGGTCCGCAGCAAGTCATCCAATACGGGCCTGGGCATGTAGGCTTTCTTGGCTGAGCTCAGCCGGCGCCATGGAGAGACCTGACTCGTTGACTCGTGTCTTGGGCCGAGAAGGATGGGAGCAATCCACGTGGTGAACGGCATCCCGCTTATGTAGGTATTATTCATGGACATGGATAATGGGGTGGCAATGTCTCATCCCGGATGGTCTCCTGCACGCTGCCATGATTGACATCCGGACCCCAACACTGGCGTAGACACAGGTACATGTACGGTTTGATAACAGACAGCCTTCCATCTGCGTGCCAATCTGCGTGTCTGGTGTAACCACCGCTACTTGCTCCGGGTAGCTATACAAGTACGAACCATGCGTCAGTAGTAATGGGGTTCCGGTCTTCGTCGGGGCAGCTCAGATGCTCCCGTATGGGTGGGATCGACTGACTGTCTAGCTAGCTTCGCTCTCCTTTGAACGAGGTACTGTATCTGATCTACACTTTTACCCATCTTGCCCGGCTCAGTCGGGTATTGCATGGATTTGATTTATCTACATCAATACGCATTGCCGATATCTCCGCATGCCGGTCTGAAGCGAGCGCTGTTCGACACCTTCGAAACACCCAAATCTATCAATGATGTATGCTCGCACTGGGCTTGTTTGTAGCACATATCAAGAGGAGCAGAAAACGGAACAGTCGATTCCTAAATCTCTCGACTGGAGGAGTTCAGCCGCCCAGTCCCACTTGAGTCTCCCCTTCAGCTGAAGTGGTGCTGGAATGGCGTGTTTTCTTCCCGCCCGCTTCGTGGAAGATGGCTTCCCAGACCTTTAGCTTGCCGGATACCGTGTCATGATCGGTCCCCTTGATGGACTCGGCCGTAAAGTCGATGCAGTCTTCGAACTCACCTTCCTTTCCAGCCCAACATTCCTCCAGGTAAACCTGGCCCCGTTGTCCAATCATCGCATCGGTCTCGGCGAAGTATACACGCACCTTGACTCTTGCCTTTCCTTCTCCGAGATCTCTGCTCCTTTCTAGCTCGGCCAAATCTCGAATAAAGGTTGGGTAATCGTCGCACTTCCCCCACGTCCCGGTGGCTCCTTTCTTCAAGCACTGCATTACCTCACTGTCTGCGCCTACTGTTTGCCCTTCAAACATTGTTTTGGGTATCAGTTCCCACAATTCTTTTTGCAGATCGCGAGCTATCCCATACTTCTTCTCTAATCTCCGAGAAGACGAATGGCCCTCATTGCTGCTGTTGCCTGATCTTCCAAAAATGGCGCTTGTGGCTTTGGTGAACACCGCTCCACTTGAAGCAAAGGCGGGCTGCGCCTTGGTGACGAACAGTCGCGGGATATGATGCCAGGCATTGAACGCCTGATTTGGTAACCACTGAGCCATCTGCAAGTATACAACCCGAGAGTGCGTAGGGTGCACAAAGGGTGCTACAAGGCGTTAGTACGTTTCGAAGTACAGGTGCCGGGTAGCTCATCGTTCTCCAAGGTTTGACCCTGAACCACTTGGAGCATTCGAGCAACCTACCAAATAACGCGACAAACGGCTTGGTGGGGCTCAAGATATCACGGAAGTGGTACAAGAGGTTGAGGTTGTAGATTGTTCCAGCACTGTGTGAAATCAGGGCGACGTGGTCAATGCCGAGGTGCTTAAGAAGTGCAGTCGCTGTCTCGAGCCATACAGCGAGTCTCTGCGGGAGCGGCACGTTGGTAGAGTAGCCCATGCCGGGACTATTGGGCGGAGACATGATTGTCAGATATCAAGAAAGTCTCCCAAGATTCTGTCACGACGAAGGCTGAGCACACATACCGGTCAATGACTAGAACCCTTACTCCTAGCTTCTGCCCCAGGGCATGCAGGGGAAAGACTCCGAAGAGCCGCGAGGAGAACATGCCCGGCATGTACAGCACAGTCGGGACTGCTTTGGGGTCGTCGCCAGCATCGCGTCCTGCGTCTGCGTAGCTCACCACGAGGGAATCGTGGTCAGCCGTAGCTGGCAACGTGAATCGTTGGTGGAAGCGCTCATTCGCTAAGTAGGCCACGGCACGATCATGTGCCGAAGTCGTCGTGGCGTCGCTCGTAAACTCGGCCATTTCGTTCTTTGTCTGTTACGAAATGGTCCAGTAAGAGAACTGTTCATGAATAAATTAGGTAGGTAAGTTTGTAGGTAGTAAGGAGCAGTGGTCTTGGTAAGTGTTGCCTGGTGGTGGTCATGGTAAGTATGAGGTTCAGCTCTCCCATATGCCCCACATCCCTGATGACCATCCAATCATTCTGCGCCATACCACTTCATTACAGTATTTACAGGCAGCTGCACCGCTAACAACGCACACAAGGGTTGCACTGCTGACGCGAATGGGTGCTGTCAGTAAACAGATTTAGCGCTTGATGGTTTGAGCAATCTCCAGTCAATATCATGCATTCACACGCATTATCAGCACCCGAAAGAGATGCCAAGTACAAAAGCAAGGTAGCGCATCTATTATGATCTCAAGTCACTGAAGGTTATTTATTGTATACTAATTTCGCTCGAAATGAGACCAATGGCCGTGGTACAAAGGTCAAGGGACATTTGGAGGGATCTCCGGTGACCGGGTTCTTGTCACAACGAGGTCAACGCTATGAGGAAGAAGGAATATTGAACGGCGAAGCAAGCCAAGCACCTTCCTTCTTTACACAGCGCTCTGCCGCCAGCTATTCGCGTAGTAGCTCATTGCACAGCAATCGAGATGCTATCAGGAGCGGCCACAGCCTCAGGGACAGTGGCAGCACCGGACGGTTCTACCCCCTTTGCATGATCCTGCAACACGAGGCACCCTTCAAAGTACGCCTGCACCTCGTCGAAGTCCTCCAGATCGCCGACCCACGCGACGTACTGGTCCGGCCTGACGATGACGACGCAGCCTCGCTCCTTGTCGACGCCGTAGTTCTTGTACGCATCGCCGAAGCCCTCGTGGTAGCTGACATCGTCCACGTAGACCTTGTCGTAGCTCCAGCCCGTGGCCCTGCGGAACGGGTGGAGCACTTCGGGGAAGTCCCGCAGCAGCTCCGTGTCCCAGCGCTTGGCCGAGTGGATGGTCAGGATCTCCACCACGCTGTGCAGCTCGTCTTGGCCGACGTTCCCGGCTACGCGGTGCAGGAAACTGCTCGGCGCATCGAGCTTGGCGCAGAACGCCTCGACGCGCTTTTTCTGCTGCGCGTGGTGCACGTCGCCCGCGAACAGCACGACGCGGAACCGTCCGTCGGCCGGGAGCCGCTTCTGGAATTGCCACGGCCGTGCGTCCGACTGGTTCAGAACCTGGAAGCTGTTGAGGCGCATGCCGACCGGGATACCCGCCGCCAGTGCCTGCTTCCGATCGAAGTCCGCCTCCGACATAGACACTGCAGGTGGCGCCACCGCACTGCCATCGCCCTGCTCCCCAGCGTCGCCAGGCTTGATAACCAGGTTACTGGGGCCATAGTTGACCGAGAGGCCGCAGGCAAACATGTTGCCCTGAACGAAGGCCTCCTTAAACTCATCCATGGAGACACCTTCGGCATCCTGTGAACGAGCGTGAGTCAAGTGATATTGCAGTCGTTTTTATGCATTCATAGAAGCAGGATTGGGTGCGTGGCTGGCAGAGAGTCGCCCTCTTACTTACCATGATATCCTTGGCTGGCCGGCCTGAGAAGAGGCGGGCGAAGCGGTTATCAAACTCGATGAGGTCTCGAGCAATGCGCCGGCGCTCACTTTGATACGTCTTGAGGATGCTAGGCTGGGCGATGCCCCTGCAGACCAAGCCGAGCTTCCATCCGAGGTTGTAGCAGTCCTGCATCGAGATATTCATGCCTTGGCCGGCCTTAGGTGAATGTGTGTGCACGGCGTCGCCCGCCAGGAACACGCGTTGGTGGGCGTCGAAGTTGGCGCCCACCCGCTGTCCGATCTGGTACGCCGTCCACCAATCGCAGACCTCGTAGTCGATCCTGTACGGGTCGAGGATCTTCTTGGCCGCGTTGAAGATCAGCTCAGGGGTAATCTTAGATCGGTCCGCGCGCCCTGAGGCGTCTGGCTTGACCTCCACGAGCTGGATGTACAACCGAACTATGTTATTCTCGCGCGGAATGATCATGAGGCTGCCGTGAGTGGCGGAGTGAATCGCGCATCGGCATCGAATATCGGCTTGGCAGAGCCGCATGTCAGTTTTTTCATCCTTTTCCTTCATGCTTGGTGTACTCACGAAAGTCGGTAAAGGGGATGATGTCCATGACGCCCCAGATCATGTCGGTGGCTTCGCCTTCCAGCTCAAAGCCAAGGGCGGTTCGAGTCCAACTGCGAGCACCGTCGCACCCGATCACATACTTGGCATGAACTGTCTCGCCAGCTCCAGCTCTGTCGTATGTCTGCTTTATGAGGGCATCTTCGTCCGCTTCCTGAAACAGGTTGCTTCGGAAGAGCCCATCAGAGACCTTGCTGCCCCCAAGCTGCTTAGGGGCTGCCTCTTCTTCTGTCAAGAATCGCAATTTGACCGTGACGGGGTAAGCACTCTGGTCTTCGACTTTGCTCTGGTCGATTTCAAGAGATTCCGGGAGAACCCCTCGCTCGACTTTGATGGTGTCGTTGGAATACTTCTTGATGTTGTCGAGGAAGAAGCGTTCAATGCGGCCTTGGTGAAGCGTGCTCTGTTGCAGCCGTGAGAGGCCGACAGGGGTATCCGGTACGCGGTCTGATCGTCTAATAACGCCGTTCTCATCCGGGTTCTGGGACAGCACGTCAATACTGAAGCGCCGCGGTTACCATATCCGGCTTGAATCTCACCCATAAACATATCTATATGCTATTAGCATCATCATCCTTCCCCCAATGTCTGCAAGAGAGGCTTCAACGCGGCACATACCTCAATCATATGATTGGCCTCCTTCCAGGCTCTGTCGCCAAATCCGAGACTATCGAGCATCTCGAGACTGCGCGCATTCAAGCCATCCGCTTGACCGCAGAAGACCTTTTAGGCGTAGGGTGTCAGTCACCTTCTCCACATCAACGGCATAGGCTTAAGGGGCAAGCCAGTGGGAACCATCGTTTGCACAGATCGAGAGACCGAAAGTGAATCGACCACGAAAGCAAAGTGGCCTTCCAAATCCGTACCTTGGTGTTCCTCTTGTCGATGATGCGAGTTTTCAGACCCATCCGAGCCATCCAGGCAGCAGCCATGATGCTTCACACTGTCAGTTGCCACGACTTGGTCATATTCCAAATCATACAGTCTTACCCCGCAGGCCCTGCCCCGATGATCAGCCTGGGATTATGTTAGTTTCATATCAGCTCTATTCGGCCTTTTGGTATAAACTCACACGTCTACATTGGATGCGGGCTGGTTGCCATTCGCCTGGCCGCCGTTGACAGAGACACCGTTCGTTGCCATGGTTGTTAGACAGGCTACTTCTTTCACTCTGGAGTGGATGTGTTCCAAAGAATGGCTCAAGGCGATTTGGGGTATATGGGGAAGGAGGACTTATGAGAGCTGTCAGTTGGAGATGATGCCAACTAGGGGTCGGATGTTGTGGCCATAAACGTCGTATGCATGCCCGCGCGGCCAATAGGGATGCCGTGCAACCCTCCCTCGGTGTTGCTTCTATTGGGAAATCGCGTTGGTAGCGAGGCTTTGCAGACAAACACATATCAGCATGCATCCAGGATACACGGTTCACACAGTGGAGGGCTCGCGTTGGGGGTGCTGACCCGGACGATATCAGGTATGGACCAGTAGCATCCCTAGGTGATACACACCCCTTGTGCGCGGGACTGGTACAGTCAGCAAGACGTTGTGCGGCTTCCGAACCCGGAAAGGGGACTCTCTTGGCAATACGAGCAGCAGCCTATGCGCCTGTGGCATAAGCATAGGGCCCCGGAGGACGGTGGGGACGGTCGAGATGGCTGTCAGAAGAAGCCTGTGCTAGGGTCTTTCTTTACTAGCCACCCAAGCTAATGTACTACCGAGGCCGGCTTTCATGCCAATGCTCATTGGAAA
Source organism: Apiospora marii (assembly GCF_038362585.1). Lineage (NCBI taxonomy): Eukaryota > Fungi > Ascomycota > Sordariomycetes > Amphisphaeriales > Apiosporaceae > Apiospora > Apiospora marii. The sequence goes on along the minus strand of NW_027117375.1, from coordinate 1,046,354 downwards.
CACGAATGCGCAAACTGACAGGACGGGGCGGCCGTTGTCGCAAATACACAAGGCGTCGGGGTGGGATTCAGTATGGAATGATATGTCCCGAGCAACAAAGACCAGGAGTTGTACGGTTATTACCAGAGATACCGAAGGCTTTGGGGGTTGGGCAGGGACAGGGAGGGTAGCGGAACCGAGACAGGTATGTTTCAATGAGCAGTTGCCAGGCCTGGCAGCCTGGGACCCCTTCATCCCATCTTTCCCCCGGCCCGTATCGTAACATCGGGTAGCCCACCATGACTGGCCACCTCGCTAGTTGATTGATGCTACTTCGTCCCGTGGGGGACGATTCTGGACACCCTTTGGCCTTGTCGAATCAGGGCGTTTGCCTGGGTGCGGGGAAAGGCGGATCGCATCTCGGCTGCTCTTGGCCTCCCTATCGAGCATACAAATTCCAAAGTGGCAATGCGCCACAGAACGCTGCCGGGGCTTTTCGACGTTCGCTGGGCGTTCGAAGATCGGCAGCACCTCGCGAGCCTGGCTGATCTGACCGAGATGGGGGCGGTCGCCGTTGGACTCGTCACGAGGCGGGGACCTACATAAAAGCGAGGCAGGAAGTTGGTTTGACAGCTTGACAGCCACGCTGATCGAAGACATACCCCATACAGTCCTCCAATTGGTCCGACTTATGTAATCGCTGCTTCGCACAAAAATATTCCATTACTTTTTTATGACTTAAATTACAAGTCGCTCGCTGCAAGGCGTGAAACCCTCGCTAGGTACAACAAAGCAACTTATGTCATTTCATTTGCCGGCATATTATCAACATTCGGTCTGATATTACTGGTTATCCCTTACTGAGTCAAACTACTTTCACCGGCTTTCAACGAAAACCAACAAACTTGGGTTCCTCTCACATGGGGTTGCGCGAGCCGAGACAAAGCATCTATCATCTATCACCGGGTAGGCTAGGGGATCCGAAGCTGTCGCCCGTGTATCAAACTTCCGATTGGTCATTTTCCGGAGGGCATTCATGGTCACTGCGCCATTTGCGACCTTCGCAATCTGGTTCTGATCTGTCCGTGCTGGTCAGTGATATCTGACCCTCGCATTGCAGCTACATCTTCTTATCACTACCTGAGTGCATCCTCCAAAAATCGCCAGGGTTGGTGAAAAAGACGTTGCCTTTCTGAGGGCTTGGTACGGCCTATTTATAGTCAGCGGCCAGTTTTCAGGCCAACCGGTTGCAAGTGCGTGCACTTAGTGGTCATTACTGCGCCTTCAGGATACGTTGTGCGACGGTGATGGGCCAGGAAAAGCACGGTTTGCTTCTTGGGCCTGTCCAATGCAACTACAGCATTGCCACAGAACTACCAGTCTTTGACACTGTTGGCGGCGAGTAGGCTTAAAACAACCATGAGCATACGTTATTTGATTCGGCCCCTTGCCTTGGCCGCCCCTGCTTTTCAATTGCATCGTTATGGTTGAATGTCAGTATCAGATCATCTTCCTTTTCATGAAATCGATACGTGAATTTATTTCCCAGCGCAAATGATATCTCACTCCTGTTCCCCTGAATCAGCACTCATGATACCAGCAATGAGATATGTGCCATGCAAGGTCTCATCTCAAGTACCCTACCAAAGGGTTATAGTCGATATCATATCACTATTATGCCTGCTAACTGGGCAAAATGCTTTCTTCCTCTGCCGGCGTTATTTTTGATGCTTCACAAAACGGCAACTTGCAGGAAACTGAAGATAGCTCTGCCATCATGTCGTACTAGTCGAATAGTGATTGATGCTCCCGTCTGCAAACTTCGCCCCCGACATCTTGAGGTAACTTGTTAACACCATACGAGTGGGCAGTTCGGTATCATGCCTGATGCCGAAGATATGGGCATTTCGTTTTCGATCGCTGTTTCAGCATCCAAGTCTTTCCGGTATTTCAGAGAAATGATTCCCACCACTCACCACTCTTCCCGGTCACCTTTTCTCCACGCCTTATCTCTAAAGAGCTGTCAGAATGGACTCAGTATCAGACGCTGCAACTGCCGCCGCGAAGCAGAGAGAAGGAGACCTCTTCATTCGAGAAGTATGGAGTTTGACTGGAACAGCCATCGCCTTCGTCTTCATACGCTACTATGCCCGCTTGAAAGCCGTAGGCGTCAAGGGGCTGACTGCAGACGACTACTTGATGCTCCCGGCTACAGTAAGTTGGTCCCTGCGTACTTGTGCACTACTAAGAAAGGATGGAAACGGCTGACATCTTATACAACTAGGTCGTCATGACGATCGAGTCGATGGCTGGTTATATGGTCGTGGCCTGGTGGAATGGCGTTGCCAACAACGGCATCTCCGATCCCGATCGAGCCAATCTCGTGCAGCAAGCAAGCCTCGATCCCAAAGGACCAGCCGCAGAGGAGGTCCGGTTGCGCGTCGGAGGCTCCCAAAACCACGTCATTGGCCTCCTGATGTATACCACGTTGATGTGGCTGCTCAAGGGATGCTGGGCACTATACTACAACCGTCTGACGTAAGTACGGAAAAGGCTCGTGCTGGTGATCTAGGGATGATGGTGTTGTTGACACAATAGCCCTCAGCGACGGTGTGCAAAACCGCCGATTACTGATCAAAGGCTCGATTATCGTCTTACCGGCTACCTACGTCGGCTGCCTGCTCGTCGCCATTCTTAAATGCATACCTTTCCAACGCCATTGGCAGGTGTTCCCCAACCCCGGCGTGAACTGCATGCCTGCCATCTCGCCCCTGCAGACCATCTTCGTCATGGTCATGAATACCGTCACCGACTTCTACCTGATGGCGATCCCGATCCCTGTAAGACCACAAATACACAGCCTCCTCCTAACCTTCTCCAACAAAACAAGGACATTAGATTTGATTACTCACAGCCGCGGCTCTTTAGATGATTTGGAAATCCAAGCTCCCGCTCAAGAAGAAGCTCATGATCATACTGATGTTCAGCGGCGCCATTTTGGAGATGGTGTTCGGCATCCTCCGCGCCGTGGCCATTCTCAAGGTCAGTTCCGCCGCTCATCTCACAGCCCCCAACGTACTATTTATAGTAGCACCCCTTTTCCACTTCCCTTTTTCATCCACTAATTCATCGTCATGATCCAGGACGGTGACACCAACCCAGCCGAATCCGGGTACTGGTCTATCCGCGAGTCCTTCGTCTCCTTTGTGCTCACTAACCTGCCCATGGTGTACCCGCTCTTCCGCGAGTACTGGAACCAGCTGCGCGGCAAGGCCGGGTCCACGGCCGGCAAGTCGTCGGGCAACTCGTATCAGCTAGGCAGCTTCCCACGCCGAAGCAAGAATAACAATAACAATGACAACGACACCCGCAACAGCCGCGTCCGGGGCCCTCACGTGATCCCCAACGAGACTATCACGTCCGACTCCAAGGAGCACATCTGCGTCGACACTGTCGAGCACGCTTCTTCGTCAAGAGGCAGTGGTGGCACGAGCGGCGATGATGACTTAGTGTCTTCGTCCATGCAAGAGACAGAGGCAAGGACAGAGGCAGGGGTGGCTGGTCGTACTCTCAGTTCTGGTGGTAGGGACTTGGAGGCTGGGGAGGGCGGCTGTTGGCAGTCGTCCGAGAGATCAAGCAGCCAAAACAGGCTCCCTGCCCCCCACCTGCGGAGGCTGAGCTCGAACCAGATAACCATCACTACCGAGTATACAGTTTCCCATGGCGGCATGAACAAGGCTACGCCCGGCTCTGCGTTTGCTTTCTAGTCAAGCGTCTTTTGTCTGGAAAGCAACTCTTTGGAAATGGATGGGACTGAGCTGGTTTTCAGTTGGAATGTTTTCTTGGTGTGGAGGTTCATATGCTGAGTTCTGTGCTTAGTGTGTATTTAATTATTGTTGACCTCTGTCTTCGCAGCTGTAATTAGAGTTTTCTTTTGAAATGCTTGTGAATTGGTCCTTTTGCGGCCTCAGGTCGTCTAGAAATAAGCTGAGTCTCCTAGTGTATACTACCAGGGGCTTATTCGATCCATATGTTCTCCAATCTTTTATTTCGCTACCCCTGTTTCTGGGGCATCTGGACAACGTGTAGCATCCCACACTAATACAACACCAAGGTTTATAATTCGATCAGATGAAAATTGGTTGTCGATCCCAGCTATTCTTCCTGTAAATGGTGTTGCATGAGAGTGGTATAAGACAGGCCAGTAAAACATTCCCAGTCACCAGACTCGAACTAATAACGTTTCTTAATGCCTCTACCCCTAAGTCATTTGAGATTGTTCACATAAAGAAACTTCGTCACTATTGTTCGTTCATATATGAAGGACACAACTATAAAGGGGTTTGATGCTAAAGGAAGGGGTCCTAGTTGCAATGAAGTTGCCTGTCTCCGGGATCTGATTGTTTCTCTGAGAGCAGCGTACGGTGAAGAGTTCTAACATTTTGAAAATATCAGACTATGTACGACAGTGGGTTTTCCAACCTGGAAGTGGTTTCACAGTTATTTCACACCATCCTCAGTACCCGGTCTCATCTCTGATTCTGAACATAAGTAAGGTCCTAATCAACTGCCCCCTTTCCCACCTTCCTAGACATGGTTGAAAAAAAAAAAACAATATAGGAGTTAGGCAGATCTTCTACTATGGAGTGTTCGTTGAGCCATGTGATGGTTGTTTGTAATTTTGGCCTTGTAATTGTATTTTGTTATCCCCTGTTGCACAACTGCAACTACCCGCGATGGTATTTATGTGGTTTATGTCTGTTGGGGAACATTTGACGGGTAGTGTTTGTCCATCCCAATGTGCCAATCACACTATAAGCCATCATTGGCACTTTTCAAACGGCCTTTTGCTGTGTACTCACCCACCAACTTTTCCTTCAGTAATTAAAACACGCGCACCGATTCTTTCTTCCCTCCTCATCTTCCACCGAGTCACCTATGACCACCAAAATCGCGGTTTAGTGGAACCAAAACAGAAACAATGAGGCCTACATCGTTCTTGTTCATCTGTTTTGCCATTTCTGGCAACTGTTTCACGCAACGAGTGTTCGAGACCGTCCGCGGTTTGCGTGCGTTATCGGGACCAATCCCACCGTATCAAACCAGGAGCTGTCATGATGGTCGTTCGCTTGACCTTTCCCAAGGAGCCGGCGTATTATGCTACACTGACAATGGTATTGCCCAGGCCAGCCACTATACCAGCAAGACAACACTCGAAGACGACAACAATGATAACCACAAAGTCGGCCTTGAGAGACCACGACCAGATCAATGGATGGATAAACTACTTGCCGATCTCAAGAAAGCGAGCAAGCTTATCGTTGAGATCGCCGAGTTCGCTCAGGAGTTAATGAAGTCAGTTACAGCAAAATCCCGCCAAGCTGCCGCAGAGCAGATGAGACATTCCCTTGAGAACATGCCTTTGAGGCGACAAGAACGGATCTCTCAACTATTGAAAAACCTACATGAGGTCTTAGAAGACGTTGCCCAGTTATTGGAACGCTCAGGCGATCGTACTACCTCAGCAATGCAGTGGATAGGCATGCATGGCGGTTTGGGCAAGCTCCCTGAGCAGTTATTGGAAGAAACCGCACAGTGGTTGCGGCAACACGATGGAGGCTTCCAAGGTGATACAGCACAGGTACTCGTGGACAAGACACTTTCTACAGCTTGGCTTTTGTTGAAAGTACAAATGATAGTAGCTCCGCAGACAGTTTGGAGCCCAGTCTTGAGCGCACTCGGCTGGGGAACCAAAGGGGTACGCAAAGGTAAGTAGCTCATTGACTCCTCGCTTTCTGTTGGGAAAAGTCCATTGATATAGTTTGGAATGTGACTAATTTTGGTGTTTAGGTAGCGCAGCTGCGGCCCTGCATTCGAAACCGCATCCGGTGGTGGCCCGGAGCTGGTTTGCAACAACACAAAGTGCAGCCCAGAATGGGTATGGGAAACCTGTTTTTAATCGCATTTTTCGGAGCATGGCAGCTATATGGCTGACCCAGGATGTTGACTGGGAGTTCATGGCGAGATGGTTTGAAGAGACAGACTTGGTTCCTCAATCCATCGCGGTTGTCTGAAAGCATTACGCTGTGTGTTCAGACAAGACGCAGCTTCGTTTCCATCCTGGAGCGTAGTCGCCGAATCCACTGCTATACGGTCAGATGGAGATTCATATCATACCGATGATCGATAGGAGAATGCATTACATGGACTACGGTAGACAAATACAAACTCCATCCATACAGTATATAAGTACAAGTATCATATTGCTCACCTATTGAGATCTTTTGTTGGTGAAGGAACTTGCAAGCTAAGAAGACCCTGGAAGCAGCGGTTCCCCTTGGTGGTGTTCGGTCGGTCTCGTCCCCGATGTCCTTCTCGTGTTCATTCAGATCGGCAGTGACTTTTTGTTCTAGATTTGTAACTATGACGGAGGCAGCCCCGGCTAGAGCCGCCGAGTTATTGAATTACTATGGAGACTATGCGCGCCTGTCAACTGTGACAGATGCTTACTAAAACAATCCGCTGCCGCATGACAGGCCTGCTAGACCATTTCAGTCTAATTGAGGCGTGGTGGCAGTTGTGCGGTTGGCGGCTAGCAAATGGCAGATGGTGACAGCTAATAAGTCCACGTGCCTTGTTTCCTGGATGGGTCAAGCGCAGATTTATACCATGAAGCGGCTTCTTCATCGTGTCCTCCGAACCGGATGATTCTTGCAATGGCACGAACCCCTGGTTCCGGGTATTTCGAGCCCAGTCCCCCTCCCGTGGAAACATGGAGCACTTGATCTGAGGGAAATCGTGAATTTATTAGGAACGAGCTCTGAGGCTGAGTGCATGGTAAGGAATGGGGTTCCTACCCCTGTAGAAAAGGCACCTGCGCTGACCCTATCCCACTCACCACTGGCCGGATCTGGGTTATTGTGGGAATGGACCTCGGTCGCTGGATCTTCCTGACAAATCGCAGCAATCAACAATAGGATGATGCCATGGCTGGTTGACACGCAACTCTTCGCTTGAAAAGGCAGATCCAGAATCATCGCTATGCGCCGTACCAATTGAGCCGTTGGGGACCTAGGGGACAAGGGCAGCTTCGGTTACGAGTATGTACATGTACCTATGTAGTCACATGTAAATGACTGTAAGCTTTTTGTTTTAGGACGAAATCGTCCCGTCAAATGCTCCGAAGAAATATCCACCCATCTTGGATGGTAAACACCGAATGGGCGAAACCCACAAATAACCCTGGCCCATAAGACGCATATAGATCCAAGCAGGGCTGACTTCTGGACCTGGAGCCTGCTGGTGCGCATTGGGTAGAAAGCGCTTGCCGTCGAGATTGCACGGAGATGGCTGCTATTAGTGTGCAGAATAGCGCCTCTATTATAGCTAGGTCCCGAGAGACCGTGGCTGGATCAAACGCCCGTTGCCTACAACGGTAGAGATGGCCGTTCTGCATCCTTACCCTAGTGGATTCTATGGGCCTGCTTCGGCAACCGAAACAACAGAAGCCGACTGGTGTTGGCGAGTTTTCCACCTCGCCATGGTTCTCGATCATGCAGCTCGAGATTGACGCCCGAGCAGAACGAGGGCTCGCTGGCCCCGTCGTTTGGGTCGGGGGTTGATCGAGAGTGATAACAACCACCCAGGCACTCGCTTTTCCGACCTAAACTGCCAAAATTCTGCGTCAAGTCCAGTCCAGTCCAGTCAAGCCGTTTGGCAATAACTCGCACAAGTCGATAGTCCCAATCACGCCCTTGCTCATTCTAGAACGACACCATGCCTCTAACTCGCCGAGGAAGCAAAAGGCGGAGCGTCGATACATTTCGCACGTTTGCGTCGCGAATATCGATAGGTACCACAGACTCGCAGTCGGTAGACGACGGCGACAGGTCCCGGCGGAGCCACGCTGGGAGCGGCACCGCCAGTGAAATCAATATCAACATCATGCCCAGTCTGCCCAAGGAAAAGGTCATCCTGGCCGGATCGGAGCAAACACTGCTGCCAATGGTCATGTTCAAAGCCCGTGATGCCCAGAGCCCCCATCCCATACTCGCCGACCCTTACGCCAAACAGCTGTTGGAGCGGTGCGACGTCAACATGGACGCCAGCCATTTCAAGATGACGACGGACCAGCGATACGTGACCTGGATCGCCAACCGCGCCAAACAGCTCGACGAATGGTGCCAGGACTTCCTGGACGCGCACTCGGAACCCGTCACTGTCGTGCACCTTGCCTGCGGCCTCGACTGCCGCTTCTTCCGCGTGGCCAAGAGCCCGCGCGTGCGGTGGATCGACATAGACCAGCCCTTGGTGGTCGACCTGCGATCGCGGCTGATACCACAGCCCGAAGGCGACTACACGCTCCGGACGCTTGATGTGGCCGCGCCGGGGTGGTATCGAGACATCCCGGCGGACCGGCCGACGCTGATCATCGCCGAGGGTCTGACGCCGTATCTCGAGGCCAAGGACGGCAAGGCCATGATGCGGGACCTGGTGGACTACTTCGGGGGCCACGGCCGCAGCGGGCAGCTCCTCTTCGACTCGCTGGGCAGCCTCTCGGTGAACCTGACGTCATTCATCAAGGCGCTGCGCTCCAGCGGGTCGGTGTTCAAATGGGGGATCGACGAGCCCGAGGAAATCACCGCACTGCATTCCCGGCTGGTTCTGCGAGATCGCGTCCAATGGCGCGACTTCATGGACAGCCACCCACCTTTCTTCGGGCCCTACGGGACAACGATGGCGTCGTTTCTTCCTTCTTTTGAGAAGAATATTCAGATTTGGCGATTCGACTTCTCATAATGGCATTGCATGAGAGAAGAGAAGAAAAAGTAAAGATAAAAAAAAAAAAAGCGAAAGTGTTCAGAGCGAACACTGGAAGAGTTAGTAAGATGAATCTCCAGGCGTGTATGCCTTGCTACGATCGAGATTGCCGCCAACTCATTGAGGTCTGGCTGTATCCGGCAGCCAGATTCTCCAGATACCCTGTTTTGCGCGTTGATGTTGCTCGATCGGCGGGCTGGTTTCTACATAGGTAGACTGTATGTAACATCAATCGATATACAATACGATATTTTAACACTCATATATACTAGGCTAAGTGTATAACCCCAGATATCAGCAGTCTGTTTGTCCAAAACTTGACGAAAGTCAGCGTTAGTCCGATTCAGATTACTGAAGCTGTCGGCAGCCCCCGGATCTTGGCAGGCGCCCGCCCACCAGTGACAGCTCGCTATCTTATCATACTTGGGATGAGCAGCACGAATTACGTCACGCCATCAGCGCCAATACTCTTGGTCAAAGCCGAATCGTCTTAGGCTCAAAGGGTACAGCAGTCCATGCCGATTAATTGGCAACTACGTGTGCGCCGTCACGTTATTCTGTTTGTCTATGTACTCGCGTTTTGTTCTTATCATGAGCCAGCCGGGGGACCTGACAGGCTTGCAAGGATCAAGCTGGGCATACATAAGGCGGCGAGGAGAGTTCGTCTTTAATCTTGGGACGATACGGCTGGACAAGGAAAAGACACGCCGTACGGAAGATCATTGGCAGGCTAATTGGGAAATCGTCTGATACTTTTCATGTTGTTCCTTTGCCTAACCTACTGCATATTATTATTACAGTATTGTTCGCGTAACATCAGGTACGTGCTCTTGATTCGTCCGCCGTCTGGGTTTGGTGGGATGCCACGCCTTTGGAGATTCCTTGTCGTCCAGGTCTGGGTTCAGCTGCAGGAGGTGTGACAAGGGTCTGTAGATAAAATCATACCACACACAGCGGGCATGACTTTACTTTTTTTGCAAGGAAGCTTCTGTCCCAGTCGCGTACGAATTATTTTGTTGTTGAGGCCTGTCCAATCCGTGTCTGATCGATAGTTATTCTTGTTGTTTAGAGAACCCCCGCAACAGACAACCATGCCAGCCCCCGAAGTATCGCACGGCCGCGGAGGCGCCGGTAACATCAACCCCGATTCTACTCAGTATGTCGACGGAGAGATCACGCGTCAGGGCGACGAAGGCACCCAGAATGCCGGGCCGTACTCCACGGGTCGAGGAGGTATGTTGTTGTGTTTCTAGTGACCAGTGGTCTTACATACTGCGCGCCATGGCTCAATTGGGCATCGGAGCACCGATAAGAAAGCTCTCGGGTGTGATGCTCTGAGTCAACCTCGAAAGCTACGTCGTCGACTCGCTCGTGCAATTGGACATCCCCGTCACTTAGAGAGCCACTTGACAACCCCCTCCCACTTACACAAAAACCACACTCTCGTGTCGCGATGCGGAAAGACTGCCGCTAATCATCACTTGCGTGACTTCATACAGGCGGCGGCAACATAGGCGAGCCGGGCAAAGAGCCGGGCCTGCGGACCGACAAGGACGTGGTGCCCGACGTAGCCACCCGAAAGTCCGAGGACGAGCCCTTTCACACGGGCCGCGGCGGCGCCGCCAACGTGCAGCTAGTCGGCGACGACGAGGGCGGCAAGAAGAAGGTGGCCGACTCGTCGCTGTCGGCCGCCAAACCGCAGACCAGCACCGCCGACAAGCTCAAACACAAGATCTTTGGCATGTTCAAGAAGTGAGAGAGGGAGAAAAAAAAAAGAGAAGGAGCCTCTGATTTTGCTTCGTGGTTCGGGAGGTGTTGGATCTACACGCCTGATACTTACCTTCGGGTTCTTTTTCATTGTGATGTTGGTTGTTTATAGCTATTAGGAGGATCAGGTGGCAGCATTACCGCTCTCCCTGGCCTGGTTGCTTTCTGGAAATACCCTTACTAGCCTCTCCGTGGTGGTCAGGTAGACTTTTACGCACTTTTTTCCCATCGAGCTCTGATGAAGACCTAGTATCCCATACGTATAGTCATTTTACATTTAACTCTACCAGGATCATTGCTCATACAGTTCATGCTTTTCGGGTCAGCTATTGGGTTCCGAATGAGTTCATTCTTCGGGTGGTGAATGATATCTTAAACAGCCTATTTGACACAGCTATTATCCGCCTTTCATGTTGGAACAGGATGTACTTTAAGTGAGCTATCCATCATTTTCATTCGGACGATATAGGACCCAACATCTACAAGTTATAGCACAAGCTTTGGCGAGCTCCCATACTCCCTAATGGAAATGCTTATTTCAGAGCATTGGCGACAGCAGTGTAGGCGGCCTTGGGTTGGTACTGAGCGTTAAACAGGAGAGGGTTGTTCTGCGATCGCCACGAGTCCTGGGATTATATCATTAGCAGATGCACTCAGGGGCAACAGTAAAACGAAGGGTCAAAACGTACAGGGTCACGGACGCCCCAGACAGTCACGCCGACGCAGGCCTTCAAGTTCAAGCAGCCGTTGACCACCGCGACGTAGTCGTTGCTGCCGGCGTTGACGATGTCCAGCTCGGTGATGGCGACCTCCTTGACACCGGTGGCGGCGAGCGCGGCGAGGGCTTGGGCGTTGGCAGACCCCTGGCCGGCTTGCAGGTGGCCCTGCGAGCCGATGCCGTCGATGGGGACGCCGGCGGCGATCCATTTCTTGACGTGGGCGACCATGCCGTTGGTCAGCTTGGCGTAGTTGGGACTGTCCAGGTTGTAGTCGTTGATGTAGAGGACGGCGTCGGGGTCGGCCTTGCGGGCGGCCTCGAAGGCAATGCGCACGAAGTCCTCGCCCAGGACCTGGAAGAAGACGGATCCCCGGAGACCGCCGTTCTCGTCAAAAATCTCGTTCACGACGTCCTATCGAAGGTGTTAGTATTTCGAAGGAGACCCCCGATGAAATAAGTTAAGTTTGCTGAAAACCTACCCAGGCTCGGATCTTTCCCTTGTATCGAGTGACAAGGTTCGTGACATCTTATGAGGTCTTAATTTAGCATACACTTGAACGAAAGACACAGCGGACGAAGCTATAGGGAGAGAGACTCACGGTTTTGAATGACGGTGGTCAAAGTCGACTTGTCTCGGATGTTGCTCACCCAGCCCGGGAGCTGCGAGTGCCACACGAGGGTGTGGCCGCGGACCGTCTTGTTATTCTCCTGCGCCCAGTTGACGAGGTAGTCGGCGCCGCCGTAGCTCATGGAGCCGCGCGAGGGCTCGGTGGCGTCCCACTTCATCGAGTTCTCCGGGGTGAGCTGGCCAAAGTCGGGCTTGATCACGCCGGCGTTCTGCGAGTTGGACAGGGTGCGCTGGTCAGCGCACGTGCCGAAGTAGAGCTTGCCCTTGGCTTTGATCAGCTGGTCGATGCTCGCATGGGACTGGCGCTCAACAAGCTCGGCGGGTGCCGCGAGGGCGGTCAAGGGGGCCAGGAGCAGAACGAGTGCGGACTTCATCTTGATGGGACCAATTATATTCACCGAGTTCTGTAGATGCTAGAAGGGGTGCAGTTGCTTCTGGTAATGAATCCATCATCGAAGACCGGCCATGGGCGCGGAATTTATACAGATGGACGGCTGCCAGCACGGAAGATAATGCCCGATCCAGAGATGGCCATCTTGTCGCATACCATGACGCTTGCTCGGCCCAGGCCATGGAGCAGGACTCAGGTCGCTCGAGGCCACCCGGATGAAGACGAGATTGCCATTAAGCAAAGTGCGGAGCCGAGAGCTTTCCCCTGAGCCCCGCCTGGCCCGAAGACAGGCTTATGTGTCTAACAGTATAGGCAGCAGCACCCAATGGGGAAAACGCGCACACAGATCCACGAATCAGATCTGGGTTGACTAGACGGATCTCGGGTTGGATGGAACCCAGAAATAGGTCAAGTGTGGGCGACGACAATAGCCTGAAAGAACAGCATTCGGGTCAGATGCCAAAATACCAGCACATACGGTAGTTGAAAAGGGTGGGAAAATAAGCACCCCGGAATGATCGACGACAGGGTGGCCCGTCTTGGCATCGATGGGCCCAACGCTGGCCATCCTGTAGCGACGTCGTCATTATTCAAGTACATAGAACATGTGCCAAGCTGAGTCTTGTGCGGATGAATGGAGCTTATCTCGACCTCGGGGGCGTTCAATTGCCGGATCTGGCAAATCCCACGAATTCCATCATCCAGACTGACTCGCATGGTATGTATGAAGGACCCAAAGTTGAATACAGTCTGGATCGGGTGCCTTCCCCTGTTTGAGCTTCAGCATCATTAGGGGGAGCAAAGCCACTCTGCCACTTTCGATAGGACTACGACGTACATCGTCTTTCCTAAGCGACCCTGGCCCTGGCCCTGGGCTGGACTGGAAGTGTCATGAATCAAATGCATGCTCTCAATATCGAATGTCGGTGAAGGAGCCCCCGACTACCGCAATTGTCAACCAAAAGCCAACCAGAGCTCGTTTCCATAGTGCCTGTAAATTACGGGGTGTCATGATATCGCATGTTAGTAAGTATGAATGTTTCTATTGTTAGTATTGTCGAAGTAGGCGGCCACCTCATCCGGTCACTCATTCAAGGTGATACTGCAAGGCGCCCAAGCTTTGTGACGGGCTGGGCGCTTGTTACGTCAATGACATTGAGATCTGTGGCGGATTCGCTGTTGCCCCGAACGGGGCCTGACGGATACTGTCCTGGCCCGTCACTGGCTGTCGACAGTTGCATCCGTTATGGGTCGACCTGCGAGTAAGAACCCATTCCATCATGTATTATCAAGCGGTCCTGGGGGGTCCCATCCAACGGAATGGCATAAGACTGTAGCTGAAGATCCAAGGCTCTTTCCAGGCCAACTGAAATCTGATCTGGCGCCATGGGCTATTCGCATCAAGATCCCTCGAGCGCCAGTCCGATTGGATCACAGCGATGCGATGCGATGTTCACGACTCGGTCTGGGCACGGGATGACTGCTCGGGGAGCCACCATGACCCCGCGTTCTCGCTCCTGGGGTGGAGCTGTTGCAGCAAGCCAAGCTCCAAGCTCCAACATAGCTAGCTTCTGGATCCCAGGCGGGCTAGGCGGGCTAGGCGGGGAGAGCTTCAACTGGCAGACTGGGCCTGCCTGCCTGCCTTTCTCTTCTCACAGCCAAGGGTCTCAAGGGTCTAGGTTCAGAGGATGCGCCAAAATGACCCAGTCAAAGGGGGCGAAATAACCCGAATCTTACGAGTGACGAGGGTTTCGATGTTGCGGCCCATCATCCACATTAGGCATTCATTCGAGGTTTCAGGAATGCTGCGCCAGGGAAAACCGACGATCGTAGTGTTGAGTGCGTGCCACAGATACATTAACTACTGAGGTGTGCGGCGGATGCGTCGCCTATGGGAAATCGATACGATAATTCTACGCCGACACTCACCACTCACCAACCCGGGCGCCAGATGAGGCCCCTCGAATCATTTCCTGCCAACTTCGACCCATCATAGCTTTATTTTATCCGTACCTATCTTCTTTAATCGAATTATCGCGTGGTGGTGAACTCCATCCGTGGTCAACATTTTTGTTCGTTCGGCCATTCACCGCCAGCCAGCCAGCCAGCCAGCCAGCCAGCCAGCACTCGAGGAAGTCAATCAATCATTCAATTCAACGTAGTAGAGACACCCCACCCACCTGCACATAACCGATTCGAGCGCAAGTCTGGGTATGCGAACGACGCATGCTTCTTAAGTAGGCCGGCAAGCAACCAAGGAGCCGTTTTCTCCGTCTCCCGCGCGGTGGAGGAAGGTGTGCGGACGTTCAGCGATACTTACTAATAATAGTAATACAGTCTCAAGCTAGCAGATGACGGGCATCTGACGCTGAGGTTATTGCTTTGCTTTTTGGGTACATAGGTCTTGCTTACAGCACATACATACCCAACTGCTACACTGAGTTCAGGTGGTGTGTGTGTGGCGGTGTATGGGTGGTGCAGTGGTGAGCTGGACGGAACTATTGGTGGTGTTTGGTGGTGTTTGGTGGTGTGTGCGGCGGCTTGTTTGCTGGCCCCGAAACCCAATATGGTCCCGCGAAACGAACCTCCAAGGCCTCCCTTCCTTTCAATACCATCATTCGCCAAATCCTTCAAATCCTATACCTCTTCCTTTGAGGCCGACGATGAGCGATCGACGTCCGAATCCGACGCCATGAGTCCCAGAACGAGCACCGAGGATGGGGAACGCGGCGGGGGTCGCTATCCGGGCGAGGATACGCGCCCGACCACCGCCAAGGAGCTCGCTGGATGGTGAGCGCAACATCCTGATCATTGCTTTTGATCGCCGTGAATGCTAACCCCGAGTCCCAAAGGTATACCTATGCTTTTGCGGCAGAGACGTACATGATATGTGGTAAGTCCATCCTCCCGTGCCGGCGCGATGCCTGTGTCGCTTCGCTGGTGATCCAGACAGCTAACCTGCCAATGCGATAGCAATTTGTAAGTTCGGCCGCGATGGATGCATGCGACATTCTATGCGCATCTACGCGCAGTCCCTAGTCAAAAGCCACCAACACCCAACTAACTCTTTTACAGCGTCATTTATACCAATCCTACTCGAAAGTCTTGCAAGAGATAACGGTGTGCTATTATCCGATCGAAAGTCGCCATGCCCGAGCAGCGATATCAAGCACCCCAAAGGGGAGGAGTCACAGTGCATCGTCAACGTGCTCGGTATCGAAATCAACACGGCGAGCTTCACCATGTACACGTTCAGTGTCAGCGTATTGCTGCAGGCCCTTCTTGTTGTCAGCATCAGCTGCGCGGCCGACCATGGAGATTACCGGAAACGGCTGCTCCTGATCTTTGCCTGGGTCGGCAGTATCAGCGTCATGGCCTTTATATTCGTCTTCAAGGAGGTCTACGTCCTTGGCGCGTTACTGGCCATCGTTTCTAATGTGTCGTTTGGCGCATCATTTGTTCTCTTGAACTCGTTTCTACCCCTGTTGGTCCGTCATCATCCCAAAGTGCAAGAGGCCGCGGTCACCGGTGTCGTCACGCCCAACCCTCATGGGGCGGGCGCCGGATCGCAACGGCATGGCCGCCCGACCGCCAGCGAGCCGCCACAGAACGGCCCAACCACTGCTCTGTTGCCGCAAAGCGATGCCGATTCCGAATACAATGAGTTGGTTAGAACCCCCACGCATTCAGAGCTCACATCCATCGAACTGCAACTATCTACCCAGATATCGGCCAAGGGTATAGGCATTGGGTACGGTGCTGGCTTGTTTGTGCAGTGCGTGTCCATTCTCATACTCATCGCGATGGGGAGCCCGACGTGGTCACAACGAGTGGTGCTCTTGGTCATCGGCTCTTGGTGGACCATCTTCACCATACCTGCTGCCATGTGGCTGAGACCGCGGCCTGGGCCTCCACTACCAAAAACCAACGGAAATGGCCGCTGGGCTTGGCTGTCCTATGTCGCGTACGCCTGGAAGAACCTTTACCGTACCATCAAATTTGCCAGGCGCCTCCAAGACATCGTGCTCTTCTTGGCAGCATGGTTTCTGTTGTCAGATGCCATTGCCACAACCTCCACTACGGCTATTCTGTATGCGAAAACGGCATTGGGTATGAAGCCATGGGCGCTGGGAATGATCAATGTCATCTCGACCACAACTGGCGTACTGGGCGCGTTCTCCTGGTCGTTCGTCTCCCGATATTTCAACCTCGCGCCTCACCGTACAATCCTGGCTTGCATAGCGTTGTTTGAAATCATCCCCATATACGGTCTGCTGGGATATTTACCATTTGTACAGCAATGGGAGGTCATCGGGCTACAACAGCCGTGGGAAATGTACCCCTTGGCTGCCGTTTACGGGTTGGTGTTGGGCGGGCTCGGGGCATACTGCCGGTCGTTATATGGCGAGCTCATTCCTCCGGGATCGGAGGCCGCCTTTTACGCGCTCTATGCCATCACCGACAAGGGCTCCAGCGTTTTTGGGCCAGCCATTGTCGGTGCCATCATTGACGCCTCTGGAGAGATCCGGCCCGCTTTCTGGTTCCTGGCAGTGCTGGTCGGTCTTCCAGCACCGCTCATTTATTTCGTGAATGTGGAAAGAGGCAAGATTGAGGGCGAGAAACTGGCCGAGGTGATTGAAGGGTTTAAAAACCAGGAAGACGTATCTAACATGCCCCATGCGGACGATGAATCCCATGGAATGCTCGCGTCCTACGACGGTGACGGTGTCGATGGTACAAGGACATGACTCTGAGCGTGAGGAGTATTTCTGTACTACTGATTCCTTGGGTGCCCCCTTTTCCAGCATTTGCATAACGGTGGTGTTGGATCTCAAGGCTGTAAGTACTCAAGTAAAGCAGCACACATACTTTCTTCCCTGACGACCGTAGGCGAAACATGTCGAGAGCCACAATCAAAGTACAAGCAGCGTGGCTGATCAGATGCGCCCTGGCAAACCCAACAGCCAGCTTCCTAGCTCGGAACTGAGGAGGCATGCACAGTCATGCCGCGGTTAAACTCAATGGCATGTAAAATTAAATTTAGCATTCGAGCATTGGACCAACAGCATTGGTTGGGTTGGGGGCCAACTGCCTGAATAAGTCACCACTACTACAACAGCCCAGTGTACTATTGATTGCTTATACGCGTAGCGTTGGTCCTTTCTGTACGACGTATGTGGTAAACTGTGGACTGGCATGCGTGACATGCAGAGATTGGCACGTTTTATGCGATCAGCACGGCGGCGGCTTTTACCTGACTATCATCAGTGGCATCGCAGTGGTACGTTAAGTGCATGTGGTTACGTGCATTGCTATCAACTGTATAAGTACAAATAGATATACATGATGTGCATTTATAACTTTAAATACCTTCAGTTGCTTGGTTCACGCGGCGCAAAGAATCGGTATGTCACCTCAGGTGATGATTGTTTCCAGCCCAGTCGCCCAAGGCTCTCAGGCTTACCTACTGGATCTGCAGATGAGGCATGAAGATATGCAACTCACCAAAAGCATGCATGTTTTTGGGGGCTATATTTGGTCCCGGTTATGGCGAGGAGAAAGAGCAGCAGACAGAAAACAGGCACATCGGCGTCATCAGCCGTTAGAGCCACATTTACTGCTCGAAATGTTTCCGAGCCAGCATCCGAGTAGTCGCTAGTCCCCGTCCCCAGCCCCCCAATGAGTCAAGTGCCAATCAATCAATGCCTGGGCCTGAAGCTGGCTCCTGGCACTGGCTCTCTCCAAATCACGTGCTGGTGCTGGCCGAGCAGGCATTTTTTTCTTCCCTTCCCTGCTCATTCCTCTTTCCGGGCTCCATCTAATAACGATTAGAGGTTAAAAAAAGAGGTGGCTAGCAACTTTTGGAGGGAGTCAGTCCACTGCCCAGCTCTGTCAGCAATACGCGATCGCGAAGACCGACCCCGACCCGATACGACAGGCGCCCAATTGATCGACCTGTACCGTGCCTACTGTCGCTGGAACCGTAGCAGAACAGGCAGACGAGCATTGATTGAGCGAGGTTGGCAGTTCCATCCTCCGGTCGCCGTGCGCATCCATCAAATTCTCCATCGCATCACAACCATCACCATCGCATTCATTGCTCCTGCTTCTCTCCACCGGCTCGGCAATTGGAACCCAACATCCATTTCCCCAAATCACTAGTCGCGTTTTGTCAGAGCTGCTGCTGCTGGTCTCCAAAACCACCCCCGAATCTGACATCCTCCTCCTTCCCTCCGCATCACTTGCGTTGCCTGTCAGCAAAAAGCAGAAGAGAGAGGGAAAAAAACAAACAGAGACAACTAGCTTTCCCAGCTGTCCTGGCTCTCTTTTTGCCGAGTGCGATTGCGTTGGATTGGTGATGCCCTTTCCCCGCCACCGAATTCTCCATTGAGCGACCGGCGGTTTCGATCGATATCACCACTCTTCTCTCCACTGCGCGCGCAACTTACAAATCCATCAAAGCATTCAACCTTTCAAGGCCATTTCTTTTGCTCTTATCTCTTTCTCAGCCAATCCCGCTCGAGTTTCTTTAGCTAGGCATCTCGTCGGATTGGGTATTGCCTCTCGCAGTCTTGACATCAGATCACACCACTGCGCACGCGCGCTCAAGGGATATACATCACCGATCGGCCGGGTGTGCGACAAACTGTCTTCCTCGCCCCGGGCGCCTCCACTTGGGTTTTCATTACACCTGCGCCCCAATCTTGCAGGACGCGCTATTATTTTATCTTGAGCAGAAGCTACCTTCGCCTGCTGTCACCCGTCGAACTGACAGCTCTTCGCCTACCACCGTCTTCTCTTTTTTTTCAAACGCGCCCGTTGCACAGAGCTTTTGAACCATGGCGACCGCACGCAAGCGACCACGGGCTGAGAAGGACGAGAGCTGGGCAGAATGCCCGTTCAAGGTAGACCACCCGGCTGTGGGCGACAAGGAGAAGAAGCAGAAGAAGAGGAGGCGCCAGACTTCGGAAGACCGTGTCCCTCAACAGCCGCCCAAGATGCCTCTGCAGGTTGCGCCCTTTGCGCCGACGGGCAAGTTCAAGGATCCCAACAATACAATGGACCGCCACTTTCTGGTGCAGCCAAACACACAATGGGTCGACATGACCAGATACAACAGCTTTGTTTGTACGTAATACCCGCGACTTCTTTGCGCATCCGTGAAGCTCTCTAGACTAACGCCGCGACTCTCCACAGTGAACGGGATCAAATACTATAGCGAAGGCTTCATCTTTGTCGCCAACAGCTCCACTATTCAGCGCCAGAAGAACCCAGACGAAGCGATGCAGCCAAGGAAGCGATCGGATGATGATTGGGTTGCTCGGATTCTCGAGATCCGTGCTAGCGACGAGCATCACGTATATGCCAGAGTATACTGGATGTATTGGCCCGATGAACTGCCCCCGGGCACCCAAGATGGCAAGAAATACGTCCAGGGAAGGCAACCGTACCATGGGCGTAACGAGCTTATTGCATCCAACCACAGTATGTTTCGTACAAGTACACCTCTCGCGGCAGTCTTCTAACAACCCAACAGTGGACGTCATAAACGTCGTCAGTGTCACTGCCTCGGCCACGGTTAATCAATGGGACGAGCAGAATGAAGAGGAGATACAGTCTGCTCTGTACTGGCGACAGGCTATAGACGTGCGAACCATGGAACTATCAGTAAGTCCGCAGCCGCAAGCCTGTACCAATGGCGCATCCCGCTAACCGCAGCGACCACAGTCCGTGGAGCCTCGTTGTCGCTGCAATCAGCCCGAAAACCCCGACAAGACCTTGATCGGCTGCAACAGTGAAGGCTGCTCAAGCTGGCTTCACGACGATTGTCTACTTCACGACGCTCTGATGGCCACCTACGAACGCCTCGGCACCGAGAAGTCCCACAGATCGAAGCCTGTCAAGGATGAGGGTGTGGATGGTGAGGGACCCAAGCGACCTCTTAGTCCGAGCGAGTCGGGTGCTGCCCAAACAACCCAGCATTCAATTGACGTGAAGCCAGAAGATCAGAAGACCATCAAGCTTGCCGACGTCGAAAACAGCACCGAGAACATGGGTGTTAACGGGAAAGACAACACAACCATACCCGTGGCTTCCTCCAGCAATAAAAACGAGCCCAAGAAGAGGGGCCGCCCACGAAAATCAGACGCTGCTGAACTGAGCGTCTCCAAGCCCTACGAAGGTCTCTTCGAGGGCGTCATCAGAAACGATTTATCTCCGCCGGTAGTGGAGATCACAGACCTCCGGCAAGACGTTTCTGGTGGTGAAAAGTCATGGACCGAGCCCATCAAATGCCTTCTCTGTTCAAAGGTCATCCAGTAACCGACGGCCTCGCCTTGGATGGCACGCGCCATAACCGCGCCGCTTCTATCATTGGGCCAACTTATCAGACCTGGGCCGATGCCAACCCGCTAGCCTGATACTGGTCCCACCGCTATGTACCAGTATCAGGTTGTTATCCGTAATGTGCTGCGCAAATTGGGTTATGCTTTTTTCTTGCCTGGCGTTCAGGGGGGGTGTTTGTTAGATACCCTGCAGTTTTTGTGGGGTGTCCTCGTTCGGAGGCATCTGGGGGCGCGGGAGAAGCTGACGAGATCAAGAGGGGAGAACGAGACCCGCAAGAATGAGTTGGAAAAACATGAGAAATAAAGGACGGTAGTTGTGTTGTGATGTTGGCAGCTCAGGGGGCCAGGCAATGCCAAATTACCGGGCTCCTGGTTGATCGAGCGTTCGGTGGGCGCAAACGGATATGGCCCCCGTTGAGTATTAATACGGTTATATCCATAGGCTCAAAGGAGCCACGGGCCGGTGCCGAGGGCATGTGGACGAAATACTGCGGAATGCCTTGTTTATTCTTATCCAGGGGCGGAGGCAAGCCGTAGTTAGTTCCGGGCGAATGGGAGTTCACATCTTAGGCAGATGCCGTTACTTGTACATAGTTGATTAGTTAGCTATCTTCCTTTCTACTACCCAGGATTTTGCCAGATATATGTTTGTTATGTCCCGTGGCATACTATATGTAATCTGTCCGCAGAGATGAGCTGGACTATATATTCCACGTCTGGTCAGATGGGCTATGAAAGGGGTGATATGTGACAGGAGTTCAACCCGCGCACAAGCAGTTGTAGAGTTGTGTTTTTTGTTGGATACAGCATTGCAGTCAGACAAGTGTTCTAGGACGTTCAGTCTGAGAACATCTCAAGGATCACAAAAGAGTTAAGACGTATATTACTCTCTGTTAGGACAGGAGTGAAGTTCAAATATTGGCAGTCTTGGGCTGTAGCCTACAGTAGGGATAAATCCTTTTTGCGGTTCGAAACCAACCAAAGCCAGCAGGAACAAAAAGCTCACAGAGCAAAGTACCCTCAAATATGTTTTGAGTTTTGTTTGATCCGCTCTTGACACATGACGCGAGTATATAGTTCAAGGAGTGCCACGTATGCCAAGGTTTAACTGGGATCAGAATCTTCTGGCTCGTTGGCGTGCCTCATCAGTCGGACAAAGTCTCGTTTTTGAAGAATGAGATGCAACCGCGGCCACCTTGTGTTTGTACGAGTATGAAAAATGTGGCTTATGGCCTGCCTGGTCGTGGCTATATCTGGTCGCTGCCTTCTTGCCTCGGCGAGATGTAATTGGTCTTGTTTGTTGAGAACTTCTCTTGGGTAGAACGAGAACAGTCATCCAGTTTCGATTAACACAAGCCTCCTTTTAGACGAATGTTAGTCAGCTTTCTATCCTTCCTCACATATTAACATATTCAGAAATGACATATAACGGCTTCCTGCTATACACGCATTCTTTGTTGTTCCTATACTAGCCTGGGCAAACGTGAAACATACATCGTTGCTATAGATATAATGCTTCTAACCTCTTAACTTTCGAGATCCCTAGTAGGATGGAGATATCTACGTCAGAGTTCAAATCAAGTTCAATGAAGCTATGCAGGTCTGGTTTCTCATACTAGCCACTGGTATTTTTTGATCAGTCACTAGAGATAATATCAGGGATTAGATCATTCTCATTGACTACCATCTGGTAATGTTCAACCTAAACGGCTTGACATTGCTGCCGGCGAACATGCGTTGTCAAGGAAGACCAGTGAAAAGCATTCTTCAATATGGTTCAGGGGTTTGGCAGTGTGGACGGGCAAAGAAGAAGAAAAGAAAAAGAAAAACTTCATCTCAGAACCAAACGGGTTCGAAACTAAGAGTTCCATTTGAATGGTAATATTGGAAATTTTCAGGTGGTTGTTCGATCTGCCACCTTATTTTAATGCTAATACTATCTGGCTCCCAAGAAGGCCTTTTGGGAATATGTTGCCTGCGGGTCACCCCTGAGGTATCTTTTCAAGAGACTCGAAATTGTTGCTATGTGTATTGTCAGATGCCAAAATCCCTCCAATGCTTTGTGGCGATGACATAGCGGGATAAAGTTGGCTTGTGATGTACAACAGACAGGAAGAAGATATATTCTCGAATTGTGTTATCCGACTATATCCTCTCGATCCTCACGTGACCACCCTCTTTGCAACACCCTTCTGGCTATGTAGTTATACGGCAAGGCTAAAAGCTCTAGCTCGGAAAACAAACACTAGCTGGGATGGTAGAACAAAAGCGTGACATACTAGCTTTCCAATAGCTATGGGAGCTTTGACAGCCACATGGTCTTTCCCCGGCCCTCAATCGCAGCATCGCAGATGCTCTATTGAAACACGATAGGCACTATTTACGAGCGAGGGATACGATATATTCCATTCACAGCAGCAGCCTGTAGGGTTATTGACCAGAGCTCTACGAACGCCCGAACGCCATGGCGGTGAGACAACGATGGTTCTTTTCGGAAAGCGGTGCCGGCTCCCATCAATGGAATAGGTTCGTGCTCGCTCAATCTGCAGCGTGCCAGCTGAGCGGGCTGTTGTTCAGTATGCTACACAGCAAAGGGAGCGTCTCGCGAGCTGACGGAGTTATCTTGGGATAATGGGTGCTGCAGACGACCCCCGATAAAGTCTCCTTTAAGCAGCCTGGAGATCCACCGAGGCAGTGCCTTTGATTTAGGGTTCTACCACTAGCAATTCTCTGGACGGACGCACGTGTCGGACGAGGTTATTCCCTCGCGAACCCATGGATTTTTACCAGCCACGCCCTTGAGCGAGCGAGAGCCTGTGAGTGGCACATACTACTAGACAGTCTGACCCTGAGACGCTCGGGACGGATGCTGGGCTACACTTGTATACTAATGGATCCCGATCGCCGGCGGGGGAATGCGTAGTGCAGGTCTAGTTGGACGCCAGTTGGGTCCCTCGGGACCGGCGCTGCCAGTCTTAATTTGCCTGTGGAGCCGACCAAGGAGAGGCAGCCTAGTGACAGAAGCAGCAAGTCGTCTGCCGAGCCGTCATCCCATCTCGCATGCAGGTGTAAGAATGCTGAATGTTCAGCCGAGTTTCTCAACTGCATTATGCGACGCGATGTGATGTGATGTACAAGTCGAGTTAGTTGACCGGTAGCGCAGAGAGAAGGGAAGTCCCGTCCAGAAGACAGAAAATGTGCGGCAGGGATCCTTTGCTAATCATTGAGCCTGCAAAAAGCGACCGAAGAAGCAAAAACAAGAAGAAAAAATCAACAGAAAAAGGAGGAAAAGGAGTGATATACATATATATATATATACCTATTCAGATGTACATCTGCGAGGTATATTTGAGGGGCAACGATCGGCTGGTAGTATTAGTGTTTCTGGCTAGGTTTAGATTTGGCTCAGATCCTCTTCTTCCAGCAGGTTGAAATTGGATCACTTTCCGCCGATCCACAGGCCCCGAAGCAAGCGGATAAGAGTCGTAAGTTTGGAATGTCTCCAAGTGCCGCGTGCCGGGCGTTGGTTGGGTGCGTAATCAGCCGGGCCCTCCGCAGCTCAGGTACGCGAACCCGCAAGGTTACATGCTGAATCCAACCTAATAGAACCAACCTTTTTCTTTTCGATAAATCATTCCATGTGATGATTGTCATTGCCATCGAGTCGAGCCCGCCGGCGGACGTGGGCTCATGGATGCCAATACCCTGATACCCTGGACGGGGTGCCAATGACGCCTTCGCGTGGCATTGGCGATGGGGCACCACGGTGCTGCAGCGTGTCGCCATGTTGTCTGTTTGTGCCAGTTTCCTTGGAAGTCGTGAGAAGGGGGGAAATAGGTGAACCTAGAACTGCCACATTACTACATAGATTTGTACCCAGCAAGAATTGAATGGGCCACGGCATGCTTGCTTATACCTGGACCAAGCTGTTGGGTCGGGACTTGCCTCGTTCTTGCTGCTTGATGGCCATCGGATCGTCTGTTTGTGCCTAGTCAGTCCACAATACTGGACAGAAAGAAGCAAGTATTCGGTACTAGCCCGCCTAGCCCACTACAGTACCTAGCTTCAGTCGATATGTACATTGGCCCCTGGAGATATGGCCTGTCTGGTGTCCGTCTGCCGCGGTGATTGGCGCAAAATAGGTCTTTGGGCGGAAACTAGCAAGTGAAGCTGCTGCGCGCGCACTGGAATTTGAGGGAGTATTTTCAGCGGTCCCACTGCTGAAAGAGAGCTGCAGGACGCACGCACGTACAAGTCCACACTTCACCCCCCCCCGGCACTCATTACGTAGTTGGGGGCTTGGAGCCCACGATCTGAATCTGGGCACTTCCCAATGAGGTAGCCGAGACCTCTGTGTGGTGCTGCTAGGTTGGAATGAGTTGGATTTGTGCCGCCCTGTGCAGCGCAATGCAAGTGCAAGTGCACGTACAGTGCTGTGCAGTGCACTGCTGGTCTGGTCTGGTGTTGCGTTGCGTTGCGTGCTACTTGGGTACCTCGTCCCGTGTAATTGCAATTGGCCCCGGGGGGGCTGTGTGTCGTGCTGCCTTGGATCTTGGAAAAGGACAGCTTCGGGTCGCTTACCACCAGCAAGCCAAGCCAAGCTGTGTTGTCCATTTCGAAACCGTCTCCCATTGACTCGTGGAACTTGTTTTTTCTTTCTTTTCTGGTTTGACTCTTCCACTACTTCTGCAGCTATCGCCAACCTCTACGCCTCTCCTTTACCCAGCCCCTCTTCTTCTACCTTTCCTCGCCTCGCCTCTACTTCTGCCACCCCTTCTCAACGCGCTGTCCCGCCAAAGCTGCTGGGGGTCACCAACCTGCGCAACTTGTTGCATACCGTCGACAACTCTTCTGCTCTTTTTGAATGACTGCAAGAAGAGCCTTTTCAGCTACTGTCACGGTGAATACACCCATTGGCCTTCAAATAGGACGGCCCAAGGGCGATTCGTAGACGCCTCGCAGCATACCGAAATAAGCTTACCACTAGCTCTACACTACCCAAGCTTATAAGAGCCAACTCCCAGTATATGGCTTGAGCCACGTCCTGCTTTCCAATCCCGCTCGATCCAGTGGTTTTCCCAATAACAGTACAGGTGCCTGCGCAGCGCTTTCTGCTTGCACAAGTTCATCGTCGCGACAATGGCGACCGAACAATCCGCCGCCGAGCTCAAGCAGCAGGGCGCCATCGAGGCGGCTGGCAACCCAGACTCGAGCGTTGACGCCGACGATGCCCAGAAAAAGATGGTGGAAGAGAGCAAGAATGCCGGGGTAGCTGCTTTCACCTTCGACCCAGATGCCAGCCCGGAGGAGAAGCGGCGCCAGGCGAAAGCTGTGAGTCTTCCCGGCCCCCCATGTCGCGACCGCTGAACGCATTATACTGACTCCCTGCTTTTCCGCCTGCAGGCCGTGCCGGACGAGCTGCGTCCTCATCGAAAACACAAGGCCGTGGCTGTAGTCACGGACGCCGACGACGGAAACAAAGCCGATTACGAACTCCCCTCGCCCTCCCGAGCCGGCGCCATCGACGTCCCGAAAGACAAGGAGGGGAACCCTTTCACAGATGACACACACGACGAAGAGAGGCCCGAGGACATTGCTGCCCGAGTAGGATGGCAGCAGCGGTACGGCTGGCCCCACGAGAGCCCCATGACGGGCGAGAGTCTGCTCGACCACCAGACGTGGCTGGAGGGCAAGATTCCCGCCACCATGTACGGAGACTGGTACCACAATGCTGGCGTCATCATCTTCGCCTGCCTCGCATCCTGGTTGGTGGCCGTCCTAGGAGGCGGTTTGTCCTGGGTCTTCATCGTGATGGCGGTCTGCTCGACGTACTACCGCACGTCCATTCGAAGAGTTCGCCGCAATTTCCGAGACGACGTGACGAGGGAGATGGCCCTTATGAAGAAGACGGATATGGACGTCGAGTCCTTAGAATGGATCAATGCTTTCATGCTCAAGTTCTGGCCCATCTACCAGCCAGTGCTTGCGGAGACCATCATCAACTCGGTCGACCAAGTCTTGAGCTCGGCAACTCCGGCCTTTCTCGACAGCCTGAAGCTGAAAACATTCACCTTGGGCTCCAAGCCTCCTCGTATGGAGCACGTCAAGACTCTGCAAGCCGAGGACGACATGGTTGTCATGGACTGGAAGTTTAGCTTTACGCCCAACGATACCGCTGACATGACAGCGAAGCAGATCAAGAACAAGGTCAACCCCAAGGTTGTCTTGGAAATCCGAGTTGGAAAGGCCATGATCAGCAAGGGCCTCGATGTGATTGTTGAGGATATGGCCTTCTCCGGCATCATGCGCCTCAAGCTCAAGCTGCAGTTTCCTTTCCCCCACGTCGAAAAGATCGAGATGTGCTTCATGGGACGGCCCGAGATTGACTACGTGTGCAAGCCTTTGGGTGGAGAGACGTTTGGTTTTGATATCAACTTCATCCCGGGTCTGGAGAGCTTTATCCTGGAACAGATTCACGGGAACCTGCAGCCGATGATGTACCACCCCAACGTCTTCCCCATCGAAGTCGCCAAGATGCTGGCTGGAACCCCGGTCGACCAAGCAATCGGTGTCGTTGCGATCACGCTGCATGGCGCACAAGGCCTGAAGAACCCCGACAACTTTGCTGGTACGGTAGACCCATACGTCGTTGTCTCGCTGAGCCGGCGTGGAGAGCTCGCCCGGACGAAGACCATCAAAGATACTTCCAACCCTCGTTGGAACGAAACAAAGTATGTCATTATTAGTTCGTTCCATGACAGTCTCGATCTGGAGATTTTCGACTATAATGAGATCCGAAAGGACAAGGAGCTTGGAATCGCGTCTTTCCAGCTGGACCAACTGGAGGAATTAAATGTATTCGAGAACGAGCGCCTCGAGGTCATGTCCAACGGGAAGGCCCGTGGTGTCGTCTCGGCCGATGTTCGCTTCTTCCCCGTCCTGGAGGAAACTACCTTGCCTGACGGCAAGGTGGAGCCGCCCCCTGAGACGAACACTGGTATCCTCCGCTTCACGCTGCACCAAGCCAAGGATCTTGACGCCAGCAAGAGCATGGTCGGCCTCCTGAACCCCTATGCTGCTCTGCTGCTCAACGGCAAGGAGATTCACCACACCAAGAAGCTCAAGCGCACCAACAACCCGATTTGGGACGACGGCTACAAGGAGATCCTCATCTCCGACAGGAAGAATGCGAAATTGGGAATCGCGATCAAGGACGACCGAGAACTTGCTGGTGACCAGCTTGTCGGTACTTACCAAATCAAGCTGGAAGATCTGCTTGAGATGATGGAGCAGGGCAAGGACTGGTACAACCTGTCGAACGTAAGCTCTGGACGTATCAAGGTTACTGCGCAATGGAAGCCTGTTGCCATGACAGGCGACTTGGTCGGCACGGGCGGTTACCAAACACCGATTGGTGTCATGCGCCTGCACTTCAAGCACGCTCGCGAGCTTCGGAACTTCGAGACTATGGGTAAATCGGATCCCTATGTTCGCGTGGTACTGTCAGGTATTGAAAAGGGACGGACTGTGACGCATCGCAACACGCTCAGCCCCGAGTTTGACGAGGTCGTCTACGTCCCCATGCACTCGTCGCGGGATCGCCTTGCTTTGGAGGTCATGGACGCCGAGAAAATGGGCAAGGATCGCAGTCTGGGGCTCATTGAGCTTTTGGCGAGCGATTACATCGAGCAGGATGAAAATGGCGAATACCTTGTCAACGACCGGAAACCCCTGCTTGAGGACGGCCTCCGCTTGCACGGAAAGGGCATTGCTAAAGGTGTCCTTAGCTACACGGCATCGTTCTATCCTTGCTTGAACATCGCCGATCCCGAGGATGAGGAGGAAGAGGAGGAAGCGGCTGCAGCCGAGGAAACGAAGGGCTCGCTCGAACTCACTCGCTCCGCGGATGCTGGCAAGATCTCGTCGCTGGAGAGGAAACCGACAAATGGCCAAGGCGCACCCCTGTCACCAGGCATGCCGCCGATTACGCCAACATCTCCAACCTTCTCTGATCGCCGCGATGCGCCCCGGCAAGCCCCGAAGATCCGGCTCACGCCCGAGGAACTGCTCAAGCACGAGTCCGGTTTCCTCATCTTCCACTTCATGGAGGCCGAAATGCCCAAGAGTGGCTCCCATGTCGAGGTCAATGTCGACGACATGCTGTTCCCCTCGTACGTGTCTGGGTCAGCGAAGCACAAGTCGCACAAGTTTGACGAGATTGGTGATTGCTTCATTCGCGAGCTCGACTTCTCCAGATTAACGCTCAAGGTCCGAGAAAAGAAGGAGAAGCCCGGCGAAGAGCGTGACGAGGACCATACCATTGCTCGCCTCACCGGCAACACCCTGGATACTCTCAAGCAATGCCTGGTAAGTTGCATGACAGCCCACGTATGCTCTTTTGCGCCGTTGCTAATGCATACCAGAACAACCCTACAGTTTTGAAGTTCAAGGATGACGAGAACAGAGGAACTTGGGTCAAGGTCAGCCTGAAGTACATTCCCGTACAGATGGAACTCGACCCCAGCGAAAGTATCAACAACATGGGCAACCTCCGCGTCGACGTCCTCGACGCGGCTGGGCTGCCAGCTGCCGATTCCAACGGCAAGAGTGACCCTTACGCCCGATTCGAGCTCAACGGTCAAGACATCTACAAGACCAAGACACAGAAGAAGACGCTTGATCCGGTCTGGAACGAGTTCTTCGAAGTGGCTGTGCCGTCTCGTACTGCTGCCAAGTTCCATGTCAATGTATACGACTACGACTTCGCAGACAAGCCCGACTTCCTGGGCGGAGCAGACATCAACCTGGAGCAACTTGACCCCTTCAAAGCAAAGGAGATGAAGCTCCTCCTTGATGGAAAGTCGGGCTCCATTCGCATCCGGCTGCTTTTCCGCCCCGACTATGTCACACGTACACGCATGGGAACGGGCACCTTCTCGGGCACCTTCGGAGCGCCCGGCAGGATTGTGACCGGAGTGGCAGGTGCTCCCATCAAGGGTGGCGCCGCGGTTGCTGGTGTTGTTGGACACGGTGTCGGCAAGGGTGCTTCGTTCCTCCGACGGGGATTCCGTGGAAAGAAGGGCGATGACGACGCCAACGGGACTCTGATGCCGCCCGCTAACCCCGACGTCCCATCCATTGTAACCAATGGGGATGCGCCTGCGCCTGCTCCGGGCCTGAGGCGATCTACGGGGCCTCTCCTTGATGGTGCCGAGTCGCCCGAGACTCCGCCGTCTTCCTCGCATGGCGCTTCCAACGGCGGCCACCATCACCGTACTACCAGCATGGGTGGCGTGTCGGTGCATAGCATGGCGCCGGGCGCCGCTGGAGCAGGCACAGCTACCTTCACCATCGTCTCGGCCAACGGCTTCCCGCCATCGGCGGATGCTTACGTGCTGGTTCGTCAGCTGGCACCTAAGGAGAAGGTCATTGGCAAGACCAAGCATGAGAAGTCAGCTAGCAGTCAGATCCAGTACGACGAGACGTTCAAGCACACGTGCACTGCCGACACGCAGTTCCGCCTCGAGGTCAAGGGCCACCACACCTTTGGCAGCGACGACGACCTGGGCGAGACGCTGTACTTTGTCGACGACACGCAGTCGGGCGGCGAGAAGGAGATCAAGGTCGGGACGGGCGCCGTCGTCATCAAGAGCTCGTTCGTGGAGAACAACCGGCCCACGACGAGCAGCGACAGCCCGCGCAGCGGCAACGCCATGAGGCGCAGCTTCCTCTCCAAGAAGGACACCAAACCCACCCGCGAGACCACGCCCAGCTAGTTCCGCCAGCGTGGATCTCCCAACAGTCTGAGGCTGCCCGGGGACGCGGCCCGCAGGAAGCAGATTGACAGGACATGGTCAAGTCAAACGGACTCGATTAATAAGTAACTAGCGAGAACACGATTATTCTAATCAGCGCCGGGAGTTGGGCCCAAAAGGAATATGAACGGATTGGCAGGGGGGAGCATGGATGGGCGGAGTTCTAACGGCTTGTCTCTTGTACTGCTTTTTTTTTTTTTTTTTTTTTTTTTTTGATTCTTTTTCTGGCCCGGTTTGATTTTCTTTCTTCATGATACGAGTCCCCTGTGTAGCTGCTGCTTCGATGCCTTCGCTACTTTACTCTGGCGGAAGTGACTTATAATACATCCTCATCATATCACTTTTCGGGTAGCAACATCATGCATGATCGAGATTCACAAACTTGTAAGCCCAAAAGGAGCACCACATGAATACTGCCCCTGCCACCGCGAGCCGTACTTTGGGTTAGTAAAAATTGATATTCAGGGGTGCGGCATCTCTTAAACGCCAGCCATCGTATATAGGGAAAGGGCAGTCAACAGTAGTCATGAACGCTGCCATCCCAAGGTATACCTCGGATTCCAGAGAGTAAAGTTGGCAGAATCTATTAGTGTCATGTACTAGTAGTGCAGTGCGTGTGCAGCTGCATGGAGATTACAGGGTACATATCCGTAACTGTTCGCCAACAAAGCAAGTTGATGATTTTACCATGTAGTCTTGATACATCCCCCCCAACCAGCCTCATAGCAATGAATGAACAACCTGCTTACAACTCTCGAAACCGCTCCTCCTTTGCCCCATTGTTCATTCTTGTTCTTTTTCTTGTGGTCCAAGATGATACCACAGCCCCGCTTCGAAGGATATATGAATATGATATACCAAAGCAATCATTCGCAAGTCTTCAATGCCCGTGAAACGCGCGGTTAACAAGCATTGGGTAGTTAACAGAATCCGTGGGTTCAAAATCTGCCTTATTCGGTTCAATTCTGTCGAATGACTTCACGAAGTTTGCACATATGTTGGTTCCTCTCGTTGAACTTGTTTGAGAGCGCTTCTGACTTTATGGTAGAACTCTTTGCGCCTTCTTTCACACCCTGAGAGGCTCTTGCGAATGTCTTCGAGATGGTTTGAAAGCTGCCATGGAACTTGCTGACCGCTGGGTTGAATTCGTCTTGTTGGCGCTTCAGAAGTGTTGCAGTAATCCTGCTACTGCCACGATCATATTCTCGGACGACATTATTGATGATGGCTTGCTTTGGGGAAAGTCGACGATGGATCACCTGTAGAAGAAGAATCAGAAGTTGTCACATCAGATTAATACGTATAACTTGCCGTGACAATGTCGTGCAACATGGCTGCTACCCCTTCACTGGCGCCATATATAAGGTCATCACATCGGTTTCTGTGAATTTCTGCGGGGTGTACTTTTTGTACACGATCAGCATTGGCTCCGTCAACGTAAGCTTCCTGTCTGGTTTGATGGTCAAGCTGAGGCCCTTTTGATGTGATGTTGAGATCAAGAGAGCTCCCTTGCCCAGGCGGCGAAACCACGAAAGTCTGCCTGTGAGGGTTTCCATGACGAAGTGATGGCATAGCTGCAAGCTTCTGGTTAAATTCAAGGGTCTTTGGATTCAACCGAGCCGTGAAGTCTTGTTCTGGGCTTGGCTGCGCGTACCGTGCTTGGGCATGTTGCACACTGAAGCCGTCACGCTGTGACTGTGGCTGTGGGTGTTGCTCCCAAGGCTTCTCATAATACCGATAAGTCTCTTGGGAAACCCTCGGTTGGTAGTTTGCTGGCGGCATCGGTTTTGGCCAAGAAGCTCCGGGCCGGGTATCTAATGGACCCAGCCTGCTGACTCCGGTATTGGTACCAGTGAAAGGATGAGGTTCAATCATGGGGGCTGTGGCTGCCTCCTGAGGTTGTGGGTCATATGTTATGCGTTGACCTGCGGATTGCGGCGGTGGATGTTGATTTATAGACCCCTTATCTTTCACGGGGTCTCGGGGACCAGTAAAGGGGTCGTTCGAGGCGATGTTCTTTGATACTGGTACAGAGAACTTGGTAGTTCTCGTCTTCATCGGAGTTGAATTTCTGCTGTTCCAATTTCGCGTTTGCTCCTGTTGTGAAAGTGCCACCTCCTTATTGGCTCCTGCTCTCTGGACCTTGGTTCCAACTGAAGATGATGTTGAATCATTCTTGACAGCATCGTCATCTGCGAATCCCATAATGTTGTCATTGTCGGAATTTGATGAAGCATTTACTTGATCCAGGGGAGATGGCCGCACTGTATAGGATGACGTACTGACTGTCTTTGGTTTCTTGTTTGGGGAAGCACCAGGTCTGTTGATGGCAGACGAATCGTGAATCGTCAACTGAAGCTTTTGTTGCCCAGCAGGATAGTCGGTGTTATTGGAACCGTTAGGTTGCAAGTCCTGCTCTGCCACCTCCGAGCTTGGCGCGTCCGATGAAATCTCTATAGGGGCCGCCTCGTTTGGATCCGGAGAACACCGTCTAGAGTCTGGACGTTCGCTGGGACTGGACTGTGCAATAGTACCTCCTCCATCCTCGAAAGAGAATTCGACCACTGGGTTTTTTGGTTTTTTGAATCGTGGCCCATAGCTCTGCGGGGAGCTTCTTCTCTTCTTGGAGTTTGGTTTGGTTGCTGATATGCTGAGTGACAAAGAAGGGCCATCGTCGTCTATGATATCATCATCGAACGATTTCTTCTGTGTACCTTTCATGGTCGACTTGCCATTCCGGGGATTTGCTGCTCTGGAGCCTGAAGCAGAGCGCTGGCGTTGAGAAAGCTTTCGCGCATCTTGACTTTTTGCTCTTGGATCAGATCTTTTGCGTGGGGGATCAGCTGAAAGATTTCGTTTGTCGTCAGGCTCTGAAGAGCCCTCAACCTCGTAGAGAGTAGGCGAAGTGGTAGCGTCCACCCCCTTCTGTGGAGTCGCGCGAGACCGAACCTCTGCGGTATTCTTGCCTTTGGTGCCGGTGTCTGAATATGTGGAAGCCGAATCTTTTGCATGTGCCTTGCTCAGTGAAGTCTTGCTTGCAGAATCCTCGTTACCCGGTGTGAAGGGTTTCTTCGCAATCCTCCTTTTAAAAGGTAGGGCTCTCGTGCCCTGTTCCTCATGCTGTTGCATCTGCTTGGTCGGCCTGTCATTGACGAAATGTTCAACTGATGCAGCCTTGGCAATCCTCTGCGATAGCGCTTTTTGTTGTTTTCCTCGAGCTACACCCGCTTTGCCTACCGGTGTAGCATGCACAGTATCTGATTCCTCTGAATCCCCTCCTTCGGCTGAATGATCACGGCCTTTGGAACTGCGGGGATTGCCTGTCCGTACTGGTTTCTGCTTCGCACTGCGGGTAGAAACTCGCTGCGCCTTCTGGAAGCTCTCGGATCGGGGGCCAGCCAACCGCTGCGACGGGGTATATTCTTCGTCGCCAAAACTCTTGATCGACTCTTCGCTCTTCGAATCATCAACATCCTCGCCTGTCTCATTGAACTCCAGTTCTTCGGACCCGACCGGGTCATCGTGTACATCCGACTCACTTGCATGTACCGAGGCTTGGTCTTGTTCATAACCCCGACCTGAGACGCTCAGCAGCTTACCAGGTGCGGGCGAAGTCCCTTCATTATCCGAGGAATCATCTTCATGTGGCGGATATTCTGTGGGGAGTTGGTTGCTGGTCCTGTTCGCGTTGGGCCTAGCAGAGGCGCTCCGAGAACTTGAAGGATGCCATGCTGTGTTTTGAGATGCATCATAGCCAGCAATGGCGTCTTCTTCTGACATAGCGCTGCTTGCCCGGCTACTATTTACTGCGACCTTGCTCTGGGAGCCGAGAAGCCCATCCGGCCGCATTTCGGACTTCATTTTAGCACCAGGCATCTTGTGACGACAGGAATTCACGATCCAAACCTAGGGAAATGGTTAGTCAGCCAATATGTTTTTCGACAGAAGTAATGAACACCTCTACCCAGTGTGGCCGTCGATCAAAACGGACGATTCTGATCAAAGATAACTTACAGACTCAATGAGAGGAGAAACGGTATTGCAGTTACAAAACCCAAATCCGCCGTGGTGCGTGAAACGAGATATCGTGGGCAGCCTTGTCGTACTGCAAACCCAAACGTATGTTGATAATCCAGACTCCTTCGGCGTCAGAAGGTGTCGACAGACCCGTCGTATGTGCAACCTGTTTGGACTTTCATCCGCAAGATGAACCGTTTACGCCGCACAAGGGGACCCTAAGGCCAGTTCTTGCTCTTTAGGCAGAGCACTGGTTCCGATGGTGCAATGGTGGTTTTGATTGACAAGCGGATACCTTCATACAACGAGTGGAAATGCAAGGGGTTGGGCTGAATTCGTGACGAGACCTCATCCGTAGAATCACAAGTGAGGGAATGTTGATTATTGGGAATTTAGCGGGAGTACTCTAGATGGACGGTGGGATAACAGGAAGCAGTGTTGGCGCAATTGCCAGCTGAAATTTGAGCAACCGACCAGATACAACAAATAAACAAAAGGAAGGTGCCAGGCCTGGAGTGCTGAAAGTGGTTGTATTGTATTGCATCTGTCCGGGCAACTGCGTACCTCGAATTCGCTCCTTCCAACTTACAACAATTGATCACGAAGTGGGGACATAACTTGGCACAAAGTTCCTGTAATCCAATCAAGCACTTGAAGGTCCATATTGACCATTTGAAACCTTCAATTGATATGTACTTATGTACTTACTTGTATTGATGATATCTGTATTCACATAGGTATGAATCGATATGAGCAGATGCTATTCCATCCTCGGGCATTCCATGAATTTCAAGGTAGCTTGTAACCCACCCTCGACCAATACCGTCGTTTACTGGATGGATATGCACATCAGCAGGTGGCGGCCACGCAATTACATAAACATAGAAGAGAAGATTGAGAACCTCCAAGGAGCCAGGGTCACAAGATTGTCAATTGATGCACGAACGGAGAAAGAATTATGTAGGGAAGCCGGCATGATGCCGGTCGGTCTCTGAGGCCGGTGCTGACTTGATTAAAGTCTGCTGGGTTGACGAGATAAACTCGTCGATAGATCGCGATGTACACGAGAATGCAATAGTGTCCCAAATCCAGCCAACGCCATAATGAGCCTCCGCGTTCAATCATTTTTTCTTTCTTGTTCGTCATCCATCTCCCATGCTAGGGGCGAATGATTTATCGGACAATACCATCGAAGCGAGACTTGAACCACTTGACGGTCTCGTCGCGGTTGATGCGGTGAGAGGCACCGATTCTGCTCTTGCAGCGGCGGCGGCGGGTGACGCGCTCACCAGGGCGGGTCATGCAGCAGTAGAAGTCCATGCCGTAGATACCGATCGCGGGGTCGTACTTGATACCGAGATCGATGTGCTCGGAGATACCGAAACCGAAGTTGCCGGTCTCGCTGAAGTTGCGCTTGCGCAGCTCGTACTCCTTGACCTTGAGGCCACGCTCGAGAATCTCCTCGGCCTTGGGGCCACGGACGGTGACGTGGACAGCGATCTTCTCGTTACGTCGGATACCGAAGGTTCGGACGGTGTAGCGGGCCTTGCCTAGAGGGAGAAAACGGTCAACGTGTGAAGGGCGGGGGGAAAATGCCAAAGGCGCAATGGGGAAACCTACTGTAGACAGGGGTCTGACCGCTCAGCTGCTCGAGAACCTTGGCGGCACGAGTGAGTCTATCACCAGACTCGCCAACGGAGATGTTGAGGACGAGCTTCTGGATGCGAAGCTCGCGCATGGGGTTCTGGGCCTTCTCAGACTGCAAAAATCATGGATTAGCATCCCGATTCGACTGGCAAGTTCCAATTGGCATGTACGTACCATTTTGGCTGTGGTGTTAGTGGTTGACGAGCGGTGGTTCTGGTGATGTGATGTCTTGCGGTGCTGTCTGTCCGGTCGGTCGGCCTTAACGAAAAGTTCCAAAGATCGAAAAGCTGCACTTTCTGGATCCAGCGAAATTTTGGGGGGGAAGGAGGGCTTCTCTGCCCTGTGGCTCAACCCAAGTGGCTTTTAGTGGGCTGATGAAGCTGGGACCAGTGGTGGGTGACGAGTCATACACACTAATCCTAAGAGGGTTAGCTTAACCGGGAGCTCCAAGCTGGAGCTTTGGGCAAAAGACTTGGCCAATTGCAAGCGGTCCCTTCTTCAGCCTTGCTTGCTTGGAGCTTAACTTGCCCGTCGTGTGCCTGGCCTCGTCTTGTCCCAATATTTTATCTCGGCTTCTTCATACCAACCAAAGTCGCGATCTCTCCAAGTGCCTGCCATCGCAGTCCGAGATCTCGCAGAAGTCAAATACGGCTTCGCAAACCACCCATATCAATTTTTTGAAAAGCTAGAGAAGTCCCCCAGGGCAACTCTTCGCAAACATGTCGAACAAACAGGGCAAGATGGTGAGCTGCTCCCCTCCACCGCTTCAAGGCTTCGACGTTGACATCACAGGCTGACCAGACATGCTATTCTAGGCCGGCTACGTACGTACCCTCTCGCAGGACCGAATACGCGTTTTGCGACGCGTCTTTGCGCACCCAGTGTCCTACGACCCATACTGACAAGTGTTGCAGATCAACTACCGGATGAGAGTCACGTTGATGGACGGCCGCCAAATGACTGGACAGATGCTTGCTTTCGACAAGGTACCTCTTCTCCAATTCCCAACACGCCGCTCTCAGAAAACCCACTGACCAGGGCTATAGCACATGAACCTCGTCCTCGCCGATACCGAAGAATTCCGTCGCGTGAAGCGAAAGCAGAACAAGCCTGCGGCCCCTGGCGCATCCGGCTCAGCAACACAAACCATCGAGTCGGAAGAGAAGCGCACACTTGGTCTGACCATCGTGCGAGGCGCCCAGATCGTCTCGCTGTCGGTCGAGTCTGCACCCCCCGCCGATCCCAGCACACGTCTCGGAAAGACTGCTGCAACCAGCCTCCCTACCGCTCTTACTTCAGGCCCAGGCGTAGCGCGTCCCGCTGGCCGAGGTGCTGCCCCTACATCTCTCGCAGGACCTGCCGCCGGCGTTGGTGGTGGCGCGCCTGCATTCCCCCCTCAATTCCCTGGTGCTCCCGGTTTTGGTCCGGGCAGAGGCGGCCGTAAGTCAATTCCCCTGCACTGCTAACCCTGATTCGGAAAGTGACTAACAATACATAGCTCCGGCTCCTGGCTTCCCCCCTGGTGGCTTCCCTCCCGCTGGGTTCCCCCCGAATACTGGCTTCCAGCCGCCCCCTGGCTTCCCTGGCGGTGCGGGTGCTCCCCCGCCAGGTTTCAACCCCCCCGGACGACGATAGATGTGACGCGGGAAGTTCGCTACTGCAAAGAGTTGAATTGGTCCTGTTATGATGGACAAACAGATACCACCGGCGTTTAGGTTGCAGGTACGAAGAAAAGTGTATCCAGCTGCATCATTGATGCGCCACCCTCATGCTGGGATTAGTTCTCAGCTACCAAATGAATGAAATGATATCACAACATGTCTTAACGTTCCATCCAAAAGACGAGCCTTCGACTAATTGTAAAGCAACGTTAGCCATATTCTCGTCGCATACATACCAACCTACCACTTCCTCTAACCGCCTAACTAGCTAGCTAACGCCAGAGACTCGGAGCCACCTGTATTTCCATGCCCTTGTTGACCAGACTCAGAACTGATGCCTCCAAGTTCATGGTTCCAGGGCTATCTTTGGCCTGGAAAATGATGACTTGAAGCTGGTCAGCATTGGAGAACCAATATAAGATCCGGGGTGTCCTCTGTTTAGCGCGTGATGTGAGCATAGCAATGCCGGTTGGACGCTGTCCAAAAGGCTGTCTCAGGACAGCGCGCAAAACTCAGAGACTTTCCCGATTCTCAGAGTTAATAGAGCCCCTGGAAGTCGGGTCGAAAGGGGGTAATATACGGTATATCTATAAAAAGATCGTATAACGTTCGTATAAAAAAGAAAATAGTATTAATTTTTAGTAATTAATATTTAAATAAAAAGAAGAATAGAATGAGTTTAAACTTTATAAGAAAATTTATAAAAAGAGAAAGAACGATTTAAAAAATATTTTAAACTTAATATTTATACTATCCTTAAATCTATCGTATAAAACTTTTCTAACCCAATATTTAATAATACCCCTGAATCCATCGCCTAGAACACCCGAAATATATAATATCGTAGCTTCAATAAATGGCGTGAAATATTTTCATTTGGAAAGTATGGATAGAGAAGTTCACGAAGTCGGACATTGGATCGAGCGCGGGAAGGTCTCCCCAAAATGAGCTCGGAAAGCACCCTGCTCCCCCCAGTTGTGCGACGTTGTATCTTGCTGTTGCTACTCTGAAATGTCCATCAAGTTGAAAGTTATTGGTGGGAAACTATATAGTAAGTAGCATGGGGTCTGGAGACGGGACTGGTGAGAACAAAAGAGAAAATGCAGGCTGATGGAGATACGTTTGGTGTTGCCAAAGCAACTACTGACTGGTACATCAACTAGGCAGAGATGAGAGTAATCACGGACTATTGCATCGAGTGACCCTGAAGTAATATCTACTTTTCTTGTTCACAAGGTAGGCTAGTAGTAATAAGTATGAAATCAAAGGGCATAATTCGTCAAACTCCTCAAGCCTTCGCGATCTTGCACACGAGGTCGCTGCCATCCACGCTATCACCCTCCTTGACCTGGAGGCCGCTGACTTTGCCGTTGTGGGGAGAGGAGATAACCATCTCCATCTTCATGGCAGACAGAACCGCGATCGGATCGCCCTTCTTGACATCAGAGCCTTCATGGACACGGAGTTCCACCAATACGCCAGCCATAGGCGCCCCCACTTGGCTGCTGTCACTGGCATCAACCTTGGGTCGAGCGACGTTCTCGACGCTGGACTTGTTGTCAATCACTGACACTTGTCTCACCTAGATAACCGTATTAGTATCTAACCATCAAGCCTAAGACATAGGGCGACTTACCTCTCCGTTCACTTCATAGAACACCTCCCTCTGGCCAGTGTTCTCTGACAAGGGTCCGACAGCAAGGAGCTTGAGGATCAGGACCTTGCCCTTCTCGAGTTCGACATGGAACTCCTCGCCGATCCGGGGAGCAGTGAGGAAGTACTTGGTGGGGAGAACAGAAAGATCGCCATACTTCTGGATGAACTTCTTGTAATCGTCAAAGACCTCGGGGTACATTATGTAGGAAGCCAAATCACACTCCGTCACGCTACCCCACTTCTGGCCAATCTCGGTGCGAACCTTCTTGAAGTCAACGGGGTCGAGGTAGAGACCGGGACGCTTGTCGAACTTGCGGCGGTTGCGGAGGGCCTTGGAGCGAAGAGGTTCGGGGAATCCGCCGTAGGGCTGGCCCATCATACCCTCGAGGAACTCGAGAACAGAGCCAGGGAAGTCAAGCTCTTCTGCACGATCAATAACATCTTGGGAAGACAGCTTGTTGGAGACCATAAACTGGGCAAGATCTCCAACAACCTTGGAGGTAGGCGTGACCTTGACAATATCGCCCAAGAGGTCGTTGGCATGCTCGTAAGCCTTCTTGGTCTCGGCCCACTGGGAACCAAGTCCAAGCTGCTGAGCCTGGAACATCATGTTGGTGAGTTGACCGCCAGGAATTTCGTGTTCGTAGACCTCTGGGTCAGGACCGGCAAGGTGCGCCTCAAATGGTGAGTAGAGAAGGCGCAGCTGAGCCCAGTAGGCGTCGAGAGCTCGAACATGGGCAGGGTTGAGACCAGATTCGAAGTCACTTCCCTGCAAAGATGCAATAATGGCGTTGATGCTGGGCTGGGAAGTCATGCCGCTCAGGCTGTCCGTGGCGGCGTCCACGACATCGGCGCCCGCTTGACTACAGGCCACCATACTTGCAACTCCCGTGCCAGCAGAGTCGTGAGTGTGGACATGAATGGGAAGATCTGGGTACTTCTTGCGGAGGGAGCCGATGAGAAGAGTCGCGGCATGAGGCTTCAAGCACCCTGCCATGTCTTTGATGCCAAGAACATCGATGTCCATGTTGACCAGTTTCTCTGCAAGGCCCATGTAGTATTCGAGGTTGTACTTCTTCTTGGGGTTCAGCATATCGCCGCTCACGCAAATTGTTGCCTCCAAGACTCCTCCAGCTTTTCTGACGGCCTTAGCTCCAACCTCAATTTGATCAACGTCATTCAAAGCATCGAATACTCGGAAGATATCGACACCGTTGTCCTTGGCTTGCTTGACGAAGTGGTCGATAGCGTTGTCAGGCAGCGAGGCGTATGCAACACCGTTGGCTCCACGGAGCAGCATCTGGAAGGGAATGTTGGGTACGAGCTTTCGCATCTTTCGAAGTCGGTCCCAAGGGTCTTCGTAGAGGAAGCGCATGGCGACATCAAAGGTGGCGCCACCCCAGCACTCCAAACTGTACAAGTTTGACAGAGCATGGCTGGTCTCCTTGGCAATGCCGAGCAAATCAACAGTTCGCACACGGGTAGCCAAGAGCGACTGGTGAGCATCACGCCAAGTTGTGTCCATCAGAAGAGTGCCCTTGTACTCGCGTACAGCCTTAGCAAACGCCTTCGGTCCTTGCTCCTGGAGAATGTTTCTCCAACCCTTCTGGCAAGGCTGGGAGACATCAAGCTTCGAGCCGTCGTCGTTGAAAAGCTCAGGGATGATGATATCACTCTTGAGCTTGGGCTCGCCAACTTGACCCGCGATGCTGCTTCCATTGACGGCGAGGTCGCCGAGGTATGCCAACAGCTTCTGGGCTCGGTTCTGGCTGCCAATGAGATCGAACAGCTGTGGGGTATCGTCGATGAATGTGGTCCAGCAATTGCCGTCGATGAAGGTAGGGTGGGTAAGTAGAGACGCAAGGAAGGGGATGTTGGTCTTGACGCCACGAATACGGAATTCAACGAGAGCACGAAGGATCTTCCGGCGGGCGATCTCGTAGGTAGAACCCAAGCATGTGCACTTGACCAACATAGAGTCGTAGTAGGGGGTGATGACGGCACCGGCAAATCCGTTGCCACCATCAAGACGGACTCCGTTACCGCCAGCGGACCTGTATACTTCAAT
Organism: Apiospora marii; assembly: GCF_038362585.1. NCBI lineage: Eukaryota > Fungi > Ascomycota > Sordariomycetes > Amphisphaeriales > Apiosporaceae > Apiospora > Apiospora marii. The sequence goes on along the minus strand of NW_027117375.1, from coordinate 1,004,842 downwards.
CTTTCCAGTGTCAGGCTGGAACTGCTTCGCGGGATCTTCTGTCGTGATACGGCACTGGATCGCGAAACCTCGGGTGGAGATCCTGTCTTGGGTCAATCCAAGTTGTTGGAGTGTGGCGCCAGCGGCAATCTGGATCTGAGCGGCAACGATATCGATACCGGTGATCTCCTCGGTGATTGTGTGCTCGACCTGGATACGAGGGTTGATCTCAATGAAGTAGTAGCGGTTTTGCTGGTCGACCAAGAACTCGGCTGTACCGGCATTTCGGTAGTTGACTGACTTGGCCAGCTTGACAGCATCGTTCAAGATGGCGTCGCGGGTTGCAGCCGGGAGGTCCTTGGCCGGTGCAATTTCAACGACTTTTTGGTGGCGACGTTGAACCGAGCAATCACGCTCGAACAGATGCACAATATTACCGTGGTTATCTCCGAGGAGCTGGACCTCAATGTGCTTGGGCTTGTCCAGGAAACGTTCCACAAAGACTGTGCCGTTGCCGAAGGAAGACTTTGCCTCGGATGTGGCTCGCTCGAACGACTCCTTCAGACTTGCCTGATCGCGCACCACTCGCATACCACGACCACCACCGCCGTAAGCGGCCTTGATGATAATGGGGAAGCCATATTCGTCAGTGAAGCTCTTAACCTCCTCAAAGGTGCCCACAGCACCGGGGGTACCCGGGACAACGGGAACATTGGCCCTGATAGCCAGTGTTCGTGCCGAAACCTTGTCGCCGAGGGAGTCAATGACATCGGGAGAAGGTCCGACGAACTATAGGACGCAAGCGAGCCAATCAGTAGTGCCCAGCCAGGGAAAAGAAGTAGGGTTTCCCCAAACTTACGATCAAACCGTTCTTCTCGACATTGCGGGCAAACTCGGCGTTCTCGGATAAGAAGCCATAACCTCGGGTCAAAAGTCAGCAGTATATCACAAAAGGAGCAGACAGCTGCCTAGGTAATCGCAGGCTACTTACCCGGGTGAATCATTTGGGCACCATGCTCCAGAGCGATCTTGATGATCTCGTCGCCGGCCAGATAAGCACCGACCGGGGTGTACTGCCCGCGCTTGCCAATGACGTAGGCTTCGTCGGCCTCTGCGTAAAAGATAACAATTAGCGCCGTCCCGCTGGCATGCGGTTAGTGAGTTAGTTAGTCTGGCCGCAACACTTACTTTGCCGATGCATGCTCAGTCTGTCTTCATAACTGAAGACTGCAATTGTGTGAAGGGACAGCTCGTGGGCTGTTCGGAAGATACGAATGGGGATTTCGCCTCGGTTGGCCACCAACAGCTTCTTCAGCTGCATGATGGAGCTGTTGGCACGAATGTGGTGTACCGTCTGGGCCTCCTTAGGCGCCATGCCCTCCTCGAAGACATCATCGTCGACGGCGCCTTCAGTGCCAGTGGGCTTCAGGTCCTTGAGGTCCGGGAGTTCCGCCATCTTGTCTTCCAAAGGCGTGGTTTGGATGAGGCTGGAGGAAAGCGAGCGAACAACTTAGGGAAGAAGAAGTCAGAAGGCAGAGCCCGAGTAGGAGGGTGGAGAACCGTGAACAGACAGACAGACCCTCCAAGAACGGGCTGAGTGGGAAAAGAAATAGATAGGTTAGAGGAACAGAGAGTGAAATACCTAAGGCGTCTTGTTGTTGAGGTCTCAACGGCCAGCCGTAGGATTTGTTGTTGGTGGGGGTGTGTCAGTCAGAGCGTCGCTGACGTTATGTGGTTTGTGTAGAGATGAATGGCCGAGAGCACTAGCTAGTCAGGGTGTGTAGTTGCTGCGCCAAGGAGGGAAGGGACGTGGGGTCACGCAAGTCCTTCCTTGTCTTCCTCGGGGCGGTGTTGCTGTCTCACCAAAAGACGGAGGGTAATTTCTTCTTTCCTGGTCGTCCACGGAAGGAAGGAAGCGGTCGGTCGTCTCTTATCTTTTGGGACTATTACGCAAGAAAGACCCGAGTTGATTAGGCAAGAGAAGAACGAACGAGGAACAGCTTGGGGGGAGGGGGGAAGGGGATCTTATAATCTTAACAGCTAGGGCGGTACTAGTTGCATCGAGCAGAGTCACCCTCCTCCCCCGCCGTCCCCTCTTCTGCACTTGAATACAGTACGAGCAGATGGACCCATGCAGGCACGTAGGGTACCCTGGGCTGTTTCCCACCTGCTGAGTCCTGACTATACACCTCCTACCTTAGATAACCTACAGACACACATAGACACACATACACATAACCAAACATAGCAAATGTGAGGCATGCGCGTGGCCATGCATGGGGGGCATGGGGGATGGCTCGGTGGGACTTTGGTTGCGAGCTCCCTCTTTTTTTGCTGGCTCTTCCCACCCCTGCTTGACACAGTTGCGCAAACATCCAGGGAAACATGCTGCATCTGGTGTCTCTCTCTCGCCATCAGCTGTAGGCGGTAGTTGCTGCTGTAGCTCAGCTGTCCTGCTCTCCACACTTGGAACCCCAGGTAGGCGTCGACCGTACAGAAATAGCAACTTCCTACGATGAAGTTGTTTCTTCCCCGTGACGGAGCTCCACCGCTATATATGGCTGCTTCAGAATTGCCCCTCATTGGAACCATACGTACGCGGTCTACATTGGTAGCTACGAAAAGCACGTGGGGATCAATGGCTGCTTCCAAACGCCGATTTAGCGAACGGCGGAAAGGCCAGGTTTGAATACGTTGATGTAGATGGCATCCAGCATCCGTACCTACTACTACACATGCTCGGCGAATTGACTTTTATTGACTTTATATCTTTGGCTAGCCTGGTAGTACCAGATTTGGTGAGGGATTACAGAGCTTGCCTTAAACCTCGAGCTGTCGGTTCTGTCAAATAGCTACGGCAGCAAACCCTGTCCAAGCTTCGAGATGGCGGGGTTTCACAACCCTCGACCTGCCCTTATCCGGGCCTCTCATTGCTCAATTCTTGCTGTGGTGGGTCTCCGGGCCTGAGTATGCTTTGGCGGGGTTGTTCTGTCTCCCATCCCCGTCGTCAGCTTGCAACTGGAAGACCGACCTAGGCCTCGGAGTAGCAGAACCTTGGATAAGGAATGGCATAGTGAATGGTGAAATATTTCAGATACGGAAGCAATAACGTATTGTTTTGCACACACGATGATAGTACGCCGAGCTCCATAACCCAAGATCATCAGCATTCTCCCAGGCGCTAGAACGACCGCCGCACCGCATAGCCGATCATTGGCAACTCCAGCCATTCCGGTGGCTCCCCTGGCATCTCTCCGGCCCCTGCTTGTTCAAAATGGTTTGCCTGTCGTCCTCGGGGGTCTGCTCGGAGGGAAACACAGTTGAGAAACTCTATTTCGTCATGGGAGGTCTTGGTCTGGCTGGATGCGGCGGACAGTGCGTAACTCCATCCAGTCGCCCCAGTCGCCCAGACTCGTCTTTTCAACGTGCCTATGAGTATTGATGTAGTAGTAGGTATGTTTTATACATAATGTATGTATGTACCTAGGGCCTAGCAACGGAGCCTGCGGTCGCGTCATGCTGCTGCTGCACCCAGGCCTCAGGTAGGCAATAAGAATAATATGGAGAATCTACCAGTCCCTTGGTATCCGCGATTGACTTTGCTGTCTATTTTCCGGCCAATCAGCCGAGGTCCTGATAAACGTTGTAGTTGCTTTTATGTCTGAGTGACGAGAGTCTATTATGTGCAACTAATCCCACACTCCGCTTCGGACGGCCTATCGCACTAGACTCGGTCTACCTTTCGCTGCTACGGGGGCTTTGGTTAGTAGCTCATCGAAACCATCCACCACACCGGGTCTCGTCCTCGCGCCCCGTGGAGGGGTCGAGCTGCTCTGCCGTGCAACTTGACTAATAAACACGGCAGCAAGGCAAACAGACATGATACGGCCCTCTTTGACCAGGAGCCTGGCCTGGCTCATGGCTGAGCAGCATGCATGTCGACGTCCTTTCTTTCCACCAATGCATTGCTCTACCACGCAGTAAGGACCGTCACCTGCGACCGTGATGAAAAAAGCCCTTGACGGGGGCCAGCTTGTATTCAGCCGAGGAAACACAAACCAGTGGCAGCCAAGACTATGTTGTTAAACAAGCCAAGAGCCAGCCCTCGGCATAGCTAACTTTCTTGGCGGGCGATCGTGTTCCTGGTCGACGAAGCGGATACCTTCGGATACTACTTAACCTAACCTACCTGGCCTATACTCCCAGTACGTACCCCCTACCACAACCAGGGATAGGCGCTTAATAGAAAAAAAAAAAAAAAGAACCTCGAGCTTGACTCATCCATGGTCACGGGGCCCATGGCCTTCTGCATGGCCTTATTCGACCCTGAATCCCGCGGATATCAAGCGAGCGATGCCGTAGCCATGGGCCTGTTTCGGTAGTGGGCAGAACGGATCAGAAAACGGACCAGGGCTTCATTCACCTGTCGATCCTACATGGCTGACCTCTCCGGCGGTGTACGTATCAAATCGTCCAGCCCGCCCATGCTACCCTATATTTGCACGTCGTTTGGTGCCAGCAAGAACTGACAGCTACGCGAGGCTCCCAGCTCCCTCCCCTCCACTGCCGATGGCTGCTGGGAGGGTAAAACGCAACAGTGTGGGGGGCGCGTTTCCATGTGCGCTGGGCGGTCGTTTGTTTCTTTCTATCCAGGCCCTGTTTCTGCGCTATTTAAAAACCTTCGTGCTGGATGGATCCATCTCAGTGGCATCGGCAAACTACACGTAGGAGGAGCCTGCTTCATCATTCGAGCGGCTCGAAACTCGACTCTCACCTTGGCAAGCCGCGGCGTATCCTCTGCCAAGCATCTCCCAATGCATCCAGCCGTGGCCCGCTCCCCTCCTCTCTATCTTGCACAATCAGATCGATGTAGTAATGGGACAACATGTCAACAATCTGTGTTAGAATTTTCTGCTCGCCCATCTGACCACCAACACCCGTCTGTCCGCTTGGCCGACTCTAGGCGCCTCGACACAGCTGTTGTATCGTACATAGATGGTTCGATGGTGGTGACTGTTACTTCACGGCGCACCAGTCCTCAAGACCGACGGTGTTTAGGCCCGACTTCGGGGCTCGGGCGGCGGAACCAGTCTAGTAAGGCTGATGAGGACAGTACTGTGTAAGTGATTGAATAGCGCCGGCTACGGCTCAAGGGAAGTTCCGATCATGGAGCTTTCGCTCACCAACATGACAACCATCGGTCTCCGAGCCGGCGGGGGCACAAGGTCTCAGACACGTAAAAAAGATACTGTCCAACAACTGGTCTCTTCACGACGCAAACGAACATCAACTGTCGACGTGCTGATGACACTGCATACATCCGTTCAGGCCGGCTCACTATGTTGAGGATGCAGATGGCTATGCAGATCCCTGGTTGGAAATAACCAGATTGGGTGCCTATCTAGATGTGCATCTGCAGGATGACCACCAGTCCAGATGGGCTATAGCCTATAGGCGCTCGTCCTCGGCCCAGCTAAGTATCATCGGACATGCGGAAGACGGGTATGCCCTTCCCAGCCTGCAACCCAAAAGTAAAAATCCCAACTTTCCCTTGAAGCCCCTTCTGCATCGGTACGTATCTGCATACCGGTACAGCATTTCCTTTTCTAAAGTGTCTGATCCGAACCACACCCACACACGTGTGTCGGCAAGAGGTCTTGGCTGCAAAGCCAAGAACGCCTCTGGAGGGAAAATAGATTGTTGATTCGGCAGTACCCAAGCTTCTGATTTGCTTTGTTTCTGATCTGCCGGAGGTGAGTGGGAATACGCTCGTTGGGTCTTGGCATGCTCTACAGGTGCCGCCAAGGTTGGCCAGTGCTTTTTGACCGACACACGACTCGCCTTTTCCGTGATTTCAACGTTACTATGCCATGGCTAACCAACATGGCCAAGACGAGGGAGGCCATTCTTATCTGTTCACTTACAAGCAAGCGCCCTGGAACCTGCCAGCAGCAGCAGAAGAGTAAGAAAAAGAAAGAAGGAGACAAAAGGAATACTGAATGAAACGTCAGCAGATTGACTGCAACGCGAGGGGTTTTCTCCCTCCTATGCATCTGCGTACCTCCTCCTCCTGCTCACCTCTTATTAGGGACGGACTCGTAGTATCTCCCCCGGGCTCCGTCTTCACATCTCATGCATCAGCAGCGTCAACTAGTTCAATTCTTTACCCCCCTTGCCCCGGCCTACCAATACCGGATGAAGACACTGATGAGCGTACTTGCCTATCAAATTCCCATTTTTAGGATAAGATGCGCATACATCTTCCAGGGTGAGATGCGCCCAGAAACGCGCCCAGAGATCTATTTTGCTTCATTTCAATGACAGAGATAGAGGAGTGGGGGCCTTTTTCTCTTGGCCGGCCCCGAAACATCAATGCGACGGAACTGTCCATACCTCCTCTCCTATACTGCACCAAAAGTGAGGATCCAGCATTACAAGGTATAGTCAAATCGCTCACACAGACCGCGCCCGGCAACCACTGCATACAACACGGCCATGCATAGCTTCCTTCTAACTCCTTAGATTACGTTACGGCACCATCGTGGGGAAGGATCCAGAAAATGACCGAGGAGCACCACTTGGCTACATATGTTTGGACTGCCGGCCTTCTGATGTCCACGAATGAGGTTATCGGCACATGTCCTGGAGCACTCCCCCAAGGAGCCCCGAGGTGCGCGATATGCATTCGTCCTGCCAGAACGGGTTTTCATCTCGCCAAGAACAAGTACCTCGATGGATAAGATCCTTCGGCGCAGCGATGCATTGTCATTTGCCGGCAGAGAGAAGCAACCTGGATTCCAACAAGGTAGGTACTTATTGATGTCGCTCATAGAACAGTGATGTACAGGACCACAAAGCCGCCCGCTGCCCGCCCCGTTGGTCAGAATCTATCTTCCTTGATCGATACTCTGCAGCTCTATATCATCTGCAGCCACCCGTCTTGGGAAGGGCCAACAACATTATGGGGGAGAACTCCCTCTTTATATTGTTCGTCGCCATGCCGATTTCAGTATTGACCTTCGCCCATTGATTACCATCTTCCTCGTGTGTCTTGTGTAGAGCGCACGCAGTTCTTCCAGCCTGGTCGGGTCGTCTATTTGGAGACGGCATCCTTGACCTTGTCGCCAACGGCAGCAACCTTGGCCTTGGCCTCCTCCACGGCGCCCTGGGCTTGGGCCTTCTCCTTGCCACCCCAGTTGTGCCATGAGAGGTAGCGGTAGCCTTGGGTGAGCTGAGAGCCCTCGTTGATGAAGTGGCACGCGAAGAGGAGGTAGTTCTTGGGCGAGACGGCGAGGGAGTAGCGCATGAAGGTCGCCGAGTAGATGCAGAGAGCGGCGGTCATCTGGCCCGAGATCCTGGAAGTGGCATGTTAGCTGGGAAGAGCTCTATCTCCACGTGTCTCTCGTCAGCTCAGGTGGTGCTTACAGATCGGGGGACTTCTGCGTGTCCATGACGGCGGCCACGGGAATGCCGAAGTTAGACACCGGGCCCCAGAAATCTGTTGCGCACAATAGTCAATAAACCGTACACAATATACGTAGGTTGCTCCCAGGCAGTAATAATATCAGAACACACGACGAGACCACAACCCAAAACTCCGGTTCCGGCCTGCGATGCTGGGGCGTTCCCGCCAGACAACAGCTTGAGACTGCCCAGCTAGCATCATCAAACATCTTGCATGCATGCCCAGGACACCAATGCATATAGAATGTTGTTGCAGGACCGCCCCGTCTCTCCCGTGTTTTGTCGTCACCGTCGGACTTAGACGTAGCGAAGACCGGATAACAAAGATATCGGTAGATGGATGGTCACGTACGGGTCGAGCAGAAGTAGCTCACGGTCGGGTTAGACCGGATCTTGGCATTGACGGCTTTGAAGAAGGCGGCCATTGTGAATTGGTGATGCCGGGTGTTGGGGGGTGGTATGAGGTCGGGTCGAAGTCGAGGTCGTATGCGCGGGAAGTGAACTGAAAAGTTGCTGCACGATCTTTCAATTGAATTTCCCCAACTAATGGCGCCGTTTGCTCCGATCCTGGCTGGCCAGTCTTGGCTTTGCGCTTCCTTCAGACTGCAGAATTTTGGGGGCCCGACTTCAAAAACAGTCACGTGTCGTAATCCATTGATTCTCTCCCCCGGATTTAGTATATCTTCTTATCAGCTTGCTCATCCTACGTCATGGTAAATTGCATATCAATGTATGTACATAGGCAGTGTATGACCAACCCGGCACCAATCGCCCAAGGTTGGATCTATACGACTCTCGGAATGGGCAAAAGCTACGACTACGTACGTATGCCATACCTAATGTATTTAGGTATCTAGGATCAGTCTAGTTTCCTTCACGGCGCACAACGTGGCAAGCAAGGTCAAGAAATAGTTCGCACGAAAAAAATAGATGACTCCATATTTTACTATCATACAGTCCTGTTGCTCAAGTGCAGGTCGTGCCTCAAAACCATAAAACATGTCACACACTTTGGAGTAACAGGGGCCTGAAAATGTTTCCCAAACGCTCCCCTGCCTGATGGTAGATCTGAACAACGTCTTCCCCTGGGCGTGTTCTATCCACTCTCTGGCATATAACCCTAATGTCTCAAGAAAGCACTTTTCTTTACTGCGTAATCTTCCATCCTGGATTATAGTATGGTGGTGCTTGTCCATGCTGAAGCCCCTCGAGACGTGTCGGGTCCATATACGGTGGTGGCGGTGATGGGTTGGCTCGAGGGTACAGGGGCATTAGGTGTACTTGCGTCGGCACGCCTACCACTGGTACTAAAGGCACCGGTGCTAACTAAAACCCGAAGCCCGTGGGCTGAGGCGCGAATCCGTTGGTCTGTCCGAACATGGCAGGAGATCCGCGGCCTCCGGCAGCGCCACCAGGGCCGGCCGTAATCATGAGACGGCCGCCTCCAAGGATCGGGGCTTCACTCTCGTCCTTCTCCTGTGCCTGGTCCTTGGCCTTGCGGGCCTCGTTGTCCGCCCTCAGAGTAGCGAGCTCCTTGGTCTGTTGGCAGAGCATGTTGATCATGTAGGGCATGGCGAAGTCGGTGAGACCATGACGCCACGACAGTTCCAACACAAGATCGGGGCGAATCAGGTCATAACACGCGTAAAGCATGCCCACATAGCACTCCTTGCTGCCAATGTCGACGAACTGTAATCATGTTAGCAGAATCCAGGGAAGAAAAATCAAGGTGACTTACGTAGCGGAGGAGCTCCTCGACCACCTCAGACTTGCCAGAAATGGCAGCCGTCTCGATGGCATCCTTGAAAAGCTTGTCTTGCTTCGAGAGAGCAATCGATTTCTCCCATCTCTTCGTCTTGCGGTAGATGTTAGCGGCAATTTGACGGAAGAAGACAAGGTCGTGCTTCTCCAGGCGTCTAGCCAGATCTGTGGCGTCGTAGTTGTCGTAGTTCTCAACCGAGTCTCTCAGGGTCTTGTAGTCCTCCTCCTCGATCAGCAGGTCGTTGATAGCATCGTTGACTGTACGCTTGTTTTGCGTCTGCACATTCAGGAGGAAGGGCTTGATCAACGGCAGGTTGTCGGATTTTTGGAACATCTTGACGACTCTGTTGACATCAATACGAGGAGTCAAGGCCTGGAGGAGATCGGTGATGAGAGACGGGTGCTGCTCCAGGTAGAAGTTGATGGCCCGGTAATAGATCTCCAGGTTGGCAACCTTGACGACGATATCCTTGAATTGCTGGTGCTCCCAAGAGTTCTCGGCGCGCTCCATGACGGCCAAAGCGGCATTGTCGAATTCGTCATAGTGGTAGTAGCAGAAGACCAACTCCGGCCACAAGTTGGCTTCCTCGCAGGCACGGATCAGCTTGGGCAGGTTCATTCGGCTCCAGAAGAGCTTGATGTGCTCCATGAGCCTCTCGGGGTGATAACGGGAAAGGGCAATGCCAAGTTCGGTGAACATGCCCATGTGAGCGCGCTCCAAGCCAAGGCCTTGCTCGAGCAGGTCGATGAGCTCATCAAAGTAGCCTTCGTGCTCGTACTGCTTGACGAGGGTTTGCAGTTGCTCGGCGTCCACAATCAGGTTGAGACCACAGATCTTTGCCAGGCGGAATTCCTTCTTGTTGACGCAAGCGCCGTGTACCTCACGCCACACTCGGATGTTGTTGGCCTTGCGCGCGCATTCTACAGCAGCCTGGTAATCCTCAAGGTGGACGAGGGTAGTGGCAAGTTTAGCCCAGTTAGAGATGCTGGTGTAGAAGATCTTGGCTGCTTGGTGGAAGCCCTCGTTCGATGCCTTGTCACCAGATTCTTCGATGTTGGCAACGTTAGTGCCTCGAAGGAAGTCCTCGAGCTCGCCGAGCTGCTCAAGCCGGGCAAAGCAGAAGGCCAACGCAGTATCGATGGCAGGCTCTCTCATCGTCTTGCGGGCCATGCGCAAGAATTTGACCAAGTCCTCATCCTTGCCAGCATGGGTTCCAACCTCGATGACCTCTTCATAGTTGCGAGGATCGCCGGCCTTGATGTACGACTCGATGGCATCAGTGACCCGCAGGCCATCCAATTGCGCCTTACCGACCTTGCTCCACACTTCGGGCAGGTCAACGTCTTCGGCGAAAGCACTAGCACGGTCAATGCTAACAACGTGCTCAACGAGGACAGCAACAGCCAGGGTCGGGTTGCCGGCCTTCTTGTAAATCTCAAACGCCTCCTCATGAAGGCCAACGTTGATGCAGAGCTGGGCACACTCCTCGGGATCGTAGGCATCGAGACGCTGGATGTAATCAGCGACTCGGCCCTTGTCAGCACGAGCAGCAGTCAAGATGAGCAGGTTCTGCAGACTCGGGTTGTCGTTGAAGGGTGAAGGCTCAAGCATGATCTTCTCCAGAAGCTCAATGAGCTCGGAGGGAAGATCGGCAGCCAAGAAAGAAGCGACGGCTTCCGAGACCTTGGCGGGATCGGTGCACTCAGGCACAGCGGTAGCCACTACCTGGTCGATCACTGAACGACGGTGAATGTTGTTCTCACTGAGCACAAACATCCACAGTTCGCGATCGCTTCGCTCAAGCAGATATCGTGCCTGGGCTCGGTACATCGAGTTCTCGTTGGTAATGTTGACCAGCTCCAGATCGTTCTGGCCCTTCTGGTAGGCGATGTACGCCAAGTTGGGGTCACGCTTCTCGCAGTACTTGCCCACGCTGAGCGTGTCATACTGGTCGTTCTCCTTCAAGAACTTCTCGGGGTTGTTGTTGGAGTCGATGTAAATCTTTGCAAGAGCGTTGAATACAGCCTGTTGTTGGTTGCCAGCAGCCAGTGTGGCCTCGAGGAACGGAAGCAGCAGCTTGAGTCTGTTGCGGCTTTCGACCTCGGACACCAGCACATCGATAGGGATGACGGTCGGGTCGACAGAGCTCAGAAGTCCCTTGATGACGGACTCATCGCAATCCACGTCCAGAAGACCGCCAATAACCTGGGGCGTCCTGCTAGGGTTAACGCGCTGGACATATGTCTCGATGGACTGGAACTGCTGGTTCTGGTACAGATAGAGCACCAAGTCATGGACAAAGTCGAAGCGGTCGCACACGATGATCAATGGGAGTTGTTCGGGCAGGCGCGCCTCCTTCAGGAAGTTCTTGACCTTCTCAGGGTTGTAGTGCTGGCTGTCGCGGCAGATTCTCTCAACCTCGCCAGATTGACCCATCTTAGTAGCAGCCTCGATGTACTTGAAGTGAACATCAGGATCTTCCGACATATTAACGACACTGCCGAGATAGTAGAACAAGCCCTCGAAGGTCTTGTATTTCTCGAACAGATCGATCAAGTGGCTAGGACCCAAAAGGTCCGAGTACTTGGTTGCAATCTGGACCACAGACTGGAGATTCTGGCGGATGTTCGTCTTCATCATGGCATCGAGGCAATCGAGAGACTGCTCAACGGACATCTGGCCGAAAAAGTTGACCAACCAATCGATGTTGAAGTTTGGCGTGCCAGCAATGTTGACAATGACGCGCTTCACGGCAGCCGGGTCCTCGTAGAGCTCCAGCGCCTTTTGATAAAGCCCTTGTTGTTCGCAGAGTGTGGCAATTCTCGACTTGTCGAATTGAGTGAACATCTGGTTGCTCAGAATAGCGTCTGCAACCTGAGGGGCCTGGGTCAGATTCATCTCCAGTAATCTGGTCTGGAGGTGTCCCTGGTCAGCTCTGTTATCCTTGAGGACATCGAGCAAGAAGGCGGTTGCCTGCTGGATCATGTTCTGGGATTGGAAGACATCGACAACGCGCTCGATGTCAACGAGGGAACCGCCCTCGTTGTTGACTAGAGAGCTGGCAAACTCGGCGCCCTTCTCAGAGTTGACGCGGACAATGTGGTTGAGCAGGCTGATCCAGTCAGGCTGGTATCCGGTCTGGCTGACATAGGGCAGGATCTTCTCGAATTGACCAGTCTCGGCGAACGCAGCGACAACCTTGTGGGGAGCATTGCCCTTCAGGTACACTGCCAGAGCCATGTTGACATCATGAGGTCTAATCAGATCACCAAGCTTCTCCGAGAAATCCAGCTTGCCCTCCTTGAGCCACTTCTCCAAGAGATGCTTGCGGCCCTGCTGAAGCACGGGAACAGCGAGCTCCAACGTCTCGAACTCGTTCAGGGGGGTCGTCTTGTCGAGAAGCATTCCGAAGTACTGGAGAATATACGACATCTTTCCCGGCTCCTGGGGGAGGTTCTTGAACCGGTTGATCGTGTCGGGTGTGCGGAGGAAGCCTCGCGGCGAGTTCGCAGCAACCTTGGCGGCACCCGCGTAATCGCCTCGCTGGAAGAGCGAGTCGAACTGCTGGCCATAGAGCTGATCAGCGCCAGGAAGACCAGCCCTAGAGGCCATCTTGATTGCCATCTCAGTATTAGCGGGATTTTGCAAAAGATACTGGACCATGTTGTTTTCATCAACAGCAACTGCCAGAACCTGGCCCTTTCGGTTAATGCCAACAATACCGGCCGATTCGGAATCGGAGCAGGTGGTGAAGATGGTCTCGCTCGAGATACGGTTCATGAAGATGGTAGCGCCCGTCTCAAGATCATACAGATGGATGAAACCATACTTGGTGACCATGTAGATAACGCCATACTTCTGAGAGACTTGCATGGCAACCGGGAAATCGTTTGTTGCTTCGGGGGGGAAGTAAATGTCGACGGCCTTCTTCTGGAAAGCAGGGTTCGCGTCGGGCTTGTCAATCTCGACGATGTGCAGCTTGGCGCCTGTGGCGGTCCTGACAGCGAAAGTGAACACCTTGGTATCAGCGGGTGCACCCTCGAGTCGAACCGTGCCGAAGCTGGCGGCATGACCCTCAATGGCCTGGCTGATGCCTCGATCCTTGGAGTAAAGCTGGAGGCTACCAACGACGCGGCCTTGTTGCTGGGAGATACCGACAACTGCCATCCACTTCCCGTCGCTATTAATTCGGTAGTTGATGATTTGGCAGCCCTAGTAAGTTTGGTCAGCACATGGTTCACGGCAATTGATTGGCGAATGTGGCGCGCATACATTCATGTTGGCATTCCGCTTGAAGACCTCGACAGGCGCTGCTTGGGTAGCATCGTAGATATCCCAGTGGAAGACGGCCGTGTCTGTTACCAAGCCGAGCGTCGACTCGCTGATCCATTTCCAGAAGACGACATCTTCGTTCATGGTAGCCGACTTCAACTTTTGCTTCTTCTCCAGGTCGAAGATTTGCAACGTTCTGGACTGCGCACGCAAGGCGATGATCTGCTTGGTCCAGTGCATGATGGCACTGTCGGCCTTGATGGGGCGCCGGGTGACATTGTTGCCCTGCTTGAGATCGACAATGACGACTTCTGGTTGTGCTGCCTCGCTCTTCTTCTCTCGTATGCAGATAAAGTAGTCGGACTCTAATGTCTGTGGTTGGGTAGTGTCAGCAAAACGATGTACGGCCCGAGGCGAACACATAGGGCGGCTACGCAAAGATAAATGGGCCACGTACGCAAGAGTTGAAGCTTATGCTGGTCGTGTCGACACCGACTGTGTTGAGCATCAACAGCTCTGTGAACTTAATGGGAAGGGGCGCCATGGTTGCTGTTCACATGGAAAGCTGTTATGTTTGGTCGAATTGGGCCGATCGCAGGGGGATCTGAGGACAGCTTGGCGAGTTGGCAAGCTCGGTGCAGCTTCTCGGTCGTGTTTTCGAGGTTGTAGGGATCGCGTTCCACTGGGGAAGAAAGGATCGGATTAGGCGCGGGAAAAAGGTAAAGAGAACCCTCCAGGGACCGTGGTGATTATGTAGTGTGCGGAAGTGTAGATCCAAGTCTACATCAGGTGCAAGTCAAGGCAAAGAAAGACCGTGAGAGAAGCACGCGCTCTAGAACCTCAGGGAAAATAACCACTGAGATGCGAGGCCCGGCAATCGCGATGAGAGTACTGTACAATGCCTGATGAAAGGGCGAAGATAGAGTGGTATTTGTGTGTTGGTGGGGGGAGAAGAGGGAAGGGGGAGAGAAGATAGAAGGAGATTGTGTTGATGTGGGAATAATAGGCAAACGAAGGGTGCGATCCTTTTTCCTAGATGTTCGCTCAGTTTAGGAGAGGCATTACGCTTACCTGTTCGCAAGGACCTCTCCATCAATCAAGCAGCAGCAGCAGTAGCAGCAGCAGCCGGGCAGTAGCGTCGCCAGCAGCCAAGCAGCAGAGCAACTCAAGTCGAGCTCAATTGGATACTGGGATGAATTTCTGTGGGGCGCACACAGCAGTGCATGGGTCCTTTAAAGTACCTACGTATCGTATTGCAGTGATTTGGCGGCGCTCGGGCCAATAACAGGTCCTTGGCTTGCGTTGCATAGGAGAGTCGTAGCTCCCCTGGTTTTCCAATTCTTCTTTGCGTGGAGGGAGGAAGGTTCCATCAACCGCCAGGCTGCAATTGAATTGGGCAAGCATGGCTTAGCGTGGTAGGCCTCATATATCAGGCCTCCTGCCCCCCCCGGCTGTTTATTCTAGCACTAATTGGATTGATAGATTGGGTCAATGCAGGTACATGCTGCATACGACAGGAGGCGTTCAGCTCTCCATATGTTGCTAATAACTGCCATCTTGAAGCCCCCCCCTGATCTCGACTCCGAGATATAGACATCAAGAGAGATAGCCGAACTTCAGCTACCTATTGTCTACTAAATAACCTCAATGAATGGGTAGGATCCCGATGACAAGGTGAACTAACTCTCTCAGTATACCTACATGTAGTTCTCACGAGATCCACACCTTCTAGTCTGGGTATTGGTGTTAAACTGTAGGTAGGTATCAATTGTGGCATGGCATGTACGGATAAACAACAATCAATTTGCCATGTGTTTTGTAGATATTTTGTCTATTGTTGGAGAAGCAATCCACCCGGCGCTTCCTCCTTTTTTACCTTCAGCCACGTACAACGACAAAAATTAATCCTTGAGTAAGTACATAGGCAGGCTACGTATCAGGTAGACCACATGTCGACTAATATTGTCCTTCATCTTCCTCGGCCAGCATTGCCGCATAGTCGTCGGCAGTCGCGAATGTTGGGAGGCTTCTGAGCATCTTCTTCCTCTTTGTGCGCTCAGACAGGGGTTTCTTCTCATCGTCCTTGTCGTCTGCGACGGCTGCGCCGCCTTCTTCCTCATCATCGTCCTCGTCACTGAAACCAAGTGATGACACATCCGAGAAGTCCGGCGCGCTACCTTCGGACATTCC
This sequence comes from Apiospora marii, assembly GCF_038362585.1. Lineage (NCBI taxonomy): Eukaryota > Fungi > Ascomycota > Sordariomycetes > Amphisphaeriales > Apiosporaceae > Apiospora > Apiospora marii. The sequence continues at coordinate 989,175 of NW_027117375.1, read as the reverse complement.
GTCCGCATCCTCGTCCTCCTCCGCATCGCCACCAGCTTCCTCATCAGAGCCATCGAGACTCATCAAGTCCGCGAAATCAGATCCCACATCACTCTCGTCATCATCGCCTTCTACATCGGGTCGCGACGCTGTAAGAGCGTTCCAGATCTCCTCTTCCTCACCAGACTCATCAGCCTCGGCGCCATCCTCAGCGCTCACCTTGGCCTTCTTGGCACGCTCGGCTTGAGCTGGCTTGCCGATCTGGTTGAAGTATTCGTGGAAGAACACATCTTCGACCGCAACATCGCCAGCCTTCTTGTTCCAGAAGCTTGCCGAGTTCAATGACGTGGCCTTGTTGGATGGCTTGCCCGAGAGCAAGATGTGACCTTGTCCAGTGGCGGCCACAGGCTGCATGAGCGAATTGCCCTTCATGCCATCTGAAGCCTTCGCGTTACGGTACACAAACTTGTCGAGGAAATGGATTAGCGTGTGGTTGGCTAAATCAGGCTTCTGCGCCGGCTTCAAGCCATTCAGGAGACTCTTGGCATAAACATCGACTGAAGGATGGTAATGGTTCAGGAAAGGAATCAGTTCCCAGAGACAGCTGAGGTGAGCATTGCTGTACTCCGGGTTCCGTTTACGCCCGTCATACGAATCCTTGGGAAGCGCGGAGTTCAACCCATCGGTCACTGCGTCTTCCTCTGGAGAGGCATCGGGGACGTCATCGTGCTCCTCTGGGTCGACAAGCAGAGTCTTAAGGCCAGGGAAAACTCCGTAGAGCTCCATGGTCAGGTACAGAATACCACAGACGAAGGAGGGTTGCTGCAGATGTAAAATCTGAAGCATTCTCTTGACGAAGGCCTTTACTCGGCGCACATCCACGTCTGCCTTTAGACTGCGGTACAGCAGGTTAAGATAGAGTGCCTGCTTCGAAGACGTCGCGAGGCGATGATCCAGAAGCGATTCATATAGAGTTCGGTAGAACCTCTCGGTGGCAAGATGCTTAGTAGCAACAAGCTGTTGGATCAACATCAAAGCTTGTATGCTCGTGTTGAAGTTGGACGAGTGGGTGATTCTGAACAATGTGTCCAGATGCGATTCAAGGCTGTATTTTGGTTAGTTGAAAAATATGAATGATATCAGATGAGGGCCAAACTTACGTAGAGGAGTCTGTTTCCGAGAAGGGCACTGCGCGGTTGATACCGGTCAAAATGGCGGAGACGAGCTTCTCCGCAGCCTCTCGCTCACCCTGGCCAACGTTGTCATCTTTCTCGGATTCCTTAGGGGGGGCGGAAGACCGTCGCTGCTTCTTCTTCTTCTTCTCCACTTTCGACGTGGCCGAGAAGTCGACCTCGGCGAGCGCTCCAGTCTTGAGTAGAGAAACGAACATGCCAAAGTAAATCTTTAGCAGCGAGTCCGCGATTTGAGGTTCTTTGCTGCTAAGAATAGTCTGGTTCAGGGTGTTGACTGCATAGTATTTGGCACGAACGCTTTGGCCGGGCTTGAAGATGATCTCTTGCTCCACGGAATGAATCACCACAGCCTTCATGCCAGGATGAAGGTTGACCAACTGCAAGAGCAGATACGACGCTCTGGAAGCAATCTTCCTCTCCCGATCTCCGAGCTTGTTGACTAACAACCTGAGCAAATTGGCCTCTTGCTCCGGCTTTTCTTTCAACAGGGCGTACACCATGTCAATCGATCTGACACGTGAGTATTCAACCTCATCGTCGCACCAGGTTTCAAGGGTCTGGATGATCTTGAAGTAGGCGTCCTTGAGCCAGTCCTCGAACGCCCAGTATATCAGATGCTCCTTATTGATCTTTCCAGGCAACGGTTGATTCGATGACCAGGTTTTCGTGTTGAACCTTTGCAGGGTCCCGATGAGGCCAGTTTGAGTCGTGAATGGGCGCAAGCGACGGTTGGGTGGCAGGATATTTCCAGGGCCGAGTAAATCAACAAGGGCTGCCGCTGCTGCCAGAGCTTGTCCACGGCTGCGCTTAGCGGCGAGACCCATCAGATTCTCCAGGAGCTTGGTGCTGTGAACAGGGGATTCTTGGATGGCCAAAGTCAATGCCGATGTTTTATCGGAAATGGTACCGGAGGACATAATAGTAGACATGAATTTATGCGAGGAAGACGCGGACAGTGTTTTGCTGTAGGCGGCAATGTCTTCCTCCAGAAGTGAAGCTGCGTAAGTCTTGAGACTGTTGAGGGCGGAAAGGAAAGGGGCGACATCGTCAGATTTGGGCTCGGGCAATTCCCTCAGCTCTGTAGCATGCCAATCGGCTCTAGCTTCGAAGATCTGTCAAGAGTATAATGTCAGAGAGAAGTCCTCGTGGTTACAATTACGTACGGGGAGGCTTACTGACCGTCTTCCGCTTCGCCTTCAGTGCCAGCTCGTCTTTGCTCTTGGGCTTCTCCTCTGCCTCTTCTTCTTCCTCTTCTTCCCATTCGTCATCTTCTTGGGAGGCTTCCTCCTCTTCTTCCTCCTCTTCCTCTTCTTCCTCAGCAGCCTCCTCGGGCTGCACCTTCTCGAACCCAAGCCCTGAAGCGAACTTAGCTAACTCAGCTTGGAGGGCCTTGTCTCCGGCCTTCTGGTCGCCGTAGGTCTCATCCTCGGAGTCAACATCTCCAACAAGGTCTAGGTCGTTCTCGTCTCCTCCTAACGCCATGATTTCGTCGAGGAGAGCATTGGGACCTTGCCCCTTCTTCAGGGTTGGTGGTTTGCCATTTTGCTCATTCTTGCTCGGTTTGTTTGGCTTTCCAGACGGCTTTGAAGAGTGGTCTTTTCTGTCTTTCTTGTTGCTCGCCTGTTCCGACTTGTCTTCTGGTCGTTTTCTCTTCAGATTGCCTTGTGGCTGCGCAGGCTGAGACGGCTTGGGCTTATCCGCCGCCGGCTTGGGCTTGTCTGTCGACTTGGGCTTGTCTGTCGATTTTGGCTTATCTGCCGGTTTCGGCTTGCCCGCCGGCTTGGGCTTGCCCACCGGCTTGGGCTTGCCCGCTGACTTTGAATTGTCTGCAGGCTTGGGGTTGTTCCCAGATTTCTGCTCGGAAAGCTTCTTGTCGATCTTGGCCGTCAAGCTCGACAGCGCCGCATCAGTGAAGGCGGACATTGTCAATTCGTGCGAGGCCGAGCAAGTCGCATTCGATCCGGGATATGGTATGGGTTCCCAGGGCCAAAATACAAACGAAGGAAGTTGAAGTTTATAGAATCAAAAGGAATTCAGTCCCTGTTAAAATTCGGGAAATGGGACTCGGGACTTGTCAGTTATCCCAAGTTCAAGAAGGTACCGTCAAAAGAATTAAGAAAAATTATTGCGGGGCAATGCAAGGCTGACGATAGTGGGAGAAATGGGTGATAAGTGTGACCAATCACAGAGATTGCGCAAAGCTCGGTCGTTCCACTTCTTATCCACTAGCTATGCAAGGCTATGTCTATACTAATGGTGCTCATTTTCAAGACGAAGCTCAATTCGATGGGGTCCTGCGCTTGAATCGGATGGGAGCACATGTTGTGTTTTAATTCGTTCTTTGTGAATGCAATTAACGTTGTAGTCTACGTCTCGTCAGTCTTGGTAGCTTGAATAATCCCTGACCTCTTTTTTTTTTATTCTTTTTTGCCCGACTGGTGTGTTGGGTAATGACATGATGTTACAAGCATGTTCACCTCAGGTGGCAGCTTTGACTCGAGGCTCCCTAAAACGGTCACAGCAACCTCGCTTCAGGGCCAGCATTTCCCAGGCCAGTACACTAGCCCGTCAGAGAGCATGCCTGTCAAGGACATGGCTGCCCACAGGCGGTCTTACACAGGCTGACCAGGAGGATGGGCATTCGAAGCTGGTCCGGGCTGGCTATTTGCGGCAGTCTCATCCCGGCGTCTTCCACATGCTTCCACTCGGCCTGAGAGTGCAGGAGAAGCTCGAAAAGCTGATAGACAAACACATGCTCTCGGTTGGCGCCTCCAAAGTGGCCCTCTCCTCCCTTTCGTCCCAGGCTCTCTGGGAGAGGACAAAGCGATTGGATGCATATGGCCCAGAACTGTTCCGTCTTACCGACAGGAAGGACACACCATTGTTGCTAGCCCCTACTCATGAAGAGGAAATCACAACTCTGGTCTCAAAGCTCGTCACCTCTTACAAGAATCTACCGCTCCGTCTCTACCAGATCGGTCGTAAGTACCGGGATGAGCTGCGGCCGCGCCAAGGTGTTCTTCGCTCAAGGGAGTTCGTCATGAAGGACCTCTACACCTTCGACGCTAGTGTAGAAGCCGCGCTGGAGTCGTACGAAAAGGTTCGGGCCGCATACTCTCGACTCTTTGACGAGCTCAAGATTCCGTACGTGGTAGCTGAGGCCAGCTCGGGTGATATTGGCGGCGACCTGAGCCATGAGTACCACCTGCCTTCGTCGATGGGCGAGGACATGGTAATCAGCTGCAACAGTTGCTCTTACGTGGCAAATGAGGAACTTGCCGTTGCAAAGCCCCCCTCACAAGAACAAAGTGCCGGTAAAGCGCGGGTATGGCGAGGTGTATCCAAAGACCGCACTTTCCTACTTAACGTCTGGTATCCCAACTTACCTGGGCTATCTGAGTCTGACATCAACACACATGCAATCAAATCAGTCGTGCCGGAGCTAGATTCTAGCATGGCCGACTCGATAGCCTTCTGGACTCAGGACTCGACACCACAGTCTGCGTCATCCAAGAAGGTGCTTAAGCTCATCAATGTCATCGACAGAAGAATGAGCCCGTCCATCACCGAGGCTATAAAAGGGGGTTCCCACCCGCAAATGTTCCCAGCCGGCTCCAATCTCACTGTCGGATCTCTCAAGAACGAAGTAGTCTCCCGCAATGAGGGAGGTCAGCCCATCAATGCCCTCCGTATCCGAGATGGCGACGACTGCGCTCACTGCGAATCGGGCAAACTGAAGGCAGAAAAGGCTGTCGAGCTGGGCCATACCTTCCACCTCGGCACTCGTTACTCGAAACCCCTCGGAGCAAACGTGCAGATGCGCGAAAACGTCATGGCCCCCTTGCAGATGGGCTGCCACGGTATCGGCGTCTCGCGAATCATCGGCGCAGTGGCAAACCACCTAGCCGACGAGAAGGGTCTTAACTGGCCGCGCGCGATCGCACCCTTCGAGGTTGTCGTCATCCCTGGCCGGGGCGTCGAGGACGAAGATGCAAACCAGATCTACGACAGACTCGTCGATGCACAGCAGCAAATCGACGTCGTCCTCGACGACAGGGCGGAGTCTTTCCCCTGGAAGATGAAGGATGCAGACACCGTGGGCCACCCCGTGATCGTCTTGCTTGGCCGCAAGTGGCTCTCGGACAGGATGTGCGAGGTTCAATGCAGGAGGCTGAAGGTTAAGGAGGATGTGGCGTTCGATGCACTGCCCGTGTATATCAACAATCTGTTATCGCAACTCTAGTATACCCCAATGTACTTATGTATCATGACATGTAAAATATTATATGCCCTTTCATGCTCCAGCGTTACGCTCGAAACACTTCTTTTCGTTGCGGCACAACGGCAAGCGTCTAACTCCTCATACGTGACGTCTGCGGGCCCATTGTGTGAGATACTCTCTGCCAGCCAACCTGTACGTATCCTCCTCCACATACGATCCGCCCTGCCCCTGAGTCTGCAGTACTAGATTCAGCCCCTTATCTCTATCCCCATACCGCGGCCACACGGGCAGCCCCTCGCCATTGGGGTTTCCATGGTGTGCGAACCGGATCCACTGGTCCTGCATCTGCTCGCTCAGGGCCCTGTACTCGGGCCAAGGCCCGACGTACGTGGGGTTGCCGAACACGAAGGCGACCTCGGTGTGGTGCGATACGCCCTTGTAGGCGGGCGCGAGGCTTCCTCCGTCGCCGCCGCCGCCAGCCGTATCACTGCCGCCAACGTATCCGCGCGTGTTGAAGCGGTAGATGTAGGTATCGGGCGAGTGCCGTGCGTAGTGCCGCGCATCGTCGAGCCGCGGCGCGTGGTAGAACACGTCGCCCACGATGGCCGCGGCCCGCTTGTACTGCCAGCCGCCTACGTCGGCGAAGCGCTCGGCGCCCGTGTCGAGCGGGATACCCTGCGCCGGGTCGTCCGGGTACAGCTCCATGATGCGCGCAACGGCCGGTACCGGGAAGCCGAAGCCCTCGCCGTGCGTCAGGTAGTCGCGTAGGTCAGCATCGGTGTTGATGGGCCCCCGGGGCGCGTTGTCTGTGCCCTCATCCGAGTTGGTCCCGTAGAGGTGCGGGACGTGGGCGAAGCGGCCGGAATGGAGGAGTTCGGTCGGGTAGTTGGGTATGATGTCGCCGTCCTACGTTCATCCGCATTTTGAGTCAATGCCCCTTATCTCAACTGGGCAGACAAAATCCAGTGTTCAGGGGGCTTTACTGAATCTCATCACTTTGACTCACCACAGTGGGATAAAACCCAGGCCCGTCCACTTTCGACGATGCCATAAAGGGGTAAAGAGTATTGTAGTCGACAGTTCTTAAACAAGCCAAGGTATCAGGAACATCACTGCAGTTTACCTGGCTCACAATCTTGTCGTAGATGGGTTGGTACCAATCAGACCCGTTGTACCAAGCCTGTCGACACGATTAGCATTGTGGCTTACGCGAATACGAGTATAGCCACGTACTGTTGCCGCAGAGCCACTCTCTTGTATCGATCGGTGAAACAAGCCGTCTGTACGTCCCCCATAAGTCATCAACAGCTGGCCCTATATTCGCACATCAGCGGTTCGGCTCCTCATATTCATGCTAGGGTCACTCATACAACAGCGAAGGAGCCCGACGACTCTCCCCATATCGTGACGTTGTTGGGGTCGCCACCGAAGGCCTCCACGTTCTCCTGGATCCAAGCAAGCGCCTTACGCATATCTCGGAGTGATAGGTTAGTCTGACCGGCCCCCTGTATCTCACGAGAGTAGAAATTCCCCCATCCACCTTTCCGGTAATTAATACTGGTGCCGATGATAGGCATGCCAATCTCGACTGATCTCTGCACCAAGAAGGTTAGATTGTAAGTGGCGAGGCCAGTTGTTCCGACCTGGTAGCTGTCGATGGTAGAGGCACACTCAAGTCAGCCTTTGCTTGATCCCCTGAACCAGGCCTGGCCAAAAAGCTCAATTGCACGTACCTTCCACCGTGTATCCAAAGCATGATTGGTAGTTTTGAACTGTCATTCACCCCGATTGGCCGCACGATGTTGATGCTCAAGCAATCCTCGCCCATGCCGTGGACACCGTCAGAGCTCACATTCTCATCCGGGCATGCATGCCCATACTGCTTTGCCGGGCGAGTCCCAGCCCAAGTGTCATTCAGAGACTGGGGCACACGAAAGCGATTAGACCCGCCAGTATCCTGTGCGTAGGGAATTCCCAGAAACACATCCTGCTGGAACTCGGGCAGGTAGAGCCCTTCGTAGGTTCCGTTGAGTACAGCAACTGTTGGAGCTGCTCGGATTATCGAAGGCAACCGAAGTAGGAGATAAGGGAGCAAGCTCTTCATGTTGCATCTGGATATTGGCAAACGGGCTATAGTTTCAGATCAGCCAGCCAATATGTCGAGTAGCAGATGGACCGATGCTTGACTGAGCCAGTGTATTGAAGAGGAGTTCCACCCAGACATAATCTCAATTTGGGATCGGGATCCGGGTCTACTCAATGAATGCAACGTAACCTAGGCCTAGCTTAATATAGGCACATCGTCCATACATTCCTTCTTTTTTGACCCTATCTTGCCTCATGCAGCTCTAGCGGCATCGGCGCTCCGATGCCAAGAGAGATAAGGGGGGGTCACTGGAATCCCCAAAGGCTGCAGGTAATATGCAGTTCATGGTCCCGGACTGAGTAAGGGGCCCATGTTATATTTAGGGTTAATTGCCAAACTTATATAAACACTGGCTTATGATATGAGAAATCGCCATTAACGCAACAGTATAAAGGCGCGACATGGACAAACAAGGTTCCCATACTCCAACTGGACCCCTGTACAGGGGGCATTGACTAAGTTGATACTGAAGATAACGAGACCACAGCTCAATAACGGCCAGAACAGAAGAGATTCGATCCCAATGAGCGTAGAGGAAGAAACCGTTACGGCCGAATGTACCTATCGAATAAGTCTTTGGGTTACGTCGCAAAGGCGATGGCGAGAAGCTAAATATGGATGTAACCAATACTTAGGAAGGAGTAGCTAGGACACTGTAACCAAGTTCACTTCGAAATTTGGCCTGTCTGATTGCATAGAAGAAGTAGAGGAGGGCGACTGCTCTCTGAGTACCAATGAGATAGTCGCTGGTGCTTGGAGGTCATCGCCTCCGCGAACTGGTTCATGAGCGGGTGTGGCTAAGGGGATTTAGGATAATGTTGGTCCTGACAAGACACAGATGCCGATGTCTCATTTGAGACGGTCATTATCGCAATGGCATGTTCAACAAATAGCCAGTTGATCGATATATGTCCAGCATCTCCAGCAGATATGAATAATAGACCAACTCGAGCGGCATTTCGCCCTGCCACCCCAAGAAGGATCTGAGCATTGAAGCCAACTGGTGGGTGTACTTGTCTATGCAACTGGATGTGGGATACATATGGAATCAATGGTCCTCACGGGTCAGATGTCAGAGACCAAACTTGGGTCAACGAGTGCAAGCTGGATACTTCGAAGCCTCTCTCCTCTTCTTTAGGACAATTGAATTGACAGGGTCATGAGCGGCAATGGCATGGAAGACAGCATGCGAGTTTCGGGCCTTGCGGTCAACGTCAAGGAAACGGAGCGGGTGGATGGACGGTGGCAGGCAGCAGGTGGGACACGGGAACTTGAACGGGCTGGGTGGGTACGGCCACAATTGACTGTGCTTGGAGCTGAGCCTTGTAGCCAACCAAGCCGCTTGAAGCACCCAGCTCCCGAAGCTCATTGAAGCCACAGCCCCGCCAAAAAAAAAAGGCAAAGTGGCTGAACTGGGTAAATAAAAGTCTCGCGCATCTCCTGTAGAGTTCCTTCCTTTTCCTTTCTTTCCATATTATAAATGAACAACGCAAAAAATTCACATTCGCGAGCAACAAAATATTTGATGCGAGGTAGCTGCTATCTAGGAGCGGCCCACGACCATTGAAAGTTCTCGAAGAAATGAAGAATAACTCCCAACGCACAATCTTGGGTGCGGCGCTTCTCTGTGAGGTGGGAAGGGTCGCAATGATTGAACGTACATACCACATTACTGCATCACCATGCTTGTTAGAACACCTGCCTGGAGGAGATGTTTGTTTGCTATATAGCTGACCGCAAACTACATAACCTAAAAAGTGACCATCGCTGCTTGTTCTAAAACCACGTCGAGTTTGCAACTGCTGGGAAAATTCTGCGGAGTGCGCCACCAGCCTTGTCGGCCCATATTTTCGCCGGCCTTCCTAAGTATCAAACCACTCCAGAGGGTCGTCCTTGGTGAATACGGCTTTGTAGGAAAAGCCTCCGTCTGGCAATTCCGCCCGGATGGTGTGGATCGAGTGTATTTCCGCCGTCTTGCCCTCTTCTGGGCCTGGTTCGAAGGCTCTGAAGTGAATATAGCATGGGCCAGTCTCGGGCATGGTGGGAATGCGTAGCTTGCCGAACAAAATATGCCCATAGGCGACCTCTGCGTGGCGAACCGACACAAAATCATCAACCGTAAAAGATGTTAGATCGTGGTCAGAAAGGTGAGCGATGGTCTCGAAGTACGGCAGTTCGTGCTTGGCTTTGTCTCTGCGTTCGTGGATGAGAAGGTGCTTCAGATCCTGCTCGAATTCCAGAAAGGCACTTCTGGAAGCCTCTTTAGGCGCATGAGCTTCGCCGAGCTTAGCCGTATCAGCGGAGGCCATTGCTATCAGAGGTGGAGGGGTCTTGGTTTGGATGGCGTGTAAGTAATAGGGCAGCAAGATCGATTGGCACGATGATTGTGAGGTAGTATGAAAGGTGGACAGTAGGGAAACGAAATGGTTGTTTGGGCAAGATATCCCGACCCAATTGCTTAGGTGTGTAGATATATATACGACCTCTGTCACAAGGCGGGATCAACAGCAAGGGTTACACAGCATGACTATGATGCCAGCAAGATGCGTAACCGTCGTATGAAGTTGCAGTGCAAGCAGGTTTGAGGAGCGTGTAGTCAGTGAGGGGTTCGTCAGGGCTTGGGGTAGTAGTAGATCATTGGCTTGCCCGTCTGCGAATCGGGAATATTCATTTCTGCTGCCACGTACAGTACTACCAGTAGTACGACCACGTTTTGTTTTGGGTTTCTGGCCAGACCCAAGCAGGATAGATCATCAATTGATGCGAAACGAAGTCCCTGGCACTTGGGGGACATTGGGGCATTCACCAAGAGCAATCAGCGGTCTTGTCTGTTGCTCTCCACTAGTTTGGGTGCGACCCTTAAATGACGTAGAGTGGGAACCGTCCCTTACTGGTACCTTAGGTAGGCATCTCCCTTCCAAGATTTCATCTGTCAACGGCCAAGGGGCCTTTGGAATAAATCGTACTTTCTCTATTAACAGCACCTATTTTAATTATTACACTTAGTCCAGATTACAACAATAATGAACGAACACTACTGGAATAATGTTCTGTAGAGCTGCTTACCTATTCTTGAGGAGATGGCTTGCGGCCTGTCGTTGTGCGGTTGTACGTGTATCACCGCCTGACCTGGCCCGCTAGTGGCAGTGCAGTGGGAAGCAACTGATGCATGTACCGAACCCGACTGTTTGGTGACATGCAGCGCGAGATATCTAGGTAAATAGATCCTGCAAGCCTGCTAGCCTCAGATCAAGGGAATACCTACCTGGTAGGCACGAATATCGATGACATGTACCCCGGTCCGGCTTATAAAATCCATTGATCTGTTTGATACTCTTGACTCAATCTGACCTGAGCTATCGGACCGCCGGACGAACGTCCCACCGACAGTCACCGACTATGCCTCGGCATCTTCCTGCTCTGGATCCCCTTCGGATCTTCCAGTGCTGGATGCTTCTACAATAGCGTCCCTGCGTGTCATGCGAGGGAATCTGGTGCCGAAATCGTTGGGAAAGCCACGCACCAAGTTGTTCTAGCCCCTGCTTTACTAGGCGCCTGGGAGGACCCAGTCCAGCGGTCTACCACGTTGCCCATCTACAATCCCTGCTCCGTGCTGTTCGACAGATAATCTCCGGAGCGCATCGAAGAAAAAAACCCTCCACATCGTCAACCTCGGGACCCTTCCGCGGGCAACCCAGCACACCAGAGATGGACGCCATGCGAATCCGATGCACTGCCCTAGCGGCTCGCTCTCCTTTCTCTGCGCCGGCACGGCGCATCATAAGTACACCTAGGCCGCTTCTCCAGGCACAGATTACGAGAACATACTCCCAGTCCGGTACGTTATTTCACCCACGCATCTTCCCTGGTCACAATACCAGTTTTTCTGGCCGAGCTAGTTCCATACTTAACTATATTATCGTACCTTCGAAACTGCATTTTCGCTTGCAGTCTCCATTTGCTTACAATCGTTTGCGATTATATAGCCGCTGCAGCACCCGCCAGACCCTCGCTACTCCGAAGAACAGTCAACTTTGTGGCGCTTGGTGCCGTCTTTACCTCCCTCGGTTTCGCCATGACTGCCGCTCCTGCGCTGCCGGCCCTCAATGGGATCCTCAAGCCCGCTACGGATGCGGAAACGCTCCTTATGTTCACGCCGGAGGACCAACAGGAGATTGAGGTCGAGGAATATATAACGAACCACTGGTTAACGCGGGAGATGCGGACCAAGGCCGAGTTTTCCGAGTCGCGACCGCATTTGAAGATACCGGAACCCTTCCGAGTCAACAACCTGACGGCTGGCACTTTACGCGGTCCCGGCAAGGTCGTGGTTCCCCCTTTTGCCTGGGTCGAGGCTGGCGGCAAGTCTATCGTTTCCGTCTCGTATCTGGGTTCGGAGCTGTGCGGGCACCCCAAGATTGTCCATGGTGGCTTTTTGGCCACCATGCTGGACGAGGGACTGGCCCGCTGCTGCTTCGGCGCCCTGCCTCACGGTGTCGCGATGACGGCCAACCTGAACATCAACTACCGGGCGCCTACTCCCGCAGGCACATATGTTGTCTTGAGGGGTACCACGACCAAGGTCGAGGGCCGCAAAGCCTGGGTTGAAGGCCGGATTGAGACGTTAGTCGGCGAGGGAGAGACACCCGTCGTGCTTGCAGAGGCCACGGGACTCTTCATCAGCCCCAAACAGGCTGCTGTGAGTGAACACCTGAATCTTGTCGAAATTACTATACTAACTGCGGACCACAGATGATGGCGAATGTTATGCCTGTCGAATAAACAGCATTAAACAACAAGGCCTTATGTTTTAGCTACAAAGCGATGAGATTTGTATATAAACTGAAGTGTACACTACTTGGACTTACTCGATGGGCGAGTCAGGACAAAGCACCCTGCCCCAAGCCAGCCATACAGGCCTCTTCGAGACACAATTCGAACTAGTTGTTCGATTTAGCGTTGATAAATAAGAAAACAAAAATTGTCTGGATCATCTGCATGGCTAAGATACGTAGAGAGAGAGCGTGACCCAAGCCACGCAAGAAAACGGTGTTGATTACTGTCCGATTGTAGATTCAAGCCCATCGATTCGAGTATAGCGAGCGTCCCACGGTGCTCGTGACATTGGATGCACACTACTGTGTTCCTCACGCCATTTTGTACAATATGATAGATTTGGAAATTGACAGCTGAGCGGACTGCGCCCCAGCTTACTGTATTCGGCGGGTCGGGCCCAAAATCAGAGATCTTCTACGCCGTATACGTATTGCCCGCTGCTCGGTTGCCAAGAATATTAATACCGTAGAAGCCTCGAAACCCACCCTGAGGCATTCTATTCACATCAATGTTGTTGTGGTCACCTGACTCGGCCTCATTCCACCCGTCAGTATACTATCGCCGACCTACAATCTAACTGTATACTTCTTTTTATTGCGCATTGCCTATGATACAAGACTCGCCTTTCTTAATTTGTATACACCTACGTATGGTCACGCCCAGCTTGTGGGCAGTATGGTGTGGTTCTTCGGTGTAAGTCCCTTCTTCTGTTCGGCCCTGATGTGCGCGAGATCTATGGAAGGAAGGGGGAAAAAAAGAACCAAAAACAAAACAGAAGTCGGTCAAATTTGCTGATCGAACTCCTTGTCTCTAGCGCTCCTCCTCCTCTCGCAAACCGCAATGGCAGCTGCGGGAACCACCGCCCGGCTTTGCGAGGCATGAAGGCGGTTGGTACGTTAAGCCCGTGAACAAGGACAAGAAAGCGTTCAAGAAGGCCAGGTTCAAGAGGACGATGCGCCGGTTCGGTTGGTTCAACGACAACCGTGGCGGCGACGGAGATGCCGTGCAGAAGAAGTAAGGCCACCGGAATATGAGCGAGGGCTTGTGTTCATGAAGGAGTGTGGCAGCCAAACTCAGAAACTGGTACGAGGTGCTTCAGTACTCGATGCATGGTAGTGATAGCCATAGTCGGTCCAATCGATATTGATTTCACCAAGTGAAGTGGTAGTATACTCGGGAGAGTCAGATCAAATCGCCCGTTTTGGCTTGAATGGCGGCGCGTCAATTAGGTACTCACAGAAGCCCCCCCCCCCACGGGTTCACGCAAATCACGTCATAGCCCAAGGCTTGTTAGTGTACCTAGTTGCAGTTCCGGTGCGGAACCGGAAATCTGGATATGGATATTCTCCATTGCATTTGGTAAGACTCTTGCGGGAAACGGCACTTTGGGGGGTAGAGAGAGGTGCCGGACATGAGGTGTTTTCTTGGAAAAGTAATACCAACTTTCAAACGCTCCTCCTTCATTTTCTATTCTCAGTTGACAAAATCGGTCGAAATTTAACTAAACACAAAAATGGCAACGTGAGTATAATACTCCCCCTTGGTAGGCAGTAGAGCATTACTCTATTGCCCCTCCAAGACATTTCTATAACCCCACCATCCATCATCCATCGATGCTTATATCTGTCTATCGACCTACCCCTCCAATATCGGATCGCCGCGAAGGTCTGAAAAGCAAAAAAAAGCTAACGCAGCGGCCCCCCGTAACACAGCAACATCACATGGCACCCGTCGCTCTCGCGCAAGGAGCGCAATGAGTTCCGCGGCCAGAAGGGCATGACCATCTGGTTCACCGGCCTCTCCGCCTCGGGCAAGTCCACCGTCGCGACCGCCCTCGAGCAGCACCTGCTGCACCTGGGCCTCGCCTCGTACCGCCTCGACGGCGACAACGTGCGTTTCGGCCTCAACAAGGACCTGGGCTTCAGCGAGAAGGACCGCAATGAGAACATTCGTCGTATCGCCGAGGTACGTATTTTCGCTCTTGCCCGCCCAAATCTCTACTGTAGTCGTGCGCTGCGTTGTGCCGATACAAGGAGTATAAAATAGAATTTCATTCTGCATACGTGAAGAATAGAAACTACAAGGAAGCGATAGGTTTGGGCAGATGCACACAAGGCATAGTCGAGGGAGAGAAGAAACAGGTTCGGTCATCCTCAACGCCTAAGCAGAGACTAACCAACTTGCCCCCTATGAACAGGTCGCCAAGCTCTTCGCCGACTCCTCTTGCATCGCCCTGACGTCCTTCATCTCGCCCTACAAGGCGGACCGCCAGACGGCGCGGGAGCTGCACGCGACCGCGGCCGCCGGCAGCACCGACGAGGCCATCCCCTTCATCGAGGTCTACGTTGACGTGCCCATTTCCGTGGCCGAGCAGCGCGACCCCAAGGGCTTGTACAAGAAGGCCCGCGCCGGCGAGATCAAGGACTTCACCGGCATCAGCGCCCCCTACGAGGCGCCCGACAGCCCCGAAATCGTCATCAAGACCCACGAGAACAGCGTTGAGGAGTGTGTCGCCCAGATCGTCGAGTGGCTGCAGGCTAAGGGCCTCGTCGAGCTCAAGAAATAGAGACCTGTCAACAATAGATAGGATGTGATAAAACATACACAACTTCCATGAACTCGACCTGTAGCGCCCGTGCAAAATGTCGAAAAACGAATGGCAGTCATGCAATCCCTCTGTGCTGCGTAGTCACCGGGTACGCCTAGTCATCACTTAAGCACTGCCCCTGACCCCCCCTTTTCTCTAGAGTCACACTGCGAAAGATAACTTTCATTCAATCTGGCGCCTGCTTGATTTGCGTAATGATACTACATCCCGTTCGTCGCCTAACAATACGAGTCGTGCCGCTTCGAAGATGACAATTTCCTCAAGGGGGCCTTTAGAAGAGCTTTATAGTTCAAACTCGTAGAACACGTAGGCCGTGTACTCGTTGCTCTCGCCGCCACCCAGACCTGCTGCCGCCATCTCGGACGTCAATGCCGCATCGTCCTTGGTGATCCTCCCCTTCTTGTCACGGCCGACTGCATTGCCGCCTAGATGTGAGAATGCCGAGTCCATGTTGGACTTGACCTTCTTGGCGAGCTTCGGGTTCGTGACAACCAAAGCAGACACAAAATGGAGCGGCAGTCCGTACCGTAACACAGTCTCAACGAATACCCGCAGTGTTAAAACGTGCGCCCAGATCATGACGCTCTCGCTCCACCCAGTCCGACTGAGTCGCAGCGCTTCGCCCCAAACCTTCTTCTCTTCTCTCGCGACGCGGTCGAACTCCTTCTGCTCCTCCTCCTTGCCGCCCTCCACATATTTGTATTGGCGCGGGGTCCACTTGTTCTCTCGACATTTCTGCAGAAACTCGGCACTATGCTTCTTAAACGTTGTCGCCGTGAACAGTACGAACTCCTCGTCTTCAGCGACTTTTGTGGCTGACCTAGGCACGACCATAGGCGAGAGCCCCTCGTAGCCTTTCAAAAAGTCCTTCTTCAGGTTGGAGGGTACCACAATGAGGTGGGTTTCCAGGTATTCGGAGTCTTGGATGAGTAACGAGGGGTTGACGATGGGCGTGAGGGATTTGGTCGTGAGATTGCCCCTATATCTAATTTAGCGCACGGCAACAGTATGGGTCGCAAAATACGGCCGGAGGCTTACGTCTGTTTTCTCTGTAGTGCAGCGAAGTTCGTCTTGACTTGGTTATACTGGTTAAGCTTCCCCTTAACGTCGTTGTCGACAGTGACAAGCTCCTGCGGTAGACACGAGTCAGCTGCGGCAAACCATAGAGGACAGTATGCGTCCTTGTTACCTTTTGAAGTGTGTCGATCAGCTCGGCGATAGGCTTGTCTGCTCGATACCGGACCTTGTTCCAGTTGAATGTGCGTAGGTAGTTGTCGGTAGGTTCTGCGGTGTTTATGAGTACGGCTAGCCTAGCTATTCGGTAGGAAGGGGTGCACGCATACTGTCGTTGACAAGCTTCTGCTCGTCGACTTTGTCCTGGTCGTCGAGCAGCGATTTGAGAGAGTCGGCAACCTTGGCTACAAGACCTTCGCAGTTGGCCTCGAGCTTACCGAGGTCGTCAGCCTGCTGGACTAGGGCATCCAGGGTTCCAATCTTGAAGTCTGGGACGGCGAAGGGGAGGACGGTTCCGTTATCGCCTATGATGCCTTTGAGTGCGTCGATGGGCTCGTCGGAAGAGTCGACGGCGTCGATGGGAACAGACACCAGGCAGTATTTCATCTTGGCGTCGGGGGCGTTGGAAATATATTGGCGGTGGTAGCGATGCTGTGCCGAGCTGTTAGGCGGGATAACCGCTCAGCAGGAGGCTTGGTGTTCCGGCGCAAGACGCAAGCAACCAAATGACGCAAGTCTGACTGGCCTGCAGATCCGGAACAGAGCGATGCTATCCAATATCAGGGAGTGCAGCCGGGGCGAAGAGGGAGGGATCGTTGGTGAAGCGGCAGGTTGAGAGGTAGCTGCAAGCTCTATGTGTGTCAGGGCGTTTGATGGAGGTTGACGTTATTGGACCTAGTGCAGTCAGTACCTAAGGTTGAGGTCGGATAAGGCAGGTGGCAGGCTGGGTGAGAGAGCAGTAAGGCCCACTAAAAGGGTAGGCGCTGGGTAGGTGCTCTGATCAGTACTCTGATAGGCGGGGGACGGCCTAAGCTCGTCTAGAATAATTCCTAGGCCAGGGAGTCGATGCAAAGGCACATGCTACCCCACGATCACACCAGCATTGATCATGTATCCGATCTACGACTGCTGAATGAGTCGCTCTATGCACTCTTTGTTTGACTTTACCGCTCGCTATACGCAATGCACATACTCGGTATTTAGAATGCCCATTTGTCTGAATGCGGCTGCAAACTTTGCCTGGCTGCATAGCATAGGTAACTATGTACCTACATGTACATACCGAAACACCCTTGTATGTAGCTCAGATTGATTGATGCGGTTGCGCACAAACAACTGCATGTTTCAGCAAGGAGAGGTAAGGTAAGTAGGTACCTGAAGAGCGTTGCGATCTTTCCAGCTGGACAGAACAGATGGAGTTACGAGCATGACGGTCGGTACCTGAGAGTGGCATCGGAAATGGTGCGAAACAAAATCGTAAGAGATCATCAGTGCCGAGTGAACCATTGACCTGTGACCTCTGAGGATGAAAGCCAAGTGGAAACTGACATGACCCGGTCAACTTGGTCATCGAGTCCCTACCTAAGTATGCAGGCATTCGGATTCAGAACCCTTCCTGCCTGCCGGTCCGACCTCGCGAAACCCAATGGCCTCGAAGTTCAAAAAAATGTTGTCCGTCCTGCTCTGGGCCAGAACCCCTCGAGGTACCTACATAATGTGCCAGCCCACCGAATTGGACCATTTCAAGACCCGATGGTGGATTAGGGGTATCCGGGGCGTCCAAAGTCTAGTTACATGATGTACACGCTGCATGTATCAGCGAAGTTACGGGCTTGAGCCTTGAACTGATGAATTACGCCAGCCACCCGACTTCTTGCCAGTGTTGCTCGTGTTGCCGATCATTGATTGAGCCACACTAGGCCAAAATTAGCATCTTACGGTGACTCTCTGCCCAAAAGGAAGGGTTGGTTGGACTGGCACTTTGCACTTTGGGACTGGAAAGCAATGGGAGGCCAGCCAGCAGTGATTGAAGACCACCTCGAACGAATCCCGGATACTGCTACATACCACCTACATCGATCCATCCATGCCTACTGCCGACCAACTAAGTCAACTCTAGCTAGCTCAGCGAGCAACCGAGCTGGTCATTCGTGGTGAACCTGATCCCAGGATTCAATCATTGATCCCGTTTTCCAAGGAGCTGAGCCCGCCCTCGATTCCCCCCTCCCCTTCCCATCGTGGGCGTTGCACAAGATCTTCTCCATCACTTCGCCGTAGCCATCATCCGATATCCTCCAATCCTCTGTCCACCACCAACAGTAGTCGTGTCATCTGTCCCGCCCTCATCGTCCATCGCGTCTTCCACGACCGTTGATATCGAGCACATACGCAGCGAGCGCCCCTGGAGTTTTCTTAATATTGACCGGAATTGCACTCCAGCGCTTTTGGCGTTCGAGGCAGTAGGTCGCACTAATTGGACGTATCGCTACTTAACCTGCTCATTACGCCATTCAAACTCGAATATTGCGACGCGAACATAGACCTACACATAATCCCAACACTACGACCTCGAGAGCCGGGCCAGAGCAGTATATGAACAAGCGTAGGACCAATCGAACGAAACATGTTCCGATAGAGACGTGGGGACACGTATTTGCGGCAGAACGTCCAGCTCCCAGGACCGGAATTGGTGCACGCCAAGAGAAGAGATTGGCAGCATTACACATATACGCCCTACAGCTGGGGACTTATAGCCGGGATTTGCCTCTACGGCCATGATCGCGGCTGCTGGATCAAATGGCCACTGCCGCGAGTAATGCGTCACCAGCCCTAGATTCTCATCAACAGATACCCGTTCCCGCTTCCTCGTCTGTCAGTACTGATAGCCAAGCCGACATCGCCGCGGCTGCCCCGAATGAGTCGGCCTCCGATGCCCCCATCGTCGGCCATTCGGGACTTCGAATAGACAACCGAGCCTACAATGGCGCTCACTCGGACGGCCGTGTGCGAAACCCGATTCCCAGCAAACTGAAGGGCAAGACAGACTTTATGAAGGGCAACTTCAACGTAATGCACATGGAACTTTCAAATCGCAACGAGAGCCAGGCAAGGTACGAAGCGGCGAAGCGGAATAGCGAAAGCACCGCCCTGCAGGCGAAGCTCGCCGAAACACCCCATTATGTATCCCACCACCGACGGGCCAACTATGCGCGCCCGCGCCCGGCCAAAACTCCTACCGACCCGGACACTGCTGCTCCTGCTGCACCAGCCGCCCCTGCATCAGCAACCACCCCAACGCCGGCCCCGGAGCCACACCAGGCCCTTTCTGCGTCAGAAGTCAAGGCAGAGCAGGCCCGCCTACTCACCCTGATTCGCAGCCTGCCGCACGCAACTGTTGTTGACCAGGTTTGCAAAGCATTGGCATTCTTTGGTGGTATCCCTGATGCACCCCCCCCTGCCGATGGGAAATTTCCCGAAAGTGGCGAGGCTAACGGTGCTGGCAACCTTTTTGTCGGCTGGATTTCCGAGATTTTCCCAGACCTCAGCCGGCCTCAGAGGCCCCCTGCCCCGGCTGCGCCAGCTGCTCCAGCAAGACGCCCAAGAGGCCGCCCGAAGGGCAGCAAGGCGACCAAGGTCCGGAGAGACAAGGGCCTGAAGAAAGGCTCCAAGCCAAACGGCCAAGCGGCTACGGTTGCGCCGGCTTCGCAACCCGCGCAGCAAGAGATGAGCGAACTGCCGGCAGCCCATGATGAGAGCTGGGTCGACGTGGACGACGAGGCGGTGGGAGCTGATCCAGATGTGGACAATGTCGAGAGGAGAGTATTTGATCTCCTGACGCCGCCGCGTGTTTCTGACATCAGGGCGGACAATGTGACCCCCGCGGCTGGATTCACATCTATCAACAGCGAGACTGGGGATCCCGGGTCATCTGCTAAAAGGAGAGGCCGGCCGAAAGGGTCCAAAAACCGGCCCAAAGCAGCGGGCTCTCAGGATACGCCGCAGCAAACGCAATCCACAACTGGACCTAGTGATTCTCAGCCCGTGCCTGGCATGGAGGCCGTGAGCTCGACCCCGAGCAAAAGTGGTACAGGGCGGTCCAAAGGGACCAAGGGGAAGAATAATGCGGCAGCTAATTCGTCAACCCAAGCATCCAAAACCCTACAGCAAACCCCCGTTCCTGCACCGCAGACCAGCACCTCGTATATCCCACCGCCTACTCTACCCACTCCCCATGCAGGTACAGTTGCGCCCAGTCAAGTGAACGGTGGGGGGAATAAAAATAAGCGCAAGCTGCCGCCCCCTCAGAATGCAGCTCAGGATGCTGCTCCGTCCCAAGAAGGACAGCCAATTACACCCCAAGTGAAGGCGTCGACCATTTCTGGTGCCAAACGGAAACGTCAACCCAATAAAGGGGTCGAGGCAATCACCAACGGGAACAGTACGCTTGACACGACATCTCAGTCATCATTCCCACCTCAACAGCCGGAGATTGCGGCAGTTGATGCAATCTTGGGGGTGACCAGGCAGCAGAATATGTCGGCGGAATCTAGCGTAACGCCTGGCCCGCCCGGTCCGCCGGCGAAGCGTGCTCGAAAATCGAATTCCGCAGCGGCGAAGCGACAAAGCGCAGGGGCGGCAGCAACAGCGGCCGCATCTACAGAGAACGTAGCACATGCAATGGCTTCTACAGTTGCTTCTCCGAACTTGCCACAGCAGACGTCACAGCATTCCACGGTAATGCCAAGCCAGCCTATGGAGAAGTCTCTCGAAACCGACTACGACCACATGAGTACCCTCCAGGCTCGCAACGAGCCAAACTACCAAGCGTATAGCAATCACCAGCAGAGGCCACAGCAGCACCACCATCAACAGCAACAGCAGCAGCAGCAACAACAGCAGCAGCAGCAACAACAGCAGCAACAACAGCAGCAGCAGCAAAATCAGCAACAACATACAGCAGCCACCAGTAGGCATTCTATCCCTGCTGCACCAGCTGAAGGCTTGGCGGCGCATTATGAACAGTTCACTGCCTCTATGCAAAATCGGCAGCAAAGCGCTCAGAGCAGCAGCAGCAATCACCCGCAGATGCAACAGATGCAGCAGCGCCAGCAGCAGCAAACGGTGTCGCCCACGCCATCACAGATCTCCAAGCCACCGCAAATGACGACCACGATGCCTTCGCAACAGAGCGCGCGGGCAGCTTCCAACGCACCAAATTACTATAGTCAAAACCAGAGCCCCTCTTACACAACAGTACAACAAGGCGCGTACTCATCGAACCCGCGCCAACAACACAGCATGACGACCAACTCTCCAGGGACTACGCTCGTGTCCCATGTAACCCATTCCCCGCAGTTTGGGACGCAGAACAACTCGCCCTTGATGGGGCGGAAAACTCGTTCCGGGCCTCACCATCCATCAGTTCCGTCCACCCAAATGCTTCATATGCCCCACGACGAACCACTTCTGCGTCATCCATGGAAAACCCATACCGAGCAGCCAGCAATGCTGCACATGGAGTTTCGACGCAGTCACCACACTTCGGGACATCGCGGCCAACACCCGCAAGCTCACATAGTGGCGTGGCCTCCTTCCCCTCCTTTTCGGACCAGAGCTTGTTCGACATGCAAGCGCTGGACTCGAGCACGGCTCATAACAGCATGAGCATGGGCGGCGGAGGGGCGTATGCTCTGGGCAGCAGTGTCCAACGCACCAACAGTGGCTCAGGGGCGACTTCTTACCCAAACAGTGCCATGACGAACGGCGGGTACGACACCAGCGGCTTAAACAAAAGCGGTATAAACACGGGCTACCGAAACCGGTGGTCTTGACGATGTGATGACGAAAACCATGTTTTTTCTTGATTATGTCCGCATTTTTGCCTGGGGCCTTTTTTCTTCATTACTTTGCGGAGCCTCTTTTTCTGTTATTGTCTAGTCTTGGAGCCACGAATCATGAATGGCGTTTGCTTTAACTTTTTTGGTTTTCCTCTCTTGAGCGGCGATTTGGGGGGATTCTGTGGCAGTTTCGACGTAATTCCAGACGCAGCTGGATTCCTACACCTACTTGCAGGTCTTCACTGCGCTACGACGGATGAATAAATGGAATATTTGAGCAAACATCGGCCCATACATTTTTCCCCATTTACGATGCCTGCTGCTTGCGACTATTCTCCTTGCGACTTCTTGTTCATTGCAGACGGCACACAGGAGCCTGATGTGAGAAGTGAACATGGGCTAGGGGCAGAGCAGAGCGAGGGGATGGGGCTTGAATATACCACTGCATTGCCGCCGATTCCACATCTTTTACTTTTTCCTTTTTATCCCGCCCCCCGTGTATTTATAGGCATAGTGAGCGATCTTGAGTATAGGCAGGCTTTTTCCACCCCGGCTTCCGATTCGGCTCCTTGAAAGTGCGCGCTCGAACAACCATCAATGAGGCAGGAAGTTGTGCAATTAGCCTTCTTCCGCTGCATCATGCTGTGAGTGGAGGCCCAGGAACGACGCCGACCCGCCTTTTTGTTTTTCTTGTTAGTACGCGTCGCCGTCTACGCGCCTCTAGATATCAGGGTAACATCGTGGGGGTCAAGTTGAGTCGGTAAATAGGTGACAGTCACGAGATTGACTTCCCCAGGACCTTGACATGTCTCCTCTCTCTCCCTCTCAGTCTTGATTCGAGTCATTGAAAGCCCCAGGGCCGAGGCTCATGAATTACTCGAGAACCCCGGGACCTGGTTCCTGCGCTTCCCATAGGATGGTGCCTTGAAACCGAGACTAGTCGTTCGTCGCCTATCCGCCGTAGAGTTAGTTGATACGGGGTTATATCGGCCAAATACCCACTTAAGGCAGGACTACTAGAGGGTCCTAATCCTTCTTCCCTCTCTTCGATTCGAACTTCTTCTTGCTTCCTTTTCGCTGTCACGGGCGGCGGCTCGCTCTCCCCCGAGGGGTTCGTTTCCTTGTCTCCAACTTCTCTCCTTGTTCTTCTTTTCCCTTCAACGTTGGCTGGCACGTTTTTATGCTTCTACCCCCCGGGTAAAGCTGTGACATCTGGAGAAAGGCTGGCTGTCTTCCAGGCCTAGGCCATCCCCACCAGATCTCATCATCTTCGTCATCGTCGCCGTGATGGCCACGTTGTTTCTTCTTTCTGTAGAATGCTTAGGTAGATGGATAAATGACAAATTATGCGCGCACATGACAAGACGGTGTGTGTTTTGTTGTTGTTCTTCTGCTCTACAGCGCCCCCTTTTACTTGCGTGCAGAAGCAATGCGAGGGAGAGCGGTTATGTCTTTTTCCACTTGTTATTTCTTGTTTTCCCACTCCCACTCCCGCCATGCTATCAATAGATTGTTACGTACATGCATACTAATGCGAAGTCGTTAGACACATAGTTAGTTGGACGGTGATTAGAGTTTGGCCAGAAACCGACCGGTGAGGCTCTAGTAATATTTCCCTGCTTGGGGGGGGTTTTCCTCTCCTGCTTTGGCTTCTCGGGGCCCCTTCTTCACCCCCTGCTAACTAGCATATGGTGTCACGCTATCGAGATCCATTCCGACGCCGTGGAAAGAGACACGCGAGCTAGACTCCACAGTTTCACTTTTGCCGAATCGGCTGTAAGTCGTTAGCTTATTAACCCCAAGCGATGCCAGAGTAGAAGCTATACCCGAGAGAGGAAAAAACTTCATAGCTGATGGAGGCTAATGGGCAAAACGAAAACAGCATGAACCAGTCTGTTAGTCTAGGTGCAGTCCAAGCAGATACTTGAACAGGCGCGTTGTATTTTCCTCGCCGATCACGTTTCGCTTATCGAAGAATCTAACAGCCGCAACGATTGCAAAGACCAGGTTGTGCCATTTCGGCAGGCCACGTCAGATAAGGACTGGAGAGACAAGTACTTATGAAAACATGACAGGCAAGACGGGCTGTGTGGGCAAGATATTATTTCCTATTATGGCATCGTCGACCTTGACCCCAACCCCCCCCCCCCTCTTCTACATGTATAGATAAATACATGTAAGTCGCCCGACCTTCTTTTATTACTTGGATTTTGGTGGTCCGCCGGGCCAGCCTCCGATTGATTTCACCACAACCACCGCTGGGAAGGAAGAGGGAAAGAAAATAATCCAACAAGCGAAAAGAGAAGAAGGCGACCGACCGCACCGCCGGGTTGACCGTCGGAGACCGTAGACGGTACAGTGCGCCGACACGAGGCACGAGGCGACGGCGGAAACCCCGACACTACTACATAGCCCTCTCCACGAAAGGGAAAAAGACGGAAAGAATCCAGATCACGGGGTGGTGGTGGGTGAGAAATCTGTGTGCTGATGAGATGATGGGTGGGCAACGGGCCGAATATGGAGTTGGGTTGATGTGTGTGACAGGACAGAAACAAGAAAGAGGGCGCGAGCGACGCTCTGCTTTCCGACAGTGGTTCCGGTGGGGCCCTTGACCCCATGGGAAAGCTGGCCTGCTACGACCTTGGTCTTGAGATTCTCCATATATCCAAGTGGGTAGTGGATATATGTAGGTAATCCATCGGACGACTCTTGGGCGAACCAGATGGGGTCAATACCACCTCGTGGAGGTGCTTGTCGTCAGCCGGCAGTAACTGAGTGCTATGATCGAGATCCGACACTATAGCTCACCGCGAATTCGAAGCCGGTGATCAATCAAACAGAATAGTCATTCACATCACGTGACCAAGGTTGATGGCAGTCGTGCAAGAGTGTAAGTTGGAGTATACGAGTGAGGCACACCAAGGCGGTGGTGCCTTTGCTTCGTATTGGTATCATCTAGGTTATCTGGTACTTCCAACCCCCCTTTCCCGGGGTCGCCTCAACCCGGCCAAGAGCCCTTCCCCATGGCGCCGCGCCTATGCATACATTAGAGTACGCTGCTTGGACAGATTCAAAACGAAAATGGTGTCGAAAGAGTCCCGATTTTGACCATCTGTCCCATCCATAACACAAAGAAAATAAAAACTCCGATGTGGACGCCGCCGCTTCTAGGGCCGCCTTGCTTTCCGACCTAAGCCTCTCTTGACCGGAACGCCTGCAAATGCCAATGACTTCTCGTGGGTATAAAATAAACAAGAGAGATAGAGATAGAGATAGAGATAGAGATAGAGAGATAGAGATGATGATGATGTTTAGTAGGTGACGTTGCGTAAGAAAAGAGGCAACAGTGTTAGGGGTATATTCGTGCCAAGAGATGGAATCGTATCCATGGCAATTATTCGATAGGGTCTTCATCAATCGATTCCAGGGGTGGGCAGACAGATTCGGGTGCTATTCGACCATACCACCACTCGTCCTGTATCGCTGCGCCATCCTCTTGAATGAGGTCCAGCATCACTGCGGCATTCCTCTTGATGTCTTGCGGTCGCTCCACAATCCGGCGATCCAGAATGAGAGCTTCGGCAGTCTGCATCCATAGTTGCTGCAAAACGGGGAGATCCGGTATGATAAGCTTGAGTTGCTCGCGTGACAAGGGGCCCATCGGCATCCCAGCTGACATGCTGGTGTCGAAAACCAGGCTTTCCACCATTGTCGCACTGGGAAGCGGTGGCACAGTGTCAGTCGGCCGTCGAGCCGCATCGGATGTACGACGGGCCCGAGTATCCGGAAGAGGTGGCAACGCCTCGGCCCCCGTGCTGGAAGCGTCCTTGATGTTGTAAGCCGATTTCTTGCGGCTCAAACTCAACAGTCCTCGACGTGGTTTGCCGGCTGGCTCGACAGGGGTCTTCATCGCTGGGCTTTTGGCGACCGAGTTGTACCAGGCGTCGACAGTGCCCCTTCGTGAATTGTAACCTTTGATCTCCCAGAAACGCTCGCACTGCCGAAGGCCACCGACACACAACGCCGTCACGTAAATTTCGTCACTGGGCTTCCCGTGCATGTAACCGCGCAACGCTCCTTCGACACGACCAACATAAGAAGGGGGTCGTAGCCTCCGGCAGAATGACGACACTACCATGGGAAACACTTGGTGGACATGCAGCAGAGTTTTGTCGTCATACATGCTCATGATCTTGGCCTCGATAGGGTTCACCGTGTAAGGCTCCTTCGTGAGTCCATGGCCATGTTCTTCAATGTATTGAAGGTGGAGAGTTCGATATGTCTCAAAGAAATGGAACAGAGTGAACAGCAGAGGTATTAAGCGTCGCCGCATACGCTCTCGCTGGACAGAGAAGTCTCGCCGCTGCTCTTCGGTCCTTCTGAGAAACAGCTCCTTCGTGATCCACTCGCAAATCAGGAAAGCCAGCTTTGCCGCAACATGCAGTCGATGCCATATTCCACAGAGATAATGGATGTTCACGGCCGCTCTGTCCTCCGGCACTGGGTACAGTCGTGTCGCATAAGCCGGGATATGGTGTTTTAGGTGATAACGAACAATCGGCAACTCGTTCAGGGTAACCATGGCGTGCCACGAACGAGACGCTAGTCGGAGATTTAAAATATCTGATAATGGTAAAGACGCAACGATCTGAATCTTCAACTCGTTAGGGAGTGCCAGGAAAAGCTGGTCAAAGGCCGCTCTAGTAAGCACACGTTAGCATACAGCAATGAACCCAAATTGACATGGGATCCCACAAACCTCTGCTTATGGGCATTTTCCGTAGACAGGCGGCGCTGATCGTGCTCGGTTGAGTTTCGTAGTGGTAGTCGGAACTTGAAAGGAAGACGTCTCTTATCCGCGGCCTTCAGAACTTCGGCGTCGGTCTGCTCCGGTAACTTGGAGGCCCCAATGGGGAGGATGAAAGTCGAGGTTGAGCTAGCCACCGAACCGTCCAGATGGGTTGCATTCGGCGGCTGCCGGTCTTTCGCCTCGGCAAGCTGCTTGAGCTTGTCGAAGTATCGCTGGGAAGCGAACTCGGTTACGTGAGGAGGATCCATGGCGGAGGATGGGCCGTGACAACAATCGTTTATCAATGGTGTAGGGACTTCAATGCGTCGCGGAGGACAGGCAGGCACTGAGTACTCGCTAGTCCTCTACAAGGCAGGGAAAGCCAAAGGAATGAACCTGGTACGGGCGACAGTTGTCGGTCGCGAATTAAGCATATTGGGACATCGAGTACTCGGTCGGAGACGGCGGTAGGATACTTCAGGTAGACTGCTGAATCGCCGCGAAACGAACGAGCTGCGATCGGTAGCGAATGGACGGGCGGGGATGTGAAATGTTTGACAGAAACACGACGTTGTAAGTCTCCAATCGGTCCAACCTGCACTCCAAGGGCGCCAGTTCCACCGTCGCTTCTCCTGCTGTTAATATGGTGTGCTCCAGGGCCAGAATGGTTCTCTTTAGTCGGGTCTCGGCGTGAAGCGAGGAATGCGAGCAAATCCTACGCCGGCGTTCGGGAAGTCGTCGAACCGTCCAGAGCACGATGGCGCCTTGCGATAGAGCCAACTCGTTATGGGCCGTCCGTCAAGAGGTCGGTCGAGTAAAAGGGCGTCGGAAGCGTTAGGCTGTGTCGCACGGAGAGGAGGTTGAGTGCACAGGGGGACGGGCTGCGGGTTGCGAGTTGCGAATGGGAATCCTTTAATTGGGATGAGCCCGCCACGTAGTATTGGTGGTAATGATGGAATTCGCTAATGAGCCGGCAAGTACCCAACCAAAGCTGAGCTGGGCAGGGAACGAAAGGGTGTCGGGACCAACAAAGAATATAGAGTGTCGGACTCAAGAGGGGAGGGAGGGAATTGAAACCGGGCGACGTAGGAAAAGAGCCCAGTCGGCAAAAGTAGTAGGTATTCTTCTAGTCTGTCTGGACTGGGCCGGCTCTCAGAAGGGCAGGTCTTGGGGATCTCTTGGAACTGGAGAAAAGAGACGAGGGACTGGGGGTCGGAATGGGAAAAGAGGCCGAGTAATGGGTAATGGGGAAGGGGTGGAGGGGTGTGTGTGGAAGCCCGGGTGGAGATTCTGGGGCGTCTGGGAAAAGAAGCAGATGGCAGGACGTGCAGGCTCGCCCAAGGACGCGGCGAAAAGGCGAGGAGACGTTGACGGACGGGGAGGTACGGAGCGTGGAGAAGTTCTTTTCTTTCTATTCTTTCTCTTTTGGCCGACATTTCACCATAATGCTACCAAGCCAAAGCTTGCCAAGCAGTGGGTACCGCCGCGTGTGGCCCGCTGGACGGACAAGCAGTCTGTCTCTGCTGGTCTGAACTTTCATCTTCAACTCTCTCGCTTTTTCTCTTAGGCGTAGGTACATCAATCTTTGATCCCTTGGGGCCCTGGCTGCCCGGGGGGCAAACAACGACGACGTGCAGCCAGGTGCCGATGGGTAAGGTTCTCTCTCTCTACCTATGCCCAATACTGGCAACTGGTGCAGTTGCAAACACGTACTGCACTGTGTGTGTGTTTGCTGAATGTGCTACCCTTTGAGGTGTTATTGATGCACATACGATACCTCACATCCATCTTCGTAAGTCATATGGCTATCACATTACTACTTCACCTACCGTAGTCCAATGCTTGCTGTACGTACCTCTCTATAGTAACCGTCCTGTATGACACTTGCACACACACAGACAGAGTTGACACGTTGAATCGTGATAGACTCTCGATACCACCAGGCATCAATTCCCATCAATTCTTGTGTTTTGGTTTGCAAGTGGTGCTGCGTTGTACACCTGTGACTTACCTAGGTAGGAAGGAAGGAAGGAGTCTCCAGCCTGTAAAGTTTGCGGCTACTGCAGCACTTGCTGCTGAGGGGCTCACGCCTGGCTGGCCCGGCTTACACAAGCCCCAGGTTAGTTACACACTCACATCAGTGTAGCGGACTGATTGATGGATGTTATCAAGGTGCGCCTCTTGTTCGTCAACCACGTCGGCTCGATTCTTGCATGCCAAACTCTAGAATGGGTGGTGTGTCGTACACTACAGCAGGTCCCACGGCAGAAATCCACTCCAACTGATTTTTTTTTTTTTTTTTCTTTCCTTTGTCGCTCTTGTTTGCCGCCTCGGGGCTATTCTCGTGGGCAAGTCGAAAGAAACGTAACCAGCTACCACCTCCAGTGGCCGACGGTGGTCACGCCTGGGTCCACGGAGCGCTACTTACGGCGGTTTGGCCGGTCAAATAGTGGAGTGCAACAGCACGCCCGAGCGAGTGATCATCCCGCCTGGAAAGCCCTTCAACAGAGCTTGATACCAGCCTAGAAGGCAGTACATCCCTTCCATCAGCAGCGTGCTACGGCTTTAGCCCTGCGTGAATCAGCCAGTTTGCCCAAAACATGACGTCCCTTCGTACGATTTTGCTATGAAACACAGACGCCTATCGACTGTCTACTGTCCCCCACTGGCGGAGCCCTTCGTCACTTGTCATTGTCGTCGTCAAGCCCATGCGAGTCGGCCCGTAGAACCCTCAGAAGAACCCTTATCAAAGACGGTTATCACGCACTGGCGGCAGTCCACCTCCGTATGACACACAGATACACAAGAGATAGGCACGGCTAGGCTGTCAAGCTGTGTGCGCTTGGCGACAGTATCTTGGTCACACCCTCGATGGGTAAGCTATAGTTATCTTGAGAAAAATCAAAATGTAGCACCGCCTCGACATCTTGCTGGCAATCCAGGGCCGTCAGCAGCCAAAAGAGCCGCCCGCTCGCCATCTGGCCCTGCTGAGAGGCCCTGTGCCTGCTTCTGTGGCCTGGTCTAGAGCTCGCGTCTGCATTTAGCCGGCAGTCTGACTCGGCTGCGTTCGATTGGCTTGGGCGGGAGCATGTTTGGCCCAAACCACGCCATGGCTTCCTTGCCGAAAGTGTCTCCTTTAAGCTCCTGCCGGGCCATGGCCGCCTGAGTTTGAGGGCAGGGCAGATTCGCAGATCGGTGTGCAGCGTCAAACAGGCATCACACGCAACAAACCGCTTGACTGAGTCTTGCTCCTCAACACCGCGCAAGTTTGGATCATCGCAAAAGAAACGTTCCCACAGACGCATTGGCAACACTCAAAAGTCACGACAGTAACCCGATGGGTTCTGATTGCTGAGTACATACTCTCGCACGCCGCGCAAAGACGACTACGACTAAACGATCTGCACTGCGACTCGGCACTTCTCTCGTGGCTAGCATGCCCACTGTCTCAGCGCGCCGCGGGATTGGAGCACTAGGGAATCCCGAGGGATAGCGAAGCTTCTCGGAAAGCTTACGATGCGATGGCGACAAGGCGATGGGAGCCGCAACTAGTGCGCGAAGGTGTTGTCAATATCTCCACGAGCGTACGTACTCAACGTAGTAGGTCCAGGTCAGGTGAAAATGGCCATGCAGATCGCGCCCTTGGATTGAAGAGAAATGGCTACTTGTACATAATCTGGCCGATGTGAAAGTTTGAATTCGGCATAATTTCCGTGTCCACGAAACTATCGTGACTACATACCCTCTTAGAAGCTGCCGCGGACCGATTGCATGGCTCGCCCTTCATCACTTGACTCCGGGAAAGCGGGAAGAGGGTTCTGGTCCTTGGCAGACAGTGCGTGCGACCAAGAAGAGATGGAGTCCCCGCGACGCAGCAAAGACAGAGGGGGGGTCGTCCCACCGATTTCTTACCGGCCCTTCTCCGGTCGTTCTCGCAAATTGCTAAGACTGACTCCGGCTTGTCTCATTGGCGCTCTTATACAACCCTGTCATCGCCCTCTCCTTATCATCCATCACACAGAAACAGAGTATGAGTACTAGACAGAGGGCGCGATACGACCGATGCTGGACCACAAGCAGATCTCCGTTCGTCGGAAGCTGTGGGCTATCGACCAATTTCCATATCGGTATATACTGTGAGTATCACCAGCATATAGTCTCCATCAGTGACGACTATGCTTGTTCTCTGTTTGCCCCATCGTCACCATCTCCATCAAGGTGGACAGCGAGGTGCTACCGAATATTGAGTCTGCTTTGTTTTCGCATCACGTCATGTACAAGTCTATCGACGTGGAATAAGACAACCATGCACGCCCAACAGCGTAGCTCCGAGTTGGAAGGGATCGGCATCTCGCTTCCAGCATTCCAGCATTCCAGCATTCCAGCATTCCAGCATTCCAGCATTCCAGCATTCCATGAGGGTTTTGTTTTGCATATCAGATCATCTCGAGCCATTCTACCTTCTGATCTCAACACATACTCGAGCCTTTTTCTTCTTCCTGGGATTGATGTCGTTCCTTCAGGACCACCCTATACTGATATTGCTTCCTACTGCTACTCGCAGGGTACGTATCAGCCAGCCACTCCGTGTGAAGAAGCCCATCCGGCACGGAAACCGTCCTGGGTTGAAGGCTTCGGACCGGAACCGCCTCCCTGCCCCTTACTGGGTTCTTCTGTATGTGGGGGGTCGCACTACTAGTCGCTAGAACTCCCTTCTTCCCCTCTCGACGTTCCGTAAGATACCGGCCAGGCAATTGCCAAATCTGGGGAACTCGTTGTCACTGTATGCCACTCGCCTTCCTGCATGGCTGTTACCTAATAAGGCTACAGCTGTAGGGCGCAAGGGCGCCGTCCCAGATAGATAAAACCAGATTCGCCCATTCTAGGCCCGAGTTGGCTTTCCGGATCTCTGCCAGGTCTCATGCTTATTTCCCTGGGAAGTATGTGTTATCCCTCCAGGCGAGCTCCGACCGCCCCTCCGTTGTCGGTATCTCACCCTGTTACTCGGAAACCGGGATGAGCGACGGGGAATGCTTTATGTGTCCCTCGGTGCCCATGCCATACTCTCTCCCTTCCACTGCCCAGCAAGGTCGAATATCTGCACTCTCGGCTGGCTCGGCTCGTTGTCACAAACTCCTTGGGACTTGGAGGGGTAATTAGACTGAAGCGATGCGATGCAATCGAATGCCGAAGCAGGTAGGGATGGAGGCCCCATGACGTATGCAAATCTCTACTACTACTAGAGAGATCTACTGTGCCATGTTTCAAAACATTGACGACAATTAATAGTCCGTCCACCCGTCCATAAGAAGAAAGGATTCGCTGTCTGGGGGAAGTGCGCCCTACTCCGGTATTGTCTTAAGTAGACACCACTGACCATAGGGCTACAGTAGCACATGGAATCTCACTCCATACCTAACCTACAAAATCCAACAACGACCGACCTCCGCGGCGGCCCGCACTCGCAGTAATGGACCGCCTTGTGTGCATCGACTGAAGTCGAGCTATACATGTAGCCCAGTCGGTCTTTGCAGGGCAGAGGACAGGAACAGCTGGTACCTAGGTATGTACATGTAGGTAATAAGAGTGCTGGCTTAGCTAAGCATCATGTCGCACATACAAATCTAATAATAACGGATGCTCTGCTCTCCCGACCGACCGACACCACCATCACCACCATGCAAAAACTTCACTCGACAGCATTGGTTTCTTTTCTTTGGTTTTTGGTTCGTCAATATGCACTTTGGAAAAAAAAAAAAAATCCCGATTAATTCTTATTTATACACGTGTGATACACTTGGAGAAGCCCTTAGGGGTGTGTGTGTGTATGCGTACGTGTGTCTGTGTGTGTGCATGTATGCCAGGGAAAGGAAGGGGGGGGGAAGAGCGTCCTTTTCTGGGACGCTGTCTGTCTGTCGCCGACAGTTTGGTTGGAGATCGACGCCAGTCATCCGTTCGACTTGTACGGGATCAGGACCCCTCATTCTCGCGTGGGAACTCCACCCCAGCTTCGCTCCTTCTCAGTCGACGGGTCCACAAGTTTTTGGTGCCGCCATTGCGCGTGGATGTGCTTAGGCATTCTATTAATAGCAAGGTAGCTTCTAGCTCTCTCTCTCTCTCTCTCTCTCTCTCTCTCCATCTCTTCCTCTCAGAGGCAGGGCCTGTCTCGTCGCCGACAGCTCATTCGACTGTGACTATTTGGGAACTGCTGTGTCCGACCAAAGACAAAGAACGGTACCTTGGAGTTACATGGTATTCTTAGACAACCACACCGCACACCGCAACCTTGCGGCGCGGAGAGGAGACGGTATTACTCATCTCGAACTTGTTCCTTGGCCGTACCGTAATCATCGCCCGCCAAGATGTCAAGGGTTCCTTTTTGGGCCAGGAAAATCATGCCCACGACAAGTCAAATAAATGGACTTTCTCGTTGCTGCTCCTCCACCCCCGCCGCATATCGTTGCTGCGTGGGCGGTTCTTCCGAGGAAACACAAATTATCATCGACATCCGGCAGGGTTCCTCTTCTTCGCAGAACCAAGTAATGCCGTCAGCCATCATAGCTTCTTAGCCTCGTAGGCAACCTATTCTTGCCTTTTGTCTCTCTCATCCACTTGCGCCTACTTGCTCCTGCCCTTGCTCCCCCTGCCTCTCCCTCTCCTTCTTGTGATCTCTTGTGTGGCCACGTTCGCCCCACGACTACTGTTTGCCAACGGCCTCATCAGATCTGTTTGATCGACAGGTAGAGTTTGCTCGTCAACGCGATACTCCGGGACATCTGGTCACCGGTGTTTGCGGGTTTGCAGGCGCACATCAAACGCCTTTTTGTGCTGGGCTTTTATCTCCAACAGATCCTATAGGTGTCCGACCCGCGCCACAGCTGATCAATCCCACGCACCACCAGGCGCATTGGGTGATTGTGTGCTGCTTGTTTTCACTCAGCTTAGCCAGTACCTTTTTTAGTCTCCCAGGATTACATTAACCCGAGCTTCGCGGCTAAAGTGGTTGGGTCCGTCCCTCACAGAGTAACCTTGGGGGGTTAGGTTGGCTTGCCGTAACCACTCCCGTCCTTTAGAAAGACTACCTACCATCAGGCCAGCCAGCCAGCACAATATGGCGGCTCCAACGATCGACGTCCCCGAGCCCGACGTCCCCGCAGCGGATGCGGGCCCTGTAGACTCTCCGGCAACACCCTCGTCCCCAGATGCCCTGGCCCGCTTCGAGTTCGAGACGGGGAGGGGCAACGAGGGAACAAAAATACTTCTGGTCGAGTGGAATCCGGCAGCAGGCGCAACGGGCAAGCCGGATGCTCCCTTGCGTGGCGAGCAGGAGGGCTGGGAGGTTTCGTGGGAAGGCAAAACGACGAGGATCCCCGCTCAAAGCGAAAGAGACGGGAGCGAAACGCAACGGGTCTACTTCTTAATACCTTCCGACATAACTGTGCCGCCCGTGATACAAATATCGCACTCCCGGAGTGGATGTGTACTTAGCACCAAACCGATGCCCGCGATATACACTCCGGCACTCGGTGTGGATACGAGAAAAGATGTAGGGAAAAGGGGTGTTCTGCATACAATCTGGTTCGTACGACCCAGAGCCTGAAATCACAAGAGGACAGCAAGTGGTCGCCCGATTGGCCGGCACTGCCTGAAATGCTCAACACTGACCTTGACTCACAATATGCAGGGCCAAAAAGCGCATGTCTCAGTTACAAGATGAAATCCGCCGCGAAATGGGGAACAATAGCGAAGGCATAGCATTGGTAATGGCGGTGCAAGAGAGGGACTGGATTGCTGAGCATTTTGGGCTCCCGAACCCGGATGCTGCTGGACAGCCTCCAGACATGAGGCATATCCCGCCTACTCCACAAAGCCCAAGATCGCCGGTAGCAGGCCGGCTCGGCGAGAAGTTGCGGGGCCTCAAGCTGGTTACGAACGCATCCGATTTTACCGCCTCAAACCCTGGTAAGTTGAGAGAGAGGAGAGTAGAGGAAGAGAAAGAGAAAGAGAAAGAGAGAGGGGGGGGAGATCTGCTCGAAATTTGCTCACCACCGTCCTCAACAGGTCCTCAACAGCATCATTTATATTCGCTGTCTCCCGACACTTCGGATATTGCAATCCCGTCGACAACGGCCTTTGCCGCCGGGATGGCCAAAATGGGGGCTACGGCTGGCCACGCGCCCGGTACAGTCAATTCATTGGACGCCATGGTCAGCGGTGACAAACCTGACGTTGCCAAGGCCCAGGATACGGAGGACGAGCTATTCATGCTACCGATGAGCCCTCGGAGTCCGGATATGAAGAAGAGCCCCTTCAGCTTTTTATGAACAGGTTGATACTGTTAAACAAAGAAAAGGCAGAGATGAAACAAGGCACCGAATGTAGAGTGCCAGATGATTTGAAGGCACCAGTTTTGGTGTCTGGTGTGAAGAGAGGCAAAACCGGTGCCTTGGTGGCCCGCGATATAGTTGCGCTACAGCAGGCCGCCCCGACCATCGCCGATGTGGGTTTGGACTGCACTGCAATTGCTGCTATAATGTGATAGCAGGCGACTTTGTAAAGCAAGCAAGTCGGTGGGTAACCATCAGGGAAAAGAAATTATAACGAGAACCATTTGGCTTCAGACGACGACGGCCCTGCTGTAATACATGCCTATTGTGGTTTGTCACGGACCGGTGTGGTTTGAACAAAAGTCATGAAGCTCGAAAATATGTGGCACGTAATTCT
Source organism: Apiospora marii (assembly GCF_038362585.1). NCBI lineage: Eukaryota > Fungi > Ascomycota > Sordariomycetes > Amphisphaeriales > Apiosporaceae > Apiospora > Apiospora marii. The sequence goes on along the minus strand of NW_027117375.1, from coordinate 953,827 downwards.
TCCAATTACATCTAATACTGAAATGCAACGCTGGCTTCCATCATCACACCGCGGAAGCATCGGCCTGCTGCCGAGACGGGCACCAGATGCCTGGCCAGATGGGAGACGATGGGGCTCGTACGCGATCTCTGCGTAGCACGACAAAACGGGCAATAGTCATCCGCAACGCGCAAATCCCTTCCTTGCGGGGCCGTCCGGAAGCACACGCGTAGTTCCCGGCGAGCCTGGACTGCCGCCCTCTTCGGGAGGTTGATGTTCTGCATCGCAGAACATAATAAGGAAAGCTTGGATTGGGGGGCAGCACACAGTGAGCGTTGGGTACATACGCACAGCGTTGATATCGGACCGACTACAGCACGCAGGCATTGGGTGCAGGGTGTGCAGGATATCGCAACACAATGACGCCCTGGTATGGATGTACACAACGAGTAATTTCGAATAGGACAAGGCTGTGGGCTGTCGGCTGGCGTGGAAAAGGAGGTGCGTATGTGTTGGCAGTCATCACTGGTTATTAATCAACTTTTTTTTTTTTTTTTGCTGCATCATGCACCGATCTGACGAACCAAACCTCCGGCGTGGCCTGATACGGCTACTCATGTGCGTCAAAATGAAACCGGCCTTGCAACGGCGCATCTTACTGTCGCACAGCGACCACCACCAACACGTCGAGATTTGTTGGGATCGCTCATGCTTGGGTATGGTATCATCCGATGAGGCTCGCGCATCATCTCACATTTAATAAAGCAATGAGGACCTGACACGGGCGCTGCTGGCGCTCCATTTGCAGCCCCCCTCGCGGACTGTGCCGCCAGTCCCGGCAATCCAATCAAAGCCATAGCGCAACGTAGAAAGTAACATCACTGTAGCTATATCACCCGTAGAATGGCCGGTGGAGGAGGACTCTTCACCTCCACCCACCAACGCGGCGCTCGTTCCACCTCTCCTTGCGCTCCTGCCGCAGGTAGTACAGCTTCCTGGCCTCGCGGTACCGGCGCACCCAGTCCAGCACCTCGCGCTCCGTCGCCAGGCCGCCCGCCGCGTCGTCGTCATACGACAGCGACGGTGGCGGGGCCCCGCGCCCGCCGTCCAGGAAGCTCTCCTCGAGCGCGTCGCAGATCTGCTCCTGCTCCGACAGCGCCTGGGTCAGACGGCCGTACAGGGCCGCGGGCGCGAACGACGACAGCGCCGCGTCCATCTCGGCCTGCTTCTGCCGCCACTGTCGCTCCAGAGCGTGGGTGGATAGCAGTTGCGCCTGCGCCTGCGTGCGCTGCTGCGACACGCGCGTCTCGAGGTCGACGAGGTGCGCCGCGAGCGTCAGGTTTTCCGTCAGGGCCGACTGCAGACCGGCGTGCGAGGCCAGGAGGGGAGGGGTGCCCCGTTTCGGGCGCGTGCGTGAGGGCGTTTAGGATGTTTGGGTCGGAGAGGATATCGGCCAGGTCTTGTTTGCTGTAGTTGCGAGGTAAGATGAACTGTTAGCATCATGTGTAAAGTACAAGAATAGAGAGTTGTCTTCGCAACGGCGTCAAAATAGGACAGGACTCACGATTTGTCTTGCAGCACCCTTGGTAACCACTGCTCTCCCGGGTCTTGGATTTCCTCCGGAGGTTGAGCCTGACGCGCAGCAGGTATCAGGCCTGCCGAGTCTGTGACGGCAGTTCTCCCTCTCCCGTCCAACATGTCTGGTATCGGCGGTGGACGCGGGGACTGGGATGTGGCGGGGGTACCCAGGCGGCTGGCGTCATGGCTGCTAGGTTTCGGCGGCGGTATCGGGGGAGGTGGCGTAGGGCTGTACATAATGGCAATGAGTCGCGGTGAGCCTTTCAGGACGTCGAGGTGGCGTGTTGGTTTTTGTTGTACTTCAATGCTCGAGGAAGGCGGACGAACGATTGTGACGTCTCGGGTTACGCAACTAAAAAGGTGAGCTATGGCCCAAGCACTGCTGTCTTATCTTATCAACGGCAATGTACTCATGGTCAAAGTGACTGCGCCATCTCTACATACACATGCGCCTTCACTCTGCCGTAATGATCTATGCTAGAGCCGAGGCCTTAAGAAGCCGCAAGTGATGTTTCCGACCGACAACGCAGCAATTAAGCATCAGAAGCACGCGCAATATAATCGATCGTTGATGTGGGAACGGGCAGCTACGGGGTCCACCAACCCCGGATCCCCAGGCCCCCCAGCTTTTAGCCCATTGACTTTGACTAAAATTAGGCCAGCTCTCCCCTGCAGGTAAAGTAGATACGGAGGGCCCGGCAAATGATGCTTCATTCCAGCGAAGCCGACATGAGTTGTGGGAGGGTGCGTAATAAGACTGCAGCCTCGGGAAGCAAGGAGTCAATAATAGCCAAATACAATTTCTCTTCTCGTTATTGAAATGCAGGCGCTTGGCAAAATGGTATCTTGCCGTGCTACCCAACAGCCATCGCTTCTACAAATGCCCGGAGGTCCTGTTCGTTGGAGCATTTGATTGCTTACTGGTGGTATCCTGATCGGCTGCATACACCCAAGGTCGCAGACAACACCCAACAAGCGGACCCGGCAGATAATACAACATGCCCAGCCCAACGTTTGCCCCAGGAAGAGACCTCCCCGATCTCAAAGGCAAGGTGATCTGTGTCACCGGCGCCAACATAGGTCTTGGGAAAGCCTGTGTCAAGCACTACGCGCGGCATGGACCCGCCAAGATCTGGCTCGCCGCCCGCAACGCCGAGAAAGCAAAGGCCGCCATCGCCGAGATCCAGGAGGAGCTGGGGCACGGCGGCGGCGGCGGCGGCGAGACGCCGATCGAGTTCCTGGAGCTCAACCTCGCCTCGCTGGCCACGGTGCAGAAGGCGGCGCAGCGGCTGCGCGCAGAGTCGCCGCGCCTAGACATCCTGATGCTGAACGCGGGGGTCATGTGCAACCCGCCCGGCCTCACCGCCGACGGCTACGAGTTGCAGTTCGGCACGAACCACGTGGGCCACGCGCTACTCACCAAGCTGCTGCTCCCCCTGCTCCTGAAGACGGCCGAGCTCGACGACAAGCCCGACGTCCGCGTCGTCGTCATGAGCTCGGAAGGGCACAAGCTCGCCCTGCCGAAAGTCGGCCTCGACCTGGACCTGCTCAAGAGCGAGACGATGAACGTCTCTAGCGTGAGGCGCTACGGCGTCAGCAAGCTCGCCAACGTGCTCTTTGCGCGCGAGCTGGCGAAGCGATTTCCGCAGATCACGGCCGCGGCCGTGCACCCGGGGATGGTGACGACGAACCTGGCGCACTCGATGGCGGATTCCTACCTGAGCCTGGCCGTGCAAATCAAGATCATGACAGTCCTTTCGTATACGCCGTTTTTCCAAACGCCAGACCACGGGGCGAAGAACCAACTTTGGGCGTCCGTCTCCAGGGACGTCGTGAGCGGCGAGTATTATACTGGTGTTGGCAAGGGCGGCACACAGAGCGCCGTCGCCAAAGATGACGACTTTGCGAGGCGCCTGTGGGAGTGGACGGAGGCGGAGCTTGCGCGGTTCGAAGTATAGTTGCCATGAAGTCATGGGGATTGGTTTTGTAAAGGCCGACTGCAGTCGGCAACGTTCCCTTCACTTTCATAGTATTGTCCTAGCCATTGCATTGCTCCTTACAGGTGTCGTGTTATTGTGGGTTTTATCGATTGGTGCTATACCCAACAAGAAGAATACGACGATAGTATATACTAAGCTGCGTAAGGGGTGCAGACCTGCATAGCTTACACTTGTACACAAAACTTGGGATGAGGAAGCAGAAAATGACAGTGATGTGGTTTCAGATACGAACGACATTCACAACAACAAGCAAAACACGTCTTGGTGGCTCAGTTGGTTAGAGCGTTGGTCTCATATGTCAATATGACTGAATTAGAAATTCAGATATCCAAAGGTCGAGAGTTCGAGTCTCCCCCAGGACATAAACTTTTGTCATTTTTGCCAGTCATTGGTGTGGCTTATCCAACGACCTCAGTTGGAGACTTCCAATTTTTGTGGTCGTCTTGGTCGTCGACGTTCTCTGTACCTTTCAGTAGGTATAAAGGGGCCCGTGCGGGGACAATTTCCTGCCGATGGCGGAAGACCTCAAATAAAGTACCTAACCTAGGAACAGTTCGAGACTAGCCACGTGCGCCATACCATCGCCGGCCACATCACATCCAAGATACATCCGAGTCCACGTTCCATACCATTCATTTACCGCATCTTCTTCAGATCGTCTTGTTCCCTTTTGTTATACTAACCCATCGTTCCTTCGCCCCAATTCAGCCATGGCAAACACTACTATACATGCGGCGCAATCGCTTCCGAGGTTCTTATTGCCTCGTCTTAGCTGGCAGGGACCTGCCACGACCTTCAGGGGCTTTAAATCGAGCATTATACTGTCGCAACAGACCCAAACCGCCTCTTTCCAGCCCGACCATGCGTCAGGCTCCACGGCAAGCTGGCGGGCTCTTCACACGGGAACGAGGTCGCAACCTCAGCGCCCCTCGTCTATTCTACGGAACCCGGCGCTCCGACGGTCGTTCCACTCGACGACACCAAGGATGCGCGATCATCACTTCGATACCTTGAAGTTTGTACAACGGTTGCAGAGCGAGGGCTTCACTGAGGACCAGTCGGCGGCGATGATGAAGGTCTTGAACGACGTCATTGAGGAGAGGTTCGTTTTCGTTTGGCCGATATCGCTATTTCTGAGAGCAGCTGTCAGTTAACACCTCACCAGCATACAAAACCTGACCCGAACCATGGTCCTTCGCGAAGACGCGGCCAAGGCGACCTACACCCAAAAAGTCGACTTTGCCAAGCTGCGCTCCGAGCTGCTCTCGGCGGACAGCACCGAGTCGAGCACGACGCGCGTGGAGCACGAGCGACTCACCAACGACATCACCAAGCTCAACAGCCGATTGCGCGACGAGATCGGCCGCACGCAAGCGTCTGTGCGACTAGACCTCAACCTGGAAAAGGGGCGCATACGGGAGGAGGCCGCGAACCAGGAGCTGAAGATCAAGGAGACGGAAACCAAGATCGAGCAGGAGGTCGCGACCCTGCGGGAGAAGCTGGAACAGGTCAAGTTCCAGACGTTGCAGTGGCTCATGGGTGTATGCACCGGTTTCGCTGCTCTGCTTCTCGGTGCCTGGAGACTCCTCATGTAAAATGGGTATTAAAGAGGACTACTACCTTGATAGTAGCCATGCGTGTTTTTTTTTTTTTTTTTTTTTTTTTTTTTGAAGAGCTGTATCCAATCCCTAGACCCCAATCGGGAGGTAAATCAGAGAGCCCGATCAAGCATACAAATGTATCAAACGTTTCTATTCTATCTTCACTACATACCATCAAATTCATTTCATGTTAAAAAAGATGTTCTACTGGGCAAAGTAGGGCAAGTAGGCTCACGGTAGGCTATGCAAACGAGCGAGGCATGGGCAGCGTGCAGCCAGCTCCAGTGTATATATAAGTCGACTCCATGCAGTTAGGTTGCATCTGTCTATTGATTTGGCCCGGAGGCAAGTGATAGGAGGGTCTCTAAATCGAGCAACGCGGCTAAAACACGCGGTTCATTAACCAGATACCCTTATAGGTAATACGTACAAATTTGTTTGGCCGACGCCTTTACATAGGCTGAAGTATTATTGTTAAAGTCACAATCATTTATACAGTGTTGTCAGTAGTCGCGAACATATCGTAATGATACAGCCTGTCTCTTATTAAGTATATCTATGCATATCCGAGCGTTGGATCCCAAAGTATCCGGCATATGTACGTCTCATTCGAGAGCTTCACCTCCGTATGTTGGCGAAGCACGTATTATCCCCCCCACCCCATCTCACATACAACCCCTGTGTTGTGTATTGTTATTATGATACTAGTGACCACGCCAGTAGTTGCTAAGATCGCCCAGCTTGTCCTTCATTCCTGGGAACCTCGACTTGAGTTGGTCAATCCATTCCTGTATCATTTCTGATCACGCTCGTTAGACCTGGGCGCACACTAGGGATGGAAGAGCGAGGTACCTCGGGGCGTCTTGGCCTTGGGCGGCGGGGGCGGGCCGGGAGCCGGGGTGTTGGGCTTAGGAGGCGCAGGTCCGCCGGAAGGCCCAGCAGGGGGAGGAGGAGGAGGAGGAGGGGGGCTCCTGCTGATGTCGTGGGAGTGGTAGCAGTAGCCGCGCGCGTGGCGCTGCTGCTGAGGGTGCTGCTAACCTGGACAGCAACGGAGATGGTGGAGGACACAACCGGCACCTTGACAGGGGCTGACGAGGCCGGGGCCGGGGCGGAGGCGTCGGTGCGGTACCAGTTCTCGACGGGGTCGTTGAGGCACTCGCCGACGGTGACGAACTTATAGCCCTGCTGCGAGACGGTCTGCAGCATGAACTCGGTCAGGTTGTAGACGGTCTGGAAGTGGATGTCGTGGCCGATGGACAGGGCGTCGAAGGCGGCGCTCTGCTGGCCGGCGAAGAACTGGCTGACGATGTCCTTGGAGGTCTGGATCTGGTCGGCCGCGGTGTGCAGGTAGTCCTGGGTGTCGAGGTCGAAGTAGACGACGTGGTAGCCGAGCTGCTCCATGTCGCGCTCGCAGCCGCTCTCGGCCGTGCACGACGAGTAGGGGGGCCGCATGTAGGTGGGCACGAAGCCGAGGATGTTGCGGACCGCCATCTCGAGCTTGACCATCTCGTCCCGGCGCTGCGCCGAGGTGATGACGGACAGGTCCGCGTGCGACCACGTGTGCGAGGCGATCTGGTGGCCGTCGGCGTGCTGGCGCTTGATGACGGCGGGGAAGGGCGTCGCCGGGTCGTCGATCTGGCCCTTGTTGTTGTTGACGCCCGTCATGAAGAAGGTCGCCTTGGCGTTGTACTTGGCGAGCAGGTCGAGCAGGTCGTTGGTGTAGCCGCTGGGGCCGTCATCGTAGGTCAGAGCCACGGTGCCTGCATAAAAAAAAACCGTCTGTTAGTATACCGGCGATCCGAGTACAAGTGGCTGAAGCAGGTACGAAAAGTTCCAACATACCTGTCTTCTCACAGCTATAGATACCAGCACCTCCGTAGGCAACGTTGCCAAGCTTGGATCTCGGCAGGGTGGTCGTGTTGGTGCCGGAAGGTACTTTATTGGCATCACAAGCCGGTCCGAACTCGAATAGGCAGTCGGGAGCCTTGCAGTGCTCAGGGGTGGTACCGCAGTAGCTGGCAACGGTTGTCAGCAGGTTATATTTCGAAAGTGACTGGTGCGCCCAGCACACTCACCCCTCGGCCGAACAGCACTCGGTAGAGCTACAGACAGCGTTTCCGTTATTGGGACCACAGCGTCCCGAGTCTGAGCCCGAGTTGCCGCCATCACCAGTGCCGGCTGCGCAGGTGCCGAATTGGGGTTGGCAGCCCACATCGGCACCGCAGTAGTCGTTGGTGCTACCACACCATCCACTAAAGCAAATAGGTCAGCGGATACCCCTTTATATGTATATATGTATGAATTCTGGTATAGCCGTGACTGACTGTGATGAACAGCACAGGTTGTCGGGGCACGTATACCCCTTGGACCCGGCTTCGGTGTTTCCGCATGTCATATCAGGAGAAACATCCCGCTTGAGCTGGAGACGGGAAGAGGCAGAAGCAGCAACGACACTGCTTGCGAGGGCGTACGACAGGATCGAAGAAGCCCGCATCTTGAATAGAGATCCTTCTTTAACGAAAGTGATGGATGACCTAATCTGGGCGTCGGTAAACGAGTGTAGTGCCGCGAGCAAGGGGCGGATGCGGATGCGGATGCGAAGAGAAGGATCTGAGAACGCTGACGGGCGACATGCCGCCCATTATGTATGCAGCAGCTCGACGGCAGCTCGACGGCAACTCGACGGCCCAACTGGGCCTGAAGGAGAGCGACATAATAGTAAGCTGCAATAATATCAAGCCAAGATCTCCCCATCTGCCCCCTTGGACCGGGTTGTCTGACGAGTATCACAAGGATCTAGCCCAGGATACTACCACATTTCTCAGCCGCAGATCTCGACGACGACAACAACAACAACACTAACGAGAAGAACCCCCGTCCGCCACCGCGAAAACGCAGACCAGGGTGGGAGTTCAGGACGGTGTGTAGGACCCATGATACTGCCATGACGGCGAATGTATGCGACTATGTCATATAGGCGGCCTTGGCATCCGATGATTTTGCGTGCCATGCAGCTGGGAAAAGCAAGTCTGACCACCAACGAACTCGCATGTTCCGAAACGATGGACCGCTCCCAACAACACGAAGGGCCCATTACCCATGCAGGCCTCGAGATGATTACCCAAAGGAGAAAGATGGTGGGTGGACTCGATGCTTGGAAAGAAGCAAAACCCAGCGCGGCAGCTAACTGCTAGTTGGATGGGGTTCAGGCAGCCGAGCATCGTGGGATTGCTATTGGTGTGCCGCAGAGCCCAAGAGTCCAAGAGTTCAAGACTACAGGATTTTACCGTGTATGCGCGCAAGGAGTGCCAGCACACGAGGTCTGCTTCCTTCTTCTCCTCACTGCTGCTATTGTTGCAATCCAGCTAGCAGCGAGCGCAAACAAAACGTATGATGCCCTCCCCGTCCTAATTCCGAAAGAACAACTCATCGGTGCCGGGGGGGCTCGCTGTCAGTTTGTGAGCAGCTGCCTTTATTTTTACATCGCCAAGCCTGCGGCCTATCCTCGTATCAACCGAAAGCCCATGCTGGCTTGCAGTTACGATCGACACACGTACATGGGAATAAGCTAGGAGATTGGAGGGGTGTAATCTGAGCTCAGAATTGCAGACTGCGTAAAGACGTTCGTTACTCAATAATCAATATCCAGCACGGAGAATGGTTTAGCCCGGGAATGGGGGGGGGGATAGTCCATCGGGTACCTGCATAGCCTGATATCAAGAACGAGAATCTCCTACAGCGAAACGACGGTCGCTGCTGAGCTACACTAGCGACGGTCCCGACCGCTGGTCCACTGAACTTATCTACATATTGATATTGAGCAAGCAGAATGGGATAATGGGACGAGCCCGATGCGAACCGGAGGCGCTTCTCGACATCTTCACAGATTCAAATGATGGTAGCGCGGCCGGAGAATTCACGAGACCCGCACCCCTCCATACTTATCAACTAACATCTGGCCGGGGGGCGATCCCCTAGAGGAACGGACCCTCGGCAGCTGTTGGGTAGGCCTAGACTCTCCGGGCGGGCGAGTGTTTGGAAGAAATCCCACCTGAGACGGCGACCACAGAAACGGTGCAGCGATCGCGGAGCAAAAAGAGACTGATCGTCTGGGGAAAAGGGCACAGTAATCCACTCAATCGCTTGACCCCTGCCAGGCCGGCTTCATCTGCCATGTTTGGTTGAGCAGCTCGTCTACCTAAGTATCTGTACCTAGTAAGCAGGATTAGAGGTCGAAGATCCGGGGGGGCATCGCGATTCTTCAGACTTCAGACCATTCTGCTGTGATGAGATGATGCGATGGCTAATAATAAGAATCGGCGAACGGTGGATATTCCAATCTGAAACAACGCCCCCCCCCAAAAAAGAAGCTCCCTTTTGCTTTGCAGCTGGACCGCGCCAAGCAGCCGGCAAATGGCCGCCTAACCGCGCCATCTTGAAGATTAATGAAATCAGCTCGAAAGCACGAATCAGCCCCGGCTCGGCTCAGCATCTGATATAGAAACAACCTCCTTTGCCTCTTCAGCCCCCAGCCGGTCCTACCTATACTTGCATTTGACTTATATTTAAGCATGTATCAAGACGGTGAAAGTGCAACCTGGGCCGCCTTGCCACCTTTTTATTATCACCTTGTTCAATGTGACCCTTCCGTTCTTGCTGCGCGGGCAATTCGGATCTCCCTCGAGTCTGACGGCTTGTTCCTTTGGGTCCTTTTGGGCCAATTTGGGGGCATGAAAATTGCTCCGCCCTGCTGGTGGCACCTCCAAGCAGAAAAAGACCCTGAAAAGCCTGGAAAGGTCTCAGAAACCGGCTACACTCTGTAACCTGCTCACTGCAACAGAGGAGACAAAGTCGCTTTGACCGGAACTCGGGTGCTGTAAGTTAGAAAGTGCGCGGCATGTCTGCCGAAGGAGGTCGGCAAGGCGGATCTCTACCTACCTAATTTTACGGGTACCTACCTACATGTACTTATTTGATTGACAGCTCATCACTCATCACATTGACGGGGAAAGCGCGCGCCCATTTGCCCATCTGCCCAGGCTGGAGGCTGCCCAGATCGTTGCTCTGATGTGATGGGATGCGCAGTCGTTCTTATCCATCCATTATTGACTGCATGGCATTGTACTACATACATATACATAGATGCTTGCATGCGAGTCTGATTGCGCATCGGTTCGTTGCACTATTTTGCCTGGTGGTGTTTAGGTCTACTGTACACGTAACCGCCATAGTGGCTGAGCCTTTGACGGCGCTTGTAGCGTATCCTTGGACGTGTGCCAAGGGCTCATTAGGGGGCTGATCCACGCCCGCAACTGGCTGGCACGAGACCCTTAACTGTATCAGTCTCAGCGTCTCAGCGAGGGGCCCTGGGGCCCTCCTGTTGCCCAATTGCCGCCCTCCCTTTTCTGCCTACTCCGTACCTTCTTCACCTTTTCCTGCACACTTGTCATGAGCAAACCTTAAAAGTCTTCTCGAGAGCAGAGCTTCCTTGCCCGTCATTTCTTTTAGCTGGTGATCCTTCTGCCCTTCTGCTCTTCTTGCTCTTCTTGCTCTTCTTGCTCTTCTGCGCCTGCACCGCCCAGAGAAATTGCGCAAGCCGGCTTATACCGCCAAGCCGAGCCAAGCCAGGTGCCAGGGCTCCCACGCTCCCACGCTCCCACCACCAACCAAAGGGCGGGCTACTCGGGCTCCGCTTAGGCGTCTGTTTTTGCCCCGGTCGAGGGATTCGGGAGGGCCAACGACCACCATTGAACGAACCTTGGACCTACCTAAACTACATACATGTACCCCAGCATAACAGTGCTCTAACTGCTTTGCGATTTCTCTTTCCTGTCTATGTTCGATTCTTTTACGGAACGCTAAGGCCTGGAGCGACCAACTCGGGAACTACTAGTCGCTTTCTCTGCTACATATAATTGCACCCGTCGGCTCCCCCTGCCCTCGTTCGTGCTCGTGTGTCAAAACGTCAGGTCGCGCCTTTGTCGAACGGGCACTTTGACTTTCTCGACTTATAGTTTGATTGCCGTTTCCTGGGGCTGTCTTTCTTTGGGTGCTGTCAGGTGGCCAAAGTTCTAGACCGTCCATTCCTGCCAACCGTAGAGAATGCAAGAGGACTACTCTTACCCTCAAACACCACCCAAAACAAGGCCACAGTCTTTTCTGACCTTTCCAACCTATCAAGCCTACCGCAAGATGTCTGACTTGAGCGGTCCTACTGCCCGGATGAACACGACTGGCCGCAAGAAGCACCACGTCACCTGGGTCCTGATCGCCTCTTATGCGACGGACTGGATCGTCTTAATCGCCGCCGATGCTGTTGGCTTCGTCTTGGGCAACATCACGCCGAATAGGAGGCCCTTCAGCTTGGATGACCCCAATATATCGTCAGTCTTATCTATCTAGCCTTGTTCCCCCTTCCCGTCTTCTGCCGTTACCTTACTACTTCGCTTGACCCACCGCCGGCCCGGACAGAGTGCTGACTGCAGATGTAGATTTCCCTTTACCGTGAAAGAGACGGTTGACTCGAAGCTTCTCTTGATCTGCAATGCCGTTATTCCCATTGTTATCATTCTTTTCGTAGCCCTGGTTTTTGTTCCGGGCAATACCGTCCCCAAGGGGACACCCAAATCTCTCATCTGGAAGCGCAAGCTGTGGGAGCTCCATACGGGATGGCTCGGCCTGGCGCTGTCGCTCACCGGCGCCTGGTTCATCACCAGTGGCATGAAGAACCTCTTTGGGAAACCCCGACCAGATCTACTGAGCCGGTGCAAGCCAGACCTTGAGAACCTTGCAAAGTATTTGATAGGGGGTGTAGCCGGCCGGAACAGCTCTGGACAGCTCGTGTCCGCCGACATCTGCAAGAATCCCGATGTGAAACTTCTCGAAGATGGGTTCCGAAGCTATCCCTCGGGACATTCAAGCTCGGCCGCAGCTGGTCTGATTTACACTTCCTTCTTCCTGGCCAGCAAGTTCTCGGTTACGATTCCCTTCCTGGCGTCAGGGGGTTATCCCGACGAGGCTACCGCCACCGCCGTGTCGTCGTTCCCGTCCCGCCTCGCCACCAACCGTGGCAATGCCGACGAGGCCATGCGCCTCACCGGTTCGAATGGCAACGAGGAGCTTGGTAACCCGAACGATCCAGTCACGGCCAGGCAGCTTGCTACTCATACCAAAGCTGTCTCTGCGGTTCGCCGCCAGGCCGCGGCACCGCCTATCTATCTGCTGGCCATCACCCTTATTCCGTTTTTCCTGGCCATCTTCATTGCCAGCTCCCGCTGGTTTGATTTCCGCCACCACGGCTTTGATATCCTCTTTGGCTTCATCATCGGCACTATTACGGCCTGGTTCGCGTTCCGATACTACCATCTCCCCATCGCTCGTGGAGCCGGCTGGGCTTGGGCGCCTCGTAGTCACGACAAGGCGTTCTGGGCCGGTATCGGCTCGTACAGCTATGCCACCGAAAAGAAGGACTTGAACAAGGCCGGGGATGAGGACGAAGGCTTCGGCCATGCGCCCACCGATATCGAAATGGGCGTGCGCAACAGGAAGCCCGAGTACGACGTGCAGAACGATCGTGTCGGAAGCAGCTCGGCTCTCGGCGGGCATAGAGACGGAGATCATCCGTCGTTACAAGGCCAGGCCTTTTAAGACCCTTTTCTGGGACCGGCGTTGGATGCATGAGCAGATTTTGTTGAGTCTGGGAAAACACGAAGTGTATGCAATGGCGTTACAGAGGGTTTTTCTTTTGCTATAGGCATGGGTGGCGTCTTTGCTCTTGGATCTTGACCAGTGAGGGATTCGCAGAAAGTGTGTATGCTAAGGGAGGGGATTGGATGCCCGTAGCCGTTGGGTCATCTCTTCAGGTGCGCTGCCTCGCCAGTGCAGAGTGATTGTTCCTCTTCTTGCATAGCTGCCTGTCGACGGAAGCAGCTTTGGCCACAAGCGGCATGATGCCGGACGACAGAGTACGATTGTAGAAGTTACTAGGTACGAATAGAAGGCAATGCCACTACTCTAACAGGACAAAAACATAGCAAATCCTGCAACTTTTGGATTTTGAACAAAGTGACCTCCACAGTATCAAGTAAAGTTTATTAACGCAAGGTGTCTACTTACTTACCATGACGTTTTGAGCAGGGGAAGAGAGGGAGGCAGACAGTTACTACCACGATCTCACATGCCGTTTGCAAGGCCTCCTGTTACAGCTGCCGGCCACCTTCAATCTCTGGGTCTCTCCGGTTTGAACATGCTTACATAAACAGACAAGTACGCGGTCACCGGAACCCACCCCATTGGATAGTCATATTTCGGATCCAGACTTGGTTGATATCGGTCGGTACGAAACATGCAAGTATCCTATCCATTATAGGGGCATGGATACGTGCATATATGTCTAATTCTATAGGAGTGACAGCCGCCTCTCCCGCAATCTACGACCGTCGGATTTGGGTTTCAAAAAGGAGCACAACCCATAGAATTATTTCACGTCTTTCTTTATTTCAAGGGGTAACAAGACTTAGCATAGAGCGATCGATATGAGTCCGTCCGTCCGGTCGCCTGTCCACGCCCACGCTTAACGTGGCACTGCGCTTTGCTCTTGCCGCCAAAGCTGGCCAGATCGAGCATCTTCAAGAGTTCACACACACGCGCGCGTGCCCCCTCCTGTTTTTCGCTACGGACGAACCCATTCTAGAAAGTTTCATAATACCATTAGCTCCTATGAGATGCTCACCGGAGCACAGCGTGAGACTTGGGGAATCACTCAAAATAAACGCCATCGCAGAAACAAGCCAACCTTTCTCTGGAAACGCCGGGATGTGCAAAAGCCGTAGGCGGAGCAGCCTGTCGCTCGCCGCCTCCGACCTCCCCCTCTTGAAACGCAACGGCCAGTCGGAGAAAAGAGAGGCGTCGGGTCTCACGGAAGTCCAGTTTCGTCGACCTCTCCCCTCAGGGCTGATCCAGCGTCGTCGCGGTTTCTCTTCCTCCTACGCCGAGCGTGATCCTAACCGACGACGTTGGTGTCACCCTCGACATCGATGTCGTCCTCGTCCTCGTCCTCGTCGTCGAGGTCTTCGTCGCCCTGGTCGCCCTTGAACCCGCTCTCAACCTCGAGCTTCCGTAACCGCCGCAGCATATCGGTCCGTTGGATGTTCTGCCAGCGGATCAGGGCGGCCGACGAGTGGACGCGGAAGCCGTAGACGCGGGGTATGTAGCGCTCGGAGCTCTTGGGCGGGACCAGGGCCGGGTAGACCTGGAACATGATGTTGTGGAAGGAGGTGCCAAAGTAGGCGCCGTCAATGGCGGCGTGGCGCGAGGACTTGGGGTTGTAGACATCCTCGCAGCGCACGCAGTAGAGCTTGACGGGTTTCTGGTTGGGCACATCGGTCTGGCCCATGGGTAATAAGGGGTGAGAGTGGCAGAAGACGCGAGGACACTTGCCAAAGTCGGCCTTCTTGTACTTATCGAGCTAGATGGAGGCGTGCATATATTAGCACCAATGCGGAGCTTGGAATCAGGACGACGGGAATGGGGGATGGGGAGTCGTTGGTGGCATACCATCTTGGCTAGACCTCTAGTCGTAACAACATAACGTGCGTGGATGAGGCCGTACAGGTGGCGAGCCGACTTCTCAATGGTCTCTCGCATGTCATCGTCGCAGTCGAGGTCGAAGACGTCGGTGATTAAGTCTAGAGCATATTGATAGTACTGGACCTCGGTGTTGAGGCCCGTCAGGTTGAAGCGGTCCGTCAGATAGTCCTCGTCGATCTCGCAGAAGTACTCGTTGCCGCGCGAGGAGATGAACTGCAGAGGGCCATTAGCATTGGGGTTTCGCGTAGTCGGGTGGAGGGGCAGGGCAGGGCAGGGCAGGGCCAACGTACCCAGTCGCGCCAGTAGCTGGTGTAGTCACTGTCAGACTCGGATGCAAACTCGTCCATCATGGGCAGCGTTGGGCAGCGCCGGCGACTTATATATGGGTTGCTGGAAAGAACTGTTTTCTATTTTATGCCTGGGCGACAGGCGGAGGAAGGGAGCTGGAGCTGGAGCGGGAAGCGGGAAGAGGGAAGAGAGGATAGAGTTTTTGGTATCAGATATCCCAATGCGCAACCATCACGTAACAGGCAAAGACAACCGAATAAGAACGTGGTCAGGCTTTTGCTGGGTTTTTTTCCTGCAAAGTGGCACCGTCTTGAGGAGTTTGTATGCCAGGCAACCCAACCCAACCCAGGAGGACAAGAGACGGAGAAGAAGGCAAGGCAAGGCAAGGCAAGGCAAGGGCGAGCGCAAAGGCGAGGCAAGGCGAGGCGGCAGAGTTGGGATAACTCAGATGGAAAAATGGCGGGGTGGTTGACTGGTTGATTAATCGGATTGATTGAGTGGTCGAGATGGGCAAATCGCCGGGCTGGACTGGACTCAGTGGACTGGACTCTGCACGGGCGGGCGTCTCCTCTGGAAACTGGATCCCTACAGCAGTCCTAAAGTTGACACGGTACGGGGGGCGATTTGGGCTGCTTACTGGAAGCGTGCAGTGTGGGCGCGCGCTTTCAGTGGGGTTTTGCAGAGGGACTACCTAGAACTGGCGGGAAAAAGGGAGCCGCTTTTTAATTAGTACATCGGTTTATAGATCTAGCACTGGCAACCCCAACCTACACAATGTTAATTACAAGGTAATTAGTCGTTGGTTGAATGACATATTTAACTAGACGAACATTTCTATTGATTCATTACGAATTACTCGCTGTTCCTATGCTGCTCCCACTCGCATCGCTCGTCGACTGCATGTCGGAGCCCGAATCCCGTCGAGAGTCCACGCTGCTGCCGTTGAGGGTGAGCCTGTGCGTGGGCACTTCTAGTCTCGTCATGATGTCCATGTCCTCGCTGTTTGCCCGGACTCTCATGTTCACCAGGTTCATCGCCTCCCGCAGCGTCTCTCCGCTCTCGTCCAGCGCGGCCAGGAACCGGGCCAGCTCCTTGCAGAGCTCCCAGTCCTCTTCCCGGATCGCCCGAGAGAACAGCCGCACCGACTGCTCCGACGCCGCTGCCAGCTCGTCGAACGTGTGCAGAATCAGGAGGTAGCCGCCTGCCGTCTTGAGCGACCCTTGCTGTAGTGATTCCTCGAACAGTTCTTGTGGCGGCGGAAGGTAAGCGAACAGCGTCCGCCACGACCGCACCTCCGTCTTGCGTGTGCACTGAACCACAATGTCGTGATATTGTCGGAAATGCGAGAGCAACGACAGAACACGCGGTAGCACTGCCGCGTCGGGTGCTGGTGCCGAATCGACCTCCTCGTCAAGCACGTGATGCAGCAATATCTCGAGCGCGTGGGCAAAGTATTCCAAGTCCTGGTAGGCTCGCGCCAGCTTGAGAGCTGCCGTCAAGTTCTTGCCGGCGAGTTGGAAGCGCAGTATTTCGGGGAGGAAGAGGTGAGTCTACATATGTCAGCAACGCAGCACAACACAACACTGCGAGATTGGGTAAAGGCCACACGCGACTTACCCGGATGGAGAAGCGGAAGTATGAGAAGTTCACGTCTCTTCTCTGCACCAGATCAGGCTCGACCCCGAGCACGATGCCCTTCGAGAGCAACGTAGATAGAGGATAGAAATCCATTGGCATCGACACGGTGGGTGGGAGGTCTTGTGTAGCGTCGGTGGCTGCCCGCAACACTTCTTGCACTTCTGGCCAGACCTTCAGTTCGTTCCCCTCAAACACCCATAACGAGTTGCGAAGCCCGCCGTCTTCCGTCTCCGCCGGAAAATGTGTGCTGGCATGGTTCAGCAGATGGACGGCCATCTGATCTTTCATGCTGATGTAGTATTCGACGCTTTGCGATATCACACGCATGTCGTATTTGAGATGGCCGTCGTTGTTGAGTGACGGCTGAAGCAGGACAAGCTTGCCATCGACTAGAAATAGCACCGACGCTACGGACACGTCTTGCGAAGGGTCTCCGTCTAAGAGCTGGGTCTCGGGTAGGATCCAACTGAGGCCCCGGACCCTGGCCGGAGATCGGACAATTCCGTGGAAGGCAATCTGCCCGACTTGTATAGGACGGACCGCACCGCCGACTGGGGCAAACACGAAATGATAGAGTTGGTTGTCATAAGTGTAGACCAGAAGAGAGTCTTCGCCTGAAGGTGTGATCAGGACGATGGGAGCCGGCATCTTTTGCGTGAACATGACGGTGGAGCTCTCCAGTGCCGCCTCTCTCGAGTAAAGACGCAGCTCGTACGACCGGTTGTTGGCCTCGACGGCGGCAACGAGGATGTGCTGATACCAGCACATCCCGCCCCTTACCTGGAACTCATTCTCCGCTGCCTCGTTGGAGAAGGTCTTCCACCTGCCGCTGTTGATACTGTAATGTGCTAGGCCACGCCGACCCGCCACGGCTACATATCGACCATCAGACGAGACCACTGTGCACTTGATTGGCCACTGATTCAATAGGTAGTTCTCGGGCACTCGCGCCGTGTGCCATAGAAACGGCTCAGCAGATATACTAGTCAGATCCGGGAGGTCGTAGCCCCTGTAAACCATAACACTAGAAGATGTCTGCAGAACAGTCCGGAATAGATTGGGAGGGCTATAACAACCGGTCACTGCGCTTCTGGCCATCTCCAGCAGCCATATAGAGTCGCTTCGTCGACTAACCAGAAGCATTTCACAAGCACCTCCAATCCACGAGGCGTCGGTGACCCCATTCAGCCACTCCTCGTTGTTAGCGGATGTCACAGACGGAATGGCACCAAAACTCTGGCTGGTGGGTTTTCCAAACACACTCCAGCATGCCCAGCCGTTTTCGTAGCCTGCAAATAGGCAGTATCCGTCTGGGGTATAGCTTAGGACTGTTAAGCTACCTGATGTTCTGGTCGACACGGGGTTATTGTGGACGTGAGAGGCTGGTATGTTACCGGCGTAGTCTCTTACTGAATAGACGCGAATGCTCCCGTCAACACACCCGACGGCAATGAGCGAGAATCTGGCGTTGATAATGGCCTTGACCGCGCCATCGGCCTCCCCCCTGTGGTGTATGGAAGCAATAGCCCTTGAATAGTTTCTTTGGATCCACCTCGCCATTGTCTTTTGACTGAGACGCCTGCGCCGCGTTGTTGCGCTGTACAGCATAAGCTCTGCCGTCGCTGGTTACCCACGTGGAGAGATTCATTGGTCGGTCATGCGTTATCTCTTTGACGGAGGTCTTCTTCTCGACCCAAGTCATACGACTAAGAATCTCGGTGCTAGTTTGGTTTCCCGTCTTGTCTGGGGTCCAGCGTATACACTGGACGGCCGCAGGTTTTCTCGTCGCGACTACCAGCTCATCCTCGAGAGCTATTGCGCACTCAATGCCGGCATCCACTTTGATGACTCTCCTGAAGCGTACACTCATGTCGCGGACACCTGCTCCCTCGCCGGGCCCCAATAAGATCTGATCAGGGGCGGAATTGCCCGGACCTCCAAAGTGGCTCTGGCGCCGCCTGACAATATTGGTGTGGTCGGCGAAGTGCGGTTTCAGGATGCGGGACTCGGTATCAGTTGCCAGCGAGTACGTGATGAGGAAGTCGGAACTGGTGCGCACAACGAATATGGCCGAGTCGGGGCGCAACAAGATGGCCACATTGGTGCCATAGGACCTCAACGAGGCCGCAGAGCGTACAACCACAGCGAGAATAACAGTCGGCTGGAGCAGGGCGAGTCAGCCTGACGAAGCGTATTGTCTTTCAAGAGCCAATGCCTACCTTGGTCTGCCACATTGTTATAGTCGTTTCGGTTATGACGGCGAACAGATGACCGGTCTTTGACACCCTCAACGCAAGCACCGGCTCGCCCGACGGGATGGACAGAGACGCATCCTGGGAATAAGGGGCCGAAGATTCATGGAAGACGTCGTGCTCGACCGAGTTGACGGCGGGTGTCCTTGGGGTAAAGGGTGTCGGGGGAGGCTGGTTTATAGAAGCAGGTGCGTCGGACGTCGCATCGCTCTGGCTCCCGTCGTCGGTGGGTTTGGAAAGAGCCGAGTCTACACTCAGTAGGGAGCGACTATCCGAGTTGACGACCGGGTCGAGGCCATCGTGCGAGAGGAGGACGTTCGAATGCGCCGGAGCTGGGTTGGTGCTTGTTGCATAGATCCGAGGCGTTCCTACGGGCCAGTACATGGCTTCTGAAAGCCAATTGGGGCCGCATCAGCGTTGCCGCATGCCAACCAGATTATCGCGGAGGTATGAAGCAGGAGGCTAGCGGTCTGCAGCTCACTAGTACATTTCAATTGTGTTGAGGCGATATCAGCATGGCACAGAGGAATTTGTATAGACTGGCAATGGCAGATCGGAACGAGGCCCCAGAGTCGAGGTATGTAATGTTGTAGGTAGACCGCTATGGACGTGGGCTGTACCTAGCTGCAGTGCAGTCCGCTGCAGCCCACTGTACATAAGGTACGCCTGCCACTGGAGCTTAGGTACCTCTTCTTAGGTGGACGGGAGCTTTCAATTACCCAATCAGTACTCCAAGTACACCTGGTAAAGTGATATCCAGCAAATGCCTGGTAATTGAATACACCACACCCCACATATCGCCTTCGCGCCCGAGCTTCAGCTTGTGATTATGCCAGGTTATGTATTTACCTAACAGTTTGCATCAGATGCGATTGATGCTTTCAGAAATCAGAAGCATCGAGCAGGAAAGACTGGCAATTCCTTGCACGAGAAGAAGAAATTGATGCCATTCGCCAGCGCTACAAACTCCCAAACGTCCTTGTAGAAGTCAGGCATGCTCCGGTAGTGGTGGGGAACCTGGATACCTCAAGTCGCGTGGACGCGGCAGAACTACTGCACTGGAAGCCATCTCATCCATCTCTCACGCGCCGGACATTCACCAAATATGGCGCGCATACAGCCCAAGGTATCTGTTCCGCCCGAGAAGTTCAAGTCGGTCTTTCCGAATCTGAAACCCACAACCTACAACGATACCAATGCGGCCAGAGGCCTTCACAAGTACGTTCTTGCTACTCGCAATTTTACACACCCCCTGTGGGCAGATGCCGGGCCCGTCTTAAATACTGACATGGAACCTACAGCTTGCGTTCCATAGCATGGAATCCTCTGGGTACTTGGGTTGCGACAGGATGTGCCGACAAGACCCTCCGCGTTTGTACGTTTCTTATGTCGTCAATGTACGGCTGTTTGTTGATGATTCGTCATCACGCTCGCCGTTTGTCCTACTGGGACACATCAAAACCTACAGGCAGCTAATTTGGCAACTGAACCTTAGGGAATGTTGACAAGCCCAATGTGCGGCAGTCGACTGAGCTGAAGGGTCATACTGCCTCTATCGAAAAGGTAGCCTTCAACCCTGTCAAGGAGCTTGAACTCTGCAGCGTCAGCAGTGACGGTACGGTCAAGTTTTGGGATGTCAAGACTAAGGCCCTCGTAAATGAAGTAAAGGGGCTCGGCGAGGCCTTCACCCTGGCTTGGGCACCTGATGGCGAACACCTTATTGTGGGCAACAAGGTAAATGCGAGCCCGCCTTCACCAACGTCGGGCCATGTCGAGCTAACAACAAACATCGCCAGGCGGACAACCTGTTCGTGCTCTCCCCAACGAAAAGCACGCCAGTTTCTTCCCACCAGCAGAGCATACCGACCAACCAGGTAGTGTTCTGTTGGAGCGGAAAGAGGATATATGCTACCACTGGCGAAGGCCGCATTAGGATCCTCGATTTCCCAAGTTTTGAACCAGCATTCCGCTACGACTACAAGCCCGAGGCCGAGGCAGAATTTATGCTGAGTGGGCATACATCCTCATGCATCTCTGCAGAGTTACACCCTTTCAACCGGTGTTTGGCGACAGGAGGGACAGATTCGCTCATCTCCCTGTGGGATACGGACGAGTGGAATTGCGAAAGGACTATCACTAAGATGGTTGGTCCTGTTCGAACAATCAGTAAGTCTCTCTCGTCGAGTCGTACCTCTCATAGTCGGTTCTGTTACTCACCATGTAAACAGGCTTCTCCTTTGATGGCAACTACATCGTCGGTGGAAGTGACGAAGGCAATGGGCTAGAGTTCACATATGCGGAGACAGGCGAGCACTTGTTCACATTCAAGACTGCCTCGCCGTGTCCAGTCGTTGCCTGGGCCCCAAATAGGTATGCTCTCGCCTACAGCGACCTCGGTATCCTTCGCATCATCAGTGCAGGGGCGAAATAAGAGATGTATTCATCCCGGCACCGAACCACACGGTGTCTCTGGTATATATAGATGGACTGCCAGATACGCATACGCGGTCTCAAGGTGCGGTACCACCACCACCCTTTCGGATAGGAGTACTGCTTCGATCATGTTTCGAACAGAGCGATACTGCCACTCACAGTACGCACAAGGCTGCGCTTTGGTGATGATAAGATAACACCAATCCCGGAAAAACTCTGGATGAAAGCGAGTAATATGAGTGATGAGGGCATGGCCTCTTTAGATTCTTCGTCGTTATAAGGGCATTTATTATAGTAGACCCTATAGGATAGGGGAGCAAACAAACCCATAGCTAGAACGCATAAGGGGCTTGATGCCTGTCAGCGCGGGGTAACTTCAAGCCGAGTCTTGATCCTTCCAATGCATGATACTTCGAAGTCTCCGGGTAGTTTGGTTGCTGAGGTAATGAGAGGCTGCCTAGAAGTTCCAGCAGCCCTGTGTAGTGGTTTGAATGTGTGCAACTTGGCCAGCAAGCCTTGAGATGAGGTTTGCGGGTCTCGCAGGTGCAGTTCTTTGGTCCAGACATTATGCTACGATATTATACATGTATGTACATCATCTCGGATCTATTTCCGTGAACAAGGCTCAATTCATAATTGATGGCCCCTGCTATTCATTAGCAGCATCACGTTCTAGCTCCAATTGAGGTATCTTCATGTGGTGATTGAGGGTGTTGATGCCACGTACTTCCTGGCCAGCCTAGATGGTCGCTGCCTGCTACATACTTATCATATCCTGGCAACATGAACCTAGCCTGCAGACAGTCGGAATCCATACATTGATGATTCGTACATTCGCATCAATTGATGCTGCTGCTGCTGCTGCCTCGCATCCCTATACTAGACTCTCGTATATATTATCAACGCATATACGTAACCTTACATACATACTTGACATACCATTATGATTGAGTTCTGAGTTTTGTAATGCCCCGAGAGTTCGGGTTAGGTTCGACTCAAATTTCAGCTTCCGACTGCCTCTGGGCCAACTTCAGCTTCAGCCCTACTACCATCCCCCCAAAACCCCGCTATCACGCATGCCTGTCTCCCCTAACTGCCCCGAACCCCATCTACTAGGGACCAACTAACTGGGTCTGCTATCCTGCGCTAAAGCCCCTTGCGTATTACTGTGCCCTCTACGATAGCAGTCAGCTTCGGAAGAACGAAGTGTTCAGCACCACGTTCTTCCGAACGTACTAACGACTGTCATTAGTGAAAGATATTGACTCTATTACGCGATATCTCAAAGACGTTTCTCAGGAACCACGGGGCTCCGCGTTGCCCTCCAGACGACCAAGTGACACCGAGACTAAGTCGCCTCGATTGAAGGCCGACAACGACCCCAGTGGCGGAACATTTGTCAGCCCACGTATTCACCGATCAACCCAGCAGCTGGTCTGTCGCACTTTTGGGCATACGACGCCCGCGCTCTGGGAAAGCGCGCAGACAGTAGCCATGGCTTCATCCATACCTACCGATTCGCTTGATCGGTCGGCGTCCAGGGACGAAGAGGGTAACGGGAGCGACCAGAGCCCTGCCACGGAAGGCAATGGCGATAATACTGCTCAACCGACCGGCACAACGACCGCCAACCTGAGTGTCCCCAAGCCAAAAAGACTGGCCTGCATGATATGCCGCAAACGAAAGCTGAAATGCGACGGAGTCAAGCCGAGCTGTAGCACCTGTACACGCCTGGGACATACATGCGCCTATGATGAGGTGCGGAGGAAGAGTGGCCCGAAGAGAGGCTACGTGAAAGCCTTAGAAGAGCGGCTAAGTGAGCGACGCCCGTCCGGCATCCTAGATACGGTCGTTGTTGGCGGATGCCATGTTAACCATATACTGCTACAAATCTAGAAATGGTCGAATCGCTGCTGCACACGCCTGACTCGTCGTCGGCCAGTCCCAGTAACACCGCCGCTGCGCCCAAGGAGTCTTCAAAAACGTCCTCCAACCCCGTCGAGCCCCGGATTCAGCCCCCTGTCACATCGGCAAACCTCAATATAGGGAACCCAACCATTGCGATTGCCAGTGACAATGACATGGACCGGTGGCACTTCAACGGCGATTCCCCACAGCCCGGGACTGGCGACGACTTCAATTTCAACACCGCAATGCCCATGGGGATGAACCTGGACCCAAGTTTTACTTGGGAAATGATTGGGCTTGGGTTAGAGGAACCTCTTCCACCGCAAGAAACCATAGATGAGCTGTAAGTATACCAAGGCGAGCTTGGAGTGATCCTTGACCCCTTCTGACATGGGGTTTCCAGGCATCAAATCTACTTCGACAAAGTCCACCCGTCTTTGCCCATGATGCATAAGTATAGATATCTGGCAGCAATGAACTTGTGAGTCTTTGCGTGAGCGCCCAGCGACTGCTGTGGGTGTCTAACCTTGTGCTAGAGCTCCGAACCAACGCCCCCCTGTCGCGCTGCGATACGCAATGTGGACTTTGGCATGTTCCGTGGCCGAGAAGTATGCGGGCATGATGGACTTGTTCTATCAAAGAGCTCGGAAATACGTCGAAGCCGACTACATCAAAGGCTACGGTGAACACATGATCTCAGTCGCTCATGCGCAGACCCACATCTTACTCGCTTCATACGAATTCAAGATGATGTATTTCCCCAGGGCTTGGATGAGCACCGGATCTGCTGCGCGGCTAAGTCAGATGTGCGTATTCAGCCCCCCCTTGAGACTGACAGGCACTGGAGCTAACACCCTTCAAGGATCGGGTTACATCGACTGGATGGTTCAGGCTTAGATGTCAAACAGTGTCTGCCACCTCCTCGAGATTGGACCGAAAGGGAGGAGAGGCGAAGAACGTTCTGGATGGCCTTCTGCCAAGATCGTTATGCCAGCATCGGTACCGGGTGGCCCATGACCTTCGATGAAAGGGACATCATGACAGATCTGCCTGCTTCAGAGGATGCATTCGAAATGAGCCGCCCCGAAAAGACGTCGACCCTGACCGAGTCCATGACACCGGCCGGGGCGGCAAAGCTCCAGCCGTTTTCCAGTGTTGTTCTCATGGCTAGTCTCTTTGGCCGGAACCTGGTCCATCTGCACCGGCCTGATCCCAACGATCGTGACCACGACCATAATGGCGAATTTTGGAAACGGCATAGGAACATGGATAATATTCTCCTGAATACATCCTTGTGCCTCCCCAACTCGCTCAAGCTCCCGACAGGGCTTAGCAACCCCAATATCATATTTACTAACATGAACATTCACACTTCGACAATATGCCTGCACCAAGCAGCCATTTTCAAAGCAGACAAACACAAACTGCCGACGTCGGTAAGCTCCGAAAGCAAGGTGCGGTGCATCACGGCCGCAAATGAGATTGCAAGCATCATGAGAATGGTCTCCCATATGGACCTTTCTGTGGTAAGTGCCCCCAGAGGAGCATGATCAGACTGAAATGGGCATCCATTGACAACCACTTCACAGATGAACCCGTTCCTCTCGTTTTGTCTATACGTTGCTGCCCGTGTGTTTGTTCAGTATTTGAAGAGCCGACCAGACGATAGTCAGGTAGCGGACTCGTTGAGATTCCTCCTGGCTGCTATGAACGCACTCAAACGCAAGAATCCTTTGACCGAGTCTTTCCTTGTGCAGCTTGACGTCGACTTGGAAGCACTTGGCGCAAGAATACCAATGCTAAAATCTGCCTTCCCTCGGGCCAGCGACTCGGTACGTGGGGAGAAAAGGGGTGAATTGTTATGGGCAGTTAACTGACCTGAATTAGCCTATGACATCTCAAGTAAAAGCCAAGCTGAAGGACCATGCGCGGATAAACCAACAGTTTGAGAAATCCGGCATGAGATCGAACCCATACAACGCCGATCCCAGCTTTCCTGGTGCTAAAGGTGACTCTGGGGGCTCTTCGTGTCAAATAGGAGTTGTTGATCCAGAGGGCCAGAACGCAGCAACAAGTGGGAGAACCAACGATGCCTATGATATGTCACCATGGGATTCAATGCCGAGCCGAGGACCGGGCTCAGGAAGGCGCAATAATGAAGATATAACATTGCCGGGAATGTCCCTTCATGCTGGATACACCATGGGCGGCAGTCCTTTGAAGACAAACGGGTTCGCTGGAAGCCAGAATACCAGTTCGCATGAAATGTCGGCCTCGCCTCATACAGACAGCTTGTCAAGCCGGCCGACGCCCAATTCAAGTGGCGCCTCCGAGCAGCCTAATAGTAGCTCGGCGCATGTGACGGGCTCTGGCAGGACTTCTTTCGACGCTAGCCCTCGGGACCGGATGGGGACACAGTCCGAAATGGACGCCGCTGCTACGGCCTTTTTCTCGGCGTCAAGCGGATTCGACTTGACGGGAGCCGAGCCGGGGATGACGCCGGGTCGTGGATTCATTATCCCGGAAATGACGGGCAACGACTTCACGATGCCAAATGGCTGGGACCAAGCACAGGACCCGCCAGAGATGACACCTGTGGCGGAGGGTGTCCTTCGAAATCTGATGAATATGCCACCGATGGATGCTATGGACTTGGGATGGGACAGCGGGACCTAGAGAAGATGTACGTGGATGTTATCTACACATATGTCTAGCCCCTACCTAGATGAGCGTTGCTGGGCAAGGAGGTTTGGAATTTTGGTATACGGCGCAATCTAGCACCCTCTCTCTCTCTCGTTCTGTTATTAGTGGATGAGATACATACTGTGTATGGCCTGGGTATAGCGACTGGAGTTTTCAGGGGATTTGGGAGCTGGGATACGCGAATTGGCGGCTCGAAGACACTTTGGCTTGCTGGCGGTACGTTGTAGATTATATCATGTATGGATAAGCCCCGGAATAAGGCATTGATACCCACTCTACGTCGACGCCCGAGATGAGGTGTCGCACATGCATATTGTTGCACCTAAGTACACGCCCCCTGTCTTGCAGCTGTTCACGCCGGTTGAGCGGGAGGCAGCAAAGGCCGTACATATTGTATCGTAGTATGCGGTACCTGCCATGTTGCGACCGAGACATGGATGCAGGCCGTGGCCGTGGGGGTCAACCGAGATCTTCAGGGTTCTAGGTTCTGGCTCGCTCACCGTGGAGTCCCCAGCTCGGGCAGGCAACAGGCCTGTGTGATTCGCGGGCGATCTTACGAGGAGCCGCCTTTGGCCGGGCTACTGGGCTGTCCTGGGCCGTCCTAGGCTGTCCTGGGCTGCTGGGCGCCTATCGATAAGGCCGGGACTGGGCCCCTTGGCCCCCTCCTCCGGGCCCTCCCTCGTCCAAAATCCCGACACGCCAGAGAGCCGCTACGATTGACTTGTCAAGACCTGTCTTGCCCAATAATCCTTGCAGGGATCGGCGCCCAAATGCAAGTGCGCTATCGGATTTGTTTCCCCAATATGTACTATTTCACCCACACAGGCTCACAGGCTGCGCTACGCTACGCTACTACACCACATACCCTACGCATCACGCGGGGCTTTCTTTTTCGCGATACCCAGGAGAGTCGCATTTGTTGTTCTCGCGAGAGTTCTCCAGGCCGTCCCCTCCCCCCCTGGATCGCCTCGGTATACTGACATCGTCGGCCCCGCGCTCACCTTCTGCTAGCTTCCTACCACTTTACATACCTCTTAATACTCAATCCTATAATCTGAAGCTTCTATTTTGTCACATCTTGGCCGCTAGGTGCCCAGCAATACTATATCCATCCACCTCTTCTCTCTGCGTGTACTCTCGGCAAAAAAACAACCCAGACAAGAACTCACTGCTGCATAATCAAGGAAGAATGGACTGGTGTCGACAGCTCGCCCTCCGCTGCGAGATGGTGTAAACAGCGGTTATCAGCAGTAGGATCAGCGCAATAGTTGTCTCTTGAGCTTGCAATATGGATATGGACCCTTCGTCAACCACTTTCGCAACCCCGCATCCTCTTGTCGCCCACTCGCTCCATCATGGACTGCCTGATCTCGAACCCCATCAGCATCATCATCACCATCAGCAACAACAACAACAGCCACAACAGCAGCAGCAACAGCAACAGCAACAGCAACAGCAACAGCAACAGCAACAGCAACAGCAACAGCAGCAGCAGCAGCAACAGCAACACTATCATGGGCCGCCCATGCAGCACCAACATGCGCACATCGCCCATCACCACCACCAACACCACCACCATGGCGCTTCCCCACCCCCGCAACCGCCCAACGAGCCGCCACCGCCGCACTTCCCCTTGCCGACTCTACCATCGAACACCGATATAGGCCTCGTACTAGACGGTCCCGATCCGTCCTTCTACCTCGACCATGGCCACCCCCATGCGCATCTCCAGCGTCTACAGACAGCAACTACTGTGCCCATCCTCCAACGTGGCCCGCAGCAACAGCAGCCCCCGCCACCCCCGCCGCAGCAACTTCACCAGCAGCATCACCATGCGCTGAGTGCCTCTCCCGTGCCTGTCACGGTTGCCCCCCCTCCTCCACCACCACCTCCGCCACTACCGCCTTCGAGTCAACCCCCGCCAACAAACCATGGCATCCATGTCAGCCAGGGCCCCTTCAATCTCCTGACTCCGGGCCTTATTGCCCAACTACAACAAGAGGAGGACTATCTTGGGCCAGGGATCGCTTCGTCCTCTTCGCAGACCCCCGAGAACCTAGAAAACCGACCCCACGGTCAGCTGGTCAATCGAATCGTGCCCGATCCGCCGAATCTTGAGATGTGGCGGGAGAAACTGTTCCACGTGGACGATATGATCATTTTGACCAACGATGAATTCGAGACGTATTTCCCTCACATTGATAATGTTTATTCCCATCGGTCGACGCAGAAGTATAAGCGCAAACCCTTTATATCACACTACTGGGATTGCCGCATGAAAGGGCGGCCGCCAGGCACGCCCAAGTCGGATGATCCGTCCAAGAAGAAGAGGAAGCGCAATGCGCGCGAGAGAGATCTATGCGACGTCAAGATCAAAATCACCGAGTACTTTGCTGGTGCCACCATACAGCTTGACGACGGCATGACTATTGACGGAACCCAGGCCCCTCTGGTAGGCGACAAGTTCTGGACGATCCAAAGGGTCAATGGAAATGGAGGCAATGGCAAACAAGATGGTGTGGCCGGCCCTCATAAGCATTCATTGGCAAAAAGCGACGAGATCAAGAAGTCTACCGTGCAGCGTTTCATGCAAGCGCAGGAGAAGGAGGCCAAGAAAATCCAGAAGCCTACGCAGAGGAAGGCCACTGGTGCGGCCCAGTTGACGGCCAAAAAGCATTCAAAGGACCACGAGCTAAAGCTCTATGCTGCGTGTTTTTGGTACGTTTGATGATATGCTGTTGATTGCATTGGGCTGACTGGTTGCGTAGCCCCTTTTCGCAAAGAGTCTGGATTGCTCTGGAGGTCAAAGGAATGCAATACCAGTATTTTGAGACTGACCCGTTCAAGCGACCTACTCACTTGTTGGAGGCAAATCCCCGTGGCATGGTTCCTGCTATACGCGAAGGTGACTGGGCCAGTGGTGAGAGTGCTGTTATTCTTGAATATGTAAGTTCATGTCCCAGGGAAGGTGGTTGAAATGTCCTGTACCTGATGATTACAATACAGCTCGAGGACCGTGACTGCCATGTGCCTCTCCTTCCGACAGATCCACGACTGAAGGCAAATTGTAGGTTGTGGATAGACTATGTGAGTTAATACATTGGAGAGCCTGTCCCCCAGTTTCAACGATCTAACATCATCCAGATCAATGGCAAGATCGTCCCTTCGTACTTCAACCTTCTCCGAGCGACGGATACATCTAAGCAGTCTGAAGGCATAGACCGCTTGCAGATCGAGATCAGGGCGCTGGTGCAGGCCGCTGACGAGAGGGTACGGATGTAGCCAGGAGTCCTCTCACTTGCAAATGCTTACGTTATATAGGGGCCGTATTTCCTCGGTGCCGATCTCTGCTTGGTCGACATTCACTTTGCACCCTTCGTCCTACGCTTGCCGCGTATGCTCAGCCAGCATCGGCATTGGAGCGATCCTATGCCGGGGACACGGTGGCACATGTGGGTGGAAGCTCTAGAGCGGAATCCCCATATCATGGCGACGACAAGCTCTAGCGAGCTATACCTTGAGACATTTGATCTCTTCATGAACAATCGCCTGGCCAATGGGGAAAGCTAAAAGTCCCCCAGGATGAAAATGTCCTGTAGGCCGGGGCATGTTGAGGCCGCAGTCGGTTTTATTGATATCCAGCCGTTGTTTGGGTGTAGCCCTGTAAGATGAGTCGAGAACGAGGTAGGTTATTGGGGATTGGCCCTAGGGAGGCACTAGAGTATATTACCTTGGGTATATAGAAGATGGAGTGCCGGGCTGTTGAGAAGTACGAATATGTGAGGTTGACGCTATATAAAAAATTGGAAAATAAGGGGGGTTGGAGTTTTTTCACTACAGCGATCATGGGACGGAGTTGCGGACTGCTGTTGTTCGTTTCTGGAAATTGTCTAGCATAATAAATGTTTGCGCAAAGGGTAGAAAGAAGCTGTATCTATCGAAGATAATATAACACCCCTCACCTCAGCTGTGATCCTAGACGGGAAGCGTTGAGCTCTTTCAACGGTGAGTGATCAGTTGATAGTACCCCGCAATGTTCCAATTCAGGGATCACGTTTGAGCTGTGCTGGACACCATGTCGTGGTATGTATGTGTATATTGTATACCATGGCCCAGCCTCTATCTATACCTTCAATGTTGCTTCTCGACACGCTTATCAATAAGACAGTCAGTCACCTCTGAACAGACGGTTCCAAGTGAATGAGCGTGCACGATAGATGGAGAAGTCAATTGCCCGAATGAGTCGAGAGGCATGTTAGTGATTAAGCCTGTCATGTTATAGCATGACATCATCCGTTGAACATGGGCCTGAGATCAATGGGGCTTCGAGAAACCTTCCAGCCTTCGGGCGGCGGAGGCGGGGGGAACCTTGGGGCTTGGCTTGACTGTAGTTCTTCGCCAAACAGTAGGTCAGTTGGTCAGGCACTGAAAGCTCAAGAGAATCGTCGCACCGCCTCCGGCCATCTCCGTTTTGCCTCATTTAGTTACTTCGAGAGTAATGTGATTAGTCGCTCTAGGTGAGTCTAGAAAGGGCTACTACCTGCAAGGTGTGCTGTACGAGAGAAGTCTGCCCAGCCTCCCCATCGGTTGACGCAGCACTGCCACCGGGCACGACGTACGTCATCTAGCGGGCGGGCAAACCAACCAACGAAGGAACGAACGAACGAACGAGAACAAAGCGGCCTCGTCCTCTGGAACCCGAGTTTTGTTTGCATGTTTGACAATACGCTCGATCCTGGATAGAGTTTGATAGACGGCCTCGCGCATCCCCCATCGGTCGGGCGCATGTAGAACGATGAACAAGCATAACGGCGGGCAAACAGTGCAATTGACAGCAGAGAGAGCCTCGTGGTGATGGCCAGCCTCCCAGCGAGATACATGCTCCGCATATACGGAGACTACTCCATACATCTTACTTGAAAAGAATGTTCTGCAGCAAACAAGACCCCCCGCTGGGCAATGTCATTGGGTCAATGGCAGGTCAGTCATACATACTGTAGGTGCCCAGCCTCAAGCCATCTTCCATGTCACGACGGACAGTGTCTGCCCCTCCAAACCCTCTGCCACAGCCATCTTTCCAGGACGCGGCCAGGCCTGCTAGTCGGCCTAGTGCCTTTTGGCTCCCATGCGCCAGCCCAATAAGGACGAATAGTTCTTGGGTGTTGAGACAAGGTCTGCTGTTCAGACACACACAGAGAGACCCTGCAACCTGCTGCCCTGCCGCTACCCATTCCTACCCGTCCCTGTCCTAGCGACATTTTATTTCCCTGTTCTGTAGACTGTAGATGCATCAATCTAGTTCAGGTGGTCTTGCCCCCCCTCCCCTCCAGGGACATTTCATCAGCATCCTGCCCACCCTACACAAACATCCAAACACCCACCCACCCCCCATTGTTGCATTTTCTTCGAAATCACTTCGGTTCTCTCTCTGCCCAGTTCGCTGTTTGACCCAGAAAAGCTTGTCGCAAACTATCTGCGAGACAAAAGCATACGTTCCCATCGAGTTGTTGCGACTCGACATCAGCGAGCGACACTTCTTCTACTTTACGTCATCCGCCCCAGTCATAAGGCAGCGACTATATCCAGTTTTCCCTGCTTTGGCTGCTGAGACACCATTACATTGCCTCCCAGGCTCAGCTACCTACTTACCTGTCTGCCTGCCCCGCTTCACCGCAACACCCACCTCCTTCTATGCTCACTCACTGAGCTTACTCTCTTCATCAACTTTGTCGCTTTACCCCTCAGACTGACCGATTATACGGTTCAACACATTACATCTTCATACACACACAACTTGCGCCTGTCTTCTGCCCCGCTCATAGACAACAGCAGAGAAAGGCGTAGATCATGTCGGCTTACGACCCCTATGACCCCCCATCGCGGGGCCATACCAGGCGATACTACCAGGAAGAGCGGCGCGAAGAACGCCGCGATGGCAGAGAGCCACGCTACGTCGACACACAAGAGACGTACTTGAGAGTCAATCCTTCTAGCCGTACCGACCTCGTCCCACGGGGGCGCGAGGACAGCGACCTCTCTATCGAGGAAGTCCGACGGGACTTCCCGCCTCCCGGCTATTCTGGCTCGCGGGACGTCCGCCGCGCCCGCTCGGCAGAGCCAGGCTACTATGATGACTACTACGACCCTCGCTACGATAGCCGCGCAGCCCGAGGCGGTCACCGTGGCTCCAGGAAGGCTGGAAGCGTTTACTACGAGGAGGAGGAGCGGACCCGCAAGCGCGTCCTCAACAAGCAGGAGAAGATTATCGCCGCCGTCGTGGGCGGTGTTCTTGCTGCTGGCGCCAAGGAGGTATGGGACCGCCGCGAGGCCCAAGAGGAGGGCCACGAGGTCGTCGACCGCAACCTGGCTGCGACAGCTGCGCTAGGAGCAGCTGGCGCACTTGCCGGCTATCAAGGTGCTGACGTCTACAACAAATACGCCGCAAAGGACGAGAAGAAATCGACCTATGTCGTCCACAAAGGCCGCGACGGGCGCGTTGCCGAGTACTATTCGGACGACGAGGAGGATGTCCGGAGCCGCAAAGGCAACAAGTCCTTCCTCGAGAATGCACTTTCTGCGGCCGGCCTGGGTAGCGCCATCAAAGCCCTGACGGGCGGAGGTAGCGACAAGGATGACCGCCGCTCAGAGGGAAGGAGCCGCCGGGGTAGTATGGACTCGGGCAAGTCAAGGAATGACGCTGCCGGTCGCATGCAGAAAGCCGCCAAAGCCTCCCTCGTCGCAGGCGCCGCTGAAGCTTTCCGGGTTGCCCGGGAGCCTGGTGGCTGGAAGGGAGAGAAGATGAAGCGCGTCGTCACTGCTGCTGCTGGTGCTGCCACCATCGACGCTGCTCACAACCCCGAGTCGGACAGCAAGCGCCACCTCATCGAATCGGTCATTGGTGGTCTTGTTGGCAACCGAGTTCTGAACGGCTCCCGGAAGGATATCGAGGAGGACAGAAAGACAGGTCGGAGCCGATCCCGGTCGCGCGCCCGCTCCGATGGCGGTGGTGGCGGCGGCAATGGCCTCGCAGCTCTCGCTACTGCCGGTCTCGGTGCCCTGGGTGCCAAAAAGCTGCTAGACAAGGGAGATGACTCTCGTTCCCGGGATTCTCGTTCCCGGGGTCGCCGTGGTAGCGTCGATTCATTCGACAGTCGTTATGACAGTCGGGCTGGCTCGCGGGACAGACGCCGTAGCCGCAGCCGAAGCGTTGTGGACGGTGCGCGCCGCAGTCTGGCCAAGCTCGGCCTTGGAAGCGGACCCGCTGAAGATAGGGACGACTACGATGACACACGATCCCGGAAGAGCCGGAGGCGGAGCGTCGACCCCTACGAGGACGACTATACCTCTAGGGGATACATGAGGGGAGGAAGAGGTCCGGACGACTACTACGAGGATGACAGATCTACTGCCAGACGCCGCAGCAGGTCTCGATCGCATACACGGGGTGGCAGGTCCGGCTCGGTCTCGAGCAGTGATCTGGGCGACTCGGAGGATGACGAGAAGCAAGCGAAGAAGATGAGAGGTAAGCAAATGATAACCACGGGATTAGCCACTGTGGCAACGATCCACGCAGCACATGGTGTCTATACGAGTATGGAGAAGCGCAATGCAAGACACAAGGCGGTCAAGGAAGGGAGACTCACTCCCATGGAAGCCAAGAAACTCAAGTCCAAGGCCATCATGCAAGATGCCGCATCCGTCGGCATCGCAGCCATGGGTATCAAGGGAGCCATTTCCGAAATGAAAGAGGCTCGCGAGCAGAACCACCAGGTTAAGGAATGGAACCAAGAGAAACAAAGACGACACGAGCGACGCATGGAGCGGCTCAAGCGGGCCAATGAGTCTTACCATGGGAGGTCCAGGGACGACGATTGGCGTTCGCCAGCTTCTCCGCGCGAGAGCCGGTACGACGACGACTACGGCCCCCGCTATTCTGACGGGAATCCGTACTCGGCCACTCTCCCCGCGCCTCCTGTCGGCTACGATAGGAGATACTGAGGAGCTGCATGCCTTCTTGTCCTACAGCCCTACACCCACCATTTACTGCCCGCCTTTCCATTCCTTGACTAGCTTCCCTTACAGATGGAAGAGCTATCGGGATATATCACGACTTTACGACATTTGACGAAGATGGCGCTAGAAACCATCCTTGGGCTGGCGTTTGTTACTGGGTTCATGTTGGAACCCGTGGCTTGAGTTTCGGCAGCCGAAAGTCTGCCAGTGTCTTGTGCTGACTGCTTCTAACCTACTTGAAAATAAAATGCTTCTTTTTGCTTCTAACTACCCCAACCAGCATCAAAAATTCATATGTGTACCTGAGCAACCTCAACTGATCTTACTTATTTTGTGACAGACGGGCGCCGCAGACGCCACCATGACCACTAAAAAGGTGGCGGGGACGGGCTGTTGTCTCCATTGGTTTCGGCCAGATCCTTACGATGATGACTTCTGCAGTTTTGTATGGACCTCTACGATTACCGGGGTCAGTTCTATGGACGTGCGTAAACCCATTCTCCTGATGCGGCAATGGTGCTGTATCACCTAGCGGGATGCAGCATCCTGGCGCCGCGGGGAATGGGTTGACAGAAGAAAGAAAGCAACAACGCTCACTAAAGCGCAACGGGACCCCCGGTATTTATATATGTGCGTGTTCACACTACCACTGCAGGTGTCATCATTGTGGGAGCTGGTCGATCAACGGAGGTGCATAATGCCCCCGAGCGACAAGCAACGTTGTCCGAGAATCGAACCTATCATACCGCGAGCCGAGACAAGGGTTGAGACGAATGGGCGTTTGTTCCACATGGGGAGGCTTTGCGGTTGGGACCGGAAGCCGTGGAAAACGGAGCACGACATGCATGTAGCAAGTACACACTGACTTGCATGATGGTGGTTGGGCGGTGAAGCTCGTCTTTCCTGGGGATTATCTGGCCTGGATATAGGGAAATGACGGATGATGTGTTGGATGGGTATTGGTTTCAGACTTTTTTTTTTTGTTACTACCACTAGAGAAAGGACATCGTATCGGCGATTGTGGGCGGCGTGGAGACTGGGCGCCGCTGCAGGATGATGACATGAAGGTTGAAGGCGGGGAGGCTGGGAGTAGCAGAAGACCGAGCGTTTGATGTTGGGAAGATGCCACGAGATTTAGGAATCACGATATGAACGCCACGAATCTCCTTATTCAAATTCAAAGTTAGCACCTTTCGTCACACAGGTTATTATAGATTATTGCGGATCTGTTTTGCATCTATATCTTCGTTTGTACCCTTTGTGATATTGCCAAGTCCCTCCAGGCATAAATCGGCCGTCGAAAGAGAAATGACGGGTTTAGGGTGAGATTCGCCCGCTTTTCTCCTCCATACGTGGCAGGCACCACCATCAGGTCGGCAGCAATAATACGTTGATCCCGTGTTAATAACACCACTAATCCATCATCCGCGAACCGACGGAATTCCCTCGTGTGTTGGGCCGTCGCAGTTAATCAGGTGAGAGGCAGGGTCACCAAGTGACATCATCTTGCTTCTTACTTTCGCGCCTCGTCGTCTTCACCGCCATACCTCTCTATTTTTGGGAACAGAAGATGCCAAAGGACAACTGATCTGAGGCCTTATAAAACCGAGATGTCCCGATAATCCATCACACCACACGAAAAGAAATGATTCCTGGCCGGTCCTCGCATCTGCGGTCCTTTACAAGAGTACAGCAGGCCCGTCAGTTCAAAACTACACTAATTGCTGTTTGTGAGCCGTTTCTCTCCGTTATGTTCTTATTCTCTGTGTCCCCCTCCTTTTCCCTCTCCTCCCCGGCTATAGTAGTCGCTATAGTCTTGTTCTAGTCTGGGCCCCGGCTTGTTATAGTCCATGGCTGGGAAGGTTTGAACTACTGTAGGGGCATCAGTCCTGTACGCCAGCCAAGAGAATATCACTGGAAACGTTCTTGGGATCAGGGATACAACTAGGACAGTTTGAACAAATCGGCGCAAAATAGAAGACTGTCAATCATCAAAATTGATGCAACTGCAAACGTGTGCAGATGCTGTCTCTCCTGTCTCGACTACATACATCCAATGTTTCTTCAACGCACGTTACTTAACCTTCCTGTCTCGTGGCATCCAGCAAGGATCATGGCGCAAGTGCTACTAGAGTGAGTGCAGTGATCCGCGATCTGCGATAGCGATAGCGGGGCGGCTTTTTTTAAGATAGCGCGGTCCCCGATCTCGGGCCGCCCGCCGCCCACCACAGGGAAACAAATTATGCCCTTGCTTGCACACAGTCAGTCAAGAGGCACGACGTCGTCGCAAAGAGTCGCGCAGCATTCGTTACCGGCCTGGGGTGTTGTTCGACCGCCTGTCTGTCGCATTCGTTAATTCATTTCCCCCTTCATCTCTGCGCTTACTTGCAGACGACACACTACAAAGTTCCGGGTATTTGGAACGGCCAAGACAACATGTCGTCCTCTCTCCCCCGGCAACCGCGAGCTGCCCGAGTCGCAGCATGATCTCAGCACATACTGGGGCCGTGTCAAGCAGACGGCTGGCATCACAGATCCCAGGTAAGTCGGGAAGAACTGCCAGGCCACGAGAGAGGGATTTGGAAAGCCCCAACGAACACAGCTTATTGGATACTCTACCGAAAAGGCCCCGGGCCTATCACGTTGTTATGGAGGCGTGTTGCTAATCCGTTGGAATGATGTTTACAGGACCCTACTTGCCGGCAAGAGTGGCCTCGAGCAGGCGAAGAAGCTGGTGGTCGCATACAAGCAAGGCGAAATCCAGAGCATGACTCCGGAACTGTGGAAGGCAAAGAAGATTGTGGACGCCACGCTCCATCCCGGTACGGAGAACGACTGAAAACGACCAATACCCTCAAGGCGCTGAGCGCTGACCTTATACTCTACAGATACTGGCGAGCCAGTTCTCTTGCCATTCCGCATGTCCTGCTTCGCATTGTCTAACCTGGTGGTCACGGCAGGTATGCTGACCCCTGGTCTTCAGGTAAGCAGAGACCGATACCTTCGGATCCAGCTAGGGAGCAGATATGCTAACGATCCAACTCCATGACAGACGGCGGGAACGATAGGGTGGCAAGTCGCTAACCAGTCTTTGAACGTCGCCATCAACAATGCCAACGCCAACAAATCCACCCCTCTTTCGTACGGAAAGATCGCACAGTCCTACTTCCTTGCTGTTGGCGCCTCCTGTTCCGTGGCCGTGGGCCTCAACGCAATTGTCCCCCGCCTCAAGCGGGTATCGCCTGCCACTCGTACAGTCCTCGGCCGACTTGTCCCCTTTGCCGCTGTCGCATCTGCTGGTTTCCTGAATGTGTTCCTCATGCGCGGCGAAGAGATGCGCACCGGTATCGACGTGTTCCCCGTGCTGTCGGAGAAGGACAAGGCGAAGCTGGCAGCCGAGGGCAAGGCCGAGAACGACGTTGCCAGCCTGGGAAGGAGCAAGAAGGCGGCCACGCTGGCGGTCAGTGAGACGGCGCTGAGCCGCGTGCTCAACAGCAGCCCGATCATGGTCGTGCCGCCGCTGGTTCTCGTGCGGCTGCAAAAGACGGACTGGCTGAAGAAGAACCCGCGGTACACGACTCCTGTCAACTTGGCCCTGATTCTGGGTATGAGCTACCTTGCGCTGCCGTTTGCGCTGGCCGCCTTCCCCACGAGGCAGCGCATCAGCGCCAGTAGTCTCGAGGAGGAGTTTCACGGCAAGGGCGGAGAGGGAGGCATGGTCGTGTTTAACAGAGGTATCTGATCTGATTGGGAGTTTTCCCAGAAACCCCTCTCTCCCATGGAGAAGGGGTGGGCTGCATTCTCAAACTACCTGCATCAAGTGGCGTTGGGAGCCGGGGGTCCTGCGAGTTACTATTTCCTCTGATGATTTTCTAGAGATTCCATTGCGAGACTTGCGTAGAATTCGAATTTTCTTTCCCCCCCTTCACGGCGGCGCATGTTCTTGCATTCTTGCCTACTTTAGTGATGAGCGCGAAGGGCGGAAAGCACAATCTGAATCCACGGACGTTTGTTTGGTTTCGGTAAACGCATCCCAGATCGACAGGACCCGTCCAAGGCCGTCTTCCACCCGTCGATCCGGTTCGAGATGAGGTGAAACGCGCATCACTTGAACCCTTAAACCCGGGGCGCCCCAGGTTCCGTCCCGAGTAAAGTGGCGACTCTGACCCGCGTCCCATTAACCATGAGGGCCACTCACCACTGGCCAGGGAAACAGACTTCACTCGTACGATAAGAGGAGCTGAGTCCGTCTCGCCGCCTTACTTTCCAAACAGTTTAAGTAAGAATTTGTCTGTCGCAAGTCACACGTCCTACCAAGGCCGGCAGGACCTGCGCGGCGAACGAAGCCTCGTGTTTCAATTGAACAAGAGTCCGTGAGGAAAAGGAAGGAGCTGGGAGCTGAGGCCCCATCCAGTTTTCCCGTCTCACCCATCCGCTTTTTGATACGGAGGGTGTCGAGATCAAACGACAGACAGCCTCCTGTTTGGGGCTGGCTTGCGTCTGACGTTTCTAAATCGAGGAGCCACGGCA
Source organism: Apiospora marii (assembly GCF_038362585.1). Classification (NCBI taxonomy): domain Eukaryota; kingdom Fungi; phylum Ascomycota; class Sordariomycetes; order Amphisphaeriales; family Apiosporaceae; genus Apiospora; species Apiospora marii. Next base: position 915,316 of record NW_027117375.1, on the reverse strand, counting down.
AGTTTATACCAGATGCTTTGTGCCACTCAGAAATGCAACTACGTGAGATGGCTCTCATGATGATGAGTAGGAGTATAAGATAAGATTTGTGTAGACTTTCTGGACATGCACTGCGATCGACTTTTGGTTGTACTGTACCGCACTGTATTGTTGTACGTGCCGAGAAACAGGGCAGCACTAGCCCAGCCCGCTTGCTTTACCACTGCGATGATCGGGACGGGAGGAGTAGGTGGTAGGCTCACGGGCTCCTGGGCCCTTTTCACCTACGACCTTAGACGGCCAGCTGTGCTCGCAGCAGATGAAGAAACCCATCTTCACGACGTCGGAACCCCTTACGCTAGGTTTGTTGCAAATGGGCGAAATGATGATATAACGCGTTATCTCCGCGTGAAGGGCATTGTCGAATTTCGCAATTGCAGGGCGGGAAATTTCCTCTTAAGATTTCCCTCCGAGCAGAAACAATCCGAGATGACGCTGTATTTTAATCTAAAATCTACTGTACCCGGCACCCTGGCACACCTGTTGCGAGGGAAAACAGGGTCCGCTGACAAAAACCAACCCCCCCCCCCCAAACCGGGCTCCATCAATTTACGACGTTGGCTGCGCTCGGAGCCAGAAACGTGGTGATGGGCTCCTACGCCATGTGGATCAGCCTTCGCAGGGCAAACGGCGGGGAAAGGGTGACTGGCTGGACGAGATGAGACGGGATGGGATGAGTCGCTGCAGCAAGAGGCGATTGTTGCACGGGTAAATGGCCGAAAAGGTGCCATTCTTTCTATTAGTACTGTACCTTACTGGATTGACGTATGCGACCATCTGCGTAGACCGCCTACGAAAGATGCGTATCACCTTACATGATCAAGCAAAGTAGGTAGGCAAGTAGGCTAGGTATGTAGATATCAGTGTAGTGCTTACAGAGAGCACCCGAGCAGACCATCCGCGACGGAAGAGAGCCGCCCACCATCCTCAAATGAGAGAGAATTGCCACCGTCGAGAGGGGAGAGGGGAGAGGGGAGGGGAGGGAATTCATGGTCATGTCATCCTGCGTCGCACCGGAAGCATTGGCTGTGTCTAAATTCCGCCTTACTCCCTTGCTCGATACCAGTACACTGCCATTAAGGTTGGACGACTGGCCGACGAGCGAGGGCGGCCTGGCTATCGAAAAGGCTGTACTCAAGCCAGGGAGCACATATGTGGGTGGATGGATGCCTCAACTGTGCCCGTCTCTATCAAATCAGGCATAGCAGTGTCGTCTTAGACACGCAAGACCCTGCCTGTACCGTTATTGATCATTCAATGAATAGCCAGCCAAGTCAGAATTGAAAGCTGAAAGAAGAAGAGGAGAAGTAGAGAGGAGACAACTAAGTATTACTCACATACCTCACTGAGGTATTTCTGGCTGGCAGATCTAGAGTCGAAAGTGTAAGATCTAGGATCTTGAAGCCTCCCCTCCCCCAAAAGGTTCCAGTCAGTGGGCAGCAATGCTTGCTTGCTAGGGGCTCACTAGTCTCGTTACGAAAGCGCGTACGTACATAGCCCAGCACCGCAGGCCTCACGGACTCCGCACTCACTTGGATGTGTGCGTTTACTTCTGAGGAATGAGGAATCCCGAGTCAGCTTCCAGATGGCTTATGGGGGACCCGTCTAAACCTCACTGATCACCAAACCACCCTGCAGAGCAAAAATGGCTGTTTCTGCGGCACACACCAACTCAGCAATGACAGCCAGCCAGTCACTTTCACGTCCCAGGCCAGGGTCCCGCGCAGCGGCCGTGGCACTACTGCGAGACCTGCATAGGCGATGTCAAGCCACTGGCGATGGATGCCCAGGTACTGTAGGCCGGCCTGCCAAGACTTGTTCTGCTTGTTTGTTCCCTTTCCTCGACTCACGTAGGTTGCCACTGCTGTCTCTTGGGCGAGCGAGTTATATTCCACAAGGGGCCAAGAGCGAGCAGCAGACCGTTGCCATGCTGCCATGCCTTAACCTAGGGAATGAGTGTGAGTGTGATATCCTGCTGTAGGGGGGTCGGTCGTTCGTCGCTGGCCAACCAGGTCATCGCAAAAGGGTCGTCAGGCGCTTTGGCTGAGCGAAGAGGGAGGGGGAGAGGGGGGCTCTCGTGCATTCGCGAGGAACAAACCGTAAACTTTGCCCGAATGGAGCGAGGGCATTTTTGTTTCTAGAAGAAGAAAGCCCAAGGGAACAACAGTTGTCAGATCCTTCGAGTAGTTTCCCAACCAGCCTTGGGTTGAAAGGAAGTGGTGCTTACCCTGGAGAGCCAACAGCAGCTGGGATACAGTACCTACGACTAGGTTACCTACATGTAAGTATGGATGTATGAACATTTGTACCTTGCGTGAGAAGAAGCATGCCAAAAGGTACTTAGAATGCACAAGAATAATATGTTGTCCGTGACCCTTGGTCTCTCTGACCTGACACTCTTTTATTAATCTTGCTGTAGGGCCGGCCACCTTGACCACTGCAGTGCTTTGGTGTGAAGGCAATGCTGGATTGTCATAGAAACGGACTGCAGCAACGAACGCAAACAAAACCCCTCTCTCGCCAGAGGTAGCGAAATGGCAAAGCACGCAGGCTTGCATACCTACCTTACCTACATACAGGTACTTCTACAGACCATCCATGGTCGGTTCCGGACTACAGGAGCAAGTCAAAAGAAAATGGCCGGGTTCTGTTGCCATGATAACGCAACCCTGGCAGGCATGCTCCGATAGGTGCCGTTTAATGGTCACTACCGATACCAATAAGGCAGGCAGGCCACTTGCTGCAGAGAGCTAACCCGAGAATAACGAATTCCGAGGACCGTGCCAGGTAGACTGTTGTTCAAAGGGACTTTTCTGATTTCAAGAAACGGACACAAAATGCACCTAGTCTCGATAGGACAGGCATGTAGGTTACGGAGCATATCGTTTGCATCTCAGGCTTGTCTCCAACAGATTTGATATCGCAGATACTGTTGTTGGTTTACCCGGAATTTCCAGCATCGGCGATAGCAGGCAGCATCCAACACCTGTTCTTTTGATGGACATGCTTCTACCGACATTGTATAAGTCATTTAAAGTTCATCATTATACGCACTTTATATATAACTACATCATGTAAGCTTGAACATCGGCGGAGGCGTTGTATTGTGGGCAGCTTTCTTCGACACGACCAAGGTTCTGAGCACGGTGGCATTCCCTCACTGACAAAGTCCTGCCCTCCCGAGGCTGGTGTAAGTCTGTCTTATGTACCTTGGGCTGTGGATGAGCAGACACCCAAATTCACTTAAGGAATGTCATATACAGGAAAGGGCTTCTTGCAAAAACACAGTGCCCAAGGCATAGAGGGTCGAGATACCCATTAATAGACATTTTCAATAGACGGAACGTGTGAAAGCAACGTTAATCAGACGAACAGCAGTCTGGCGGCGGAACGCACCAGAGCGAACAGCGTGAAGCGACGCCAGCGCCCCACCCAGTAAGCATTTGGGGTTGGTGGGTGCCATCATCACCCATCTGCGTGCTGCGAAGCGTACAGTGCCGTGCAGCTTCTACTTACCGTACAATTCGAGACCCAGACCCAGACATCATGCTGCCACCATCAATGTTACCAGGCCTGCCGACCCGACATCACAGGCCAACTCGTTCTAGTTTGACGACAAAGCCGGCGTGAAGGGGAAGACCGCACAACACGCGCTACGCCCCTCCTCCTCGCTGTCGAATCTTCACTTCCAACTCGACTCATTCTCTCCCATCTCTGCCAGAGCGAACTCGGTGGACTTGCAACTATTCCCTCCCCGACCCAGCTGGCTCTCCCTCACACATACCATCGCACTTCCTCCCCGACGTAATGCACTTACGATAAGGGCAACTTCGTGGAGGCACTGACTGACTGACTGCACTGTACCGCGCCGGTTCAACCTCACTCACTGCAGTGCACGCACGACTTCCTCAACCACAAACCACCGACCAGTCCAATTCAACGACAATTGCATAACAATCACGGCTTCCATCTCGCAGAATTGCCATATCTTGCAGATTATTCAAGCTCGGAACTCAGAATATTCAATTCTTCGCGACGAAGGAGCATCCACACCAGCCTGTCTACACGTCCATATTCTCTGCCGCGCACCATCGAGGAAGGGCACGTAGTCCTACCAGCAAAAACAGCCTTGAGGTCACATATCAACTTCAAGCTGGCCGGTACACTTATTGCAGAAGCATACAGTTCTTTCTCGCGAAAGAAACCCTGGTATCTTTTGGCTCTAAACAATCATCGCCGTAATCCGACATATGCCATACCAGCACCTACCTACCTAAAGCTTGGGTTACCTGCAACTGCTTAGCGACACAGTCTGCTACAGACTCAAGCCTTAACGCTAAGGTTAGTGGTTGTTCGGCGCTACCAGTGCCCTGAAATCACAACTGCTGGCGGCCCTGCAACTGTGCCACCCAGCACCTGGTCGTTTTGTTATTATTATTTTTTCCCTGTTCTCTCTTCGCAGCCACTGAGACTCGACCCCATCCATTCCAGTGGAACGTCAGCCAGTCAGGTCAGACAGGCAAGCAGACCCTGCCGACGTCCGACCCGGAAAAAGGCTGCCCCAGCGCCCCCAACTTGACCTTTGGTACTGGCGCTGCGCTTTGAAAGTAAGAGAGTCGCAGCGGCAATACATTACTGCACTCCCACAGTTGGTAGCGGAGTAGGACGTAGAGGGCAGACATCATCCATTTCGAGTGGGCACCTGCTAACTGCGGCCCTTTCGAAACACACTCCCTCAATCTTCTCTTTCATATCACCACAACCGAGGACCCTCATCAGTCGAGTGTCCTTGCAAAAGGCGCCGCCTGTTGTTATTCCACAACAATGTCAACGCCGACTACTGCCACGGCCACCATTCCTCCCCATCATTATCGTCATCACCACTCCCATCACCACGCCCATTACCCGCCATACCCGCAGCTGCAGAGTCCCGTACACTCTGCTTCCTACCGAAACGCCGCCGCAGTACCCTCAACGATCCCGGCATCTCACGTTCTTCCTTCTCCCTCTGGCATCCCGCCGCCGACCTCAACGATATCCAGCTCCAGCACGTCCAGTCGTCACGCCCCTGCGTCTACCGCTTCGTACTCAACCTACATCAGTGGCCCTCAGCAGCCGTCGCATAGACGGTCAGCCAATGGAGCCGCGGCCTCGGTAGCTTCCACAGGAGCACCGGCGTCTAGATTGACCCACGAGTATCACGGAACAGACTCGGAGTCGGCGTCAACTCCACGATCTGACGCAAACCTCGACAACATGTCCATGCCATCTTCGAGCCAGAACGCTGCGCGGAAGCGGAGGCGATCCAAAGGTCCCGACTGGACCGAGTTCTATAAGAACGGGGTGCCCAAGGAAGTCATCGTCATTGATGATACCCCCGAACCTGACGGCGATATCAAGGACAACCTCTCCTCCAATTACTCTACAACAACCTACAACACAAACGGCACCATAGTTGGGTCGGATACTGGTGTTAGTACTCGGCACGTGGCCAAGAAGAGGAGAAAGGAAGACGGCTATGTGAACGGTGGCCGAATCGTCAACGGATCGCACATTGCTACTCCCAATAGTGCCACTTCCTCGACCGATCGAACTACCTCGGCGCAGAACACTACTGCACCCACGTCACTCGCCTCCCTCTCTTCCAATGGCCAATACGACTATGAACAGGCTTCGGCCACCGGGCAAAAACGGAAACGAACGCGTCAACAACACGCCCAAGAGGCCAAACGCAGAGACCTCGAGGCCCTGGGCGATGCGTACATCAGCTACAGGCCTCCCCAGAAACCAATTAAGAAGTCGGCTGAAGTAGCCGTTCGAGTGGTCACAGATGTGAGACCCGCCGCTCCCAATCGATTCGGAAGCACCTTACTGACACCCAGAAAGCGTTACTCCAATGTGAAAGTCGACGATGAAGACGGCCACTACATCGTGGTGCCCGATGCTGACATCACCCAACAATGTATGTTGCATTCTAGATCCCTAGAGCCTTATCTTTTCTGTCCGGTATGAAAACTAATAGGTAACCAGACCAAATCAACAAACTACTTGGCCAAGGAACCTTTGGCAAGGTGGTCCAGGCTCGCGACAGGAAACGGAACAAGCTGGTTGCCATCAAGATCATCCGGTCCGTCCAGAAGTATCGAGATGCCTCTCGGATCGAACTGCGAGTACTGCAGACTCTGAAGGCGAATGATGAGGAAAACCGGAATCGATGCATTCATCTGCGAGATTGTTTCGATTTCCGAGGCCACATCTGCATCGTCATGGATCTGCTTGGCTCTAGTGTCTTCGACTTCCTCAAGAGTAACAACTTCGTCCCGTTCCCCAACAGTCAAATCCAGAGTTTTGCCCGTCAGCTGTTGACGAGCGTGGCTTGTAAGTGGCATACCCAGCTTGATGAAATGTTATCGTATGCTAACTATCCCCCAGTCCTCCATGACCTCAACCTCATCCACACCGATCTGAAGCCTGAAAACATTCTTCTGTGTGACAACGCCTATCAGACGTTCACGTATAACCGCAGAATACCTTCGTCTTCATCTGGAACTCCTAGACAGGCCAACCAGCGCAAGGTTCTGCTCGATACGGAGATCAGACTGATCGATTTTGGCTCAGCAACTTTCGAGGACGAGTACCACTCGTCCGTGGTCTCCACTCGCCATTACCGCGCCCCTGAGATCATCTTGGGTCTTGGATGGTCTTTTCCCTGTGATATCTGGAGTATCGGTTGCATTCTTGTCGAGTTTTTCACAGGCGATGCTTTGTTCCAGACGCACGATAATCTCGAGCACCTGGCAATGATGGAGAATGTTTGTGACAAGCGAGTCGATCAGCACCTCGCACAGCAGGTTACGAAAATGAGCAACCGCTCTAGCAGCTCGAGCGGCAACGCCGCAGCCAAGTACGTCCTGATGGCAATCCTCTTTCACGGAAATGACCGGTTGGCTAACGGATCCCAGATATTTCAAACGGCTGAAGCTCGACTACCCCACTGCGGATACAACCCGTGCCTCGCGGAGATTTGTCAAGAACATGAAGCGTCTATATGTAGGTTGAATGCAAGCGTGTGAAAGTCGGACATGTGAAAGTCGCTAATGGTTCTCTAGGACATTATACCCTCGCACAATCCCTTTTTGAGGTCGTTCCTGGATCTGCTTGAAAAGATCTTTGTGTATGATCCGGCAAAGCGCATTACAGCACGGCAAGCGCTTGACCATCCGTGGTTCAAAGAACCAGCCATTGCCGACGACGGCACGGAGGCGGCCAAGATCAGGCTGGAGCGCCTGAGGGCCGACCCGGAGTATGCTCACTCCCGAGCACCGCCCCTGAGTCTTTCATAGATATTGGAAAGCAAGGGCAAACTAGCAGCATTGATACCACGGTGGGCAGCGATACTTACGATGCACATGTCTAGTCATATTTTCTCCGCGAGGCTTTTCATGAATGCTTTTTTTTAACTTTTTTTTGAGAGGGATAGGCGTTGAAGTGGTTGCTTTGGAGGCGGTGCAACAACATGGCATGGCATTGGAAGTATCTGCATAGAGAAGACAATCCCACTCGACCGTGGCGCAGAGAGTGTTGCGATACTTCGACAGTATATAGGATTGCATTGGGAGATATCCCTGGTTTAATGGAAATGCAGGCCATCCTCACTTCGCTGAGTTGACTGCCACCTAATATGCCACTTCCCTCCCTATCCTGGCCCCCATACGCAGCATTCGATACCTATACGATGGATGTGTCCAGCACATTGAATCCCGCTATGACGTATGACTATTGTAAGTTCTTAGAGGTTTCTCTTCCCTCTTGGTTACCTCGGGTCTTTGGCTACTACTGCTTCTTACAGGATCGTATCCTTGTGCGTCATGCTTTGTGTCCAGGCACATCCGACGACAAACGCATGCTTGGAACAATGCCCTTGTTAGCAAGATGGCATCGGGGAGGCAATGGAATGCGAAAGAAGCCCAACAAAGCACAAGCACTGACGTTCGTGGGCCTGCCCGATCAAAGCTCTCTCCCAATGGTAGGTGGCGGGCCTATTTGATCCTTCACTGCAGACAAAGAGTCAGGTCGAATCTGTACAAATAGCATGCTGCGGCCCCCTGGTTACAGGGGTCGGCCTTTTTCCATATTTGAAGACATCGTAACTGCATATTGCTGCTGTCAGGTACAGTAGCTATAAGCCCGTATAATCTACCAATTCAAAAGCAACCCATCAGAGATAGCCTGCGGCAGTCAGCGAGGCAGGGGCCGTACGCCATGGAAGTTCCGCTGAGGAAACTTACGGACGATGAGATCGATGCTCTGACCAATCTTCTCTCGCGCCGGCCGAACTATGGTATCGCCGTTCCTTCGCAGAAATGGCTCTCTCGTCAGCAAGACAAGGTGGAGCGCTTGCCCGAGATGCTGCTGGAGCCAAAGAGCCGTCTGTTGCGGCAGGTCAAGCGCCTCTCGTTCAATGCCCGCAAGGTGCTTGGCGAGTTGGACTTGGCCCGCCCGCTGCCTGAGAGGGCGGTCCTCTGCGGTTGCCACGAGCGGCTCAACCCCTTTCTTATACGCGAGTGCTTCTGGCTGCTCTGCCTCGAGATCGGCGAGCACGTGGAATGCCTCCGGCGATGGCCGCATAAAGGCTCCGTCATGGCTTCGTGGCTCACGAGGCTCGAATCCGTCACGGCCTACTTCATGAGCAAGGAGCACTTCCATCGCATGTTCGGTTGCGCCCCCCACGATAGCCGCTTCGTCCGGGTCGTGAGCAAATGCGAGGCCTGTATCCTGGCTGCCGTCGGTGCCAACGGCCGCTGCCTGGCCGATCTGTTCACTGCCCTGACTCTGCGGCAGGAGGACTTGCGCGCCGGCGACGCGCGGAGGAGGTACAAGCCGCGCCTCCTGCGGTTCGTCGACAGCTGGATCCGGCAGATGAGGGGCGACGAGGAGCGGACTATTCGGCGATGGATCGACGAGCTCCTGACCGAAATGCGCCCGGCTCACCTCGAGATCCGCTCGTTCTGGCGGGACTACCAGGCGACGGAGAAGCGGAAGAGGCGGGAGCGTCGGAAGCGCGAGAGCGGAGGCAGGGAAGCGGACGGCCGCGGTACTAGGGGTAAGCGCCAGTCGCGCCACGCCAACGCCGCGCCCAGGATCAACGTGGACCACGCGACGGCTTCGGAACAGAGGAGGCTCTATCGGGAGTCCGAGACGCGGCAGAGTGTCTACCGGGATGACAGTATTGCCAATATGGCCAACATGGCCGCCTTCAAGCCCGCGCTCTCGCCTGCTGACATCGATGGTGCATACTACGATACTGGCGAGGAGGAGGAAGAGGAGCAGGGGCAGGGCCCCCGGTACCCCATGCCTTTGACGGGGGATTACAGGGACGAGGAGGATCCGAACCGATATCCGACGGTAGGCAGCTTCTATGACGACAGCTACGAGCACGAAGACGAGACCGTAAACGACCTTGATCAGGACCCCGAGGATCGAGGAGCCGGCTACAGCGCGCATAGCAGCCACCGGAAGGTTTCGCAATGGTATATCCAGTGCCTTCAAGAGACCAGCGGCAGCGATCTCGACCCCGAGGACATACATCCAGCGATTCGCCAGGAGGAAAGCCAAGTCAAAAATCACCCCAAGGGCCAAGCTAAAAGCTATTTCAGCGTCAAGTCGGCGGTACCACAGCCTTTGCGAAAGGGCAGAATTCCGGAAGAAGACTACCAGCCGGTCCGCGCCGGCTGGACCAAATCTAGCGGCGCCGAGCCATCGACGGCTATGGGCCGAGTAGACAGGCGACAGAGTAAGGTCAAATCGGAGTGGACTGACCTGACCGTTCAGACCGAGCTGCCTCGGGGTGTGCCCGCCACCAACGCCCCGCCGGTGCCCCGAGTGCCGTCGCGTTTCGGCCAGAGGGCCGCGTCTTCTTTCTATGCCGACACAACAACACCCAGGCCATCAAGTGCAGCGTCGACGATGATCGGTTCGCCAACAACAACAGTGCCAACAAGTCTGGACCCGGACGAGTACCGGCCCGTGTCCCCCCTCACGACCGAAGGCAGTCTGACACCAACCGAGAGGAAGTTCAAGAACCCGTGGACACAGTCCGAGCATGATTTCAGCACCTCCATCGAGAGGCAATCGGACCGTCCGCCCCTGTTCGACCGTCGCGAGCTGTTGTACCCGGACTCGGAGTTCACCGCGGTGGATCCCAGCCACGACGCCAACTACCAAACCCGCACCGCCAACAAGCGCTACCTCGCACAGAAGAAGGCGGTCGACCCCGGCCAGAATCCGTTCCTCCGACAGGGGAGCACCCGGACGCGGCGTGGTCGCGGCCACCAGGATTCGGCGAACCCGCAGCATCGGCAGCAGATGGACCAGGACGAGCTGATGAAGTTGCGCCGGGACCTCTCGCTCAGCCGCCGCGCCGACCCGGACTTGCTGGCCGAGGATTCGGCCTCTTGCGTCGCGGCCCCTTACAAGGACAGGAGCAAGAGCAACGCCACGACCTGGTCGCAGGTCATGCAGAAAGGGGATTCGCGAGGCGGGCGTGGCACGTAGGGTCGGGTTGGACTCGCACAGTTCACATAATCTGGTAGAGTGATTTCGAATACAACAACGGGTGGGTGGGCATGGAGGTAGGCGTAGCAGAGGCAAAACTGGCAATACCAAAATATTAATGCAAAGCATGCACAGACCCCTTGAGGTATCATCATGGTCGATACTGATTGGTCTTGTTGACCTCATTCTGAAGTTGCACACTTGATACAATTTGCTAACTGCCGAGAACGAGTCTCTCACCAGCTAGGCTTATTACGTAGTTATTCAAGAACCAGCAGTAACACAGCAAAAAGCCCTGGCCTCCTATTTCTATTGCGTGTCATGAAGATTTCACGAGTTGGTTTCACGAGTGGAGTTTTCCACCTACCAGGGCACCCGTCCGTACCTTTCCCAGCGCTGGTTGACCGAGATTAGGTCGTTACAGCATTGACTTGGTGATTTATCAGTAAAAGACCTCTTACTAAGACGGATGGGAGGTGTTCTGGGAGGTGTGGGGGGAGCACCGGAGGAAACGGGTAAGAGGTTGATGAACATCCCTGGTGTCTGTCGGTCGTTTTGCAGAAAAGGACCATGATTCGGTATGCTCCGCAGCCGGATTGGGTGTGCGTGCTTCTCATTGGTCTCGCCTACCGCTTTTGCCAAGGTGAAACCCCTGGGCGATGAAGAAATTCGGGGCCCCTGTTTCCCCAAATCTGCCACGATCGTGCGGGGGAGTATGCAGACTCGCTCGCCAGCATATTCCCGGGTGCTCGTAGGAACTGCTTCCCGTCTGTTCCAGACCGACGTGGTCCCGACCCGGTTTTCCTTGTATAACATGTCCAATGGGGGGGGTTGGAGAAAACGGCAGAGAGCCATGTATAGCGGAAAGCCGTGTTCGTCCATTGAATCCCACACAATCCATGGCACCACACCTTGTCGCCTGTTGGCTTGTTGTTTGTGCTCCCCCGGCTGCTCATCCGTAAGATATGCTGATCGATTCGTGCGCTGACCACTCCGTTCATGTGGGCAAAGGCAAGACACTGACTCGTGGAACAAAGGGCGAGCCACCATGCACGGCATGACCCAAGCATTCCTCGCAGGTGACCCAATCAGGAAATAACTGGCTCGGAACCTCCAGCCGGCGGATGAACACACCACCACCCCGTCTGTTTTGCTGTCACGATTGGGGCGATCTGCAACACGTCGAAAGCCGAGTAAGACATTGCCGTAGATGAATAAATACCCTTGCCAATGGCGTTCCGAACCCATACCGCCACTGGTCAGCCAGCCCAGCCAGCCCGTCTTCTTCAGTAGCAAAGCAAGCCCGTGTAGAGTAGATTCGCTTCTTCGTGGCCATTATGTTGACAGACGTCACTCCCAAAGGGCTTCTGTCCCTGCTGCTGGTGGCAGCCCCCGCCGCAGGTGTCAAGCTCTGGGCCACCTCGTACAACGACCACGCGCTCTACACTCTGGATCTCGCGCACCAGGGGCTGACCGTTACCTCCAAGTCGCTCGACTGCGGATCCGAGCCGACATGGATGACGCTGGACAAGGGGAAGTCGACCCTCTACTGCCTGAACGAGGGTTGGGGTGGCCAAGGCTCGTTGACCTCGTACAAAGTCAACGAGGACTCGACGCTCAAGGCTCTTGACGTCTTGCCCATTCTCAAGAGCCCCGTCAGCGCCACGCTGTACGGACCGAACAACAATGGCTTGGCCATCGCTCATTAGTAAGTTTTCCCTTTTGGCGGCCATACGCATCTACTAACGAGGCGTCTCCTCTTGCTAGCGACACCTCGACCTTCAGCTCCTTCGACGTCAAGGATACGTCGAACCTGGCCTTGTCCCAGAACGAGACGTACACCATGGCCGGCCCCGGCCCCGTCCCGGACCGCCAGGACGTGCCGCACCTGCACCACACCATCATCGACCCTACTAAGCGGTTCATGGTGGTCCCGGACCTGGGCGCCGACCTGCTCCGCGTCTACGCGCTCCAGAAGGGCTCCATCGCGTGGACCGAGATCGACCCTGTCGTGGCGCTCCCGGGCTCGGGCCCGCGCCACGGCGTCTTCGCCACCGCCGGCCCCAACACCTTCTTCTACGTCCTCAACGAGCTCAGCAACACCATCAGCGGCTACAAGGTCACCTATGCCCCGGGCGCGCTCAAGATGACCCGCCTCTTCGACTTCAGCAGCCACGGCCCCGGCGGCAGCGTCCCGGCCGGCACCAAGGCCGCGGAGCTGAAGATTTCTGTAAGTGCACATTGTTATTTCACTTCGCCTATCAAGCGCTAGTTTCTCTTTCGTTTATACATATACATCGTGTCGCTCACGCGTACTGACCACACCTGCGACCAAACAGCCCGACCAGCGCTTCGTCATCGCCTCGTCGCGGGGCGAGAACTCGCTGATGATGCCCAACCTCGACCCGCGCAACAGCACCGCCGTCCCCTCGGACCCGCTCATCACCTTCAAGATCGACCGGTCGACGGGGGCGCTGGCGCACGTGCAGACGGCGGCCGCCGGTGGCCGCAACCCGCGCGGCTTCAACATCAACAAGGCCGGCACCCTCGTCGCCTCGGCGCTACAGGACGACAACCGCGTCGTCGTCTTCGAGCGCGACGTCGGCTCCGGCGAGCTGGTCGGCGTCGTCGGCTGGGCCACGGTGGGCGAGGGCGAGGGCAACGGTCCCAACTACGCCTTGTTCGACGAGTAGAAAGGGGGAAGGTTGGGGGATGAGGAAAATATACTGCTCTTACCATATATAGCCAGAATTGCCCCTTAGATGCCTACAACTCTCCATAGACAAACTCCAAAAGACCATCACATTTCACGAACAGGTCTGTCTGCCAATATAACAAGAGTTGGGGAATCTTTATTCACAGGGTTGGGTGATATATACCCATGTATGTCTATTGCTCTGTCACATCATCGAACAGTTTCTGTATAGCTGGAAGGAAGGCCTGCGCTTTCCTGAACTCTCCGAGCTTGACACGCATGTAGTCGAAGGCCACCAGGATGATTTCGTCACGCTTGACCTTCTCTGGGCCATCTGCGTCGGGCTTGACCTCCAGGTTCTCCTCAATTATCGGCACCTTCTGGTACCGCTGGGAGAAGTGGGTGAGAAGGATACGTCTCGCACCCATCCTGCGGCCCACATCGATGGCTTCCGACATGGTGGAGTGTTTCTTGGCGACGGCGTCGCCTTGAAGCTCGTCGTCGAACGTGCTCTCGTGAATCAACAAGGTAACGCCTTGGCCAATCTTGACGAAACTGTCGCTGGGCCGACAATCACCCGAGTAGGCAATCTTCAAACCCGAAGGCCAAGTAAACACTGTCGCCAAAGCCCCTTGGCAATGGTCAACAAAGCAGGCATCAATGCGCTCAATGCCATGGCTTCGAGTTTCTTCAGCACTGAAGATGCGAGGGTTGGAGATTCGAGTGACCGCATCGTAGTTCCTGAACTCGGTGAAGGTCAGGCGATTGTAGCCGAAATCTTCCACTTGAGCATATTCGCGGAGCCAGTCCAGCATGTGCATATGCGATGCCACATGCAACGTGGCCGAGGGGTTAGATTTGCTCGTCTCCTTGTTCCACGCCCCGATCACACCGGCGGTTCCCAGGTGGTGGTCGGCATGCAGGTGGCTAATCCACACCGCCTTGAGGTCCCGTAGCACCGTAGGCAGCTCCTTTCCGAACACTCGCCGGAGTTGGCCCATCGTGTTCTCACCGGCATCGAACAAGTAGTTGCCGTACCCAGGTACCTTTACAAGGGTTGCAGACACGTTGCGATACTTCGAAGGCAACGCAGATCCTGTCCCGAGAGTGATGACCTCAGCATCGCGATTTGGTATGTCGGATTCCACCTTCTCGATCTTCGCTAGAAAATCGGTATCCTGTAATCGCTCTCTTGCTTTGTTGGCTAAAGCAGCGACCTCGGGAAACTGAGGCTCGCTCCCCGCCAGTTTTTGAAGGTCCGGGAATCCCACGATTTTGTCGTCCTGGTGCAGGAACTGGGGCGAAAATTGTATCATTTTGCCAGTTCGGCCAGCCTCATACCCATCAGGTGAATCGTTGACCGGATGGCCGTGAAGCGTCTGTACGTTGCTGTGATATGGCAAGGGAAACCTTTCCGGATCGATGCTATGCAGTTTATACGCCTGTGTCGCCACAGACTCCAAGGCAAGCATGTTTGGTGCAGTGTCCCCTGAGCAGACAGTATGGCGGATCTTGGGATGATCTTTCATGAAGCTTTGCAGGCGGGAGTCGGTAGCAACGTCAGGTCCAAGCAACCAGAACATCACACAGACATTGTCCATGATTTCTGCATTCGACCATTCTGGCCGGTTGACCAGGGGTTCGATGTAGGAAACGTCGGGTATGTCCACGACGGCGAAGCCCTTTCCGAGAACAGTGTCTCCCAAGACCATTTCCGGGGTGACCACACTACCGTCCTTGGCGGTGACACTTTCACCCCTGGTCAGACTGCTGTAGTCTTTCTTCTGTATGTCAAACTGTGCAGCCTTCTTGGGATCGAATTTGCCCCGGCGGTCATGGTTTTTAACAATGTAGCATATTGATTGGCGCGCTGGTTGGGTGTGGGGGAGAGCCGGTACCATTGCGGCTGGCCATGGTTGACGGACCAAAACTGGGATATTCGGAACGTCTCCGTCCCTGCCGGGCAAGGGTCCTTCGTAGACCTGAATGTGGCCATTCCCGTCGCGCACAAATAGCTTTGCCGGGAGCTTAGCCTCGTGCAAAGTGGTCTCGACCAGAGCGTCCATTCGCCACTCAGAGTTGAACATCTGAGTTACGACGCTTTGAGTGGCCTGGAAGTCTTCTTCTTCGGTGCTGCTACCGTCCACAGTGTCCGATGTTGGCGTGCCCTCGGCGCTGCGCTTCCGAGTCGCATCAACGGGAGCCTTGTCCGTGAGCTCTAATGGCACATACCAGACCTTGATATTTGTGTCTTCCCAGTCGGGTTCGTTGGAGCCCTGGCTGGATGTGCGCGGGTCATTGCGAACCTCGTGTGGGTTGAGCGGCAAGCCTTTCCGGAAAATGAACCGCCGCGCAGTAGCCAAGAACTGGGAAAGGTTTCGTCCTCCGTGTATGTTCAACCTCGACAAAAGCTTGTCGGTGGCGGCAGCTTTGCCCTTGCGCTGTCGCTCGGCGTTTTGCGCGCCCAGGTGCTCTCTCGAGCTGGCAATAACATCGGCGAGTGTGAGGACCATGCCCAGCAAGCCGCCAGCACCGTGCCAATCCACAGGTCCGGTAAGGAAGACATCTTCTGTCTTGTTCAAGGCGATCTTGCGCTGCACCATGGCACGTTGTGTGCCCTCCGAGATGTTGCCGAATACATAGCGCCGGTCGTCGAAGTGAAGAACCAGGCATGTGCCGGGTGTATCTGCAGTAGGAGTGGTAATGATCTGAATCCAGTTCAACATCTTGGTTCCGAATGCTCGTGCTCGCTTCTCGGCCTCGTCTTTCTTCTCGGCCTCGAGGTCTCTTTCGGGGACGTTCAAGAGATAGAAAAACGGTTGCCTCTTCCCAATGCGCGAAGCTGGAGGGACTGGGAGGATCTTGAGAGTCGTTCCCTTCTTCGCTTCCAAGAGACCGTCGGGGATTTGAGTACCCTCGAAAGTTGACTTCTGATTGGATTGGAAGCGATGCCTGGGTGGAAGAAAGGGCCTCTGGGCGGACATGGGGCCGCCGGTTTCACGATGCCGTTTCCGTGGCTGGGAAGGCGCCCGTCGGGTTTTCTGGAGGGTGGATGGGTTGGGAAATAAGGGCTTGCCTTTGACACGCGGGTGTAGCGCTGGAGTCCTCTTCAGCGCCTTTTCGATCGTGGGAGAAATCTTCATGAAGGCTCGTTGCGCATTCTTCCAAGGCAGTGAGAAACAGAAGCAACTAATGACCAACCCAAGTAAGAGTAGGCTCGCAAAGCTGCAGCCCCACGGATCAAGCTTCTTCGAGATGCTGCATGAGATGACTCTATCGGCGAACCAGTATCAGCACTAAAATCTATAATCTCTTATCTTATCAACGGCCCTGCCCCGCTAGTGGCTAGCTCCATCTGAAGCTGCGCTAGATGCTTGTAACGTGGGGGACACCCCAGCCCGCCCGTTTCAAGACATGCCACCTACATGTAGGTACTCCGTAAGCACGTACTTACTTACATTGAGTGATACTCACAGCTGAAGCTTTCATGCAAGGGAGGCCAAGTTGAACCTCGGTAGGCAACCCGACAGCTCCCAGCTTGGTATACAAGACTAATAGAACCACGTCGGATTGAACAAGGTGATGCCACAAGTCCATTTACTACACATTATACATGAGAAAGGATGTCGTACGGGGCCCCTAATCACATATCAGCTGTACACTCTACTCTTGGCACCGGCTTCTGCCAGCCAATTCTCTTTGGAGTGATCATGTAGATAACTGTGGGAGGAAAGGAGAACGGACAAATCTCAGAAATACTCAAAGTTTCGCTCATGTTATCAACACCGCCATCGCACGCTATGGCCCTACTACTAGACATGGGTTCTTTTACGGGCCATGCCATGGGGTTTGAGACGGTCGGCCGTTTTTATCTGCCGGCAGCGGCTCGGCGGGGTTGCAGTGTCAAGCAAGTGCTTTATTAAGACACTCCTATCTTTATCTCTCTCTCCCTCTCTCCTTCTCTTTCTCAATCTTGCTCTTCTTAGTTCGACCGACCAATACCTGTTCCGTACAGATCACGGGTTTCACGGCAACATGGACTCCAAAACGAAATATACCACTGCTCCTTTCACACTTAATACCCAGCAGCTGGGCTCTGTCACCGGTCTTGTTCTATCTAAAAAGTCAAAGCCCGTTGGTCAGTACTTTGGCGGCATCCCGTACGCCTTACCGCCTCTTGGCTCTTTCAGGTTCAGACGTCCTAGACCTCTTCCACTCCATTACAAATATGGAACGAAAGCCAATCCAGGAAATTTCACAGGCGGCTGTGCTGTTTGTCCACAGCCGGCCTGGGGTAACTCGCGCAATGAAGAGAATTGGAACGAGGACTGCCTGCATCTCAACATCTACATCCCAGCAGGCACGGCCCCCAAGAATGGATGGCCTGTCTTTTTCTATATTCATGGAGGCTTTTTGCAATGGGGAAACCCCAACATGTCACCCGAGTCCATCGCGCATTTATTAGATGATTCCGCCTTGCGATGTATCATTGTGCAACCGGCATATCGTCTCAACGTTTTCGGCTTCATTGCCAGCGCCGATCTACACAATGAAGCTGCTCGCGATGGTCATGCGGCCGGTAACATGGGCTTCTGGGACCAACGCTTAGCCCTGGAATGGACACACTCTAGCATTCGGGCATTTGGTGGCGATCCCAGTAATATTACTGTCGGTGGCTACTCAGCCGGCTCCCACAGCACCTTCCAGCAACTTGCGCATGAGCTCTACTTCGTGCCTGACGACAAAGCTGTCATCAAGCGCGTCATTATGTGGAGCAATGGGCCAGGAGTTCAAGCAAAAGGCATCGTTGAGCAGCAAAAGCAATTTGATGAACTGCTTGCTGTCCTCGGCGTCCCTTTGAGTCTAACGGGCGAGGAGAAGCTGAAGCGCCTGCGCGAGACACCCGCCAAGGTGCTCATTGATGCCCAGAAGGACATGAGCATTACTGAGTTCCGCGCAACCACAGACGACTCCTTCATCTCTCGAAAAACGATAGCCCATATCAACTCGGGCGATTTCGTCCGCCGCATGAAGAAACGAGGAATGAAGCTGATGAATGGCGAATGTCGGGACGAGCACAACCTCTATCGTCAATGGAGGACAGCACATAACTCATTCGAGGGTGTGCACGCCCGCCTCTGTGCAGATTACCCCGAAGTCGCAGTTTCGAAGCTGCTGGAGGACTACTGCGGACCGTCCAGGACGCTGCCTTCAGGTATGAAGGACTGGCAAGACTTTTTCGGGCATGCCTATGCCAACCTACAGGTCCACTGCTTGGAACGCGGATTCCATAGAGCCTTGGTAGACCACGGTCTGCAGCCCGGAAAAGACCTTTTACGATACCGGATCGAGTGGCGAGCTGATTGCTGCGGCTACCCCCCGGAATGGGGCGTGACGCATGCGACCGATATGGCAATCTGGTTCTGGTACCCTGGCTTGACGAAGGAGGACAAGCGAATCTTGAAGCCGTGGAACGAGGCTCTCGCAGCATTCGTCCGTGGGGATGACGTAGAATGGGGCACGGAGGGAGTCAAGGAGGCAAGACGGCTGAGAAACGACGGAAGAACAGACGTGTGGACCGATAATCGGTGGGAGGAGGGACTCCATATCTGGCAACTTCTGAATGGGGAGCCTGCAGTATTGAAATCTCGCCTATAAAGTTGGAGATATCGAGGACCCGCCTGGCCCGGTAGACATATCAAGACAGCCAGCATTGAGCCTCCGCCATTTGTATACTTAGCAGTGTGTGTATGTGTGTGTTGGTACAACACTTAGATAGATAGAAATTACTGCGGCCGAACGACAATTGTGCAGAGTTGACGCAATTGAAATGCTCATAGCAGACGCAATGTATCTACCTACATGCACACATTGACGTCAATTGTGGCCGGACGGATTAGGATCCGACGGCTTATCCCATTGGCTGCTGAAGCACACCCAATAATAGATAATAGGCAGAGATAGCGAATTACACCAGCAAAGCAGAAAACCCTGCGAAACCGAACCAGGGAATTGAGAAATGAGAACAGGTCGTATGGCGGGATAAGACCGAGAGAAAGATCTCATCCCTGGACACTTGGTCGAAACCAAGCATGTTCTTCTTGCTCGTCCCCAAGATCGCCCGTCCCCGGTTATAACCGCCAATATATGGACGGAATTGCGGCCAATTACCTAGGCCCAGCCATTGCCGAGCGGAAACCGATGGCGGGGTCTGGACGATGACGGCGTCCAGTGCGGAACCACTTACAGCGGGAATTTGTAACGAACCTCCATAACTTCCATGCCAGCAGTGTGCTCATGAATAAAAGCTGACTCAGCTTCTGCCACTCACTCCGCACTGTTGTATCCATTCCGTCTCGTGGGATGCCTTTGTTAAGACCTGGCGTGTTTACTCGAGTGACTTTAAACAACATCGAGACTGTTTCTACTCCCATTACCAAACTCCCTCTACCCGCCTTCCTCCATCGTTCAGCACATCCTCCCCCCTCAATTCATCCTCGCCAGAAGAAATATGTCGGGCTCCATCTCCACCGAGTCGGAGAAGCTGATCAAGCGGAACCCTCACCCGGACTTCAAGAAGGTAGAGGATTCGCGGCCGGACTGGGACACGTCGGCCGCCTTCCGCTACACCAAGACGGCCGACCCGTCTTGGCAGTTCGGCGGCGGCGCCAACAAGCTGCACGCCGGCGAGGCCGCCGCCAAGAAGCATGTGGCCATCGACCCGTACGAGCCCGGGCGGCCGGCGCCCTTCAACTACAAGCTGCTGATCAGCAGCATCGTGCCGCGGCCCATCGGCTTCGTGTCGACGCGGTCGCCGGACGGGTCGGCCACCAACCTGGCGCCCTTTAGCTACTTCAACATGGTGAACCACGACCCGCCGCTGTTCGTGCTGGGCTTCGCGGGCAACCTGGAGCGGCCCAAGGACACGCTCAAGAACCTGGTCGAGAGCAAGGAGTGCGTCATCAACATCATCTCGGAGCACTTTGTCGAGGCCGCCAACGCCGCCAGCGTCGACGCCCCCTACGGCGCCAGCGAGTGGGACGTCAGCGGCCTCACCCCCGTCGCCGACTGCCACGAGGTCAAGGCCGCCCGCGTCGGCGAGGCCGTCTTCAGCGTCGAGTGCAAGCTCGAGAGCGCCCGCGAGTTCGAGAGCCGCGCCACCCCCGGCAAGAAGACGGGCGTCCTCGTCGTCCTCGAGGGCGTCCGCTTCTGGGCCCGCGAGGACGCCATCAACGAGGAGCGCAACCTCGTGGCGCCCGAGGTCCTGCGCCCCATGAGCAGGCTGGGCGGCATCACCTACGGTCGCTTGACCGAAGGGCTCGAGATACCGCGGCCCATCTTCGAGAAGGACCTTGGAGGGCTCGAGGGTTATGAGAAGTTGAAGGGCAACAGCAACAACTCTGCGTAGAGAGACATCATGAAAAGACCTCTTTAGACTGGGTACTTCGCGGGCTAAGTAGACTACTACTACTAGACTTCATGGCATGCGAACTGGAGAGGGAAGGCATATATGAGCGTGGGTTTTGTTCAGACGACAAACACAAATATAGAGTCTGTTCCTCTCAAGCGTTCTCCTGAAATTGACAAACAAGGCTTTGAGCCAGTGTACCGTGCTATCTACCTGAACCATTCATGCACATCTTAACGCCACCGACGAGACCAAACAAACCGACTCGATTATTCCACAACAGCCAGAACTCCATGGCCCAGGCCAGGTATAGTAGTACCAGGGCGTGCATATAGCGCAAGACACGAGAACGACAACTCCCCTTGATCCATATCATCCAGTCGTACAGGGCGGAAGGATGCCTATTAGATTGGCCCATCCTGAAATGAAAAGAAAAAGCCCCCCGAACACGCCAGCAACAAGTCTTCAAAATTTGAAACTCTGTCCTGATTTGGAAATGACAAACTCGCAGCCGAGTTGAACCTCCCTCTCGTACTCCAGAAGCTCGCTCAAGATGATCTCTCCGGTCGACTCTCCGTCACTAAAGTTGTCCTTGACATGAATGATGACGATCTTCAGTCCCTTCAACGGATGCGAGCTAGGAACGTGCGGCGTCGCAGCCTTCATGACCGGGTCGAGATCTTTGAGGCTCAACTCCGCGGTTGGTGTGGCAATGTGCGGAGAGTCCACCTGCGGATGTTCGTCTGGGAAAGAGCCAGGGCCTGGTACCATTGGTGCACCATTGGGAGAGGGTCTCGTCGACTTGGGCGAGACTGGTTGGTCGTCGCCAGTCGAGCGGGCCACCACCTTTGGTGAACGCCCCAGTGCTTCCTCCAGGTCCCTTTTGCGTTTCTTATTCGTCTCAAGTCGGGAGGAGACTTGGCGTGCATGCTCGACCTCGCTGACTAAGGCCCGCAGCTCCTCGATGATGAAGCGGGGGCACAGGTGGCCGAAAAGCCGGTCGTTCGTCTGGCTGTCATCATAGCTGCATTCGATGAAAATGGCCGCTAGCTGCCCATTGACGATCTTGGGCGCCGCCTCCTGCCAGATCACGGAATTCCGAGGGGACAGGGATATACTGTCTGGTTCCACGTCGCCGAAGATCAAGACCTGACGCCCCGTGTGTTCGTCGCGGATGAAGTAAGCGCTCGAGTCGTATACACACATTGATTCCCGTTCTTGACTGCCGGACATCCTAGTCATGCTGGTCGAGCGGAAGAGCGCAGAGGGACCCGAAGCCGCGTTACTGCCGGGGACGCCCCGTGGAGACATCATGCTCACATCGGTGCTGTTAAGTCGGGATGACGATGCTGAACCACGGTGGCTGTGTCGCTCGATGCAATGGCCGTGGCTAACGCCGAATACCTTGACGGCCAGTCCATCTGAGATCTCGAGGTAGCCTTTGCCTTCACCTTCCCCGAGCGCCGGGCTGCCTCCCTCGACGAGCCGCATGTAGGTGATAAGCCCCGCACCGTTGTTCTCATCCGAGAGGTTGGGCCAGATTACATTATTGAAAATATGTGTCTTCAGGGCGGATATTGTCGAAGGGAGACCGGCTACCCGTTTGGGGCGTGAACCGGGGAGGCCAGCCGTGTTGATGACAAAGCCGCATATGTGGTCCAGATGGGGGTGCGTGAGGAGGTAGGTATCGATGAGCTGCCTTGTAATGTGGGCGGCGTTTGCCGAAGGAGATTTCGATTTCACCTCCAATCCGGCAAAGGGTCCAGCCTGGAGTTTATGCGGCAGCTCGATGCGTGTTCCCAGGCCTTCCGGCTGCGTGTCTTCGAGTATGCGGGTTATAGCCGATAGGTGGACACCAGCATCAAGCGCTACTACCGACCCTCTGGCCCATCCAGCATGGGTTGATCGTACCAGGAGAGCAGTGACGTTGTTCTCTTGCGGACCGCCGCCGGAGCCCTAGAGACAGGAAGATGGTTGTCAGTAAACATGTCTCGTATAGTAAGCCGTACAGTGTTGTAGTAGAGTTGGGCTGTCTCGGGAATAGCCCCGGGGGGCCAATGGAACAGCGCCAGCAACACAGCGCATATGCAAAGGATAATTGGGCCTCGGGAGGCGACACTTGCTGACCAGAGGCCGCAGCCATGGCCTGTGACGTCACCAGGCCCTTCCCGCCATATATAAGCCCGAGCAGCCTTTGCCGCCTTTGCCGCCTTTGCTGATGGAAAGACAAGGGGATGAGGCCATCACAGGGGCGTGCACGTGACACGTCCCAAAGACCTGGCTCGCTTGTTTGGGTGGCCCGCCCCCTGTGGCACGGTTACTCGACTATCATTCCACTCGTTACCACACACGTCCCATCCCCTCGAGATCTTAAAGCCGGCCCCCCAACAATGGCCTTCGTCTCGCCAGACCAGCATCTTTTTTCTTTCCCCCTTTATTTCTTTTTCGCCAACAAGTAACAGGAATGCAGGCCTTTGCGCATCTGGCTCGGCCGGCCCGATCTGAGGGCGACTCCATCGAGGGTCCCCCACACCACCAAGTGGCGCCACGGATGTACAAGTCATGTATGCGCCATTGCGCAACAAGCTTCTTGTGTGGCCGGGCGGGAGCATGCTTTGACAAGACCTCCTCTGATCTGATGAATACGATGGATGCATGCAATTGCAATGCACCCGTACCCGTACCCAAACAACAACTGGTCCATGCGGCTTTATCATATAGAAGCATTTTCTAGACGGTTGACTGTTCTCTTGTCGGAAGTTCGACGCGAGCAAAAGCTGACGGCGCGTACGCGTGTATTGCCCTCAATGGTGGACTGGCTGGCTGACTGACTGACTGACTGGGCCATGACGTCCGTTCGGTAAGGGCCTTGGGCGAGACTTGCGACTGCATTGACGGCGCCGGGTCGACGACGGGCGCGCGCTGCGCAATGAAACAAACACGAGGGCGGAAACGGGGGAGCAAACGGAGGGGAATGGAATGGAATGGGATGAAAGAGGGAAAAAGTCGCTTACCAGTATGACAACTTGCAGGGCCGAGCCCTTTTCCTCCTCATCCATCTTGATGAGGTTCGCGCAAGCTTTCTCAAAGAACTTCGGGCCCGGCTGGGGGTGGGTTTTGGGGGGAGTGTGTGTCAAGCTCTACTAATGTACTAATGAGCAGCTGGTCTTACGCACGCGTTGGTGCAAGCAAACTGAGCCCAGCCCGCTTTCGCTTTAGGTCCGTCCGTCTTGGGCTGGTCGGAGGTTCAAGCCAGGCGGAGTTGCTTACACGTGATCTTCCTCTTTTCCAAGGTTCCCTTGGGAATTGGGTCCCTTTCTCCCTTTGCTGCACGGGATGCTGTAAAGTTCTTGTCATCAGGTATGTTTGTTTAAAGAATTGGGACGTGGCATTTGAAGCACACAAAAGGGTGTTGCGCGCCCCTCCAAGCGAACTCTTACTAGACGGAAAAGCCAATGCAGGCAGGGCTACCAGGGCAGGTGGTATCCCCCGATTGTGCTCAGTAGGTAAGTTAGAGAGACTGGAGGTATGCATGTACATACTCATATACATGTCCATCAAGTTGGTGCATTACGACATCATCGATGGCTGGCTGGCTGGATTGGCCACTCAGCTCTGCAAGGAGTCTGCCGTCAGCTTGTGCTGTCGAGTTCGTTTTCTTTGTGTAGCTGAGGCTTCTCGGGCTTGCCGCTGCATTCTTGGGCCTTTTGGGACTGAGCTTAGGAATGCGCCCCACGTCTAGGCCTGCGGCTGCTGTGGAGTACATACAGATAGCACAGATACGGTACAAGATCCCGCTGTACGACGTAGCAGGGCCATGCAGGCACACATTCTGTGCAGTGCTGAAATGCTACCGTACAATGCTACAGTGGACTGCCCTATCGGATTCTTTCCGTGTTGAGCTGCATATCGACTTCCCTCACTCGATGCTGTTCTGTCTTTGTCCGAAGATCTTGCCTTCGTGTCTAAACCATATTTTTTTGAATCTACCACCGCCATCTCTATCTTGGTTTCCGTTGTCCAGAGTCCAGACGCTGCCTCCAGCAGAGCGTCGCCGGGTTAGAGGCACTAGGCACTCCTGCTAGCCGTCGACAACACCAACAAGTCTGCTTACCTGAGTTTGAACGTGCTTGCCCATCTTGCCAGTGCAAATCAAGTCGAGCCCACTGGAAGCCGGGAATAGACAAATGGCATGGCGTATGCATTATGTATGTAGTTAACCAAAAGCTGGCGGTAGTGGGTATGCTTTGAAAGAATGTAGTCGTAAATGTGTGCTTCTTTCCTTTTCATGTCCGTGTCAGCCACGCCTATCTTGGGTCTGATGTTAGTGAGGATGATATGTCAAGGCATGGCCTCCATGCCATTTCTATTGGCAGTACAGGTAGCGATTTGCCTACATAGCCATGAGTGTAAGTATGTGTACAGTTTCGCCGTTATGTTGATACGGACTGTATCCTAGACACAGGGTTGGGTTTGAGCAAGAGGTTGGCGCTTTCTTACATACATGTAGTTACTCAATATATTAACTACATATATTTACATATAGGTAAACTTTGCTCTTATGTCTTCTCGGCGTAAACTACTACGAACCAGTAGCTCATCTACTGCAAAAGAATTACAGGGGACGACTTGCACGCCTCTGGCATTTCTTTACGTGTATGGAGTTGCCTAGTGTTTACTTGGGATGTAGACAACTTCAAATCAATAATAATTAATTGATCGACCGTTAGTGGGGGAAAACCTTATTTTTGTCTCTATCTCGTACCTGACAGCTTTTGTGGCTCGGTGGGGTGAGCGCTTTATTTTTACCTAGTGGCGGGTAGATCCCTTAAGGCTTAGCACTGTCGACATTCATTTAGCACGGTAGGTGCGAGCTGTAGGTTACCTATTTTCCAGCAGCCAGGGTAGCTGGCGACTCCTTTTGTTTAAATACTACTCCTGTCACGTTAGCTACAGCTACGAGGTTTTTAATAATATGTGTTATCTTTTTTTCTTCTTTGACTCTCTCTTCTTGGACTAGTCAAGGTATCGAGGATAAAAATAAGCAAACAACTTTCCGAGTAAACTGTAAAACAGAGAAACAATGCCTACGTAACAAAACAGGAAACACACCTACCTCCTATGCCCGCAATGTCTACCTACCTCGAGGATTCACTACAACGCCTCTTAATTCCAGTTTGGACATTGCTTTCTTCTTCATCGCCGTCATCGCAACGTTTACGTTTGCTCGTTGATGACAGGGCTCCCGGGGACGTTGGTGGAGTGTCACGTTTGGTAAATTCGAAGATGTCAACATCTTCCTGAACCTTCAACTTCACCTGTGTGTGATCATCGGCACATACCGCATTGAACACATGACCCATAGAATCAAGTGAGGGTTCCCCTCCTTTGATATGCACGCCCTCGTCTTGAGATGCAGGGTCGTCGGGGGGCAGCCCATGACAGAGGTTCGCCCGATAATCCGCATCCACTGGACTTGCTCCTGTCACCTGTGGCTGATCATGTGGCGGGAAAGCGAACTCTGGCAGGTATTGGCCCTGGACCGGGTATAGTGGCATGTCATCCGCAGGTTGGTCTGCGTAGGGTGAAACATAGGAGTTGCCTACCTGCATGTGCCCCATATTCAACACATTGGAACCCGGACCTGTCTCCGATACCCAAAGGTTCAACGGGTGCTCATTGATGATGGCCACGTCATTGATAGATCGACCAACCCGAGGCGGGTCAGGTGGTGGTGTCTGACGCTGTCGTTTGATGGGACGCGAGTCCTCGCCTGGCGCAGGCCCTGACTCAATCGGACGCGGCCTTTTGGCTGAAAGCGTCGGGGATGAGCTGAGGCATACATATTCGTGACGGGGTGGAGAGCGGACTAACCTCAGTGGCTGCTGAGGTTTGGTCTTATGAGGATAGGACTTGTTCCACTGCTGCAGTTGGTTTTGTTTCCGTTGGAGCTGAAAATCGTTCCATGTTTGCCCTACCTTAGGGGGTTCCTTTTGGAAATCATCGCCTTGGTTATGCGACTTGACTCGCTGGTTTCTAGCCTGGTTTGCGATATGCCTGGCCTTATTGGCGAGATCGAGATCACCGCGATGGATATCCCTATCACACGAGTCTTTCTTGACCTCCCGGCGTTTCTTCCGTTGTTGGGCCTTCGCCCGAGACTCGAGTTCAAGGGATCTTTCCATTATTCTCGACGTTAGGGACTTGTCCCAGAGCCGCACTCGCTCTACCGCTGGAGCAGGAACTGTTCGGCCTGGCGATTTCCTCGCTTCGTCGCGGATCACCTTTGCGGGCTGATAGTGACGGATATACCACTCGCGATGGGCCGGCCAGCAATCCTCGAACCATCTCCTACCTGCCTCGTATTCATCGGGCTTGAGGACCGATAAGTTTTGCTCTTCCTTTTGGAAAATCCGATCATCTAGGCGGAGATCAATCGTCGAGAGAAGCTGGACTAGGTTGAAATGTTTCTCAAAACAATACAAATGGCAATATGCGGCATTCCAGAACGGATTGATGTTTGCTCCCGTGACATTGTGCCTCTCGTCAAAGATGACTCGAGGGTCTCCTGTTTTGATAGTGCGACTGTCAAGCGCACAGTCAAGGAACTTACACTTGTTCGAGTCGCTGCTGGGGTATCGACCGCTCACTTGCGCCGGGGTCCACCCTATCCACAGCGTCAAGCCCGAACGCACTGCATTCTGCCTGCGCCGCTCGCCGGGTTCGGGGATTCTGTTGACCCAGTTCGCGCGTTGCTCTTGGCTATCCGAAGGGTCAAACAAATACATACGCATCTCCTTGATGGTAAGCGGCCTACCTTTGCAAACTTCGCCTTGCCGGTTATACGAGAACAGCGGCTTGCCATTCTTCTGCATAGGGCCCCACGGTAGCTTTTGCGGCGGTGGTTTCCCGTAATAGTTGGCCGATAATGTTTCTGGGTCCGTATGCTCGCCCTGGTTCCGACGCGTAGTACGCTTGATTTTGCCATGGGCGATGAGCGGCGTGCTGCCGCGGCGTTGAATGGTGTGCGGCTGTCCGTCGTTGACCTGGACCGTGGTAATCGGACTATTCAACGGACTATCTGTTGGAAGCTGCCCGCTGAGGGGCATCGAGTCGTCAGAATCGTAAGGACAGTCCCCATCATACGCAGCAGCCATCGTGGTGTCCACAGTCAAAGGAAAACTTTGACTTTGGTGAGTTATACTGAAGTTGTTGTTGTGGACATCCGAGGTTTCCATGAACATGTCACCGACGCTCATCTGCTCGAGATCTTGTTCGGCGAACGGGCCCAGTTCGTCGTAGCCTTGAGGCTCCTGCGACTGAAAGTGAAAATCCATCCCATCTCCATAGATAGACGTATCTTGGTACGGCTCTCCGGTACCAAACTGCTGCGGCCCAACATACGCACTTGGGGTGGAGTCGATCGAGAACTCCGGCTCCGGCTCATCGATAAAAGAAATATGGTCGATGCAGAAGTCTTCTTCTCGACTTTTAACCTTCACCTCGGGAGTCGGTTGGCTCTCGAAGCTCGGCTCAAAGCTCGGCTCGAAGTTCGGCTCCTCGGGCTGATAATTGTCGAAATCCAACCCTTCAAAAGGGTCTTGACCTTGGCCGAGGATACCCTCCATGGTGGGCAGGGAGTCGTCAGAATAGCCGGCCATGGCGCTGTGGTTCCCTAATGACGCCAGTCTGCTGCTGCATCAGTCACTTTCAACGAGAAAAGAGAGTCCCGCTGTGATGATCGGATCTCTCGTCTTGCCGGCGACTGACAAAGCAATGTATTTGTTGGCTTGATGTACCCGTCATCCGATACCTCCCATATATCTGACCGGCCGAGTGGCATTTCTTATACTGTCTTTGTAACAAGCACACTACATGGCAATTGTTCAGTAACCACAATGGAGCCTGTCACAATCTGACAGCTCTCAAACAAGAGCTTTCATTGGGCAGGTCAATGGGACAGATCAAGAACAAAAAAATCGTTGAGTGGTCTAGCCAAGGTTCTTTGTTTGCTCGACTGAGTCCTGTCCTCAAGTATTGCCCTGTACCCCGGCCCGAGAACAGGGGGGTTGAAAGGGCTCCGGCATTGGCAGCCGTTGTTCACGCACGTTGACGAGTCCTGTGAACTATTTGAATGTGACAGAGGCCTGGCGTTTGGATTAGTACTCCAGAAACATAGAAGCCAACCGGGCGAGGACGTAAAATCAGGGAGCCTGCATGACTGTTATAAGGCAGGCTTCGGGAACCATTACTAGTCGAGGAGCACAATGCTTTGTTTCATTCAAGAGTTCCCAAGAAACAATAAGTCTGTGAGGAGTGTTACGTTCATCATTCGAAGCGGAAAACTTTTCTGAGCTTCTTGAATCTGGGATTTATAGCCATGCCTCATGACTCTGAATCGAGCATGAGCATCGTGGAAGGCAACCATATTTGTCATGTGTACATGTACTTACCCTGCCTGCCCCTTTCAAATTGGTCAATGGTATCCAGCTTCTGGGCGGAGTGCAAGAAGAGAAAAATGCATGGAATGGGTCTGTGCTTGTTCCAGAGCTTCCGACTCACTCCTGAGAGCAGCATCCCACCTCAATCTTATCAACAGGGTCCAAAATCTGGATGCATGCGGAGGTGTGTAGAGCTCCGTCCGTGGCTTATAGTACGATTCAAGCAAACATCCATCCGTGGGTGTCTTTTGAGGGAGAAGGACGATTGTTGATGCCCCAGAGAGGACTGCGTATTTTGATCAATCTGGGCTACCTATGATGTACATCATGCATGTAGCCTGTCCCAACTGCGACCCCAATGTCTCGTTTTCACCTTCTGCGATCTGGAGATATTGCATCAAATGGTATGGTATGGTAGGGAACTGCTGGTGCAGCCAGCCGGTTTTCCGCTGTCGAACACGAGGTGCCGTACATGCAACCGCCCAATCAAATTGCTGCAGCCGCCGTTCCGCCCAAAGCCATAGTACCCATCGGGCTTAGGCTACGTTATCCATTGGGTCTCTCTTTCTCTTTCGTCCCCTGACAGGCTGATTCCCAACTCGCCGGCACTAGCTGTACCTACCGTATCCCTCTCTCTTCTCCCTCTGTTTCTCTCTCTCGGCGAGGTCCATGGTCCATTCATTGATTGCTATTACTCTATCGATCGGCGCGGGAATAAGTCCATGTGGCCCGCCATTGACCTGATTCCTTCCTACCAGCAAGTAATCCATAATCCATTCTTGGCCAGGACTACCAGCAGTGCTGCCTGCATCTTATTATGATACCCTTTGCTACCTGACGTCTGCTGCGCTGTCGTGTGAGACCAACGCTGCTGCTGCCGCCGCCGCCGCCGCCGCTGCTGCTGCTTGCTACTGGCTCTCTCCCTCAATTGACTTGAGCCCATCACCCACTACGTCACAGCGCCGCCGCAACCCTTTGGACGAATTCTTAGGTCCACCAAAATCCACCATCAACTCTACCTACACCGGCGCGCGCTGCTTGTGGAACGCACACGCGCAACACCATGGCGCAATTCGATCCCAACCTACAGGCGAAGCTCGATGAGCTCGAGAGGGAGTTCGAGGTAAGCACTTCTTTTTCTATACTGTATTGTCTCTCGCCGGCGCCGCTTTGCTTTTCCCGCGGCACTTAGCGGGGTAAGGTCCAAGGCCGCCATGCCATCCCCCTCAAATCAATGGCTCCAGCCGCAACACGATGCAACCGAAGCGTGATGTGTTGCTGACATGCTCCGTCATTGTGTAGGAGGGAGATATCACCGAGAAAGGGTACGTCCGCCGACATGGTCTAGGCCGCCACCTCGCAAAATCGCAGGCTGGCTGTCTGGGCCTCACTTGACCAGTCTAACTTTTCGAAACTACTCCAGATTCCAAAAACGTCGCACACAACTCCTTTCACAGTTTATGGTCCCAGGAGAAGAACTGGCAAAAGCGACAGGCGGCTTAAGAATACACTCGCCCGACGATGATGTCTATGTTTCGAGCGATGGGCATCGCGGTGCCGCACTGGCTGCCCTGAGCTCCCATACCCCCGAGCAAGCCGCTCCCTATGCGCCACCGAGTCATATCCCGAACGCAGATTGGCGACCGCAGTCATCAGGCCCTCCTGCCTCCAGCCACTCTTTTGGCTACGACCATCCCGCTGGCCTGATGAGGCCAGGCGGCCCTCTGGCAGAGCACCGGCCCGACCTGTCGGCCCGCGATTCGTTGTTTCTCAACGCTGGCCCGTCCTACACAATGGGCTCCGATCCTCCGACCCGTTCAGGAACTATGGTATCTGGGGACTACGCCTTCCGACCCGAGTTCCAAGGTGGTTACGGCCAGCAGCCGCCGCCCAATCAATATGATAGTAGGACCGGGACCATGATGGACTCCCAAGGATACTTCTCAGACTTTACCGGCCAGCAGGCCAGCGACCAGACACCTGGGGCTGAGTATGGCGGAGGCGCGCAAAGATATTCTTCTAGCGATGCCTTTTCCCCGACAGCTGCCATGGCCCCTCCGATGCTTACCGCGAACGATTTGCCGCCCCCTGAAGCGCTACAATACATGCTTCCTCTGGAACCGCGTGAAGTGCCTTTTGCGATACACGATCCCCATGACGAGGGCACTGCCATGTCTGCATTTGACAACATCGCCGCTGTTCTGCGGCACCGCGGTAGAACAACCGCGAAGTTACCGGCGTACTGGGTCCTAGATGCCAAAGGCAAAGAAATAGCCTCCATCACCTGGGATAAACTGGCCTCCCGCGCGGAGAAGGTTGCTCAGGTCATCCGCGATAAGAGTTCGCTGTATCGTGGGGACCGAGTTGCGCTTATATATCGTGATTCTGAAGTCATCGACTTTGCGATAGCCTTGTTGGGCTGCTTCATTGCCGGTGTCGTTGCTGTGCCCATCAACGACTTGCAGGATTATCAAAAGTTAAATCTTATATTAACATCTACACAAGCGCATCTTGCGCTCACCACTGACAACAACCTAAAAGCCTTTCAACGGGACATCACCACTCAGAAGCTTAACTGGCCCAAGGGGGTCGAATGGTGGAAGACCAACGAGTTTGGCAGCTACCATCCTAAAAAGAAGGACGATGTCCCCCCCTTGTCCGTCCCTGATCTCGCGTACATCGAATTCTCTCGAGCGCCTACCGGAGACCTTCGGGGCGTGGTTCTAAGCCATCGCACCATCATGCACCAGATGGCATGCATGAGCGCTATAACATCTGCTGTGCCAAATAATGGACCCGGAGATACGTTCAATCGTGCTTTGCGAGACAAAAACGGGCGACTTATTGGTGGTGGTGCAAGCAGCGAGATCTTACTGTCGTACTTGGACCCCCGTCAAGGTATAGGCATGATCATCGGCGTTCTGCTCAATGTCTACAGTGGCCATACAACGGTGTGGCTAGAAAGCAAGGCTGTTAGTGTCCCTGGACTCTACGCGCATCTCATCACCAAGTACAAAGCGACCTTAATGGTCGCAGACTACCCAGGTCTCAGATTGGCCGCCTTCAACTATCAGCAAGATCCGATGACCACACGAAACTTCAAGAAGGGCATGGAGCCGAATTTCCAATCGGTAAAGCTCTGTCTCATAGACACGCTTACCGTCGACAGCGAGTTCCACGAAGTATTGGCCGATCGTTGGCTACGACCGCTGCGCAATGCTCGTGCCAGAGAGGTTGTGGCGCCAATGCTGTGTCTGCCCGAGCATGGCGGCATGGTCATCAGCACAAGAGACTGGCTCGGCGGAGAGGAACGCATGGGCTGCCCACTGAAGCTCGAACTGAGCGATGAATCTGCAAGCGATACAGACCGAGACGAGGAAAAGGAGAAGGAGGAAGAGAAGTCTGCACCATCAAACGGGTTTGGTAGTCTTCTCGGCGGGGGCACCACTACAACAAAGGAACAGGTTGCTAAGAATGAGCTTGGCGAGGCTCTCCTTGACCGGGAAGCCCTGAAGACAAACGAAGTGGTTGTCGTTGCTATCGGGGATGAAGCGAGGAAAAAGGCGTCGACAGAGCCAGGTACCGTGCGCGTAGGCGCATTCGGATACCCTATTCCCGATGCTACGCTTTGTGTCGTGGACCCCGAGACTGGACTGCTGGCTTCTCCTCATTCTGTCGGCGAGATTTGGGTAGATTCTCCTTCCCTCTCCGGTGGTTTCTGGGCTTTGCCAAAGCACACGGAGCAGATCTTCCATGCACGCCCGTACAAGTTTGAGCCCGGCGACCCAACACCGACACCGGTAGAACCCGAATTCCTGAGAACCGGCCTCCTTGGAACCGTCATTGAAGGTAAAATCTTTGTACTCGGCCTGTACGAGGATCGCATCAGGCAGAAGGTGGAATGGGTCGAACATGGTCACGAAGTCGCAGAACACCGCTACTTCTTTGTACAACATCTGGTTGTGAGCATCCTCCGGAACCTCTCGAAACAAGTCTACGACTGCTCTGCTTTCGACGTCTATGTGAACGACGAGCATCTGCCGATTGTGGTATTGGAGTCGACGTCGGCATCCACAGCCCCCACAACATCCGGTGGCCCGCCTAGGCAGCTGGACACCGCATTGTTGGATTCCATATCTGAGAAGTGCATGGATGTCTTGATGCAGGAACACCACTTGAGAGTGTATTGCGTCATGATCACGGCGCCCAACTCGCTTCCGCGCGTGGTGAAGAACGGTCGTAGGGAGATCGGTAACATGCTATGCCGGAAGGAGTTTGATCTTGGCAACCTGCCCTGTGTCCATGTCAAGTTCGGCGTTGAGCATGCCGTGCTCAACCTGCCTGTCGGAGTCGATCCCATGGGCGGAATTTGGTCACACATTGCCTCGGATTCCAGAGAGGACATACTGGGCCCTGCAGACAAGCAATACTCTGGTATCGACAGACGGGAAGTTGTTATTGACGACAGGACATCAACGCCCCTGAACAATTTCTCGTGCATTACAGATCTTATCCAGTGGCGGGTAGCAAGGCAGCCTGAGGAGCTTGCATTGTGCACCATCGACGGGCGAGGGAAAGAGGGCAAAGGGATTACTTGGAGAAAGTTTGACACTCGAGTAGCGGCTGTTGCCATGTATCTTCGCAACAAGGTGAAGATTCGCTCTCGAGATCACGTCATCCTGATGTACACCCACTCCGAGGATTTTGTATTTGCAGTCCATGCGTGCCTCAATCTAGGCGCAGTCGTCATCCCTGCTGCCCCCATGGACGAGCGACGCCTCAACGAGGATGTGCCAGCATTCTTGCACTTGATTGCTGACTATGGCGTCAAAGCTGTCTTGGTCAATCAAGAAGTCGACCATCTACTCAAGACAAAACCTATTACGCAGCACATCAAGCAGTCTGCACAAGTTCTCAAGATCTCCGTGCCGAGCGTCTACAACACGTCGAAGCCGCCGAAACAGAACAACGGCCTTCGCGACCTTGGTATCACAATGGACCCAGCCTGGATCCAGCACGGCTACCCTGCCATCATATGGACATATTGGACGCCTGACCAACGCCGAATAGCTGTCCAACTTGGTCATGACACAATACTAGGCATGTGCAAAGTCCAAAAGGAGACGTGTCAGATGACTAGTTCGCGGCCGGTTCTTGGATGCGTCAGAAGCACCACTGGCTTAGGCTTCATCCATTCATGCCTCATGGGCATTTATATTGGCACCCCGACGTATCTGCTGTCCCCTGTCGAATTCGCCCAGAATCCCATCTCGCTCTTCTTGACGCTCAGCAGGTATAAGATCAAGGACACGTATGCCACTCCCCAAATGCTGGACCATGCCATGAATGTGATGCCTGGCAAGGGCTTTACGATGCACGAACTAAAGAACATGATGATTTATGCGGATGGACGTCCACGCGTCGACGTGTTCCAAAAAGTGCGGCTTCATTTCGCAGCCACCGGGCTCGATCGAACGGCTATCAATACCGTCTACTCGCATGTGCTCAATCCCATGATCGCCTCCCGATCTTACATGTGCATCGAGCCAATCGAGCTGTGGCTTGACCAGCAAGCGTTGCGGAGGGGCTTGGTTATGCCTGTGGATCCAGAGAGTGACCCAAAGGCACTTCTTGTTCAGGATTCCGGCATGGTGCCCGTGTCGACGCAGATTGCCATCGTCAACCCCGAAAGTCGGCTGCTCTGTCACGACGGCGAGTATGGGGAGATTTGGGTCGATTCCGAAGCTTGCGTCAAGTCGTTTTATGGCTCTAGAGATGCATTCGACGCTGAACGCTTCGATGGGCGTACCATTGACGGCGACCCTAACATCAGTTATGTACGCACTGGTGATCTCGGCTTCCTGCATAGCGTCAGTCGGCCTATTGGACCTGGCGGTGCGCAGGTTGACATGCAAGTGCTATTTGTGCTTGGCAACATCGGCGAAACGTTTGAGATCAACGGCCTCAGCCATTTCCCAATGGACATAGAGGCATCGGTGGAGCGGTGCCATCGCAACATCGTCCCTAGCGGCTGGTAAGTGACGTCGTACGAAAATCCGGCTAAACCGTGCTTACTGACTCTGAAACAGCGCTGTTTTCCAGGCCGGTGGCCTCGTGGTGGTTTTGGTTGAAGTGTCCCGCAAGGCGTACCTGGCATCGATTGTACCAGTCATTGTCAACGCTATCCTCGGCGAGCACCAGATCATTGTTGACATTGTCGCTTTTGTGAACAAGGGTGACTTCCCCCGCAGCCGACTCGCGGAGAAGCAGCGCGGCAAGATTCTTGCCGGCTGGGTGACACGCAAAATGCGGACTGTCGCGCAGTTCAATATCCGAGACGGGGACGAATCGGGGCTGTTGAACGACGCCCAAGTCGAAGCGCATCGCGCTAGTGTCGGGAGCTTCAGGAGCTCCGGCATCCCTGGAGCAAGCTCACTGAGAAACATGGAGCACGCTCCGCAGATTTTGGAGCAGGAAGAGTTCGACCACCAGATCAACAAAATGGCCGAATTGCCACCGGTGGAAATGTCAGCTAAGAGCAGCAGGCCGGTCAGTACCCTGCCCCCCATCGATACGAGAGCGGCCGCGCCAGGCGGGCAAGGCTATGATCAACCAGCAAGCACGCCCCAGATTCGGCTGCCCAGCGTAGACGGGCGCGAAACGGAAATGGCGGGCCCTGCCGAAGGCCAGGGGGTTGAAGACGATGATTGGTCCAGGGATGCCATCATGCATTTCAACCTGGCCGGTCAGTCCTAGGTTCTAGGTCCTAGGGCTGTTAGGCAAGCGGCATTTTCTTGGAGTGAGCGTTTGAGTCTTTCTTACTTATTTTTGCCCTCAAAAATCGACGAAGAGTCAAGGATGTCGGGTACCGGAGTTGGATTGGGGGGACATCTGGGCATAGCTGGCTTTGAAAGGTCGCTATTCTTGGCCTTAATCGGACAGAATAAAACAGAGTAGCACTTAAGTATACAACAAATAGACTCTAGCACTCTTCGGCATGAACCCCCTGATTGCATGCATGCATACTGGCGGACCGAGGCAAGTGGCTATTTGCTGTATAAGCTTCCTCTCTACATGAGGGAACTTCTCGGGCGGTCGCACTCATCCCCTTGGCCGAACCAGTAGTCTCCCCAAACATGAAGTGTTGACGATGCCCGTATTGATCTTTCTGCCTTGCGCGCAAGGCAGCTACAGTTGTGACGGCTTTTCCGAAGAAGGGATAGCCTGTCTTCCGTGCACGATTTCCCTGCAGTCCAGTTCCTGCACTAGAGTCTAGATAGGCATAGCCTGCCGGCTTCTCCCCACCTACCTGCATGTAGTAGTACGTATTCCTTCAGGTGGTTCATGTTCGTACAGGCGGCAGGGCGGTTGACGGGTTACGGATTACAGGCGGCAGCTACCAGCTCCAGCTCCAGCTCCAGCCAGCTCCCCAGCCTCCCGGTCGGAAAATTAAACCAGTCAACCCTCCAAGTGGTGCAGCCTACATTTTATGTACATAGAATCGATACATTTTCTAATTAGAAAAAGTCTAAAAAAAATAGTCCTACTCGTAATTGGATTCTCTATTTAAATATCATTTTTTCTAAATTCTATCTATTTTTATTGTCGAGTTTAATTAATATAATTGTCATTTTGCTGTATTAAGCTGTATGGGAGGGTTGACTATGTAGTTTAATCTTCCGTCCTGGAGCCAGCTTAGCAGGTAGCTAGCTGGCTAGCTACAGTACCAGTCCCAGCAACGTCGTTGGAAGTTTCCGACGGTTCCAAACAAATTACCAGCCTCCTCCATTGGCCTGCATCATCATCGCCATCCATCGCATTGACTTTCCTCGGGCGAATTCCGCAGTCACGACCATTGTGACAGAGATTTCGTCAATATTCGCTCTTTCAACCCAATTTCCTCACTTGCAGTACCCATTAGCGCATTTGCGCCCGTGTTTTGATCCATTGAACCCCATCTACCCGACTGATTCCGCAGAAACACCATGGCCTCCGAGTTCACCGAAGATGTCCCTGCCGAAGAGCAGCCTGCTGCGCCCGTCGCCGACGTAGAAATGGCCGAAGGAGAAGGAGAGGAGGGCGGCGACAACGCGAACGGCAGCGAATTGCCTTATGCTGAAGGCGGTGACGTGGAGCCGCGCCCAAGTTTCATCAGTTATCTTACCAGTCCTGTCGTTACCATGATCGTTGGCAGCGGCGGCAGCGAAACCATTCTTACCGCACATCAAGCTCTTCTTGTTCAGAGCCCCTATTTTGCCGAGGCCTGCGCCGCCTTCAGTGATGATGGAAGTGTAGGTCGCACCCGCCCCATTGAGGCTGCTGGTCCCAACAAGCTGACCGTTCATGTGTCATAGCCGCGCCAGATCGAACTCGTTGGCGATGAAACCGACGCGGTTGGCTGCTTTCTCGAATATCTTTACACAGGAGACTACTTCCCCAAGAAGCTGCCGGGGCAGCGTATTCTCGAGACCGATCCGGCCTTGCCCGCTGTCGACGAGTCGGGCGATCAGCTGTTGAAGCACGCCCGCGTATATACGCTGGCTGAGAAATTTGGCGTGGAGAAGCTCAAGAGCCTTGCCACAAGCAAGATTCACTGCGTCAACTCCACAGCCAAGGGCGAGATCGCCTATGCTCGCTACGTCTACGCCTACACCAACAAGGACGACACATCGATCCGCGCCCCTGTTGCCAATTTCTGGGCGACGCGCAGCCACACTCTGCGGTCCGAGGCCGAGGGCGAGTTCCGCTCTCTCTGCTTGGAGTACCCCCAGTTCGGATACGATGTTCTTAGTACGTCTGCCTGCTCTCCCCCTTCCCCCTATCTGTAACTTGTTACTAACACCCAACAGCTCGTGTGCTGGACGAGAAACTCAAGCGCGAAAGCCAGTCCAAGTTGCACCCCGCACCAGGAAGCGGGCGCAAACGACCTCGGCACAGCCAAATCTAAGATTGTTGCGACTTTGCTGGATACCAAGCTTTATAGCTACGTCTCGATTCCATGCGGATAGGGGCTATGTATTATATTCTGAGCTCAGGCATAGTGGTGTGGCGGAGACAAAAGCACCTGGAACTACCAGGTTCTTCTTTTTTTTTTTTTTTTTTTTTAGCAGTGTATATTGGCCAAATCGCTTAGGGTGGGAGGGATGCCACCCAGGACCAACAAACTATAGTCCACAGCCTAACTTGCGAGAAGCTTCGCAACTGACGAGATGAGAGTGCAAAGTCGAGTGTTCGGAGAAGGGTGCAGCACCGGTTGGAGAACCCGATTGTCAAGCATCACCGTTTCACGGAGACAGATGCATGGGCCTGGAAGGGCTTCGTCAAAGAGTCGTGTCACGAACGACGGTCACGATGAATCACCGCGATCCCCTGGCTAAGTGAGGGAAACGGATGGGCAGGGTGAACTAAACACCAAGAGGCAAGCTGCTGGACAAGATACAACTTCCTAGATGCCAATTCAGCTCAGGCATCCCACGACGGCTTGTTTGTGACGCATTATAGGATTCGATACAATACGTATCTAATACGACTTCAAATAAAAGATACCGCCCGAGACAGCTAGACACCCTTGCTAAGATTCGGCCTTGCGAAAAGCAAAACCCCTTACTAAGTTCTAGTTACGTGGAAAAGAAGACTTCTCCCATTTTCCCGGTTATTATCATCCCACTCGATCAACTTCCCTCTTGGACCAACGATCCAATGTACTTACTGGCTTGGCCCCTGTCCGTAAGCGAATTGCTGCTGGCCAACCTGTCCCGGCGACTGCACAGACTGCACTGGAGTATGTATGTTTTGCTGCTGTATATAAGGGTTGGGCGTCTGGTTTGGACTGTACGCGGCTCCTTGTGCTGGCTGTGTTGGCTGTGCATACCCCAAGTTCGGGTTTTGGTGTGTCGCTGGACTCTGCTGCTGCTGCTGCTGCTGCTGCTGTTGAGCTTGGTATTGGTATTGCGGCTGCGGCTGCGATCCATAGGGGGCACCTTGCTGGGGCGCGGGCGCCTGGGGAGTCATCTCCGTCCCCGAGTTCATGGGGTAGGCCGGGGCACCAGCCGTCGGGACGCCACCGCCGGCGCCGTTGTGCTTTTCGGGGTCGGGCACGGCGTTGGCCGCCGTGTACGACAGGCGGAAGAAGTGGCAGACGTAGGCGAAGGAGGCGACG
Source organism: Apiospora marii (assembly GCF_038362585.1). NCBI lineage: Eukaryota > Fungi > Ascomycota > Sordariomycetes > Amphisphaeriales > Apiosporaceae > Apiospora > Apiospora marii. The sequence goes on along the minus strand of NW_027117375.1, from coordinate 876,020 downwards.
AAGAGCAGCATGACGAGGGCGCAGACGCCGGCGAGGCCGCTCAGCACGTCGAGGGCCGCATATGAGGCGATGCCCACCGTGTCCGTGTAGCGGCGGCGCAGCACGTCGCACTGGCCGCTGTTGATGGCGCTGCCGTCGCTCGTGCACGAGGCGACGACGCTGTACTTGAACGAGGCGCGCGCGCTCGCCGTCGCGCCCATGGCCGCCAGCCAGAAGATGATCAGCAGGCCGTCGAGCGACAGGGCCGCCCACGTGTTATAGCCCGAGCGGCACCCGGCCGCCTTCTCGGACAGGATGTTGTAGAGCGAGACGATCCAGGTGAAGACGCACTGTCGTCCGTACGGTCGAGAGTTAGTGGGTGGTGGAGGGGAAGGCGGAGGATGAATGAGGGACATACACAGGCGATAACGAAGCCAAGGGGGTCCAAATACAAGCCGTGGATCCACCAGCCTGCGATGCCGATGGCAAGGACAGAGAGGATGATCTGGAATATGCGGACCACCAGCACCCAGACTGGTGTGGGTATGATTTCATAGCCATGCTTCCTGGCTCGGACGTCCATGGTATCGGTCGGTTTGATGGGTTGAGATGGGGCTCAGGGTATAGTATAATGCGGTTGTAATTGGGGTCGCTGTAAGTGACAAACCGCCCGGAGTGACACACCTAAGGATGGTTTATCTATATACAGATTTCAATGGGTCACCCAGAGAGGGTTCTCAGGAGAGTGCGCGTCGCAGTATTTAAGACCGGATTCAGCTGGTCATACTCTTTCCCCTCAGCCGTTCGTCCGTCCCCTCACCCCTTCCTTCCGACATCGCGGGCCAGTGCGCCTACATGTACTGCAGCTTCGTCCCTGTGCTGGTTCTCACTGCAACACATCGTATTCACCAAGCCTCCAAAGCAGCAGAGCCAGGGCAAGCGCGGAAGAGGAGTAGACAGCGGTATACCGAGCTCCACTCAGCTGCCTGCCCAGCCCTCAGCCGCAGCCCAGAACGGGAAGGGCTGAAGACCTGCCTGATGCCACATTTCCGCGCTATCGACTCCCCTTGTCCGACCCTCATCTCGCTATTGGGCCAGTCGCACATTGGCGTGGCGCTTTACATTGGGAAGTCGCGGAATTGGCGCCGTCGGGGTTCTTCCTTTTGGGCAGGGCCGGGCGTATTTGCTGCGAAGGCTCTCGCTTATTCGAACCTCGCCAATGGACGTTGGCTGCTGAAGAAAAAAAAGAAAAGAAAAAGCTTTCGACGTGCATTAGTAATGGCCAGGATGACTCACATTGGTCAAGAGTATCTATAGATATACGAGACACCGTCGCCGTCATCCGCTGGCCTCCCCTATCAATGGACCGGACCAGTCAAGCGACACAGGCTTGCCGCAGCATGGCGTCTACACGAACCCCTAGGTCATGCGATACATGCAGGTAATGAAGGGGGTCCAGAACTTGGGCTGATCTTTCAGAGGACGCCAGGATGCCACACAGGCTCAGCTGCAGTTCAGGTCCCGGAGGAAACCCTTGCTTCTTTTTTTTGAATTCAGCTACCAACCAACACCAATAGTACTGAAGAGGAAACAAAGAAAGAAACGGCTGGTTTCTCTATTGTCTTTCTAGGCAGACTGGGAGGCCCCTTTTGTAGGCGAACATGCTCAAGCCACCCAGGAATGAAAGGGGCAACCCTAAGCCGCTCTACAACTTGAGCCACCGAGGGTACTGCAAGAAGGCCGTGAAGAGAGGGACCCAGATGATCCAGTTGGACGGGTATTCGCGGCCGAGAAGCACGAGTAGCTGGACGAGAAGAGCCGGTTCTCCATAAAGCACACCCCCATCGATCTACCGCTACACGTGTGGTGAGCGCCCAAACGATATGTTTTGAAATTTGTTGTTCAGGGGTAGCTTTAAGTTGAGCATGGTGGCACTCGATGCACGCACAGTAGCCATCAGAGTCTAAGTCGCTGCTTGCTATAGGCGATCATAGACACTTACATGTATGAAGTCTTGGCATGACTGGGTTTGGCCACCGGGCACTCCCACCCATTACTCTAACTATGATTTCACGGATGCAAGTATCCAGAATAATCCCTAGCAGGTAATCATACCTTCTGATCCCGGAACATCTTCTACACGCATAACATCAAGGAGTCCTGATAAGACAGGATCTCCCCCAAGAATGACGCGATGTGGGCTGCAACCTCACAGCCCCGCTCGGCACTCGATTGCGGAGGGCAGCCGGCAGAGAGATTTCATTTCATGGATGAGAACCTTGCTCTACCTCCAAGACCTATGAACTAAACATCGTGACGAGTACATGAGGCTCGCAACACCGTAAGATTCGAGGAATAAGGGCAACTACACAGCCCGAGTCAGAGTTGTTGATATTTTTGGACTGTGGGCCATTCCGTAACCCATAGGTTTCCCCATTTTCAAGCAGAGCCCCCCTCCTTATCGCCGAAAATGACCGCCATTAAGAATGTCACGGTAGTCGGGGTAAGTCCCCATATCGTACGATACTGACCTGCCAATAAACAACACAGCTAACCGCATCCGCGTCCAAAGGCCTCGGGCACCCTGGGCGTGCCCCTCGTGAAGGCGCTGCAGGAGGCCGGGTTCCACGTCACGGCCCTCAGCCGGGCGGGCTCGCCCTCGACGCCGCCGGCCGGCGTGGACCTCAAGAAGGTCGACTACGGCTCGCCGGAAGCGCTCCGGGCGGCGCTCGCCGGCCAGGACGCCCTCGTCTCCGTCATCGCCACCACGGCGACGGGCGAGCAGTACCCGTTCATCGACGCCGCCATCGCCGCGGGCGTCCGGCGCATCATCCCGAGCGAGTTCGGCATCAACACGCGCACCGTGCCGCACCCGGGGCTCCGCGCCATGCTTCAGTCCAAGATCAAGCTGGTGGACTACCTCCAGCAGAAGAGCAGGGAGAACCCCGGCCTGACGTGGACGGGCATCTCCAACAGCTTCTTCTTTGACGTACGTCCTCTCTTCCGTAGCTGTTTTGCAGCTGCTCGTAGTCCGAATGACGCAAGACCAATTAACCATGATTTTTGGATATCGTTAGGTAATCAAAAAGGGCTTTGGCTTTGGCCTCGACTTCAAGACCAAGACGGCCACCATCGTCGACTCCGGGAACGAGCCCTTCGACGTGGCGACGCTCCGCTTCGTCGCCCAGGCCGTGGTCGCCGTCCTGTCGTCGCCTGACAAGACCGCCAACCAGTACCTCAACGTCTCGGGCGCCGTCACGACCCAGAATCAGCTGCTCGAGGTCCTCCGGGAAGGCGGGGACGAGTGGAAGACGGTCCAGGTGGCCTCGGCCAAGTTCGACGAGATCGGGAACGACAAGATGGCCAGGGGGGACTACTCCGCCTTCGGGGACTTCCTCCACGTCTTGCTGTTCAGCGACGGGGCGGGCCAGGCCTTCAAGGATCCCGCCAACGAGCTCCTCGGCCTCGAGAGGGAGGATGTCCGGGCTACCCTCAGAGCTTTCCTGGCTAGTGGTACGTCATAAGCTGCAGGGAGCAAAGTGGAAACTGATAGCACTTACATCCCCTTTCAACCATCGTGGCTCCTGGTTTGCACGGCTCGCAGTTGCCTTAGAAAATACTACGAAGTATGTGGACCAACTGCATGCAGTATTTAGCAACATTCCGTCAACTCGATGTACAACAGGGCGTTTTTCCCTGCCCATCTGATGAATTCATACAAATATACTTATTTCGCACTTATACCTTAAACACCGAGGGCTTCTTAAGACGCAAACATAATAGTGCAATGGTAGATTCTCTATATACACATGATAACAAAAGCCACTGCCGCCTATATAGGGGGAAAAGCTACAACAACTGGCCAGCCCAAACCTCGGGATCAAATGCCTTGATCGCAAAGTTCGGCGGTACGATAACCAGCGGGGCCTTGATGTCAAATAGAGCATTCATCAGCCCTTCGGCCAAGAGAACCTTATCCTTCACCTTGAAGTCCTGTCTCGCCATGAACAAAACATGGTCCCTAAGGGAGACTACAGTATCCTGCGTGAGCCTGCTATACCACAAGACGGCATCCCCGAACGCCACCATCGAAGCCATGATGCGGATAAGTAGCCAAGCGCCTTGGCGCAGGATGTAGTGGATGGCGTAAATGCACAAAGCGGTACCCAGCGACACGAGCCCGCGAAGCCCGACGCGAAAAGCAGTCAGGGCCAGGTCGTGGCGTAACGAGCGCAGCGCACGCCACGAGCTCAAAGCCGGCGGTGCTCTGAGATGGAGCAGAGGCCGGAGCTCAAACGCAGATACGAGAGCCTCAAATATTTGATACGCGGTGAACGATATCAAATGCAGCGCTATTGCTCGCCAATAGGCTGCCAAACAGCGTTCGTCGTCGGCTATGTCGCGGAGCTCGATTTCACCCCGCTCAAGTTCGCCCTGTTTGACGATGAGCTGTTCTTGGCAAAGGTAATGGAATGTGAGGACGGCAAGAAAGCATAGAGCAGCCAAGCAGAGCTGCAACCCGACCTGGGCGCCCAGCTGCCCTGCGCTTGACCAGGAGCGGTCGGACTCGGGCGAGAAGAGGGCGTTGCTGTTTCTGTGAGTGGCATCAACGCATCTCACTAGTTTGTCCACACCTTGGTCAGCCAAGGGCACCAGGATAGATGTCGGAAGCGCCCAGGACATCACGGTCAGCATGCCAGAGATTGTCAGCCATACAAGCTGCTGGATAATATCCGGTGACGGATATACTTTCAGGAGCGCTAAGGGAGCTCTGAAACAGATGACGATCCCCAGCTGTATCCGATCGTAGATGTCCCACAGGCGAAGCAAGCGTCCCAAGCTCGTGTCGGCTACCCAGGGTCCACAGATGGGCAAACCGACGAGGACGGATGCGTTGATTAGAACGTGGGGCAACCCCAGGTACGTCCGCAGCACCCACGTCAACCCGGATAGCAGGTGCCAGAAGGATATGTAGTAAGCCAGTACGTGGTAAGCAAGCAGCAGGGCACAATTGACAGCCAGAGTCGCAAGCTCGCTCGTAGCGCTGAAGACCGTTCGAGGCACTTGCAGAGTGCCATCTTGCATAAGAGCCGCCTTTTGGTCCTCGAGGGTTGTATCTTCGTTGATCTCAATGCGCCAGTGCCGTGCCACGAGCGACGCGAGCCTGAGCTCGACATCACGGTTTACCCATATCCGGTATTCGTTCACAAGGGTGAGGGCGCCATCGTAGAAAAAGGTAGCGACCACGGCGCAGATCGCAGTAGCAAGAGTCTTGAGCAGGATAGCGCCGAGGCCAAGATACGACTCCAACCCGAGCTGGACATATCCATTGGTGACGCCCAGCAGCACCCAGGCTGTAGCGAGGAACCAGGTGCTTTCGAGGCTGAAGGGGAACGGCGGCGGCCGAAGCTCATCTGTCAGGGGATCGGCCTTCTCTTCCGAGACACTGTCACTCGGAGTGTCTTCCATATTACTGTCCCTATATAACTGGTTCGGCGATGCGGTTGCGAGGTCGAGCTCTGTATATCCCATCTAGTAACTTTGCCGCCTCGTCGCCCGAGCTGTGGCATCCTCGCCTTCATTCGCCTTCAATCAGAAGAGCAGCAGGCCATAATTGGACAAAGGAATGGTGACCTGGGCCGGATTCGAGCGAGCCCCATTCTATGGGAGCATACTGTTCATTATCGGGGCCTGAACGATAACATCATTGTTGGCTTTGTCGGGTCCGAAACCGTCCAACCCAACAGGACCATCGGCTTGAAAGACATGAGAGATGATATGCAACTGGACTCGACACAGCTGCGCGACACTCGGAAGTGCCTAGCTTTTGAGCAGCCTAAAGTATCGGGCAAGCCTGCAATCGTGTTAGCAAATAGGAAGAGGGCCAAATATGAGTTTGTCATGCAAATCAAACAGAGGCAACCTGCCTTCCTGGAGAGCACGCCCGACTCTGGAAGCTGCACCATCTTACTCTCCGCCAAGCAGAACATTCTAAATCACCTGGCATATGCACTGCTATGCATTGGGTCAACGGGCCGCCCGAGGTTCTCCGGTCGGAAGCCACGGAGAAGCAGTTCATCCCATTTATATGGTGTTAATGTGCTGTTAGATGAGCATGCCCTCACTAGTGAGACAGCCATCCCAGCATACGCTTCGAGCAAAGGCCAGAGAACGGCGTGGGAATGTCGCACTTGGTCGAGAGACTCATGCAGATAAACATGGCACGGCCCGAACAAAAGTAAAGTGACAATGATCAAATAACCTAAAAGCGAGTAGGTTCTTGGTGACAGCAAAACACGGCCTAATAAGTCTGAGCAACCAGCCCATTGACCAATGGGTGCATTGTCGCGCCCTCTACCCAACTTAGGCGGCTCGGGTTCGAGAAGAAAGCCTATTTTTCGGTCGAGAGAAGGTATGGCAGGAGATGAGTCGAATGGAGGAGTAAATGGTAAAGGAGATCCGGGCGCCTGTCGTTCCGGGAAAGCCGTACGGTGGTATCGATATCTTGACTGATGCAGGGCCCAAGACGGAGGGCTGGCAGCCGGGTTCGAGGTCGAGGCGGGCCTAAAAGGATCGAGACTTTGCAAGCAATAGCCAGCTACCGGTCGATCTAGGATCACCGATACAAGGTCCAGGCTGGTATAAAGACGAACCGGTTTGGTGTAGACCTTCCCGTCGAGCCGTGAGTGTTGTTGGTGGTGCGAGCATAAAATCCTACCCTCTGGGTTGTTTCAGGTGGCATGCCCGTAAGTACATAACATACATTATGTACTTGGTTGCTTGTTTACTGCTTGCCGCGTCAATTGGCCGTGGTGGCTGTTGGCTGTTCTGTTGTCAAGAGTCCCAATTGGACCAATTGGATCGATGAGGTCAACTCACGTCTACTTGTACGCCAAGTATTTTATCACATGCCGCTAGGTTCGATTTTGCCATTCAATAATGATCCCAATTGACATCAGGTCCGCCCTACCCCAGTGATCGGCATTCACTGGCTGACGAATGCCGGCCGACGGATCTCAGCGTCCCACTGCCGGTCCCTGGGTAATTGCTTGGCAGCAAGATCTTCAAAAGGATGAGGTCAGCCTCAATGCAGCGTATGAAGAATGGCCAACGAAGGCGAAGAGGGAAACCGGCTTCCCGTACGGCCGATGTAACTTGGCCTGCCTATCGGTTGCGATACCCAACATTGTCTGACATGTGCACGAAGAGGATCGCAGTAAGTCAAAGCCCCGTCTTTATTTTGAATGCTTGAAGCAGGCACGACGAGGTGTCAGTAAGCGCGCCTAGGACGGAGCGTTACACTTGGACGCTAGCCTCCTCCCTTACAGGGCTTACGTGCCGCTGAAGGGGGGCGTTGGGCAGTCTGCTGGGGCCCTACGAGGCCGCTAAGCTAGGGACATGTCGCATTAAATAGATATGTACTACACGCCTAGTGCGGGCAGGTAGTGCGAGACGACACACGCCCGCTCGCTCAGCCACACCACATGTGTAAGAAGACAGCGGCGCTTGGTTTGCTGTGCTACACGTCTGGCGCTTCGCCTTCAATCAATCAATTGGATATAGTTAAGTGCTCCATCTCCAGGGCTATGAGCAGTAGTTTACTGACATGTATGTACGTAGGTACCTTGTAAGATTGGTGGCTAGGTCGAATCTGCCCTGCTAACTTTAGAAGTTTGGATCGGTCGTGGATAAATGGTGCCATTAAAAAAAAAAAAAAAGAGAGAGAGACCCTTTTTCCATCGGCAGCGGGCAGCGGGCAGCGGGCAGCGGGCAGCGGGCAAGATGGGAATTGCCATCCATCCACGAAAGCCATGACAAATGCTTAATCTGATCAGTTATTAGCTGGTGGTCCTTCAACTCGACTTGCCCGAAATCAAGGCGTCGCCGCCCCACGGGCCGCTCGTGGGCTCTGTCCTTGTGCCATCATCCATGTCGCGAAGCTGGTACACGCCGTATTAGCGAGTGGGAAGGCTGTGCTGTGGGAAGCTGCATGGATTTGGATGGGATTAAGGGGCTATTGAAACGCGTGTAGATCGTCGCAGTCTCAAGATGCGCCTACCAAGCAACAAGCCTGTGCAGGATTGGCAGGCTCTGGCTACGCACCACGCCCTTGGCACTATGTAGCTACTACTGTACCTACTACCTCTTTACGGCCCCCCCCCCCCCGGTCAGACAAAGAAAGGAACCCTGGCGAACCTACCCACAAACACCCCCCGCCGACTGTCAAACCGACTGGTTTCAACCTTTCTTCCATTCATTCATTCATTTCTCGCCGTCGCATCGTCACCAACTCAACTCGTTCAATGATAATATCCTTTGGGGTCCTTGTTTGTTCCCGTCCTGTCCTGTCCCGACCTGTTCGTTCATTGTTTTCGTTTCTTGTAGTTGTGTGTTGAGAGTGGTGCCGTATTTTTCTATTGGTTTTTCTTTGTTGTACATATATACATACCACCTCTACACTACACACAAACTACACTATTACCCGTCCTACTATTACAGTGCCTCTACTTCCCCAAACCGGCCATTATGCAGGAACCTGCCGTGCAGCAAACCAAACCGGAGACGCAACAACGACCGGATCTCGAGATGGGCAGCGCTCCTCCGCAATCACAACACGGCGGCGCACCGGCAGACACCGAATATGACTTCAGGCCCTTTGATTGGAAGAGATTCTTTCTGAGTCCCAAATATCTACGTACGCTACCCCCCTACCCCTTCTTCTTTGGCCGATCGTCTATGACTTTGGTTTTTGCTGAATTAAGCTAACTTGGACGAAAACCAACAGCGTGGCATATCCTTATGGTCATCGTGGGAGTACTTACAGGTCTGCTGGTTATCTATCATGACCAAGTCGTCGAGGTTAGTGATCAACCAACGGTGCTGTGCTATCACGCTACCAAGACTAGTGACTGACATCTCCGACCACAGATCCTGAGGCCCTTCTCGGAAAAAGTCCGTGATCTACCAGCAGGCTGGCTCATACCCATTGTCATTCTCATCATCATCTCTTTCCCTCCGTTGTTTGGACATGAAGTCGTCGCGCTTCTGTGTGGTGTGGTCTATGGTCTGTGGATCGGTTTCGGCCTCGTTGCGGCGGGCACGTTCTTGGGAGAAGGTATGCCACCGCCCCCTTGCCCCAGCTTCTCATTACCGGATCTACTGACACCCAATTGCTTGCAGTCGGCACCTGGTTTGCGTTCAAGTCGTTGCTGCGCCAAAAGGCCATCAAGATGGAAAGGACTAATCTGAACTACGCCTCTCTTGCCCGGCTAACACGAGATGGTGGATTCTGGATTGTATTTTGGATTCGATTTTCCATCATCCCCTCGCACTTTTCCACCGCGGTGTTCGCCACCTGCGACGTCAAGTTCTGGCACTTCGCCGTGGCCACCTTCTTAACCCTACCCAAGCAGATCATTCTTGTCTACCTGGGTGTCTTGCTCGTCGCTGAGAAGGAAGGTTCCCAGGTGCAGAACGCTGTGCTCGGCGTTACTTTTGCCGTCACTATTGTCGTCGGCGTTATCATTTACAAGCGGATGAGGACGGCCAAGGCTGCACTCCGAGCAGAGCAGATGAAGAGGAAGAGACAAGCAGAGGGACACGTGGCCGATGACGCCGAATCGAACGATGGCTCGATCCCCTTGGTTTACCAGCATCACGCGAAGCCCACATATGCCCCGACAATTACGAGGAACGAGAGCCCCATGTCAGAAGACCGATACTGGAGGCCGCAGGATTCCGTTACGTCGTTACCGGGACAACAACACAAACAAGAGGCCCGCGAGTGGTTATAAACGCAGGACGATTTTGGATTTAGAAGGATAACGCAAGGACTGCGTGTATTATTGGGCACGGCTGGGCTAAGGAATCGGATACGGACGGAATGCCCACGGTCGCACAATTGGGCACGATATTGATTACGGGTGCTTGGGTTTCATCGCAAGGCGTTGGGGGTCGTTGTTTTACCACCGGGATTTTATTTCATGACATTGGTGGAGGCCTACCATCAAGGCTAATTGGAAAGGGGCCTGCCTGACTAGGCATTTCCAAGAACACCATGGGGAAGTGCATATACTGCATACTAAGCGGCGGTCACCGAAGACCACCGCAACCATCGCATGTACATATTTTGAGATGCGAACCCCGCGAGTTATGCTCGTTTTCGGGGATTAAGTTCATCCTATATGTTTTACTAGTTTTGCTCCGACCCGAGACTCGGGTTCGCGGCAGCGAGGGGCCTATGTAAATAGGCTCCCGAAGAATGGGATTCTCTATGTTGATATCCCATCATTTGATGCTCGACGTCGGGAATAAGTATCGTCTCTATCTCGCAATCTTCTTCGCGTGTCTCTTAGCCATGTGTCGTCTTAACGTTGCTCAAAAGTAGGCGTATCTGACACCCGAGATCTGGCGGCTCTTTTCGCATGGAAAAATCCGCATTGTTAGGTTGAGCGGTCGTCCTTTCGAGTGCGGTCCAGGCTGCTCGAACCAAGCGATACCAGGCCATCAGCATTAAAATCGCGAAATACGTATTCGACGTCTGTAACATTCATTACTTGGACACTGTCTAGCATCTCTCTAGATATTACTTCTTTGGGATTTTAGGTTCGCGGGACATTCCTGTCACTGACTGCTGCCGTTCCGCAGAAGGGTACAATTGGATATACCGGACAGAAGAATGCCTAGGGTCGCCTGCATATTCCCATCGAACCTCTATTGTGCGACAGTGCCCAAGTCGTCGACTGCTAGGAACAGATAAAGCACTGGGCATCGGACAATGTAAAGGGAACGGAAGCATAAAAACACACACTAGCTCCCAGAAGGAATGAGAGAAACTCCATGATCCATTGTCAAATACCGAAAACGAAAGCAGCCTTCAAGGGCGGAGAGAACCAGTCTGACCATAGCATGCACGTCCAGAAACCCCTGTTTTCCCTCTCTGACAAAGGTGTCCCCCTTTTCCAGCCCATGCGTATACTCACTCGTGCAACCCAATCATTTGACGCAAACACGTTCTATCGGGAGATGCTCTCGCCGCCAAAGACACCGGCGCAAGCGCAACCCAGCCCACCAAGGGCAGCAAGCCCCCAGGAGAGCGAGGCGCTCTCCCAGTCAAGCTCTTCGGGAGGCAAGATGTCCCCCTCGGCGACCTCTCGCGCCTCTTTAGCGGTCGGCTCGTAGGCCATCTCTTCTTCCGCGAGCTGCCTGTTGGCGCGGCCTCTCTGGCGCGGCGTGGACGACGCTGCAATATCCTCGCTGGCGCCACTGGAGCTCGCAATGCTCGCCAACCTGCCCTTGGCCCGGCCGCTTCCCTTCCGCGCCATGTAGGGCTCTGGTTCCGGGCTTTCGTCGTCTCTGGGCTCGGTCTTGATCTTCTTTTCCGAAGCGTCCTCCTTGGAGGACGGCAGCGCTCCGGCGATGTCGGTGCCGTAGTAAGGCACGGCGGATTTGATGATGGCCTGGACGTCCGTGGCACGAACCGCGGCCCAGACCCCCAGGCTCGCAACACAGATCAAAGCGTCCCAGCCGACGGCCGCGACGACCGGGTGATCGGAAATGGAGCCGATAACTTTGCCCAGGGCGGTGGTGCTACGCTCCCAGGTAGATCGTTCTTCGACGTCCCAGGGAAGAAAGCGGCTGTGGCGGTGGTAATGGGAGTTCGGTAAATTATAACTCAACCCATACCAGGTAGCCTTCGCGTGGAGAAAGAAGCTGGCCGCAGAGAGGAATCGGAACAGAGTCGTGAACGAGCTATATGCGTCGTGAGGGTGCGGGTGGACTGTACCCCAGCTTACGGGCACCACTTTCGGCAGGAGCAGAGGCAAGAAGGTGGCCACCCGGGAGAACATGACCACTTTCACGAACGAAGGCGTTTCGGCCGCATGGGGGAGCAGTCCGATAGCAGCAAGGTTCACTGCCAGGCCAGCCAGAAAGACGGCCGGGTGAGGGCACCAGTTGTTGGGCTTCGGGGGGAAGAAGGCGTTGTGCAATCTTGTCCAAAGCGAAGCAGGGACAGGGGCCACAGGGAGCTCCAGGCGACCCTCTCCGGACGGGATGGGGGCTGGCGTAAGCAACAGAGCCAGGTAGAAGAGGTTTTGGGCATATGACAGGTTCACCAAGTGCGCGAGCGCCATGAAGGCCGGCAGCAAGGGGATTCGTCTCCGGCGCCCTTCGATGGCCAACAGCATGCTCCAAGCGACAGTGGCCAGATCAATCTGCTGTCCCCACCAGAAGCGCCGTGCTTTCTCGGCGATGATCTCGATTGCATCGAAGTAGACTGGAGTGTCACTCAACCAGTGCGCGACGTACAGCTCGGTCGAATTCCTGGTGGTGTCTGGAACAAGACCCCCGTCACCGAACCATCTGGGCGTGACGTTAGCAGGAAGGAAACGACCTGTTTGATGTGGAAGTGGACGTACCGTTGAGGCAGCGCATATCCTCTGTGGTCGGCCCAGGCCCTGTAAGACAGAGCGGCATATCGGACAGCCGAGTATGCGGCCAGGGACAGCGCGGCGGCAGCGAGCCCAACGAATACGGGCGCCAACTTTACTCGTCTCGACAGGCGCTGTCGCGTATGCTGCGACGGGGACTGCGACTTGTATGATGTGTACAGACTGGAGCCGACAGCGTAAGACAAGTAGACGACCAGGCTCAAGTGAGCGCCGGCCACGCCCAACGGCACATAGCTACAAACCCACCCAAGAAATGTCCGTTAGCATCGGCGTGAGAATGCGAGTGAGTGTGCATGTGAAGACAAACGTACCTCGGCGGGTAAAGATTCGGAACGGGCGCCATCTCTGAATCATTCCCCAACAATGCTGAATGTGTAGTGAGAATGCTTTCTCGGTTTTAATCTATCGAGGGTTGATTGAGTAAACCAGGAAGGCAGCGATCCGAATCTTATCCAGGTTCGTGCGATGATGCTGCTGCCATGTAATCACCAGTAAGCGTGCAAGTACGTCGGAGATGCAGGGCGCGTGGGAGCTAGCTAGCCGAAGCGCGAACCAACCTAATGCGTCATGACGTGAGGGAGGCGGCAGGCAGACAAGACCTACAGGCTCTCGGGCCTGGGCAACAATCCAATTTACACATGCAATCAGCCGCTGGCAGGGTAATATGCAATACATCAATGTAAACCGTTTGTCTTCGTTCGGCTTCCTACAATACAAAAAAGAATACAAGGCAGCACTGAATGTGTTTTGGCTGGTGGTAAAAATAAGACGTCCCTCCCTGCCTCCAATCCGGCACCAACAATCAATCCTGTCTCCGGTAGGCTTTGCGGAGGAATGCTGGGGTAACCGCCGTCGCCTCTCCTTGGGCGGAAACATCGAAGATGAAGGTCCCCAGTCCTTGCCCGCCATATGTAGCGACATTGTTGATGATCCAGTCCGAGTTGACGGCAAACTGCTTGGAAAAGAGGCCAGTTGCCGCGCCTTCTGCGGCCGGGTCCACGACGGGCGTGGCCTGGAAAGACAACTGCCTCGCCGGCCCCGAGGCAGCAATGGCAGGTTGCAAGACCAGCTGAGCACCGCCAAGTTGAGCGGTTACTTGCGCCATCATGTCGTGACCCCCGCTGGTGAGCGAGACAAGGGTCAAGCCGGCCCCGTTGCTGGCCGTCTCGTTGTAAGCCAGGACGAGCGACGAGTTCTGGCCGTCCGTGTAAGTCCCCGCGAAGTTGCGTTTGGATTCGACGGCGGCCTGGTTCTGGAGCGCAGGCAGGATCGCCTCGCTGACGATGTCCGCGAGGAGTTGCGTGGCGGCGCTGCGGGCGGCCGCGTCCGCGATCCCGCTGGCCTGGATGACGCTGAAGCCCACGTCGTAGTCGGGCATCAGGACCAGGTAGCTCGAGTAGCTTCCGGCGTCACCGAGCTTGGTATACAAGTCCGTTACATGGCCAGTGTCTCGGTGAGTGTACCGGTAGATCTCCCAGCCCATGCCTTGTGCAAAGTCCGGGTGCGCTGTGAAGGTCGAGGGCTTCATCCACTTGCGAGTCTGGTCGGCCGGCAACAGCGTCGAGTTGAGAATGCCGACACCCAGTTTGGCCAGGTCGTTCGTCGTCGAGAATACGCCCCCAGATGCACTTGTGATACCCCCCTGGACGGCAAAGCCTTCAAGGGGTGCCACCACTACATACCCTGGGAAGCCCTGCTCGGTCGGGGTTATGGCAGTAGTCTTTGACATGCCCAGCGGATCCAGGACGGCCTTTCGATAGTATTCCTCAATCGTCATGTTGGTAAGCCGGGCTATGGCCTGCCCCAGCAAGATAAAGCCCGTGTCCGCATAGCCTGGTGTCTGCCAGGGCAGAAAGGTTGGGCCCTGTAGCCCCTTGATATAGTCCACTCCGGAACAGTTGTAACCTTTGCAGGGCACTGATGCCTCGACCTCTTCAATGCTCAGGGGGGGAAACCCCAATGTTGCAGGATCAACTGGCGGCTCTCCGGTGAGGCCCAACAGTGTATACCACAAATCGCCTGTGTCAAAGGGCTTCCCATCTCGAGGAACCCCAGAGATTTGTGAAGCGAGGCCGAGCGGGGTGACCGCGTGCCAGTCCACATGGCGGATAGGGCCATCGGTGGGTAGTTCGGCAATCTCGGGGAAGATCTCAGCCAGGGGCAAGTTCCAGTCTTGAGGCTTGAGCTCGATCAAGCCGGCAAAGACCGTGAAGAGCTTGCTCAGGCTGGCAACGCGGTAGATGCTGTCCCCGTTGACCGTGTTCACCCCGTTCGAGGCGTTCTTGACATCAGGGCCGGTGTGATGGTACTGGAGGCTTGCAGCTGCCTCCGTGTCGTGTGTAGAAAATACACCAAGGGAAAAGGTGTGCTTGTTCAAGCCAGCAAGGAGTGTGGAATGCTCGTTGCCGCTGAAGTGCTGGTCAAATCTTGAGGTAATATTCTCCCAGGTGGCTCGTACTATGCTGTCTTTGCTGCTTATTTCCACAGGTGCCGGGTCCATGGGTCCTAGGAACCTGGCAGACACACCAGGTAGGCATAGTGAAGCGAGTGCCGCAGTCTTGCAATAGGAGGCAAGCATGATGGAAAAGTGTTAGGTACTGGGGTAGTGCGCCGGGGAGAATGTGCTGCTTGGTGTCACATATCGACACTTCCAACCCCGATGGAAGCATCTGCTTTTTATATTTGGCAGTGCAGATGTAGAAAGCTTTGCATGCAAATGGATTATACATGGCTATGCAAGCCGGTGACGTTTAGTATAGGACTATGGAGCGTACGGGGACCAATCAGATGCATGGGCGTGTTACCCAAATAGGACATACCAAGTACACTATACTATGTCGCCTCATCATGGCCAGTTCTTGATGTCAGCCGTTAAGCTACCCGGCGAGTTACGTATGTAGGCGGGATCCAGAATACGCTCTTGCCGGATTTGGCAAACTTGACGGCCAAGAGCCGCCGGTGCTGCCTAAGATTGCTACGGTCTATTCAGCCCTCGATCTGCTCAGCTCGCAAATGGGCTTCAATGGCACAGCCACAGGCTGTGCAAACTGTCTTGTTGTTCGCCTTGTGTGTTGCAAGTCTGCCAACCAAACCACTGAGTACTTTTTTCTACGGCCAGGCCCAACTTCTCTTGCAGGACAGACTCAAATTGGCAGGGAAGCAATGAGTCAAGGTTGCAATGTAGAAGTGGTGCACTATCAAATCTGTCGTCAACATTTAAAGGGCTGAGACGAGACGTAACCGTTGTTGATCATCGCAGACCTAATCTCACTACAGGCGTTGCATTCTCCAGTACACTGACTGCTGTAAACCGCCCCTGTAGTCTAGAAGCCAAGCCAATTACAGGAATTCCAGGGGGCCGAATTGAACCCCAGGTTACCGAAAGTGTCCCGCTAAAGTGGACGGCCGCAAGTGTTTCAAAACATTCCTTGCGCAAATGAACCACATGGAAACATTAATTGGGATTGCGTACTTTGCACCCACTGTTGTCGCAAAACGTCTGGGGAGCGAGCCCGTTGAATGCTTCTTTTTTAGAACGATCCATCCCAACCACCAAGACACTACCTACGCGGGAGGAAAGTCTGCCAACCGGGAGACTTTTTTTTTAATTCTACCATGTACCATCTAGCCAAGGGCCTGTACCGGCTCGCGACGAGCAAAGAAGGTAAGTGCTGCATATTCATTGTGCATAGGTGGCATCGACCCACGCGACGCTCATTGCCTTCCCTTCCCTCACATACTCTCTGCCTCCGTCTCCCTCCCCCACCTCCGCAGCAGCCAACTGACGATTTGCTCACCACGCGAAAACAACAGAGTACTCGGTAATCCTCCTGGGCCTGGACAATGCGGGCAAGACGACCTTCCACGAGCAGGCCAAGTCGCTCTTCCTGCCCGAGCGCCCGGACCCGAAGCTGCGGACGGTGCCGACGGTGGGGCAGAACGTGAGCACCCTCACGCTGCCGGACATGTACCTCAAGATCTGGGACGTCGGCGGCCAGCTGTCCCTGCGCCGCCTGTGGCAGAGCTACTACGCCTCGTGCCACGCCATCGTCTTCATCATCGACAGCACCGACATTGGCGACGGCCTGCTGCTGCCCGGCGAGGAGGACGAGGAGGACGAGGACGAGGGTCAAGACGGCGGCGGCCCCCGCGGCAGCAGAGACGACGACGCGAGCTCGGCCGCCACCGCCGGCACCCGCAGCGACCGACGCTCCTCCAGCAGCCGCGCCCACGGCCACGTGAGCAGCGGCAGCAAACACCTGGGCCGACTGGACGAGTGCCGCCTGGTGCTGGAGGATGTCCTACAACACAGCGAGACCGAGGGCGTGCCGCTCCTGATCCTGGCCAACAAGCAGGATCGCGAGGACTGCGTCGAGGTGGTCCGGATCAAGGAAGGGCTCGTCAAGAAGGTGTTCGAGGGCGAGAAGGCGAGCTCCATCCGCGACTCCCGCGTGCTGCCCGTGAGTGCCTTGACCGGAACCGGAGTCAGCGAGGCCGTCGACTGGGTGCGGAGCAGGGTGAAGTGGAACAAGGAGTCAAGGCCACCCGTCATGCGATAAGACGAAAAACGGTAGAGTTCTTTTACTTAATGTGTGTCGGGAAGGGAGGGTCTTTTCTCTGGGTTGGCGTTTCTCAAGCGGCATGCAGACGGCGTTAGGTCACGGGGAAACGGTTTACGCAGGCCTGCGGAACCATCATATAGCAGCGACTCAAGGGGTATCCTCGAGGTGGTGGGTATCATTGGTCTATTTTTTGGACGCCTTTTATAATACAAGAGCATGGTTTCTACCTTGCGTTATCGGCAGACAGCTCTGCCAGAAGCCCGCCCTTATTCCTGTGCTTCGAGTCCTCAGCCAGCTTTTGGTCCACAAAGTCCGAGAAGTCCTTGACTTTCTGGAGAGCCAGGGTGGAACATTGCACGACCGTCATAGCCTCGACCGGCGCACCACCGGGCTTGGCGACCTGGCAGATCTCCCCATGCTTGTTCATGCTGATGGTGCAACTGCTGACGCGCAGCTGCTCCTCCAAAAGTGTAGTATCCAGAAGCCAGATGTCCTTCTCCGCGCCGTCTTCTCCGACTTGTACGGCCCCGAAAAAGCTGAAGGTGATGCAGAAAGGCGAGTGCAGCCAGCTCAGAGGGACGGGCTCCCTCTCCGCCGGGGTGTAGACGGTCAGGGTTGCGCCCTCCATGCTCGTGTCGGGTTTGCGAAAGTGGCGCAGGGCTGCAACAACCGCCAGGCACGAGGCATCGATCAAGTTGCCGTCGTGGGACAGGACGTGCAGGTCCACTCTGATGGACCAGCACTTTTGCCCTGCCACTAGGCACAGAGATTCGGTGTCCAGGGCATTCGAACGGCGCACGGTCTTCTCTAACAGTCTCGACAATAACACTTCGGTCTCTGTCGGGCGGTTGACCTCGAAAGCGGGCGAGGCCATGGGGCTGAGCTCGGTGGCGATGGTGAAGATGCCATCAAACGGCCGGTCTGTGTACGGGACCGTAACTTCTGCAGTGACCTTGGCCAGAATCCTAGAGCCATGTTATAATTAGCTGCTACCATTTTCTCTCTTCTGCAGTGCATCTCGACATCAGAAGGGAGGGGGGGGGGGGAAAGAACAGCATACCGGGTCTTGCCTAGGGTGACGTCTGCGACTCCATACTGGTCACCAAACTTGAGATCAAGCTGGCGGAACTGGTCGAGGGCGCGCCCATCGAGACGCTGGCCCTCTCGGACAGCCTTCAAGATGAAGTCTTTCTCATTCTGGGAAGGTTCGGCCTCGCGCGGCATGATCAATGGTGGGGGGAAAGGATAGAGCCTCTCCTTCCTCGTCGCATTCGGAGCAGGCAGGTAGACAGAAAAAAAGAACAACGGCTTAGCGAAGTTTACAGGTGGGATGCAAAGTAACCAATGCACATGCAGTAATTCTCAGCTGGTTTAGTGGTTTGCTAGCTGCGGTGGTGGGGCATCAAAATCCTATCTTAGCGTCCCAGTTCTACCAATTCCAGGTAGCTTCCGCGTTTACTCCCTGTCCAGCAGCATCGGGCGCGGTCCCCTGCCAAAAAGTCGGTGGTTTTGGATGTTGATGACACCGACCACTAACTCTCGCTCCCTCTCTCGTACTGCTTCAAACAACCACGACAACACCAGCGGGAGCATACTCCTAACACCGGCAATACGTACTAAATAGCATCACACAACACGAGACAAAGTCACCAAAGCCACCATGACTACCGCCCACAGACCTACCTTCGATCCTGCCCGCGGCAAGGAGGCCCTGCGCGGCCCTGCGTACCATCAACGCCTCCTCCCTGCACACACCCAGTTGAAATACCGGTAGGTCATTGTCGGCTTGCCTCTCGTTTCTACGCCACATCGGATTACTCACAGTCGCTATAGACAACCCGGACAAGGCGGCGATGCTGACCACGAAGTCCGCGACCTGCGCGCCGAACTCCTGGCCGCCGAGGCTGCTCACTTCGCCAAGGCCAACGGCGGTGCCCTCCCCGCGCCCTCGTCCGAGTCCGAGGAGATCGCAGCCGCCAACGGCACCAAGCGCCCCTTGGCGCTCACATCCGGCGGCGGCGGCGGCGGCGACGACAGCAACGAGGACCCCGAAGCCAAACGGCGGCGCATACTGGAAGAGTCGCGCGACATAGACGCCGACGACAGCGAGGAGGACGATGGCGACGATGACGACGACAGCGACGAGGAGGACAGCGACGACGACGAGGCGGAGCTGCAGCGCGAGCTGGAGAAGATCCGACGGGAGAAGGCCGAGAGGCGCGAGAAGGAGGAGGCCGAGCGCGCCGCCGCCGAGGAGGAGGAGCGGGAGCGGGACATTGCGCTGGGCAACCCCCTGCTGAACAAGCAGAACTTCAACATGAAGCGGCGGTGGAATGACGACGTGGTCTTCAAGAACCAAGCGCGC
Source organism: Apiospora marii (assembly GCF_038362585.1). NCBI lineage: Eukaryota > Fungi > Ascomycota > Sordariomycetes > Amphisphaeriales > Apiosporaceae > Apiospora > Apiospora marii. The sequence continues at coordinate 856,662 of NW_027117375.1, read as the reverse complement.
GGAACCGAGGACAAGGGCAAGAAGAAGGAGTTTGTCAACGTAAGTACAGCCCATCACCATACTCTCCTTTTTGAATTGAATGAAGAAAAACAAAAGACTGACATATTGACAGGATCTGCTGCGGTCTGACTTCCACAAGCGTTTCATGGGCAAATACGTCCGCTGAGACGCTCCGTTGCGCATTACTTAGAGATACCCAAATAGAATGAACACCTGATGATTGCGCATTCTAAATCCCTGGTGGTGACCATTCAGCGACGACATTCAGCAGCTCATAACGCTACAATTTCCATAAGCAAAACAGGTCCGTTGGCCCAATGGTAAGGCGTCTGACTACGAATCAGGAGATTCTGGGTTCGAGCCCCAGGCGGACCTACAGCGTTCAACATCTGTTCAGAGATACCCCCGCCTCTGGACATTTACTTTTGCAAATGATCCACTCAAAACTCTTGGTTTTTTTTTTTTTTTTTTTTTATCTTCTCTCATTGTCTCTCTAATCTTTTGGCCTCAAAGCCACCGTAATTCTGCGGTCCAATGTGAACCAATATATGACCATCTTTTTCGCAATATTTATTCAATTACGAAGAGCGAATTCCAAGGCAGTCATCCATCGCTCTATTTCTACATAGGTAGGTAGACAAGTATATATCGTTTGTAATTCGACATACGATATAGTCAGACTTGAACATCAATCTACCCCTATTGGCCCTTCTTTGTCTCGCTCGTGATTTTGGCACTGTTGAGCGGGGTGTGTGTCTGAAACCCAGCGAGACCTGCCCCGATGGTTTCGAGGCTCCGGAGCTTCCTTCTTAGCGTCTTGACACTGTCAAATAGCAAGACTAGAAGGAAGAAGATGGTGGCAAAACGTCAGCCTGCGTGCATACTAAAGCCAAGGGAATGCATCCGACCAAGTAGATGACCCAGTCAGAAGATATAACTTACAGGCAGGCACGATGGCCCAGGGCAGGTTGAAGCCAACATAGTAGACCCAAAAGTACAGGAACTCGGGCCGGCTGTGGGCGAGGCCGGTGAAGTGCGTCTCGACGAGGCTGGTAGAATAGTACAGAGCCACGCCGTACAGGTGGGCCATGCACATGATGATCTGGAGCGGATGGCGGAGGTGGCTGTCCAGGACAATGCTGGCCGCGCAGGCGAAAGAGAGGGGGCCCCAGAGGAACTTTTGGGGTTTGGTGGCGGGCCGTTGTCAGCTTGTTGCTCATGTGGTTGGGCAGTATGCTATCATCATTTTTCACGGGAGGTGAGGGAAGAAGAAGTAGTAGTAGTAGAAGAAGAACCTACAACGGTGATGCTCTCGACGCTGAGCATGAAAGGGTCGGAGGTCAAGTACCGGGAATCCGAGAGGGCGTATTCCTTCCAAAGCTGCGCGAAGAGGTTCTGAGACGATGCCACGGTGGCATGGTTGAAGACGAAGTAGCCTATGTGCCAGACAAAAATAAGCTTCCGTCTCGACAGAGTCCTAGAAAGAGAGCGTGTTTCCTATCCTACCTTCAAAGAAGCAATGCAGAGAACCGCCTGGATTTCGTATGGTTGAGTTAGCAATATGCAACTTCATCCAGATAGGACCGGCTACTTACACAGTACGAACCAGCAGAACACGGCCAGCTTCGATTTGGTCAAGGACGGGTTCACGCGCAGCGCGAGGGTGCCCATGAGCAGCATGACGCTGGCCAGCATCCCGCCCAGCGACGCCAGCAGCATCGGGACGGTGGCGCGGTTGGCTTCATAGCCGGGGATGGCGACGCCCAGGGGGTAATAGGGATGCACCGGCGGCGGTGGCTCCTTGGTGGCGCCCGTCCTGGCGAGATTTCCGTCGCGAAGGCCGCCCCAGGCCCCAATCCAGTCTGCAATTGGCATTTTCTCCGGGCGGGTTATGTACCTAAGGTAAGTAGGTCTCGCAGTGCAATTTTCCAATAATGGATTGATTCAGCCCATTCAAGACGTGGCGTCTGCTGTGAGGTGGCCGTGACGGGAGCGATGCTGCAAAGGGATGGATGAGAGCTAACAGCTTGAGGTAACCAGTTGCCAGTGGTAGGAATGAATACCCGTGCTTTGGTCGCTTTGCGGGTGTCCCACTTGCACTTTCGCCGAATCGGCTCCGGCTAGGTATGTAAATGATAAGCAGAACCCGGGCAGCCATCACCAACCTGCTTCTATTGGTCGTGAGCTAGCTATATCTGCTCGTCTTCAACTCTCTATTTCCCTTATTTCACCAAATCCGCCCTGAAATCGGGACCCATCAACATTCATCACAATCCTCCTATACCACCAAGCCAAACCAAGCCAAGCCAAGCCAAGCCAAGACTCCCTCCCTCCCTCCCTCCCTCCACAACCACCCACTACAATGACAGCACTTTTAGAAGTATCGCTCTCGTGGCTGTTCCAGAACTTCAAGCACGACTGCTCGTCAGCGAGGATCCGGACGCGCCGCTGCCCACGCCTATTGCTCACGGGTAAGCAAGCTGCTGTAGTAATTCAAGTCGAGGCACGCTGCTGACTTCAGGGGCGCGGCTCGGCACATCGCACCAGTGTCTTTGGAGGCATCCCCGTGGCGAAAACCAGCGTCGAGGCAGCAGACTTCGACATACAGGATGACGGGCAGGCCCTGCTGAAGGGCGGATTCCATTACGGCGTCACCCGCCGCGGAGTGCCGTACATACCCCCGAGGCCGCTGCTGAACCACGGACCCCATCGGTGTAAGTCCCGAGACCACTCTCATGTCTGCGAAATTGAGCTAAACAAGAGAAAACCTCACGCTGGAGAGAAAAATATATTTCTATTTCGTTGTGGCACTGAGCGCACCGCTCGAGGCTGGTTTGCTGAAGGCAAAGGCAACGAGAGAGCAGGTCGCCGATGCCGTCGTTGGGAAGGTCGCCGGTTGGGGCCAGTGGGTAGGAAGTTGTGAGAGGAAATGGACTTGAGACGGCAGTCCTGTGGTGATCAGGGCCCGATTGAAAAAAGGGGTGATGATTATACACGTTTGTGAAGCAACGGGAATAATAAAAAAAAACCTGTAGTGGAAAAAGAGTGACCGCAGGGGGAGTTGAACCCTCTTGCCTTTAAGTGTAACAACATAATAGATACTACCGCTAGGCCATACCGACCCGGTCATGGGAAGTAGGTGTCATTGAGCTCTATGAACCCTATGAACATGCAAGTGTTGGGTTGCCTAGTATTGGTAGGTATTCTGGAATCTTGGGTGCAGTTAAACTCAGTTCTGCGGGCATGCCTTCATGTTCGGACCACCCGATACGCCCCCCCCCCCCGCACAACATCATGATCCCAGACCCATAGGTGCCAGTAGGTTCGGCTCGAAGTTCCAATCGAACTCGTCCATGAACGACCAATCGATATTCGCCAGAGGGTCGGGCCCGGGCGCCGCCACGCTCCCAGCGCCCAATGTTGCCGGGCCTGTCGTTCCTGCCCCGGGTAGTACATTGCCGACATTATCGCCCCCACCGGGGCCGCCTCCGCCTCCCTCGGCATTGGGTGGCTGCGCAGTCCGCGGCCTCATCGTCTCCATGTCGCCCTTCCAGAGCTTCAGGCAGTCGAAGCACACGCCCGCTCCCATGCGCAGGGTCCCGGCAGTGACCGTGGGCTCGACGTGCCAGACGGCCGTGGTCTGGGCCACGCTCCAGAAGGACTCGAAGAGCATGGCGAGCCGAGCCCCGAGGTCGCCTTCCTGGACGACCGAGCGGCGGCACACCTCCATGCAGTTGGCGGCGCTGCGCTCGGCTGCCTGCTTGTCCAGGGTCTCCTTGTAAGAAGACCGGAACACCTTGTATATGATGCACATGGCCGACAGTAAGGATCGTAAGGCAAAATGAGGCATGTGTTTCAGGTAGCCAACACGCTCGTCTAAGCTGAGGGCATCACGTAGCACAGCCTGTGATGTGGTGTATGCCCGCAAGATGTTGCGTTTCAAGGACTCGGGGTTGTAGCCCGGTAAGGGCGTTAGATAATATGTCTGGATCTCCAGTTGCACCAGGAGGGCGTTGAGTTTGTCCATGTCATCTGTAGCTGGTGATTAGTGGGGGATAATACTCCGTCAGTGGCTTCTGGTCTTTGCTACGAAAACCTACCAGCTCGTTCCGAACATATGAGTCCGCGGGTGTTGGCGAAATCGTCTTCGAGTTGTTGTACGATGTAAGAAGAAACTCCCTCGGATTCCTCCAGGTACGCAGAAATAGTTTTGCTCACGCGATGGGCGAATTTCTGGCAATCCAAGAGCACGCGGAAAGACGAGGGGACACGGAACGGCGTGCGGCCGTCAATGACGTTCTGCACCGTCTGGTTGAAAAGGCTGCCGAGCGATGGCAGGCCCATGTAGTGTGCGGCCCTAAGCAGAGTATTTAGCGATCCATTTGTCAAGATGCTCATGTATTGCGGTTGGGTTACTGCGATATCGTACCTCTGCGCCACGATGTTATAGCCTGCCCACGTATAATGTGCTTCCTCATTTGTGAAGTTGCCTTGGAAGCCCCCGAAAATGAATGCCGGGTTCGACCCCTTTCCGGCTTGTAAGCCTAACAGAAGCGAGGCATTCATGATGACGCCGGTGAACATGCAGGTCGGGTCATTGACGAATCGCACGTCCGGAAAGGCCCAGGTGCAGACGAGAACCATAGCATTGATGGTCTGCATGTTGATCGGCAAGCTGGACAGGACGGAGAACAGCTCTCGCCGCATCGCATCTACCAGAAAAGGTAGGACCTGGGCGTTCTTGGCGTAACGCCGGCAAGCCACGAGAATGATTGTCCAAAACAGGACAGGCCCCGACTCGTAGCATTTGTTCGGATCCCGATGCCTCACGATGGGCATATACGGGTGGAAATGCTCAAAGTACCTGGGAGATGGCGTGAGCTGTGCGCGACCAAAAGGAAATTTGGTATGGAAAGTTGCACCTACATCTTAAAGTAGTAATCGATATCTTCACCAGAAAAGGGTTGCGAGCCGAGAGCTCTAGGAAGACTTGGTTCAGTGGGGACATCGTCGACGAGCGTCGTTGCCGGGGTCGTCGTGGCGGGTAGCACGGAGGCGGTACTCTTGTCTGACAACGAAGCTCCGATTGCAGCTGGCGAGGTGACTACCGGTGGTGGTAAGGGGACATCGTTGGGAAAAGGGGCGGTGGCAGGGGGATGATGGCTGGATCCGACGGTCTGCTTGATGGTCCGGATTTCCTGGACAAGCTCGTCGATCTTGCTGCGAGAGGATGGCCGGCATCAGGCTAATGTTCGAGTACAGAGTATGGCTTTCTATACACTACTCTACTCACTTGCGCCTGCTGACTCTCTTGTGCGTTCTATCCACGACACATTCCAATCCCAGTTTGCTGCAACGCTGGCATCGCAGGCCTGGCTGATTGCCAGGATTGCACCGAACCTATCACGGGCGAGTAACGCTGTAAGCCGCATTACCCTTGAACCCAGCTGGAGGCTAGGTAGCCCCAGTCACGAAATACGTGATGTATACTTAGGTACTTACTTTTGCGTCACGGCAGGAAGTGCAGGCGCTGTTTCGTTTGATGCGGCTTGGCGTCGGCGCGGCTACAGCCTCGGACATGGTGGGTGGCCGATAGTTGGTGTGCTTCCTTCAGACCGGACGGACGACGGAGCGGGCATTCGTTTGACACGCGGGGCATCGCACAGAAACAGCATAACATAGCACTCAAATCGAGGAGATTGGGGCATTGCGGTTACAGTCACATGGTGATGATGGGCGGGACGGGCTATATTCTTCGGCCATCTTTCGGAGCCGACAACGGCTAGCGAAAACGGAGTTAAGGGATATAACTGCACACCTCGTCTGGCAGTCTTTATTTAACCTTTGGGCCTACTTACGTACCGAGGCGTGCCAATCTCGACGCAATCTGCAATCTTTTGCTCGTCAATCTGTAATCATCGCATGCGGGTGCATATAGATGCATATGATTCCAGACTCGATACAGTAATGTAATTAAGGCCGTATAGTCGAGAAGTCTATACTGCTCCTAATCAGATAGTCGCGGGCGGGCAGGCGCCTCCGACTAACTTCCCGTGCTATTCTTGAAAATATTGTGTACACACGATTAGTCGACTGCTCATTGAACTCGAAAAACAAGGTGGCCAGCTACCTAGTATGTGTATGCGATATAGCTCGCCATCCCAGGTGAAGCTTCATCTGCAATTCGGATGCTTCTTCAAAGGCAACAGATGCTGTCCTATGTCGTATTAGTGCCGGGTGAATCGCACACAAGATTGGACCCCATCATGCCACCATCATACGATGCTCGTTGCACTTCTGTATTTTGGCAGTCGCGCGACTGCCGCCCGTATTTGCCCTTCATAATGGATTGTTTAAGTACTCCGTACTGTAGGCTGACATCGCTGGAGGGGTTGGTTTGGTGGGCTTTGCTATATGTACCTACATGCAGTCTCCCTCCCAACCTTTTGCTCCAGCAACTATATCTTCTATATTCCGAGTAGATTTCGTACACTAGCGCACTTGTTTCTGCTTTTCTTCTCTTTCAATCCCTTTCGTTATTCTTCATTTTGCTTACTTGCCGGTTCAGCATACCGGTCATCGGAAGGCTGGTCTCCCGTGGATATCTTGATCAACGACCCCCAGTGGAAGCCTCATATGTACAACAAAGTATACCAACGTGGATGTTGTGCTCTCCCTTCAACATGCCATACAGAACGCCTTGCATTCCACCAAAACATGCGAGGATTATCGCCATGTTGACCTGACCTATACCTATATGAACAAGAAGCACCAACTCCTCCCCTGGAGCATCCGTCTGCCTCCCCGTCAGCCGAGTGATGCGCCCGTCACCTGTGGCTGTTCCTTCGCAGTCCTAGGCCACTACCTGGCGTCATCCCGCCGGGGCTAAACATACCGCCAAAGCCCTCCATACTCGCCATACCTGCCGCAACATCCTGCCCGAGTTCTGGCGCTTCCATGTTGAACGGCATAAACCAGGCAGACGATGGTTCCGAATGGTAGCTCGACGGCATCCCGGTAGGTCCGCCCTCGCTCGCACCACCGACACCAGCTCCGTTACTCCCTCCGGCATGGTGGTTCGTACCAGCCAGTGCATCCCAGTTTATCATGGCTTCCTGCCCGCTAATAGTCGTTGGATCTATCCCACCGTAAGCCCCGAAGACGAGTTGCCGGTCGAGGTGTGGCATCATGCTCGTTGAATTGTTTGCTAAACCGAGCGAGACCAGATCGTGGTTATATATGCCCGGGTGGCCGTGGCCATGATGACCATGCGCGGCAGCAGCAGCAACAGCGAAGTGAGGGTGTCCATGCCCGTGCCCATGCCCATGACCAGCGCCGATCGGGCTGATGGGCGACAGAGCATGATATGCTGACACGTTCCCAGCAGCTGCGTTTCCTGCGAATTCGAGGTCAGCCTCGATCTTGCCGCGGCAAGCGATGGGGGTGAGGGACTTACGTTGCTGGTTACTCAAGCGAGCGGCATATTGCTGGCGCTGGTGGTGTAACCTCTGCTGGACGTGCTCGGGAAGGTTGTTTGGGTTTAGATCGGTAAGTAACGGCTCGAGATGCTGCGATCCGCCACGCGGTGGCATCCCGGCCTTTCGGGTGCTGATATTGGCAACCGATTTCCTCTTTGGCATAGGAGGTCGGCTTTGTACGCCACTGGGGGCGCCCTCTCGGGTCTCGGCGCTTTGTGGCGGGGAGAGCTGGGCGAATAACTCTTCGACGGTATAGGTCTCTGGTTTCTGCTCGAGCACCGCGTCATCGCCGGATTCCTTCTTCTTGACCCCAGCAGGATCGAGGAAGTCGGACGATGATACACCATGCGGGTACCGGTCGAACCAGTCACCGTACTGGAATATGGGCGAGGCAGTGGCGTTCTCCGCCGCAGGCGTCCCCTGCCGGTGAGCATCCGCGCAGACACGGTACTGTTCGCGAAGGTTTTCCGACATGAAATGAAACATGCCCCAATACCGTTTCATCTTCCCCAGAAATCTGACGTTGGTCGCCAGGTTCTTCTTGGCCGACTGCTCGACTGCCACATTTCCGGAGAAGATGCCGAATATGTGTACTGTGCTGGACAGGAAGGCGCAGTATCCCACAAAGGGTGCAGCAATGAAAAATGACTCGGCGTCTCTAAGCAAGTCGGATATTTTGTTGGCAGCACCAAAGGCTTTGGCCCCTGCCTTTGTTATAAAGGTTTTTGGTACGTCGACATTTGATAGTCCCGCGGGTGATGACACGGCAAAGCGATTCATGAAGAGGATGTTCTGTTGTATCGATATATGAAGAAAGAGGAACTGGTTTGCCATGCCTTCGGTATCATGCAAACGTAGGTTTTCAGCCGTGTACTTGAGCCCGTCTGGCAGAGCCCCGGCAAAATCCTCGGCTTGCTTGAGCATTTTCGTGTAGTCCGAATCGGGCTCCCACATGGTGTGGTTATCGATGTCTTTGCCTCCCTGATTCAGGAAGCTGATGATTTTCCCCCATAAAGAGATGGTTCGGATCATGTAAGCAGCCACGCCCATGTTGTCTTTCGGGCTGGACAACTGTCCCTCGTCAACGGGCACAGGATGTGGTACTTCGCCATCTAGATCTTCGGTAGGCCCTGGCATATCTAGTTGAAATAGTTTTTCCTTGATCGGCAGTTGGATCTTCACTGTCTCCTCCCTGATGAACATGGGACGGTCGGTTCCTGACGAGTTGAACCGGTCCATGAGAAAGCACGCCCACATAGTCCTCCGCCTGACCTCCCGGTCGATGAAGCTGAGCTGTGCGTTCGGGTTGGACCGCGTGGGGTCGAATTCCAAGTCCTTGTGCAGCTGAAGGGCGAAGGCCATCCGGATTGCCTGGCCGCCTAGAGACCAGCTCCGCCCTCCGTGGCAAGTGCCAAATTCATGCAGACCTAGTATGAGCAGACACGTCAAAACGGTGATGTTGGGCCATTCATATCGCCTCGTGACGATGTCTCTAGCGTGGGCTGCCCATTCTTCGCCGCGCAGAAAGTTTGGGATAGCCGCAAACATGGGGTGCGTCGAGAAGCGAGCAGAGATGGCGCAAACAGAGAGCACCAAGACTGGGGGGAGTATGTCGGCCCTAGAGGCGGATTAGCCAACCACCACAGTTTTGGAGGCCGTGAATGACATACTTTAGTTTTCTCATGTAGCTGGGTTTGTGGAGCAGGTGATAGACTTGACCATAGATATTCTCGAAGAAGACCTCGGCTAGATGTTCGCGTATGTTCATGGGTGGCAATGCTTCACGCCCCTCCGTCAGAAGCTTGCCGTCCTCTCGTTCCTGCACCTGTAAAGAAGCCGGTCTAGAATCCTCCGCATTTGCTTTGGATGATGTCCTAGACCAGTGGTCCAAGCCGGTGCCGAACGCCTCGTCCGCACCGCGCTTCTTGACTTGCTTCCCGGAAGACAACGCACCGATGATGCCGGGCTTGAGGTTCGCGCGTGTGACATTAGCGGCGGCCGTGTCTTGCTCCGACTTTGGTACGATTTTAATGATCCGGTCTTCCATCCGCTTCAGTCGCTTGTCCAACATGGTCATGTAGTCGGTCCGCGGAGCGGCCTTGCGCGTCGTGACTTTGTACACACACGGAATGCGAGACCGGATGCAATGCTTGCAAGCTGGCTTCTCGCCAGAGCATCGGATTTTCTTCCGCCGGCATGCGATGCAAGCCAGCGGCAGCCGCTTCCGTTCCTTTCCTGCTTTTGTTTTTAGCTCGCTCCAGGCTGGCGTAATGTCCGACTTGCTATCCTTTCGCCCAAGGTCCGTCCCGTCGCCCGGGGCACCAGCGGACAGACCGAATTCGTCCGACATGTCATCTTCCAAGGAGTTGGAGTTGACCCCCGCATGAGTGCCACCCGGGCTTTCATCTTCAGATACATCATGGCTTTGCCGCCTCTCTGATTGTCCAGTAGTGGCGAAGTTTGCACTGGGCGCACCAGATGCGATCGAGTCTTTGCCGTCGCCCATCGATGCCAGAGCCTCTTCCCCGCCCGATGGCCCAAAAAGGTCTGTGGCGTGGTCGTCGAGTCCCATCATCTGAGCCCCTTCGGGCAACTCCTGGTAGGAAAAAGAAAACCCCTGGAAGTCAGGGGCTTCCAACAAACCGTGCGATGCGGCGTTGCCCGGCAGGCCATCGCGTGTTGAGTGGATGGAGAACTCATTCATATCGGCTGAGCCGGTCTGAGCGGCCGGGCTCACGGACTCAGCGGAAGCTTGAGAGGCATCGGGCCTGGCTGTGGATAATGAGCGATTATGTGCCTGGGACTGGCTGGGTGACATTGCTGAACCGAGAGGTAAAGTCCAAAGAGGAGCAGATATCGGCGGCGGCGCAACAGCCGGCCCAAGATTCGACGGCGCGAGGAATTCCTGGGTCGAGGCTCGCGTGCGTCACAGAGTGGTATGTAGTAATGCCTTCGAGTCCCCAGTGAAAAGGTCCTGGGGAATCTTCTACGCCCCACGTGGTCCTAATTGTCTCAGCTGGGGGTGGTGAAGACTACTCGGGCTGTCCAGGAAGCGATGCCAGAAGCCACAGCGTCGTCGGGGGCGTTCAGAATGAGTCTCATGACATGAAACAACGAGATTTCTTTCGTAGGGCAAAGACAGCAAACATGTATGAATTGGAAGTGAGGTGAAGTACTGTTTAAGGTTTTGGGGGGGTTTCGCGACGATCGCTGCTGATGGCGGCTTCAGAAGGTTGGCAATTTGACGGGGGTGACCCCCGGCTCAATGGCGTTTCTGATCCCTGCATACGACAGCGAATCCACTCCACGCGAGATGGGATGCGTTTTCGGCGGGTTGGCTTTTGTGGGGAAGCAAAGAGGCGGTAGGTGGCAGGGGGGGAGGGTTGATGGGAGGATGGGGGATGAGTTGGTGGTGGAGGAGAAGGAGGAGGAAGCAGAAGAACAAGGCCGGCTGCCCGGCCCAATCGAGTGTAGTGAGCCGTAAGTCCACTCAGAGTGCAGACTGTGTGTGTTGACTGCCCCATTCAGATTGATCCATCCAGCAAGTCGTCCCTCTCTAACCTACATACCTAACCTAGCCTGTTTGGAAGCAGCAAAAGATGACGGTCCAGATCGTCGAATTGGAACAAGACGGCACCACGTGATGATGGTTTAGTATACTGCAGGCCCAACCGTGACAGGGCCTCAGGATTCACCATACTTGGGTAGACACAGCGCCTAACAATGTCTCGGAAGCCCAGGACGTCAATGCAAGACAAGACAGACCTGGGGTAACAGCGACTGGGCGACCTGGGGAAGGAGGATGCGTGGTAAGTATCAATTGAGGCGAGGCAGGCAATGTGAGTCGCTGCTGCAATTGCTCACACATCACACATTTGCTCGATATATTTGCATGTAAGTGTCCAAGTATACCTATATAGTGTATCCGAACCTTCCCGCTTAGAGACCCGCCACATGAGGTCGGGGATTGAGATATGTACAAGCCGCAATGTACCCGCTTACATGGCAGGCGTTGGATCGCCAGGAAATATCCGAGGCGGGGAGGTACTGTAGCAAGGGCACGCTAATTCGACATCTCTCATCCGACCGACCAAATGCTTTTCTGCGCCGCCGCCCTGCTTCCCCTTCCCCAGAACCGGCTGAACTACGAAGCCTGAGAGATCCGCCAGGAGGGGAAGGTTTGAAGAAGGTTGTATGTCATCCATTATTAACCCGGGCCATTCCAGATAGAGCTAGATGGTAGAGTCGGGTAGGAAACCTTCATGGATGCCAGCTTGGAGGTAAGGCCCTTACTCGTAGCTCGTAGTCGTACATCCATCCCGTGGCAGGCCATGCCACCGATGTAGATCTCACTTGTCAAAGCCCGACAATACAGTCAAAGGGCGTTTAAAAGTGGCCGGTCCTAGGAAGAAGCTGTAGTTTAAAAAGGGAACTCTCGCCCATGATAGGCCCATACTACCCATATATACGAACCTCACCAGTCTACCTGCCTAACATGCTTGTTGAACTAATATATTCTGCAGTTGCGACCACAGACAAGGTGTACTCGGGCGCGGCGGCTACTGCTTGTGAAAAGGCTGCGATGCGGTTAGGGCCCAGCGAGGAAATCTTCTTGTTCGGATGAAGGCGCCATGGTTACCATACACGGCCGTCAGATAGCACCAGGCTGGATTTCGGAATGAATCGCGACAGGTCACGTCACGCCAGGAGTAGGGCGGTCTTACTTCCATCAGGCTTGGTCTCTTCCATACAACGAAGAATAGCCGGGCCGAATGTAGGTATGTGTATGTGGACGATCGACTCTTGCATTGCATCTGTATCTCGTTGGCAGGTAGTAGTGCACCACCACCTTAGCCATCTCAGCTGCAACTCGTGATGGCCCCGGTAGTATATGAGGCGTTGCGGTGCTCTGCAATGTCGCGTGTGTCCAAGTGGCCTACTACACTACCAGAACTACTACCTACCGCATTCTAGATTAAAGTAACGTGTAGGAAAACTGGGCAGGCATGTTCGCATATTCCTCGCCGGCTGTTGTCGATCCCGGACATATTGCATCGAAACCAAACGGCGGAAGCTAGGTAGGTACCTGCAAGTAATGCACCAAAGTAGCGAACCAAGACGCGGCCGCATGTTCCGGATGGGCAATATGTACACAGCAAGAAGAAGAACTGGTGATCACGATGGTACCGCACCTGTGCCGTAATCTGTTGCCTCGTTGTGTCGTGCTGTTTGCCAGCTGCACCTGAGATGCCTTTTGCTAAAGACGTGCCAGGCCAGGCCAGGCCAGCGCCGAGCCCGCGTTCGTCAATCTATATCTCTCGGTCGGGGGTAGGCATGAGATGTGCACATGAACATTGAGCAGATACAAAGAACCGGGAGGTGGAGCTTGAAGGTCCGGGGTAGGAACAATGAATGCAACAAAAGACCTGATCGGCTGTGTGGAGTCGAGGGGAACCATTGAACCATTGAGCGGCGGGGGGAAATCACTCGTTGCTGCTGACATGACATCAGAATAGTACATCAAGACAAAAAGAGAGAAGACAACGGTCGGCTGTAGAAATGATACTGCATTCAATCGATGCACATTTGACATGTATTGAAGTACAGGTCAGGCTGGAAAGTATGTAGGTACATCCTTCAATGTTGAATAGTTCCTGTTGATGATGTTAGGTAAGGTATGATGTTGCGCCCGCTCTGGCACCTCGCTATATGTATAAATTTACTTGGTCGACGGCAAGGAGAGGTAGGGAAGAAAACTAACAACCACGGGCAGCGTGAGTGTTGAGCCGATGGAAATGCTACAGTACATACCTGGGCTGATGGGTATTGCCAACTGCTTCATCAGCCAAGATACAGGGTGCAGCGATCATGCGGGCGATCGCCTCGAAAGGGCTAAATGGCCAATGTATGGTTTCTACGAACATTGGAAGCTGCAATCCTAGTAGAATTGAACGGAAGCCCTGGAAACAGGCCTCGAGCATTCTCGGGCGTTTTTCTGGCCGATGCACACCAACCTGTCATTGCAATGCATGGTTTATTACATACATGTAGTACACACCATCCAACACCCTCCACAGCAAAAGTGGCGGGGAAGGGGGAGGCCATGCTGCCATGCTTCACCTACCAGACATGCAGGACGCGTTCATATTTTCCTCATCTTCCATGCGGTGCTTTTTGTATATTATATACGATGAATGTGTATGCAAGCAGGGTGGCAGGCTGGCTGGTTGGCAAGGAAATACAGTTCTCGGACATTACATCGCGGTAACCTAGTATCGAACCCCCGACCCCCTTCTGGACTACTGCATTTATTGATATGTAATATCTGTACCCAGCTCTTGTTGACGTTAAGTAGTTGTCTAATAGCAACCTTGTGATTAGTCGAATGCATGGATATGGGTATGGGCATGGACAGGAGCATGGATCTGGGCCTGTTTTCAACAGGATTGCATGTATATGCACTGGTAAGATTTGATAGTGGTAGAGCAAAGGCGGTGGTGAAAGCAGAAGTGAAAGGAGGGTTGAGACGGGATGATCACTGCTGAGAAGAGCCATGTCCTTCGGCAAGCAGTATCCTGGTTGGCCGGCGACTCGATAAAAGCCGAGTTAAGTGGGCTTGCTGCTGCTGCTGCTGCTGCTGCTGTCCAAAGAAAAGCCGAGAGTGAGTGCAAATCAATAATGGCATTGCAACCTCTAAGTACAAGTAGACTGTCGTGTTATCCGAGTACAAGTCCCAACGTCTTGTCTCAGGTCAGGCACCGACCGCTGTTGCTGTTGTCAGCCAGCATACCTCACACCAGGCCTACCCTACCTCTAGAGGATGGGTGCAACGGAACATTTCGTTCGGTTCGCATACGGTGACAATACATAGCAACACCTCTTACGTCGATAAGTGGCTTAGCGTACAAAGACGTTTGCATGATTTCCGTGTTCCTCTTTCTCTCTCTCTCTCTCTCTCTCTCTCTCTCCCTCTCCCTCTCCCTCTCCCTCTCCCTCTTCTCTCTTCTAGAAGGCGATACACCTGCCCAACCTAGGCAGTAACAACCGTCAGAAGAACAATTGCCAGCCCAAGCACTGTCTCGGATCTCCGTCTAGATTCCAGTGGCTAAACCATACCCTACCTACATAAATGTACCTACCTAACCTGCCTGCTTGCCGCTTGATTAACCCCAGGAAAAGAACTGTTGCATCCGTAGGCGCGAGAACCCCCTACTAAGCTTCTTCCTAGCCGCCAACTAGATCGGATTCGTACATGGAGTGAGGCCATCATGCATTAGGAAACCCGGTCTGTCAACATTGCAGCAGCAGACTCGGTCCCTGTTCCTCCCCTACCCTCCAGGCCACCCTTCTTCTCCCCTGTCATGCAGCAGACACACAAATTAGGAAGGGAAAAATTGCTTAAACGCAGAACCAGGGGCCTTGCCAACTTCTTGTTCATCGCCAACCCGTCACCGTCCCTGCATTGTGACTTGTGCAACTTCAGATTTCACGGCATGACTCCTTTCCCCATAATCCTCGCCCAAGTGGCTGGTAAGCCTGATATGGGCTCTGACTCTGGCTCTGAACAGGGGGACCGCCGCCAAAACGTGCTCTTTGTTGCCTTTGGCCGGATCGAAGCGAGCTACGCTTGTGCTATTGTAGTAATACGTAACACGGCATATGGATGGGGAAATACATTGACCAGCGGACCACCATTAGCCGTCCACTACCTGCTAGTACCTAGAGTGGATGGAAGAGAAGAAGGGACAAAAAAACAAAAACAAAGATATACCTACCAGTAGGCTTACATACAGACAGACAGACAGCCACGCACGCAAGTGGCCGAGACATTGGTCTCCACTCGGTCCGTTCAGGAAGCGAGCTTGCGGAGAGCAGACAGGTTCGATCCATGGGAAATTCCCCGAAACAGTTGTCGTTTGTGCCACGGTGCTATCTAACGCCCTATTCTGCCGCCGATCCAAATTGGACTGAGCCCTCCGGAGTCCCCAGCAAAAAGGCCGTCCTTGGAATAGCCAAGCTTTGCATGGACCGACCATAATAAGGCGACTTGCTATATAGGGCAGGCTCTGCATGCATACCTACCTAAGAGGCAAGTACTTATTTAATGTACTTGTACGCAAAACAAGTGGGTTCTGCTGTGGCTTGTATCTTGTGTCTCCTTTTGGTCGTGGGCCGAGGACACTCTATTGTCTGCCCTTATTAGGAAAGCAGCTATGTACGTTTCTGACATGAAGAGACGACAGATGACTACTGGCGCCTAGTTCTGGAGGGAAACCAGCAGGGGGCTCGTCTTGTGGTCCTAAGGCTGGCTGTCCACAAGCTAATTATGTCTTTCTTTCACCCTTCATCTGTGCAGCCTAACCTACGTAATACTGTAGACCCACGCCGAGCAACCCCTAGAGCTACAAGATCTAAATGTGGACGAGGACCAGCCCGGCATACTACAGGGTCAATATACTACTGTATGTTCTACGATACAAGATCATGACGATTTTGCGCGAGGAGATCTCTGTCATACGCCGACTTCTCCCTGCGATAACCAGGCGAGGAGTGGACAAGAGACAACGTACCATAGTTCGTGTGAAGCCGCTGCGGACAACGTTCTTCTTCTTTTTTCTATGCTCCTCTAGTAGTATCTTCCCCTCCCTCTCCCTTTCTCCGTGTCTCTTGCCTTTCACACACATACTCTCACACTCCCCGCCTAGATACATAGTCCATCGCTCTATTTTCGTATGCTTGTAAGGCATCAGGATGATGATCGGTCATCCCAGATGGGCGGTGAGACGGAGATAGCGTGCTCTGGGGTCGACGAGGGCCGCACAGCAGATGAGAGAGCACAAAGACGAGAGATCGCACTCGCAAGTCTTTGCTAGTCTGTTTCTTCTTCTGCTCGCCTGGCCTGTGACTTATCACATCCATAGCTCTGGTCCCCCAGGCAGTGTTGCGTGGGACTGCGATCGCCCAAAGTAACACCAAAAGTCCCTCCTGTTGCTGCTAGATGGGTCCCTGTCTGCCCTTGGAAAAGAGATAGGTAGGCTGGGAAAGGGGGCGCGTGTCTGGAGGATGAGATTCATGCCTCGGGATTCCGCTGAGAGAATCGTGGAAGAAGTAATCTGCAAACCGAAATAGCCAATGCCTGCCTGGATTTGGCAATTACCGGGCATTTCAGTCATCGTCATATGTCAAGTCACATATCGTGCATACTTGGCCATCGTGGAAACCCGCCCTGAACGAAATGATAATCGGCCCACACAAAATGGCTGGCCAAGTGAATTTGAATCAGGGAAGAGCAAGCTGAATCAAGTCCCGGCTAACACATCCGACGGATTCATATAATTTCTTTTTGGGCTAGTATCTATATTTTATAGATGCTATTGCTTTCACATGAACCCCCAGGGGCTGAGTCTTGTTTTCTTCTCGCAAGAAGACCAGCGAGTTTCCAGTGCCATGACAGCCTATCGATTTTGCACTTGATCGAAGGCCAGGAAACAATTGGACTGGCCTTGTAGTGCCCAACGGTACGTTACCACATCTTCAACGCAAACCGAGTAAACACCATCAAATCATGTAGAACGTGAACTCTCTTCTATTTTGAAACCTTTCTCTCCTGCAACGAAAGACTGAAGCGAAAGGGGTATCAAGCTATGCACCGGAAATCCGACAAGAACAAGTTCTAATTCCCTAAACCAAACACTAAAACGCCCTCGCAATGCTCACATAACTCTATCATCTTATAGCAACCCAACCCCCTGTCTTCGATACCAAAAACAACACACGCACCCTTCCACTCATTTGCCAACATAGACCGGGATGCCGTAGACACAGACCGCCGCGGCAGTCAGGTACCGGAACTTGCAGGCATCCCTCGCCTTAGCGACCGCCTCCACGAGACTCGTTGGCCCGTTGCGCGCACCCTCGTCATCTCCTCGATCCGACGACGACGAAGATGCTGCTGCCACCGCCGCCTTGCCCTTCTTCTTGCCCTTCTGGCTCCCGGCACTCCTGCTCTTCTTGTTGCCCTCCTCCTCCAAGAACGTACCGCGGGAGAATAGCCCCCACTCCTCGAAAAGCCGGCCCGCGTACCGATCGATGTCACGATCCGTCACATCCCACAGCGTACCCACAACCGCGGGGCTGCCGGCGAGCATGTAGTTCCAGACCGGGCCGTGGGGCTCGAAGTCGCCCGGCGCAGTAAGCGATGCCGACGAGCAGCCCATGAGCAGCGCCACGGCGCGGCACTTCTCCATCTTACGGATCGTGCGGCCGCGGATGTACTGCGCGCCCGAGCCGTGGCCGAAGTAGAGCAGCAGGTCCGACTTGGTCAAGGCGGACTCGAACTCGGACTCGGTTGGGGCGCGTGCCTCAATCGCCGACCAGCTAAGTGGGAGACCGGACAGCGGCCGGCCGAAGACTGACTGCGTGTTCTTGAGGTCGGCGCCCGGGTTTAAGATGTAAGTGCCCGACTTGCGTGAGATGTGGTGGCCTTCATGGAGCTGCTCTGTTGACTGCTCTGTGCCCTCAGAGGACGAGACTTCAGACTCCTGAGAGGCACGCTGTTCGAGAATGGAACGGCGGAGGCAGGCCAGTGAAGGCACCCGGGACACAGCTACGCCTTGCATGCAGGGCAGTGACTCCCAGGGAACAATGTGAAGAGACTTGTCGAGAACCAAGATTGTATGGCTTTGCTCTTGGCTGTCCTTGCTGCTCTTGGCTGCGGTATGATACGAACGTAAGGCATCGGTAATTTCGATTGCCACCCTGTCGAAATCGATTTCATCATAGGCATTACGTTCGCCGTGAAATTGAAGAATGTCCACCACAAAGTACAGGAGATCTGTCAGGGGCTCGTCGAAATCGCAGTCTGGCATGGTGGCATCGCCTAACCCGATGAAAAGATCTAGGATTCGGGGGTCAAGGGAAACCTTGGGTGCCGAAGCTGCCTTTGTGCGTCTGCCACGAACCTGCCTTCTGGATGGCAGGTTGTTGTCAAGTATGTTCTGGAAGCTCTTTTGAAACTTTGCAAGCAGCTCGGACCGGCGGTGGTGTTGCGAGAAGACGCCTTTAAAGCCACCAAGCCAGGTGTGCTCAATGTTCTCCAGCATGTCCTTCATTCGCTCGTCAAGAGACTCGCGCTCGGTCCACCAAGCAGATTTGGCACCCTTAGCGCTCATGTCCCTGGCGTCATGGCAAGTGCGGTTAGCAATGCCGATGATGTCGAGGAGCTCAGCTCGGCCTTGCTCAAAGTTGAAGACTTCAGTGTCGGCATCCCTAGACATGGCTCGTTCCAGGGGCAATCGGATAGCGAAAGGGCTGTGGCCGGCTTGCAACTTCGTGATGCACAGGTCGTGTTTGTTGTCACTCAGGGACACAGAGACGACGTTCCATGAGCTGGGGATGATGTCAATGTACTCCCTTTGGAAGCGATTCATGTCGACCGTCAGAGACAGGCTGGAGCGCCTGGACTCCAACGCCTCCACCGGCATGGGCCACTCCAATTTAGCCCCTTTGTTGGAGTCAAGTTGCAAGGTCTTTCGCTCACGGCGCCAAACCAGGTTGCGCGCCATTTCGACGGAGCATGTCGCGTAGGCAGGATGACTCGATCCAGAGACCTTCGAGTGGTTCGTCGTGGATAAGAGGATGAAGGTGTTCTGAAGCAAGGTCGCCACACGTTGTACAAGTACTCCGTCCCCATTCATGACCGCAGCGGAATGGGCGTCAAGAAGATGATCGCGGGCCTGTCGTAGAGTTTCGAGGAATGGAGGCCCTTCCTGCTGGGGTGCACGCCCTTTACGTGGTGGGGAGCTCTTCTTCGATGGGGTCTTCTCAGCTGATGCTTTGTCCCTGGCAGAGCCCGCCACGGTCGGAAATGACAGCGTCGAGTCTAAGACGGCAGAGAAGACCGAGTCTTTCCCCATCAACTCTAGACTCTGGCCGATGAGCGCAACAGCCATGAAGAGGGAGTCTTGGGTGATGTCGGCAGACAAACGAGGTAATCCGCCGGCGGTCTGCAAGGCCTCAACTGCCGCTTTCCATTCTCTTTCGCGGAGCAGTGCAGCTGACCGTTGCTGAAGAATGGAGGCACGCATGAAGACGAGTTGTTTGTCCTCTATAACAGGCATTGGTTTCAACTCAGTCAAAACCTTGGCGGCGGTGGCGGCAGTCTTTCTCTTTGTTGCGGCCTTGCTGACTGGCTTGGTGACCCTCGATCTTGGTAACCGTGTCGCCTTGGGAGGTGCTTTGTCTTTAATAGTGAGCTTGGCCATCTGCTTATCCAAGTCTACTCCTCCGCTCGCTTCTTGCTTGTCCAGTCTGGCAATCATCGCCTCGGCTTGATCAAGTAACTCTGATTCCGCAGCGTAGTCCGCCATATCACGGTAGATTTGGCTCAGCTGGCAGGCTAATTTGACTGTTGAGTAGTTAGGCTCCAGCTTAACCAGTGAAGTCTTGATCTCTGATGCCAACTCGAGGGCTTTCTCAGTCGCTCCGGCCTTCATATGGATTGCCGCTAGCCAAGCCTGGGACTGCATGATATAGTTGGCGGAGTTAGTACTTCTTGCAATCTTCAAGGCCTGTTCACCATAGTACATTGTCTCCTGGAACATTCCAATATGGGCGTAGACCGAAGACAGGCGCAGCACAAAGCGGAATAAAGGATACACCATAGCCCAGAACTCAGGCCCGGTTCGAGCGCGCACGGCGTCCGACGCACTTGAGACCGAGGAGTTGAAGCTGCTGTCATCTTCAGACGCCTCAACCTGCGATGGCTCGTCACCCTGAATCCCAGCTGAGCCCTTCATTGTTTCGAGCTTTGCCCAGTCGTGGTATAAGATACGAACGGCGTTCTTCGCATAGCGAAGTGCCTCGTCAGGGTTGCCACGCTCCAAAACGAGCATGGCTTGCAGGAAAGATGCATATGCAATGGATAATTTTCTTGTAGCCCTGCTGCTGCGGGGAGACTTTTCAGACATGGAGGCAACTCCTGACGCATGGGCATCAGCCAAATGCCTTTCTGCTTTTTCGTAGTTTCCTGTTGCCATTTGGTACTCAGCTGAGCAGAGGTGGAAATTTGCAGCGGTCTCATGAGGTATATCTGGGCTTGAGAGCCATACTTGGCTCATGCCCAGAACAGTCTCAGCTTTCGTAGAGTGCCCTACAGTAAGATACTGTAGGCACAAAGCGGTGTTTTGGGCGACCAGGCACGCAGGGTCATTCTGTGATTGAAGCTTGGATACTGTAGATAACAACTCCAGAATGGACTCAAGGAGTGAGTCCATGCCTCTCATTCTTGCGAAATCAGAAAGCGACTGGAGGATCGTGAGCAGCTGGGCTGGGTTATCGA
The DNA here is from genome assembly GCF_038362585.1 of Apiospora marii. Lineage (NCBI taxonomy): Eukaryota > Fungi > Ascomycota > Sordariomycetes > Amphisphaeriales > Apiosporaceae > Apiospora > Apiospora marii. The sequence continues at coordinate 835,845 of NW_027117375.1, read as the reverse complement.
CATGGCTGTAGAGGTCCTCCGATGATTTAATGTTTGTCAGTATTGGGCTCCAGAAACCGACAGCTTCTTGCACAGGTTTCCAGTCAACCTCAGGCTCAAACAACGCCGCAAGACACGTGATTAAAGACTTCACATGTGGAATATAGCGAGCCAGCCCAGTATCTTCACCGAGCTTTCCGATTTGCAGACTCTTCGACAGGGTCTTGGCCTCCTCAACCCAGGTCTGTATGGAGTCATGGGATTCGATGTGGACCGTAAGGAGCTGGATCAGCGTTCGCAGCCTCCTGATCGGAAAAGCACCAGAAGGATATGACTGCAACAAATTCTCAACCAGTGGCTCTCCAAATTCGAGATATTTGCGCAATTTGGCGTCAGTCGAATATATGAAGTAAAAATCATGTTCAAGGGCCGTTGTCTTGTCGCTTCCGGTTAAAAGCCATGTCCAGTCGCAAGGCTTGGGGTCGACCTTTGCTAGAGTGCACACTGTCCTGGATAACGACTGCGTCTTTCCGTTCATCTGCCAGGCCGCCATAGGTGGGCTTGAAGCCAACGCCGATGTAATCTGTGTCACAATATCTTCACGAACGATGGAATCCCTGATAGATCGGAGAGCGTCGGCTGCGTCGTCTTTTCTCCCTGACGACCTGCAGAGCTCAGCAAGACGCTCCTGCTTCGCTAGGAGCTGAGCCTTGGTCTGTTCTAATTCGGGCTGTTGCTTCACAGCATCGATGGAACGTCGCAATGCGCGCAAGGCGTCCTTTGGGTTGGATGCTTTCTTTCGCAATAGAATGTGTTGTTGGTAGTAAAAATGCGATATTTTGACGTGGTATGAAGCAGATGGATTGCCCCCGAGAACGGACAAGTCGCCCATGTTCTCTAGAAGTGCCAGGCACTCTTGGAATATGGAATCCATAAGATCCCAAGCCATATTGTCTTCTTCCAGGAGTGCCTTTACCAGCATCAAGACCGAGTCCAGCACGTGGTGAATATATTTAGAAAGGAGTTGCCGTCGTTGTTCGAACCGGAGGAAGTCCTTTGTTGGCCCCCCGGAGGCAGGTGGTTTGCCTAGCCACCTCAAGGTAAATTGAGGGAGCTGAAGGAGTAATGTTTCGAGTGATGATCGTGTCGGGTTCGGTTTCGCGCTCGACCGTCCCGCACCAAGTACAATGCCCACAGCAGCCTTCCGTACTTGACATATGCTAGTCAAAAGGTCGTCCAGGTCTGATGTGCTGCCACTCAACGAGCCCTGTAACCCATCCACAACCTCTGTAATCATGCTCTCATCCGCCTCGGAGGTCTGCTTCAGGGACAACGCAAGCAGCTGAGCAGTCACAGCATGACATCTGGCGGCTGAGTCGTCTTTAGTATTTGTCAAGTTTCGCAACTTGACAATCCATTTGATGGCATCCTTGATGTTGCCGGCTTCACGGGACAGGGTTCCAAGCGACTGGTAAATTGCTGCCATCAATGACCTTGATGACTCTGAAGTCCGCAACCCCATTGCCTCAAACATCTGCCAGACCTGCTCGAATGCTGAATTGGCGGCAGCGCACTTCGAAGAGGCTTCGCCTTGGCTCCTTCTGTTGAATGCAGCTAGGCATCGTGACAATGGAGATAAGAGCTCCTTGTCGAGATCCCCCTTGTGACCAGATAAGCCCCACGAATGCAACCTGGCCTTTAAAGCAATTGATTGAACCTCCAGCGACGTTTCGGGAGAAGGGCTGAGTCGTGGCTCAAGCGCTACGCCGTCATCGTTAGCTGAGACGCTTGGTGTAAGTGACAGCAGGCTCTGAGCCAGACTCTCGAGCTGCCTGGCGCTTTTGAGGCGGTTTTGTGGTGTGTCGTTTGGGCTGGGTATCAGCAAAATCAATGGCGAGGACTGATGTGTAGGCCGAAGAAAAGGCAGTGCCGAGTCCAAGTATGAAGACTTCTTCAGGCCGTATAATACACGTAGGGCTTGAAGCTGAGATGTGACAACCAGCTGGGCCACAGGGGCGCTCGCGTCGAACGCCGGATAGTCGAACAAATCTGAAAGAGTCTTCGCAGCTGTCGTCGCCTCGGCCGCTACCGGCGCCTTCGCCTTCTTGCTGTTGCCCTTGGAGATAACAGCCTCTAGTCGTCGCTTGAGCAATCGGAGTTCCTTCACCGCGTACTCGAAAAGACTAAGAGCTATCAGTCTGTTTACGAACGATGACATGCCGGATTCGATCTGAAGTTCAGGCAACGTGATGTTTCCGGAGGTGGAAAGAGTCCGCAATGTTGCGAACGCTGCCCTGGTGCACTCGACCATCGCTAGACACCCGCTGGAGGCTGCTGGTACGGCAGTCTGCGGCCGGCATGATTTCGCGGCGGTTGGTGATGTCGAGACGCGGTTGAGTGTTCGAGGCTGTAGTGGTGTCATTGGCATGGAGCTGGAGCGTCGCAGGCCCTTTCGAGGCTCGGCCTTGGTCGCCTGCACAGGGGCAGCTGTTCGCGTGTTCGCGACGGATGCGGGGGAGCTCTTGGCGGCATCTCCCAATGCTTTGAGGGTCGCATTGATGACTTGTGTGGCGAGGAGCGCCTTTTCCTTCGGCGGAAGGGCGTCATTATTCCTCTCGTCGTCCTGCTTCGTTGCGCGACATGTTTTCTTTGCAGCAGCTGCGGGCTTGCTCTTGCTGGGCGGGGCTGCTCTTGTCCTGCCCTTTGCGGCTTTGGGTTCAGCAACCTCCGGATCCGTCCCTTGAAGCAGTTCCTTGAGTGTCGCAGATATGGTCGGCGTGCAGGTCTGAACAGACGTGATGGCGCTTCGGATGGCGTCGGCTTGGGTAGTTAAGGAAGCCATGTAAGGTTTGATGAGATTTGTAGGACTAGACTCCTAATCATGTCGTCATGTGCTAAAATGTGAGTGTCGGGATGTCCAGTCGGTCGGAAAGGAAATTCAGACACGAGCGCAAGCAAAGCTTCTATTAGCAATTCGAATATTAGTCTAGGTAGGTGAGTGTGTACAGAAGAACGGTCTACATACAAACAGCAAAACGATTCACGATACAACAAATCAACGATGGATCTGCATCGGGGAAGGCGTCAATGTGGGCCAGCTTACCCAATCGAGATAGGCCGCGTAGGCACAGCAACCGCCGGCCGCGGGTGGATCCACTGTCAATGCTGCATGGCAGATTGGGTTTAGACTGTCAACCTTATAGCGTGCGCATTTAAAGATTTATCAATCTCAATTGCAAGTACCGCCCAAAGACGTAACTCCACCTCATGCTCTAGACGGCCCCTCGGGTCATACATTGCGCCTCTGAAATATTTGCCGGCAAGTCTCCTCAGACCAGATTTCAAAGTCCAAGGCTCCATGGAGGGAGCAATTAACCGGGCTGGCTCGCGCCTCTTGAAGGGCTCGATGGGCGTGGGAGGCTCACCACTCCGAGCGATACGTCCGGTACATCATCGCTTCGTGCACAATATCGGCTCCTCTGCCCCGACGATCGCCCAGCCGTCCTTTTGGAAGTCGCTGGTCCCGAAACCTTTCCGCCGTCGCAAGGAGCCGACAGTGGACTGGGGTGTACCGAAGAAACCCAGATCGAAAGAATGGAACCCGGCCACCTTCTTCATCATCATGTTCCTATTCATCGGGTCCATGTCGATCCAGATGATTGCGCTGAGAAGAGACTTCAACACATTCACGAGACGAGCCGAAACCCGCATCGGTGTTCTACGAGAAGTAATAGAGAAGCTACAAAAGGGAGAAGACGTTGACGTGGAAAAGGCATTGGGAACTGGCGATGCCGAGCGCGAAAAAGAATGGGAGGAAGGTTTGTTGCACTCACATTGTCCAAGCCAGTTGCGCTATAGTCGCTGACAGACCTGCAGTTCTGAAAGAGCTCGAAAAGGACGAAGTCGCACGGAACTTGAAGAAGAACGAGAAACCCCAGCAGTCAAGCTCCAAGTCAACATCTAAAAGCGACACTATAGCGCCACCAGATACCGCCATCGTGAAAACGGGCAAAAAGCCCACGAGTTACTCTGGCTTCTTCTAGTGCACACGCATACCCCTCTATCTATGTACATGAATATAGTTACAGAAGTATCACGACATCATGTCTTTGAATACGGAAGCGCCATGCTCTTCCGCCTTGTGGCTGTGATGCTCCACCGCATGGTGTATGCTCGTGGATGCCTGCAGTTGTTTAACCAGGGCGGGCAGCAACGCATCCGTCGACATCTCCACCCTTGCGCCTCGAGTCCCATCATGGTTGGGTTCGAGGTCTTTGAAAAACGCATCTTCGCCCCTCACTCCTCCTAGGTTGGCGATGGCAATTGGGATTCCCCTGTCCTTGGCGTGCTTGGCGAGCCTCCAAGCTGAATAAGTCGCCAGTGATGTTCCGAGGACGAGGAGCTTGGTGGCTTCCTCGAGCGTCTTCTCCGCCTCGATCTTTGTCGGGGGTCGAATATTCTCACCGAACATTGTTACGGCTGGTTTCAAAATGCCGGCGGTGCTGGGTGCCCTCCACGCACCATCACTATCTACCTCGACGGTGGCGCGGCCGCCCTCTGGCGAAGGCGGCGGATGGGCCAGGCATCGGGGGCAGGCTGGGTATCTGAACGTGGTGTATGGGGCATCGGGTAAATACACATCACCGTCGGGGTTCGTTCTCATTCCCCGGCGGCGGCGCTCCTCTGGGTTTTCAGTGTCCAATGCCCCTGATGCGGTGATCTCCTGCAAGAATTCAGTCCAGGCTGGGTTGAGTCTTGCCAAATCTTCCTGGAATGCATCGCGTGGCAGTTCCTCGTGGCATGATACACAGACCAACGATCTTAGATAGCCATGTAGCTCTATAGTGGGCAGGGAGGGATGGGCTTTGGGATGGAACGAGTCCACATTCTGAGTAATGACACTGTGGACCAGTCCCAGATCTCCAAGCTGCTTGATAGCGAAATGCCCCGAGTTGGGTCTGGCCTTGTGTAATGATGTCCATCCCAGAAAACTTCGAGCCCAGTACCGTTTTCTAGCTTCGTGATTCTGCAGGAACTCAGAATAGTAAATGGGACGGTAGCTCTTGTTCACCCGATATGTCCCGTTCGTCCCTCGATAATCGGCAAGTCCGCTGGCAACGGACAGGCCAGCCCCAGTGAGCACCAACGTTGAAGCCGGTATCCCCTTTGGTGATGGCGCCGTAAGGAACTCCTGCAGTGCTGCTACTGCACCTGAGAGCGTGTTTGCACTCGAGGGCGTAATCGTCGGTGCGGCTAGCACGTCCGTATACGGGATCCTCATGTATGGTTTGCGCAGCATTGGACTTGTGAGGTCAAATGATTAGTTCTTTCCAGTCTTGGGGCTACTTCTAGCAAAGAGACACAGCCGGATATACTTGATATAGTGCAGATATGGTGCAAGTCGAATTTGATGACATGGCATAAAATGTAAGTCGTCACTACTTCAGAGGTAAGTAAGACTTATTACTTCCTAGCGCCATCTAGGATTTGCCTCTTACTTATGTTTGGACGGTCCTGCTGTGGTACACTGGGGGCGCTGGGAGCCAAGAGCTTCAAAGCTAGTAGCCCCGCTGCCTCCCAGCCCAGCACTGGCTTTCAGGGATAAGACCGGTAGCAGGTAGGGCTCTGACAGCAAACAGCAAGTTGACAAAGGATTGCAGGTGTTTACGGTAGTATTGCCCTGAAAATAAGCAATAGAGCACAAAACCTAGCACCTAGGTACCCAAGTGCAACAGCTGGTAACTGAATAACTGGTGACTGGGGTTAGTTCTATGGTAAGTATACCATTAGGTTAGATGATGCGTATTGTAAATGAACCGCCAAGCAGGATCGAGGTGCGCAGAGCTCCGAATGACCTTCTGAGCCGGAGTTAGTCCTGATCCAGTATAAGGGTGCCAGGTACGATGCATGTACGATTGTCCGGTTGCGCAATCGTCAGTTGCACTGAGTACTACTATTCTGGTTTGCAGACCCGATTACCTCGATTACCTCGGAAAATGGATCGCGTTGTGAAGAGCCGCTTCGATATCGGCCGAGCTCACAGGTCCTTCGAGCCAGCATCCCGACAAGCTAAGCCGGGCAGGCGAGATACCTAGTGCGTGGCCTGATTCCCATCTCAAGCTTGTCGGTGTTGCGTCGACTTCCAGGTTCAAGGATCCGCAAATCGGCGTGTTCCAGATTTGATACACACCTTTGCTTTTAATACCTGCAGAGAAGGGAGTGGCCGTCACCTACACACACCGCGCACAAGCATGATCACGGAACCGGTTGACGAGTCTGCACATCCTCCTACCTATCCTCCGCCTCCCCGAGAAGTAAAAAGGCTAAATCGGCAGTGCACTCTCTTTTTAATGTCCCAGGCCCTCCTCCTTTGCCCCTGAGCCGACTGAGGTTGCCGACTCCGCAATGTCGAGTCGAGCAGCCCTGAGGCTTGGGCCAAGTAGCAGTAATAGCTGCAGCCGCCGCCTGACAGCTTGTTGGAGCGCGAATGCGAGTGGCTTTCTACCAGCTCCCTCACCTTCCTTGACAACACAATCCTTACATCATGACCACTTGAGGACACATCGCCATAACAAGTCCCTTTCTTCCCGCGCTCTGCAGACCTCGTCGGCTTCCATTGAGTCGCCATCCAAACCGCCCACCGCCAATCCCCTGCTGCAGCAACCGTCGCACACGCACACCCGTCGCGTCATCCTCCGTTCATTTCCAGCCATGGCAGCTCTCACCCAGACTCGAGGCCACAGCGGCCATGGCCACGGCCACGGGCACCACCATCACCACGATAACGTCTACCTCACTTCCAAGAACAAGAATGACGCCGGCGTGCGCATCACCCGAATTGGTCTCTTTTCCAACCTGGGCATGGCCGTGGCCAAGGGCGTAGGTGGCTACATGTTCAACTCGAAAGCAATGGTCGCCGATGCCTTCCACAGTGTTACCGACCTGGCATCCGACATCCTCACCCTCGCTACCATCTCCTGGAGCATCCGACCGCCGACCGATAAGTTCCCTGTCGGATTTGGCAAGATCGAGAGCTTGGGTTCTCTGGGCGTATCTGGCATGCTCCTGGCCGGTGGCATGTGGATGTTCTGGGGCAGCATCTTGTCACTCTACAGTCACTTCTTCCTCGACCCGGCGGCCGCGTCGGAGATGATGGCGCATGCACATAGCCACGGCCACAGTCATGGACATGGCCATGGCAGCGACGCCGTACCAAGCCTTCATGCTGCCTGGCTCGCCGCAGGCACTGTGGCAGTGAAGGAATGGCTGTACCACGCAAGTAAGTTGGCTGCAGCGCCTCTAATCGAGCATGAATCACCGTGCAGAAGCAGCTACTGACTGACGACCCCAGCTATGAAAGTTGCACGCGAGCGCAAATCCTCGGTTCTGGCATCCAACGCCGTCCACCATCGGGTCGACAGTCTTACCGGCATCGTCACGCTCGCCGTCATCCTTGGTGCCAACCTTGTACAGAATGCAGCTTGGTTGGACCCTGTCGGTGGCCTCCTGATCTCGATCATGGTGATCAAGGCAGGTGCGGAGAACACAGTCTCTTCTGTGATGGAGCTCGCCGATCGCAGCATAGATGATGAGATCAAAGCCTCTGTTGGAAAGCATGCCCGTAATGCGCTTGCCGATGTGCCCGAGGGTCACGTCGTGGAACTTCGTGAAGTAACTGGAACCAAGTCCGGACAAAACTACCTCGTCGACCTTGAGATCGCCGTACCCAACGACTGGACCGTTGAGCACGTTCGGGACGTCGAGGAGAAGGTCAGAACCCGCGTGGGCGGCAAGGTTCGTGGTGTCCGTAAAGTGCGGGTCCGTTTTGTACCCAAGGAAACCGTGGCTCTCCCCAAATTCGATGAGTTTATCCCCGGCGACGTGAGCCCGAAATCCAGCCCGGAGCCCGAGGAGGAGCACAATCACGATGATGGCAACGGACACGGACACCAGCACAAGAACCAGTAAAGGGGTCATTGGTGCATGACCTCTTTGGTTCACCCTATTTTCTTCGTTTATACGGCGTTCTAGGTTAGTGATGGATACCTGACCACACTTTGGAAGAGGGCAAAAAGCTATGATACCACAAGATCCTGCTCTAAAACAAGACGGATCTGAGAAGTCGTATTCCATGTATTCTACCACCTCGAGAAGGTGGAATTGCAGCATCAGGAGGCGTTGAGAGGCAGGGATACACCATTTTGCATCCGGGCGAAGAGACGCCGTGGACTTTTACTAGTTACAGTGATAGATCAAATCAATCGATTCTGGAATACTGCTTGACCAACCCCAGCTATGCGCAAGAATTTGTAAATACCTACCTAGTCTGAAATACTCTGTGGTGGCCTTCGTCGAAGGACTTGCTCGGAATATACCTTGATCATGTGCGGTAACACAGGTGGCTTCACCGTCAACCTATTAACGGGTGACAGGTCGCAGGCAGCAAGTAAGGAACCCAGTACCAGGTCCGTTCGTACCAGGATCCAGACCAATCGATCGATGCAGCCATTTAGGCTGAATGAGGTACTGCAAGGCTACAGCAGAGGTGCAGATGGAAGGCTGGTGGTCCGAAAGGCCAAAGGCCCTCCCCCACCAAAACCTGCCTCGACAGTGGCCACGGTCTGATCTCATAGTGGGGACCCCGCGTCAAGCTTGCATCAAGAGACTCCGGGAACGCATCGTGAAGAGCCACCTCGCTCTGACGGTTGTGGCACCATTTTCTTTCGTGGTTTGCATTTATCCTTCGTTTTCCTTCAGCTCACGAGGTATCGGTTCTTTTTGGCAATCATCCCCTTACTTAAAACGTCTCTTGGCTGTTCACTTGTGCTTTCTGTTTCCTTGTGTGTAACTGCTTGCTTGGGTCAGATAGAGTGATAACAATAAGCCTGACCGCATCTGTACACCTAAATACTCAAACACTCATACAATCGGTGCTTTTTTCAGTTGGCTTCAACCCAACGCATACACACATAGACAAGATGAGCTCTGGCCCCTTGTACATAGGGTTCGACCTTTCGACCCAGCAGCTCAAGGGTAAGTAAAACCCCCATCATGTCTCCCTCCTATCCGCCCCCATGACGCTCATAACTCACCGCCCGATCTGCAGCCATTGTGGTCTCCCTCTGACCTCAAGGTCGTCTCGGAGGCCAAGGTCGACTTCGACGCCGACTTTGGGCCCAAGTATGGCATCACCAAGGGCGTGAAGACCAACGAGGAGGAGGGTGAGGTGTTTGCGCCCGTGGCCATGTGGCTCGAGGCCGTCGACCTGGTGCTCTCGCGGCTCGTGGAGAAGAAGTGCCCCGTCGCCGACATCAAGGGCATCAGCGGCTCGTGCCAGCAGCACGGCAGCGTCTTCTGGGCCGCTCCCGGAGACCCCGGGTTGAAAGCGCTCAGCAAAGACAAGGGTTCGTTGCAGGAGCAGCTGAAGGACGCATTCGCCTACGAGTTTGGGCCCAATTGGCAGGATCATAGCACCCAGGCCGAGTGCGACTTCTACGACCAGCACTTGGGTTCCAAGCAGAAGCTGGCAGACGTCACAGGAAGTGCAGCACATCACGTACGCCAGACTAAGCCCTCATCGGTCCATTCGCTTTTTTCATGGCGTCTCGATGCTGACTATATTCTTTCTAGCGCTTCACGGGCACACAAATCATGAGAATGCGCAGGAGACGGCCCGAAGTCTACCAAAAGACTGCCCGCATCTCGCTGGTGTCGTCGTTCTTGGCTTCAGTGTTCCTGGGTGCCATCGCTCCTATGGACATCAGTGACGTCACTGGCATGAATTTGTGGGACATCAGCAATGCCAAGTGGAGCGAGGAGCTTCTCGAGCTCTGCGCGGGCGGCAAAGATGGCATTCCGGATCTGCGGAAGAAGCTGGGCGATGTGCGCCTGGATGGCGGCGGCAGTATGGGCGCCATCAGCCAGTACTTTGTCGACAAGTATGGCTTCAGTCCCGACTGCCAGGTCGTACCCTTCACGGGCGACAACCCGGCCACTATTCTGGCCCTGCCGCTCCGGCCAATGGACGCCATCGTCTCGCTGGGCACGTCGTCTACGTTCCTCATGATCACGCATACCTACAAGCCTCATCCGTCGTACCACTTCATGAACCACCCCTGCAACCCAGGCCAGTACATGTTCATGCTTTGCTACAAGAACGGCGGCCTTGCGCGCGAGAAGGTGCGCGACAGACTTCCCAAGCCCGACGGCGCAGACCCCTGGGCCAACTTCAACAAGTCGGTCCTGGCCACCCCGCCGCTGGACGTGCGGGCCGAGGGCGACCGGGCCAAGCTGGGACTGTACTTCCCGCTTCCGGAGATTGTGCCCAACATCAAGGCCGGGACTTGGCGGTACACGACCAAGGCGGAGGACGGGTCCGACCTGCAGAAGGCGCAGGAGTGGGACACAGAGACGGACGCCCGCGTCATTGTCGAGTCGCAGGCCCTCTCGATGCGCCTGCGCTCACACAGCCTGCTGGGCAGCCCGCCGGGGTCCAGCCTGCCCGCCCAGCCGCGCCGCATCTACCTCGTGGGCGGCGGCTCGCTCAACCCGGCCATCGCGCGGGTGCTGGGCGACGTGCTGGGCGGCGTCGACGGCGTCTACAAGCTCGACGTCGGCGGCAACGCGTGCGCGCTCGGCGGCGCGTACAAGGCGGTGTGGGCGCTCGAGCGCCGGACCGACCGCGAGACCTTCGACGAGCTCATCTCGCAGCGCTGGCAGGAGGAGGGCGCCATCCAGAAGGTCGACGACGGCTACCGCGACGGCATCTTCCAGCAGTACGGCAACGTCGTCGGCTCGTTCGAGAAGATGGAGCAGGAGATCCTCGAGGTGGCCCACAACTAACCCAGGCGCGGGAAGAAGAAGAAGACAGAGGAGATGTGTTTACGACTTGATGTTTTGCTCATTTAGAGGGATAGGGCTTTAGAGTCAGTCGCTCATTCCTGATGAAATTGGTTACGGATAAGAGAATCAGAATCGGCTCCACGGCAAGTAGAGATTATAGAGTCTTCCAGAATGGGATTTTTAGATCAATACACAGGTATAGGTTGGTTTATTGTTATATCCGTCTAATGACTATTTGCCTGTCTACCATCAATGCTTGTTCTCGTGGAGGATGTGTCTGTCAAACAACTCGGGTATTGCCATGTTGTTTTGAATCTTATCGACTCGGGAAACATATATCGTTTCCAGTCGAAAGCCAAATTTGGGGCGGCGGTACGGAGTATGTAGTCTGCATAAAAACAAAACATCCCATCAACCCATGTCTTCGACGTCATTAGCGGATTAGTCTGGTTTAAACGGCCTAAAGCGCTCTGTAACCTTCAAGGTCCTCAATTCCGTCTCACCTGCCAATTGGATTCCTAGACCATCCGGCCTACATTCCAACTGATATCATAAAAGATCTGTCAATGAGAGAACAACAGCCCGACTATACATTGTTCATGGGGGAGGAGTCACCGCCATCACTGCCGCCAACATGATCCTGGGCCCCGTCTCGTACCTTGACTGTATAATCTTTTGCGTGTTCCTCGCGCCCCAGCTGCTCATCCACGTCGGACCTATTGAGACACTGGGAGTTGTGCTGCAATGCCTTCCCTTTCTCGGTAAGTGCAAGGAATGCTTTTGCTACTCATCTCCTGCCTGTTTTCCATACACTCAACTATGAAGATATACTACAAAAACGAGAAAAAGAAAAAGAAAAACATGTAAAGAAATAGGGTAGATATTAATGGTATTCCTATTTGGGGGCTTTTACAAACAGCAGTCGTAACTAATGAGTCCCAAGTATACAAGCTGCCCGTAAGCTTCATCCACGAGCGCTACTTCGCAAGTCGCAGCCAGCAGTCCCCATTTGTGCAGGGAGCCGCCCCATTTGAGGATTTCGTGGTTCGTTGCGTGCGCTATGCATTCGCCAACATCCCTCCCAAGGTCGGACGAGTCTTCTTCTCCAGGCAGGTCGCCTTGCCGTTTTTGAGATTCAGGATGCTTCGCCATGGCATCGTTAGGTCCCCGATACACTGGCACGAGTATGAGGATGTAAGGGCCACCCTCGATTTCCCCGAGACTAGCGGGAGTCTTTCACGAATGCTGACGGTGATACAGGACAGGTGCCGGGGTGTGTGGTTGATCAAGGATCCGACCAGGCCAGTGGATGTCTGTGTTTATTACGCCCATGGTGAGTAGGGTCGATCACCATTCCAAGGTCCAACTTGGCTCGCTCACAAAGTCCATGCATATAGGCGGCGGGTTTTCTATGGGGTCTCCCTATTTCTATCTCGAGTTCCTCCTCACGTGGGTGGCGTTACTTGCCCAGAGTGGCTATCGGAATCCTGCCATATTCGCGCTGCAATACACCTTGGTCCCCGATGATTCGTTTCCCACGCAGCTGCACCAGGCCATTGCGGGGTATCAGCACGTCCTGTCAATAGTACGGGATCCGGCCAAGGTCTGTGTGAGCGGTGACTCAGCGGGTGCGACCATCATGCTGAGTTTGTTACTGCACCGGGCCAATATGAAACATGACGCAAACAGCCAGTTGAACGAGACGGGTGACTGGCGCCAGGAACGACCACGTATGGCCGCCTTTATCTCGCCCTGGACCACGTTGATATCCCCCAAGCACCGAAACACGTCGAGCGACTATCTCGACGAAGAAACGCTGCACCAGTTTGCGCTCGACTACGCAAACAGCAAGGTCGAGCCAGACGACCCACTGATTTCACCAGGTAACTGCAGAGATGCGCAGTGGTGGAAAAGAGCCTGCCCTGCGGGAGGCATCTACGTGGCCTACGGTACCGAGGAAGTATTCGCCCCGGAGATTGAAGGCCTGGTAAACTTCTGGGAGACGCATGGAGTCAAAGCGAGCAGCCGCGCAGAGGAGGCAGGAATCCACGCATGGCCTGTAGCCTCTCTGTTTCTGTGCACGTCGGCAACAAATCGCCAGAAAGGGCTGAAGGCCTTGGTCGAACAGATTAAAGAGAACATCAGGGTATGAATAAGAACGAGGGAGGGGGAGGGGGGATGAGGTGTATGTAGATATTAGATAGAGTTCAATGTTGGCAGGCAGCCTAGGCAGGCAATGCGAATCCCCGTGCCATGTCAGATTAGATCAAGTAAACCTTCAGCGACCACGAGGCAGAGGCGAAACCCGAGAGCAGATGCAGGCGGCTTCGCGCTCTGCCTCGATGGCAGGTCTCCGTTATAAAAAGCTCTGATTGATTATCATCACCCATGACACCCCTCCGAAACGGTACCTATAGGATAGGCGATGCCTCCGTGCCAGAAGTGCTTACTCCAAAGACTGGTGAAACATACATAAATGACGGGCAAAGATACATCTCTCGCTTGAGGGTGTTTGACGTTGCCATCTGCCGGCGTATACTCACCTCCATTGTCGGTCAAGGCGAAAGTGACGATATGCGGGCAATGAATGGGGTTGTGCTAGCTTCAGCCGCGAGTGGTTCCAGTTCCTACCGCGAATAGATCCATTCGACGAGTCCTTGGCGTTGCCATATTATTGGGGTGGTTTTTTCTTCCCTCTTCAGGTGAGCGCGAGTCACAGTCAGCTAGGTATCATTTGCAACGTGAAAGGTACCGCATCAGTAGGCCGGCCGCCCTGTGGTGCGGTTCGGTCCAGATGAACGGTAGACGCTGTTTTGGGCGGGGTGGATGCATGATCCGGATTGTCACGAAACATGATCGTTTTATGGTAGAAGAAGATGGATGACACCGTTGAGGAGGATGAAGATGAAGGTGGACAATACTCGTAGTGACACCTGTATGTGTGCAGGAACTGGGGGCGCGTCCAATGGTGACGGGATCTGCAGTAGCCTCGTTGAAGAAAAGAAAGACGATGGGCAAACAGGTAGAGAGAGAGAAAAAAGGTGGCTATGCTGAGCAAATAGCGAGTTGGGTTACTGAGTAGGGGGACCCCTGCACGCACTCTCCGCTAAGGACTCAAGGTTCGTTATGACCCCTGACCATTCAGTATTTAAATCCCACTCTCAGCCCAGCTCGACCCGACCCCATTGCGACTCCGAGAGAGCCAGAAAGTGTATGTGACCGTGCAGTGCAAGCACACCAAGCACCAAGCACCAAGCACCAAGCACCAAGCTCTGCCTGCCTCTCTGCCTGCCTGCCTCTCTGCCTCGCCTCTGCCCGCGCCAGCCCCTCATTCAGTCATAATCGACCGACCGACTGAATTGTCTGTTATTACTCAGCCATCCATCCGTCCAATCAATCCGTCCACTCTTTGGAGGGCATTCGCAACTCAAAATCGATTTTCCTCTTCCTTCTAGAAGCATGTCAACCGGAGCCGACAACGAAGGAGCCTCCTATGCACCCAGGAGTCCTGACCTCTCTTCTTTTTTCGCGGGTGGGCCAGAGCCGGTCGCACTTCCAACCTACGCGAATTCCGGCATCCCTGACTACATCTCCAGCTCGCCGATGCAGCAGCCACACTTAAGGACTCTGCAGCCCCACCAAAGCTTTCCGCAGAACTATCCTCCTCCGCAACCACCACAACATTCTTCGCCTGCTGCTCAGCAGCAAACGCACCACTACGGCCTACATCAACACCCCCAACACCCCCAACATCAACATCCACAGCAGCATCAGCAGCCACGACAAACACCGCCCTCGTCCTACGCCGCGCTGCAGCAATCCTTCTACCCCCCGCAGCCATACTCTCCTCAGCAGCAGTTGCAGTTGCAGTTGCAGCCCCAACCCCAGGCGCAGTACCACCACCAACAACACCAACAACAACAGGCACCAAGCAGCCATCCACAGCAACCCTACTTTCCGCCTGCGTACTCAGGAAACCACAACGCGACCCAGTACCAACCGCCGCCGCCGCCGCCTGCGCCCGCGCCCGCGCCCGCGCCTGCGCCAGCATCTACGCCCGCACCTGCATCTGCATCTGTAACCGCTGCGCCAGCACCGAATCTTGCGTCACCCTCGCCTGCGTCGCGGCCACCAATCAAGCACGAGTTTCCGGCTGAGTCGGAACCCGTCAGTGCCATGCCACCCCGCAAGGCTTCTCAGATGAAGGAGGAGGCGGAGATCACCCCGTCCCCGTCAAGACGAAGTTCCCCACAGCGCGCATCAAGCGCATCATGCAAGCCGACGAAGAGGTTGGAAAGGTCGCTCAGCAGACGCCCATTGCCGTCGGCAAAGCCTTGGAGCTCTTCATGGTCCAGATCGTCACCAAGAGTGCCGACGTCGCCAAGGAGAGAAACTCGAAGAGAATCTCGGCTCAGATGCTCAAGCAGGCTATAGACTCGAATAACGAGTGGGACTTCCTGCGAGACATTGTGTCCAAGGTCAGCGAGAAGGAGGACACGTCGCGGGCTGGCAAAGCCAAGGCCGAGACGGAGAGCGAAGAAGAGGTTGAGCCGCAGCCCAAGAAGCGGAGGGGCGGCCGCAAGAAGAAGTCGGAATCGTAGTGGACGGGGGTCGCACCACCTCTCCCCTACTCTACTCTTGTCATTTCTTGCGTCTTCACGAGGTTACGGTCCGTATGGTATGAATTATGAGGCGATGGTCGGGTCGCCTGGTGGCGTTCAGATAGGTTAAGCATACACCCCCGGCGTTAGAGGATTCCCAGGGCGTATTGTTGCTCGAAAATTGACTTGTGGCATTCTGCACTTCCACATAGCATGCCCTCTGAAGAGAGTTATCGGCTGGTTGATTACGAATCCAATATGAACGACCGTGCTCAAGGTCGTCAAACTACTACCCCCATGACTCTGGTCCTTGACTGTTGCTTGTGTGTTTTTGATTTGTCGGCGATGCAGCGAGCGGCCATGATGTACCGTGTCCAAGAACAGGACCATTTCGGCCATTTGACGCAACAGCACATCCCGCTGTTTCACCGGCGTATCCATTCTATCGTGGTCAGATGGGGAGACCCTGACCCATATACATTCATATTTAACACCTGAAATGCTCTGCTTTCCATGAAAACAAGGTTTACGACGACTGCAAGTAGGTACACATGTAATTCTTGCTTCTCAGTCCGAGATAATGCCGTTGGCGATATATATCTTCCAGAATCCGCCCAAATGTGCTGTGCTGTGGTTTCTGTTTCATGTAGGTAGTCGATCAGAACTACCACATGCACCTGTGCAGTAAGCATGCGATCCATATGTACCGCGAGAGAATACGGAGTACTTGGTATTGTATGATGCCCATGCCTGCAAATGTCAAGTCGGTTGGTAAGTACCTCACCAAGAAACTGCCGAAACGCCACTCAGCTATTTTGGCTATCGATTTTGTCGAAGCATGCTCGGGGACGTATGCACAATCTTTGTACACGTCTGTCTTGAAAACAAGCTATTGATGGATGGCAGGTCGTTCGTTACATTATGTACCTTTCTGCGTAATTCTTTCGAGACTTGTTACATGGCGCGTGCAGACACCGGCAATTGCCAGGTAAATTATTGATCAAGACACGGCTTAGGTCGAATCATCGGTTGGCTTGGCGGGCTGGAGAGTTCGAAGTGGGCAAGGAAGGGCCGAGGAATTGAATTGATTACTTAAGGAAGAGTAGGAGTCCTAGGTACGGTCGCTCATTAACTATCTACGGTTAGGTAATGTACATCAGGTAGCGGTAGCAGCAGCAGCAGCAGCAGCAAGTAGCAGCAGCAGCAAGCAGGTACGCATGAAGCAAGACCCGCAACGCCGAGTAGCCGTTAGCAGCAGCGCAATTGATTTGCCCATCGGCGGATGCACTTTTGCTTAGTTGTTACTTAGGTGGCAGACTTGGGAAGGGGCACGACGGACGGACAGCCCACCCCTGGCCCTGTGCTGGACCTGTGCTGGACCTGGACCGGGACAGGTTGGTGGACAGATTCATTTGGACCAATCCCTCGACTCTAATGGACCAGAAGAGGCCAATTCAACCTCAATTTCCCCGATTCATAAAAGAACAATTTCGCCCTCGCCTCTGCCTCTCCATGGGCCATGACATGACAGAGCTCTATCCCAGGTTAAATGCACAAATCCGATGAGGCCGCTCGTCCCGCTCCCTGACCCATTCTCCTAACCCAGCGGCTGTGCGTGCGCGGTGACGACAATTCGCTATGTCGTGGAAGCTACTGCAGCGATTCCTCGAGAGCGACGTCTTCAACCAGAACCCCTTCCTCTCCGTCTCCTATCTCTCGTGAGTAGCCCCCTTGGCGAATCCCGACCCCCCCGAACTGCTCTCTACCAGGCTCGCCGATTCTCACCACCCGTCTTCCGCCCTCTTCTAGACGTTACGCAGACCACGTTGGCATCCATTATGTCCTGTGCTCCAAGCTGCGCCAGTTCCCCTACGAGGACATCGAGTTCTTCCTCCCACAGCTATGCCACCTTATAATCAGCGTCGACAATGAGTCTATGGCCTTGGAAGAGTTCCTGCTGGACCTGTGCGAGGAATCGGTCACTGCCGCTCTACTGGTTTGATACTCCATCCGTGTCTTAACGGCAAGAAAAACGAACGAACGGGAATACTGAGACGATTTGTAGACATTTTGGCTGTTTCAAACGTACTTGCACGACCTCGCCTCGACGCCCCAAGCACAAGCCTTCAGGACCTGCCGGAGGGTGTACAACAAGGTGCAACATATCGTGTTCGGCCACTCGGACACGGTGAGGCAGGAAAAGATTAAAGAGAACATCCTCCCCGTCACGGTCCTGGCAAGCTTTGTGCTAGCGAGCATAGGAGTGCCTCTGCTGCCGCAATGGGCCGGCCCCCTAGCTGTTGCGCAAGCGAGGAGGGCTCAGCCGGATGGCGACGTCATCTCGGAAACAAGCCAGACGCCTAAACCAACGAGAAGCCAAACTGTGACCGTCGGCACATCGAAGTCTTCGAGACACCACAAGGGGAACCGGTCCACGAGTTCGTCGTTCCCCGACGACCTTCGATCGCCGACAGAACCCAAGTCGCCGCCTGCAGCAGTGACACGCACGTCGTCGGCCGGCTCGTCACCGAAAGATGTGCCGGATAGCAAGAGCGCGCGCAAACCGGCCTATATCGACAGCAAGCTCCTCGACGCGCGCTTGAGCTCGTCCTCTCTTCCGCTGCCCGACATACGCACTCCGGGCCGAATCACGCAACCAGCGACACCAATGTCTGCGGTCTTCCCCCGCCCCGGTGATAACCTCTCACGTAGGCATTCTCACCATGTCAAGACCCTCCTGAACCAGTCGGAGATGACATCAATACAAAAGGCTCGACTTCTACGCCAGAACTACTTCCGCTGCCAGACAGCTTTCCTAACCGCGCTCGAAGACATCTCGAATCGCCTCGTCATTGTCCCCAAACAGGCGCGTCTCAGCGCCCTGCGCGCGGAGTTGGCGCTCATCGCGAGAGATCTGCCCGCCGAATTGGACATTCCAGTGATATGCCCTCCTACGCTGGTCGACGGTTCGCCTTCGAGAAGTCGTCATCACCGAATCGTGCGGGTGAACCCGTCGGAGGCTACGGTGCTGAACAGTGCGGAGAAGGTTCCGTTCTTGTTGATGGTGGAGATACTGCGTGACGATTTCACCTTTGATCCCGAATCTGCCGACAACCAGAGACTGATCGCCACGCTCTTGGCCGAGCAGGGTACCCGGAAGCGTCTTTTTGATTTGAGCGAGGCCCCCAGGCTGTCAGCAACCGGGCGCGCAGGGGACGCAACTAATCCGATCGTCGACAGCGTCTTCGAGCCTACCTCCGGTGACCTTGGTAGCTCGCCCATGCTGAAACCCTTCGATGATGACTCGGCGAACAAGAAGAACGGCAAGCTTCCAGCACACCCAGTGCGTTTGCCTAGCAGCACTACCACTATTTCTAATATGTCAGACATGACAGCCACGCCCAGAACCTCGGTTACTTCTACCTCGCGATCTAGCAGCCCGGGGATTTCGGGAACTCTGAGGAGAATGACAATCACCAACCCGCGCACCAATTCGGCGGATCAGCCGGATTTCTCCGCGTTAGCCACACACATGCGGACCGCGTCGCAGATGCTGGCTCAGCTGGAGGCCACCAGCGGCAAACGGCCCCGTACCGAGGTTGCTGCGATCCGAGCTAAGATCATTGCGAGCATGCAGAGCCTCGAGGAACAGAACTTCGACGTGGAAGACAGCCAGGGTCCGACTTTCGATATGATCATTGCACGGGCAAGCGCTGCGAACGCGGTTGCTGCTGCTGCCGCCGAGAACCCCGAACCCGAACCCGAGCCTGACTTGGAGCCAGCCTTGCTAGAAAACGCGGGCCAGGCGCGGATGGAGAACGATGCCATGACGGGAGGGGTTCAGCGGAAGGGCGATCGGGATGACCCTAGCGCCGCGGTCTTCGGCGAGGCCTGGCAGCAGAAGAAAGAGCGCATTCGCAAGTCGTCACCCTACGGGTGGATGAAGAGCTGGGATCTGGTGAGCGTCATCGTCAAGACAGGGGCAGATCTTCGACAAGAGGCATTTGCTTGTCAGCTGATCCAGGTCTGTGACAAGATCTGGGCCGAAGCGGGGACTCCGGTATGGGTTAAACTTATGCGAATATTAGTCACTGGCGAATCCTCGGGCCTGGTCGAGACTATTACCAATGGTGTGTCGTTGCATTCTCTGAAGCGAAGCTTGACCTTGGCCACCATCGATTCCGGGGCGAACCCACGACGGCGCATAGCGACGCTCAAGGACCATTTTGTGAAGACCTTTGGGCCTGTAGATAGCGAACCCCACAAGGCAGCCGTCGATGCGTTCAAGCGGTCCTTGGCCGCCTACAGTGTCATCTCCTACGTTATCCAGCTGAAGGATCGGCACAACGGCAACGTGCTCGTCGACAACGAGGGCCACATCATCCACATCGACTTTGGTTTCATGTTGTCCAACTCTCCGGGATCCGTCGGGTTCGAAGCAGCCCCTTTCAAGTTGACTCATGAATATGTTGAAGTGCTGGGTGGTGTTGGTTCGGAGGACTTTGACGATTTCAAGAAACTGTGCAAGCAAGCGTTCCAAGGTAAGTTTGCGAGACAAAGAACACGGCCGACCAGCCAGCGAAGGGGCCTTCATTGTACTGACCATGAGGATGCAGCGTTACGTCGTTCTGCGGACAAAATCATCGATCTCGTGAGCATGATGGGCCGCGACTCGAAAATGCCCTGCTTTGCGGTAGGCATTGCGCATGTCACCAACACGCTGAGGCAACGCTTCCAGCTACACCTCAGTGCCGAAGAGGCAGAAAACTTTGTGGAGACGGACTTGATCGGAAAGTCATTGGGTAGTTACTACACACGACTGTGAGTGTCCTAATTGCCCTCCCTTCTTACCTCGAATGCATATACTAATGTGTCGAATTCAGTTATGATACCTTTCAATACCGGACCCAGGGCATTTATTAGACTTGGAAACGATGGGCCTCGAGCGGACTGGCTCGGGAAAGGGGACCAGGGGGAGGGGTGATGGCATAAGCAGGATCACTGTGGCATCTGGGCGGCGTTGTCAGGACTATAGAGTGGCGGTCGAGCAGAACAGGATAGTTCTCCATCCGCAAAGGCATGTTGATGTTGGGCCGAAAAGAACTGGATTACAGCGGGCAACGATGGCCTACGTGAAGTCTGGTCCGTGAATATCTATATATACACATATCTGTACTGGTTTCGCCACACACAAATACCAACTGGCTGCGTGCTGCTCTTTCCATGCCCCTGGATACCAATATGTAGGTACCTGTATTCATGTAGTTGATAGCACCATAATTGGGATCCAGCTAGAGTTAAGAGAGGTTATACAGATGCCACATAATTGTCATGTCTTGCTCAGTAGGAAGGAAGCACCTGTGACTCGTTCTCTCCCTCGTCGCCAGGAGCTGGAGGGCTTGTGAAAAGAAGGTGAGTTCAACGTGGAGGGAGCTTATAAAACGAAGTACCTACCTACCCAACCGCAACACCACTGCAAAAACAGAAACACAGTTACCAACTTGGAAGCATCTTTACCTCTCATTCTTCTATTTATCGGTATCGATTGGATGATTGACAGCCGATCAGAGGGGGCATACATACCCTGCCCAACTTGGCCATCCACGCATGAACTCAGCTCAGCCCAGTTAACAGCGAGGTAGTTCAAGCCATCTCCTCAACACACACATTGCCCAAGCCCAAGCTTGGATGAGAAGCCGGCGCAACATCGCTCTGCTGTTTGTGGTAGCGAGCGTTTTGCTGATGGTGCCAAGTCTATCCAACTGAACACTCACTGATTGCCTTTTTTCTGTCGCGCGTGCCCAACACGCATCATGGCCTCCCCCCCGTCACGAGGCAATGATGGCGACCATGACCCCAGCGATGATCGTCGCTACTGGAACCCGTACGAGATGCAGGTCGTCTGCGCGCTGGTGTGCAAGGGTGCTCACCTCAAGGGATCTCTGAGCTTCGCAACCAAACTCAATACGATACTCAACGGAAGCGGCAGCTACAAGGACGATATCGACATCGAAGACATCGAGGAACTCCTGGGGCGTATCGAGACGGAAAAGAAGGGTGCTCTTGCTTTTGTAAGTCCTGTTTCGTGTTTCGTGTTTCCCTTGCTGCCACCGTCCAGCCTCCGCTGACTGGGCTTTTTGAGATAGATCGAGCGTCAAGGTCATTCTCGCATCACAAGGACCCAACGACGCGTCTTTGAACGCAACTTGGGCTTCGATGGCACCCTGGCTGAGTGGCAGGAAGGCCGCAAGGAGGAAGTCGTGCAAGCTAGACAGGACAGAGAGGCCAAACAGGCCAAACAGGGCTCGCTCGATGGAGGAGCCCAACCCACAGCTGCTGATGGCACTCAGATTGACCGTTGGACTCCGAACATGAGAAGCGAGGTAGCCCAGAGTGACGCCCGGGTGTTTGATAAGGAGCAAACTGACGGTCGAATGGATGAGGGGGCCAGCACGGCGTCGCAATTCACAAGGATGCAAGGCAATGTACTGCTGACGCGCGATGTTGCGAATCGTACGCCCGGTTATGGTAAGGAATTTGCAACGACAACTACCACTGGGGGTCATGCTCACTAACAACGCAAGTAGCCGATTACCCGCCCCCGACCCCGACCCCAGTACGGGGAAATCCGAACACGACGCAGCCGCCTGGTTGGGGTCACATGCCTCCTCATCTTGCAGACATGAGTGCCGCTTGGGGAGCCAGGGGTGCGATGCCATCTCAGGGGCCAACACCCCCTTGGCGTTCCGCGCAGCGGCCAACTGGCAGTATGAGTACCCGCTCCAACTACCAGCCCTGGGGCCCGACCTATGAGGGTTCGGAGAGAAAGTAATACCGGACGGTCCTGCGTTTGGGGACAAGTAAGCAAGCAAGCTGAGCAAGCGTACGTACGCACTTGATCCCGAGTGCATTTCTTTTCTTTCTGCTTTGGAGACGGCAGCGAAGCTCGATATTCGGACGAATGTTACATGACTGTCGCCCGGTTGGAGCGAGGCAGGTGACTCGCGCTTGTCTAAGACAGACAGTTGCATACATAGGATACGATACGAACCGAGGGGCGTGGAATGCAGATGCTCCGGATGCAGCGGCATGCAATCTAAGCAGTCCGAATCAGTGAGGCGAACGGCCTCGACATGTCGCTGAGATATTGGCGCGGCAAGAGCGATGTTCTAGCATGCCACCTCGAGAAGGAAGGTGCGCTGGTAGTTTCCTTAAGCGTGACTGGCCAATTGGAACTGCAGAGCTTGGACATGGATAGTTGAACCCGAAAGCACTCTGTGCATACTGTACATAGATCAAGCAAGGATTTGTCTGCAAAGAGCCGAATGACGGTATCGAAGCCAGAGATGGCAACATCGGTGTGATATTTCAGCCTCACTCAACCTCACCGCCCCCAAATTTGACACCGTTCGTATGCAAGCCATGTTGAGAAGACGAGAGGAATACGATTCGATCGCATTCTCCCTCCTCATCCCGTGGCCTCCAATAGTACCGGTAGTCCAAAATCAAGATTTGCTAAAAAGCCGGATTTGGGGCCCGGCATCTGTAAGAAATATATGAAACCAGGTCTCGGCAGATTAGTTATGCAGCCACAAGAACAAGCGTCACTTCGAATGAATGAGGAGAAAAAAGTCATCGCATCATGCAGCCTGCTTACAAGCAGAATAGCTGACCAAAAAAAATCGAAAGCCCATTATGCCATTGGCCTCAAACTCCCACCCCCACTCCCATGTAATGTGCTGACTTCCAACCCGCATGACGCCCATGAAAGCAACAAGGAGAAACAGCACCAATCTAGAAACGGGATGGACGAAGATGAACCAAGGACAAAGCCGGGAAATGTCGGCGGGAAAGACACAGGCGAAACGCGAACGGTATGCAGCATGCGTGCATTGTGTGCCCTCCAACCCCCACGCTTACGCTTGTGGACGCGGGTAGTCGACCTCGACCTCGAGCCGCGGGACGGTACCCTGGCCCAGCGAGGCGAAGAGCCTGGTGAGATCGTCGCCGCCCCGGTAGCTCGCGAGGTCCCAGCTCTCGTCGCCGAACCAGGCCCGCTTGACGACGGCCCGCAGAGCCCAGACGCCCGTCGTCATGATGGCCTGGGGGGCAGGAGGCGGCGGCGGCACCGCTCCCGGCCTCAGGGGCGCCTGGGAGGGAGGAGGCGGCGAGATGGCCATATCGGCGGCCGTCACGTTCTCGAAGGCGTGGGGGTTGCTGCGGATGTAGGCGAGGGCGGCGTCCTGCAGGGCACGCAGCGAGGGGCGCACTGTCTCGAGGATGCGGGCAGAGGAGTGGTGGAGCCAGGTGATGGTGAGGCGGACGTCGTGCAGCTTGAGAAACGGCGGCGGCGGCGGCGGCGGCGCGTTGTTGGAGTGGATGTTGTTGTTGTTGTTGTTGGCCAAGATGGCTTGCTGGTGCTGCGCGAATTGCATGGCCCGAGCATGTCCATGTCCGCCTCCGCCGTTCCCGCCCATGTGAGGCGGTGGTGGTGCCGCCCCTGCTGGAGGTGGAGGTGGTGGCGGTGGTGGCGGTTGGCCTGAGAATGCTGGACCGTGGTGTGCCATGTTGGATTGCGACGGTGGGACATATTGAGGGTGAGGGCCCATGTTAGGGGGAGAAGAAAGACCCGGCTGCGAGACGAAGCCAAAACCATGCATCGGGTGTCCACCACTACCACCAGCACCACCCCGGAATGGAGGTGGAGGTTGGAGGGGTCCGCCAGGTCCGCCAGGTCCGGCGACCCAGGCTGGCGGCGGGGGTGGTTGGCGAGGGGCGGGGCGTCCAGCCCCCATTGAACGGGGGGCCGTTTGCCTCGCAGGATGGTGGACGATTCTTACGCGAGGAGGTCGTTCGTCGTCATCTTCACTGTAATACTCATCCTCGCGAGGTTTCCGGGCAGGAGCAGGAGCAGGAGCAGGAGCAGCGGCAGCGGCAGTGGGGTCGGCTTTGCGAGCCTTGCGGCCATTGGCCGCCTTGCCTTTCTTGAGGCTTTTGAAGGCTGAAGGGGGAGGAGGTGGCCGGCTTCCTCGGGAGTGGCCTGAGGTCGTCTGAGCAGGGGTGGTCACCTCAGCTGCAGTGTCCGACGTCGCACTCCACACAGACGGGGCGTTGGTGGACGCCGCCGAGTCGCTCGACACGACCGACGCATTGTCGTCGTCGTCGTCGTCGTCCTCGTCCTCGTCCTCGTCGTCATCCAGCTTATTCTCGTCTTTCGCCTCGTCGAGATCGCGAGGCTCTGCGTAGCCATTGGTCATGATGTAGAGCTGCACGGCCTCCGACGACTTGGCATGCAGTGCTTCAATGGCTTCTTGCACCGTAGCGAAGCCATCCGACGCGATCAGGGGCTCTCGTCTCTCGCTGTTCTTGGTAGTGCGGACGGCAATGGCCTTGATCTTGCCCGTTGGCTCTTTGGCCGTGATGATGGAGATGAATTCATCTTTAGTCGTGAGGAACTCGCAGTTCTCTGGAAGCAGCTCACCAGAAATCAGTCAGTCTGTTGGAGACTCAACAACATGCCTTGGAGGGGACTAAGAACATACCAATAATTTGGCCCCTATAGTCAACAAGCACCATCTGCAAATCGGTAGGTGCCATGGCTTGAGCAGGATAACAGTGACGAGGGAGAAACTGGTGAGGCAGGGAAACGGCCGGGACGAGCAACATGAACAATGTCGGGTGAATTGGGATGTTGGATGGGAGACACTTTTGGCGGCGGCTGGCATCCTTATATACATAGAAAGATATACATACTTACACAGCCTGTGCATTGCCGCATACCAGCCACTTGGGTGCCAAGCATATTTGATAAGACGTATGCCTGTGCTTTGGTTGGATAGGTAGAAAGGTACGACAGACCTTGAAGGTTGCACTCGCATTAGGTACCCCAAGGACATTAGCCCGTATCGCCCATCACCATTCCCAGGGCGACAGTCTCAGTAGAGGTCATCGATTTGTCGTTTCGAACCTTGAACCTGGAGGTATGGTTGCTACATGCCCAAGACAAGACATATGCCCCATTGAATAAGAGTGGACACTTGACATTGGCAGGCTATATCTACTTACCTTATATAATAGCAAGCAGCTGTAGCGAGGCTGTAAGAGACCTGGCATACTTATGGAACCAGTGTGTTGCCGCATGCCACTTGGGCGCTAAGCATGGTTGATAAGAGGTATCGCAAGTACTCTCAGTCCAGACCGTCCATGACCGACAACCACCTGTATGTGCCCGTGCCTTGGTTGGGTACGACCCTCGCACTTCTCCGTCGAGGGGTCTGGACATCAAGATAGGGAGGGTATGACAGAAGCACACAAACGTTACACTGCCGTATCAGGCACCCCGATAGACGGTACTGGGCATCACCTCGTATCGCCCAGATTCGCCATTCCCAAGGCAACAGTCGCCGTCGAGAGGCCATCGAGGTTTTATCGTCCCGAACCTTGATCCTTGAGATGGTTGCCAGATGCCCAAGACAAGACATCTGCACCAGCTTCAATCGGAGTGGCAACTTAACATTGGGAAGTTATACCTAGCAAGGCAGCTGTAGCGAGGTTGGAAAAGATCTCGTCACCTGGCCTGCTTTGACTTCGAGACCGCATGGCATCAATGGACAGATGGGAAGGCAAAAGGAAAAAAGAATATCGACTGCCGGGCCCCAAAAAAGTGAGGCGGGAGCTATTAGTGTATCGAATCGTAGGGATGGAGTCCGTGGAATTGACCAATGGGGGCATGCTTGGGGTAACATGGCGGACGATCGAAGGGTTTGCTCCCAGGTCAGGCTGCCTGCTTGCAGGACGTATGGCCCCAGACGCCCCAAGAAATTTGGTATCTTGGAGGAAAACAGTTGGACGGAATCCGCAAGCTCGCTGGCAAGAGGGAAAGGGGCCAGCCAGGTTTATATACGTGCGCAATGACTGACTGCTGGCTCATCGCAAACGGGGAAAGCAAGCCAATTGCTCTCCCCTGCTGCCTGGATGGGCCGGCTCTCGTCAAAGGCATTCAAGCTTCATCCACCACGTTCGCGACGCCATCTCTTCCTTCGCCTTCGTCCACCAACTTGGTGGGTGTGCCACCCCAGACTCGGCCAACGCAAGGCTGCATGCCTGTCTGACATTATTGGATGCCCATGGCCGGGCCCAGACTGCCACGTTTCCGCGGCTGATCGCCATATGATGCCCAATCCCGCTCTGCCTGCATATCGTTGCAACTATAAAGGACGCGGCATAAGCAAGTGATCGACAAGACACTTGCCGCCTGCAACATCTCGCTTTTGCTCGACATGAACTCCCCCTATCCTTACTGGTACTGGTTTTATACTTTGTCTCAGCAAATCAGCTCGAGGTTATCCAATGGTTCTGACATTGACTCGCCCATGGCTTGAGAGCCTCACAGATCAACTGGGTCTGGAAGAATTGTTTGTGTCGAAGTACGCAAAACCAACAACGTTCTACCCCAACTCATAATATCGTCACTATTACACTCATTGTTACAGCACATGTTTGCTTGGTACGAGCTGGCGTAACCTCCCTCTTTTCTCCGCGCCAATTAGCCCGTCACCGACATTTTCTCTAACCTCGACTTGACGGCATCGACCAGAGCCGACTCGCGTTCGAGTAGCCCTTGTACCTGCTTCAGCTTCGCTTTTCGGAGCTCAGACGGTATTCGAAGGTCCGGAGTGGATGCGGCTGAACCGTCCTCCCTGTCATCTCCCGGCTTGGCAATCTTTTCTGCCTTGGGAACCAAATCATCCCTGAGCGCCTTCGCCTCATCATACCTCTTGCCGAGGTGCTTCAAGCGAGCCGGCCCATCTGCCGTGGGTGCATCCGACCCATACAGACTAGCGTCCAGGGCGTTTACCTCATTGACCCAGGCCCTCTCCTTGTCGCTAAGCTCGCGAGTGGTCCCCTTGCTGACCGTCTTCCTCATCCTCTCGAGTCTTTGGTTGAGTTCGCCACTCCTGTGCTTGGCTGCTTCCAGGCGCCGTTCAACAGACGTTTTGCTCGATTCAGAGGTCCCGTCTCCTGCTTGGTCATCGCCCGTGATTGCCTCGACTCTCGCCTTGACCTCGTGCGCCTTGGTGATTTGCTGCCTCAACTCGTGCTGCAGGCTCTCCAGACGACGGAACAGTTCGGATGTCGCAGCGCCCAGCCCATGTGTCTCCTCGCTCAGGAGCTGGTGAACATCCGTAAAGACTTGCAATGTCACAGGAGACAGGCGCACCTCCTGGCTAACAATCGCCTTGTGCCGACTAGTGCGAAGCTTTTCGAGTAGCTCCGGAAGCGCCGAATTTCTCTCAAATATGTGAGAAGGCTGGAAAGTCGGGCGAGGCTCGTAGAAGTCCAAAGGCTTTACATCAACCTCCTGGTGGACCTTGGGCGAAACAGACCGAACCGCCTCAAACTCGTCCTCAGGGGTCTCGAACACGACAGTGAGCGGTTCGAAAGGGGTCGCAGATAATATGAAGTAGCCCAGATCAGGATCCCGAATGGCCACTGCCGCTGTTAATGGCAAATAGTCGTCGCCCTGGTTGGGACTTGTGTAAAGCCTCTCACGAGTTGAGGTTTGCCCTCGGACGAGCACATCCATCCTGAAGTCCAACCCGCTTTGCGACTCGCCTCGCAACTCGCTTTCGAGCCGGAAAACCCAGGGAGAAAGCGATAAATATGTGATACTTGTTGGGTGGGTGACGTAGAAGGCGTAACGTGAAGTTACATCCGGGCTGAACATGGGCCACCCGTCGGTTGTCATTTCCATACTCTTCAGGGTGTCAAGAGTCTGGAATGTAAGCAGGGAGCAGTCATCTTCGTCTTCCGAAGACCTTGTAATCTCCCTTAATCTGTTCTTTGGGGGCAACCATTTGGCCTGGACTCCCTCCAAATCAAGGCATATTCGCAGTTGCCCACTTGACGAAAGGAGGCATATGACGTTGAGTGATAAACCCTCTTGGTCGATATCGTCGACTTCCAGGTCATCTTCTTCCCCCATCATCAACTCGTCCGTGTCAAGCTTCTGGCCAATGACGAAAATATCCGTGAGCTCTATATCCATATCATCTTCGGCGTCCACACTAAGTTCCAAATCGAATGGACCCTGCAATTTGGGTACAACACCAGGGCGCGATGGCCTGGAGTAAACTTCGGCAGGGGGCTCCCCAAGAGGGCCGTCAACCTCGACAGGTTCCTGGTTATCCAGGTCGGACATCCAGTCAAGCTGCTGCTGCGCTAGCAGTTTGGCCGCGGGGGATACGTCCGGGTCATCCTCGATGGCTGCGAGATTGCCGACAATGCCGACTGAGAGCGAGGGAATCAAGGTAGGCGGAGGCGCCCATCGAGATGGCAGTAAGGGGCAAATAGCATAGACATCTCCCTGCCCCATTGCCACCCACAAGGTCATGGCAGACCACCCTCCCGAGCCTCGGCTTGCGAACGCGGCCGAGGCCACATCCATTTCGAACGAGTCGGCTGAGAAATTCCTGCCGGAAGCATCGTTTGAAGGTGCAAAGTTCTGGTCCAGGGATGTACCATCGGCAAGTTTCTTCAGGTCGATAGTCAGAGTAGATTTGTCGAAGGACCAGCGATCGCTGGGGGACAATTCCCACACTCTCACAACAGCATCAGTAGTGACTGTTACTAGAGCGGAGCCGTTGACCCCCAAAGGATGCCACAGCGCCGAGGCAACAGCAGAACGATCGAAGACGTGCGTCGTAGGTCCGAGAGTCCACGACTTGGGCTTGATAATCTCATTCGTGGGTGACGTCAGGTGGGATAAGTCTGGCACGGCGATGATGCGAACTGTATGTGTAGTCAAGACAGCCAAGTAGTCCTCATGGGGAGAGATGACGAGCTGTCGGATTTCGGCTGCGACGTTGACTGTGAGGGTCTTGTAGAGGTTAGCTACGTGATAGAGAACATGAACGGCAAGGGCGCTATGCTCACCCTGAAGCCGACGTAGTCTTCTTTCTCCGCGGCATCGAGCAGCTCATTCGTGTCGAGGCCATTGGGGTCTTCGCGCTTGATTCGGAAATCGGTCCGGCCTCTCACGTCCTTCTCTTGCCATTTCTCCTTGACCTCAATGAGGTCGACCCATCTGATCTCCTTGCCAACAGCGACGAAAACCTGAGAGCCGGACTGAGCGATAACACGGCGCGGGCCAGTCTTGCTGATGTCGGACTTCGAGGCGGAGGAGTAGGGAGAAGGTCTGGGCTCGCCAGCTGCAGGGGCGAAGACCCGGTGGCCTGGAGAAGGTCGCGACAGCCAGGCCGGCGTGTAAGCTTTCACCTTGGGCATGTTCCTGATTGGGTAAATGTAGGTTTGTCCTCAAGGCAGATTATCGAGTGAACATTTCGCGATTTGACGTCGTGCGTGATGGAGCCGCCTCTATCGATAGTGGTTGGGAGCCAAGTGTTTGCAGGTAGGCTGTCCAGTCAAGGTAATGGAGTATGTAGTTGGGGGGTGTTGGTTAATCGGTGAAGCGGAAAGTAAAAAGAAAGGCCTAGCAACGAGCCAGCAACAGCGACGATGCAAGCTGGACGCATCTGGGAATTTTTGGGCGCCAGCTCTCCAGTCAATCCGCCTGAAGATCCCTGTCGGGAGCTAGCTAGGTACGCTAGAACTTTTTGTTTGGGTACGTGCATGCAAGAGCTATCTGTACAAGGTCGGGCTTGTACTTTACTTTGCCGGACCAGCAAAAGAGCTCCAGCCACGCGACCGCGTCTGCTGCTGAGCTTACAGGCCTAAGCTATAAGTATGTACTTGAGAAGTAGGGAGTTCAACTGTTCTCCAGCCAAAAAAAAAAGCGGTACCACCAGGCTGAGTTGAGCCTCATGCGATATACTTCATCAATTGATTGACAGCTTCACATCTGCATCTCAGCCTCTCTCATAACTCGATTGTCATACCCATCTTTATTTTTTATTTTTTTTTCATCTTCCGTTTTCTGTCTCACCTTTTCCTCTTAACAACCATCAAACACAAAGTGCGGTGTGGGTCAAAATGCGAGGCGGATTCAGGAACACAGTTGAGCGGCTGGACAGGCCCAGCGCGTACTATCTGAACCGGGTGAGTTCCATCGGATACGCCCTTTCGTCATTATGGGCAAGGGCAGGCGGGAGTTGGCAGGCCGGATGCAGGCTGTTGGGCCCAGAAGAAGTGAGACTGACAAACAGAGTTGCAGAACAATAAAAAGGGCAGAAGGAATGATCGCCACAACCGCGATGAGAAGGATGGCGACACAGAGATGGCCAACAACCAGCAACCTGAAGAGGCGCCTGAGGATCCTCTGAAAAATGCCACAACTCTCTACGTCGGTAATCTGTAAGCAATTTGTTTCATCTTCTCGTTCTCTCCCCTTCCCTTTCCCCTTTACAAGCCAGTAAAGCGACCAAGATAATCCGAGTGAGTGCCTAACTAACCACCCTCTCCAGCTCGTTCTACACAACGGAAGAGCAGGTCTACGACCTCTTCTCCAAGTGCGGGGAGATCAAGCGGCTGATCATGGGCTTGGACCGGTTCAACAAGACGCCGTGCGGCTTCTGCTTCGTCGAGTACTACACGCACCAGGACGCCCTGGACTGCCTGAAGTACGTCGGCGGCACCAAGCTGGACGAGCGCATCATCCGCACCGACCTGGACCCGGGCTTCGAGGAGGGCCGCCAGTACGGCCGCGGCAAGTCTGGCGGCCAGGTCCGCGACGAGTACCGCGACGACTTCGACGAGGGCCGCGGCGGGCTCGGCCGCGCCATCCAGCAGACGGAGCGCCTTCGCGAGGCGGAGAAGAACCGCGACGGCGAGCAGGAGATGCGCGAGGACTACGGACGCTTGCGTTGAGACAGTGGCTGCATTCTGCACAGCGCGGGAGGAGTTTGGCATAGGTTGCAGTGTACGATAGGATATACCCTTATGGGTCGGTGTTCCTTGATCAGCTACTTCAGACGCCGACCAGTTTTTGCTGAAACCCCCTCGATGTACAACAAGCAGGCTTCTGTTTCAGGAGGTCGACAGCTATGCCTTGTGAGTAGTTACAGGGCCTAGCGAGTAAAGCAGGCGTCTACTCAGGCATGGAACAAGCATCTCGTTTGCTCGGCGGTATTATGTGCCATAATTGAAGTTATTTCGTTACCCTTTGCCTGTCTTGCTATTGGTATACATACATCCACAAGCTTGCATCACAGAAGCTTGAAGATGGAGTTACAGTAATGTACAAATTCGCCCAAACGCCTTGGTAGATCCCTCTTGGCCTCCATGCTGATTCCTCTGCGTCTTTGTTCAATCGCCTTCACCCCTCTCGAAACAACCTATTCCTCGTCGTCAACCCCAAGTTACTACGCTTAGTATCCCGGAGGGTTCAATCGCTGCGATACTCTGGTCCACTTAGGCAACTCTGTAGGCAGATTCTCCGTCAGTATTCTTGGCTCTCTCGTATAACGACGGTTTCGCGGAAGTGGCGTAAAAGAAAGAGAGAGAAGGCAACGTACTGTGAATGCCCTTCCGGTATCGCTTCTCCTTGCGATCGAAGATGGTGTACTTGTCCTTGGGCAGCATCTCGGCCTCGGTGGGCATTGTATCCTTCCACGTCTCGAGGGCGGTGAGCGTCTGGCCCTGCTTGGCGAGCGCGGCGTCGAGGGTCGCGACGACCGAGTCGACGGCCCGGAGCCGCCTTCGTTGCCGGGTCTTCTGGAAGCGCGACAGTCGCCAGGGAGTCTTCCTGCGATGTTTGGAACAAACGCCAATGGTCAGCTATTCTGTAGTACAATGCGCCTAACTGATTGCCTTCTATTCTAGTTGATTTCGTAGTATCGCGGGCCTCTCCCCTCCCCATCATCCGTTGGATAGTCGGGGCGGGTTGTGTGGGTGGATGAGATTCGCAGCCCTGTCGTGGCGCTGCCTCTGAAGCGCTCGCTCCCTCTTCTCTAGGCCTGCGCAATGGATTGCTCCCGGGACAGCTGAGTGCAACGTACCATAGGAGACCTCCCGACAAGGGATTCGTGAATCGAAAAGCGCCGAACATGGTGCGTGGGTTGGGTTGGCTGTACGCTGGCGCTGCGGTGTGCTATGACGGATTGGAGAGGTCTCGTCAAAAAGTTCGCAGCTCTCCCTCAAATCGGCACGAGCCACACCCCCCGACATCCCTGCATTACTGTAAAGCTGGGAGAGAGCCCGCTACAGGCCCCACATCGGCCACCGCACCGCAACGTACCGCGCAGTGCCAGACTGCCAGATGCTGTTGCGCCCGCAGTGGTATGTAGGTAGGGTAGACTGACTGATTGATTGATTGTCGCAGAGCTACCTCCTAGATCGCCCACGAAGAAGAGCGGCTGAGACGAGGGCGCCTCTGAATCATTTTGCTTGCCTGTCGGGTTATATCATCTCTCAGTTTCTCTCCCTCTCTTCTGACTCCGTTAACCCAGGAGACGATGTCGTACTACTTCGCCATCGTCGGGACCCAGGACAACCCGCTGTTCGAGCATGAGTTCGGCACCTCGAAGCAGGGCGGCGACGGCATGTCGCGCTTCAACGAGGCGGCGCGGCATATGAACCAGTTCATCCTGCACAGCAGTCTGGACATTGTAGAGGAAGTGCAATGGGGCACAGGACAGATGTATGTTGCCGGCGCCTTCCACTCCAACCAGGGCTCGTTGAGCATAGCCTGTAGCATACTCGAGACTTACCTACGTGATATTTGACAGGTATCTCAAACACGTCGACAAGTTCTTCAACAACTACGTATCTTGCTACATAACCGCCGGCAACATCAAGTTCCTCCTGCTTCACCAACCAACGACTCCCAACTCGGCGGCCGCCGCCTCGTCGCGCTCCTCCACATCCATCGCGGCAAACCCCACGAGCCCGCAAACCGAGGAAGCCGTCCGCAACTTCTTCGTCGAGGTGTACGAGAACTGGGTCAAGACCATCATGAACCCATTTTACCGTGTCAACATGGAGGTGCGTAGTCCTGTGTTCCGACAGCGAGTCGCTGCTGCGGGAAGGAAGTACTTGTAAGAAAGGGCCCGAATAGATACTGCAAATAAACGAGAAGAAGGATCGGTGTTACGGCGTTGGGTGGTTGCAATTCGAAATACCAATGCGCATTGCTAAAGGAATCCGGACACATATGTAGGACCATGTCACATCATGGATGCCAGGATAATTTGCATGGTTCGTTCATACGGGGTTGCCAGCTGGCCTCTAGAGCGAGGAACAGGAAACCATTATGCAAAGCCATCACGTTCATAATCACAAAAGGCGGCAGCAAGTCAAGAGTTGATCATCAAAGCAGAGCTTTCGCAATGCTCTCAAGTGTATTCAGCGTACGATATAGCTGCAACAACAAGGCTCATCTGTTCTTCAGATGCCTAAAGTCGGGAATTCATCGCAAGGTCCATGTCCATGGTAGTAACCGCCAACGCCAACAAGAATTCAGAGTGTATCATGCCATTCCCTGTAACCCAAACGCAAATAGTGCTGCTGGTACCGCTATTGCAGCATGCAACAAGCCCGAAAGTCGTCCATAAAATAACAGACAAGATGTTCCAGGCAGATGGTGAAGTAGGAGACGCTTAACCGCCGAAACCGTACAGGGTGCGGCCCTGTCGCTTCAGAGCGTAGACGACATCGAGAGAGGTGACAGTCTTGCGCTTGGCGTGCTCAGTGTACGTAACAGCGTCGCGAATGACGCCCTCGAGGAAGGACTTGAGGACACCGCGAGTCTCCTCGTAGATCACTGTAGGAAGGAACGCGTTAGTAAAGTGTACCTTGGCAATGGGTCAAGTGCTCAATAGCAGGGGAACATACTGGCAGAGATACGCTTGACACCGCCACGACGTGCGAGACGACGGATGGCGGGCTTGGTGATACCCTGGATGTTGTCACGCAAGATCTTTCGGTGACGCTTGGCACCGCCCTTTCCGAGGCCCTTGCCGCCCTTGCCGCCTATTGAAGATTGGTATTAGTACACGAACGTGATGATTAATGGTAATCCCCCATGTGTCAAGCGTGTCTGGTGTAGAGTGGAGACGCGTCGCGGTGTGTGGCGGGGATGCCAACATCGCAAGCGAACCGCAGCCACGACCAGGCGCCAACATGGAGGGAGGGGAAACAGAAGGGTGCACTTACGTCCAGTCATCTTGAATGAGGGGTAGTGGTGTTTGTGAGGGTGTTTGGTGATGAAATATGCTGGATGACGCGATGGTCAAGGAGGTTGTGTTGATGGATGTTGATGGATCGGGAATGGAGTCTTTCGGAAAAGTGAGAGTAGGGGAAAAAGAGATTGGTGGGCAGGTGGGTTGGCTTATATGTGGTGGTGAGCTGATTGCAATCAGTAAAGTGGGGTGGGGATCTGGCTGATTTGGGGCAGTTGCGTTGCGGTAAGGAATTAAATCATTAATTAATTCGGTACGGAAACGCTTTGGGTTGGGTTGATTTTCTCGACGAATTCCGGGGCGCTTACAAGGCCCGGATGTGCCTGGGACTTTGGGTGGTGGTTTTCGCTGTTGCATTGACTAGGTAGGTAGCTCCCCCCAAGATCAGTTCGGGACCCGCTTTCCTATTTGTAGTGCATTACCTGTCGCGTCGACGGATCAGGCCCGTGCTCCCGTCAGCTCTCGCCTTGTTCTCCCTTGCCTTGCAAAACAAGGCTCACAGCTGCAATTGTTTGCCTGGAGGCGTTCAGCAGCCATTGAATTTGGTCATGCTGTTTTTCTTGTAAATCTGTATCATGACCAGGTATTCTTCTCGGCTTAGAGGCTTTTTGTTTGTGGGGACCTCTTTTTCCTCGCAGGCACCCATGCCCCGTAGCGGCTCCTTTATTCCCGGCGGATTCGCGCTCCAAACTCACAGCACAACGAACTGAGGCATTTGGCACTACATTCCCAGGACAACACAGTAGACGGAATATCCGGGGAAACCGTGGCAGGCAATTACTCGCTCAAGTGTTGTCAAAACAGACGGATTTTTCCGGACCTCGATCTCTATCCTATAGTACACGCGCGTCGAAACCCTATGCATGATGGCTACCTATACAGAAAAACCAACAACCGCCCCTGCCGCAGCAGTGCCAAATCCCTTCGTTGGAAGACACCAAAATCATGTCCCCTAAGCCGCCTCGACCCTCTGTTCTCCTGAACGCCAATGCCATGCTGTGATGATAACCCATGCATGCCTTGCAACCAAGTAATCCTAACTCGTTGCGTCGTGCCCCAGATGTATTGAAATTCACTATCCGTAATCACACCTCTTCGCCAATGCATCACAGCCAATCTATGTCGCTGTGGCTGAACGCTTGAAAACACCGGCTTGCTTTTTCATGTATGCATTCATGCCATCATCGAGTCTTCATAACTATCCTCCTCCTCTAAACTCTCAATAGCCTCTTTAATTTGCTGGCTTGCCTGTAGGTAATATGTTAGCTGGGAAGTATCAACAACGCGCGGCTGCGAATTTGGGACATACCTTTGGATCTAAATTCAGTGCAATTGTGAAATGTCGAACGGCTTGACCCTTGTCGTTCAACGATTTGTACAATTTGCCCAACAAGAAGTGAACCGTGGCTTCGTCTGGGGCAAGGTGCTTCAATATCTCCAGTTCTTTCTGGGCCGCGTCGAGCTGGTTCAAGGCCAGAAGAGCGCGTGCCTTCTTGTACCGAGTCTGGGCGGCGCTGGGCGCCAGTTCCGTGGCCTTGCTGAAATATTGCAGAGCCTGCACTGTTTGCCGTTGCCTTTCCAGCACGTTGCCAATGCAACAAATCAAGACAGCGTTGGTAGGATTGATGACAGATGCAGTGTGGAAGTGCGTGTACGCCTTGTCGTAGTTGCCGAGCTTCTCGTATACACGGCCAATACCGTAGTAGGCGTTATAGTGTCGACGATCAGCCGAGATAGCCTGGCGATATGCCGTAAGCGCCTTCTCGTACTCTTCGTTTGCAACGTGTTCATGGCCTTGAAGCGTGAATGCGTAGGCAAACGAGGGGTTCAACTGAGTTGCCCGCTTGAAGCATCGTAAGGCTTGCTCGTGGTCCCTTGCTAGCGACCAGGCGTTGCCGAGCGCACACCACGCCTGGGGCGAGTGCCATGAGGAGTCAACCAGGTCGTGGGCAAGGAAGCAAAGGTCGGTTTCCCGCTTGAGAAACCACAGGATCGTCGAATATACTTCCATATCCTCCAACCGTGTTGGCGCTAGGATCCGCAGTCTCCTATACTGCTTCTCTGCTTCGCCATAGTTTGCCTGCTCATAGTACGCACGGCCCATCTGCGACAATACCCATGGCGTTTCCTGGTGCACTCTGGGTAGCGAGTTGAATGCAATTATCGACTCTGAGCATTGGAACTGAGATAGGGCGAAATATCCAGTGCCGAATTTCTTCAGCAAATCCAATAAATATTTCAGGGTTTCCTCAACCTTTACAGGTTCTGGTTCCGCTGGCTTCACCAAAGGAGCTTGCGGTGGTGGTTCTTTGATCCTGGGAGCCTCGGCATGATCCACGTCCATGCCATTATCATCCATCGGCTTCCGATTACCACTGACGGCTCGACCGACGCTTGTACCGCTGGATGTTGTCGGCCGCATGATTCTGGAAATAGGGGGTCTAGCCTTCTTCAGTTCGCGCGTAGCCGCCGCTCCAACAGTGGCAGCCCCAGAGTTGGCCTTCGAGTTGCCGCCACGGAACATGTTGATTCTCGTGCTCCGTCTTGGTGGTGCACCTGGTTCTTCCGACTGTTGCCTCGGTTGGACCGGGTGCCCAGATACTGTTCTCTTCCTTTCAAAGCCCGGTGCTGTCGTTATTGGTGGTCTTGACGTAACCGGGTCTGATTCCGGAAGCAACTCATCCTGAGCCTTGTCTTGGGGCCTCTGATTCCTTCTCGATCCTAGGCGGTAGCTCACCTTGGGTGGTATGTCCAAGGTTTCAGCGGCTTGAACATTTCTGGTCTTCTTTGGCGCGCCATAGGCAGGTTCTTGGGCCAAGCCTAGCCGCGGGACATTTGTATGATCCTGGTTATTCGTGGGTGGGGTCTCAAGACCATCCGGTATACGAAGAGAGCCGGACGCCATCCTAGAGCGCGCTGCATTGATCTTCGCCATGAACTCGTTTTCTGCCGCGTCGAATGAAGAAAGGTTGTTACTCGAGAACATTTCATTTCCGGCTGCCGCACGATGCGCATCGAAGGGGTCCGCGTTCTCATATATCGCGGTCCGTAAAGAGGATTTCTTGGCAACCGGATCCATAGGGTTCACAAAGCCACCATCGGATATGATGCCCGCAGGCAGGTCGTTTTCGAAGCCCTGAAGCAACGTATCGTTCAGCTTGAAGATGTTCTGCGTCCGCACGTTAATCCCCATGTCACAGAGTGCGGTAAAAGCGTCCCACATGAAGGGGTTCGCTTTCAACGACTCCTCGAAACATATGATTGCTTTCTTTTTATCGTCATATAGTCGATAGAGCTTCCCGAGCAGACTGAAAACAGTAGCCGCATCCGGGTGCGGGGCACGACTCGTAGCCGTATGCCTCCCGAAACTTGTCTTGTGTGTCCAAAGCCCCCTGGACTTCTCCAGGGCGGTGATGCCGTCCTTGTAGCGCTCTAGTATCAGACATGCCTGGGCAAAGACGAAGGCGCAGCCAAGGTGGCTACCCCTATAAGCCACAGCTTTGCTGTATTCGCATGCTGTCCGGTAATCGCCGAGACGAAAGTGGCTAAGGGCTAGCAGATAAACGGATTCGCTCGAGCGTGGATCGTGTGCAGTCAGTCGTTCGGCATAGAATAGCGCATTGTCGTACGAATAGTTGTCCAGGTGGTAATATACCAGCTGCCGGAGCTGGCCACTAATGGCCGTGCTTGTAGGAGCCATAGTCGGAAGCTCTTTCCCGTAATCTCGAGGCTGGTCCTATCTGCTGAAGGCCATGGGGTACGTCCTTTCAACAAACATGCGACAATGACAAGAGCAAGCTCGTTCTTTGTGGAGATGGATTCCAGCTCTTTCGAGTCTCAGTAGCATAAGACGGACGCAAAACTGTTCAGTGGCCGTAGAAATCGAGCGAGACGCCGAAGCGCTTGAAGGCAAAGGTCGCGTTTGGTGGTATTATTAAGGATTAACGTAGTAGTCAATTGTGTGTGGCCGGGTTCAGGAGAAGGGCGAGAATCCGAATGCAGCTTGGCCGTGGAATACAAGATCGTGTGGAGAGGCCTGTGAAGTGGGCGTGGCAGCCGCGTGGGTGCACCTGGTTTGAGGTCAAGCCGACGTGAATTTGAAGAGGCGGCGCGGCGAGGTTGGGCCCATGAGAGCGGAACGGGAGTCGGGTTAAGCTCGCGGAGGTCGACACATGTCGGCATGTACCTTTTCGGTACAAGCTACGAGGGGGGAGGATATAAAGAAACGAAAGGGGCGTGCTGCAGATAGAATAGGAGATACCTCAGGCACGGTCAATCCTATGCTTCTCGAATCACTTCCAAAAACCCAGACCGCCTTCCCCGTGATATGGTGGTGGTGGTGGTGGAAAGTCGGGATTGTTGAAGGCGAATGATGACAAGGCGTTTTCTTGGGTTACTTTAGGTTACCTGGTTCTTTCTCAAGGTTCGCGATGTTGTGGTTAGCCACTGCAGCGGCTCTTTCATTGGCTGGGTTGCGCCCCAAAAGGCCGGTTTTAAGAGGCCCGCCCTGCAGGTCTTGGGAAGGCTCCTCCGTCGCCCAGAGGCCCGTGGCATAGCAACAAGAAGCGCCGGGGCGCCTAGCACGGTAACTGGTACTGTAACCTTGACAGGAGAAGGGCCCACTTTGCAGATTTTACGCCACTGGCTGACTGGCATTTCTCACTGCTAACCCATATCGACTACTTTAGTTGAGCCCGTTGAGCCACGTCGAGCTTTCTCGAATCAATTGATAATTCGACCACCTACCTACTATAATTTATGTATGCGAAGAGCATAGACGGCGGCATCTGTGGCTCCCCTAATACCTGTTTGCGAGTCACCAACACCTAACACAGCACTTTTCACTCCTCTCGATCGAGAACCCTTCTTTTTACCTTGTTCTCAATCTGGCCCACCAAACCTTACAGACAGCGCCAAGTCCTGAAGCAACGTCGCTGTCGAGACCACAGTCATGGCACAAAAGGCGCGGAAACACATTGCCAAGGCCAATGCTGATACACTAAAGAACTTGCATCTGGGGACTCTGATCGTCCACTCCTTGTTCGTCCTGGCCAACATCATCTTCAGGCGACGGGCTCTTCTCCCCTATATCCTACTGTCCATACCCAGCTTCATCTGCGAGTATGTCGTTGAGAAGACCGGCCGCCCCAAGTTTGATCCCACCACCAAGGCACTTAAATCGGCCGGCGAGGATCTCTCTGCACCTGGGCTCACCGAGTACATGTTTGATGTAATCTGGGTCACGTGGGGGGCCATAGTGTCTGTCATTTTCGTTGGCAACTGGGGCTGGCTACTGTGGTTGGCGGTGCCTATCTTTGCTGTCATCAAGGGCTACAGCCTTCTTGGAGCTGCGCGTGGAATGGCGTCTGGCATGCAACAGCAACAGCAGCAGCAGCCGGATGCGGTACCCGCAGCGGGCAACAGGAAGCAAAGACGCGCCGCTTAGGTCTGCTTTGGTTCTCCTATGCCACCTTCTGTCGGTCCATGACGACTCGGTTCTTTGGTCCATTCCTCCAGAACCTCCTTATCAACATCCTTGACCATGACATGGATATGCTCCAATGATCTGACGCTCTGGAGCGCAACCCAATTCTTGAACCAAAGCACGCGGCTCTCACCTCCCGGCCCAAGTCGACGCACGAAGTACCTCTTTACGAAGTTTTCTACTGTCTCGCGGCTTTCGGGCGTCATGTCTCCTGTTTTGGGGTCGGTAGCGATCAGAGTCCTGGACCAGACAACAATGTGTGAGATGTCGGGGGTCAGACCATAGGGCCAGTCATTGAGCAGAACCCGATAGTCAGAGGGGTCATGGAAAGGGACGTCCGATGCAGAGGCGAACGGAGGCGGCCCCCAGGCCTTGGGTAGACGGTTCTCCAGAAGGAAATTGGTCATGGAGCCGTATCGAGCTTTTGTTTCTTGCGTCCAGGCCATGTACTTTCTCAAGTCAGAAGGCTTCCGCTTCAATACAGACAAGTTGTTTTCTCCTACACGGGCATCAGGGCATCAGCAAGCAGCCCACGAGACCCAGGCGAGTTCTGCGATATTTACCAATGACTTTCTTCATGTCCTCCCAGTCATGATACGTATACTCCTCGTCGGTCAACGAGAGGATCCACCTGTCGACCTCGGTGAGTGGGAAGGGCGCATCCTGTACTGGCACGGTGCCCATATCGTAGGTCAGCCACTCCACGCTCTCAAGCAGCTCCGGATAAGGTATTGCTTGGCAGGTGGTGGGGGTGGGGTCCTCCAGGGTTCCCGAAGGCCGTGGTAAATCCGAGATCTGGGTACGTTGGAAAAGAGCGGCAGTAGTTAGCTTTCAGATAGACTCCCGTCTCACATCAAGCAGACTCCTCCAGAGTTCGTCAACGGGAACGGGTTGACCTGGCCTTTAGTGAGCCTGCCGGCGGTTGGGATGACCTGATGTGGTGCAGGTAGCACTAGTCACTAGTCCCCGAAGTTCGGTGCTGCGGATCGCCCACTATAGAAAGCCGATGGTGGGCAGAATGCCGCCTGTGCCCCTCCTTGGATTGATCTCAGCTCAGGCTCAAGGGCAGCAGGCAGTTCAAATTGCTGGGTTGGCCGGTTAGGG
The DNA here is from genome assembly GCF_038362585.1 of Apiospora marii. Taxonomy (NCBI): domain Eukaryota; kingdom Fungi; phylum Ascomycota; class Sordariomycetes; order Amphisphaeriales; family Apiosporaceae; genus Apiospora; species Apiospora marii. The sequence goes on along the minus strand of NW_027117375.1, from coordinate 794,698 downwards.
CCTCAACCACGCTAAACTCTAATCCGACATTTTATCCCATTGGCGACTGGCGTTCCTGTGCCTGCCGTCTCGTCTCGGCAATAGGTTTGGCCGCCACGAAAAGCTTCCATCCCACCGGGCGGCTGGGCTCCTGGCTGCCTGGGTAGGCTGGTTGTCAACTTGTGGCTGGCAGATTGATCAAGTGCCCACTCGGGTCTCCACACCGGAGCTTTGCTCTTGCTCTTTGCTCAACAGATTGCATTTCGGCCTTTTTTCCTGGCAGACTGTGGAGGAATTCCATCGTGGCTGTCCCATTGTAATCCATCCTCATGATCCAGGGTCGTCCGTCTTGTCGGTGCGAAATACTGCGCACGCTCGTCCGGACTTGCATTTCAGCATCTTCTGTCCTTTTCAAATCCCCAGGAAAAAATTATCACGGCCAATCGGCACCGGTGTTTTCAAGATGAGCGACGAATCGTTGGTCTCGAGCCGTAACATCAATGGCATCTACATCCCTGCAGGATTGTTGGTGTTCGGCACCTTCATTGTGAAAAGGGAATGGGTGCCCTACGCGATTCTCCTGGCCATTGCCCTGGGCGCATGGAAATTCGTTGATCAGCGTATGTGCCACTGCTACTGCGATTGCTACAATTTTACACCCTCGGATTTGAACTAACTGTCGCGCAGAGCCTAAGAAGGTCCTCAAGCCCGACACCTTCCAGGAGTTCGAGCTGAAGGAGAAGACGATCGTATCTCACAACGTCGCCATGTCAGTAATATTGCCCCGCAGCATATCAAGTGGTTCTAACCAAGGACAGCTACCGATTCAAACTCCCCGCTGCCAACTCGATCATCGGGCTGCCCATCGGCCAGCACATCTCGATCGGCGCCAACATTGCTCAGGAAGACGGCAGCAGCAAGGAGATCGTCCGTTCTTATACTCCCATCTCGGGCGACCACCAGCCTGGCTATGTTGACTTCCTGATTAAGTCCTACCCGACCGGAAACATCTCCAAGTACATGGCTTCGCTTGCTGTCGGGCAGACGATCCGCATGCGCGGCCCCAAGGGTGCCTTTGTCTACACCCCCAACATGGTCCGCCACTTTGGCATGGTTGCCGGTGGCACTGGTATCACTCCGATGCTCCAGGTCATCCGAGCTATTATCCGAGGCCGACCTGCCGGCGACAAGACCCAGGTCGACTTGATCTATGCAAACGTCACGGAACAGGATATTCTCTTGAGGGGGACCTGGACACGCTAGCCAAGGAGGACAGCGGCTTCCGGGTTCACTACGTGCTGGACAAGCCCCCTCAGGACTGGGCCGGTGGTGTCGGGTTTGTCACTGCCGAAATGCTCGAGGTGAGTGAACGGGTGCTGTGCGCTTACAACAACAGAAAACTAACATATCACAGAAATGGTTGCCCAAGGCTGCCCCTGATGTCAAGCTGCTGCTTTGCGGTCCCCCGCCTATGGTCAGCGGCTTGAAGAAGGCCAGCCAGAGTCTCGGCTACGAAAAGGCTCGCCCTGTCAGCAAGCTCGACGACCAGGTCTTTGCCTTTTAGAAAGTCAGGTCCCACAGCTCCTACTGATGAGTAATAACTATACAATGTGTTTCAGCGAACATATTGACCCATGAGCTGAGCATCTGCGCAACTGGTCACCTGATCTGGCCGTTGCACTGTTTGTGTTTGTGGCTAAGGGTCCAAATGGGCGATCAGATTTACAGAATCATGTATATGTAAAGGGATAAATAATACAATTGCTGTCTAATATGAAGTCACAGTCTGACAAATGAACCCCATATCCGTGTTGTAGGCATATGGCCAAGTACGCCAATGAGCTGCCATTACTTTATGCGCGATCCTACGTGAATATCGGGAGCCCGTTCGTCATGGAGTTGTGTGCTTCATGGTAAAGCGTGACTTGAACTTCCTAGACCTGGAAAGTAACTAGTCTAAATCAATAGAGGTTGGGATAGCAAACATTTGGTTGCACGTGGTGAAATCCCCTCATCTCTATGCACAGCGGAACCATATCAAAATGACTCGAACATCTCCTAGGCAGGGCAGGTCTGGGTTAGGTGCCTTCCCCACCGCCAGGCGTGAGGGTCCGCTTCGACCCGAGCTGACGAACAAGATATTCACCCGAAGGCTCACTTGAGATACCGGATAGACAAAAGATGCTGGCGAGCGTTCCGATTTTGGGGGTGGCTTTATGGAAGTCTGCACTTAGATATTGATAGCTGACGATTACTGAAGTATTACCCCAAGTCAAAGCGATAAGCTTCGATAAGACTTTTATCAGTGCCCCTTTTCTACATCAACTCGACTCTTTTGCATCTTAGCTCAAGGTTATGCTACCGGGGCTGTCAATGACTACCTATGTATATACACATGAGATTGTGTTGCCAAACCCAACGGGTATATGCAACATGTCTTACGGGAGGTTGATTGTCTGGCCCACGAGGGCAACCTTGACAACTGACTGTGGCCATCTTGGCAAGCCAATGAGGAGTTTGCGGCTCGAATAGGGAGCCGATAATACCATGCAGTGCCGCGGGGGAAAGACGGACATCTTGCTAGTTGTCGAGGAAGGAGCGGCAAGTACATGTAGATCAACCACCCGCCCTTGCAGCCGAGATGTGAAAGGGGTAGCAAGACCGGCTACGACGTTGGTGACGACGTTTGGTCAACAAAGCTGTTACGCCAATGCGTCAGCAGTGGCCAAGATCACGTTGATTTGGCACACGCTGGGCATGTTCACCCGCGGGTCTAGATAGTGGCTGCACTGGGTCCCCTATTTCGACGCATTACTCGCCAAGCGCAGTGGTAGAAGTCGATAGAGTTGTCGCTACTTGCTTACTGATGGCGTGTATGTGCGTGGATACAGTGGTGGTAGAGATAGTCATCGACCTCGTGGCACCCGAGTATGTGTTTTTGGTGTTTACTAGCTGGGTCACCGGCTGGCTCTTAGCTGGAGGCCGGTGTGGTATGTAATGGATGTGAGATGCAGTGCATATTTATCCGGCCCCTGATCAGTGGCTGCTACATGCACCTAGCAGTGGCTTAGGTAGCAGTGCACAAGGTACTACATACGTAAGTACATAATGAGGTATCGGATAAACGGCCTGGAGGGTGGTCGACACCACCTGCACTCGCCACTGGCTGGCCTTGTGTCAAAAGGTAGGTAGGTCCATTGTACCATGGATGAGCCTCAAAGTTCTCGACGATCTACCAATGGCCGAATGCAAAGAGATCGTTTATATACCTACATATGTATGAAAGGTGCAGGTGGATTGGAGCGAGTATCGCATCGCATCTGACTAGGCTATCGGGCCCCACCCAGCCTGTACCCTACATAATCTCAGCACACCACCTTTTTTTCGCCTGTTGCCACCAACAGAGTACCCGAGACATCCACCCCCAGTGCCAGGGACAGAGATCAGCAACATCCATCGCGCTGTCTGTCTTACATATCATTTCCTAGCAGGCCGTAGTTCTAGAAGCTGTCAAAGATTGGCAGGTTGCGAGTTGGAGGGGGGCGGAGGCAAGGGGTTTCCAGGTTCTGGAAGGCCACAAGCTTCGATGATCCCGATCGCAACCGGGCCCCGGCCCCCAATGCAGAACCAATGCTCCTCCAAATGCAACTGTACGACATGGGCGCTATCACTCAATGACCGATTCACCGATTCACCGGATTCCTGGTTCGAGATGACCGCAAGGATGCACCCTAGCAATCCAGCAATGCTGTCTGCCAGTCCAGTCTTCTGGAGTCCCATCGTGATCACGCGCCTGCACCGTTTTTTGGTGTTCCCCCCTCCTCTTCTCTCTCCCTAGCCCTTCTGCTCCGAGTCTTTCTCTCTCAGTCTCTCTCTCCTGTCTTCAACAGGCAGTGGTGTCTGATTGATACATCAATGTACCTACATACATACCTGCCACACTCGTACCAGGACCCAGGCCATTCTGGCACTCCCCGCTCCGATCCCGCTTTGGCACAACAGCACACCACCTTGAACCTAAGTGCTAAGTAGACCAGCCCACACCCACATTTTCTCCAATTCTTTTGAACGAGGTCTAGACGTCAAAGTCGTGTGTGCGTGAGTGGTGTGTTGTGCATGCATCAAGTACTTACTTTACTGCTGCCCCAACGTTAATTCGCCCGTGATGCTCGATGGGTTTGGCTCCTCCTTTGTCCACTGGTGTCTGTTTTCGACCTTTGTAGGGTAAAAGGCAAACCCCGCTAGGGAATAGGCTCTTGTTGTTGCTGGCTTAGGTTCCCAGGTTGGCTGGACTGTGTGCGCGCCACTTTTTTTGCAAGCAGAGTGTAGTTGAGAGGTCGCCCAGAATAAGATCCGGCCGTACATATGACCAGCATCCCAGACAACCCAAGCACAAAAAGAGAAGGATTGACAATGGACGATGCCACTACCATTGCCTCTGACCTCCTCCAGAAGCTCGGCGACCTCGAGCAAAAGGTCCAGGGCCACCGCCAGGAAATGGCCACCGAATTCCAGCGCTACTCGCGCACCCTGCTGGAGAATGCGACAGATCATGTCTCGGTCCAGGTCGAGCGTGCGATAAGAGACTCCCTTCACAACTACCCGGCCATCAGTCCTGCCTTGGACCAGGCCAATCCCATCAAGAACAACACCACCACCTGCCGCCCTCACGACGCAAAGACCACGGCCACCACCGACCGTTCGAAGCGCAACAAGGGCTCCCCGCCACCCGTCCTGCCGCACACATCCGGCACCCCTGCCGCAGATGAGAGTCCCAGAAGCCCTCATGCACGGGAGCGCGAGTTCCACGGGCTCTTCACCCCCAGCTACCTGACTTTGCTGGGCGCCGAGGACAAGAACGGCCGAGACACTCTGCCGCCACCCACTTCACCACCTGCCGTGTCGCCAAGCCCTCAACCTCAGCAGCCTGCGACAGTACCGTCGCCCACCAAGGCCGAGCAGAACTCGATTCCCTCGTTGGCTGCGGCGATTGCCACTCGACCGACACCTAGTCGGCGCCCTACCCAGGACACTGTTTCTTCAAATGCATCTGACGATAGCTCTGTGAGGAACCGCAGGAGTGCTCTCCGCCGCTCCTCAAGTTCGTCCACCTCCAAGACGCAAAGCCCACGGCGTGTGCGGTTCGAGGTCGAAGGGGGCGAGGTTTTGCCTACAATGTCGCCGCCCACCTCACCTCGACTTGTCGAGCACTTGCCGTCCCCGCTGGGAAATCCGGAATTCGGCGATGAGGCGCATAAGTCGGGCACCATTGTCGAGGAAGATGAGGATAGCATCAGTCTGCTAGGAAGCTCGCCTCCGAGTCTGCCAAAGAAAGTCTCCAGCACAGACCGGCTGAAGGCCTTGGCAAGGACGTCCAACGAAGACACTTCTCAATGGGCTGTGGTTGGTGATCCGCAAGATGCGGACGATGACGACGATGGGTTGGTCATGGGGGGTCTAAAACCAAGACCCGCAAAACCTCAACATGCACCTGCAACCTCCGGCGGAACTGGCGAGCACGCCGACCTGATTAAGCTTGACGACAAGGGGGGTAACCCGGGAGAGAAGGGTGCAGAAAATGAGGACGAGACTGACGAAGAAGATGACGATGTACTGGCGATGCCTGCCTTGAGCTCGTTCAAGGGTAGGAAGAAGTTCTCCCCACTCGAGTCATCATCTCCACTTTCAGGAACCATCCCGAGGACACCAAATCCAACAATCACCCTGAAGGAGACTGCGGGAAGTGAGCCATTGGTGCTCCACCGCAACAGCGATGGCCCAGCGGAAGATGAAGAAGACATGTTCGACTGGGATTCCGATGAGACTGAACCGACATCCAAGTCAAAACGGAACGGGAATGCGAAGGAGCCGAAGAAATACATTGACGAGGAAGAGCAGGGGGAAGTCAATGGTCAGGAACTGTCCTTGGTAGAAGAACCCGAGAGCGACGAGTCGCCAGTCACGCAGTTTGCAACGTCCCCTGCAGTATCCATACAGAAGCCGAGCGCCATCCCCGCACAAGCTTCTACGCCATCTCGCACCTCGGGAGCCTCGATAGGTTCTTTCCGAGGGCGCCCGTTCAGCATGTCTAGCGTCAAAGACAGCGATGTGATCCGGAGGGCGTCGGATCTAGGGAACATGCAATCGTTTGTTGGCAGTGTCGACGGGCGCAGCGGACTGGATGAATCATCCAGCTATCGACCGATCCGTGGACAGTTCAGCGGAACCCCAAAAAGTTTCAGCGAGCGGCTCATGATGGAAGACCTGATCGAGGCCTACGAAGGCTCGGTAGATGCGAAATCCGGCAGGTCAACTTGACTGTCTGCTTTTTAAGGCGTTGCTCATAATACGGAGAGCTGTATAATATTTGCGTCATCCAACTGCTTAATATTGGTTGATGCCGGAGGAGTTTGCATTGTAATTGCTCTCTGAATGGGTTTAACGGCAGACCGGGACCTCGTTCTTCATTGCGGGCTAGGTCAACAGGCGGGACTCGGGCGAATTGGACCCACACTAACCAACCGACGACCATCCTCACGATCAAAGCAAACCGTGATTATGGTGGTGGTCTTTGACAAGCCAAGGCGAATGTCCCAGGCAGGCTCATGCGGGAATGGGCCATCATTCCGACGGTATTGAGGCTATGAACATTGGATTGTAGCATCTCTCTGTCACACAAAGCGCCTCGGGGGGGTTCGAAAAGCGTGATTACTTGTATCCTTTCGGTTGGGCCTTGTGTTCTTCCCCTGGATCCGGACATTGTTCCCACGGAAACGAGGTGTCGAAACACCCGCACATGACTTGTGCCCCGCTTCCGTTGATCACGATTAATTCGTAATACATAATTGAGATCGCATCATTCCGTGCGCAGTTGCTGTCCAATGCTTGCCTGAACCATCCAGTGTTTATCGAATGTCGAAAGGGGGTGGGCAAGGTTGAAATGGCCGGTCTAATTTGGTGAATCAAGTGATGTTGTGATGTGCGTGTGAGAGGGCGTCGATATATCTGTCATGGACTCATGTGAACACTCGAAACAATGTTCAGCCATCTGGGAAATGTCCGGCACCTGTTCTGCACCTCCAGATATCAAATTTGACAACCTGCGTTTGGGGAATTGAAAGGGGTCCAGTTGGGCTATCAACGTGCTAAGGATTGGTTCTTTCGAATAGGTATCACTGTTCAAGCTGGTGCCTCTCAAAAAATGTGTAGCATTATGACTGAGAAGCGTTGTTTCGTTCTCCCCTTTTAAGAAGGGGCCCCGCAGGTACCGACCCAGCCTGTCCATGAAGAGAGAGGCACGGGCGTTTATATATAATACAAGAAGCGATGATATAATGATTATAAACCGAGATTTGCCGTCATGATGTGCTACTTACTTGCCTCGACTATGTTTTCCTACCAGTCCTCCAGTGTTTTCTCCCGCCCTAGAACGCCACGCTCATTCATGCATATAAATCGCAAGGGAAAACCAGCCCACTCCCCTTTTTGCTTTTCTAGTCCGTGACATTCGCCGTGTCAGCAGCGACACCTGTCCCCGAACCCCAGTCGATCTGGTCTGAGGACATGCCTCCTAAGAAGTTCCACGAACTGACATCCGGCGCGGCGCCAGGGGCCATCCCGCTCTGGAACTGCGAGCTCATGCAACGGTCTGCCATCTCCCACGCTGAGATACCTCCTGGCAGGGTTGATGACCCGTGTCCCGGCCCCGCGGTGCTGAGCGTATTCAGCCGCCCGCGGCTTCCGATAATCGTAGGACCCTGGATCGCTCCGCCGCCGCTTACTTCGACTGAGGAAGAAGGTGCAGCCCGTGTAGACCCCGACCCCGCTGGCGAGTTCGTCCGGTGCGGGAGTGACGGCATCGGATAATTCGATTGGGCATTGCCCCGTAGACCAGGGTTTTCGAGGCTGAGATCCTGAGGCCGGCAGTTTTCAGTGGCGGCGGCGGCGGCGGCGGCTGCACTGTACCAGTCAGACTCGGGCGGCGTGGACTTGGACGAGAGGGAGTCGGAGTATCCGAACGACCCACTCTGGGCCCATAGCGGACTGCCGTCGTCCAAGTCCGATGCTGTTCCCTCGAGGGGTGATCTGTCGGAAGCTGGGCGTTTCCGCTTATTGCTTGCATGAAGGTCGCCCGGGCTTAACCGGGTAGCATCACGGGCCGCCGTGTCCTTGACGCCACCAGTGAGACAAGCGACACCGCAATCGCCCGGCATGCTGGGGCCATTCGCCTTCATCTCCGCCGATGGCTGTCTGGGCGGTATCTGTCCAGTAACCGGCGGCGTCGCGCCGTGCCGTGAGATGGAAGAACGAACCAACAGGGGGATGTTGCAATCCCCATTGGCAAAATGAGAGGGCAAGTAGTCCATCTTTGGGACCTTCACGTAGCTTTGGAGATCGTTGCATTCGATGTCGGATAACACCTGCTTGAGGAATGCGCGGGTTATGAAATGGTCTCGAGATAGGGTAGACATTGTCGAGATGATATAGTCGAGGTTATCTAGCATTCCGGAGGCCCCTGCTTCTTTGAAGTGGTATATGTATACGGATGCTGCAGAGTACAAAGCTAGAGCGGTAAGGGGTGTTTTGGGGTGCGATGCTGTAGAACCAATCGTTCTCATGATATTGATGATCTCCTGGGCGGCGGTGAGAAGCCGCGTCTGACTGGCCTTCTTGAGGTGGTTTGGGAGCTTGTGCTTATCGACCTTGTCGATGGCCGCATGGTGCAGGCAGATGATGGATGCATGCAGATTGAGATTGATATGGATGGCGGTACGATCTTGGAAGTGGTCGGGAAGCCGGAAGCACTCGGGGAGGAACATGAATGCGCTTGAGAGGGTGTTGTCAAGCTCGCGGTGCCTTGTCCAGTATCTTCCAAATTCGTAGTTTTCGGGGAAGTCGTCCGGCCGCGGCCGGTGGACGTGCTTGAGGATCTCGTTGAAGAAGTGGCAGATGACGACGGAACTGGCAAAGCTACTATACGGATACCCTTTGAGGGCTTCGTTGAGCGTGCAGCCTTTCGCCTCTTCGCCGCTACGGAAGGCTGCTTCGGAGCATGGAAGATGAGTAGTCACCTGTATGTACGTTAGCTCGGAAACACAGCCACTCTAACTCTGCTTAATTCAACTAACCTCGCTTGGATCTATAAGGGTAGCCCACCCGGTCGATATACTGCAATGGCTATCGAGACAAAAGATTCCCCACAGGGTGCGTCTTCTCTCCTCCAGTTCTGTCCAATCCTTTGGTGGGGGGACTGTTACCAAAGTTAGCCATCTCCGACGTGCTTAAGCAGGTCACAAGAAGTACTCACTTGTTGGCGGCATTTCGCCGGGCGCACAGTCAAGTCGTTGCAGTCCCATCATGGCCGAGAGTCGGACCGCGCGAGCAGTGCTCATGGCAGCTCTCGCGAACATCATGGTCTTTGCCTCGCACACGGCGATACAAGACCATGCCTGAGCATGTCTCACGGTGAGGAAATGCTCCCCTTGCCCCTAGTCAAAGTTCAGCATAGAGATAGAGCAATTGGAGTACCGGCAACCTAGCATGACCAACCTTCATCTCGTCGGCCTCGGCATACTGTCTTGCGCGTTGGTAAAAGACATCGCGCGAAGCACTGTACTTCTTGTTCTCGATAGCCGCAATGGCCCAGATGGCGTACTGCAAACACATGGGTGGCTTCATGTGAGGAGGCGAGTAGAACTCTTGCAAGTACCGCTGCTGATTGATGATGGGTATGGTTTCCGACTGGCGCTGAAAGAAGGTCTGGTGACTACGAACAGATCGGTGAGTTGGACGCAATCATTATGATGCTAGACAACGAGTGCACTCACAGCTCTTCCATGACCTCGTACGGCGGAGTTGGCTCAGAAATGCCTAGGTCAAGGAGTTCGCCGCCGAAGAAGTCGCCAGTGGTGCCGAATCCAGTAGAGGGTTCCGCAGAGAAGTTGAAAGAGTACATGTTGGATGTCTCTCCTGTTGCAGAAGCAGGGGGGACATCATAGTCCAGCCCCTGGAAAAAGACATCGTCGGACTGTAGTGGTGGTGCTGCTTCAGGGAAACTAAACTCGACATTGGTCTCGTCAACTGTCTCCTCCGTCTCCGGGGCTGATGTCTTTTCACTACCAACTTCCTTGAGCAGGATCTCAACCTGGGCTATATACACATATCTTTGTCAGGCGCTATCGAGTAGAAGCTATACTGATTAGGGGGGGACCACCTACCCAGCCGAGCTTCTAGCTCCTTAACATTGCGGCGCTTGAAGGCGGGTTTCCTCCTCGATTCGGGGTAGACACACTCCCCTTTTACTCTTACACAACGAGAGCAGGCCGGCTTGACACGGTTGCACTTGAGCTTGCGCGCACGGCAGGTGACGCAAGCCAGAGCCTCTGTTGTTTGCTCTTCTGGGGTGTCGTCCCCAACTACGATTGGTGGGGGCATCGCTTAGTAAGGCGTGTTACACAGGTTGTTGGAAGGTGCGATACGATAGGTATACGCACCCAGCCCCAGACCGACGAGCACACGGGGAAAGGGCGGCGAAAAAGGTTGAAATTTACAAGAGCCAGATCTCACACACACACACAAAAGCACACACGCAGAAACTGACAGTGTCATTCTCATCCTCAACAGCATTTTACCGGCTTACTCTCTTAGGCAACAACTGTCGTCTCCTGGACGGTTTGCGCTGCTTACATAACTAGGCTCGGACAATTGAGAGGCTCAGACGGCCTGATTTTGGCCCGAAGGCCGAGCATCTGATAACCTGATAAGCATCGATGACGGCTTGATGGGTTAAGAGCCGCTTCGCTGTCAGCCGGCTACCTTACTACTAGGTAATATTAGCTACTGACGTCCATCTCTAATTCCTACATTATGTATGTCAGGAACTATCGAGAACCAATCGTGAAGCCACTAATCACGATAAGGTAGGTATGCAATCTGTGCAGATGTTCAATCGGAAAAGGCAACCGAGCTTGCTTGTTGATTGATTGGTCCCCCTGACAAAAGTCTACTACTACTCTCAGCGGCTCACCAGTCTCTCTCCGTGTCTGGTCTGGTCGCGTGCTTGTCAGCGTCAGACCTCTTGGCCTTGCAAGTCCATTAATGCCAATGCCGTCCAGAACTACCGTGACCAGCATGAAGATACTACATAACAACTTCGACTGGCACAGTAAGCAGTGAGCTCGAGCCGTGATGATGAACAGGCAGCCTAGTGGGTTTCAGGGCCGCTGCCGGGGGACTTTTGTTAGTAGTAGTCTGGCAGTGGGGGTGCAGCGCAGTTGGCAGTTGGGTTTAATAAATGTCACTTTTTTTGTTTTTTTTTCTCTCTCATTCCAAGTGGAATTGGTTGATTGACTGAATTGGTGGGTATATTTAAACGGCCCATACAGCGGTATGTATGTACTGCGAGTTCCCATCGGATGGCGATCATTGTGCTCCGTCCCATGCCAATTGCTCATGGCCTGCCTAGTAGTCCCTGCCCTGTCGGCACACCGTTGGTGACGCACGCGCTATATCTGGTAGTACGTCGTGTGTAGATTACGCATCCCACGTCGGGCCGGCCAATGATCGTCCAAAGTCGTGCCAGCCCAATCCAAGTGGACGCGAGCGGAGTAATTAAGCATGCTTGGAGGCAGAGAAAGGCAAAGTATGTATGACCTGCAGCAGAATTGATGGATGGGGTTCTGCTTAGGTACAGTAGTGTGGTTGTTTATTAGGTACATGTAGGTATTAGTAGATGGGAGGTGGCTAGGTACAAGGTAGATGGGTACAAAGTCCCGTCCTTATGTGGCAGCTTGGCCTGGATTAGAATACAAAAAAAAAAGGGTGGGTGTATGCGTATATCTCTCAAAGAGGAAGAGAGAGAGAGAGAGAGAGAGAGAACAAAGAAAAAAGAAAACGGTACATGATCTCTCTTACCTGTCACTCTCGGAGAATTTCAATCGATACTACTGTATTGCTGACAAGGTTATCCGTTGCTTTCGCTGGGGGCCTTCTCCATCGCCCGAGACTCGAATTGACCCAGACGGGGAACCAGTCCCGAGCGAGAGACCGGGGTGGGCTGGTCTGCTTTAGACTTGGTGGCCATCAACCATCAGGGGCCATCCCATCCTGCCATCCTGTCCCTTCCGTCTTTTCCTCCCAAATCTGCGAGGACATGCCGAAGCCACAGACCTCCACGTTCGGCAGCCTGCCACTCCGTTCGGGACTTGGACTTCAAATGGAATTGATCCAACGGCCGGGGGTTGCCTGTTGGTGAAACTGTCACGACTTTGTTGGTTCGCCTCCTCCTCTCCCTCCTCTCTCGCTCTTGGACTACGGGCCTAGGCTGAGCAGGGGTCAACGTCACCGAGGATACCGCCGATACGCCAGCAGACACACTATGTTTTAGCTGGCAGGTCCGATATACTCCAATTAGGTAACCGTATATACTTACCTACTTACTTGTGCTGTACAGCCACAAGCTGCTGGTCGGTTGAGTGAAGATAGCCTGTCTCCTGCCGAGCGAGCAGCAGCCTCGGCAGCGAAGAAAGAGCAGCACTGAAAGCAAGCATTACCAAGTACAGTACACAATGGATGTCGATCCCTATTCAAGCCAACCCGGATGATGCCACTCGAGCCCTTCCAGTTCGTGCAGGCACCGCCCTGGCACATTGGGAGAAGAAAGCATCGACAGTTTTCCACTTCACTACCATTGTACTCCACACTCGAACCCCTCCTGCCTGCCTCTGCGTGGTCTCTCTCGCTCTCTCCCTCTTTGTCTCTATAACTGGGGCCCGCCGAATCTCGAGTGTAGTGAGTGTATCCATTCCATTCCTATCACAAATCAGAATACATACCATACAGTACGTACGTACCCACTTGCGCAGCCGGGGATAATCACGTTGGGGACGGCAGCAAACATCAAACTGCAGTAAAAGAAAAGACCGGGTTGGCGTTGCAACGCCGACATGGTTCCTGCTGCACCTAAGTGTGGCTGTAGGCTGTGCATTCCCGCCCATGGCTAGCACCTATCCGTTTCAAGCCGCAGGAAGGAGGGAGTGACAGGTGAGGGGACGGGGGCTTGGGATTACGGGCGTAGGAGAGGTCCATCGACCGGTACTCTTCGCCCAGAGGCCTAGACTCTAGGGGCGATAGAGTTATTCAAATCATCGTTCATCTTTTGCTCCCCATTGCGTTTCACGCCGGACGAGAAGAAACGCCGACAGGGTCCTGCGGGATCGGATTTTAGCCCTTGTCACTGTGGTGGCTCCCGGCAGGGTTGACGGGGTTGGATCGAAGGCGGCTCTACCTATTAGTATACGATGATTTCTGAGCGATCATCGTCCGGGCGGGTCTCCCTTCCCCTGTCTACTCTTGTCAAGGATGAAGTTTTGGGAGTTTTTTCCCTTTCTCTCTTTCTAGGCGTGTGTCATTCAACAGGGTCGTACTTCAGGGGACAGCCGGCTGGCTCCCATTCCCTTTCCGGATCGGGGCCCTGGTTGGGGGCTGGCCCTCGAGTCCAAGGGCCATGCCTGCTTCTCAGATGAGGCGTTTGCTGTCCGGTCGGGGTTAGTGAAAGAGCCCTGCGCACCATCTGGCACATCACGCCCAGGGCTCAAGCGGCATTGCTACCCTACGTCGTATCGGCGCCGTATGCATCGAAGACAGTAAAGATACCCGAGCCCCATACAGATGAGCTCGTTTCTCTCTCCCCCCTAGGAAGTAACATAGATATCGTGGTAGTGCGTCTCCTGCGGGCCCCCCCTTGAGACGAGAGAGATTGGACTTCCTACATACATATGTGAGAAGTCAGCCCCCATCGTGCCACCGATTCATCTCTCGGGAGTGCGCGTGCTAATTGCCCGGCAAGGAGCAACCATGTTGTGGGAGATGACCGGGCTAGACTGACTTCATGTCACTGCCGTCCCAAAGCCGATCAACGTTGGGATAACTCGCGAACTTGTTGGCCTGAACTCACCGAACGTGCAAAGTTCGGGATACGTTCCGAGCTGTCGTACAAGGTTTCACCGCCAGAGCCAATCATCTAGCGACATGGCAAGCCCCAGTTGCAGCAGCAGCAGCAGCAGTCTGTTGGACAATCCAGACTCAGATGTACAGCACGCACTTCCTTACCACTACTATACAGCTGCAGCTCGATATGCAGAAGCCCAAAAGGTGGGTGGGGAGTTAATGATCCTGGCCCCCTTCCCCCCTTGCCCTTACCCCCCATTATACTTTCGTATACGGCTCCGCCAGGAAGGCCGAGCCGTATGCTTCCCCCGAGGCGAGGAGCTTGCTGATGTTGCTGAAAACGGATGGAACCAGATGATGGGGTGTGGACTGACTGGTTCAGCGAGCGGACGACATGAGCAAAGTCAAACCTCTTAAGAACACCCCCCCCCCCCTCCTGGAATGAGTTAGCATTAGCAGCACTCTTATCGCCGTGATGGTGCTGCTGCCGCTTCTGCTTGGACCTCGAGCTGGGCGAGAAGCCATTTAGGTTGAGTGGGTGCGTGGGTGCGTGACACATTTGTCAAACCGAGACATCCATCTATCACCACAATTCCCTTGACAGCTGCCTCCGGGACGGCCTCCTTAGGTACCCTTTCCAACGTCATATTGCCGTGAAACCCTCCCTTAACCCTCCTCCCGGCCAAGGAGAGGAGTGAGAAGGATCTATGTTCTACTTGCGCATGTGCATACATGTATGCATAACCGTCAACCTCCCAAAAGAGTGAATGAGACTGCAGTGTAGTTAAAAAAGTTCAGTAATACATACCGGGCATAAATTCAATTAGCATCGCACTCCCACCTGCACACACACATGTGAAGAGCAGTCAACGCCAGGGATTTTCAACAACAACAAGGGGGAGCTTCGTAGCCATGGCCGATACATACATACCTCCCCCCTGCTCTAGTAGCAAGGTAGAACAGAGAGCCACCAACACCACCTGACCCTGTACCTGATGGTCTCACCTCTTTCGGGTTGACGGCATGTATACACACAGACACACATGCTCCCGGTGTCTGCCCGCTGTCGAGAATCAGCTGATGGACATCCCTTCTCTCTCTCTCACTCTCCCGAAACTTTCGAGGGTGACCAAGTACATGCCTGGATGAGTAGCGTAGCGTTATGTAAGTCAGTAAGGAGACATCTGAGTGACTGAATGACTGAGTGACCATGACCACCCTCCCAGCCTCCCTCAGCGGTAACGCAACCCGTAAACGGTGGTGCATTAGATCAGCCCCAAGAGGCGTGTGAGACCCGGTGAGTGACCTGCAGTCAGAGCAGCAGAGTTTGGACAGGCCGAAAGGCTAAGACAGCCACGAACGACCAAGCAAGAACGCCAAGATTGGCACTCTTTGGGGATTGGGGAGGAGGCCATCTCTCCGTCACCGTTCCAACCGACACCTGACACACCCCGACTGGGCTTGTCGTCGACCTCTAGAGCTCTCCATTCGAGGATGGGAAGTGAGACCCTTGGAAGTCTAAATGGCTGGACGGCACTAGCACAATCAACCCAACCCATTTTTGTCCGAAGAAAAAACAACGGACGGAGGATTTACGGACTGGGCTGAAAGCCGGATCGGGATTCGCTGGTATCGATAACCGTTGTGTTTGCGACTGGGCATGTACGTAAATCGCATTCAGATTCTGGTAATAACAACCGAAAATGCTTACACGGGCAGGGGGCAACAGCACGAGCAACTCGGTTCGCTTCTCCTGCGATAAGGCTTCTTCTTCGACAACACCACCTGCTGGGCCCGTTCGTACCTTGCAGTGGCCTGTTCTTCAGTCTGTCTATCTTGTCTGTGCGATGGGCCAGAGGCGAAAGCTTGCCCTGGTGCTTTGTCCCTGCGAGTAATATGTTGCCTGTCTTGTCCTGACCTGCCTGTCTCTCCCTGCTTTCTCCATTGGGACTGATAGTTCCAAGACAGGTCAATCATGTATGGGAGAAACCCAATCTCGCAAATCTTATTGCGACAGCTGCAGTAGCGCTCGATCCGTCAGGGAAAATGCCACCCCAGATATGGGACCCTGGCCATCACCGGGAACTGCTCATCGAGCTGCTTGCTTGCTTACATACCTATGACGCACCAATTGGATCTTGGCGTACAGAACTCGGTGATGGCTTCGGGCCAATGTTAGGTTGGGTAGTAGCAGTCACCAAGCGCAGTCTCGAATGCAGATCAGTATCATCAAGCCGGCTTCTGCGGGCGAAGAGGACAGCTCTGTGTTCATGATTCGGGATCCAGAGGCGGACAAGGGGCATTATTGCCACTCAACGATGTGATTTTGGCAACAGGCATGTTTTTCGAATGACTTCCAATTTAATCAATTGAACCGTTTATGGGTATAATACTACTACGACTAAGTCCTGGCTTCGCTTCGTAGCTGGGAACTCGCCCGCTGGCTGCCGTCAATGCTGATTTCCTCTAAAACAATACACCCCTCCCAATCCTGCGCTGTGAGCGGTAACGCCCTTCTACTCCCCATCCCCTGCCGTTGGATGTATATGTCCCATCCTGTTTTAGCCCACCCCGTTTGATGGTTGCGTATACACTGTTGATCCGTCGCCGATATAAAGACAAAAAGGGAAAATAAATAAACATATAGCTGAATATAGCCAGACATAACAGTCGTCGGTTCGTTGCCGGCATCAGGTCGACATGTGCGAGTGCGTTCTCGTCGTCGACATCTAAAGAATATAAAGTGTGGTGTAGTAATACATGTCGTAGAAGACAAAAAGTAGTCGTCGTTGGCGAGGCGAGGCCATCAGATGCTGCCCCGCTTGAAATGGCTCGAGCCTCTTCGACGGGCCATGCCATCTAACTCGACATCGTCAAAGTTACTAGCTTCGCCTTCGCTTAGTGGGACGCTGTTGCGCTTAGCGTTGTGGTCGTAGTCGGCCCTCTCAGTGGACGGCAGCACTTTGCCATCACCGCCTCGACCAGACATGGCATCTGATTCGGCACGGGCGTTGTTGATCATCGTAGGCAGTTGGCGGCGACGCGCATTGATGAACCAGTTGGAGATTTGGTCTAAGGGGGGAGAAGAGAATACGTTAGTTTCTAGCCGTCGAAAACCCAGTTCGGGGGGAAGGAGGAAGTCGGCTTACTCATTTGCAATCCAGTCCGACGCATCAGGCTTTGTTTCTCGTCCTCGGTCGGGTACGGGTGGTGCAAGTGTGCCACGAACCAGGCACGCAGCTTGTCGGTTGTTTCCTTGGGCAAATTCCCGCGGCGTTTGCGTTGTTTGTTGTCCCCGCCCATTCCCATTCCGTAGTCGCCCATCCTCATGAACGAGTCCTGGAAGTGATGACCGTACGCCGCCGCTGCCGAATAAGGCGCCCTGTCAAAAGGGTGTATGGATCCAACCGACAATGACTGTACTCTGGACGGATGGTAACCGCCGTAGCTGTAACTCGGTGCCCTGTATACGGGAGCCGGCGCCTCCATCGAGGGCCCACTGGGGTGGCTGACTCGGGGTCTCATGGACTCCTGCATATACTCCTCTCCAGACTGGCTGCAAACCCTGTGCATCGGAGCCGAGCGCCGCTCAAATTCCATGCGTGGCAGGCTCGGGAGTGTTGGGCGCGCTTCGATTCGCTCCCGCACCTCCATAGGTGCTGGCGTTTGCATCGAGGGGAGTGCTCCAGAGGGCAGATACGGGCTCGTCCTGTTTGATGAAGGCCATGAATCTTGTGCAGGCCGCGGGATCGAACGGGATGGAGGAGACTGATGCATCACCATGGGTGCCCCCGGGTTGGTGTAGAGCCGGGGAACTTGACTGGCCCGCTCACCCTCTCTGTCATCTTCAAAAGAAAGCCTTCGCCTCTTGCTGCTGCAGTTGGGGGAATGTACGTATTCTGGCGGCGTCATGGTGCCGGCCGGGCCAGCCACAGGCGAGGTTGTGGACGATGGTGTTCTCGCAGCCCCATCGTGCTGAACTCGTAGTTGGAGCTCGGGGAAAGCCTGGGGTACTTGTTAGTGTGCACTATCCCGTCGAGCAGGGAAGGTGTAACATACCTGGCGAATAGAGGGCAAGGCGATCTTCTCCATGTTGTTCCTGGACTGATGAACAGGCTCGGACGAGCGAGTCTCCTGCCACGCGAACTCACGATGAAAACCGGTGTGCTGTTGAGGGGCGGGCATAGTGAGAGTAGACATTTTGCAAGTGGTTGGCGAGGTATCCAAGTTATGTATCTCTGGAAGCCGTCGTGGGGTATATTCCATGCCCCTAAATAGTCAAAAGAGTCCGAAAGGCTGGCTGGCTCTCGATGCCTATTACCAAGGTGAGTACGGGTGGACTGGATGGGCCGAGACATGATATGGGCGCCTGGGTGACAAAGGGGTTCTTACCTCAAACCTGAACCGGCGGAAGAGGCCTCTCGAGTGGTGAAAGTACCGAAGGGTGTAGTGGACTTGGATGACCCGGCGTTTAGTTCATCGACTGATTCTGAATGCAGAACGGACAGAGACCAAGCGAGGTGGTGGATGTGATGCAGTGTCGAGTTTGCGTGGTTGTTGCCCTATCCAAGACGGGCAAACAATGTTGAGCTGAAAGAGAGTGTCGAGCAGAAACAAGATGTACTCGGGTGTTGGTGTATATGGTTGCCGAAGGGCTTCGAAAACGAATGAGATGCCCTTGTTGTCGATAAACCAAGCAAAGAGACCGGTATATGAGAGGATGTTCCAAAGAGGGTGAAGCATAAGCAAACACCAACGGCTGGACCGGTTGCAGACGAGCGTCTTTTTGTAAAACGAGAGGAGCTGTGACCTCTGGAGATGGTCTCGATGTTGTGGATCAACAAGCAGACGCACAGATGATGCCCCCCAAATAGGCAATGACAGAGAGTTCGAAGACGGAAGGAACAAGCAACGCTCGAGATCCAAATTTTAATATTTTCTAGTCTCAAGACGAACTGACACAAAGACAGCCTCAGACGAGTCCGGTAAAAGGTGACCAGCTAGAATCTGGGCAAGGAACGGTTGAGGTGAACGGAAACGAAGAGGCGTCTTGGACGAGTAGTAGAGGCTTGGGATGGCTTTTCAATGTTGGAGTTGGGAAAGAAAGCCCCCTTCCGGGTGTGGAGAGACGGTTTTGACGGGGGAGGAACTAAACCGTAAAGAGCCTGACCATGCGAGCCATGGGACAAGGATGACACTGAAGCTCAGAAGGGGGGAGAGAGAGTAAGGACTTCCTAGGGGACGACAGTGATGATCCGCTGCCTGCTGCTACTGTACTTCCAGATGAAAGAGATGGGGGAGAGAGCGTGGTGCGTGAGGGCGAGCAGAGCAAGTACTCTGCCAATGAATAACTGCATCCCCACACACGAAGGCCCCTGATGCCTGTGGCGTTCCCTTTGTGTGGACAACGACAACCGGACTGTTGAGACTTGCCAGGCATATGCTAGGGCAGTCGAGATACCCAAGCGTGGACATGGTTATGGGGCCCGAATCGAGGTCCTGGGTCAGGGTAAGGTACCTACAGTAAGAGAGCGAGCGGCAGGTGGGCAAAGTGGGTGAGAGACAAGAGACAAGAGGGTGGAAAGTGAGGTGGGTACGGGGGCGTGTCGGCCTGGGGGGTGTGAAGACAGCACTGGAAAGAAAGAAAGAAAAGAAGAAGAAAAAAACCGAACCGCCAGACACCAAACAGCACACTGAACAGTGAGCACAGCACAGGCAGGGCAAGGAGCGGACGCTACCTAGCTAGCTGGCTGATCGTGGTAGTAGTGGAAGTAGGGTAGGTACGGTACCTAAGCCAGCATCCATGGAAGTGGACGAAGTGACACGAAGGGCCGCTAGAGAAGTGTAGTATGCACCAGCAGGGGTGCAGGACCCCGGACCGCGACCGTTCTTGTTCTGATCCAGATGTCCAGATGAAATTGCCCGATGGAAGGATGAAGTTACCGGGGTCGACCCTAGTCAGCGCATTTGTGGGCTGGCTAGCGAAGTGGGTGTGAGGTGCATGCGTCTTTTCTCCTACATGCTTAGACTGCTTAAGACTCGAATCGTAGTGGGAGGCAGGCACTTCGATGCAGCCATCAATCGAGTATGTACATAATTGAGCAGCGGTCGGTGGTGTGCGTGCGCCTGTACCTGTTCTAGCCTCTCCCGACAGTATCGACGACTACCGTATTCTCTCAGAAAATTCGACGTTCGTACCACTTTTATTTGGAAGCACTGATTGGTCAACTTTCGTGGGGTAACGAGCCAAAAGGTGATCATACCCAATAAATCCGAGAAGCGAGGTGTTCTGGCCAATAAGAGCTCTGCTATGGCTGAGATAAAAGTGGTGCGAACGTCGAATTTTCTAAGAGAATACGGTAGGACTGATTGGGGTACGACGAAGGCATGCCCCAAAGCGGTAGGTTACTTTGAGAATACTACGGCACGGTCGTTGGCCATTTGACGGCCAAGTCAGGTGCAAAAGGGCTAGTCAGGCGTGAGCAGAGAGGTAAGTAGCAGCAGCAGAGCAATGCATAGTCCCATCATGCTGTGTGCATCTGTGTGTTATTCCCGTTGCACCAATTCAAGGGTCGCGGACTGCCTGACTGACGGACTATATTATTACTCGCCTGGGCTGGACAGTACAGAAGACAGTACTGGGGACGTAGGGATATGCGTGCGTGAAAAGCAATCCATCCTTACGGGACCGACAGCCCGATTGAACAAAGGAATTCCAACTCACTGCAGGCTGCCGAACCCAACAAGAAGGTTTGGTTTTGCCAGCGTCCTCGGTGATGATGCAAAGCGAAGCGAAGCGATCGATAGGGATAGCTAGGCCAAGTACATTAATAACATGCATGCATACATACATAGGCCAAGAGAGTTGGACATCACACACAACACACACACACACACACACATTCCCTCTCTCCCAGACTCACCACACTCACCACACCAAGTACCGAACAATTGGTACCAGCTCCAGAAAGGCAAATCAATTTCCTCTTTCAGCGGGCTGTGAGTGGGTGGGTGGGTGGCAGCGATGGCATTGTTGGTTCATCTGCTACCCGAGAAATAGACTCGGGAGAAGACGTTATGAGCCAACCTAACATGGCCTGCGTGCGTGCCTCCGTGCCTCGTAGGGGAGGTGCAGCGAGAGTTTGCCTCAAAAGGGCTGCTATTAATGTTGACGGCCGCTGTTATTGTTATTGTTGTTGTTGTTGGGAGGTCACTACGGTTGCATTGCACGGCCGGCAGGAGGATCACCATGTGGTGCCGAATCTACACTAACAAATCTTGTTCTTCAACACCAAGAACATACCATAATGTCTCAGAGGCTGCAGACGAGCTAGTTGGATGGTGTCTCTGCCTGAAGACGGCACGCACCCACACATGCACACACACACACACACACACACACACACACACACACACACACACACACACACACACACACACACACACACACACACACACACACACTGGCGGTTTTTGTTCCCCGGCGTCGCAGCAGCGAGCACGGGGAAGACAGCAAAGGGCAAACACCTTCCCACTGGCGGCTGCAGACTGGATGATCGTCTTTGACGTGATTAATCACCTCGGATTTGAGATCTGGGCGTACCCCGGCGCATATTGGTGACCCAGCAAGCCGGCCTCGCTACATACATGTATCCATACATGGCGGCTTCATTGATGCCTTGGGCCGGGTTGTCGTTATTCGCATTTGCATCCATATACCTGGCGGTTTGCACCGGAAATTGAACACCTGACACACCCGACCTAGAGACTGCCACCACTTCTTTTCGCTCTGGATACATTAATGTATATAACGTGAGTGTTATTACAACGCTTCCATTCCATCTAGGTAGTGACTACGAGACTAGGTACCGAATGAGACGGTGGCCTGTTTCGGCTCTACCACCGGCCGATGGACGCTAAGAAGCCTGCGGCTATAGGTGTACATCATAGCAGACGCAGACGGGAAATAATGGCAACTTCCGCCACTGACCAGTCACCAGCCGCCAAAGGCGCGCCAGTCTCGGTTGGTCATTTCGAGAATCCGAGGCGAGGGCGACAGATGCCTGCAACTACGTCAGGCCTGCCATGAACATTAACAAGTCAGGGGATGGAGGGATCGGACAAGCAAGAAGCTTCTTTGTGACCAAGCAGAAAAACTTATAGCTCACGCGTCACACGGGTTATTCTACGGCCCAAGATTCAAGACATGATTGCCCCGAAGCATTAATGCGTCGCCACGGTATTCTGCCCGTTTCCTCCATCCATGAGATCTTCTTCACCACTTACCATGGGGATGCATCCATCACAGCCCGCGCGCGCGTCTGGTAGGCCGTTCCTACATATCCCCAAGCTGCGAATTGCTGTAGTCTGACGGAGGGTGACGTTTCGGTGATGCCCCTGCCGTTTACCATGTTTCAGGGCGGCTTCTAGCCTCACTAGCCGGCCATTACTTCTTACTACACAAGGCTAGGCCAGCAGTAAATGAGTTTGTCGATGCATCCAAACCGAACAGAGCGTTGCAGCATCAGACCAAATTCAGGGTCTACCTCGACAAGAAAAACAACCATGCACATTTTCACCTCATCAGCATACCGGCGGCAGGCTCAACAGCTGCAGGCGTTAAATCCCTCCTGGTCGAATTTGATAGGTGCGAGTGTAGAAACCACTCCGTGACAGCGGGCAGCTTGACGATCAATTGACTTTTGCCTGTCCCGTCGTTTGCATTTTGAGTCATGATTCTACGGTACTACCAACCGCCTGCAGGTTCTTGTCTTTAATGCTATGTTTATAAATACTTCCGAAATCCCTTTTTTTTTCCTTTTTCTCCATTGGTGGCATGCCGTGCCCAGCCCAAGGCGAGCGCAGCTCCGTTTCTAGACTGCGCATGGCTGGGTGATGGATGAAGCCGAGGAGAATAGCAACCTAAGTAGGCAAGTCAATGCAAAAAGCCCATCATACTGGTACTCCGTACTACAGGTAGATTAGGCCAGCGCTGCTTAAATTGTTAGCTGCCCGCCTTACTGTGAGGCTGCCGCGAGGACCGACAGGCAAGACAAAGCGCCATGGGCGGTATCGTTTGACGGTTTGACGTTTGTAGCGGTCGTAGGGATAGGACAGCCAGCCCATGGAACGTTCCAACGAAAGAGGCTCGTCCGTTAATCATATACGTTATCTTCGTCAGCACGCCTACTCATGTAAGAACCACGTTTTTTACGAGGTTTAGTTTTTGGAACAAACACCGTAGCTTGGCCCAACATTTTTTTTTTGGGGGGGGGGGCAGAGGCGGCCGGCATGGCAGCAACGGATAGCGATCATCGATCATCGGACCGGCGTTCCATCGCAGTATCATGCATCTGGTTCGGGGGGCTACGCTGCTCTGCTTGGATGTTGGATGGCAGATGCCGCAGATCAGGTCCGATTAGCTTATTAGCCCTGGAAAAATCGTCCGATTAGAACAGGCACCGCGGAGGGCAGCGAGGCTTGCGATTGGATGCAAAAGTCATCTGTCATTCATTACCACTAGAACCACCTTTCTTTCTCGACGGAAGTCTAACGTCTAACCGTCAATGCGCCTCCGGCGGGAACGGATGGGGGAGCGAAGATGAAGCACGTGCCTGACGGTCTGGAATCCCATACTTACAGGATGATGAAGGTCCCGCAACTGCTGTCAAAGCGATGTCAGGCACTGTCTTATTTTTCAGGTACGACGACAGGTCATGACCCAGTGCAAGCCCAGAGCAGGAAACAGTGGTTGTTTTGGCCTGCTGTATCTCGGTGGGTTGACTAGTCGATCATCTCCGATCATCTGGAATTATAGTTGTGCGAGATGGCAGTGCGTCGTTCGCATACCACCCGGCTGGGGACAGAATCAGGCCCTCCCAACTTGTCCCGAGTCAGCCAGGCGGCTCTTCTTCACTTTTTCATGGGAGCAACATCTCAACGCTCGGATACAAAACGAAGTACGTATCAAACCAACACTGCCTGTGTTTCTCTACAATGCCACTTAATGTCATGTACCTTGTCAGCTCACGGATTGCAACATCCATTTTTTCACGTTGGCAAACTTTTCCGAAGACGTGCTTTTGAGGTGCTGTCGGTGATCAGGTAATGTAGGTAGACAGGCGAATGTGTTTGTTTGTCCTGCAAGTCATTTCCTCATTCCAGCCCGCCAACGCCTGGGCCACCAGAATGACACTTGGAAGGACAGCCGTCCGGATGCCTAGATCTTTTTATAGCATGACTCGGCCGCTAAGCCAACCAGCCGACCGGCCAGCCAGCCAGCCAACTAAATACCTAAGCACGTTTTCTATAACGTGCCACATCTTGAATTTGGGTCCAGTGACGAGTGGGGGGTTCCATGAGGGATCTAGCCGTTGTTCCATTTCAAGCCATCCAATCTTCCCGCGGCCATCGAGGGCGGTAAGTAGTGGCAGGGACAAGTAGTTCGGTGGAAGAGGGAAACGGATCAAATGGATGGATTTCCATTTCCATCCACCACACCGGTGTCATCGGACAAGTCCCGGGCGTCTGTCTAGATGCAACTGCAAACTTTCCACAGAAATGCATGTCTCAAAGCCACTTCAACGTTCGATAGGCACCAATTCTTTCCCGTCAGCTTCCTTTTGGAAGGCGACACACGGTGGCGTTATCGATTCTTACTTGTTTATATCGCATGTAAGCTACGGCACGGTGGTGGTCCCGAACCCTGGCAAGTCCTCCCACTACACCGGCCCAGCTCCAGCACTGAGCTCAACTGGCCTGTCGTGAGTACCGGTACTTTCCGTCGGGGCAATTTTCCTTGGGGCAGGAGCGAACCCGTACTTCCGCGTGATGTATAGGGGCCATCCGTAGATGGAGTAGCTGCAGATCACGTCGAACCAGAGTTGCCTAAACCAAACGGAAGGGAACCACTGCGGCGTGATTTGCTGGGCGTACAAAGGTGAGGTACATATGTATCTGTGGTAGGACTCACTGGGAGTCTGGGAGTCTGGGAGCCTCTACCCAGCACTGGAGGCTGGAGGTATGCACCGTGTGTTTCAGGTACCTCGGCTCACCGAACATAATGCTACGCAGCGTGTACAAACACAACGTCCTCCTCCAAAGCCCGAAATCCATCACCCGAAAATCATCGTGGCCTGCCTACATACCTAATGTACAGGTTGACTGACTTGCGATTCACCATTGTTTCGATCTTTGATCGGCTCCGAGTCTTGGCAGGCGGTGTGGTCGGTCGTATTACCTTTCACGTAACTCCAAATTAAAAGGGCCCTTTACTATAAGGCACGTTGGCGTGTGCATCAATCAATGCACATCCATAGTTTCTGCCTTAACTACCTACATAACCTACATCTTGGGACGGATATTGGAGGTAACGTGTCCAATCAATCAATTGAACGCATCCAGATCAAATAGGGGACAGTTAGCCAGGCTGTTACCGACCCACCGGTTCCCCTGCGAGGCGATCTCTCCCTTTGCCGATGGCGTAAATGGCTCGGCATCAACATCCAATTTGCCGGGCACGCGATGGGCTCGGGGTGAGGGTGAGGAGCTGTTCTCGAACGTACCTAGTGATCTGGTACTTGCTGTCGACGCCTTTCACCGCTGCCATGAATGGGAACACGCCAGCAAACCCGTCACGTCACAGCAGGCAGCTCCTCTCCCTTGATTGTTCTTGTTCGTCCCTCCCCTCCCACATATTTTGGACATGCTGCATATGCGCTACCACCCACCCAATGTTTTGGTTATTTGTCACTTGCTACCGGCTCTGTTTGATTCCCTGTCATCGAGACTACGACAGTACAGTACCGATATGGACCGCAGGGGGGGCTTTACAGAACAACCTGCAACCCCCAACCTCCACTTGCTTCCAATCGATGGAGGCAGCATCGACGGATACGACTCTACAGCAGAGGTGGTATTGTGGCTCACATATTTTGCAGACGGCGGGAGCCGAGGACCGGGCGCGACAGCAGGCAAGACCTAGCGAGGCATATTGGCATCGTCGCAATATGAACCCGATTCGTTCCTGTATACGCCTATAGTCACCTACCGATATATTGACAGCAAGCATCCAAACAATCAATAATACCACCGTACAGTGAGTAAGAAGGAGACGGAGGAGGAGGACGAGGTAATTAAAGGTCCGCCCTCGATGGCACGAGCCCCCATCGGCCCAAGGCGCGTGCGCGATGCGCTAGAGGAGGGTTCCCGAGCCGCTGCCGCTGCCATCCATCGCATCGGTCAGATCCACGCACATGGCCTCAGCCAAGTAAGATCCGCCTCCCTCCAATCACGGTGGGCCCCTGGCCGCCCTGTACTGGGAGACTGGCAGACTGCTCCTGCATCCACCTTCTTGGGCCCGGAACCCTGTCGGCCTGTGGACATTGGAGGGCGCACCTACCACCCAGCCATTCGCGACAATTCCTCAAAGCGGGAAAGTCGTGGCTTGCCTCCCCCCCTTTAGCATCATCTTTCGCGCACTCGAAGCCTCGACTGCTACGCTGGTAACCTAGCTCTGACCTAGCGGGCGGGATTAACAAGAATCCAACGTCCGCCTTGCTTTGCTTTGCCCTGCCTTAGGCCACTTTTGCCTGTCTGCCTGCCTGCCTCTGCCCACTGTGGCTGTCCTGGCAATTAGCCGGAAGTCGCTCGCCATGCAAGCTAGGCTGGCACGACAGATCTTGTTTCTGCCTTCCAATTTCATCGTCGGATCCGACTCGGCCCACGGCTCAACAACTGGTAAGCATAGATTGGGTTTGTCTGGAACCGTCCGCCGACAGCTATGTATCGCGCTCCTTCTCTCTCTTTCAGCTCGTTTCGGATGGAAGGGCTCCTGCCTTGTGTTTGCTTGCTCTCCCCCGGGGCTGTGGAATGGGCCCTCTTTACCCTCGGTCCTCGTCTCGTTCATCCGCGAATCATTCTTCAAGGGGCTCTTCACTGCATGGCCGTTACTGACCACAGCTTTGTCTCTGCCCACGATGCGGTGTAGCCATCAACCACGGGCAGACAAGGCAAGAAAACAAAGATACGTAGGATGGCCCTTCTTCGCGGTCGAGCTGCTCGTCCAACACGATGACGCAGCCATTCAAGGTCGCAATGGGGTAATCTACGTATTATTAATCCGGTACTCGTCAATGCTACCATCAACCCCTGCAGTGGGCGATCTGGAAATTGAGGAGCCGTGCCAATACGGGCTCTGGCCCAGCCCAGCCAGCCAGCCAGCTCGCCAGCTCGCCAGCTCCTTACTTCCAGACAGGGTGTGGGAACACAAGCATTCAACCAAATGTATAGGCAGGGCAGTAAGTGATTGATTGACACCGCACGCACATCGCCAATCTCGCAGGTCGACCCGGAACCCAAGAGCCTGTAAGAGAGACCCGATCCGCAAACACGGCGTCTGGCATGACTTGGTAAGTCCCATCGTTGCAGGGATCGTCGAGGATAAAGGCCCTGATTCGAGCCCGGCAGTACGCAAGTATACGCCGCATCGTATCATTACCATACCAGGGCCACATTACATATTCGACAGCCGATTTGGACTCCCGGCCCATTTCCCCATGTTGCTGCGTGCATCCTGATATGGCCATCCGGGCATGCACACTCGCGGCTGCTTGCGGGATGATATCCAGTATTGCACCCCATCTACCACCAGCTGAAGGAAGAAGTTCCCAACCACACAAACCATGCAGGCAGCATAGGCGGCAGAGTCTTGCGTCGTCGAGCGGGGCTGTTCGATGCCCCCCCCCCCCAAAGGCAAGTACCCGAGATATGTCAGGTATTCTGGCCCGATAGATCTAATCAGAGAGAGATGGAATATGACTGACTACCAGATTGATTTCCTCGCAGTGTGGCACCATCACGTCAGCCGTCAACAATGTCTTGGGACCGAGCCGTATGCATAGGCTGTGCATGGTAGCATAAAAACTTGTCAGTCGTCTGTCCTAGCAGCAGATGCGGACTCCAGCCAACCAGGAGCCTAGATCCGTCCGAACATGTCTACGGGGTTCAGAAATTTTTGGAAACACCAGCACCAGCACCAGCCAAGCCAGACTGTACCGGTGTGACAGCAGACTGCCGATTTGCCTACTTGTAAGAAAAACCAATGACAACGACACGACACGACATCAAACAAAACGGACAGTCCCCCAGGCATTTGGTGGCGTGGGTGATGATATCTTGGCTGCAATATGGCATGTAATATGGCGTTAGCATGACGGTACGTATCGAGCGGCCAGCCAGTGGCTTCGGTTAAGCTGGCCGTTCCCCCTTTCCTCGCTTTGCTTATTTTTGCCTCTCTGCTTTCTTTTTCTTTCCATTCCCTCCTGCTCGGTAGGAGCGCCGGTCCTTTTGCAACGGCCGCTAGACGGGCCTAGAGACAGACATGCATCGCTACCTGCATAGCAGCGCCATGCCTCTTTGCAACACCTCGTGATGGTAAAAGCTACTCCTTGCTTTTTCTTATTCGTCGCATGACATGTGTTTTATTCTACTGCATCCGTACTTGGCACGGATGCGACTCGTAACATTTGATCTCTGGGAAGTGTTCGGAGAGATCTGAGGCTGCTGTAGCGTGCATGAAAACATGTACGTCGTGATTCGAGCGGTCGATGCAGGCCACCCAGGCAGGCCCGGTTCGCCATCATGGCTCCTTCCGTGCAGCCAACCCCGCCAGTCAGCCTGCCAGTCAGTTTGCGTTCCCTGCCAAGCCCACCTGCCCTGGGCGCGAATCAGTGTCGTGGGAGCGCCAGCCAATCCAGGGTATGCGCAAGTCCTTGTTCCGGTTTACAAACCCGAAGATTGGACCGAAGCGCAGCTGTTAGTGCGCGGGTCTGTTTGTTCCCCGAACCAGCAGGCCAGGGGCGAGTCAGGCTGATCAATCGGTGCCCTTCCCACGCCAGGTTGCAGGGTCGAAAACGACTGACGGCGGTTGTCAAATATCGTGCATACTATGCCACACCAGCAGCGGCATCAGCGGGGTATTTTGACGGCCAAACAGGAAGGGAGGGGTGCGTGCGTGCGTGCGTGCGTTTGTGTGTTCTCCATCAACTACATACTACTTCGGCGCTATGCCAGGTAAGCGGATAAAGAAAGGGTCGGGTGGTGGTGGGTTGAATTTGTTTGCCCTCTTGCCCTCTACGGACTATGTACCGGACTTTTTTTTTTTTTTTTAGAACTCGTGACCGGTGTCATATCCCTTGCTTGCGCCAGCTGGCAAACAGACATGTGTCGTCGCCATGATCAATGGCGATGATGCGCCACGGCTGCCGGTGCATGTTCCTAGAATGCATGGCTCTTGCGAGCCGAGGATAAGTAAGGCGGTTTTATTTTATTCTATTTTTCTTCCTGGGGATCTTGTCGTTGCTCTGTTGTCGTGCCGAACGACAGGCCATATCAGCTACCGGGTTGGTGGTGGGTGAGGGTATAAGAGTATAGGCCCCTGCCTATAACAAAAGCGGTTCCCTGCTCAGATTTGGCAGCTCGTCGGCAAAACCCAGGCACACAACTCGGTATTTCCTTGGAAGGTGTATGTAGTAGGTGTGCCACTGTCACGGCCAGCCAGTATGTATTGACATGACTGAAGTTGCCAGTCCTCCATGCTGCCAAATGACTCGGGGCGGCGACGGGGCAGGAAACGGGGGGCATCCCTCGAGGCTTCATGGTGCTCCATCACGACGGCAACAATGTGTGGCATGCAGGCATGTTTTTGGAAACGCAGATTGAGTCGGAGTTGTCGCCAAGGCCAGATGGCAGGATCTTTGCTGATCAACCGGCCCTGGCTGCTGGGCTGGGGCGGAGGAGGAAGGGGCTTTAATAACGACTTCCGGCAGGCAGTCGGCGGCCAGTGCTGTGTGTGGTCGGCGGCCCTGTAGGTACTTGCTGGTGCAGAGGTACGGACGGTACTGGATGGGAACCGTCAGTTGTCAAGATCTCCGATAAAGGTCCAAGCGGCGGGCTGTCAAAGCTCATTGATTGTCCAGGAGGAGGCTAGGGAGTCTAAAAGTACTGCTATATACGTGCGACACGAATGCCCTGCTGCTCCGGCCCTCCACTGTACATACGTACATTACCAGCCGAAGTGCCAGGCACCCCGGCACGTCACATTGCCTGCAACGCTGGCTGGCCGAATCGCATCACGACAAAGGAGTGGGAGAAAAGGGGGGGTGTACTGGGTGCTGGTGGTTTCTGGTGGTTTTCCGGTTTTACGGGGTTACGGAGGATTAAAGAGAGAGGAGGGGCCACCCAGGCGGGTGACAAAAATCAGCCCATCGCCAAATTAATCAACTACTTCAACGCCGTATAGCAGTACCATTTAGGAGCAGAAAAATAAGTAAAAAACTTAAGTAAAGTCTCTTATTAAAATTTATTTATATTAATATTTTTTACGATTTTTTCCGGCATTGGATGCAGTTATTAGAGCTCGTTAAAATAAAGGCAGGTTGAAGAGAGTACTTCCGTTTGGCCCATTGGCAGGGGCCTGATTTTTGTCACCCGCCTGCCACCAAAAACCAGAACGCGTGGGCAGTGGGTAACAAACAGCCCACCGTTCGGTTCGCCCGTCATGGGACCCTTGTTACTTGCTGAATTGCATTCCTCTTCCTGACTGCCCGTCTGTTATGTAACTGCGATTACATACCTAGGATTAAGTACACGACCCCCCCCCCCCCCAAAACCCAAGATCAGATCCTCCCGCCTAGGTAAGTAAGGTATTATTTGACATGCTGCGGTCCCGGTGGGGAAGGTTCCCTTGGGTGCGACGCTGCGATGGCCGAGTCCTCCAATGCCGCGAATAAGTTGCCCTATGGGGTTAAGATTGCTTTTGGGCCCTTGTCAGGCCGCTCGTCGGGACACGTGTGATGCGAGTCGAATATCTAATGAATCGTCATCACTTTCTTTTTTCGTTTTCCCTGACCCGTACGATATAGTCGATTTTAGCACTCGTTTTGTTTCCTCGGGTCCTTTCCACGCCCGTCATTGGCCCCCTTTCGTTTCTTTTTATCCCCCCCTAACTAATTAAGTATTTCTTTCCCGGCCAGCCCTTTTCCCTCGACCCTCACTTTTCTTTGCATTTATTTGCTTCTGGCTGTCACTTCTCAGCATGACAAGCGAAGCGAGAGCGGGCTGCATTATCCTGCGCTACAACCACACACCCCGGTTGGTAGTTGGTAGGTGCGCCCGGTTCTTGCTTTATTTTATTCCTTTTCGTGGCCCAGCGCCCAGTATCATGTTGATGACGGATCATGACGCCGTTGAGGCTGTGCTGCCCGGAAATCGTCTCACCACAGGACGGGCTGACTTCCCGAGTCAGGCCGGGTGTCACGAAAGGAACCAGCATCTTGCTAAAGCGACCACACTCTCGCCTTTTCTCCCTTCCTTCTGCCTCCTGCTTGTCTTTCGTTCCTCATGCATGAATAAGCCTACTATGTATGTACCATTACTTACCAGTTGGGTGATGCATCTTGTTCTTTTTCTGTTATTCCCGGGGCACAGATCATTTGGTAAATTTAGTAAGAATGCACGATTGTTCTGGTCGATTCCTTCGTGTGGAAATCCCGCCGCCTGTTTCTCGCACCATGCCACCACCCCCTTCGATGGTGTTGTGATCTTCTAGAACGGATCCTGTATCGATTGACAATCAAACTGTCAAGATCGGAAATCGGGGCGCGGGCGGGGGTGGTGGGAAGGGCGTGTGCAAGCGGGCGAAGCAGGGAGTCAAAACAAGGGAATGGCAACGGGACTGCCACCCGGTCTAGCGGCACCCCCTCCCCCGTCCGCGTCCACCAGCGCCGTCCTTTTGTATACGTTATGTAGTATAGTAGGATGGGATTATGCCGAATCCAGGGTAGTGAGTGGTCAACTATCGAATGCTGCAGCCTTTGTGCATAACTAGAACCCATCGAACTTGCATGCTACATGCATATACATAAGCGCTTGCATCTCGCCCTCCTCTGTCTTTCAATGATTATATATATCTCTATCTATATTATACTACTACTACTGCTACTACCACGACGACGCAGTAGTTGCTTGCTAGATCGCCTTCTTCTTCCTTAGCAGACCCTACTTGAGTTACCTTCTCCGAGGCTTACTATGAACCAGCAGCAACCCCCCCTCCGAGCCTCCGAGGTTAGCACGGGGCTTGTCAGTTAGATGGCGCATAAGCGGGAGGGAGGGCGGAGTATATGTGCGTGTGTGTACGTGTGCATTTACTGCATAGGCGCAATATGGTACTGGCCGGCTGTCATTTCGGAATAGAGGGGGTGGAGGAGAACGGGGAATAATACCTAGGGAGGGATTGTGAATGATCGACGGCCGGCCCTTCATCTTGCAGATTATCTACCTAAGGTATGGTCAGTGTGTCTGTCCCCTGGCTTGAAACCCCGTCGCTTGCCCGTTTCCGGCAGGCGGCTCGCGGGCGGACGGGCGTGGTTCACCATGCGATTTACATACCTACTGTACATCCGTTCCCACCTACCTCCCTTCTCGCTGCCTTTCCTTTTTCTGAAATTCCCACCTCCTACCTC
Source organism: Apiospora marii (assembly GCF_038362585.1). Classification (NCBI taxonomy): domain Eukaryota; kingdom Fungi; phylum Ascomycota; class Sordariomycetes; order Amphisphaeriales; family Apiosporaceae; genus Apiospora; species Apiospora marii. The sequence goes on along the minus strand of NW_027117375.1, from coordinate 762,251 downwards.
CTGCTGGGCTTGGTCTGGAAATCCCGGGGTCTTCCCATGGGAGCTCCCCCCCCCAACGCATAAAGAAGACGAGGAAGAAGAAGACGAAGACGAAGACGGAGAAGAAGTGATGAACCGCCTTGATGATCTGCCCCCACGTACAAGGGTTTTGTTATTCCTACGCGATATTGCATGGGTATCTTGATATAGAGCATCCATAAAACGGATTGGCATGGCTCGGCCTCATGTACTTGTGCAGGCCCAAGCGGTCACTGGATTTCGATCGATATGTGTTCGACGATATCTTAATAACTATCGTCTCTGGCTGGTAGGTAATCCAACATCCGCATCCGCATCCGCACGCACCCGGCACGGCTCAGTACGTAGCAAGTAGTTGCCTCGTATGTTCTCTTTTGACACCAAAAAACAATGGCCCTTTTCTTTTTCTCCCATGTCTCTCTCTCTTTCTTCCCGCAGTGGTTAAGCTTAAAATTATGGATAAAACGTGACGGATGACACTTAGTTTGCGTGCTTCGCCACGCCAGGCCGCGTTTTGTCTTGCGGTTGTGTGTCAGTTTTGTTCGTTGCAAAACGGGGGAGGGAAAAAAAGAGGGAATAAAACCGGCCTGCCAGCAGGGGTCATGGAAGCGGCAAGGGAAGCGTGTGTGTGTGAGAACAACTTCTGTGACATGACAAGCCACAATCCAGGAGGAGGCGGCACTGCGTTTGACGGCTTGATTCACACATGGCCCCGGGAAGGAACGACCTGGGCAAAACATGTCAAGGGCGCATTCGACAGTCTTGCCCGGCTTGTCAGCGTCGAGTGTCATTGCCCCAGGCGAGTAAGGGGAAAAGAAAACCGGGGAAAATGAAGACCGTTTGCTGGCCGGGATTATCTATCGCGAATGACAAATATGAATTGCCGTAAGCCGGCTCGTATGTAGGCCTCACCCAGACAATCTTCTATGCTATATCCCACATAGGACGAACCCCGTGATCACACGCAGCGGTGGAAGCAGCCCAGTCCCAGGCAATCCCGGGAATTCCCAGGAAGCCGAGCTGGCGGGCAGCGCCAGATCGATCCCTGGTCTTCCCCTACGCGCGTGGCTGCCTGGTCCTTTGGTTCATGTACTTGGTAGGCCCTTGGTTTGGAATATCTCAAATCATGCCTGCCGCCGCCGTCACCGCCGACGGTTGATATACTAATAGGCCGTTCAACGTGAGTATACAAGATTGACAAGCCTCCCCTGGCCAATCAGACTGCTCGGCTGAACCACATTTCGTCGTCCCGTCCTTTTCCAGGGTGCTGGCTAAGCCCCCCTCGGACAGCTTCTTGGTCCTACTTCTTGGGACGATACCCGAAACATTGCCAGTGCCAAACTCTAAACGTGACAAGCAGGAGGGAGAGCAACAAGAGCTGTAGACTCGAGACTAGCAGGTCCCCTAAACAAACCACATGTCAACACCAGATGAATCGCAACGCCATTGCCGGCTAGTTCGACCCCTTCCGGCAAATCTTGCGTCGTGTCGTCCTTCATCGTGGGACAGGCAGCAACAAGACGAGGCGATGCAGATGCGGGTACCTGACAAATGTTAATCCCCGCCCATGGTCAGGCCCTTTTGCCGCCCCAATCCCCTTTCCTCATCGTGGACCGGACCTTGCCCATTCAAACATTCATCTTACATGACAACCGTCAGTCAGAACTTTGCTTCCCTTGCTAGCTCGTTCGAGTCAGTCAGTCAGCCAGCCAGTCAGTCAGTCGGTCAGTACGCGCCTTCCCGCCATCCTGGCCATGTTCATCCTCCCCTCATCGCGTGCTTCGTAACATCTTGAAGAGATTCCTCCCCCGTCCGCCTGTCGAAGTCCCCTTTTTCTGTTGCGTATCGCCGGTGATCCCGCTGGGTCGCCAGACGAATAAGAGGGTGCCTTATCCACTCCCGTAGACGTCGCCTTTGGCTGATACGCCCCGTCACTCGGTAGATGTTCGTGATCTGCGTCGATCACATCGTAATCGTCGGCAGTAAAGTGCGCATCCCGGCTCTTCTCGGGGTAGCTCGGTAAACCGTGTCTGGCGTCTCCGCTGCTAGGCGGTCGTGGCCCGCCACCGGCCTCCTGCATCTTCTCCAGGCCTCGAGAGAGGTGCTCAACCAGGGGCGCTTTACGCTCCCAGTTGTCGACCGGCTGGTTTTCTAGCGTCTTCACTCCGAGCTCCAGGGCCTTCCTGTACAGAGAGGGCAGACGTCTCTCAAACTCGTCCTCCATATCCTTCTGGTGTTGTACCATGGCTTCCGCCCGCTCAGCTTTCACGGCGGGCACCAGCTCTGTAGACGCGGCTCGGTCGTCGTCCCTGACCAGTCTTAACCAGTCACAGTAGTCTTGGTGGTTATCCTTCTGTGAAAATGAAATATCAGTTTGAGAGTAGTATGAATACGGGTGGCCGATAGAACAAACCTGCTTCTCCATCGACCGTTCACTCAAGCTCTGTAAATACTTGCTTGCATTGGCGCTCATCCTTGAGCCTCCGATGTGTTTGTCAAACGAGGCCGAAAACTCACGGTAATGCCCCTTTGGTATGAAGCCATGCCCGCTCCACCCCTGAGCCTTGAAACGTTGAATCAGAGCGTCCGCCGTGGGACACTCCCATGCGAATTCAATGTGCCTGTCGTAGAAGACGACGCACTTGAACTCGGCCCATCGACGGAAAGTGTCTCGGCTGGCATCGTCGACAATCGCCTTCTCGATCATGTCAAAGCTTGCTCGCTGGACGAAGGAGGCGGGTACGCGGAAGTTGATGGCCCCGTGAATGTGTGACCGTTGATATTCGGTCGGAGCCCGGAGGTCGATAATGAGCATTTGATTCGGCAGCAAGGTCTCGAGCAGCTGGTTCAGATGCCCAGGCAGTATCATGTGGATGCCATCGCTTGTCTGGTTTCGTCGTTGGCTATCTATGCTCAAATTTTGCAACCTTAGTGCCACTTGCTGCTGCTCACGGCGGTGGTAGAACCAAATCTGTAGAATGGTCAGCAGACATCAACCTACAATCTATTGTGCGTGCGTGCTTACATCGATATCTGTCGTCTCAATGCCCAAGTTTGATGCCAGGAACTCTTTGACGGCGACCGTGGGAGCCGGGTCTTCTTGGAAGTAATTCTCCAAACGACCCTCTACATGCGGAGCGAGGCGCGGACGGTCGGGGATGTTATCACCCGACGTTATGTACGTCTTTCGTGAGCTCCGAGCTTGGTTGAGTATCATGGTCCTTGTAATGGCGTCGCTGGATGTGGTCCTTGGCAGTGTTGACGCCGGTGCTGTAGAATGCCGGCCTGGAGGACCAAAGGGGCTGGGTCGCCACTCCTTACGGGATGGGCCTTGGGATGCCGACGAGCTTGACGGGAACAGTGAGCTCCCAGTTAATGAACTCGTTGCTCTGCTGGACGCAGCGGTTCTCGTCTCCTGCGGTATTTGTCCGACAACATCTCGAGGCAGAACGCTGTCTTGTTTGCGAGCCCCAGTCATCATCGTGGTCCCTGAAAAGATTGAGCCAGAATCTGCCTCTGATCCAGGCATTTGTATTTCTGTCTCGACACTGTGAGATACTCCTGCCTTGGGAACTGCTAGGTTATTCGACCGTATGAAAGCAATAAAGTTGGTCGCTAGGTTCTCCGGTAGAAGATCCCAAACCATCACCGGCAAGGACAGTAACATGAGTGTGGAATGGCTCTTGAAGATGCCTTGCACCTTGACATACTTGGCAATGGCCGGAAACGCCGCAAGCCAGCTCTCCCACGCGTTGATATCTAGGCTCTGATTATCTTCGAGAGCGAGAGAGATCATGACGTGGGGAATGTCCTCCGTCGGCTCTGGTGGCAAGAGCTCCTGCGGGCCGCCAGATCTCCCGGTGGGCGTTGATGCTTCCACGTCGAGTTCTTGGGGAGGTGAAGGGGGCCGCATCTCGTCGCCGACGATGCGGCACATCTCAATACTGGGGGCTTTGTGGTTCGACGTCATCATGAAATGGACCGGCGTCGACCGGGCTTCAAAGTGCTTGCCGTTCAGCATGATCGGTCGAGGATGCTTTAGCCGCGCCAGTACCTCGGCATGCAGCATGGCTGCAGAGTAAGTCCTGTGCTTCCACTCTTGCAACACTTCGATCAGGGCGTTTGTGAAACTGTATCTCCCTGGGTCGGGCGCAATGGCATCCCAGCTACTGGCTGATATCGTCTCGGTAGTGCTGTTGCCGTTAGGAAACGTCGCACTGGCAGCCCCAGCACAACAGTCCAGTAAGATGAGTACATCAGATAACGATCGCTCTAATAGCGTTTGGATAGCAGACCATCTGTCACCTGGTTAGCGGCCGAGAAACAGCGGTATGGAGGCATGAACGCACTGTAGCCATGGTGAGTCCGGGTTTCGAGCCCTGTGTTGCGGTAGCAGATGAGTAAACGGTTCAAAAGACAAGCGTATCTTCGGTAGCGACTTACGCGCACCACGTGCTCTGCCGAGAGTCGTCTATCCGAGCATGGCCCCCGTAGTATATGATGAACAAGGTGTCAGTAGACTCGTGCTCTTTGATCATGGAGCCTACCCTCATCATGAGTTCCAAGTGGGAGTTGTCGGACGGGATCGCAAACGTGTCCGTGTCGAAGCTGTAGTCCTCCCGAAGACACTGCTCGAGGTCTTCGAGTTCAGGCAGAACAAACAGGTCGTCGGATCTCCAGTGGAGGAGCAGCGCCTGCACCTTCTTGTATCTCTGCGACCGGCCGCGGTTCGGGAACGCTCGCGCCGCAGACTGTGGAGGTTCGCCCATGGTTAGCACACGGCGACGGGACAGAGCCAAGGGCAAGGAAGTACGCACGTCCTCGAGCGATTTCGCAAAGTCGGACAGATGCTTGACATGGTAGCTGACGCGACTGATGTCGTGCGTCGCCGACGGCGTCCTGTCGTCTCCAACACTCGAGCCATACTGAGCAGAGGTGAGTGGGGCTGATCGATTCCGACGTTGAACACTATGCATGACTTCACCACGTACGGCAGAATCCCCGCTACTCATACTATTCCCATCCGCGGGCCTCCTCGTCCTCAGCGTCACGTATGGCGGTTGGTCACCCATGATGGCGGACAAGCCGTAGCCGGGTCGATCAGGTAGAAAAAGAGGGTAGGTAGGTAGGTATTATTGTGTGCAGTCTTTCCAAGGCCAACAAGCGTTAAAGGGGTAGCCGGGACGAGCGATGCTATCGCAATGGTGTCGCTGTTTACTTCATTTCGCCGTCCGTGATGGAGCCTTGTCGCATTCTTATCGGAGGCCAATAGCTCTCTGGTTGTCTTCGCGCCTTCGCCTCGGAAAGAGGAAGAGGAAGAGGAGGAATATCAAGTCATGTCAATTTAACCAAACTTTTGGTCAGGTGCAGCTTTCACTTCACTGGCAGACGGAGGTCCACGAATCTATTTCTGGGCGAGGGCTCGAGAGACCGAGCAGGCCCAATTGGGGCTGTGAATGCGACCATACCGCCGGTGACTTTTCGCGATGACAACCCCTCGGTCGCAGAATCGGGTTTAGCGGCTGGGGGTCGTCGGTCAAGTAAATTTGGCGGCACTGCCAATTGGGTTGGGATGGCAGTCAGTGACAGCCCTGCTGCCTGCCTGCAGCAACGATCCGCTGCCGCTGCCTTTCCGCCGCCTTCTGATTCGCTGCAAAAGCATAATCCGTCTGATTGGTCCGCAAGATGGGACAGAGCTGGAATTGGTTCTAGACCCCAGGCATCAAATTGAAGACAGAGCTCCTTTCAAGGCCGCCACACTCTCTGCCTGCCTGCCACAGGGCTTGAAAGTACCACCAAGTATTTCCTGACATCACACAACTCATCTACAAGAGCATCAATGTATAATGCGGCAGAACACACGCCGATATGATTGGGAAGTGCAGTTCTGCAAGCTGCTCATATTATCTAGATTGTCCGCCTTTTGCAACACTTGTTTCTTTGCCCAGTACCTTTTTTCTTTTCCTCGAAGCACCCCGAGAACTCCAATCATTACAATTTTCTATGGTCATGATCCGAGAAAACCCCCCAACTGAAAAGGGGGGCGGGCTGGTTAACACCTATCATACGCTCAAGGCTTGGGATTTGTTTTTAATCCGCCTTGACAGCTTGCCCACCGATGGTAGGCACAGCGTCGCATGCAACATCGTCTCCAACCGACTCTACAGCTGAGTTGCAGAAATTATTCGGTGGAAGCGTACTTGTCGTTGTGCGTAGAGATGGCTCTGGAATACCGGTATTAGTCTCACGTGTACTCGCATCAAGGTTAGCCTCGGAACTAATTCACTTACCGTCCACTGGGGTCGGACTGCTTCGACCACGTCGGCGTCCATCGCATGACCGTCTCCGCACAGTGAGGAGGGAAATGCTCGTCAAACATGCATCGGTACCAGTACCTGCATCTCCGATTAGTATTATTCGCGCGGAGCCAAATGGGCATGACTTACGCCTCCTTGGTATCGGGGATGTCGTTGCCCCACTCGGGCTTGGGGTTCTTCATCATCTCGTCCGTCACATGCAGCTCGGCGTTGTCCTTCAGGGCATCGATCCAGCCGTAGCCCACACCATCCGAGAACTGCTCCTTTTGCCTCCAAAGGATCTCGTCGGGCAGGTAGGGTTCGGTCTCGGGCTCGTCGGAAGTGTCAAACGCCTTTCGCAAGATGTACTTTTCTATGCGCTCCTTCGTGATCATCTTCTCCTGGGGGTCGATGTTCATGCTGAGCTCGAGGAACTGCGGCAATGTTAGCGGGCAATCAGGTAAAGTGGAAGATGAAAAGTAAGGAGACCTACCTCCTTGTCAAGGAAGGGAACACGGGCCTCCAGGCCCCAAGCCGACGTTGACTTGTTGGCTCGAAGACAGTCCGCAAGGTGGAGGTTCTTGACGCGACGAACGGTTTCCTCGTGGAAGGCCTTCTTTTCCGGCGCAGCGTGGAAGTACAGGTATCCGCCAAAGATCTCGTCACTTCCCTCGCCACTGAGCACCATCTTGATGCCCATAGCCTTGATCTTCCTCGACAGCAGGTACATGGGCGTCGAGGCGCGGATAGTCGTCACATCATACGTCTCAAGATGCAAGATGACATCCGAAAGTGCGTTAAGGCCGTCCTCGATGGTGAACGTCATGACGTGGTGCTTGGTACCCAGGTACTTGGCCGCCTTGATTGCCGCCTCGTTGTCGGGCGAGCCGGGAAGGCCGATGGAAAAGGAGTTGAGCTGGGGCAAGAATGTCTGTGTCGTCAACTCGTTGTCGTTGTCGATTCCGACCAGCCCCTCACCCTTATCAGGGTCCTCCTCTGTCTCCGCGTTGCCATTGGCAGCCAGAGCCAGCTTCTTCAGTCGGTTCGTCTCGCGTTGCGCAATAGAGGCAACCAAGCTGGAGTCCAAGCCACCGGAGAGCAAAACACCGTAGGGGACTTCAGCCATGAGTCGTTTCCGCACAGACTTTTCCAAACTCTCCCGGATGGCCTTGAGGTCCAGGGGTGTCTCGGGGACCTTGGAACCATCCCACCACGTGGGCTGGAAATAACGAGTAGTCTCGCCCGTCTTGGTGTCGAAGACGTGGCCTGGGGGGAAGGAGCGAATCTTGTCGCATACCGAATGGAGACATTTCAGCTCAGAGGCGAAATAAGTCGAGTACTTCTGCTCTGAAGACCAGCCTTGGTAGAAGGTAGTGATACCGATCGGGTCTCGTGCAGCGATGGTACGGTCAAGCTTTTTGTCGTACAGGACGAACGAGAACATGCCGTCCAAGTATTTAGGCGCGTCCAGGCCATACTCCAAGTACAAGGGAATGATGACTTCGCAGTCCGAGGTTGTCTTGAAGTGATAGGGGGTCTTCAAGTTCTTTCGGATCAATCTGTGGTTGTAGATTTCGCCGTTGACGGCGAGAACGATGGAATCGTCTTCGTTGGTCAGGGGCTGTGCGCCAGACTCTGGTAGCCATTTGTGAGCTGGGCATACGTGATAATAGGAAGGGAAGAAACAATTTACCAACGCCAACAATGCTAAGACGTTCATGGCAAAGGACTGCGGTCGAGACGGATCAGTACGAATCCTTGCGGAAGAGGAGGACCGGTCATACTTGTGTTGTTGCAGATAACGCTTCCACTCCAATCGGGGCCTCTGTGCCGGATTCTGCAAACGACGGGGTCAATTGGAAATCCAGAGCACCGGAACAGGATCGCTTACTGCTTCGCAAGTCGCAGAGCCGTCGGCTTGAACTTCTGCACGTCGGGGTGACTGCGCGCAAGGAAATCGTCTATTAGCAGGCGTTCGCATAATAAAATAATTATTTGGCGGGGTCGTCGTGCGATGATGGAATTCATAGGGGATTGGGATTGCCCCTCCTTCCATGTGACTGAACGGGAATTTGCGGTTTGGTTGCGCTTACCTATGACACGCAAAAATGCCACACATTTTGGCTAGGTTGCGGGTTCGTGAGGGTCAAGAGTGTATATTCTGTTCTGCCCAAGAGGAATAAAGTTGTCGAGAAAGAAAACGTATGAGTCTTTGACGAGCGAAAGCTGTGAATTGGCCTGGATCTTTTACTCGCAGAGAGATTGCAAGAGCCTAACAATAAGTAGAGCCAGGCCCCACGCGACCAGACCCGGACTCAAGGCACGCAGCCGGTCTGGCTGATAAGGCCAAGAGTCATTTTCCAGAATCTAAAGCCGTTTCTCGCTGCAGGTGAGTCTTCCCGTCTTCCTGTAACGGCTGGATACTTCCCCTGGCCATCCTGGTCCCGTATTAGTCTAGCAGACCAGTCTGCCAGCCGGGCAGTTACCAGATTTACCAGGTTTACCACCCAGCTTCAGAATCACACTGGTAGCTCCGACTCAGCGGCTTGTGGCTTCTAACGCCGAAATCGGCCTGCCCAGGTTCACTTATCATCCTGCATACTTTAGTCGAAAACCACGAGCCAAGCCAAGCCACGAATTACCTAAACCCGTCTTGATAAGGACCTAATATGACAGTCACCTTTTATACATTCAATGTTCAATGCTGGTTTCCCGCTGAACTGGCTTTGGCAGTACCGCGACGCTAACAAGCAGGCAACTCCACTTTCTTCAGGTACGTACGTGACGAGCGCGGGGCGGCCGAGCCGAGCAGAGCAGAGGTGCAAATATGAGGTGAAAGTCATAACCATTGTGAGAATATCTTGGTGACGCTAGCGAAACTTGATCTATGCCAGACGCCCTCCTTCATCGCTGACCAAAGGTAAGATGCGTGCGTCAAACCCCCTTCCCTTGTAGAATTTCAGCAGAGAAACTCCCGAGTCAAAAGCAAATAATGCATCACATTTGGTATCGCATCCTAAAACGCCATTCCAGTATCCGCGTCGCGAAATTCATGTCTCCCTTCTTCATTTTTTCATGCTCTCGGATCCGGGTCCTGAACACACGTTCAGAGTATCCGTTTATCTCTAAGAACCCGGAGCATTCTCCTTGACCACACGACGCACTCGTCGCTCGTACTCGACCCGATCCTTTTTAAATAGATTGTAGGCTTCGGCTTGGGCGGGGCTCTCAGGGTTCGGGTTGTCGAGGAGATCTTGGACGCCGAGTGCAATCTGCTTCACCGTAATTGCAGGCTTCCAGCCCTCTTCCTCATTGAGTATGGACAAGCATACTGTGCCTGAAGGATAGACGTTCGGGTGAAAGAGCGGAGGTATAAACTTGCCTGCATCACAAGTTCTCATCAGTACATTGTTCTTGCCAGGGCACCAGCAAATGACTGGCGGTGAAGGGAGTCGACTTACACTTAGGAGGCTTGGTCGGGTACTCTGAAAGTGCGCCGCATATCAGCAAGGGATTTTGCAAGTGTCGACACGTTTTTCTGCAGCCTACCTTCGGGAAACGTCATGGTCATCTTGAAGAGACCGCCCTCCCATAGTGTCTTGTCCTTGCCAGGAATACCGCACTCCCAGACCTTCAAGTCCATGACTCCATCCTTGTTCTTGAGGGGTCGGGCCCAAAAGCCGAACGGGTGATCCTTCCGCCACTGCTTTCTAACGTACTGCCATGTTAGTGACTGCGAAGCCGCGTTTGTAATCACCGGGGATATTTCGAATGGCCAAGGAGAACATACCTCTCCTCCTGGAGACGCATCTGACACAAGGCCATGGTTGCAGTTGTGTGGGTGAAGTTGTCGCAAAGACCCGAGATCTGCAGAAAATAGAGGGTATGAAGTAAGGTTGCGAATAGAGACAAGCAGTTAGGCTGGGCAAATAAGTGGGCGGGCTTGGCTTGTGTAAGGTGGAAGGTTGGCAGGCAGGTGGGTTATGTAAGCCTTGTGGCCCAGTGCGAAGTGAGAATGAAGGTGAGCGGATGCTGGACAGCGTTGATGCTTCCTTTATTGATGAGAGGTGAGAAGCAGTGCTGGATGGGTGGCAGGTGCTGTCGTAATTGATTGATTGATTCAATGGAAATAATTAACCAAAAGACCTTTGCAGAGGCCTAATTGAAGAGAGGTAGCCTGCAGGCAGACTGGAGGAAGTCAAGATGGACGTTTTTTCAAACAGCCAGTACTGTGCCAAACCTCTCTTTAATGCTAAGTAGGATTGTACAATCAACTGCTATTCAGCAAGTGATGTGTGCTTTGCCAACCTAGGTATCTAACAATCCAATTGTGAATTGAAGGGAATGCAACAGAAATCCAGCAACCAGTCTCCTGCATATCTTCAAAACCCCTCCATTGTGCTCTGCATATATCAGTATGTACCTAGGTAGGTACCTAACTTTCGGCGTTAACAGTGCCTGTTGAGTTGTCCTCTGGAGGGGCTCCCCCACTCCTTCCATAACTTCATCCTTCACCTCGCTCTCACATGCAGCAGAGAAACGATAGCAGTGAACAAACATTGGAATAACTGTTCTATGTGCAGTCAGTAGTTCATGCTACATACATATACATGTAAGTGTCCGGTCCCGTCTGACAAAACACTGTAAAAGCATGTCACGATTCTATTCCGATGTGCTTGCAAAGCCGCGCTACAACTCACAGTAGCAATGACGCCTCGTCCAGGCACGGCAGTAGATGCAAGAGCTTCGGAAAGGATTTGGGCAAAGAGGGTGTATTCAAGTAGATCTCCAGCCTACCCAGTCAACCAATGTTATTGTACATCATTGAAGTAATCATCGCAGTCCCCTCACCAATACAGGAAATCACGAAAACGCCGCGTTACCATACCCAACCCCATACAGGCAGCACCGTTGCCCCAATGACAAAAACGACAAATCGCCCCAGCTTTTCTTGTTGTTTTCAAACTTTCTCAACCCATCCCCTTGAAATCAAATGAACCCCTCCCCACCTTCTATCCCTTCGTTTGCCTGCACCGTTCTTGGACTGGTAATTAGCTTCCACTTGCGTCGTTGCTTTAGTACCAGTTGTTGAAGTTGAAGTTGTTGCCGTTGTTGTGGCGGTTGTTATGCTCATAACCATAGCCATTCTCATAGCCATTCTCATAGCCATATCCGAAGCCGTTGTCATTGTTGTTGCCATTGCCATTGCCGTAGCTTTGCCCGGGGGAAGAGGCAGGGGTGCTGGCCACGGGAGAGCTGCCTTGTGTTGACGCAGGGGCTGTCGTGGGGACGGGCGAGGGGATGTTCGCGGGGACCGACTGTGGTGCCTCGGGAGTGGGAGTTGCGTACGACTCAGCACTGGTGGCGGTCTCGGGGGAGGTTCCCGAGGGCGTTGTGGGGGAGGTTCCAGGGGCTGACTCAGGGGTCACAGGGGTTGGGGACGAGGAGGCCGGCGCGGTTTCTGGGGAGCTGTTCGCAGTCGTTTGGGTCGTCTCGGAGGTCTCAGCGGGCGTCGGCGTCGAAGTCGGCGTCGGCGTCGAAGTCGGCGTCGGCGTCGGCGTCGGTGTAGGTGTCATGGTGACCGTGCTAGTCGAGGGGGTCGTAACAACCTTGGGCGTGGTTGGCTTACACCAAGGAAGGCCAGAGTTCATCGGCAGGGTACACGCGCACGCAGGCTGGCCCGCATTCATTGGCAACTTGCAATTGACAGCTTGAGTGGGCACAGGGGACAAGCTTGTGAAAGTGGCAGGGATGAGTGTCGGCGTAGGAGTTGAGGGGCAGGAGCCGCCGCAGGCTGCGAGGTTCTTGTGCTCGGCCATGTTGCAGTTGGGCTGCCAGCTCTTGTACCCATTCTGGCACGCCCATTGGCCGCGATTGGACGGATAGTCGCAGTTGACGCAGATGCCATTCGGCCCAGTCAGCGAACTGCCCGGGGCGCCAGGGCCACCGATCCCCGGACCTGTTCCAATGCTAGAACACGGGTTGACGTTTCCGCAGGTTCCTGAAGATGACGAGCCAGTCGGCGAAGATTGGCTCTTGGTGACGCCGCCACAAACGGCCTGGCCTGCATTCATGGGCAAATTGCAGTTGGGCTGCCATCCCTTATTTCCGCTCTGGCAGGCGATCTGGCCACTGTTGCTGGCTATAATAGAGAGATTTGTCAGCGATGTTCCAATAGTCCCTCCCGTCTCAACTTACGGTAGTCGCAGTTGACACAAATCTGTCAGTGAGTCAGCAGCTAGTCAACCGAATCTGGGGGGTGTTCAAGGCGACTTACGCCGTTGGGCCCGCCCATGCCAGCTCCACCAGGGCCGGTTCCAATGGATGCACAAGGGTTGGAGCCGCCGCTCGTGGTAGTGCTCGTGCTCGGTACACCAGCATTACCAGGGCCGGAAGGCGTACCACTTCCTCCACAGATAGTGAGATGGGCGTTCGAAGGGTATCCGCAGTTGACCCCCTGATTGCCTCCGGGGCCTACCGACTCTCCGCGTCAGTGTCATCCTTTCAGGAACAAACAACATGTCTCAATAAGGAACAGAGAAACACCGAAAGCTGTTTGCTTACCAGCAGCGGCACCGGGGCCAGCAGGACCACCGGGACCAGCAGGGGCGCCAGGACCAGCATGGCCACCCGGACCGCCGGGACCACCGGGGCCACCCGGACCAGCAGGGCTCCCCGGACCACCAGGGCTCCCCGGACCTCCAGGGCCAGCATGGCCTCCCGGGCCACCGGGAGCTGCACCTCCAGGAGCTGCACCACCCGGCGAGCCGCCGCCTCCGTATCCGCCGCCATATCCATAACCACCCGGCACCGGCGTCGCCGAAACGACGATTGGTCCGAGGACGAGAGCGAAGAGGTAAACAGCGTTGTTACGCATCGTGACTTGTTTCAAGTGAGGGACTGTGAAAAATCGATGTTTGCTTTTGTGAACGAGTGACGAGCGAAATGTGAGCAAGAAAAGAATAGAAGGTCACAGCGGAAACCAGGAAACCAGATGAGAAATCAGGGAGATCAACACAAAACCAGATGCAGATGATGATGAGAAGAAGCAGAAACACAAGGCCCGAGAAGCGAACCCTTATATAAGTCGGCAAGGCGCTACAGGACCCGGGTGTATCGATGTCGCCTGAACTGAGTACCTGTTGCCGCTCAATCTCCGACCAGGGGCTCTCACCTAGGGGCACAGGCGAAATGATAGGGGCAAAAGATGACTGGAACCGAAGCTGACTGCGCAACGAGTTTAACCCCCTTTGCGATCTCAAAAAAAAGGCTACTCGTTCTTGCCAGGCTGCACATGCGCATAGTTGACAGAAGCGATTGGTGGAGGTGGAGATTTCAGGGTAGGACACTACCCTTCAGACAATACCTACCACTCTCCGTGTGCAGCTAAGCAAGCGAGGCTTTGGTTGTAATCTCCATCAAGCTTCTGAGACAGCAATGACAGGCTTGGCGAGTGGTAAGCCGCCAGGCCCAGCGTTTCGCCGTAGCCTTCATGAAATGACTAACAAGCTTTTCCCAATTCCAGGGGGGCGGACCGTGTTGCGGCGAAAAGACGGAATGCAATATCTAGTCGCCTCGTTTAGGGACCTGGATGATTTAGACTAGAGCTGACGGTTTGACCCCTTGACGTCGCTGAGGAGCCGGGCTACCAAGCAAGCGTGCGCCACCGCTGAGAACCCCTTTTTTAGTTTGGGTTTGTGCTGCACCTGCCACTGACGACATTTCATCTTGACGACGCTGGTGGTGAGTTCTGGGCGACCCCCTGAAGAGGTCTCCTTTCTGGGCATCCCTATGTTGATAGGGGCCGCGATGTCGGCTCACTCGGCTCATAGCGAGCCTAAGCTAACAATCACTGCCACCGTTCAACTGGCGATCACCTCCGGTGTCATTTCGCCGCCCAAGTCATAGCGGGAATGAGACTTCTCTAGAGCAAATTTGTCCATTCGCATTTGTCCGCGGACGCGGGACACCATCCATGGGCATGCCTGGATATGTATATATCTCAAAACCCGGCATGATGATTGCTTCGAGAAGATAGCAACCACCAGCAACCAGCAGTCTCACGGTCTTTACACCCATCCCACTCTTTCTTGCTATCTTTTCTGTGATTTGGAAACCACACTCATTTGAGCTACAATCAGTCGATCACTACTTCTTGTCAAGTCTCGCCGTTCTGGTGCTGCTTTCTCTCCCTTGACACCGGGCATCATCATGCCTCCGCTTAGCAATTGCCTTAGGCTGGTGACCGTTGTGCTATCGCTCTCGGCATCAACGGTTTCGGGCCAAACCAGCCAGTTCATTGTGACTGGCCGTACCACCGGGGTCAACACGGCCACAGGCCAGAGACCTGTCAGACAGAACGTCAATACTCTCTCGGCCAGTGCCGGTCCGCAATGGTTAGTACGATCGACTGCACCAGAACCAGCAGCCCATACATATCTAATGAAATCTACCTTAGGGATCTATTTATCCTCGGGCTGCAGGCGTTCCAGTCCGCTTCGGAGAGTGACCAACTGTCATACTTTGGCATTGCAGGTGTCCATGGCCGGCCTTATGTGCCTTTCAGCGGCGTGAACGCCGTCCCTGGAGGTAGCGGCGGAGGTTATTGCCCCCACGGTGTACGTTGACAGAGTCTGCTTCCAAGGGCCGGGTGCTCTCTAACCATGTTTCTAGGAGATCATGTTTCCAGCGTGGCACCGACCCTACGTTTCCGCATACGAAGTAAGCACACCACAAAACGCCACTATACGGGCCAGAGCAAGCGATCACTGACAAGTGCAACAGCAAGTTCTTGGGACCTACGTGACCAAGATCGCGGCGCAGTATACCGGAAGCAATGCCGCGACCTACCAATCTGCTGCGGAGCAATGGAGAATGCCCTACTGGGACTGGGCCGCCAGTCCCCAGCTTCCGGCGTCGGCTTCCACGACCACCATCACCGTCAACGGACCGAATGGACAGACCACCATCAAGAACCCCCTGTACAGCTACAAGTGGCAAAAGTTCCCGCTCAACCACGCCAACAACTATTTCCCCACCAGCACCGACTACAACTGCTGGGGCTGGCCCGAGACCACCCGCCAGCCGAACAACCAGGGCGTTGACCAGCTCAACATCGTGAACCAGCAGCTGAGCACCGACCCGAGCCCCCTGAAGGACCAAGTTGTAAGTTACACGTTATTGATTGCTGGAAGCCCCCAAACCCACTCTGACCTCGTTCCAGTATCTCGTCATGTCCTCGGTCAAGGACTTCAACACCATGGCCTCGACCGGTTCGGCAGGCACGAGTTTCGAGGACCCCCATAACGATATCCACAACAGCATGTACGCCATCATGAGCTCGCTCGACTACTCTGCCTTCGACCCCATCTTGTGAGTAACTATGGTCTATTTTCCGCTCTCTCTCTAAGCCTCGAGTATAACCCGCGGGGTGGTTGACTCACTTGAGCTGACGGCAATCTTACCAAACACTGCAGCTGGCTGCACCACTGCCAAGTCGACCGCCTCGTGGCGCTGTGGCAGGCCATCAACTACAACAACACCTTCATGACGGGGTCGTATCGAACCAGCGGCCTGTTCGCCACGGCGGCCGGGTCCAGCATCACAGCCGACACCCCCCTCAAGCCCTTCTACAAGGACGCCAACAGCTTCCACACGGGAAAGACGGCGGCCACGACCCGCAACTTCGGCTACACGTACCCCGAGATCAGCAACGACTGGTCCGTCAGCAAGGACCAGCTGCGCACCTCGGTCATCCGCGCCGTCAACATCCTGTACGGCGACGGGTCGCTGGCCGGGAACCCAGCGTCACCATCGTCGGCCTCGTCGGTATCACCCGCCGGCCCCACCGCCGCATCCGTCCAGCCGACCACGACCGCGCAGCAGCAAGCGGCGTCGAGCCCAGCGAACCAGGCGGCCACAACCCTCGCCCAACAGCCCACGACAGCAGCCACCACCGCAACGCAGCCCACCACCTCGGCCGTCAACAGCGGCGGCGGCAACGGAGGTGGCAACGGAGGCGGCAACGGCGGTTGGGGCTGGGGCTGGGGCTGGCCGTGGGGAGGATGGAACCAGTGGCAGCCGGGTCCCCCAAGCGCCCCACCTGCCGTCCCTGCCGCTCCCCCCAGCCCACCCACAGCCAAAGGCGGCCCACGGGGACCCCCCCGCCGCGAAAGGCGGACCGCGGGGATGGCGCGGAAAGCGAAGCACCTCTGCCGGTGCCGTCACCGAGGGACAAGGTAAGCTGCGCCGCCGAGGCTGCGAGAAGAAGGACGTCGTGTCGGCCCCCTCGGTCGTCAACAACGCCGCCGCCACAAGCTACGAGGCCACTTACCCGACCGAAAACCCGTCGTCCCTCAACACGACTGTCCAGCCTGTCCAGCCTGTCCAGCCTGTCGCCGTCAACGCCACGAGCACGGGTAACGCCACCGTCACCTTGTACGCGCTCGCCGTGCAGGTGGAGAGGTCAGACCTGCCTCTCCCATGCAGCATCGTCTTTGCCCTAGGCTCTCAAACCGCTGGTCAGATGACGGTCCTGTCCATGCCCTCCACCGGCCTGACGCATAGCCGGATCCCGCTGAAGCGCGCCATCGACAAGCTGGGCCTGACAGATGAGATTGATAACGACAACGGCCCCACCGCCATCGCAAAGCTCACCTCCCTGCTCCAGGCCACCATCAGAATGGTACGTCGTAACACCTCCCCCACGCTCCCCATCCCCGTCGTTTCCCTTGAATATGTATATCCACAAATGCATAGATCCAAACAGACGCTTCCCCTTGCTAACCTGCGCCCCACGAACGCACAAAACAACAGGCCAACGGCACCATCGTCTCGAACCCCAAAGTCCCCAGCCTCAAGATCCAGGTCCAGGCGCAGGACGTGGAGCAGGCCGCCTCCGTCGAGGAATTCCCCGTCTACAAGGCACCGCTCAAGGGCCCGACCCTGACCACCAACAGCACCGCGGCCACCAGCGGAGACACCATCGCCATCCAAGCGCCGGCCGGACTGAACCTCACGACGACCACGAGGGTCTCGGCTTCGTCGGCAGGGGCCGCCGCGGCCGCCGCGCTGAACAACTCGACGACGGGTTAGTAGAGAGTAGGGGGTGAATGAGGTGTGGCATGTGCGACAGCGAGAGGGAGGAAGGGAGGGAGAGAGCAGGAAGGGGTGTTCAAAACGACAAAATCGAGATACGAGAAAACACAACAAAAACAGGGTGGGGGCATGATTTGGGAATGGAGTTATTTTGCTGTTTCGGGTTGTTAAAAAGATCGGATTGTCTGGGCCTCTTCGGCACATATGAAGGAAAAAGGGGGGTTCATGAGAGCCGCAATCTTCCTGACCTTTGCAGCACCACGCTGCTTAATAAACATATGGATTGTGTAATAATTAAACGTCTATTAAAATGCAGCTTCCTGTCGCGCAAAGCCTCGCCCGCCGCTGACGTCCAATGCAATTCCAACATCAAATCTATGAGGTATCTATTATAAGTGTCTAGACAACGCTGCCTGGGCCGAGAGAGGAAGTTTGTTACCCGGACAAACGCTTACAATACAGCTGCTCCAAAGTTTGTTTGGATGCCCACTACTCTCTTGAGCGCCAGCCACATCTCAAACACTTCCAACTTGAGCTCTACCCGTAAAAAGCCCACGTAGGCTGCCAGGAATCGAAGGGCGTTGCTAGGCCACAGTAGACTGCCGTTGTGTTCCCAGATCTGGTCGATCTGCTCCTCCAGCACGGTGCGGGCGCAGTACCGCGCCAGGATCATGAAGTTGCGCAGGGGGCCCTGGCGGGTTTGCAAGTTCTCATCCAGGCTTCGCGTCAAGTCGTTCGTCTTGAGGATGAGCAGCATGATTCGGGGAACCTGGCCCAGAAGTTGGACCAAATCGGTGAGGAGACCCTCCTGTAAAGCATCGCCCATTGTTTTCTTCTCCCCTGTGGACCGGGGCTTCATGATGGACGACGAAATGACGCTGTAGTCGCGACCAGTAATGGCACTGGCAAACAAGGGGAACTGCTCCTCGGTAATCCCGGCTACTTCGTGCGCGTAGTGCTTCATGCGGTCCATATCGCCATCGATGACGGCCAACCACATCTTGGCGTAGTTGCGCCGCAGAACCTCGGGAATGTCGCGGTACAGACCGTGGTCATACAGAACCACCTCGAAATTAGCACCGCCAGGACCCCGACGAGACGTCTTGCGGATCGCGATATTGCCTCCGTGAGGATCGCAGTGCAGAGGCGCATTTTTACCAAAAATCATTTCGTTGAAGATGCGCGCCAAGGTTGCTGAAACCTCGTCTCGGTCGATTCCATTTGCGTCCATGTACTCCAGATCGTCGAGCCGACGTCCAGACTCGTTCGCCATGACGAGTATACGCCTCTTGGCCCAGATGACTTGGGGAATCACCAGGGGCAACCCAGATATGTTGGCGAAATGCTGCTTGGTCTTCATAGCATTGGTCGCCTCCAGTTGAAAGTCTAACTCCTGGGGCAAAGATACCTCCATCTCGGACGCCAGCCACTCGAGGTCGTATTCGGGGAACCACTTCTTCAGCGTCGAGAACGTAAACTTGGTGAGGCTCGTGTCTAGAGGGGCCCACTGAGCCAAAGTCGGATGTTGCACCTTGACGGCGACCTTCTGGCCGGTCTCCTTTATGGTAGCCAGATGCACCTGCGCCAACGAAGCTGCGCCTATGGGTTCCCGAGAGAACTCGGAGAAGTAGTCCTCCAGATCTTCGCCAGTGTCGTCTCTGAACATCTTGGCGATCGACTCAAACGAGGAGACAGGGCACCTGTCCTGCAAGGGTATAAACGTGTCGGTCCATTCGACTGGCAGCAGATAGGTCATGGCACTCAGGTGCTGGCCCAGCTTGATGAATATGCCTCCATTCTTCTCCAGTACTTTAAACGTTCTCCTGGAGCATCTCTTATGGCATTCGCTCAGTATCATACTTTTCTCGTCTTCGTCGTTAAGGGCATCGCGGTTCTTGAGGGTCGTTCGATAGCTGCGAAGCAGGAACAGTTAGTTTGGTGCCTGCTTCAGCATGGCAAGCAAGCGAGGGAACAACTCACTCGTTAATACAGATGAACAAGGTGGATGCTACTCTGCCTGCTCTTTCTGTGGCTTCATATCCATGCTTGATGTCGTCGGTAAAAGCCAGGGCGCCGACGCCGGCAGTGCCCGTAGCGGTAGCGGCCCAGAGGCTTGCCTTTGCTCTTCCATTCCGGGGGTTGCGCCTGTTGCCTCCGGCGGAATAGCCCGAGCCGGAGGAGTATTGTCTACTGTATGAGCGCGGTGCAGAGCTGGCCCGAGGCAGCAGCTGGTTGCGACAGGTCGAGCAGGTCCATCGAGCACTGTTGGGGGCTGCGAAGCGGCTCAGCGCATTGATCGTCGAAGGGGGGGCCCTCATAATTGCAAGGGGAGCGAAAGGCGCCGTTGAGGCATTACAATAAGGGACGTATTTAACGGGGTTAAATTACGGAATCGCCAGTCATAAACATAAACGCATTACCATAAAACACAGGGCTCGTCTCTACCGGAACCAAGAAGAGAAGAATAGAATATTCTTATTGTTAAAGGAGCAAATTGTAAGAGTAAAAGTGGAAACCAGCAGCATCGAAGGCGAAGGTGATACTGCCAGTATGTTCTTTTCGTTGGGGTGCCGAAACTCCAGAAAAAAATAAAATCAGAAAACGGCGGCGCCGTCATAGGGGCTCCAGTTGCTGCCGTTGTTGTTCGGGAAAAACAGGGGGGTTACAGGGGATCGATCATGACTGGCAGGTACCTATCAGCTGCATCTTGCTGCAACTGCACTCTGCACTGCGAACATGAACTGTGGCATGTGGCTTGTTCGTTCTTCTTTAGCAGGCCTCATCGACATGGATAGGCGGTGACAGGCAACAGGGGAAAAGGGAAGAGGTGGGCTAGTCTGCTTTCGGACTAATCACGTAGATGCTCTTTTTGGTCCCGAATCAGATCATTGATCACCTTCCACGTGCAGGGATAACGCGTGGTGGGGCAGTTCGCGCTCTCGAGGATGGACCCTAGTCCCGAGCAGCTCTCTTTATCTGTGTATTTGTAGGAGGGAGGTATCCCGACGCGTGACCCGCGACTCATCCATTAGAAATCAATTAAGCTCAAAGAGAGCCTACGCTACATATCCCGTCTCTTCCTCATCACCGTCCTTTCAGTCGGAGTTGTCTTCCACCAACTACACCAACGACCACGATTTTGCATAACTACAAGCCCGGATTTTGTCTTCTTCAGATTCTTGTATTTGGATCATTTCATTGGCTTCAGCGAGAAGAAAACACCATGTTGGCAACCATGCCACCTCCCACCGTCTCCTTCGACTTCACCTCACCATACAAGCCCAGCGTATCCTCGCCACTCTCCTCTTCGCCCATCCGGGCTTCCTCCTCACAGTCCTCCCCGCCCGCGCCCCTCTCCCCGCGCGACTCCAACCGGTGCAACTTCCAGTTCGGATCCTCGCCCATTCCCGCCCCGAAGCTCTTCAAGTACGCGTCGCGGCCCGCCAAGCCGAACCCGCTCCGGCAGAGCCGCGAGAACGCCCAGGAGAGCCGGCGGAGCCTGTTTCTCAAGAACGTACGCCAGCGCCAGGACGACCGGCAGTGGGAGCGCCGCGGTGGCGACCAGGAGGTCCTTAAGCTTGAGTGGTCGATCCTTGACCGCCGGCGGAGGCAGCAGAAGGAGTCCGACATTGACGGCTTCGTGTTTGACGACGAGATCGATAAGGAAATTCCCAGGGAAGCTGCCATGGTGACGGGCAACTCCACGCCCCAAGGAGATGACCTCGACGACATGATGCTCGACGCTATGGAACAAGATGAGGATGCGATGCTGTCCATGTACGAAGCCGAGGCTCTTTCCACTCAATTGCAACAAAGGGCACCGCCAAGGCCCAACTCACCCTTCATGTCTGACGACGAGGATTATGACAATATATTTATGGACTTACTCTCCCATCGAGAACAAGAAGACGGCACTCCACATGATTTCGCCTCATCAGGGGATATGGATATGTCATAAAGGAGAGGTTGACTGTAAACATGTGTGTACAAAGTTCTGTTTGATACCCTACGAGGGAGGAGGCATTGGCCGGCGTTTCGGACTTCGATTTCTGTATGGCATTCTCGGTTGGGCCGGTTGGAGGAGGCGATTTTGGAGGGATATGGAATACAGCTTCGCTTTAGGTCAGGTTATGTCAAAGCCCCCTTTGGCGGTGGAATTTCAAGGACGGTGGTGGTAATTCATATTGCATGCATGCATGATGGACCCATGGACTTGGATACGTATCTGCACTCGTAGAATGGCATCTTGAGGCCCCTGTACGTCTCCTCACTGTCAATGGTCTCTGCACAAACAAAAAGCATAGTGTTGTGAATAATCATGGACATGGTATCATTATTCGGCCTGGTCGCATGAAACAGGTGCCGTAGTGTGTCTCAATCGCTGCTGCTTGCCCTTGGATCACTGGGGCGCACATGATTCGTCCGGCATGTCGAGAACCTCCTTAGCCGAGGGCATGTCGCCCACCAGGTCAGCCGGCGGTGAGCCACTTGATTGCATCTGTTTTTGCAAGTCAGCATGGTGTGCAATACGTCACTCATCGGATTAAGGATTTTTACCTTTTGCATGCGCTCCACAATGTACTCGCGATCCGCCACGTTCTCGTCCTTGTACGTGGGCTCCTCGAACTTCTGCACCATCTCCCGCACCAGCCGGCACTGCTCCTCGTACTTGGTCTTGTCGTCCGCGCTGAGCCCCGCGCGGTTCTTCTCGAGCCAGCCTGGGTACTTGTCGCTGAGCTCCTTCATCGGCTCGTACAGGATCTCCTTGTTGGTCAGCTGCTCCATCATGCCCATCAGCATCTTGCTGAACTCCTCCTCGGACCCCTCGCCGGTGCCGCCACCCGGCATATCCTTCATGGCCTTGAGCATCTCGGCCATGAAGTCCTCCTCGGACCCCTCGGCGGCGGCGGCGGCCGTGGCCTGGTCGCCCGACTCCTGCATGCGCGCCATGGTGCGTCGGATGGTCTCCTGGAATGTCGCGTCGGCGCTGAGGTCGGCCGCGATCTTGTCGGCGCTCTTCGGGGCGCTGCTGCCGCCGGCGGGCTGCTTGGGGGCAGACGACGACGAGGTTGCCGCGGCTGCCGGCGCGGGCGGTGTCTCGCCGTCCACTGCAGCGGCTGCGCCTAGCTCCTTGAATATGGTCTCGAACTGGGCCTGCATCTCGGGCTGTGCTTTGTTAGTACCAGTCGTCACGTAAGTTCGGTACGGGGGTTGATCGCCCGCCTACATTCTTGTCCAGGTCGCCCATCAACTCTACCATGCCGGCTTGTAACTGCTTCTGAAATTCGTCTTCGGAGAAATCGTCCAGGTCTGCGCCCGGCACATCGCCAGCTAATGTGGGGACGGTTGGTACTGATTTGGCTGTTGTTGTCGGGTTCGTCGCAGCCTTCGCCGCGCCAGGTGCCGATGCGCCAGTCTTCTTAGGGTCGATTTTGGCAGCCGAGAACTCTTCTAGCATGTCGTCCAAGTCATCCAAGTCGTCTTCATCCGGGTCGCCGGGGTCGACTGTTGTCGTCGGGGCTGCTGTCGATGCCGGCGCGGCCTCTGTCACATGCTCGGCGGGTGTCGCGATATCGGGTTTCGTGGCACTCTCCCCGTTCGCGGGGCCATCATGACTTTCGGGCATGTCGTTGTAGCGATACGAAATAATTGGTATCGAAGTATGATGTAAGGACTGGGTTTCCTGCAGCTGTCAGGGCGCTTGCTGGTCGAACAGTATCTCGAGTAATGAGCTTGTTTAGGAGAAATGGGGTAGCTAGAGTGGTCTGGCAGCTAAACCCCCAGCAGTGCAGGCCTCTCCGGTAGTTGGAGGATTGGCGGGGTACATCCCGAGGCTCTCAATCGGCTCAAGCGTCCATCGTTCCGGGGGAGCTTTTAGCAATCAGCATGGCGCAAGTGAATGATTTCCTGCCTGGCAACACGCAATTGCTATGACCACCAACTTAGTTGCGTAGTAGGAAGCGTCCAAGAAGAGAGGGAGGAGAAAATGCGAGGGGAAAAAAAAAAAAAAAAAAGACAACCTACCTACAGAGGGGAAGACTTTCTCAAAAAGCAAAAGCATAAAAATGGATGCTCCCAGCGAGACTCGAACTCGCAATCTCCGCATGTCTTCATACACATTTAATTGCTCAAAGATGTATAAGAACGGCGCCTTAACCTGCGATTCGAACGTTAGCGTTCTTTTCTTAGGAAATGCATTGGCTCATTCTTGTAAACTTACCATTAGGCCATGGGGGCGCGTGCCCTAGGGATGGTCGAAGTTCCGTTTTTGGGGCTTATGTAGCTTATGCAGCATTCTATCAATGGTCGTCAAGTCAGTAAGCAGCCGCCCCCCCCCTTTAATAGATTATTCAAGTGTGCTTCAATGCTCCAGCTGGCTCTCTACGACTCCATAAACAGTTTATACTATGCTAGCTATCTCCTACGTGTGGAATCACTGCTTTCCACTACTGGACTCCGTACAGTACGCGATCAGGAACTCAACGCCCTTGGCCTTTCTGTAATAATGCTCATTTGGCCGAGCTACAATTCCAAATGGTGGTACTCCCAGTCCCTCGTCGGTCGGGACTTCTTTAGTCTGGTCTCATGTCATTACCAGACACTCGCAAACTGCTGCTTGAAGCTCGTCGTCTAAGCCGAGACCGAACCCCCACAGCGTCAAGCTTACGAGACTTTCCACGATACTGGTGTCCGTGAAGAGGTTGCCTGTTATACAAACAACAATGACGCGCTTGAAAGGCAATTGACAGACACAGCCATTCAAGTTGAGCATGGATCAAAGGGTTGCAAATTGGGGTTGTGCTATGTTATCCGCGGGCATACTGAAAGGAAATATTGGGTCGTATCAGAGAAATACTCGCCCGGTATACCCCGGTACCTAGCCTCGAGCCATCTCCGGGCCCCAATCGCCACTCATCCGCCGGCTCTGTCATACAGGGATCCATCTCAGGACCGGTGCATGCATCCGCTCGGCCTTCTGGTTTCGAGCTGCGAAAGCATCACCAAGCACAAGAGTGGCCGGGGAGGACGAACGTAGCTGATATCAGATCCCGACTGGGTGTTCTCCTATAGGGGAGCAACAACCGCTTACAGCATTGCAGCAACAGACTCGACAATAATTGATACCTTATCATCCAGCCCATCAACGAAGCCAGTGCGGTAAGTGTCTCACCTTCTCCCTCCCGCCGTCATCCTCTCGTAGGCCCACTCCCCAGCGTGCATTTTTCTTCTTCTCTATATGTACGTACTTGCATGGTGACTCCCCCCCCCCCTATCATTACTGCCGGCAGCTGCTGCTTCCACTGGGGTTACCCAACCCGTCCTACTGTACACCCTACCCAAGAAGCATGGCAATCAGCATTCTCCAATGTCCACGTGTGCTCCCCAAGCCACGGTAGGGAGAACGTTGTTGAGCGTCCATAACGTGGGACCAGTCGCTTGACCTCCAAGTAATCTTCCTCTCCCCCCTACGAGATAACTTCCTCTTCTCTTCACCAGTTTATTCTGCTGCACTCAGCAAGAGGTGGCGATCTCCAAAGCTCTTGAGCTTGTTCCTGTACAGCTCCTGATTAGTCTTATATTGGCTTGGAAATGTGGTAGTGGTGATCTGGGAAGTGCGACACAAACAGACCACTGAAGGCGTGCTATAATCAACGGTGGAGGCCTAGCCGAGATCCGGCCGGGCCGCCTCTATCTAATCGATCTGATCTGATCTATTGCCGGTGCTGAGTTGCGGATTAAGCCTGATAAGGCGTTGGACCTCCATCTCGAACTGCATCTATAGCGCTTGTTGAGATTCATGGATTGTTCTATCGATTTATATATACAGGTAACTGACCAGGCGATGTGAGCTGCTTCATGGTCGATGACGAGATCGAACATACGCCCACCATCTTGGACGAGAAAACGACACATTGCGGACGTCGCTCGACACGGAACCAGCATCATAGTCATCCTAAAGCCAGCCTACTTGTTATGGAGAAGCAAATCCTTTCAATCTCCACTTCCCATCAGTTTCCTCTGTGCCGCCTTCTTCTTGAACGTAATCGCCGTTGCTGCTTGTCTCATCCGGCTCGATTCTTCATCGCATCTGGTATCTTGCGTGGCTGGTTATGGAGGTGGTGGGACTTGATGGCTTCGTGAGCCGCGGCGACAAATTGGCCGTACCGCAGCTCGACCGGCTGCGGCGGCAGGTCCCGGTGTAGGTCCGACATCCGACAGAGAATTCAATCGTGGCATTTGGGTCTTGTTGGCGGATGTCTGGGCCGGAGAAATCGAGCTTCGAACACCATCCGAGAATAGGTGATGAGGCAATGACCTGACGACGATCGCACCTTTGAATGCCAGCGCCTGTGATGGTCGTCTTTGTCAGCTCCAACTTATCCCGCTTTCCAATTGTCACCCTTCATCGCTAAACCGTATAACTGTTATTGTCGCTCCCCATTGCCCCACCGTGCTGCTTCAATTCCATTTTCACCATGAGATAGGCCCCCTATTGCATATCCCGCTCCAATCACTTCCCGGCTTTACACACACACTGAATGCGTCTTCTGTAATTGATATCCTGCAGTGCCTGCTGACATGTATGCCATGATATCCCGGTCTTATCTCCGTCTCAGATCACCCAGCCGAGGCCAAGCTGGCTTCGTTCAACTGGCCAAGACGGGACAATCATTTCCAATATTTGTTTGGACAGCAAGCTGCATAGATCTGCGCTCCATCATTGGAGGCCTTCTGTTGGGTTTGGCTAACACCACCATCTCCGTAAGGCAAGGGATGCAATCCTATCAGTAATCCTATCACACAATCAGCTCGATGCGGGGTCAGCAACCCAGATGTCAACCTCTATGTCTCAGTTCACCCGTCTATACCGTTGCGCCTCTACCCCATCTCGCTTTCATTAGGGGGTCGTTCAGCAACTGCGCATAGCTCCAACACTGCAAGTGTTCAGCGTGATTTCTCGCGCCGATACAGTCGCTCCTCTACCATCAAGCCTGGGTTGGTATGGTTGTCCCCGGCCGTGGTATTTGGACGTTGGACGTTGGTTATCCTGCCATACAAAGCCTCTTTCCCTTTGGGGTAGGTGGCATTCCATGAACCCGGAGCGTCATCGAAGTTCGGCTCTGCACCCCGATGATCTACCACCCAAATGAGATACTGTGCTACGGGCCGCTTCCTGCTGTGAGACGTCCACTACGCAGAATGCTCGTGATTGGCTTGTTACGGCTTACTTATAACGTCGTCTTGAGGGTGAGCTACTGCAGGACTAAGGTTGTAAGACAAATAGTCTGTCGAGGATGGGAACTCCCCAGACGGCCTCGTTTGCTATCGAGCACATGCCGAACCACCCTTGGGACTGGGCATGACGGAGTATTTCGATATATTCTGCAGATCTTGCCGTTCTGGTATCTGACATACAAGATGTCGGCCGGTGGCACCAGCTTGGGTTTCTGCCTTTTCTTCCGGGGCGGTCCCACGGCGGCCCTTTGCCCCCCAAGGCCTTTCCACATTTCTCCCCATTTCCATACGGACCAGTCTACTACCGTTGTGAAGCTAGACTATCCTCAAGATGAGCGACGGCGACTTATACGTGTCGAACGGCACATGCTACTTCGGGCGTGGCCAGATCGCCGACAGACATTTCATCCCCTGCGGCAACGCTGTCGAGAATGGGCCGCAAGCGTGCTGCTACGAGGGGGATTACTGCCTTTCGAGCAATACATGCTGGGACAACACAAGTAAGCAGAGGATGTTGATCCCTAGACCATGGCTTTGACGCCCTTGCACTTACTCACACAAGCGTCTTAGCCATCGTGACTTACGTTGCCGGATGTACGGATCCTTCGTTCAGCTCCTCCAAGTGCATCCAGAAGAACGGCTACCCAAACCAACAATGGGTTGCGATGGCGAGATGCGACTCTCCCAACATTGATATATGGAGCGGATGCGCCAAACATCCCAACGTAACTGCCATCCAGAAAGAAGACTGTGATTGCACATCTACGGCCCCCTTAATCCGGAACCCGAATGGCAAGTCAAGCTTCGACGAGATTGCCAGCCTGCCACAAACTGTCATGGGCAGCATCTCCTTCAACCCAACAGCGCTCCCCACCCGTGGAGCGGGCGATACTTCCTCCAGTTCAAGCGGTACAGCATCGGCATCTGCCTCGATCCCCGGACCCACCTCGGAAGGGTCTTCGGGTGGTTCCTCTGGCCTCAGTCACTCGGCCCAAATCGGGGTCGGTGTCGGAGTCGGAGTTGGCGGTGCCATCCTGCTGGCCATCATAGCCTTCATGGTGTACAGGCTGCGGCGCCAGAAGAAGACGGCGGCACCGCCACAATACGAAACGCAACCGCAGCATCAGCCGCAGCAGCAACAACAACAACCTCAAGAGGGTAGGCCACAGACGGTGTCCCCAGATCCCGGGAACGCCGGAGACCCCGATCGAGCACAGCAGGCGTCTCCGGAGCTCACGACCGTCCGGACGAACACCGTATCCCCTGAGCTCGACGCAGGGATGTGGGACAAACCCGAGTTGTCTGGTGATCCTACCACGCGATCCGAGCTGCCGACACGGGGGGCTACAAAGAGGGAGCACGTATCCGAGTTGCCAGGAGAGACATAGTAGGCGATCAAGCCTGACATGTCCCCCCCCGGCTTATGGTTGATACAAAAAGGAGCCAGGAGAATTACTTCACTAGTAGATACCTAGGGGGCCTGGCACCTGGTTTTCCCAAGCTTATTTTCCCCAACTCCCTCTTTGGTCGTCAACGACCAAGAGCTTTTGCCAGCAGCATTTCGTTGACCCACGCTCAGTCGCTCCAGTACAAATCGTGTCTGCCCTTAATACAAAGCGAGTTAAACACCATTCGTGACATTAAATCACGTGAAGCTGTCATCATCATCACTGATCAACTCCACGGTCTGTTGGCCCAATGGTAAGGCGTCTGACTACGATTCGACTCTTCAAGAGATTCCCTTCTAATCAGGAGATTCTGGGTTCGAGCCCCAGGCAGACCTGACCGTCTCTTTTTGACGTTCTCGCCGATGTTGATTGTGTTCTTTTTGGGGGTTGGAAGCGTAGCGGGAAGTACGACAGCACGTAGCTAAGCCGGTTTGGCGGTCTTATATAGATCGGGTGGCGACGCTAGAAGGCTCCACGCTATCACATAGGGGTTCAACATATACCCACTTATTGGTCCCATATATCTCATATAGTATTGAGCTATGGGCGATTCTAATACACTTGATTAACCAAAGAAAGGTGTTGCAGTTTGAAACAAGCAGAGGCTGGGAGTAGAGGACCGAATGAATCCGCCTTCGGCACGTGCTACAGGATGAGATGATCAAGTCTTCTGGTCGCCAGCGGGATCAGCACGCATGCCAAGGAGAAGCTCGCGGCGCTGGTGGCCACGCTCTCGGAGTCCTGCCGCGGCGCGCTGATTCGGAACAAGACAT
Source organism: Apiospora marii (assembly GCF_038362585.1). Classification (NCBI taxonomy): domain Eukaryota; kingdom Fungi; phylum Ascomycota; class Sordariomycetes; order Amphisphaeriales; family Apiosporaceae; genus Apiospora; species Apiospora marii. The sequence continues at coordinate 733,382 of NW_027117375.1, read as the reverse complement.
TGCTGGCGTCTGCTGGTGAGTAGCTCACGCCATTACTAGAACAGATATCAAGCAACTTGAGTCGACTAGGGGGAGGCCGTCAGTATCAGGTAGGCAGGACTACTATATGCCTATATCTCGGAGCGGTACCGATTCGAACGCAACAGCTCAAGCTGCCGAAGTTGAGGATGGGGCGGCGGCTAGTGCCGGAGTTTGCGGTAGTACTGAACAAGGACATAATGAATTGACCGTGCCGTCACATTAGGGACGAGGACACCCAGGCGCCTGGCTGAGTTCAAGGAGCTTGCGGACATTATTACTTATCTTTAGGACGAGTGCCCCGGACCCTTTCCGCACTTACCCCACAGGGCGTTGGTTGTCCCCTGTCGACAGTGTCTTCTTATTTGGTTCAATGTTTATGCGATGGCAGCCTGGTCGTAGCAGCCGTCGCAATGCGGCGAAGACACCTGGTGGGGGGAAAGAGCCGGCGCAAGGCCTGCCACCAACTTAAGCATAAACAAGCCGTAGCCGTGCTCGCCTTGTGGGTATCGCTCCAGCATCTGTTTGTTGGTAGAGAGCGGGAGGCCGGATGGCAGCCGAGTGTTGATTCGGCACACGACGTTCCCGCAGATGGGCGGGGCGGCCGAATCAAGCCAAACTCGACCCTGATTGCACGATGCCCAAGTCCATGGTGCTGGGACGATGGCACGCGACCATTCCCATGAGGAGCGGGTGCCCATCTGTCATGTTGAGTTAGTTGTTGATACACGATGGCATTGCCGGTCGACGTTTATGACAGCAGACAGCGAATTTGCTGGGGATCACCTGGTGATCATATGTCGAAACCAGGGTCTTTCTGGTTCCTCTCCCAGACAAGCTTTCGAAGGCCACATGGACTTAGCCAGTCAGCCAGTCATGAAACAGAACCATTTGTTGTTCAATAACAATCAAAATGGGCTGCCGGATCATCAATCAATGGATGTTGATCGTGTCGAGTAAATCGGGCAGTGGGCCAATCCCGCGGGCTCCATGCCAATTCCCCGAAGGATACCGCAGGAATAGACTCCTAGTCGAGCCGAACCGACCCGAAACAGGGCTGAACTTTGCCCAGCATCTAGACTTTGCATCCAGAGACACGTGCATGAAATCAACGCAAAAGTACCGGTACTTGAAGTTTTAGCAGGCAATTCTAGCCGATGTCATCATCCATCGACCCCGGATATTGCCATGCTGTGCTTTCTTCTTTTTTTTTAAATCGTCTACCACCTCATCTGATGGCAAGGCAAGCCGGGAGCAACATCTGCCGACGACAGACCAGACGGACGGATTCGGTGGGGCCAAGCAGCAGTGCCAGCCTGCACCAGACCCTTTGCTTTGTCTGCTCCTTGAACAGGCTAATAACGCGTTCGCCCAGGCCGTCCACAGTCCACAGTCCACACCGTACCTTCGGGTCCAGGCAGAGTTGGGAATGCCCAAAGGAGGGAAATGGGGCCACGGTGAGGCCACAATGCCGGCACCCACCCACTGTCTCCATTCCGGCCAGCCAAAACGTCGTACGATACAATCCGGCGGAATGCGCTGCACTGCCGCATTTGGCATTGCTTGCCAGTGTCAGCACCATTGCGAGGCGTCCCATTGGCCCCAAGCTCTCCCCCCCGTCGGTCATGCCTGGATCCCTGGATCCCTGAATCCCTGGAGAGCCCTCCGAGCGAAGGGCGGGGCGCACCCGAAGACGTGCTGTTGCCAGTACTGGTACCTTTCTTTGGGAAAGCCAGGGCATGATCATAACTCGCAATCAACCAAGGCGTATGCAGCAAATGACGGTCCCGGTTTGCCAGCAAGGCCCCAGGAGCAAATAGGCGCCCGGCAAGTAGTGTCTATCCGTCGTACGTGGTAGGAATAAAACTCACCCGACTCCCCATTCTTTCTGTCATTTAGTCCTAGCAACGCCTGGTTACCTGCGATTTGACTTACACGACATACGACTGCTAAAAGCGTCGATCCCTCTCTTCCACCTTCTTCTCCTGATCCCGTCTTTTACTTTTTTTACCTTGCGGCCAGTATTTCTTCTCGTCACGAACCCGAACAAGTTCGTTTCACGTTTCTCACATTCCACAAATCCAACCTACCCTTCGCTTCGGCTTGACTACAGAGAGAGAAACGAAAAGGCAGCAAAGAACCCCTACGCTGGACACCCACCACCTTTCGAAACATCGTACGATTTGTTCTATTACTGTTACTACGTACAACTTACAACCCCCACCACCAAAACACCACTACCGCCGCCATGTCGCCCACATACACAATGTCCGCGCATCTGTGCAAACAAATCACCACATCCTGGCGCCAAGCGCGACAGGGCCCCGTGCCCGAGTCCTCGACCGCGACAACGACCATGACGTTGCCGTCGCGACGCTCCCCGTCGCCCGAGAAGCGCTCCATGGACAGCGACCGCAGCGACTCCATGTCGTCCCCCTCCTCTCCCATGTCGCGGTCCTCTTCAGCCTCCAGCTGGCGCTGGGGCAACCGCTAAGAGAAGAGAGAGAGAGAGAGAGAGAGAGAAAAAGGGGGGGCCTCTATCGCCTCTCTCCCTTTCTCGTCAATTTAGCTTGAGCTTCGCGCAGGAGGAGTATATCATCACACACAAAAACGGCTGGGAAATAGGATATTCGCTACAACCACTACAGCATGACGCAATGTGGGTTGCCTCCCAATCACGCAATCGCGTAATGCAATCACACCTTACTATTGTAAGCGACGATCCTTTGCTCATTGCCGCACACACGTACGAAACCAAGAAAGAGAACAGTCGGGAGGGAGCTTGTGTCCAAACCGGTCGTTGCTGCATAGTGACCCCTAGCGGCCTCTACTGGGCAGGAGGCAGACCAGGAGGCTATGAGTCAGCACACATACACGCGGCTATCAGAGGCAACGGCAGGCATTTCAGGAGTCGCTGTTAGGATACGGGCTTTAGCACCGTGCCGCATCGCATTGCATTTTTGCGGCTAATGACTGGCGTTTCGGTACACCACCTGGCAATGCTGGGTTGGTTTGATGGAGTTAGGTGTCTATACCCCAGGTTGAACGTAGCATTTTGCAGTTAGTCAATTCAATTATCACGCAAGACGCACATCGCAACATCACATGAGACGTGCTACTGATTCGTTGGGTTCATCGAAACAATGCCACCGGTGTATTACCAGATTGCTGCCAGTATACTCCGTAAAGTCTAGCTATATGTACAAAAGCCACTGATCAACTCCCACAGAGTCCTTTCTGAGTCATCAAACGCCTTGCGCCCCTAGCAATGCAAGTTCTCGTAAATTAATAACCGTTCCAGACGCCAGGCATCATGATGTGAGCTGGCGCTTTCGTGATGTCCAGTAGAGCTTTTTGGCCGGCAGTCGCTCAGCCCGTCTTCTGCCTCTTTGCCTCTGCTGCAGCAGCAGCATTGACGCTGTTGTTGGTAGAGACTTCGTTCAACGCCGGTCGGCCTGCGCCGTCGGCTGCAGGCCGCTTCACACTCAGTGGCCTGAACTGACCCCTATTGCCCATGGGGCTCATCCCTCCGCCAGGGGCACCGATCTGGCGAGTGCCGGCCAGCGATGCATTCATCGCTTGTCCTGGACCTGCAGGCCTTCCCAAGCCCTGACCCGGACCAAAACCATGGACCGCACCACTCGCAGGGTTGGCTTTTACCGGAGGCTCCTCGTCTCTCTTCATCGGAGGTACATGTTTGATGTCCTTGGCAACCGGCTTGGATGACTTGTGATCAATGCCTGGCGTCTTTCGAATCGAAGGGCTCTCTGCATGAGGATTGAAGACCTTGGCTTTATCCGGCGCCACGCTGGCTGTTCCGGGCGGGGCGTCTTCCGGTAATTGATTGACTGAACGGGCGGAGAAGAAGCCGACAGGGCCCGTGGGCTCCGCGTTGGCTGGAGGAGGCGTATTTATTCTAGCATTCGACGAAGCTTGCTGGGCGGGTGCTACGTGACCTTGAGCGGCACTTCCATTGGCCGGCATGGGCTTTCCGTGCATTTGGGGATTTGGCCGCCCATTGAAAGTTGGGCCTGGACGCTGCGGAGCCTGGTTGGGCGTCTGGGGTTGTGGTCGGGGAGGTGGACCATTTTGACCCGGGCGTCCCTGGGCTGCTCTTGCAGGAGGCTGCATGGGCTTCACCGGGCCGGCTATGCTATTCGTAGAGGCCTTGCTCTGATCGCTATTAGGGCCAGATGAAGGTGCCTGGGGCTTATCATTGATGCCGTGTGACGTAGGTAGAACTACTTCGTCTGGGTGGCCGTCTTCCGTCACCCCAAAATCTGCCATGTCAAAGTCCCCAAAGTCATCGTCAAGCGGGTCCGTCGGATCTACAGGTCCAAGACATCAGTATCTACCCAGTCAAAGTCGTCAGAGTCCAACCCACCAGTTTGTGCCGCCTGGGGTGCAGGATTGGCCCGGCCCTTTTCAGCAGCACCGCCGCCCTCTCTCTTCACGATAATCTCCTTCTTGGCGAAATCAGGGTGCCGATGCAGATTGTCCTCATTGAACTTTGTTGCGCCGACCTTCATTTTGGTCACCTTAGCCAGGTAGTCCTTGTCGTAGATGCAGTTGCCGAGCACGTTTCCGAAGTTTCTCAGGGCTCTCTTCAGAGCATCTGTTGTACCTTCCTTTTTTGCCTTCTCGAACGCTGCCGCCTTGCCCTTGCAGTTCTCGATATGGCCGTAACCGATATCCTCGTGGTAAGTGCCATCTCGCAGTGTCACCCGGATTACAACAGACAGGCCAAGAGATATCTTGAGGGTCTGCGGGTTCTCATCGACGAAGTCGACTTGGATGTTCTGAATGCTAGAGGACCATCCGTTAAAGCCAAAGACTTCGTTTGCGAGCGCGATGCATTTTTCAGCCGCGATGTAATGAACCTTCTGCCCAGATGGCCCACTGCGGGCCGAGAGGTACTCAGGCCCAAGCTGCTTCTCAAGCCTGGACTGGAGCGTGGCAATCTCAGTTGCTGTATACTCCGAGATGCGCGGTTTTGCCTCCGCAAAGGGGTTGGCAGCCACGTTATGCTGGTCACCCGGACTGTTGGCCATGTTAGCAATCTTGTGTGTGCAGTGGCGTCATGGAAATCATCTTACGCAGGCATGATGAAGCTCTCACTGGTGAACTAGCATTGACAATTCCACAAGCGCCAATGCTCCTAGAAGTGCAGATGTCCTCTCTGGTTTGTGTTTGTTGCGAAAACGTGAAGGTAAACTGGCGATATTCCGGCTGTGACGCGTTCAAGGAAGTAGTGGGACGCGACGTCGTCTGCCATGCCCATTAGGCAGTCACGTCAGTCACATGACATCCAAGCATGGGCCATCCAATTGATTGATTTCAGCTGGCAGCGAATCACTTTAGGTACCTACCTACTACAGGTACACATTTCAACAACTTCAACCGTCTACTAAATGGAATACCGAAAAACGAAAACGAAAACAAAACGAAATAAGACTCAGACCACAAATAAATATAAATTATTGACCATCACAGTAAAAAAATAGCTTCAGTACATGCTGGAAAGATTCATCGCATCAGTCAGATGTCTGTTCGTGGTGCAGTCAGTGTAATGTTAAGTGGAAGCTACGACCCTGAAGGCTTTGGGTTTGGCCCACCTGCCTGCATTTACATCCCTCAACTGGATATGTTGATATGCTGTACATTAGGTAGTGTACATGTGGCAGTCAACCTCTGGTATAAACCACAACATTGAACGTACAAGAGATCCATTGATCCATTGAACCACTGCCTACATCCTCGAGGCACGTATTCGACTTCAACATGGTACAGTAATTATATGGCGAGAAATGAGAGAGGCATTGCCCGTCTACAATGCAACATCGCAGCATAAGGGAAGTTGTAATGTAACTCAAAAAGGCTCCAAGAGATCACCATGATTTGCAAATACCAGACTCAACTCGCATGTGGCACCCTTGTCTGCACCCATAGCCACACGCCCTGGAGCCAGCTGCCAGCCATGAGGGCCAACGGGACGCCCCATAGCTAATTAAGGGCACCCTGCCTGCTGAAGGGGGTGTTGGGTCCCCATTGGCCCCCTGTGGTCTTTAACGTTAGTGTGGAACCACACTAGCTGATCTCATCGGATTGTGAGATGCAGCGGTGGTGCTGTTGCTGTTGTAGGCCTGGTAGCACTAACGCATTTGCAGGTTGGACCTGGACCCATGACCCAGCAGCAGCTACAAGTACAGACGTGCAACAAGAAGTGGAATCTGGAAAAGGGATGGTGAGTGAACCCGGAATGACATGATAGCGCTTCATTATTCGGCTGCCAAATAATTCCCAACTATCATTCTTATACCTACCCCACGTGCTTCAAACGTGCCAATTGTCGACGTCGGACTACTCCTTCCTCTCTTTTCCTCGTTACGTCTTGTTGGCAGCATCTGCAGCAGCAATCCAGCAACTGGCCGCGCGCGCGAGCTGTTTGTTTCTTGACCACACTCCCTCCCGCTGTAACATCTTTTGATGAGACGGCCTCCGTTCTAAAGTACGCCGAAGCCAATGGTCTTGAAGCCAAATAGTCACTCCTGTGCTCCGACCCGACCAGCTGCGCTCGCCCTCACTCGCCCGACGAATTCCAGGTCCATACTCTATTCCGGGATGCAGTTGCTGATAACTAAGTCTTGAAGCAACGGGTTATATTCCAGCATTGGTCGGCCAACTCCTCAACGTAGTATTAGGGAGACGTTGAATGGGAACCGATCAACCGACCAAAGCACCCTTCAGCCCTCCAAATTTCCCGACTATGAACCCCCCTACCGAACGAGACGACTCGGTTTCCCCCATGTCGAGAACGCCGATGGACGCGATCTCAACCCCTGACAGCTCTCGCCGCCCTCCGATAGCACGAGCATTCAGTGGCCCTCCTGGGACAAGCTCGCCCGATCGTGAGTTTCTCCCTTTGGGCAACGGGCTGGTGGCGTCGACCTCCGGCCGGGTCTTTGATGAAGCGCCCGATTACTTGAATGGCGGATTGCCGCATGAAATCCCGTCGCCCCATAATAGCTCGACTGCTGCTTCTCCGTCGGGAATTCCTAGGGCAAACCGCCAGGCGGCTTCGAGCCTACAGGCACAGCTTGATGGATCCGCACCTGATGGCGTGGCCTCCGGGCGACGCAGTGTGCAGTTTGCGAGAGACGATGAGGTGCTCGAAGCGCCACCTGAATTTGGACACGTCCGACAGGATTCTGGGGACTCGACCGATGCGTTTGGGCGCTCTCGCAGTGAACGATTCATGTTGAAATTGAAATCCTTGGCTGCAACCGGAGGAACGCCAGGCCCTAAATCGCCTGGAGCTGGGCCATCTGATGCCGGGTTACCTTCGACGGCCAGCTCTCCTGTCGCAACTCGACCGAACCGCATTCCCGATACTTTGGACGAAGAAGGTAGCGATGCAGACGTGGAAGAGAGCGGCGACGACGGAGACGGCGAAGGGGCCGAACAGCAGGCAACAAAGGCAACCCGCCGCAAGAGGATGCGCCGGCGACTCAAGAATCTTGAACTTAGATCGACACAGAATACGCCTCGGATTGCCAATGAGATCGACTCGCCTGGGCCCAGTAGGTTTAGGACCATGGTGAGGCGATCTACCATGCCTGACGCCACTGAACATCGGGGAGGTCTTTCCGAGGGAGAAGGTCGTGATCATTTGACCGGCACACACCGAAGGACATGGGGCCGTGGTACCTCGTGGGTCGGGAATCCACGATATGACACTGCCGGCGAAGAACCAGATAGCCCACGGGCTGCTCGCATGCATAGACGTAAGATATCCGAGATGTTTGGTGGAGGTGGAGGAGGCGTTTCCGAGGGCGATGCGATGAGCCCTCGCAGACCGCTGTTCGGGGCTGATAGAGCTACCACCTTTGGAGTTCATCGCTGGAAGCAAGTGAAAAATACTTTTAAACTGCTTGGCGGCAAGAAGAAGGCGGAGCAGTTCGATTTACACAAATCGGCCGAATTAATGGCTGAGCTCAGAGCCGTAACTCCAGCTGTTGTCATGTTCGCTAGTATGTTGCAACGAGACGAGCACGGCAACAAGCGCATACCAGTGCTGCTTGAACAGGTTAAGATCAGGGTCTTGGACAGCAAACCTGACAAGAGCGACAAAGACGATAACAGCCGTGAACGGCATTCGATTTTCACGTTCGCCCTGGAGTATGGCAGCGGCCCCAGCCGAATGACATGGACTGTGGAACGCTCGATCACCGACATTATCAATCTCCATGCGCGCTACAAGCTCTCGCTGAATAACCAATATCTACAGACTGCGACCTTGCGCAAGAAGCCGAAGCAACCGCATTTCCCGTACTCGGCATTCCCATACCTTCGAGGCGCTCGCGGAGCCGATGACTCTGAAGATGACGACAAGCCCCCAGAAATGCGGGGTGATGAGACCGCCGCTGAAGCTACCGCAGGAGAGATGACGGCTGCGGAAGGAACAGCAAGCGAGGCAGATCGGCCCGCAACGGCAAGGAGAAGGAAGTCACGCATGGGCCTTCTGGGTAGACGTCAGTCGTCCAGCGTCGCAGAAGGGCTTGAGGGGTCCAACTTGAATCCCCAGAAAGCCGCGATGGAAGCCGCGCTAAAAAGACAGAGATTCGTGGACCGGCAACGTGCGTTGCTGGAGAAGTACCTGCAAGACATGGTCCACTGGTTGATGTTCCGAGCTGACAGCAACCGCCTGTGCCGGTTCCTTGAATTGTCCGCATTGGGAGTTCGCCTTGCCGCCGAGGGAACGTACCATGGCAAGGAGTGCTATCTTCATATCCAATCGTCTAAAGGCATTGATTTTCGGAGAGTCCTTACTCCGTCGAAAGTTATCGCGCGGCACACTCGCAAATGGTTTCTCGTGCGGCAGAACTATATTGTCGTAGTCGAGTCCCCCTCGAACATGAACATTTACGATGTTTATCTTGTTGACCCCCGATTCAGGATTGTGGCGAAACGGAATAAGTTGAAGGCGCTCAAAGGAAAGTCCAAGCAAAAGGGCAAAGAGAAGGAAGGGCCGGCCCCCAACGACGAAGACGACGACGAGGCTGCTGAAGATGAGGATGTCTCGGGCAATCATCATTCGGTAAAGATCTATACTTCGGAACGCAAAATTAAGTTGTTTTCGCGCAACGGCCATCTCATGCAGCAGTTCGACCAATCCGTCAATGAGATGCTGAGGAACACGCCATGGCATGAACACCAGAGGTTTGACAGTTTTGCGCCAGTTCGAACCGGGGTGTTTGCTCAATGGTTGGTCGACGGCCGTGATTACATGTGGAATCTATCGCGTGCCATCAGCATGGCACAGGATGTCATCTATATCCACGACTGGTGGCTCAGCCCCGAGTTATACATGCGACGGCCGGCTGCTATCAGTCATAAGTGGCGACTGGACAGATTACTCCAGAGAAAGGCCCAAGAAGGCGTCAAGATCTTCGTTATCGTCTACAGAAACGTTGAGCAGGCCATCCCTATCGACTCAGAGTACACCAAGTCTTCTCTTCTGCATCTTCACTCCAACATCATGGTACAGAGATCTCCGAACCAGCTGAAGAAGAACCAGTTCTTTTACGCCCATCACGAGAAGCTCTGCATCGTCGACCACGATGTTGCTTTCCTAGGTGGCATTGATCTTTGCTTCGGGCGTTGGGACAGCCCGCAGCACCCATTGACCGATGATCGCCCGACCGGGTTCGAACCCAACTCGGAAATCCCCAAGGATTCCGAGCACTGCCAGATGTACCCTGGCAAGGACTACTCGAATCCTCGTGTGCTCGATTTCTTCAAGCTCAACGAGCCGTACGAGGAGATGTACGACCGAAGCCGGACCCCGAGAATGCCCTGGCACGATATTGCCATGCAGATTGTCGGCCAGCCTGCGCGCGACCTGACCCGGCACTTTATCCAGCGATGGAATTACCTCCGTCGGGAGCGAAAGCCGACGCGACCCATTCCGTTTCTCCTTCCGCCGCCGGATACCAACCATGCCGATCTTGAGCAGCTGGGGCTTACCGGGACATGTGAGGTCCAAATCCTAAGGTCTGCTGGAGACTGGTCGTTGGGTTATCCGAAGGACCTTGTTGAACATAGCATTCAAAATGCGTATGTTGAGCTGATCGAACGCTCCGATCACTTTGTATACATGGAGAACCAGTTCTTCATCACAAGCACGGAGACTCTGGGCACCAAGGTACACAACCGAATCGGCGACGCACTTGTTGAACGTATCATCAAGGCCCACGAACGCGGCGAGGATTGGCAGGCATGTATCATGATCCCTCTTATGCCTGGTTTCCAGAATACGGTGGCCCAAGACTCAGGAAGTAGTGTGCGGTTGATTATGCAATTCCAGTACCGCAGCATCTGCCGAGGTCCTAACTCGATATTCGGCCGCCTGCGCGAAGCTGGAATCGAGCCTGAGGAATATATCCAGTTCTACAGCCTGAGACAATGGGGGAAGCTGAGGAACACCCATCTGGTGACGGAGCAGCTCTATATCCACGCCAAGACTCTCATCGTAGATGACAGGGTCGTCCTCATTGGCTCTGCCAACATCAACGAACGTTCGATGCTGGGCAACAGAGACTCGGAGCTTGCGGCCGTTGTCCGGGACACGGAGACCTTCTGGTCGACCATGGCCGGCCAACCGTACGAAGTCGGCAGGTATGCCCACTCTCTTCGTGTGCGCCTCATGCGTGAACATCTCGGCCTGCCGGTCGACGAGATCACGGAGAACGAGCGAGCTGCGGAAGCCGAAAACGACGCCATGTATGAATCCGAGATGGATCAGATTTATGGTATAAACGAAGACGAGCAGGATGATGTCCCTGCCGCGGGTCCCAGCTCGAGTAACACACAACTCCGTCCCGCGCCGTCGCAGGGGACCAGCTTTAACCACGACGCCACAGCGACCGAAGATCCCGGGTTTACATCGTCTTCAAGCTCATCATCGGAAGCCAAACGGCGATCGCAAGCAGAAGCTCAGAAGAAAGACAGACTCGATGCCGCTCTGGAAGGAACTGACACTGACCACTGGAAGGCAGCCAAAGAGCAGGGTCTGGATAGACTCCGAGACACTGCTATCATGAACGGCCACGAGGTCCTGCTCAACCCCCAACACAATTTAACTACCACGACCACCCACGCATCAAGTCGAGAATCTGTCGAGCAGAATAACGTCAAGAGTAACGACCAGCTGCCGCCTCCCGACTTCCGCCGCCAATCGACAGCTGAGCTCGGCTTGCCGCGACTGACCCAACTCCCGAACCTGCCAGTAACGAACGACACAGACATCGGCGGCCCTTCGGATAAAATCAACCCGCTTGCAGCAGACATACAAGCCGCTGTCATCGATAAGGATTGCATGCTTGATCCATTGGATCCGGCGTTCTGGGATGACGTGTGGAACCGCGTGGCTGGTAACAACACCAAGCTTTACCGTCGGGTGTTTAGGTGTATGCCAGACAGCGAAGTCACCACATGGAAAGATTACCAGGATTTCGAAGATTATGCCACCCGCTTCCATGAGAGCATGACTGGCGAAAAGAAGGGCGCAAAGCCTGAAGCTAAGGGACCGAACGGACAAGCTGGTGGTGCCGACTTGTCTGAAAAGACCGAAAACCAACACAGAGCCGAGCCACACGTGGACGTGCCCTCGATTGCCGGAGATGCTGCCCTCAACGAAAAAGCCACTTCATCCGAATCCCGAGACGCAGAACAGCCTGGGATCCCCAAGATTAGCTTCAACCCGGACAACCTGAACGCAAGACCGGCGACGGCCGAGCCCCCGTCTCCCATCCAGCCTGCGGGAGAGATACCCTTCCCCGCTTTCGAAGGCGTGGCGGTCGACAACGCAACGCAGACGCAAAAGACGCGCGACCGACGCACCACTTTCTCCTCTGCCGACAAGCCGCCTTCGTCTTCGGGCGGCGGCAACCCGCCCATGACGGCAACGGGCTCGACGCACCCGCCCATGACAGCGACGGGCTCAACGCGCCGCCGCCGCCGCGCCACTACCAAGGGCAGCCGGCGGGGTCCCGTCTTCCCGTACGAAGTCCTCGGCGTGGACGAGGCCGAGAACCTGTGCAACCTGGTCCAGGGCCATCTCGTCCAGTTTCCCTACGACTGGCTCGAGAGCGAAGAGAAGGGCGACCATTGGCTCTATCAAGCCGATCTGCTGGCGCCCAAGGAGATTTAGTAAGTCCCAATTGCCCCTGTTTCTGTCCCGCCCCAGGGGTCTTATTTGATGTGCAGCATGCTAACCAACTTACTTGCGCAGTGACTAAATCTTGGATTCTGGTTGTTATTATTACACTACATACAATACTTGACGCAAGCGCTTGTTGCAAAGCTCGGCGCACTTACATCGACGCTTAATCACAAGTTTACAGGCAGACAGACGCCTGGGGCTCCTTGGTCATTTCCATATGCCTACGTGATGACAATGGCGTGGCATATCACACACGGAAAACTGCCACCCGGAGGACAGGATGGTCAGAACATACATATGCTGTTTAATATATAGGAGCGAGGCCACTAGTGGTAGATTTCTGCTCCCTTTCTTCTCCTTTCTAAGCTCGCATGGGTGGAGTGGGATTGCATGGTATAATGGTTATCAAAATTCACACATAGACAACAGGCTGTGGTTGCTTTCATTGCTTGCCCCCCCCCCCCCCGGGTCCGGGCCAAGCGTGTTATACTTGTTTAGGTGGCTTTCACTCTGTATATATAGGTTACTCCTATTTAATCATCTGATTGAAATACGATTCATCGCATCATTGCCCGGCTCACCCCGCGTGTTTTCGTTTACATGTTACTAGTCCCCTGACCACTTAGGCACGGATATCTGGAGCTTCGTCACCGAGACTTGAACAAATCACAGTCGGAATCCAGGAAGCCAAGTGACCATTGCGGATCTATACCAATTCTTACTGGCAATATTCTCATCATAACGTATACTGCTCTGTTGACCTCTTCATAAGCCTTCAATAACCGGAATACCCGTCCCGCTATAGCCGACACATCTATAAGGACCCTGGCTAGATCTCGAAAACCTCGCCAACGCCGTAACCACCGCCCCTCCGCGTATCCACCAAGTCCAACCGCCAGCCCTCCCAGCTCGTGAGGCCGCGTTTGATCTCTTTGATGCGCTCCAGGCGCTTCTTAGCATCCTCCTCGTGGGCGCGGCGGAACGCGTCCTCGTCAAACTCGAAGTCGTCGTCCTCCAGGAGACCTTCGTCGTCGCCGGCCCCCTTCTCCGCCGCTCCCGTGAGTGCGTTGAGCCCGCTCGTGAACAAGTCGCCCAGACCCGTTCCCCGACCGGACGCCTTGCGCGCCGCGCTCGTCGGGGATAAAGGTCCTGAGAGGTCGATGTTGGTAAAGTCGCCGCCGGGCGAGGCTTCATCACCCTCGGCGCCTGTTTCCATGTCTCGTCGGCGTTGGTGCCAGATGCCGCGACGCAAGTCGTAGATCTCGGCTTCAAGGTCCCGGATTTTCTTCTCAAGTCGTTGGCGCTCCTCATTCTCGAGCTCGTCAATGCCGTCATCATCGCCCCCGCCCTCGGCCGCGTCCTTCTTGCGGAGCTTGGTGTTTTCGGCCTCGAGCCTCTCGACCTTGGACTTGAGTTCGGCCGTTTCCTTCTCGGCAGCCTCCTTCTCGCGTCGCAGGGCCTGGGTCCGGCTGTCGTTCTCCTTGTGCAGATTGCCGAGAGCCTGGACCTTCTTCTCCAGGGCGTCGTGCTTCTTCTGGAGCTCTGTGAGGGAGTCGTTCAGGGTGCTGTTCTCCTGCTCGAGCGTCTTGACACGGGTCTCGGCGCTGGTCCGGCTGCTGCCCTCGCGCACGGCTTTCTCGGTCGTGCGTTCAAGGTTTCGCTTCAGGTCCACGAGCTCGCGGGTGGCCTTGGAGGCGGCCTGCTCAGCGCGCGCCAGCTTTTCTTCCAATGCGACGATCTGGTCCTTGTCTGTGCCCCCAGAGGCTTCCTGGCGGGCGGCTTGTGCACGGAGGCGCGAGAGTTCCAGCTCCATGTTCTCGATCGTGGCAGCCTTGGAGTCGAGCTGGGCTTGGAGCTCGGCAGCGGGTGGTGAGGATGCTGCAACGGAGGGGGATGAGCCGTGGCCTCGGCGAGTGGCAGCTGATTGCAACTGGTCATTCTGGCGTTGGAGCGAGGCGATTTCTGCTTGCTGCAGCGCGTTGTGTGTTAGTACAAGCCAAGTGCAGGGTGGCCTTTGCCACGCGGTAGGTCGAGAACGTGTATGTGTTGAAGGATACGTACTAGCTTCTCAACCTCTCCCTCGGCGCCGGCGGCGGCCTTGTTCTCGTCGCCGCCGGACTCGCGCAGATCGTCCAGTTCGTTCTCGGCCTTCTGCCATCTCTTCTCGGCGTCGGCCGCCTCTTTGGCGAGTCGCTTGTTTTCTTTCTCTAGATCCTCGATGCGCGCAACCTGTTTCCGATAGATATCAGCAGCGCTTGCTACCTCGCCGTCGGGGGTGGTGAAGGGGAAGCCCGGGGAGAGCGGCCCGCCAGCCTTGAAGGAGGCGGACCGCATCTTGGACTGGACGGAGGGTGACGTCACATCTGGGATCCCTTCGTCGCCGCCAGTGACTGCCTTGTCCTCGATCTTGAGGTCCTTGATGGCCGGGATGGAGATCTTCTTCTTATCCTCGGGCTCGTCGGCCGCAGCGGCATCCTCGGCTGGGGTTTCGGCCTCGGCCTCGTCGTGGGCGGCGGAGGCGGGGGCGGTTTCGTCCTTTTCCTTCTTGTCCTTCTTGGATGAGCCGCCCTTCTTGGCGTTCTTCTTCTTCAATGCCTCGACCTGGTAGATGTGGTTGCAATCGTTAGCCAGGGCGGTTTATGCACCAAGGTAGACAAGCACAAAACTACAACACAGACAGTGCAAGCATAAGCATGCAGTGCATATCATCTTACATACCCTCTTCTTAGCGGCGGCCAGCTTCTCGGCCTTCTCAGAGTCGTCGGCCATAGTGTATGTCGCGAATCGGGGGGCCTTGAGAATGCGACGGGAATGGTTACAGTGCCGGTGCTCAGGCTTGATCAATTGTGGTTGGAGGAATGGGGGCAATTGACTTGCTGATGTCGAGTTAGCTGTTAGCTAGAGGTGGAACATTCATCCAATTGATGGAAGCTGCGATATCTTACGTATTACGGAGTACCTGGACCACTAATGCAGCAGCAGGCGCTGGTGCCAGCATGGCCACAGCTACCTAATCAGCTAACCTAGTTGAGGTACCTAATCCAGGTACCAAAGTACATGATCAGTGGACCAATCACTTTAGGCGCGAGTATAGGTAATGGAAGATAGGCTCTGTGCCGCATTAGCCACACCAGCCTCCACCACTCACGTTGATTCAATACTTTAGGTACTTCAATCACCATGACTTCTTGATCTTGAGTGTCCAAACTTGAACCTACCTCGACACAATTGAAGAGGATATGATCCAAGTCATAAGCAACTGAGAAGCCCAAGGAAAACGGCGTTTGCCAAGCACAACTGCGCCAGAATAGCATCATCCATAACCACCGCACGTCCGCCTCTATGCGCAGGTTGATCAGCACTATGGCACAACATGCGAGCCCGAGACGGTTCGCTCCCCTGCAGCAGGGAATAGCAGCCGACCAGATGAGCAACTTGCCCAAACTAAAAGGCGTCGTCTTCGATGTCGATGGCACTTTGTGGTACGTCTAATTGTGTTATGTCTTCATACTTCCCCACCCCCTCGCTTGATCCTGGTTACATCATGACCCTTGCCTGTTTGCTTGCCAAGACTACCCGACGGAGCGGTATAAGTCCAATCTCAGCTTCACGTGCCGTGCACGACAGGAAGAAATCCGTCCTGACCAACCACCCATGGCATAAATGCGGCTGGCGCATGGGTGTTGTCGTCTAGTATTATACTCAGGGCAGCCGACATTGACTAACACTCTCCCTCGCCAGCGAGCCCCAGAACCACATGTTCGGCGAGATGCGCAGCGTCCTCGGGATCCCCAAGTCGGTCGACATCCTGGAGCACGTCTACTCGCTGTCCCCGCCCGCGGCGCAGGATGAGGCCATGGAGTCCATCCGGGCCATCGAGCGCCGCGAAATGGCCCGCCAGACGCCGCAGCCGGGGCTCGCCGAGCTCATGGCCTACCTCGACCGCCGCGGCGTCCCCAAGGCCATCTGCACCCGCAACTTCGACGCCCCCGTCAACCACCTGCTGACCAAGTTCCTTCCGGGCTCCGTCTTCCACCCCGTCATCACCCGCGAGTTCCGTCCCCCCAAGCCGGACCCCGCCGGCATCCTCTTCATCGCCCGGAGCTGGGGCCTCGTCCAGTCCGCCGCCGCTAACCCCGAAGAAGATGGCGCCAACCAAGTAGCGGATGCGAGCGGGCTCATCATGGTCGGCGACAGCATCGACGATATGACGGCAGGCCGAAAGGCGGGAGCGGCAACCGTGTTGCTGGTCAACAAGGCAAACGAGCACCTGTCAGAACACGCACATACGGATATGGTCATTACCAAGTTGGATGAATTAGTACATCTGCTAGAAAGGGGCTTCGCTGGCCGCCACATAACAGAAAATTGAGAAACCCCTGATAACCATGTGAACCCGACACAGTGACGGCCATGGATACTGGACTCGTTCGGGTTTGCATCTAATAGGGCTCCCAGGCACCATCGGGTCTCAGCTCA
Source organism: Apiospora marii (assembly GCF_038362585.1). Lineage (NCBI taxonomy): Eukaryota > Fungi > Ascomycota > Sordariomycetes > Amphisphaeriales > Apiosporaceae > Apiospora > Apiospora marii. The sequence continues at coordinate 716,662 of NW_027117375.1, read as the reverse complement.
CCACTATATAACCCGGGATGGTGTTGGGTCAACGCAAAAATTCGGGGCGAAATAAGCCTCTCAAAAACACAGGTCCACTGGGCACATCGTAACATGCATGTAACCGTATCTCTCGCGACATGCTCTGTTCATCGCTGGGGGGGGGGGGTTTTTTTGGATGTCTACAAAAAGATATGCTGGTCTCAACGTGCTCCCCATTTCATATAACATGATGCCCATATTGACTCACGATCAACCATCCCTGGCTGGAACCCCTTTGAACGGCTCTGGCTAGGCCTTCATTTTAGACCTCCCTCGACGTCGTGGTTTACAGTCAATGTGGTCCCATAGCATGAATACTTGGGACATACCTATCATGCGATCACTGCCCTCGAACGGTCCAGCTTGCCAATGAATCGCCTCTGCCGAAGAGACAAAGGTACCCGCGACGAGGGAGGGCGCAAATCGGGTGGTTATTAGGACCAACAAATTGCGTTCTGATTCATAGAGTAAGCTACTTTGGCGGGTATCCCGCGCTGCCGTAACCACCGTTTGATGGGGGGAGGAAAGCAGCCTGTCGTCGGCTGTCTTTCCTCAACTCGTCGGGCGTCTCTTTCCGCGGCGGGGGAGGCATTGGCCCTCCTGGGCCAGATCTCACGGGCAGTGTGAAAGTTGCTTGGCTCGCGCTAGCCGGCAAGTTCTTGTCAGGGGTTCCCACCCGTGGTACGGATGTGGCCGTGGCCGATCGCTGGCCTAAACCAGGATGGGCTGCTGCACCACCTGCACGCCCGAGGCTACCCATTCCGTTGCGCGTTGGTGACCGGTTCTGCGAGTGACTGGCTGCTTCCCGTGGCGATGAAATGGCCCCCGCAATAGGGATCTCTCCGGATGTAGGCGTGTAGCCACCATCACCCTGGTAAGTTGGCGAGTCGCTGTGGCGCAACAGGTCTTGTGATGTCGGCGAGAGCTGCGGTGCCAAGTGGGATTTCCGGTTGTCCTTCTCCATGAGCCCGACAGCCCAGGCCCGCAAGTCGACAGGCGTGCGCTTGGCCGCCTGGACAAACGGATCGCGCTCCTGAAAATATATATTAGTAAAGCATTTCTTCCCATGCGCTTACATGATGGGTATCTTACAAAGAGTTCCTGCGGGGTCGGCCGTTCGTCAGGTACTTTGGACAAACACCTCTGGATCATGTCCTCGAGGATGGCCGGGAATGCATCGCTCTTGGGAAGCTTAGGTGCGGGCTCGTGGACAATCTGCTGCAGGAGGTCCAAGATACCAGCTGGTGCTCCGTCGCCATCGGACAGCTGCTCACTGGCAGCAAAAGGGAACTTGCCGATAGCCAGCTCCATGATGGACAGGCCGAAACTCCAGACATCGGACTTGACCGTGTATCTCTCGCCCTGGATTCTCTCGGGTGCCATGTAAGTCGAGGTGCCGACGAAAGTGTCCGCGATCGAGTTAATCAGTTCTCCAGACACGCCAAAATCGCATAGCTTGATGGAGCCCCGAGAGTTGACCAAGATGTTGGACGGCTTGATATCGCGATGCATGATATGGTGCTTCTCGTAGAGGTATGTCAGGCCGCCCAGGGTTGCCTCTGCGATCTTGCCCAGTACATCGACTCGTACGGGGCCGAAGACACGAGATACACGGTCGAGAGATCTGTGGCCAACCCATTAGCTTCGCCACAGATATGCAGCTTTCTATGCATGACTTACCCAACGTCCATGTACTCCATGCACATGATCACATCGTTGTGCTCGTTCAGGAATGCTCCGTAAAAGTTGACGATGTATTCGGAATTGCAGCTGTGCATGATTTGGAGCTCGCGCACGATTCGCTTCCTCATTTCCTTCTTGGCCTCCACATGGATAATCTGTGAATCATGATATCAGCGACCTGTCTTCAACTTGGGCGGATCTTGGATGGGATGCAGACCTTGCGGGCCATGGTTGTTCCCGTGGGCAGATGCTTGATCTTGCTGACGGTACCTCCATTGCCTGAGCCGAGCTCCTTTATTATCTCGAGATCTTCCTGTCTCAGGTCCAAGTTGAACTCGATGCCAATCTCCAGCTGGGCTTCGTTGCCATCTTCATGCCTGGAGCCGCCTGCGCCCCAGCCCCCGGCGTTGTCGTTATTACTGGATGGCGAGGCTTTGGGGGCGGCGGGCGTAAGGGCGAGACCCTTGACGTTCTTGCGCTTCATGGAGCGCGGGGCAAATGGATCGGCCATGTCGGGCGGAGTGGCGACGGGCGATAGCAGGTGATTCGGGTAAGTAATGAGACCGGACCAGAAGACGGGTAAAGCGTGGTATTCGCGGCAGAAAAGCCCTGAGAGCCTCTATGCGATCATGCAGCTATTTCGAGAGCAGGGCTGGAGCGATGGGCGGCAGATGGCCAACCTGTGTCTGTCCCGTTGACAGGCCGGGGGGGGGGGGCGCTTCGATTAGGCGACACGTTGGGCGCGATAGGGAATTGTCTCGTACCTAAGACGAACGGACGATGTTACCCCGCGGGACTGGAGTTGAGAGTTGCGGGCAAAAGTAGGTAGAGATGGAGGAGTATCCGTACCAGCAATCCAGAGGGCTTGGGTCCAGCAGCAATGTGTGGGATATGCTGCAAGAGGAGCTGCTGCCCGATTTTTGAAGAATGGCAGTAGGGAGGGTTGTTATTGGTGTTGTTGTGCTTGTTCGATGATGGCAAATGGCTGCTGCTTCCTTTTCCCTGCTGTAACACACACAATCCACACACGCGGGTGCTGGGTGGGCTTGGATGGGTGGGCTAGGCCAGTAATGTCCAAGAAAGCCGGCGACTGTGCGAGCTTTCTCACCCTCTCACCGTTGGTGGTGGGGGCCTTTCAGGAGCTGGGAGGGGCCTGCCAGTCGGTCTGGAAGCGCCTAAGCGAGTCGGGGTCTTTTCCTCTCGAAACGAGACCAAAATCAATCAGTCAATCAATAGGAATCCAATGGGAATCCAGCGTGAAGGGTATATGTCACACTCAAGACTCAAGCTAAGCGTGCAGGTACATACACTGATGCGCGGCAAGGAGCCGTGCCTTTGAAGTACACGTACAGGGCAAGGGGCAGCTGCTGGCTGGTCGGGCAGTGGAGGGGGGAGGGGGAGGGGGACAAACGTTAGGTATGCGCCCAAGCTTGAACGATGATGATGGTGAAGCTTTGCTGCAGTTATGTAGGTAGTTTCGCCTAGGGGAGATTGTCGGAATACACCCCCAAGTAGGCAGTGCCACGAGATGCAGATATTGCGAGAGGGAGCGAGACAGGGGGAATAAGATCAGATGTTCAATGTTTTCCCCTTCGCTCTGCTTCCACTTGGGACAAAGAACCATCAATCAATGGCGTCTGCTGCTGTTCTGTTACAGTCAAAGCACAAGCGCATTAGCCCCAAGCAGGCTTTCAATGGTTTGGGCTGCTGGTTGCACGACTTCTCGACTTCGTCTACGACCGACTGAAGATGCACCGCACCTTTGCTTGCACTTACAGAGAAAACCACCCCCTGAATATGACGATGCCCTTCCATCCAGGAGAGTTAGACCCCCGCAACACTTACGAGTACAGTATCCGTACCTATGCTCCGATAACACATAACATGCCAACCTAAGCTTTTTGTCATTTGCTCTGATACTGCCACTTGAAACCCCTAACCTTCAAAGCGTTTATAAACGTGACATGAGAGGTGGGCTTCTGTCACACGAAGTGGTCCAAAATGCCCTCCCTCCTCCTCGTCCCAGCCAGTCAGGGACGGAGCCGAGAGGACCCGGGTCTGCGTTATTGAAGCTGCCGATCATATATTGCATTTGCCTCCCGTCCATTTGCAGTCTGACTTGCGCCGCTAACGTATGGTGCCTCAGATCAAGGGGTCGATGATAACGAATGACCTGCTTCACGCTCTTGCAGCCGCCCCTTCTAATTGCTGACTCATCGTGCCAATATATAATCTTTATTATTTGAAACGATAGTAAATAACGAAAATACTATTCAATATTTACAAAATTCAAATTTCAAGCCCCGATAGTTGAGGTCCAAGATCAGACAGCCATGATGGAGCCCTGCGCGGCTGCTCGGCTGCACTTGCATTGGCAATGCCAGTTCCTACCTCGCTTACAGTTGTTCGTCAAAGGTCACTGTGGCCTTCATCGCCTTCAAGAACCACCAAGGCTAACATCAAGTACCTGAATTATTGAACAAGGCATTGAGCACTCTCTGCACAGATACCATAGGGTTCACAAGCTCCCAGGGTCAGAGAGAGAGAAAGAGAGAGAACAGCATGCGGTGGCTTCAGTAAAAGTAGTCTCTATTACTATGGACCTCTGCCATCAGGTCATCATAAGGCAGTCATTCTTTGGGCGACGTTGGGATATCAGGAGAACCCAAGACCAAGGTTGTCCATACTGTCACCCTTTCGCAGCGTTTTCAGTGCTAATGTATATGGCCTTGTACCCAGAACCATATCAAACCATCACCACGCCCCAATCATCAGAGTCGTTACAAGCAGAACCAGGAAGAGAACGCCAAGCATGCATGCCGGTAAAGGCGAAGCAACATTTAACGGTCCTCGGCCCACTCGTTCTCACGGCGGATCTGTTCCTCCTCCTCCGGCGTGAAGTCGTTGGTGATGTTGAATGTCTTGCGGATCTCCTCGGGAGACTTGCCCTTGATCATGTTGGCCACGGTCTTGCAGCCGACATCAAGCAGGGGCTTGATGTCCAGGTAGTTGGATGCGAGAATGATCTCAAAGAGCATCTCTTGGTCGACCTGCATGAACTTCTGATCCCACTCCTCAATCTCGGTGGTTCGCTTGCGGGTATCAGACTCTTCCTCGTTGGTGGCAGGGGGATCGCCGCGGTGATGCTGGCACCACTCGATCACCTTGTTCAGAACGGGCTCGGTAACCTATGGTACGATTATGTCAGTACGGTTCAGAAAGAAAGAAGAAGAAAAAAAAAAGAATACAAAAACGGCATTCGAGACGCAGCCGAGGCGAAATGATGCAATGTAGGATTGGGTAGGTACTTACGTTAGGGATGGGGATGGTCTCGGTAACAGCAGCTTCACCAAGATCCTCCAGCATGTTCTTGATCAACAGAGAGCGCTCAGCGACAGCCTTGTCCACTATGATAATCTGGTTGTCGTTGGACTGGAGGCGAATGGTGGTACCTTCGGTAGCGGCCATTTTGACGGTTGTGACGTGTGTAAATGTACGATTGCTGGATATCGTGATGAGTTGCGGTTGTAGTAGCCAGTTGGTGATGTTGTACCAATGGCCAAATGCTGGGTTGTTGTGGGTAAAGATTTGTCGCAGATGAGTCTGGTCGTTCTGGATTTATTGGGATGTTGTCAGAAGAGAAACAATGGTAGATGTTGGTGGGTTGGGATTTGATTTGGCAAGTGTTTGTAGGTTGGGTGGGGTGAGTGGTGCAAATAAGTAGTTGGGAAGCCGTCAGCCTTCCAGGGAATGGGAGAAAGGTGTTGTTGTGGTGCAGGCAATGGAGAACAATGAGCTAGTCGCAGTTTGGGTCACAATGGAGCAGGTTGAACTTACACTTGCAGCAGGTGCCAGTCAATCAAAGTCGGTTTTTTGTTGTCCTTTCGGCGAACGAGGTCAGGTAGAGATGCAGGTGTTCGTTGTTGGATAGAACCAAAGGAAGTGTTATGAATTGATGGTCAGACAAAGAGGCGGAAGGATCAAGGTCAGACTGGAGGAAGACCGGCGGCTTTTTGTTGGTTGGGCTCGATACATTGAATTGAGCGATCAAGCTCTCTGCTTTTAGCTCTACTTACTTAGGTGCTAGGCAGTCATTGAAGTCACTGGTGATGGGCCAGTACAGTGGAAGGCAGCTATGGACGTAGGGGAGCGGGTCAGTGGCCAGGCCGTGAACAATGATCCCTGTGGGAAGCCGCGCCACTTAACCAGAAACCCATCTAGCCATTCCAAATTTAGTGCGCTGATGCCTAGGTGCTTTGCGGGGGGATTCTCCCATTACAGGCTACAGCAGCAGGCCACAAAGCCCAAGGGTCCATTGGTGGAGATCGTTTAGGTAGGTACAGAGCCGGTATGACTCCTTCCCCTTCGACTTTCACGTTTACTTGCAAGTGCGCGCACATTCGGAAACATCAATGTACCTATCCTGCATCAATACATAGATCACTTGATACGTTCCATTACTTTGAAGCACATAGGGAGCACATTTCCTGCCATGCCATGATGCGCCCATACAGTAAGTAAGTGTGTGGCGTAGCAAGGTTGGTTGGTTCGCTGCAATGACGAGCAAAATTGGTGGATATCGCAACCCTGGAACACCAAAGACCATAGAAGAAGAACCTTTGGAGGTTTTCCTTACTGTACATACAGCCAGGTCACCAATATCAGTTGCCCTTTTTTCTTTTGTTTTATCCGTTGAGGTCCCTGGAGAGAGTAGCCTGTAGATATATCAGTCATATCAGGCACAACACAAACTTACAAGACCGCAAGGGTTTCGGCACGGATGCGAACAAACAAGAGACTCTAATGTGACTACTCAAAAATTGGAACATTGAATGTTTGCTTGCATCAATGCTTTGTCCATATTTGGCGTTTTCCTACATACTCCTAAGCACAAGAGGCGCTTCATGCACCTGGGCTAATAACGCCTATCTATGTAGGTACATGTGTAAAGCAGCCATGTTAATGTAAATGACAGGTTTGTAACATATAGAAACCAACTGATTCCGGATTTTTTTGCTTCCCCTTGTGATCAATCACAACTCCATGATGTCCACAGATCATGTCTGGCATCCATGCGCCAATGTCCATTATGTAAAGGAAGGAAGGAAGGAGGGAAAGGTTCAAGAACAATAAACAATATGCAAGGGCGTTGCAATATCAAAGTCTGCACTATGAAGCCGCAACGGGTATCATCCATATCTAGAGAAACCGCAAGGGCGAGGCGACGAGGGGGCGACCATGTTAACGTAACGTGGTCCAATGGTGACTGGTAAAGAATGCACGAAGCAAATTCCAATCCAGTGCTGGAAGGTGGAAATGATAACGATAATAATAATGAGAAAGGAAGCGAAGAAAGAAGGGTATCTCTGAATATTCTCCCCAATCCGTCTTTAGCCAAGAGCCATCCATCCGTAGTAATGAAAAGGGAAAAAAGAGGATGTGTGGGGATGGTAAAAAAAAAGAAACACGTCCATTCATGTCGTGTACGTCGTTGATCAAAGCTCTTCACAGCTCGTCAAACTCATTTGTTCATCTCGATTTTTTTTAGATTTTTTTTTAAAAAAATCCTCTTCGTTTTTTTCTTCAATTTTGTTTTTCGAGTTCTCTTCTGGAGAATCTAGGAGTCTCTAACAGAGCTCTGCATCCTTCGTAAAGCGTCCCGGTGTGCATCCATCAAGTCGCCTCGGCGCATGCGCTCTTCGAAGATGCGTTCCGCGCGCTCTTTCTCGTAGAGTGACATCTGTTTGCGCTGCGCCTCTTGCTCCTTTTGCGACAGAAGCTTGAAGCGTCCCTGCTCAATGCTTTGCCGAGCTGCGCCATCACGGTTTAGCATACCCGCGCCTGAGACGAGCGGGTTCGAAGATGAGGCCAAGAGAGTCTGGCTTCCATTCGCGCCAGTTGTGATTATTGGCGTACCGGCCCGTAGGTCCTGCGCTACGGATTGACGGAAATTTTGCATTTGGGCTTCACGTGCCGATTGGGATGGCAAGGTCGAGTACCTCTGGGGCTGGTGCGAGTCGAACGGTATCGCCGCAGCCGGAGCGGACGATAAGCGCGAGGCCCCTCGTACGGGAAGTTGCATCGGACTTTGCTTTGAATCAATCGGAGACGCCGCGTATTGCAAGCTCTGTTGACGCATGAGCTGTTTCCTTTGGCTCAAGGGAAGATCGTCGGCATCTTGTATGGGCAAGTGACCGACTGAACCAGCGTCACTAGGTGTTTGAGTCGGGTATCCTGGGTTTTCCGGCACCATATCGACCTGGGATCTGCTTCGGAGGAGGACCTCGCGCATCCCAAGCAGCGTCTGAGGGCTGGAGTAGGAGACGACTCCCGGTATAGGCTGTCGAGTGTCGCCAGTTTGCTCCATCGATACTCGCCTAGAGGACGCAGGCGAGACCTTGTTTGATCCCACCGGCGATGCCGACTGACGTGGACCCGCTTGAAGCTCGCCACTGGCTTCCTCCTCGGGGATGGGTTGGACCATACCCACATCCGTTGACAATCGGTTCGTCTGGTTGAACGATTGTCTCTTGAAGCTATGGCTCGGGCGGATGCTTGTTTCTTGTGCGGTCGTCAAAGCAGAGCTAATCGAGACTCGAGAGTTGGATCGGGCCATAGGGGCCGCTTCGGAAGTTGCGCTAGGCATCGGCATTACCGCGGGCGGCAGGGCGGCATTCGCAGGAGTCTGTTGCAGGCCTTGGACATCGACTGGAGCGGCAGCCTCTTCGCCAACTGTAGCCTGCATCGGGCTTGGCAGCACGTCTACTTTTAGTTCATCCGGGTCGGGGGCATCTGCCAGAGCCAGATGCTTTGCCCACTCGTTGGTTCGATAGGATTTGGCCACGCGCGAAAGGCTCGACGGCAAGCGGTCTTTCGTCAAACTATTAGGCGTGGAATCCGTCGAAGGTGCCGCTGAAGATACTCTCTTCGGGGTAGCAAATGCATCCTGAGTCTCCGTGGTGACGTCCTTCGTCTTGTCGTTTCCAGTGGCAGTATCAGCTGCGCTGTTTCGAGTTGACCTGACACCAACAGTCTCATCCATGACCGACGGGTTCAGGATATCGGTCGCAACTGTCTCTGCTGTAGATTCGGGACGCAGAGATTTATTGGTGCTATCAATTTTGCGGACCGCGCGTTTTCTGGCAATAGTTGGCGGAGTGCCCAGCAAACCATTGCTTACTTCGATGGACGGTAATAAACCTGCCCCTTTAACGGTTATTCGATCGTCGTCATCATCGTCTTCTGCCTTCTCATCATTGACGCTCATCCCGTCAACGGTTGCAATGACTGACCCAGTACCCTCTTCATCAGCATCCGGTGATTGTGTGACGAGGTCTTCTTGGCTTTCGCCCCCGGTGGGTGACAATGGTGATGGAGACAGAGCTCCAGATCTTCTCTTGGAAAGGGACGATCTAATCGATCGGTGCGACAGCTTGCGAAGTAGATATCCTGACTCAACAGACAAACGATTGCCCAAGGAACCTCGGGAGTCTCTTTTGCTGAAATTGACAGACCGGTCTTCGTCAGCAAACGTAGCGAAAGAAGATCGATCATCTTCATCGCCACTATCTCGGTCCGCCTCTTCCGGAATCTGGAATGGAAGAGGGATAATCTCGGGCGCGGATGATTTAACAACTGTCTTCTCCGTGACGGCTGTCAACTGTGAAATAGGTCGAGCAGATTCGTTGATATTTCCTTCGCCGTGAAGCTGAGCAGGCTCCGGCATTGCCGGCAAGCTATCATCACCGACAGGGCTATCATCTTGCGCCACTCGTACCGTGACATTGCTCTCATCTTTTTGGTCGGCTGTGACTAGCCCATTCGCGGCCGGTTTTGGCGGCGGTGTCGGAGAAGATACCGGTAGTTCGACCAATTCAATAACGGTTTCACCCGGCGTCTCCTTGTTGATAGAATCATCGATCCGGCCGGGTTTCTCGCCCACGTCCCCAACACCGGAATCTTGCGAGATGCTGGGGCTCGTCAGGTTCCGTTGACCGTAGGTAGCCTCCCATTCCCGTCTCTCTCGAGCGTTTTCGGCCTCCACCTGGCGGCCGAGGTTTGCTTCTTCCTCGTCCATTTGTTTGCGAGCTTCCGCGCGGGCTTCAGCTCGCTTGGTGCGCCGCTCCTGGATTACTTTCCACAACCGGAGCTGCGATATCATTCCAATGCCGCAGAATATGACAGTTAGCGCAAGCTCGACGCGCATGCCTCTAGTGATTGGATACGTAGTGGCTCCGAGCGGAAATAGACTGGAGTTGAGATCCCAGATCCATGCCCAAAATTCCTTTAATCCTGCTCGACTGAAACAGTCGATGCCCAGGACTATCACAGTGGCGCCGGCAAATGACATCAGAGCCATCAGACCATACGCCCGGGTGTACTGGCTGAAGTACAACGCAAAGCCTGCCAGCGTGAAGGCAATGATGAAGATGACCTTGCCGGTGGTATTATCCTGCAACAGACCGCCGTCATGAAGCGATAGCAACCACATACTGAAGCAGAAACCGCCGAGCAAGCAGCCCAAGCTTTCTGTCAGATCCCTGAACACGATTGCGCCGCCGCCAAGTAGAAGTCCCGTACATACAACCGCGACCACGTAAGCGCCTTGTACCGCGTTACTGACGGGAAGGACCATGACGTAAACAATCAGAACCGTAGTGCATAAACTTGACAGGTAGGCCGCTGAGCCGAAGGCGTGTAGGCAGTTGTTTTTGATGCCGATCAAGGTGTATACAACGCCTGTCACAATGAGAATAGCGCCAGCAACCCCCCATCCTGGAGTTACGACTGGTGTCAGGGGAAGCTCGCCAGCCGGAACCGTTGCTGCAAACGAGTTGTCAGTAATTCCTTCAACACAGAACGCCATGAGCTCGAGAAGCTGGGCAGCTAACCGTTATCAACTGTCGAATTGCTAGGTGTGATGTTGCCATTCAGCGCCGAAGGGGCGGCTGTGGGAGATGACACCACCGTAGAGTGTGGAACGTCTGTGGGCCGGGTCGTGGTAATTGATGTATCCTTCGTCGTTTCCGAGTTTGCTGGCGGTGCGGTGCTGGTGGGTGCCTCTCCTGCCGGCGGCCCTGTCGTGGCCACGGCCGTAGTGTCCTGTCTTCGAAGAGGACCCAAGCCTTGTACCGTCACTGCATTCGACAACACCACCAAGCACACCACCATCCATGATCGTATATTTCCGGATAGCATTATGGCAACCTCTTGCTTGCTTGCGGATAGGGAGGTGTGGCTGCGATGGGGCCTTCCAGGTCTAAGTCACCTAGGACGCAGCGTTGTCTCCTCTTGTAACCCAGTTGTCGACTTTCAAGAGCTGTCACAAGGCATCATTGGCATGAGAGATATTGGCGCGAGTGTACCCTGACAAGCCACTGGGACTTCCAAGCAGACCTTTAGGGTCTGGAAACTCCGGGCGGCAGGTTCTTAAGAAGCCCGGGTGGTGGGTGGGGGGCTCGAATCCGTCAGGCCGGCTCGAGCTGAACAAGGAAATATGTGTACTTGTGGCAAGGATGTTGCTGGGCAGTGTTCACGACAAGAGCCGGAGGACAGCCCGGGGATAACGTATGTTGTGGCAGGGCCGCACAAGGTAGTGGTAGATCAAACGAGTTATAGCCAAGTCCAATATCACGCATGGGCCGTCAGGACAGGGCAGTGGGGGCCTGCTTTCATGCGAGCAGCTTGAACATGTAAAGATGACGAGAGGACGGGTATTTGGTGACATTCACGACCGGGAGGAAGAGAAGGAGGGAAAACTCAACATCGGCTGTCAACCCGGGTCGCAGGCCAGTCGTGGGTTGGACTCATGCCTGTTATCGACAAGTAGTCCATCTGATGTAGGTACCGTGCCATGACCACGCCGCTCATCTCGGTAGTATATCGTTACTCCACTTGGAAGGGCTGGCTGGTTTTGGCCATGCCGAGCGATGGCTGACAACCAGAAACACCCGATCAGAAGCGCCTATTCCCCTCGCTCACCTGTGGGAGATTGGCAGCGACCGACGAGAAGTGCGACGATTCGACAAGAGGCGTGATCCAAATTTGCTTTCTTACCAGGGTTGAAGTCTGGGTCCGCTTCGGGCTGGCTAGGCAAGCTAGGCAAACCCATCCCACCTTGCTAGTGCGTAAGCCCTCTTGCGCCCCTCCACCCCCATGCACCACGCACCATGCTGGTACCTTGCGCCCAACGTCAATTGAGAGGCCCCTCCTCCCTTCCATGTGCAAACGCCGCTGGCTGGCGGACGATATATTGAAGCTTTCCCAAGAAAACACCGTCGCACGTTCGAACTATATGATGCCCAGGTCAATTAGGGTTTGGGATGCCGTCGGGGGATAACTGTCCAGTCGTGACGAGTCAACCAGTCAACTCAATGTACCTATCTCCAGCCGTAGCTAACTGGTTGCTGGCTGTCCAGAATGTACCTTGTGGCTGCATACCATGGCTGGGGATATTCAGAAGGGATCTGCGCAGTGACTTGTTCTGGGAAAAGAAGCAACGTGCGGACCGCTACCATCTGAAGGGCTGGCAGAACTTGTCCCTGATGGCACCATCACGGGTTGGAGTAGGTATTCCTGTCGTGTCGTGTCACTTCGCAGCGGGGCCCTGCAAGAAGGTATGTATGTAGGTTACTATCAATGTATGTTGGTCATGTAGGATGGGCTCGATGGGATGCATGTATCGACAGCAAACGCACATCAATACTTGTTACTAACCAACCCCTGCTCAGACGTGTCAAACGAACATCACTCTGACTGACTGACTGACTGACTGGGTTTATGTCGCTTTCCGCTTTCGCTCCCAGGATCAATCAAGGCGTTGCACTCGTGGCACTGCACGGCTTGGGGGTGTTGGCCAGCACACACTGTCGAGTGGTCCAGGATGCCCAGGATGGGAGCCAATGGCGGAATAACAAACTATTGGGAACACTGAAAGTTTCCGTTTCCGGTTCTTTTTCCCGTGAAAGAGGCTTCATAGTCCAATTATAGTGACAGCGTCACGGTCGTGTTTGGGAGAGAACTTTGCGCAGACCTCTGGCGTCAAGATTCCGAAGACGAAATTGCAGCTCCATCCAGGTGCAGAGGCCAACGCCAGGGGTGGGCGGCCTAGGCGATCAAGCCGATGCCCCGCCACGGCGTGATTGGGTCAGATGGGCAGTCGCCGAATGTCGCTTCGGCCGCCTCTGCAGCTGGCAGCCTCGGGATCACCTGCAGCGAGGGGGGTGGGGAGGATTTTGGGCGAGAGGGGAGGAAAATCAGCAATAAAGAATCCTGCTGTCACACCAATAGTACATGTTTCTCGGGCGTTACGGCAGCAGGACGACGCGGTGCATCCACAGCTCAGCCAATACATCAGCCGTTCACGGCAACCTGTTGAGCTGGAGATCTGCCACTACAAATGCACGCATCGGGGCTGGATCTCGAGACGGCCAGCTCGCTCTTCTTGGTCGGACATTCAGACGGCACACAGTCTCGTCCGCCTGGGACTTGTCCTCCTCCCTTTCTCCTGGCCCGGCCGTGCGGAAAGATTCGAGAAGCAAGGGAGGCTGAATTTAGACTGACAGCTTTGTTCTATCCATCTCAACTCCACCACTCCAAAACTGCTGTCTTGAAATCGTTGCAAGGACCTCCGGGCCCTCTTTTTCGTATCGGAGCAAAAGGTCACACCACCTACGTGACGTAACGTAACTACATAAACTACCTCTTTGGAACCCGGAAACCGCTCGGGAGAAATCTAGGTACAGGATGATACCAAGTGGACTCGGCACGTTTTTTTTTTCCTGGTAGCGGAAGAGTGGATGGGATGCAATTTCCTACATTGGGGGTGGAGAAAACCTGGGATGGAAAGGTTGAAGCGCATCCCGGAATCGCATCATGGGTCTCCTTGGTCTGCCATCTTGGGTTGGTCCAAAGCTGGACCCGCGCCTTAAAAGGCTTGGCAAATTAAATACCGAAGGTACCTGAGCTATCGTGGATCCCTGCTCCTCACCAGGGCAGCTCGCCAGTATAACTCGCGCGGAATATAAAAAGAGAAAACCTGAATGACCGCGGTATAGTATCCGTCGGTTAGATTCATTGAATAGCCTCCAAATTTCGGGCCCCTCCGAGGTAAATAGATACTCCTTTAGCTGCCAAAGCCCATAAGTATTACCTGATCTACTATGGATACTTGAGGTAAGAGTGGTGTAGGTAGCACTGCCCGTTACGCCTATAGTAAAAACGAGTCAAGCTTTTGTGTATAGGTAGTTAGAATGTGTTTGCATGAGTCGCACATGAAACAAAAACCAATATTTTCCTGTTTGTTGTAGATTATAATATTCTTACTTCCCTATCCCTGGTAACCCCTATCTCCAGCTGTTACTTGTCCTACCACCTTACGCTGGGCTTGAAAACAATGTGACCATGATGTGCTCATTGCCTTGACCGTGTCAAAGTGGAATTGAAACGAAACCCTGCGTGCGTATATTTTATCACCAAATACCAACACGGGCGCCGTCCTGTATATCATTCCTAGTTGCTACTCCGTAAGTTCTGGTTTCCCACCGGTATTTATGGCTGCTTGCCTGGTATCAAATATCCCTTGAAAGCCATACCCCCGTTACGCCTCATACAAAGCAAGTTGCCTGACAGTGACAAAATTGGCTCACGAGCACCGTTTCATCTTCTAGGTCTGCCGGATCCGTGATCGCCGTTGACCTTTGCTGAACCAGGCCTTCGCGCCGTCCTATGAGGCTTATCGGCAGCGGCTCGACCTTTCCGCCCGAACAACGTCGACCACGCCCGAAAGGGAGCCCCGCATACTGCTATCGCGGTCTGCAATGGGAGCGCGAGAATAGCGACCATTCTCTCGGCTAGCCAATGGCCCAAGTCCACCTGGGCTGCACTGTGCTTGGCTGCAACCGCGGCGAGGGCCAAAGCATCGTTCATCTTATGCTCGAGGTACTCCACGCGGCGGTCCGTTGCATTGGCAAGGAGCGCCAGCTTCTTTTCGTATCGGCGGACAGCGCGGTTCAAGGCATCCAGTTCTGGTTGTGTGTTGTCCCTCATGCAGCGTGCAACCATGGCCTCCACGGCCCGGTTGTTGTCAGAAGTATCACTGTGCACACTGGCAGCCGATGACATCTCCGCTGCTGCGGCTGCAGCACGAGATTCGAGCTCATCGAGTCGTCCGTAAAGGTCTTCGATCTGTTGATCACGCAGCGTCTTTGTCAAATAAGGATTTGAGCCAACCAGTCGTTGCATGCGTAGAGTACGGTTCTGGAGTAGCTTGATCAGATGGCTCACGGGGCGAACCTCGGCGGCGATCAAGAAGATGCACAAGTTATAGTCGGAAACAAGACCTTCTGATCCCCGCGTCAACTGGCACCGAATAGCATGCAAAAGTAAGGCCCCCAACAGTGGGAAGACGAAACACCCGGTCAGTGCAAGTACTTCGTGGGTGTGCAATTCCCGTGAAGCAGAGTCTTGACGCGATTTCCACTGCGTCTCTTCTGGGCTCGTAGATTGGTCTTCGACCGTTTCCCCTTCCTTCTCATCTTCCTCCGGGACATTCTCTAAAGCCGTTGTAGCAGAGCCCGTCACGGAAGGTTCGACCTCGGTGTCAGACTCAAACACATGTTCGGCCATAGTCGCATCCCTCAATAGCCGTATTTCCTGCGCAGCATGATACCAGTCCCAGGGCTGGGTGACCGACCAATGCAGGAATATAGCAGCAAGACCCAGGAGTATGACGTCGGTTAGAAAAGCACTTCCGTCCTGGAAGAGTATACCCCCCACAGCAGGCAACAGCGCCAGAACAAGCGGTATTGTAGCATACCGAGCCCGCTCGGCTGATTGCTTCTTCTCCTTGTCTGGAGTCCATACATCTTCATCGTTGTGGCCGAATGAATGTCTAGCATCGTTTAGGCTGAAATCGGAAAAGTTCGAGCTACGCCGGCGAACGTCGGCAAAGGGGTCTGTCAAAGGGCTGTTCAGAGTCGGGCGGCGACGTAAGTGAGGAGGATCGTCAACCGTTACAGCACGTCTCATGCCATAACCAGGTGGCGCGTTGCCCGGGGAGTGCGGTGGGTGCCCTGCAGCGTGTGCAGGTGCAGGCGTTGACGCGTTGTCATCTGCCATGGCCGACGTGAAGAACAAACCGCACGAGCGCATAGCGGGTTGGTTGCCCGACCCACAGCAAAGTGTGAGATGGGCCGGCGCGATGAGGAAAGGCAGGCTGAAGGGGTTGAAGTTGTACGACGCATACGGATGTAGTAACAATGCGGTCGAGTCGGGAGATTAAAGTGGCATATATGTAGGAGGTCAGAGGTCGGCTCCAAAACCCAGCCGAGAAGAATGAGCGGGACTGGACTCTCTGCCAGATAAGATGGCGTAAGAAGTAGCTTTCCTCTTCCTCTTTCCTGTACAGGAGGCTTTTTGGCAAGAATGGTCGAAATGTCGGGGACGGGAGGCGGAAAGAGACAGTTGAGAGAGTTTAGCTGTTGCCCAAGTCGGTCCTCAGCTGCCACCAACAAGACTAGGACAATGGGCTACCTGCCTCCCTTCGGACTAAGAAATCTTCATTCTCGTACTGCTACGTGTAGGTAGTCACACACATGCCGTGCCTAAGTTGATCAATTGATACCACCAGAGAGTGCTACCTCGAGCCAATGCCCGAAACATTACGTATTGATGTAAGAAAGAAAGTACAAACTACCGGTACCAGGCGTAATAGAGGGGCACGAACCAGAGACATGCCTTACCTAACGGGCCTGGGTCCGGGGGCACTATTGACATCCATCATTGATCGATTGATACTTTGAATTAGGTAGCATCTTCCAACAGGTCGCGAGAAGAATACCAGATCCACAAGGATACATGTTTATATTCATTTGATGATATATAATTAATGCACTGATCTACATATATGGCCCTCAGATCCATGGCTCCTCCCCCATCCCCCCCCCCCCCAACTGATCGAACCCACTATCCACCCACAAGCCACCAGCATAATGACAGGCAGGGCCGGAGAGCTGTAGCGGGGACGCCCCCAGAAAACGTTACTGGCAAAGGGGGGATAAATTGCTTGTCAACCTCTCAGCCGAGGCCCAAGTTAATCTGCCCTCCCTGGCTGGCAATTCCCAGTGGGCATGCCTGTAGGTATACTACTACATGTATGTATCGCCAGAGAGCCAAATTGTCGGGTTCTTGTTGGTCCTGACGAGACATAGACCATAATATACCGATTGATACATCAGTCGGCCGTCGGTTTTTGGTTCAGCGGTATATTCTACAATTCTGCCACTTATGTATGGCATTGGCTAGCCGCATCTGAATTGTCCATCTTGACCAAACAGACCAGTTCAGCATGGGCTCGTCCGAACAGTCAATGTTGCCTCGACGCCGCTGGGCGGAATGCACAGCTGCAACCACCTCTCCAAACAACGCTTTCTGGATATGTGTTTGTGCACCCCGTTTT
Source organism: Apiospora marii (assembly GCF_038362585.1). Taxonomy (NCBI): domain Eukaryota; kingdom Fungi; phylum Ascomycota; class Sordariomycetes; order Amphisphaeriales; family Apiosporaceae; genus Apiospora; species Apiospora marii. Next base: position 699,501 of record NW_027117375.1, on the reverse strand, counting down.
TAACTATGTAATCACTGCCTACAAATATCAATGGCTCGGAGACGTTGGAACTCATGGATGCATGACGCCTACCGCGCCTCGCGGTGACAGAGGGCGTCTTTAATATGCTCCAGACACAGTAAGCCTGTGCAAACCAAGGACCAGACTACTTGCTTGCTATTCAAGTAAGTACATATCTAAGTTTGACAGACAGACTGGATCAAGAGAAACAGGGCACGTTGGACAGGGGCAACGGGTCGACAAGTACCAAAGACTACATGTACTCAAGGTATCCTCCAATTGAAGCTTCACGCCGGTGTGCACGAGAGGAGAAGCCCCAAGGAGACCACAAAGTACTCAGCCTCAATCGTTCGCAAGATCAGATGAACCAGACGGTTAATACATAGTGTTCAAGCCTTCAAGCCCTGCAAGCGTCAATGGCCAAACCCCGTGACCCACACAACGAGACAGCCGAGACAATTGCAAATAAAATTGCTGAGGCTCAACCCCCATTTACAGGATTCCTCTGGCCAGACACGTCATTACTATTTCCAACAGAAGACTGAGTACATGATCATACCGATGGCAAAAGCCAGGGCCGTCGCGCTTTACCTCACGCGAGAGTATTCGCACGGCATTGACTGGTGCCGGGCATGATTCATGCCGTGTGTAGGATATACATGTTTTTTCAATCAGCCACGAGGACACAAGTGCTGCCCGTCAAACCCGTAGCACCTTCACCCACCTCGGCCAGCAATACATACACGTACGGAAAGGGACAGAGCGGCACGCAGTGGGTATACTACTGAAACGGTAGCAATGGCTTGCGATGGACGGGTTTCCTGGATTACCTGTTTTATGCGAGTTGATGCACAGACACGATGAGGCGTAGGAGATGACCGAAAGCGGGTAACTTACCATCAAACAGCTTGCTAATAAACAAGCAGGCACAGATTAGACAAAGTTTCTTCTGGCTGCCACTCCGACCACAACTGCCTGCCCCCTATTCCACAGCAATGGTAAAGACTACCTAACCTACTTACCTATACTCCGTACGTGAGCTCATAAGAGATGTGGTTGACTTGACGAAAATGGTATTTGGTCGCAGTGACCTAGAGATTCGTGAACCCATCAGTTAATCAACGGATGACGACAAAGGACACGGGTATGCAAGCTTAGGTAAGGCATCGAGAAACGTACCTTGCAGGTGGAGGTGGATGGATGGATGGATGCGACTCGTTCCGTGGTTCCTAGCCCAGTCGCATCTCCCCCAACCACTTACTCGGGTCTCTTGGGTGGTGCCTGAGGTCTGTAGCGCACTTGACTTGTAAGAAAGAAGATCCTCTCTTGATATCGATCCACCTTCAGGCTGCTGCTGCTGCTACTCAAACATGGGAGTGGACAGGGACCAACCCCTGGCCACCTCACGGTTGGGCGCTTCAGCTGAGCCGAGCGTGCGTAAACGACCGTCGAAACGAAAGAAGGTAGGGGACATTCTTGCCACGGGTCAATAAATAGGTAATTTAAAGCCCTGTTTCTGTTGGCATTTTTCGGGCTTGAGAATGATGTCTTAGGTCGGCGAATCTTGGTTGAAGGAGACACAAGGGCCTACTTATACGAGACGTGTGCGCAGAGCTGAAAAGACCCTCCCTCTCGGCCATATGCCTATTGACTACATATGAGGCAACTACCATCGCAGTCCAACAACAGCAAACGCCTGGCCCGGTGTCACTCTGAAAACGCTCATCCGCTGGAGGAGAAAGGCGACTCTGGCCGGGTGACGCACGTGTATCAGGCCACCCATCCTTGACTCCTGCACACGACTGGGAGGAGAGTTGAAGATTCAAACACACCACCGACGCCAACGGGGTTCTTCTTGGTCTCACTTATTAAGTATTCTACCTACCTAGTCCTCTAGTCGGTAGTGCTTGTTAGTGAGGCTGGAAAAGCCGATAGCCCTATCGCGAAGGCATAGCCGGCAGCCGACTTGTTGGATTGAAACTGTGGACACCCAGCCAGGCCGCCGAATACTCGAAGAGAGCAAAAAAGAAGAACGAAGAAAAAAAAACACCCCAACCAACGGGCGACTCACACAATCGTGCCCTTCAAACGCCTACTTGCATATCGCTGACGATATATTGACTCACTGATTGATTACTTATTGGCCATCACATATCCACCGGGTTTCTGAGCGAACCTTATGGATTAGGTAAAAGAGAAGGGCAAAATCAAGCAGTGGTCCTCTCTGGGTCGTGGAAGCGACTAAGGTAATTTCCCAGTGCTTAAACATTATGCTGCATTTGGCTAGCAGGTGCAGGAGCATCTCGCGACCCCTGACTGCCGGCTCTACTATTACAACACCTCCTCAATCCACCATCCAACCAGGACCGCCGGGTCAACGACGAGCGATTTGCTCTCAAACCCGTGCCCAGTTCCAGGCCTACAACCTGATCTCAACACCGACAGCGCTGGTTTTGCGCCGACACCATTCGCATTCCGTCCCAATATCGGCTCACCGCCCAGACAGCAGCCGCCTGGCCCCCAGCGGTCACCCTTGTGTTTTCCCCGACAACTTGCCCAACCCAATTGCCGGGCAAGATTTATCCGCGACACCCTCATTCCATCAATTGTGTAAAACCAATCCCCATCTTCGGTACGCCCGCCAGCACAAGCGCCGCCGTGCTCGCCTCATTTCTCACTTGGCCGCCCGTTCGGCCGCTGCGACTAGCTTCTCCAAACGGCTTCACACGCTGACCTTCCATCAACGAGTTTGTCACCGCCCGCCCTAGATGTCCGGAAGCAACATCAACAATCACGTCGCGACGCCAACAAATCTGAACCACCACCTTCTGAAACAATCAATACTGCTTTCACCGAGCAACACCAACCTGTAATCACCGACCAAGCCCGTCCACGCCAACCGCCGCGTAGAAATTTATTGGCAAGGACACCCTTTCGTCCCGATAATAACATTCTGCATGCTATCTCGTACACTGCAGAATCATCAACTCAGCCTGTTCATCAGCAACGCCTCATCGGCCGGCCGGCTGCTGCACGTCTGTGGAATCCCACCAATTCCACTCCGAGATCACCGCCGCAAACGCAATCATCACGAAGACGTCGCGCCTCAACCCCACCGCCCCCAAACGTTCCACTTGCCCATCCCGTCATAGACGAGACTGCGGACCCGAGAGACCCCATCGGCACAGGCGCAGGCGATTATCCGCTGCTCTCTCTATCAGAACAAAGACAGAACAAGCATTCCGCTGCGACACGTACTAGCCTTCAAATTGAAGGACGGGCCAGTGGCGACCATCGCATCAGCCTGCCCACGTCCCTACGCCATTCTTACGACGGAAAAGCTCGACTACATTCGCCACCTGTCGAAGAAGCCGAGGCTGGCCCTTCATACCAGCCTCCCCGAAGAGACAGCAAGACCAAGGTCAGCGGGCTTCGGAAGCGCGGCCAAAGCGTAACATCACGGGCCCGAGCCATCAGTTTCGGTTTGGTTAGACAGGAAGACCCTCGCAAGCCTGATAAAGGGAAAGGAAAAGCGACCATGGCGCCATCAGACATAGTGGAAGCGGAACGCTCATTCTCCAAAGATATGGAGCGAGGTCCAGATTCGTTGGCCCCGCGCTTGAGCCATGATAGAGCTTCGTTGCCTGATGGCCTTGGATCGCCCATTTCTTCAACCGACTCGTCCATCATGGGCGACCCTGATCAGCCCGACATGGGAGAGGAATGGGGGCCACAACATCCTTGCTATCCTCATCTGAATCCTCACGTCCCTATGGATTCTCCCGAATATGCCGCCACGCGTGTAATTCGGATTAAGAGGGACTGGCTAGTGGAAGGCGACCTCGCTCCTACCTTCTCGAATTTATACCCCGAAATACTGGACCCTGCCGGCATCTCGGAACAGGAATTCCGCCGTGTCATTGAGAAGCTGAATCACGAATTGGTGCCCATCTTCAATCCGTATTACTGGCGTAACATTGTCGATGGTTTTATGGGTTTGGTGACTGGCTGGATCTGGGACGACCTGGGTCTGACCTACACCAAATCTAGACTCAAGACCCTAGAAATGTGGATTGAGAAATGGAACACTGAGATGGAAAAGGCTGCTGGCACCGAGGATTCAGCTATAGCACCCAAGATTGTCCCTTTGCGGAGAACTGGGTACATGAATGTAAGTTGCGATACTCTACGCCCGATGCGTGTTTGCGTCCGACACTAACCTCCTTGATCAGCTTGACATCCAAATCCCAGACCCAGAAATCGCTCCTGCTGTCACTGTCAGTCAGCCTAATTCGCGGTCTGGTTTGCCGGCTGAACCAGAACCAGCCGTCACAGCTGAGCATATAGGCGACATGCAGCCGTGATGACTCGTCACAACCCAACCCTCACGTCTGACTTCTTTCTTCTCTGTTCTTCTACTTGTTTTAATGCCACCTACTATCATACTACATTTGTACGATTCATGATGATACCCCTACCTTCACCTCCATGGGTCATGTAACCTATCGACCGATCTTTTCGAAAAGGTCCTAATCAATCTGATTTTCTTGTTATCGGCAGTACCGCAGTGCTGCATATGCGCATGGCGAGGCGTCTTCGGTTTTCCTTGCTTCATTTTTAGGGGTAGAGCAGCGTGTCATGGCATTGGGTTCGTTCTTACGAGAAAGACGATTCAGCTTTATTTTTTATTTTATTTTTTGGTCCAATCTTTGCACGATTCAAGGCAATTGCACCAATTGGCACTGGAGCTAGAGATAGATGGCAACAGCATAGCAATGTTCTCAGCGATGAAAAGAGACAGAAATCGAAAACAACAAGACAAAACACGCCTTCTTTGGATCGCGCTTCGACGTTACTTACCTATGCATGCGGGCATGGCTTCACAGGGTATCTCGCTGCGCTTACCATGTGTAAATTCTGCGATGAGAAATCGTGTACCTGGGTAAGTTCAAACAGGTGCCTCCTTCATGTTTGCAAGCGTAAGGAGCTCCTTAATGTAGCGAGTGCTGGCGTGGCCTGGAAGTTCCTGCCCAGATGAGTCGAAACGTTCGTGGCTTCTGAATACTTACTCCATTTACCCGCCGCCCCTTTCCACCTTGTTATACCTAACCTATACCTAAAGACGATCTCATTATCACTTGTATTACATTCATATAAGAGTTTGCATTCATAACATCGAAGTTGCAACGACAGATTGCATCCCGTATTATCTACATTCGTTCTCCCATCACTTCGGGTTTGCCATAAGGTAACCTATTGCCGTGGGCCGCATTAATCACCCTCGTTTGGTTTCTTTCCCTCTCCTTTCGCTTTGAGTTGAGAGGAACTCCCTTGGAGGGTGCCCAAGACCTCCTCTCCCGGTCTCTATCAGCCACTACCCTGCCCCCCTCCGGCAACGAGCACGCCGTCCTCGTGGTTGTCTCTGGTATGCAATAAGATAATGCCGCAGTCCCGCAGAAGCAATCCTCCACACCCCCACCTCTTCACTTGCACCTTCTGCTGGCACCTATCGCGGGGACCGCCTCATGTCCTGGGCCGCGCCGCCCGCCTTACTTGCGAGGCGTGCTACAACGCCATCATCGACCTCGCCATCTGCTGGGTGTGCGGCGAGATCGTGTGCCGCGGCGACGAGTGCGTCAGCCTCGGGTAGTGCTTCTGGCACCGCGCTTGCTACGGATGCCTCTTGTGCGGGAGCCGGCGGGTCACCCAGGGCACGCGGGTCGAGGAGCTGTTCCTGCTCGACGACGATGGTGACGACGGTGGCGATGGGGAGGAGGGGTGGGATATTTGGGACGTCGAGCACTTCAGAGCCAAGGAGATCCTGGACGTCCCGCTCTGCGCCAATTGCGTCGTCGATGTCGAGATGGACTCGCTCGACCACAAGACGGTCGTGCAAAAGGCGCTGCGGCGGACGGACAAGATCGACGGAGGGCTGAACCGGAAGAGGTGGGAGAGGAAAGAGGGCACAATCAGCCGCTCGGCGACAGGGCAGATCAAAAGGGTGCCCAGCAAGATGGCTCGAGTCTCCGAGGAGCTCGGCAGTACTCGCACGCGGCCACGTTCCCAGAGAATCCATGCGGCCGACGGTGCTGCGTCTGGCGGATCGGCCGACAGCGACAGGGGCGACTGTGTCGTGCCACTTGACTCGACCATTTACATCTCGATCCTCGATCCGATGGGCGAGCCGGCCTTCAAGCCGAGTCCGACCAAGCCCATCCCAAAGTGGATGCAGCGATCGTCTCCCCAGCATCGTGCGCCACGCCAGGCAGAGCCCCGTCCGGTATCCATATTGGACGACCACTTCCGGGACGTCACGTCAGCGCCTGCCGAAGACCTCACCCCGCCCGAGCCACCTAAAACAGTCTGTCCCACGACCCCGTCTCCGCCTCGACATCGAACTCCGCCTCGGCGCTCACATCCACGGTCTCCCCGTATTTCAGGAAGTAGGGCCCGGGGCCCGATGGATCAAGACATACCCCAGATATCTGTTACGGTACCGGTACACAACACCTCCTTCGTAACTTCCCCACCCCTGAAGCGTCCATCCTCTCGCGTGGTAGCACAAACAGTATCTGAGGGAGTACCCTATGTATATCATCCCCAACAAAAAACTGCCCACGGTCAGGAAAAAGATGCGTACCTCCCATCGCAGACATATCGAACGCGTGCTAGTGCCAGGTATTATGATTTCAACGGGCCCACCACCGCCGTTGATTATCGAGTGCCACCCCCGTCTAGACGAACCCCGACTCCAAGCTCCGAGCCGGGCATTGGTAGCAACGACAGAGAAGGCAGCCCACGCAGCGGCAGCCGCTCCCGGACCCCCATCGGAAGTTTGCTGCACCGCTCGTCCTCACCGCTCGCCGAGGCCGTCCTATCGGGCCTTCAGCGCATCGTGGGTCGATCCCGCACGCCGCCGCCGCAGAGCAAGGAGTACCTGACCCTCTACCGGCCGACCACGGCCACCAGGTCCCGGAGCCCCGATACCAGAGACGTCACGGACAGCAGCCCGAGCATCGGCGTCGCGGGCCGGAAAAGGGCGAGGAGGGTGGAGAGGGAGGTGTTCGACCACATGATCCGGGGGCAGGTGCTCGATATTCAAGGAGACGGCGGCGGTCGAGAAGGTACTCTGAGCCCCAGTGGTGGGAGGCAGCTGAAGTCTACAAAGAGAAGGAGCAGTCTGCAGGTGGAGTTGAGGAAATTGTTTTCTAGGGGCGCGACTTGATTGGGGTCCCCTTGGGTCAAAATGTTACCCGAGTTCTCATGATGCAAACGTGCTTGGCGGAGGGAAGGAATATCACTAAGTAGCTTTAGATCAGTATAAGTATGAATATCTACTCAGACTCGAGAAATACTCTAGAAATAGTTTTTTGCGGCTCAAAGTGTGGTTTGTGAGCTAGGACTGTTTACGAGACAGCTTATGGGAGCTCAGAGGATCTTGTAGAAGCCCCTATTATGAACTCGCCCCCTATCGAGTCGTTACCAGGACCCGGGGTTTCTTCACATGCTATCTACAAGCAAATGCCACAACTTCCACAGTTGCCCCGAAGCTGAAATGGATATCCATACACTGTATCACCCTGTCAAAATTACGATTATCATCCAGATACAGTCTTCTTGCGTGGGGGAACGGGTTGCCATGTTTCTTCGCCGCAATGCTCCCGCCGCGTAGACACGCCCGCGGACCCTAACTACTCTCGAGGCTGGGTGTGGATGGTCCGGAGTAGGGAACGTATGAAACGGAAAGGGGTTTCTGGTCTGTATGCCGAAGATACCATGGGCATGGTATCATGACGGCGGTGTGTGCCACGGATGCTGACATCCAGCAGCTACATAGTGTATACACTCCTCGGCCACTGCCTGACCTGTGTTCATAATATAGGCCTAAAGTACAAGCCGTACAGAAGCCAATCAAGTGAGCAGCGGAAGTTGCCTGCATGAGCTAAGGACGAACGTTTTGTCGAAACGCCTCGAAAAAACTCATCCTACACTTAGATGCCGCGTATGCCAAAGACCAAGAAGTCCCGTGTAAAACTCAACTACGAGTCCAACTCCAGTGATGCTTATCAGCGGTCACTCGAGGATGATGCAGATCGACGGGGGACCCTACGGCGCCATGACCAAAAGCCTTCAAGGAAACTACTTTAACGAGGACCACTAGCGCAACAAGACGATGTCTTGATTTATTCGGATCTTGCTTGTTGCTTCTGCCACCGCGGTATCCAAACGAACAAATTTCCGTACTTGTTTTGATCTGGCTACCCTTGATAAGGGGTATTGCATCTCACCTCTCAGATTATCTCATCGTAGGGATAACCAAGACGGGATAAACATAGGGCTATTCATACGAACAATCACCTCAAAGATCATATCAACTTAACAACTTTGTCGGTCGGAAAAAAAAAAAAACAAAAAAAAAAAAAAGAAGAAAGGGTTGAAACCTTTTCTCCTTGAAGACCTGCAACTGTTAACGCCGGTTCGGACTAAGCCCGATATGTCACCGTCGGAGTTCAGAGGCTCAGAGTGGCATATTTCCAAACATCTGATGTATGGACTAGTTAAGTCGGCAAGTATGCCAAAAGAACGGCCTTTTCGTATAGCCTATGTACCACGAATGGTTCTAAGTGCCGGAAGCCAATCGCATAGTATGGAAAACTTTCCAATTTGACTTGGCAGAAGGCGAAACCAACGAAGTTCGGCATCTGTCAGAGCTGCTTGCGTCGTTGGTTCCCTCATAGACACCAACTTACTGGTACACGCTTCCTTTCGGCCATTGCCATGGCAAGGGATGGTGGATGGCATTGAGGGCCAATGATGGCGAGGCCCACTTGGGCGACATGTGGAGAGAAGCGGATGGTTCTCCAGGTTGCGGGAGGAGTGGGTAAGGGATCGGTTGCCCCTCCAGAACTCAACCCAGCGGGACGCCTTTTTGGGGAAGGGGGCTTCTGAAGGGGGGTCTCTGTGCGGCCGATTCTCGGGAATCATCGATGGAGGGCAAGATGTACGAAGCAGCCAATGTGACAAACGTATCCCCTTGATTGCCAAATACCGCATTAGTTGTGGGACCAGCTTCCGCTCAAATCAGAATATCAGATATGATCGGATGGTGAGAGTTCACGCCGTCGAGGACTTGTGACGCGCGCAGGTAACAACATAAGTTGAAGTATAGAATCGCCCCACAACTAATGCGGTATTTGGCAATCAAGGGGATAGATGCCGATTGGCTGGTCTTCAAGCAGCCGTAAACCGGCGGGAAAAGTTGCTGGTGCTTGGCGCTGCTCCAAGGTGCCAGGTGGTGGCTGCATAATGGATTTGTCAGTTCGCCTGTTGTGCGCCTCTGCCTCTCTCAGTATCCTCGTTGACGACACAGCGGCGAGTCGTCAACAGTCGGGTTGGTGAAACCAGCCGAAACAGCTGCCGTAAGCTGCATGCGCTGCATACGAATCAGTCGACTGCCACTGCGGTACAACGCGGGCGGCACTGTGGATGGTGATCAGTCAGGGACTTCACTCGGGCATTGGAAGTCTTGAGCGACGGGCCTTTTGATGATTCAGGACCCAGCAACTAGCGGGACCTAGCTCTTCAAATTGTGGGATTTCTATACAGAAGTCATATAGTCATTGATGCTGAGGCTTGGCCACAGGTCATTCTGGTTGTGAGAGCAAAGGGGTTTTTCCGTGGGAGCCGAGGCCGACCAGCGACCCTCCAGTGCTTGGAGCGGGACATGTACATAGCATCTCATCGGGGCCCCACACTGCCAATAAGAGGTGTGATTGATTCCAGAGATCCCGCGGGGTCGATGGACCCGGGTGGAGGGCCTGGAGATGAGCTTGCATTGCCGTAATTCCTATTGGCTGGGTTTAGGAAACCCCACCGTTCATCCTGGTGTTCCCCCATATCAGCCAGCTCTACTAGTACTGTACCAGTAAGTGCTTTTTAGACCAGAGCTCCCTTCCATGATGCTCGGGATATTGATGGAAGCTTTGCTCGGCGACAGATAGTAATGGCAAACGGCCGGCCACCCACCCCCAAGAAATGACCATTGACACATCGGGTCTTGGGGGCCTTGTTCGATTCGTCGCAGGTATCAGACGGATCTCAGCATGTATCAATGTAAGCACACAACATTGCTGAGTATCATATACACTGAATGGCAGCCTAGCTTTTATCATACATCACCTCGGGGGACGCCATTTGACAATTCTCAGGTCAATGGACAGCCGGAACACTGCCACGAGAATCTACAGTACCAAACATCCTGGCCGCAAGCAAGTACGTGGTACAGTACACATGCAATAGCTCGAACCTTACTCGCCCAATTGACCGAAAGCGTAAAGACGAACAAGAACAAGGCCAGCATCTACCCCGCGTATCGAAACGGTCCTAGTGATAAGAGTGAATCAACCCGCGTCCGCATCCCGCCACTCACAGACTCATCGCTTGCATGTACTCGTAAGGAGGTTGCAGGTAGTCAGTCACCGTGCCACTTAATGTTTGCCCTGCAACATTGAACTGTTGGACCCAACCCCGCAACTACCTACCCGACTTGTACATACTTGATACACTCCTTTTCTGGCCAGAAACGGTATTCTTTAGCTGTTTCGGCCACAAACCCCGACCCCGACTGGACTGGACTGGAGTCACTGGACTGGACTGAGCTTGAGAGCCCTGGTGCTGTAGAATCATCCAGATGTATTTAGTCCCGGCCCCCCGTCGCCTGCCCATCTCGCTTCCCCTCCCTCCCCCTTCTCTCCGCAATCCTCCCTTCCCATCGCCTACCTCACCCACAGGTTCGCCCCCTACACAAACCCATCCATTCGATCAAGCTATACTCCTCCAAAACCATGTCTGGCCAGTGCCCCATTAAGAGCAACGTTGGCGGCGGCGGCACCAAGAACCGCGATTGGTGGCCCGAGCAACTCAAGCTCAACATCCTCCGCCAGAACACCTCCAAGTCCGATCCCTTGGGCACCGACTTCGACTATGCCGAAGCATTCAAGAGCTTGGACTACAATGCTGTCAAGAAGGACCTGCACGCCCTCATGACCGACTCGCAGGACTGGTGGCCTGCCGACTTTGGCCACTACGGCGGTCTCTTCATCCGCATGGCATGGCACAGCGCCGGAACCTATCGTGTCTTTGATGGCCGAGGCGGTGGTGGCCACGGCCAGCAGCGCTTCGCGCCCCTCAACAGCTGGCCTGACAACGTCAGTCTGGACAAGGCCCGCCGATTGCTGTGGCCCATCAAGCAGAAGTACGGCAACAAGATCTCTTGGGCTGACCTCATGCTTTTGACCGGCAACGTCGCCCTCGAGTCCATGGGCTGCAAGACCTTCGGCTTTGCCGGTGGCCGCCCCGACACCTTCGAGGCCGATGAGTCGGTCTACTGGGGTCGGGAGATGACGTGGCTGGGCAACGAGACCCGCTACGCCAACGGCGTCAAGGGCGTCGAAGGCTCCGGTGTCGTCGATGGCGACGAATCCACGAAAAAGGGGGGCCAGGCGAATTCACATTCCGAGCCTCGTCAGCTTGAGGAGCCGCTGGCGGCCGCTCATATGGGTCTCATCTACGTGAACCCCGAGGGACCTGATGGCAACCCAGACCCCATTGCCGCCGCCCATGACATCCGAACCACGTTTGCCCGCATGGCTATGGATGACGAGGAAACAGTGGCGCTCATCGCCGGTGGCCACACGTTCGGCAAGACCCACGGTGCTGCCAGCTCGGACAACGTCGGCAAGGAGCCCGAGGACGCCCCCATCGAGCAACAAGGCCTCGGTTGGGCCAACGGCTACAACTCTGGAAAGGGTGCTGATACCATTACCAGTGGCCTCGAGGTGACGTGGACCACCACTCCCACGAAATGGGGCAATGGCTACTTCACGAGTCTGTTCGAGAATGAATGGGAGCTTACCAAGAGCCCAGCTGGTGCTAACCAGTGGGTCGCGAAGAACGCTGATGATGTCGTTCCTCATGCTTTCGACTCTTCCAAGAAAATCAAGCCGACCATGCTCACCACGGACCTGTCGCTCCGCTACGACCCAGCCTACGAGAAGATCTCTCGTCGATTCTACGAGAACCCCGACCAGCTGCACGACGTTTTCACCCGCGCGTGGTTCAAGCTTCTGCACCGAGACTTGGGCCCGCGTAGCCGATACCTTGGGCCCGAAATCCCCTCAGAGGACTTGATCTGGCAAGACCCCATCCCGGCTGTCGACCACCCGCTCGTCGACGCGGATGACGTCGACGCCCTCAAGAAAGAAGTCCTTGCCACAGGTGTCGAGCCGTCCAAGTTCGTTTCCACTGCATGGGCATCGGCTTCTACATTCCGCGGAAGCGACAAGCGCGGAGGTGCGAATGGCGCCCGCATCCGGCTCGAGCCTCAGCGCAACTGGGACGTAAACAATCCCCAAGTATTGTCCGAGGTACTTAAAGCGCTGGAAGGCGTGCAAAGTAAATTCAACGGCAGCGGCAAGAAGATCTCCCTCGCCGACTTGATCGTGCTGGCAGGCGGTGCCGCCGTAGAGAAGGCGGCACAGGACGCTGGCCGCAGCATCAAGGTCCCGTTCACGCCTGGTCGTATGGATGCCTCACAGGAGCAGACAGATGTTGATTCGGTAGGCCACCTGAAGCCGCAAGCAGATGGGTTCCGCAACTACGGAAAGTCCATTGCCCGTGTCCGAACTGAGGAGTTCTTGGTCGACAGGGCCAACCTCCTCACTCTGACTGCCCCTGAAATGACGGTGCTTGTCGGTGGTATGCGAGCCCTGAACACCAACTACGATGGATCGGCTCATGGTGTCTTCACCAACCGACCTGGTCAGCTGACCAACGACTTCTTTGTCAATCTGCTCGACACAAACACTGCCTGGAAGGCGTCGGGAAGCGACAAGGAAATCTACGAGGGCATCGACCGCAAGTCTGGACAGAAGAAGTGGACTGGTACGCGGGCTGACCTCGTGTTTGGGTCGCACGCCGAGCTCCGCGCCCTTGCCGAGATCTACGGAAGCTCCGACGGAAGCGAGAAGTTTGTGAAGGACTTTGTGGCAGCTTGGGACAAGGTCATGAACCTCGATCGCTTTGACTTGAAGAAATAAGCGAAGTTGGTTGAATACGTATCACCCCAGATTGGCCATTTCAAACTGTCAGGTTGATTGCTACGAGCTGTGGGATTTTCCATTGAGTGCTCCCCCTTATTGATAGTCGATTGCCTAAACCTTGTAGGAGCTGAATATCTACCTCATACTAGTATGTGTAGTTCGAATCAACTTCACACTTGAGTAATAATTTGTCGTCGTCGTCTGCCGTCGTGAGTGTTGGAGTTTACCTATTGCCTGCCGGGATTATTTCCGCAAGTAAAAAGCTACCTTACATGTATCAATGTAAAGCTTTTTGATAGCTGCTGCTTAGTGGGGGTGCTCAAGGTATAAGACTGCATAGCGAAAAACTGGCGTGTATTTCAGTTTTGACAGGAACCGGACTACAGAGGGCATTCGCAAAAACCCGAGTGCTACTACATAGGTAAGGTGCCAGACCCAGTATCCTAAGCCTCTTCGAGTTGATCCAGCAGTAATTTGCAAATACCATATCTGTGATTGGTTCACGACCCTGGCCCCTGATATCATACCCCATACCCCACCAACCCACCCGGAGAGCCCAGCCACCAGGGTTACCTAAGAAAGAGGGGCAACATATGTTAAGTGGTGTCCCATGACTTCAGTGGTGTACCGGTAGTTGCTTATTGATTATTTAGCCGTTGATTTGGGGGGGTTTGAAAGACTTCCGTCAACGGAGCAACTACATGTATTGAGACCATCTTTGTAACTCGAATACTCGCGCTGCCACCCACCTACCTACCTACCTACCTACCTAAGCACAAGACAAGAAGAGATCAACATCATGGCTGCTAACAGTGCGCCCGCTTCTACTTTCAAGTATGACGAGAAGCCGGTCTACACGGCCTCCAATGGATGCCCGGTCGAGAACCCAAGCAAGTGGCAACGGGTCGGCACGCAGGGGCCGCTGTTGCTGCAGGACTTCCACTTGATTGATCTTCTGGCCCATTTCGACCGAGAGCGTATCCCCGAGCGCGTGGTTCACGCCAAGGGTGCAGGCGCTTATGGCGAGTTTGAGGTTACAGACGATATCAGTGATATCTGCTCTGTCGACATGTTGACGGGCGTCGGCAAGAAGACACCTTGCATTGCGCGGTTCTCGACCGTCGGCGGCGAGAAGGGTTCGCCCGACAGCGCACGGGATCCCAGAGGTATGCACATGGTTATCGACCTGCTGCGAGCCTAGCTGGCTCGGGTCACGATGACAAGGAAGCTAATGGGCGACATTGCAGGCTTCTCAGTCAAGTTCTATACCCAGGAGGGCAATTGGGATTGGGTATACAACAACACGCCGGTCTTCTTCCTGCGTGACCCGACCAACTTTCCACTGTTCATCCACACGCAGAAGCGCAACCCCCAGACCAACCTCAAGGATGCTACCATGGTGAGTGCCTCATCAGCTGTTCACTCACTCAGCACATGCCGCTAACAGGGCTCTCCCACTAGTTCTGGGACTACCTCAGCACCCACCCCGAGTCCATTCACCAGGTCATGCATTTATTTTCTGACCGAGGTACTCCCTATTCCTATCGGTTCATGAACGGCTACAGCGGACACACCCACAAGTTCGTCAAGCCGGATGGTTCTTTTGTCTATGTCCAAATCCACTTGAAGACGGACCAGGGCAGCAAGACCTTGACTAACGAGGAGGCCGGCAAATTGGCTTCCGAAAACCCGGACTTCTCGACCCAGGATCTCTTCGAGGCCATCCAGCGGGGTGAGCACCCCAGCTGGACCGTATACGTCCAGGTCTTGACCCCCGAGCAAGCCGAGAAGTTCAGGTGGAATATCTTTGACCTCACCAAGGTGTGGCCGCAGGGCGAGGTCCCTCTGCGACGGTTCGGCAAGATGACGCTCAACCGAAACGTCGAGAACTACTTCGCCGAGATCGAGCAGGTTGCTTTCGCGCCGAGCCACCTGGTACCGGGCGTGGAGCCGTCGGCCGACCCCGTCCTCCAGTCCCGCCTCTTCTCGTACCCTGACACGCACCGACACCGCCTCGGCGTCAACTACCAGCAGATCCCCGTCAATGCCCCCCTGAAAGCATTCAACCCGTATCAGCGTGACGGCGCCATGTCTGTCAATGGCAACTACGGCGCCAACCCCAACTACCCGAGCAGCTACCGGCCCCTGACGTACAAGCCCATCAGGCCGACTAATCCCCACGAGAAGTGGGCGGGCGAGGCCGTCAACGCCCTCTTTGATGATATGCAACCCCACGACTATGAACAGGCGAACGGGTAAGTTCCATTCCAATATCGGCCGTTATGTGACTGAACAACGTATCTAACCGGGTTTTCAGGCTGTGGAAGGTTCTTGGGAGAACCCCCGGCCAGCAGGAGAACTACATCAACAACGTCGCCGGACACTTGTGCAACGCCCATGTTGATACCCGCCGCCGCACCTATGAAATGTTCTCGCACGTCAACTCCGAGCTTGGAGCTGCTATCGAATCTGCCACGGAGAAGAGCGTGCCCAAATTGTAGTCAGACCGCAGGGTGAGGAGAGCTTTCCAACAGGCTCTGCTTAGCAGAGTGTGCGTCTCGAATGCACTTATGACTCGTATGATAATATAGCATGTTCAATAACAATTTGTATTCTTGGATATGCCCGCAATAATATCAAAGTGGAAAAATTAATGCTTCCAAAAATTCGACGTTGTTGTCAGAAACTGACCACTTGCCATGCCAAGTCTGGTGGTCTACAATGCATATGCGCAGGCCATATAGACCAACATATGCTACCAGACCGGGCCCCTATAATCAACAACCAACGACTTGAACAAGTTTATTGGTACCAACGGAGCTACTTCTCGGCTAGGAAGCTACTTAGCGTAGAGTTGCAGCCAAGACAACGATACCCCAACAATGATCAGGCCCAGGGTCTAGATGAATGCCCGAATTGGCAGGTCAAGGGGCAACCAGCGAGTCACCTCCCTCGGCCCCCCTCCTTTGCCGGCAAACGAGGGGGCGAGTCGACGGGGCCTTGCATCGCGGTTGATGCATTCGAGATTGTGAGCTGTTGCACTCACTGGTAGTTGTATTGATACCTAAAACCGAGAGGGCAAACAACTAAGGGAGGTGGTATTTGCGATAGCACATGCGTCTTCACTCTACTTAATCTAATCACGTCATGGCCAACCAACCACTTTGATGAGACAGAGAAAGTCCTGCCAGAACTGGAAGCCAAGCGGATGCCGATTGCCATTTCGTTTGTTAAGTATTGCCTGTCTGGACCTGCCCATTTTATGTTACATTCGTTGGTTCCTGCTTGACCAGGGTGTACCTTCCGTGGTGATATCGGGGTCGATCTTTATGAACCTTGTAGAGATCACAACAAAAGCCTTCCTAGCCACTCTCCCCACAACATCGATCAATATGCTAATGAGTACTTAATTGCCAGTCCTCCCAGATTTCCGCCCAACTTGGTCTTACATCTCAGGTCCCACTCCCACTCAGCTTGACCAGTATTAGACCACCATGAAATTTCTCGAGGCGATCTTAGTTGCGGCCTCTCTGGCTTCAACGGCTGTCGCCCCTCTCCCGGAACGAGCCGTTTACGATGGATTCAAGATCTACCGTCTCAACGCCACAGAGGGACTCCCGTCACTGAAGAGCAAGATTGCCAGCTTGGCTCAGACGCTCGAGCTGCGCAGCCATGCCGACTACATGGATGTTGCCGTCGCGCCCGGCGATGTCGCTGCCCTCGAAGCTATGAGCCTGCCCAGCGACGTCCTGGACGAGGACCTCGGCGCTTCTATCGCCGCCGAGGGTCCCTTGGTCAGCTACAGCTGTGAGTGTAGCATGCGTTCCCAGACCTAGCCCAAGGAGGTGTTGACGGGTTTCCACATAGCTTTCGCGAAGGAGGTCACCGCCGATGCTCTCCCCAGTGATTCGTGGTTCAACAGCTATCACTCCTACAGCGATCACCTGAGCTTCCTCAAAGACCTGCAGTCGGCTCTTCCGCAGAACTCCGAGATCCTCGAGATTGGAGCTTCGTACGAGGGACGCCAGATAACTGGTCTTCACCTCTGGGGGAGCGGTGGTAGCGGCTCGAAGCCGGCAGTCTATATCCACGGCACCGTCCACGCCCGTGAGTGGATTGCCACCATGGTAAGCATAGTGGGAAGCGAACAACCGCGCGTTTCAGACCCGTTGACCGGCGACTAGGTGGTGGAATATTTCGCCTACCAACTTGTCTCGGGGTATGGCAACAACGCCACGATCAAGGGCTTCTTGGACTCGTACGACTTTTACTTCTTCCCCGTCGTCAATCCCGATGGTGAGTAGGATCTGGTGCAGGTTGTGTTTGCAATCTAGCAGAACTCGCTTCTTACTAGCAACAGGATTCACCTACACCCAAAGCGGTGACAGACTCTGGCGGAAGAACCGAATGCCTCGATCTGGCACCTCGGCCAAGGGCACTGACATCAACCGGAACTGGCCCTACAAGTGGGAAGTTTCCGGCGGCGCCTCAACCAACCCCTCGCCGAGGACTACAAAGGCCAGGCTGCTGGCGACACGCCCGAGGTCAAGGTGCTCAAGGCTTTTACCGACAAGCTCGCAGCTGGCAAGGGGATCAGGCTCTATATTGATTTCCACTCGTATGGCCAGTACATCCTTCTCCCGTACGGCTATACCTGCTCTAAGAGGGCCTCCAATGATGCCAAACAGGAGTCTTTGGCCGGTGGTTTGCAGTCCGCCATTGCTAAGCCTTATGGGAAGAGATTCACCTATGGCCCAATCTGCTCGACTCTCTATGCGGCGACGGGAGGCAGCACAGACGTAAGTGATGCCGCGTCTTTCCCGACACTGCATTTGCTAGAAAAGGGAGTATCTGACCATACCTATCACAGTACATGACAGAAGTCGCCGGAACCACATATGCATGGGCAATCGAACTTAGGGGCAGCTCATTTGTTCTGCCGGCAGACCAGATCCGGCCAAGCAGCATTGAGATCTGGCAGGGCATGCAGTATTTGATCCCGTCTATTTGAGAGGCGGGATCCGTCGGCCACAAGCTAGGAGTGAGTCCAAGGAGGGTCTCACTGCTCATGACCAGACATATCTACGTCTGGCATGAAATCGTGGTCTCTACTGCCGTCGGCAACGTATTGTTCCCGTCGCGGGTTTTGAGTAGAATCATACATACTGCAGGGTTAATGGATAGATTTGCCGTGGTGACATTGAATACCGGTCGGTGAGCTCCTCGTGGTAACTTGACCTCGGAACGCGGCTTGCCGACAGTAACGACATTGACGACATTAACGACAGTAACGTACATGTATAAGCGAAGAGGCGGCTCAAAACCGCATCCTGAGTGTTGTGGGGGGTGCGCGACGTTGATGCTCCAGTCCCCCACTCACCACTGCTTCCGGGGAGGGTCCAGATTTCAGGGGCACGGTATACCTAGACCCTGACCTCAATAACCGTATCCCCAGCGTATAGGTACTTACTACGCAGACTTGTCGCTTGTCGCAATGAGAGAGCTCGTCCGGTCAGAGGTTTTCCCGGCATGTTGGCCATAAGTATTCAACCTCCTGTGCGGGACTACAGTAGATACCGGACCAAAGCATCGTCCAGATTAGCTTTATGTCTAATAGACGGAGCCGGAGAGGCAGTTCGAGCGGGTTGAGTGGTTTTACACGCTGGCTGGTCCACTCCCGTGCCTGGTTGCCTACATCTTATAGGTAGGTAGGTAGCCACTGGCAGAGCCTGCGCATGGATAAGGGAGAGAGGCGAGCTGCAATGACTCGGGCAGGTGCACGGTAATACAGTCAGCCACTTTCTGAGGTCGGAACGGAGGTGCAAATAAGCATATAGCAGCTGCGGCCGCTTCGAAGACGTGGCAGTCGGATAATGGGTATCTATCTATATGTAGATCAGATAGGCGGTAGATGGATGGTAGGTAGATGGTGTACATATTTTGATCTCATCCGCGCGGTCTTTGGAGGAAGTGGCGCGGGACCGTGTCCGTTCTTAGACGCCGCCCCCGGCCCCCGGATCCAACAGTGGCGCGTCAAAGGAATCTGTCGCGCGTAAGGATGGAGCTATCTTATTCGCCAGTTCTTGGCGGCGGCTTGCAAGGCCGTCCGTTGACGATGTGACAGGTCTTGTCCAATGAACCTAATGAACCACATGCGCAGGTAATTATGACCTCTTGCAGGCTACGATCAAGAATCAGTCAATTTGGTCTGCGCATCCTCCCCGCCGACTTGTAATTTGCCGGTCCTGCCAGGTGGTATTCATTTTGGATCAGATCCTGCTTTGCCACGATGATGGAAGAGGAAGCATGACTGTTTAATCTAATTAATTTCTAAAAGGTGAGCATTGGCGTTAAAGCATAGGCCAGAATATCCCGAAAGACCCGCAAAGAGTCGAATTCTGGGGACCATTTGAGTTAGCACGAGGGCTAAGCATTTCAGCGATCTTCTCCCTCTCACATCCGCTGAACCACCGTGATGCGTGCCTGTTGGAATAATGCTCAGGAAGGAAGCCGAACGATCGCGATCCCCTGTGTAGATGGTCGCAGATCCGACCAGGCCAAAAGAACAAGTTCATCTACGTCGGACGAAACTTTGAAACTTTTGCTCTCTATCTCGAGTCTATCTCGTCTTGGGTTTTGGCGGGTTGCAACTTGGGTACTTGGGTGGCCCTCTTGTTCTGCTCTGGGTACTGCTCTGGGCGCTGGCAGGCTAGGCAGGGTGCCACTGGCGCCATTGGCTCCTCGGCCCTCTCCTCCACTAATCACCGGCCTTTTGAGACGAGCCCCGTTTCAGAACCTCTCCCCAGCGGTTGGACCAGCGTCCTAAAACAAAACACCACCGCAAAATTCACCCCCCTCCTGCTACCACCTTTGGGCTGCATCTCCTAGGCCCGTATTCGAATCGTCGCGCTGGTGCACCTCAAGCACCGTAGGACAGAGGTACAATCAGCCGACCGACTATGTAGGTATGTGTTTCGTGGTGCAGAAGAGGCCGGGCTAAAGAACGAAACGTGCTCTGGCCCAGTTACTACATACTTACATGTATGTACCATCCGTCGTTGTAACTTGTCCCTGCCGAAAGAGAGGGACACAGCCCCTGGCATTCCCGAGGCCCCGAGAGCCAATCCCAGCGCCGTGCAGTGCAGTACCTGCAGGCCCGCAGTCCCTGCAACCCTGGCTTCTGCCCTGGCCATCGCCTACTCTGGACGCTCAGGAGTCGCTGGAGTCGCTGGCGTCTTGGCGGACAGGCCTCTGGCGTTTGAGCCTCTTCCACTTATACCGATGTGCCGGGTGTGTGCCAGAGCCTCAAGAGAGAGACTCCCGTTCCTATTCTTCCCTTCTCGAGATGTTTTTGGTCGTGTATCGCTAAATCGCCTCCCGTCTTCAACGCGTTCCTATTTCTCTAGGAATAGCTTCCTTTCTACTCCCCTCTTTCTCGCTTCTTCACAAGCCTGCTGAGCGGGATTATTCATTCTTTTGACCCCCCCTTTGACACCGTTGTGCAGCAGAAATACCCGTGTATTTGCTGTATAGCTTCGATTCTATCCGCTCTTTTATCCAAACATCCATTACTCGCCACGTTTATCGAATCCTCCGGTCGCTCGTTCGCTCGCTCTTTTATTGCTCGTTAGCCTCCACAGTCTAATCAAGATGGTCGCCAAGTACGCTACAGCTTTGGCTGTCATGTCCACTATTGTGGCCGCCGGCCCAGTCTCTTCTTTGCCAAGAGCCGTGGCCGATCTCAACCAGGCTGCCTTTGAGGAGGCGCAACGACGCGATGCGGCGCCAACCGGAGCATCTTCGGTGTGCAGTCCCGTGACTGTGACCGTCACTGCTGCCAACCCGAATTCGAAGCGCAATGCCGCACCCGATACCGTTACCAAGACCGAACTCGTCTACGTCACCGCGAGCGCGTCGCAACTTGCGGAACCCAGCTTCTCGTCCACGACTACCATCTTTGTGACAGTCGGCGCGGCGCCTTCCGCCCCGGCTGGAGGAGCTGGAGGAGCCGGAACCATCCCGCAGGTATCGATCAACCCGACGACGACAGTGGTGATGAACCCCGGAAACGGCGCTGCCGCCCCGACCAGCAAAGTGGCGTCGACCACCCAAGCCAAGGCCCCTGCGGCATCAGCACCAGCTGGAGGCGCCGCCGGTGGCATTCCTCAGGTATCGATCAACCCTACGACCACCGTGGTTTTGAACCCTGGCAACGGAGCCGGGGCGGCTCCGGCACCTGCACCAACTAGCAGTGCCTGCTCCAGCAAGGCTGCCGCCCCGACCACTTCAGCTAAGGCCAAGGCCCCGGCTTCGTCCGCCCCGGCTGCGTCGGCTCCCGCTGCACCAGCCCCGTCTGCCCCTGCTGGGGCCAAACCTATCCAGGTCTCCATCGGTCCCTCGGGCACCGTTACACTGAACCCTGGCAACGGAGCTGCACCCGCGCCGACGAGTCGTGCAGGCGCTGTCCCGGCCACTTCGGCCAAGGCCAATGTTCCTGCCCCATCTGCGCCAGCCGCCGGCCAGCCGATTCCTCAAGTCTCGATAAGCCCGACGACCACCGTCATAGTCCTGGCATAATGGATTTCCCCACCTTCGAGTGTATACTATGAATGTGTTTGCTCCTACGGGAGCCTTGACGGCCAGGCATACTGATTCTGTACTTGTACATATTTTCCCCGCGTGGATGCGATATATAGTCCGGGTTCGGAACAGAGAGGACCTGCGCAATTTGATTTTTGTTATACATTATATATTATTCTAGCAGCACAATTTCCTTGACATGTAGCAAGCGAACAGCAAGCGTTGGGCTGAGGAGTACGATACCCGCATCGAAACAGGAGACTAATTCAAAATATTGCTACACTCCAAATGGTTTATCTACCTATCTATCTTTACGCAACCAACCCCGATGAATGCTGCCCTTTGCCGTGAACAATAACCCGAATAGCGAGACGACAAGAGAAGAGGCTTTAGTCCCAGTTGCCGGAGCCGAGCTGGACAGGACGCCCGGCGCGGACGTCGTCCATGATGGCCTCGATGCTCCAGGGCTCGTACTTGTAGCCCGGGGGGTAGTTGGGCGGGAAGCTGTCGTCCTTGTCGAAGGGAACGCCGGCGCGGATGCTGGCGACGCACTGAGCGTAATGCTCGTGTGCGTAGATCTCCGGGTCGTGGCCCCAGACCCAGCTGGGCAGCTTGGGCTGGGCCTTGCGGGGGTCGAGCTTGACCTTGGACCAGTCGGTGTCCTGGAGGAGCTCGGCGTTGGAGAAGCCGAGCTTCTGGGCGCACGAGTTGCGGACGAAGCGGAAGCGGACGTGGGCGCGCACGGCCTCGGCGACGTTGGCCGGGCCGCCGCACATCTGCAGACACGAGGCGATGGAGATGGCGTCCTCGATGGCCTGGGTGGCGCCGTTGCCCGAGGCGGGCAGGAAGGAGTGGGCGGCGTCGCCGATCTCGACGACGCGGCCGCCGGGGGACATCCACGACGGCTGCGGGTTGCGCCAGAAGAGCTCGAAGTTGATGATGGTCTCCTTGGGCGTCAGCTTGATGAGCTCCTTGAAGATGGGGGCCCAGGGCTGCGGGCCCACGCCCTTGTCCATGTTGGTCAGGACCTCGTCGGCCTCGACGGTGTGGTTCCAGTTCTCCTCCTCGGACCCCGTCACGTCGTGGTTCATGATCCAGATCATGGTGTCGGCGCGCGAGAGGGTCATGGCGTAGGTGCCGGGGCTGTGCGTATCGTCGTCATCATGTGGTCAGCCGGCGATACACGAGCGGTCGGAAATGGTATGGCAGGGGAAGGGGAGGTCACATACCCGAGCCAGGTCCGGATAATGGGCTGGTCTTCATTGGGCCCCGCCATCCTGAAGAACTCGCGCACTTCGGGGTGCTTCAGGATGTGCTCCCGGGGGAAGGCGGCACGCCACATGGCGCGTCCGGAGCTCATGGCCCGGACTTGGCCACCGACCAGCTTCTGGCTCTTGGAGCCGACACCTTGAAATCGGACAAAGGTCAGTTTCAGTTTCGACTTTGAGTTTAGGGAACGGCGTTTAATTTGTGGTCTCTTACCGTCGGCAGCAATAACGATGTCCGCCTCGTAGCGCTCCCCCTGGTCCGTGACCACGCCGGCCCTGCCCTTCTCGGCGTCCTCGAAGTAGTCGACGACGCGCTTGCCGAATTGCACCTCGACGCCGAGGCGCTCGACCTGGTTGACAAACATCTTGTAGACGAGGGGCCGCATTTGGAAGGTGCCTGGCGGCGTGTCCGGATCGAGACCGGCGTCGCGCAGGCGGTCCGACACGAGGAGCGGCGCGATCATCTGCTCGCCGCTGTGCTTGAAGGTCTCGATCCACGCGTTGTGCAGAGAGATCTCGTCAAACTCGGCCGACATCTCGGGCCAGTGCTTGAAGAACTTGGTGGCGCTGAGGCCCATGAAGTACATGTCACCTGGGAGAAGCCATCAGTATGCTATACAGACGCCCTGCTGGTGAATGGCTGGCATGACTTACCTGCGGTGTTGATTGTGGCATTGCGCTCGAGAACTCGCACATTGTGGCCTTTTCGTACGCACTCGATAGAGGCTGTGAGGCCGGCAAGACCAGTGCCTACGATAAGGACGTCTATGCCGGAGGGAGGGTACGACCCTACAGGCCTCGACTCGTTGACTCCGATAGAACCCATGGTGTGGCAAAATCACTGAATTTATGGATGGAGGACTGGGAGATGGAGTTGAGTTGCAAGCTATGAACATGGGTTGAGGGAGTACAAAATAATTATCCCGGGCCGCAATGCTCTCTGCCTGCCCGGAGCCATTGTATATAGCAAGGCTACAAGACGGCCTTCCCCCTTCGCAGGCCCACGGCCATCAGTCGATGATGTGCCCATAGCCCGGTAGTCTGGTTGCGTGGGTGGGCCACGGACTTTCTGAGGTTGCAGGTCCAGCATTACTCATTACATGTGCTCACCAGCTGAAGTTAGTGGGGTGGAGGGAAGGATGGATGGATGAGTAGGGGGAAGAGGGGGGCGGCCACTCAGCGCTGTTTCCCTCGGAAATCTGAGACTTGGGGGTCGATGCGAAAGGAGTCTAAGGGGGGGTCCCGAAATCCCAAAATCCCAAGCGAGAAAGTCCAGGCCGATCGCTGCAAACGCTTCCCCCCCCCCCCAATCCAGGAGCGGCATCCCAGGAGGGTAATAAATAAGCCTTTGGGGACGGGCCGTTCATTATGGGCTCTCTTTTTCTTTACGAAAAGTCTACGAAAGTCTGAATTGTCCCGTCGTGATTGGCTGAGGCGAGACTGGACCGACTCCGATGTCTCAGAAGACGTCAAATCCCCCGAGTGCCGTCCCGCCGGTGGAACCACAGGAAGCTTCTAGCGAAGCATGAATGTACATAGTAGTACATCAATTGGATGGAATCATTGATCAATGTAGTAGTATGTGCAGGCGGTAGGTGCAGCTGGCTCTTACTACTACTACTACTACTACCTACAGTACATCTCACTCACCTAGGTAAAGGAAAGAACAAGGGGTCAAAAAAGCAAACATCGATTACAGGCACACTGGGAGGTCCCTGGTCCCTGTCTGATCTATTGGCGGATCTCATGCCGTCGTCCCGCTCTCTGGCGATGGGGGGTGAGATTGATCAATTGATGATATGATATGATATGTACCTACCGTATAATGCCACAGCGGTACGTATACATCAAATACTACTACATCATGCAGAAAGGTACCTCAGCAGGCAACTCAGATTATCGATGTACGTCAGCCTGACCACATTAGCGAATAAGGACACAACTTGAGGCGAGCAACGGCGTCGTTGGAGCAATCCCAATCCCCGATCCTCAACCCCCATGAGAATACGTTTTCGGACTCCTTCCATCTTGGATAGGTATACAGGCGTCATCACGTCTCCCACGAATGGAGATGAGCCATGTCTATGTCTTGGCAGAAAACGATGACCAGGTGGGGGGATGGAAGAAGAGAACTCAGATACCGTGGGACGGGATGAGCTGATCGCTCCCCCGTTCTCCAACGTCATGATCCTGAGATGCTTGTTCTTCGGTGCTATCAAACCTGCATGCGTTCAGCAAGGGTGTCACCCGCTTCTGAGTGCAACTTGTGAACGAGAGCCCAGGCTAAGCTTCTGTATCAGTGTGACCGCCTCCGAAACCAAGACCGAGACAAGGTTGGCGTGCTAGAATCCCGCCGCCAGTCTCAACAGATGCAGTGGCTCCCCCTTCCCTCTCTACCGCAGCTGCGTGCTTGCTGGACTTTTTTTTTACGGCCCACGCCCACGCCCACGCCCACGGCCACCACCTTCGCCGACCTGGGATTTGTCGCACGGATGTACGGCAGGCCATCCCGCCTCATGGCTCACATCAGCCGTCAATCGAGGGTGCGGAGCAGATTACGACGCGAGAGCCGGATCTTGATAGCTGGTCCCCCATGGACGTGTCCCGAGAGAGTCGGAATTTCCAACTGTCAGCCCTCCCAACCAGTGGTCCAGTGGTCTGGGCTGCTCTTTCTTGCCTGGCCAAATCTTAAAAAACCAAAGTGAATCTCGTCTTCGAACCACATCATACTATATCCCAGGTTTGAGGAGAACTGTCATGTCGCCTCCTCTGCCTAGCAATAAGAACCTCACGCAGGATCACGTAAACTCTGTCTCGCCTCCTGCACGCATCTAGGAGCCCTGGGAGCCCTCGATCTGGATAGAACGGCCCTCGATCTGACAGTCCGACTTGCCACTGCTGCAAAGGCCTGCAACTACCATGTAGCTTTCGAGTCTAGCTGTCATACAGGATTCCGAGTAGCCGCCCAACGATTACACCAGTCCATCCAGAGGACCTGTCAACCTTAACTGACCACCCCTATAACACCATTACGCCCGCCTGGCATCACCAGTCGGTCCCGTGGTTTCTCTACGCGCTCGTCCTCACCCCTCCAACACCAACCAAGCAAGCAACCCTGTTTCCTGGACGACGATGCAGCTGCTCACCATCCTAGCGCTCGGCGCAGCCCTCGTGGGCTTTGCCATCTACAAGACCGTCAAGTCTTACCTGGAACTCAACGATGCCAGGCTGCCCATTGGGCCCCGGCAGATGCCCTTCATCGGCCGCATCCACGATCTGCCTATCCAGTTCATGTGGCTCAAGTTCAAGGAATGGTCCGACATGTATGCCAAGGACCGCGGCTTCTACATGACGGAAATGCTTGGCGCCAAGTTCCTCATCGTCTCGGAGGAGAAGATTGCAGAGGAGCTGCTGGTCAAGCGAGCCAAGTACAACTCCGATAGGCCTTCGGTCAAGTCCCTCTTCGACTCCAAGAGAGAGTATCTGCCGCTGATGGGAAAGAATGGTCAGTCTGCCAACGGCAACACCCCCAGCCGAGGCTCAGGAGCCACAACTGACACCAATTAACTGCAGAATTCTGGGCACGCCAGCGCAAGCTCACACACTCTTACCTCACCGAAGCCAGCCAAGCTCAGTACCACGGCGTCATGGTTCATGAGGCGAAGCGCTGGATGGCCAGGCTCATTGAGAACCCGGACGGCTTCGGCTTCTCCCTCGAGGACATGGCTGCCAAGGTGATGTGCAAGCTCACCTGGGATGACCCGAGCCTCAGTGAATACTGCACGCCCAGTGCATGGGGCCTATTGACACAGATGTCTCCGGCTGGTCCGATCACCAACGTCCTAACACCACTATGGCACCTACCGCTCTTCATCAACCCTTGGAAGAAGGCAGAAATCAAGCGCCACGACGAGCAACTGGACTGGTGGCTGGAACGCCTGAACACTGTTCGCAACAACATGGCAAGGGGCCAACAGCGAGCCTGCTGGACACGGCAGTACCTGGAGCAATCCGAGAAGTCGGCGAGGCTCTCGGGGGACCGCGAAGCTGCCACGGCGATTGGCATGATAGCTCTTGTGGGAATCTTTACGGTGGCTGGTCCTCTGTCTTACTTCCTGGTCGCCATGGTCCACCACCCCAAGTGGCAAGCGGCCATACAGCAGGAGATCGATGAGGTGTGCGGAGCACGCCCCCCGGTTCTCGACGATACTCCCAGGTTACCTGTTCTTCGAGCTTGTATCAAGGAGACTATGCGCTGGAAGCCTAATGTCCCTACAGGTAGGAGATGCCAGGTCAAAGCCCATTGGAAGACTATGCTCACATCACGATAGGTGTTGCTCACGAGACCGAAGCTGACGACATGTACATGGGGTACTTTATTCCCAAGGGCACGCGTATATTGCCCCTCGACTGGTGAGACTCCCATGACTACCGCCCCTTCTGCTTCTAGTCTAACAACAGGTCTCAGGGCGTTCCTGCGCAACCCTGCCAAGTACCCCGATCCAGACAACTTCCGGCCAGAACGCTGGCTGCAACCGGGTTGGCCCACCTACCAAGAGCCTCTGACGCAGTTTCCCACCATCAAGGGACTGAGCTCATTTGGCTGGGGGCTGCGTCAGTGCCTTGGCATGACTTTGACTCAAGATGAACTGGTCATTGCTTGCGGAGCCCTCATGTGGTGTTTCAACCTTAAGCCTAAGGTCGACCCGCTCACTGGCCAAGAGCTGCCAGTGCCGCTGGACAAGTCCAACTCGCTCCTCATCATCAAGCCCGATCCCTTCCAGATGGCCTTCGAGCCCCGCAGCGAGGAGCGCAAGCAACAGGCTCTCCGCCAGTGGCAGGAGTCGGAGGCTCATGACCTGCGGCTGCGGGCCGACTTCGCCTCGCGGACGGCGGCCCAAGCCCCTCAGGTGCACCTGGACACCAAGCTTGCGGCGGCCGCCACGGATGCGAAGGTGATCCCCGTGATCAGGGTGTCTGATGAGCGAGGCACCGGCAAGGTTTCGCACTGGATCAGAACGATGGAGATCCCGACGGGCTGTTAATTTTAGTCGTCCTCATCCCCCTTTTCGACACTAGCGGAAGTCATTGTATACCCACACCCCACCCTAAATGTAATCCCTAAGTCCTTACACTCAATCGTTGTTACTGTTATTATTGTTATTATGCACGGAAAATCGGCGGCGTCAGGGAGCTGGGCGGAGGATTGGATGGCGAGGAAATTTTATACGATCTTTTGTTTCAGCACAGTACACTTTGGTTATCGCTCGGTACACACCATATGAAGGAGACCTAGAAGCATACCCTCCCCCGTTATTTACAGTAGATACATATCAAATTCAATCGTTATCACCATCTCTATCGTCCATATCAATGTCTGCTACTGCTAAGGCGATGCTCTTGCTCTTCTCTAACTCCAGATAACGAAATGCGCAGTTTATTGACATGGTTAAGAGATTGGATGACGCTGAAGCTGCAAGGTACGCGGAACACGGCGTGGTACTGAGACCTGGAAGACGAGAATAGAGTTCGCGTGCAGACAATCATGACTCTGAATGTCTCAGGGAGATCTGCATGGCCCCCCATCGGCGCTCCGTAAGGGGGCGCGCCACCGGCCGCTCTGCCAATCCCCACAGGCGCCCAGAGACACCAGAGTGGAATTATCTCGTGCGACTCTCCCGCTTAATCGGAGATTCTGCTCGTTGCGTGATGTCTCGCCTCTCTTTCCCTTTGGGACGCGCTGAGTCTTGCCGGTCGCACAGCGCGAGGCCTTAGCCACCCGGCCAATGATCGATCGTCTTTTGGGGGTAGGGGGGGAACGGCGGGCCTTACCGCCGACATATATATGCTTTTCTTTTGCTCTGCAGGTCGTGGAGCTCGGAAGCCGGGGCCAGAAGATAGCGAGTCGAGAGGAAAGAAAAGAAAAGCAAAAAAAGGCTTTCGAGTGTACTGCAGTCTTCTGCTGCTGCATTGTTTCCTCCCACCCTTTGTCACGCCTGTGAAGCATCACCACTCCTTGCTTACTTTCGGTTGCTCGCATCACGTCACGCATAGGCTTTCTTTCGACATCATGACAGCCATTGTATCCCCTGAAGCCGTCGTCGGCACGACGATAGCGTTCTCGTACATCTTGTTCGGTGAGTTCAAGGGAGAGGGGAGAGAAGGATAGAAAGATGCAGTTGACATCATTTCCTTATCAAAGTGCCATGCAGCATAGAAGACAGTGTAGTGGTGTAGAAAGCCTCGGTAGCAGTCTGAATTTTGCTAACCAATCGGGGGCTTCCCTCACCACCCAGGCAACGCCATCACGCAGTCCTTCATGGGGGTGCCGGCCCTCCTGGTCGACTTCCCCAAGCCGTCGGCGCCGGGCCACGCGGAGCGCGCGCGCCTGCTGGGGCGCCAGTGGCCCGTCTTCTGGGCCGTGGGCAACGTCTTCTTCCGGCCCATCAGCACGCTGGGCATCTTCGGGTACGGATACACGGCGTGGGCGGCGCGGGCGGCGCTGCCGGGGACCACGCGCCTGGGCGACTGGCGCTGGTACGCCGTGGCGGCCGCCTGCCACCTCGTCACCGTCGTCCACTCGGCCGTCAACATGCAGCCCATCAACGAGAAGATCGACGCCCTCTCGGCCACCGACGACAAGACCAAGACGCACGGCAAGGCCGAGGCCCGGCTCGCCGAGAGCTACGCCCGCAACTGGATCAGCTACAACACCGTCCGCCTCGTCACCCCCGTCGTCGCCGGCAGCTTGGCACTGTGGCAGACGCTCAAGACGGTCGGCATTTAGATGCTGCGCGCTGGGGTCCAAGAACGTGATGGCAAGGTCGGGCTGGGAAGGGGTCCCTATATTTTGAGTGGCCAGGAAAATGGTCCAGGGGAGAGATTGGAAACACTTGGGACAAAATATCGCTTGTGAGGTGGAAGGGAAATTGTACAGTGTACTAATAGTGTTATTATATATTGAGGTTGTTTACTAGAAGGTCTTTAGTTTCACCTAGTTTTCAGTGAATTGTCAAGTACAAGTACAAAGTCAGCTACTTATTGATCGCTGTACGCTCGATTTTAGTTCTATCAAACATACTTGCGCTTCCTGTGTGGCCCAATATACTCAAGAGTCAATATATTAACTAAGAATTGAAATATGACGATAGCGGCACTAATATTTATTTCCTTGAAGACGATGGGGTGGCCGAGCCGGAAGTCGACCCCGAGTTGAACCACCACGAAAATCCCAAGCTGACGGCGTGGTAGGTGGCGCAGACGACGACGATCTGGCTGAAGCCCGCGACCAGCGTGGAGAGGCGCACACCGGCCAAGGCGCCGCCCGCCTTCCCAAAGACGCCCGGGGCGTGCTTGCGGCGCATCTCGACGGCCTTTGCGCTGTCGACGAACTCGGCGATCTCGCGGACGCAGGCGCCGTCGTCGGACAGGCGGATGAGCAGGATGCACTCGTTGCGCCAGTCGAGCTGCTTCATCTTCATGACGCCCTTCATGAGGGCGTGCACGACGACGACGTTGGTGGCGGCGTCCTCGTGCACCGACTGCGGCACCATCTCGAAGGCGTCGAACAGGCCGAAGACGCCCGCCGCGTGCTGCGCAAACGCCGCCCGGTCCCGCTCCGGCATCTCCAGGCTCGCCGGCAGCGCCCGGTGCCGGAAGTCCTCGGCCAGTGGCGCCAGCAGCGTCGACACCGACAGGCTGCGGTAGCCGTCCAGCAGGTCGTGGACCGTCTTGATGCGCTGCGACGGCGGCGTGAAGGATGAGGTGGGGTTCTCCATGGTGAGGATACGTAATTGTAAGATGGCTTGGGCGGCGTTATAGTTTGAGGGATGGTACGAATAGGAAGAGGGAACGACTAAGTGGAAGGAAGGGATGGCTAGTGCTTTTTGCGCTGTTACTGTTGCTGACGCCGCTGCAGGATTTCCTTCTTCCTTTTCCTCACACTAGCCTGGCATGATGATGGCCTTTGCCCTTCGCCTTCGGGCAGGATGAGGATCTGAGGGCCGAGCTTCATATATTAGGGCCTGGCTTGTCGGACGTCGTACGTCTTGGATGTCGTGATCCGCCCGCATAACCCTAATACGGTAAGCTTGCGCAAAAAGGAAAGGGAGACTATAGGTCCGGGCCGTGTGACCAAAGCGGCGGGATCGTCGCTCTGAATCAACTGAGCCCATTCCGCAGGTTAGAGTTCAGCCGGCCTGAGACTCTATTGATTAATCCAAGTGCGTGCAGCCAGGGACCTTCTCCAAGTCCAGTCCGATGAGCAGCAGCATCATCGTCATCATCATCACACGCTCGCGGAAGACGGGCCAGAGTGTACGGGGTTCTTCTTAATATCCTGCCCAGTAGCTCTCGCCAAGGGGGCCGCGTGGGTGGTCGCATTCTCTTGTGCAATTCCCCAATTCCTCTTGTCTTCCTGTCACTACCATCAGCCGCACCTCGTCATGTCTCAACCCATTTTAGTAACTGGCGCCACGGGCAGGCAGGGTGGTGCCGTAGTCGATGCCCTTCTGGCCCTCAAGCAGTCCAACCTCACCATCCTCGCAGTCACGCGTGACACCAAGAGTGCGGGTGCCAAGAAGCTGGCGGACAAGTCCAGCTCCATCAAGCTTGTCCAGGGCAACCTCGACAATGTTCCCGCGCTCTTCCAGGAGGCGAAGCGAGTGCACTCGGAGCCCATCTGGGGAGTCTACCTGGTCCAGGTCTCGCTGGACCAGGGCGCCACGCTCGAGAGCGAGGTGGCCCAGGGCAAGGCAGTCGTGGACGAGGCCATCCGGAACGGCGTCAAGCACCTCGTCTACAGCAGCGTGGAGCGCGGGGGCGACGAGGCGTCGTGGGAGAACCCGACGCCGATCCTGCACTTCCAGAGCAAGTACCGGATCGAGCGGTACCTGCGCGACGTCAGCTCGCCGGGCAAGCAGGGCGAGAAGATGGGCTGGACGATCCTCCGGCCCGTGGCCTTCATGGACAACCTGAAGCCCGAGTTCCCGACCAAGGTCTTCATGGCAGCCCTGCGCAACCACCTCAAGACGGACAAGGCCAACCAGTGGGTGGCGGTGCACGACATTGGCGTCTTCGCAGCCAAGGCCTTCAGCGACCCGGCCAAGTGGAATCACCGCGCCGTCGGGCTGGCCGGCGACGAGCTCACCTTTGAGCAGATGGACAGCTCCTTCCTCAACGCGACCGGCCACGCCACCCCCGTCACCTTCTGGTTCATGGGCAGCCTCCTCACCTACATGGTCTCGGAGCTCCGCCTCATGATTGGCTGGTTCGCCACCGACGGCTACCGGGCGGACATCCCGGAGCTGCGCAAGGAGCACCCTGACCTGATGACGATGGAGCAGTGGCTCGCGCAGAAGAGCGCCTTCCGGGGCAAGTAGAGCTGCACAAAGAGAGAAAGAGAGAAAGAGAGAGAGGGAGGGGCACCGCTAGCCGATGCGTTCTGCCGGCCCATCGTGTTTCGTTTTAGGCCCCCGAGTAGGGACAGGTCGAGGTACATGGAAAAACGATGTGTACCAGGCAGAGACAACGGTATGGGTATGTATGGCCATGTCAGGACGTGGCTTCCCACCGCGGAAAGATGATTTGCCCTATGCATGGCGGAAAATTGTATAAATAGCTGGGGCAGCCAGGTCAATAATCATTGTCGATCTTTTGGCGTTTTGAGATATATAGCCTGAAATTGCGACAAATATCTTGGAGCAAACACGTCCATGTAGTATGCGCAGTACATTGCAGTGCCGGTGGCGTCAATCAATGCGTGCATGCAGATGCAAGATATAGATGGAGTGGCTTTTCTGTACTTGGCAAAGGGCCGGAAGTCATCGCGCCATGGCCATCTGGAGCACCCAAGCGGGGGTTGAGGATGTCTTCTTCCTTGCATCATGCCCAGTCTCGGTGCTGCGATTAGTGGACTTAGACACTCCCCCGGCTGCCGGACACTCTACCCCAGACCCGGTGCAGGGCCCCGCCGATGTGTGTTTGGCTCGGTTCCTGGTTACATATCCAGGGGGGGAACACTCTACGGCATTTCGGAAAATTAGCCCTATGACCAATGTACCCTTCTGGATGATGCAGGGTATACGCCAGGCACCTGTACCGACAAGACTCGGGCATCATACCGGTAAACATGTACTACTTATATCACACAGCCCACTCGTCCAGCCAAAGAGGTGCAACCCCCATGCCAAGCATCTACATGTCGACCGATCGTTATTTTAGATCAATCAAGATCCCTTCCAATACTCATGCAGGCTTTGGGTCACGGCGGACTGACATGTCCCGCGGCCAGGAGAGCCAATGATTGGACCACGAACCAGGTTCGATGGGAAGACACATTCCGCCAGAACAAGAACACTAGAGTCAAGACTCGCCATAACCTGATTCGGCTGTCGGACAAGCTTCCACATCTCCAAATTGCCCCCGACCCAGGCCCATGTTCGTCCCTCTCGAGAGACTGAAGTCGACATCGATATTCCCTTTTCGTGTTGCACTGCAAGGTCATTATATGACTAAACAGGGGGTTCTTGGTTATCCCGCAATGGCTAGCAGTCTATGCCTCCGGAGGGGTCAACGTTCAGATATACACAAGAAGAAAGAAAAACATCATTGACTATATAAGACGCGTATCATCACCCGTCGAATCGACACTTCTGATGTTGTTATCCAGACGCCTCTTCCCTAAGTCCTGCAAGAATATACCCCCTTTCCCAAGACACTCCTACACATCTCAGCAACCATGACTCGTCTCCTTCACGTCCTGCTCGCAGGTTCTCTGGTCCAGGTCGGTCTGGCTGTGCCGGCCGCCGCAGACGACCCTACTACACGTGAGTAGCTACCGCCAGACCCCATGTGCCAGACCCGACTATTGCTCCCAACTAACTATACCCTGTCGTCAAAGCGCCTGTGGTCCCCGTAGTTCCTTTGCCCACGCTTTCTCTGCCCACACTTTCTCTGCCTACGCTTTCTCTGCCCACGCTCTCTTTGCCGCCTGTTGTGGTCCCAACAGGCAAGGGAAAGGGCTTCCCGACGGGCAAAGGCAAAGGTTTCCCAACAGGCAAGGGCAAAGTCACTCCTACCGGTAAGCATAGTGACCATCTGAGCTCCAGTCTACCTCTTCATATCCATTTGTACACCGTCTAACAGCAGCCGACTTGGATTTCTACAGGCAAGGGCAAGACCACTTTGGAGAAGAGACAGGCACCAACAGGGTGAGCCTCCACAAAGCCGCCTCATAGAGAGACACGGAATAACTTATGATGATACTATAGAAAGGGATCAGCTCCTCCGCCACCACCGACCGGGAAGGGCAAGGGACCGACACCAACTGGGTTAGTTGATCTCCCATCTATTTCACCACCTACCATCAACTTATCACCACTACTAAATGCTGACACCACGAAACAACCATGCAGCAAGGCCAGCGCACCCCCGCCTGTTGTCCCTACGGGCAAGGCCACCCCCACGGGCGCCCCGGTCGTTCCAACTGGAAAGCGCTTCTAAAAATGCCATTGATTTGGTATTACGGACAGACTTTGAAGCCCCGAAAGGACAGACCTCGTCCCGCAATCGGCAAGTGTAGCCTACGAGTGTGGGCGGTCGTGGAGAGGAGCAGGTTTGGATCACAGGGGAGTTGGTTCAGGGAGAGACAATCAGGCAAATCATTTCTTACCGTCGTCCGTGGCGCCCCGAAATTGAGGATCAAGATGGAATTTGCTTCTTTACTTGCGTACATGCACACTCCTTTTCGGTTCGCGGCTTGTTCTTCTTCTCCCGGTTCCCCTCGTATGTAAATAACTCGAACAAGAATGTGAAGATCGATTGTGCGACAGCAAACTATGAGCTTTTGTATTGTTGCGCAGATAGCCAGTCAGTCCTGACTGAAGACAAGCCGTATGGCCTCGATCCTATTTTCTCTCACATGCCATCGTGTATCATAATGAGTATTACAATAGCCACGTAGCAGTCCTCAGTAGCAAACCCCCCTCTTATTTCTTCGTGCTCTCCAAGACAGCCTTGACCATGGCGTTGCCGACCTCCATGGCCTCGGCGATGCGGGGCTCGAAGAAGGCGGCCGTGGCCTGGAAGCGCTCGCGCCACGTCTCGAAGTGACCGAGGGAGACGCACTCGGCCCAGCCGCGGGCGGCGAAGGTGAACTCGAGGTCGTCGCTGCGGAAGGTGTTGTCCTCGATGGCGACGCGGATGGCCTCGTCGAGGCGCTGCTCGTTGCGGAAGAGGGTCTCGGTGACGCCGAGCCAGAGGCGGAAGAGGGGCGTCGAGCAGATCATGTGGTCGTAGGGCACGATGCCCAGCGCCGACCAGCAGTCCACCATGGCCAGCAGCGACAGGTGGTTGTTGGGCAGCAGCGACTCGGGCATCTTGCCAAGGCTGAACTGGTCCAGCACCTCGTCACGCAGCAGCGGCTCAGCCTCCCAGCGCACCTCGCCGGCGCGTCCGAAGACGCGGTCGCGCGCGTTGTAGACCCGCTCCTGCAGCTCCTTGTGGTGGCCGCCCAGCATCAGCTTGTACAGGTCCGTGGTGCTCTCGGCGTACTGGGCAATCTGCTTGCGCGCCTCAGGGTTGAGGATGGCGAGGCCGGCGTAGACGTGCCACTTCTGGCTGTAGATGCGCAGCATGAGGTTGATCTTGACGTTCTCGATGCCGCCGACGTACCGGGCACCCTCCCAGGGGAACTCCTGCGACGCGTGCCAGGCCTTGCCCATGGACAGAAAGGCGGCGTGCGTGACAGCCTGCGTGTCGGCCGTGATGCGGTCATGCTCGTGGGCAGTCAGGTAGACAATCTTGCTCTTGAGGCAGCTAAGGATGGCTTCGACCTTTTGGGCAGAGGCCGGCGAGCAACGATGTTTGATGATGACCTGTTGAGATGCCCTCGCTCAGCTACGCACACAGTACGCGATATGCAGGGTTTGTCACATACTAGCGGTTGATCCCGAGGATCGACACGTGGGCCATGAAGCGAATGGCAGGATACGATGTCGACGTCGTCCGGTAGGTGGGCCTCGAAAGCCTTAATCTCGGGGTCCTTACAAGAGGTCTGGCCGCCGACAATGGCACCGAGTTTCGTAGCTGGTCATGTCATTACTCAGGATGGGCCGCGTAATAAACCGAAACAGTACGAGGTGTCTTGTCTTACATGGGCCGTATTGGGCGACGACACGGTCAATGGCAGCAGCCTCTACGCTGTAAATTATGTAGTCGCTAGTTCGGGACACGAGATGGCCATTACGAAGGATTTGGACGTTGTTCTGGACAGTCTCTCAGCATGGTTCTGAGATGATATTATTACTATTGGATAATGTACCCTGCTGGCAAACTCTTCCTTCAATGCCTCGAAAAACTCTTCTCTATCGCATGCAACAACTCTGGTCGATGATAGTATGATTAGCCTGCAGGAGAATACGCGTTAGCAAGAGAGCCAGAAGAGTATTCCTAGTAGAAGTTGGGGGTTTTTTTTGCATTCAGACAAGAAAAAATTAAGGTAGCTGAGAATTTACATCATGGAAAGCCAACAACTTGACGGGGCCAGAATGGCTGATCCGCCCAGCTGTCGACAATGCTCGAGCCAAATGCACTCAAGTCATCATTGCAATGAAGGGGAGGAAAGGGAAAAGAAAGAGATGTGTAGGCTTACCAATTTTGCTCCTCGGAGGTCCTTCCGCTGCGCTGAATACAGGAAATCACCAGATAGGGTGAGCGTTACCTCCAGCCAGCGTCACTGAGCCTCCGAGCATACATCTTTCCCATGTCGCCCATGCCAATGATTCCCACGGTGAAGCCTGCCATGTCTGACGGCGCCTCAGCTTTGGTGGTCGCCATTATTTCAGACGATGTTGAGGGAAGCTGCTGGTTATTGTGCGAACAGGTCGCCGAAGCGTATGCAACAATGTCGGAATCAAGTTCTTGATTGAAGCATCGAATTTCACATTCTTCTAGAGCGCCGCAGCCTCACTTGTGTGTCAAAGGCGGGCACTGTTGAGAAGTGTTTGAGAAGGAGGAATGAGAAGGAGAGGGTAAAGATTGTAGAATGAAAAGAAAAATTCCAAGCCTTTTGAAGGTCGAAATTTCTAGCTTGGGCGGGACTCCCGGTTGGGTGGGGCTCGAGAAATCGGAAGAACTGCGGCATCCAGCTCCGTTATCTCACAGGTACCTCAACCCAGGTACCTCTTACATCAATAGCTGTCCCCCATTCGGGTCTATTCATTTGATACATTGTATTCTTGTGTATTTGGGCAATTAGTGAATTGTCCGTCACAGAAACACGTTTGGAACCCTCGTGTCCAGGGCCCTCTACTATCGCCATCAATTCAGTACGCAACTTCGGCCTCTAGCAGCATGGCTGGTTTGTTTGCTCTCGGCTCCAACGGGTCGGGGCAGTTAGGCATTGGGCACAAAGAGGACGTATCGGTGCCGAAGCCGGTCCTCTTCCACTGTGAGCCGCCCTCGGACCCCATCGTCAAAATGGCCGCCGGCGGGAACCACACAATCATTCTCGCCGAGTCCGGCAGGGCGTACTGGAGCGGCGACTCGTCCAAGGGAGCCTGTGGGGTCACCACGATATCGACGGCGGACAATGCCCAGTTTGAGCAGCTCATCCTCGCCAAGTCGGAGACTCTCGGGCCTATCGCGCACATCGCCTGCACGTGGGACAGCACTACCTGCGTGGTGAGAGACGAGCAGGGAAAGGCCCGCAAAGTGTATAGCTGCGGAACCGGCGAGCAAGGGCAGCTGGGATTCGAGGTCAGAGGAATCGTGGAGCCCAAGCTGATACCCGACTTTCCACCTGAAGGCACCGAGGTCATGCATCTTGCAAGCGGCATGGCACATGTCGTTGCTGTGCTGGATAATGGCGACGTATATGGGTGGGGCAACGGCAGAAAAGGTCAACTGGGCCAAGCAGTCGTGCTTGATGACGGAGCACCACCGACTCCAATAATCAACTTTGCTCCATGTAAGATCGGAGATAGTAGTGGCGTTGACTTCCAAGTCGTTAATGCTGTGTGCGGACGATACACCACTTGTCTCTTCGGGGAATCTACAGAAGGAAGAGTTCTAGTGCTAGGGCCAGATAAATGGGGTTTAAAATCAAAGGCACCATCAGCAACACCTCAGTGGAAGACGGTGGATGGAAGCTGGGGCGACATCTTCGTCCTTGGGGAAGATGGTAGTCTGACTGCTTGGGGACGTGACGAGCACGGTCAGCTACCACCACCAAACTTACCCAAAATCACGAAATTCGTTGCAGGGAGCGAGCACGCTGTAGCAGTAACTGATACCAACGAGGTTATATCTTGGGGCTGGGGAGAACACGGGAACTGTGGACCACAAACAGATGGCCCATCCGGGGTTGTCAAGGGGCGATGGAATGTCATTGCTTCAGGCGATTTTCTTCCCGAAGACTCTCAGATTGCAGCGATTGGCGCAGGCTGCGCAACTAGCTGGATCTACATACACGCAGAGGGTTTGCACCTCTGAGGTTAAGAATGATCCTCCACAACCATTGCACCGCTGATTGCCCAGATGGTCGGGCAAGGGGGACTACGGCGGCCGGTCTTGGCCAGACAGGAATCCCATATAGCAAGCAGATGTTTGAGAATAAATCAATAAGGCATTTACATGGCTCAGTCATTGAACAGACCAAATTGCCGAGCTTGTGAAAGACGCTGAGTTGGTTCAATATACGACAAGGCCTGGCCCTGCTCGTGCTCGATGCGGTTGTCAGGGCCGGAGCCGCTGCGTTGCGCCGCTTGGTTGGCCATTACCGAGCTCATTTTGATTGCAGACGGATTCTGAGGATGTCAGTGGACAGTCCAACAAACATTGGGGGTATTGTCAGCACTTACGGGTCGGTCACTAGCATCCCACTCAAGTCTAGCATCTCCTTCTTCTTCGTCCTCGTCTTCGTTCATCCTAACTGGCTCCCACTGATAGTCGTCATCTTGGGGGACGAAGAGAGAATCATGATCAAGAGTGGCAGGAGGAGGCCGTTGGCTTTGGCGGGGCGCCGTCGGCCGCAATGACGGCATTGGCTCACGTCTTGCTGCGGGTGTTGGCCGAGGAGCAGGTGTAGGTGCATTGGAGGTCACCCTACTAGCAGCAGCCTCGAGTTGTTGGGCTTGGGGTGCAGGCCTTGCATCTGTTCGCGTCTTCT
Source organism: Apiospora marii (assembly GCF_038362585.1). Taxonomy (NCBI): domain Eukaryota; kingdom Fungi; phylum Ascomycota; class Sordariomycetes; order Amphisphaeriales; family Apiosporaceae; genus Apiospora; species Apiospora marii. The sequence continues at coordinate 660,385 of NW_027117375.1, read as the reverse complement.
TCGCTCGCTGTCCCGGAGCTCCTCGCTCTCCGACTGTCATAAGAAGGTATTCGCATTTGACACCATCACCATCATAGCGTATCTGCATTGGACGCGACGGCATAGAGTACTGGGCGGATACGTCGCTCCCAAGAAATGCTGCATGCTGCGTGATGGCACGGAAGTCTTTGACGCTGACAACAATATGCAACTTGTCTTCGGTAACATCGAAACTGTCAAACTCATCCTTCTCGACGGCGATGGACGTGTGCAGCGGCTTCTTCAAAACTTCTGTTGACAGTATGAGCAGGATGTATCGGGATGAGGTTTTGGAGACTTACCATTGCCACTGGCCACTTTCTCGGTGAAACAGGTGAAGTTGACCGTTGAGTCGTCGTCGGAATGAATATCTAAATATTCTATGCCGGGCCCGAAGTGATCCATAAGCTGTCGTAACGTTCTAGACGAAATCGACCATGAATGGAGAGCTTCATCCTTATCAAATTTGGCATGAACAGGCGGGCTCACTTCGAACGGCAACCGGTACTTTGTCGTCATTCCTAAGGACGATGTAAGCCAGTGCATATGGCGAGTCACCGCAGCAAATCTCACCATTCCTGCAAGCGATCTTGACGATGAACCTGCTTTTCTTTCCGGCTTCGTCTTCAATTGCGACATCGCATCTCTCAATGGCACTGCCACCCTTCTCGGGATCGTGCAGGGGGTCTCCGGTACGAGCGCGGAACAAGGACAACAAGGCCTGGATATACTTTTAGAGCTGGACTTGTACAAGAGTGCTTGTTTAGTGGTGGAAAATAGACTTATCTTACCCTGTTGTAGAGCTTGCAGAAGAATTTCTCTCGGTTTTGAGCTACGCCTTCATACTGGTATTTTGAGAAGAATCTGTTCGTCGCGAAAGAAAAGGCGGCGTACGCAGACTTGGATGAATTGAGGGCAGTGAAAACCAACTGGGAAAGCCCCGGGTCACCGAGTCACCGAGTCAGCTTCTGAGGCTCAGTAGATATATATGTGACTCTTGATCAGACACACCTTGTCCCGCTTGGCCTCGAGTGAGACCTCGTCACTGAACTTGTTCAGGCAAGCCAGAGCATCACGAAGTGCGTTGACACCTTCCTCGCTCAATGTAAATCGCAGCAACACCATCGTAGCCGCCGATGTCAAACTTGAATGTTTCTCACGTGTGTGGTGAGCTGTGCTGTAATATATGAACACGCCGAATTATGTGTTGCCTCTCGGTGTTACCACATCCTTCTTGGTTTATGTAATTGTTCCAAGTCTATCGATTCTAGCACTTAGTTCCTGCAATTGACCAATAGCAGTAGGAGAAGGCAGCTGCAACCTTTACAAGTGGTGGTTGCCTTAACACCCAAACGCTTTAGCTGGGCAGGCTTCGATGGTTGGAACGCGCTTTGAATGGACGGAAAGTACGCGTCGCGGGGTACGGTATGGATACTGTGCAGTAGCTTGTTTAAACACAATATAGCTCTTCTTCGGGCGGTACTCAGGGGACCCACACAGTACGTATGCAGTAATAGGCCAGCGATGACATCAACTAGAGCCAAGATGTACCTGCTCATAGCCAGCATCACTCGGCTGGGGTACACGTCGGTAGCACAGGTCTACATAAGGCTTCAAACGTCCACGGGTTGGTCATGTAGGACATGCTGCATTACTCTTTCATCTTTTTACTCTGCATGTGGTGTTTGTGATTCAGCTGCTACGCCGATTCTTCCTGGGATCAAACCTCAGCTCCAAGCAACATGGCACCTTCAGCGCTTCCGCAAGATATCATTCTGCTGCTGTGCGAGGAGCTTGCCTTTCGACATGACCATGTAACCCTGCTCCAGCTCTCCCTCGTCAGCCGCAGAACCGCCAGCGTCGCGTTGGAGCAGCTATATAGGTACGCATCTATCTTTTTTTCGCACGTGAGCGAGCGCCTTACTTGGATGATTGTGTCCTCGGGAAACCAGATAAGGATCGGAGTAACAACACGGCTTGAAAGACTGCTGACCTGGACAATTCAGCATTTATGAATGGTCTCCTGTATTTACAGGCCAATACTTCAACAGAAAAAGCTGGGCAGTCTTGTGGAGGTCGTTGATTCGTTCCAGCCTGGGCCAGACCGCCTACCCATACTGCGCCTTTGTTCGCACTTTGTCATTGAGTAACTATGGGCAATTGCTTGATGAGATCAACGATAACCGAGATGAAGATGCCCTCCGGTGGCTGTTCGATGTTGAGGTCGGTATGGACGCATTTCTCGTTCTTCGCGAGGATCAACCAACCAGAAAGCTTTCCAGGAGGAAGCTGATTGGTAATGTTGACTCCCAGAAGACCATCTTGAAATGCGGCGATGCCATCACCAAGTATATCAAGGACGTCGCGGACGAGGTCGAGAAGTCTGTTGCCTTGGCACATGTCGAAAGCAACTACATCCCAGTTGACCTGCTACCGAGCTGGGTCGCAAGACTTGGTACTCTAACATCCTTAAGGATTCAAGATGGGTCTGCACTTGGGGTTGAGGCAGCCAGCGCGATCCATGAGTGCTGTCCCAATTTCTCCGAGCTCACTTGCCTGTCTTTCAGCAAACCAACCGCAGACGAGGACATGGCAGTTTTCCTCCAAACCCTTAAGCCCAACAGCTTGAAACGGTTCGAGGTCATGAGCATGAATGGTTTAAGCGAAAAGTCCCTCACCGCTTTGAACGCACACGCCGAGACACTGCGCCATCTCAATCTTAGCAGTCTATCGGCAGAAGCTATGAGGTGTCTCAACATGCTTCCCGGCTGTAGATACCTGGAGAGCTTGAGCATTGAGAATTATCGGTATGATCAAATCGACCTGCGCACCTTTAGCGAAGGTCTTCTGAAAGAGATCACGAATTGGATACAGAGTTGCAAGAGTCTCACTTCCTTGACCTTTTCGTTCGTCAGGGACTCTCTGCTTATAGTGAAAGACGTGCTTCTTACAGACGACATCAAGCTCAATTCCCTTTCGCTGCAGAATTTCGCTTCGCAGGGCATGGAGGAAGACACGAGTACCTGGGAAGCTCTTGGTCATCAGACTTCGTTAGAGACGCTCACACTCGGCAACCAGGATGGCAGCATGGACGGATTGGTGGTCGACGATACCACGCCCCTGGCCGGTGTTATATGCACTCTGCGCGGACTCAAAACGTTAAACTTGATACAGGTATGTTTCGTATCTCGCTGCAAATAAGGGCACCCGACCTTCTTGTCGAAACCGAATATCGGCGTCTGAGCATCTAGTGTTGTTGAAGGTGCTAATCTCGTGAACAAATAGTCCTTTGTACAGCAGAACGAGATCCGCCAGTTCGTCAAAGCCCTTCCCGCTCTCGTCGACCTCAAATTCGGGGGAGAGAACATGGACGATACGATTCTTGACACGTTGGTTGGTCTTTCCTACCTGAAATATCTCGACATAAATGCTACATCCTACTTCACCTTCGAAGGGTTGAAGGACTTTGCCTTGCAGCTTGGCGCACACCCAGGCCAGCATCGGGGTGTGCGGGTTGAGATCTTGATGCAGTCCGGCGGGCTCAAGCTGAGCGACGAGCAGCAAGTCTGGCTATCTGAATATTTCAGCACGGTTCTGGAAGGGATCATGAGTATCAACTATGACCGAGATCCCGACGAGCCGCACGAGAGCGACTTTACGGGTGATTCAGACTAGAAGCGTAGTCATGGTCTAGATCCAGCAGATATTCTAACGAGAGGGCCAAGGCGTACGATCTGCACCAGCCTTTTATTTAGACAGTAGAACAAACGATCTCCTGTATCCTATCCCGAAACTGGACGCACCAATACCAGTGCAGTTTGCTCCCATATGGACATGTCGAATCAATAGCACTATTAGTTCCAGAATACTTGGAATCAGGACCACGTGAATATCCCTGCACTCTGATGAGAATACATGCACATTAACGGTCGCTACCTCTGGATATAGCGTATATACGAACTTCAACTGGATTACATGTAGCTTCCGTTTGTGCTATTTTAGTACAGAACATAGTGCCGAGGTTGTACTGAAACGACTGATTTATTGAATGCAATATTTCTTTGTCAGGTGACTCTGATGACGTCGCCACTGCTTTCCCTCACTTCAGGTAGCCAGCCACCCGACAACAACAGCAAAGCAGAAGACCGGCCAGATATCCATCAACTCACTATTAATCATCACCATTCAATCTCTACGGCATTGCAGCATCAAATTGATAGCTGTTACTAGCTGATTGACATAGTAGCTTTCGTGTTCATCACATTTGCTTTGGTGCCGCACATTTGAGCTCAGGTACTCCGGCTTGGCTTGGCTTACTTCCTCTCAACAACAGCGGCTGCTACCATCAATCATGGCACCTATCCCCGTCTACACAAATAGCCCGGTTGCTAAGAAGCCTGAGGGTGTCACGCCCCAGACTGCAGCGCCCGATGCATCCGGGAGCAACAAAGAGACGGCCCCAGCAGCCACGGCGGCGACGACGACTCAATCGTCATACCCCCAGGCACAACCGGGAGCAGTCCCGTCTCTTCCAGTCCAGACCATGACATCCCAAGTGCAAGCACCACCTTTGCAGGCCACGCCTACCCAGCCAGTCAGAACCCAGGGACCTCCGGCTCCCCAGCCTGGTGCAGCTCCGACGCTGGCGGGGGCGACGAGCCATCTGCCGCCCCCTCCAAAGGCGGGCGAGAAATATGTCCCACCACCACCACCCACAACCTCGCAGGCTGCGTCAGCGTCATATCCGCACCAGATGGCGATCCCGCCACCCACCATGGCATACCCAGCACAACAACTGGGAACTGCCACGGCCTTTGCACCATCATCGGCCTACGCGCAGGCGCCAACCGGAATCGTCGGTCAGGGCGGCCAGAGCAGTCTGGACCACCCACCGGGATACCACCAGAACGTTAATGCTGCGGGGCTGGACCAATACCAGAGTCAGGCTATAGCCCGGAACGAGTCGGCCGATCGCCGGCAGCTGGATGGCACGGAGGAAGAGGGCGTATGGGGTGCAGCCAAGAAATGGGCCGCAGGAGCAGGAGAAAAGCTGGCAGCCGTGGAGGGCGAGGTCTGGAAGCGCATCAACAAGGACTAGAGCTTCTACTAGAGCCGCGAGGGCCCCGATGGACGCATAGGCCTGGCGTGATGTGGTCTGTTATGGAGTCGGCTATGTTCACACAAATTGCAATGTTCATCCAGCCCGTAGGGTGTGTTTCGTCCGTGGTCGATCTGGCGACTTCGCCGCAGCGGGACCACACAGGGACCACACCTCCAGTTCGGCCGAATGTCCTGAATATGGGAAAGAGGCATGTTCATCCCAAAGGCCTCCCTTTCCTTCGACTATAGTGCCAGCAGCATAAGTTATTATAGCATTTGTCCCGCTCATCGTTGGCTTGCCGAGAGGCGGCACCTTTGCCAGAGACGTGGGCACTCTACCTAGCTCTTGAGGCTATTTATGAACCAGCTAAATATCAAACAGATCGATCCGAGATAAAACGACCCGAACAATGTCCCACCTAGATCTAACAAACAGGAGGAGGCATGCTCTCTCGCTGGAACTTGGAGTGGGTTCAGCCTGCAAGCATCGCATAGGCATAATAGCACAGGGCCAGCTAATAGTAGAGTATGTAGATTATGAACTGCCAAGGCCCTGCTGCTTTCTTCTTCCGTTTTCGTCAATTGCTCCCGATGGGAGTTCCTTGATTTGTATAGGAAACTGGGCAGTGCTTCCTGTTTCGGTGCCTCTCCAGGCATCTAAAAAAAAAAAAAAAGTTGATATATTGATTGACCAAGTTCCTTTTCGCAGTTCCTTTGTTTTTTTTTTCTTCGCAGCAGCAATAAGTGGTCCTGGTGGTATTGGGGGAAGGAAGGCGGGCGATGCATGATAGGATCTTCCGAGGGGACCCCGGGGCACGGGCTGGGCAGCTGGGATAGCGTCGTCATTGGTCGGAGATCTCCATAAGGATATCGTCTTAAGATGATGGGGACCATGCCGGTCACGCACGAGAGCATTGCGATAATTTCCCAAAACGTCAGCAAACTTCATGCGTGGGCAGCCTGCCCTGTCGGGGAGCTGCAAGACGGTCGCCTTGGGCTGTGCCGTGCCCACTCCCTACTGCACTCCCCCCGGTTCCCAGACGGTACAACACCAGCACAATCAGCCGGGGCCGTTGCACTTCTGTTCCCTCTAGGCTCTAGCAGCCCCCACAGAACAACTCATCGAAGTTTCGAACCGACGGACAGGAAAAGCCACCAAGCTCCCAGCTCCGTCGCACTAAGCCAAAGCCGCCAGCGACTGCGCGACCTAACGGAGTCAACGACTGCACGCCCCGAGCCTTTCTGTTTTGAGCAGGCAAGCGCCCGCGGGCTTGACTCGTGCAGTCCCTCTGTGTTGGTAGTAGCCGTCGATTGATGTATGTATCTGAGACCGCCCGGCTCTGGCGTCACTCACTGCAAGTAATGTACTGCCCCAGTGGAGCGACAGGTGGACGCGTCCGGCACTTCCTAAGGCGGCAGGTGGCCTCGGTAGTCTAGGTACTATATCTCAGTATACTACGCAAGGATTACTATATTTGACTTCTGGATTCGTAACATGGGGGGGGGGGGGCACTGTTGGACGGTGAGGACGGTAGCTTGCGAGCTTGCTGCCTGCAACTTGTGACTAGGGTTTCTCGCACTCCTTGCTGCTCGTCCGGGTGACCTAAGCGGTTGGCAGCTGGGATCTGGACAACCGAAATGGCCATCTATGTGTCTGGCAGGAGAATGAGATGACGGGAGGGAGGCCTGGAGGATTCATTCGGGGGCCTCGGGCGGCTGATGAGACCAGCTGCTGCAGGTACGCACAATGCGATCGATATGTCAGCGTCCGGGGCGCCACTCCCACCACGACGCGGGAGTTGGCGGAAGCAACCACACAGCGCGACTCACATACCCAGTTGAGCCAAAGGTGACGGGATGCATAACATGGTAATATCTGCCCAATTTCAGCCCTTTACCAGCACATCGGATGATCGTTTGTGACTGCAGGAAGCCATCCTCGCTCGAACCTTCCTTAGCCTGTGCAGATACTGCCCAGACTACAGAGTCAGGAAGCCGGCTATTAATATCTCGCATCTTATATTACAGTGCATGCAAAAAGCACGGGTGTCACCCATTATCGATAGGCGGCCAGACAGACAGACAGCGAATAGGCTCGTGTGCCGCTAACGACCCCCCCTTCCCCTCGAGCTCGATCCTCTTAACAGCCGCCTCTTATAGTCGGAGTCGGATCGCGACCAGGGCCAACCCACCCAGATCAGTGGCAAAGACTGACAGCTGGCTCTGGCTCGCACAGGATATCCTCGCACGGCAGATACAAGTAGAGCACGCCAACACCATCCACTGCCGGTGGCAGGGTAGGCAGATAACAAAGGCCCAATTGAATCGCGTTGGGGAGACCAAGGCGGCGACTCGTTCGTCAAGAGATTCCGCAGGACTGGCCTCTGCAGAAACGCAATCACCTCGAAGCTGCGCCATGGGGACCTGCCAGCCAAGCGGAAGGCTGGGACGGGTTCGCTTCGATGGTGACTGAAACAGGGTGGTAAGATGCGGCTGTCAACTTTTTCTTTCTTTTTCCATTTTTACAGGCTCGATGATACGGTAGTATCGCGCAGTGCACAGTCGAAGAAGCTTAAAACGAACAGCACGGGGGCGGCACCGTAGCACTCGCCAGTGGCAACGGCAGCAACAGGACTGTACAGTGCAACTTGGCGCCAGGGACTGACTGGACTTCTCTAACGACGTTTTATCCGGTTTCCGAGGAGCCCAAACCAAACGTCCCATAACTTTTCGTGTGTTTTTTCTCTCCCTCTTTCTTCTGAATCCCACATTCCACCCCTCGAGGGAACATTTTCTGGGCAAAGCGAGGCTAGCTAGCACCTACAAGATCAAGCGATGTTCCTCTGCCTTGGGCAGTTGCCAACCCGAGAGCCATCTGTTGTGTTGACCGGGTGGGCCAGATGGGATGGTGATCATGGATCGCTGTGTCTGGCGCCAAACCATGTCTGACATGGACCCTACTGCCACCTGCAACTGCTGCAACTGTTGGTCCAGGTCTTTTTCGTCTCTTGGTCCCGTCTGTTGCGCTGCTGCTAGGCATCTCGGGCGGGCAAGGATTATGGTCAAACGTTCTGGACCGTATCCCTGCCTCACTTTTCCACTCTATCCCAGAGCACGTAGCGTAGCATTGTGTGCATCGGCTGCTGAAGTGTGCACACACTAGAAGACTAGACACGGCTAGCAGTCGAGGTAGAACAGCGCGATGCCGTCGTGTGGATGCACCAATCGCACGTCTGGCAAAGTCCGTCGAGCTTTAGAGTATGCGAAAGCCTTATCCGATCCATATTATCAATCGCAAACTTGGTTATTCTCGAGCATAGACGCACAGAAAGCACGGCCGCGGTGGATTTTAGCCGGTTCAGCTGGCACATCGGGCGCTGACGCAACTGGAAGCAGCCCACCTACCCTACACCACGGCGCCATAGCGTCTTTCCCAAGGGGTGGCTAAGAGGTTTAGCGACGCCCAAGAGCTGGAGATAAACGAGGGATCAAAGGGCGGAGTGGCTAGTTGGTAGCACCTGGGCATAGTGGCTTCGAATTCGAAAACGCAGGCAGCTTGCAGCACGCCTCGGTGGAATTTTTGACTTTGACTTTGAATATTACAGAACGGTACCCTGGCTTCACGGTCTCATTGGCAGCATCGGTTGACGAATCGCAGAGGTATAGGAGGGTATAACAGAGCTCTGCTATTACATTTATTATTAGTTATGTTTCTTGCTGTTTGACTTTTTTTCTTCTCTTCCTTTCTTGCCCTGCGGCACGCACACATTGCGCACAGTAGGAGAGAGAGGAGACTTTGTTGGAGTCGAAGCAAGCAGCTAGCAGGCCGGCGTATTAGTGGACAGCATCGGGGTCTACCGTTCCAGGTATGGGGGCTATATGTGCTGCAGTTAAAGTGCGGATCCCGCGCTAGACTCCTCAGTAGTAGTGTAGTTGCTTGATCTTTATCCATTGGATTGGGCAGAAGCGAGGACGGAGGACGGCCCAGGGGCGAGCGAAGAAAGAAGAAGAAGAAGGCGCGAAGAAGGAGAAGAAGCACAAGACGACGACGACGACGCGTTTGAGGTTGAGTTGTGGGGTTCACGATGCAAATGGGCTGACTGGCTGGGAGATGGACGCAGGGGTTCCACCGCGTGTCTCAGAGCCCGATCCTGAAACTCGGCCATCCCTGCCGGCTCTGGCCCTCTAGTCCTAATTCGGCTAGGTAACCTGTCAACCACGACTTTAGGAAATTTCGCTGCACCAGCATCTTCACAGTCTTTTTTTTTTTCTTCTTTGTTCTTGTTCCATAAACGACGGTTGAATGGGAGAGCGAGTGTCTGCAAACGAAAGCAAATTGGATTCGACCAGCCAGGCCAGGCCGCCGTCCGACATTCTCTTGTCCATCCATCCATCCAGTATCCCGGATCGTCTGTGATTCTGATTCCTGTAATTCCAGCCAGTGCCCGGCTGTCCCCGCTGATTAGCAAGCACTTACTTTTATTCCAAGCTGCGTGCGTGCAAGAAAAGTAGCCTGATTTAATATACTCGAGCACACAGTCGGGACTTCCTTTTCGCTGGCTCGGATATGACCGCCCCTACGTCAGGACTGCGGCTGTACCTCTTTGCGAGGTTCCCCCTAGTACTACGCTGCCCAACCCAACGAGTATGCAGTCTCCGTCGTGCGGCTCAAACGGGCAGTCTGTTGATACCGTAACCTCGTCGACGGCACTCGCCTGGCACTTCAGCCCCTGCCCAGCCAGGCCGGTTCAGGCTAGGTCCCCGTCGAGTTGCTACATGCTATCCGCACAAGAAACCTGTCCCCCTCTTCAGATCGACTTATCCGGCCGATATCTTGTGTCGTGGCCGTGTCATACGACACCGACCACCTTGTCCAGCTGGCCCTCGGGCCTCGAGGCTGTGTGCAGAAGTAATCAAGAAACCAGAAGCAAAGAAGAAGAAAAATTGCTCTGGACTTGCTATTTTCGGACCTCACGAGCCCGCTGCTTCCGTCATAGAGTTGCGTGGTCCCCCGCTCCACCCCCCTCCCGACCAAGTGGTCTTCGTCTTGATCTGGTTTCTGCTCGCTCGTCCCGTCCTGTCACCTCTCGCCGAGAAGCGAGCGAGCGAGCGAAAGGAAGAGAAAGAGAAGCTGGGTAAGATATGAGACAAGCCACTTCCTCGGATCTCTGACTCCACCCAGAAACGTCGAGAAGGGATGGGTCGGCTGCCCACCGGCGGTTCTCGCGAGAATCCGTTTCCTCTCGCTTTCGTTGCGCCATTGCCCTGTTGCGCTAGTGCCGGCCTCGAGCAGGCAGGGCGATGATATCTGAGATGGCCTATCTGTATTCAAATCATGTTATTCTCCTAGGGCCGTTTGCGACCAGTGGTTAGGGCTCCATGTAGCGATTGTCCCGAAGAGGACATCGACCCATGTTCGTCTCTTAAACTGGGGCAGGGCCGGCCATTATATTAGCCCCCTAACCGCTTCGGGACTACGCAGTGCTCTGTACCTGGCGGCTTACCCCATACCATCTTGTTCTTTCGACACATCATCGACGGAGAGATGTAACCTACCGAGTGGCCCCTGTCGTGCAAATCCTTGCATATGCCCCTGGCCCATGTTATCCAGTCTGGCCCTTTTCGAGCGAGCCAAGCCTGTTCTCGTACACCAGACTCCCCTCTGGAGTCGGCTGGCCAGGGCCAAGTTTGTATCAAGGACGCCGGCTTAGCTCCTACCGACGTTCCGAACGAGACCCAGCATACCGTACTGGGTTATCACACTAGACCATGGATGATGCCTATTCGAGCTCTGTACTTTCTTTTATATCACCGGGGGTCCTGCACTGCCCCTCATGTATCCTGCCTCTTGCTCCTCTTTCGCCTTGTCCACCCCTCGTATGCCGCCGACACTATCCAAGCTGCTAGTCGCTCCTTTCTTCCCTGTTCTCCATCGCGACAGACTGACTTTATTAAACCCCTCCGGTCTATAACACTGAGAGCTGGTTCTCTTTTCCCACCTGGACGCGCCAGACTGTCTGTTGTTTTGCAAGACCTCTTCGAACCAAACGAGTTTCTCCTTCCCGGACAACTCACTACACTCTTTTATACAAGCAGCCTATGCTTGATACTGAGGCCGCCCCTTAACAGACGAAACTCTCACTTACACACAACACAACACAACTCAACACACAAACGACAGCATATACCCACGCTCACTTCTGCCGTCCACGCAGCTACTACTACTGCTATATCGTCGAGGCCCAGATCTGCCCGCCGCGCTCTTTTACGTCAACTCGCCACATCGCGATTATACCAGATATCCCTACCGGAGATTGACAAAGGGTTTTCAAACTCGGATCATAGCTCATGCTATTATTACCTTGTAAGTCAACTATGCCCATGACTCGTCTGGACTACGTGGGCCTGGCGGATCCACGCCTGTTTATTCTGGTATCGGAGGGTTCTAGGCATGGTATCCAGCCAGATCAATGCTAACTCCCTCCTGTCTCAGCGTCCATTGTGCAATAGCTTAAGTCACGCTGCCCTCCCTGGTCCGGCTTGACCATGGACTCCAGTCATTCTCATCTGTATGCTCATCCTGAAATATACTGCTGGCCCTTTCATTAGAACTCACAATCCTATAGGCTACAGCAACAACAGCAGCAGCAACAACAACAACAACAGCAGCAGCAAATACATCAACCTGCGTTCACATACACCCCTAGCAGGAGAGAAGCCCACATACCCACTCCACCCCCGATCATGACAATGAGCGGGAACGAGATGCCAGTCACAACCGAGGGGATGGGCACGCCGGCCGGCGCTTGGGCAACGCCCACCACACAAGGCATGAAGCCTCGGCCCGCGACAATTCATGAGGGTTTCTCATACTGCTCTGCAGAAGGCTTCAACACCATACAGGCTTGGGACCCTTCGGGCTTGGATATGCAGAGCACTCCAAGCGAAACCATGTCCCGTCCGGTATCGATGCATCAACAGGAGTTCTACCCCATGACCACCATGGAGCACAACCCCTGGGGAATGAAGACGTGCGAGGACAACATAGACGTCCACAGCCTCGACACAGACATGATCGGCCAGGCTTACACCTCGGATGATGCCATCCCGATCCTCGACCTGCGGTACGCTGGGCAGCAAATGGAGAACGAGAACATGGGTTTCGAGCATGGCTTTGGGCAACGACGCATGTCCGGCTCCTCCTTCACCATGTCGACGTCGGGTGCTATGTCTGACATGCCATCCTACGAGGAGTTCTCCGCCGCCATGTCGGAGGCGCCCTCGTTCACATCCGACTACCCGCCGACCTCCAACAGGAACTCGCTCATGTCGTCCACACAACTCTCTCCCGTGGCGTCGCCGCGCATGACCCCCCAGAGCCGCTCCGAGCTGGTTCGAACCCAGAGCCGTGGCCGTGGCGCTTCGCCTTCGCCGCGCCCTGGCACCGTACGATCTGCGCCGTATAGCGTTGACAGCAGTGCGCGAAACAAGAGGTGGTCGACTGGTTCCTACGGCACGACTCCTAACCGACGCCCGTCGCCGTTTGTCTACCAGCACACACACGATCCTTTCGGTCATCGTGCCTCTTCCAGGCATTCTTCTCCCACCATTTCGAACCCGCCGCTGCCTCTGAACTTTGGCAACCTCCAGGCCGTGCAGCAACATCCTTTCCTCATGTCTCACGGACCTCCTCCGGCCTACCGCAACAGCATGCTCCTTCCCTCTCAACTGCCCTCTCAGCTTCCCTCGCAGCATTTCCACCCTGACGCGCACGTCTTTGAGAACCCGCCGCCGCTGCTTTCTCATGGCCTGTTCAGGATGCTCCAGAGCAACGCCGATCCTCACTCGCTCCATGGCCACTACACTGATCTCTCGGACCCACCGGATCTGTACGCCTCTCTCAACGAGGAGCAGATTCCTCCTCCCCCGGAGGACATGAACCCCGAGGACCCGGACCTGGTTCCCCACGAGCAAGAGCTCCGGTTCGAAGGTGACCTCTACACACCCAGATGGGTCCGTGGCCACGGCAACAAGCGTGAAGGATGGTGTGGCATCTGCAAGCCCGGCCGCTGGTTGGTGCTCAAGAACTCTGCCTTCTGGTACGACAAGAGCTTCACCCACGGCATCAGCGCCGCCACGGGCAGCCCGTTCCAGGAGCCCCACGAGACCCGACGGATGGATGGCAATCCTGATGTCTGGGAAGGCCTTTGCGGTAGCTGCAATGATTGGATCGCATTGGTTAGCAGCAAGAAGAAGGGCACAACGTGGTTCCGCCACGCGTACAAGGTAAGCGCTTCCAACATCCCCTTGCAGACTGAACTGCCACTGACAAAGAGGACAGTGCCACACTCATCCCAAGATCAAGGATGCCCCGAAGCGAAGGCGCGAAAGCAGCCACTCGCGAGCGCTTGCGGCATCGCAAATGGCGAAGCCCAAGGTGGAGCCTCAAACGCCGAAGACGCCACATACACCAGCCAACAACGCTTCCGGTGTAGAGACGCCGACGCCCATGCCGCCTACTTCGGTGCCCATGAGCATGCAGCACTCGACGCCGATGATGCAACCAGCTACACCGCTTGATGATATGTCGAATATGATCTAGGCGAACCCCTGGATCACACACGGCCGCAATCTCTTGGCACATTCTTCTCTTTTCTATTTACGTTATCGCAAATTAGATGCGTCACGAAGTCCTTTTTCCTTTGAAGTTACTTCAACGATATCATGACCCTGGGAAGGAAACTATAGACTGGCATTTTCGAGGGCTGCGTTGGCCGTACGAGGACCACCTTCGGTAGTTTCCTGTCGCGCCCATCTCTCCCAAAGCAACACCATATTCCATCTCCTACAAAACTCTACTTTGTTTATCTCTCACACATATGCGAACACACGAACCGGGACGGGTTGGACACGATACCATGGCGAATTGTTTGCAAAACCCCCTGGCGGATGGCGACCTTCTCCACGGAGAAGTCGCGGACTGGGACCGGCATTGGGGCCCAAGGAGGAAGAGGAAGAGGAGGAATGTCTAATACGTGGCCGGCTTCACTATGATGACTATTAGGCCGCGCCACCTTCGAAGAAAAATTCAACAAATCACACATCACAACCGCAAATGCTTCTGAGCTCTTTCCCCCGTTTTCCTACATGTTCTCTTTTTTTCCTTATACTCTGGATCGTTTCTTCTTCGCTTGTTCATATACGCACAGCGCGCAAACGTTTTTCTCTCTCTTAATCGTAGATAGTTAAATACCTGATACCCCTTTTGATGATTTGGGGGGAAACGCTGGCGGATGGGAAAATAAGAGGGGGAGGAAGAGGAGGAAAAAACAACGGCGGGCTCTCTCTGCTGCCCGTCATTGACGCCACGAGAAACCGCGCTGGCGATGGAACGAAGAAAGGTTGACATGAAACAGCCCCAGACTGGGTCTGCTGAGGACTGACTGGGACGGATCAGCATGGGAATGGGACAAACGATGGGTTTAAGCACAATTTGCCGTGTCAAGCAGCTTGGCCTGACTTTGATCACGATGAATGAATTATCAGTTCTCCAAACACTTTTCTCGCGTCTTTTTGCACATGTGTCTGTCTGTCTGACTGCATGCTTTGTTCCGTATCCTGACTATGCCGCTTCCTATATTCTCCTGATCAACGACTTGGTGCGCAGCCCCGCCGCTGTTGCCGTGTGAGCGTGTCTCGTCAGCTGCTCCCCAGCGTCAGGAGTTTACTGTGCGGAACACCGCGGTACGTGTGCCAGGGAGGGAGCCGATGTCTTCGTATCGACTCGACTCCCGGTCTCGGATCCTCGCGCAGATCATTCAGTCACGATGATAAGGAGTTGGGAGAGACCCTCAGCAAAAACTCCGAAACAAGAAACTCCCGAGATCCGCAACATGTCAGTTTTTTTATACACCCGCACCCTTGAATTATTGTTCGCGAATATGATCTGCCCGGGGCCCTTGAATAAGTCTCTTATGCGTGCTTGTTACCAGCCGTAGTCACGCCAGTTCCGTCTGAACCCCCGGTGATGCATAATTTTCCTAGCTATCGACGTAGTATTGTACGATTGTATATGTTTCAACTGGGCTGCTCGATGTACTGCCTACCGGAAAAAAGGCCTGTAGGTACTTCGGCAAGGGTGCGAAATGGAGTATACTCGCGAACAATAATTCAAGGGTGCGGGTGTAGTGTTTTCCCCCCCCTCCTTCTTTCCTTTCCCCTCTTCGACTTTCGACCAGAGCTTTTATATGGCTGCTGTTTTAGCCTGGGTTTCCTTCCGTGGCAAACGTTTTCTCAACATGCCTTCCTCCCCTCCCCTCTTCTTCACCTGAGTATACGACCCGTGGACTTTGGGTGCCAGGCTCACTACCCCAAGTCGGGTTGGACAGGTCCATGACTGTGCCCCAGGGGCTTTTGGGGGAGGGGAGGTCTGAGGGGCGTGGGACGTTTTGGAATGTTCCGTCATCCCACCTTTTTTCCCGGCTGGTTGTTTCTGCCGTATCTGATGTAATGCATGAATGACAAGAAACGCAGACCCGTCCAATGCAACTCTAATCCGGTACCTTGCACCAGACGTCCGTGGCTTAGCGAAAAGATATATATATATATATATATATATATATATATATACGGATATATAAAGTACTTTAGGGGTGGAAAAATTATTTTATATCGTCCAACGAAAAGAGGAAAGGGAGCCGAAAGAAAAAATGTTGCAAATGATGTTGTACAATATACTTACTCGTATGTACATGTATGTGTACATGTCCATCTTCCCCTTCCACACCTCCGAGATGCAACCCCGATGCTTTGCTTGTCCGGACCACCTGCGCCTGCAATATGTCATGTCCCCATTCCTCCTTGATCTGGAGGGCGATGGCACGTTGGATGCAGCGATATAGTCTGCTTGCTTTAAATGAGGCCGTCGGCATTGTGCAGGCGGTCATTAGCAAACGCGCAATGGCATGAACGTGAAAATACCGGATGAACACCCGGAAAGTACTGGCGCCCATTGCCACCGTACCAAATACCAGTCAGGCATGCAGCCCTATAGGCCGGGCGCCAAGCATGCAAGCAGTGGCTGTACTACCTTTTCAGCAGTACGACGAACGCGTGCCCATCGCGCGCCGGGAATCCTGGCGTGATGCCCCTAATAGCAAGATATACGTATCGATCGCCCCGTGCTGCTGTGGTTCGTCCCGAGTGATGAGCAATTGCGCATGAACGGCGGCTACGCACATGCATACCATTGGGCACATCCGTTGGATCGCCCGAGCTGGTGGAGACGATAGCTTTTGCCTCTCGAGATCAAGCAGCCCAACGCAAGTCCTGCATAAGTCCTGTCTGTCCACTATCTCTCATCCGTTGTCGGTATGCAATCCGGGGGCTATTGATACCGGACATGGTAAGCGACTGACATTGCATGTAGGGTCTGGTGGGCATAGAGAAATTATCAGGTATGCCACACATACTTACATGGCGTGGGCTTGCATGTTGCTGCTCTCTCGCATTTGATCTTGTACAGCCAGATCCGGGCTACCTTGAAAAAAGCCAGAGTAACAAAGGGGTATTTTGACGCTATGCTTTGCCACATTCGTGAGGTCTGGACCTAAGCGTGGGTATATATCGACACCATGACCGCCTATCTCTTTCTCTCCGTGGCACGACTCAATGCTGCGGTCGATGTTGGCAATGAAAGCAGGGGTCAAATGGGTTGCTCTGTCACAGGTCCAACAGAGGCACTGCGGGATGGTTCTTGGCCAGCTCTCACCATGTCGACATAGCACCGGAGCGCGGTGTTCAGCTCAGCAGGTCGGTCGGTGGTGAGGGAGGTAAGAAGCGTTAGCTGGCAATGAAGGATAGGACAGCGAGCGCAGTAACCACGCATGGGGAGTGGCATGGGCCCATGTTTATCTCCAGCTCGGCACCGAGACGCTACCTTCTTAGGTGGCGGCAGCGGCGCCGGCTTCCAGTTCCCTTTGCGGTTACTAGAGGAAATGTCACTGGGCTTTTCCAGACTCCTGGGTCGAGGTCCCTCCCCTACACTATTGACCACTAGCTGGCTACTCTGAACGCCTCCCTGAATCGTTATCTTGCTTCTCCGAAGAGAGAGACGATATGATTTCAACGTCGTCTATGCCAATCATATTTCCAATTCCCAGGAACCGGGTTTTCTGACCGCAGGAAGGGACATAGGATGCCTCTGTGCTCCCCTCCGTTGAGTGCTCCTACACGAGGAGTTATAGACGATGGACCCGGGGGATATGCTTCAAGCTGCGTCGTGTCTCTTTCAGGTGTCCAGTTCCACTCGATCGGCCTTGGAGGCGTCATCTTGGCGGTCGTACAGTGACCCCCTCGCTCTCTAACTGCATCGATATCAATACCGGACAGGCTGTACAGCAACAGAATCCCTAAAATGGAACTCTGGTGTCCAGCGAGACTCGGGCAGCATCGGGTTGAGAAGTTGAATGGGAAAGACCACCAGTATACTTGAGCCTGGTGCAACCACGCCATATGGACTATCAGGGTCCGATAAAGTGAGTAGTCGAACCATGATCGTCCGATATTGATATTTCGAAAGTAAATCGAGAAGTCTATGGGTTCTGGATAGGTCCAATTCCGTGCGCTGCATTGGCCCGAGGCTAGAGTAGTCGTCCCGTTCCAGTCTACCCATGCAAACGATGGCAGGGGACGTAGATTAGAGAGCAGTTCTAGTGCTATGGCGCCATCCGTCGAAGGAATGCCCAGCTCTCTAGTCCTGCCGCGGCCCATACCAGAATCGATAACAGTGAATAGCCCATCGGGTGTGCAGCCGGCCATCAACAACAGCTAGGGTGCATAGGAAGTCGTTGCAACCTTCTCCCGGCTTGGCGCCAAATACAATTCGACATTGCTGGCTGTGTGGTCTTGGATCCGAGTGGCTGGCGCACCACACCATTCCGAGATGGCTGTAGGTGGCTGACTGAGGCATGCTCCTAGAACGGCCGGCCTTGGTGGCCAATTCCAAGTTGCTAGGACAGAGCCTCAAAGGAGGTGCAGCGGACTCCTGGTTGCCGCCCGCGGCAGATGTTTACCGATGTGCCGGCCGGGCAGCGATAACATCGAGGCATGCATAGTCATAAGGAACCACATCTGTAGGCCGTTGCATCATTGTGAGCGAGTGGGCTCGTGGTGGCTACTCCAGTAGAGAGCCCCGTATGACCCCAAGGTCTTGGGTAGGGCTGGTAAAATAAAAAACCGGTTTTTTGGTTTCTTTAAAAACCCAGCAAAAAATTATAGTATTTTAAAATAGAAATTAAGTCTATATTTAAGTCCGTATTTAAGTTTATACTTACCCGGAAAATCCTTTTTTTTACGTTAAAATAAGTATAATTTCTAAGTAAACTAAGGTTAATTAAGTTAAATATTATAAACTTAAAAGTAATAATATTTTTAACGTTAATGTTTTATTAATTATAATATTAAATATAACTCGCGTTAGCCTCTTTTACTTTATTTAATATTAATAATATAATATTAAAGTATTATTTAATCGTTTAATAAAAGCTTTAAAATATAATAACTTATACGCTTTTACACGTTTTTAAAATCTATTATTATTTAATAAGAAAATTAATGTTTTAAGAAAATAAATAAGTTAATATAAGTTAAGTAATTTTAAAAAACCGGTTTTTTAATTTTATCCTAATTCTTTTAATATTTTATAAAGTTAGTTTTTTAATAAAAAACCGGTTTTTTACTAGCTTTAATCTTAGGTGAGTAATTAAGGGTTATAATAAAAAAGCCCTAGTTTCTTTTATCTTTATAAAAATATATATAATAGTTATCTTAATTAATAAATATATTATTTAATATATATATATTATTTAAAAGATATTTTTTAACTACTTAACTCGTTTTTAATAACGTTAATATATAAATAAATAATAAATATAATTTTTAAAAATATACGATAATAGGGGTTCGGAATAAGGGTCACCGGCCCCCTGTTTCTTCCACTTTTAATGTATTTTCTTATAGAATTTAAGGTTCTAGCGGGCTTACCACCTAGCCTATCCATCCCTCCAGTCGACCCACCAGCTATACTACCAGCTATACCTACCGGACCAGCCCTTCCAGGCCCTCGATTTGGTGCTTTTTCTGGCCCGGAGCTGGCCCCACTTATGCCCCTTAGTGTATATTTGCCAGATAACGCATAAATTTTGGCTGCCCGAGTCTTATCTGTTAACTAGGGTAACTACTGTACGTGTATTCGGACCGTTGTGTCTGCTAGTGATACCATTTTCTCCCACCCATGACTATCGATCAGATAGCCTGCTGGTCTTATTTTTCCCGCCACGGGCTGTACGGCCCAACATCCTGCTCCTCCTTACTCGTCAACGGTCTTGCCGGACAATCAACGGTGGGGATTCCCATTGACTTGGGCAGCTTTAGCTCTCAAGAGTCGGGGTCCACTCCTGGCCGGCCCCAGTTCTGCCCAGGCCTGTGACCCTTCTTGACACGAGCGCTGGACACGATGACATGGAGGCTCGAGTAGGTCTCGTGCGCGGTCGTTTCGGCAGCATTGAGACCCAGAAACATCGCTTGGCGTCATAATTGCAGTGCATTTCCACCCGGAACCCGTACAAACCACTCCAGCTGCCAGCTCCGCCCCCTCTGGTATGCTTGTTTCCTTGCAATATTCGACCGCCAAGCGGTGCGCTTTCAAGCTGCTGCTGGACTTGCCCGTTTGGTAGGCGCTATCGGTCGGCATGGTGGTTATACTACCAGGCCTTCCCTGCGCCTTCAAATCTTCATCTTAACTGTAGTAAGTAGGTGAAGCGAGCACATCTCAGTCAGAGGAAACACCTTGGCCACGGGGGGCAGCTATGTACTTGTAGGGACAAGCGAGTAATGTTCTCCGCCGACCAACGTTAGTGGCCCCGTTTTCGCGTGCGCTACCAGTCCTGCCCCCCGGAGTCATCTCGGAGCTGACAGCGCAAATCATCCATCGGCGTCCCGCAATGGGTTGCTGCCTGCCTACCTACACGTACAGTAGGTATTGTATGGTACCTTACCTTAGGTACATCAAGTACATTCTCGCTCACATCAATTGTGTGAGATGATCCATTGATGGACCTCTGCTGTCAGTTATCTCAATGCAGCAGCACCTGAGACTCATGTGCGACCAGCTGCCCGGTCGCCTGTAGGTTGCAGACCCTTACAGGGCAGGCATGCATGAAAATTGACCAACATAGTGATGCCTATATTCCAGTGTTCGGTAAACAAAATAGGGATGTGTGTCGTGGAGACAGCGCAGGCTGAAAGTCTGGGGGTGTTGGGTGAGCCATCCGCTCAGACTCCCCCGACTCCCCCGACCCCCCCCTTGCAACAAAACGGACCCCAGTAAACTTTATTCTGGGGGAGGGTTGACGAATTTGTGCACTAACTTCAACATCTCTGCTCCTACATACAGTACCACCAGAACTTGCACTACTACTACTACAGTACATACCCCAAAATCGGACCCCCTGAAGATCAAACCGGCTTTCCAATGGACCTGGACTTCCCATTGGGTGCCGCTAGAGGGCATCTCCCACGGGTCCCTCCCCCATCTCGACGCTTCTCCAATCCCGGCCTCAGGCCCGGGAAACATACCTCAGCTCGACGTCTGCTAGACTCTATGCCGTTAGAGACGATCCGCTTGCATGATGGCACGGTATCTACCAAGGCCGCTGGCCGCTCGGCGAGCCGGTTAGTTGCTGCCAGTGTGGAGTGCCCCCTGATGCCCATTCCAGGTATAGTATCAGATGTGCTGAGTGGTGCGGGCTTACTGGCCAGTCAGTCCGTCCTATCTGCCAGTCAGAGAGCATGGCCAAATCGGAAGCTGGACACCAGATGAGGATGATCCCATTCGGGACAAACTTTCAGGCGCCATGCGTCAACCCGCAGCTACTCTTCATCAAGATAGCGGACCCGGAAACTGCTCTTTGCTGGATTATGTCCGGCCTGGATATAGTCAAAGGCCCAGACCCGACTCGACTGACGTTTCCATTTCCCACGTTAGTCCCACATGTCTGAGCTTATCTATGATCTATCACCCTGCGCTCCCACTCGGACGCTGAGCCCAGCTATCCGGGATTCCATACTTTATACATACCGGCCGGGTCCCTTCCCTCTCCCGAGAACCTGGACGTCCAACACATACAGCTTATTGTGTACATCTGATGATCTTCGCCCGCCGACCAGAACTCTCCGGCCTCGCTCGGATCGGCTAATCAGCCAGGGAAAAGGAACTTGGAAGCAGGAAGCAGGCAACGAGTAACCGACAACCCATCAGCAGTCATGTTGACCGCACTGACGGCTGAGTCCTGGACCTGGTATGCCTTTACGTGGCTCATCGTCATCGTTCGAATGTGAGTTGGGTTTGCCATATCTTCTGCCACCGAGGAGTCGGCTAACCTTGAGCGTTTGCAGTGTTTCGAGGCGAGACCTACACGGCTCGTTCAGAAAGCTCCAGGTTGACGATGGCCTCATGCTCTTGGCCATGGTAAGGAACCCTCCAAAATGCCCCGTCTACTTTGCTTTGACACCTACCTACCTACGTGCAAGGCGCCTCGACCTGAACTGACATATTCCCAGGTGACGGATACCATACTCATAGCGGCTATCAATATCGTTGCAAACACCAGTAGTAACCTCATCGATCCGACTGATCCTGCGCCTCTCACATCCGCAAGCATTGCCGAGAGAGAATATGGCTCGAAAATGTATGGAAGTCCCTATCGCCCTTGTCTTCTGATAGAGGCTCACGACACGATACACCATATCCGTTGCTCGATGCTTTTCATCTCTATGCATGCGTACTAACTTTGTCTATGAAGGGTCCTCGTTGTGGAGCAGATGCAAATTGTCACCATATGGTTAATGAAGGCGTGCCTCTTGATCATGTATAGCCGTCTGACGTCAGTACCTCCTGTCCTTGCCACCACTTGATGCTTCTACTGACGTATTGTTCAAACAGAATGAGTTTGAAGCAGAACCTTGCCGTAAAGATCGTGGCTGTGTACGCGGGTCTAGGATTTGTTATAATGGAAATACTCTATTTCGGAGTCTGGTGTCGTCCATTCAACCAGTACTGGGCCGTACCACCGGATAACACCCAATGCTCGGCTGCCACCAACCACTTGATCACCAACGCAGTCCTTAACATCACGTCGGATGTGATGATCATTATGATCCCCATGCCTGTGTTGTTACAGGCCCAATTGCCCATCAAGAAGAAGGCCATTCTCTGCGGGGTGTTCGCTTTAGGGACATTCACTGTAAGTCACCGGGCATCCGCGGACCTTTAAACCCCCAGAGACGCTCTGTCGACAGATGTTGACCATTCGCGATCTACAGATACTTGCCGCAGTCTTGAACAAGTACTACAGTTTCAACCAGCCCTTCGGCTCCGCGTGGACGTTTTGGTACGTGCGGGAATCATCGACCGCCATCATTGTCACCAACCTTCCTTCGACCTGGACCCTGTGCCGCCGTGTCTTCAACCTCCGCTCCTTCCATGGCAAGTCCTCGGGTGCCCGCACGAGCGAGGCTGCGAACTCCCGTTTCGCTCGGTCCGGCTACGGCAACGGCCGCAGCCATCTTTCGAGCACCGAGCGCCGAATCATCACACGCTCCGAGAGCCAGGAGCAGATATTCCACGACGACGGCCTCGACCTGCCTATCCCGCTCAAGATCTACCAGCAGCACGAGGTCTCCATCAAGACGGAGCGCGTCGGCGACAGTGACGGCAAGCCGACGGACAACCACGGGAACGTGTCCTTTGCCTCGGCGTCGACACCGACGTCGGCCGGGTTCAGTAGCATACACGAAATTGTCAAGAGCGACGGCAAGAAGGCGTCATCCGAGTCGGACTCCGACAGGTCGACATCGACACCGGGCGTGACGACGGTGTGTTCTAAATACTAGAGCATAGCTCCTTAGATATTTTGTATAATAATTTAGCCAAACAAATTCCTATGATCATCTTGAAACTTTTGTGACCAGACAGACAGATTAGAGTTACGCCAGTTTACTTCTAGAAAGACGCTCGGAGCCGTGTGAGTTGATGTGGTGGCTCTGTCGGGGGATTGCCCGGCCGCACCTTGATGGGAGTGGCCCTGCAACAACACTGTCAGTCAGTACATCCCTATACGGCAATGCAATTTCCTAGATTCATGCGATCTCATGATCCACGCCAGCCAGCCTTCGCCGAACTGGTTGATTGCGGTTCGGAGATGGTGCTCGACCGGTCAAGGCTGATCCGGCTACCAGATCACATCATAAATGTATGTAGGTACTGTGGCTTCGAAGGTGGGCTGGTTCGTATTTAGGTCCCGCCCCTGATGCCAGAAGACGCCATGGCGGTCTCGTAGTTGAAGGACCAGACGCCGATGCAGTGGGAAGAGCCAGATACCGCCATCAGTTCGACATCCGTCCGTGGCTGATTAATCCAGAAAGAAAAACCGTTTACTCACGTCTACTTTAATTGGAAGCCATATTGGTGGCAGCACCAGCTTCTCCTACATCTTGCAATGTTAGTCGGCCTCACCATCTTCTCCCAAGAACCAAGCGGCAACTGAAGAATGCGGAGGTTTAATAGAACCTATTGGGGACGCTGCAGGTGGGCCCAGGACCCCCCTGGACACGGACCGGGGCCAATGGTGAGCTCAGACGGGGAAGTAAATTTGATTGATGTACGGAGTGCAGTTGACACTGCAACCCCCATGCTGCCTCCAACAAGGTTACAGTGGCCAATGGCCTTTACCAATTGAAAGTCCCAGTGCCCCACAGCCAATCGATCCCATCAGTCGACTGCTTTCTCAGCCATTTCGCAAACCCCCTTTTCTAATGTTCTCACGTACTTGTCATGTCCCATCTGTCGCCCGTTTTGCACAGCCCAAGCTGGACCTGCTTCTTTCTTCTGGCACACACGGCATTGTAATTCAGTAAAGGCGGTCAGTTTTAAGATCCAAGACAGCGCAACCAGATACCTCGTTTTTGTCGATGCAAGCTGGTGGCCCCCCCCCCCCCCCCCCTAGGAGAACATCCGAAATTAGATTGACCCAGGATTGCGCTGCTATTGCATGCAAATAGCCGGGAAGCACCAAAGAACACGGCTGGACGAACGCCGCTGCAGGGGGCGGCTGCGGGCTGAGATGACTGGAGAAGAAGAAAAGAAAAGAAGAAGACCAGACCAGGCACCAGGGGCCGCCGACCACCGTAAGTCACCCCAGATCGACGTCACTTCCCTGGGCGCCGACAACGTTGCGTTTCTGTGAATGTCGTCGGCCGTGTAGCACAAAGTCACCAAATGGTCGCTGTCTGTATTGGGGACAGGAAGAATACAACCTCAACCGCTCACCATACGCCTGCCTAAGTACCTACGGAAAACGGTCTGATGAAGCTTCCAGGTTGCGTGTCCAGAGCTGCACCCCAAGAGCAAAGTTGGTGGACCAGTTGAAGGCGTCTTTACCTTCTCGTATACCCAGTCAGCGACCAGCGTCGAGGGACGACGCATGTTATCAGACATACATGTTTATCGTATGGTACGTGCATCTGTCCTGCCCAAGACAAAGCTTAAAGAGGGAATATCGTGCAACTTCGACAAACTTGGAGATTGCGATATGCCCCCGTTTAGCTGGTGTTGACTCATGTTGTATTGCGTAAGTCGAGGATCGCGGGTTCCATAGCAGGTAAAGTTGGTAAGTAGTCCCGGTTCCTGTTCCTGCGCAACGCAAGCACTGCCTGCTACATGCATCGTCGTCGGAAAGTGGTTATTTCGTAGGTAGGTATGCAGGAGAAGATTGGGCGCAGGGAAGCGGACGAGAACCACTCGCTCGCAGCACACCAGCGCTTGTTGAGGCAGAAAAAAAAAATAGTCGAAAAAATCGCCGCATGCAGCATGCGGGACTGGACTGCGACTGGCGCGAAAGCGGCCCCAAGGGAGGGATCAGCTCCGGCTTTATGTACGTAGCTGCAGCTGTGATGTAGGTACGATCGATCAATCAAGACTTCGCGGCTTGGTTCTAGTAGTACACACAACTTGGCCTGCAAGTCGTCCTGCATTGCCTCCTCCATCAGATGGTGCAGCCAACTAGCGATTGACGCAGCACCTATTCGCTGGTAAAAGAAGGTCAAGATTCAAGACAGCCTGCGCGCCCGGTGAAATTGCAATTCCTTAACACCATTGTGTCATGGCCGCTTGCAAAAAGGGGCTGCCCCATCCAAGATACCTACCAGCGCTTCTCCTAAGGTAACAATGGGCCGTTGCTATACTCGCCAACATACGATTTCTTCTACCTATAGGCGACAACCTAGGAAGAGAAGAGAAGCTAAAATACCGAGCACACTAATCCGCATTTGCCCGCATCCCAGCGCTTTCCGCGACCAAAGATACCATCTTGGAACCTTGCTGCCTCGGCCTAGACTGGAGAAGAGCCCTCTAATCCGCTCAGTCGTTCCCGGTTTCTCGGGATTGACTGCGGTGACTTTTGCCCAACCGCGGCCTCTCACTGGACACCCGAGCAGACTAGAGCATCGGCCTTACATTAGGTAGTTTTAGTTGGCAACAGGACATCTTAGTCCTGCTTGTTCCTGGATCAGTGGGGGGTGCCCGTCGTATGTCGGTTTGAGTCATTGCATTGGGTATACGCATTCGCTCAATTTGTTACTCCGTACGTTGTGACTTGCCTATATCAAATGCAGAGTTAATGTTGCATTGGCAGCGCTTGATTAGGGTGGATGGGGGTCGGCCATTATGTCACCGCAGCAGAGAACCGAACGTTCCATTGCCTGTCGATGGATCGGCTCTTCTCATTTGCTGCTGCAGCCATGTCATGTAGTGGTATGTTCGGGGCCCCTCTCTCCAATGGCCAAAACGAATTCCTGCCAATGGCTTGGCGCAAAGACGAGACCCTCCCTGTAAGTGGAATGTAAGCGTAGCAGCTCCCACCCACCACCCACCACCCGTCTGCCTGGTACATAGTAGGATTGGAGCGGTTTCCACTGCTGGCTCGTAACGGGCGGACTAGTACCTAGAGAATCCCCGAGGTCCGCAGTCCACAGTGCCGGTAGATCGCCCTATGTGATAGGCCAAAAGACGGCCCTGACGATGCCGATGGATCCTCTAGGACGAAGTCCTTTTCGTTGCAAGCAGCAACGTCTTCATAAGCAAGTTGGGCTAGATTGGAGATAGGATACCCTGGTGTGCCGGGGGGAAAGGAGGGAGTATAGTCAAGCCGGGAGGTAGATACCAAGATACGGATACGTACCTACTTACCTACCTTGTGGTTTCAATGCTGCTGGCTGTGAACAGCAATGTTGAACTGCATTGCATTGCATGGGTTAATTGACCTTACCTCTCTGCTCTACGCGCCCGCCTGTCCAGGTTGGGATGTCATCTTGTCTCTCGTTGATCTAAAGAGTGCTGTCTGCCTGCCTGTCTCGCAGCCTTATGCACACACCTCTCTCCGACTGATTCCATCTTCCCGTCTTCTGCCCCTCCAAAGAATGTATCTGTCAAGCCCAGCCATCGCCGACCTACTTCTACGACTACCCCTCCTCTGAGAGAGAGGAGAAAAGCAAAGCAGCGCACTCGCCCTGCGCATATTGATTCGGCCTTCCCTGCAGCAGATCAGCTCTACAAACCCCAACCTTTCCGTGGGGATCCAGGACTAGGCGGGTCCAAAGGAAGAGCTGCCGGAAGACATTAGCCCTCGCAACCGTCCAACGTTAACGTTTCTTTCCTCGCGACTAACAGCCATTGGCTGGTGGGCGCCGACCTTCTGACGACACAGCTCTGCGTGAAGCGGCTCTGGCCCAAAAAGAAAGAAAAAAAGCGAGAAGGAGGGAAACAAGCTATTGCGTTAGGTACTAATGAGATCTGATGATTCTTCCTTTTTTTTCTGAACTGGCCGGTTAGCATTTACGCCTCCTGAAAGGACATGTACCATTCAATGAAGACAGGAACCGCTAACTGACCTTTAAGTTCCCTCCCAGTGTATCTGATCAATATTAACTCCCACCACCAGTCGCTCATTTTGGACTCTTCTCGCGGCTTTACAGAGACAGACGGCTCTCAGACGCTCTTTCTCTCACTCGCGGAACAGCCTTTTTGGTATAAGTGCAGAATCCCATATCTTGAAGAAACAGTGGCTATCTCTGGCATCTCTTGGATGCCTTCTTCGACCAACAGCAGCAGCAGCAGCACCGCGATCCTACATACCTACATACTTATACAACATATCCCAAAACGTCGGGTCTTATTGCGCCTGTCTTTGGGTGTATTTCCCACTCCCTACTATTGTCACTTGTGTCTATCAACTGTCTTTGCCGTACACACACACACACACACACACCACAAACAACCGCCATTTTTACTATCTACCACACACACCACCCTTCAGGAATTCGGGGTATTTGCAAATCTGCGACAAAAGATTTCGGGCTTCGGAAAGACAACGATTACGGGAGCGAAGCCAAAAAAGAAAAAAAAAAAAAAAAATTTATTATCCTGAATGAGTTATGTGCTATGAGCTTGTCAGCAGCGTATTGAGTCACCCAATAAGTCTTGCTATGAGTGGAGACCCGTCCAGGCCCAGGCAAGTCACTCCCTGGCTCCGTTTCCAGCCTCTCTTTTCTCGCCTGCCAGCGCCTGTTGATTGAGTTATTGTTGTTAGTGCTAACACACACACTTTCGGACACACAGCTTTGGTAATCCAAACGCTCAACCTCCCAGTCCGAGACAAACGCCGACGACTGTCATTTTCCCAAGCTCGGTCTTTGAAACACCCAAGACCAGCCAGCCTTCCTTCGAAGCCGAAGTTTCGTCGTCATCGAATTGGACCCCTCGGTTCGCCGAAGACTATTCCGTCTTCAATGCCACCACGCCCGGCAACCTAAGAGGTGGTGCACAGGCTCCATTTGCCGACCTCTCGGTCACGACGCCCTGTCATCAGGTTGCAGGCCACAAACGGCCACTCTCTGCCGAGAATCTCGCCGTCGAAATAGCATCCCATGTCAATCACTTTTCTCCGAACCCGAGCCTATCTTTACCGCCGGTCGACCCCGCCAGGCGACTTCAGTCCTCCCCGGGGCCTTTGGCAATCGGACACGGCCACCTAGAGAGCGAGCAGTTGTCCGATACCCAAGAGCCTTCGTATAAGAAGGTTCGCCTGGGTGGGGCCTTGCAGGAAACACAGGCTCAGACAGCGACCCCGCCGCCATCCAGGCGGAAGGGGGGAAGGAAGCTTGCTCCCAAGTTGCAAACGAACAAGATGCAGAATGACCAAGGATATGGATATGACTTTGTGGCCGGCACACCGCAGCAGCAGCAGCAGCATAACAACAACAACAACAACATGCCCAACTTTGCCACCACGCCGACCGACATGTTTGGCTATCCGTTGTCCGCGCCCGCCACGGCCCCTCTCTACGCTGACTCCCGCCTATTTTGGGAAGCGGATCCGAGCATGAGTGGCATGGAGCTCGACTTCTCCGCATCCGGCGCCGACATGTTCCAGAGCCTGCACCGTCCCATGAGCTCCGACGATTGGAGCCAGGCAAACGAGATGTTCCAGGAGTCTGGCATTGCTCCACCGCAGAACCACAATCAGGCCTCAAGCCAGAGCCAAGCAAACGTCCAACCGCAAAAGAAGGAACGGGCTCTGGCGCCAAAGCCGGCGGCGCAAACCCATAATACTAATGACCAGGACACCAACATGCTTGGTACTTCTTTCACTCAGGCAACGGATGATCCGTTCAGCATGGTAGGCCACAACGGCGGTGTAGATCCTGGCCTCCTATTCTCCAGGCCGCCGTCTTCCCATATGGAGCCTGCTGCATTCGACCCAATGGCCCAACTGCCGTTACTTCAGCCGCCAATGCCGCCACAGCCCTTGCAGTCCCCGACAGAATTCCAGCCTCCAGCAAACTTGAGACGGTCGGCAACCACAAAGGAAACATCGGGAGGAAAGCGGGCTCTCAGGCCGGCAGGTACCATCGGCAAATCAGGAGCCCGCCCCGGATTGTCGCGGAGCTTCAGTGAGAGCCGAGGAAAGAAGCCAGCCGGTAAAACCGCAACCCTTCCTACTCTGGCGCCTGCCATCCGCCCGTTGCCGCATAAAGAGTCTGGCCCCGACTCGAGAAGCTTGCGGCCAAACGGGAGGACCTCTCCGCTGAAGAACCACCACAGATTGTCTAGCCTGTGCTCCATCCCTGAAAGCCCAGCCGCAAAGACTAGGACATCGGTGAAGTTCACCATAGATTCTCGCGGACATGCTCGCGCCGAGACGACCGTGATAGTGGACGGCAGCAACGACGATAACGATGAGGAGGACGTTACCCCTAGAGCCACAAGGAAGCATCATAAACCTACCAGAATCGGAAGTAACAGCTGGGCTTCGTCTGAGGATAGTGACTCCTCTACTGACGACGAACCTATCATTATCCCGAGCAGGAATGCTTCGTTTGCACTTCCAGACCCCAAGAAGCCCTCGACTGTACACCCCTTTCACTCAACTCAGCGAAGCGTCAGCGAAAAGAGTGCCGGCAGCCTTGGGATATACAACAACGAGCCAGCCCCGACGCAAAACGATGGCGAAAGCGATGCAGAAACGCTGCTTAATGAGCCCGAAGGACGCCAAGGTGACGCTGCCAGCGAACTCCGCAAAGTTCTTGAAACACGACAAAAGCGTGCCTCGATGAAGAAGGGCCAACGTGTGGCGTCAAGTGTGTCCCACAGTGCCTCATCCTCGTTATCTCGAGCCTCGCTTAGTGAGGTTAGCCTGCCTACGCCGTCATCCAGTCATGGTCGCACAGTCCGATGCCTCTGCAAAAGTGGCGAAAGCATACCCAGCAGTGACGGCTTCATGGTCCAATGGTGCGTTCCGGATCCTCCGTGGTGATGAGAAACAAGGCTAACAATATACAGCGAGTCTTGCGATATGTGGCTTCATGGCAAGTGCATCAACATATCCCGCAGAACAATGCCTAGCGTCTATATCTGCGGCTTCTGTGCCAATACGCCGAATGCTCGGGCGGCTCGTACACGCGACACAGGCAACCGAGGCACTGGAGGGCCGGGGCGGGTGTCGCTCACGTCGCCACTGGCTCACAAGTCATTCAGATCGTTCAGGTGATATTGATTTGAGCCAGAATATCACCGCCCGACGAAGCTCCTGATGAGGGGGAACCGCCCTCAAAAAAAAGTCTCAACCTCAGCATAGTAATTGCCTATAGACGTATTTACACAGCCTGGATTTGTTATTTGGATGGGTAACTACTACTGGATTAGAGGGCACGCGACCAACATATGATACCCCATCTACCTAATCTGCTAACTGATAATGATACATGTCAATGAGAAACGAAATACGATGATGTACCTTATAAAATCCCTGTCGGCAGCTTTTGTGATGAAGATCCCCATTGTGAATACTATCAATATACTCTATCTAGCATGGTGAGAGGAGGTACCGTAGAGAAAGGAAGGTTTGCTTCCGCTGGAATATATGACTAGCAAGGTTATACGTACACGCTATGCCTGCAGGCAACCCGAGACCTATTCTTGTAAATCTATGGATACTTGGGAGGCATGAAACGACAGATGGACACGAGGCTTGTTACTACTTAGTTTGGCTGGCTATTATGTTTCATGAAGAGCATAAATGGTAGCTATCCATCCCGGCAATGACCATGACACAACACGTGTAGAGGAAACTAGCCGTGCCTGTATGTAGGTAACCTAGTAGTCAACCCAACAAGAAGCCTTGATAAGTCCTAATCGAGATGAAGTAACATGAAATCATATGTTTTGATGCATCATTTCATTGCATGACGTCCAGCATGGATCCCACCAGACGTGAGGAAGTTGGGTACTTTGGTATAAGTACCTCGAGTGATGCAAATCGACCAACTTCGCATCCGATCGTCGGCAGCGTGGGGTTATTTCGCATCCCAAAACCGATCGTGGGGCACATTTTGTGCTCCGAAATTCGGTAGCAAGCTCCGGCTTAACCTGCGCAGGAAGCTTCAAGCTACTTGCTCCTATCTCCAACCTAATATTATTGTTTTCTCTGCACTTTCCAACTTGGTAGACTTTTTTTTTCCCCCCAAAGACAATTCAACTTGTTCCAGATTCTTCTCCTGAAGGTGTCAATCTCTCCATCATGACAACGCACAACATTGTGGTATTCGGTGGCGACCACTGCGGCCCAGAGGTGAGAGAGAGAAAGCTCCCGTTGCTGTCGTCATTGTCGCTTTGCTGTATTTTCCAGGGTCGGGTCACACTAACACCGCAAACAAAAATCAGGTCGTAGCCGAGGCTGTCAAGGTAACCACCAACTCAAGCAATCCGACAAGATGCGCTGGCAAAGACTAATTGCCCTCTTCTCTGCAGGTCCTCCAGGCACTGGAGTCGCACAGCCCATCGGCTGGCAAGTTCAACTTACAAGATCATCTTCTGGGAGGCGTACGTATTTACTCCCTTTATAAACCCCTCCCCCCACCCCCCACCTCCCATCTCCCATCCTTGTGCCGATTCTTTCCGATACTAACCGAACCGAACCTCCAGTGCTCCATCGACGCAACCGGCTCGCCCCTGACTGATGAGGCTCTCACTGCGGCCAAGAACGCCGACGCCGTCCTGTTGGGCGCCATTGGCGGGCCCAAATGGGGAACGGGCACCGTCAGGCCGGAGCAGGGTCTCTTGCGCCTGCGCAAGGAGATGGGAACATACGGCAACCTGCGGCCGTGCAGCTTCGCCTCGGACGCTCTGGTGGACTACTCGCCGCTCAAGGCCGACGTCTGCCGCGGCACCGACTTCACCATTGTGCGCGAGCTGACGGGCGGTATCTACTTTGGCGACCGCAAGGAGGACGACGGTGACGGCAAGGCCATGGACACGGAGCCCTACTCGCGCGCCGAGGTCGAGCGCGTCACCCGCCTGGCCGCCCACCTCGCGCTGGCCCGCGACCCCCCGGCCCCCGTCTGGTCCCTCGACAAGGCCAACGTCATGGCCACCAGCCGCCTCTGGCGCAAGACGGTCACCGAGGTCATGGCCAAGGAGTTCCCCCAGCTCACCGTCAACCACCAGCTCATCGACAGCGCCGCCCTGCTCATGGTCAAGAACCCCCGCTCGCTCAACGGCATCGTCGTCACCAGCAACCTGTTTGGCGACATCATCAGCGACGAGGCGAGCGCCATCCCCGGTAGCATCGGCCTGTCGCCCAGTGCCAGTTTGAGTGGCATCCCCGACGGCAAGAGCCGGTGTAACGGTATTTACGAGCCGATTCACGGTAAGCTTTCTTCTTCTGTCCCATCTCGGTTCTAGTCTAGCCAACTCAACTGACCATATGATCCCTCCAGGTTCTGCCCCCGACATCTCGGGCCAGGGTATTGTGAACCCCATCGGCACCATCTTGTCCGTTGCCATGATGTGCCGATACTCGCTTGGCTTGCCCCAGGAGGCTTCCGCCATTGAGCAGGCCGTCAAGAACGTGGTGGATGGCGGTATCCGGACAAAGGACCTCGGCGGCTCGGCCGGTACCAAGGAAACGGGTGACGCCATCGTTGCCGAGCTGGTTAAGCTTCTCAAGGACTAATTTCCCATCACATCAAAAATCCTGTGTTATTGGGGGGGCCGGGTCTCAAAAGCGTGATTTATGGTGCCATCTAGGCAAAGGCAAAAATCTGTCCGATCATGGGCTGGACTTGGTTCCAATACTCTGCAATGTTTTCAAAACCAGGGCTGCAACCTGCGCGGTAGAATTTAAACAGGCGACCAAGAGGCTGTACCACTGGGCAATGCGCTCAGTGCAGTCAGGGTGTTACTAGATACGCCTCCTCTTAAACAACAAAACGAAATTCAAGTAAAATTCTCAATGCATGCATTGTGTGGCATTATTTGGCGAAGAGTTAAGAAAATTACCCGTGTTAATTATTAGCAGAGCCCAAAGTATACCTATCGTGCCAGTCTAGAGTGGCTATATGCATAACATTCCTCTAGACGGGCTAAAGGTTGCATCTGCCTCGGCTCGTTCCCACTTTACTCGGACTGCTCCTGAGCGTCATCTTGACACTGGATTACTGATCAAACAACGGGACAGGAGCAGACAACAACACGCCGAGAGCCACGCGGCACACATAGGTAGATATATTTAATTGTATGATCTTCTCTACTTGTGGTTGAGTTTCACCTATCTCTTTCGAGCCACGATAAGAAACTCCATGAATAATCACAGGGCAATGATGGGCACGCAAAAAGTGGCACTCGTGGTTGTAAGTTATCTCGACCCTTAACCTATCTCACACACACTCTCTCGCACAGGCTGGCGTGTCGATATCGCTGACCCCCGCCTCTGTTATGTTGCGGTAGGGAGCCTCGAGAGGGATTGGCCGGCAGATCGCCATAGACTTGGCCAAGAATGGCTATGCCGGTAAGCAGCCCGTCCCCAGATCATCGAATTTGAAACCAACCATATTCAACTACAATACCATTTCCAGTCGTCGTGGCAGCAAAGTCCACGGCAGACAACAACAACAAAAACCCTGCCGCCTCCTCCACCCCCTTCCCCCCAGACCCCAACTCGCCAGACTCCACCATCAACACGGTGGCGCGAGAAATCCAGGAGGCCGGCGGGGAAGCCACGGCCCTGCCCGTCGACGTGCGCGACCCGGCGTCGGTCGCGGCGCTCGTGAGCCGGACCGTCGAGGCGTACGGCCGCCTCGACGCGCTGGTCTACAACGCGGGCGCCGTCTGGTGGGCGTCGGTCGAGGACACGCCCCTGAAGCGGTTCCGGCTCATGCAGCAGGTCAACGTCGAGGGCCTCTACGCCGCCGTCCAGGCCGCGCTGCCGCACCTCAAGGAGAAGAAACAGGGCGAGCAAGAGGGGGGAGGCGGGCGCATCGTCGTCGTCAGCCCGCCCATCTACAGCCGGTTCTTCCGGGGCAAGATGGGATATGCAATGGTATGTACGAATGAATATGCAAGAGCCCCCATCCAGAACCACACCCCATACGTTACAGAGAGAAAGGAACAACAGCGTCCACCGAGCACCTGCTGACATGGCCATCATGCAGGGGAAAGTAGGAATGAGCGTCCTGACCAAAGGCCTCGCCATGGACTTTGAGCGCCAAGGTCTGAAAAACATGTCCATCACCAGCCTCTGGCCCGCCGTGGTATGCGTTCCTTATTGTCCGTAATAGATGGGCAGTTCCTCGAACCATTCAACGTCAATTCACCCGAACCCCAACTTGCTTACGAAGCCAATCTAAAAAACAGGCCATCGAGTCCGCAGCCACCCAGAAACTCCAGCGGACCGACCCCTCCACGGCGCGAGACTTGCGCAAACCCACCATCTTTAGCGACGCCGTCTTAGCCGTCCTCCACGCGCCCGTGGCCGCGGTCAACGGCCTGCTAGCGCTCGACGAGGACTTTTTACGCTCCGACTCCGGCGGCCGCGTGACCGACTTCTCCCGGTTCGCCTTGGTGCCGGGCTCGGCTCCACGGCGCATCATGCCGAAGCGGCTGCCGGACCTGACGGTGGAAGAGCAGGATGACGAGGGGACGCGCATCAACAGCGCAGCACCGGCAAAGGCGAAGTTGTGACCTAGCTAGGATTGCGATAAAGACAAAGAGATTGCAATTTGGGCCTTGTGCACGGTCAGAGATCGTTGGTTTGTCAATAGCTTATGTGAAGTCAAGGTACGAATGCGGCACGAGAACCGTTCATATTATCTTATGTAGTTTGCTACTGAAGTATCCTGAGACACAGGAATACCAGAACCAAGCCAAGAAACAAACTGTGTACAAA
Source organism: Apiospora marii (assembly GCF_038362585.1). Lineage (NCBI taxonomy): Eukaryota > Fungi > Ascomycota > Sordariomycetes > Amphisphaeriales > Apiosporaceae > Apiospora > Apiospora marii. Next base: position 625,430 of record NW_027117375.1, on the reverse strand, counting down.
GAGGCAACTCCCAGTGACAAGTGATGCATTATTAGGGCTACTACCTGAGGCCTGTTTCCGTCCTATAAGAAACTCTCAAGTCCAATGTGATCCATACCGGCCATGCAATAATTATCATGGCATCATTCATGCTGTGGCAACCTCATAGCAACAACGCCATTTCGGATTCCCAGTATTCCCCTTTCGTGAATGTTCCTCCAGTGACGGAGCCATGTTACCAGAGAAACCAACGCATTGGGCAGCTCCTCGCACCCTCGTCTTGCTATTCACAGGGTGGTAACGACCAGGTAAAAACCAGGTGAGAGACGAGTGTGCTGTACCAAAGTGTTGTTCAAATATTGGCAATGACAGCGGCAGCAGCACCGAGAGCGGCAGCGATGCCCATGACGCCAGTGAAACGAGCGGCGGCTCCAGAAGAGGGGGCCGCGGGGCTCGAAGTGGCCGGAGGGCTAGTTTCGGTAGAGCTGGGGCTGCCGGTGTCGGTGTCAGTGCCAGAGCTGCCAGGAGTCTCGGTACCAGTAGCAGTAGCAGCCGTGTCAGTAGTACCGACTGCGCCAGTCTCGGAGGTAGTGGAACCAGGGAGGACGGGGGTGCCAGAAGTAGGCGAACCGACACCAGGCGTGGCAGTGGTCGTAGTGACACCAGGCGTGGCAGTGACAGTGGCAGTGCTGCTGGACTGGCCATAGGGACCGGGAATGGTGCCAGTGGCAGTGATGTACTCGGTGACGGTAGTACTGCAGCCGCAATCCTCGTCAAGCTTGACGGTAGCCTAAGGTAAAAGCTTGTGGTCAATGACTGCGGGCTTCGCAAAGGACATGATGCTGGGTTGAGAAGAGAAAGGGTAACACGAAAAGAAAATCGAAAAAAAAAGAAAAGAAGAAGAAGAAGCGACATGACGATGATGAAATCCAGAGAACAAAATTGCCAGTCCCTTTGGACAGCCCGAGGAGGTCTTGTGTATAATATGTGTGATAGAGATAGACAGAACTTACCATGCCGACAGCAGCCAGGCAGGCGATGATGGTGACCTTGAAGAACTGCATCTTGAACACGAGTGTAGAGATGAACGGTTGTGGTAGAAATGGAGTGTTGCGATATTGCGCGTTGGGGTTGTGGGATGCTGTTGTTGCTGTCAAAGGTAAGGGATGCAGTCCTAGGTCCTAGGGATGTAGAGACGGCAAGGGTAACTCTTGAGAATGAGAAGATGTTGTTGACTGATGCAGAAGTAGGAGTCAAGTAGGAGGGTGAGATGGTTTGGGTTTATTTCCTTTGGTGAGAGGTCAAGTAGGAAAGGGAAAAAAAGGTTGGTTGGGTGGGCGGGTTTTGAAGGGTTTGTTCAGGTGGTTTGGCGTGGGTTGTGGTGACGAGGCGGGTGGTGGTGACTAAAATGCTTCAGCGTTTGTTGTTGTCACCCACAACTGAACTGGAGCTGATCTGGAAATTGAATGTAGGGAAGCGACGGCCCAAAGCCTGCATTAATAAAAAACTGGGAACCCGGGGCAACGAATAGATTAATCAGATTGGGTACAAGTGAAGTCACTACGCGTGAGGATGGATCAATCAATTCAATAGGTATCCAACTGGAAGTACTTCAACCATGTAACCTGGACGGTGTACTTCCAATGGTGTCAACATGAAGTGGCCCTGATGCCGAGAGGCAGCTGCCCTGGGGAGATGCTGTCTTATATCACCTGCCCATCTACCCATACTGCAGTGTAAGGTAGGTAGGTACTGACAGATATCGATTCATATACCTTTCGTCCACTCGCCCTTCACTTCAACAACCTGGAACGCATCGAAGCCCCAAGGAGAAAAAGAAGTTACCAACATCACCGACTCTTCACTACCAACGGGCTCTCGCCCCCCCTATCCAAGTAGGCCAAGGCTTTCTCGCCTCCTGCAACCACCCGCGTGTCTCCCTTCGTTTGCTACAATCAATGTGGTTGCTGCTTGTCTGCATATGTTGCACATGTCATCGACGTAATCCCATTCAGTGGCTTGCTCCTCGCGTGTAACGACGTTTTGTTTCATTCTCTGGCTTTAGTCTGGCTCGTAATAATATGGCTGAAGGCTCCAGCCGCCTAGGCACTTGGGCATTCTTCTTCTCTCCGACTTTCCACGTCGATTTATTTGCCTGATTCATGTCTACCAATAAAGGGGAAATGACCGGCCCGTTGCCCGTTGCCCGTTGCCAAAATGATGAACTGCTGCTACCACTTACCACTGCTGCTCTTCTGCTCATCTTGGGTTGCTGCATAGACCCGGCCGGATGCATGACCATGGGCCAATGTGGCTCATCTGGTCTGGTCCAGTTTGGCTGGGTTCGTCTGTGAACCGGTATTGCGTAAGTAGCTAATTTCTTGAAGTGACTCTTGCCTGCATCGGTTGTTGCTATTCATGGGCGATTTGTCTAGCATGCCCCCCACGCCTCCCTGGACCTATCACGTCCGTCCAGGTCGCAAGCATGCATTGTGTCTGGATTGTACGTGTGCCATCTGACTCTACTGCCGCAAGCTGTGCGTAGCCTCGATCCACGCCGCCAACCTCACTCGTGGGACGCCCGCAAACTGCGTCTTGAAACACACTAGGTACTCGACGTACAAGATTCCTCTCCAGCCTGCTTCGTACGCCCACCCGGCTCCTCTAAATATCTTTGTTGTAGGGAGCGACACCCTTTTTCAGCTCGCGAACAATTTCCGCCGCTTCATCGAGGCTTTTCGCCTCGAAATCGTATCGTTTGCTCACGTCTTCTTTAAACACAAGCAGCTGTTGGGAGAAAGAAACAAGTATGGTTAGCTCACGCTCAGCATGCAGCTAGTCGCGGCAAATTCGGCTCACCTTGAAGTTCGTCGGGTGCCTGCGTGACACACTGCACCCAACGACGTTGCTGAAATGCACAGTGGTGGTTTTGCCACCTTCTCGGGTCACCTTGCCCCCAGAGGAAGGCTGGATGGTGACGTATTCACCATCGATCCTCAGTATCCGCTCGTTGAGACCAACGAACCGCATGGCCTGCTTCCGCCAGACAATGTATTTCTTGTAATTAATAGTACCGCTGCCAGCTTCGTCCAGCATCATGCTTTCCTGTGCCAGAGGGTGAGGTGTCGCAACCTTGTCCTTCTTTTTCTTCTGCGGTGCAATGGCATTGTCCCACACGTGAACCTTGGGGGAAGAGCCACTGGGAGACCCCGTAAGGGTGAGACCATCCGTAGCAAACCGCCGCCGGTGTAGCTCCAAGTCTATCACATTCCCGATGGACGAGACTGTGCGGTCCAGCATAACCACAGCACCCGAGCCAGGCAGTTTCAGAACGTGCGTGTTCTTGTCTAGGCGTCTCTTCAGACAAACCTCGTCGAGAACTTCAGCTAAATATCTCTCAGTCGTCACTTCTAGAGTAAGCATCTGGCCAGGAGCAGCATCCTGTGAGAAGATGTGTATCCGTAGGAACCTCTTCTCGCCCCTAACGGTAGGCGTGACCGAGAGGGTAGGCGGCGTCGGCTTGTCCGCCGAATCATGCCGATATGTCGTGTTGATGATAGGGTTAGGCCGAGGCTCAGCTGGCAGAAGCTCAGTAGACTGAACCTGGGGCGTGCTTTTAGGGGTTGGCTCTTCCTCCTCGGCCTCTTCGGCTGTTTCCTGTTGATCATACTGTGGCGTCATCTCCTGGTTCTCTTCAAACTCCTCTTCTGATGCCAGCACCAGCCCGAAATCGTCGTGGACTTTGGAGTTGGACCTGGACCTTCCTGCTCGGTTGTTCGCCGTAGTAAATGCATTGAGAAGCTTCTTCCTTTCCAGGGGTGGGAAGTCATCATCGACCTCATCTCCATCCACCATACGTAATGTCCACCAATTGACACTCATCTTGTCGCTGGGTATAGGAGGTTCGAGCTTCTCTTCGTGATACCTCCAAAGACTGAGACCTATCAATTCAGCCACTGTCACGGGTCTGAACGAGCCATCTTCTTCCAGGATGTTCTTCCGAATCAGTACCTCGAAAGGCTTCGAGGGCGTCTTGCAAGACGGGACGTATATGCGCAGATGGAACGGATCCGGATCACCTTGGCCGGATAAAGTAGCAAACTTCTCGAAGGGCATGGCGGGCTTCGTCTTCTTCGCTTTGAAGGCATCCGCAAGCAGGCTTCGCGGCTGTATCATGCTTAACGGCCGGATGATACTCAGTGGCCTCGGGGGTGGAAGAGCTTCTAACGACTGAGCTGTCGGCTGGGTAGGGGGCTTTCGTACGGTAGACTGGCGCATGAGCTGCTTCGGCGGGGTGCCCACCACCTGCTGCCCAGGGGAAGTATTTACCACGGGGTCTTCCACATCGGCGAGTATGGAGGCTGAATCGACACTCTCGGCGAAAGCAGATGATCCATCAGACATGTCCGAATCCTCCTCTTCGGCGAGAAGATCGCTTTCTACCCGCCTGGCGGGTTGAATAGGGTCTGCTGAGACCTTGGCCTGCAGTCTAGCAGCTCGTGCAGCGGCTCTTGATGCCTCCCTCTGCTTGTGGAAGCCCGAAGCGTCGAACTCGTTTTCTGACGACACATCGCTGCTCGTCACGGTGTCACGCCTGTGCCTCTCCTTTACCGTCTCGAGCGCCGATTGGGACCCTCGCCGAGCGCCGGGGGCAGCTCTTGGGGAAGACATGGTAGTAGCCTGCCTCAAGTTGGATGCCTGAATTGGGGAGGAGCCGGAGCGGTTCCGGACGGGCATCTTTGCAAACCTTATCTGCTGAGCCGCCCGCTGATCCGACTCGTCGTCGCTCTCGTCGCTGAGGTCGCTGCTGTCGTCTTCTTCCATCTGCTCCCTCCGCCGTTCCCTCCGCCGACGCGTAGCAGCGCCAGGACCAGGGGTTCCGCCCCCGACTCCCGTCAGCATGCCTCCCTCCTCGGCTTCATCTTCGAGGGTAAGGCCTATGGCGCGCGGGGCGGCTTGGAAGTACTCGGACGCAATCGCAGTCGGGATATCGGGAGAATGGGTCCGTTTGATGTGAGCCGGGTTCGAGCGCCATCCAGCGGCTTTGAAAGGAGCGGTATTTAGGAAGCCATCGTTGAGGGTAATGAGTCGTTCGCCAACGCCGTCGGCAACCTCGCTAAGGTAGCTGGTCCGCAGCTGGTAGGAAACCAAACTAGAGCAGAGATGTACTATTAGTGATCAGATCTTGTCCCAGACAGAAAAGGAACCATACTCTTCGATTTGAATGAGCGACATTTTGGAAGGGCTCAATGCCGTTGCAGAGAAGGTGTGCGATGGACGTTGCTTCCGTCGTCAGGGAGAGTGAGTGTCACGGCCCTTGGACCAGTCCCAACTTTGGCAAAGCAAATCTAGCCGCACAGAGGACGTGATGACTTGGCTTCAGCCGAGTACGATCTCGGTGTTAGTTTTATCGACCGATTTCGATGTCAAAGAGCTGAGAAGAGTCGGTGCAGCGCGGTGCAGGAGTGTTGTTGGAGGGTTAGGCAGTGCAATTCGATCGTCAAAGAGTGTCGAGGTCCTGAACCCAAAGCCCCAACGCGCTTGCCTTCGCCTTCTAGACCAAGCTACAAAGTTTGAAATAAAGGAAAGTACGATGTAGCAGAAGATAGCAACTTAAAATTGAGGTCCGCGCAGCCGGTCGCGGGCCTGTCGCGCTGTTCCTATAGCCTTCAAAAGAGAAGCAGCCGTACGGAGGTGATTCTCTACGATTGGAGTTTCAGCATCTTTGGGCGACTGACGATTCTCGAGTTGTCCCGCACTCACTGGGCTACGTACCTCCCCTAGGCTGAGAAACGCCCACCATTTTAGTGCTCTTTAGTGGTCTCTCCAGGGATCACTGCATGGCACCTTCCCCACACTATATGCACTCCAACTTTGAGAGCTTGGTGCTTGGAGCCTCATGAACCCAACCTTTTTTTGGTCCATACCTCTTAGCCGTCATCGTCACAATCTATCTTGGCCACGGACTCTTCGCTCTTCTGCAGCAAATCCGAAACAGACGCTCTCGCGATGGCTCTAGTCGACTACTCCGACTCCGACTCGGATTCCGAAACAGCAACGAAGCCGACGCCTCCTTCCGCTTCAACAACGGTGCCGCCCCAGACAACTACTACCGCGAAGCAGCCTGTACAGAAAGTAGTCGATCGCTCCAACCCACGCAAGATCGTGGTCAGCCTGCCGGGCGCCTCCAAGTCGGACGAATCAAACCCTACAGACAACAACGGCGATGAGCCGCCCGTGAAGCGAGCCAAGACAGGCGGCGGCGCCTTCAGCGGTTTCGCCTCATTCCTACCGCCGCCCAAGAACGCCGGCAAAGCCGCCGCCGCTGTCGCGAGCAGCGCGGCGAAGACCGCGCCGCGCCGCCCCGGCGTCAACCTCAAGACCGGCGCTGCGCCCGGTTTCAGCAGGAGCACCGACCTGAACGACGACGTCGGCGACGATGGCGACAGATCTACGTCACAGCAACAGGCACAGCCTACGATACCAGCCGGGCAGAAGCCGGCAGACGAAGTCAAGTTGGTTGGGAAGCCCATGATGTTCAAACCTCTGTCGGTATCGAGGAGACCCGTGAAGAAGAAGAACAGCACAACCGCAAAATCGACAACGACCACGGCGGCCGCGAAAGCCGGCTTGGCGTCGGAAACGCCGTCACAGGCAGAGTCGCAACCCGCGCCCGAGTCAGCCGAGCCCCCGAAGAAAAAGAAGAAGGTGTCACTATTCTCCATCGCGCAGGACGAACCCGCCGATGCGGCGCCCAGCACCGGCGCCTACGAACCCATGTTCACCACCCCCGAGGAGCAGGCTGAGACAGACTCAGCAGCGGCCTTCGCAGCGTACGACGCACAGAACGGCGGCGCTTCTGCGTATCCCCCCGCGGCGGCAGCGGCGACGACATCGTCATCAGCCTCGCTCGACAGCCTCGCCGCGGGCATGAACCTCTCCAAGGCCGCGCGGCGGGAGCTTTTCGGGCGCGGCGGCGCGCCGGACGTGTCGTCCGCGGCGTCATCGTCGCGCATCATCGACTTCAACACAGACAAGGAGTACGCGCACAACGAGGAGCTGCGCGCGTCGGGCGAGCAGCAGACCTTCAACCCCGTCCGCGCCATCGCGCCCGGCAAGCACAGCCTGCGCCAGCTCGTCACCCAGGTCCACAACCAGCGCGAAGCGCTCGAGGAGAGCTTCGCCAAGGGCAAGAGCAACCAGCGCGAGGCCGGGTCGCGGTACGGCTGGAGGTAGTAATTCGTATGCGAGACCGTTCTCTCTTATCGCTGGGTATGAATGTGCCCATCCCATCAACATCATCAAGTACTGTACGGCTACCCTCTAGAAAGGTGAGTGGTCACGGAATCCGTTACTCCAAGCAAAATTATGTAAATAAGTAGCAGCAGCAGCAGCATCACGCTGTTCCGACGCATTGTGTATCTAGCGACATTCACAAGAAAAAGACCACGGCGAGCAATAGCGACGAGATCATGAAGAAGAAGAACGTCTATAAAAGTCAAGACGACGCTGGATACCCAACTGTGTCTATCTACTCCGCTGCAATCGAGCGGCAGATGAAAACTATGATACAAGAAGTAGTAGAAGAAGAAGAGAAAAACAAAATACCCATTATAATTCCATGGCTGCCCCCGAACGCCTCATTCTAATCGTTTCATGCATGCATCATACAAACGTTGCAGCTTCTCGCGAAGCCTTTCTCGTGTCTTGGGGGTTTCTCTTTTCTATCATCGGGTTTCTTTGACGGGTCATCTCCTTTCTCACTAAAAGGTCTCTACAGCCCCTTGACGAGGTTGGCTCCATCCGTCGCCGGCGAAGAGGAATCCCCACTCCCCTCTCGTGATGGGCGAGATGTCGTCGTACCCGTTGGGTGTCAGAGGTCCCTCGTGCCCCGACGCCGACGACACGGAAAACCGGGAGTATCTGTGGTTGTCGGCGGTCACCAAGGGGCTGAGATGTGTCTGTGATGCCATCATCATCATCTCGTCGATTGATGACGACGCCTCGGCGGCGGCGACGCTGTTCCAGAAAGGCCGCCCAGTCGTGAACGGCCGCGCGGTCAGATCGCCGTCTTCCTCTTCCTCTTCGGCGCAACCGCTGGTGATGTCCAGACCGTCCAGCGTGATCTCAAGATCCATGAAGTCCCCCTCTTCTTGCCGGGACTGTTTTCGTGGCTTGGGCGCCTCCTCCCCCTTTGCGTACTGTTTCACATTACTCTGGTGGACAGACGCCAGCGCAGGTTTATTGTCGTCAAATTTGGTCTGCAGCTTGAGAACCGGCCCTTTCGGACTCGGCGGTGTCCCGATCTTCACAATGGGTACGTCTTGAGCGGCAGAAGGGAGGTACAGGGTGTGCGAAGGAGGGGAAGGAGGAGCGAGGTCCAGTAACACTCTGCCGACATCCTCAGCCGTGACCTCGAAAGCGCCGACCCGGTCGCAGCCACCATAAGCCCGTCGGTACATGCGCTCAACGTCGCTTAGTGCGCTGGCGCTGACGCCTATCCAGTCATAACGACGATGCAAATCGGCCTTGGTTATGGGGCGCCCACCGTTGGCCAGAACGAGCCGCCGTAGCTTGTCCACGGCATCTTCCATCATGCGGTCGGCAGGCATAATCAGCGGCTTGGTGAGTGAGGATGCAGGCAGCGTCGTCCGCGCGTACGCCGACAATGCAGCCTTGAATGTATACAGACGGTCCAGACCCAGGAGAGTCAGGCCCTCGGCGGAGAAGAGCACCTCGTTCTGCAAGAGCGAACGCCGGATCAGGTCGCCGCTCAGCCCACACGCAGTTGCCGTGGTAGCGGGCGGCAGCCAGCCCGTCCCGGCGCGATACTTGCGCTCCGCCTTGTAGAAGATGGCGCGCAGTATCTTTTCATCCCTAGCAGACGGTGGCGTTGCGTGTATGAGGCGGATGCCCAGGTGATTGGGCCCACCAGCTGAGGCGTTTGACGCGGTCGATGTTGCTGTCGTGACCGAGGAGGGCGTGTGTGGCGTCATGGGTGTGCAAGGGGTAGCTGGCCATTTGCGGGTCGAAGGCGAGGAGTAGGTGGATGAGGCAGTGCTGCCATAACCCGAGTCGACGGACGCGGCAGACGAGACCGATGCAAGGGAGCTGTTTGTGCCACGCCGGACCAGCTGGCGCAAGCCCGCCACTGGCGAGGCAAAGCGCGATGGCGAGCTAGGCATGGTAAATTCAAAAGACGTCGGGCTGGATGTTGACGACGAGGTGGGTGTTGCACACGACGATGGAACCTGATACTCCTTACGCACCACAATCAGAGTAACATGCAGAGCTTTGCGGGCCAGTCGCTTCGAAATATATTCGAGAGCGTCGGTGAAGTAGAGGGGGATGCTCTCCGAGTCGAGAAGAGAAGTGCCTGCCTCAAGGGGCGACGAGATTCGCTGCTTGAGCAGTGACATGGTTGCCAGAGAAGCCAATCGCCGGGCTGATTACGGATTGACAATAGCTGTGTCTGGAGTACGTTGGGGAGTCGGAATTAGACTATACGATGATGGCACCAGGCCAAAAAGATTGAATTAAAGAAGTGAATGGGCGAAGTGGTTCGGGGAAGAGGCTTCTCTGGATTCAAGTTGGCGTTGGGGAGCAACAGCAGATATAGATGATGGGGTCGATCGAGGTGACGGTTGAGTCAGCGGTGAGGAGCAGAAGTGGTGTTATTGATGTATCTGAGAACGGAAGATAGAGTTGGAAACATGAAACAAGCAGCAAGTAGATTGCTGACTGGGAAGGGCAGTAAGCCAGCTAGTATTCCCCGGCTGCTATCCCGGGATGGGATGGGTTGGCGAGCGAGGTTGTAAGCGGCTAGGCAAGAATAGTAGATCGGACTTGGCGTGTTTGTTTCCCAGCTGCTGACGAAAAGGGAAGTCCGTTCTAGGCCAGAGGATGGGTAGCGAGGATGAAACAGCCAAGGGCCGCGTGCAGTTGCGAATGATGTACGTGGTTCGCGGGGCGAAGGCTCTGTCGGGCTTCTGCGAGTTTTCTATCTTGGGCCATGTCGAAACGGAACAGCCACTCTGATAGGATTGATGGTGCCATGCCATGTCGAACCAAGATGCGAGTGATGGGCAGGGGTTGGCCATGGACGCTAAGTTTCAGATTATTTTTTACGGTATGCTGCAACCTAGAGGCCAGTAAACGTGTGATGACTGCGACCGACCACGAGAGGAGGAACATCCTCTCCCTCGCCCTCGCCCTCGCCCTCGCCCTTGCCCTCCCCCTCCATGCTGCATGCAGGCTGCAGGTGCAAGCAGGGGTAATGGTCAGGTCAGGGCGGTCGGTCGACGATCATCCATCACACTGTTTTTAGATTTTTGTCTGTTTTCGTCTTTAGCGGTCGATCTCCTTTCAAAGGGATCCCCTTGGATCTCTTGCGTTCCCCTTTCTTACATATGCCCATCCCATGGCTGCTGCATGATTGCAAATGTCATCCGATCAAGTCGAATCCGACATACGTTTTTGACGGTTTCAGCCCAGCCTTAGGGCTGATGAATTAGCCTCAGCTTAATGACCTGCTCCATCTTTGGCCGGGCCTGACTCGCGGTATTGGTGATTCCGTGGGCTGGACTTAATCAATTGGCCGGACGCATTTGTTTGGCACAGAGCATGCTTGGATCCGCTGACATCACAACTTGTCTTCTCCTGTTGTGTGTGTGATGCTTCAATGTTCAATTCACCCCGCACTGCTGCTCTGGTCTAGGTAGTGGCAGGTTTAGGTGGTATTTGGTATCTTTAGCAGGCTCGCCCGGCGGTTAGCGCACTTAAAATAGAACGTGGAATGCCCCATCTTCCAAAAATAACTCCCGACCCCTGCCAGGTGCCAGCCATGATGGACAGAGATCCAAGATCTGCCTACTAATAAACCCATGTATGTGCCTGGTGATTGGCTGCCCGCTCTTCATCACCCACCACCCACCACCACAAGCTAATGTGACTAAGTGGGCAAGTGATTGTGACAATGTCTGCCTCCTCCCAATATATAACTTCTCCGTTCCTTCCCTATGGACTGCGTCGTCCCCTTCTACCTGCATCCGAGTATGTATATCGAGTAGATAAAATTAGCTCGAGGTCAATCACGTCCTCTCCCCCCCCACCCCGACAACATTCACATTGCCATTCTCCTCATCTAAGCGCCCCGATCATCAATCCTCAAGCTGGCATGCTGCTTCTAGTTTGTCACATCTAATAATAATCATTTGGCGATTGATGTTTTGGTCATTCATGCAAAGAAAATCTGTATGCCACGTAGGAGCTGCTATTGTCTCTAGGCTCGCCACCAAAACGGCCACCGTTTTTGCCCCTTTCCTCTTCCAGCGAAATATCGGGCCTGCTCGGTGCGAGTCTGACGCCCCCTTGACATTCTATGCAACCAACATCACTCGTACAAACGGCCACCCATGCCATGGCCCTCTAAAACCTGCTTAATGAACCATAGTGAATCCATGAGGGCGTAATCGTCGTTCCCTGCCTTGAGACGCCAAACACTCCTGTGCTATGCATTCCAGCCATCCAGACATCGTGGTCGGGGCCATGTCGAATCGCTGGGGGGAAAAAGGAAAGAACCAAAGAAGAAAGCACGGGAGAGTATCACGCAGCCGCCTGCGTCCGTCATTATTCATAAGCCCAAGAATCATGCCTCTTGAGGTCTCCTTCGTAGTTGGGGCGTCATCATCATTGCATCTCCGCGTCCTGAAGTTCGCCCATGGCCTGCATGCTAAGGTCGGCCAGACTATCCATTTGTTCCGACGAGGCGATGGAGTTGTCCCAGTCTTCATTTAATCAGCTCAACTCGTCTAAGGTGGCCGAGGAAGAGGAATCGCTCCACATACCAGATCCATCCTCCTCGATCTCATCGACCGTGAGGCGTCTCACTGGCTCTAGAACCTCTAGCACATAACGACAATTAGCTTCTGCACCCATGCTTGCTACTTTGCACTCGCCTCACTCACCTTGTCTGAGCTCCTGATACTGCTCTTTCAGGTCATCAACACCAAGATTCCCATTGAAATAGCCTTCGGCAGCAGTGATGACCGCCTCTAAACGTCCGACTGGATCTCGGGGTGCCTGAACCCCTCGAGCCACATAGGTATCTCGGAGGTATACCAGGCACTCGATCGCTATCTCAGCACCGGCCCGGGCAACAGCCTGGGACCGAATAGCACCGCCGTCCTCGTCACCAAAGTTGGGTGATGAGCCATGGGAAAATACGACATCGTGTAGGAACACCTCGGTTGAGTATGCCACAGCGCGGTCAACCGACCCAATCAGACCAGGAGCCCAGCATGGCAGATTGCGTAATCCCTGGAGCTCCACATCGTCCAGGCTCTTCTGCGACACCCGGGAACTATCAAATGTTTCCTTGAAGAAGTCGAGAAAGTTCAGGCCCTCGGCAACGTTATGGAGCGCCATGGCCTGCGAATTTACATGACTGATGAGGGTCTCGACACCTGCCGGATTGTTGCTGGTCTGGACATACAGCACCGCCATGCGTAGGTAGGGAGCCACAGCGTGCGAGACCATCTGGCCAGTGATGCGATAGCGTAATGTGTCAAGCACTTTATCGTCCATCGACTCGTTCAGTTCCATCAGGCGGCCGATGATGCTGTCGGTTGCGACCGCGTTCTGGTCAATCTGTATCAGCTTATCAATGAAAACCGCAGCTGGAAGGCCGGGCCAAGATGCGTGAAGCCGGTTGATTTCTCTGGCAGTATATGGAATGTTCTGCTCTCTAAGCGACATAGCCAAGCGTTCGCCGCTGTTCTCCGGTATAGTCGATGCACGGGTAATCGGGCTGTCCATGACACCCATCAACGTGTCGATCAAGGCGATGACATTCTCGTAATTGGGAGGCTTGGTGGCCATTCGCCTGTTGACCACAGTAACAAGACGCGAGTATTGCATCGGAACGTCCTCCAGGCCGGCATTGGCATCGGCCGCAATAATCAAGATGAGCTTTTCAAGAAAGTCAGCTTGCAGGAGCACGGCCGCCTCGGGTCGTCCAAGCTGCGCAAAATCTTCCATGACTCCAAAGAACTCAGGCCAGGCGCGGATTGCACTATGAAAAGTCTCCCAAAGCCGAAGGAACAGGCCACCGGCAGACATGACCAAAGGGGGGCCTGCCAGTTTCGTTCGGCCTGGTGCCGTACCATCCGCTTCCGAAACGCCATATTCAAGGGGATAGCGAGTTCTGATGGTGCTCAGTACAAAGATGAACAAGCTTCCGACCTGGTGTCTTATTGCCGGGTCGGCGTTCCGCTGTATCAAATTACGAAGAGCTTCGGGTCGCGCCTCAAAGTACTTGAAAACCATGGCGCAGCACCGAGGGCATTTCCTGCAGACGCTTACTAGGACGTGATAAAGGGCGTCGAAATCGGGCGTTTCCTTGGCACGTGAGACCACTTGGTCTAGATGACCAAGTGCAACTTTGATAGCACTGTCCTGGATCATATGATCTTCGGCGCATTCACCCTCCCACGCGTTGGCAAGGACCTTCACGACAAAAGGAATGTGCGTAGGATCGTTGGTACAATGCCTGTGTATGATGGCCCAATTTTCTTCCTTGATGGCAAGGTCAAGGTCAGAGGGCAGGGCAAACTTGAGGGGACCTGGAATGCCGGAAGCGAGCAGCTCAGCCTGTTGCCGTCTGAGCGAAGAGGATCTCTGATAGAACAGCATGTAGGCACTGTAAACTTTCTCATACACGTGTCCATTGTCGTAGTGTGAACGAGGATAGTCCTGGCCGCCAAAGCACATGCCAGCCATCGACGAAGGGTCCCACGTGGTCACCGAGTCATCGTTGAACTCCACCCAGGGTGAGGCATTGGTGCTGGGCCGCTCTCGAATATACGAGTAGTAGTGGCCAGATTCAGCAGTGCCCGAGTGAACCAGAACACCAACCAATTCAAAAGTGTCGGGCTCGGCATTGTCCGAAGGATTGCTGAGATGCTCGATAGTATAGGGTTGCATATCTATCTTGCTCGGGAATGGAAAGTAGTCGTTGATTTTGCTTCGCTGAAGAGTCCTCAGGTTAAAATCGAACCTCTTCAGGTGGAAGATGAGGTTATCCGGTATGTCCTTGAGACAGGCCCGCTTGACCGCATCCACATGCCGATCACAAGTTTCGCATTTGTATTTGTTATCACCTTCCATGATCTCACCATCGACATATGCCTGAAGACTTGCCTCTAGCCCAGACTTGCCTTTGATGTCACATTGGATGGCTGAGAAAGGCTCCATACGTTCGGAGACATGTTCGCATTCTTTCGACTTGACTTGCTGGACAAGTTGGCCCCCGTAGATCGACTTCAGTGTTTTTTTGGCCCTCTCCGTCGGCAGTTGCGCCTCCCACCGGTCAAAGAGAAGATTGTAGAACTCATCAACGTCCATTTGATTGTGAATATCGATAGGGGTTTCCTCGTACGTCATAATTGACGACACGCAGGACTGGGGGTCAACAAATCTGCGGATGCTCCCCTGCATATTGGCGAATAGGACCTGCGTCTCACTAAGAAGGTGATGTGTCTCTGTGTCCATAATGGGTCTCTCGAGCATAAAGCGGCGAAACCCGGTGTTCATGAACAGCTGAGTGAATAAAGAGTTCAGATAACACGTGTTGGAGAGATTTCGCAGTCCTGGGTATCCGCTAGATGAACGGATGGCCTTGGCCCGGTCGAAAAGGGGAGGCAGTTCATATCTGTATGGATCATCAGGTTGATCAGGGCAATACTTTGTCAGCCCTTCGAGACTGCGGAGGAGAGCCCTCAATTGGCCGGGCGTTTCACGGGCCAGATTGCTAAGAATGTCGCACAGCATGTTTCTTGAAGAAGGATTCAACAAGACCTCTGGGACGAGTGGTCCTTCTTCATTCTCCTCGGGGAACAGATGCTTACGGAAAGCAACCTTGAGAAAGTTTTGAGGGAGCTGCAAGGGCACATTCCTGGCACGCAAGTGTCGACCTCCGTGGCTCAGAATAGAAAGCAGCCCATGAGAGATTACATCGATACGCTCAGGATGAGAAATATCCTCAACGCTGTTGTGTTGAAGTAGGAGGTCGCCGCATTGAAAAAGACAGTGCCCTAAGTCTAGCACGGCCGATTCTGCGTCGCCTAACTTCTTGATAAGGACAATGGCGAGGCTGAATACTTCTTCGCTCTTTTCCGAATCTCCGACAGCGCGTGGTAGCAGTTCAAAAGCGATTGGCCAGAAGAACTCGGCAAAGGCCAAAGCAGGCGTTCCGGGTGGGCTATGGTTGTAGAAGATCTTGGCACTCATAAGCTTCACGACCCCCTTCCTCACATATGGCCTGTCATCGTCAACAAGAAGATTCTGTAAGGCTTCTTTCGCAGTACGACTGCTCTTGAATGTATCCCAGAACGAATTGCTCTTGATACAACATTCAAGCAGAGCCTCCAGACTCCTGTTGATCAACTCTATGCTGTTCTGGGTCGATGATACAGCGGTAGCGAAACGCAAGATTTCCAGCAGGCGCTCCAAAAGAGCCGGGGTAAGATAATCAACAACGGAAGGAGCAGTGCCAGATTCTAAAATAACGTTAGCAGAGCACTGCCAAAGTCGCAACCCAGCGTGATACGACTGACCTTTTAGAAGTTGGACGAGATTGTCAACCAAGTGCAGACTAAGCATTATACGAATAGCCTCATTCGCACATTGCCCAATGACTTCCTTGTTGCAGATGGCCGTGACAACTAATGAAGCCGCCTTAATGAGAGCTTCACTCTGGTCAAGTACCACCCGTTTATGGGCGTCAGTATCCGGTTCGCTTACCTGCGATACCTGAGCCTTAAGTCGACGTGTGCTCAGATACTCGCGGAGGGCATGTATCGCATAAAGGCACTTGAACGGCTGGCCAAGTGGGAATATGTCCTCGGAAGTTGCCGTGCCATCTTCGAATGCCTGTAGAAAAGATTCGTCTGCCGGTAATTTCACGAGGAACGCGTATATCTAATGACCATGTTAGCTTAAGGCCCATAATGTTGGCTTGATCACAGTACCTCCTGAGCCAGTTCTTCCTCCATGCTCAAATATTCCCACAACTGCTTGAAATGGCTCATGATTTCAATCTCCAGAGGTGATGCTCCGGGCTTGATTCTGACGGGAGAGAGCACCGCGCCTGTTTCCTTCTTGACGAGAATGAGTCCATCATGGACACCAAGTTCATCCAGCGATTTGCAGATCTGCTCTTCAGTAGGTGCAAGCGGTGCCCCTCGGTAAAAAATACGATAGTTGTCAAAACCCGTCTCTTCTCTAAGACTTGCAAGCAAGGACGCTGCAGTGTTCTGCCTTCCTATACTGAGGGGCTTGACCTCTGTGTGTACATGTCCATCAAAGGATTGGTATTTGAGTCCAGCTGACTCTCCTTCCATGGTGCCAGGCGCTTGGAGCATGAGAGATCTCAGATCCGGGGCAGCAAAGTGTGCTTTACTCTGTAGAGTCTTTTGGAAGGTGCGCAACACGAGAAGGGATCTGACAAACTTCAGCTCTTGTTCCTTCTGCTGGTTCTCTGCATCCTCAGTGATCATTGATCCATCGTCTCGGTTCGATGGACTATTGTTGAACGCCTGAAGTGCTCGTGCGGCCGCTGCCAGCTGATCTAGGCACCGGTTCACAAGGCCAAAGTGCGCTTTACGAGCTCGATGAAGAGGGAAAGACATGATCAAACTGCCTTCCACATAAACTTCATTCACAAGCGTCTGAATGGCATCTTTCTCGATGCTCTGGCTTGGCGCTGTCAAGATAATATGCCAGATGAGCTCGACAATGTCCGTCTCCAACTGACCTTCTTCGTCAAAAACAGCGCCGTTTGGATCATTCACTAGGCTTAGGAGGCTATAGCGAACAAATTCCAGTGCGCCTTCGCAATAACACGACGGCGGGAGAGTGGGTAGGTACTCATGGAGACATGAGATCAGATATTGATTCTGCTCCTGGTGCGGATGCTTCCGGAGAGCATTCAGACTGTGCCAAGCAGCACGTCTGTCTTCATGGCACACGGCCCCTGTACCTACTAATAGGTCCCAGAGTCGCCGACCGTCGACAGAGGTGATTGAAGATCCATGGTTAAGTATAAGTGAGCAGATGAGGTCCCGACGCGCGTTATTGATGCTATTACCTTCCAGTGTGTTTGCATATACCATGACATTACCAATGTCTCGGGCGCGGGAAATTGTCGCTTCAAGCTCGTCAATGATGAGTCGAGCAAAGTCATGTTCAGCGATGAGCATCGCCAAATTCTGCGCTTGTGCTTTGTGAATCAGCATCGACAAAGCCGAAAGGCTGCCAGATGTTGTTGGCGACTTTGACGCTATGTCGGTAATGCAGTCAGAGATAAGTGCCTGCCGGACATTGGGGGGCATGAAATGATGAAGTAGTTCCTTGAATTTCATCATAGCAAAGTGCTGAACCTCCGGAAAAGCTATGGAGCCCTGGGAATCCAATACGGACGACTCCCGCATCAGCCTGAGTATAAAGTTGAAATGCAAAGTCGTCATGGGGGCCAACGAAGGACTCGGCTGTTGTTTGTTCGTGGGAGCCTTTATCATCGCATCGCAAAGGTCTCTCATGTAGGGGGTCATGGCTTCCAGGGGCAGATTTTGCATATGCTGCCACATCATGCTTTGTTGCTCAGGCACCATGAGTGTTGTGATCCTTGCCAACATACGCACAAGTGCCTCAGCCACACGAGGGTCCTGAGTAGAAGTTACTGTATCCCAGAAGAGGTTTGCTTGTGCAGCTGTAAACGTGATGGTGACAACCAAGAATCCTATGATGTTGGAACTTTCCTGTGTGATCTCTGGATGGCAAGTGGGCCCTAAGATGTAGTCGATCAGCCCCGTGTTGACCAGATACTTTGCGAAGTAGCGCAAGTATTCCAGACCCTGGCCCCCCTCATCGTGAGCGTCGCTGGTCTTTCTCCAGGAGCTGACAAGGTCCTGGGACAGCATTGTGACAGCGGCCACCCTCAACTGCATTTGGCGGGATCTGATAAGCTTCACAAGCACGCCGTATCGCCATTCATGGGATATCGTATCAATTGCGAAGTTCAGCGCAATTTCCGGATGCTCCTTCTGATGTTCCCGCACGAGCTCCATGGCCTCTTTGTGCTCTCCGTGTAGACTGAGCCGCAGTATTGTGGTGAGATGGGGTATCAAGCCGTTCGCGGTATCATGAGCGAAGTGGTTCAAGCATTTATCAATCACGATACGCACTGCATCGGATACTGTATTGAACAGCCGATGACCTAAAACCAGATCTGACTGAGCCCGCGTGTACCGCGCCTCCGGAGAGATTTGTCGGTACTCAGCCGGGTAAGAGATATCCTGTAAGATAGTGTCTGCAAGATTGGCGATGTTCAGGAGATTATCCATCGTTCTTCTCGGGAACCGTGGCAGCAAGTTCAGATGTAAACTAGCTACCTCGTTGAGTTTCGACATTGCTCCGCCGGAACATCTGTGGAAAAGTTCAAGCATTGCCGATATCTCTGGTGTATTTTCCATGAATTGCCCATTCTGCTCTTCGTGTCGACCGACAATGGCAAGGCAAGGAAGGTAGGATGCAGACATCATGTCTGGCTCACTTGCTTCGTCATCGTGAGAAGCAGCCTCCAAAGCCCGGCAGTCATGGATGAGGAAGAAGGCCGTAATCTGTGCTAGTTGCAGGAAAACACTTCGAGTGAGCTCTCTCAGGTCTCGGGGTTTTGGAAGGGCGTGTCTATAGAATCGTGAGCTGGTATACATAAGCAATAAGGGATAAGGAGCATACCTTCTGCCAAAGAATATGTAGAACAGCTCAGGCAAATTTGCCCAGAACGCTTTGTTCTCGCCGAAAGATTGAACAACTGCTGTAGGTGCGCTTCTTGCAGCAATCAGGTACTGGTCAAACCAACCTTTCAGACTACCTAGCACTTCCTCGAATTGCACGTTTTCTGGATCGATCAGCTTCTGGACGCCAGTGTATTGACACTGTGACGACCTACGTTGCTGCAGGAACTGAACAAGCCTAGCGACAGTATCATAGCAGCTCTCATCTGCGGAATGGTATGGAAATGAAAACATAAGGAGGTCCATGTCCAAGGCGTCGTGGGGCTCGGCTGGGAAGATAGATGTAGGTAGGTTTGTGAAACTCATCTCGTCGCGGCTGCTCTTTCTGGCATTGCTGACAGCAACGATTTGCACCTCTGAATCATCCGAGTCTTCTTCATCTATATCTCCAAGATTGCTTGTAGCCCCTTGGGGTGCAGGGCCCATGTCCATTTCGGAAGCTTCAACGCTGGGCTTGACACAATCTTTTCTTATTCGGGCAGTCGAAGGGGATTCGGGTGACGAAGGGACCGGGACATGACCTTCGGTGTTCCGCAAGTTGATTGTGACCTTGCTAGAGTGAGGTTCGCTGATTACACCCCGTGATTGTGACGGAGGGGTGCTGGGTGCGATAGGCTCGGGTGTGTCAACTCGCATGATGGCGGATTCGTCGGGCATGCCCACACGCGAGAGCGAGGACTCGACAGATCTACTGCGTGATCCGGTACGGGAGGTTCGACGACGCTTCCGGGCCGAAATATCGCTGTCGCCGAAGGGATTGGGGCGTGTCGAGCAAGGCTCAGAGGAGACAGCACGATCTGTCGAGTCGGCCGAGGCTCTCGAATCCAGGTCCATCTGGTTGGTGCAAACGCAAATGAAGGAGCTCCAGGTACGTCTCTCCGAGCTTGGGGCGTTCGCGCGAGATGGCTCGGCGGCTTGCAGGCTTCGTCTGTATCAGCATGTGGGTTGGAATGCACGCGTGGGGGAGAATGTTGGACAAGGGGACGCGAATCAGGTGGGATAACAGAGAGCAAGTCCAGCACGGGACTGAGAAGGAAAGGAAGAAGAAAAAAAGAACTAGCTCAGTCCCAGGCCACAAGGGTTCGAGGATGTGTTATGACAAGCTTGGCTCTCCCCCAAGGTCAACCACGAATGCGAATCCTCAGTCGAATACCTTACATGGAGGCTAGTGCAAGGAAGTAGCGGATAAGGCAGATAGCATCGGGATGGACATGGGTAGGAGCTCTTGATGATCGGTGGATATCACTGCTGGTAACTTTGAGGGACAGCTCGACTTTTGGCAGCAATGGGTTTGGCTCACGTCACGCTAGGAGCGGGGGAGGGGCGAGCTTAGTGGCTGTATGGTGGGGGGAAGGACGGAAGTCGCAGGCATAAACGCAGGCATCCAACTGCTTAGCGAGCAACGGAGCCTCTTTGCCGCCCACAATGATGTAGGTAGGTACCTCGTGAAGTGGACGTGAAGCAAAGACTTGCTCCAATCAATCAGGCTTTAGAGAGCAGAAATAAATGCAATAAAAGGCTCGACAGGAGAAAGATGACCATGGAATGGATCTTAAGGCACAAAAAGAGAAAGTGGAAAACCAGATTTGACATACCGTTGACAGCAGTCCAGCCTTGTAGGCAGACAGGATGTACAGGAGAGCTTGTGATGGATACGGCCCCTAACAGTAGGGAGGCTTCCTGCAGGCACCGGCAGCCTTATGGTATCGTCGAAAAATACCTGGGTGACGGGGGAGGGAAACAGATGTCATATCCAAGCTGAGGTTGAGGTTGGTAGTGTAGTATCAGAGCAGAGTAGAAAGGTCAATCGTTCTCGTCTATGGAGAGATCTGCTAGGTGGAAGAGTTGTCTGGTAGATCAACGCACGGGTGACTGAACAGCACAAAATCCAGCCAAGGCAATGCCTGGGATGCAAGCAGTCCTCGAGGGAGAGTGACAGGAGAAATGTGACTGAGTGGGTGGGTGAGCGGGTTTAGGAAGTACCTAAATCGATCATACATGTAGAGAGTTAGTTCGGTTCCATGTCCATCCAACGTTGTTGGATACTGTAGGCAAGGCAGCTGCAACAGAAGCTTGAGATGTGCACCAACACGGTAGGTTAGGTAGGTAGGTAGGTAGACAGAGAGAAAGATGAACTGCGGGGGACCCACCCTGGCCTTTTGGGTCTTACAAACGTGCAGGTTCTTGACCCAGGTACCTATTGAAGCTTGAGCTTCAACTCGATGACTGGAAGCACGTGTGGGTGGTCTTTTTACACATGCATCACTGATAGAGGTTATGTGCCTCCTACATACCAGATCAATCTAATCAATAGGTATGGGACCTTGGGAAAAACTAGACAGCAGTAGGTACCCTTTGTGCATAGGTTAGGTGTGGAAGTACTTTTCGCCCACTGTACGCGTCTCTGGCCCGGTCCAGATACGAGCGCGTCAGCCTGTCCACCACCCAATGGATACCTTGTTGAACATACTACAGGGCCTACCCCTGTTAATAGATAAGACTCGGGCAACGATATTTTATGCGTTTTCTCCAACATATGCACTTAGGGGCTCGCACGTGACTTAAAGTGGGGCTAGCTCTAGTAGGAAAAAGGCATTAAATTGGCCCCTGAGAGGCTGGTCCGGTAGGTGGCTGGTAATGTGGCTAGTGGATGTGGCTAGTAGGTCGACTGGAGGGGTGGACTGGATGGGCAGCTAGCCCGTTGGAACTTTAAATTTCATAGGGAAATGTACCAAAACTGGAGAAAACAAGGGGCCGGTAACCCCTGTTTCAAACCCCTGTTATCGCATATTTTTAGAAGCTATATCTATTATCTGTTTATATATTACCGTTATTAAAAACGAATTAAGCAATTAAAAAATATATATTATTATTAATATATATATTAAATATTATATCTATTAATAAAGGTAGGCTTTATATATTATTAAAATCCACTTTTTTAAAAATTTTATTTAAAGTTAATTTAATAAAAGATAATTAATATATATATATATATATATTAAATCGATGTTAATATAAATTAACGCTTAAAGTATTTCTATTTATTTTATTAAATCTTAACTTTATTTAATATATATATATATATATATATATATATATATTAATTATCTACTTATTATTTAATAAATATTAAAGTTAAATAATTAAAGAATATTATAACTTAAGGTTTATAAATACTACTTATAAGATTATATAATAAATAAAAATACATTACCTTTTTTTAAATATTAAATATTATATAAAGATTATTAGTTTAAATCGTTTTACTAAAGCTCTTTTAAAAAGCTACTTTATATATTAAAAGTATTATAAGGATAGCTATTTTCTTACTTATAGCGCTAAGTATAGTAATGTTCTAGGCCTTTTAATATAAAACTAGATATGTTAAACCACCACCTATAGATTCAACTCGGTCTATCAATAGTATGCAAATGTGAGGGGGTTGACTACACATGCACTACATCCTTCATATACAGTGATCAGAGATGTCATTATACTGCCATTTGCTCAGAAACTCCTGGCGTATGTTGTATCTCCTTGCACAGTTAATAGAGGCACTGAGGTGAATTCCCACAACAAGCACGTTACCAACACGTAGGACCCGAGTCTGCTGCCAAGTAGAGAGACAGAGGGAGACATGAATGCTTATTCTCGATGACGCTAACTACATAGAGTCTAGCGCTATGAATGATAAAGCACCAGCGCACGTGCCAGGTGCACGTGCCAGATGCTGTTTCTAGATACCTCATACATGCCACTTTTAGCCAGGATGGATTGAATAATTCCATCTTGAATCTGCACGTCAGGTGGATCATCCATCAGTTGCTGCAGGTGGTGGACATGACAAAGGGTTGCCTTCAAAAGACAGCATACATTGATTCCATCCTTGCCAACCGATTGTGGCCAGCGACTGCTCATAGCATATCTTCAAGCATTGCTGCTTTTGTATCAACATCAGCACGGGATCTTGACTGCAGAGCTTGGCTCTTTAGCCATCACGTTCAAGTCCTAGGCAACGTATGCTCTCAGCCTAGTACTGTTGCCCTTGCATGATTGCCAGGATGGAGAAGAAGAAGCTTCTGTACCAACTCGATACCCCATATTCTGCGTCCTCATGGTATGTCTTCCCCTGGTGACCGCAGCCCAGTACACGAGTACTAACATCTTGCTTCTCTAGGCCAGAAATCCCAACCGATGACCAAGATGCTATCTTGGAGCTTCTATGCAAGTAAGCCAGTATTCCAAAGGAAGGGGACTTTCTGTCAGAACACTGCGGCCAGCAGCCTGCCAGGCCTCTCTCTGTTCATGTACCTGGTTCGACTTGTTGTAATTCGATGGTGCTGACGGCAGCATCTAGCTTCCTCTCCCCTTTGGGCAACTTCCGGAGACATCATACCCCAACGTCCAAAGGGAAACGTATCAAGAAACGGAAGCGCCATGTAACAGATTCGACTGAAAATGGCTCAATGAACCCTGAAGCGCCTGCAATTAGGCAGTACGTTGATATTGGTCTGACGACTGTCACGCGGGGTCTGCAGAAGCCATCAACCACGAGCCACGACACTACAGAGTCGTTTCGGCAATATTCTGTTATCTTCGTAGCTCGTTCTGGCCAACCAAGCGGCATCAATAGCCACCTCCCCCAGATGGTGGCTGCTGCATCTGGTTTGCGTCCCCTGCAATCACCCATCAGACTCGTGGGGTTTTCAAAATCTTGCGAACAGCGTCTGACTTCGGCGCTTGGGATTCCCCGCGTATCCTGCATTGGAGTTACAGGGGATGCCCCGAACTCCAAGGCTCTCATTGACTTCGTCCAAAAGCGAGTGCCGGTCATCGATGTTGCGTGGCTGAGGGAAGCCGTGAGCGGCGGCTACAAGGACACGAGGATCAAGACTGTCGAGACGGTAGATCGAAAAAAGCCGAAGCCCAGTGTATTTCGAAGTCGGGAACAGGGCTGAAAGAATGGGCAGGATTTGCGGATTCCTGTTTATAGCTCCCCAGCGACAGCGACGTTGCGAAGGCCTGTATATACGAGGAGTCAGTCTTTTACATCAAGCTTCATTTAGGGGTACCCAGCTTGGATGAGAGCCGTCGGTTATGTCACTTGGGCGAGATGCTCTACAGAGGGGCTATGTCGCAAGGGCTCCTTCCGAGCCATCTTTGTGGCGGGCTCTCCAGCCCCTATATTGGCCTGCCAGTGCCATACATACAAACAAATGGAAGGGCTTCATGGGGGTTTTGATACACAAACCTGGCCATGTATTTAGGAGGTGCTTGCCTATCCCCACCTGATGCTTTGTGCTTAAGGATCCCGATCTAGAATATCGATTTAAGGCGATAAGCTCAGCTGTACGCTTGTGGTGGGAAGGAGAGCCGCCTATGGCACCTCTTAAGGCGCTACCCAACCGCTGTTGCCACTTACATACTGTTCGGCGACGAGTTGAAGGTCGCTCTTTCCCTCCCACTTACAGTACACCCTACACCATTTGGAGTCACTTCTCTTGTGTTAGGTACTTGACCAACTGCTCGATCCATCCCCACACATCATTGATGGTCTGATGGAACATAACAAGTCTGGTCTCATCTTGTCCTTCAAGCTCCACCTCATCCTCATCCATCCTCAATAATATCAACTGAATCTGCACCTCCACCTGCATCTGCACTTGGTATTGCACTTACAGTTGAGGGAACTTGCGGATAAGATTCTGATTCTATCCAAGGCGATTGCTCCCAGCAAAGTCTACCGACCCATCACTGATACTCAGGAAGCGCTACGTTCAGGCCTCCTCGTCGTGGTAAGTTGTCCCGAATTTTTTGCCATTTCCCACGGTTATCGTGCAAACCCTACCTACCGTCAAGTGCAACCTTTATGATGCTGATGATGCCTTCTTGGAACATACAGTTGTGGTATGTGAGAGAACATCCTGCTTGTTGACTCGATCTGCACTTGTGCCAATACCGACGGACACGCTTCCAGGTGAGTTGCTCCATCATTTCTCGTATTCTAACCGAGATGCCTGGATCTCGAGGTGTCGCATCACACACACATTTCCACACCAATTCCCCGATTACAAACTGACGCAGATGGGCAGACGATTGTCTTACTTGACGTGAGCATTCGTTTCCAGTGGCCATGCCTTTCTCTCCTGAACAGCTTGCGGCTGCCAAGGAGCTTCGAGCTTCCTTCGCTTCCTCGCAACACACTCCAAGGCACGGTAACAGGGGTGGCCGTTCAGGTTCGAACAATATCCCCCGCTGTGGCCCGGATAGTGGTTCAAATGGCTACAGATCAGGACCAGGTTCCTACACATCTGGTCCCGTGCGCGATGGATCTCGCCAACACGTCACTCCAGCCTCTCGATCCGGCTCACTTGCATCGCCACATGACCAGCGTGGTGGAAGCTCATACACTCATGCCCGAAATGCTCCTCAGCCACTTCAAACCTCAGGCTTGACCTCATATGGATCATCTAGAACGCCCCGCGTCTCCCAGCCTGCTCCGACTACATTCTTGAACAATGTGCAGCCTCATAGAGAAGGCGCCCATCGCTCCGGCAATGACCCCATCAAGACGGCTGCCACTGCAGCACGCTCTAATGGTGATGCAATGAGAACTCCCACCCATCAGCAGTCGCCGCCTAGCTTGCCTCATGTGACCGGTCCTTCTAGCAAGCCGCATGGTGGGCTGGGCAATAGTCGCTATGCCGGTGCTAGCACTGAAGCACCTTCCACTGTGTCCTTCCCTGCCCTGCCTGGTGACAGCAGTTCCGCCAGTACTACTGTCACTAACGGAAACGGCCAGACTGTTGAAGGCGGACAGTTGTCGGTTGCTGCCCAGGGTCCGAAGCATGGCGGACTCGGAAGTAGTCGCTACGCCAATGACACCAATGACGCCAGCAAGGCAGCATTTATTGTGCTTCCAGTTTCTAAGGCTAACGGCAATGGTGATGCCCCTGTTGCTGCTGTTGCCACTGGCACGAATGGTACGAACGGTCTTGCTAGCCAAGGCTTGCAAGCTTCGAATGCCTCCCAGCCCGCTCAGCATAGTGATCGGTTCATCCTGACCGCGGCCAATGGATTTGGAGTTGGCCCCCCTCCTCATATTGGCACCGGATCAAATTCCTCGAGCCACATTCGCGGCATATCCAACACTTCGGACGTTGAGATGATTGACCTGGACGGACATACCGAGGAAGGTATAAAGCCTCTGCGTCGCCACGGCGGTATTGGCGAGTCTCGATGGGCATCTTCCGATCCCGTTTCTGATGCCAAGAGTCCTGGAAGTCCTACGCCTAACAATCGTCCTGTAAGTACATACCCCAATCACACTAATCGTGCCCATGCTGACGCGGAATCTGTAGTATTGGCGAACCGAAAAGACATGGTCACTGGCCCGTTACAGAAGCCCGGCCTCTACCAAAGCACCTGCTGATGGTATTGCCCAACCCCCCAGCAACAGAATGCAAACCATCGAGGAACAACCAACCCGACCCGACTCACTGCAGTCCAACAACAGCATCACCAAACATGGTGGTTTAGGCTCTTCTCGCTATGCATAAAGCGGCCCACGAACCATTCACACTTGGTTGTTGGATCGAGAGGTTGGCTTCTCGTCAACCACTTGGCTACCTGCCTTGCTGTCTCACGGCAGTCTTAGGCTGATCTGATCGCCTGCGACACTACACTACACTTTGTTTTATTTCTTGTACTTTTATATTGTTCGGCTTGGCGTTGCTAGCATGCAGCCCACGTTCCGAGTATCGCCGCTGAGGAAGATATCATCACAATTCCCACTTTGTCGACAGCAGGTTGTTCATCTGTCAGCTGTTCCTGTCTCACTATGCGTGGAGTTTCGACGCAGCATGCTGCTGCTGCAGTCGGTGGCATCGATGGCGAGTGCCAGGGAAGGCTGTATATTACAGAGATATTGTTTCTGAACACCAACGGATGGGAACGAAAATGATTGCACGAAGTTTCATTGCCTTAGTTTGGCAGAACGTCGGCCTATTTGCCTGTTTCTATAGAGCGAGCATGTTTTGTGCCTGGCCAGGCAGGACACCAAAATTGAGATCGAGAGGAACCCTCGATATGTAGATAGGAATGCTAAACATATACGAAAATGACCATGTTCTTCCTAGCTATGGCGCTCATGGCATCTCACTTGCATGATGCTATGTGTAGTATTGCGGCTAATGCATGCAGCAGCCTGTATTGATTTGGTAGGATGATCATTGTGCTATCTACATCGTCTTGGACATGGATTAGACCATCTCCTAACGTCTGTGTCTATCCGCTCATCATCTAGTCACCGCCACCTTCACCGCCACCGCCAAACATTAACGCTCTTTAAGCACAGCTTTCTCGACAATCTTGACGCCCTCGCGCACCTTGGGACAATAGTGCCGCCTCAGGATCTCGCCCTCCCACACCGTAGTGGCAAAAGGGTTGGAGCTCTCGACGCTCTCGCTGAGGGGGTTGAAGACGCCGTCGCCCTTCCTCTCCTCAGTATCCCAGAGCGCGGCAACCTTGCGGCCGTGCGTGCCGCCCACGTCGGCCAACAGGGCCAGGACGGCTTGTGCCGACTTCTCGGGCATGTGCAGGGAGGCCGACATGAGCTGCTTGGTGAAGGCGGCGAGGCGCAGGGGCGGTACGGAGCGGATGTTCCAGGGCGGGAGGAGGATGGAGGTCAGGGAGCGGATGAGCAGGACGGTCGTGGTCTGGAGATTGATCTTGTTGCGGGACTTGGGCGCTGCCGTGGATGGTGCGTCTGGGTCCGGGAGATGCAGGGACTTGGCGCCGAGCTCCAGGTCGGGGTGTGTCGAGAGTTGGAGAAGGGCCTTGTAGAGGTGGGCTGTGAAGAAGGAGAGATCGAGATGCAGATCGCCACGGGAGTTGTGCGCGTCCTGGCCTGCGAGCAGCGCGAAGGCGGTCACGGTGCAAAGCAGGGACTCGCGGGCTGTGTTGCGGGGGTTCGCCTCGAAATCTTCCTCGTCATCCTCGCCATTCTCTGCGGCATCCGCACTCCGGATCAAATCTTTCAGCGCCTCCAGAAGATCACCGAAGAAATCTTGGTTGATCAGGTGCGCGTATTTTGCCAATCCCTCGAGGGTGGCACCCATCAAGTGCGCTACTCTGGCCTTCAAGATGCGGAAATAGGAGGCAAAGACGAGCTTGAGTGTCTCGCTTTGCATACGCTCCCGTTCTTCATGGCTCACGATGGCATCGGCTTGGTCCATGTCCTTCTGTAGCGCCTTCTGCTCCTTGTCCAACTTCTTCTGCTTTTTGCTGCGAACGTCCTTCTTGTTCTTGAACTTCTTGGGTCTCGGTCCATCGGCGTGGTCAACATGGTCTGTTGAGGCTTTGCCAGAGAATTCGGAGAGAAGCCGCAGATGGAGGAATAAGTTCAGGACAATTTCATCAACCTGGTAGTCTCTGGCCCTCATCATCTTGGAGAGCAGCCCTACGGCTTCCATGGCGGGACGGCCTTCCTCATCGTCCTCAAACAGCTTGATGAGACTGGCGGCACACTTCTCGAAATCGTTGTCCACCCTCCTCGTGCTCAGCTTGCCCACCAGGATCTTGACCAAGTCGGTTCGGAAGTTGAAGTGGGGCACGCTGTTCAGTAAGGTGCATGCGCAAGTTATGGCGACATTCGCAACAGTCTGGCCCTTTGCGGGGGCTTCACCCCGGCCTAGTTTCGCTTGTTTGGTGAGCTCCTTGATGAAGCCCTGGTATCCCGCAACCATGGCCTGTTCGTAGCTCCTAAGAGTCCGAACCCCCTTTGATATCAGCTCCTTCGGACCGTCCTCTGTTTGCGGTCTTATCCTGTAGCCAGGAATGACATCCTTGTAGACCGAAAGCTGGGTGGCCATGGCGAGCTTCTGTATGGCGGGAACACGTGACTGTCCAACCTTGGCCAAGGCTTTGAAGGCACCGGCGTTGTCCTCTGGGTCTTCTTGGACCAGCATGGCAATCTTTGCTAACTCCTCCTTGGCCTCCCGAATCTGTTGAGCTACCGGGATCTTTGGCGCCTCCGGCTCCTCCTCCTCTTCCTCCTCCACGCCGCTTGCATCGGAGGCGTCTAACCAGTCCTCGTCGCTTGCGACTGAGCCCGCATCATCTTGCGTGTCCTGCATGTGCTGCAACCGACCATCGGCAAGCTTGATGGGTAGCCGTGTGCTCTCCTTCACCTTGGCCTGGGCTTTCCGGGCTTTCGTCTCATAGTCCTGCTCCAGGTCCCAACTGGCGGCATTCTTGAAGAAGGCCTTTTGCGCCTTGGCGCTGGACCTGTCATCCTCATCTGACGGGGGAGGAGTGAGCTTCCGCTTTTTCGCCGGTCTGGAGGCCATGTTTGTGAACGACATCTGGTTTGCTGGTATATAAGTCGTTTTGCTCCAAGTTGGCTGACCAAGAAGATGAACATAAAATTTCCAGAGAATTGAGCCCAGGGTCCTTCTTTTCCGCGGCAGCCCCACTCTCTTAATCCCTGTCCGGCCACTCAAGCGACGCCAAGGCGAGATAAGATCTCTTAGCGCAGCCTTCGATAAGAAAAAGTTCTGGAGGATGCTACAAAGTACAATAGCAATACACCTGAGCAACCGTCGACTATCCCGCCCCGCGCTTCTAGGTGATTGAAAAGTCATATAGCTCCCACGGTATACTCTTTGTCAAAATGCGTCCCCTTACAGAAGAAGAGGTAGGCCCGATTTCCACTCGCCCTGCGCCTGCAGAACAGCTGGCTGACCAAGGTTTCTTCTGCCCTTAACTCGACAGACCCAGACGGTCTTCGCGAAGCTTGCGTCGATATGCGGCAACAGCTTGAAGAACCTCATTGCGCCCATTGACAACTCGCCCAACGCCGACCGATATGTTTTCCGAGTGCAAAAAGACCGTAAGACTCTCTACACCCTTGCGACTGGCGGGCGCCCGTTCCTCTCCCTACGACGCGCTCTGTCGCGCGATGCGCAGTACTGCCCAGTCCGATGCGCTCTCTGCAATTTGCAATCGCTAACGTCGTCGAAATCGCTCTGCGAATAGGTGTCTACTATGTCCTGCTTTCAATGGCCAACCTGGCTACTACGGTAGCTCGCGAGAATCTGCTGAGCTTGGGCACTTGCTTAGGAAAGATGACCAAGACGGGGAAGTTCAAGCTTCACATCACCGCACTGCCAATCTTGGGTATGCCCTCCCCATAATCTCAGGACGGCCTTTTCGAATGTTATACTAAACAACTATGGATGCACAGCCGAGCACTCCCGCTACAAGATCTGGATCAAGGTACGTCCCGAGCCCCCCCCCTGAACTCCTGGCCATGGGCATCAATACTACCTCAGAGAGCTAACACCAGCTTTCTCTGCAGCCTTCCGGCGAGATGCCCTTCCTCTACGGCGGTAACATTGTCAAGGCGCACGTCGGCCGATGGACCGAGGATACGCCAGAGCACACCGGAATCGTCGTCTTCAGCATGGACGACCGGCCGCTGGGCTTCGGCGTGACGGCCCGATCCACCGCCGAGGCGAGACGTTTAGCCCCCACCGGCATGGTGGTCTTCCGACAAGCAGATGCTGGCGAGTACCTGCGTGACGAGGACTCTCTGTTCTCTTCTGGTTAGAATGGCAAGGAGGCGCCGATGGATGGCTATCAGACAAAAAGGGGGAGGGGGAGGAAGCGCTCTCGCACTTATCTGCATCGATCAGCGGAGTTACGGTGTTTTGGAGGCAAAATCATATCAGCCATGGTTTGGTCATGGCTGCGATATCCTGCGTCATTGGTCTTCTTTAGTCGTTTATTTAGCACGAAGAGGCTCAAAGGCAGCCAAATTTCAGCAACCCTTCGTCAACCTCTCGCCCAAACAGCACCATACATGTGAGAAAGGGACCACAACGTGAAAATGGGTCAATGGATTGTTTTGACAATACTCTATGCGAGTGGATACTAATATCTATACGCTGTAACCGGCTCGGTGTCGCTAGGTCCAAAAAGAGGCTCTATCTATGCTTGTATCAACCTAAAAACCTACCTCGTATATCCGACCCTCTTTTTCAACCGTCCATACCAACAATCCCGTAACGCCAGTTTTGAAAAACGGCCGCAAGTTTGGTTTCACATCATGCTCCGCTATATGTGCTATGTTGGGGTTACAGGCCGGCTCTCGCGTTGGAAGAGGCTGACATTGTCCCTGTCTGCCACATAATCGCTATCCGCGTAGTCGAGTATGCTCTGTATCTCCTTGCTTCGGCGCCCTTTGATCCGTTGGATCTCACTGGCAGCGTAGTTGACCAGCGCCCGGCCGACTTCCTGGGGAGTGCCGCACCATGGTTTTCCATCGGGCCCAGGCTCCGAGTTGCGCTCTACGACGACTACACGAACTGATTCGTGTGAGGCGAAGGAGCCTTCGACATCGAGTACGCCGACGGGCAGGAGTCCTGCTTTATGGGCCAGGGCTCGGTGCGCACCAGCATCAATATAGAGAGTACCGTGGGGTGCGAGGCCGTGTAGAAGCCAAAAGTACCGATCTCGAACGGGCTGGGGGGAAGGAAGGAATCGAGTGTGTAATGGGACCTTGACGTCGTCCTCGACTGACGGAGACCCCGTGAACTCAGACGGCGAATCCTCAGCTAGCTGGGAGGATCTACTGGTATTCTGCACATGACGGACAATCTGGGTAATGTTGCCGGGACTAGAGGAGCGAGTGATGACCGTCATGACGCCAGCCGAAGTTGCGAGCTTAGCAGCAACTATCTTTGTTGCCATGCCGCCAGTCCCAAGGGACGACCCAGCGCTCGAAACTGGGCTCCTTGTTAGCACTAAAACTTCGAGTGGTTTAATGAGGATAACCTACCGTCTGCTTGGACGCTACTGATATCCTCGACAACCTCGATAGCCTTGGCGTCTGGGTTCGTCCGCGGGTTCTTGTCATATAGGCAGTCGACATCTGTCATCAAGAAGAGGAAGTCGGCATGAACCATGCCGGCGGTGATGGCAGAGAGTGTGTCATTGTCGCCGAACTTGATCTCGGCAACAGCCAGTGTGTCGTTTTCGTTCACAATGGGGATCACGCCCATGTCCAGAAGTCCCACCATGGTGTTTTGCGCGTTGAGATATCTCGTTCGCTGCCCGTCGGGTATTAGTACCTTGGTGCAGGCCCACGTGTCTGAGGTCAACGTACATCGGCGATATCATTCCTGGTCAAGAGAATCTGGGCGATGGGTTGCCGGTAGTGGCCAAAGAAGCTGTCCCACAGGCTCATCAGGCGACACTGGCCGATAGCCGCCAGGGCCTGCAGCTCGTGTAGGTGCTTTGGACGCTTGTCCCGGTCCATCCGTTGCAGGCCAACGCCGATGGCGCCGGATGATACAATGACGACTTTGTGTCCATCTTTACGAAGCCTTACGGCCGTCGAGACGATGAGGGTCAAGATGGGAAGCAAGGGCTCATGAGTCTTCTCGTCGACTATAGAGCTAGTTCCTATAGAACAGACCAACCTGTTGTCAGAAGCGTTCCCGTACGACGTGCCCCACTATATACAGGACAATTCACCCTGGTCTCGTTGAGGGAACCGTCACTTACCGAGTTTAATGACGACCGTAAGTGACTTGGCGGCTTTCATGTTGGCAAATCTGAATTAGTCAAACTGGCCCAAAGACGAAGGATAGGAAAGAGGAAAGACGGCAACGATGGAAAGACCCAGAGAATAGTTCATGCATTGCTATGTACGAGCATGCAGAAAGACAAGACTCACAGGGCGCATTGTCGCCCGCTGGGGCGGCCATCGTGTGACTTGGCAAGGCGTGCAGAAGTGCTTTGGTTATGGAAGGTCCACCACAGTCGGCAAATCTGCGTAAGTAATACCTCCCAAAAGTCGACCGGCAGATTTCCACTCGGCGGCAAACATTCCCATTGGACTTGCCGAAGTCGGTCAAGGAAGAGCGCCCCAGAAAGCGAGCCTGCCCAGCATCAGTTGATGGCAGAATGTCGATGGTATGATTGATTTAACAGGCTGCTCTACCTAGTCTACCAATCGCTGGACCTGCATAATTCTCACCGCCTAGTAAGTACCGATGTACTTGGAGCACCCAAGCTAAGGATCCATGGAAACCCAGCCGAGGTCAGATATCTATGTAGAATCTTATCGCTTTCAAGATCTACTATTTACGATCTACGTCAATACCACACTGAAGACGAACTAAATCGGGCTCATCCCGTCTCCGAATACTGTCACACCCCGCCCGGTCTCTATTAGTCGAACCTGGAGTAGGAAAGAAGGCATTGCTTTCGCCCAAGCAACCCAACAGAAACCAATTGCGCCCTGCCTCCCAAAAACAATGGCGCCGACACAATCGCCGGGCGCCGTGTCCGAAGCGGCCAGTAGTAGTAGTGCCACGGCTACCACCGCCGCCTCGCCGACCGACCTCCCCCCGATCGTCAAGAACGACCCGGCGCGCACGGGCTTCGACCCGCAGACCAAGTGGTGGGTGAACTACTTCAAGATCCTGGCGGGGCAGGTGACGCCCGAGGGCCAGTTCCACTACCGGGAGTCGCGGACGGCGGCCAACGAGGCGGCCGACTGCCAGCGCTGCGAGGAGTACCGGGACTTTGCGCTGCAGCACTCGCCGACGGTGCGCTTCCTGCGCGAGAAGGTCGAGGCCCTCAACGGCCGCCTCGACCGCGACAACGTCATCTGCCGCCGCTGCCCCGCCCGCCTCACCGAGGACGGCGAGGTCCACCGCCAGAGCGGCGGCTTCAGCCCCGACCACGGCATCCTCATCTGCGCCAACGAGGTCCGCAACCGGAGCCACCTCGAGGACACCCTGGCCCACGAGATGGTCCACGCCTGGGACCACCTGCGCTGGAAGATGGACTGGCGCGGCGACAAGGACCTGAAGCACGCAGCTTGCACAGAGGTACGTTCTTCAAGCGGTAGATACCCGTTCGCTGTTCGTTGTACTAATAAGCCTTGTCATATCAGATTCGAGCGTCCATGTTGAGTGGTGAATGCCGGTGGACAAGAGAATCCTTCACCCGAGGAAACTGGACGTTGACACAGCAGTTCCAAGATTGCGTACGCCAGAGAGCCGTAGCCTCTGTTTTGGCAAGACCGAGGTGTAAGGACGATGTGCAAGCCGTGAAAGCCGTGAATCAAGTATGGGATTCATGCTTTTCAGACACCCGGCCATTCGATGAGGTATACAGGTAATAATGGGTTTGGCCAGTACACGATTCCCATCGAATCCTTGGGGGGGGCAGTTTGTACAACATCATCGGCGGAGCCTGGAGTTAAGGATACAATAGATATTGTATGTCTGTATTTAAAAAGGAATCTGAATACCAGCACTTCCCTCTCCTTAATGCAAGATTTCCCATGGCCAGATTGAACGCCCCCTATCCTGAACGCCTGCTCCTAAATTATATTACAATCGATGCGTTTCATTACTTCATTAATCCAGATCATTGGCTTGATCCAGATCCAGATCCAGATCCAGACTTGGACTTCTCACGGTTTGCAGCTCGCTCGCCCTTCACACAGTGCTTGAGAATCCAAGGATGTTGCTGGACCTGGTCAAGGGTATTCTCTTATCAGGGTCAAGAACGAGGAGCTAAATGTCGTCGAATTAGCACAAGGCCCATGGCAAACAGTAAGAAAAGTATTCGTGTTAGATTTACCTTCTTGATCATGTCTCGTGCCTCGGGGCTCACGAACGAAGGAATCGTCATGTCGGCCCTGGCAATCCTCCGTTGTGTCATAACAGGTGTGTCCTCAAACGGCGCCTCTCCAACCAAGAACTCATATGCCAGCACACCAAGCGACCACAGGTCAACCTTCTCGTTGTAAAAGTTATCGGAGCCGCCGGGCTTGATCATCTCCGGGGGCAGGTAGTCCAGCGTGCCGCACATGGTCTGGCGTCGGTTGTTGGGTGCGTGCACACTCCAGCCGAAATCCGAGAGCTTCAGCTCGCCGTGGATGCCCACCAGGATGTTCTCCGGCTTGATATCCCTGTGGATGACGTGCTTGCGGTGCAGATACCGCAGAGCGCTGGCCATCTGTGCGACGTACTGGGCGGCCTTCCACTCGGGGAACCGGTTCTCCTTGCGGAGATGCTTGTAAAGTTCACCCTTGCCAGCAAACTCCAGGATCAGAAAGACACGCTTGCTGTCGTGGAAGTGGCCGTACAGCTGAAGGACGTTGGGGTGGCGCAGGTTGCTCTGGATCTCGATCTCGCGGCGCACCTGCTTCTCTACACGACCTTGCTGCAACTCATTCTTGTGCAGTACCTTCAAAGCACAGATGAAGCCGTTTGAGCGCTCGCGAGCCAGATAGACGCGGCCGAACTTGCCCTTGCCCAACGGACGACCAATCTCGAACATCCCCAGGTGAAACTGCTTGATGGTGGGCTGCTCGACGAGCACAACAGACTTGCGCTCAGCTTGAGACTCGTCGGATGTCCTTGAGCTTGAACTAGGCAGGGGCTTTCGTGTGGGGGAAGGTGGTTGCGAGCCCTTTCGTTGCGCTGCTTGGGAGGGGAGAGTGACGGAGGTGATGGTGTTGCCGCTCTGGGATTGCAAAGCGACCTTGTAGAGGCCTGGCCTGCTGGAACTGTGTGCCAACTGTGTGTTTGAGGTGCCAGCCTACGATAAATCAAGAGGTCAACATGGCTGGGCCTCGACAGTAAAGCAGCGTGGTGGAGGATGCATACCTTGGACTTGTACAGCTTGGTGCCATCGCCTGAGTTGCTGTTTTCATCATTTACCGACATGCGCCCGAACTGGGCCTCTAGAGTTTTGGTTGCCATGGTCCTCGTCTTGGTCCGGTGTGTCTGTTGCTGGGACTGGAAAGTCGATGATGATGATGATGAAGGCCGATAGCCAAAAGCCGCGGATGGTTAAAAAAGAGTCGAATGTCTGTTTGTGTGCTTTTCGTGGGGAAACAAATCAGAGTGCGGATGGTAGTCACCTTTTTGAGGAAGGGGTGAGAAAGCCCACTTTGTTTTTGAGGAGCTGAGACTCGGCCCCAGTCTCGGTCGCCGGGCAACCAGCTCGTGCTCCGTCCACCAAAACCACCCAAAGTCGAACACCTGCAGGTTGGCAATCTTCCACCAAAGCAAAAGATGCACAAACAACCGATGCATTATCGACAACTCACAGACCCTTGGGTAATTAATTGTACTTCGCTTTCATTGCATTGATCATATCTATGCGCCTTCGTACGAGACAAGCAACAAGTCAAGTGGGAATCTTGTCCATTTGACACCAAAGAGAGCCAGTAAACTCCAACGGTCGGGTTCTATGCAATCCATCAATACATGCAAAACCCATCTTATCCAATGTGAAGACGACACCGCCCTAGTCCAAGTGAATGAATCGTGAAAGGGTTGGGCGGAAAGCCTCGATACATGAAGGCTGAAGCTGATAACCCGCACATTAAAGGGATTGAAACAGCAACGGACTTGAATAGGCTTCAAGCAAGGCATAAGTGTTGGTGGAAGTTTTGTTACAGTTCTAGTGCTGTTCGTAGAACATGAGTAAGTCCACCCACCTTGCATGTGCAGGTAGGGGAGGTAGGGATGCACAAAGTCGGGCTACTGCCGGGGAGCCTTCTAGTTTGCGGCTCGGCCGTGTGCCACTCACTACCCGCCTAACCGCCCCGGTTGGCAATGGGCAGTGGGCTGGAGCGTACGTCAGACTTCCAAGGTTTGCAAGATGAAGAAGTGGCAGGGGGCCCGTCCGTTGCGCCACGAGTATCACAAGGTTCGAAGTTGTGATCGTCCGTCCGGACTTACTTGCTCAACCATCTCTCCGTTACATATCCTGATTGCCTCGTTCAAAGCCACGCAATCCCTCCCTTTCTAATTTTCGAGGTAGCAACATTGAATCAATTGATCATATTGCGCATTACCAGCAAACTTACCAAACATCTCTCTCCCATGTTTTACTAATTGTTTTGCTTCGTCGTGATACCGACAACCATCCTTACCAGCAAATCGACATTCTGCATGGGGGCGCATCTATCCTCTCACGACTGTTGTTCACGATGGCCTCTGCATTGAGTGCAGCATCTGCCGTGGGCTCCGAGGTCTTTGCTGCCATTGCCCTGCTCGTCCTCTCCTTTATCGTCCTCCTCATTCTGCGATATTATCTGCCGCTCCGCGCGACGCCCGCCTACGTCCTCGTCCCCATCTTTTTCGCCCTCTGGCTGCCGGCCTTCATCGTCCTGCTCGTCCCCATCGATCTCGCCTCGAGCGCCGCGACCGATGATGTAGCCGCTCGCGGCATATGGTTCCCGCCACGCCTGCTGCTGGTTTCCTGGAGGATAACCTACTGGCTGACCTTTGCGCTCACCTGGTTCATCCTGCCCATCCTTGCCGAATACTCCGACGCCGGGTACCGAGAACCAAAAGACCGCGTCATGTACTCCTTGCGCCAGAACGCACAGTACCAAGCCATTGTCCTTGGATCCGGCATCCTCGGCCTGGTATACTACTTCATCAAATACGGCTTCCACCTGGGGGCCCTAAAGGGCGTGGTCATGGCGCTCGCCTACTGCTGGGGTTTGTTTCTCGCCATTTACTTGATGGGCCACGGACTCGTGACGATACCGCGAAAACTACTCCAGAACGCAAGCATCAGCGGCAGATTGCGGAGACTACAGTCGCACGCGCCCAAGCTGTACGAAAGGATGGAGGACGCAATCATGAACTTGGAAGAGTTGGAGGTCCAGGTGTCCGAGTTGAGCAAGCGCAAGACGGGCACGGCTCGGAATTTCCAGGAATGGATCGAGGAATTGGCCGATATGTGCAATGTGCCCGAGTCGCGACCCGGCAGCTCTGCGCCGCGGATCGGAACCGAGAGTCGCATTCTGCCCACCGTCATTACCGAGAAGTATATGGCAGACTTGACACGCCAACTCGACCGAGCGCGCCATACCAGGTCTCGCTACGTCGACGAATGGAACCTTCTCCTCCTGGATGCCTCGAGGACGCAGGCAATCCTGGATTCTGCCGCATCCAAGAAACTTGACTTCGGCAGCGCGACACCAGGCTCTTCATTCCTCGAGAGGACCACTATTCTAAGCCCATATACACGGTATCTCTATCACTTCAATGTCCTGCCGGCACTTCGGGTCCTGTTTGCAGGCTTTCTGGCCTTGGCATCCGCTTGCATTATCTGGTCCGAGATGGTCAGGACAGCATTGCCCAGTTTGTCGGTCATCCGGCTCAGCGTAGTCCATCACTGGACTGGCGAAAAGGGGCAGGTGGGTTTTGCTGGCCAAGTCATCGCCGCTCTTTGGATCTTGTACATGTGCGCGGCAGCCTTGACCTCGATGACAGAAGTCAGGGTCTGGAGAGGGCGTGCCTTGGTGCGACGTAACACCAGCTACGAATCTGGTTTCTGGTATGCAAGCTACGTCGCGAGGCTTAGTGTGCCCCTATCCTACAACTTTATGACCTTCCTGTCGCCCGAGGTGTTTATGAAGACGCGATTCTACAAATTCCTAGGCCAGCTCATTGACTTCACGCCCCTCGGTGAATGGTTCGACAATCTCTTCCCCATCTTGGTCCTCCTTCCCGTGTGCGCGACTCTTTTCGGGCTGTACGGCAAGGTCAAGCGCATGGTCGGCTTCGACGTGGATCTCATCGACGAGGAGGACAACGATTCGGGCTACGGCACGGGCTCTTGGCGTGAAGGCCGCGCGCTCATCGAGCGCGAACTCAACGGGACCTCGCTCTCGCGACGCGAAGCCATCATCGGCGGCTCGGCCGCGAGGTCGACGCCGATCCTCTCGGTCCCCGCGGCGCGGCGCGAGGGCACCCCCCAGACCCCCTTCGCCACTTCTCCATCCTCATACCGGGACAATGTGACCCCGCAAACCAGCAGGGCGGCGGCATCGCAGTCGCGGTCGCGGGCCGCCAACAACGACGGGGAGGCTGAGGACGATAACTTCTTTACGTCGCTGGGCCACCGCATGAAGAATACCATCGATACCATTGATACGCCCAAGTGGTTCCAGGAGATTGGCGATGGTATCAAGAAGCCCAAGTGGCTCGGCGGGGATGAAGAGGGCACGCAGGCCGGAAGCAGCAGCGGTGTTGGTGCCAGCGGCACTGGCAGTGGCAGTAATAGTAATAATCTAGATGTCAGGAGGTGGTTCGGTGGCGGCGGAAACGATGGGAGGATACGATTATAATTATAAGACCCCTAGAAGGGCTGCCCATATTGGCATGTGACAAAATAGACTTGATTCAGGAATAGCAATCGCAATACAAAGTAAATATTCAGTTCACAGAAGGACCTCCTGGCGTGTGGTATCACTGGATGTACAGTGGCCACTTAAAAGCAAGGCTGCTCACAAATCTGAAGGGTATAACATACTGACTGAAGAATCATAAATAATCATTATATTTTTGGGGGAGTATCTCCGATACACCTATTCGATTGGAAACCCGACTGCTGAAATCAAATTGATACGTAGTACAGTTTCCAATGAGAGGCCGCAGACTACTGCTAGCAGACAAACACCCGCACTATCCATCCCAGCCAATGAAGGACTGAACCAAGCATGGATGGAAGCAGGTATTAACTAGTTCCGAAACGAAGGTCATTTCCTCCTTACAATATGGCTCCCTCTTTTTCGCCTCGAGCTAAGAATTCAAGGCGAGAAAAAGGGGCAATAAACGCCTAGTAGTCGTTGCTGTTGTCGTAGCCGGCATCCTCACGCTTCGCACGGCCCTTCTGCTCGAGGCCGCCAATGTGGAGGGTCTCGCCGGCCTTTTGCATGGCTCTCCCGAGGCCGCTGTCGCCCTTGTTGTCGTTGTCATCGCGATGACTGCTGGAGCCGTAGCCACCACTGGTGCCGGCGCCAACGCCGGCGCCGATGCCAGAGCCAATGCCTGTAGTGGAAGAGCCGTAGGTGTTGTCATCGTCGCGACGGCCGGAGGTGCGGGAACCGTAGGCGTCGCCTGTGGTCGTGGAGGTGCTCGTGTTGCCGCCGTAGGTGTTGTCGTCGCCGAACTCGTTGTTGCGGCGTGTCGTGCCGCTTGAGCCGAAACCGCTGTCTTGGTTGTCGTTTCGGCCGGACGAGCCGTAGCCTCCACTTCCGGAAGTTGTTGTGGTGGACGAGCCGTAGGTGTCGTCGCCTTCGTTGCGGCGGGAAGAGTTGAAGCCACCAGTGGCGCCGCCCCCGGCCGTGGTCGTGGACGAGCCGTAGGTGTTACCGCTGCTGTAGTCATCGTCACCGCGGCGGCCGCCAATGCCAGAGCCGGTGGTGGTGGATGATCCGTAGGTGTCATCATTGTCGTCGCGGCGGCTAGAGCCATAGCCTCCACCGGTACCGGTGCTGGACCCCATGCCGGTGGTGGAAGAGCCGTACGTGTCGTCGTTGCCGCGGCGCCCGGAGCTGCCGTAGCTATCGGAGCCAATGTTGCCGGCCGATGAGCCGTAAGGGTCCTGCGAACGGGTAGTGCTGGATCCGTAGGAGTTGTCCTCGTCCCGGCGGCCGGTGGTGCCAGTGGTAGAGGGGCCATACATGTCGTTGTTGTCGCGGCCCGAGGAGCCGTAGTTGTCGCTGGAGCCGCCTGTGGCACCATATGAGTTTCCACCCGCACCCTGTGTACAATGTCAGTTGCCCATATAAGAAATAGTAGTTATGGGTGGGATGGTATTATGGTGACCCACGTAGCTATCGTTGCCGTTGTCGTTGTAAGACATGATGAAGTCACTGCTGTTGAACTTTTAGGTTTGCATAGGTTGTATACAAGCGTGTTGGGAAGCAGATACTGATGAGTTCTACACTCTGATGCAAACAGGAGACGAGAGCAGGGTGGTTTATATATCATACTGTAGCAGCACCAAGCTCCAGCTTGCCAACTAACTGAGCTGCCTCCCGCGCCCCCTGGACAATGGAGGGGGGGCCGCCGTCGAACGAAAAGACGACGTCACTGGACCTACCCGTCCCCCCTCCGGCTAAACGAGGCCTCTTTCTCTACTTGGACATACGCGAACACACCCAGAGCTGGGCAATATGTTTCTGATTCCAGGCGCAGTGAGTGAGCGGGCTGGTTAGGCCTGTACGTAGGCAGGACATACCGCCTATGTAGAAGGGGTCGTCATCATAAGTCCCGTTGACCGTGTACGCAGACCCTTCGTACGCCTAATATGCCATGTTTCTGCAGCTGTGAGACATCAAGGAGGACTAGCGGTGCTATGAGAATATACTCTGAGGGGAAGTACAGAGCTTCGGCTTGCACAGAACGGGCTGGGCGGGCTGCGATCTCGTCATGGCTTACATATGGCCGACCATCCCCGCCCCCCTCACTGTTCCAAGCCGACACAAGTTCAAAAGCTTAGGTTAGCTCTGAGCTGGCATGTCTCTTGAACCCCTGCTAGAACAAGGACGCACGCAGTGGCTTGTGGCACGTTGACAAGCGGTAGGATCTACTGTACAACTACCATTGCCAAAGCCCGATGGTATGTAGTATCACCGGTATCGACTAGTAAGGGCTCAACCGATTGGCAGAAGGGCCATGTCCGCACGTGCAGGAAGTAGCATTGGCTTAACCCTCTTGCTTGCTTCTCTCAACCCAAGCAATGTACCGGTTTTGGTGAAAACCAAGCCGAGAGAGAGACCATCCCTCTCTTTCTCTCTTGAGAGCATTCAGAAGCTAATGCCAGAGAGATGGACAGACAGACCTGTGGCGTCATCCATGATCGTGATGTGTCGCAGCTGGGCAAAGATAATTGGTGTGATCAAGAGGAAAAACTTAGCTGGAATTGGGAAGCTGGTAGGAATTGCAGCCGTCGATTGGATTGGCGGCCTCTAAAACCACAGCTTCGTCGGTAAAGCTTAATGGGCAGGACTAATGCTGCCCAGGCCAAGAATTCTAGAACCATCATCCCTGTTGTCACCTCTCACGTAGCAGTAGGGAGGTACTGTAGGGAGGTAGGTATGTACAGTAATGTAGATGTAGGTCGACGATGAAGGGGTGTTAGGTGTGGCACCTGGCAGCCTGGAGCTACCTACTACTATTTCTTTACCTCTGTCTTACCCCGCTTACGTCAAGGCATATCTACACTACATGTAGATCGCACAGGGGTCAGACCGTAAAGGAGGGGCAATCAGCAATGCTTCGATGGGGCACATGTACCACTACAGTAGCAAGGACCAGACCAATCATTCAATCTTCCCACTGCCAAGCACCTTGGCCGTCGGAATGGATAGATGGTTTGATGGTGTTTGTAATATAATTGCAATCTATGCTCTATTCTTTGGAGGCTTCATGCTGCTGCGGAAGCCATCAGAGGGTGCCGCAACAAAGACTTGCGGATCCATAAGTATGTATGTATATATTTCAGCCGTGTCGTGCTTTGTTGTGTCGCCGCTGGCATGAGCATGAACTCAGCGCTCTAAGAGCATCCTCGGCATTTTTCCCACTCTTATGCTGTGTCGTATCGTCTCGCGCAGTCGCTTCCGACTCTTATTCCGTATGCAATGCAGTAATCAGACCTTCAGCGATTGAGGCAATGCCAAGAACTTAACCAAGGAGCCGGGCCGCCTCCGCGCCAACAGAAAGGCGGTCTGTAGTCCTTAACACCCCCTCCCCAAGGAAATAGTCTACGGGTATCAAATGCATGCGCAATACTGTAGTCAAAAAAAGGAAGTCTCCCAGCACGGTCGCTGCGAGATCATGGGGAATCTTGTTCGACCAAGCCTTGGGCTTGGCTGGAAATGCTCGTTTTTTTCCCAGGCCCCCATAACATTCGTGTCTCCTGGGGATCATGAGATGGTAGCTTCGGCGCCGCTGGCCTTAACCACTCCGTCGCCACCGTTGGACGCTGGTACTGCCATGGGTCTTCTTTGCGCCTTGGAAGAGAGCGTGACCAGCTCCTTCAACATCACCTCTCTGGTGGAGCGGGTCAACTCGTCAACGTCGGCAGAGGTCAGGCCGGTGGTAGGAATAGGGTCCAGGACTAGTCAAGCTGGTCAGTTTACAGGCCATGTAGGTATGTGCGTCTTCTGTTAGTCGACTTACCCTTGACGGGGACCTTGCCCGCGTTGAAGATGAAGCTCTTGACGTAGAGCACGTGCGAGTAATTGGCGACCACGACGGGGACGATAGGCACACCGGCCTGGACAGCCAGATGGAATGCGCCTTTCTTGAAGGGAAGCAGCGTAGGCTCCTTGGAGTAGCTGCGCGTGCCCTCGGGGAACATGTACACACTCTGCTTGAGCTGCTTCATCTCGGTTGCGGCCTTGGCCATGGCGGCGCGGGCATCGCTCGTGTTCTTACGATCGATGAAGACGGTGCCGCTGAGGGTCATGAACCAGCCCAGGAAGGGCCAGCTCTTCAGCGACTTCTTGGCCGTGACGGCGCAGTATTTGGGGAACATGCAGCCCAGCATGAGCACGTCCAGCTCGGTCTGGTGGTTGCCGACGAAGACGGCCGGTCGCACGGTGTCGAGGTGTTTGTCGGGGTCGTCGATCTCGAACGTGATGCCGGTCGCGGCGGACATGAAGAACTTGAAGACGCGGCCGGTGGCCCACTGCGCACTCTGCCCACAGCCCGCTATGCGCATGGCGATGGAGATGAAGACGCCGCAGGACGCCGTGACGACCAGGGCCATGTAGGCGGCGAGAGAGCGGGCGGCAAAGGCCGCCTTGGGCACGAGGAAGGACAACATATAGAGGGCCAGGGTGAGGGCGACCTGGCCTGCCACGAAGTAGGCAAAGTATAGTAGGAACGACATGTCGGAAGGGCTGTCGGTCGGCGGCGGGAAACTCTTTTCGATATATTTTTTCTCTTGTTTCTTCAGATGAACCGTTTGCGGCAGGGCGTGAGTGCGGGCGAGTTAGCGCACACCTGGACTTATTTTTTTTTTCTCCCTGCGTAGCCGTCGGGAGGCTTGCTGAAGGTTTGTTGGGCTCCGGGCAGCTGAGTAGTTTTACGGTGGTTTGATTGGAGACTGGCCAAATTGTGACAAGTAGGGACGAAGAGGGGCTTTAGTTTATCGCCTACCTTAGGGAGCTTGTCAGATTCAGACACAGGCTGGGTGAATCATCCATCCATCCAAGTCAGCCACACAACACAACAACCGAAAAAAAAAAAAAAAAAAGCGAAGTATATGCGCATGAAGAGAACGAGCAAAGAGAAAAAGGAGCCCGCTAAGTTTCTCTCTGCTCAACTCGTGGTACAGTCGTCTCCCAATTCCGGACTAAACCAAAGCTCTACCTAAAAAGCTGGCTGGTGGC
Organism: Apiospora marii; assembly: GCF_038362585.1. Classification (NCBI taxonomy): domain Eukaryota; kingdom Fungi; phylum Ascomycota; class Sordariomycetes; order Amphisphaeriales; family Apiosporaceae; genus Apiospora; species Apiospora marii. The sequence continues at coordinate 581,354 of NW_027117375.1, read as the reverse complement.
ATCGGTCGTCGGATGTTCCCATGTTCACTCACCGACACCGCGGCGGCACTTGATTTGTTGGGGGGTTCAAGACCAGGTCGAGTTAATCAAAAACTGCTTCAATTTTGATTAGCCATGGCGCTCTACCTATTGATGTACTGAGCCGTGATCACCACACACCACCAACAATACAGATGTACCTAGCCGGGGTTGCAGTGTAACTACATACATACCAGATCCGCTTCGTATGGAAGAAGCATGTGATGCCCCCAGCAAATGATACCGAGCCGCAGGCCACCAAATTCATTCGTCGCAAGCAAGCATCTGATCTTGCTTTCCTGTACTTGAAGGGATGCAAAACGCAGGTTGGGTGATACCCCAGCGAGTGGCATCACTTGACAGCTTCGATCCTTGGAGCTACGCAGGTTTCTCAAGTGACATATCGAATAGACTTCGGTCTCACGCGGGCAATGCGGGAGATCACTGGATTACTTCTGTCAAGCCACATCCCTCCCAAGCCTAGCACCCGATAAAGCGCTAGAAGCACCTCTTGGGATCTTTAGCTTGGTTCACTTCAGCACCTACATACTTTCCCATCAACATCTTGTCTTGGTATAGCAAGACGATTTCCCAAGTGGCGCTCGAAAGTCACTGTTCAATATAGGCACTCGGTCCCCCCCCCTCTCCGGCCCTGGTGAGCATCAAGATGGACACAATGACTCCATAAAGCCCCAGGACCTCGGCAAAGATCAAGATAAGCACCATGCCAACATAAAGGCGCGGCTGTTGAGAACTGGCTCGCACTATTCAAAGCCACCATGGAGTCTCCTGGTTAGCTTCTCCAAGCGCCTCCAGTTGAGAGAGACAGGCAATGGTAGGGAGGGACTTACCGCCGGCATCACCCACGATGCCAATGGCGAAACCTGCAGCCAGGCCACTAAGGCCCACGCTTATGCCCGCGCCGAGCTGCATGAAGCCCTTGTGTAGCGACATCATCTCGCTCAGGTCGCCCGAGATGATGACGCTCACGACGAGGCCGTAAATGGACAGGATCTGGGCCATGATGGCGCAGAGACTATAGGGGGTATGTCAATGGGCATTCTCTCTCTCCATTTCCTCATGCCCACGAGATGCCTCATTGCCCGTACTATGCATGCAGCTGGATGGGAAGACTGACGTGTTTTGCATCACTCGTTCAGGCCGGAGGATGCCCGACGAGAAGATGGCACCGCTAGACTTGGCTGTCCCATACGATGCACCGAAAACGGTGAACACAATGGCTGCGGCGCATCCCATTCCGCCGAAGAATGACTGATGGGTCACCTCGTCAGTTGCTCTGCTGTATATATGATGTGCCCAGGAGACTGGGGATCGCTTGACGTACGGCATATGCCGGGCTGCAACCTACCAGTCAGTTGCGCTCATATCTAGCTAAGAAACCATACAGCATGCTCACCAACGATCAGGGTTATAGTTTGCCATGTTAGTGGTGCGAGATCTGAATATCAATGCCGACTTATGAAGGAAGACTAGCCTCGGGACGAGATAATGGGGAACTGCTTGAGTACTATAACACCTTATTTATATATACGATGCAATCCGACTGTACCTCTCAACGCGAACAGGATGTACTCTCCAGCTCCGCTTGTTCGTTATCGTGCCATGCGTGCTGGCGTTCACTGGCAACTCGATTGGTTGATGGAATAGCAGGGCGTCTGTTATGGCTGCCAGCGTGACGCAAGTCTCCAGGCAGACGTATAATCCTGCATGTGAGTGGCTTTCAACGGGGTGCCATACAATATTCTTGATCTAGGCGAGACCTATACGACGTTTGCATGTCTTGGCCACAGGTAGAGAGAATTGGAGACGACTACGGGAGGGAGAAAGAAAAAGTCGGCAATCTATATAGACGCAGATATGAGTACCTACATAAAGGCAGCGCAGCCAGCTGCCTGTTGGCTAATAGCAATTCTTAGTCAGGTGAAAGCCCGCCGATGATCGCGGAGGCCCGGCTTGAGATGGTGCAAAGAACCCGAATGCTGGAGGGAGGCTCTGCGCTGACGTAGTCGTTACGACGGGATGGATGGCGTGCCGGCTGTATAGGATTTACATATAGGAGCCTACGAACTATACGAGTAACACAATACGATTACAGGCCATCCTTCTTATCGGATTTGTAAGGTTAAGGTATCGAATGTCAAACCTAAAATGCCTTTCGACCCGGATCCTTGGATTCACGGGAGATCCACTCCCCAGATTCGGCGACTAGGACTGGGAGGCTTCTGCGCCCAGCGCTAGTGCATCTGACACCTTAAATCACCTGGAACATGCCAATATCGAGATGCCTGCACGCCACAGCCCTGGCCCAGATGCGACTCGCCTAAGGATCTGGGCAAGGGCCATCTCAGCCAGGTAGATGCAGTCGTATATCCACCGAGTCGCTTGGGTATACGCCCAGCTCGTTCGTCAAGAGTGATGACTACGACATGCCTAGGTATGTAGTATGTACGATGGGCATTGGAAATCATGGACGTGGTGCTATTCTTAGAAGGACCGTTCATTGACACTGATTGACAGATTGACAAGCGCGCGCCTCGGCCAACTTAACCACCGTTTCGGCGCCGAGCATCCGATCTGTAGGTCTGTGGCTGACAACCGTGCAATCCGCAATCCAATGTGGCAGGTTGATGACGCTGTAGGAGCAGCAACCTACATTGATGAGAGTCGTAGTCGTGTCGGCGCGCCAATCGCTACTTTTTATCCAATTTACGACACTAAGTAACATACCACCCAAGGTAACTAGCAGTCACAGCAAGCACAAGCAGTGGACCTTCGAGGCCTGGGTTCTGGCCTGGGCTCCTCTCCTGGTCCCCTGGAAAAGGCGCCATCCGATGTTTCTGGCCCAGCGCGCCAAGAGACGGACTCCGCAGCCCGGACATGAAACGTTTCAGACCGGTTTGTCCTCTTTCGGGAGCAGGTCGTTCCTGTCAGGCCTGCCTGCACTGCCATCTCAAACGTCAGGTCGTTGGCTGAATGCCTCCACGATCTACTGGCCGTAGGACCATAATTCATTTAGGGCTGCCATGCACGCTGCAAAAGCCATGTATCAAGAGACCCAGCCCGCCGGCCATCAATGTATCGTCGCCCTACCCACCTTGGCTCCCCCTCTGCTTCAGTAGCGAGCGAGTCTCGAGTGTGCTGTGAATGCCATGTGCCAACAAACTGACTATGCGGCTTCTGCACAAGTGTGCGGACAAGCGTTCTGACGCGCGGCGCATATCGCTGGGTGGCTTCGGTCTGAGTCTCGGGACTCGAAACCGGGGTTATCGCTGTCAGGAGAATCCCGTGGCATGCTGTCAAGGCCCAAGGCCTGAAGATCCTGAGCCTCAGCCAAGAGAACTAGAATACGACCGTACCCCAATGTTAGCTTAGACCGCCCTCCTCGCCGTATGGGGTGCGCAGAGCATGGTTGGTTGCATGGCAAGCAAAGTCGCTGAGTTGTGAGGTCTTGGGGACTTGGCAGCTCTGTCCAAGCCGGTTACGCAATACTCCAGAGTTACTTGGCGTCCCATGCTGTTTGTTTCTGCTATTTTGGGGCCGCACATCTGTAACCGCAGGCCCCCCATGGATGTTCAACTGAACTCTACTCATGCAAGCAGGTAGACAGGCTCTGAGCTCTCTTTTTGCCTCTTCATTCTAGTCGTCACAATACCAATTCTGTTTCCTAACTAACTTTTCTCTTCTTCCTCTTCCGCATCGGGAAGCTGCTCATTATCACAAGGCTTACCGGCGGCTGGTTCTCTCTTTTCCTCTTTTTTTCCCCTTTGCTCTTGCTCTGGTTAAGCTCCCGCCACTCTCTATTCCTTTCCTTAGCTCGGCAGGCCGCGTCACGACTTTACGATTCTATTCCTCACACCGGCCTTACGTGTCGCTCGGGGCTCGGCCGTTGATCTCTCTACGCAAATAGAAGGAAAAGAATCATCACTCGGGCCAGCCGGATCGATGTTGTCATCCCGATAACTAGATTTAATACTCTTTATATTTCTTTTCTTTTCTTTTTTCCACATTCGTCTCGAAGCTCACACCGGCGGGACCCTGGATCAGAGTAATATTTGGAGAAAATTCAAGAGTCGCTATTGGACGACCTAAAATTAAAAAAAAAAAAAAAAAAAAAGAGGGACGATCGATCTATCTCGAACCAAGATGAAGGTATCAGTCGCCGCCGGCCTCATGGCTGGCTTGCTATGCACATCGACACAAGCACTCTCCGTGCCGCAGAGGAAAACAACTCAGCCCAAGGTTGTCGGCATGGACATGCAGAGGAGAAAGGTCTCGAATCCGATGCAGCGGGACCGGTTACGGAGAAGGGGTACAACGCGGGCAACCTTGGACAACGAGGTACGTTCGCTAGTGTGCAAGCTATCCACCCCCTAAGCCGCTAACCTGATGATCAAAGGAAACATTATACTTCGCCAATGGCACAATAGGGACACCACCACAGAGTCTGAGGTTCCATGTCGACACTGGGAGCAGCGATCTATGGGTGAACACGCCGGGCTCTAGCCTTTGCTTACAATCGTCGAAGCCATGCACATTCGCCGGGAGCTACAATGCGAATTCGTCATCCACTTACAAGTACATCGGCAGCTATTTCAACATTTCCTATGTGGATGGATCCGGGGCGGCTGGAGACTATGTCTCGGACACAGTAACTATTGGACAGACGTCGGTCAAGAGTCTGCAGTTTGGTATCGGGTATAAGAGCAGTTCCGCACAGGGCATCCTGGGTATCGGTTATCCCGTCAACGAGGTGCAGGTCGGCCGAGCGAACATGGACCCCTACCAAAACCTCCCGGCAAAACTGGTAGCCGAAGGCCAGATCCAGTCCAGCGCCTACAGCCTGTGGCTTAACGACCTCGACGCGAGTACCGGCAGCATCCTCTTCGGCGGTGTCGATAAAGCGAAGTACGAAGGCCAACTGCAGACTCTTCCGATCCAGGCCAATGGGGGCGTCTTCTCCGAATTCTTGATCACCATGACCAGTCTCGGAATGGGCGGCAGTATGGTTGCCAACAACCAAGCCCTCGCTGTCCTCCTTGATTCGGGCTCTTCGCTCACGTACCTGCCGGACACCATGGTGGACGACATCTACCGGGCCGTCGGCGCCCAGTACGACCCTAGCGAGGGCGCGGCCTACGTGCCGTGCGCCGTGGCCAAGAACAAGACCACCATCGACTTCACCTTCTCGTCGCCTACGATCCGCGTCGGCATGGACGAGCTGGTGCTGGACCTCATTACGACGAGCGGCAAGCGCCCGACCTTCTCCAACGGCGTGCCGGCGTGCCTGTTCGGCATTGCCCCGGCCGGCGCCGGTACCAACGTGCTCGGTGACACCTTCCTCCGATCAGCCTATGTAGTCTACGACCTCGCCAACAACCAGATCTCGCTGGCTCCGACCAACTTCAACGCGACCGACTCGGACGTGGAGGAGATCGGGACCGGCGCGTCTTCGGTGCCGGGTGCCACCATGGTGCAAAGCCCCGTGGCCGCCACCTCGGGCATCTCAGCCACCAACTCGGCCGGCGGCCTCGGGCGGGAAAAGAACGCCGCTGCGGGCCCCTCGGTCCCATCGGCGGCGGTGCTGGGCCTGCTGTTCTCGCTCGGCCTGGGTGCCCTGAGTCTGGTATAACCGCCATGAGAAGAGACTTGATCTTTTAGAAAAGACATAGCCATTGCATTTGCATTCCCATCGCATTCACCAGGTTGGCGGATTTGGTAATCCTGTTCGTTGTCGTTGCATATTTGATTGGTCGATTCCCCTACCCCGTGCTCTTTTTTTCATCTACACTAGCATCGCATGGCGTTCACCGGTTTGGGTCGGGACGAGTTGGTCGAGACACTCCTAATTCCGGAAATTTTGGTGTGGAATACATATACATATACATTCGCATAAGAGCTGGTACCAAGTTACCTATGGCCGCCGGCCCTTGATGAGGGGCCAGGCGAGCGATTTATGCCTAATGTGTTCATTTCTTTGTTGCTTGTCCTTCATCCCCGTGGACAGGCGAGGTGGGGTACCCGTGGCGAAGCGAAGCATGCTCACCGCGGTAGACAGATAGAGGTTGAAAATGTTTGGAAAGCTAAATACATAGTCAATCATTTCCACCCCCTAATGGCCTTTCTTATTACCATTCCGTCATCTTGATGAAATCTATATATACAATCAGCGCCCTTGCACCGGGTCAAGCTGGCTTGGGACCATGGGTAGGCTTCGAGAGGTTGTGAGTATTGGCATTACGAGCGTCGCGGATGAACCTTGGCATACCTATATATATATATATATATATATATATATATGTCTCTCTCTACAGTATATATATACATAGCCTACGCAGATCCCTACATGCCAGTCGGGAAAGGCTCTTGTTCGTATATCTTGGGATCCAATATCTCGCCAAATCAGGATCGTCTCAATAGTCGATGCCCCTTAGGGTCTACTCGGACATTGTCTCCGCTTCCCCAGATCAATAACGGGTAGCCGGCAGCAATAAGTGCATTCGTGCCGAGCACAAATGCCATCGAGGCACGATGCAATTTCGTCGTCGCTCCGCCACGGCGATGGATTGGGAACAAGACCTCGCCAAGTCGGGCTAGTAGGCGTAGAGGCGGTGCGCCCCAAGCCCAGCCAGCATTCCCAACCCGACTCGACTGGGCTGGCTCAAGGGAGGATTTGATCCAATGATGCGACTAGACTCACAGCCACCGCTTGCCCCAAGCTCCTAAAACGTTCCTCAGGGGAGACAGTTAGTTGGTACTAGCCCCGTCATGACATTGGGCGCCTTCGTTCGTTCCTTTCATTATTCCTACAAACTTACGGATATCGGGTACAGAGGTGTAGCTTTTACCATCCTTAAGTGGTCCCCGTTGGTCGAGGATACCCACGCCCGTGTTCCGAGTTTGACAGGGTGGAGATGGGCCTTCAGCTTGTTGGCAGTTGGTGCCTGTTTTGGTGGTTGTTAGGTTAGGTTGCTTTACTAAGGCATTCAAGGGTCCTATTTTATTATGGGGGGGGGCAATGCATTGGCACCAGCCAGGCTGCCAGGGGACCCTTCTTCGCCGCACAGCGCCGTGCCTCAAGGTGGAATAGAAAAAGTGAGACCTCGTGTCTCTCCTTCTGCTATCTCTTTCTAGGTCTGGGAGGATACATTGACCCCCATCCCTTTACACATTTCAAGAGCAAGCGCGAACTGTTTCCAGTCTGGATTGAGAGTGAACCGAAGAAGAAAAGAAAGAGAAGAAAAAAAAGCAGGAGAAGACTACTGGTGCCCAGCAACCTCCCTGCGCCTTCCCAGGTTGTGTGTGTGTGTGTGTGTGTGACTTGCTTTGACGGTATACCATCTGCACGGGAACTGAGATGGTTGCTTGCCCTTCTTGTTACTCGCTTATGATCCGTATATCTATTTGACCAATCTCACCACCTCGACTATCGGCATCACGAGCCTATTCCTCCGCACCCTCTTTTTTCAGATCTTGCTCCTGGCACATCCTTAAGGAACTGCTGCCCCCAGTGCGGGCCTGCTTCTTGGCTTCCATACTTAGCTACGAGCATATTTCCCGCGGCAGCTCCAGAGTTGACGACTTGCATCGAGACATAGACCCTCGTACTACACCGAAGGGTGTTGTATTGACGGGTGTTTCTCCTCGATTGGTTGCTGGTGAGGGGCATTGGCTGCTACCGACCATCGTTTGAAAAGTACGTATAGAAGTGACTGGCTGACTGGTTGTGAGGATGCTGGAATCCATGGTGCGCGCACCTGTATCAACTAGGATACCCGCCGTGCTTGCTGGTTGGAGAAGCGCCCGCACCTCGTTGTTGAAGGCATCCAGATGGCTGACTTGCGTGTAATAGTCGGATATAGTCCTCCGTGACAGACCTACGGAAGCATTTCGGAGATGCAATCTCCTCGGGATGTGAGCCTCCCGGCCCCTGCCACATGGGACAACAAGATTATGCAGCTTCACCCAGCTTTCTATGTTGCGTAAGTCTCTCCGTTCGCCAGATGGCGAGTTTCTACGAGAAACATGACCAGGAGTCGACGGCCACCACCAGACGGACGCTAACATCGCGTGCAGGAGTTGGATTCTCTTCAGTAACCTCACTATCATCTTCAACAAATGGCTACTTGACACAGCCGGGTTTCGTAAGTTGGATTCATGTGTACAGTTCATACAAGTATTCAAACTAACCAGAGGATAGGTTACCGTAAGTATATCACTCAATGAATCGTACATTCGTGGCATTCATTGCCTTAGACCCCAGCACTAACAACAACACATAGCCATCATTCTTACGACGTTGCATCTTATAACAGCAACTGCCTTAACACAACTGGTAGCCCGCCTCACGCCGCTGCTCAACTCGAGGCACACTTTCCCCCTCACGGGCCGCATCTATCTGCGCGCCATTCTACCGATCGGCATGCTGTACACTGCATCACTGGTCTTCTCTAATCTGTCCTACCTCTTCCTCTCGGTATCATTCCTCCAGATGCTCAAAGCGTTTGCCCCGGCCACGACGCTGCTCATTTCTTGGGGCATGGGCATCAGCAGCCCCCAAATGACGGTCTTTTACAACGTGCTAGTGATTGTGTTTGGGGTGCTCATCAGCTCCTTGGGAGAGGCGCAGTTCGACTGGCTCGGCTTCATGTTTGCGCTGGGCGGGACCTTGGCCGAGAGCACGCGGCTTCTGCTGATCGAGGTGCTGCTGAAGCGCGAAGCGGGCGACGGCGCTCGCATGGATCCACTGGTCGGGCTATACTACTACGCCCCCGTGTGCGCCATGCTGAACGGCATCGTGGCATTGTTCACCGAGGTGCCGCGTTTCGACTGGGCGGACCTGGAAAGAGTGGGAGTGCCGGCACTGGGCTTGAACAGTCTCATAGCTTTCATGCTCAACGTAGCAAGCGTTTTCTTGGTAAGTTGAGAGCGTGCTTGGAGAACCAACTTGACCTAGAATTCAATGGGAGTAACACGGAACTGACTGAACACTATAGATCGGGAAAACATCGGCTCTGGCCATGAACCTGACGGGCATCTTGAAGGCCATCCTGCTCGTGGTGGCATCGATGCTCATCTGGGGTGCCCCAGTGACGCTGATGCAAGCCTGCGGGTATAGCATCGCGCTCGTGGGCATGTTCTACTACTCGCTGGGACCCGACACAGCCAACGCCCACTTCGAGATCTGCAAATCGTGGGTCAAGGGCAGCTCTGGAAATGTCGAGTCCCTCAAACCTGGAGCCATGTCAGACAACGAGTCCAGCATGATGAACCGGCTTCGTAAGATGCTCGCTGCTCCCTGGGGCGGGTATTCTAGCCTACCAGACTCGGACGAGGTGGATCAGGGGTACGAGATACATGATATAGAGACGGGGCGGCGATCAAGTGGCCTGAAAGAAACGTCTACCATTACGGTGGAAAAGGCTGTTCCTGCCGAAAGAGACAGTTAATGAGGCTTGCGGATGAGGACAGAGTTTAAAGGAAGTATACACTAATTCAATTCCTAGAGAACACGCAGGGTTTTATAGGAGTTAGATAATCATGAGACATGCCCGCCCATACGACTTGCAGCTTATGAGTAATATGCATTCTAGGATGCAAGAATCATTGGTGACTGTGTTGACGACGACGACGACAACCGGGCACTACTATCTAGGCTTTTCGTAGATGAATATCTGCGCAGAAGAGGTGTTGACCACATACCACTTCCAGGTCATCTTTTGCTGGTATGTGGGAACTGGAGTTTCAGTGACTACTTGCTGATCTCTCTCCTGTCTTATCACCAACATGGCTTTTGGGCAAAGGTGCCAAGCAAGATCTAATTGCTTACGGGCCCAACCGCGAGAAAAGCAACGGCTCTTCCCAAAGCCTCTACCGTCTAGGAGAACATCGTTGAGATAGGCATGGCACATAGCCGAATCGCAGCACCATTTGAACCTGGAGATGACAAACTCGGACAGCTCGGACGAAGAAGACTTGTCAAGGCAGAGTGCGTCAGCCCACAGGTAGTCCAAGCCGTCCCTGAGGGCCTGCTCGCACGAGTTCTGGATCTTGTACCAGCCCTTTCTGATCTCATGCTGAACAGCTTCATTGGGCAAGAGTTGGAAGGTGGCGTTCTTATGTTTCCTGCACATGCGACAGGTTTAAGGTTAGCATATTAGGGGGGTTCTTCCAGAAACCCCTCTAAAGTCTGGGTGTGGCAGTACAAGAGTCTCATTATTGCAGTGCCAATAACTGCTTGAGGCCGCATCAAAGTATATATTGAAAGCAGAGGCCATTGCTGACCTCTATGCATTTGTAGTTGGCGCTCTGGCTCGAAGTGCGCTCAGCTTCGTGGTTACTTTGCAGCGCTCCTGGTTGGTGCGTATCATGGCAGTGATGTGTGGCGTTAGGGAACGCCTGCCCTCTTGGAATCGATTCATCACCTGTCATTCGCAGGCGGTCTCTCTTGAATTAAAGCTTTTGTCGACATACTGTGTCCACAGAGTCGATACTTGTTTATCTTGGACGCCGATTTACATACAATACATGGGTATATTGTACTTGGAGTATTCCAGAAACTTAGCAAATGGAATAGGTATCTTTCTTGTTCACCCACTTCCCCCTCCCCATCTTTCAGTGTGTCCCGCACCGCAGATCTTGGCCCAAGTCCCGCCAGCACCGTTAAGGTTAGGCGACAAGGGCAAGCGCGGTGCCTGGTTGGTAGCTATTCCTCCTCCAAGCAAAGCAAAAGCACGGACCTGACAGTGCTTCGTCATCGGTCTCGATCAGTTTAGCAGGCGCTTGCTTTCCAAGGCTAGGTTAAGTAACTGACTGGACCTAGGCGGCCCTCAGTCAAGGCACCTGGTTTCCTGTTGTGTGCAGGCTGATCCCTCCACGAGCATCTACACCTTTGTTGTCGCACGCTATATTCCCTTCTGCATTGAAACCCCAGCTATCCTTCTACCGTATAGTCCGCTGTCGCCCACGAAGACAATGACAACAAGGCATTGCTTTCACTAGATTCGTGAAGCTCCGTGTTAGGCGACACAATCATTCGTCGCTCACAGCCATCTCCTCCCCCCCACCTTACTTCGCCTGCGGTCTGAGGTCTGAGGCCTGATTGCTGAGTATCGTTGTTGAGATTGTCGCCGTCGCCGTCGCCGTCGCCGTCGCTCTTGAATCTGCGATTCTTGCCCAGAGCAATTGCAACGAGCATCAACCCGATAGTCACAATAAAAACACCGAGTCACGCTGCGGACTGTCATTGATTGTCGACTCACCAATCGCATTGTTTGTCTGCACGCTGCGCAGCAACAAGGTCAAGATGTGGAACGACGAGGAGGACAACAACCCATATGGGACAAGCTTTGACCGGCGGGATTCGGTGACCTCGTCTTCTATCAATGCTGCCTCCCCAAGCTCTCGCGATTGTAAGTCCATATTTGTGGCATTACTTGGAAGGCAGCTGCACCACCTTCGTTGCCTGATGCGTCCCTCTATCCGTCATGTCCGACCTCAAGAACGACTCCCAGGCCGGGGTCCAGTGGGATGACATTCCTCTGGACAGCCCTCCCTCGCCCCCGAATGAAGCTGATCTTGAATGGTTCTTTGCAGTCAACCCACGCTTCACCGAGCCCCAGACACCCTCCACTACCAGTGAGGAGGCACCGCCCCCTCCGCGATCGTATGGCCAGGAAGTAAGCGATGCCGATAGTGACGACGAGTATGCCGCGCAGGCACGGGCTCAGGTTCCCCGGCGCAAGCCTGGTGGATACAGCAGTCGCATCGAGCAGATCATCTACGAGAACCCCGAGCTTCCCATCATGATTACAGATGCCGGCAAGAGCGCGGAAAGCGGCGGTCGATATATTGTCTACACGATCCGTACTGGCGACCTCGAGGTTCGCCGCCGATACTCCGAGTTCGCCTCACTGCGGGATGCACTCACTAGGCTTCACCCCACGCTCATCATCCCCCCGATACCCGAGAAACACACCATGGCAGACTACGCCGCAAACCCGACCAATGCCAAGCAAGACCAACAGATAATCGACTTGAGAAAGCGCATGTTGGCGGTATTCCTCAATCGCTGCCGGAAGATGGACGACGTACTGAGCGATGGTGTCTGGTGGAGATTCCTGGATCCTAATGTTAGCTGGAACGAAGTCCTCCAAAGCCATCCCGTAGCCTCTGTTCCCAAGTCTATTCTCAAGGCGCCCCCGCTGGACACTGCCAACCCAACCGAGGCGCACTCTCATCTTCCGATTCCGGCTACTTCCTCTAAGCTGAAGGGCGCATCGGCCTCTGGCCCTCCCGCGACCTTTGACAGCCCTAGCGCCACGACCGGGCCTCAGATCCTCCAGCGATTCCCACCTGATACCCATAGCCTCAGCGAACAGGAGCTGGACCCTTACTTCAATGGCTTCGAGTCGTCGATCAAGGACATGGAGCATCTCCTAATGGGCTCGATGGAAAAGGTCAACCGTCGCACACTGAGTCACTTGACGGCACTGTCTGGAGACATGTCCGATCTGGGCGCCAAGTACAACGCTTTCGCCCTTTCGGAGCAGGACCCTTCGCTGGCTGCCGCTATCGAGCGTGTTGGCCAGGCTGCCGACTCGTCGTACATTGCGACAGAAGAGCTGGCCGGTTCCTTGGGTGCCAGCTTCGCCGAGCCCATGCGCGAGAACGCTCAATTTGCCGGCGTTATCCGGAACGTTCTTCGATATCGGACCCTGAAGAGAGTGCAACAGGAGATGACCAATGATGAACTCATAAAAAAGCGCCAGCTCCTCGAGCAACTTGAACGAAGCGAGGCCGAAGCCCGGAGGATTGAGCAGTATCTCAGCAGCAGCCAGCAGATTGGTAGCGCACAACAACAGCACCAGCCACCCCGAAGATCGTCGAGTATGAGGGAGAACTCCACGCAACAGCATCATAGAGAGAGCAGTGGCGAGGACACGGCTTCCATCGATTCCGACTTCCCCCCTACGCACGGCGATTTCTCCTCGGCGCCTTCGGCACGAGTCGGAGCCCCTGAGCGTTCACCGCCGAGCCACAAGAAAATGCCCAGTGGCAACTCCATTACTAACAAGATCTTTGGTCCAATCCGACATGCTGTGCAAGGTGTGGTGGATGTGGATCCTGAGCGGACCAGGCGTGATACCATGGGGAAGACTCATGAGAGCATTGAGCACCTCGAGCAGGCCCAGGTTGCTGCTGCCCAGGACGTGAAAGACGCGAGTGGAAGCATCTTGAAGGATCTCAAGAGATTCCAAGGGGAGAAAGAAGAGGATCTGCGACGGTACATGGTGAGTTTTGACCTGCATTCTTGTCCAATCCGATATGCGTGTGTCGGTCTAGTCTAACGAATTTCGTACAGCTTGCGTATGCGAAAAGCCAGATCGAATGGGCACGGAAGAACAAAGAGGCCTGGGAGGAAGCCAAGGCCGAGATCCAAAAGATCGAGGAAACCTGAATACCATGTGCAGGGACTCGCTCGATGGTCGCACTAACGAATAGGTCATTCTAGCACGACCAAAGTCGGGTTGATAGGCGCCCTTACGGACATGGCGTTTTAGAGATGCGCATTACACTGATGTGTTATAGTACTGTATATCCTCCCAAGGAGGAGGATGTTTAATACACTTGATCATACCCTGTCTATTATGATGATGCTCTTGACGCTCACGGGGTTTTGTTTAATTCATACAACGAGTATCGTACAGTTTTTACTGCTTGTTTTCTTACTCTTTCAAATCGAAGGCAAGGATATCTAAGCAGTGCTCATTGTATCCAGCGTAACATGTCCTTGCATTCTACGTGGGGTAGATCATGTTCGACATCTGCAGACAGGAGGTGGTTAGTCGCGACTTTCATTGTTCACTCAGATGATAGGGGCAGGGATTCCCCCCTCCTTCTTTTCTTCGTCCGCCATATATACAACTTACGGTTCCAGAATCCCTCGTCCTTGGGCGCGCTCATGGCGTTGCTCCGCATGACCTTCTCCTCGTACTCCTGCCGGCTCTTGACGGCGTAGTGGTGCAGGCTGAGGCGGTCGCGCGTGATGGGCTGCCGGAAGGCAAAGTGCGCGACGGCGTCGCCGTGCTCGCCCAATGTGACCTGCTGCGGCGGCGTCAGGGCGAACTTGTGCGGGTTGATGGGCCGCTCGTAGTCGCGCACCCGCACGATGGACTTGATGTGCTTGTTGTCCGAGCCCTCGCCCCGGTGCGCCGGGTCGTCGTAGATGCACTCCGTGTACGCCGCCCGCACCGACTCGGCGCGCGTCAGGCGCCCGTTGGAGGTGTGCATCTGCCAGTTGACGCCCAGGGCACCGACGTGCGGGAGGGGCTCTAGCTCGCGGAGGATGGATTCGAGGGTTTCCTTTTCGTTGTTTGCTTTGGTGGTTCCGTTCCGGGTGCTGCTGCTACTACCAGTGCTGCCGATTTGCTTTGACGAGGAAGAAGAAAAAGGCCAAAGGGAAGACAGCAGCGACGACGATGCCGGCTTGGCGGGAAGCGGCGGTGGCGGCGGTGAGGCCCCCAGGACGTCGAGGAACTCGTCGGCGTCGATGAAGGCCATCCAGGTGTGGTTGGCGCCCCAGACGTGGACGCAGTCGTTGTAGATCTTGTGCTGCATGTCGTGGACGCGCGCCGACTCGTCGTAGTAGACAAACGTCAGCGCCTCGGCGGGCACGCCGTACGCGCCGTCGGCCCCGAGCGACGACAGCGGCGGCCGCGACCCATCGTCCATGACGTAGAAGCGCCGGACGCCGATGTTGTAGTAGTGGTGCTGCAGGAACTCGGGCAGGTCCGGGCCTTGGTCCCGGACGGCGAGGCAGATGGCTACGTACTCATCTCGTAGCGGTGGTGGTTGTGTGTCCGGATCTGCGTTCGCCGACGACGCCGTAGAAAGGGCACTACTGCTGGCATTATCATCATCGCCACCACTGCTGCCGGCTCCGTGATAACGATGGTCTGATATTATCTTCACCGTGGAAGATGCTGGACGGCTCGCCGCCGCGATGGTGGAGTAGTAGGTGTTGCCGTATAGGGTCAGCGCCGGTATCAAGATGAGCACGAGCGCGCAGATGGCACCGACGAGCCCACACCTCGTCGCGTGTCTTGCCAGGAGCGGCCTGGGCGGCGAAGACAAGAGTGAGTATACCGCCATCTATGGTTCCAGTAGAGTACGAACAGACTAGGCCTTGGGGAGAAAAGTGCGTTGAGGTGATTCGCTTCTCGGCGGCGGATTTACAGGTGGACAATGTTTGACGACCGAGGTAGCTGGCGACGAAACAAGGGGCGAAGGGATCGACAGCTGGCGAAGGGATACGCGATAATATTTGGTGGTTATTAGTTGAAACTGATGTCTCTAAGACGTCGAATTATGGAAAAGCATTCCGAGCAAGCTTCGGAATGTATAGAAGAAGATCGTGCAGGCTTCACATCCAAACCCCCTTCTTAGTGAAGTAATGTCATATTCCATTCCTCAAAGAGACATCACGGAAGTCGTTCGTTGAGCATCCCGAGATACATGGCCTAGGCTGGGCGAGTATGTGGTCCCACGCTTGCTTGGCAGTCCTATAACGGCACATCTAACGATCCCCGTTTGCAGGGGGCTCAAGGGAGATACAGAGTAAGTAGTATCCCGCGACACGAGGCTGTGTAGAGGAGAGTCGTGGGTCGTCTCGACTAAAGGCTAGGAGTCGAATCTGACATGACCCAGCCCTTGGCACCACCCAGCGAGCTCGGATACCTCCTGGCACGGGGAAGTAAGTAAAACGACCATGTAGTATTATCTACGGCGGCTCACCCCGCCAGCCAGCTCCGCTCAGTCTTTTGCGGGTCACGTTGGGGAGCACCCGCCGCGAGATCATGGGAATCGTAATGATCTGAAACCCAGGGTTTGTGGAATCTTTTGGATAATGAAAATTTCGGGATGAACCCTTTGTTGGACAGACCAAACGCCCACCATGCCAGGCCAGGCCAAGCCTGCGAGCCTAGAGTCACGGCCCTCTCCTGTAGTTGGGCAGACCTCTTCTCTTTTGTCGCCTGTCAGGGTACTTCTAGAACCTTGTCGCTGTAATGACCCAAACGCCCAAGTGACTGTTATACATCTCTGCGCACCATACATGTATGGATTTTGATCCTCAAAATGCAGTATAGGTCGCTATGCTCCGAACCCTTCCTCAAACTCCGTGTCACGTCCAAAAAAGCAAACCCCGTTCCCTTCCCGTTTTAGGCTTTACCGCCTCCGTTGGCCTTATGCTGGAGCATCACGATCGAGTACCTGGATAGTGTTAGTCTGGTGATTCGAGATGCCTGTAGAGCGGAACTACTTACGCAACGATGCCTCCTACGGCAACCATGACACCTATGACCGACATGTCGCCGACCCCACGCCCAGAAGTAGCCCAGCCGAGCGCGACAATCGTGCAAGTCTTGAGGTGCCCAACAACGGTGCTAGACACTGGACCGGTCTTCGCAATAATAAAGAATTGGGAGATGTTGATCAGAGACGCAAAGGCGCCGGACTGGATTACTCGTTAGCCATGTGTGTACATCAGGGGCGCGATTTCAAAGGGGGGCTGATTTACCATTAATATCATGACCCACCGGCTGACCGGCACTTCTGTCCAGGTGGGGAAGGTGTCGACAAAGGGGATGACGTAGAGCAACAGGAAGGCAGATACCGGAGCCTGGTTGAAGAGCAGCTGCATGCTTGTCATTTGCAGCTTTCGGTGATAGCTCGAGATCCAGACGGTATACAAGGACGATGCGAAAATGCCACAGAATGCAAAGATGACACCCAGACCAGACGTGGTCTTCACATTGGCATCCTTTGTTGGAAGCGAGTCGTAGTACGAGACCATGCCCACGCCCAAGCACGCGGGAATGAGGGCCAGAATGGCGTTGCGAGGCAGAGTGGCCTTGTAGAGCACAAAGTTCATCAGTGCGACCGTAGGAGTCAGCATGATGCGCGCGACCTGGTAAAAAGTGACGCTGGAGAATGCCAGAGACAGGTTTGGCAGGATGACGTTCAATGCCATGGCGACACAGAGGGGCAGGATCTCGCGTATGGTGGTCCTGCGCGGCGCGAAAAAGGCCAGCTGCGGCCGCGACAGGATAAACAACGTGAGAAAGGTGATGAAGAAGTGGAATGCAGCGAAGCTGAGTTGCACGAGCTTCAGGGAGGGATCGGAGAAGATGGCCTTGTTGGTGAAGACGATGCCAATGGTGGCCAGAGTATTCACCACCATCCATATTATGGCCGTGGTCATGCCGCCGCTCTTCTTGGACGGCGCCTCTGGGGGCTGTGAGTGCATTTGCTGGCCGTCGTCCTCATTTTTGCCCAGCAGGCCGTCGTTTTCCCGGGTGTTCTGAGCTTCGGCGTCGTCTACAGCGGTGTGCTGAGAAATGCGATCTTGATCGCCTCCATCAAAGCTGCTGTACTTTTCGTTCTCCCCTTCGGTCGACAACGAAGCGACAGATGCCGGCCCGGCGGTGTGGGCGTTGCCGGGTGCCATGATGGGTTGCCGTTTAATGATGCTGTTGCAGGCTGAAGTGAGACAGAAGGGAAAGAGAAAACGAAATTATGGCTGTTCTGAAGTGGTGGCAGCTAGCTGACTCGGCGGGCCGCGCGCTGAAGTTCCAGGTTGTCGGGTTTGGTGTGTGGGAGCTATGTACGGATTTAGGATTTCGGAAGTTCAAGGGCCTCCCCAGATGAAGTGATGCACTAGGCTGACAGTATGGTATGGCCGGGTCTGGTCTGGTCTTTGGTCGTAGGCGGATGGAGTCTGGGTGACGTGACGTGACGGGCGACAGGGTGTGGGCGACAGCACAGGATGGATGGAAGCGAAATGGAGTTAAAAAAGAAGTGATGTGCCGTGCCGCCAGCGAAGACAGCGAGGATCAGTTGGCCTGTTTAAGGATGGGATAGATAGGACGGGATGGGGTGGAGTGGGCAGCAAGGAATGCGAGGGGAGAGTAGTTAATTGCGATTACGAGTAATCAAATTTCCGAATGTCCTCCCGGTCTGGTTGGCTCTCGATGTTTGGTTCGCGATGTGCTTGTTCGGCCTACTTGTACTACGAATGAATGCAAGCTGAGTGCGAGTGGTAGGGAGTGGAGGGCGGCTTCTGCAGGGTTCGTCGCTGGTTGTCTCAATCTGGTGCCTGGCCTTAACTGGTGGAGTCGACAGGAGCGGGTTGCATCTGGAAGCACGCTTCGATTTCTTCTCTGGCCCGCCCCCCGGGATGTTGCGCTTCGCCTGGGCAGCGAACAGGCGATCGTAGCCTGGAGGAACTAAAGGTGAACGGCTTAAACGGCACGGCAGAAACGACACTGCGGAGGATCTGGCAAGCAGGCTGTGTCAAGAAACGTTTCCAGAGACTGCTTAGACTGGAGCACAAGACTGGAGCTGGAGATAAAGTGGGCAAGGGGGAGGAAGGAGAACTGCTGGCTACCAAAGGAGCTTCCTCATGTTGGGCTTCTTGGCTTCCAATGCAGGCGGGCACTTGAATCAATTATAGCATTACATCAATCAATGATGATTGATACTTGCTACCCATGAGTAAGTAGGTACTTTTCTGCAGGCCATACATGCAATGCACATGCAGCTGGCATGGCATGTGGCTTGCCGAAAATCGCAATATTGAAGGCCAGGCCAGGCCAGGCTGCCAGTGTTTGGTATGAACGTCCCATAGGTATTGTAGACTCAATCTTGTTTATCCAAGTACTCTAGCGCTTCCTGGCTGGGTAGGATTCAACATTGAAGACCGTGTGGTCTCTATCTGCGTGCAACAACTACCTAAGATACACACCTACAGTACATTCAAGAACGTGGGGTATTGGCCTAAATCCTGCCGAACGACTCACGGTTATTAATAGTTTAATGAGGTGAGAATCGTACACACCTTGCCTTGCCTCGTCTGTCATCACCTCCCGAGACCAACTGCGCCCGTCTATGGGCTTCCAATTGGTTGTTGGTGGTAGGTATTGCGTCAGGTAGGCATATACAGTACGTGCGTACATGCACATACGCATGCCCGGGTCGCTAGTGGTGGCAGTAGCAGTAGCCTATTATAGTAGGTGCGCGTACTTAACTGTAGAGTATTGGTACAGCCTCTCAAGGTTCACACCAGACACTTCTGGTGCTAGCGCGTACTGGTGCACCCACGTTGGGCGGTGCAGCATCTAAGCTGCATGTCCAACATCATCTTCACGAAGACGTGAAAGATGGGTATCTGTGTTGCAAGTCGCAGCATGGCGTTAGCGACTGCACTGCGAGGACTGCTTTGCGCAAACCCTGCGGTCGTAGAACCCGAGCCTCCCGAAGCACCAGTCGTGGAGATTAGTATTTTGTGGAATGACCCAGAGTTACAGCACGTTTTGATCTGGGAAAATGATAGAAACCAAACCACCAGATAGCCAGACCAAAACACGAGTCTCGTGTCGGGAGCGGTGATGGGGTCATGGGAACAAGGCTATCTTGGCAGTAATACGATACACGCTCCCCCCAATTTGCGACCAAGGCAAAATATGCCCACCGCATGTATGTACAGCATACTTTCATCTCACCTCGTGGGCTGTACCGCGTAGCTTACTATAGAGCCTCTCACGTCAGAGCTGAAAATATGGATTACACGAGCTGATGTCCGATTGATACTACTACAACGCTCCGGGAAGCACCGTGTTTTCAACAATTCGCAGGTTTGGGCCGTATGAGGTAGCTGAGCTCTATCGAGTAACCACCGTCAGTTAGTCCATGCACGTTTCGCATCTTTTCTTTCTCGCCCACTTTAGATTCAGATAAACTATACCCTCCAACATGCTCTTCGAGATCTCCCAAACTGCCCCTCCTACCCTCCGGTGCCCTCTGCGCGGCACCCTTCCCGTATGGTGTACTTAGAAGGCAGAGCCCCATAGATGTCGGCACCGCTTGTCCGAGTCGCCTACCCCCACGTAGCATCACATATCACCAGCTGGGCTTGGCATGGTGAATGTCTCTGTCTCTGAGCCCCCCTGCCAAGCTAATCGGCGGGTACTGCATCGCAGCCAAGACATCAACATGTCTTCCTTCGCTTCAAGAGTCGATCAATGCGACTCTCCAAGCCCTAGACACCGTCGAAGAGAGGATCACTATACAGGGTGATGCAACAAAGGGGCACAGGGCAGAACACAGGGGCACAGGTGGTGGTATGAACATGAGGTAGCCTAAACACACTAGAGATCAATGTAGGACCTTTCGGGGCATATGTATCGATAGCCGATGCATCAATCGGTCGTAGCCGGTGGTACTAGCAGCCCAGTAGCGTCCCTCTCGTGTCTGCGAGATGGCAGGATGGAGACATTGGAGACTTGCCCGGCTATACCTTATTACCTACGCACGCTCTAGGAGTCTAGTACCGCATACTTACGAGGCTTACCAAATTAGACTGTTATGGAATTGCGAACAGGCCAGACGGGTTTCGACCATCAGTTCATCTATCCACGCCGCGGACGGACTTCATACTCTTGTAGGGTCTTTTCACTCACCCGTGTGGGGTGGCTGGCTCGAGTTGGCCTCAAAGTTCTGCCAACAGGTCCAGAGAGCCAGAGGGGTTTCCCAGGGCGGCCGGGGCAATACCTTCCTTGTGTGGGAATCGACAAGTAAAATTGCAAAATCAGGCCTGTTGCCTGCTTTTTGCTGTGCGACAGCTGAAGGATGAAAGATGGTGCTTGCCGTTTCCCATTCGAGACTGCGTGTGTTCGTACAACGTTGCTGCCGCTGACTTTGCCTGGTACATATTCAATGGTCGGGGCAGGGGTTGCTGTTCCTGACTCAGCAAGTGAACACAACACATAATAGGTAGCCTACCTATGCCTACCTACCTCACTCATTTCCCAATCTCCCGTGTCTAGGTGATAAGTCTGACCTACCTCAACTCAATCTAGTGTCTATAAACAACTGCATCTACCGCTGCTACTATCAATCAAAGTTCCTAGCTGCACGCCTGTTGCTACCTGCACAATCCGGGGTCCACCCTAGCGCGTCGTCAAATCCTCCCCCCTCCAGCCGTTGCTGTATGCAATTGCAATTGCTGCGCAACAACGCCAAACCTCCAGCCGAAAAAAAGGAACCTTTGCGCGAGGTGAGTCGAGACAAAAAGAAAGACCCGTTCATGCCTGTCATCCTGACCTCCTTTCCCATATCCTACAACCGCAAATTACCTAAGGGGGCATGCTTATCTTGGACTTCTTACTAAGAATACCAACTTCCAGCGCACCGCACCCCGTGAGGTAGTCTGACCTCGCTCGTACCAGACCAGACCAGACATCCATCCCTTCCAGTTACAACAACCCTTGTTGCTCGCAGGGCTCAGCCAAAACCAGCCGGTAAGACAGCTTTTTCTCCTCTCTGATGCCGTCGTATCATCACAGATTACCTATGCACCCAAGCATTCCCGGCACCCACCGCTTGTAGTGGGGATGGATACTTTCAGTGAATATTACTAGGCATAACCACCAGTAATAAGACACCGCCCTCACCGGGGAGTTGTATTCACTCCCTTGATCAGCAGCAGCTTGGCATTGGGATATCTGTCCGCGGCGGAATTGAGGGGCCCTTTTCAACCACGATATTTCCTTCCCTTCTTCGCATTGCCAACCATAGTTTTAGACACCGCCCACCCTCACCCCTTCTCAAAGCTTGGCTTCCTTTCTTTTCAGCACGGCTTCTCATTCTCGCAAAGCTTTTCAGGACTCGATTTTCCTTGGCACAAACACCCACACAAGATGACTGGCAGTCAGAGTAACGGGCAAACCGGTAAGCTTTCCAGTCGGTGCTTGTTGTCCTTTGAGCTCTCGCTAACCACCCGCCTGACCCCTCAGCCAATGGGCGGCAATTCTTCGAGGACTATGGTGTCTGGAAGGACGCGCCTGTTCTTACAGGCAGCACCAAGTTCGAGCCCCTTTCGGATACCAAGAACATTATGATCACCGGCGGCGCCGGTTTTATGTAAGTGGTTTGGCCTGTAGCAACGCACCGCATCCTTTAGTGCAACCGAGTTGACCCGGGAAACAGTGCTTGCTGGCTTGTCCGTCACCTTACTCTGACGTACCCCCATGCCTACAACATTGTCTCGTTCGACAAGCTGGACTACTGCTCGTCGCTGAACAACACCCGCATGCTCAATGACAAGCGGAACTTCACCTTCTACCATGGTGACATCACAAACCCTTCGGAGGTTTTGGATTGCATGGAGCGCCACAACATCGACACCGTGTTCCACTTTGCAGCACAATCTCATGTTGATCTGAGCTTCGGCAACTCCTATGGCTTCACTCACACCAATGTCTATGGCACCCACGTCATGCTTGAGAGCGCCAAGAAGATCGGCATTAAGAGATTCATTCACATATCCACTGATGAGGTGTATGGTGAGGTGAAGGATGACGACGACGACCTCTTGGAGACAAGTATCCTAGCACCGACCAACCCCTACGCGGCCAGCAAGGCGGCCGCCGAGATGCTGGTCAACTCGTACATGAAGAGCTTCAAGCTTCCCGTCATCATTGTACGGAGCAACAACGTATACGGGCCCCACCAATTTCCCGAGAGTAAGTTGCTGCAGCCCATGTGCACGCCTGGAAGACGACCTTGCTAAATTGATGGCAGAGATCATCCCCAAGTTCACCTGCTTGCTGAACCGCAAACGGCCCACGGTCCTGCATGGTGATGGCTCGCCCACACGAAGGTATCTCTTCGCCGGAGATGCAGCAGATGCGTTTGACACCATCCTTCACAAGGGTACGCTGGGCCACATCTACAATGTCGGCTCCTACGATGAGATTTCCAACATCCAGCTCTGTGGAATGCTCTTGAAAGAGTTGGGCATTGCCTCTGAGGATAAGGCCGAGTTTGACAAATGGGTCAAATACACACATGATCGCCCATTCAACGACCACCGATACGCGGTTGACGGCACCAAGCTCCGCCAGCTTGGGTGGGACCAGAAAACACCATTTGCCGAAGGTCTCAAGATCACGGTGGACTGGTACAGGCGATTTGGCGAGCAATGGTGGGGTGACATCAGCAAGGTTCTGAGCCCGTTCCCGATTGTTGTCGAGACCGAGGTGGTTTCCGACAAGGAGGAGATCTGCGATGAGCCCCAGTCGGCGAAGAAGAGAAAGGTCGAGGAGGTTCTCTCATAGAAGTCTCATGGCTGCTTGATGTATTTTCAAGCGTGTAGTATTATTTGGCGTTGCATTTGTGGTATGTAGCCAGGAGTTAGAGGGCGCCCTATAGGCCGTGGAGGCTTCGTCCGTCCGCAACGATCCGGTTGGTAGCATCTAGATCTCGCGCTACAGACGGCTGCATGACCTACAGAAAGAAAGAAAAGAAATTAGATATCCCTCGCAACATGATCCTTGAAAACAACGAGCACTCCGACTAATTGTGAACTGCGGACGTAAATGGTATGACGGATGGCTTCAAGATATCAACACGTCCAATCAGTCCCCTGGTGAGCTGAAAGCGAGAAAGGCCCACCCTTGTGTAGGGTGGAAACTCACTCGCCATGGAACTTCCCATTGATCGCAACGTCGCAGCATGCCAGTTTAGGAGAAGTGCATGCATCTTATTGGATGCCTGGCCGATGCATTTGCTAGTGAGGTTATGAATAGGAGAATCATATGCCACGTGCCGGGATCTGAGTCACGGGCCTGGTCAAGGACCGATCGATTGACTCGGGTCTTCTCAAACATAGCAGCCCAACTGAACCAGCTCAGCTGCAGGATCGCTTCCCCGCTCGCCGGGGCGATTTCACCCAAGCAAGCCTGGCCCAAGACAGCAGCAGCGCGATATGTACCTAGGGAGGGAGCGGCACAGCACTTAAGGTTACTTAGATGTAGACATCCAACAGGGATGGGTGGGCGTTCCGTGGCCTGGGAAAATTGTGCGGTTCCGCTGGATATCAGGTCTGGAACCCCGCGCGTAACTGAAGGATTCCGGACAGAAAACTGGCATGGCTTGGTAATGAGGAGCCGTATATAGGCACACACAGGTACGGAGACCAGTACGGAGACGACAGGGAACCATAGCGATTTGGGTCGTGTGGTGGAGTATATCGAACACATGCCGATAGGGCCCGGCTCCCTGGCACGCTTATTGACCTACACCTTGTCCGGCTCAGCATGTAGATTGGTTCAATGTTCCTGGCTACCAACCCAGATAGTCTTGGCTAACGGCAACCAGACCAGATGTGGGTGGCACCGATCTAATCCCGTTCTCCATGCTGTCCCGTTCAGAGACAGAGAGAAAAAATAACAAGCATCCAAATATTGGTAGGGTTCCAAGTATGTCCCTGCGCCTGACTGTTCTTCTTTCTTTGAAAATGGCTTAGCAAACGCCAAAGATTCGTCCACTTTTTGCCCGTCTTCGCAACCTCGTCCACGTTGCGCTACCTACCTACTTACTTATCTTGGGTACTCTACCCCGGACTCACCACAACCCAATCACACCGGCGCCCGACAAAAGTTCCGGACACCCCAAGTCGATTGTCATGGGGAAGAGGAGGAAATACAGAAGAAGCAGGTAGTGCCCAAGAGCGCGCAACAGTGTTAGGCATGGAATCGCAAGGGACACCTGGAGAAGCCGCTCCGCCGCACGTAGATATTATCGATTGCATTAACACCGACACCGAAGATGCCCCAGGCAACGGCCATGGTGATCTGCCGGATCTGGAAGGGGGCAGCATAACGTCCGAAGACGAGTCGAGCGACTTTTTAAGCAGCGGCGCGGCCAGCTCCCAAGCGCACGAGCTGGTTCGAAGCTTAGCAGAAGACGACAATGATGCCGAACAGACATCCGAGTACGGGCTGCCAATAGACCTGCTTTCGCTCCAGGCGCCAGCAGCTTTCCCTGCGTATTCCATATATCATGGGGGGAGACGGACATTCCACGAACACGAGGACGGAGACAACGAGGATGGCGCGACGCTGTGAGTAAATATTTTTTGAAATGGCCCGCTCGCTCACCCAAGCGCATGACTGAAAAGCCGTCGTTCAAGAAACTCTACCCGCTCCATCGCCTCGGCGGATATCGACTACGTCTGGGAGAACGGGCGGCGCTATTGCGGGGAGTATTACATGCCCAACGACCCCGCCGAACAGGAAAGACTCCTGCTGTTGCATACCGTCTACATGGGCATGTTCGACGGGGAGCTCACGACCGCGCCCCTCGACGATCCGACCCACATATTGGATGTTGGCGCTGGTACGGGGGAATGGGTCGAGGACATGGCCGATTTGTATAAGGATTGCGAGGTGACCGGGATCGACATCGCCAACGTGTTCCCGAAATCGGTCCATCCCAACGTGTTCTTTGAGATAGACGATGCCGAGATGCATTGTGAGTATCCCGTCTTTTGGGGCCCCCAAACCTACCATGAGGTTCTGGATTCCGACCACTGACACAGACAGGGGAACGACCCAATGACCATTATGACCTGGTGCATTTTCGGAACATGGTGGGAGCGTTCAGAGACTGGTCCGCCGTCTACAAACAAGCGTTCCGGGTCACCAAACCAGGTGGCTGGATTGAAGTGCTCGATCTGAACGAGTACGATGGTTTCGGCAACTTCTTTTCCAACTTCGAGCCATCATCAGTCATTCACAGGGCTGCCAGGGATGTCCTCCAGGGTTCCCTCCTATCTGGGAGGCCGCGGAACGTTGCGCACCTGGAACCGAGGCTGCTATACGATGCCGGTTTCGTCGATATCAGAGTCACCGATCACGCCCTGCCGTTGAGCCCCCGCGAAATGTCCACTGGCTACCTGTGCCTCCACAGCGTGACCGAGGGGATCGAGCCCACCAGCATGAGGCTTCTCACGAGGCACATGGGCTGGATGCCCGAGGAAGTCAGAAGGGTGTCGGAGGTGATACGGAGCGAGATGCTTTCCATCATCTACAACTACGAAAAAGCTAAAGGGTTTATTATCAAAATCAGGGTGATCACGGCTCGGAAACCCGAGACTACGCCGCGGCCGAGCCCTTGGACCGCCCGTCCCGAGTCGCAGACGTTAGAGGTGGATGAAGAGGTTCAACCGAGAGAATGAGCCTACATGGCCCGCAGCAGACGTGAGCTTGTGCTCTGCGCTTCCACAAACTGCTATCAAGGTCTACCAAAGAAACCAAATTCTGGACTGCTTCATTGGGCTGTCTAGGGCATGCCGCAAAGCCATCTACCTCAGTTGGCTGGCATTGAACGATATATTGAGTCGATCGAAAGGGAGTCTCTATGCTTCTTGTACCTTATTGCTTTGGTCTTTTTGGAAAATCCATGCAGCTTCTTGTATAGAGAGGGAAGATGTTGAGAGCTCATGAGGAACGATTGTTTCGGAATACCAACTATATACACCTGCACCTTTTACTTCCAATATATACCTACCTATACATATATGTAATTAGCTAAGATAACCGAGCATACTACACCCAAAATACCCGCTCAAGTCTAATCATTCTATGCTCAATGCATACTTACTTTGTGAATGATCTCGAACATGACTGCATTGGGTATGTAGATGGATAAACCGATTATCCAATTGGAAGACATAACGCCGATGGTGCTCAATCTGATCAGGAATCAAAAGCAACGTTAGAACGGGATGATGGTTGTTGTACGTACCTCTTACAGCCGACCTTAGCACGCTGTTAGCTACTGCCCAGGGTGCTGGGGTTAGGTGCTTAGGTACTTAACTACTTTGCTGGTTGGGTTGGAGCTCCAGGTAAGTAAGGGCACGTCACCGACACTCCTCTAGCTCCGTCCCCCCGACATAGCAAGCTGCAAGGCTGCGGTTTACCTCCAAGCGATCCCGGGACAACAATCTAGTGCAACGCGAAATCGATTGAGTACCCCGTCTTCTCAGTGCATTTTGATTGCCCAGCAGCCACGGCGCTGCTTTGGTTTACTTGCGGCTTGCAACATGAGCAGGTGAAGCAGCAATGGCGCTGGACGGATCAAATGGCTTCGCTGCCCCCGATGGCAGCGGCATGCTCTCCGAGTTGACCGGCGAGGGTGGTCTGCCCATCTTCGAGGTCGAGAGGGTCCAACTCCAATTTTCCATCGCCGCCGACTTCGTCGCAGCCCAGGTCGCCAACAACGTGCTGGTGCTGGCCCTGTCCAACGGCCGTATCCTGCGCATCGACCTCAACCGACCCGAGGACATCGACGATATCGACCTTCCCAAGAAGCCCTCCGAGGTGGGCGTCATCCGCCGCATGTTCCTCGACCCGACCGCCTCCCACCTACTCATATGCACCTCGCTAGGCGACAACTACTACCTGCATTCCCAGTCGCGCCAGCCCAGACCCCTGGGCCGGTTACGCGGCGTCTCAATTGAGTCGATAGCATGGAATCCCTCGCTTCCGACCGCCTCTACACGCGAGATCCTGCTGGGGGCGTCGGACGGAAACATATACGAGACCTTCATTGAGAGCACGAATGAGTTCTATCGTAAGGAAGAGAAATACCTCAAAGTCTTGCAAAAGCTGCCCGACGGCCCGGTCACTGGGTTGTGGGTGGACAACCTGGGCGGCAAGTCTGACATCAGGAGGGTTGTCATCAGCACACAGACTCGCCTGTTCCATCTGGTCGGCAGAGTCGGCCGGGGCCACCATGAGGGCAGCGGTTCCATCTATACAAAGCTATTCGACGCGGAGCAGCCCGTCATCCACGAGCTGTCCCGGAGCCCGACTGCCGCTCCTTCGGCGTTGGCCGTGACGCCCGACTCGCCCGACGTCAAGTCATACGATGATGTGGCGCCGGATCGGGCGTTCGCGTGGCTTTCGTCGCACGGTATATACCACGGCAAGCTCTTGACCGTACCTGCAGCCCCTGAACTCGGCAACAAAATCCTTGCCGAGTCCAAGCTGCTGCCTAGATCCCAAATCGTCTCGTCCAAGAGGGCCTCGGCGGAGCACATCGAAGCAGCCATACTGACACAGTGGCATATGGTCAGCCTCGTTGGGCGGCGCGTCGTGGCCAACAACCGGCTGACGGGCTCTACCGTGTACGACCAAATGATCCTCGAACAAGGTCAAAGGGCTCTAGGTCTTTATGTCGACCAGCAGAAGAACACATTCTGGCTGTTCACCGCGCAGGAAATCTTCGAGGTCGTGGTCCGCGACGAGGCCCGAGATATTTGGCGGATAATGTTGGAAAGGCAGAACTTCGACCTCGCTCTGCAACATGCCGGCACGCTGGCGCAGAAAGATGCAGTGGCCATCGCCTCGGGAGACTACTTGGCCTCCAAAGGCCTGTTCGTGGAGGCGGCTGGCGTGTACGGAAAGAGCAGCAAGCCATTCGAGGAGGTTGCTCTGACGTTCATCGACAATCAGCAGAATGACGCCCTTCGAAAGTACTTGGTCACAAAACTCAACACTTACAAGAAGACATCGACCATGCAGAGAATGATGATTGCTGCATGGCTTGTCGAGATCTTCATGGCCAAGCTGAATACTCTTGAAGATACCATTAAGACTGAGGCGGAGCTGGTTGAGAATCTTAATACCGACCAATCTCGAGAGCAACTTTCCTCTGTACGAGACGAGTTTCACGAATTTGTCAACAGACACAAGTCGGATCTGGATCGCAAGACTGTATATGACATGATTAGTAGTCATGCTCGCGAGGACGAGCTCCTTTTCTATGCGAACGCGGTCAATGACTATAACTATGTCCTGTCGTACTGGATTCAGCGGGAGCGTTGGACCGATGCCCTGGATGTTCTTAAGAAGCAGACGGATCCGGAAGTCTTCTACAGATACAGTAGTGTCTTAATGGCCCACGTAGGCCATGATCTGGTTGAGGTTCTGATGAGACACCCTGATCTGCAAACCCGCAAGATCATCCCGGCGCTTCTGGATTATAACCAGAACTTTTCAGGGCCACTCGCACACAACCAGGCTGTCCGCTACCTACTCTACGTAATCAATCAGCTCAACTCAACTGATGCCGCAGTCCACAACACCGTCATCTCCATCTACGCCTCTCACCCGAGTAAAGATGAGTCGAAACTACTCGAGTATCTCAAAGCACAGGGAGATGAGCCAGGGTTTGACCCAGACTTTGCCCTTCGTCTTTGCATCCAGCACAAGCGCACCTTGTCGTGTGTTCATATATACACCAACATGGGTCAATATGTGCAAGCAGTTGACTTGGCACTATCGCACGACGATATTGACAATGCATCGGACATTGCCGATCGCCCCATGTGGAATCCGGCCTTACGAAAGAAGCTCTGGCTCGCGGTAGCAAAGAAGGTAATCTCGCAGTCTAGCGGCATGAAGCCGGCGATCGAGTTTCTCAAGCGTTGTGATCTGCTCAAGATCGAGGACCTGATTCCGTTCTTCCCGGACTTTGTCGTCATCGACGACTTCAAAGAGGAGATTTGCAACGCACTCGAGGACTACAGTCGTAACATTGACGGACTCAAGAAAGAGATGGACGAAAGTTCACAGACAGCAGCGAACATCAAGGTAGACATTGCCGCGCTTGATCACCGCTATGCTATTGTCGAACCGGGGGAGAAGTGCTATGTCTGCAGCCTGCCGCTCCTAAGCCGGCAGTTCTTCGTGTTTCCGTGCCAGCACGCCTTCCACTCGGATTGTCTAGGCCGGAAAGTCCTGGAGCAAGCTGGTGTCGGTAAGAGCAAGCGCATCCGGGAGTGCCAGGTGAAGATCAGCAAAGGCCTTGTTAATGGCGCCGAGAAGGATGCTATGGTCGCAGAGCTTGATGCACTGGTTGCGTCTGCCTGGTGAGTTACTGAGCCGACCCCTGACTTTCAATTATGTGACGATGTGTACCCAACTCTTTTTGCTAACCATTCTCGCAGCATCCTATGTAGTGAGTACGCCATCAAGCGGATTGATGAGCCCTTCGTTGGCCCCAACGACAACAAGAACGAGTGGGCGCTGTGAGGTTTAGAGGTATGAAGGGTCTTCCAAGGGTGATTTACTATTTACTCCTACGTAACTGTAACTGTACATATGATGGTGGCATGCATACATACCTACATACATACACCTACCGCTACAAAAAGAAACCTGGAGGCGCAGCTCTGGCAGTATGGCCCGCTATGCGGCATTCGGCAGGGCAGAAACAGATACCCAATCATAATTGTGGGCTTGTCCGCCGCAGACTCTCTCGAACCCCTGCTCATTAGCGGAGGAGGTAACGGACGTGAGACATCTCGAAATACAACGTGCCTGTCTGATGAACCTTGAAAAATGACACGAGCGAAGGGCCCTCGGGCATCAGATCTGGCCAAGACCGTGTCTTAGACCCGACGTTCCCTTACAATTTCTCGACTTGCCTCTTATCTAACCTCATTTTATTTGCTGCCCCCTCTTCTGGTGAAAAGCATGCAACGACAGAACTCGTCCAAATTTCCCATGTGGAATGGAGCAACCTGAAGCAGTGCGGCAATGGGCTCCGGCGCGACGGTATACCCGTGGCGGCTACATCTCCCTCGGCAGCGGGCTCCTTCTTGTGGCCCCTTGCAATAGGAATCTGAGCTTATCTTTCTTGGCTCGAGAGATAGCTAGATCTGTGATGTGATTTCGGCCAACACGGCCCCTTCTGTGCTGCCCACTAATACGCTTATGGAGCTGGTGGCCATGGCATGGAACTCCTGACGATGGAGATGTCACAAATGGGAATGTCGGGAGATGGAGGTGCCAGAAACAGCAAGAGAACCACCCTGAGACGAGCCCTTCTCGTTTCTCTTTTATGTGTCGGTGCCTCCCCATCCGCGGCTCGCAATCCACGAGATGGTTTATGTTTCCTATTGTTCGGATCGTGTCTGGCCTCGTTATCTTTTCCTCTCTGGTCTAGCTTCCAACTCGTCGATTGTTTTGCTATCCTGATTCCTTTCCAGCCATACTCGCTCAACTCCTAGATATCTGCTTTCCCTGGCCCTCCTCAGTTTGATACCGAATACTTCTCTGTACTATGTATGTTGGCACTGGTCCGAAGTCGCCGACACTCCTTACTCACCATGGCCACGGCGGCCAGTCGCTGTCGTGGACATCCATCGCCGTCACCAAACCGGCGGTGCTGAAAGCCACGTGTCTATTGCTGGTGTTCTGGATAGTTGCCGGCCTATCCCGCTCACATGTAAGGTTTACTCACCCGGGCCCTGGTCGAAACTACTAACACTGCATCTCGGTCCAGGGCTACGAGTCATATGACTACAGTGTGGTTCGGTTGGCGAACCAGACAGCGTATAATGTCACCTGGGGCGAGAGCATCCCGGACGACGCCACGAGGAGGAAGAAAGCAGAGGAGGCACTGGCCAGGGTGACAAAGAAGCATACAGACAGAGTTGCCATCATCGTCGAGAACCGCCCCCTGCAGAACCTGGTCCCGACGATGCTGCATTTCCACTCAGTGCTGGGGCCGGAGTGGCCCATGATCTTCTATACAGTCCCCACCACGTCGGAGGCGCTCAACAAGTCCGCCCCCTTCTCCCGTGCGGTGGCTGAGGGGCACATCACCATCCGGCACCTGCCGCCCGAGTTCACCTTCGAGACGCACCACTCGGTCTCGCTCTTCCTGACGGGGCGATGGCTTTGGGAGGACCTGGCGCCGTACGCTAAGGTCATGATGTTCCAGAGCGACAGCATCATCTGCAGTGCGTCCGAGGCCCGGGCGGACGACTTCCTCGAGTACGACCTGGTTGGGGCGCCCATTGGCGAGCAGTGGGGCGCCGGCTACAACGGCGGGCTCTCGATTCGAAACCGGGCCCTGATGTTGGAGGTGCTGGACCGATACAGCTTCCAGGACGACATGGTGCCGCCCTACGAGGACCAGTGGTTCTACAAGAAGCTGCGAGAGCTCCCGCCGCGCGAGGACGGCAGCCCCGCGGTCCACCTGCCTGACGTCGGCACCGCCCGCCGTTTTGCCGTCGAGACCATCTACGGCGAGCGGCCCCTCGGCTACCACCAGCCCATGCGCTTCAACAAGGAGAAGAAGGACGAGATCCTGAGGTACTGCCCCGAGATCGGCATGATTACGGGAGCGGCGTTCTTCACGGATTAAGAGGAAGAAGAGAAACAGTGTTTTATTTACAGACCTTCGTGTATTCAGCGTTTTGGAAGAACCACAATAGAAACAAAAGAACGAAAGAAAGACAGCAAAAAGAAGCTACACAAACGTAACATTGTCGCACCTGATATAATGTGAGATCTCTACTGTAATCTCTAAAAGTACGCCTAGCACGTACGTTCTACGGTATGCCGGGGGTGGGTACCAAAAAACAAAAAACAAAAAACGAACGGCTCGGAGTTCTGAAGCCAAGCCGTCGAACGAGGATCGTCAGGACCTGACTCGGACAAGAGAGAAGCAGGAGAAGCCGGCGAGCGAGCGAGCTTGGGATGGCTAATTGGCCTTACCGAAAAGTTCGTCGTCGCACGTGGGCGTCAAGCAACGAATCAGTACGGGTGAACGAAGATGCGACACGGGCTAGAGAGTGGTAGAGTGCTCATCGCGTCGGGATCCATGCAGCAGCGGCAGCAACAGCCGTGCCAAAGCAAAGTCCCGTTGTTTCTCTTTCCCCCCCTTTTGATTTGGAATCACGATGATACTCTTGCTTGGTACGGACGGCACCGGATTGTCGCCAAAAAAGCAATTCTCGTCCCAACACCGACGGGAATGGACATGCGATATCTGCTCAGCACTGGTCTGAAGTTAAGTATATGGCGTCTCCGCCGCGCAGGCTACCCTGACTATACTGTCCGTTGGACTGTTGGAGGGAGGTAGCTATATAAGCCCTACATATTATAGCGTATAGAGACTATAAGCGTGTGCGCGGCCGACTTAACCTATAGTAGCAATAGAGAGGTGCAAGTGAGCCGGGAGGGGGACTCCCCGGATTTCCTGCCGTGTTACAGGCGATTGGACAGGAGAAAGCAAGGATGAGCCCGGCGCACGCAACGTCGAATGGACTGGAAGTGTCTCGCCCCCGGCACGCAAGTGCGACGTGAGGCACTTGGATGACTTGGCGACGAGATGGCATTTACCGTGACAGTCACGGATATAGTAAGTAGTGTAGTATGTATAGGGCAGCATACATATAATCATTTTGGTTCAGAGGATTGTGACCATGCGTATATATGCGTGTCGTGAGCAATATGGTATTTTTAGATCTCTTGCGGGGCGGTAGGATCACCTACCGATGCTGGTTGATTGGTGGTGGTGTTGTCGCTGCTTTGCTGTGAAGCAATCGCCCTATTTGACCACCTACCTATTTTACTACTTAACCAAAGCAGCCAAGTGCTGACCTGACCTGACCTGGCCTGACCGGACCCCCCTGCATGAACTTGCTGTCGGTTTAAGCCACGCTGGAGGGGGTCCTTTGCAGATCACTCTGGCCAGGTCGATTTTGAAACGAGCCGACGACGGGTGAGGCTGTGTGTCTGACGAAGGGGGAAAAGCAATTCGCTGGAAATGGGAAGGGGGGCCATATCGGGTCTCGCAGCAGCAGCTCTGATTAGTCGTGGCCCGTTGCTATTCATTTGCTTTAGGTTCCCACCGGACTACTACTACTACTACTACTGTGATACTTTTGGCAAATGGACTTGCTGGCTCTATTGGCTATCAGGAGAAGATGGCCTTCGAATTCAAAATCCACGATACGCGGCCAGGGGGCCCGGCATGGCGGTTGGGGGCGATTGGTCCTATTTCCGTACCTCGGCCGGATACATACAACGACGAGATATCGGACATGTTATTGCGTCACCCACACCTCGGCCCTGCAGCGTAAGTAAGTAAATTCAGCCTCCCCCCCCCTCTACGGAAAGTTGAGACGACGTTTCAGATTTTAGTCTAAGCACTCCCTAGTCCGCAATTGGTCGGCGGCAAGCCGAGAGCCCATCCTCGCATTAATCATAGCACGCATCTTAACGCGCTGACGGGGGGCTGGGGTCTAGTCCTAACGAGGCATCTTCCATGCTGGCCAGATTTTTGGTTGGCGGGCGCGAAGTTGAAGCTGGCAGCAGTCGTCGCAATGTGATGTGATGTCTTCGGATCGCCTTCTTCTGTCTGACTCGTCATCTGGCCATTTGAACTGAATAACGCGCGCGCGCTCGCCCGTCCACCCACAAGCGCAGGTCTCCTCCTTACATTAGCTCCAACAACCACAACAACAACAAGATATCTGATGTTGCCGTCGGAGATTTCCCTTGGGCTGTTGGACGGGTTTGGACTCCCCTGATACACGGTTGTTGCGGGGATATCAAAATGGATCGAGGATACTACCTACTACATACTACTTTGCAAACCCCAAACCAAACCCTCCCCCTCCCCCCCTGGACCCCATCGGATTGGCTAGTCGATTCTCGGCAGTCTTCGAGAAGCATCGTTTCCACCCCAACCCGCAGCAAATGCAAATCACCAGAAGAAGCTAAAACACCCTACGATAGGGAACACGGCCGCCCCCTTCTCACCTCCTACCCTCCTACCCCTGAGTCTTACTCAGACGCTACATTGCTTTGACAGATGTGTAGACGGGTGGGCTAACGACTGCACTGCGCACGAGTGGCCGCACTCACTGTGCTGTGCTGCCTTGAGGGGCGACCAGAGTGATGGATGGTGAACATGTCTCACACAGATGCAGTGATCCGTGGCTGTAGATTACACATTAAGTGGACACAGGCGCCTGCAAGTGGTAGTTGGTAGCCGACAGTCGACAACATGAGGTCAGTTCTGTGGTGGTTAATTACGGATTGGGATCCGAGATATGTATGGAGAATCCTGGACCGTGTGCGTAGGGCAAGGGAGATGGCAGGATGGAGCGGCTTCTGTCCAGCAAGTTGCTCCGCTGCCGATGAGATATCTATCGTACATGTAGAATGCTCGAGGCCGTGTAGCATTCATCTTCTTGCAGATTATCTATCAATGTACCAACCAAGGTGGCTTTGGCGGGTAAACTTTGACGTTTCCAACTTTGCAGGATGCCATCCCCTTTTTACCATCGGGGACACGTGAGATGACTGCTACGTACCTGCCTTGACCAGGCTTCGTCCTCCACCATCCAGCAACTTTATTCGCCTCGGGCTGATGCCATCTGGGGAGCAAGGCAATAGGGGGCGGAGATCTACAGGATTCCTAGCGTCCCCGACTCTTCATCAACAAACAGCCTTTCCGTGACAGATGAGCTATTAATGGGCCTAAACTCTGGCTACATATGTCTGTTCTCCCACCGTAGGTTACATGGCATTTGAAGTCTGCACTTACCTATCTAGCGAGCGTTGACAGCTTGAACCGAGACAAGTGACATATGGCCCCTTGTTGTCCAAAACCTTAACATTGGTTGAGGGGGCAGAGCCAAGTTGACCACCTTATCGGGAACCTCACGGGGGCTGATCGCGAATAAACAAGATACCAGAGCCATGACCTCACGAAGTGGGTTCTTATAACTGGAAGCGGAGCCTCGCGATTCTATAAATGAACATTGACACAGATCGATCTCTCGTGACAGATTCTGAACTACCTTTGATACCTAGAGACCAGCGCAAAGTCGCGGTACCTGCATACGCATACACATACCGCCATACGGACATGGCAAGCCTGGCATTTTTTTAATTCCATCTCCAAGCGCATGTGCCATCCCATGTCGTCCTGTAGCTAAGACGAAGGTGCGCATGTAGCGCGCAGGGCTTACGACCGCCTTAATCAATCTAAGCCAACGTGATAGGCCCCGCCCTGGGCTCGTACTTGTCGTGAGCCTCTAGCTAAGGTTCAGTCACATTAAGTACACCAATTCAATGCACTATGCCAGCCCTGACTACCTGACTACACTTCGGGAGCCCCTATAGCGCACGACGACTCCGACGTACCTAACCCCCTTAAGGTGTCCTCCCCCATCGGTCACTACCTCACTTCCCCTCTTTTCTCTGTGTGCCTGACCGCCAGGGCGGGGGAAGGAAGAGGGCCAACCAAAAAAAAAAAAAAAAAAAAAAAAAAAAAAAGCTCTCTATCAAAATGGGTCGCAACGTATGTGACGAACTTCTCGTACCTCACTTGACATAACAAAGGATCAGGCCCCGCAAGTGATAGCGATCAGCTTGCCCAAGGACTGGCCTTTACGTACGTGCCGTGTCTGATGCTGGAATTGATTGGCGAGGCCCCCTAAAGGCGCGTTGCTTGATTCCGTCGGGTTTCATACATAGCCGAATTGGACCAGGCTCAAACGCCAGTGCCCGTTACTTCTAACCCCCCAAACTGGGCTAACCGGGCCCCAAGTTGGCCTAATAGCCACTGACTTATGGGCCCCACCCTAGCCTATTTTTTTTCTCAGGTTCCTCCTCCTCTGTTCCTTGCTCGCATCATGTCCTCAAGCCGCCCCCTCCTAGTCACAGATTCGACTGGGCAGACCACCCCCGAAATAGGTACACCGTGGTATGTACCTACCGGCTTGACAAGAGAGAAAAGGTCATTTGGCCTTTTTGTTAGTGAGAGAGGGAAAGAGACAGAGCTCAAGCTGCTCTCGTCTTTTGCCTTGCTTGCCCTGCCTCTTTGCGCTGTACGTGTAGGGGCCCGGGTAAGACGTAGGTAGGTGGTACTCGGAACTAAAAGTAGAGGAGTACGTACATCCATCCACTACTATTGGTAGGTCTGGTAGGTCGATCAATTCCATGATTTGTCGGGTCGGCCCAGTCAAGTCAAGTGCTGGCCTGGCCCTGCTGGCTTGCTAATGTGCTGCTTGCTGCTTGCTGCTTGCTGCAGGCAAGTTCGAGGTTGTGCAGGTCCAGGACAGGACTGTCTGGCCTGTCTGCCTGTCTGTGTGTGTGTGTGTGTGTGTGTGTGTGTGTGTGTGTGATGTGGATTTGGTCGAATCTATCCACAACTTGACCTACCTCCTGGCACCTTACAGGCACAGCACAGCAAAGCAAAGCAAGCCTAAACCAGCCATCTAATCAACCCTCTATTTTTTTTCTTCCTGCTTCTCGCCAGCCTTTAACTTGACTCCTGCTCCATTTCACCACTTGTTCCCAATCCCACAAAACGACACAACCCCCCCTTTCCCCCCCTTCCCCTGCCCTCTTCTTTAATCTCTTCCACCCCCGGGCTCTGTTCTTGTGCCTTCTGATACATACCTTTGGGGATTCCATCACACGAAACGACTGGAGATCAACTAATGTGGCCTGTATATTTGATCGATCGGTTCTTGGGTCTTTCTTAGCTCCGCCTAACACCTACCTATCTGTCTGGACGACAACTACTACACTTACTTCCTTTCTTCTTTAAACTTTTACCATCCTTTTCTTCAGCTTCCATAGTTTTCGCCTGCTTCCTGCTTGCTTGCACAGGTTCGGATCAGGTCTAGGGAGTTTAAGTTGGGTTGAGTTTCAGAACGACTGTTGATCGACCGAATTTGGGGCGGAGCACTGGCACCACCAAGTTTCCCTGCTTGGAGGAAAAAAAAAGAAGAGCTCGAGACTCGAATTGGAATCGTGAGAGGACACGGAGGAGAAAAAAAAAGACAGACAGAAGAAAAGACAATACACAGACAAGACAACTATACCGGACCTGACCCGAGCGAGAAATCGACCTCGACACCTCCATCGCACCAATCTGTCTCTGTTCGAAGCATCTCTGCCCTCACCGCATCCCGACGCTTCCAATACACTCCCCAATCTCTGGCATCGACACTCCTTGCATCATTCGACGACGGGCAAGTTCGATTTCAATCGCCCCCTCGGCTGCTTCCAATTTTTGAAGACAGCATCGCCCAAACGGCCCACGCGAGATCAGTTGACCTCTAGACAGCGTCCTGATCAGTCGTCAATTGTAATAAACCCAGACCAGAGAACACTTATTTATCTTGTTCGGCTCCTGGGGTTTACTACCTTCGACAGCTTCACTCCTTTGGACACATCTTGCCAATATACAACCCCACGGGTGACGACATAATAAGCGTCCCGCTCGAGTCGCACCAATCGCCGCCGATACATCCAGACGTGCCTAGAACGGCGTCTTTTGCAAGATATACCAGACTTCCGTCGTCGTCAGCCAGTTTGACAATTGACCCAACTAGTCGATACGACCTTTTCTTCGACCCAGTCTGTCACCAGTAGTACGACACTGGGTTAATATTCAACCAATACTGCCCATCCACAGAGAGCAGCCAACCTCTATACAAGGCCGCTTTTATCCTGTAACGAAGGGTCGGATGAATAATCGATAATGTCAAGTGCTAGATCTGAACATATGACTCTTGGCTTCCCACCTCTGAACGCCACCAGTCAAGGCCGTTCGACCTCTCCTACGACCACCAACACGTCTTCACACTCTCCTATTGACACCACGCCGGCTGTCCGATCTCCATTCGGCATGTCTGGATCTCTGAACCCCTCCAGCAAAATGGCAGGTACTACGCGATCGGGGGCAGGCTCCCCACTTCACGATCAGTCAGGTTCTGGCTCGTCCAGGCTGTACTCCAAGCGAGCAAGAGAGATCCAGGCGCAGGAGGGTTTGCCTCTCAACCCCTGGGGTGGTCCACCTACCAGCGGAAACTCGACTCCCCTCCGTGAAAACATTCCCGAGTCACCCACCGACGGCTTTCCCGACTTCGCCCAGCTACCTACCCCCGATAGTCTGCCATCGACGGGGAGAAGGGCGCGTGCTGGCACTGTGCCTTCACGATTCCCCGGCGCGCCCATTGGCAACGGTCTGCTGAGCATTCCTACCTTGAACTCACAGTCTACGCGCCCCACGCCCTCTCAGAGCCCCTTCAACAAAACGCCCTCGCCAGGCTTGGCAGAGCCTCCAGCCGCCGACCCCTCGCGGTCATCCAACCTTTTGTCGAGACTGCGTGCTGGGTCTATGCCTCAACGTAGCCCTTACGCCCCCGCCCTTCCTGGAACTAGCTCCCCCTTCGGACCTTCCATTTTCAGCAGTTGGAACCCGACAGGCCGCGATCGAGGCAACACTCTCGCTAGTATCGCGAGTGTAGGCTCCAACGGCCCGAGCTCGCCCGCGCAGTCGGCTTTCTCGAAAGAGGGACCTGGAGACAATGATGTTCATATGCGAACCCTTGATTATCTGGGTCTCGCAGAGACGCCTCAGCCGGCCCGGGCACAGCTGGCTGCCCCCTCGTACCTTCCCGGTCTCGCGGATTTCACCAAGCAGTCCAGTCGGTTCCGTTCCTACTCGGTGAACAACAAGGACAAGTACGCCGAGGAGGAAGAGGATGACTACGATGATGCGATTGGCGCCGAGAGTCAATATGCTGCTTTGCTCCAGGACCAGCTCGCTGCCACGAATGCTGCCATTCACAGCCACAACCTCGCCGTCCAGGGGCTACAGGCATTTGCCAGACAGACAATCACCCGCCCGCGAGCGCGCACTGCTGGCGTATTGGATCTGACTGGTGCCGGCTCCAGAGGGGGCATGCGTAACTTCTTCCCTCAACCCTCGCGACTCGATAACTCTATGACGTCGGCCGAGATCAGATTACCCGACGAGAAGGAGTTTGATGACCTCCCGAATGCCGTTGCTGGTATGAGTCTGGGAAGATCCAGCAGCCGCAACAATGGTCTCCTGACGGCCGAAGAAGCCGGCCTCGAGGGCCCCACAAGTGCCTTGTGGCTGGGCAGCATCCCTACCTCGACTACCACGTCGACTTTGACGGAGATGTTCAAACAGTATGGCCCCATCCTGTCGGCTCGAGTTTTGACCCATAAGAACTGCGGTTTCGTAAACTTCGAGCGAATGGACAGTGCAATGAACGCGAAAGCGAGCATGAACGGCAAAGAGATCTTCCCGGGCGCCGGTCCCATCCGCATCAACTTTGCCAAGCCGCCCTCAGCTTCAAACACTCCTGGCCATGATGGTGTTTTCCCTTCGCCCAGCCCAGATCCGTTTGCTGCTGGCCAAGAGGCAGGTGCAGCGGGTGCCACAGCCACTGCTGCAGATGGCACTTCGACGGCATCCCCGGCCAATACGACACCCACCATTCCTCCGCTGCACGAGATGACGGGTGATATCCTGCAGATTGTCAAGTCGTTTGGAGCCACGGAAGAGGATTCCTTCCGCATCTCCCATACCCTGAACTCTGCTATCCAGTTCACAACCTTCATCGATGAGATCCCCCCAGTCCGAGAGCCAACCCACACTCGAGTACATGATGCCCCGAAGCTGCGAGACATCCGCAAGCGTATCGACAACCAAAGTCTTTCACAGCAGGAGATCGAGACGATTGCCCTTGACATGTTGCCCGAGATCGCTGAGCTCGCGTCGGACTACCTTGGAAACACGGTGGTACAGAAGCTGTTTGAGCACTGCTCGGACGAGGTTCGGGACTCGATGCTGGGAGAGATCGCCCCTCACATGGCAGAGATTGGCGTGCACAAGAATGGTACTTGGGCCGCGCAAAAGATCATTGATGTCTGCAAGACCCCCCACCAGATGAAGTTGATCGTCGAGAACATCCGCGCGTACACCATCCCGCTCTTCTTGGACCAGTACGGCAACTACGTCTTGCAAGGATGCCTGAAATTCGGCACGCCGTTCAACGATTTCATCTTCGAGACGATGCTAAGCAGGATGTGGGAAGTCGCCCAAGGCCGGTACGGTGCTCGTGCTATGCGAGCTTGCCTCGAGAGCCATCACGCCAGCAAAGATCAGCAGCGGATGTTGGCGGCTGCCATCGCACTGCACAGTGTCCAGCTGGCCACCAATGCCAACGGTGCTTTGCTCCTCACCTGGTTCCTCGACACCTGCACGTTCCCCCAGCGGCGCAGTGTCCTTGCACCGCAGCTTGTTCCTTACTTGATCCACCTGTGCACGCACAAGGTTGCATATCTTACCGTCTTGAAGGTCATCAACCAGAAGGCCGAGTCGGATGCGCGAGACACCATCCTGAAGGCTCTGTTCTTCACCCCTAAGGACCAGGTCCTGGAAGC
Source organism: Apiospora marii (assembly GCF_038362585.1). Taxonomy (NCBI): domain Eukaryota; kingdom Fungi; phylum Ascomycota; class Sordariomycetes; order Amphisphaeriales; family Apiosporaceae; genus Apiospora; species Apiospora marii. Next base: position 540,387 of record NW_027117375.1, on the reverse strand, counting down.
TATCTTGAGCGATCACGCATGTGGTGCGACGCTGATCTTTAAGGTCTTGACCACCCCCTTCTTCGACGAGAGCATCAGGAGCCAGGTTGTGGAGAACGTCAAGAATGTCCTGGTGCGCATCAAGGCCCAGCCCAACCAAGGCTACAAGCGCCTTATGGACGAGGTTGGTCTGTCTACACGCAACGGCGGTGGCAGCTCCTCTCGGGATCACTCGGCCAACAACGCCCCCAGTGAGCGCCAGCGACCTGCGTCACGACAAGCCCAAGCCCAAGCCCAGGCCCAGGCCCAAGCACAGGCCCAAGCAGCAGCACATGCCCAGGCCAATGCTGCCGCTGCGCAACAGAACGCTCAGTTCGGGGGCCAGTACTTGAATCCCCTGAATCCTGCAAGCGCTGCTGGCAACTACGATATGGGCGGCTTCGCTGTCCCTAGAAGTGAGAGTGTTGAGCCGGCCATGCCTCCTTTCCCGCCATATGGTCAGCAGGGACCCATGTACAACGGCAACAACCCGGCCATGGTGCCCAACATGCAGCAGCTGCAGTACCAGCAGAACATGCTCCAACGCGGTTCCCAGCCCATGAACAACTTCTTCCCGCCCACCATGCAGGCTGGTTTCGGAGGGTATAACGCGCCCGGTCCTGCTGTCGATCAGTACCGCAACCAGCCGATGCCCAACGGGAGCCCGATCCAGCCACCCGGTGCCCCTGCCGGGTTCGCACCCCCGGGGTTCAACATGCCCATGGGCGGCATGGGAGGCTACGGCTACGGCGGCATGCCCTACATGCAGCAGCAAGAGCAACCCGTCAACACTAGACGAGGACGCGTAGGTCAACCCCGTGCGCGCAGATCTCCTCAGCCCTAAACCAAGGATGCTGACGCCATTTTGCAGAGATGAGCTCATCCTGCATGTGCTTTCTTGGGTATCCAAGAGGTGGTGATTACGATTCGCTTGACGTCTATGAGGATACGGGCGTTGATGGTGTGGCATGGTCGCTTGCAAAAGGGGCTCTTTTTTTATTGATCGGTTCACGGATCACGGTTTGATGCACGGTTACGATTCTTCTATCACGCTGTGGAGGGCAGGCGACCACCTAGGCACAACTTTTCTTCTTGCTCGTTTTTCTTCTGGATTCTAGCCTTTGCTTCGCCTCGTACTTTGTGTTGCTTTTGTAGAGCGTGGGGCCTCACTGAGGATCCCAACTTATATGACATTTCAACGTTCTTGTATCTAGACTTCATTTCACATCCTCGGCCGCGCGCTAGAGGAACCGAGAAGAGTTCAAAACGAAGCTAGCACACAGGGAGAGGCTGTTTCTGGGCAAGAGGCGGAGGGGCAAAAAGAATACAAATCATGGGAGGTCAAACAGGCAGGCGGAGAGTTGCTGTAGATGCTGTCTACAAAGTTAGCACAAGACCCGAACGAACAGTTTGGTCCTTATCTCTGGGGAGCGGGGGGGGGGGCTCTTCAGGAGGCACACCTCTTAAAAACAGTAGTAGTTGTATGTGTAGTATGGTTAGAGCGCAATTGAAATAGGAAGAATCAATGTTTATGACCAGACACATGCGTCTTCCGCTTCTCGAGGCACCAAACAATCCTGTTGATTGCCCTAGAGCTGTCTGTCATACGTCTGCCTATTCCGCAAGTAGGCTTTATCATGTGGCTTAGAGACAGATGCTGCAGGCCTCCCCAATTCTGTGAATTACGACACAGGGAAAAGCACCCACTTATACATGCATATACATATCAAGGGACTTTCAAAATTTCCAGAAGAATACTATTTATTCTCGCTTCGTATCTACCTAGTTGTGAGCATATTGTATCTCGCGCCGCTTCGCTCATTTCGCTCTCACGGGGGAATCTCGCTGTTTTCGCTACGCCTTCTCTCCGTCCCTCCTTTGTCTGCAGCCCACACTTCCACGTACGCCCCATCAACAGATGTCGAAGGCGGGAATAATTTGGTTGCAAACGAAGACTGCGGGATGGGTTGAGTGACCAGCCGAGGCGAAAATCGTCTGCGAGACAAACGAAAAATTACGCGGCACATTCGATTTGTTGCGCCTTTTGCTTACTCGCTTGCTTGCTTTTCCCTTTTCTCTCTCGTATTTTCGGTCTGCCTTTCCATCCAGTCTTAACACACTAGCTTTCATGAAGCATGTCTCATGCGCTCTTATCCAGCTCCATCAGGGAGAAGATGACGATGATCGACCAAGGAAGGGGGAAAAGGTATACCACATGATGAAAAACTGTTGGGGAAACACTCCCCCGAAGAGCAATGAGCTCAAGAGGCCGTTTCGTAGATCGCAGGCAGGAAATGTGCAAATGCATGGATCATGAACCGGGGCGTTATGTGGGAGAGAATGAGCCCTGAAGTAGGCAGAATAGGAAAATGGGTAGGAAGGTGAGATAGGGCCCTGCGGATCGACCAGGCCAAGTCCACCCACGCTCGCTCGACTGCTCGCTCTCCCTGGGGGCGCCGCGCCTTTTTCACAACCAATATCATACAACCAAGGAGAACTGCGTAAGCGGTATAGACACCATCTCCTTCTATGAATGTTTCGTCCAAATCCGTTTTGTATGGGACCTGTCGACTCGAGAACAACGAGTACCTGTTTTCACCGGAAAGCTGGACGCTTTCATCAATGAACGATATTGTACACTTCTTGTCCTTGGGGAAAAGGAGGTCTTATGAGTGACCGACTGGGCCGAGCCTAGTCCAACTGCATCGAGTCCTCCGTGCCGTTGTTTTGGGTATTTTTGGACACCTCCGGCTCCGAACGGACAGCACCAGCCCGAGTGGTTTCGAGCGTCTTGGCGATGTTTTTCTTCAAGGCATCAACCTGGGCGAGCATGACCTCGAGCGCTTTAACGTCGACGCTGCTCAGGTTGGCGCTGGCTATGCGAGAGGCATCGCCTTGGGCCATCAAAGCGACGACATCGGGGCTAGCTTCGCTCTGTAATGGTTCAGTATTAGTACGGAATGCATGCCAAAAGTGGGAGGCAGGTAAGCTTACCACCATGGCATTGACCAACTGCCCTATGCCGTCGGTACTTTGAGCCAGCTGTGAGAGATTCAGAGCCGCTTGTTGTTCCTCCACGCTGTGAAGACGATTGGCTCCGGCTGGTGCCATGGTCTTCGCACGACGCGCCTGAGAACGCTTGTTGCGGACTCTGTAGCACTGTTAGCCTCTTTCCACACAATCAATAGACAAGTTGTAAGGTGGTCAGGGTCCTCTTACGTCGAGACGAAATCCCGCTTGATACCCTTTTCGGACAAGCGGTAGACCCGGCCGTAGTCGTAGCGGCTTTTGAAGTCATCCTCTTCCTCATCGTCATCCTCCTCAATCTCAATGAAACCGTTGTTGGTCATGCCACGGGTGTAGGCCTGCTCAATGATCGGGGCCGACTTGACCTTGCGGTATCGGTGTGCGGGGGCCAGACTGGCGAGAGGAGGCCTGTCAGCATGACAAGGGCACTGCCAGGTTCGCAGCACCGGGGGAATAGTCATCGGGGGGTCAAGACACTCCAAGTGGAACTGAAGTCCGCAGTTGGGGGCTGAACACGGAATAATGGCTCTGCTGTCGGAAGCACCTTTGTTGCACTGGTGACACAAGACAGCATTGCCCTCAGCATCGCGGACTTTGTAAAAGTCAAAAGGCTCATCGTATCCCTTCTTATTCACCCTACAGGAGACATGTCAGCAAGCAAGCAACCAGTATTGGGGAAAGGGCAGTTGGTTGCATACTTAACAGGTTTACCGGCCGGCAGTTCTTCGTACTCGCCGTCGGGTCCCGTTCGGACATTCTCGAAGTAGTCGCGAATGTCCTGAGGCAAGCCAAAGGCACGGGAGTTGGTTTTGTCCAGCTTATCCAAGAGCGAGCCAAATGCACCTCGGTTTCCCGTAAATTGGGACCGGAAATAGACGTGCTGACACTCGTGGCAGTAGAAGTCCTCGATGTGAGGGATGTCATCTTCGTGCAGAGGAGGGTCGACGCACAGGGGGCTAGTTCGCATCGTGTTAGCTTTTGGCCGCATAGTACATACAGTGTTTGCATGTGATCGATCATCAACTCTTGCAGCTTGCTTGCTTGCTTGCTGTGCTGGAGCAGCCAGCAATCGGTTTACTTACTGGAAGGAGTAGTTGCAGCCTTTTCGCATGGTTAGCCTGGACACACTACAGTTTTTGGGGAAAGAAGAGGGGATGGGCATACCATCGCAGCAGATGACTTCTCCGTTGCCGCCACAGGTATAGCACGTATCGTCATTACTGGAAGTCCGATCCTGTTGGAAAAACTAGTCAGCATGGGCTGGTTGACATGGGGATCGCTCAGACTTCGGCAAAAGCGGGTGGCACCCCCGGGCTCCTTCGCCACCGTGCGCCTCTGCACCTTGACACGTAGCACAACACGAAAAAACCCGACCGTCCCATAACAAGCCGAAACACCCAGTTTCATCGTCAAAAAGTGTCGGGTGCCATCGCCAGAGGCATTTAGGAAAGGCCTCTGCGCCCAAAAGCCAGTAAAAGGGGACGGGTTCTGGGACAGCTTCTTACCTTGTCGTTGAATGAAGGGCCACTGTTCACAGGAGCTTCTCTAGGCACACCTGCTGCGGTTCCCTTGCGTTTCATAGGCCTGCGCGACACGATTATTAGCAAACGTAGTTTATAACGATGGTAGAGCTGACAAGAGCAGCGTGTATCTCCCAGAATTCGACGACTTTGCCATGGTTGGGGCCAACGGTGCTGCTTTGTGCCACGATGACACTTCACTCTCGTGACAACGTGTTCCAAAAACAAAGAGGTCGTCGGTACAGCTCATTCCCCCGTTATTACAGTCACTGTCGAAGTAGCAAACTGTGTGTGCGTGTGTGCGTGCGCGTGTTTGTTTTAGATAAGGATGGAAATAAAAATACTCACGATGTCTTGACTCGTAAGCCCGTCTTTTGCTTCTTGTTCGAACGCAAGTTGTTAGAGGGTGTAGCAGCTCGAGAGCCCCTGGTGGACGCGACATCCATATCGGGCGCGATAGGTGAGCTTTCCGCATCATCATTGTTACGCCTCGACGCCCTCGTGGCCCTCAGGTTGGCAGCCGGCGTCCTGAGAGAACGGGGCTGTCCTGTGGGAGCCTGCGCCAGCGCGTCCTCTGCTGCCAGATCCTCATCAAGGGGCTTGCGGGTGAAGCTGGGGGCCGAAGACTCCTCAGTAAGACTACGAGTGTCGGCCTTGGCCTCGTGCTTGCGCAGGGTAAGCTGGTCCTGAATGCTGACTTCACCGTACTTGCTGGGGAATTTCAGTGGGGTACTTGCACGATGGCTGTGTTGCTGATGTGACGCGCCGTTGGTGACGACAGCAGCAGCGGCCATCTCCTGGTCTTGTGGATGCAGTTGTTGAGATGCTGTGTGCCGGGAGCCATCAGGTTTGGGCGCCTTTTTAGACGTGGGTTTTGTCTTCTCATCGCTGATTGGCTGGTCCAGGTCTCCCGGTTTTGGCGCATGATTTGGCTCGGCGGTACTTGGCCGGGAAATCTCATCTTCCAGCCTCTTCTGGAATTCTTCGTAATCTTCAGGCTCATCATCGGGGACTTCACTGAGAGACGAGTCGCTGCTGACCGAGCTGGAGCGACGGTGCTTTTTGCCCTTGGAAGGCGAATGCTTCGAGGGCGAATGCTTGGACGCGCCATGCTTTGTGGGCGATTGCTTCTGGATGGTGGTGATTCCATTAACGCGCCCGGGTGCTGCCCCATTCAATCCACTAGCGCCATTCAGATTCAGCTTGCTGACCGGTCGGCTGCTGCTGCCACTTCGGCCTCTGCTGCCATTGCGATTGCCACTGCCACCACTGCCACTGCTGCTGCGGCGGACTCTGCCAGCCGTGCCAGCCGCCAAGGGCTCGTCCAGCTCCAGCTTGGCCTTCTTGTTGATGTGGCCATCTGCGTCGTGGCTTGTTTCCTGCTTGACGGGCGTAAAATCCATAATGAGAAGATCGTGGTAGGGTGCTGCCTTGGGTTTGTGAGGAGTGGTGCGATTGTCGGGCGGAATGAAATAATTGCAAGCCTCGTTATCGCGTCTACCACGCGTTTTGCTGTCGCGTACCAGCTTGTTGAACTCGTTGATGGTGTCAATGTCGGCCCTTTGATGATAAATGTCCTCGATCATGTGAACAAAGCAGGGCTCTTTGTCTCCCAATTCATCGTAGAGAGTCCGCAGTGCCCAGGCTGTCGGGTAGCGAAAGTGATGCAATGCCTCATCCACTGCAGCCTCGACCACCTTGTCAGCAAAGGCCTTGTCGATGGGCGCGCGACCAAGTAGTGCAGGCGGTGGTTGGAACTCGACTTGAGGTGCCGGCAAGGGAGGCTCAGTAGTAGTATCAGGTTCAGGTTCAGGTTCAGGTTCAGGTTGTTGCACAGATGGGGAGGGTGCAGGGCTGGGGCCACGTGCAGAGCTTTTTCTGCCAGGGCGAGAATGGCGTTTGGCTGATTTCTTGTTGTGATGGGAATGCATGGAAGAACGCCGGGTGCGCGACGTGTTGGGACGATAATCGCCATCATCCGAGTCATCCAAGCCCGTAGCTGGGAAAATTGGCTGAGTAGGTGACGAGCGCGTAGGCTCCAGCGATTCCAGCGCCATTTCGGCATCTGGTGCAGCCATCACAGGCGGCAGTTGTGGAATTGCGCTACTCTCCTCCACTGGGGTTGCGGCCTTGGTGGATTTTTTCAACACAATCCTCTTGACCGTCGGTGCCGGCGTACCTTCTGCAGATGCCGAAGGCTTCTTCAGCATGTTGGACTTGGGAAGAGTACCCAAGGGAGCCATGCCTTCGAGAACGCCGCCGCGCATCAGACCCTGTTGTGCAAATGAAGGTTTTTGTTCCACCGGAGGCTCCAGCCAGGACCGCATAAAACTTCTCTGACCCTCAGTCGACACGCCCTTATTGTGGCCGGAAGGAGAGCTCGAGAGGTGGAGAGGGCTCGAAAAGCGCGATGAAGTGCGAGCGCTGGGCTTGGTGGTGGAAGTGGTGGGTGCCATTTTGTTTTCAGGAGCGCAGCCGCTCGGCGCCCCTATTGCTGCTGCCCCAAGCCAGAACTTCGCGACAGGCTGCTCTCGAATAATCGGTGGCTGCACGCACAATCAGTTCGCGTTCTCGAGACAATCGGCCGGGATTACTTACAATGCAGAGATTTGGATGCGTCTGTCGAGGTCGAAAAGGGCGCGCGTTTGATTGATCCGCAGACGCGATTGTTCGTGGTGGTTTGAATTGGGGGGGATGGGGGAAAAGAAGGAGAATGCTCTCTCTCACTTCCAAAAAATGCTCCGAAGCCCCCGGCAAAGGCCAGGGCGCGCTCCCGTGGCCACCAGCAACAGGACCCCCTTCTCACAACCTTCACGCATTTCCCATCCAATTCACCACCAAAATCATGTCATCTACACAATACAATTGGAAAGTCCATATCGCTGCAATCAATTGTCTCCGCTATACCCGAGTTTTGATTTCCGGGCAGCTTAGCGACCGTGGCTTTTGACATGCCCCCTTAACCGGCTCTCTCCAGCTCTCTCAGTGTGAGTGTGCCCAAGTCGGCGGACGGGGCAACTACGCGTGACTCCTCCAGAGGCTGCCTTAAACGAGCTCGATGGCACCTGATCATGCCATCATCCGTAGTCATGTTGATATGATGCTTGCATATTGCCCAGAATGAGCTAACCAGAATGTCCTTTGCCATTTTTTGAAAACCTCAACTCGACCTCGGGGGGGGGTTTTTTTTGCCTCTGCGAGGGCTCCCACCCTGCGACCTTGGGGGGTTTTGAGGGGTGCGGAATGTCCATGACCCCTGAGCCGGAAAAACGGGCTTTATTTCATCACTTTACTTTGTATTGCACTCTACTCGAGCACCAACGGATCGTTGGCTCCTTCTGGCTTTCTCAAAGGAATTCTCCTGTGCGACTACTTACCACTTTACCAACATAACAGAGCAGACGACAGACTATCCTCAACAAGGGCACTTGGATTTTCCACTTGGCATAAAAAAGACTTTCATTTTGGTAGCTTAATCGAGTACAGCTTGCTTTCGAGGTGGAACTAGGTCACATAGCAACCCAGAACCTTTCGGCTCCACTGACAACCTAAGAAGCTTGTGGGACTGCAATAGCTCCCATAAACAAGGCGAGAGAGAGCATGACAATGACTGCTTGCCTCTCGTCATTTCCCCAGTTATCTGCTTCGTCAATGTGCATACTTGGTTCCTATAGCCCACCAGCTTTGCCGTCTGTCTCGACTTCTCGTAGCTGCATGCCTCTCTCATGAACGGCCACCTTTTGAGCACGTTTACTCGTCGCTCTTCTTGGCGGGCTTCTTCTTGTTCTTAGGCTTGCCCTTGTTTCTGGCCAACGGTTGCTCCAGAATCTTCAAGACCTCTTCGTCCTCGATCTTCTTATCCGTCTTGAACTTGCTCACGTCCAGAGCCGGGGCAGCGCTCAGCTTGGTGACGCCGTTCTTTGTGATAACTGGCATATCGTTTAGCAATTGTCCCAAAGTGTCATCTGTATGTAAACTTACGGATAGTGGTCAGAAGTCTGGCAACGGCAGCACCCTCCTTGTCACCCACAACCTCGTATTGGCGGAGCATGCCGTTTCGGACACACTCGAGGACGCCCAGCTTAGCATCACGCTCGCTCTCCAGCTGCCTCATGCTGAAGGGGAAGTTGTGGTACGACTTCTTGACGTCGTAAAGCAGCTTCTTGGAGGTGGATCGCTTGGCCTGGCCATTCTCGTTGATAAGGCGGTGCAATGTCGGCCTCTGCTCCATGTTCTTGACCTTTCCACTGCCGAGACTCATGCCCATCTCAACACCCCACACCTCGCTGACCTCAGGGGTGCCATCGCCCTTGCTGCCCTCACCGGGTGCAATGACGATCTTCTTCTTGCCCTCGATATCATTGCGGTCGAAGATCCACGAGGTAGTGCTCTCTACCAAGTTGCACTCGTAGGTCTTGGCGATCTTCTCCAATAGTTGTGTGATGCGGGCCTGTGTCGGGGCCTTGGTGGCAGCAGCCTTGGCCTTCTCCTCGTCCGTGCCGGAAGCAAGGACTCCAGGAGGCAGCATCAAGCGCAGGAGCAGTTCGTTGGCGTAGTGAGTAGCCAGAACCAGATCGGCAGCTCGGCCTTCTACAACCTCCTTGGCACCCACCACGATGGTGTCGCAGACAATGGTGCCAAAGCCATCGATCTGAGCACCCAGCTGAATCTTGACATGCTCGCCCTCCTTAAGCTCAACTTGGGACTCGGCCTCGTCGGAGGTGAGGGGAGTGTAAGGTGTCACAAACGAACTGGGCGAGACGGTGGTAGGGTGGGCGAAACCTGTGAATACGGGGGTTAGAGTTAGAACTGCCAGCCCAGACTGCAGGTAATTCCGACATAGGCGGAGAATGCGATTCCCAACTAACCCTTGTTCTTCAACTTGGCATAGACCTTGGCGACCTCATCGGCAAGGAGCTTGTCACCCTTCTCGCAAATAGTAACGATCTTCTCGCCGGCGACGCAAAGCTTGGAGACCTCAGCAAGCACCTTCTCGGAGATGGCGCCAGCTGTCTTGTACTTGTCGACCGTGGCCGGGTTGTTCAACGAGTAGTCTGAGTGATTTTATGTCAGTCTCTTTCTCGCGCGCGCGTTACTGCATATTTTGAATCTCGATGTGTGTTCATCTTGAGGTAGCTCAAGGTTGAAGGGGGTGAAGGGGGGAATGGCCGGCCGAGGACCTATGGCGGGGTAGTTCGCGACCAGCTGCAGCAGTTTCCAGTAATTTGCACAGCAAGTGAACAGCGCAAAGTGGGGAGGAAACAAGGGAATGTTGGAAGGAGGGGGGGATGCACGAACCGACTTCCTCCTTGTTGTCCTTGTTGTCGGCCATTGTTTCTGATTTGGGGGGATTTGTAGTGTGAGGATCGTATCTCTAAGACAGGAAAAGAGTAGGTGATGTTTGTCGTGGTATGCCCGTGCCAGGAAGGAGGGTTTTGAATCTTTTCCTTGCATTTCCCTAAGCTGCGGGGTCCATCTTTGTGCGAAACAACGAGGTCCCCAGAGTACCTGCTCCGGATGTACCTTGCTCGCCTTGCCTTCCGACGTGCAGCTCTGCAAAAAAGACACTATTGATGGAGAGATGCTACTGGTGACGACATGCGGTAATAAAGCTTGCATGAACAAATTGTCTCGCAATTACCTAACATCCATCATTAGGGACTGAACGGGCATACACATACGTAAGTACATTGTGTAGCTTGAGGCACTAGAGCAAATGCTCGACCTCACCTCCAGTTTCTAGGTAGTAGATAGCTACACTTACTACCTCGAGCCTCTGCCTCGGACACCACCAGCCTTGTATAATTGTTCTTGCATTTCTCAGTGCGAGAAGATCATATCTACAGATCTACTGATGCATATGACCGACAAAACGGCATCTTGGCCAACATTGGTTTCTCCCTCTCTTTCACTTTAGCACATCTTGTGTTGTGTGGAAAAAGTTTCTCCATGCGCTTCCACAGACGTCATTCACATCCTCTCCAAGAGTTTATTAGTCTCCCGATACCTGATCCAAGCCAGAGTATTTGCTAGATTCCAAGTAGGAATGGATATCTTTAGGCTGCTCCAGCTCAACGACCGTTTCTGTCCCCTTTACAAGCTGTGCTGGGTATGACTCCAGACCTGGCCTGAAAAAGCTGAGCTCTCAACGTACCTAAACAAAGCTGTCTGCGCTGGTAAGCACGGATACGACCTTGGCGGGTCAATTGGGTTTTTTGGAGGAGAAGCTGCTGTTATCGACAAGAGGTTTTATCCACCAATGCTGATTTCAAGATCTCGTTGTTCATACGTCTTCACGGCGAGAGCACAGCGTTGATATGGAGTTTTGTTGCTTCACTCACATACTTGCATATCCTACCTACATAGGTAGAGATGTAGCTATTATCGAGAGCAAGGCCCCGGACGTACTGAGATCTCCAACTTTGAAAGCTTGCGTGCTTTTCCTTGATAGCGGGTGTCTGAAGAAGAAGAAGAAACGCCTTCTCTTATGACGGGATAGGTATGTCGAGCACATATAGCATATTATTATAGTCGGTCATTTGGTGTTGAGTGCAAGCTAGGTATAACCGAAGTTGCCTTCGCTGGAGAGCAGTTGTCAGTCCAGACAGCCAGCGGTACGAAGATGCACGGACCCCTTTGCTGTACATATCATCAAGGCCGTGATTCCGCCAACAAACAAGTACCCTCTAGCTTGAGGTCGGTCTTGTCTCTTCGCGGTCGCGTTCTTCCCCCCTAGGCCAGGCTGAGGTCAGCTCTAACCTAGTGTTTGATTTGTCGCCGCTACTCCTTTGCGCCAGCCAGCCGAAACCTCTCCCCAAAAGTTCAAGTAGCGTCTGTCTCCAATCCCAATCCCAATCGCGACAAGTTGACCTCGCTGAGCAAAAGCGGATTTCTCGAAGTCGCGCTTCCCAACTTCACGCCCGCAACGCCTTTACCTGTCTCCATCCGCCCTTCCAACGCGTCAAATCAAAGTCCGCATCAACTTCTGCTGTCGTGCCACGTAGTTGAGGCGCGGTTGGGTCTTGGAGGCGGCTAGGCATATGTAGCAGTCCCATCCATCCACCGACTACAGCATGGCCACCAAACAGGACTCCGGAGCGGCATTCAATGCGCCCGCGGGTTCGACCGCAGCTCCATCATCAGCATCAACAGGCAAATCAGAGCATTCGGCTACCTCAACACCAAAAGACAGACCCGATGCGCCCGAGTCGGAAAACACCGCGGCGGTGCCAGTTCGCGACAAGGACTGGTTCAACGACTACACCATATCGAATATCATCGCAAAGGACCATGTACATGCCGCTGCCATGGTTACTGATATCGAAAAGCAAACCAAACACATCAAGCATGTGAAGAACATGATTGGCGACTACAAACTCGTGAGGGACACCTATCGCGCATGGTTCACTCCCAGTCGACTTTATGGCGAAGGCTACAGCGGCTATGGCAATGGAAGAACAGAGATTGGTAGCACCTCGAGGGTGCTATACCCCTCGCAGAAACCCCGTCCCGGCACCCGCACCACGCCGGCATTCAAATGGAAGCGAAAGGATATGAAGCAACAAGCAGAACAGCACGAAGAGCTCGTACCTGTACGTTTGGACGTGGATTGGGACAAGATCAGGTTGCGCGACACCTTCACCTGGAACCTCCACGAGCGATTGGCCGCCCCCGAGCTCTTTGCCATGCAGTTGGTCGAAGACATGGGACTGAAGCCCCCGGCTGCGCAGCCCGTTTACGAACAGGTTCTGCAGCAAATGCACGAGCAGCTGAATGACTTCTTCCCCTTCGTCTTCTCTGACGAGGATGCGCTGGATCCCGAGTTGCCGTACTCGGCCTGGAAGAACGACGAGATGCGGATATTGATCAAACTGAACATTACGATTGGCGCACATACTTTGATGGATCAGTTCGAGTGGGAAATCAACAACCCAATGAACTCTCCCGAGGAATTCGCTGCCAGCATGGCCAAGGAGCTTTCTCTTAGTGGGGAGTTTGCCACGGCGATTGCGCATTGCATCCGGGAGCAGAGTCAGCTATTCACGCGCAGCTTGTACATTATTGGACATCCATTCGATGGTCGGCCTATAGAGGACGCCGACCTAGTTGCTGCCTTCTTACCTTCGCCTCTCCCAACCGTCTTCAGGCCGCAGCAGCAAGCTAAGGAGTTTGCACCGTACCTGTACGAACTCAGCGAGGCCGAGCTCGAGAGGAATGAGGTCATCTTCCAAAGGGAGCAGCGAAGGCAGAAACGCTCGGTCAACCGCAGAGGTGGTCCGTCTCTGCCCGACCTGAAAGAGAGGCAAAGGACGATACGCACTTTGGTTGTCTCCTCTACCTTACCAGGGGCCGTGACAGACGTGGAGGACAGCAGGCTCTACAAGAAGGTTGCCGGTGCTCCGGGCACCGGGCGTAAACGTCCAGGTGCGCGCGAAGGGGAAATCTCGGATTCTGACTCTAGTGAGGATTCTTCTCCCGACTCCCCTGCGGCTTCGCAATTGGCCGGTACGGCTAGAACCCGCGGTATGCGTGGAGCCGCATCTGCTGCCCAGCAACGCATGGCAAACCTTGGTCGCTCAGAGACACCTGAGGCCACGATACATCACCACGAGACCCGTGTATCTAGGAAGTTTGGGCGTGAACTAACGCGCGAGGGCACCGAAGAACCGCAACACTACTGGGTGACTCTGAAAGTCGGCAAGGATAAGCTCAAGAGGTTCTTCCGAGAGATGAAGACGAGGCAGGCATCCCTTGCAGGTTCCCAAACCCCGTCACAATCACACGCCAGAGCCCCGAGTGTATCTCAGCGGACTTCGATGCCGCCTCCGTCGACACCGAACTCGTCACATGTGGCTACTGCGGCTGCAGTGGCCAAAACCCCTGGAAGTGCACCACCTGGTCAGATTGGTCGTGTTGCTGCTCCTCCCCCGCCAGCACCCGGTGGTGCCCAACCCCATCCAGTAAGACATTTTGCCCCCTGGCCCCCTCACCCTCCTCCCCATAGCCATCCTCCCCTCTTCCCTTATCGGTCTAACATGTATGACCTATGATATACCCCCCCCTGTAACATTCCCTTCCGAGTCCATTGTACCTTTTACTTTCACTGGTTGCTCACACTCCCTCCAAGCCCCCGCCACCAGGGTGGCTCACAGATGCTCTTCAAAAATTCAAAGAAACGGACACGTACGCCAACGACTCCTTTGAAGGGACCATGCGCTACAGCGCTGTAGACAGCAACACGGACAGCCCTGCTCCCATGCCACAGCCAGGCGCTGCCATCCCCCCCAACGTTCGTTTCTTCTTCCTCCCGCGGATACGATGTTTGGACTGCCCCGGCAAGCTTTATACGCCCGGTCCGGATATGTCAGCAGAGAACTTCCTGGTCCACCTCAAAAACCGGTCTCACCGCGAAAAGGTCGAGGCTCGGTTGGCGAAAGGCACTTGATTCGTGGGGAAGGGTCTACTTTAGCCTGCCCGGGACGTATATTCCAGCGATTCTATTAGGGTGGAGGACTGTTAGGGGTGTCACAGATAACATGTAGCGTGTATTACCTTGGAGATGTTTGGATTGTACATAATACAAATGCGCGAAGGCTTGAACTGCCTTTGGCCAGTAACGTTGCGATGACGAGTCCTGCGAGACTCGAATTCTGGCGGCGGAATGCATAAACAAGATGGACGGAGAGGAGAGCCATTCACAGCAAATTGGGGACCAGTTGCGTGGTCGGAGTTATCATTGGTGCGAAAGGGGAGGGAGACCTTCTCGACTACAAAGCAGAGGTTCCGGGCGTTTCACAATCAGGGAAAGGAAGGGAAGCGGCTGCAGAGGATAGGCCATAGGGGTATATTTTGGTGTTTGTTTATACCATCTCAAAACTTACATTGCGCTGCGAGGCTTGTGTTGGATCTCTGATCAGACCAACACTCCTTGGGTAAATATTGATATAAGTACGGACTGTATGGATGGAGCACGAGAACCAGAGAGGGGGTTTTTGCCTAATGCCCGTCGATAGTATAGAAGGTGTCTACCGTGCCCACATGGATCGAGCAACGCAATAAATAACTATTGGCCAGGTCCCTGGTCCCTGCCGCTATACGGAGATCAGTGGGCTGAATATGTTGTGTGTGCTCAACTTCCTTCCCACTTGTCCACCCACCCCACGCAGATTTGCCCCACCCAAACCTGCATCCATTCACCATTTATTTACACGATACCTACCTCTCTGCACGTCGCAAGGAGACTGTTGTCTGAATGCGTGTCAAAAGGTTTTGATGGAAGATGGCCTGCAGCGACTGGACCCTAGTTGGGTTTTTAGGTCTCCATGACCCAAGCACAAGTGTGGAATGCGACGTTTGTGCCGCGTTGCAAGACCCTGTCATCTGCCCCTGGGAATGTGGGCTTATTATGTGATCCCTGGGCTGACACCCTTCAACGGCTGAAACTATTGGTAGCATTCCAACCGAGTACTCTAGGCATGAGTGAAATACCAACAGACAGACGGAGGGCAAGAGGCACAACAACAACAACATGCATACCGTTATTCTCTGATTTCCCTCTACCATTACCATCATCAACATCATGACAGAGGCCCGGTCCGAGTTTGCAGACGTCGGAGCGAGCGGGCCTTTAGTAGACCCCCGGTGCTCCATGTCGGATGGCACTGATGAAGGGGAAGACGGGCTGAGCTCGAGTCTGCTGTCCGAGAAGAAACGGCCCCGGCGTAGCTCGAGGACGTGGGCCGGCTATACGCGACTCTGGGGTTTCTCGCCGGCGATGCAAAGACTGCTACGGCTCGTCCTGCCTTGCGCCATCTCCCTGCTTGCCCTCCTCGTCCCTTCTTTCATCACTTCGCTTACACGACGCGTCTGCAATGCCCACAGGCGCTCCCCGGGCGGTGTCAGGACGTCAGCGGCAGCCGAACGGCCTCTCAGCCCGACGGCCTACCTGGACGGGGTGCGCGGCGTCGCCGCCCTCATCGTCTACGTGTTCCACTGGGGCTATCTGTGGTTCCCGTTCCTGCGCCGGGGCTGGCACAGCAGCAGTAGCGGCGGCAGCGGCGGTGCCGACGACGACGCGCACCCGGGGACGGACCTCTTCCTCCAGCGCCCCGTCGTGCGGGCGCTGCACTCGGGCCGCGCGAGCGTGACCGTCTTCTTCGTCGTCTCGGGCTACGTCATCGCCGTCAAGACGCTCACCCTGATCCACCGGGGGCAGCTCGACCGAGCCCTCGACTCGCTCGCCGGCTCGCTGTTCCGCCGGCCCCTCCGCCTGTACCTGCCCATCGTCGTGGCGACGCTTGTCAACCTGGCGCTGGTGCGCTACGATGGCGTCTTCCAGAAGGATCCAACCGGCTCCGGAGGGCCGCCTCGCGGGAGCACCTTAAGTAGGCAGTTCCAACACTGGTGGGTCCATACTGTGAAGTTGGTTAACCCGTTCCGCAACATCGACGGCCGGGTCAACTTGTACAGTCCGCCATACAATGGGCATCTATGGACGATACCCGTGGAGTTTAAGGGGTCTCTGCTGGTGTTCCTTCTGCTCCTGGCCTTTATGAAGGCCAAGCGCTGGTTGCACATGAGCGTGACCTTTGGCTTCGCGTGCTGGCTGGCCCAGCTCGGGGATCTTGATATGGCGCTGTTCTGCTCGGGGCTCTTACTGGCCGAATTCTCTATTGTTTTGCCTCCCAGAGGGGATAGCAGGCAGTCCGGGGATGCAGTCACTACAACTACACGTAGTAGATGGAGACGTTCGCTGAATGTAGTCAGGCACGTCGCGACACTGACTACATTCTTCCTTGCATTGCACCTCCTGAGCTACCCAGAAACCGGTGGCCACAAGTCTCCGGGTTTCCGGACCCTCTCGATCTCTGTGCCCGCGTTTTACGAAGACGGCGAGGAACAGACGCAGTGGTTTTGGATCTCTGTGGGCTCTGTCCTTTTCATCCTCGCACTCATGTACTCGCCACCTCTTCCTCTGCGCGGTAATGACAGCAAAGCAGGTACTGTCGGCACACCACACATTCCCACTCTGCCAGTGACTGTGCCAGAACCCTCGGGCTCTTTCGATACTGGCAGACAGCCTCTGCTACAGCGCCCCTTCACCACGGCCTTTTCCCAGTACCTCGGCAGAATCTCCTACGCGCTGTATCTCGCCCACGGCAGCGTGATCCACACAGTCGGCACGCGCTTCCTGAACCTCGCCTGGGCCGCGTGGCTGGGCGCCGAGGAGGCGGCCCTCGGCCTGCGCAAGACTGGGCTCGACGACGTGGCGGATACGGTGCTGCAGCAGTCCTGGTCTGCTTACATGGAGTCGGCACTCTGGGGTACGCTGGTGAACACGTTCGTGCTGTTCTGGGTCGCCGACGTGTTCTGCCGGGCGGTGGATGTGCCGATGGTGAAACTGACGCGGGCACTGGCAAACTGGGCTTGGAAGAAGTAGATTTTGGGTAGATTTTAGAATAGCCTCAAATAGAGTACAACGTTGTTATTAGTATATCTCGGGTCCCAAACAAGTTTTTTCTGGGTGTGAAAGCTACCTTACACTGCTAAAGTTGGCCTGTTTTTCTTTGTCACCCGTCCTGCTATGTTCGCCCTTCCAACTTGCGACTGGTATTTGAAATACCCTTTCTCCCCTGATGATCCGTTGAGGTGATGCTCTTTCCTTGAACAACAACTGTCAGCTATCTCACAGATGTTGTCTGTGTTCTTTTGTCTCTAACAGGACAGCCTCTTTTCCGGCGTTGTTATTGTAAATGGGTCAATCGCAGTATGATATAGACAATCGTCTCTTCAACTCGGACTCAACTCTTTCTGCTCCTGGTTCATGAGTAGCTACCATGTCACGTTGCAACGGTTATGACAAATTGAATTACTAGTGGTGTGATTATCTTCACATATACGCGACCGTTTATTCACGGTGCACCTTTCGGAGTGTATAGATGTTATTTCCTACTGTAATATTGCTGGTTAGCCATACCACAATCGGTTGTTCTGTACAGTTCACTCTCTATAGCCCATCAACTAATAAACTCTGAGTAGAACCACCTCCTACTGAAACTAGGTAGATAGGTGATAATCGCCTCGTTTCGACTGCCCCGACGATTGTTCCTTAAGCCATTTGTTGCACTGGCTCTTTTACCTAGTAAGAAGGACAATACCTGGATACTGGCTTCTTTTTCTACAAGCAATACCGCATCATCACGGTATTTTCTTCGGCGGTTTATCAAGATTCTTCGGCGATCTCTGTAAGCGAGGTGCCAGTTCTCGATCTGGCACGCAGCATATCACCTCTTTACTCCACCATTCATTGACCATCACTGCCCGTCGAATCGAGGTGACGGTTCCGTGAACGTTCCGTACGCGTGACTTAGATGGCCACGCAACATCGAGTGAAAGCACTGCGTTGACCAATGCTGATACATTCACTTACACGCTCGCTCATATTGAATCATATTGGCCTTTGGTTACCAAAGTCTAGTAACCTTTGCATTCACCAGCGGCTCTTGCTACCTACCCGACTGGCATAAATACCACACCATCCCCTCTGGTTTTCTTCCTCTTCTATTATTCCACAGACACCCAACACCACATTCTCCCATCTAGAGATCTGGGATCACCACCGGAATAACCACTATAGCAACCGCTGTTGCGGCTACTCGAATAATTGGTATTCCACTTTGTCTCGCTTCGCCAAGTTTGGTCTACATCGGCTCCAGTTCGTTAGGATAACAGCCGAACAGCACCATGGATACAGCTGCTTCCAATTATGCCACCATTGAGGCACTTGTTGCTCAACTGCAACACGGGATGAAAGAACCGGAGCAGCTAAAGCAGGCTGTCGATGGTGAGTTGACTGACTGCACACAGACAACAGTGGCCTGGGACAGGTGTATCCTAATGTACCAATAGAGAAGAACAGAATCGAGCACGAGGCCTGGATGGCAGCCGGCTGTCCCAATATGGAAGGTAGGTAGTATTTTTTCATCCCCTTGGTAAGTCTTACTAACTTTACCACACAGCCAAGGATGGACAGGAGTTGAAGGAATGGCGGGAGGTGGGATTCCCTCAATGGTTCAAGATCAAGTGTAAGTCCAGGCCGCCTACTGGACTCAATGTCCACAGCCCATGAGAGTCCAAAGCTGACATCAGATCTTCAACAGCCCTGACAACACTCGAGCCTGTCGAGAAGACGGAGTCTACGGACCAGGCTGACGCTCACCCATCGGCCACTCTTCTCGAGTCAACCGTCGCCCGCGATACCTCTGAGAAGGTGTTGGTCGACACAGCCTTTGGAGCCCGCGAGGCCATCGTCTCGACTCCTCTCCCCGCCGACAAGTGCAATGTTCTTGGCGGCGGGCCCTTGTCGAATTCACTTTCGACAAGACGTACAGAGAGGAGCAGAAGGTTTACATGGCGAAGAATGGCTTGAAGGGCCTCTCAGCTTCACGCTGGGCCTAGACCAACGGGACTAGCCGTGGCTCTGTCTTCGGGACCGTTCTTGCGAGGTCATAATTGACCTTTGTTACATGGTCGGGCGGAAACGATGGCAGGTAGCGATGGAACGCACGGGGATCAGGGAACGAACGTGGTTTTCGCGTATGAATCGCTGCATCGAGTCTTTTCACTCAAAAATACCGAGACTCGTTTAGCTTATTTTTTGAGAAACTGAAATACGTTTTTGAGCGACCAGGTGCTATATTGTAAGGGGCGAATCGGGTTTTTCCATGCCCAGTAACTCGCTCCTCCATCTCCCTCAAGGCATTATTTACTCCTCGGGTGATGTCTTGGTGGGTAGACTTCATCACTTCCATGCAATCTTTGCCAAGTTGATCTGGTGTAAGTAATTACACAGGTGTACATTGGGCCAGTCAGCGGCGCTGGGTTCACGAAATGTGCTGATCGACACCTCCAAACGAGGAAAGGACAAACTCCCACATTCATGCTATGTCTACGTATACCTCGGCAGCGTACCTCCCATCTAAGCCCACAATAGCTAAGCCATAGGCTTGGTCTCCCCCGCCTTTGCGACTTTCTTCCCGCCTTGCACCCTGGGCGGCACGATCGTCATCTTGCCCTTGGCCGCCTGCCTGTACGCCGCGAGAGTGTTGGGGCCGTCACGGGGCTCGTTGATGACGCCGCTCATGCCGTTGGTGCAGTGAGCGCCCATGGGTTGCGGGCAGTAGAGCCAGACGGGCTTGGTGTCCTGGACGAGGACTTGGAAGGCGTGTGCCCAGGGCCCCTCCGCGGTCGCGAAGTCGAAGCCGGCGAAGAAGGGGCTGTTGTTATCAGCAACAGTCGCGCTGCTTCCGCGGCGGGAGTAAAGGGGGTAGTGGCCGGTGCCGTTGGCAGCAGGCAGCGGCGACGGAGGTAGGACTGCTGCCGCTGCCAGAGGTGCGCAGGGTTCTGCGAAAGACGACTGCGCCACGCTGTGGTTCTTGGGGTGGAATCGGAACTCGACGATGTCGCCGACGGCGGCGATGACGCTCTCGGGCTCGAACCGCAGCTGCCCGTTGGCGCCCGCGACGACAATGTGCGTCACGCCGGTGGGCGGCGCGGCGACACGGGCTGGCTTGTCACAGGTTGTGCCTGTGGGCATGCAGAAGGCCCCGGAGGCCAAGATGGCGAGGGCCGCCGTGACGGATGGAGTAGTGGTGAACATGATTATGGTGGTATCTCGAGGGAATGAAGAGCTGATAGGTTCGAGAGATAGGACTTGTTCAAAGGGGTAGTTGAGCAAGATGAATAATACAATCGTAGAGTGAACTGAATGGTGTTTGTTTCTGTGCTTTTATGATACTGTTGCTTAATGCTCAACTGACTCCCCAACCTCGCGACTTGACTGAACTTATACCCATCCGTCCTACAGGCCTCCTCCAACTTGCAACGTGAAGAGTGAACATCATTCCAAGTTTCCAGGCAATTCGTCGTTGGCTCGTCGGCCGCCTCGAGAATGGGCGCCTTGGCGATTCGGAATAGCATCACATCCGTACTAAATTGAGCTGGCAGATGTTTCGAAACAAATAGACGAAAGATACAAACGACGAGAGCCTCCCGGAAACACCAGTTGCCGAGAAGAAACACGCGTGCTTAGTTTGCGGTTCCTTGCAGCTTGTCGTGGCTATGCATGCACCTGCGCTTACGGGCCGTACTGAACGAGGCCCCCAAGCACTGCCACTGCCCCTGGCATGGATGACAGCAAACACTTGCATGTGTGTTGCAGTCTATTTGTCGAGTGCTGACATCAGATTGCTTACTGTGAGTCCTGGCGACGTTTGCGAGTATTCTGTCCAATCACCAATTGGCATTAGATGTTCTAGGCGTCCTCCTTCAGTCGCAACACTTCGATAGCATTGCCGCCCATGACGGCCAGGGCGCCTTGGCTGCCCTCCCCAAGCGCCTTGTCCACCGCCGCCTTGTTCCACGTCATGCTCTCCCACTCGCCCTGCTCGTCGCTCGTGAGGGGCGGGAAGAAGGGGTGGTCGGTCCCGAACATCAGCCTGTCGACGCCGCTCGCGTCGATGGCCGCCTTGAGCCCGACCTCGGAGTAGATGACGGCGTCGAGGTAGATCTGCTCCTTCAGCACCTGCCACACCGTCCTCCGCGTCGGCCCGGCCTTGCCTTCCCGCACCAGGTGGCCGTCGTGCACGATGCAGCTCTCGATCCTCCCGGCCAGGAACGGCAGGGTGCCGCCGCTGTGGGCCAGGAGCATCCGGAGGCCCGGCACTTCGTCGAATACCCCGGCGAGGTACATGCGCGCCACCGCGATTGTCGTCTCGAGCGGGAAGCCGAGGGCGAGAGGCAACACGTGCCCATACTCTTCCGTCGCCCGAGGTCCCCATACTTCGCTTGGAAGACCGTAATGCTAGACGCACCAGTTAGCAATGCAGGATACTTGACTAGGTAGAGGACATTTCAACAACAGGCTCACCGGATGCAGGAATATCATGAGACCGTTCTTCGCAAGCGCTTTGAAGACAGGTATCAGCCTCGGATCATCAAGCCCCTTCCCCAATCCCGAGGTGCCCAGAATGACGCCGCGGCAGTGCTTGAGCTCCTGGACGAAGTCGATGGCCGTCAGGAGCTCCTCCGTCGGGGCACTGAGAGGCAGCGTGGCGAAAAAGAAGAGGCGGCCCGGGTGCTCGAGGCACATGGACTCAAACTCGCGGTTGACGGACCTGGCCGTCTCGGCGGCCTCGGCCTCGGCCACGAAGTCAAGCCAGGGGTTCGCCAACGAGATGACCGAGATGTCGATCTTGTGCGTGTCCATGAAGTGAATCTTCTGCTGCAGCGACGAGTAGTGCGAGGTGACCGGCCGCCCCGGCAGCTGGGCAGTGCTCGCGGCCGCTCCCGCCTGGCTGATCTTCTCCAGGGACTCTGCCTCGGCGGGCAAGATGATGTAGCGTGGATCCTTGGCACCGGCGAACCGGCGGATTAGGGGGATGGTCTGCCTCGACTCCAGCAGTTGGACGTAGGCTGGGGGGTACATGTGCGTGTGGATGTCCACAACGCGGGATCCGGAGGAGGCCATCTTCTGGATTCGCTTTGTTACGATATTGCGAATAGTCTCGGTGACCAAAACGTTTCAGTCGTATATAGAGTTTGATGAGTTGGTAGGATGCATAAGGTAGGTAGTGGGTAGGTAGTATAGGCCGAGGTAACTTTGTCTCCAAGTAGATGAGTTATAGAGAGAGTGTGGAGACTGCACCGGACGCCTCCTATTCGAGTAGGATCAGAGCCAGGAGCAATGCACCGCCATTCATTATCTTGGACTCGAGATAGTTGACAGAAGCCGCATAGTCATGAGTACTACCGCCGGCGGTTATCGCATGGCTGGAGGAACCGTACCCTGGGCCGCCTCCTTGTCGGCATAGTCAACCCCACATTCACCCAAGACGTATGCCCCGCAACTCTCGAGACCTACCCCGACCTTATCTGCAGGAGGGGAGAGTGGCTTTATCTTACATGTACAACGAGTAAGTGGGTGGCACGTACGACTACTTGCCTATACACAGGCGAACAGGGAAGGCTTCACATGTGCAGCACTATATTGACCGGTTTCCGTAGCATCAAGGTGTTCTGAGTTTGACTACCTCCACCATAAGGTTTCGGGCCAAAAATGAGGCACTTGGTAAGTGTGTGTTCCTCACCCGTCGGAGCGATCCCTAGGCCCTCTGGCGATGTTTGGGCTGCTCTTTCCTACTGCATGTAGATGCACAAAAAGCAACAGTAACCAACCAAGTCATGCAAATCCTATCGCCTGTGTTGCAGTAATCTACAGTGGTAAGATCCCATGCAGACAGAGCCACAGAGGGGTACGGAATGATCTAGGTCCTGTGTGCTCTTGCCTATCCAAGTGTCGGACGCAGCCGAATGCCCACCCTAAACCTTTCAAGGCCTTATCTGCCCGTCCATCCGGTCTGATCTGATCATCTACGACTAACATTACTCGGTTCTAAAGCCGAGCAACATCCGGAAGAGAGGATTTCCATATAAATCCAGAGCCAATCGTATAACCTTGACGTGAAAGGACAAAACTGTCTTGGTGCCCTCCAACTCACATACAGAGAATACATCGAAATGGAATCTGCGGCCGTCAAAAGCGAAGGACTCGTCATCCCAGTAAGTATACATAAGATTACACATCTGCCACAGTCAGTTGATGTGATGCAACTCCTAATCACCCCCGTCAGCTCATCGACTTCTCGGCGTTCCTGAACGGAAACCCCGAGCAACGAAAGGAGACGGCCAATGCCATTCTCCATGGATTCCAAACGGCAGGATTCATCTACCTGAAGGGTCTCCCCATCAGCCCCGAGACACGGAAGCAAGTCTTTGCGACCTCGGCCAAGTACTTCCGCCTGCCGACGGAGGAGAAGATGAAGCACTGCTGGACCACCCCGGAAGCGAACCGGGGCTATTCCGCGCCCGGTCGCGAGAAGACGACCCAGCTGACGGACATCAACGATGTCAAGAAGCTGCGGGAGGGCAACCCCGACATCAAGGAGTCGCTGGAGATCGGCCGCGAGGGCGAGCCGGGCCACCCCAACCACTGGCCCGAGGAGACCGGCGAGCTCGTCGACTTCAAGTCCACCATGCTGGATTTCCACGACAAGTGCAAGGAGATGCACATCGAGGTGATGAGGGCCATCGCCGTGGCCATGGACCTGGACGAGAAGTTCTTCGACGGCTTCACCGACGTGGGCGACAACACGCTGCGCCTGCTTCACTACCCCGAGGTCCGAAAGGACGTCTTCAAGATCAACCCGGGCCAGGTCCGCGCCGGCGCGCACAGCGACTACGGCAGCATCACGCTGCTCTTCCAGGACCAGCGGGGCGGGCTGCAGGTCAAAAGCCCGACCGGCGTGTTTGTGGACGCCACCCCATCGAGGACACCTGCGTGGTGAACGCAGGCGATCTCCTGGCGAGATGGAGCAACGATACCATCAAGAGCACAATTCACCGAGTCGTCGAGCCCCCGAGTGGTGACGGAGATATATACCCGGCCCGGTATAGCATCGCGTGAGTTGCCTGCCTATCCTGGGAATGGGAACAACATGCACCTAAAGTGAGTTTTTTTTTTGCTAAACCTCAACAAACAGATACTTTTGCAACCCGAATTACAAGAGCTACATCGAAGCAATACCGGGAACCTATGCGACTGAGACGGAAAAGAAGTATGCGGGCATCAGCAGTGGCGATTATTTGGTTCAGAGACTGGCGGCAACCTATTGAGCATTCTCAAGCTCGGCATGTCATCATCATGGGTGTGTCGTATGCTTCCACGAAGATATGCTGTTGTGAAAGGAAACCTAGTCAAGACAGTTCATAGTGCGTTTCATGAGACAGATATTGTACTAACACCATTCAGCGAAGCAAAGTATTTGCAATTGTTGTCTCGTTACGTCGTCTCTCAAGATGAGTGAATCTGTAAAGCCCATTAATGTGATGTATCATTTACGTATGTACCTAGCATTCGGAATGATAAGTACTTACACTAGCATTGTCGGCCCCTGGACGCTTAGCGGGCTATCCACTAAATGATGCGGCGGAGGGGCCTTGGGACCCCACCTGTCAGCGACCAAGCAGACGTCACAGGCCTTAACGACGACAGACAGCCACAAGTACATTTCGACTGACTTTCTGCCAAACCAATCTGCCATCTTGGACATCATGTGCTTTTGTTTCCCTCCCAATGGATACGACTGCTAGAACTTCGGAAGCGACCTTCTACGACGACGACGAATAGGAAGATGAAGAAGACTCTGCTGCTGTGCTTCATCCACGGCTTCCAGGGCGGCGAGGACACCTTTGGCACCGCCGGCGAGTTCACCGAGCACCTCGCCGCGCTGCTGAGCGCCGAACTGCCCAAGGTCGAGATCCGCACCCTCGTCTATCCCAAGTTCGAGACGCGCGGCGACCTGCACGAGTGCGTCGCCCGCTTCCGCGACTGGCTGCTGAACAAGGTCATCGACCTCGAGGTCGCCGCCGGCACCCCGAGCCCCACCGTCGACCCGGGCGTCCGCACCGTCCTCATCGGCCACTCCATGGGCGGCATCGTCGCCGCCGAGACCCCAATCGCCCTGACCAGCGACCAGCCCGTGCACCACGAGACAAAGACGACTGCGAAAGACGGCAGCAGCGACTACAAAGATGACGTCGAGGGAGAGTCCGATGCGAAAGCAGGTGTGTCCTCGTCTTCGGAGAGCGGCTTCAACGCCATGATGTTCCCGTACGTTCAAGGTGTCCTCGCCTTCGACACGCCCTACCTCGGCATCGCACCGGGCGTCGTAGCGCATAAGGCCGAAAACCACTACCAGACCGCGGCGTCGGCGCTCACGCAGCTGAGCGGCCTGACGTCGCTGTGGGCGGAACCAAAGCCGCAGAGGACGCCTCGCGGCAAAAGCCGGCGCAGCAACCCGTCGCCGCCCTCGAAGCCCCGCCGGGGCAAGACAAGAAACAGCAAGGAGGCAGCAACGCAGCCGGCGGCTGGGGCAACTGGGGCAAGATGGCCATGTATGCCGGCGCGGCGGGGGCCGTGGTGGCCGGCGGCGCTGCTGCCTACGTGAACCGCGAGCAGATCTCGTCGGGCTGGGGTTGGGTCGGGAGCCACCTCGAGTTCGTGGGCTGCCTGGCCAAGGGCGAGGAGATGAAAACGCGCGTCCGCAAGATGGTCCAGCTGACCCAGGAGCTCGACCTCGGCTTCGCCAACCTGTACACCCGGCTCGGAAAGGGGGCCAGCTCCAAGCAGGTCAGCACGGTCGGCCTCGTCGTGGGCAAGGACCGGACGTTCTGCAACTTGCCGACGCGGCAGGCGGCGGGTGACTGGCGAGAGGCGGTCAACGACCAGGCCACAGACGAAATCTCGGCGCACATGGGTAAGCACTGCACACTTATATACATCTGATCATACCTCCCTTCCCGGCGGCTATACTCGACAAATTACTAACGATACTTGATAGCCATGTTCGAACCGAAAGTGAATCCTGGCTACACGCAGCTCTCGGATGACGCCAAGAATATAATCGTCAAGTGGGCCAAGAATGACTGGTACGAGACCAGCAGCAGGGAATTAGAATAGGGGAGGGGACGCAGGCGCTTTTCCATTGACCAGTTGATACCCAGAGAATGATGCCGAACATTGCAGGCAGTCCTGTATGAAACATCTACTGGATTGCCAGCCCTTCTATCGGGCACTGCTCTTGTATATTTATATAGGCTTTATACCATACGCATTACCACAGGTCGTCCTCTCTATCGTATTTGCCAATACCCGGTATTTTGTGTTTTGCCCTTCCCAATATTGATGTCATGTCTCATGCATCCCTTATCCGCCAACACCATTATCAAGCCACCGTTCCCCCGTTTCTAGTATATGTATATCCCTTGGTACACAATAGGCAAGCTAAGCACCACCCACTCTTGGCCCATAGTTACCGTCCATTTCTACATCCCGCCCGTGTTTTGCATAACAACTATACAATGGAGAGACCCGAAGCCGGGCGATACTACTGCGTAGCCCGGATGTTCTCCGACTTCTGAGCAGCGAGGACCTTGCGGCGCTGCTTGTTCATGTGGCCGATGAGCACGTACGCGCCGATGGGCCAGATGACGAACAGGGAGACGCCGAGGAACAGCTGGTAGAGGGGGCCGAACTTGTGGCCCGCGGGGCCGAGCGCGCGCCACATCTGGATCATCTCGCTCGTGATGCCCAGCGGGTACAGGACGAGGTAGGAGCTGTAGCGGACCCAGGTGAAGGCGGCGGGCTCGTAGCCGCCTAGCTTCACCGCCAGGTACGTGTAGCGGATCACCTCGGTCACCGACCAGGCGAACAGCATCGTCGAGTAGACGGGCGAGGCGCAGAGCGCCGGGAACGGGTACTGGACCCCCCAGACGGCGACGTAGCGGGACGCGACTTGGGCGGCGGCGGTGACGGGGTCGGTTCGAACGATGCCTAGACACACACGTGGTCACACAGAGGTTAGCCAGTCTGAACTGAACAGAGAACTGAACTGTGACGTAGCATCATGGGGTGAGAGCTCTGGCCAGAAGCATTGGCCGGGGTTAGGGGCCACAGCTCGGCCAAGGCTGCCGGAAGGAGGAAGAGTATGGGAGCGATTTGCAAATCGACTTACCAAACAGCCCGTGCAGCACATCCATGATCATGAGGGTCTGCGTCCACAGCACGAAGTCGCCGGTCGAAACGTAGACAAAAGCCGGTCCTCTAATCAAGTTGGCGCCGACGGTGCGGCCGAGGACGGTGGCCCAGAGAATGGCGGACACGGCATTGTAGAGGATCAGGTAGCCGGTCTTGATGGGGAGGAGGACCTCTTGGGAGGAGGCGTTGCAACTTCTTTGGCCATTTTTCTTGTGACAGTACCGACGAGACGCAGAGGGTAAAGGATTCAGTTCTAGCAATTCAGACTGGCGACAGGTAACTCAATCAAGGATCCCTTCCTTTCGTCTGATCGGCGCGCATGTGAAAGAAAAATCGGGCTGCTGTGTTGAGATTCCAACTGTTCGGTACTATTGCCAGGATTGGTTGGGGATTGTTGGGGGTGGGACATGGGACGGTTTGGCCAGTGGTTTGGTCAGCGCGTTTGACGTGACGTGCCGGGGGGTCGATAGGCGGCGGGTACCTGCAGGGTTGAACCTATCAGGCCTATGCAACGAGAGCGCTCGAGGGAGCGATTGCCGACCGTAGCGTAGCATGCTTAGTAGCTGGGATTGGCCAAGATCGTCATGCAAGAGCTGACAGATTATTAATGGCGAGCTGGTGATGAATACAGACCTAGGTAGTCAAGATGCACGTCAGGAAACCACTCCTCCCCAGCTTGTTTATTGTTTTCTTCATCTTCGCTCCTTTGAGACCCAAGCTAGCAGCCTTTTACTCATCGCTGCTTCGTCCTGAGGGCCAACGTGACGGTAGAATAGGCATTATCCTGTTTTCCGAGGCTTGGCTCGAAGCCGTTCCCGCTCTGTTGAAGCAAGCCAAGCGTTTATGGTAGGCAGATGAAGAGATACAGGGAAAGTCTATTTTCTGAAGGCTTCGGGAACACCAGGCAGGTCTACGCTTGGATACGAGGATCTAGGCCTTTGGGGTTCTCGAGAAGTTTTTGCCGTCGGCATTGCCTGCCCCAGCTGACTCGGTCAGATCAATCAGTCACCTGTAACGCCAAGGAGTTTCCTCTGCCATCGTAGGCCGTCAGTGGATCTGGAGAAGGCCACTCAGCATCTGGAGAACCGTTTCCAAACACCAGGAACAGCAGGGCCACGGCTTATTTTCAGCATCGCTTATTGCTACCCCGTACGGTCGCACGGCTTCCGGTGACAGGCCTGCGGGATTGTTGTCTATGGCTTGTACACGAAGGTTCACGATGCTCGCAAGGGTTGACACGCATCCTATCTATCTCATACTAATGTGCTGCTTCGCCCTCGCTCACCCAAGGAGCGTTACTATTGCGGTATATCCTTTCTATTATAATTCTCGTCTTTCCTTCAGCGCTGTGCGAGGCATCTGTAGTTACTATATTTCTACAGCTATTCATTATACTAAATTTATTTTTATCTTCGCCGTCTTTCTTCCGTAGTAACTTCTAATATCAACTGTTGAGAGTTGAGAGAAGCAGGCTTCTCTCTCTAATACCTGTCATTATGCGTGTCATCCTCGCTGTTGTCGTTGCGGCTGCCTCCACAACTATATGTGAAAAAATCACCTTCACCGTAAGTATATATACCTTGGCTTCCCCAGCTTGCGTTTCTCGGATGGGTCAACTAACGAATGCTGAATAGGGTTCTCCTGCGGCTCATGCCAATATCATGGTTCTGTCTTCTGCTCTTGCCAAGGCCTATAAGGCCCCTCCACTCGCCAAGCGCCAGGTCGAAGTTGAGAACCGTGGAATCCAGATCGGAGGCGCCGGCGGTCTTACACTGGGCGGTTCGGGCGGAAAGGAGAAGAAGGCAGGTGCGAATAAGGGCCAGGCAGGAGGTGCAGCAAGAAACCAGACCGCTGAGAACTTGGCTACGCTCGAGGGAGCTCGCCAAAGAGCCAATGGTACTGCAAGTGCTGGAGGTGGCCTTTCTCTTGGCGGCATCCTCTCCGGCGGGGAAAAAGCACAGCCAGCCAAGGGAGAGGTTGCTGCTCCTGCAAAGGGCAAAAGTGGCAGCGCTGAAGACGTCACTGCCGTCAAGGAAGGGGAGCAGTTCAAGGACAACCTGGGCATCATCGTGGATAAGAATGGCAACACCAAGAACGTGGGAGGTGACCTCGGCATCACAAAGGGGTCTGATGGAAGTACCTCGGTCGGTGGAGCTGCAGGCATCAACATTTTGTCAGCCGCGGACGACGACAAGGACTCCCAAGAAGATACTGAAGGCGCTGAAGATGCTGAGTAAATCTGGAGCAATGATATAGACACGGCATAACCTTGCACTATAGATTACTAACTCTCCACTCACTTTGTTTTATCTAATGTTCGCGCGATGTAATGTTCCTCCTTGACGTTTGTAGGCGTACACGTAGAGGTTGAGACGGGAAGGAAGCTGGCATCGCATGCCGCTTTGGACAAGATGAAAACCTATTTGGATTGTGACACAACTGGCCAAGTCGGAATGAAGTAGTAGCGAAAAGGCTGATTGCACGCGTGCCTACAGCATTAACGTGTCGAACATTCTGTGACTTTTAACCCCCGCGAGTTGAGACGAATGATCGACCTGCATCAATGCAGTAGCCTGCCACTTTTCGCCCGGACGGGAGGCGGTGCGCAAAACACTGACCGATTGAGCCGCATTTTTCCATTGACACCCCAGGCAACGAATATCAAAACTGCTCCGTCGAAGATTTTCTCCCGGCGAAATGCACGGGAAGCCATCTCGAGCCCTACAGTTTGCGCAACCCCTGTTGCCCAGCTAGGGAGATGGCAGAATCCATCTCGCAAGTCACCCGATCTACCAATCGAACCAGACAGTCCTTTACCAGAATGGATTGCATGATATTCTTCATCATTTCTGCCGTGGTCTCTTGTTTGATCCACGGTCACTAGATGACTCTCATCTGCCAAATCAAACATTACATTCGAACCGCTGTGGGGTTTCCAAGGCTGAGGTTCGTGGCCTGGACTGGGCCTCCCTGGAGCCGTTACCAGGCTCTAGGCTTGCGTACCGTCAATCCCAAGTCCAATCGTGACAGTTCCATCAGGCCCCAGATTTTGTATGCTGGGCCGGCCTCCATGGCAAGTCTCAGGGAAAAGCTATCAAGAGTATCCATTCTAGGAGGGGGCCAACGACGGGAGAGATTAGCCAACATAGCATGTAACTTGTTACTCCCACGTTACCGACTTGCTCAGGATCGTTCCAGAATCCTTGCACTTGTCAGAAGGTTAAGGGGCAACCTGGTCGCGGTGTTTGGTTCATCCAATATCTGCTTGCATCTGCATGTTGAGAAAGGCATGTATGTTCGATCCGGCGGCGATCTTCCAGAATTGACACCTGCGGGACAGGAGGCTGAATTCCATGGTGTCATCTATGAATTGCCATGAAGTCTGTGGCGACATCTGCTACGACGAGAATCAGTTCCTGCTGTCGAGATTTGGGAGAGGTTCAAAACATATCATACGGAGAAGATATCTCGGGAGGGTTGCTATTCTCGTTTTCCCTGTGCTCATATCAATGTCTCGATCCCGCCCGCCCAGCGACTCCTATATACCAGACTACCATACTGATGAATCGCTTACTTCTTCGATATAATCACACGAATACTACATCCCTGGTTCTATCTTCCGTCCGAAGTGCAGGCATTGCCTAACCAATCGATCTTTGTTTTCGCAATGTCCTCGGTTGACGACTCGGTGGGAGCTTATCCCGATTTCGGTGCACTGGTGAATCCGGCAGCAAGTCCCCGAATGGAACACCAGAATACTGCGATAGTGGTAGTCATCACATTTCCAGCGCTGGCCCTCGTGGTAGTTTCTGTGAGGGTTGCCGGGAGACTTTCGACGCGGCAGTTCAGCCTCGGTAAGTCACCAGACTTGCAACATTCTTATGGTTAGGACTGAGCGGGCTGACAGCCATGAGCAGATGACGGATTAATGTGTGCAGCAATGGTACGAACTCATTACATATGACCTCTGGTGTCCAGTCTCTTATCCGTCAGCGTAGGCGTTGGCCATCGTGGAGGCCGTTGCGAGCTATGAGTGTTAGTATGCCGAACAGCCCATCGGGCCCTTTATGGTCTCTTGGTACTGACATGCATCCTCCCGAAAGCCATAGTAACGAACCTCATCGGCATGGGCGCCATAGACATACCCTTGCGCGACCGAACGCAGGGGGCTTTGTGGAACTACGTTGTCCAGATAATGTACAATCCCATACTGGCTCTCGTCAAGTCCTCCTTACTTGTCCTTCTGCTCCGACTCTTCGGACAGAAACCCGGAGTGCGACGCTTCATCATCTGGGTCAACACCCTCAACCTGGGCAGCCTGGCCGCCATCTTCTTCGCCATCGTATTCCAGTGCTTCCCCCCCCAGAAGGCATGGAAGCCGCAGTTGGAAGGGTTCTGCGTGGACCGGCGGATACTGCTCGTCACTGCGAGTGCCATCAATATCGTATTGGACCTGTTGATACTCGGCCTACCTTTGCACATCTTCATCGGGCTGCAGATCCCCAGGAGAACGAAGATCGCCTTGATATTGATATTTCTATTGGGATTCTTGTAAGTCACGGCCCCGCCCCCTTTTTGCCTCGAGTTGGTATCTGGTACCTGCCTGCCTGGCCTGTCTGTCTGCCTTGCCAACGATCCATTCGTTCCATGCTTGCTTAAACACACGCTCACATACTGCCAACAGCACGACCTTGGTAGGCATCTCCCGCCTTGTGCTTCTGGTCCGGGGCCTCTACGTGGTGCTCGACCAGCCAGACCCAGCGTCCAACATCTCCTTCGTCATCATCGCCATCGAGGCCAACCTCTCCATCATCACGGCCTCGGCGCCGGCCCTGCGCCCCCTTTTGCGCGCATGGTTCCCTTCTTCCTCCTCCTACTCACACTCGGGGAGGGGAATAAGCGGGACGACGGCGGTTACGAGACAGCAGAGTGAGCGCCGCGACACGAGGGCGGTCTCGGCCGCAACCGACAAGATGGTCCTCGGCGCCGGTGCAGCCGCGCGCATCGGCCGGCTGCGGAGCGCGGCGTCGTCGTCCCGGCGCAGCGACGACGAAAGCCCCATCCTGCCGGTGCGCGGAGACGTCACGCGGACCGACTTTGTGGCGCAGTACCGCCCGCCGACCCCCATGGCGGACGCCGACGACGACGCAGAAGAAGGAGGGAAGGAAGTTCACCACCTTGACAAGGAAGTCGTCAACATCGGCCTAGAGAATGGCGCTAGGAAAGAGGCATGGGTCTAACGTGGAGGCATCTGGGTATAGCTAGGACGGAGCCACTGCTATCTGTCAGTAGGTTTTCGTTTGCGGCATAGCAATGAGCTTCCCAGTTCTTCTTTTCTTTCCCGGTGGTCATTCATTGCACGGACGGGCGGTTTAGGTATCATGTGGTAGGCGTACCGGTGTTCTTGATTTCTTTTGTCCAATCTCGATGGCCCGCTTTGCCTTGCGATCACAATACCGTATGAAACGAAGGGCTAGTTTTCCAACTTGACAGCTGCTATCTAAAACAGAGGCTCCTAGTTTCGTCGGAAGAGTTACAATTGCTATTGTACCTCGTGTAGGAATGTGATGTTTAAGCTCTATAGCCATACAGCTGATAGTGCCGGCAATCCTCTACCTATGTATTAGACACCCACCCAGTAGCGCTGGACTACATCGAGACTAGGACAGAGGAGCAATCAGGTTTCCTCCAACAGCTCGCTCAGTATGACTTCATTCTCCTAGGGCAAAGAGGACCGGCTTGTGGTTCTGCGCTGCGGTTCTGCGCAAATGGCACGTTGGTTCCAGTTCCAGGGATTGCATGTCAGGTGTTGGCGGTACCTGACTCGGTGCACATGTCATGTATCAAGCAAGGACCTATGCTCTCTAGGTACTTTTCTTCCCGTCCTGTCCACCCCGTTGGCGCAACGTCAGGATGCCGTGCCTTGGTTTGTTGACAATGCCCGCAAGTAATTGAAGTCAAAAGGAACGTCGGGGTGTTTGCCGGTCGGTCGGTAGATGGTTTATCAGAGTTTCATCTTGCTTCTTTTCCCATAAACCCGAAGCTCTCGCCATACTTGCTCACATTAGATCCCCGGCGATAGGATCTATCCAAGCCATATCTCGTACTTGATAGCTTGGAATTGATGGATGCACTTAGCTGGTGTTAAGGGGAAAACTGGAGACAGTTCGAGAGGCTGATTTTGTACTCTCAGTATTCTTCTTGATCCCGTTCCGCGGAAGTGCGCTGGCAGCCCGCCAGAGCCAGTGACAAACGGCGTCATCCTCCTGCCGCCCGCATCGGAGGCTACTTGTAGTACTGTAGCAGGTGGAAATGCACCACACGGGTGACCCCTAACTCTAGCGCATGTCTATAATGTTCGGTTGGGCAGCGGGCGGGCTTGATTCCGGTCCACGCCTCGTTTTACCCCGCGAAAGCAGTTCGTCGGGGATGTTGATATGTGGTGTTCACTTATTACTGTCCTACGTTGCGGATGATCGTACTGTGGGTGCTTGCTTCTGTGCGAAGATCGACTTGCCGACGATAAATATGGAAAGTCTGATTGGGTTCAGGTGCCTTGGAGGTTTATGCTGTCGCACAAATAGATAAGGATGCAGCCCCGGGGACCTCGGACAGTCTCGCACACCATTCCCCCATCCTCCACCCCCCGCGTGTCCCTTTCCTTCATTCGTCACCAAGTCATTGTCTGGCTCACATGTCGTTCGTCAAATGCCATCACTGACGGCCTCCCCTTGGAGACACACGTGTTGCACGCTGGTGGAGGGTGGACGAGGTGGACGAGGTGATTGATGGTGGGTGTATGACTACCTACTTGCCCATTCCTATTCCTCGACAGCTCGGTGCTAAGACAGTTCGCGGGGAAGGGAACCGAGCAAGAAGGAGCCAATCACGAGAGGGCGATAAGGGAACCTTTCTCTCTTACGGCTCTGCGCATGGACGCCCTCCAGAGTGTAGTGTGGGGTGACTGGGGTCGGCCGTTGGGCGTGAAGTCGTTCGTTACATACTCCTGGTTTTACGACTACCTACCGAACCACTACTACTTGTCATCGCTGGCCTAAGGCGCATAGTCTTCTCCAATCAAGCAAGGCCCATGACGCGAAGCACCATGCTATCGAAGCTGACAGTCTGGCAGTTTACTGTATTGAATAGAGGCATTCTTGGATAGTGGTGTTGGGTATCTGCCAAGGGCAGCTAGTAGTAGTGCAAGTTCGGTTCAGCACTGAAGGTTACCCGCCAAGCTCAAGCCCGCACGATATAGTGAGATCGGCCGTGGCGTAGCTATAGCAATGGACAGAATGAAGGACTCCGCGATGTTGGTGCTCTGTAATGGGGCGCCGAGGGCGGCCACCGAGCAGCCGAGGGCCTCCATGTGGGTACATGCACTTTATTCCACCGGGCGACACTCAGATCTGCCGTCTGAGGAGCAGGACGGGAGTGTGTGTGTGCGATCCTTTTCCGGTTGAACATTGCGGTCAATCAGCAGACAGGATGGGCCCGGATGATGGAAACCCATGGGCCCGGCACTGGAGCATGCTTTTACCTACTAGGGCACGAACGCATACATATACAGAAATCGCTTCTTATATTATGAGTGGTGCAAGAGAAACCCGAGCAAGGTTGGATACAATGCGAAGCTCGATTGTAGTTTCGGGGCTGACAAGAACTCCCGAGTTTCACTTGATAGTGCTGCCCACGATGTGCGGTTCACAGTAATCCTCGGGAAATTGGGCCCAGCGGGCCAACCCGGTGTGGTCAGTAGCCACAGGGTCTTCGTGCCTGTATGAGTCAACATTACGGAGTAGGTACTTATCATCAATCTTGAAAGATCCTGGGTTCTGCTCTTGTAGGTGCCAATTGTACGGGATGACGTCCAATCATCTGCACGGTGAGTTGGCTGAATGAATAAGTGTGGTTCTGTTTGTAAAGAAAAAAGATCCATGGAGTACGGAGTAGGTAAGTACGTCCACTGAGCCTGAAGAAATGTAATAGCATGTCACCGCCGAAGACTGCAGCTGCAGCTGCAATGGTTTCAGAAGAAAGCGACGCATGCATTGGATTCATCCTATTATTTTTATTTGAGATAGCTGGAGGTAGTGATGTGATGGGTCAGTTTGGGAGTTTGGCCTGCGTTATCCGTTCAATGATAGCGAGAAACCCAAGAGCCCAATGGCGACTTGACTTATCATACTTTGCACTTATGTCATGCAGTGTTTCTGACAACGGAGGCGGCGACGCCGCCTCTTCAGTCCAATGAATTGGCGATGAACCAGGCAGCCAGGCTCGCTCGACCAACCTGCTAGTCAACTGAGCTGAAGATCCGAGAGTTTGCGGGTACTGCCTAGAAACTTTACCTTATCTTCGACTGCATTTGTTCATTGGTAGAGAGCCATGAGATGAGATGGGCGCACATTTTCTGGGGTCCCAGCCCGACCACCATCAATGTCGTAGGATACCTGTCATCACTTGATTGCGCAAACAAGGTCGGGTCGGGCAGCCCTTATGCTGAATACTGTAAGTGTCCTTATCCAAACATCAAATTGAATTTGATTGATTGATTTGCATGTAGTATGTCATTCAGGGTGTACCTATGTACCGATTGCAGATACCCTCACAATGATGCTGGAAAACAAGCAACGACTGGGCCCCCACAATACGGTATGCAAGTGAACCAAGGTACGTCCCCAGCTGGACCCTTATTAAGAATTTGATCCCACCTCCTGATCAGGCAGGCCGGCGGCATATCCCAGTCCCAGCTCATGTACTTCGAATGACATACCTTGCTGCCGACACAGGCAGACACTGGACACCGCCAGCCCAAGGAGCCAAGCCCCCCCCCCCCCTACTGGCCCCCCCTCCCAGGGCTGTTGGCTGATGTGTTACCTGCCCAAGCACCAAGCACCAAAGCACAGCCTTTGGGAAACCAAACATCAATGTCAACGGATTCGACGGGTGCAGGGATCTATTATTCGAACTATCTAACCCAGCGGGGGCATGTGTGACTTGACTGTTGTTACGCTAGATAGGTTGCTTTACATTGATACTTCTTACGCTTCTCTCCCTCGACTGTCTGGCTTCCCTACCTATTCTTACCTATTATTTGTCCTGCTTCCCAGTATTGCCAGTTCTGCTTGCCACTTGCTCCTCCTGTGTCGGGAGGTTCTCACTATAGCCTCGTCCCATATCCTGATTAAAAGATAACTGGCACTGGGCCTGGAAGGTATACTCCGTACTCCGATAGCGTTGCATCCGCGCGAAGGGCTTAGGCTACCTTTAGTCCCATCTCCTCCGAGGTTCGCCGTCTCAGGGTACAGCAGAGAGATAAGGATTCCTGCTGATGAATCGGCACTCATAAGCTCTACACGACCCGGAAGACAAAGGCGTTCTCTTTCAGCCGGGCATCTTTATCATTTTACTATCATCGAGCGCAACCTGCGAAATACCCTTCCGTGTTCCTTTTTTTTTTTTTTGGTCGCCTGGTTACATTACAGATCGACGCACACCCGACCGACATCATTCCTGTACGGGTCCTGCATCCAGCGCGGGCGCCATTACGTACTGAAATCACCCACCCCTGTGCCTGCGGCACACGATCACGACTCAATTGACTGGTTCCAAAATTTGGTACTCGCGTGTACTAATACCGACAACCGGTCGAGACTGCTGGAATTGGCATTGGTCTTGTATCCAACTGTGCCTTGCGGCGTTAGCATGCCCCGCAGAACCCTTGTGCAGCAGCGAGTCCCAGCCCTCAGGTTACGGATACCCGACAGCGATACTACTACTAAGGCTTCTGGGAAGAACGGCCGTTGAACCCGCCTTCCAATCACCGAGACTAGGATGATGATGACACCAAAGTCCTTCTTCTACTCCCGCCAGTCCCAACTTCCTCTTTCTCCCACCTCATCACCAACGCCAACACCCTACAAGCCACGCTTTGCATTCCTTCAGCGAAGAGATGCTTCATCAACATCAACAACAAAAGACAACTCTAACCCACCATCCCCCATATCCTCGCAGTCTGGATATACGACCGAGAAAATGAGCAAGCGCAAGGAGCCGGATAGCAGGGCTGCTTCGCCGAGTCGCAGCCTCCCGAAGTCGACATCGACAGCCAATGCGACAGCACGTCCAATGACGCCTACGAGTGCGGTGCAGATACCCGTCAAGTCAAAGACAGAAGCCGTCAACAAGCACAACATGAAATCTCGATATCATGGCCAGCCAGGCCGGCGGTCGTCGAGCACAGGGTCTAGAGGGCGGGAAATGCGATCGCCGGATGCCGTACCGCCTTCTGTCGCCGCGATCTTGGCTGGGACTAATATACCGCCGCCTAACAGGCGTGGAAGTATGAAGCAGCGTCAGCGCAAAGAAGCGCGCATGACGGTCGACTCCATCGTTCCTCGATCCCAAGTGTCGGAAAAAGACCTGAGCCAGGAACTTTGCTTCACGCCCTCCAGCATGTCCCCCTTTGGCCGGAGTCCATTAGATGTGCTGCTGAGCCCCCCGGACGAGCTCGGGGAGGAGGACGCGTCGATTTCCGACAGTGTTTTCACATCCACTCTATCATCACGGCCAGGTTCGTTCGAAAGCCTGCCGTCGCTAGGCGATTCTGTGGGTACTGGCACAATGCCTTCGTTTGACAGCCCGATCACACCCAGAAGCAAAAGGTTTCGCCAACCGCGCAGGTCTCTTGAACCATTACCCTCTCCGCCGGGCGAAGAGCCGGACCACCCTCTGTCTTCCAAGTCTACCGCCGATGCCGACCAGGTGGAGTTCCGGGTATTTGATCCGTTACCAGCTCGCTCGGACAAACAGCAAAACACTGTCTTCTTACCTTTCAAGACGGCTCTCAAGTCAAACTTGACGGCATCGATTCGAGTTTTGCGATCTGCCGCCAAATCTATCTCTCAATTTACATCATCATCAATCCCACCCGAGGATTTACTGGTGCGATCACTTCTGACCGTCGATCCCACTGTGCCATTCACGGACGAGAAACGGCCGCCCGTCTTGGAGGACGAGCCGACCGAGGCGATGCGTCGCTATCTCAATCCTACCAGCAGCGCTAGGCTCGAGGTCCGGACAGGAGGTGCCACGTCGACGCGCAGCTACACTGCTTCGATCCAGATGCAGACTTACAAGGTGCAACGTTCCAGAAGCTCTTCGCAATCAGCCAATCGTGGAGCTGTTTCGTCACCGCCAGAATCGTCCAAGGCAGTTTCAACATCTTCTCTTCCCCCAGGGCCACGGCAGCGAGAGATCCG
Source organism: Apiospora marii (assembly GCF_038362585.1). Taxonomy (NCBI): domain Eukaryota; kingdom Fungi; phylum Ascomycota; class Sordariomycetes; order Amphisphaeriales; family Apiosporaceae; genus Apiospora; species Apiospora marii. Next base: position 501,904 of record NW_027117375.1, on the reverse strand, counting down.
CGAAAACTCCGACTTCATCCGCATTGCGGTTATGGAACACTTAATGCGCAAACGCGGCAAGCTGGATGATCAGCGAGAAGGACATGCACGCTGGCTGTTGCCACCCCGCCAACTCAACTCAAAGGTCTACGATATTGGCTCCGACGGAGTCCCCGTTAGATGGATTCCTATTACGCAGGACAGCCTCTGAAATTAGCCAAGGCTTCGTCCTTTTTCCCGATACCATTACTACCAACTACAGCGCTTTCGAGGCTTGGATTCGAGCGCCCGCGACCCTATTTTTTTTCTCCCATGCACTTCCTTGCGCCGCATAGCCCAAAGAATAAGGGTTCTGCTCCTGTTGCGGGGCAGAGAGAGCGCCTAGGGCTGCCATGTCAAACCGGCCACTGTGGTCCGAACAGGGGTGGAATTATCGTGTCGGTGAAACTGGCATGGGAGCCAAACCTCGGAGCGGAAAAGAAAAGTTTGCACCCGACGGGTCTGCGGCATTCCATTACACAACCAAAAACCAGGGCGCTCAGCGAAAAACGGCAAGCAGCAAGGACAGGCGCGACCCGCCCCTTTCGTCAGTAACCCGTGGGGCGGAACCTGGCAAGTCCCGAGATCGTGGCCTCCATAACAAAGAAAGTTATGATTGCCTACAGAAGGCCCCACTCTGCCGGCGAACATGAACCGGGCAGGTGGATATCGGCAGCTTTCTAGAAGAACTTTCTCCGACGAGGCTGGACTGCGCGAAGTTCCGAGGTCGCGATGCAACCAGGCCTGTCAACTGCCTGCGGGTGGATCGGTCTCGGTGTGAGGAACGGACGAATCCAGCTAGAACGACCAGCACAAGACACCAATCAATCCTCGCCGCCTGTCTCCTTCGATGGGTGTTATCCTGCCAAAACACGACGTGGCGGTTGGCATTGAGTAAGTGGAGGTTGCGCTGCGCGTTTCAAGAGGCTTGGGCTGGACGACGACGACGAAGACTGCGACTACTGTCAGGCATGTGAGAGAGTCTCCATAGCCTGGGCCTGCCTGGCTTGCAAGCTTGGTGAGGTTTTGCGACGCATAACGCAAGCCGCATTCCACGCTATATCCACATGGCGTTCCCCAACCAGCAGTCGTTGGGTTCCCACACCACGCGTACAAGCGTCCTTTTCTTTTTTCCTTCCTTTTTTTGCCCTCCATCTCCCCATGTATTCATGACAGCGCAAATGCTGCTTGTACTCACGACTCCTATTTTGCCGCCATATACCCCTCACAGCACATGCAATTAGCTCCAGACTTTTGCTGCACGCCCTCTCTGTATTCTACGGCCACAACTACTTTTTTGTTTATTTTTCCCTTGCTTACAGCGTATGTGGAGCCTCTCGGTGTTTCTGGTTTCGGGCATGAGGGTGCATTGGGAAGGTGTTATTGATTCCAGGTGCACAAGATATTCATTTCCAGCAAGAGGGAGCGTTAGCATGCATGGCTGGGCGTCGGGGTCAGCATTAGAGCGAAGACACGTGTCTATTGTTTATTTTATTTTTATGGTTATCCCATTTTCGGTTTTCCGCTTTGGCCGGCCACGGCGAGCAGCTAAGTTAGTATGATAGGCGGGATGGCATTTTGGGAGAATCGCATTGCAGACTGGCCTGCTCGGTGCATAGAATAGCGACCTCAGGGTCCTGTTAGTTTATCCACATTTAGTCCTCAAGCAGCTACCTCGAGGTGCTTAACTCAATCGCTTCTTGATCGAGTCCCTGCGTCAGTGCCCAACCATGCCCGCGCTATACCAGGATGCGGTTGGGATCTTCATCACGACCACGTATTTTTTTCGTGGATGGGAATTGTCGATCAGGACCAATAGAGAAGGCCAATTGGCGGTGTACAGGCATGCATAACACATCTACATGCCTACATGTTGCATACAAGCGACGTCCGAGGTCCATTACTGTACCAACCAGCAAGGGTAGGGCAGATTACCTAGAGGTGAGCAGTGAGGTTCAGTCTTCGCATGCACACACACCCGGCGTGTAGGCTCAGCCCTAATCCCTCCACCCTCTGCTTTCTCCAACCCATCCTGACCCTGACTGGCTTGATGACAGGCAGGACCACATGTATTTGCACCCTGTTGGCGCGACATTTCGAGCGATACTGTCCAAACCACTCTACTTGCATACAGTAGCCAGCGTTGTGCACTTGCTGGCTAGCCCTCCTGCCACCTGACTGGCACCCAACTGTTATCTACTCTGTCGACGAGCGGTCGTCAGGACAGACCCGTTCTCAAGCACTATGGCCCATTTCGTGCACGAGGCCTCCGGTGGAGAGATAAACGCCTGCCATACGATGGTACTAACAGCCTGCCTGAGGCACAGCCTCAAGCCAGGCGGCTATGCTTACAAAGTGTTCGTTCAGCTGCTGTCGCCCGCAATACAACCTTTGGTCTATGCGTTGTTGATCTGTATTTTCGTAATGAATACATACGGTCAAGCATCCACAAAGCCCCGGGGAGCTCCTCCTTTTCACATGATATTGCTCTACGTGTAGAACTTAGGTTGTCGACTGGCGATATTCACAAGTAACGAGGTTCAACCAGCATCGTTTCAACAAAAAGTGATTTAACTTAGCAATGTTCGTATAAGAAACCAGCTATTTGGTATCGTGATTGTTACCAGCTCGTCCAGCCTTCTGCTTCCGCGTATATGTGCTCGTCGTCTTACTTCCACGTATCGACGACGACGACGACGACGACAGCGATCTCCAACTCCTCCCCTCCCTGTTCCTCCCTCTCGTCGAGGTCTACGCCAGCATCCTCCCCTGCAGCGCCCGCAAGTCCAGCAAGTTCAGGTTCTGTGGCGACAGCGCCGCGCTGCTCGGGTCTTGCCACCTCTTGGCGCCGAGCACGAGGCACCAGACTGCAGCCACGGCGAGGGCGCCGATGGCGATGCCCAGGATGATGCCATCGGCGACCTCGTGCGCCTTCTTGCTTAGGGGCATGGTGGGCAGAGGATCTTGCTCTCGGACTTCGTGTACGCGTGTGGTGTAGCTCGGCTCGCTGCGATGTAGTGACATTATTCGTTAGTGACCGAAGGGTGACTGCTCAACACAACGGACTGACCTGTCTCGGATAACCGCTGGAATAACCGCTGGAATAACCGCTCGGATAACCGCTCGAGTAACCAAGCTTTAACTGGAATAACCACTCGAATAAGCAGTCGGATAACCAGTACTTATGCCAGTGAGATAGCTTCGTAGTGGGTGTTTGGTGGCATCACTAGGCCTTTGGGGGTCAGACAGTGTCACGATAATTGTCTGGTGTTGACTTTTAGAGAAAATGTCAAGGGAGAAAGACACCTCCGGGTGAAGCGTGGCCAGAGTGCATCTTATATGATAGGGAATGGCGTGGTGGTAGGAAGTGGTGTGAAGGTGTGAAGGTGAAGAATTCCACATGACGTACTGGGAAAGGTGACTTGAATTTATACATTTACTGAATGGTTTACTGAATCGCACTGAGTCAATAATCGATTATTTCAATTATGGCGATTGTCAGCCCCCGTCAATGCTGTGTCAGGGGAACGTGTGTGAATATATAACAGGATGCCGGTTATCCGGCATCTTTCGGTGTTGAGCCTAGATAATCGATCTGCTAGCGATTGTTCTGTGCAAGGAGATAGAAATTATTATCGAAGGCGGTCTTTAGTGACATTAAAGCTACTGGAGACAGGAGCTGCCAAGGCAATTCTTTTGCAGACTGTTGCTAGTGAAGGCAGATATCCCTGATGGACACCACTGGAGCAATCACAGCTAGGGGACAGTGAGTAAAGTTGAATTGTGTATTTCAACTAATGGTGTTAAGGTTCAACTATAGCTAGTCCAGCCCTCGGTCATTGCAAGTATCAGGGCTAGAAAATGTGAAGCAAAGTGAATATTGAAGATGGCCACGCTGGCGGCTCTTGGAAATTTGCTCAAAGTCACTAATGGCTGGATATGCAATGATAAAAGCAGGCTTCTACAAAAAGTGTAACGCTACCATTCTTCCAGCCCCAGGCGGGAAACCAGAGGATATTGCTGCCCTGGGAGGGCGACCATCTGGATATCAAACTTCTTTGTCTAGCTCACCGTTTCTGATGGTCTTTATACATCAATGAAAATGTTGGACCGTTGGATGTTCAATGAAAAGGACGAAGAGAGTGTCTAATGGACAACCGTTAATTTATATTTCTGATAAAAACCGGCCGAAGGTGCTTTTCGAAACCAGCACCCGTTTTATCCTTTAGGTGATATTGGCTGTGTAGGAAACTGAACATTTCTTGGAGAGTCGGGAAGTGATGACTGTATATCGGATATCGAGGTAGAGGCGGTTGCCAAAGCAATGGACAAACCAGTAGGAGCTCTGGAAACACCTAGAGCTGGTCCTATTGGTGGAGGGTATACTGGACACTCCCCCTATTTCAGGGGTAGATAGGATCTTACTTTTCTCTTCTTTCTATTTATAGCTGGCTCTCGAAATAGCAATATCGAATCATTGCTCTGTTGGCTTTTGTCCATGGCACAAGGTATGAGCTTTATTCGGGATGCCCTTTTAGTAAATGCCATACGTTTTAGCAACTTGCCTTGCCTCCTAACCTTGGTTCGCTTGAGCTGTATACATTGCACATGATAAGCTGACAAGCAGACCCTTTATCGCTAATTCTTCATTGAATTTGGCGTTTTGCACATAGGATTGGAACAGCACAAACATTTGGCTACTTGATATACCGTACTACACCCACCACGGCGGTTTACCAGAACAGAGATACGGCTGACCATCTTAAGTCCCATATATACAGTACACATAAAAGTATATAATCGGTAAGCACCCTATATTACTGTCTTTGCCAACATGCACCTGTTCGAGTGTCGATTCGAAGATGTGATGCTGTGAAGAATAGTAAGAGCGGCAAAAACAAAAACCGCGTCAATGACATAAGGTTCTGTTGCTTTTCAAGGTGGCGTGACCGTTCTCCCAAGACGATGGCCAGAAAGGCGCGTTAAGCGTTTCAATTGCAAATAATTATGTCAAGATGTGAGCACGGTGGTGGATGACTGGGATCTCCGGGAGTCGACTATCTCAGCTCATAGCCATGCCACTCTCCGGAATCATTGGACGATGTTGTCTTATTTGGCACGCCAGAGATTTCAGGGGGTCAAATATTTGTCATGTCGATTGATCCCATTACGAGCAGCAGGCCGAGCAGAAACGTGGATTGCGACCACCTTCAAGCCACCTGCTAATCTGAAGCTCGTCCCATATGGTGTTAGAAACGGTCGAGATTCAATCCGCGAAGAGAGTCATATCGTCCTGTTATATCCTTTTTCCCAATCGCCGCCAATAGATGGTGCTGCCTTGCCAAGCGTTTCGCGTTTCGGAGTTTCACGATGGCGGCCCCTGACCCGAAACGTCGCAGGAGGCGCCTGAGCGTCAGAACAAGGATCGCGGGCTCCACCATACTTGTCACTCTAATCCCCTACAAGCGCCTTCAAATGCCGATGCAAGATGTCTTCGCAGTGCACCCACAGCCTGCTGCTGCGTATATCATACACCCCTCATTGGATTGGCATGCTGGACGAGAGAGGTATTGACAAAACGGAAAGACAACATGGCAAAGAACCAGCGGGAAAACAAGCAGTACGACAGTCTGCGTGCGGACGACAACGACGATGTGCTCTCCGATTTGGACGTGTTCGATAAGGACTACCTGCAGCAGCCCCGGCCTCGCCGCGAAAGAGCCCTCGCGGCGCTGCAAGTGCAACCTTACCGCTGGTTGTTGGACATAGTGCTGGTCCTCGCCGTCATTGGCCTGCTTGTGGAGCGGCACCACCGAGGCGGCACCGGCTCGGGCACAGGCGCCGGCAATAATCAGTCCTCGGAACACCGCTTCGAGGGAACAGGGGACTTGACAGGATTCGCACCGCGATGTAAGTTGCATGCCCAAGTATATGACGGGGATGAAGACTGACTGAAGCTCGCCCCATACTTCAGTCACCCAACAGATCAAGACGTTCAGTCCTGATCCACTCTACATGCCCGACAACACATCCGAGTTCTTCACCGAAAAGACCAAGCAGAAGTGGCTCGACTTGGTACCCCGTGAGTGCACCCTGTCTGTACTGTCGTCCATGTCCCGGGAACTAATCAACTCGCAGCGGGATTGGGCTATCTCAAAATCAACAACTCGGCGAAATACGACGATCTGCCCAAGCCGCTGATTGGCTATGGCGACGACTTTGTCGTCACGACGTCAATGACACACCAGCTGCACTGTCTCGTAAGTGATATTGGCATCCTGATGCATCAGCAGCAAGCAACTACTAACTCAAGTGAACAACAGTATGCCATCGCAGAGACGTATGCTGCCATCACCTCGAACAACACCCAGATTCTGATGGAGACATGGCACATGAACCACTGCTTCGACTACTTGCGGCAAGCTATCATGTGCTCCGGCGATGTCGCACTAGAGGGCGAACAGACAACCTTCCCCGAGGGATTCGACGGCAGTGACGGCTGGGATGCGGTGAGTAACCCCCTTGGACATCTGACAAAGACACACACTGACCCTAAGTCTGCAGAAACACGTGTGCAAGGACTACGGCGAGGTGTACTCGTACTTGGAGAAGAATGCAGTCAATAATAGGACGTGGATCTCGTAACCTATGGCTGGCCACAATCCGGCTTGTCAACACTGCAAGGAGTTCGGGGATATAGCGGCAGTGACAATAACACTGCAGAGGCGTTTTGGGGATAACATCATTAGAGAATAGATTGGTATTTTATTTGACCACGGGATTGAGTATCTGGACTTGTCGAGGAAACCTCATTGGACCTTGATGACGCTGATTTGCACAGAGTTGGTCGTGCTTGGGGGCAGCTTCCCAGCCCCGGCAATCAAGACGTAGCTTGGGTCCTCCTGGAACACCATCAACGACCGCGTGTAAGAGCTGCCAGCCGGCGTGGCCACCTTCTCCCACGCGTCTTCGGCGCCGAGGGCTCGGTTCATGTAGACCTCGGAGCAGCAGCCCGACGAAACGATGATGGTGCCGTCCTCGCCGCCGGCCGGAGTCCAGACCACGTACGGGGACCCCGTCGGCACGTCGCCGCCCGTCGTGACGAGGGGATGGTGCTCCGCCTGCCCGAAGGCCTCGGGATCGGCCGACAGACGGTAGAAGACGGGGAACGTGTACGATCCGTCCGTCGTCGTGGGGTTGGGCCCGCCGCCGTACTCGTAGACGTATATGTACTGGCCGTTGGGCAGCAACGCCACCGTCGGCATGCCGGGGCGGTCCGTGTAGGTCGGGTAGGCCACGTCGTCGACTAGAGGGGCGGCGGCGGCGGCGTCGTCCCAGACGCGCAGGTCCGACGAGGTCTGGTGGACGAGCTTCTGCCCGTACGTCGCGTTGTCGCGCTGGTCCGAGTAGTAGTAGATGAGGCGGCCCTCGCGCGCCAGCAGGAACGGCTCCCAGACGGGCGTGAGGCCGTTGTCGGGCACGGCGCGCCCGCCGCCCGCGACGTGGCTGACGAACTCCCAGGTCAAGCCCGAGTCGGACGACGCGTAGAGCTCCAGCATGGTGCTCGAGAGGCCCGTGGGGATGGCGGAGCCCGCGAGCAGCAGCGTGCCCGCGGCGAAGTCGCCCACGGGCTCGGGCAGCACGTACAGCTGCGGCTGGTAGCGCAGCCCGACGCCGAGGGCCGCGTCCTGGACCCGCGCGATCTCGGCCCAGGTGGCGCCGCTGTCGGTCGAGCGGTAGATGGGGAAGTACACCGGCGGCGGCTCCGGGCTGTAGTTCTCCCACGTCGCGAGCAGGTCGTTGTTGGGCAGCTGCACGGCGCGGGCATACAGGACCCGCGGGTCGGTGTAGTCGGACGGCGGCGTGAAGATGGTGACGTTGGTGAGCTCTGTGGGAGCTGCGCCCGCAAAGGACGAGACGAGAGAGAGGGCCGCGAGGGGCCAGAGCAGGGAGCGGACCATCTTGCCAAAACAGAGATGCTGGATCTGCAGTGGGATGAAGATTGCCCGTCACGCTGCCATATGCACTCTTTATATACCCTTACCCCCAATAGTCCAATGCTATTACCTACAATATGGAATCAGCTGGAGTTCCTCTTCTTTCTTTTCCAGAACCCAAGCCCAAGCCCAAGCCCAACCTCCCCTCATCTCACGCTTGGCTGGCGGTCAACTCCACCAATCACAAGAATCAATCGGCTGAGGTGGCCTGAAGCTCTCGTCCCGGCAGACAGGGGTCAACAGTGCCGCTTCCCCCAGATTAGTTACCCCGAGCCCGGTTCGTGGGGAAAATTGGGGTAAGGTGTTATGCGCGCCTATCGACGGCGATGGCCCAGGGGCAGAGGCTGTCAACTCCACAGTGGAGTGATGTCGTATCCAGAAGCATCATGTGCACAGGAACCAATATCTGGACCTTGTCATGGACTCTCCCGACGCCGAGGTATGACGTCCCGGCTGGGGGCCGTGGGCTTGTGAGAGAAGTGAGAGAACCGAGCTTATACATTAGTATCATCTATGGAATGTTTCCATTCGTTCATGCTGCCCGCCAGATGGGTTCTCTACACTTATGTCCACAGAGTTCATTGTGTGGCCGTCGCCTAGAGTCTCGTTAGGCAGGGTAACTGCAGAGTGCCAAGTTCTGGCTTTGCTCCGGAACACAGGCGACAAACAGCAGTCGGAGGTTTGGGATGCAAGCGTGATTGATACCGCGTCTGATTTCGGTCAAGTTCACAGCCTTCCCCCAGTAGCCCAAGAAGACTTCGAACCAGCGGTATCACTGATGCCATACATAGCAGTGTTGATGATACTGTATCTATCACGTCGGGGCTACCCAATGTATGAGTCGTCTTGTGGTGCTTATATCTTGCCAATGATGCGCACTCACCTATGTCCCCTGGGCAGTTTATGGCATAATAGTGGCGGATTCGAAGTAGCTATTCTTTGCTCCATCCTGAGAAACTTCTGAGATATGCTGACTTATCATACTCCGAAGACTTCGAAGACTTCGGGTACCAATGATGTGTCCCTCGGTAGTCGATTCGTCACCATTGATGTATCAACGATGGGTTTTGCAGGCCATCAAGGGAACTTTGGATGCTGGCGGGGACTTGTGCCAGGTTTGGCATCAACGGCGACCCTGGATCTCAAGCCTTTACATTGGAGGAAGACATTATGGCGCCAGCGTTCTAGCATTTTTCGTATTCCAGCGAAAAATACAGATCACTGCGTACATAGAACGCGGTTTGTTTTGTTGTGGATAAAGTTGTTGGCAGTGACGAGTGGTTGTGCCCGAATTACCTAACAAAAGATGGTACATAATGTACCACTTCACGCATTCTGCCAGAAAATGATATCTCGCATGAACTTGGGTACTTGAGAGTTACCTCCGTACCGCGGGCTTAATTATTGGACGACGAGAGGACTAAACGTAGGCAGCCACGGTACAAAGCTACACTTCCAATGATTGTTTACATTGGCAGCTGCAAGGTGGGGGTTTTGCTTCACATAAGTATAGACAAAGGCCATTCTTGCACCCTTTCTTTGCACTTACAGGTGTCCTACTTCTGCAACATTTCTGTCTTTGCCAGCCTCTCATTTCTTTGCAGAACCAAACACGTCACTGAGCACATCATGGGACAGTACTGGAGACTCGTCGACATTGACAGGCGCGAGGATATTGGCCAGATCAGCAATATGAAATTTCCTCCGTTCCTCCCTGGCCCGGTTCTGGTGAACCTCCTCAAACGGCCCAAATGGACTCCTGTCACATTTGACAGCAACGCTATTGCTGCTTCCAAGAGATCAAGGTAACCCTCTCCATCTCTCAGACCACTGGAGGCTATCCAGTCTAAACCCAGTTACAACACAGTGTCAAAGCCAGTCTCCTTGGCCTTCCTCAGGAGATCATCGATCAAATTGTGGAATTGATCTGTCGAGATGCAGTCGCAGACGATGTGGCTGTCAAAAAACCTGACCTAGGCGACTCTGCCGGCGTGGATATGATGGATCTGATATACCCACCGATGGACTTCGATCCCGAGCTGGAGCAGCAGATGGACGTCATCTGCCTCGCTATGGCCTGCAGTTACTTCTTCCGCCTACTTGCACCCAAGATCCATGGTATGATGATTCGAGCTGCTGCGCCATGGTCCGGTCATCGTCTCATCATGGTAGGAGACTATGCTCGGGGCATGCCTCAGGAAGTCGAACAGAGTGCAACAGACGATGAGATTAGTCGAATGAGCGGCGACAAAGACAATAAGTATTGGAATCTCCTGTACGAATGGGCCCGGAAGCCCGAGAATAAGCAGCTTTTTGGCAACGAAGACCTCTGGGTGGGTGTCTGGACTCAAGGTATAGATCAGGAGGATGATGGCCAAAAGATCGAGGACCAAGAGGCTGAGGACCAAGCCAACGAGGGCCACGAGGGCGCAGGCCAAGACATGGCGGGCCGGGAACATGGAAGCCTTGAGTTGGCCAAGCGGCTCCTTAAGCTCCTCATGGCCGAGATTCCTGCTGCCTTCCCCCCTACCTCGGCAAAACTCGTTCTTCGCAATCTTACAGCCAAAGAATATGTCGTGGAAGAAGACCTTGCCGCCTGCGGATACCACCTCGGCCAAGCCATTTTTGTCCAGACACAGTTCACCAACGACTCATCTGGCCTCACAGACATCGGCAGCTATGGAGAATGGGTTGGCCATCGATTCGATGTCGCTACCTTGGAAGATGTAGAGGAGGATGGGTGGCTGAATGCGACTGACGTCGCGATTGAGTTGATCGGTGGGGAATACCGGCAATACCAAGAGTATTATGATGAGGGTTCCGAGGTATAGAATGAGATGGGTTGTTCCTCGAGCCTGTTCCTAGGGCGGCATGGTCCTACACAGGTAGCTTATGGCTCGATATGAGAAGTATGCTAATGTTTTGGCAACCGTGAGGCTACATCAAGTAAGGCGTACCGGCAAGGGAAAATCCAAGTTGCTCTACACCATCTATTCTTTCCGTATCTGATGTTTCCACTCGATCTGTGCACTCGTCTAACTCAACTCGGTCTATGGCCAATAAGAGAGCCCAGTTCAGCCTTGACTCGTCACCAAATTCAGGAGCTGGTTTTCCGAAGACCTTTCTCGCGTGCAGCTAGTGCAGTGCAGAGCGCGATCAGGGCACACGCAGACGAGGCGGCAAAGGAGTAGTGCAAACCTAGGTAGTAGACATGGCGTGCCTTTAGCTGCACGTCTGGCGGCAGACGCAGGAGAGCGTCAACCGAGTGTCTCACATCGTCGATTACCTATTTTGGGTTGGGTCATTAGGTCAGCTGCGCATTACTCCACGATTACATCAAAGGTGGAGAGTAGCAAAAGGAAGAAGTATGAAAGGGTCGTACTGTCCATTTGTTGGGTATGTCGCTAAGAGCTTCGGGAAGCCGGACGCTGAGCGTCGTCTGGATGATGGCGGAGGTGATCGATACGCCCCAAACGGTCCCTTAGGGACCGGATGAGGTAGACGGTCGAGGCAGATACGGCGTGGTCTATATGTGTGCAAGGTCAGAAAAGAAAGGGTATTTATTGATGCTATTCGTCTACTGGTGGTTAAGAGCGGACTTACCGGAGTGTTCGAACGTAGCTAGAGCGGTGAAGAGGATTCCCGGGAAGATAATGCCTTGGCCAAAATTGGCAGGGAATATGTAAACGAAGTACTTCCAGTACGAGTCCTCGAACTTGAGGGATGCGACAAGGCCGTTCCCAACGGCCATGAGGATTGCACCAACGCGGACCAGGGTAAGGAGCCTGCCCCATCGGGACATGACGATCCCCGCGATCAACCCACCGATGGGCACGGCCAGGGAGGGTATCATGAGTCGCATTCCGGTTTGGGTAGCCGAGTCGAGTAGGACGACTTGGAAAAACAGCGGGAGGACAAACAGGAACTGGCGCGCGCGCTCGTCAGCATTTCTCTATCTTCAGGCTTTAGGAATGGTCTCGGTCGAAACAGCTTACCGCGAACGCCGAGGCGCCGGCACAGACGTTGGAGACCTGTATTAGGATTGGCAGTCGGCTATTGAGCATCCGCAGCGGAATCATGGGGATCGCCTTGGTACGTTTCTCCACCCTGATGAAGAGGGCAAACAGAGCGAGGCTCCCCAGGAGAGCACCGATGACCCAGGGGCTGCTCCAGGGCAGCTCGTTGCCGCCCAGGCTCAGGCCGACGAGCTGCACCGACACCGCCGTGACCAGGAGCAGGGCGCCCGAGAAGTCCACGACGTGCCACGTCTCCTTGAGCGTCTTCGAGCCTATGACCAAGTTCACCTTGGGGTCCTCGACGGCCAGCCAGCCGACGACAAAGGCGAACACCGAGATGGGCACCTGCAGGATGAAGCACCAGCGCCAGCCGATGGTGTCGGCAATGGCACCACCGAGCGATGCGCCACAAATGTAGCCGAAGCCCGTGACGCCATTTTGGAGGGCTTGATACATTCCCCTCTTCTGAAAGGGGATCATGTCCGAGTTTATGATCGTAGCTGAAGAAATGGAGTTAGCACGTCTATCCGGTCGGTCGGATGAAGCAACCCAATTAAAGACGAGGATAAGGGCTCTGGGTGAGTTAGAAAGAGAGTGCTACTCACCCATCGTCATGAGCCCGCCGCCTCCCAGCCCCGCCAGCGCCCTCATGCAGTTCAGCGTGACAATATCGCCCGCGAGGCCGCAGCCGAGACAGCCGAGGGCGAAGGTGACGGTGGCGAAGAAGAAACAGAGGCGACGGCCAAAGAGGTCCGAGACGCGGCCGTAGAGCGGCTGGAAGGCGGTGCTGGTGACGAGATATGAGGTGGTGAGCCAAGAGGCCGTATTGGTGGCGCCGAAGGAGGAACTGATGACGGCGTAGGTCGCGGCGGTGATGGTGCCGTCGAAGCCGTACAGGAAGACGTTGGACATGATGGCGACCTGGATCCAGACGAAGTTGCGCGGCGGCGTCCAGCGGTGGTGGTGGGCATGGGCGTCATCACCGTCGTCGCCCAGGCTTGGCTCCGACGGCCCCAAGAGGGTCTGGGCCGCCTCATCTGCGCTCTCCTGAAAAGAATGGTGGCTTTCCAAGTCAAAGCTATCGCGCAGGCTCAACTCTACACCATGATTGCGTGCTGATGCTACACCCGGCTCAGTGGGTACCGTCATCATGCTGTATGACGGCTTCCGACTTCTTGTTTGGCCAACAGTTGGTTAGTAATACCCGACAATGTTTGCCATAAATCCGATTCGTCCACTACTGTCTCAAAGAATTCGATTTCAACATGAAATGAAGCGATCCGTGGTAGCGCACGAGGACGATGGGTAAGGCAGTAGGTACATTAGTAAGTATATCAGATTTTATGCCCCGCCTGTGACTTTGTTGCATGCGGGGAACGCTTGCAGATCGATGCATAAGTTTTAACCAGTAGACATTCAACAGCATGACGCCATTGAGCCATTCCGTGTAGGTATAGTCTGATGGCGTGCTTTTCCGACACAAGGCAGGCAATATTGGGCCACTATGGTAATTACAGTGATGTCTACTTAATAGAAACAGGGTATTGCGACATGGGCTTGAACCCCATCATCCACGTCCCTCCAAGCGGACTTGAAATACACAAGAGGCCCTGAGACATGGCCCCGCGAAATAACGACTTCTCATGCCGGCGATCTATTTAGGCTTCTTGGAGGGCATAAGGTACTCGCCGCCTCGCCATGCCTTGTATACGCCATATAGCCCTTGGAAAGGGCGCACGCCACCCAGCGGCTTGGGCTCCCCCTTCCCCTTCGCGTCGTCGACCTTGACCTTGTCGTAGACGCTGGGGAGGTAGGTGGCCGTGTACTTGGCGCGGAGGGCGTCGTAGGAGTCCCGATCATACGACCGCCAGAACTCGTCCTCGGTGTAGTAGGCGTGCGCGTAGAGCCACTTCTTGCCGCCGAGCTCCTGCACCTTGCACTCGAGCCCGCGGTTCTGCTCGACGAACTCGCCGTGGTCCAGGGAGCCCGGCCGCCAGACCCCGAAGTTCATCAGGTACTCGGGCGTGCCCGGGTCGGCGAACTCGGCGTGCAGGCCGTGTCGTGTCTCCTCGGGCGGCCCGTCGCGGCGCACCCGCAGCGGGCAGAGCCACAGCGGGTACGTCGGCAGCTCATCCTCGAGCCACTGATGCAGCGCACCCACCTGGTCAAAGGGAACACCTACATCCTGGACGATGTAGTCATCGGCAAGCCGGCTCTGGTGAAGTGCGTGATACATGACCTTAGTGTGCATATAGCGATTGAGGACAAACCGAGTGATGCGGTTGAAAGGCGTGAAGAAATAGCGGTAGGCGTACTTGGCCACCCAGAAACCCCCTCGGTCATATCTGAACAAGTAGTCGACCAACGGTATGTAATCGACTATCGGCTCTCTGGCGCTCTTCGTCTTCTGCTCGACGTGGAGATAGAACCAAGGATCGCCGCGCCGGGTAAACTGCGAGGGGCGGTTCGATCCGGTTTCTGGCACCTCTTCCACTAAACGTCCCAGACAGACAATCGTCGACTTGGGCGAGAACGCGATGGCATCGATGAAGTCGATGGCGGGCTCTCGTACCTGCTTCTCCATGAACGCCGACGCCACGACCAGACTAGTGAACGGCTGGTACGTCAGCTCGACCAAGTCGGTCGCGTCGCGCAGCTGCACCTCGAGCAGCGTGACGACGCCGAAGGTGCCGAACCCAGACGCGGCGCCCCAGAACAGATCGGCGTGCTCGCCTGTCTGCGCGGCCCGGACGACGTCGCCGCTCGGCAACACGATCTCGACCCAGTTGATGGTGGAATCGAAGGGCCCGTGTCGGAAGGAGCTGCTCTCGCCGGAGCTGCCGGAAAAGCCGCCGCCGACGGTGATGTTGGGGAACTCCATGACGACGAGGGGCAGCAGGCGGCGCTGCTCCCGCGGCGCGAAGGTGGCGGCGACGAGGGCGTCCATGGGCACGTTGGGCTCGACGAGGGCCGTCTTGCGCGCGTCGTCGACCTGCAGCACATGGTTCAGCCCGCTGGTGTCGACGGTGTTGTCGGCGCGGCGGTCCGACTTGCGGGTGCTATTGGTGGAGCCGTGGTAGACCCGGAACTTCTCCTGTCTCTCGGCGAAAGTGCGAACCCGTGCCGCGATCGCGGCGACGGCGGTGTTGTGTTCTTCCATCCCTCCCAATCCGTAACCCCCAGACATCGGACGCAACTAAGTTTACGCTATCACCTTTTGGGTGTGACGCTCAGCAACCTCGTGTTTTCGAGCAATTGGAGTGAAACTCTTGCTTGATGCGTTGGTACTCGAGACAGTGAGTCAGGTAGATATGTAGCGGACCTTGAAAATTTAATGATTATGGCAGATGGCATGCGCATAGTTGACAGCCAGGGGAGTTGACGCGCATGAACCCAACAGGATCACGGGTTACGCGTCAAGCGCCGGCGATTTGGCAGTGGGGTATCTGACTAATCACCAGGAGTCCATGCCTTCCAAGATCCTGGAAAAGTAAGGAGGTATGGCCTGGGCAGATTTCTTGGTAGCCAGGAAGGGGGCTTGGAATAATTGTTTATGTTGACTATTCGTAGATTGCCGACAGTGCCACTGACGTGCAGTTCCAGCCATCCACCACGACGTTCTCTCCTGCGTCACTGCTCATATCAAGGCCCAACCCACATCCCACCCAGTTGCTGAGTTCCTGACCTCCTTGGCATGCCAAGTCTCCGTTCACAGCGCAGTCTAGGGGGCCGTAGCCCTGTCTCTTGAGATCCTCCATTCGCTTTTGATCAATCAAGTATACCGCACTGCCTGTGAGGCCCTTCTTGTCCTCGACGATGGCAATCGCGGGGTTGCCGTCCTCTCCTGCGTACCCAACAGCACAGAGATAGCCAGATGACTCCACACTGAACTTGCTGGAGTGGTTCGCGGACGACGTGAACATGATGGTGTTGGCAAGGACTTTGGCGAACCAGCCATCGAAATGCCCAGATGGCTGAGAGACTTTAAGCATGAAGGGAGATGCCGTCTCTCCACATGTCATAGAAGTCGGTGTTGCTGTAGGCGCGCTTGTGTTGCTAAATCGTACAGATGTAGCATTCAATGCCCGGAAACTGGTGGCGTTGGCATACGGTGGGCGCGTGGTGTTGAACCGAGGAAAGCCTGTCGAGTTGAGAAATGGCGGGCGCGTGGCGTTGAACGGCGGAGTGCCCGTGGAGTTGAGAAACGGCGCTGGCTTCGTCGCATTGGCGAAAGGCAACAGCGTGTTGTTGGACAAGGGAGCGACTGTAGAATTCAGGAATTGTGCTGAAGTGGTGGCGTTGGCAAGGGCAAACGGGGGCCTCGTCGCATTGAAAGATGACATGCCCGTTGAGTTGGCGAGGGTCCCTGGAGCGGTGGAATTCACAAAGTGTGGCAGAGTCGAACTAGCCAATGGCAAGCTGGTTGTATTCAAGAAAGGAGCTGGTGTGGTGGCGTTCAGAAACGGCGCTGATGTCGCGTTGGACTTTGCGGCCGTACTTGTCGCTTGGAAAACCGACACACTTGTCGACGAATTCGAGAACGGCGCCGTGCTCGAGGTGCCGAGAACCACCGTTGGCTTTGTGGTATTTACAAAATGGTGGCTGCCCGCAAGGCTCACGGACGTCTGCGGCATAGTTGTGTTCAACCTGGCAGTTGTGCTGTTGGCAAAGAGCGGAGCAGAAGCTGGTACATCCTTCGGGGTCGCGGCCTTGCTGGTGATGCTCATGGCTGTCTTCGAGCCTGTGTCTGGGGGAAGTTGAGAGGTGGAGGGAGATGCCGGCAACGGCCTCCTGCTAGAGCCCATAGCACTGTCAGTCGTTATGCTTATGTCTGACGTTGCCAATGCTCTCGACGGACCCGTCTCCGATGTCCTAGTCTGCCCCGGCATTGCCGACGAAGCAAAAGCTTGGGCAGAGTCGCTCAGACTTGTCAACAAGCTCGAGCCTGGAGTAGAGGCGGAACGTGATGCGCCTCCTGAGAACGTAAAGTTTCCTGCCTTGGCTGTCGAGTTGCCAAACCGTGCTGCCGTTGAGTTACGAAAGAGAGCCGATGTGCCGTTGAGGGAGCCAGAAAACCTCTGCTGTGTCTTGACGGTCTTGAAGGCTGTGGCGGTTTCTGCCTCATGCAGCGTGGTAGTCTTCGTGGTCTCCGGTGCTGGCACCGTAAGCGTGGCATGCTCGTAGCCCATGCAGGAGCAGACGGACGACAACGCCTTGGCCGAACCACAAGGGGCGGCATAGTCTGGTGTTTTCTGCGGCGGAGACGTTGATGTCGTCTGGTGAGGAAGCTCAGACCGACGCAGTAGGGCGCCCGCGGCGTCTCGCTGATCCTGCCATCGCTTAGAAGGCGCTGCGGTTGCGGTGATCTTGTCTGTTGACAGGATAGTCTTGGTCGTGGTGCCAGTGGTCTGAACCACCACAGTTCGCATTACCGTGCTATATCCTGTGTTTCAGTACAGTCGGTCATAATTCGTCTCCTCAAGACTCTTACCTGGTTGCTGGCGTTACTGTGACCTCAAAGAGGCTCTGGCAATCCGAAGATCGGATGCGCGGCGAGACATCAGCGACCGCTTTTTAGAGTTGATTAGCCTAGAAGCTCAATTGGAGCAGGTCAAGGATGTGCCTACCACGAAAGCATTCATCATCTGAGCATTCTAGAGTCGGTGCCGCGCCAGACAGGCCGGCAGCTGCGATTGTCAACCAAAAAAGATGCATTGCAAGTTAAGTCAATCAATCAATCAATCAATCAACCACCCATTGCAGACCGCGTTTTGCAAAGAATGTTACGAGAACGACGTGAAGATCGATCGTACGTCTTTAACCAATCCATCTTGAACGGGGACGAACGGGCGGCCCCTCAATTTAGGGTGGCCGCGCTCTCTCGCTCAATCGCATCAGCCAGACAGAGAGACGAGACACCAAGAATCAAGGAAAAGTTGGAAACGGTAGCGTTGCATTTGCGGAGGTTGAAATTGATGTCATGCAATATCGGCATCCAGCCAGACTTGGACCTGCATTAACGGCGCACTAGACCGTCTCGGCCAATGGGCTTCTTAGCTGGCTCAGGGGTGGCCTGTCTACACCGTTAACGTTTCCACGGCATCTCGGCTGCTAGCCCCAGACGCTTGGCTAAACAGCCCACCGTATCTCGATCTCTTTCCAGTAGAAACTGTGTCAATTCAACGTCCATTATCATTCTCGTCCACCACAACGAGAAACCACTGCCTCTGCTCCCGTTCAAGCACCATTCTGACGGCTGGTGCGGCGACGCTTGGCGGCAGAACCTCCAGCTTCACCATCCCCCTCTTGGTAGGTGTTGCGCTTCCGGCGGGCCACAGGCGCAGCAGGCGCAGCAGGCTCGGGGTCGGAATCGGAGTCGTCGTTCTCCTCCATGACATGGAGCTTTTTGACAATAAGGCCCCAGGCCTCAGTGGCCACTTCGGTGGTGTCGTATAGGCCGAGCTCGACCAATCGCTTCGCCTTGACCTGTTGAAAATAAAGTTAATCCATGTCCAGGTAAACTGGTATCTTGGAGAGTGTGAGACGGTCCATGGGACACTAACCTTGGGAATGCGATAGGCGGGGATGCATTGCCAGGCGTAGCCGGCAACTTGAACCTCGCGGAAGGTGAAGTCGTCAAGTTTCCGTATGGACCGGAATCCCTTGACCTTCCTCTTTAAGGCGGTCCAGTAGGTTACTGTCTCGTGGGCAGACCGGAATCCGGCCAAGCTGGCAAGCAAGCGGCAGTCCACCTGTGAGGCAATAATGTCAGTATATAGCCAGGTAAATAAAAGCAATAAAGAAATCTAGCAAAGAGCTGGCCAAGGCAAGAAAAGGTAGAACGGAATCACTTCGCGACTGCTTCTTTGCTATTTTAATCTCGTTTCGGCGAGGATAGCCAAAGAAAGGCGAAGAAAGGCGAAGAAAGCGATTTCAACTACCTATTATCGCAATCTCGCCGAAGAAATGTGAAGAAAGCAATACTAACTGCTCACGATTGCAGTTTCTTCGCCGAAGAAAGTGATAAGAAAAAGCACATATCACAGCAACTACATTGCCACCTCTAAGGATATTGCAGCAGACATCCATAGCTCGGAGCTGGCTAGGTATCCCATGACCAGCGCCGGGCACTTGCGCTCATCGATGCAATGCGAATATAGATAAAAGAAGATGCCTTACCGCAGGGAAATCCCGTTTGACGCATAGGAAAGCATATCCCAAGACCTCGAACTCACGTGCCCCCAAGGGACGCTGTTCGGGACCAGGACGTCTTGGCATTTCGAAATAGGACAGAGGCCAAGAAAAGATGACGAAAGTTTGGGGACCGAGTGATTATTCGGGATGAGAGGAAATGTTCGAGGCGATGGTTGCTATTCCGGACGAGGCTGGGTATTTCGGGCGAGATCGGATACTTCGGGCAGAGGTGGTTTGTAGGACGCCGAAAGGGGCTGCTGCAAGTTCGGCCTTTACAAGGCTCCGGAAGGACTCCGGAATGACACCGGAAAGAGCCGCCGGTACTGCTCCCACGTTGAGACAGATAGAATGAACGCCGGAAGGCTGAACACCGAAAGGGGCTGCTGCAAGTCTTGCCTTTATAAGACTCCGGAAGGACTCCGAGGGGACTCCGGAAGGAGCCGCCGGTATTTGTTCCTACGTTGAGGCAGATAAAATAAACGCCGAAAGGGGCTGATGCTACTTTTGCCCAAGCCGGGATGGAAATAATAGACTGCTGAGTTTCCGAGGTGACTTGGTTTGAGGATGGAAAAGTGTAAGATGTGGGAAAGCGCCTTTGTGCGGATAATATTACCCCAGACAGGTAGGGGTCAACTTGCGAGGATATGACTGAACGGCGTGTGGAAGGAGCACGCAACTTTGTAACTTAAATTTTGACGTGGGAATCACTGGTGTTTGCCTCTGTCGAAAGAATGCTCCGGCCAGACTATCGTGCTTGGTACCAGAACAATAAGTTTCTACAAACTGATCGCCGACGTTGTACTGTACTCACTTCATGCAGGCAGGCGCCAAAAACAGACAAGTTTGCATAATTCAATAATTCACCGAGCTGGGTTCACAATCTAGACAAGAACCTGCCAAATTGAATGACTACAATGAGAGGGACAAAGAGGTCCGTTGGAGGCTAAGATGCCTCGTCTTGATATCTTGCGCCTGGGTTTAGATCACATGAGTATACGGGGTGGGCGGCAACTATATCTATTTCTAGGTCAGGAGGACCGTGCGTCGAGTATAACATCAGTGGATTTGTATCAAACATCTCGATCAATTGTATCGAATCAAGATTGTGGATAAGCCATTCTTTTGGTTGGCCACTGACGCATCAATGGGGCTTTGGCCATCCACCACTGCTTTTGACAACCGCATGGACTACCTATTGGCGGGACTCATTCCTTTCCCTTGGCAACAAGTCATTTATGCGCTGGTCTTGAAAGATATGGAAACCCATCAAGCTGCCGTTAGCCCAGCAGCCCTCGAAATTCGAAACCCAGGTCATCGGATGGACAGACGACTGTGCTGGTATTCCTTGTGGGATAGAATGGCTACGTACCATCTCATGCCACTTTGGTTTCCGGTCCCAGGCTAAAGGTGCAACGGTTTATAGCAGTTGGTTGTAGTTTGGTAACTTGTGACATTGGGATAACTGACAACAAAATAAGCACTGAGATGTCTAGGGTGGTCGGGATGACTGGGGTGAACGGAGCAGTCGGTTTAGGAGTCCGAGACCTGACGAGTGGTAAAAAAATATAACGCGGGGGTTTACCCTGCTGTCGTTACAATCAAGTCTGGCCTGGCCATGCTTATCCCACTTGCCCCCATGTTAGCTACCTTACTCATGCCCCTTTCGCTGCATTCATTTTACGAAAGGTCTGGGCTAGGTCACAGAGCTCCGGGCTGTACTTTAATTCGAGGTCTCAGTCTACTAAGTAACATGACAAATCAGGAGAGATACTAGTATTTTCAGAATCACTCTTGAGAGGACATGCAAAGATCGTGTTGGTATACAATATCAGACAGCCGCATGGGCAGAGGAGTATCATGGTCATCTATTAGGTAGTTGTACTCTAATATTCAAGTAATTACTACATTAACTAGTATGGACTGATATAGTTCCTGATTCCATTGCCTGAGCCACATGCGGCGAGGCTCCTGATACCGTAATATTTGATGTTTTGAACTCCGGGAACTCACCTACTTAATATATAGCAGATGGACGACTTTTGGCTTCCCTGTGTTCGGGTAGTCCCTTGTAGCGAAGCAGTTCTGGTTGTGGCCAAAGCATACTTACCTCAACTGATATGTGATAAGCATGCAATTACAATCTGCAATCTTGTCTACCACCAGCTGAAACTACTGTTCTGATGATACTTTCTATGACGCGCACCGCGACGGCCAACTCTGCTACGTCAGGAGTCCAAGCCTCACCCAGGATGACTATAATCAGCGGCGTTTGTCGACGTTGCTAGGCCTTCTCGCTCTCCGCTTCCTCTTCCTCACACTAACGATCTGCCTCCGTTGCGTGAAGCGCACGAGCCACTGCCAGATCATCTCGCGCATGAGCAGTATGATGATGAAGACACACACGGGTATGGCGATCTTCCAGAAGAAGAGCGGGCTATGATGCAGCTCTGGGAAGTCCTCGAAGTTCTGTCCAAAGTACCCGCTCAAGAAGGTGAGCGGGAGGAAGATAACGGAGACCACTGTGAGCTGCTTCATCGACTCGTTCTGATTGGCCGATATCGTGTTAAAGATGAGGTCGATCATGTCATCGGCAGACTTGCGAATCTGGTTCAGGTTGTCCGTGATGAGTACACAGTGATCGTACACGTCGCCAAGATAGGTGTATGTCATCGGCGTAATGATAACACCTCGCCCAGGGTTTTGCAGTTCTTGTATGGCAATCTCTTCCGGGAGCAGGGTTTTGTGATCGCGCAATGCCGAGATAAGTGATGCGATGGGGTTGACGAAGCTGGCCATCTTGTTGATCTCGGATGTTATTATGTACAGATCCCGAGTATGCTTGATGCTGGGTTTGGTCAAGACGTCCAACTCGAGATCGCCTACCACATCAGCATAGCATGCGGCCACGGGGATAGCCATGTCGATGATAGCATCGATGATGGCTTGTCCCACCATCGACGCGTCACATGACTGTCGCAAGATAGTGTCGGGACTGGAGAGACGCGCAAGGATGGGTTTCTCGACATCGTCGGCCGACTGCTCGAAGAAGGCAATGACAGTATTATCGGAGGTGATGAACAAGGATACTTGCTCTGCCATGACGGCGAGCCCGCGCGCCACCAGGGCACTGTGCCGTTCCATGTAGTCCGTACGCGCATCGTTGGAGGAGGCGTGGTAGCGTTGCAGGGTGCAAAGAGTGTTTGGGTTGAAGACATCTGATAGTCCGGTGGTCTGGCGGACGCTCCGTGACGTATCTCCCAGCGGCCTCGGGCCTCCTCCCTTTTCCAGCGAGATGTTGTTGTTGGCGGAGTCGTAGTCATCTTGGCGCACTGTATGCCACCACTGCTTCAGCCCTCTTTTCATATCTTTCCACGACGAGTTGCTCTTGACGCGCTGTAGCTCGTGGCCGTCGTCTTCTTCGTCATCGCTGCTATCGTCGTCGTCGATGACTCGGACGAGCTTTTGGCAGGTCATGATCATGAAGGCATGCGTGGCATACCAGTCGGCTTTGGTACGATTATGAGGATTCATCAAATCCTCGATAGCCAGTCTATGGAGCCCTTTGTGATTGCCAAGCGACTGGATGACGTCCCAGCTGATGCCGTTGACGTTGATCCATCGGCACTTGACCCAGCTCGGTTGCGGCAAGTCGATGAAATCGATCATTTGCTGGTTGTCGAGCTCATGAATCATGATGTCATCCGGCGAGAAGTCCACGATGGTTATTTGGCACTCGGAATGCAACTCTGGCACGGCACCCTGGCCGCCATCCGGTTTGGACGTATCCAGACCGGGCTCGGCCCCCGGGTGCCATCCCTCCTCGAACTCCTTGACGGTGCGAAAGGTGTTGGATCTAGTAAACCTCCTCTTCACGCCCATGCGCGACAGTTCGGAGTCGGACCGGGCTAGGCCCGAAGCCGTGCCAGACGAAAAGGGTGGCGGCGACAAGTGGGATGACGAAGGCGGCAGGTCGGTGTCAATGTTGAGGTCATAGTGGACTTGTGGTCTCGCGGACGTGGATGCCGAGGTGGTGGTGATGGTCGGAGGAGGCCTCGTCGGGGTGGGCGCGCTCGCGGCGGTTTGGGTGGTGCCTGGAGATGGCACGGGAAGATCCGTGACGTTGGGGAAGGGCTCGTTGGCGGCCGTCTCCTCGGACGAGGAGTGCGACATGGCGCTACGTCGGTCGCTCTGCCTCGTGGCCTCGACAAGGTTCGGATGTTGGAGGGGACGCCAAGAGTCTGGGCAATTGAGACTTGTACTTGCTGGATTGGCGATCGACTAACGTTTGTGCTAAGGGACAGCCAAGAATGCGGGTTGGGATCGATGTGTTGATTGACCGGCCAATACTCGAGTAGCACCTACTTATTACGGCCTGGAAATAATCAGGGGCATTTGGGGATTGAATTGAGTCGGCCCTACTGTCGCGAAAAGCAAATTTAGGGGTCTTGAATTGGTTTTGGCGACGAGCTCGTATCGAAACAATTGGGCGACTTCACACGCTCTCTGGCCCGTGCCAGCGTGCCGTTCTGCACGCCAACCCACTTGGAGTGAGTGGTTCGCAGCAACGAACCCCGTAGTAACTCCTCCAGGCCCCCGCTATTACACCTGTCAGCCCAAAATAGATTCGAGTGGGCAGTATCCGTATTGTGAAATTGTATATATCGCGACCCAAACAGCAATGGCAGTTTCCTGATACTCTTTCCATTGGTCTACTCAGTCGTAGCAGGTATAATCGTCGCGGTTCTTTAGGCTGGAGACGTTGCTCGAAAACTGGCAGTCAGGAAGCATTCATAGATCATGGACTGGCTGATCCTAAGTTGCGGGACCATGCAGAGAGGATCGACACCGACCTCGTAACCGGGTCCTTGGAAGTAGTCAGTAGTTGCGTTTGGAACAAAAGGGCGACAACGATCGACGATCTTTCTACGTGTTTTGATCGATTCGTATTATTTTCAACTTGACGGCACGGATTTCCATTGACAACCCGACAGCTACACAATGGTTTGTAAACCTACATAGATACATAGAGCCATCGTAAATTGGTGCCGTCTCCAGATCTTTCCAAGAGGTTCCTACTCTCTGTAAATGTCGCACAGTCCAGTGGTCCTAGCGACGGATTAGCAGCCTGAGACGCAATGCGAGGGCAACAGGAAATGTGACTTACGGCGTCTTGTACTTCCGGAAGAAATCCATCATCATGCTCGTCCCGTTGAAGTTGGTAGGCCCCTGCCCCGGCTCGAGGACCCTGGACGTGCCGCCGTAGTCGACCGTGGTCGGCCAGTCGTGGTTGGCGTGGTCGCCGGTCATGACGAACGTGACGAGCCCCTCCTCTCCCTCCTTATCGCCGCCGTCTCCCCCGTACCGGTACACCGTGGCGTTGTCCCCGCTGGGCAGCTTCTCGAGCGTCGGGCTCGACGGGTCCAGGCCGTCCCGCATCGCCCACGCCTCGACCCAGCGCTCGATCGGCGGGACGCAGTCCATACCAACGATAGGCCCGCCATTGAACGGCGCCGTCGTGTCGTTGAGGCCGTGGAATGCCATGACGGGGACCGGGCACTCGCGCTTGCCGGGGCAGGCGGGGACGGGTACCAGCACTGCTGCCGAGCCAGCGCACAGCCGCGGGTCCGCGTTCGCCCAGAAGGCGGCGGCAACTGGCACGATGGCGGCGATGCGCCCCGAGCTGCGTTCGTCGCAAGCCAGGATGTCGATCATGCCACCGCCCATGGATTTGCCCGTGGCGTAGACCCGCGCGGAGTCGATGCACAAGAGCTCCCGCTCCAGAAAGTCGAGCACCTCGAGCACGAAGGCTACGTCGTCCCAATACTTGGGCAGGAGGCGGAGACCCTGCCAAACGGTGGTGGGAGGCACGACATCGCAGGATTCGAAGAGCAGGCCTTGCGGGTAGACGACGATGTGGTCCGTGTTGAAGGCGGCGTCGGCGAAGAAGTCTTGGTCGGCCTGTCTGTCGCCGTTGACGCCGCCCCCGTGGAAGGAGAGGATCAGGGGATTCGGCTTGTCGGGGTTGTAGGAGGACGGGAGCCAGTACATGAAGGTGCGGCCGTCGATGGCCGGGTCCGCCGACGACAAGGTGGCGTTGCGCCGCTGGCCTAGCGGAATAGGAGGCGCAGCGCCACAACCAGAGCCGGATGCGGCAGCTGCGGTTGCCAAGGTGAGGAAGGTGTAAACATTGTAGAGAATCCGCATTGCAAATGCTGAATCGGGATAGCTGTACTAGGTCAGATGTGCAAGAAACGGGGATCCCGTGTTCTCGTTGAATGCCATGCTTCCCGGGCATTTTGAGAGCTATATATATTACCCGTTCCAGATTGTAAAAACGGCATGTAGCCCGGGTTCAAGGCCCGTTTTCCCGTTGAAGGTTTCATTGCAGCGCCCAATGTCTCTCGGATTGGCGGCCATTTGGTTACCGTGGTCAGGCTGCAGCTTGGCATTGCATTTCAGAGTCTGGGCGTGCTGACTTCGGTGAGATGAATTGCATACCAACTTGGGAAGCTCAATATCGAACATGATTGCATCTGCTATATGTTTTATGCTACTCCCGTTGGTCATGCCTGGATACGTACTTATGATGTGATATGTCATTAGCCGAAGGAAACGAATCGATGCTGATTGGATCTTCAGATGCTGTCATCAAATAGCATCCCAATGCTAGTCCATGAATGTCCTAGGTTATAATGCTTCCAAAACCAGGCATGTTGCAAGGCAAGATTATACCAAGAAGCAATATTTGCGATTTACAAAATGTCCTGACGGAAGTAGACCTACTTATGCACAATGGTAACCCTGAAGTGCGGTTGCCAACAACCAAATGTCTACCCGAGTGAACATCTCAAAAACCCCTCTGGAAACACACAATTCACATTACAAGCCGGTACACCTGAGATTGCTTGTTAATCGGGGACAAAAGATGGGTGATGGCCTGTGTTGTCTTTGCTATCGATCGGCTTTCATTCTCTACTGCCAACTAAGACCATGGTATCCAGGTCTTTTCTAACGCCATGATCTGTCTGCTTGATCCTCAAAGTAGGTGTTCAACTCGTTGTGACGCCGAAACAAACCTCCATCGTAGGCTTTTCTAACTAAGTAGAAAAGCAAAAGGTCAAGGTCGTAAAGCCGGAACTCTTTGTGCCAGTGTTGACCCTCTTCAAAGCCCCCATATGTGGTGTCCTCCTCGCTTGGGCTTAGGCCTCATCTCGCCAGCCAACGCCGAGACGGGGTTCGCCATAAGTGGCAGTTGCTTCGCCCATTGGCTCCTTCGGGCCATGCCACTGTGTGACATTGTTCGGGAAGAGGTTGTACTCCTTCAGACCCCCTGTGACAAGTCTTGTTAGTAAATATCCTGGTACATCCATGTCGCCGAAAGGGGCAAAGTTTGAGACATCAAACTGGATGCTAGGTCTGGCCAATAAATTGGCCAAAGGGAGCCAAAATGAACATGAACGGCATCTGTCTCCCAAGCTTTCCGTTGTTCTATCTTATATAAGGGGGCAGAAAAGGGAAGAAAAGCCTTAATACTCACAGGGGTCATGGGTGTTGCGGCACTCCCAGCCGCACCAGATGAAGGACTGGACAGTGTTCCAGTAGTTGGGCTCGCAACGCTCCGGCCAGTTGAAGGGTAGGGTAGCCTCGGCATTGGGGTTGCCGGCGCAGTTCCAGGCCTGGGGATGGTTGATGCGGTTCAGCTCATCCAGAAATTTCTGACAGCTAGGGCCAGCATAGAACCCATTATTCCAGTGGCCGCACATGGTGATCTGGATGACGTAGAAGCACATGTTGGCGAGATTTCCGTGGTGAGCGGTGCGGGTGTCTGGTTTGCTTGTGGTGGACAAAATTACAGTAATGAGCTCCGGTGAGAGGCGAAGGAATCTCCAAGTGAATCTTGTTTGTGTTCCTCGCACCACGACAGGTCATGTGGTAACGATGGGAATAAAATGGTGCGGTCGTGAAGGCTGCGTGTTGGGGAAAACCAGAAGTGAAAAGGGCGCAGCGTTTGTAGGCCGAAGCTTAGGTCACGATGGTAAACAGACAGATTTTCGTGACATTAGGCCCCGTAAGATCCCCTGCGCAGCTAGCTCTCGGGGGTAAAGCTGGTTCGGTTTATCTTGGACAAGCTCAGGCAGTACTGTCACCTAAACACCTCTTTAGGCCGTTCCAATATCAAATTAGATGCTTCGGCTTGAGAACTCGGAGAGGCGATTGGTATATCCCTTGGTAAGCCCGCGTATTACGTGAAGAAGGGAACCAGCAACCTGACGATCCTGCAGGTCGTAGGAACAGGATGTGCCTGGTTTAATCGTAATGGTGAAGGGGTTGTGAAGCCCAGAAACGAGGGGGTATTCGTCCACACAAGACAAGATGCTCGATGAGGGTGGCAGGACAAAGTACTGTAGCCACGATGACAGCATCGGGTAATATAGAGGCCGTAACCCATCGAGAAACACTCCTTGAAGACAACAATGAATTGAGTCTGCAAGTTTCTTTGCAGTTGGTAAATGCAGTATGGCATGTAGCTTGCCCAGAACCCAAGCAACTTACGACCAAATGCAAAGGGAAGCCCACTTGGACACAGCAAACTTGTTGTCTCCTGGATAACTCACCCTTCTCGTCAATGTCATGTTTGCAGACTCGGAAACTCAAATAAACCAGAAAGAAAGTACAGCATATAGCCGAGAGGCCCCAGGCACGTATTGGGTTTTCCATCTGCTTGCAAAGTTGAGGATGCACCTGCTCTTCGATACCAAATGTTGTTGCGTATTGATATTCCAATTTGATGGCTCTAGGCCTTCTTTTGTCTACAGGGGGTTTGTATACATTTGATGATTCTACCAACATACCATCCAATGTCTGGGATTAAAACAGTCTGCCAGCCATCCGGAGCCGGGGTCGGAAAGGGGACCAGCAATCAAATCGGAGCTGCGCGATCTCAGATCTAACCCGGAGTGGCACAACTGTGTATCAGACGCCAAGTGCCATCACATAAATCCGTCAAACAGTTAGATTGGTCAATGTTTGCTATCGGACTGTTCAAAATTTGGGCAAAAAACCTGGCAATGTACAATCTGCTTGCCCTTCTAAAACATGTGCTCCTGTTTCGCTTGGATGGACCTATGAAAAGGGGTATAGTTATTTGTTGCTTCGGTGAAAGCCCAAACCACCCAGTGACTGTATGAGAGTCAATGCAATTGTAAATGTCCCATCATGATACTGCCTGCCAAACATCCGAAATAATGACTCCGGGTTATGACTCAGTAAGTGCCATCTACTTGCCGCATTATCAAGTCCTCGTGAGCAGCCCAATGATCCTCGCTGCTGCTTGAATCAACAGTAGCATCTAGTTTCAATGCCGATTTCTTTGACCTTCTCTGATATTTCTTTCGGAGTTCCTTTGTGACAGCCTCCACATCAACACCGATATAGTCACGAAGAAAATCGCCTACCTCGGTATTCTCAACATTGCCACGAATGGCGTCTGTTCCGGAACCACCTGAGCTGTAGATGTTGACGTCGACAGCAGAGTGGCCATGGGAACTCCAGCCGATCTCAGCACGTTGACTGATGATCTTTGCGAACAGGTCTTGAGCTTTCGCCGGGGTGCTGACAATCTCCGCCAATTCCGCATCAGTTGCGTCATGGACACCCAAGCCCGCCTTCACAAGCTCATCGTTGATGTAGGCCTTGAGTTCCTTCTTCGAAGTCCCATTCTTGGCAGTGGATGCAATGTGTTTGTAGAGCTTGGAGGCAAGATACTCGGTAGATGATGAGGCGTTGGCAAGGACACCGGGATACCATAGGTATTCGGGGTATTCAGATCGGAGTTCTAATAAATTGTCAGTCGTCATTGGGTTACGCAGGGGAACAAAAAGAGCCGGTAGACGTACGCTTGGCAACAGACAAACCACCAGTCTCGTGGTCACTCGTCGCGACCAGTACGCTCTCCGTCTTGGACTTGTCTATGAAGTCCAAAACAGCCTGAAAAGTCTTGTCGTACTCGAGGACTTCGTGTACCTGGGCTGCTGGGTCGTTGTAATGGCCAGCGTGGTCGATTCTGCTCCCCTCGATCATGAGGAAGAAGCCCTGGTCGCTGTCTTGAGTGGCCTTTTCGAGTGCCCTCAAAGCGGTCGTGGCCATCTCGCTCAGGCTGGGATAGACATCGTTCATGTTGCGGCGGTCAAGCTCAAACGGAACATCGGTAGAAGCGAACAGTCCCAACATGGGCAGAGGGACTTCGAGACGCCCCTCCCACAGCTCATCAAAGCCAGCGCGATTGTCAGTGTAGGTCCAGCCGTACTTCTCTTTCGCCATGTTGACCACGTCAACGTCATCGGCTCTGCAGCTGCCATGGGTCGTGTTGGGTAAGAAATGGCACCTTCCGCCACCAAACATAAGATCCACGACTCTCTCGAGCGCCCCGTCTCCGATCTGCTGCAAAGCGATCTCGTCATTTTGCGTGCGCATATCAACATGGCTGCTGAAACATGCAGGAGTAGCATCCGTGATATCAGTAGTGACAACGAGACCGGTCATGTAACCAGCCCTCTTGGCAGCTTCCAGGACAGTGCCGCATGGAGTGTGGTCGGGCAACATGGAGATGGCCCCGTTGTAGCTCTTCTGCGCACAGCTGAAGGCTGTAGCCCCAGCGGCGCTGTCTGTGATGAAGGAGCTTGCGCTCCGCGTTCGGCTGCTTCCCCAGAAGTGCTTGTCCAGGGTTAAGGTGTCGCCGTGTTCCAACCCTTCAGTGTATTGGCGGAATGATCTTGTCATAGACAAAGATGCAGGTCCCATACCATCGGAAACCATGAAGATCAAGTTGCG
Source organism: Apiospora marii (assembly GCF_038362585.1). Lineage (NCBI taxonomy): Eukaryota > Fungi > Ascomycota > Sordariomycetes > Amphisphaeriales > Apiosporaceae > Apiospora > Apiospora marii. Next base: position 471,849 of record NW_027117375.1, on the reverse strand, counting down.
CTTGCCGCTTGGCTTTGAGTGGCCAGTCTGCGACTTATGGGACATCCAAACTGCCATGATGAGCACGCCAGCTGTAGCCAGGAGGGCCCATGCGAAGAGCAGGACCTCGCGGAGTCGGGGAACCCATGCTGGGCCTGTTCGGTTCGATGAAGCTCTATCTCGTAGCGCATTGTCTTCAGAGTCGGCAGCCGAGTCACGGCGGTCGTCCGCCAGAAGAGGAGTCGTCGCTGAAGCCTGGGGCACAAGGGGTTAGCAACTCTCTGCTCGCGTATCGCCGGCCTGTCGTTGGCCATCGTTTACAGCCCTAAGCATGGATGAAACAGAAAAAGGGGATAGTATAGTGCGTTGGAAGCCTGCTTCCCGACCGAAAACTCAAAAAGGCTTACCATTTTGTGATGAAACTATGTTCTTCCTCACCACACTGTCAACAGTGCAGCTTTGCCGAGGAAGTCATGGGCGCGAGACGCCCAGGCGCAAGAGTGTCACAAGCTCCGGGCTAAGGCAACTCTAAGAACGGGGCGCGCCTGACCCAGACTATGACGTGTACGGGGTCGGTCTGCGGCTTACGAGTCTGCTTATATGCATACCTCGGTATCGCTACCGTCTTAGCGAGTATGCGGGCTGCACATGGTCCCTGAAAGTGCTTATCGATTGGATACCTGATCTCACGGGTCCCTGCATAACGGTCTTATCGCATCCTTGCTAATCGAACTATTCTCCACCTGCAACGCTACATACCTATCTACACCTTCTTATCGATCTCCATGTTAGGCACTGCGACCAGACGTACAAATGCTACGTAGTATCTACTTACTCGACGGATTGGAGCGATCTCGGAATACCGTTGCGATCTTCTGAGGCAATGAATCTTTTGGCTTTGTGTGCCCGGACTTGAATGGATGTTCGTGCGGAAATCATGCACGTTGGAGGACAAAGCATCTAAAATTGGCAATACTGCATTGTCGGCCGACTCGGCTCCTCGATGTCGCGTGCTTAAAACCGCGCTGCTATTTCCATGGATGGGCTGTAACCCGAGTCCAAGTGATTGGTCGTCACAATCTTTATCTCAGCCGGTGCAACCTCCAGTCACCGTCCCATCTCCTCAAACCCAAGTAGGTAATGAGCTGCAGCTGCAGCTTCCCCAACAAGTCAGGAAGTGCCCAATACCCTCCCACAGACGGAAGCTACGACGCAATGTGACCTTGGCACTGGGAAAGATCGATTCGTCGACTCGAGGAGAGTGAAGACGGGGATAGATAAACCAGATTGTGGCCATCAACCCCCCTCACATAATGTAGTGCGCTCAAGAGGTCTGGTTACAAGTAGATGAAAGACTGCGGCACTTCGTGGCTGCTGCTTGCGTCTGCTGTTGTTGTCTGAGACAATCGCCATTTCATTCGCTGTCGCATTGCCACCATACTTTACACCACAGTTCTGAAGCCTGGCCAATATGCATTGGGCCCTCCATGCCACACTTCTTTCCTCTCTGGCCCAGCTCTTCCAGCCTGCAGGGTGTGCTGCTATTCCCCGTGATGGCGAATGTCGGAAGACCAAAGTGGCCATCCTGGGTGCCGGAGTCGCTGGCATTACAGCAGCACAGGCGCTGTCCAATGCCTCCATGGGCGACTTCCTTATTGTCGAGAGAAATGATTACATCGGAGGCCGTGTCCGCCACACGCAGTTCGGCGTCAATCCCGAGACCAAGGCGCCATACACAGTGGAACTCGGTGCCAACTGGGTCCAGGGTCTGGTATCCGAAGGAGGACCCGAGAACCCCATCTGGACTTTGGCTAAGAGATACGGACTCAACAATACGTATTCCAATGAAAGCTCGATTCTCACCTACGACGAGAAAGGCTACAATGACTACACTGGGGTACTTGCCGCCTACGAGAAGGTGTACGGCGTCGCGGAGCAGGACGCCGGATATATCCTCACCGATAACCTCCAGGATACCAGTTTCCGAGCTGGCTTGAGCACGGCGGGTTGGAAACCGAAGAAAGACATGCGAATGCAGGCAGCAGAGTGGTGGGCATGGGATTTGGAAACCGCGCAGACCCCCGAGGACAGCGGGTTTCTCTACGGGTCGGCTATTGTCTCGTCCATGGTCTGGCTAAGTCCCAGCTAACGTAAAACTTCCAGAATCACAGGATACAACCTGACGTTCTACCAATTCTCTGAAGATAACAACTATGTCTGGGATCAGAGAGGATACAATGCATTCATCATTGGCGAGAGCCAGACGTTCCTGGGGGCAAACGATACGCGCCTTATGCTCAACACCACCGTCGAGTCCTTGACTTATTCAGACCAGGGAGTCATGGTCAAGACACACGACGGTTGCATACAGGCAGATTACGCCATTTCGACTTTCTCTGTCGGGGTGCTACAGAACGATGCGGTCACTTTCGATCCTCCATTGCCGCGTTGGAAGCGCGAGGCCATCGATCAGTTCCAGATGGGTACCTATACCAAGATTTTCTACCAGTTCAACGAGACCTTCTGGGACCCGAACACGCAATATTTCCTGTATGCAGATCCAAAAGTCCGCGGTTACTATCCCGCATGGCAGTCGCTTACCGGCCCGGGATTCTTGGAGGGCTCTAACATCATTTTCGTCACGGTGGTCGAAAATGAAGCCTACAGGGTGGAGCAGCAGCCAGACGAAACGACAAAAGATGAGGGTCTCGCGGTGTTGCGGTCGATGTTCCCAGACAAACAAGTCCCGGAACCAGTGGCGTTTTACTACCCACGGTGGAGTACTGAAGAGTTGGTTGACCCCTTGCCTTTTCAAAGTCGTATGACCACAGCACTAACTTTATACCGCCAAGAATGGCCTTTGGCTCCTATTCCAACTGGCCGGTAGGCATGACACTGGAAAAGCATCAGAACCTCCGTGCCAATATCGGCAGATTGTATTTTGCTGGCGAGGCCATGTCGGCGCAATATTATGGCTTCTTACAGGGTACGCGATCTGAGAAGCCCATCCCTCCTTCCCCTTTCCGTCAACTTGTTTGGGTTATTCGAAGTTTAAATGCTGCAGTCTGCAGTCTTAATACTCGTTACCCTTGAGGCACGTATATGGTTTTCCGGAGAAACAAAACTGACGTCCATGATCGACAGGTGCCTGGTTTGAGGGCCGCGAGATTGGGGAGACGATTGCCCAGATGATCAAGAACCAAACCGGGTCTGCTGGTGACATGGCCAGATACGAAGTCCTCCATGGGACTACTACTTTGAATGAGTACAGTTCGGCCAATGGCTGGCCTGTAAGTAGCTTTCTAACTTTTGGCATTGCAGGCAAGCCCGATGCATGTGTAACTTAGTATCGGACACCTGGGGAGGTGGATACCTAAACTGCCAAGGGCGGCACCAATGACCATACTCGACTTACATGGCGACTCGCAGACGCATAATGCATGTTGAAGGCGAGGAGCGAGTGTAATTTTGGTTGTATCAAGTTTCTCCCCCCTTGTTACTCCGGGAAAGAGCAGTCGATGCTTTATTCTCTTCAACCATACTTAAGGCCATCTCCATACTTTTATTATGTAAAGTTAGGAGCCACTAAATTATATGCAAATGCGTCCCTATAGTTTAATAAGAATACCTACCTGTATTTATTCTCGTAGGTGTTTAAACTATTATGATTATCTCTACGTATCTTACATGCCTTATTCCACTTCCAATGCTCCCAATATTCGGACTTGCTATAGTCAGACTATTACGGTTATTAGTATAGCCCGAATAAATTTTAAAGTTCGTTTAATTATGTATCCTCACGCCGATCTGCATCAAGCCTCATCTTCCTAGTCTCAACCTTGTGTGCAAGCTTAATTTGACTTCGATCTATATATAGTGCTTACTATAGTGTAGCCCAGGTACAGACGCTGCTCCAGCTTCGCCTTGGCTTGAAGTCATGTTTGCCTCTCTCCCCTTGTCGTGCCCTTCTGAAATGGCTATGGCCATTCCACATTTGACTTTATAATGCCATGTGCCCTGATTACCTCATTCCATCTGCCTCAACGAGCTAACGACTTTTCTTTGGTATTTCTGTCTACAACCGTCCAGAGCCGCGTACGCTTGCAAATAAGCGAGAATCGCCTAGGCGACTGTAGTTCCAGCGTACCTAGATACCATGCTCGAGTCAATACACTACACTCGAAAGAAGGATGCCATCCGCAGAATGAGTTACGTGGCGGATCTTCAGGTCCAACCGTGCTATCTCCAGGGGCATGTACGGACCCCCTATTTGGGCCTGCATGCTAATATAACTTTGAGTGCGACTTGCCCCAACCCACACCCCCAGGTATTGAAGAGAATACCAGAAAGCAAAGCAAATAGTTAGCAATGGTAGTGGTGACCGGTTCCTCGCTTGTAGAAAATGATAGAAGCGAATTTGGCGTATACTTCCGGTGACTACAGGAAGAGCTTCAAGGGGTGCAGCAGATGGCCCGCCAAACCATCCTGGCCTTCTCTTGCCTATGATGGAAAGAAAAGGGTAGACACGCAGGAGAGCATTATTTTGGCCCTTGGACTAATACTTGGCACCAAAGATACATAGCCAAAGCTTCGTAATGCGCGCTTATTATGGTTTCTCATTATAAAATATTACGCTGGTATAGGAGTTCTTGTCTTCAGCTCTAGAAATCTCGGTTATTCTCGGGATGCAAAACCATAGCCCCCCCGGAAGAACACCAAAAACACGATTGACCCAATCCTTTGGGCCATCAGACCGCCGTGGTCTACTAATCAACCAAATACACGAACAAAGACAATCCTGAACTCCGAACGGTTCAATATACACGTTTCAATAAGCCCCTCATGACGTCAATAAACTACCCGGGAAAATGCTCAAACGCCAGCAGTGAGAGGGCCCTGGAAGTTCTGCTCTTGCCCAACAATGCGACTGCGTCGGCAGCAAGTATTGATTATATCTCTTAATTCGTATCCGGGTGGAGGATCATAGGTGATCCTAGAGGGAGTTGAGATACGCCTGAGGTGTCTCTTGGGCGCACGTGAACAGATTGATGTGGTGGTCGCCCCGTGCGGCACAACCCAGGATCATGCGATGGGGATGGAATGCGGTCGTGGAGATCGGCGCGCCTCGGCTCTGTTGCAAGAAGCTCGAGTAGGGCTCCATGCGAGACAGCTCGTTTCCGTCGAAGTTGAAAACCTTGACGCAATGGGCAGAAGTACCGCTGAAGAATGGTTAGTACCAGTATGAGTCACGGGCAGGGGGGCATCGTCTACTTACACAGAGAACACAGGCAGGTGCTCGTGGGTGCTTGCTGTGCGAAGGGTATCTCTTGTCGTCTGCACAACCTTGAGAGGTGCGTCCATCCGAATGTCCCAAAGCTTGACTTTGCCATTGCGACTGGCTGTGAGCAGCTCACGCTGGCCACCGCGCTGCATGTGCACACTCTTGATCCACTGCCTGTCTGAATCGTCTTTCCACTTCTTGACCATTGACTCCTGCGACTTCAGTCTTGTGTCGAAGACGCGTACGGCACCGTCGCCAAAACCAGCGACGAACACGTTGCCAGTCATTTGGTCGGAAGTGATGGACGTGACACACGAGCCCGATCGTGCCGGGATGTCCGCAATGCATGTTTCATATGCCGCTGCCCATACCCGGATGACACGGACATCGCCAGCCACGAGCACCTTACCGGTAACCTGTTGCCAGTCGAACACCATGCCCGAGTTGACGTTGCTGGGGACCATGTGTGTGAGGGCTCTCCAGGAGGCTGCAAGCTCGGTCTTCTCCGAGTCGTAGTGACGGTAAATACGAATAACACCGTCCGAGGAACCGGTCATCAAGAAGGCCGTATCGTCCTCATTGATGAACTTCATATCGCTGATCTTGGAGCCTTCCGGGTTTCCATTGGAAAAGCGGCCAATTCGGTGCTGTTTCTTCCAGTCCCAGATGTTGACGGTATTACCATCATCGGCGACGGCGAGGTGATCTTCGAATTGATGGAAGGTCATCTTTGCTGGCTGAGCGCCATTGTTCATAATGGCGAGCTGGTTGTTCCACTTGTGAGTGCCAGCATAGTGTTTCTGCGGCTGAGTTTCTCGGAGGATGTTCTCGTTCCGAGATCTCCTCCAAAGGCGCTCGTTGTATTCGGTACTTCCGGGTTCTTCTGCCTCAGTTGGTTTCATCTGCGGCTCGCGGAAATATTCAATAGACCAGTCCAGGAGCGTACTCTTCAATGGCAGAGTCGGCAGCTCTTTCACGCTGCGCTCTTCAAACCCACCGGAAACAGGCTCGTCCGTCACATGGTAGTGGCTCGCTATCGTTGAAGGGTCATTCTGCTCTTGGGGTGCTATCCACTCGGCAGCACTACGGAACTTCTGGGAGCCACTGCGGACCAAACCAGGAGACTGCAAGGGCGCGGACGGGTAGGGCCTATCTTCCCCGCCCCAAATGCCCGAGAACAGGAGACTGGCCGTACGCTTCAAGAGACCAGGCGAAGGCTCGGGGGCTGATATATCCGAAGGGTTTGTGTGCATCATGCTATTTCTTGAACTGGATGCCTGCTTTTTGTGACCTTGGCCTCTTGGACCCCGCACTCGCCTTTGGATGTCGTCCATGAGGTTCTTGGCATGAACACTGACAGGAGAGTCGAGTAAGGCCTGGTGGACGTAATCCACGATGATAGTGGCATCTCTTTGAACCTCTGGGTGAGGGTCCACGGCAAGTATCAGGACGTGCTTCCAGCAAGCTGCGAAAACCGTGTTGTGAGAGAATCCCTGGACTGCCGGCTTGATACTGCCGTCGGCATTGCGGTTCTCCTGTCTTGCATAGTGAAGTCCTAGCTTGTAATCCATACCCTCGTTCTGAGGTGGATGGACGAGATATTCTTTCTCCTCCATCAGTTGCTCGTAGGCAGCAACAATGAACTTGCTGTCATACCGAGGTACAAAGTGAGAGAGGAACACCACCAACTCTTTGCGGACGAGAGGACTTCCATCATTCGCCATATCCAGCAGGGTCCAGGCAATGGACTCCTCAATGCGAGCAACCTCGTCGGTCAAGTCTGGAATGCCCAAAAAGGTTGTCAAGGCGTGAACGACTGAGGCTCGGACCTCACAGCAAGGGTCCTTGGTCAAGGTTGACAATTTCAGGGGCGCATTTTCTCTTATGCCTCTCCATTTCGCCTCCGGGAAGTCTTGCCATAATTGACTGACGCAAAGGCAAGCCCATTGCCTCAGAAGTGGATTCTCCTCGTTTCCAAGGTGCGCCAAACACGAGGACATGATTTCAGGCTTTTCGGAGTTATTGCTCTGATTGCAAACCACTTGCCCAGGCCTGTATCCTTTGCAAAGCATCGCCAAGATGAAAGCGCACATCGCCTTGTGTTCGTCGTTGGCAACGACAAGGCCTTCCGACGGTCTCATGATCGCCGAGAAGTAGCCGTAGCCACTATCTTTGATGAGGTCGGGCTGACACGAGATGTCCACAGCCAGTATTCTGGTCCAAATGTAGACCATGACAGGCTTCAACTCATTCGCGGCTGACTGAAGCAGTTTGAGCACATACGGGAAGATACCGATGCTAAGTGCAAGCTGGACAGCCCAAGGGCCCAGGTCCAAGAATCTGCTTAAGAGGATAAGAGCCCGTACCCGATGCTGTTGACTTAGAAGGACTTGAAGCACCACCGGCAGTTGCTCCGGCGGGTTCTGTGCGTTTGCATTACCCCTGGCAATATATACTTCAAAGGCCGTGAGTTGTTCGGTGAAGAAGGTCGAGCTCTGATATTCAAACTCGATTCCTTCATGTTCTTTTCGTTCCAGCATCGGCAGCTGAGCCAGTGCGAGATCGACGGCGAGATCCCAGCTCTCCCAGAGAGGGTGCTGGTGTGTATCAGGCAGTTCAGGATATGACTGTGGATGGCACCCGTATACCATCATAATACGCTGGGCCAGAATGAAATTGCGAAATAATGCTGCCACCATTAGATCTTGTCTGAAGAACTTGCGGAATAAGTGCCGGGGCAAAGAAGTCCATGCTATCGTATCGGTAATGGCAGTGAAGATCCAGTTGAGCTCGCCAAGCGGTGTCCGCCTCTCTTGAAGGCGGCCAGGCAACTTCTTGGCTCGTTCTGGAGTGAGGTGCGTCTTCAATGGGTTTTGTAGAACAAAATACCACAGTGCCATTTCTATGGGGGTAGTCAAGCAGGCAGTGAACAGATCGGCAGGCAGTTTAGGATTAGTCGGCAGGTTCTCTTTGGCGGCGCAAGCGGCCAGATGCAGGTACGAGCGGAACTTGACCTTCTCGTAGCTTGGATCTGCCGCGGCCGCCGTCTCCTCCCTCTTCCTCGTGTTTCTCGACGAAACGATGATAATTAGTTAATATGTTGCCAGCCTCGGAGCAATCCCATACAAAGATGGTTGGGGCCTGGAGCCAGTGCTGTAGGTCGTAGAGAGACACCGGGATGTACTGAGTATAGTTCTTGTTGAACACCCAGATCTCTCCAGAGCTGGTAGGTTTGGGCACGCCATGTCCGTTGTAGTGCAGGAGGACACGCTCATCCTTGGCGTTCCTCCTTAAGGATATGCAGAACTTCTTTGTTTCTTCCACCGAAGGATCCAGGTATTGCTTGTATCTCGTGCGCACCGATATGTTCTCGTACTGATTTTGCAGGGCCTTGCCGATGTTCTCGAGCGCCTTCTGGCCGTAAGGATCCGTCCATGCTTCTAGTTTCGCACCAGGATTGGTCCTTAGCTGGTCTGGTGGCTCGACTCCTATGTTCAGACAGACTGCAAGGGCAGCGGACACAGTCTTGAGGCGATCCCGCATGCGCCAGTCTTCAATGGTGTAGTCCGGTGATTTTGGGTGACCAGTGGTTTCGTGGCGTTTGTCGGTGTAGTACATGTACCAGTTCTGTCCAGAACATGTCAGTATATCCAATGTCGGTTCTTGCAGCAAGTGCTCTTGGGTAGGTAGGATGTGACTGGTGCTGGACTGCTGCTGCATTGACAAAGCCCAAGACAGCTCAGCTCGGGCGGAGACCCAAGTCCAGGCTCCCACGAGATGGTGTATCCTGGACAGAACGTCACAATCACACAAAGCACCTATCTTTTCCTTCGACACGGATGCCGCCCTCGGACACCACCATTGCTCATGGATTCATGCGTAGACGCGAGCAACAACTTACATTTGCTAGCTGGGAGATAATATCTTCCGACTGATAATGGTCTTCGAAACCATGGCGCGCGCTCCATTCGTACACCTCGTCGTCCGACAGATCCGCCTCTTCATGCCGAGGAAAGTGCTCACTTTTGGAGCGCAGCAGGGGAGGCTTCGGCCGGCGTCTCGGCGTCTCGCGGTCGGAATCATCGAACGATGTAGCGATTGAGACTCGGGGCTTGTTTCCCGGGGCGCTGGAAGGTCGGCGGTCGCCATCCTGGTCTGTGTCGTCGTCATAGGCGCCATTGGTCTGCCCGTTCACTATATCGGAGCCCCGCGACGGCGGCGGCTGTTGGTGGTATTGCGCAAATGCGCTGCTGCTCGACCCCGGATGCGATGGCATGGCGGCAGAGGTGCTCTGGTTTGCCCGGTATGCCACTGGAGTAGGCCCAAAGCGTGCGACTCTAGAAGCAGAAGCGCCCGAGCTGGAAACGCGTCGGCTTTGGTGTGAAGAAGAGGATTGAGGATTGGCGGATGTCGCTGGAGGTTGGTGATGGAGCTGAAGCTGATGGTGGTCTAATCCCCTCCCATTATGTGCGACGGCAGACATAATGCATATTACTGCAATGATGAATATCGATGCACATGGCACAGCATCGGCGATGCTTTAGAGAAGTCCCTCGAAAAGGCGATTCTGCTGGTGCCAGATAGAGATAATCAGTTGGCGGTTGCTGATATGTATTGAGTAGCAAGTAGGCGCTGGGCTCTATTACTCTTTCTCTCTCTTTCGCTCTGCAAGGCGGGCCGCTGACATACCCGTCACTCTTTCCTTAGGCGCGGTTGGACCGAGCCAGGCAGCTCTGCTGGCGAGGGCCGTGCGAAGAGCATGTCAATTGATGGCCGATGGATGCTCAATTAACTTTAAGCAGCTTATGCTGCAACTCAGGCTTCAAATGGATTGTTTGCCCCGCACCCAACAACTTGAACAATTATTATCACTCTCATCACCATTCTCGATCTTCGAAGTCATTTCTGACGGTTATCTGGTTGCATGTACGTGGTTTCAAGATACATATTATATCCTCCTGAGCAATTGGCTTCATTGCATGGGTAGGACAAGTACCTACCAGACAGACGCGCTGCCAGCACCACAGCTGCATAAGTCACAAGCCGATCACAGATGCTGACCTGGGTATCTGTTGTTCTGGCAGTGACAGTCCCACTCAACATTCTTATGGGCACATTCTGATAACCAGGAAACAAATGGGGCAGGCCACATCAGGAGCGAAAGGATCAGGCGAGTAATTTATACCAGGCAATGAGCGGTATGTATCGTCTGCAATCCCAATCAATGATACACAACCACATCAGGTAGGTAGATGATGTCGAGGGCCTTCGCATTCTGGGGTGAGATCCACCTTCGGTTCAAGGTAGGCCTGACAAGGTTATTTGTTTAGTTGAGTCAAGTAGCGCTAATGGCCAAGCGTCCGCTGACAGTTCAGGTGTCAGTCGCGTTTTTCCAGCGCTGTGGAGGTCAGCCAGCGGATCCATCAATGATTCTATCGATGGAGCGAGTACCTCTTGCTTTATTTGCATACCTCTCGGGTGCGTTGATGATGAGCTGCAAAAATACTATGGCATTGTGAGAAACATGACACCTTCATGCATAGTGCCTCGCAGCATCTTCGGCCCTACGTGAGAAGAATGAGCCGTATGCATCAGATGGTCTCAGCCGCAGGCATCACATCCGAGCTGCCAGCGAATTGAGTTCGAAATCTGGGGAAAGTGTGGATAGCAATGAGACATTTCGAGGTCTTGTCTCAACCCAGGTGCCAGGCCACGAGCAGAAGCAACTAAGAGTTCGCGGCCACGCCGTGCCGTGCCATGCCATGTCAACGTCATCCTACAATAAGAGCATCGTCTATGCAACGGGCGGCGCTTATTGGCTCATGAAGCAGGTGGGCGTCTCGATGTAATTCCAAGATGCACGGCTGAGCCAGTATCACCAGCTTGAGCAGATTCAACGTTGCTTGCAACAGAAAACTAAAGTTTGGGCTTTCCAGTGAGCTTCCAAACTCGAGCTGCTGACTAAAGCTAAGCTATATGATATAACGGTACCCGTTCGCAACAGCCCTCTGCTCCTCCTCCGTGATGCGACCCATAGCTGCCGCATCGCTCGGGCTGATTTGAGCAGCCAGCCTTTCAAAGTGTACATTCCGCCGCTTCATCATGTACCGCAGCGTCAGGATGCATGCCATGCCCAAGGCCTGGAAGGCCAGGAGACAAGCCCACGACTCGCGGAAGTAGGGCTCGTACTTGTCCAGCCAGAAGTAGTTGGCGAAGAGCGAGGCGACGTTGGCGCACGTGTTGGCGATGCCGATGGCCGCGGCGCGCTTGACCCGCGGCTGGACGATGGTTGAGGACAGCCACGTGTAGGTCGTCGAGTAGATGCCGAACGTACCGGCGCAGACGAAGAATGTGAGCGCATACCGCGCCCACCTCTGCTCACCCAGCGCGATAAGGCACACCGTCGCCGCCATGGCCACGGCGCCGGAGATGATGGCGTGCGGCGATCGCTTTTGCCGCCTGTCCGCATCGAATGCGAACCCTATGGCCCAGAAGAACGAAAACAGGTAGGGAGGCGCGGTCAGCAGGAGGACCGTGGTGCTGTTCTTGAAACCGATCTGCTGGATCAGGGTCGGGAAGAAGTGGGAGTAGGAGATGGACGCCGTCGTGGCCATCTGGAGGCACGCAAAGAGCCAAACCCGACAGTCCTTGAGAGCCCACGCGATACCCTGCCAGATGGTAACCTCGTCCTCGCCCGTGCCGTCTTCGTTGCCGGCATCTGCAGCTAGACGACCCTGAGCCACGACTTTCTCTTCCTCGGTGAGCCACTTTGTGGTACCCGGGTAGTCCGGGATGACGAAGTATCCAGTGACCCCGACAACTACCGTGGCTAACCCCTCCAGGATGAACAGCCACCTCCATGCGGCGAGATTGCCCACGCCGGCCATCCCGGAGAGGATGCCAGCAGAGATAAGCCCTGCAAAGGAGTTGGACAGCAGCAGGCCACAGACGAGCAGGGCCATGCGCACGCCCAGCTCCTTCTTGGTGTACCAACAGCTGAGGTAGTAGATGGCGCCAGGGAAGAAGGGGGCTTCGACCAACCCAAGAAAGAAACGAACAGTGAGGAGCCCGGCAGCGCTAGACGTGGCCGCGGTGCAGCCACTCACAATTGCCCATATCACGATGACTCCAGGCTAGAAGCAGCTCGTTAGCAAGAGTATGGCATTTCCTTCGTTCCGAATTGCTACGACCCACCAAGAATAGATGAGGCTGGAACTTGCTCATCATGAGCGTACTGGGCAGCTGCATGAAGATGTACCCGGCGGAGAAGATGCTGATAGCCGTCTGGTACATGGCGCCTTGGACATGTGTGTCCTCCTGCAGCCCGTATAATCGAGCCTGGGTAATGGAGTTCCGGTCGAGGTAGTTAAACAGATAGATGATGACAACGAAGGGCATCAGACGGGAGTCGATCTTGCGGACCAATCTCCTCTCCGTATCCCTGGCGAACTCGGGAGCATAGGATCGGTAAGTTTCCATGAAGTTTCTGGGATCAGCGCTCCTCAAGGGCGCGGCGGTGCCGGCCAGGCCAACCTCGGTCTCGACATGGCTGGCATCGATCTTGAAATCTAGGTCATTAGACAGGTCGTGATTTTGCGTCGACATGATAGGCAAGACAGCAAACCAACGTCTGCTTGTTGAACAATGAACCTCTGCTGGTCGTGAGATATGAAGTTACGGGTGCCACGAGAATGGATCTACTACCAAGCAATATTTAAGCACCTCTTGGCTCCGGGGGCCAAGACCTCTTGATATATTGATCCAGACAAACAAGCACCAGACCCATGACAATTCCCCGCATGTAACGGTATCCTGGTAGTACGGCATCGAGCCGTTTCTCCGCATGAAGCAGTGATGGTGCGGCGACGAGCTCATGAGCACTCCCTAGTGCCGTCAGGGGGGTGAGAATCGGACAATGCCCGAAGCTCTTCCCTGTCATGCCGCATGTCGCCCGTTTGCGGGGAAATCATGTGGAAGACAGCTTTTGCTCGATAGGTAAGGATAAGTATTTTGTCTATGAATCATTGCCCTTCCAAATCGACACGGTCCGAGCAACAGCCCAGCATCCCATGGGTAGGACTTGAAATGACTACGTCGTGCAATACCACCCAGGGCACGTGTTTTACGAAGGCACCTGAAGTCCAAGCAGCATTATTAGAGTATTACAAGATGCCGACCTTATGCCGAGTGCATGTTGTGTGTTGGCTGATGAATACTGTTGATTACTTTGTACGTACACATTGTAGTATCAAATACTGTATAAAATAAAATGTAAATCAAAATCTACGTCTCCAGACTCTTCAGGTACTCATACGTGTTATCGACCGCCCCCAATGCCGACATGAGCTGCGCATCGTCGGTCGCCGCGCCAATATGCGGCGTGCTGACGACATTGGGCAGCCGCCAGAGCGCCCCGTAGCGCTCGGCCGTCGGCGGCTCCTGCTCGTGGGCGTCGAGTCCGGCGCCCCAGATGAGCCCCTCCTCGAGCGCGCGGCGCAGGTCGGCCTCGTCCACGATGCCGCCGCGCGCCGCGTTGACGACGATGGCGGTGCGCTTCATGACACTCAACTCGGCGTACGAAATCATGCCGCGCGTCTCGTCCGTCAGGGGCACGTGCAGCGTCAGGACGTCGGCGTCGGCCAGCAGGTCTCGGTACGCCGGCACGCGGCGGTGCGGAATGTCGGGCCAGGCGCCGGCCGGCAGGTAGGGGTCGTAGGCGACGATGTTGGCCGCGAAACCGCCCTGCAGCATCTGCGCCACCTTGCGCCCGATGTTGCCCATGCCGATGATGCCGATGGTCTTGCCGAACAGCGTCTGCCCCGTGCACGTCTCCTTGGGCACCGGCTGGGTCAGCTGCCGCGCGTAGATGGACGGGATGTTGCGCGCTACCGCCATGGCGAGGGCGACGACTATCTCGGCTACGGCTTGGGCGTTGGCGCCAGGGGTGTTGAGGATCCTGATGCCGCGGGCATCGCAGGCCTCCTTGTCGATCTTGTCAATGCCGACGCCGTGCTTGCCAATTGCTATCAGGTTCGGGCATTTTGCGATGTCATCGGCTCTCATGTAAGAACTCCGTATTAAAATGGCTTTGGCCTTTTGTTGCCAGCCGGTGAACTCCTTATCTGTGTTCAGAACCACATTGAATAATGTCCTCGCATGCTCGATAGCTTTGGGGTGGAAGGAGTCGATGACGTATATTGTCGGCTTGTCTTTACCGGCAGCCGCCCCTACCTCATGATCATTCATCATGGGTGCCATCATGAAAAATTTCAGAAGGGTGAAATGTGCAAAGCAGCCGTCGCTTGAACAGCAGGAGGTCTAGATAGGGGATAAACTGTTTGATTGTCCAGGTGCATTTGTTAGTTAGCAGGTTCCATCACGAGAATGCCCGAGTTAAATGTAGACACCAAAGTTCTCTTCCTCGGACTACTCGGGGACCAGCCTCGGATAGCTTCCGGTCAATCAATGCCTGTTGACGGATGACGAATGCCGTCACCGTCCGATACGCCGGCGTTGGAGGTGACCCCAGAATCGAAGATCATCGAGGTAGCCTGCAGCAGGTCCCTCGTTGCGGCGGGGAACACGTTCAGGTTGGAGGCATATCGGACATCCTCCGTCCACATACTTATTCATCCCCACCTACCCCACAGCCCACGGGGTGCTTCAGGAGTGCGGGGGGATGCCAACCTCGCGCGTATTGATCTTGGCATTGTACAGGGATGGGACTTCGTGACTGGAAAGAAATCATGGGCCATCGCCGCTTATGCTTTCCCAGGGATATTACCGATCATTCTCGGACCTTCGCGGCTCTAAGAAGGAAACGTGATGCATTCCTCGCCAGTCGTGTTCCGCTATGCCTGCGCCTTTGCGTTATCCATGGTATCGCACATTTCAGGGGCTGCCGCAACTATCTCAGAAGAGCCTACAGAAGCCTTGACCTTTACCGCAAGAATGGCCGAGAGGATCACCCCATTACACTCGTGGGACTCCCACGTCCACTGCTTCAACCCGGCCAAGCACCCGTTCAAACCAAGCCGTCCCTACACGCCCGAAGCCGCACCGCTGAGCGCGCTAGTCGAGGACACCTACGCGGACCGGATCATGATGGTCCAAGCCAGCATCGAAGACGGCCCCGAGAACCTCCTCGACAACCTCAACGAGGGCCGCGCCCAGTACCCCGAGAAGCTCTTCCGGGGCACCATCTTCGCCGACCCGGAGCCCGGCCGGGCGCTGGAGAATCTGCTGGGGCCGGGCGACTTCGCCCGTTTCCACGCGGCGGGCGTCCGGTCGATCCGCATCCACGGCTCCTACGGCGGCCAGGGCGAGAACGCGACGTGGGTGCAGGAGCAGTTCCGGCGGGCGGCGCGGCTCGAGGGCGTCGCGCGGTACGGCTGGAGCCTCTCGGCTCAGCTCTCGCTGCGCATGTGGGCGGCGGCGGCCGAGTTCCTGCTGCACGACGAGCAGCTGCGCGGCGTGCGCATCATCGCGGACCACAACGGCAGCGCGACCCCCGAAGACGTGTCGTCGCCCGAGTTTGAGACCTTTCTGGGCCTCTTAGCCGCGGGCAGAGTCAGCGTCAAGATCGGCGCCCTGCACCGTCGGGCCCCGGACGACATCCGCCGCATGCAGACGGTGGTACAACAGTTGGCGGCGAGCGCCCCTGCTGGCATAGTTTGGGGTAGTGACTGGCCCCATGTCGATAGCAGTCAGGCAGGCGAGACGCCGTCGCCTCCATTGCCGGTTGACACGGCGGGGGAGTTGCGGGCGCTGAAGTCGCGGCTTTCCGAAGAAGAGTGGAACAACATGCTCATCCTTAATCCAGCACACATCTTTGAATGATGGAAAGTGTTGCTGATTGGGTCATGGTCGATCGCGGTTCCTTAGCAGTAAGGTGGGTCGTTTCTAGAGACGGCTCTCGCGGGGAAGCGGGGCCTCTATACATATATTGTGTAGTACCCAGTACCCCTGGACTCCCCACATCGGACATTGCCCGTTGTTTTTAAACCGATCCACTTGGACAGTAACGCCGTCTGGCCGTCTTTTGTGAGAGAGTCAGGGTGGATCATGATGTATGTAAACTCGTACTTAGCATACTACGTACATCAATTTTAGCAACATCGCAACTAGGATTCGTCAAGCAAACTGCCCAATAGATTCAATCCGAAGACGTGACTATGGGGACTATATCGTTTCCATGATATGAGTTGGGCAATGTCATAGAATTGTATTATGGCGCAAAAGCCGTCATCTTGATCGCGGCATCTTACTTAACATTGCCCCATGCCGGTACAGGTGACTTATTCTACGTGTTTGGCACGCCCTGCGCCAGGCTCGTCCGCCTTCTCCTCGTCCAGCTCGATCTCCTTCTGCGTGCGGAGGTCCTGCTTCAGGTCTTCCACCTTGGGGTACGCAATCTTGTGGACCTTGTACCACGGCTGCTCGAACAGCTTGTCCATGCTCTCGAGCGAGCGGCCGGCCGTCTCGGGCATGGCGAAGAAGACGTAGCCCAGCGAGACGACGCAGACGCTGCAGAAGAAGACGAAGGCGCCGTAGCGGTTCGTGCCCACGAGCAGCGAGGGCATGGCCCGCGAGCAGCCAAAGTAGTTGGCCCAGTGGACCGCCATGCCGACGGCCACGTTGAGCGACCGGATCCGCAGCGGAAAGATCTCCGCCGACACCAGGTACGGGATCGAGAACCACCCGATGCTCCAGGCGATGGCGTGGAAGTAGATGGCCACGATGGCCATCCGGCTGGCCGCCAGCGCCGAGGGGGTGCTCTCGATCCGCTCCGCGCTCCACCCGTTGGTGGCGCCCAGGTAGGCGCCGATGTAGGCGAGCGTGAGGATCTGCAGCGAAATGCCCGTCATGAGCGAGCGCCGGCGGCCGATGAAGTCGATCATGAACAGCGAGAAGAGCAGCACCGAGACGAATTTGACAATGGCGTAGATGCCAGTCGCCAGGAAGCTCGTCTCCGTGTTGGAGATGCCGAGATAGCCCAGGATCGTGGGACTGTATTGCGTGATGCCGTTCGCCCCCGACCACTGACCGAAGATGTGGCAGAAGAACATGAGGAAGAAGCGGCGGCGGTTCTCGACATTGCCAAAGGTCTCCTTGACCAGGTCGAAGAAACTGCTGCCAGACTTGACTTCAAGCTCCAGGTTCAACTGGTGTTCCATGTTGCCGAACTCGGTCTTCACGTACGGATGGTCCGCTGGAAGCCGTCGGAACTTGACCAGAGTCGAGAGCGCTTCCGTGCGCTTGTTCTGGGCCAGAAGGAATCGTGGGGTCTCAGGCGTCAAGGTGCATCCGACGAGCCAGATCACTGCAGGGACGAGCTGCAGGGCGGTGGGTAGCATCCACTGCTTCTGCGTACCGGCAAAGCTCTTTGTCACCCCGTAGTTGATGAAGAAGCCGAAGACGACCCCTAGTTGTTGACAGCAGGCATATTGAACAGTCAAGAGGCCCCTGATGGACTGAGGGGCAATCTATGCATGCAAAGAGTGTATTAGCAAAGGCAAAGCCAAAGCCAAAGGCATCCGAGGACGAGGAGTAGCTCTGAAACCAAGTCTGTCTGAGCTTGACGTACCTCGGCAATGTAGACTGAAGGAATTACAGTCGTCGCACCAATGCCCATGCCCGTAATCACTCGAGAGGCATATAGCGCCGCGAGGTTGCCACCTGAGAAAGTCTGGCCAAGAACACCAGCAATGTAGAACATTGTGAGGATTTGAAAGGTGAATTTCCGTCCCAGGCGTTGAGTCATATATATGCAGGCGAGACAGCCAAAAACGGCGCCAGCGGTAGCAATCGCGACGATCCAACCCTTGGTGTTGGCATATTCCTTTTCGCTCAGGTGGTCCAGGCCGAACCTCTTCTTGAATGACGGCATCACAACAATGGAAGCGATGTTGCCTTTTCATTCGTGCAGATGGTTAGCAAGGCATCTTGGGTCTAGTTGAGGTAGAGAAGAAAGAAATAAGTCAGTGAGTGGTAAAGAATCCAGGACATACCTTCATCAAAGCCCTTGGCTACACCCGAGAAACTCCAGATGCAAACACATGCTATCAGATAAAAGTTGAATATCTCACGAGGACAGTCCTTGATCGCAGCCTTGGTGGCTTTGATCACGTTGGTGTTGCCCATGTTGACAATGAGTTCAAAAGACCAAAAGCTTGTCAGTCTTGGTATACCTTGGCAGCTTGACTGACTGCACAAGCTTATAGAGATATCAGGTCTCTGTTGGGGGCTCTTGGAGGCGCCCAGAGGCTTCATATAGTGCCCAGAGCTACCATGCTTTTCTTGCTCAGGTGAAGCTGGTACCGAGACTCTGGTCGATCTGGGTACTTCGTCTTAGCCCCGTCCTTGGTTTGTGGGGTTGGTGCATGGTCGGCAAGATGCCTAGGACTCTGGGGTAGCGTGAAGAGTTGAGTGGGCCGCGGCGCATGTCCGCGACTGACGAGGGCGGCAGCTTCGGAGGCATCCCGCCCTCAAGCTCAGCGCTTAGCTTCGAGCATGGTGGTTGTAACCTGTATGAGCACCTAGTCCACTGTTTGGCTCTGGCGAGAGAAGCCGTTGGCGGTGTCGGCATTACAGGTCGGTGATACTATACCGAATGTTTGAAACAAGTTTCTACCCAATATTTACATGTACACTATGCTATTAAGTCTAAAGCAATGGCCAGTCAATGTTTTGGCATTGGTGCGGTATCATTCTTCTCCTTATTCAAGTACTTAGGGGTATCATAGCATGTAATCTAGTGGCTTCCGTTCGTGACACCATTTCCATTCTTGATCCCGTTCCCATTCGTCGCCCCCGTGACCCTGGCGCTCAGCTGGGCCATCTCGGAGCCTCTCTTGCTTGCTCCCGCGAGAAGCAGGGGGCCGTCCGTGGCCGCCATGACCCATCTTGCACCCATGCCGCAGAACTTTTCCACCAGGTCCAGGCGAGCGTGGAGCCCGCCGACGCCAACCCACTTGCCCACCTTGTTGCAGGCGGCAATGGTGCGCTCGTACGCCTCGGTGAGGCGGGGGTTCTCGTAGTCGCCCGGGATGCCCATCTCGGCCGTCAGGTCATTGGTGCCGATCAGCAGGGAGTCGACCCCGTCCACGGCGGCGATCTCGTCCACCAGCTCCAGGGCCTCGAGGGTCTCAATCATGGGGATGACCAGAGTCGAGGCGTTGCACACGGGGTTGGACACCTTGGCGGGAATGGAGCGGAACTGGAAGTGCGGCAATCCATTCGTCGAAGAGCGACAGCCCACCGGCTGGAACTTGGCTGCGGCTACCACATCCTTGGCATCCTGAACACTCCTGATATGAGGCACAATGACACCTAAGGCGCCGCCATCGAGTATGCGGGAGACAAAGAAGGAGTCTTTGCTGGGTGCGCGGACGATGGGGGCGATGCCGGCATACAGTGCCGACATACAGATCTGGCCGGTAGTGTCCCTGTTTGTTTATGGGTTAGTTGACGTGCTTGGTGGACATGAACGTGGAGATGTATTGGGGTGCGGCTTACAAGTCGAAAGAAGAATGTTCCATATCGATGAGGATGCCGTCGAACCCGGCTGTCTTGGCCATCATGGAGATCTCTACGGTGCGGACGGTCTTGACACTCAGTGTGTAAGCCACCTCACCCCGCTCCATCTTCTCCTTGATGGTGTTTCGTAACTCTACAGCCATTTTTGCTGATGGAGGTATAATGGATAACAAGATCGGCAGACGAATAGATTGGTGGTAAACAACGCCCTGATGATGGGGCAAGTTATGTATGGTGTAGATGGGGATATAGAGCTGGTTTCTCTCATTCATCAACTCCCTCATAGGCCACCGATCTATAGACTCATTTATATTCCATGGGAAGGCGACAGTGCCAGCAGCGATGTTCCGGTGTCTCCCGTCGGGGGTGGAACACACGCGGCGTTTCCAACAAGGGCCGACGTGCGCCGGGCGGCACCAATGCGCTGCAATCTCGCAGAGACGGAAGAACGGACATTTCTGCGGTTGGAATGAAGGCGCTGAGAGTGGGATTGGGCCAGGGTTGCTGACCGAGAGCCTCGTCGAGTGTGGAGTGTGGGGCGAGTGCATGGCGAAACCGTCGGACATGCCCCGATGGAGGAGGGAATCAATCCCAATCAAGGTTGCCCCCATGGGGGGAAGGGGCAGAGGGGGGAGGGGGGACTCTGGGGTCTCCAAAGAACCCCACACTCCTGGACGATGCTAGTGGGACCTCATACCGACCATGGCCACCTCGCAGCGGACGTTGACCTACGCATCGTCGGTCCTGGCCCGCGTCGTCGTCTTTCTTTGCCGATTTTGTGCAGGCGAAATCATGGCAAATCTCATGTCGCAGGCGTGCGAGCGTTGCTGGCGACGGAAGCAGAAGGTAATATCGCCCGCTACCCACTACCACACATGCACCACAGCCGAGAGCATGTCCCAAGACTATGCCTGTCCTTACCCAAGTATGTATACTGACGATCCGATTAGTGCGACCGCCGCAGGCCCATGTGCCAGCAGTGCCAATTGGTCTCGGCTACCTGTTTCGAGCGCCGGCATGGACTCGTCGTCGACCCATCTGACCCTGCATCCCAACTAAGGTACGTGCAAGATACGCGCAATCACGCCAAGCCCCGTCCTTTTTTCCCCCGTAAGTGCTAGATCGCTAAGTACAGAGGTCTGAAGCTACATCGAGGCGCTCAAACGCAGAGTCCAGTTATTGGAGGCCCAGGCGGGGCAGGCATCACCACAGCAAAGCCGCGATGAGAGCACCAGCCCTGCCTCCGATGCCAGGGCTGGCTCGGAACGGAGGGCCTCTCGGTCTTCGGGGTCGCGCGCGGTCGGTTGCAGGGACTCGATTCAAAATGAAATGGGGTCTCTTTCCCTCGCCGCCATGGCCGAGTTCACCGGAGAGCAGTCGTCTCTTCCCAGGCCGCGCCCTTTCCTCTCCTTTGAGACTCTGTTCCGGTCCGCGACGGGCGTGGCCGCCGGCAACTTGTCCCGGTCAGACGCCCCGAATCCTGCGGCGAATGGGGCCCTTGGCGACTTTCACCGCACTTTGCTGCGGCAGGGTCTACAGCTGAACAGCATAGAGACTAAGAACCCTTTCAATGCATATCTTGATATCTCTGTGCAATGTTTCCCCTTTGTCGAGAGGAACCAGTTGGTGGAGGAGTACGCAACTATCAGCCAGGCGGACCCGGGGGCCTTTGACGCACTTCTGGCAGACTCCCCGGGCCGAGTCGTTCGCGTTTATGTCGCCGTGGCGACTGGGATTCTCCTCAGTCCCGATTGGCGACACCTGGAGACCTTTGCTACGGCCCTGGCCCTCGCAGCGCATCAGCACATCCCACGGGTGGACGAGTCTGCCGGGGAGCTGGAAACGGTGCAATGCCTGATCGCAACTGCGCTCTTCTCCCTGTTCACATCCCTCGGCGGCTCGACCTGGCACTTGCTGGGCCTGGCCCTATCTCGTTGTGTGTCAGCAGGAATGCATCGCATTCGAGTGAGTGATGCTCAATCCGACGACGAAGAGAAAAGGGGCTGCAGTCGCGCCTTTTGGTGTCTTTATGTTTTCGACACGTAAGTTTTATCTTCCATGGCTGGACTAAACCCCATTTCTAACACTAGAAAAGACTCATCAGTGCCTCTCTGGACCGGCCATTCTTTGTACGAGATGAAGACATTACGACTATGGTATGTGCTTACTTAACCTGGTGTCTCTGAAGTATCCATATGCCACACCAGTTGATGCTAAGAATCTCCCCCATCAGCCACCGTCCCAAAGCAGCGACTCCAGCGACGAATTCGACATATTCCACCGCAGCGTTGTCCAATGCGCGAGACTACTCCGTGATGCGCAGCAGAAACCCGTCAAGGGCGCCCTTTTTCATTTCATCAATCTCCGGCATTTTAGGGAAACCATGCCGAGATACTCGACCGGTTTCGACAACGGCTCGTGGATGCTCGACAACCTCTGTTCTCGGTTCTGCTGCCGGACCCTCCTGGAGATCGTGTCCCATCTGACACCAGCCCAGAGCGGTACCGAGACGGCCATGGTGGTGGAATACACTGAGGAGCAGTTCGCAGGATTTCTTGAAATACTAGATCAGAACCCCGAAACACAGAAGAGCTGCGCCTTCATGGGCTGCGATGGACTTCTCGTCTTTCGCATAGGGGTCGAGCTGCTCTGCAATCCGCTCTTTGGGAAAAAGGCGGGGGCGAATCAACCCAACTTAACGGTCTCGCAGAAATGCCTGCGCCTACTGGTCACCGTATCCGAGAAGTTTTCATCGGTGCGTTGTCTTCGAGAGATACTCGAGCAACTGGTAGTATGTCTCGCTACGGGAAGCCGTCACACCCATGCCGACTGGCTGAGCCTCGAGCGCCGGATCGAGTCATCCGAGATTCCCATTCCCAGACGAGTTCAGGACTTGATATATTCTCTCCGCATCAGCACGCCTAGTTCGCGTATCTCTAGCTGAAAGAACTATAATGATCTTGGTATATAGCGATGTTAGAACCTTGTATGTATATAGCTTAATACAGATTATCCCAAGCAAACCCTTCCATTCCCTGAGTACCCCAAGCAAACTCCCCCAGGTCAGCCTCGAGGTGTTCCATCATCTCGTCTGTCAAAGTTGGCCATGCCCCAAGAAGATCGTTGTCTGGTGCGAACGCGGTTCCTTCGCCATACGCCATATTATCCGTCCTTATGGGGTCAAACATATGATGGCCAGTCGGCATCATAAAACACCCATCGCCTCCTTGCTGATGTTGCTGCTGGTGCCAGCCTGATACATCCGTTTCCATCCGGGACATGGCATCTATGGCCATGGATGAATCGTTGGTGGTAGTCTTGGTAGTCGTCTCGTCGCCGTCTGCCAGAACATGTTGCAAATTGCTGATATGATTATTATTCGCATGCGTTGGCCCACCAGGTTGTTGGTATCCCGCCGCCCCAGGATGAGTCCCGGCTAACGAGGAGCCCGGGTCCCTCAGGAAGTGATCCTTGAGGATGCCAAAGACGACAGCAAACCGTCCGGAATCCGGCATCTCCTCCTTGAACGCGATCAAAATCTCGTTGCAAAGCTGCAGCGTCCGCCTCGTCTTGGTCGCGGCCGCGTCGTCGCCTCGGTGGTGCAGGCCCAGCGAGACGCAGTAGATGATGGAGAGGCCTGCGGCAAAGATGACCTGGAAGTAGCCGCGCGTCCAGGTGATGTAGCGGTTGCGCGCCATGCTGTCGTACAGTTCAATGATGCGCGTCGCGCATCCGAGGCACATGCCGAGCAGGTCCTCGGGCGGCTGATCATGGTGGCGGCGGGGCGCGGTGTGGATGGCGCCGCGCACGAGGAGCAGCTTATCCTTCTCGAGGAGGAAGTCGTACCACTCGGTTCGCTCGTAGAGCGACCGGGGCTCCGGGAAAGAGGGCGCGGCCTGTCGCCATGTTTCGAGTTCGCCCAGGAACTGGTAGAGCAGCACGTAGACGTGGCCTGACGACACCTGCAAAGAGGGGATCGTACCACCATCGACAGGACTGAGGCCACGGCTGCTATAGAATGCCGAGTGGATCCGCGAGGTGATTCGCCGGAGGCGTATGCAAAAGACGAAGACGGAGAGCTCTGTCGGCCTCCCATCGGCATTCAGGGCTACATCCGACAAAGCAAGCCCTGTCGCCATGGAATCCGTAATCGTCTCGTCCGCTGCGTCTACAGGCAGCTCGACGCTGATGTCATTTTCCGGTATGGCAAATGGCCTGCCGAGGACACCAGAGGAATAGCGATCGGAAATGTAGCACTCCCAGAAAATGCGGCGCTGGTGTTGTTCCTTGAGCAGATCGTTCCCGGGCCGGGGCCGGGCATGAAGGTTCTGCTCAACGCACTGCCGCATACAAAACTGGGATATCTCCCAGAGGGATGTGCCGATGTGGTGGTACATGCCGAATCCGCATACCAAAAGAAGATTCTGGATAGCATCTGCATTGCCAATGAGCGGGATGTTGCCTACGTACTCCTGGGCAGCCAGGTAGTAGCCATAAGGATGCTCAGAGCTGTCTCCCTGTGCATTTGTTAGCCTACGACAAGAACAATAGAAGCATGTCGAACTCGCGCCGAGTGAAACCTGGATGAACACTAAGTCGTCCCATGTATACCTCGGGAGCAGCCGGAGGCAGAACTGCGAGCACAAGAAGAAATACTTACCCTTCGATAGCGTGTAACAGCGCTGATTGAAAATACCATGAAGAGTCGGAAATAATCTTGGGCTGAAGGCGGTTGCGGGGGTGCCCGATTGTAGACGCGGCCGAATATGCCCAGGACATCTTGGCGAAGCAGGAAACTATGGTGGATATGGAATCGCGCAAAGCTTGATTTCACTGACGTCAGATTTGTCCGTACTCTCTGACGATGAGACAGCCAATGCTTACTAGTTATCCAGCAGAGCGGTAGCCTCTTGGAGCGTTGGTTGGGGGTTGCAGGAGATCGTCAGTTCTGGAATTTGGGGCCTCTCAGCCAAAAGCTGCATTATCTGCGGCTCATAAACGCGCCATCGTGAATCATGGAAGATGAAGCGCAAGAAGCTTTTGAAGAAGGCAGTATCAGTATACTGCATCTATGAGCGTGGCATTGCTACTTACCTTAACCCGCTTCCATCGCCAACAAAGCCACGAGACGCTGCTGGCGAATCTAGAGCCTGGTTGCTCGGCGTCCGCTCGGCGGTGGCGATCAGTCCCGGCTCTTCCGTGTTGGATCTACCGGCGCTGCCACCAGCAGCGCCACTTTCGGATACCGGTGTCACCCTGGCAGCGACAGCGACAGCGACCGCGGCCTTTGCTTGCAGGTCTTGCTCGCGCAGTTCGAGCCGGTGGATAAAGTCCCGGGGGTATCGCTCCGAGGTCACGGGATCAATAATGATACAGGCAGCCTTGGACTTGGTGCAGCTCGAGCACTTGGGGGCCTGGCGGTCACATTTGATCTTTCTCAGCTTGCAACGCTGGCATGCGGGCAGGAGGGCGTGCTTGCTGCCTTCCTCCGGCATCCTGGGCGTATAAACCACTCACGCATGTTGCTGACAAGCAACACGGAGCGAAACAGTAGCTGCACCAACAGCGTCAGAATATGTCTCGAGGGGTATCTGCAAGCACACACTTGGCCACCTTGACAAGAATGCCCGAAGAGTCCAGCTTGTCTGCTTGTCTGCGCGCGCGAAGTGCATACATACAGCAATCGGACGCCGCCCGTGTAGTCTTTGTGGAGAATATAAGTATGTAGGCTGATTGGTGTTTTCACGATTGGAGGTCGGGCATGGTCCGATTAGAAGGCGGGGACCCCGCAGCGCTACTTCGTCCAATGTTTTTGTTTCGTGATCTGTGTAGCTTACCGTAATCCTGGCGGACTCAGTGTCGTGGAAAGTGCCGAGAGTTCTGGGACCTGGTAGCAAAGGCCGGGCGGTTCCGGTCCGCTGCAATTGACTTTGAAGCATTGAGTATATATAAATGAGAAACAAATGAGAACATGTGGTGTAGTCTAGGCGATCTGATCAAAACTTGTAGGGCGTCATGAATTTCTACCCAGTGCCTCCTGTCATCACAGCTGAGCTGTACGTGCGAATACCAGAGGACCTACGATGCGTGGACCAAGAGTCCGATTGGAGGGGTGGCTTTGCCCGTAAATTCCAACATATCTTCCTGGAGGGACCTGTGGTCGACTCCGACGGGAATCTGTACGTGGTCGACATTCCATACGGACGAATCTTGCGCATTGACTCGGACAAGAACGTCACTGTGAGCTGCAAATGGGATGGTGAACCAAACGGTCTTGTCGGCACCGCAGACGGGAAGCTCCTCGTGGCCGACTATAAGCAGGTATTCCTTGCGCCGAGTGATATCCACATGTATTAGGGCAGAGCTGACACTGTCATTTTCGTCAAGGGCATTCTCTCATTTGATCCGGCGACGGGAGCGATTAAACCGCATCTCACGCGGAAGAATCTTGAGCGCTTCAAGGGCCCAAACGACTTGGTGGTAGATTCGCAGGGCAGCCTGTACTTTACGGATCAGGGGCAGACTGGCATGACCGACCAAACAGGAAAGGTATATCGGCTTTCACCCGACGGGAGGCTTGACACACTTGTCGACAACGGCATTTCACCCAACGGTCTAGTCCTCTCTCTGGACGAGAAGTTCTTATTCGTGGCCATGACGAGGTCGAACCAGGTCTGGCGCCTGCCGCTGCACGCAAATGGCACGACAACGAAAGCAGGCGTCTTCTTCCAGTCTTTTGGCAACGCCGGGCCGGACGGGCTGGCCCTGGACGAAGAGGGAAACTTGTTCATCTGCCACCCGAGTCTGGGATCGGTCTTCGTGGTGGACGCCAACGGCCTCCCCAAGGCTCGGATCGTGAGTGGGACGGAGGGCATCAACTTGACCAATTGTTGCTTCGGCGGGCACGAGCACAAGACGCTGTATATTACGGACAGCTTGGAGGGCAATGTGCAGAAAGTAGAGTGGCATTGCCGTGGAGCGGTGCCAGCACCACGTCTAAGCGCGCCTGAATCATGAGCGAGGCCCTGCAGCTTTTCTCCAAACGAACAGCGAGCCTAGCGCAGGGGCTGGCTTGCATCTGCGTCGGCATGGCAGAAGCATGTTTGAAGAAGGTCTATAGAATTGTTCGTCGGGGATGCTTTGGCCAACGTCCTGCGCCGTATTAGATCACAAGCGCGGGCCGGGCCAAGCCATCATCTCGGATGGCCAGACTAGGTTATGACTGTCTTAGGACCCCGCAAGCGCTGGCGTGCGTGCATGGTAGGTAGAAAGAGTCTGATGTGCTGGGTCTACTAGTAAGATCTCTCGCCTGTACGGACTAGAATTAGCCAATCCTTGATATAGGTAGATGCAATGGGAATCTCTCACCAAGACCAATAAGTCTCGAGTGGAGAGACCAAATGCATGGCTTGAGGTGGAGGCTCCCAGCTCCGCAAGTAGTGGTAGGTAATACCCGGACAGACCAGATAATACGAGAAGGCCAAAGCAAGGCTGAGTTTGTGTTGTTGATTGGCGGGGGATAGTCGGAGATCGACTTTTTGAAACGAGCCGATGGGCGCAACACAACTTCCCGGGTCGTGGAAAAACGGCGTCATCAGCTGACGGATGCTTTGGCTGGCGCGTGCTGGTGCATGGCCAAATTCTCCTAGTCATGGTCGCAAGTTCGATCGAGTCCTAATTCGTGCGACGATTAATGTGAACCGTCTGCCGAGTACGTATCAATAGCATACACGTCCACGGCATTACTGGTATGGACCGTCCTTTAGTATGACGCTAAAAGGCCTGTATTATATATACATATAATTATTCCCCCCTCCTTCTATTAAATAAGTTTATAACGTACCGCCTTTTCGTCTGCCCGTATACCTCCCGTTTATTATAACCTTTATTAATTAGCTTTAAACTTATTTTTTCCGAAGCTTTTTTTAAATTTTAAGGATTTTTTTCGCCGTTTTCTTTTTCGATACGGTTCCGTTTAAAACGTTATATAACGTATTATAATTAGCCTTATTTTCGATAAAGTTAAAATAAAAGAGGATATTTCGAATCGTACTTAATTCGAAACTTAGATTTTTAATACGGCCTTTTATCGGTTTTAGTAATAAGTATTATTAATTAAAAACTCTAGTCGTTTAAGACTATAAATAGTTTAAACTTACTTTAAATATAATAGGCATCGTAGAATATTGGTATCTTTTTTATCTCTTTCGTAAAATATTTTATTAAATAGCGATATCCTTTTTTTCTCTTTTTTTTTAACTTATAACTTTCGGTAAAATTTTATATTTATTAACGAGTAAGTTTCCGTTTCGCGAAAGTTTCTCGTTCGGCTAGGTTAAAACTTACTATATAAACTATTAACCGGATTAACGACGAAAGTTCGAATATATTTTAAGTATAGCTAACGGTAGTATAGCGTACGCGTAGCGTATATAGCTTAATAATAACTACTATTACCCGTCTTTTAAATATTAATTATTTATATATTTAATTAAATTATAATAAACTTAAATACGTAAATCTCGAACTATTCCTATATTAATTATCTTTTATTATTAATAAGAAATTATTCCCGTACGGGCCCTTAATATAATATATATTACTAGTATGGACAATCAATCCCATGTTCGGGTCTCCCATCGTTTCTGCTGTGTTCCTGCATATGCTGCTTTACCCGGTGGGTTCTAGTGGTAGTACGCCCATCTGGCACCTGCTTCTTACCTCTCTTACTGTACCTATTATGAAATCCGGAGGGCCACGTTATCTATCAATTCAGGGGCTTGCAGGACTGCCCCTTTGCTTTTTGGGCGGCCTAAAACATACCTACACACACACACATGAGCTGGCAGAAACAGTTGACACCTACAGACAGACCTGCATGATGTTCTAATGTTCTTTGCAGATCGCCTTCTCTTCTGCGCGGTCATAGCAGCCATGGACGGTTTCGCAAGCTGCACAGTCATTCTGCACAGTCCAATCTTGCCAATGTGTTCTGGCAGACACCTGGTTTCACAAATGTCAGATTAGCTTTCTCGTCACCTGGCTGGCTGCCCAGGTCAATTGCTAGGTACATGTAGCCCGCAAGCGACTTTAGACAGCCACAATTGGCCATGAGCCGCCTCACTGCCTGGAATCAATTGTTGCTTTGCTCAAATCACCACTTACCTAGGTAGGTAAATGACCTGCAGCAGCAGTTGCATGTACCTGGTCTTGAACGAGGTCGATGAGACGGCAGATGCATACTGACCTACGACAACGACCTACATATACACGTGTATCCACTACCCAGCGCAACTGAGTGAGCACAGTCAGATATGCTGGTGTCTTGTCTGCCTGCATGTACTTGCCGAACATACTTTGGAATGATGACCACATGACCATATGCTTTATATAGAAACACAGTTTCTATCAAGATACTGCCATAATCATACCTACATCAGGCACAACCCCTTTTCCCTCTCTACCTAAGCCATTGCGAGAACAACGGGAAGATATGTGCTTAGGTAGATATGTGTTCGTTACAAGAGAAAGCCGACCAAATACTCCACTTTCCCGTAGTAGTAGCTGGATGGATGGATGGATTTGATGAAGGGGGTAAATGGGAGCACACACACACACACACACACACACCACACACATGCTGGTCGGCTGGTCGCCCGCCGGCAGTGTTGTGCATCACAGAGTTGCAGCCCCCATTTGCTCTCCACTCCACTCTTTTGCTGGCCTGGCCTGGGGGTACGGTATGTGCCTGAAAGTGACCTTCCTTCCTATTAGCCGACCAGGGTGCCTTACAGGACTAATGCGCTCTAAGGGAAGCACCCCTGGAAGCCACCTGGCGCTTGCCCTGAAGGTCCAAGGGTGAACCTTCGTTGCCAAAATTTCCCATTACTCATGTCGGTGGTGATTGACTGGAAGATGAAGATCGCGAGCTGTCAAGCCTCATGAACCATTCGCTCATCTCCCGTCCTGTCTGTTTACCACCCAAAGCCATCTCTCCTTGAGACTTGTCCATTGATCCAAAGGGGGCGGCAGCGAAAAAAGACTGAAGAGCAAAAGGCAAGAAGGACCTGGCTACGTTTAAATACGTATTTGGTACATACATGACATGTATGTAACAGTAATAACGTCAAATAACAACAGCATACAACCAACGGCGACAAGTAAGGTAAGATTGCATCATGTCAACACCCTGGCATCTCTCCGTATAGAGATTTCTCCCTGCTCACTGGGGTGCTGCGTTGTCTGGCCGCGGTGCTTCTGGAAAAAACCAACGATTCGACCGAGCAGGCGCAGATCGTCATTGCCAGAGGGCCCGTTCGCACTCGCAACGGAAAAGAACAAAAAGAAGAAATTTAAGCCAGGTAGGTAGTGATTAGATCCAGGAGGGTGGTGCTGGTCGTAGTGGCATTTGGTGGTGTCGGTGGTGTATATGAAAGCTCCATTTTGGATGTTGGGGGGTGTAGGCAATCTACCCACATAATAACGTGCACGTCCGCGTTCATACCTGAATTGCAGGAAGTGAGGATATTGGGAGGAGGTCACTACGGAAGACACTAAACCTCCCCGTTTCGACCCGGGTCGTACTGCCGCAGCAGCGCAATCGCAAATCATCCACAGCGTACGGCCTACCACCACCACTCAACTCACTGTCTGTCGGTCACCCCTACTATCCGTTGGCCTGGGCAGGTTTGTTTCTGAAATCTACTTTTACCTGTTCGAGCAGTCCTCCTTCCTCTGCGGAGCGGCAGCCAACCCGTCATCTTTTTTTATCCTCTTGCTTCGTCTGATCTTTCATTCCGAACACATTCGGATATATCAAGGGAAAGCGTATGGAAAAAAAAAAAAAGGACCCCATTGCTACGACATACCTGCTTGCACGCAAGTAATGAGTTGACACCAAAGTGACCGATCGACCAACTGACCTTTGCAACTAACTCCCTGTTTCGGCCAAACGACTAGAGGACGCCTTGCTCGCCATCTTCATCACCCACCCACCCTGTCTGTCTACTTTTTCAAGTAACCCCCCCCCCCCCAAAAAGCACAACCACTTGCTAGTATCCCTCGTCTCCCTCTCTCCTGTTGCTCCAGCACCTTTTTTTATGGGGGGCCAGGGTCGACTGATGAGCCAACCTCAATGAAATTCCCAGCCATCTCGACACCCGACCCACCTCGCGACGACGGTTCAACCTCCTCGCATCTTTTCTTTGTTTCTTGCGCCCATCATCAAGTTGGCCTCGAGTCGTGAGAAGTTTGATCCTTTTTGGGGCACCGACTGAGCCTTTGCGATCCCAACGCCCACCACCGCACCTCCAATTTACTCGGGCCTCCCGCATTCGAATTCTCGTCGACCTGCCTCCTGTCGCAATTATCCCAAATTCTCAAATACACGGCAGTCTACCGGTCTGTCAATCACTAGGTCAGCGGTTGCCTTGGGAGGCCCTGCCTCTGACTCGCCATGGCATTTCTATTTAAGTCCAAGAAGAGTCAGGACAGAGCACCTCAAAGTCGAGATGGGCCGCCGTCAGCCTCTTCGGCCGCCGGCCGTGTAGCTAGAGATGACAAGGCCGCGCGATCTACCCCGACGGGGAGCTTGAATTCGATCGACAACGAAGGCAGTCCATTGCAGGATCCCGAAAAGTATGCTGCTCGTCGCGCTGCCGCCGAACAGCAGCAGACATCGCCGCCCCCGTCGCAACAATCCAGCAGCGATTTACCTGTAATAACCCCTTGCCCAGTAGTCGCCTTTGGCCTATGCTTCTCAGACTAACTCTCCCAGTTCCGCAATTCGCCCTCGTCGCCCAGCAATAATGCATCGCTATATCCCTGGTCCCAACGGCGGATGAATTTCACCTCCTCGATACCGAGTCCCTTCCCTCGATATGGCGCCGCTGTCAATTCCGTGTCTTCCAAGGAAGGCGACATCTATGTGATGGGCGGTCTGATCAATAGTTCTACGGTCAAGGGTGACCTGTGGCTGATAGAAGCTGGGGGCAGCCTGTCATGCTACCCTCTGGCGACAACAGCCGAGGGCCCAGGTCCTCGAGTGGGACACGCATCTCTTCTAGTCGGAAATGCTTTTATCGTGTATGGCGGAGACACCAAGGTCGATGAAACGGACCTCCTGGACGAGACTCTCTATCTTCTCAACACCTGTAGGTTCCCATGCTACATACATCCTCAAGTCCTCAGGGGTTCAGACTGTCGAATCAGGCTAACAATATGCAAAAGCAACGAGACAATGGTCAAGGGCTTTGCCGGCAGGGCCCAGGCCTACTGGTCGTTATGGCCACTCCTTGAATATCCTTGGATCGAAAATCTATATTTTCGGTGGTCAGGTTGAGGGCTACTTCATGAATGATCTCGCCGCTTTCGACCTGAATCAACTACAAGCCCCCAACAACCGCTGGGAAGTGCTCATCGAAAATACGGACACTGCACCGTCCAAGGGCAAGGTTCCGCCTGCCAGGACAAACCACTCGATGGTGACCTACAACGACAAGCTGTACCTGTTCGGTGGTACAAATGGGTTCCAATGGTTCAACGATGTCTGGTGCTACGATCCCGCAGTCAACCAGTGGACTCAGTTAGACTGTATCGGATACATCCCTGTCCCCCGCGAAGGACATGCAGCGGCGTTGGTCGACGATGTGATGTATGTATTCGGAGGTCGGACCGAGGAGGGTGCTGATCTGGGCGACTTGGCGGCTTTCCGCATTGCGTCTCGGCGATGGTATACATTCCAAAACATGGGCCCTTCACCGTCACCCCGATCTGGTCATAGCATGACAACCGTGGGTAAGGGCATAGTCGTCGTTGGAGGCGAGCCGAGTTCAACGATGACTGCTGTGAACGATCTTAGTTTTATCTATGTGCTCGATACCACCAAAATCCGCTACCCGAACGACGCCCAGATACAATCCAACACGCAGAAGATGCAGCAAGCACGACGGCCTAGCGGCAGCGAAACACCGCAGGCCGTTGCGCGACTTCCGACATCACGCGAGGTTTCTATCGAAAGACGCGCACGTGACAACGGCCCCGGGAGTCCAACAACCAGAGGCCCTAACGGAGCTCAACCGATGGGACCTATGACGGCAGCGGCAGCAGCTAATGCGGCATCATCCAAACTGCCGAGGGCTGCTGGACCCCCTGAACGAGGACCTCCGCAAGGCCCCCCTCCACAAGGTCAACCTCCTCGGCCCACTGTCAACACCACATCATCTGGTGGCCGTGCTAGGAACGCGTCCATCGAACGTATCGAGCGAGAGGTAGGGAGAGCTGCTGCTGGGTCACCCAGCAGCCAGACGGGATCACCCATATCCCGTGAAGTCATCCCTGAAGAGAGTCAAGTCGCCTCTACTGGCCGGCGTACTCCAAACCAACCACCAGGTCGCCCAGCTCCCAAGCCTGGCACTGCGGTCTCCGAGCATAGTAGAACCAGGTCGGGCAGCACTCGCCAAACACGTGGCCAGGGCTCAGTAGATAGCAGCACTGAACCCACCATCAGGAACGCCGCTAACACCGCACCCTCATCCGCACCTGCGCCTGCACCTACACCGGCACCCGTGGCCGCACCCAGGCCATCATCGCCTCCGCCGCCGACGCGTCAGACCAGCAATCCTTTGAGTAGGAGAGGCTCGTCCGGCAGGAATTCCCAGACGGTTGCCCTACTGAAAGAGCTTGATGTTACGAGGAATCGCAATGCCTGGTATGCTTCCGAGCTTGAGCTTGCTCGGAAGTCCGGCTACGTCCCAAATACCCCAATGAGCCCGACTCTTGAAAAGCGTGGAGCCGAGACCTTTGATGAAGAGGATCGGCCGCTCATAGAGGCGCTTTTGGCGATGAAGCAGGAACTTGCGAACGTCCAGAACTCGGTCGACAAACAAGCCATTCTCGCTGCTAAGCAGATCGCCGAGGCCGAGCGACAGCGTGATGCTGCTATACAAGAAGCAGTTTATGCAAAGGCAAGAGTGGCGGCTGGAGCGGGCAGTACGGCCAGTACACCACAGCTGGACCAAGAACGCGACGTGGACTCGCGTGACCGAACTGCTGAAATTAGCCGCAAGTTTGCGGCAGCCCTGGACCTTCAAAAGGGACTGCAGAACAAACTCGAACGATGCACCTCGGACCTCGAAGCCGAAAGAAGAGCCAGGCAGCTTGCTGACGAGACTGCGGGCGCAGCGCAAAAGCGCATGGCAGATCTCGAGGCGTACAAGCAGCAAACCTCGCTCGAGGTGGGAAGCCTTCGGGCAGAACTGCACAATGCTCAACGCGAGGCGCGAGAACAAGCTACCACGGCAGCTGAAGCCGTCGCGGCCATGGAAATGCTGCGCGTTGAACATAGTGATTTGCAGTCCAAGTACGAGGATGCTCCCAGCAGCGACAAGGAAGGTGGATCCACACTCGACTCCTTGCGAGAGGCGCTTACAGCGTCTGCCGATATGAGGAACCATTTCGAGAAGAAGCTTGAAGAAGAGCGCGCAACCCGCGCCACGCTCGAGACGAGACTCACCACACTCAAGGCTGAGCACGAAGCTCGCACAGGCGAGCTGGCGGCCATCACCCAGCGACTGCGTGACGCTGAGGAGCTTGCGGAGCGGCATGCAGCCGAGGCTAAGGTGCATCGCGAAGCGGTCATCTCTGGACTGGACAAGGTTTCGCAGGACGGTGCAAAGTCGAAGCAGGCTGACTCGGATCGCATCATCGCTCTTCAAGGGCAGGTCAATGCGGCTAACAATCTGGTTCGGAAGTACCAGCAGGAGGCCAACACGGCTTCCGACAAGCTTCGTACTGCCGAGGAGCGCATTGCCGGCCTAGAGGCTTACCAGGAGCAATCCAGCAGGGAAGGCGTCACCATCCGCAGACAGCTTCAGGCTGCTATGCGGGACACGCAGTCCTTGCAAGCTCTCAACTCTGATCTGAAGCACCAGCTGGCCAACCAACAGCTCGAAACAAACGCGATGACGGTACAGTACAGCACCCTTAAGGATATCCTTGCCGAACGAGGCCTCAGCCCCACCGGTGTAGCCCGAGCACAGAACTTCAGCTCGCGGAACAACTCGCCGACGAGCAGAGGCCTGGAACAGCAATTAGCCGAAGCCAAGGCTGCTCACGAGGAGACGAAGCAGAACTTCGAGATCCAGTCACAGCAAGCCGAAACAGCATATCGCGAGCGGGTGCAGCAGCTGGAGAGTGATTATCAGTCGGCTGTTCACTATGTGAAGGGGACCGAGAAGATGCTGAAGCGCATGAAGGAGGAGCTTTCGAAATTCAAGACGGAGAACGCCCGCCTCAAGACGGAGAACATCGAGCTTGAGGAAAGAGCGTTGGAGGGCCAGGCAACCTCACGGTCAGGCTCAGGCGACTGGGATTCACAGCGTGCGGCCTTGGAAGCCAAGATCCAGCAACTGGAAGGCCAAGTCAGGCAGTCCTCGGCACAGCTTGAGCAGCAGCTCATGGAGGTGCGCAGGGAACTCGAAGGCACCAAACAGGAACGCGACAGGGCCAAGAAGACGACCGAAGAGAGTGTTGAACGATTGACGAGCAAGGAGAAGGATCTCGAGCAGATACAGCAGGATTATGCACAGCTCGAGAAGCGTGCACTGGATGCCGAGCATAAGGTCGGCTTACTGCTGGACCAGGTCGAGAACTCGGTGGACAACTACCGCCGGCGAAGCCGCCAGGTTCCCATGGACACTCCGAACCTCAATGGGCTGGGCCACTCCCGCCAGGAGAGCTCCGAGGCTGAGAGCTTGTACGGTGGACTTGGCGATGCCCGAAACAGCGCAGCTCTCGATAACCTGGCCGACGAGCTTGACCAATTGCGGTCCAAGTGGGAGGCGACCAACGAGAACTACCGCCTGTCCAACGCATTCGACTTTGAGACAACGCCAGCCAAGAAGAGCGACGAGGTCGGCCTCGGCCTCAGTGCCAGTCTGGCGGATTGGCGCAAGCGTCTCGACACGGAAGAGCAGGAAGGCACCAACGGCACAAGCCACGCCTCTTAAGAAGACGGGACACGCATATTGAACGACGACGATTTTGGGGAGGCATCCCATTGTTTTCTTGTTTTTGTTTTTTTGAAGATTTCGAGATTGCAATAATCCACTTGGCTTTTGTTGTACAAGTCGAAGAAGCAATGCCATGTGTGCAAGACGACGAGCTTGTATGTATACGACGCACGACACCTGCATACTTTTTGATACATTGCAGCAATCATGACGATACTTGACGCCCTCTCCATCGACGGCGAGGTTCTTGCTTTCCCCCCCTCGGGCACCATTTTACGACAACATGCCGTTTCTTTGGTCCTTGGGATCGATCGGTGCGGCATGTACGAGCGAGATTCTCTACTTGATTCGAGCAGATATCCCCGAAGAAGATGAACGTACGACCGCCTAAGGCTTCGTTTATGTGTTTTTCTTTTTCCCCACTGGAGTTTTCGGGGTGGCCCCTTTTTGTCTCTCCTATTTTTACTATTTCCCCCCTTTTCTCTCTTCTTCATGTGCATATACAATTCTCTTCACGGGCCTGACGTGGTTGGAGGCATGAAATTCATAAAAGCTAATGTACAATACATATATGGTGTTCATGACAAGCCACGGGCCGCACAATCCATCAATGGAGATGGAGAGTCCTGGCGAAGATGCTCCGGACGGCACCGACTCTTTTCGCTCGTGGTCTACGGTGGGAAATCGAACTTTTTGACACTGGAGATGAAGGATAGTTCAATGATGATATTTGTTTGGTCAAGAATCTAGCCATCTTGAATGTGACTGTTGCCTTTCTCCCTTTACTGTGCGTGTGACCTTGATTATGTACGCCCTATCTTTCTGCGAACGCTCTCAGCACCACCCTTATATCTCATCAACGGCGTTCTCGGCGCCGTCGAGGGGCGA
Source organism: Apiospora marii (assembly GCF_038362585.1). Classification (NCBI taxonomy): domain Eukaryota; kingdom Fungi; phylum Ascomycota; class Sordariomycetes; order Amphisphaeriales; family Apiosporaceae; genus Apiospora; species Apiospora marii. The sequence goes on along the minus strand of NW_027117375.1, from coordinate 435,153 downwards.
CACCGTGACGACCTGCGTAGCCCCCATGCCGCCGCCGCGGAAGGCATAGGTGAATGTCCAGCCCGAGGCGGCCCCGGCGTGCTCGCCTTTGGCGTTGACGACGACGAGGCCCGCTGCCACCTCCGGGTACCGGCGCGTCATGCGGCGCACGGCGTCCTCGGCCGCCTCGCCGGGCGTCATCCCCCGCCGCATGCTCTCGACGGCCTGATAGCATGGCAGAAATCGCATCATGACGTCGCCGTCGCCCGTCGCGCCGCACCCGCCCACCTCGCCGTCCACGTACGACCCGCTGCCCGCGATGGGGCCGTCCCCGACGCGCCCGGGGATCTTGTGCGACGCCCCGTTGGTCGAGGTGCCGGCCGCCATGCCGCCGGCGCTGTCGAGGGCGATCATGGAGATGGTGTCGTGGCTTGCTTGGTATCTCTTCTTTTCAACATCCGTTTGTGCCTCCTTTACTTCGTCGTCCTCATTCGCCCCGCCCGTCGTCGCTACCGCAGGCGCAGAGACCGGCGCATACGGCCCGCACGCCGTCCGCGGGTCGGGCGTCACATCCCGCCGGTAGTTGGGCTGGCAGCGGTCGCGGTCGCGCCACTCGCGGCAGGCGCGCGCCGACGCGGCGGTGCCGATGCTGTCCTCCTCGACGAAGCCGTTCTGGACGGCAAAGGCCGTGGCGAGGTCGCCGGCCAGCAGACTGTGCTCGGTGTGGTCGAGGACGGCGCGGGCGACCCCAATAGCGTCGCGGACCCGGCGCAGTGCGGCCACGGCGCCCGTGTTGAGCGTGGCGCCGTCCATCAGCAGCGCGTCGAGCGTCGTCTCGCAGGCCTCGTCGGGCGAGCCGCCGAAGCCCACGCTGCCGTCGCACTGCGCGGCCTCGCAGGCGGCGCAGCCACGCTGCACGGCGTCGAGCGCGGCGGTCTTGTTGGAAGAATCAGAAGAAGAGGAGGCGGCCAGGAGGGATTCATAGGCGGCGTCGGTGGCGACGGTAAAGGGACCGCCCCAGGTGTTGATGATCATGGGCAATCCCGGAGAGGGTTGGGTTAGGGCGGTGACGGCGCGTGACGAGGACACAGCCGAGGATGAAGAGGAGAGTGGGGCCACGAGGGGGAGGAACTGCAATAGCGAAGACAGGATATTCGCCATGGCTGGTTTGAAATTGGTGCTGCTGCCTTGAACTCGTTGTCTAAACCAAATCACGGGGTGAATATGCTACTTGAGACAAAGAAAGCCGGGCTGCTATAAACACGACACGACAAGTTCAGATAGTCGGTTCAAGGGTAGGACGCAGGTAAGGAGACAGTGGACCGACCACCTGCTGGGTGGTGGGGGTGGGGTCTCTCGTTTAATACCAGAAGTATACATATATTCGGATATGTACTTACTCGCTCACCTCTTCGTAAACTAACGAAATGCACAAGACATTATTTCGAATAGACGAGCACGGGAAGCTTGGGAAGGACAATGCATGGCCTTGCGCTGCAGTCCAGAGACCAGACGTGTTTTATTGACACAAAAACAAGTAACGGTACTCGATAAATGGTATATAGGGAGTAGTAAGTAGACAGGGAAGGGACGGCCTTATCGCAGTCATGTCCTCACGACATCCCAGATGCGAGAAATCACAACTCCCTGTACGCCCGACGAGCAGCCGTCGCCTCGCCCTGTAACCCGGAAAATGCCCTCTTCTCTCCCTCTTTCTCCGTCTGCCGTAGGCAGCTCTATATGCTCGTGTCAACAGCCTTCAAGGTCATCTACCACGGAGCAGCCTAACAGAAACCGATTGTGGCCAGTAGGGCCGGATATCCACGAAGAATAGAAAGGAGACAAACATGATGAAGAAAAAAAGAAGAAAAAAAAGCCCATCGTGTCTGGTCATTCCTCCCGGCAGTCATGGCATTCGAAGCATCTACCCCACTCGGTCCCTACAAGCATTTCCTATACCCAAACCCCGCCTTCCCCTGATACGACAACAACAGCATGCATGCTCTATCCGTCGTGGCCTCATCTAAGCCGTCACATCTTGTTCATCGTCGTCGTCAGCATCGTGACTCATTTCTCTGCGTGCCCGTTGTTGAGAAGCATCTCCAGTATGATCTGCTGGCCTGGGACCTCGGGGTGGGCCATGCAGATCTTGACCGTGCCCTTGGATTCCACCCCGTTGTCGGGAGCCCCTTGCGGCGTGTACCCGTTGGCGGCTGTGTGGTAGAAGCCCCCCGTGGGACCCCGCACGCCGTAGTCGAGCACCCGTACGTCGCGGCCAGCAATGATTTGCCGCAACCGCCCATTCTCGGCATTCCGCACCTCAATGTAGTCTTCATTGAACAGGACGAGGTATTGGCCAAACATGGTAGCGCCCTTAGCTCGCTTCTGCTTCCCACTATACTCCATAATGACACTGCGGCTGACGTCGCCGTGCTTGTCAATGTACACGGCACAGTCCTCAAAGGCCAGGATGTACTCTTGGTCGTTGAGCCGGAACATGCCCAGGGGCCGCTGGTCTCGGATGCGACTCGCAATGTTGGCAATGGCGGGCTGCTTGACGTCGGGGATGCTCATGGGCACCTTCTTGTCCAGCGTCATGAGTTCGAACCCCTTGGCCGTCGAGATGGCAATGTAGTTGTTGAAGATGTTGAGCGAATAGCATTCGGTCGGGAGGTAGAAATCGTCGTAGTCTCGGAACGACTCGGTAGAGCCCCCAGCCTTGCGGCCGCCAAACAGACGCGACTTCTTCTCGCTCGACTTCTGGAAGACGGGCTCCAGCACCTTGAACGTGCTGTGGAGGCCCTCCTTCTTTTTGTAGAAAACCAGCATCCGGTCCTTCATACGGGCGGTTGCAAAGAACGATACGTCCTTGGCCAGCCGTTGCGGGGAACGCCGCGTGTTGTCGTTGGCTGGCGCCGGGAAGTTGGAAGGCGGTGCTATCACGTCCAGCGGGTACGATATCAAGTTGCGGTCCGCCAAGACGAGAACGACGGAGAATTCCTCGAGCACGGCAATTTGCGTGACCCTAGATATCGAGGCGGTCTGCAATGAAGGCATTAGTTAGCATATTCATCGCCCGCTCTCGTGGCTTCAGATTGTCACTTTACCTTTGACCAGCTCCTTGGGTCCCCAGCCTCTGTAACACAGACGCCCACATCGGTGCCGATCGCCACCATGTTCCGGCCATACGCCCAGAATCCCGTTGCGCAGTGGACAGCGGCCCGCGAGATGGGCGGGGGGCCGCGACCAGGTCCGAAAGTCAATTCGAGTTCACGTATCGCCCGGTCCAGAGGCGTGCCACGGATGTGAACACCGCCAGCGTACTTTCCGATGCCCGAAACTGCGTCATACGCAAAAGCACTGTCGGCCATGACCCGCAAACGGAAGGGCTCGGCATTCTGGGCGTGCAATGCCTTCGCGTGTCTGGTCTTGGCCTCGATGATCTTGTCACACCAGTCTGAGCGACTCTTCGCAGAAGTGACATACAGCGTGTAAACGTCGTGACCCAGGTGCTTGACTCTGAAGGGGTAAAGGGTCCTGTCGTCTGCGGCCGCCCCGGGCCCGAGTCTCGCGGTAGTCGACGAGGCAATGGACGTAGTAGTTGCAGTATGATGGAGGTCGGGACGATCGCTGTTGGATGCCACTTTGTTGAGTTTTATGTCCGATGACGAATTCGTCGATCGTGTCAGCGGCGTTGCGAGGCCCTTTTGCTTCGAAATGGGCTCATCGTGACTGCTCTCGAGGAACAGCAGGGGCATTGGGATCGGCTGCGTCGTATTAGCATCTGTGGGCTTCTAGCAGCCGTGTTGGGCAGACTTACTTCTTTGGAAACGTCGTACTTCTGGTCGCCGCGTCCGTCCTTCGACGTTACACGCTTGGAGAGAATCAGGTAGTGATCGAAGAGCAGAGCGTGCGTGTCGACCCAGCGCACTCCTTTGGAGCCCATGCGCTGGACTTCGCCTTGGAAGATGAGCTGTCGGCCAAGATGGTCGAGGTTCAGATCAGCATGGAAGCCAGGTCGCAGGACGAGCATGGCGTTCAGTTCAATCATTGTCACCTTCTTCTGCATTTCATCGACCTTTGCGTCAGCTTCCATGCCGACCGCTTTGATCTCGTCCATGGCTCTGGCGACATTGCTCTTCTCCTCGCTTTCGCCTAGCATGTTCTTCAAACTGGTGCCGAGCAGGAGGTTGTATCTTTGCAGTCGAGTAATCGGAGCTTTTAAGAAAGTGACCCAGTCTAGTCTTCGCGAGCGCGGATTCTGGCGATTCGTATCCAAAAATTGCCTAAACATGTAATTGCGGTCCGACTCTTTCCTGATCAAGTATTGGGCGTAAGGGTACGCAGACGCGTATTCGACATACGCCGACCTGGCCTTCCGGATCCATTCTCGGAAGATGTCGCTGTATCCCACGATCCAAGGCCCTTGTTCTTTCTGTCGATACTTGAGCTGGGCTAGGAGATATTCCCTGTTGACTTGCATGATACCATCCACCTTGCCGAACACAGCATTGACGAATTTGTCGATTCTGCCCTCCGCGATAATGCGGGGCTGCGATGAGACGAGTTGATCCCGGTACAGCATACGGAGCACGTCAAGTTGGTCCATGTATTCCTCCTCGCCCGTGACAAGCTCATGTAGCACATTTTGTCGCTCGATTTCTTTCTTGTGTTTGCCTTCGATACTCTCAGGGGTCATGTGGTAATATGTTGCCCAGTCGACCTTCTTGGCGCCTTCGGAGAAGATGTCGTCCAAGTTGGCTTTCTTCAGAGTACGGCCGCAGTGGTACGAGTAGCAACGGGAAGTGACAATGTGCGTCTCTTCCTCAGAATCAAACTCGTGGAGCTTAGGCGTGTAACAGCCGAGGCCAGTTAGCTGCCAGAGGACACCGGTGAGAGTGCCCTGGCCGAATTTGAGCCACTCTTCTTCAGGGATTAAGATGCCCGCTTCCATCATCCGATCGACCACACTGGCACTGAGTGTTTCGGCATTTGCAACGTTCATGGTTGGGACCTTCAGACAGAATAACCGCACGAGCCCGTCCTCGACCGTCTTTCTCTTCAGGTCGGGTTCACCTTCGGCCACTTCGCGAATCCACTTTGATATACCAGTTAGGGCCCACGGTTCGGTGCAGGTCTGCGTATCCAGAACCGTCAACTTCTCGGGAACAAACTTCTTTCGTCTACCACTTGGCAGCGTAATGACGTCGTAGTCGACGGAAGTTGGCGTCGCAGTGTCGTAACCCTCATACGGTAGCCCCTGTTGGGCCGCGAGTTGCTGCTGTCGAACGTTGTTCAGTCGTCGGTTGTGATTTTCAGCATCCGTTCTGGATCTAGCCGGAGGTTGAACCTGAGGTGACGTGCTGTGACTCGACAACGATATAGACCGCTCGACTTGCAACTGTTGAACGTTCTGGCCATATTGTGCGTCAGTTCCGGAATAGGGACGAGCATCGACGCTGAGCGAGTAGCCGTGTTGGTGGTTGGACCGGTTGGGAGACTGAATCGAAAGCATCGAACTGCTATCCGAGCCCGCAGGAATAGCTGGCAATGGCCTGTTTGAGAGACCAGGATGATAAAACATATCTGGGTAGTCTTCCTTGTATGGCGACTCACTACCGCTTTGCCGCGAGTGGAGGGACACACGCTCGTCGCCCTCATCGAAGCTCAGGCGATGCGCAGAAGGTTGCTGCAACCCACCAGTGCCGCCGTAGTCTGTTTCAGCCTGCTCAAAAGCGGGAAACTTGTTGCTCTCGTGGCTCCTTTGCGATGCATGGTTAATTCGGGGCGTCGGGAGGGACTGGTCATTCGCGTAGCCAGGCTCGCCATCTTGAGGATTATCGTCATACGCCAGGTGGCCTGCATAACCGCCACCATAGAGCCCAATGTCTTGGCCTTGGGTCGCGTAGTCGCTATCGCTACTTGGCTCCTCTGCAAGATTGGGAAGTTGCGGGAGTGCGACCTCGGGCTGGCTGAAGTATGGAAACGCCACACCTGAGCTTAAACGACGATCGTCCTCTTCGGCTTGTTGCATGGCTAATAAGCCCGCGGCAGCCTCCGGGTCGCTCTCGTCGCCGTCGTCGTCGCCACCTTCTTGAATAGTGTATGGGTTTGAGGAACGGTTTCGGTTCAACGTTGACGCATTCGAGGAATAACGATTAACACCCGACGCATCATCAGTGCTATTGACAGTAGTCGCTGTAGAGTGATAACTCGCTGTAGAAGTCAACCGGCGTAGTTCTCGCAAGTCATCTTCAAGAAGTGCGCCTTCGCCGCGTTGATCCACGGGACTGGGTCGATGTCTCTGGGAAGGGCTGCCTCGAAGTTCGGCCTCGATGTCTTGCATGATATCCTCCTGGGTAATACGATCCGTCGAGTCATGACGGGAGTAATGGCCATTTGTGCCCCAGGCCGCATTCCCCGATGCTTCGTCGATGGGTCGACTTGGCAGAGGCGCGTTGGTAGGGTGCCTCTGCAGACCAGGCGACGATTGGCCTTGCTGTATGGGCGGAGAGGGGAGGAGCGAGGCTTGAGAATTCGACCTCGAGGGGCGATCCAAGAACGAGTGAGGGTCACTGGCTGAGTAGTTAGGTCCGACAGGAATCTGTGAATGAGTCGGGTAAGGAGCTTGTGAGGGAGTGCCGGGGGTATACGATGCCATCGCGGGCGGGCTGGTACTATCGGCGTAAGTGGCTTGTGCCGGGTACTGCGAATATGAAGTATCGTAGGTGTTGGCAGATGCTGTGTTGTACATGTTCTGGTAGGTCGGTGTGGTTGTCCCCTGGGCAGAGGCCGTAGGTGCAGCATAGGTCGGTTGCGCCTGCCAGTACGGCGGCTGACTCACAACCGAGGAGGGGGATCCATAGCCCTGGCCCGCATAATTCGTATATCCAGCATAGGTTGACTGTCTCTGCGGGGGAGGAGGAGGAGGCGGTGACGAGACGGATGGTGTATAAGCGGCAGGGTTGTACGGTTGCGGTGCGTAGGCTGGCGTGGTCGTCGTCGGGCTGTAGGGATGGGCACTTTGAGGTCTGTACTGAGTTGCCGATGCTGGGGGAGGATGGTACGAAACGCTCTGCGATTGCGAACGTCCAACAAAGGCCTGCGGGTTATACGTCGAAGGAGTTGGTGGTGTCTGGGCTGCGTATTGGTGCTGGTATCCGGACATGGCAACGCTGGCGGCTGCGCCATAATCCGGTCGGCTCGCTGCTGTCGGGCTTGTTATGAAGAGCTCATTGTCTGCATCCAGTCCTCTCGTGTTCACCGGAGGCAGGTAGCTCTGGCGTGTTGCGACCCTCGTCTCGAATGGAGCCGAGTCGTCTCCGCTGTTGAAACTTTGGCGTCGAAGTGGGAGCGGCGCTTGATCTGAAGCCGCCTGGTTTGCGACAGGATACTGGACCGGGGGCACATGGCCGTACCGGCGTTCCCCTCGGAAAGACATTGCTTTCAGCCAAGACTTTCTGGAATGCTTTGGCTCGGTAACTAAGACAAGAACAAAAGCCGCGCAGCGGCGCGCCGGTCGAAGAAAGACTCAATGGACAAGGTAATGATGCAGGACGCCTGGTCGCGGTGATCCTTTCACTTCCTTCGTATGGTCACGTTTGGGACTCGAGTGGCGTGTTGGGTCTCGTAAACAGGTCGATTCTAAGGCTGTCGGCCGTGTCGCATTGATCCGAAATCGCAGAGTCTTGTTGCCAATAGCAAGCAGCCTCGGGAAGAGGCAGTTACCAGATAGGTAGCAGGTTGTTTGTTTGGTTGCAGCAGCGCACGACTACTCGGCTCTGACCTGACCGTTGGCAATCTTGTCGCCCCGCACTAGGTGAGTTGCTGGCGTGCATAAACACAGCACACGGTGCTCCAAATGTTGGCCCGAGAAAAGAATATAGGTGTAGCGATGCGTCACCGATAGTCCTCCCGGACAGCGCAGCTCGTCGGTATCCAGGTCTGGATTCGGGCGCGACGTCGGATTGAGCAGGTGGTGGTGGTGGTGGTGGTGGTCGTGGTGGTGGTGATGACTGCAGCAAGTCGAGTCGAATCGTGGGGTCCAAAAGGCCGGCGGGTGTAAACGGAGGGCCTATCGAGGCTGCAACAGAGGGTATGGATCGGTCACAGGTTGATCTAAGGTTCCATGGGACGAAGAATGCTATTAGGCGGGATAAGTGGATTAATAAGGTGTGATTAAATGGAATCTTCGTCCGCCAATATGCCCGTTGCGCTTCGCTTTAGGTGTCGGGTCGGCAGCAGGGCAGGGCAGGTCAAATTGATGTAGGTAGGGTCTGGATTATCACCACAGGAAAACGAGGAGCAACATTGCCATTTTCTACTTCTTGTCCGCGTGCATAGGTCTGTTAGGTAGTGTTGGGAAGTAGGTAACTAATCGAGTTGGGCTGAACGACTGCTTTCTTGTGTGTGGCCTGCCCTTGGTCTGCCCAGCTTCTAAGCAGCTACCCTGCATGTAACAACATCTGCCAACCTGGGGTTTGCCGGGCTTCTTCTGACAAGTATGTACGTGTAGACCTGCTCTCCTCAATACTTGCTTGGCCAGAATTGTTGACCTGGCCGGCCTGGGTGCCTGGCTGACACACTCCCAATGAACCGCAGGTAGGTATAGTCCGGGTGGCTAGCACGGCACAACAGTGGCCCGACGATCCACGGATATCCCAGTCCCCAGCGTCTGCCACGACTTTGAAGGGTCCTGGGTGGGTGTTTGGATTGAATCCATGGCAGTGGATTGGTTTGAGTCCGAGTCCCACTAGCTACAGTAGTAGTGGGATCTAGGACTTTGCTTCAACAACTTGCTGCTTGCCTAAGGTTGGGCGATGCGAAAAGTACCAGCACCGTCTGATGTCCCATCCATCCATGATGAGGGCTCCCATCAAAGATTGATGTCCATTCGACGCATAGGTCAGAGAGCTGTTCAGGTCAGCAAGCAGAGCACGAGCTGGGTTTCCCAAGGCCCCCCCGCTATGCCTCCCTAGCACCAGCCAGCCAGCCCTAAGCCACCCGAATCCCGACAGGACAAACACAAAGTAGGCATTGCTAGGCTCATCCATCTTGCCATCTACAAAATGCGGCGAATTTTCAACGGTGTTGCACTCCACCGCAGGAATCCCTGTGGTGTTTGTTTCAATGCGAAGAGATCATTGGTCTCCTTGTGGTTTCTTTTCTTTTGGGCTGTTGGATAGTGGTACAGCACTGCTGGGACTGGAACTTGGAAATCATCAGGGCAGGATGACGGTGGTTCTTCACTTACATGTAGGCAATCAAGTTGTTACATGTATTGAAGTATCAATTCCTGGTTGCACCCTCACCCAACCCTGCCGGCCTCACTTGTGCCATCTAACTACGCACCCACATACATGCATTAGGTGCACACATCACGTATGTAGCTACTGCGGCTTTCCTTGTAAGCTGCAAATTTAGCTGACCTCATCGCTAGTCTTGCAGCTGCTAGAAGGAAAAGGTCTCAAAGTCCAAAGCAAAAGTAAAGTCGATGATCTAAACGCACATGCCAGTAGCAGGCCCATGGTTCCTGAGCTCATCTCATTGTTGCTGGCAACCATCTCCAGGTATTGAGCTGCTTGTTTGGTAACTCATTTGAACCGTTTCGGGATTGTAGCAATGCAGATCAAGCAATCAACGACATGAACCGCGAGGGATTGGCTGTTGTCACTGCAATGTGGCATTCTGGGCTCTGGGCAAGATCCTGGCCTGTCAGACTAGGTTATGATCACCTCCTGGCATATGGAGAATGTCCGAGAAAGCTCTCTCACCTCCGTACATACGGTTGACGGTAGAGGTTATGTACATAATCAACCAAATCAGTACCGAGAGAACCATCAACTTGGTCCATTTTGCGACCTCATCACGAATAAAATTCGTCTTTTTGCAAGGTAGACTTAAGCTACATGTAGTTCACTACTGTACTCATAGGAGGCAGGTATATACCAAATTGTGTAAGGCGACGATTTTCGGCCTCCTTGCATTTTTGTACGCCAAGGGATTCTCAGGCAAACAAGCGGGAGATCTGATTCACTCGCCTTTCGGACTCTTCTGGCCAGAGTCAAACTTGGACGTGGTCTTCGACGTTACTACCAGGGGCTCGGTCGGCTAGAAATTCTCATACATTGTTGATCAGGAGTCTCGCAAAGTAAAACACCATCAGGGCTTGTATAGTCCGATTGCAGCTGAAACATAGGGGTGTTCTTGGTGAGCAAGTGAGTCGTCATCTGTACAGTGTAGCCATTGGGTCTCCGGGCTTGGCATAACCCTTCCTCTGACAAGTCCAATTGATGTGTACCTAACATACATGTATTCTTTCAATGGTATCTCGGGCGGTGTTGGTAGCACACGTGTCATCAGGTAAGAGTACATAGATACAAATATAGCATCAAATGGTTCATGGAATCCTATGGGAGCGGGCTATAGTACAAACCAGAATAGAATGTATACTTGCACTGCCCTGCTTCAAGCCTTTCAAGCCTTCAAGCCACAACCCACTGCTACCAGATCGGCTCGCCGGCTCGGATTTAAACATAAGTCCCGGATGATCTGATGCGATGAAGCAAACCACCGGTGCGGCCATAAACGAATGGCTATTTCCAACACAACCGGGATAATACTGGCCCAGAGCAGGCCTAATGTTGTTAATAAGCATGTGATATTGCACTGGGACTCGAGCAACCAGCAACAGAACGATGCCTTTGATTTCTTCATAGCAGAGAGCTCCCGCTGTTGCAACTTGTTCACAGTCGGCACAAACCCGAGAGTCTGGCATTTCTCCATGGCCAAAAGCACATGCACCTTACTAAAATAGATAACAACACACACCCTAGCAGTAGCGTCATCCCGAGCTCCAGATGCCAGAGAAGCATTAAGCTTCACGCCGATTGAAGTCTAGAAGCCTCTTGCTGTCGAAACAGCAGCCCGCGACGGCATATACTACTATATGTTGGGACTTGCCTCACAGCATATATCTGCATAGGTATGCGCCATTGATAGCTGTGCTGTGTGTTACATGCTTCTTCTACAGTGTCACAACTTGTTCACAGTCTACTTATGTGGTGAAATTTTGCATTAATCATTTGTCAGCCACCCGCAATCCACATGCATGACAGAAAGTTGCTATGACGATATGCGTTTGGTCTGGTAGCAACCCAAATCGAGCAGACCGAAGTGGGGGTTTGGGGGGGCTGCCACTTACTGTAGCCCCTCCATCACTACTGTATGTAGATGTGCCGCCGCTTGTAGCAAATCGGGTTCCGAGGAAGGAGAGCGGAAATAGCTTGGATGGATGGATCTTACCTTACCGTACCTATGCTACACGTACAGGAGGTACATGTATTTACTTCATTGACCAAGCGGGACCCCTCCTCTCTCTTCTACATCTTCCAAACCTTTCTACTCCTCCTTTCCAATCAGTTCCTCCCATCTGAGTATACTCGTCAACTTCACAACACAACCGAAAATCATCAATCCTCATCTCAATCACAATGGCATCTGACGGCGTTTGGGCAGGTGAGTTCATGTGCTAGATACCTCTTTCCCCAGCTTCTGCCGTCATCATCCCCGCTTTCCGGGTTTTCGGGGCCTCTACGGGTAACATTGCACACGAATTATCTCGTAGCCCAGGACCTTGATGGACTGTTACCAGAGTGTGCAACCACCTTGATGGATCAGTCGGCCGATCCAATCCAGCCATTTGGGGACTCTGTTTGGTTCATCATGATGCAGCATCCCTGTGCCCTCGAAATCATTGCCGATGAAACCATGCATTGCCTTTCGCGTGACGAGTCAGCAGCTAACTGAGTGTCGCTTCCTGCAGTTGCTAAGGTCCGTGGTGACGGAAAGGTCGCCGGCACCGTCTGGTTCCGCCAGAAGTCGGAGGACGCCGAGACCGAGATCTCCTGGGATATTTCCGGACAAGACGCCGACGCTCAGCGTGGCATGCACATCCACGCCTTCGGCGATAACACCAACGGCTGCACCTCTGCTGGCCCTCACTGTATGTCTTCTGACAAGGACACCCAATGGCTCCCGGTTTGACCACTTCTGACACGATGACTACAGTCAACCCCCACGGCCAGACCCACGGCGCCCCCAGCGACGAGAAGCGTCACGTCGGTGACCTCGGAAACATCACTGTCGATGGCAACGGCAACGCCAAGGGCACCGTCAAGGACAAGCTTATCAAGCTGATCGGCCCTCACTCCGTCATTGGCGTAAGAAAAATCCTATAACTCCAATATCAGCATAGACACACCGAAGTTGCTGACACATTCTAGCGCACTGTCGTTGTGCACGGCGGCACCGATGACCTCGGCAAGGGTGGCAACGAGGAGTCCCTCAAGACTGGTAACGCTGGTCCCCGCCCAGCTTGCGGTAAGTTTCGGGATCGGCCACAATCTGTTTGTATCGCATAATCTAACTAACGCTATCTAGGTGTCATCGGCATTGCATCCGCTCAGGAAGGCATCTTCTAAGCAATTCCTACACTGCTATCAACTACGATTTGGAACAACAGTGGCAGACTGACCTCGTATGTCTCGTCATGGTGTCGTCGCGTGTCGTCGTGTTCAACTGGACCTTCCTGTCTTAACAGGTTGATAGTAACGGGCCATTTTCTGGACCGAGGCTTGCTTACATAGGCTTAAAATGACAACATTCACAAATCAAGCAATCACTAAGGTTCTTTCAATGCCTGTCTTGAAATGTATATGAACACGCCAGCCGGTAGTACTAGCAGTTTTCCTACACCTCAATGAACGCGAGGCACCTGAAGTACTTAGATGGTGATAAAGCTCGAAGTTGGGAGCCTGGAATGTCTGGTATGGTGAGTATATACTTGTAGTAATTCACCCACACTTTATACTTCACACTTCAGTTCATCCCTTTTCGATTCAAACAATTGAATAGACAGAGCAGTGAATGAATACATCATCATCGCCTGGCATCTGTATATAAACCCCGCCCCAATTGACTGCATGCCCTTCTTTCCTCTTCGCAACCTGTACCTACTTGCTGATCCACTACTCTGTCAGCTCCCTCTCTACATACTAGACCTTACCCCAAGGATCCAGATCAGCGGCTACGTGTGGTCTACCCCTCATTACATAAGCCATTGCCTGTTTCGGCCCAGGGACCCTTATTATCTTCGCCCCACAAAAGCTCTAAAGCACACGACATCAATTCGAGCAACCACACCAAGACCGAGCAAGCATCCCAACCTATCGAGACTTCACCGTCTGCCCATTCTCTTCTGTCTATGAGACTTCGGCTTTTTTGAGCTCAATTACAAAATCACCCCAACTTTACCCCCAGCCCTACCTGCTGTACCTCCTCGTCTACTGTACAGCTGCGTGCAATTGTAAGTCTATCGTCCCCGTTCTTTGGCCTCTACATCCTTGTTGGAAGAATCGAGGGAAGCTTGGGACCACGGTTCGTGCCAGTGACCGCCAGCTTCACCTTTAATTCCGACAAGCATATCCGCTCCTTCGGGATTCGATCTTGACATAGCCCACTACATTCCTTACCTATACCTACCTAAAGTACCCGGGAGAATACCATGGTGCAGTGTGCAGTAGGTTGCACGGGTTGCTCGACATGAGCTCGTCCCCCTTGTGCCATCCTACTCTCTCCAATCATATCCAAAGCAAGCTGCTTGCAACACCTCCAGGCCCCAGCATTGGAGTACAATGCTGGGTGCATGCTGTCGGGCCCTCTTTCAGCATTGTAGCCTTACCCAGGTCTGGGGCATATGAGGTCGTTCTGGATCCATTGGTTCCATCGTCACGAAGATACGCCCTTACAATTTTCGTCCATTTCATCTCCTTGCCTAAACCCAATGTTGAACCCACCCACACCCCCAAGCTACATTGCTACTCGTAGCTGTGTCGACCCTATTACATCCATGTCTCGGGCAAGTACTAACACCTGCAGGGGCCCAGCCACTATACCTTCCATCTCTACCTGTTATAGTGGAACGTCATCACCTCGGCAAGCTTCAACATGGCGGCTCCTAAGACTTTTATGGCGCATGTGAAGTCGCTACTCAGCGGTGACACCCTGGTCCTGACTTCGACAAACAACCCAACTCTGGAGCGTACTCTGTCGTTGGCCTACGTCAATGCTCCTCACTTGAGAAAGGAAGGCGACGAGCCCTTCGCTTTCCAGTCTCGAGAGTACCTCCGTGCGCTCATTCTCGGCAAGCCAGCCAAGTGCACGATTCTCTACTCCGTTCCTTCTGGTAGGGAGTACGGCACCGTCGAGCTTCAAGACGGCACCCAGCTGCCCGATGACCTTGTGAAGGCCGGTTGGGTCAAGGTCCGAGAGGACGCAGGCCGCAAGGAGGAATCGGAAGACATTCTGGACCGACTAGAGACTCTGCGCAGCCTGGAGTCACAGGCGAGGGACGCCGGCAAGGGCTTACATGCCGGTACCGGCGGTGTCATTGCGGTCCAAAACGACCTCGGTACCCCCGATTTCTTCAACCAGTGGAAGGGCAAGACAGTCCCTGCCATTGTTGAGCGGGTGCTCAGCGGCGATCGTCTCCTTTGCCGCCTGATGTTAGATGACAAGAAGCATCTTCAACTCATGACTCTGGTTGCCGGTATCCGTACTCCCGCCACAGAGAGAACCACACCATCAACAGGTATGACCCAGGCTGCCGAGGAATACGGCAACGAGGCCCGTGGATATGTCGAGACGAGACTTCTGCAGCGCGATGTCAAGATCGTTATGGTCGGAGTCAGCCCCCAAGGTCAACTAGTCGGTCACGTTCTGCACCCTCGTGGAAGTATCGCCGAGTTCTTGCTGGCTGATGGCTTGGCACGATGCAACGATTTCCACTCGACAATGCTCGGTGAGAAGATGGCGCCCCTCCGTGCCGCCGAAAAGAAAGCCCAGATTGGCAAGCTGCGATTGCATAAGAACAGCACGGTCAAAGAGACCGAGGGCAGCACTTCTGACATGATTGTGTCCAAGGTCATTGGTGCCGACATGATAATAGTGCGAACCAAGACGGGGGAGGAGAAGCAGGTCAGCTTGAGCAGCGTTCGCGGGCCTCGTGCGAAGGAGCCTTCTGAAGGCCCCTTCAGAGACGAAGCCAAGGAATGGCTACGAAAACGTATCATTGGCAAGCACGTGAAGGTCAGCATCGATGGCCATAGGCCTGCTAGCGAGGGGTTCGAAGCCCGGGATGTTGCCACCGTTACCGAGAAGGGGAAGAATGTGAACCTCCAATTGGTGCAGGAGGGTTATTGCTCTGTTATCCGCCACCGCAAGGATGACACCGACAGGGCTCAGAACTACGACGAGCTTCTTGCCGCACAGGAAACCGCAAAGGAGGCGAAGAAGGGCATGTGGTCCGGAAAGGCGCCCAAGGTCAGGAACTACATGGACGCGTCCGAGTCGGTTCAGAAAGCCAAGATCCAGCTCTCGACTCTGCAGCGCCAAAAGAAGGTCCCTGGTATCGTCGACTTCTGCAAGGCCGGATCAAGATTCACTGTTCTGATCCCCCGCGAAGGCGTCAAGATTACCATGGTGCTTGCTGGCGTGCGTGCTCCCAGAGCCCCTCGACTGCCTCAAGAAAAGGGCGAGCCATTCGGTCAGGAGGCTCTTGACCTGGCCAACCGACGATGCAACCAACGCGATGTTGAGATCGACATTCACGACATTGACAAGGTCGGTGGTTTCATCGGAGACCTGTACATCAACCGAGAGAGCTTTGCAAAGGTCCTGGTTGAGGAAGGGTTTGCATCAGTTCATCAATACTCGGCTGAGAAGGCCGGAAACTCGAACGAGCTCAATGCTGCCGAGAAGCGCGCTAAGGAAGCTCGGCTCGGCATGTGGAAAGACTGGGACCCTTCGCAAGATGAGGATGACGAGGCAGAGGCCCCCGTGGAGACTGCTAACGAGTCAGCTACGGCAACTGACAAGAAGCCTGCCGACTACCGCGAGGTTGTCGTGACCAACATCGATGGAAACGGCAAGCTGAAGATCCAGGAGATCGGCAAGGGTACCTCGGCTCTTGAGATCATGATGAACGAATTCAACAAGTTCCATTTGGACTCCAAGAACAGCAAGCCGCTCGAAAACCCGCCCAAGGCTGGCGACTTTGTGTCTGCCAAATTCTCGGCCGATGGCCAGTGGTACCGTGCCAAGATCCGATCCAACGACCGCACAGCAAAGGTTGCCGAAGTTGTCTACATCGATTACGGCAACTCGGAGAAGATTTCCTGGTCAAACTTGCGTCCTCTCAACCAACCCCAGTTCACGACCCAGAAGCTGAAGGCTCAGGCAGTCGATGCTGTCCTGTCATACATCCAGCTCCCCACCGCACCTGATTATTTCCGTGATGCCCTTGACTTCATCGCCGACGTCACTGATGGTAAGACCCTTGTGGCGAGCTTCGACTTCGTGGACACCAAGGAAGGCTTGAGCTACATCACGCTGTTCGAATCCAAGTCATCTGGCAAGGGCACATTCACCGACTCGATCAACAAGGAGGTCGTCGCCAATGGTCATGCCATGATTCCCAAGAAGCTGAAGAACTGGGAAAGGGGCCCGACCAGCGTCGAGATTCTCAGCAAGCTCCGCGAGGTTGAATCCCAAGCAAAGCAAGAAAGAATGGGCATGTGGGAGTACGGCGATATCACTGAAGATTAAGCAGGTGATAATACCTAGCCACGAAGAGCCCGGGTGGATTCTCCTAGACATAATCGTGAACCACGTCGTAAAAAAACAGAAAATCACATTGGAGGTGGGGAGACGTAAAAGCAAACCTTTCTGCATAGCCAAAGGGTGGGAAATGTATGTATATAGCATTACAAATGCAAGATCTATCATCCATCCATACGCGTGCAGCAGATTCGTTCTATACTGTATTTACTGTGGTCTTTGCCTACTTGGTATGTGTAGGTGTACCACGCTAGCAAACGTCACTGACAGAAGACGATTCATAGGCAACGGATCGGCTGTCTTTCATCAACTATATTCGCAAGTCAAGGCAATTGTAGTTCCGGAACTCAACAACGTCTCGACCGACCCACGGAACTACATAAAAATACACTTTGTGGCGATGTTCCGGCCAGCTCCTCTTCACATTTATCTCAGTTTCTCGTCCTTTCTATAGATGCGCTCAGATGAAGAAGTAAAAGAAAAGCAAAGGGTATCATAATGTCGTAAAAACGCATCGCAAAAACATCCAGATCATAGCTGCGGCCCCACCTCAAGCCCGCTTCGCCCGCCCAGTATCTCGCCCCAAAGCGCCGGTTTTCTTTTACCCCCTATTTCCCTTCATGCCAGGGTCATCAGCATTGTCGACTGTTGCAAGAACTAGGGCTACCCGCTCTGGCATGCTGCCTCGAAGCAATTACCTCAGAGCCGGGTCGATGAAGCCATCAAGTTCGGTGTACCCGATGAGCTGCCGCATCTCGACTTCATCGTGCTGCCACTGTTCGTCTGGCTGCTGCGCTGTGAACACTGGGGGATCAAAGTGGTTGCCGGCATGAGGCGATGGCTGATGCCAATAGCCGTTCGCGTGGGCGGGCAAATGTTCCGTGTTCATAGACGGGTGGCTGAACTGCGAGTCCGAACCAACAGGGAAATCGGTGCCGAAATGGTGCTCAGCTGTGACAGGAAGTGAAGCGTCAAACTGGGGCGCCGTGGCAACGGGGTGGTGTACAGGTGAGTGTTGTTGTCCGGTGGTAGCAGGCAGACTCGGAATGGACTGCGACGTTGTGACAACGGGGAATTGGCCAGCAAGCGGCTGCTCCTCCGAGATAGACAAAGCCGGCGTAGAAGTACCACTGAATCCAGTGAATGAGAAGGCACCCGAATCGGCTTCGCTTGGTGTGCGAATGCCCGACTTGCCGTGCTCCATGTGTAAGTGCGTTTGAAGATCGCCTTGCGAGGCGAACTTGAAGCTGCAGCCGATCACAGAACAAGGGATGGTATATCTTGTCGTCGCAGAGTGTCCCGCCAGCATGCCCACCATGTCATTGGGCTTCTTGGAGACTGCCTTCTTGGTTGGGGGTCGAGGAACACGAAGATGTACGTGAGTTACGTGCTCAAGGAGATTGCCTTTGGTCACGAACCCCTGCCCGCATGCGTTCAATTTGTTCCATTCGACCTTTGGGAAATCAACCTCGCCGCAGATCCAGCGCTTGCCCAAATGGATGCTGTTGTAGTGTGTTGTCAGGTTCGACTTCTTGGAGAAGGTTTTTCCACAACCGGGATGAGGGCAGGGGACGGAACCCTGGCCCTTTCTGCCTCCTTTGGAGCGCTTAGTATGATCCAGTTCGACATGGGCGTCCAGGTTCTCTCTCGACGTGAAGACGCGGTCGCAGAAGAGGCAACCTATGTGGGAAGTTTGCATGTGTCTTTGCAGGAGGTCCATCGTGGGAAAGCCGATATCGACTCCACCCTCCTTGTTCCCACACTCCTCGCACCAGAAGCGCGGCTCGCCATGTTCCCGTTCAGTGTGTCTCTTCAAGGCGTTGGAGGTATCGAAGGCTGCCGCGCATGGCTGTCCAGTCTCAGCATGGATCTCGGTACAGGCGAACGCTGGCTTGTTCTCGTGATCAGAACGGATATGCCGCTCCAGAGTCTCTCGCTTGCGGAATGAGAGATTACACGGCGGAAAGTCGCGACAGCGGAATTTTTCTTGGCCCAAGTGGACGGCTTGGTGGCGCTTGAGACGGGTCGAGGTGGTGAAGCTCTTGCCGCATTCGGGTTCAGTGCAGGTAAAGTCGCGTTCCTTGGTGTGGGTTCCCTTGATATGCTGCTTCAAGTGTTTCTCTTCGATATAGTCCTTGTCGCAGTCTTCGTACGGGCAGGCAAAGGGGCGCTCGTTGTTATGAGACCTCATGTGAGCCGTGAGTCTTGCAGGCCTATTGAAGGACTTTGTGCAGCCGGGCCAGGTGCACTTGATGGTCTTGTAGTCGGAGGGGAATTTGCGGGCAGGCGGTGACGCGCCAGAGAAGGACGTCATGGGGGTGGCGGCGGCATGGATGGAACCGTTTTCGTCCATGTAGTCGGATTCGCCATCGAACATGGACCCGTCATGATGGTCGGTGCCGGTAGTAGAGGGCGTGGTGACTCGACCCCTCTTGGTGGGTGGCTGATAGTCCTCCTCGTCGAGGTCGGCGACATCAGCGAGTCTCTTCATAATGACGGTAGTGAACTCGACGGGGACAGTTGGCAGCCGGACATGAGGCGACAAGCAGAGATCGGGTGCAACAGTATGAGCAGCCTCGGGGGAGGTTTGTGACAATGGCAGGTGAAGAACTGGGAGCGATTCGCATGCAAGCCAGTACTGACCGGATCTTCGTCCCTCCAAACTTATTGGGATTGAGGGAAAGCGGGCGGCTCAAAAAAAAAGTTCGGATAAGCAAATTTTTGGTGGGGCAGGGATCTTATCGGTGGCAGGGGTTAAAAAAAGTTCGACTTCCATTTTGATTCGATTTTTTCTTCAGCGGCCGCTACGCAATTGTGCGCCGAGGTTCCTTGCAGTTTCCTCAATTGAAGTAAGCCAATCAGGTTTCACTGCCGGTGAGAAAAAGACAATTTGCATGCAATCACAATTAATTAAGTAACTACCTACCTGCATGACTCTGGTTGGGTATAGGTAGGTAAGCAAAGAGAGATATTCATGTACGTAATGAGAGAAGGTGTATCCATAAGCGTACCAAAGTTATATTGACAGTTTCATTGACGGGAAGTCAAGTTTGTGTAATTCCAGCTTGGCATTGGCATTTAGAATCGATACTAACATGGTATTGGGCAGCTAATTGACCCTTGACAGCATAAGCATCAATACAGTTAAGTGTACATACATACATACAGACATACATACTCCCAGTGCATAGAGGCTTATCCAATCATTGCCAACTTCGCATTGCCGATTATAGAAAGAAAGGGATGGCACCAACAGGGGCCGGTTGCTGGCCGGTGCATACCACTTAGTCGTCATATCGAGAAGAGTCAACTTACATGTACGTGCATTGGGTAGATCATTTGTGACTTCATTGTTAGGTGATTGGAGACAACGACGAATAAATACTAAAAACACTATGCCATCCATCTGTCGAAGGGTGTCGCATCCGAGGACACCATTACACCTCGGTTCTTCCCGTCACCCTTGATTTACTAGGGGCTTCCAGGGGCTCAACCTGTTCGATCTCAAGATTGACAGAACGGAACGGATCGGCCTTCACTTTGGTGAACTGACGAGCCGGCACCTTCTGCTGGAATAGGACGTCCATCTCGCCTGCACTTAGTCCTCGGGGCTCTGGTAGCCTGTAATAAGCCCACGTGAAGGAAACCAGACAAAAGCCACACCAAATAAATCCACCCTTGCCGCGCAGATTCCACGCCAGCGGGTTGAGTATGGGATTGTTCAAGAAGTTGGCAGCTATGCTCATGACATTGTAGGCATTGCGAGCGAGCGCCACCGTCTTGATCCTAAGCCGGGTCGATGGCATCTCCGAGACGAGACAGTAACAGACGGGGCCGACCGTGACGCCGAAGGTCAGCGTGAACAGCATGAGCAGAGTCCCCGAGCCGTAAGCAATGGCGTCGGATGGCTCCGGGATCCCCATGAAGCCGACGGCAAGGAGGAGGACGAACATGATGACGAGGCCCGAGAGGTACAGCGAGCGGCGCCCAACCAGCTGCATCACCCACCATGAGCAGATGGTCCCGAAGACATTGATGGCATTCTGCCCAAGGCCAAAATTGAATGATTGCTCGTTGTCAAAGCCGGCTTGCTCCAGGAAGTACGTGGCGTTGCCTCCAAACCAGATGCCGCATCCGATCTGGATCAGCCAGGTACAGCAGGTAATCTCGGTACGACGAAGGTCAACCCCCTTAAAGCAGTCCAGATAGGAGGTACCCTGTGCTACCGCTCGCTCTTGTGCATCCGTATATATCATCATGGCCACGTTCCGATCGACACTATAGTTGCTGTTCTTTGCCGATACCAAAGATTGCAGCACTTTCTTCGCTTCTTCGACACGGCCGTTCCTTACCAACCACCATGGAGACTGTAATCTGTTGTTAGACAGGGCATACTACATTAGGTTACAGGACCGCGCAGCAGCTGGCCAGGAATTTCGATGCCTAGCGGTGCTCTCCACTTACCTCAGGTGCCAACAGGACTCCGGTGATTATCGGAAGAGGCCAAGCCCACTGAATTGCGTACGGGATGCGCCAGCCCCAGTCGTCTTGTCTGTACAGGAGGCCACGCAGAACGCCCTGCGAGACTAGCTGGCCTATTGCCCACTACTTGGAGTTCAGCAACCCGTGCCCCGGAAACGGCCGCTCCATCCTGTTCTTGGCGTCTGGACAGACTTACACACATATTGACGAAAGTAGTCAAATAGGGGCGAAGAGCTATTGGCGCTATCTCGGCGGCATACGTCGTAGTCAATGTCTGCCATGCCCCCCAGGGCAGCCCGCAAAGGAACTCTCCAGCCATCAGCATACTGATATTCTGCGCAAAGAACATGATGAAGATGACGAGGATCATGAAGACCAAGCTGCCGAGCAGGGTCTTCCTGTAACCGTACTTCTCGGCCAAGGTGCCGGCCAGGTACAGACCGACGATCTCGCCGACCTGGACCATGGCCTGGAGACCGGACTGCCACGATGCCGTGAGCTGGTAGGTGCCGGAGCCGCTGTGGACGGGCTCGCCGAACTTCTTGCGGAACGCCGGGTACGCGAAGAAGCCGCCCAGCAGCGCCGTGTCGTAGCCTTCCATAACGAGCGACACCGAAAGGATCATGGAGAAGGCGATAGCCTTGGGGTACAGCGTCAGAGCTTCCCGCAGCGTCATGTCGTGCTCGTAGTTGGTGGCCGCGTGCGCATCATGGGTTATATCGTCAAAGTTGCTGATGCCCGCGGCCATTTTGGCCAGCACCTTGTCGTCCAAGCGGACAGCTCCAGCCGCCGGAGCTACAGTGGCCGTGCCTCTCTCATCGTGTTCCGCCAGGGCTTTGGGCTCGTTCGCCATCGTGTTTCTGTTCTAGAGTGTTATATGTTACACACAACCAACAGTTTTACGATGGCTTGAGAAACAAGGGAAATATCCCTCCCTCTGGAATGCCCGACCCGTCATTCTCAAGTCGCACCAAGCAAATGGCTTCTGCTCGCCAAAAGGTAGGTAATGTGTAAGCAACCGGTTGCATGCATCAAATGGTATCGGCCTTGCCGTTAAGCTTTGCAATGGCACGGTCGCCATCGCTACCAATAAGATTCACCTCTGTGAAGCCCCATGACATCTTCCGTGTACCAGTACTACGTAGCATTGGATTGGGTAGGTACTTATGCAGGGATGCAAGCTCGGCAGAGAACTAAGCACCTACAGGATATTTCTTTGCTCGTCGATAATTGCTTTGTTCCCATTGGCGAGCAGATCCCGATATTGCCCAGAAAAGGACTGCGGGGGAAGATGCGGGGAAAGCTTACATGTACGACGTAGGGCAGTGCAGGGTAAGGGGAGCAGGGAGTGGGGGATTTTGTGACATTCGAACCCAAGGACTCGCAGTGTAAAGTTGTACAGAGCTATCACAAGTTCCGGGCAGGTTTGACACGGGGAAGGCCAATAGCTTCTACACAAGGGTACTAGCTCACACGCACCATGGCAACGCAAGCAGACTCGCGTATAATCGGCGGGCGGGACGGTGCCAAATACCGATTCACGCTCCTGACAGACGGCCTTCTGCGGTACGAGTGGGCACCGGACGGCGTCTTTGAGGACCGGCCATCTGCGTTTGCCGCGACACGCAACAGCAGCAACTCGGGCAATGTCCAGGTCCCGGATCACCGAATCAAAGACACCGAGGACCTGCTCGAGATCATCACGGCGCGCTTCCACCTCACGTACAACAAGCAGGAGTTCAGCCCACACGGTCTGTTCGCGATCGTGGCCAACCACACACGCAGCACTTGGCGGTATGGAAAGGACGAGGAAACCGAGGGTGGCACGACCCGGACGCTCGATGGCGTGAATGGCAGGATAGAGGTCGAGCCTGGCGTGGTGTCGCAGAAAGGGTTCTCTGTCATCGACGACTCGACGTCTATGCTGTTCGAGGAGGACGGCTTCGTAGCGCCCCGGCGTGCTGGTCAGGGACGTGTCGATGGGTACCTGTTTGCATACGGTCACGATTTCCGGGAGGCCGTCAAGGGGCTCTATGCGATTTCCGGGTCGCCTCCCGTGCTGCCGCGCTGGGCGTTGGGCAATTGGTGGTCGCGGTATTACGAGTATACGGCAGAGTCGTATCTGACCCTCATGGACAAATTCCACGACATCGGGATACCGCTCTCCACCGCCGTCATCGACATGGATTGGCACTTGGTGGACGACCCACGAATCACCGACGCTGGCATGACGGGTTGGACTGGGTATACGTGGAACAAAAAGCTGTTCCCTGATCCCCCAGCCTTCCTGACCGAGCTGCACAAGCGAGGTCTCAAGGTCACCTTGAACGACCACCCAGCAGATGGAATTCATAGCTACGAGGACTTGTATAAAGAAGTCGCCCAGGCTGTGGGGCACGACACATCAAACAAGGACCCGGTACCGTTCGAGATCACGAACCGCAAATACTTGGCCGCATACATGGACATTGTCATTAGTTCCTTGGAGAAGGACGGTACCGATTTCATCTGGGTGGACTGGCAGCAGGGAGAGTTCTCCCTCATGGGCGTCGATCCACTCTGGGTATTGAATCACTACCATTTCCTGCACAACGCCAGGAGGCAGAAAGGGCGCCCGCTCATCTTTTCTCGCTACGCTGGGCCCGGCAGTCACAGGTATCCCATCGGTTTCTCCGGCGATTCGGTGGTGACCTGGGCTAGTCTGGATTTCCAACCTGAGTTTACGAATATGGCATCCAATATTGGCTACGGATGGTGGAGTCATGACATTGGAGGGCACAGTAAGTGAACCATATCCATCAATAAAGCAACGCAAGCTAACATTAGATAACCCAAGTGAACGGTGTAAAGGACTATGACCTCCTGACCCGCTGGACACAGTATGGCGTCTTCTCGCCTATCATGCGACTGCATTCCAGCAAGAGCTTGTGGGTGGCAAAGGAGGCATGGAAGTTACCGCCTGTACCGAGAGAGGTCGTGACCAAATTCATGCGTTTGCGACACAGAATGATCCCTTACCTCCACACAATGAACTTTAGGGCCGCAGTGCAAGGCGAGCCACTCATCCAGCCGATGTACTGGGAATATCCTTACGTAGATGCTGCGTATAAGGTACCCAACCAGTACTACTTCGGAAGCCAGATGATTGTGGTCCCTATCACAACGCCCCAGAATGGTAGCCTAGGATTGGGGAAAGTCAAAGCGTGGCTACCACCAGGGCGTTATGTCGATTATTTTAGTGGTGTTGTGTATGATGGGGACCGAGAGCTGTGGCTCAGTCGCCCCTTGGAGCAGTATCCCGTATTGTTGAAAGAAGGCTCCATTGTGCCTTTGGACCAGAATGAGATCCCAAAGAACGGCGGCGGAAACCTTGATGCGTTCGAGGTCGTTATAGCCGTTGGCGCCGATGGCTATTTCGAGCTCATAGAGGACGAAGAGGATTCTACGGCGAGGAGTGACGGCTTGGGCCAAGTCCAGGAATGGAGCAGGACGCCCATCAACTTCACGCAGTCTACTGGCAGGGTCCATGTGGGAGCGACCTCCGAGTCCAAGGGCTCAAAGACAACAGACAGAACCCGTGGCTGGTCTTTCCGGTTTCCTGGGCTCAAAACGGTGAAGGATATGTCCCTGCGGGTGATGGTGATATCCGCGTCTCTAACGGAAGACTACACGCGGCCCTTCAACGGCGGGAATACGGTCAGCATTTCCGACGTACCCGCCGAGTCCCAGGTCGTCGTAGAGCTGGGCCCGAATCCCCAGTTAGCGATAAATGACCCAGTGTCTCTGATCGAGCCCATCTTGAACGCGGCTCAGAACGACTACGAGGTGAAAGACGCTGTGTGGGATGTCGTGTCAGCAAAGAAGTCACAGGCGATGGACAAGCTGGGGCAGCTCCAGACGCTGGATATTGATGAAGACCTGCGCTTGGCTGTCACAGAGTATTTGGTTGCGGACAGCCGGTCCTAGGATCAAGTGTGGCCTCAATAAATACATGCTATCTCGATTGCATTAAAATAGCTAAATAACAGGCTAAACTGCAATTATATATAAAATTATAACTATATTTATACACATTAATTAGGATTATTAAGCTATATAAATGTAATTATTTTATTAAAAAGCAGAGAGTTCTAGTTAATATAAATTATTAAAAATTTATACTTTAAGCAATCGTTGCTCAATACGTCCATACAAACTTATAAAGAAAGGGGTCAATTGCAAAAAGTTACAGCCACCGCCACAGCAAGCTTGAGCTAAGCCACCAGGACCCTGCAAAGAAATCCGACGCGCTACTACTCGACGCAAGCAGAAAAAAAAACGCCATGCCAAAGCCAAAGCGGTAATTGGAACTTTCTTCGTCCATTCGGATCGTCAGCCTTGCAGCTTAAATTTTGCATTTCCCCAAGCCGCCTCACCAGTAAAAATAGTCTGCCTTTCTGCGCTGCGCCCACCCACACGGACGCGCTCAAGTCTACCCTCTTCTCGAGTTTTGCACGACATCAGCAAGCTTTCTTCCAACTTCACCTGAAGCAAGATGTCCGACTTTGGCGACGATGATCGGGACGATCCCGTCCGTGGGTAAGTCTTATTGCCCTCTCTGCCTTTACTGAATGGCCTCTGTGGCTGCAGGCCATCGCGCCACCTGCCCTTCCGCTCGATTGCGCCCGCCGCGCACGAGGAAGCGGGAAGCCCTCTTGCGTCTTGGTCTTCTGGAACTCCCCTTTGCTTGTTTCGCATCGACCGAGTCACTGACCGCTTCCCTCAACAACAGCGATGAGCCCATGTTCGACGATGACGAGGAGCCCGTCGAGGAGTTCGACGCCGAGGTGCCCGAGGACGAGGACTACGGACGCCGGGGCGCCGAGGAGGAGGAGAACGTCGTGATCGGCGGCGACCCTTCGGCGGCTGCGGCGCAGGCCCGAGGCAAGAAGGCCGGCGAGGCCAGGCTCGCGCACAAGGACAAGAAGATCCCCACCGAGGAACGCACCACCACCCCCTACATGACCAAGTACGAGAAGGCGCGCATCCTCGGCACCCGCGCCCTGCAGATCAGCATGAACGCCCCCGTCCTTGTCGACCTCGAGGGTGAGACGGATCCCCTTCAGATCGCGATTAAGGAGTTGCGTGAGAAGAAGATCCCTCTCATAGTGCGCCGGTACATGCCGGATGGATAGTATGTCTTTTGCCCCTCCTTCTATCCCAACAGTCTTCTTGAGGATCCCTCCGTGTGCTGGGTGTACTGGAGGCTTTTCCCAATTCCTTTTTCTTCAGTGCTGACTATTCTGCCTTAGCTACGAGGACTGGACCTGCGAGGAGCTGCTCCAGTAAACTCGATCTGGTTCAAGCTACAAGTTTCAGCCGCTGTTGAGGAATCGCTACACTTAGAGCACCTTGGCCTGCTCAAACATTCTACGGTGGCATAGGGAATAGAGAAGAAAGAAAAAGAAAAACGGTGTTTTAGCGAGGCGTTGTTTGGCTGCTTTCCAGGAATATACCAAATTCACATCCCACCCATGATCCTCTGTTTGTTGACTCGAGACGGCCATGTAGGCGGTATAACTTCTGGGTGCCCCTTACCAACCATCTCCACCATGGTCAGATGGCTCCCGTCAAGCTAGGCCTATATAATCTGCTGTTACTAAAACTAGTCGTTGCTTTAATTGGCGGCGACAATAGAGTACCCGTAGTGCGGGCGTCGTAAGCTACGTAATATACCAACTCGAAGTCCTGTAAAACAGCAGTCATAGATGTAAATTTTTAATTGGATGATTTGATTTCTTTCATGTTATCTTTGAAGTGCTATGGAGAGAGGCCACACAGCCCCTACAGCAGGTATTTCGCGGCGTGCTGGACGTGGTCTTCCGCGAAGCTCGAGATGAAGAAGTACGAGTGGTCGTAGTCGGGCTGGTAGCGCACCTCGACGCCCTCGACGCCCGCCTCCTTGACGGCCTTCTCGAAGTTCTCGGGCAGCAGCTGCTTCTGGTTGTAGAAGTTGTCGCCGGTGCCGACGTCGATGAGACAGGGCAGCTTGGCGCCGCTTTGGAGCCGGGACCGGACCAGCTCCGTGGCGTCGCTGCCGGCCCACAGGGACTTGTCCCCGCCAAAGTAGCCGCCGAACGCCTTCTCGCCCCAGGGGCACTGGCTCGGGTTGCAGATGGGCGCCAGCGCGCTGACGCTGCGGTACATGCCCGGGTTCTTGAGGAACAGGGTGAGGGCGCCGTGGCCGCCCATGCTGTGGCCGGTGATGGACACGCGGGACTGGTCGAGCTTGTCGCCAAAGGCGCCGAAGACGGCCTCGGGCAGCTCCTTGGTGACGTACGTCTCCATGTTGTAGTGCTTCTTCCAGGGCTCGGCCGTGGCGTTGATGTAGAAGCCGGCGCCCTCGCCAAAGTCCCAGCTGTCCTTCTCGCCCGGCAGGTCCGCGCCCCGCGGCGACGTGTCCGGGTACAGCACGGCCATGCCGGCCTTGCTGGCGGCGGCGTGGAAGAAGCCCTTCTCGGAGCAGTTGTTGGGAGTGCAGGTCAGGCCCGAGAGGAAGATGAGGACGGGCACCTTTCGGTCGTTGGAGGCGGGCGGGAGGTAGAGGTTCACGTCCATGGGCGTCTGGGTGGCATTGGACTTGTGGGACAGCTTGAGCAGCTTGCCGCCAAAGGTTGCGATGGTCGCCTTGGTCTCGAATGTCGAAGCCATCCTGAAGAACGCTCTTTTGGTGATGGTAGTAGTCGTAGCGGATGTGCAAGCAGTAAATAGTCGTGTGAATGACATACAATAAGAGAAAGGTTGAAGTTGACACTACGTCCAGTAAACTTGAGCCTGGTATGGATTGATCTTATTTGTTACCCCAATGGTTGGAGGAATTGCGGCTCTCGACTTCTGCCGGCGACAAATACTTACACATCCTGTTTACTCACTCCAGTGGTGTCGTAGATAAGTGTTGGCAACCCCGCCATGACCGCTAAACCTGACTGTCTTTGGAGACGTTAACCCCACCGCCCGGTGAATAAATATCGACCGAACCCAAGCGGTACTGAAACGGCCAATCGCTGATTCTGACGTCAACGCAAACAAATGTTAGGTAGGCAGATATGTTTCGTTTGAAGCATGCATACCTACTGTAGATTAATTATGTAATTCATTATTCATTCCAGCTGCTTATTCTGCGACGGAAAGGTCTTGAGCTGCTGCTGGGTGTCATGGGCAGCTGTCGACTGTAGGCCGTACAGGAGCACTGTACCTAAGCTCCCCGCGTTCTTCATCCCAAGCTCCAACTGCACTGGCGTCATCCTCAATGGAGCCCGAAATGCCGAGCCACCCCCGACACCTGCGCCAATGCGGCAATGCCAATCGCATAAGTGAACCTCCCGGTAGTTGTTCCTTTCCCTCCCGCCCCCAATAATTACTCGGTCCTATAGCAGGGGTTCATTATCATCAGTATTAGCTCATTCCCCGTCCATGCGAAATTAACTTCTCCTTCTCTCCTGTGTCGATCTTTACGATGTGGCCGTAGATGTCGAGTTCTCGTAGCAGGTGAACGACTCGATAAGAGTGTTCCACTGTATCGATGTCAAATCGTACTTGACAGGCGACGAGAAGTTGACGGCACCAAACGTGCAGCCTGTTGGGCTGGTGCAGATGTCCGAACAGTGACCACTGTAGAGGGGATATATCAGTATTCCCATCTCTCCGGAAACAGGATTAGGAGGCAGCAGAGCTTACACTCGTGGGTAGCAGTAGAAGCTGTCACCGTCCGGCGCAAAGGTGGCTGCGTTGCCCGACAGGTTCGCGGGCAGGTCGTGGCAGTCTTGCAGCGAGTACACCTCGTAATGACATGGACCTGTCGCGTTGACTCCTTGGCAGATCAGAACCTATACAACCAACCGATGAGCAAATTTGGTGTTTATACCCCAAAGGTGCGCAGAAAAACAGGGGGAGAGTGTGTCTTTCAAGGCGCGGAAGCAAACATACACCTCCAAGCTCTCTCTTGGCAAGCTGCTGCGTCGGGGCCGCTGACGAGACAGAGGCAGCAGCGATAAGAGCGGTGATTGTCGTGCGGAACTGCATGGCTGCGGCTTTGACTTGGCTCTTGAGTGCAACTGGGCTTGGTGACTGCAGGTGGGCAAGGTACCTATGTAGGTGAACTGCTGAGTACGGCTATTGGACGAGGGCAGAGAGGAAGATGTCGTCACTTGCACTCGGGGCGATTTTGAAGTCTTTATAGAACTTTCGCTCAAGAAATTATCTGGCAGGGATGCGATGACTTCTCCGCAACTGTCAAATTTGGTTTGCAAGGGGGCAGGGGATGTTTGTTCACTGGGGTCGGAAGGGAAGCTGCTTCCCGGAAACGAAGAAATCTTGTTTCACAGCAAACTGCAATTGCATCGCATCCGGGCAGACGCCTTATATACAAATCGAGCCAGTCGATCATCTCCAGCCTCTTGCCTGCTTGCCATCTTCCCTCAACGGGCTCACCTGTCTAGCTCCCAGAATACGCCTTCGTATTACCTAGTGCTGACCGCATCGAAAGCTCAGCCCCTCCTTTCAAAGAAAGCCGGTCCAGCCGCAATCAAGTCCAACTCTATCAAATATATGTACCTACATACATATATGTGATACCTCTGCTGACTGACAAAAAGATCTACATACGTCGTAGGCACGACTGAGCCTGGCCACACCGATTCTTGCTTTGTCCCCTTATCGAGACGAAACTTATGCCCATAATAGGTCTGTTCCCGCGAGGTTAGATGCTTCCCGCTTGACCTGGGGCTTCCTACTGACATTGAACAATCCGGAGCGAAACATGAGCTGTCGTCAATGTGCAGGTAGACTAAGCATTAACCGCAGGCCTTAGCATGCGTCCCGTCCAATGGCAAAGCGCGGACGGTCTGCCAGCTGAGTAGGCCATCCTCCGGTCTGAACCACCTACGTAAGTACCTAATGTATGTAAGCTTACTGGCTAGAAATTTGACCGGGACTGCCCAGCGGGTGGTTAGAGCACTGTGGACGGCCCGATAGTCAGACCGAGATAATGGGTATCTCTATATGAAATTGGCTCTCGAGTATATATATACTTATGTTGGCGTGTGCTCTCCATCGTAGGTAACAGGAAGAGCGATGCAGATTGATAAATAGCTCGCTCGCATGCAGGCATCCTCGCTCTGTGGAATACTAGAACTGAAAGCATGGGGACGTCTAATAAGGATCCCGCCAAGAGTCTACCTCCCCCTTTTCCAATAAGAATATCGTTTGCCCGGCATGGCTTCTCTAGCTGACTCGCTTCTCGACTTCGGGGGCCACACCCTCTTTCTCAAGCTTGGCCTTCATTTCTGCTTCCGCTTCCCGCTTGATGCGATGGAACGCCAGTTTCTCGAACCGGCTGAGCCCGCGCCACCAGTGCTGTCCTCCCATGTGGTCGCCGACCCGCTCAAGGAGATGTGAGGTCTTGACTCTCACGTCCCTGTCCTTGTGGAAGAGGCCCAGCGCAAGGTAGAACAGACCGGCGTGCGATTCGGGTGCTACCGTGAGGAGTAGGCAGATCTCGTCGTAGGAATGAACATACTTCGCAAATGCTAGGTAAATCTCCCGGCTCTGTGTGGGGTTTAGCTTTTGTGTCCTCAGGCGGTCATGCATGTGATGCAAGTCGAGGCCTTTCAGAGGTCTGACGGTGTATACTTGGGCGAGGTCCTACAACCAAGGTCAGCTGATTTGTTCTCCCAAGAAACAGGAGTGGCTTTCTGGTACTCACCTGGATGTAGCTGTAGTAGCTCCGGGTATTTCTCCAGCCCTCGATCCGGCAGACATTGCCCGCCAGCTCCTTTTGCTTAGCCGTATCGTCCGCCCACACGTAGCCATGGCCCCCAGCTCCTGCGACATGTTCAAACTCGTCACCGCCGATATACAAAGCGCTGGCCCCATATACGTTCTCTTCAAAGGCCGCAGCGATGCGTGTGAATTTGAGCACCCAGTCTCGCCATTTTGCTCTAATGGCTCGTTCGCCGCGTCTCGTTGCGATGCTCTTCAAGATATCACCCATGAAAACCATATCGCCAGTCAGGTCGGTGGCAGCACTCGCGCTAGACCCACCTAATAAATTGGCAAACGACGGATTCTGTTGTTGGAAGTAAATCAATCCCTCCGTGATGGGTGTGTTCTCGATCTTGCTGCTGATCTTCATGCGTCCGCTCGGGATATCACACAAAAGATCCCACCATTCGGGATGATTCTCGAATGTCGGGTTCGTCACGCCAGCAATGAACCCTGGCACCTTCAGAAGGTCATCGATCTTGGTCAGGTCCGTGTAGGGGAAGGCATGCCTTGTAAACCCGCGCAAGAGGCCACCTGAGGCCAAAGCACAGGCGGCAAGCACTGCCTCGGCCACATCTCCAGACGGCATGTTGTGACCCAGGAAGATGATTCGCTTTTGTGTAAGAAGCGCATTGGCTAATACGATGACGGGATGCGTACTTGGACCATTAGTTGTCAAATGAGGGTGCACCGGAAATGGCAGGGGAGATTTGGAATGAGGGTCCGAGAAGGTCTGAATCAGCTTGATGAGGGAAAAGTCGCCCACGGTCTCGGGCATGACCGCAGTGGGCACTTTGACAGGAATGGGTATCCCCTTGTACAGCACTTTGCTCTCGAATTCATGAGTGTCTCGTGGAATCGAATACCCGGCCGAGCTCTGCAGGTGTGCTCTGGTCCCTGCTCGAGATATCTCGTGCGCCTGCGCCTTGGGCGGACTCTTACTTGCTTCAATTGGCTGGCTGAGTTCCTTCTTGTCCTCGGCCATGCGAATCTCAATCATCTGGGCAAACTTCTCCACGAACAGGTCTTTGTTGTCGCTCGCAAGTAAGAGATGCCTCTCAAGTAAACTCAGTTTTGGCATCAACGAGAGATCCATATTATTAACAGCATCGTAAAGCATCGCCAGAGTTTCAGGCACAGGAGATTTGAAGTATTCCTCGAGGGCAAGTAGCAGCAGAGGCTGTTCCAGGTCAGTAAAGGCAAGCAGAAATGCGTATCGACAAGTGGAGGGGTGCCATACCTTGTAGATGTGCAGGAAGGGATGCCGTGTACATATAGCCATCGCCTTCACCACCGCACCTCTCTTTACTGTCTTGTCCTGCTTCGTGTTCACCAGATTGAGAACGTAGATTAAGGGCGGCCCCTCTCCGCCTTCGGGCTCGCTGTCGGTCGATTCCTCGTCCCAGTCGTCGTCTTCATCATCTTCATCGTCTTCGCTGTCCTCGTCGGGTTCTTCGTCATCATCGGGGATCAGTCCAGCTGCCCGGTCTCTTCTGCGCTTTCGCCTCCTGCGCCTTTCTGCCTTTGCCTTGGCGTCTTCCTCATCTTCCTCTTGACTCGTGTCTTTGTGTAGAAAGAATATGGTCCAGTCCTGGTTCCGCACGTGTGCCTGGTCCGGCAGCATGAGCTCGGCCAGCATGTGCTCGTCTCCGGTGATGGCCACGGGATACTGATGTTCCATCACTGGGCCACGGTCAATGTCGAAGGACGCCACCAGGATATATTCGACATGGTTGTCGATTGAGCCGCGCGGATATTGCGACCGGAGCCGCCTGGGCGATTGGGCGTCGGGATTGTAGCGCTTCGGGGCTGAGAGCGAGGAATGCTGCGAGGAGGCGCCGGTGCGACTGCCGACCGACGATGTTTTGGTGGACTTGGAGCTTGGATCGGACGTGCGGTCGGTATCGGCCGGGATGGGCGGCTGTGGTGACCGGGAGGGTCTCGAGCTGTGCGACATCTGCGAGGTGGAGCGCGAGGAGGGAAAAGACGAGAGAGATGCGCGCGGGTTCGCCGCGCCGGGAGGACCATTCGAGTATGACTGATTCGTTGTGGTCCGCGTGAGATGAGGCAAGGAGCCATGGATTGAAGTCATAGTCGTTCCAATATGCCCAACAAGCCCCTCTCGTTGCCGGATGCTTTGTGGGTGGAACCGGCAAACGTGAGCTCGTGCGTGCGTGCGTACGTGCGTGCGTTGGGGCGTCTGTACCTAAACGTAAGGTAGTAGCAGTATGGAGGTCTGGCTGCAGTTGCTGGTGCGTGGGAATGCGCGAGGGCTTGCTGTAAGCTCTGGGCTAGTCGTGCCTTTGCTGAACTCTCTCGGGTTCAATTGATCGACTGCCGCAATGCCAATGCCAAGGTCTGCGTCGCGTGACAAAGAATGCTGCGCTCTCCTGAATGCTCTGCTCTGCTTCCTCACCTTGCCCGATAGTTCGGGAGGTGGCTTGGAATTCGATGGGGGCGGGCAAAATAAAAGGGGGTTTGGAAATTGATCGACGAGAAGCCCCCTGCCATTCGTGGAGCCGAAGTAACAGTTTGGCGGCTTTTAAGACACCCGAAAGCTGTTGAAGAGCGGTACCCAACACGCCCATCGGTTCCCCGTAAGTGAAGATCTCGGAATGAAGAAATGGCTCGGTTGGAGAAGGTGAGACGAGCACTACCGTATGTACAATCAGTCGTGGACTGGATGAAGTGCGGGCGTCGTCTTTAAGGACATGTAGGCATGTATTAAAGTATTCAATGCCAGCATGCCTACTCCAAAACAGAGAGTCTAGTTCCTCCAGTCTAGCGTTTGGCTACTGGAGTTGGTGTTTGAGCTGGCGCTGATGTCCATCTCTTCATACAAGGAATACTTGGTCAATACTTCGTGTCCAAATATCACTTAGTCTAATACCGCGTCTGATGTGTTCCGATACGGTCTATGTAGGGATAGTTGTACGGAGTAGGCTTTGTATAGGAAAGACCAGGTCCGTACATTTAGATAACACACGCCGGCAGCGGGTGAGTGGTCTTTGGATGGGCAAATTTCGATAAGCCTTCGGTGTATCCCAACTGCATATGGTGCCTTGGGGACAAACCTTTGATTCGTCGTAAGCTGCTGAGGACTGGGGATATCACATACCTACATCCCGCTGCGATGTATGGGGGAGGGGGGCATGTTCGTTCATACATGGAGATAGCCCGCTGTGCCTGGTGTGCCTGGTGGGACAAGAGGACCCTGAAACCGGGAACCCGCCCGCAGGATTGGGACGGCCAGTTCTAGTTGGCTCGTTGGGCACAAGCTACGTCAAATCTAAGTCGAATTACAAGCCTCACCTACAGTAACCTGAAGAGAATAGCAAACCACAATTTCTCAGGCTATTGATGCAAGTGCACTTTAAAGCTTGTAAGTCAGGTACGTCCCCCCCCCCCGGAATTAGAAGCCGACTGGCGGCCTGTGCAATTCGATGCTAGCGTTATGGTCAGTTCCTTTTGGTGTCACCTACCAGGATTCTTCCCCCCAAGCCCCCCAAGCTTGGTTGCCCGGTCAAGCCAGTGGCCTTGTTGACCGCTGGCCAGTCTTTGAATCTGGCTCGCAATGTCATCAATGGGAAAGGTACTATAGCGACTTCGCCGAATTGGATGCTGCCCAGGTTGTATCGATTTGATCGTTAAAATTGACATTGAAAATTGCAGTCTTTTGCAGTCTTTTGCAGTCTTTTGCAGTGCCTACCTAAGCTCTGAATCGCCACTGGACTCTGGTTTCTGAGTGTCCTTGGCGTTACACGCCCTTCAACGTTGTCCCGTTTGCTTTCGAGCATCTTTGTAAACAACCTACCTACTCAAGCGAGATCGAGCCGGTGCAGAATCCATCGATACATTCGACATCAGCATCGACATCTTGGCCACTTGCACGTTGCTTCTGCATAAAAGTCAAGGCCTTTAGCTGCATCCATCAACCTTCTCCAATTTAACAATGGTAAACATTGGCATCGTCAAGTGGAGCTACTTGTGTGCAGAATATACCCAACTGACATCGACGACTTTAGGCAACTGGTTATAAACCTTCGCCTCTCAGCTTCGGCGGCGCCACTAGAGGCTCTCCCTTCCGCAGACCCGAATCCCCTTCATCACCATCGACTTTACGACAGTCAACACCCCCCGGCTCTGCCACCAGGATCGGTAGCATGCCAACACCCTCGCGATTTGCGAGCGCATCCGCCGCAGCAGATCTGTCCGAAATTAGAAAGTCACTGTCGCATACACAGACCAACGACATGTCATCGAATTCCCATGCCTCAACAGCGCCATTAACTGCCCGACCGCAACTGACATCACGCTCTACACACGGCAATGCCTTGTCACAACTTCAA
This sequence comes from Apiospora marii, assembly GCF_038362585.1. Classification (NCBI taxonomy): domain Eukaryota; kingdom Fungi; phylum Ascomycota; class Sordariomycetes; order Amphisphaeriales; family Apiosporaceae; genus Apiospora; species Apiospora marii. Next base: position 399,865 of record NW_027117375.1, on the reverse strand, counting down.
CCTGCGCAGGTACGGACTCTCAGGGACGGCTTCCAGATTCTGGATAGAGACAGCGACGGAGTTGTCAATAGGGAAGACGTAGTCGACATGCTGAATCAGCTAGGTAAGCCGCTGCCTTCATACGCACGTGTAAGTCTCCCCAGAACTGATACCTCCCATGTAGGCCTTTCTTCAAGTTCGTCCGACATCTCGCAATACTTCCCACCAGGCGGACCCCAAACGATGACACTCGCTGCCTTTCTAAATAGCCTGGCAACTGGGCTTTCTTCAATGTCCCCAAGTGCGGAGCTGATGTCGGCATTCTCGGCATTTGACGAAGATGATAGTGGCCAGGTAGATCTGGCGGAACTGCGGGACGCTTTGCTAAACACAGCCCCCGAGCCGGGCGAGCGGGCTCTTTCCGCGGCAGAAGTGGACAAGATCATGGCTGGTTTCAGTGGACGGAGGGCGTTCAGCAAGACTATGGTAGGTGGGCTGGGGAAAAGGGGCGAGGTGTTCAAATATCAGGAGTTTGTCAACTCTATTGTTGGAGGCAATAATAACTCGGAGGCTACTTCTCACGAAGGCTCCGAAAGTCCATAGCTCACACGAGATACATGAAGGCGAGGGAGCATTTGGCTTTATTCGGTTATGAAGAATATGAAATTGAATTCATGAGGCCATGCACATATCTGAATCTCACCCAGCAACTTGCCCTTGATCATGTTATACATTCTAAAGGATCAACCTGCACATGGATTGGTAGAACGTGTATCAATCAGACATGACTTTAACTGAAAGGGAGGGATGGGAGATAACAGCCGAGACAAACAATAGAGTATATAATAATTCAGCACTCGACGGCTTGCATATTGACTTTCACAGGGTGACTAGACGGAGCAATTCGACATAGAAATGGTCGTTATTGCTGGGAAGCTGTCATTATGTTAGAATATCAAAAGAATGCATTCAGGTGTTGCTGTAGGAAAAGCGATGACGTATTGACGCCAAGTGCACTCGGGTAACATGAACCCATGTCGAATCCATTTTATATGTTACAGCCGTTCCAGCCTCCGACTGCGGCAGCATTCAGCCTTGTCTTGGTTTCGAGGTCGAGCCCCCACAGAAGCTTCGAGAATCAGCGATATGGCTTGCTGGGTTGGCGCTGGAAGCCTGCCGGGACGTGCCTGGGTTTTGCAGGGCCTTTCCTTTACATACCCCTGACTGATACTCCGTAGTGCAGTATGATAGTGACCGTTATGAAAACTTATTGATGTTCAAAGCGGGCGGACAGGGATGCCTGTCCCAGCCAGCCAGCAGGAGCCTGGGAGCCTGGGAGCGCTTCAGGGAAACGCGAGCACATCTTCTGCCCCATATCCGAGCCTGCCCGTGACCCATAGAGGTAATGATCAAGAGCAACCCCCGAGTTCAACCTCTTCATTTTTATCTGCAAACACTTCAGCTATTGGCCACTGAGACGACGGCTATGCGCCGTGGGTGGCATCTGGAGGTAAACAATGCCGAGCTTGGCTATGGCTATTGGCCCATGAACCACTCTTTTCCTGTGGTAACGTTGGGCGGCGTCTGTGAATGTGGGGGGCCTGTTCTGGAGTACTCTATACCACACATCATGGCCACGGTATAGCCAGGGGCAAAGGTATCCTGCACTTGAGTGGCCCTCGCTTCTCCAATTTCACAAAAAAAAATTGACAGGCTGGGGAGAGGAGACGGATTGGCGACGAGGATTTTTTTATCCCGTCAGGAACCAGAGAACAAAGTGGCATACCACGACGGAATTTGTGCAATCGGCCGGGGGGTTTGGCTGTGCTAGGCTGATAAATCGAGCTCATCAATGGTCCGCCTGGGCTGCTGGATAGAAATACATAGGTCATGTTATGAGCGGGCGGCTTGTTGCCCGTCCTGTCGCATTTTAAAACCAATCTTCAGCAAGCTCGTCCCTCTCTCAAGTTCACTCTGGACTCTCTCGAATCTCTCATTCTTTTTGGCCTTCGACAGAAGTTCAAAATCATACCGTACTGCGCACACCTTGTCTCAACTCACCTTCCACCACCCCCAAGCCTCTGGCCCGTACCCAACCCAACCCTCGAGTAGTGGCTTTCCTCACCTTAGTACATTCCAGTCTCAGGCCATAGCTCCCTGCGGCTACGTTGTCACTGTCCTGCACTACGCCGGGAACGCCTGCTACCTTGACTGGTGTCTATTTTCGAGTCGGCTCTAAAATCGCATTAGGCGCGTTGCGTTCTGTGCTAAAACAAGAAGACGGGCGATATATCGACTCGTGTTATAGTTGCCTCCAGCAGCCAGCAGCCGCCCAGCAGCCTAACTCCCTAAAGACGTCAGACCTGCAGCTGAGTCAAGCGCTGCGCTTTCAGAGAGGCGACCGTTTGTACCTGCGCGCATTGCGGTGAACACTGGACAGCATCCACTCGCGACACAGAATTAAAAACCGGGCTCCGAAGCAGAAAAACAAAAAGAGCAAGAAGAAGGCAAGCTTGCATGAGCCGGCATACAACACACATTCCCGTGCAGTTTTTCCTGATCGGGGCTTTTCCTTTGGCGGCAAGTTAAGGATACATACAATCAATCACCTGCAAAAAGGCTCCAAAAAGTTTGGGGAGGTGCTTAGGGCGGACAGAACCGAGTCCCTGGCCCTGCCATTCGAGGTGGTGTGGGAACTTTTTTTTGGAATCGGCTTTAATAAAGTAACGTATAGAATCTTCTATTCCCTCCTCCAAATGAAGGGTCTTTTTTCGTCCAAGAAACCCTCTGCTTCTCCTTCGCCCACCAAGCAGCACGCGACCGGGGAAAACGACGAGAATCGCAGTCCACACGCCAATCGCTCTCGGTCTGCCTCTACGTCGCCCATCAAGACTGCCCCTCAAGCAAGACCCGTCGGACGAAAGCCCGTTCGACCCGCTTCGCCGCCCACGCAGCAAAGGGATTCTTCTTCTTCTGCTGCTACTTCTGCCGCCGCTGCTGCTGCACACACTGGACATACTGGTCACACTGGACACGCTGCACACCACTCGTCTTCAAGGTCTCGCAGCTCCCGTTCGTTCGGTAGCTCTTCGTCCTCATCGCGGCGAAACAAGATTGACCCCAACACACATCCTCTCAATCTGCATCCCGACGAGTACAAGCGCTTGTCAGCCTTATCCGCCATGAGCGACCGCAGTTCTTTCGACAAAATGGACGTTGACCGAGAGGCCTCGGCCGCCCCTCCATCTTCACCTCCGGCGAAGCCTCAGCCTCCTCCGAAAAAGAAGGTCACCGTTCCCATAAGCATTCCCACAAACACCAACGGAACCAAGGAGCCCACAAATGACGAGGGTCCGGCTCCCCCACCTCATCGCTCTAACCCCTCCAGTCCTGTGCCCACCACAGCGGACGAGGCTGAGTCGTACAAGGTTGCGGGCAACAAGTTCTTCAAGGAGAGGGATTATCGAAATGCCATCATACAGTACTCCAGAGGTATGCTACAGCCTGCTGAAATTTTTCAGCACTGCCCTGCCCCTTCGCTTACAAGACAGAATTTTGACTGACATTTTCCCCTTGTAGCCGTGGAATTAATTCCGGATTCGGCAACGTTCTTGAGCAACCGTGCCGCGGCTTACATGTCCAACGGGCAATATGAAGCTGCCCTCGATGATTGTCTGCGGGCTGTTGACCGTGAACCAAACAACCCCAAGTTCCTGCTTCGGCTTGCTCGAATCTATACCAGCTTAGGACGACCTGAAGAGGCCTTGACAACCTTCAGCCGCATTCAACCGCCTGCCTCGGCCAAGGATATGGCCGCTGCCAAGGAAATGTCGTTGCACGTCAAGGCTGCCCAAGATGCTCTACACAACGGCACCTCTGGCTCCATGGTGCTGCATGCCTTGGATCAAGCCGAAAAGCTGTTAGGCGTCGGATCGATGAAGCCGCGCAAGTGGCAGCTGATGAGAGGTGCAGCCCATCTCAAGATCGGCGGCATCAACTCCCTCGGCGAGGCTCAGAACGTAGCCATGTCCCTCCTCAGGTTCAACAGTCAAGATCCCGAAGCATTGGTACTGCGTGGACGTGCTTTGTATTGCCAGGGCGACAATGACAAGGCCATCCAACATTTCCGCAAGGCCCTCAGTTGTGACCCAGACTTCCGTGATGCCGTTAAGTGGCTCCGGACCGTGCAGAAGCTTGACCGCATGAAGGAAGAAGGCAACACCGACTACAAGGCTGGCCGGTGGCAGGCTGCCTTTGACAAATACTCGTCAGCCTTGGAGGTGGACCCTACCAACCGTGGTACAAACGCCAAGCTTCTGCAGAACCGGGCGCTTTGCCGATTGAAGCTGAAGCAATATAACGAGGCCGTCGCAGACTGCGACAAAGCCGTTAGCCTCGATCCCCAATACATGAAGGCACGCAAGACAAAGGCGAATGCTTTGGGCCAAGCTGAACGATGGGAGGATGCTGTCCGCGAGTGGAAGTCCCTTCAAGAGATGGATCCCGAGGACAGAACCATTCCCAAGGAGGTCCGCAAGGCAGAGCTTGAGCTCAAGAAGAGCCAACGCAAGGACTACTACAAGATCCTCAATGTTGAGAAGAGTGCCGATGATGTCCAGATCAAGAAGGCTTACCGCAAGCTGGCTATTGTCCACCATCCTGACAAGAACCCCGGAGACGACGCCGCAGCCGAGCGCTTCAAGGATATAGGTGAAGCCTACGAAACCTTGAGCGACCCTCAGTAAGTTCTCGAGAACTACCAAGATGTGATGTATTGGGTGCTAATTGTATGTCTAGAAAACGTGCTCGCTATGACAGCGGTGAAGATCTGGTTGACCCCTCCGACATGTTCTCCGGCGGCGGCGGCATGGGAGGAGGCATGGGCGGAGGCATGGGTGGCATTGACCCCGAGATCCTCTTCAGCATGATGAACGGTGGAGGCGGCTTTGGAGGCGGAGAGGGCTTTGGAGGCGCCCGCTTCTCAGCTGGTGGTGGTCGCCGACCTGGTGGCTTCCCCGGAGGCTTCCAATTTGGCTGACAACCCCAGCCCGAGGAAGATGACGATACTGCCGATGAAAGCCAGTCTGACGACTGGGAAACGTCAGACTGGGAAGGTGATCGTCAATGGGAATACGGGCACAAGAGCGCACCCGATGATACGAGGTCTCGTGATGCTAATTTCGACCATCACATTGCTCGTCTACGTCGATGGGGCGTTGTTGTTGTTGCTGCCGTCGTTCTCCTCCCGCGTGAGCTTGTAAGTGTCATGGTCGTGCTGTTGGGTGTGCTGTACAGCTGTACAAGGGTTTTGGGCATTATACGTGGATCCTCATCGGTCTGGTAAAGAGGACAATGGGAGTTTCAGGATTCAAGAGACCGGTGAAGGTCGGAAGGGAAGAGACGAACGAATGAAGTCAAGGGTCGATTCGTCGTCATCTTCGCATGAATTTTTCCTTTCGAACCCCTTGACATGAACTGGACCATCTGAGCGGCGTTTTTGCGGTTTAAGGGAAAGAGATGCATTCTGATCATGAAGAACGTAGATAGACAGCCTGCTCGTCTCCATTTTCCGTGAGAATATCACCTTGGAGAACTTGAAGGGCAAAACATTGCCTGCACCACTCAGCGAATAGACAAACTATTTCACAAGGCACCTTGGTTTTTCTTCACATGTGACTGCCACACTCGAACTCTGGTGAAGAAGCAAGTATTTCTTTCATGCATTGTCATTCCTATCTAATTATGCATAAAACCAACCTTGCAAGCCCTTGTGGTCGCAGTGAATAATCTACAAGCACGGGTACCTATTCATGTCTTTCGGCGCTTTTCTTAGCAAACTCGGTGCTCACGAGCGCACAGCTGTCCATACAACCGAAGCCCGCTGCGACACCACCCTCTTCGCTCTTGTCGCCCTTGGTCCTTAGCAAATACCCAGCCTGCTCGTTCATGACAATGCCATGGCCCTGCTTTTCGCGCTGATCCCAGAGACAAGTACCATAGATTCCGAGTTCGCAAATAACGCCGCCTTGTTCCAGCTTACCCAGGCGCAGGATCGTGTTGCGCACAGGGGGCGGTGTAATGAGTTCCATGAGGATGTACGCATCCCAGTGGGCCTCGGGGATGGACTTGAGGAATCCCGGGATGGCCGAGCGGTAGATGTTGTTGCCACCACCCTCGCGCTGCGGCTTCAGTACGTACGACTGGCATTGCTCCTCGTTGAGGGCGATGGCGCGCGCCTTCTTGCCCGCGGGGCTAGAGTCCAGCGGGTAGATGTTGGTGAAGGTGCGCTGGAGCGCGGCGATGGTGTCGTCGGTGTGGTGGGGGCGCCGGATGTTGCGGTCGTCGTCGGAGCTGATGAAGCGGCTAAGGATTGAGGGCCCGGTTGAGGACTCGTCCGCAGGCGTCGCGAGAACTTGTTGGACCTTTTTGGTACCGGCCACTTGGGTCAGGACGCTGGGACACTTGATGGCGGCGGACCGCTCGATGTGGTAGCGGGCGTCCCAAGCCGAGGCGTCCGGGTAGTCACTGGGGCCGTAGCCGCTGCGCATATATACAACGGCGACCTCGAAGGTGTGCTTCGGGAGCTGGGGCGGGCTATACAGAAGCTGCCGGCCGCCGCCCTCGGCAAGTTGGGTGTGTTGTTTTATGTCGGAGTAGGCCAGCCGGAACACGGGAATGGTACTAGGGGGCGACTGGACCTCGTACTCGAGGTGGCGCTGGTCGAAGACGTTGCGCTCGCCATCCTGAACCAAGAAGAGGACACACTTGGAGTGGGCGGTGGCCGGCTGGCCATAAGCGATGAAGGCCTGCTTGATTCCGGCAGCAAGACCTCGTGTGCACAGGTTGGTCGGGAGGGTCAGTTGCCCCTGAGAGATCGGCTGCTCCAGTAGTGCGTACTCGTTTACAGCAAGGTACCTAGAATCCGGTTACTTCGGCTGCCCGCTGGGTGAAGAAGGTAGAGTCTCATACTTGTGGAGCGCCGAGGTTTGCGAAGAAAGTCCTCCAAACGAAGAGGCTATGGTGTTGAACTCGACTTGCTTGACCTGGGGATCTGCTTCAGGCGTGCTTTGGTGAACCATGTAATCCGAGCGGAATAGACCAAGCGACATATGCTAGGATCCTGTCAGTATAGACTGTTCGGGCTGGTGAGACGTATCATGCTGCTTGCCTGGACATATCCCTCCTCCTTAACTCTCAGGTGAACCTTCCACAGCTCTGTGATGAAGTCATCACTATCGCCAATACTGAACGTCGCTGTTAGTGTTGTTTTCAAACCCGCTTCTCTGGATTTAGCGCGCCTACTCTTTGACGATCTGGGCCAGGAAGTCCTCGTCCTGGCTGATTGCGGCATACAGCTCATTGTAGGCCTTCTGGGCCACCTTGCCCTGGTCGAAGCAGACCTGCGGGAAGGGGCTGGGGAAGAGCGTCACCGGCACTGCCGTCGACAGGATACCGACGGGGTCGGTCTCGGCCGACACGACGGTTGGTGGCGGTCGAACGGAAAGCCCGTGGGCAGCGGCCCAGTCCTTGACCACCTCGACCAACCTCTCGCCCTCGGAGGTCGTGAGGTCAGGCGGGTAAACGGCAGGCATGGTTGAAGGCATCTTGAGTAGACTGGTCCCAAGACTGTATAAAGTGTTGAGTTTGTAGATATATAAATCAATGGGCTAGCCACAAATATCTACCTATCCTCTGAGGACGGTAGGGATAACAGCGAATGATGTCACCTAACTAGCACTTGCCCACATGAAATTTTCTTAAAAAGAGAAACCGGGGGCCCTGGGTGAAGCAATTGCTATTTCAGAGCACAGGCGTAGAATATTCACGCTCTATAATTTTCTAGCTCTAGGAAAGAATACGGCGGTTTTCGGAGTGGCTTATTAATGGGATGGATTTCTCATGAGATGAATGCGAATTTGTTTTATTAGTAACCCCGCCTGACTACCGCGATGACGGAAGGTTTCCACGGCATGCTATACAATGCACATTGAACCTATAGACACCTACCATCCGTATACGACCTAACCTTAAAATGCTCGTAAAAAAAGCTATTTTATTCTATTTTTATAAAGTTATAGCAAGTTAACTATAGAATATAAAATTATATAAAGAATTTTAATACTTTCTTTTTTATTAAAAGATTTAAATTTTAAGATTTTAACTTTTAATATTAAATTTTTAAAAAATATTATAAAAAGGATATTTTTTTAAAAAAGAAATTTCTTATATAGAATTTTCTTAAATTATCCTAATTTATATAAGAATATAAAAAAATTAAAATTATTTTTATTCTTTTAATTATTATATTATAAATAAATTTTTTAAATTTTAAAATTTTAATATAATATAACTATTAAATTATATTAAAAGAATTTTATTCTTACTTTCTTATCTTTTAAATTAAATTTAATATAAATTTTTAAAAAGGTTAAATTTTAGCGATTTTTAGTATAAAAATGAAGTTGGGTCGCATACGAATGGTAGGTCACTGTAGCTGTGCTTTTAAATAGAATCTATGTGGGGTTCGTGGTAGTACAGGACGTGGACAGGAAGAAAGGAATCAAGCTCAGTAAAGCAGATCAATCAAATATCTTCAGTTGCAGCGTTTCACAATACTGGGCATTGAATAGAAGTGCATATGTAGGAGTTCTCGGCCACCAACGGCTTCCTGTTAGTTTTACCACATGTCTCGTGCTTGTCTTGTCTCACATGGAAGCAGGTAGATGAGGAGGAAGTTACCACCCGCCGGTGAATTGATGAATCAAACAATCAAAAAGCAGCGGCCTTGCCCCACCCCCACTTCATCCAAGCTCGGCGCACTGCTAAGATCCCTGCTACCTGGTACCGGTACTGGTACTACTACTCAGCACTGCTCACTGGTCAGCTCAGGTTCTTCCCACCACTAAAGCGCTAACTGCAACATCCTTAGCGCGGTTCGACCCCAAGTCCGTGTCTTGGTCCTAAGGAAGTCGCGCCTCACCTTATTCGCAGGCGCGTATATTGTTGGTTTCAATCCTCCGATGGATATCCCATGAACTGAGCTATCAGCCCGTGTGGTTCACCTACCGCAGTCTGCCGAACCCATTTTGTTTCGAGGCCTCACCCATTGTTCACTTCGAAAATGGGCAACAATCGGGTCGGAGCAACAATTGTATTCACTGCCTTACAATGTATTGTCCGCCTTCGCGCACAATGAACCTGTCGAAATTCACAACCAGATAAATCACGACCTCATCTCTGTTGTTCCAACCACCCACGATTCGAAAGCACCCAACGATTCGATTCGACCGCTGCATTCACGAACCCCCCTGATCGGCGATTGTTCCCCAAACTCAACGATTGCTTCAATGCCATTTTCCTGTCTTTTGTTCCGGGAAACATTCACGCAATCCTCCGTCCTCTCCACCTCTGTATGCCTACATCCTCTGGAACAGAACATTTCCAGGACCAGAGCGGGTGACAGATACCACAGCATAACACAAGTTTCCCGTTTCCACCAAGCCTTTGCGCCGACTCTACTTGTTCAAGGCCGTTCGGATCGGGTTCTGCTTCCGATACCATCTGAGCATCTTCAGCACCACAGTTCTGGCCTCCACTGCCCACTCTCACCTGCATCGTCCTGATCTTGGAGCCCCAGGGTGTATGTGATGCCCCAGGCAGCCGTACTTATTTTTTACCAAAAAAAGGTAGGCGGCACCATCTACTAGCATTTGAGAGTGGGATACAGTCGCTGCATGGGAGGGGCGCATTCTGGACTTCATTGGCGCTTTGCAGTCACCGTACGAATCTCCCATCTGGAATATACATACCCCCACCTTCCTTATTTCCCAGCTGCTCTGTCACGCTGGTCATCATCCTTCCTCCAGCACCAACATTTGACACATACAGAGCTTACTGAACTGAATATTTGTTAGGCTGGGCGCAAGTACCTGTTTGGCAGGTGTCTACTGCACACTGTTGGATCGAAGCAATGGCGCCCTCAGCAGGCCGGGGCATTGATCCCTGGGATTGGGACACCGATCGAGTTGTGAAGGAACTATGCACTGGCGGACGATCATGGAAACCGTTTGAGGACCCTCCAATTTTGCCAGACCCTACCCGTCTCGAGAATGCGCTAAGGGATAACCTGATAAATGGTATCAGTCTCCTCAAGGACGCAGATGACGAGTGCTTCTTCAAGGATCTTGGCCTCAAAGCGAACAAGCACAAGAGCACCTTGAGGGATGCCATTTCGCAATTTCGGCGTCACAGTCGTAAATACAAGAAGTATTTACTCGAGCGTGATCAAGATGACGGCGAGAGCGAGGGCGAGACTAAGGATGCGGATGTGAATATGTCGGACAACGACGACGAGCTGGAAGACATTGAAACCAGAAAACGAAAGCTTCAGGCAGAGCGGATGTCGCAAGCTTTGGAACATCATGCCAAGTCGAACGTGGAGCCTGTCCAAGCACCAATTCTTGCGACCGAAGAGTCGACAGCCGCAGCGACTACCATCCTAGATCATGATGGTCCCAAGGAAAACGGTCTTCCTAAGAGCATACCAGCCAACAATGCATTGAGTCGCAAGAAGAGAAGGATTGAGCCTTTACAGGTTTCCAGCCAAATCCTGGGGCTGGCCAGCCAAGCTATACCTACTCAGGCGGATACTGTTATCGAGCAGTTGATGCGCAAAGGCAAGCTCCGGGATAACCCTTTTCTTGAGGCACCCATTCTTGATACCACTGCGACAAACGTATCTGCAAGCGGGCAAAGTACCTCCGATGAGTCTTGGTATCTTGGTAAATATTCTCTTACACGTGTCGATGTCGTGGATTTCGACTCTGGTCCCTTGACCGACGCGGATACAACGTTTGCATTTCGGGCACAGGTCCCTGCTGGTCGGCGCCGGCAAGTCAATCAACTTTACAAACGACAAGTCCGACAAAAGACCCATCGACAAGCCCAACGTGAACGTCGACGCCAAAACCTTTCCCCTTTGCCGGACCCTGAAGCCAGCCGCCGACCTGCGAAAACTGATACTGTTTTTGGAGCTGACAACCCCGATCATGGCGAAGTACTACCTCTTCTTGGGGAGTCTGATAGCGATGAGGAATACGACTCGGACACATGGGCGGAGATCGAGGCTGAGCAGAGAGAATGCGAGGCCATGGCAGCATCGAGCACGGCGCTGTCATCAAATGATGTCAACATGGTTCTTGATGAAGGCATCAACGGTTATATCGCAAACTGGACTGAGCGCAAACTGCCCAAGCTAGAGCGTCGTGCAAATACTGAGTGGAACATCGCCCGACGCTATGGTCTGAAATGGGCTCGCGACATGGCTCAGCAAAACGTTGACTATCTACAAAAACGCCTCGCCAAATTCCGTGCGGAGGTGAACAATCAGGAGTGGCGCAATAAGACTGATGTCAAGTCCTGTCTGGGGAATTTTGAACCCACTGTGCTAGATCTGCAAGCGGCACAATGGAAACTCAAGGTTATTAAGTCACCGTCAGAACCCAAGAGAGTTTCCAACATTACTCGGAAGCCCGCCAAGAAGCGCGAACAAAGGCCTCGACCCACAATCAACGGAGACGAAGGGGACCTACTCATGAGCGACTCCGACGATGACTTCATTGTTGAAGACGAACATAGTTCCGCGCCTCTTTCGCAAGAGGTGCCCTCAGCGGATGACATGGAGGTAGACAGTGAAGATGGAGGAGTTGGTAACGACCTAGGCGTCCAAGGTTCTGAGCCGGTGGGTGCCGGTTTTGTTACCTCTGGCAACCCAGGATCAACTCCCCCAAGAGGTGACAAAGAGCCTGAAGCTGAAGATGACCTGATGGCAGAGGTCGCAGGCGATGGTCATGTGGATGAACCCAGCCGCTCGACACCGTCCCTCTTTGACGTGCTGGGTAATCATACTCGCAACGACCACGCTCTGGATGAAGTCACAGACCTTACTCAGGTGAATCTTTCACCTGCACCCTCGCGACCAGCAGCACCAAACCCCCCTGAAACGCCGACGCCCCGACGTTCCTCATACCCTCTGGGTTATGTGGATCTGACTACTCCAGAAAAGAAATTACCAAGTATCAAGCGCCAAAGTCAATCGTCCCAACCGGTTTCCAGCCTTCAGATGTCTCTAGCCCGGAAATCCATTAAAGAATCTCCCGGATTCTCGCCTGCGCCTCGAAACCCTTACGGTCAGCTGGTGAAGAACAAACTGGTTGAGCTTCCGCATGAATACCGAGAATCGATTTTCGGCATCTGTAAACTTTATAAGGAAGCACAAGATGGTGGTCTAGACCTCTGGAAAGATTACATTATTCCTCACCTTGGTCATCAATGGACTAGTCCTCCATTCGACTCCAAGGGCGAAAAGAAGGGTAACGGCCAATCTAAAAACGAAAAACACTACTATGTGTCCTGCTACATGGCGATGCTATTCGACCTATACACCGACGGACACGCACCAAACCCGAGGAAGTACTGGCAAGTGACGGAAGAAGCAAAATTGAACTTGGCCCGCAAAACACAGCACTTCCGAAAGTTTATGGATTTTTACTGCAAGCTGGTTAAGCAAATTAAACGATCAGCCGGTAACAATACGCCATCGTCCACGCCGGTTAGCCGCCCTGCAAGCACAAAGCCAGAAGGTGAAGCACCTGCTACCCAACTGCTAGAGCAGCCAGAGGTAATTTCGGATGACAGCAATGTCGATACCGAGGAGGAACCCGAGGAGGAACCCGATGTGTCTCCATCCAAGAAGCGTAAACCGATTCAAAGGGATCGGGCTGCCCAGAATCTACGAGACAGCGACAAAGCTCGTGTCAAGGAGCAAGCGAAACGGCGAGAGTTGCTCCGTGCCAAACTTGCCGCCCAAGGACACTCAGAGGCTAGTCAAAACTCGCACCTTCTCATCAATGAGAGTAAGGAAGACGACCAGGGCTTCATCTACGTTCCTAATAATATTGCGAGCCGTATTAAGAAGCACCAGATCGAAGGAGTTCGTTTCATGTGGAACCAGTTGGTGGCGGACTCTCAGAGCCGCCAAGGCTGTCTCCTAGCACACACCATGGGCCTAGGCAAAACGATGCAGATCATCACTCTGTTGGTCACGATTGCAGATGCAGCCGCATCTGACGATCCGTCGATTTCCAACCAGATTCCGGATGAGCTGAAAGAATCCAGAACACTGATCCTTTCGCCGCCTGGACTTGTAAACAACTGGACTGACGAGCTTCTGATTTGGATACCAGATGGGCATCCGATACTCGGGAATGAGTCGGAGAATCTGTACAAGATTGATGCTGATACATCCCCTCAAGATCGACAGGACCAGATTGTCGACTGGGCCAAGTACGGCGGAATCCTGGTCATAGGTTATACTCTATTCAAGAATTGCGCGCAAAGCCCTAAGCTGGCGGGTCACTTGTTCGACGAGGCCAACATTGTAGTAGCTGATGAGGCTCACATGATGAAGAACGAGGCTTCTCAATTACACCACGCGGCCATCAAGTTCAGAACCAGGACACGCATTGCTTTAACCGGCTCCCCGTTGGCGAACAAGGTCAAGGATTACTACTCAATGCTGAATTGGGTCTGCCCTGGCTATCTTTCCAGCAAGAAAGAATTCGACCACGACTATGCGACACCGATTGAAGAGGGTCTATCTGTGGACAGCACCCGTGCCCAAAAGAGAAAGGCACTGACGAAACTGCGTGCCCTCAAGGAAACGGTTGCGCCAAAGGTGCATCGAAGAACCATCGCAGTTTTGCATCACGACGTCCCGCCGAAGATGGAGTTCGTCATCAGTGTCCCGCTGACCAAACTCCAGCGTGCACTCTACGAGGCTTATATCAAGTTCAACCGGACAGGTGACAACAGTACTTCAACGCTGCTTGCTAGTGCCACTACTCTGACCGTGCTTTGCAACCACCCAGGTGCGTTCAGGGCTTTACTAAGGGAGCAGAAAGACAAAGGTTATCCACAATGCGACGGTACAGAAAAAGTCAACTTACCCCCTGTGCTGGTAAGCGAGTTGCTACAGATAATGCCTAATGGGGACTTGAACGAGGCTTCCTATTCGTCAAAGATGCTGCTTCTCAACAAAATTCTCGATGAGAGCAAGGATAAAGGCGACAAAGTGCTGGTGTTCTCCCATTCCATGAAAACGATGGACTATTTGGAGAAGAAGTTATATAGCAGACGCTGTCATTATCTACGGCTCGATGGGAAAACGCAAACCAGCAAACGCCCGGGTATGGTGCGAGATTTCAACGCAGTGGAGTCGAATTTTGAGGTGTTCTTGATCTCAACAACGGCAGGAGGGATGGGACTGAACATCACAGGAGCAAATCGGGTTGTGATTATGGATTCAAAGTGGAATCCGCAACAAGAGCAGCAGGCCATAGGCAGAGCGTTTCGAATCGGCCAGACCAAGCCCGTCTTCGTTTACCGCCTCCTTTGCGGTGGGACTGTTGACATGAAACTGCATCATAGGCAAATCTTCAAGATGCAACTGGCTCAACGCGTTGTTGACGACCAGAAGCCGATCCCCAAAGCACAACGGCTGGCCGAGCTGTTCAACATGCCAAGCGACCCGGAGCCTGGAGAAGTGATGGAGCATCTAGGCAAGGATGCCATACTGGATGGTATACTTAACTCGGAACTGGGCTCGGAGGTCAAATCGATCGTGATGACGGATGCCTTCGAGGAAGAAGCCCTCGAAGAAGAGGTCCTGGCGCAAGAAGAAGAAATGGAAGCGCAACGTTTGATCAATGACTTCCGCGCACGACAGGGCCAGCCTTTGCCCACCAGTAACGGCGTTGCAGAGTCTTTAGCTGCTGCTACTGCACGGCCGCAGCACCTCAACATGTTTGCCGTTCCAGGTACTCCGCAACCAGGCTTCTTGGGGGCGAACCCATCTCAGGCTCTTATTGGTGGTATACGAAGCACCGCTCCTGCAGTTGCCACCTCTAGCCGAAGCTTTACAGTGAATGGAACATCCCAGACAATGGCACCCCTCAGTCAGTCGATGTACCAGCCGGCTTCACCCAATCCACCGACCCCGACTGTGCAGCAAGTGCCAGGAGGTGGTTCTGTCGCGCCTGTTCCCGGTGCCACCACGCAGCTGAGGCAGGCAAACAGCTATTGGGACAATCTCCCGGCTTTTAAGAACGAGCTTGGCAGAATCTTTTTAGCGAAAGGTCCGGGTGCCGATATCGAGAGACGTCGGGCAGTAGCTCATGAAGTTGCTGCGGCATTTGAACAACAGCAACACCAGAGACAGATACAGGGTGTCCGCGAGGCAAAGTGGGCGGTTATGGACTCGTCAGCTGAGCCGAGATTCGTCGAGGCCGTAGTTGCTGGCTTGTTGACACCTACCAAGCTCGCTCAGATGGAAGCCAGTGAGATCGTGGCTAAGCGAGATGCCTGGAAAAGCCTGTCCCAGGCTTCTTGGGAGCAGGAAATTTCCACTCACCGTCACAATAACATCAGCACAGTAGGAAACCCCCATTCAACTTTCATGTTTGCTACTTCTACGACCAAGTAAATCGGACCTGCATTACGGGTCTACAATATACACAGTCTGAAGGCAGCGACTCCTTTCGGCACTTGCTAATCTGACACACAATCACTAGATCCATCCTGGGCAGGGGCGGCCTTTTTTCCCACCCAGCAGTCAACCTGCAAATATGCACCGGCGAAATGATCAGATCGCGCTCGAAGAGTTCAGGGCGCAAATCAAGGGACAGGGCAGCAGCAGACTGCCGTCGTGGGCTAAGACGGTGACAGGCTCCCAGAAAGACGGGTCATCCTCGGCACCCCGAAAGCGTAACGCCAAAAACCCCTTTCAGTGATGCCACAATCCCTCCCTTGTCTTTCGGTTTCTTTTGCGGACTTTATGTCTGTTGGGCATGCATGCCCAACAAAGGTTGTGACGACTCTGCTCGGTGTTACCTTGTGGAAGTTGGCAAGTGGAAGGCATGAGGGTTGTGTCATGCAGCGAGCGCAGGATGTTTTCGGTTTCTACTTTGCATTGGTTTGGCGTTTGCTTCGCAAGGCGGCAAAAGAGCGTTTTTTGAGATACCCGTGAAGCATTTTCGCTCACATACAGATGACGGAAATGAAACACGACAGCAAGCATAAAGATATTGCCTTGGTTGTCAGGAGAGGGCAGCAAAGACTGGTAGACATTGCTTTAGACGCAAGATCCGGGGTGTGGCTAGAAGCTCCCTCCCAGGGTTAGAAAATGCGAAGACTTGCAAAGACAAAAATATTGGTTTCCTTAAGAGTGATGATGCTTGCTGTAAGAGTTGCCTGTTAGGGTAAGATGCGTGCCGCGATGGAGATGGCTGTCTGTAGTCTGTACCTTGTGGGGTGTTCAGGATCGGGTCGGATGTACTCCGAACATAGCAGTCGGATGTGCACGGTAAAGCTCCGACAATTGGCATGCTGTTTGTTGATGATCAGATGCAATCGTTGAATTGTTGATGTAAGCAACCTGGTCATTATTGTCTTTATTCCCATTCGCTTTGGACTGCAAGATCATCGGCTAGAAGCATGCCGGCAACTAGAGAAGACGTAGAAGAAGTCGCGACGGCAGTTGGCTATGAAATACCCGGGCAAGATGTAGATGACTTTACCGTGTTACTCGAAAGAGCACGACAGACCTTTGAGGTGGTCTCGGCAATGGATGGTATTCTGGCCCAGCATCTCCCTTGATCGTTTTTCTTTATTCTTTATGACTAACTACATGATTGCCTCTTATCTAAAAGATTACCAGCCATCACCTGATTTCAACCTCGCGCCCAGGCTCAACGTCCACTTCCCAGAAGGAGTGAACAATCCTTTGAATGCTTGGGCGTGGCGGTGCGAGTGCGCACACGCCAGCCCGTCCTCGGCTGCGCTGAAGGGCAAGACGGTGTGTCTCAAGGACAACATCGCGTTGGCCCAGGTCCCCTGCCTGCTGGGGACCGAGTCCTTCCAGGGCTGGACGCCGCAGACGGACGCCACCGTCGCGACGCGCGTGCTCGAGGCCGGGGGGCGGATCGCGGGCAAAGCCGTGTGCGAGAACCTGTCGCGCGGCGCCGTGTCGGTGACGGCGGCGACGGGCCCCGTCCACAACCCCTACGCCCGGGGCTACTCGGCGGGCGGCAGCAGCTCGGGCACGGCGGCGCTCGTAGCCTCGGGCGCCGTGGACCTCGGCATCGGCTGCGACCAGGGCGGCAGCGTGCGCATCCCGGCCGCCATGTGCGGGCTTTATGGCTTCAAACCCACCTTTGGTCTTGTGCCCTACACCGGTATTGCGAGCAACGACGCGAGCGTCGACTTCGTGGGGCCCATGACCCGCACCTGCCTCGAATGCGCGACGTTGCTCGAGGTCCTGGCCGGCGCGGACGGGCTCGACGACCGCCAGGGTGCTGGGTGCCCCTTTCCGGGCCAGGTACCTCGGTACGCGGATGAGCTAAGAGCCAGCGGGGTCGACGGTGCCAAGGGGTTGCGCATAGGGATATTGAAGGAGGGCCTCGAAGGCGCCGC
This sequence comes from Apiospora marii, assembly GCF_038362585.1. Lineage (NCBI taxonomy): Eukaryota > Fungi > Ascomycota > Sordariomycetes > Amphisphaeriales > Apiosporaceae > Apiospora > Apiospora marii. Next base: position 382,357 of record NW_027117375.1, on the reverse strand, counting down.
CATGAACGACGCCGTCAAGGCCAAGTTCCTGGCGGCCGCCGAGGTGTTCTCGGAGAAGCTCGGCGCCGCGTCAGTGGAGGAGGTGTCGGTGCCCATGCACGCCACGTCGCGCCTCATCTACTCGGTCCTGAGCAAGATGGGCAACCACATGGGGATGCTGGGCCGGGCGACGGGGCGGCGCCAGGTGATGCTGACGGACCTGGCCGCCCGCAAGAACCTGCCGTACACGCAGGCGGCCCTGGGCAAGATGAGCGCCTTCAGCCACGAGGGCCTGCTGGCGGGCGAGCTCGGCTGGTCCCAGTACCCGCTCGCGTACGGCAAGGCCGTGAACCTCACCCGGCGCCTGCGGGACGACTACGACGCAGCGCTGGAGCGGTACGATGTGCTGCTCCTGCCCACGACGCTGCGCGCCTCGTTTCCGCTGCCGCCCGCCGACGCCGGCCCTGTCGCGCACATGGACGCGGGGCGCGGCATGACCGAGAACACGGCCAGCTTCAACGGGACCGGCCACCCGGCGTTGGCCGTGCCGATTGGCTTCGTGCCTTCCGAGGCGGATCCCAGTGTCATGGTGCCGACTAGCATGCAGATCGTGGGGAGGTTTTGGGATGAAATGACCGTACTCAAAGCAGCGTACGCGTGGGAACAGTCGGTCGACTGGAAGTCTTTCTAAGGTATCAAAGCGTACTCGCGGAAGTACCACGTGCTTGAACTTCTGAATGGCGCTCAAATAGCGGTAGCTCATGTAGTTCAGGGGTAGCTTGTATATAAGATGCATACCAATGTATTACGTTTCATATTCACCCTGCTGTTTAAGAGATGGTATGATTGTACATTACGTCTTCTCATTACGCGATTAAGGCCTCCTAATGTGTGCACAGTACTTTACAAACCTTGCTGCTGGACGTCCCTACGCTCCACCCTTCGTCCTTTTTCTGCTCGTCATCTATACCTGAGTCCCAACCCTCACTGGCGCCTATATGAACCCCGGCGCAGGACCATTTGGTTGACTCTGTAGTTCATGATAGTTGGATCTGGATGTATCGAAAGTAGCATTATAGCCGGGGCTTGTCATGCCAGCCTCTGCGGACATGAAGACCCCAGTCCTGCCTTCGTACGGATCGAAATCGCGGCTGGGACGCGTGATGATGATCTGGGTCGTCACGTGCTTGAGTGGCACCTCGTCGCTGGCATGCTGCGGCTCAAGGACCTCCTTATACGCGCCACGCCCAAAGTTTCCCAAGCCGAATCTGCGAGGGTGCGGCAGGTGGGTGATAACCAGCGCGGTGAAGTAGCTGAGGGTGATGATCGGCAGCATCCAGGGGCTGCCCATGAAGGTATCGACGGCGTCTTCGTTGGTGGCAACAAGGGTGGTGAGGGCTAGGCCGAGGGCGAGGGCAATGCAGATGAAGGTACGGAAGAGGTTAAAGGGCGTCCATCCCCGTTGCTTCGATATGATGTGCATGATGGTCAGGAACAAGAGAACGATGCCGGCGCTGAGAAACGCATAGATGAACTATGTATGGCCGTCAGTGGTCGGTGGGAGATACGAAATCGAATGATTGCAACTACAATCATGCATGTCTGACTTACCACAAGCCGAAATTGTGTAGCAACGGCGTCCAACATCTCGGATTGGGGTAGCACGCCACTGGAGTCGCGAGCAGCGACCTTGGCATCGCTTTTCGTTTCCTCTGGCGCCTCGATGTCGAAGTTGTTGAAAATACCGCTGACCATGGTGAGGAATAGCTCGGTAACGTCGTCGACCCATTCTATCATGGTGGGATCAGTATCAGCTATGGTATCATTGGTCCAGAAGCTGTCGGGCAATGCCCGTATACTATCCAGCGTCGTATTGACTTCCCTATACGAGTCGAGAATATCTAGTGGCGGGTTTCTGTCGAGCCAGGCCAGGACCCGTTGGCTCAGGGCGTTGGCGACAGCCTCGGATGTCGTAGCCACGTCGCTGAGGTCCAAGAGCTTTTTGGAGGCTATGTCGATGGACTCGGATATGCGCCACCAGCTGATGAACTGGTTGGTTCCCTCGACGAGCAAAAGCATGGCAATGTGGAAGGGGAGGTGCAGGCCCGCCCACCAGACCTGGTGTCTTGTGGACATGGACTCGTCCTCTCCGTGCATCCAGTCAAAGTAAAGCTGGAAGATGATGTAGATCAGCGCCGTCGCAGAGGTCACAATGCCAATCAGGGCAGGACCTTTGGGGCCCACGTCAGCTTCCGTGCTCATCTCAGGGGGGCGTGAATAGGGGTTACAACTTACTCCACACGGTCATAGTGGCATCCTTCAAGTACGTATCCTTTACGACCAGCGTGATGTTCTTGGCCAAGATGATCACGCCTTCGCCCATGACGATGAGGGTAAGCAAGTTGAAGCGCTCGCCAAAGTGGGATCCGATGAAAGTCAGGACGGGTGAGAACTGCGAACAGCCAAGATGTAGCGCCGTCTCGACCAAGCTGATGACGTACCACGCGATGTAGCCCCGGCTGTTCTTGCCCACCTCGTAGCGGAAGGCAATGACGATGTAGGCGATGGCGGCAGCCAAGTGGAAGGCCGAGGTGGCGAACAGCGGGCGCCTGCCGTGCTTGAACTTGCGGACCTGCCAGGCCGACAGGGCGTACTGTAGGGCCAGCACGAAGCGCGAGACGGCGAGGAAGAAGGACATGGCGCGATAGACGGACGCGATCTGCTTCTCCGGGTTGAAGCTGGTCGCGATGACGGCGAATCCGGTCATGACGCCGAGGTGGGCGCCCCTGCAGCACCGCTCGAGGATGCTCTCCGAGGTGAACCGGACATCGTATATGCTGGTCATGAGCCAGGTCGTCCAAAGAAGGCTGTTGGCCAATCAGCTTCTGTATCTTATATATCTTGTGCCAGCTGATAGTGGGCAGTAGACTATGTCTAGCCAGGCTTACAAGATGAAACCGATGAAGGACCGCAAAGTTGCGCCGTCTATGATACCATGAATCTGACCTAGTGAGTCTCGAGTTGAGGGCCACAGTTGCAGGGGACATTGTCTGACTTACACTTGCAAATACGTTGAGGTTCGCGACAAACCACAGGTCGTAGAACAGCTAGAGTCGGATTAGAGCCGAGACCAAGAACGTCGCTAATATGTGAGGGAGACACCTGCGTACCTCAAAGTTGGATGCGGCATGGCTCTGTATGTCGACCGTAAGCAAATGTCCATTCCAATACTACCTGCAACCTCTAGAGCTTCACTTGCCTTGATGAACGCTGGCACGTCCAGATCCGACGCCGTGCTCACTGTAGCCGCGTGACCTTGGTGATCATGGCCGGTTTCGTGGGCCGAAGGCTTGCGATGATCCTGGATACGTGTGCTGATGAGCCGGATGCGCTCGCCGGCATAGTCGAGGTCGGAATCACCAGCCATGATGACAATGACAATGCAAATGGGAGGGCGCGTCAACGGTGCACTTTGTAGGTGCCATCGCCGGCTGGGGAAAGGGGGCCACCATGTTATATACGGTATACGTGGATGCTGGAAATGGTGGCTTCCGATTACCTAGATCTCGACTCGGACGCCTAGTCATCCAAACGTTGGTGATATCTCCTGACAAGCCAGGGATCCAGGCCCAGCCGCCTGCTAATTTTACGTACAGTTGAAGCTAGGCGGAGGCGGTGGCCGCCCAGCAACACATGGGCAAACTCAAAGACGGGCAATCTTTCAAGCTGAGCAGCACAAGCCACTCACCCACCTATTTACGGTACACCTGCGGGCCGTGGCTGGCATGGTGTTTGTGGCATAGTAAAGCTTCCTTTTGATACAAAAGCATCGCACATACCTTAAGCTGGAACCTTCATCTTCTTGGTTAGGGGGGACTAGTCCGAGCTTATCGTATTCCTTTCGGTGCATCAGCACTAGAGGAAAAGGAAAGAACTCTGATGTCGTAAGGTGCTTCCGCAGTTGCCTACTTACACTAAGTACATGCCTGCCCATCAACAGGTCCCTCGCCATTGCATCCTCGCCTGTCATATTGGTCTCGCAGCATCAGGCAGGTACGGTCGGTGAGTCCTCGAGTCCTGAAGCCACAGAAGCAACAAGCGCGAGCTAGAAGCACGACGAGAACGAGGTTTTCCGATGGGTGTATCTTGAACTTCACACGAGCGATTGCAGTCGGTGGCATGCATCCTGACTTCATGAAACTGGGCGAATAATGTTTTGTATTGTAAGAAGAGAGGCGACAAACTGTTCATACCCATATTCGTACAGTTGAAATACCGTCCACCGGTCAAACGACTGAAACCAAACACACACAGTCACTCAAGTTTCCCAATATCGTACATGAAGGACAGACGACAAGCACCAACGATTCGCCCACATTTTCGGGTTCGAGCCAGTGCCTTCCGCTTTCGTTTTTTTTTTTTTTTCTTTTTCTTTTGCCCACAAGCGACTGGTCTCGCAAGGAAGCCATGGCCCACCCATCAATTGCAACTCTGCCGCGCCTGGTACTCGGTCAGTTGGATCTGTGCCGCAAACATCGTCTCATCGTAGGGATATCTCACCCGACTTCGGCAGTCGTACCCGTTATCACTGCCATCCCCTGTCTCGGCCTTGCCTTAGTAGTTTCGGTTGCGACCTGTGGGGTGCTTGTCAGTACTAGACTCCTGGAGAGAGCCTGAAGTCAAAGGGTAATGGGAGTATCTTACCACCGCGGTTACCACCACGGTTACCGCCTCGGCGACCACCTCGGCGACCTATGAAGCTCAGCGTCAGTATTCCTCGATGATGATACAACTCCGCCTTGAGCTGCTGACTCACCACCACGACGACCTAGTGGTATTCGGCATCAGTATGTTTCTGTTATGAAGTGATCCTCTCAGGGAGAATAAACCTACCTCCTCGGCGGTTACCACCGCGGCGTCCTGTAATATTCATTGTCAGTATTCCTCTGTATACAAAGCAACCCAGGTCAAAGCGAAGCGTACCTCCTCGGCGATTGCCGCCTCTGCGTCCTACATCACCCGTCGTCAGTATTCTGTTGTCATGGAGCGTACCATCTCCTCAGGTCGCAAACTCACCTCCGCGGCGTTGCTATTTCGAATCATGTCAGAGAACATCATCAAGGCGGCATGTATTGGGCATGGTTGCTTACTCTCTTCTCGAGGCCACCGGTATCCTCCGTGTCAAGGTCGCGGGCCTCCAACTGTTCCTCCTCCTCGGCGAGGTCTCTCTCCTCGATGTCGTCGAGGGATCTGGGTCCTACAGCGGATGGCTCCTCGGACATTTCTGGAGCCGTGTCCAAGGGGGTTGGGTCGGCCAGGGGGCCCGGAGCGTTCGGGATATCTATGGAAAGCCGTTGGGGTCAGCCATTATCGTCAAGTTCCGTACAGGTAAAAAGCGGTTGAGAATGGGCAGCTCTTCCTATATCACTCACCTGGGAACCCGGCATCCGGAGCCGAGCCTTGTCGTGGGCTCACTACTCATGTTTAGATGATGTCACACATGGCAATGAGCTGTGTCAGTGTGGAAGAGGGGAGGGTGGGCATGAAGGTTCATCAGAAAGTGACGTACAGTTCTTGTTCTCGTCATCTTCGGCAACATCCCGAGCTGTGACTCAAAGTTAGCCGGTCTTCCAGAGGGAGTATGTGAATTTGGATAGTCTAAAGGGACTCACCATAGACTTCCTCGGCGACGTCAAAGGCAGCGGACTCTGGGAACTTCTCGTTGGTGCTAACGTCAACCGCATTGGCATCTGCGAGGGGCGCGGTAAGGGCGCCCTCTAGGGCGGCAATGGTGAGAAGAATGACTGCGAGAATGTTCTGCATTTTGTTGGTTGAGGGGGCTGAGAAGTCTGGGCAAGGTAAATTGATTACACTGGATATGATCTTGTGCTGATGATAAGCAGGAGCAAAAGAAACAGGTAAATAAACGAGGAATCTCTTGGGTTAATATACTCGTGAACGACAGGCAAGGTCCTCGTCTTCATCGCCAAGGCCCTTCGCTCTTACTGCCACCGAGATCTTCGATCGTCCATTGCTTCTTCAGTCGCCGTTCTCTTGTGATAGCATTGGCACGATCGTATATTGCATGAGGACCCGAGCTCGTTCCACGCCGAAGAGAGAAACAGAAGTCCAAAGGCACAGTTCATGGTGTTGAGCGAGTAAGTCCCAATGTTCTCCAAATCCGCCCTCGGACAAGCAAATCCGTCCCATCATTGACATGCCCAGAGCTCTCGCCCTGTCTTTTTTGCCAGACGGCGGGACGAATTTCTTCGGAGAATGTTCCACCGCCCAACTTCTGCCATCTGACGCGGATGCTGACGACTGATCTAAAGCCCGGAATAGCAAGCGGTCGGTCTCAGCGCTTGCGGGCTGGACGTGATTTCCTGATCAGGGGCGTCAAAGAGTGCGTGGTGGACGCTGGCCGAATTCAAAAATGTTATCGACAAGCTCAAGCTCGGTCCACAGTTTACTATCGTTGATGACGTTCAAATGCCTATTCATGACTTGTTGCTCACATTGAGGCCTGAGCCCTTGATGTTCGAGGCTTCAACGGCTGGCTTACATCAGGCTTGGAATTTGCTGTAATATTGGACCCGTCCGATATTGGTCATCCTGGCAGCGGGATCTTAGGGATGACTACCCCTTGGCGTCGCCGTTTTTCTTTTTTCTTTGGAGGAAAATAAAAGATGAGTTCGAGACCGTTCTGGCATATCTTGGGCCGCATTCGAGCCGACAGCCGATGAAAGAAAAGAAAAACAAGCAAATCTAGTCTACACGCGCTTCAATGAACGGGTAATCACCAGTCTCGGCACGGGGTGCTCGCACCGGGACGATCGGGTTCAGAGGCTCTATTGTGAAGATACCAAGGGACTGTCGGGAATTAGAGGACGGCCTCTAGCAGGGCGGAACATCAGATGAGTAGCACAGTATTTTCGACGGAAATAGAATGCCTCTTTCCCCGCCCGAACCTCTCTTATCCAAGTGGAAAAACATAATACACGCCATATATTCTTTCGGGGCCAACACCTGCAATAGGCAAGGAAGGGTTTTATTAATGGCAATGCCAAAAAAGCTTACCCTAGCACGGAGGCTGTCACGGCTGCAAAATCAAGGGTCCATTCGGACGGCCAGCGTCTGTGTAAGCAATGCAATGGCTCTCATGAGCGGCCGCTTGGAACTGTGGACTGATAAGAAGTTTCTGCGACTCGCGGCAAATTATAAGGTTAATATCCCCTTGGTCCAATGCGAACTACACCTTTCAGAGTGGGGAAAACGTATACCTCAGTCTATACTGTTACCTCCGCGAGTACCATGTTCCCGACGGCGTGGACTTTCACCCATCCGAGCACATCTGATATTTTCGTTCGTCCAGAACCTGGCCCCACTCTTGAAAACGTACCTCGCGATCCAGGGGATCGAAGATGGTGTCAGATCGCAAATAAGACCTCAGTCTTTCCCGTCTTCTGGAATCCAGCGTTTTCTGCTCTGACGATATCAATGCTGACTCTACTGCAATGCCGAGTAAGTAGGGCTTGGGCCTGAGATTTTGCCTTATCACAGCGGTAGATGATCGATCGCGAAGATCACTTGGCCTTGGCATATGGCAAGGCCCTCCAGGGGCATATCGCATCCAGTATTATCATCACTACATCTAAAATGTGATTCGCGACAATGCCCGGTGCGGCTCGAAGAGTTGGTCTGTCAGTGTATGCACCGGCCATAAAACATTGTAATTTGATGGCTCTGCGGGAAAACCGGGGTCTATGGTGCATCAATAGATCTATATGCATTCGATATTACAGATTCCCGGGGGAAAAAAGAGAAACGCTTGGCAATGCTCCATGCAAAGAACAAGAACGCCCCAGCACTTCGCAAACTCCTCTATCCATGGCCCATAGCCAGTCCGGCTATAGAACAGATGTACGAGTCGTCCTCGGTACTAAGGGGCGCGAAGGCCCCTCTCCCTCGGAATTGTTGAAACCTCAACCTTCATGCTCCAAATCCCGCTATACCATGCAATGCGAAGGGCTGCCAGTCCGTTGGAGGACAGAGCAGACAAAAGTCAAATGTAAACGAGGTGAAAAGATAAATCGAAACCGTGAAATCAACGGGCAGAGCTGCCCAATGAAAGCAACGCAGTGGGAAGCTCGAAAGGAAGCATTACTCAGATGAAGCCTGCCCCTTTCGCCACATCCTCCGTAGGCACGCTTTCCAGAAGATTCACATCCTTCACATCCGCGCCAAAGTCCATGATCAGGATCTTGGGGTCCTGGCCCGTGCTGACGATGCGGCGGTAGTCACTCTTGGCGCTCAGAACCCAGCTTGCGTGCCAGCGTGGGAAGTCCAAGAGCTGGTCGCCAGACTCCATGTCAAACACCTTCATGTCGGTATCGTAGCTGCCACTGATCAGACGACCACTGATGCTGTCGATGTGCAAGCTTCTGACCAGGCTCTCGTGCGCCTGCATCTCACGGATGCACTCTCCCGTGTTGGCATCCCAGATGCGGATAACCTTGTCGCTGCCGGCGGACGCGATGTACCGCCCATCTTCCGAGAACTGGCTGCATGCAAGTCCTTTGGTGTGGCCCGAAAATTCCCGGATCACCTTACCACTGTCAATGTTCCACATCTTGACGCGGAAGTCGCCGGAGCACGAGACTATCGTGTTGCCACGCAGTTGTACGGCGTTGACCGGTCCAGTATGGCCCTTGAGCTGTTTCAGCAACGCGCCAGTGTGACGATCCCAGATACAAATAGTAATGTCCTTGGAACAAGTGACAATATGCTTGTCGTCAAACGCCAAATCCAGCACAGCGGCTGTATGGTGCTCAAGGCGGCGGACCGGACGGTAGCCCGACTTGATATTGTACATAATGCAGGTGCCGTCAGACGAGCCCGTGACTAGAATACCATCATCGTACTGCATGCATAGGATGGATGCCTTGTGGTGAACTGGGAACGACACAGTTGCCGGAAAGGACTCGTGGGCCCTCTCGGCATCCGGTCCGGATGTATAATGAGTTGGCCTGCCATTCGCATCAAACAGAATCGAGGTATCGTTGACCACCTCCGGAGGCCCAATCACGAGCCGGCACTCAAAAGTACGCATGTCCCAGATGCGAATCGTCTTGTCCCGGGAGCCGGTGATAATCTTGGATCTACAAACGTGTTAGTCAAGGAACTCGGTACTGTACTTTTGCAAAACCTACTCATCGAACTGAAGGCAGTAAATGCTGTCGAAGTGCCCATTGAGGTAGACAGGGCGGGCTTTGTTACCCTCCTTCCACTTCTTCTCCAACTCATGCTTGGCCCGATAGATCTTCTGCCAGTCATTACCCGGCTGGACTCGTGGCACACCCAAACCCATACCAGCCGGAACCGGAGCACCGGTGGCAAAGGTGTTGGTTTTCTCCCTCAGGAAAGAATCGCGCCAAATCTGTTGGTCGTTCACGATTTCGCCCCAAGTCCTAGAGACTCTCGATGCGGCAGCGAGGTGCGTTGCACCCAGATACGACAGAACCTGGATGGCGAGTTCTGAAGGCAATCGAGAAATGAAGTCGACCCTACAGATGGAGGGATCCTGGGCCACAGCTTCGTGGCTCAGGCCAAGCTCGGTGGAAGAGCCCATATTGATGCCGATGCCACTTTCGCGGTCATTCTGAGGCTGTTCGCCCCAGGGATCCTCGTGCTGGCGCGCAAAAGCCAAATACTCGTTTTGAAGGGCAGCAGAGGCCTTAGCAGCAGCACCGGTATGACGAGGGATGATAGGGGGCTCAAGGCCGCGGCCAGGTATGGGAACACTCGAGAAATGGGACTCCAAAGGCGAATAGATGGTCTCCAGGTTTCCTCGGCTGTTGGATCTCGGGTGCCGGAAACTGGTAGCTTGACGCAACTTGTGCCACGCCGAGTGAGACGTTGTTGGGCGTGGTTGCTGTTCGTCCTGGAAATCGAGAAAGACGTTGCTGGGTTCTGACGAGCGGCGGTCGCGGCGCTGTACGATACCTTTGACAAGGCTCATTGATGCCCGACGTATCCTTCCCTTGAGTGATGTGCCTGGCTTGTGTCCCGGTTCGAAATCCACCATGCTTGGGCCCGCCTCTTGGATCGCCTGGATCCGTACATCATTCGGGATTATGTCTTCGCCGTTGCCATCGACCTCGCCCTCAAAGCTCAGCATTAACGATTTCGGACGTCGACGCCATGTTACAGCCGAGGAGAGACTCTGCTTGCGTCGAAAAGGGTTGGCCGTGGTCGGTCGGCAGTGGTCTGTCGCTCCTTCCTTCTCCATTCCGTCTGCTCCTGTGTCGTAAGAAAAGGCGCTGGCACTTGATGTAGAAGGCACGTCGTGGAGATAGACGGCGGCAGATGTTGGAGAGGGGCACGCCCGCTCCGCAGGTGTTGTTGTACTCGGCATTGCGCCGGTGTTTTGACGCGTTGAAGGCGCAATGGCCACTAGAGCTTGCTTATGCGCTCGGCCGCGAATCGACTCTGGTGGGTGTTCAGTATGACGTTCTGGTCAGGGTTGGGGTCAAGTGATCGGCCTCTTGTAATCGCTGGTGCGTAGTGAGCGTGGGTAGTGATCGGGAGACGGAGAGGTTTATAAACGACCGAAACCCCTTTTGCGATACAAAACGATGGCAAGATCAAGGCGTGGAATCTGTAACAGTGGCTGTGGCTAGCTAGTCAGCAACGCAGGATCTAGTATCTAAGGGCGAGTGAGGAACGGGTAACGCCCAAAAAAAGAACAGGCGGATCTACACAACCGTCTTCGGTCTCCCATCCAAACGCCAGTGAGTGGCAGTTCTATAACAGGCGTTGACAGAGCGAGTCGTGTATCAAAACACTTTTTTTCTTCTTTCTCCACAGACAAGCCTGACGGCGCCGGTGGCGTCTTGGGGAGACCGGTAACGGCAAGGGAGGACATTTGTAAGTAGATATGAGATAGGTACATACCGAGATGCGCCAGTGCAATTAGCAAGGGGCAAGAGCTAGAAAGACTAGAAAGACCAGGGACACCGGCTAGAGGGACAATTGGGGACTGGGGAAATATATCATGTATAGTACGGAGTACAATGGGGACGATTCGCACATGCAATCGTGTTGCAGTGGGTATACGAAGTTCCACTGTTCCACAGGAAATCGAAAAGGCGCTCCAACCACGCAACAATGGACTCAGAAGGGTCGCTCGACTCGGCTCGCCTGCGCGCTGGTTCAGGGTCCAGGCGGGGGGTTTGAAAAGGGACAGCAGCGAGAGGATTGGGCGGTCCGCTGGTGGACTCTCTGCCAGAGTTTCCGGCTATGGCGTCTAGTAAGGTTGGTTCCTGCACTAAACTGACTTAACGCCGAAGGTTGGGAAGGGCTTGCATGCAAGAAGTTGGGCAAATGGGATTGGTCGGCGAGGCGGTGAAGAGTGGGACGAGGTGGTAACGGAGAGAGCGAGAGACGAGCGATTCAAGAGGATACAAAAGTATGGCTCTTGAGTCAAGGCATTTAGCAATGATGGATGACTGTGGAACGGACAAGCAAAAAGAATCGGCGGGTTGCCCGAGGCCCGTACAGTAAGTAGGAGAAGACGTTCGTAAGTCTTTGTGATAAGATTTTAGATCTGACGGCAACAAGCAGCTTCAGATAAGCGACAGGGCGACATATGAGCGGGCGGAATGAAAGGACCTAAACGGGATGCTGAGAGAAAAAAAAAAAAAAAAAAAAAAGGATCAAAAATCTGGTCAAGCGATTAATCATACATGAGAGGCATGCAATATCGCAGACGAAAGACAAGAGAAGAGTGGTGAGTGGCAGTCCCAGTGGAGCGGAGCGAGACACGGGAGAGTAAATGAATAAATTGATGAATGAGACGCTGGCAGGCTGGCCCAACTGCTGACATGTAGTGCAATTCCCAGCGGCCAGGATTTCGATCCAGAAAATAAAGTAAATATTGATGGCACCCGACCACCGCAAGCGGAATGCTGCTTTCGCGAGGAGAGAGAGAGAGAGAGACCCCTGTTCTGTTCAAGAACCCCTGTCCAGCACCCTTGCTGCTTGCCCCCATTCTGCCATTCCCTAGGTAACTCGGTGATGATCTCATACCTGTACAGAACATACCCATCCCGGCGCATCCCTCGCCAACCAACCCAACCAGGCCTGCCGATCTGATAGGCCCAAAACACCTTGCGGTCAGCTGTCCCGTGCATTCTTATACTCCGGCTCACCGCAGATTCCTTTCGTTGCTCGTCCCATACATAATGGCCCCGGGCACTGCCCCGGGAACTCTTGCGCGGCAAAAGAAAAATGCGTTCTTCACTCTACCAGGTACCGTGTTGCAAAATCCAGCCATCAGGACCAGGGGAGCCGAGGCTACGGGCGCCACTAATGAATGATAGAAGATCTTCCGGCCAGACAAAACCCGGCCCAGTAAGTACCTGAGGTCCCCAGGCAAAGGTCCGGTAGTACTGACTCATGTAAGGTTAGAAGCTCAAACCTCGAATGTATGCAGGACAGAGCAATTCCTCTCAGACTTTCGGAACTTTTCCGGCCTTCGCAGGAATGTCTGGTCTGTTCAACATACGTATTCGCTCCCTACCACCTGCAGCGCTGCTTGTGGGCTGCTGCATGCAAGACATTTTAAACCCCCCTTACAAACCGCAGACCGCAATACGGGCGGATGCATTCCACCACCGCGAAATCGTACTACCCGAGCCAGCGAGCCAGCCACCAGCCCCAGCGCCCAGACAGGGGGTCCAGCGCAGGATCCAACTGGCTGGGTGGCTGCATTCTCACCATCTCCACCAGCCATCCAATCGCAGGTCTACCGAGTTTTCCTTTGCATGTCCAAGCAATCCCTGCCATGCGATCGAACGTTTATATGAATTAGTATACATATACTTATACTGCCATTCGAGCCTTTGCATGCTTCCACGCTCGACGTTTCTCTACCAGCCGTGATCTCCTGCCCACTGCATAGGTAGGCACATCCAAGCAGGCAGGCGCAAAATTTATTGCCAGCCGTTGTCTTTTGGGCTATTGCATCAGTTAGCGTCAGAAAACGACACCACCACCTTCAAGCTCCAGCCATTGTTCGTCGTCACACGACCGACTGATAAGTTTGTCAGTGCATCACCAAATTGACACACAGCAACTCGAGGTTGGTGGGTGGGTGACCCGGTCGCTCCAGAGACCGCTATTTATAACGGTTTCCCCAATCAAGTAGGTCAAGCCTCTGCTTAATGACACTGCTGACAGGCGCCCGTTATCACTCGGGTCACGCGTACACACGGTCAAATCATCATCACCGTTCAGCTCGTTGGTCTTACAACAGTGAATGCTGTAGCATATATGATGGTGTTGAAAAGCACCAAGGTGATTCCGGCCTATGTTTTCATTTGCCATAGGATAGACACATGGTTCTTATGGGGCTACAAAATGGAAGCAACTATCTGTAGAAATGCCATCTACCGTTTCTCGTCTATAAGATCACCTGCATTATACCAAGGTATCATTCCAGGGTCTCCAGTACTGGTTGTCGAAAGTCGGCATGCACTTGACCTGATCAGGTGGCGGCTGCCAGCTGATGCTCTCCTTTGCGCTATTGGCTTCGACTAGCGAAGACGCGAACCCTTTGGCTTTCTTTAACATCTCCCCCTTTTCGACCGAGTATTCCAGGTTGACGCTGGGCACCACCGCGATCTTGCCGTATCCCTGGAACGCCATGTCTTTGCAGAAGTGCTGCGGCTCGCCACCGTAGCACTCGCCCAGATCCTCTCGCGACACGCGAAAAGCCAGCTTGCGCTCCACGACCGGCTTGGCCGCGAACGTCACGGCGCCGTTCCAGCACGAGAAGACCTGGAACGGTAGGTGCGCCTCGAACAGGGCCCGGGCGACTGGCTCGTTCCAGAACAGGTCGTCCACCCCGTGACTGAAGCTCCCGGTCTCCGGCGGGATGTCGAAGAAGAGGTCGCCGTTTGCGGCACGGGCGATGTACGAGTCGTAGAAAAGGGATCGCCCATCGTCCCCCAGCATCCAATCCATCGCACACGTCATGTCGGCATGCAGGGAGCGTCGCTGGTGCACCAGCTCCAGAATATCCTCTGTGCAGATGGCAACGTCGTTGAGGAAGATGACCGTGGCGTCCTCTGCATACCGCTCTGTGTGCTGCACCAGCGGTTGGAGGGCCATATTGCGCAGTTCCGCGAGCCGGCTGAACCGTGCCCCTCCTGGCGAACCTAAAGAGATAGGGTCGATGTTGTCACCTAGAATGATACGCAGACGGTCCCCCATGAGTTTCCCCAGCTCCCTTTGCAGAACCGCTAGTACTTCTGGAGTCCCATCTTCGGAGTTTCCCTCGACGATGGACAAGGCGCATTGTTCCGGGCCCAAGAACCGGATGGCCTCCACCACGCTTCCCAGAAGCTGAGGCAACAGTTTCAGGCACTGCCGTAAGTCTAGAGCAAAGTGATACTGAATCTTCGGTTTTCGAGTAAGCCTGCTGTTCTTCAGGTATTTATATCTCTTTGAATCTGGCGGTGGGCACTGTAGTCTAGGAAAGTGCGTGTCTTTCGGGTCAAGAATAGACAAGACATAGGCTGTGGTTTCAACCTGCGAAAGCACCTTTGGTTCTGCTGATTCGGTGCTTGCAGCGTTTTCAACTTTTATATTGGGATCATCGAGGACAGAAGGTGAGAAATCGCCTCGTGGACGGTGCAAAAGACATAGCACAAGGGCTAGGAAAGTAAGGCCACAGGCAACGTTCGACGACTTTCGCATCATAGCAGTCATCGTTCATGAATGGTACGCTACTCTGGGGTGTATAGTCGCTCAAGAATGGAATCAATCGGTCAAAAGTGCCTTAAGTACGCTTCCGTTCATGAACAGACGTCGGTTGCTTCATAAAAGTCATTTGAGCCGGCGCTTACTCCTCATGGTCCCAGGTAGCCGGTATAGGCGCCTGCGACCCTATGTCACAGAGCCCCATGTCGTCAATTGGCCAATTTGCACCCCGACAATCTGCTATTGGTCAGATCATTAAAACCTCGAACCAACATCTTTGGGGGCTCCTGCATCTTCTGCTCCTTGCTAAGCGGAAGAAATTAGAATTAGCCGCGATGGCCTCTTCTTATATATAGCAAGTACGGATGGGAGTAAGTAGTGAATCGAACAGATGTCGATGCCCCTTTATGTAGCCTTGAGTGGTGCACTGTAGCAATGGCTTGAGGTCCTCTTGCGGCTGACCACTTGGTGTAATACTGTGAACATTCATATTTACTCCTGTTTAAATCGCCACCGAGTTGCGAACATGTCCGCTATCACTGTAGCTCCCCGAGAAGCTACAAGCGTCCTTTCGACATGTGGTTATCTCGACGGGAATCCGTCTAAGTCTTGGTTAGCCCCGTCAGGATATGGTTGCCGAATTGACGCATCCCGTGGACTTTGGGGATTTTGCCCAACCACCGTCATTGCAGTGTCGGACTGTGGCCTTGGCGGATACTGCTTCGATACAAACACATGCACAGATGGTTGTGGCAGCCTGAGTAATAACGCAGCTATTACCACGTGGACATGGTATGCCCCCTTTCATGTGTGAACCAGAGGAACTATAGGTAGGGGTCATACTGCCAACAGAATCATGGTTTGACGCGAGAATTTTATAGCACACCTTCAGATCCCCAGTCACGGTTCTGCTCCATGGCGATGCTCACTGTTGGTCTGGACCAAACGTACGAGTATTACCACTGCGGACCCGAGGCCAACACGGCCCATTATATGATATCGCCCAAAGCAGTCGTCGCGACCTCTTCAGCTTCCCCGACACCAACTACAGGTCTAGAAACATCGGCGACGAGCTTGGCTACTCCAGCAACACAACTACCGAGCTCTACATTACTGGTTAATACATCTCCACCATCAGCCTCGCAGACAACGGCAGAGACCCAGGGCGCAGAAAACACAACGGACACAGCAGACAGAAGCAGCAGCAGTGCAAGAGGCACCAACAACACGGGTGCCATAGTGGGCGGGGTTGTGGGAGGGCTTGCACTGCTGGTAGGGGCGGGAGTAGCTGCGCTGTGGTTGATATTGAAACACAGGCGCCGAAGACGGCCATCCGCCCCGGCTGTGGCCACAATACCTGAGCCAAGACGGGTTGAGACAGATAACAAGCAGATGGCCAGCTGGTTATCGCCCAGTGAGCTTCAAGCAGACCAGCCACGACGCCCGCCCATAGAGCTTCCAGCCGGGTTCAATAGATGAGCAAGAGGTGATCATCTCCAAGATGATGGAATGCATGACCTGGCGAGGTAATTCGGAATACGGGATATACTTGTATATAAATTGATAGAACTGAGCACTCTGCGCCCCTTCTTCAAGAATGAATGCATCGTAAATGTAGCTATAGTTGCAGATTTGGGTACGTAACTTGAAGTGAGTCCGAGGTGGACAAAATGAAGATTGAAGAGCGTCATGACAAGTGAGGTGACTAAAACGGGCAAAGCAACCAAGCAATCAAATGACAGTTGAATCGCAGGGGGGGCCAGTGCATCCCCCAACCTTCTAGTCAGCTACGCTTATCGATTGGGTCGGTCTGGGGCGTGCAAGTGGATTGGCGCAGTCTGATGAAGCTCGAACAATGCAAGGCGCGGAATGTTTGGAGTGGCCTCAACCTGAAAATAAACGTCAGGTCGCTCAAAACCTTGGGTGGTAATGTTGTAACCATTTTTCCTCCGTGGACGTCGCACAATCGAATCCTTCTGCAACCATGGTCGGCAAAGTTAGCGAGCGCGTCCTCCTTCGGGAAGGTAAGTCCCATTCATCAAATCCCGTCCATCGCCATCTTCGCTGTCGCTACGCGATGGTCCCAGGCTTCCGCCCTCCTGCGCAATGGCTGCTGACGCGTCTCCCTACCGTCCAGGGCTCGAAAGAACCGATAATGGCATGAAGCAGACCAACTGGCCTGATGTGCCTGCCATTAACCAGAAGAACTACTATACCGACTACATGAAGCGGGATGACCAGATCCTAGCCCTGCGTCCCACGGCAGAAGCAACACGAGACCGTCTGGTCCAGACCGCCAAAGATCGCGATCGAGCGCTCGCCCGGAACGGCCATGCTGAGGTGCCGTTGCCCATACCTGATCTCCAAGGGGCCGAGGACGCCACCGCGACCGCCGATGGCCAGTTGGACCCGTCCAAGATCATCGTCATACACCCGGGCAGCCAGAACCTGCGCATAGGCTTTGCCAGCGATGCGCTTCCCAAGACCATACCGACAGCCCTTGCTACCAAGTTCCCGCAGACGGAATCCGAGATGTACGAGGCCCTGCCGCGTCGCAAGTTCGAGGGGAAGACCCCTGAGGAGCAATACGGAGAAGAGTGGTCCAAGAAGTTCCAGAAGATGAGCAATGAGCTCAAGGTCGACATGCGCGCCAACAAGCGCAAGGTCTTGCCCAACTCCAAGGAGCTGGTGGTGAACTACAACCGTCGGACGGAGGCCGAGAAGATCCCAACGCACAACGATCCCTTGCAGGTCGAATGGACCGACCTCGAGAACCTCGAAGACCCCAACTCCGTCGCGTCCTGCTTCATCGGCCAGGCTGCGCTACGAGTGCCCGACGACTCCAACCCCAAATTCAAGGTCTGGTGGCCCATGCACTACGGGTGGCTCAACGAGGATGAATACACGACGGCAGAGCATCTCTGCGATGATTTCGAAACCCTGTTAGATCGGGCAATCCGGCAGGAGCTTGGCTTGACCAAGAGCAGTAGCTGGAGGAATTACAGCTGCGTCTTCGTCATTCCGGACCTGTACGACAAGCGTTATGTGGAGCAGGTGCTGAAGTCCTGCATGTCCTGGTTCGAGTTCAATAAGGTCTGCTTCATCCAGGAGAGCATGGCTGCCGCATTTGGTGCTGGCTACACACAAGCTTGTGTCGTGGATGTCGGCGCGCAAAAGACATCCATTGCTTGCGTTGAAGACGGACTTATGGTGGAAGACTCGAGGATCAACATGAAGTACGGCGGTTTCGATGTGACGGACACATTCATTAGAATGATGCTCTACGACAACTTTCCCTACCAGGACATCAATCTGCGCCGGCGATACGACTTCCTTCTGGCCGAGGAGCTCAAGATCAAGCACTGCACCATGCAGCAAGCAGACATATCCGTCCAGCTGTACCAGTTCCACTTGCGGGCTCCGAACCAGCCGACCCATAAATTCCAGTTCAAGACCTACGACGAGGTCATCCTCGCACCCATGGGTTTCTATGAGCCCAACATCTTCGACAACAGCACCAAGCTGCGTGGCCGCCGGACGCTGATGGATCGCTCATACAACTCCTACGATGTCGATGTGCCTGATGACCCGCAATCAGCAGCTCAGCTCGCCATCCTGGCCTTGGTTCAGCCCTCGGTGGCTTCCAGTGCCAACGGACTCCAGACCTCTGCCTCTGCCTCGGACCCGAATCTTGCTACTCCTATGAAAGAGAAGTCCCAGCCCTTTAACTTTTTATCTCGCGAGAACGGCACGCCCATGGGATCCAACGCTCCCTCGCCAGGCCCGGAAGGCACCTCGACTCCTGCGCCCGCCCCATTCCTCTTCTCCGCTAACACCAACGGTACGGCGTCACCGGCACCCAGTGGCGCCCCAGGTGCCAACGGTGTCAACGGCGCGCGTAACGGTCTGTCGCCCGCCCCACCGCCACCGGGCATGTTTGTCGACTCGACAGCCCGCAGTGCCAAGACGCTGGCTATTGAGCGTGATGCTGTGCTGCCTGTCGCACCTCTCGACATTGCTATCCTTACGTCGATTCAGAATGCTGCCAAGGGTGACGACAAGAAGCTGCGTGACTACCTTGGCTCCATCATGGTGATCGGTGGTGGTTCCAAGACTCCCGCCTTCACGCAAACGCTCGAGGACAAGCTGAAGGCCCGCCGCCCGGACCTGTTTGATCGGATCCTGGTCTCCCGCAGCGCCCGTGATATGGACGAGCAAGTCGTCACCTGGAAAGGTGCCAGTGTATTTGCTAAGCTACCGGCCAACGACAGCTGGATCACGCCGTTTGAGCATGAGAGGTTAGGCGCAAGGGTGTTGCACCACAAGGTCTTATGGGCTTGGTGATGAGTTCACCCAAGCCTGCAACTAGATGGGAACCCGAATACTTCGGCGAACAGCTTTCTGGTCCCGCTCAACGCCCTTCGGTTGAAATGGGGTCTAATGCAATACAGCATCCAAGAGCTCTTATGGGTAATACGACTGGAGTTTGGCGTTTAGAGAATGCGGTTACTGGCTATTTGTTTGGGCCGGATATTGGGTGAACTGTTACTTTCATATCCATGTAGATCTTCTTCTCTACAGACTTATGGTATAGCTGAAAATGGTGCTGTGTTTCTCCAATATAGCGTGCAATTTGAACATTACCCTCCACATGCCGTTTCGCAAGCGAGGAGAGCCGGAGACCACGTTGGCTCCCAGCGATGTGTTTGTTGAACCGGGTAGGTGAAAGCATACGGGCTGGCAGTGTTCCGGCACAGTGCAAGTCACATAGAGTCAGAGGTAATCATTCTGGCGGCTATGACTACTCGTGACAGGACAGTACGAAAGCCCCCCTCTCCACATACGTAAAGGGGTATAAAGCATTTCATCCCGTCCTCTTTCTCGGAGGCCATTCCAGCTCTTCAGACCAGAAAGCCTAGGCAGAAGTACTAAATCAAACTTGACTTTACCAACCATCACAAAGATGTCGCTTCGCAAGATAAGCCCCGGCGTTTACATCTCCGTCGTCCCTGAATATATGGAGGCGTCCTTCGAGAGCATGTGCGATGGCCTTACCGGCCTCTGGAAACACCCCCCAACAAGACCAGTTGATGGCCGTGCACTGGCTCGGGAGGAGTCGTTTACTGAGTCTGATGACTATCACCCCAAGTCGAGTCCAGGCTCCCACTCGCCTTGCCCTCACGACCGGACCAATTGTAAGGGTCCTTGTCTTACCTATACCTTCACGGGGCCTCCCAGGAGCGGGCCTCCTGCATCAAGGCCCGACCCTTGTATTCCCAAAGGGCATGTCGTCGTCATGGTGCCCAAGGTGCCACCCAAGAGCATCCCTTCGCCCTACTCTTGCCCCATAGACTCCAACGGCCACGTCTTCATCGTGGTGCCAGAGGAGCAGGAGGAGCAAGAGGGATCCGGTAACTACCCGCCTACTACCGATGCATCGGAGCCTCTTCGTTCTCCGCGGCGCACGTCTCCACAGCCCACCTCGTCGGTACAGGACCCTCCTGACGCCGGGTCGGCCCCGTCGTCCTCATCATCTGGTGCATGCTCATCGGCAACGGCCTGGGTGGCTGCAACATCCGCTCCTCCGGACGCGGAGCTGAAGGGTGGGCAGGCGGCGGAGCAGACTCCTGCTGCCGAGTGTGTGCTTTGTGGCAACCATCTCAAAATGTCCGCTTGGGACGAGCACGCTGGTCCGCCGCCACCGAATCCACAGCCTTGGCCCAACCAACCACGCCCTCGGCCTGGACTGCCGAGTAAGCACAAACAGCCAGTGGTTATGGAGTTGACTTCACGCCCTTCCTCTGCTTAGATCTAGGGTCAGCGGTGCTGGCTAAGGGGTGCCCGAGGTAGATTCGGCGCCCACGACATGCTTTACCTCCAGCAGCAATGGCCAGTTAGCATTTTTCTAGTTCCGGCAATACCAGGAAAGCTATAGGATATTGCGGCAGGAGACGGTACCACGATGTCGGTTCAGTGACAAATCGTTTTCCAGGGCGGGGACTACTTGGATATTCCTGGCTCATAATTTGCTTCATTACATTCAACACAATTGGATATTCACGGCGGAGGTTTGGATTTTGTTTTATGTTTTTATTTTTATTTGATTTTTTCGGCTGGTAATTGACCAGTGACAAGTGCACATTTTCTCGTGCAGTGGTCCTCCTATTTGGTACATCTAGGCTGTACTTGTCGCAGCAACAATGAATGGGCATGACTTTCGTTCATGTTTGCTTTTCGTCCCATATGTTTAAATTATTGTAATGTGGCGTGTAGTATGCTACCACCTAGCCCATCAATCCCCCTTAGTATGGCACCTTCGTCCTTGCAGAAGAGCTGAGACCTGGTCCATCCCAATAACGTTCTGCATGAGACCATCACGGCAGGTAGCTCAGCCATTGGTAGGGCTTTTGTAAAATACTGGGAACTGGCAATGATAGCACATAAGGGGTTGTCTCTCTACGTGGGCTTTAACTACGTAAGGTAGTTGACAACATACTTCTTGGGTTATCGCTATGTCTCATCTCGGCCCAGCATGGAGAACCCCTGGGTGGCAACAAATGCATATACGTGCTAATCAGTTCAGTTTTGATATGTCTCCTATACTGAATAGCGGATGTTTGTAACGTTATGGGTGATGACTGATCTTGAGTTGGTCCTATTTACGTAGATAAACTTAGGCTCCAAACGCCTTGTCGTAGTCGACCATTGTGAACCGGTATCGAACGTCGTTCTTCTCGAGCCTCTCGATGGTCTTGGCCAAGTTCTCGGCGCTGATGGGGACGGACTCGACCCAGGAGTCAATCTTCTTGTCCGCGGCCAGCTTGAGCATGTCGAGCATCTCGCGGCGGCTGCCGAGGTGGGAGGCGCCGATGAGGCAGCCGTTGGCCATGAAGTCCTGGGGCTTGATCTGCAGCGTGGCCTCCTCGGGCAGGCCGACCGAGATCCACTTGCCGTGGACGTCGAGCAGCGCCAGGTAGGCGCCCATGTCGAACCCGTCGCCGAAGCTGTTGGCCGTGCTGACGATGAGGTCGAACGTCATCTTGTGCGCATCGTTCCAGCCCTGGTCCTGCGTCGCGAGGAAGCCATCGGCCCCCATTTTCTTGGCGTCGGCCTCCTTGCTGTGCGACCGCGAGATCACCCAGGTCTCGGCCCCCAGTGCCTTGGCCCAGAGCACGCCGAAATGGCCCAGGCCACCGAGGCCCACGATAGCCACCTTCTTGCCCGGCCCGCAGCCGTTGCGCACGAGCGGGGAGTAGGTCGTGATACCGGCGCAGAGCATGGGCGCAGCGCTGGCGCTCGGGATCGCGTCTGGGATGGGGTAGGTCCTGTTCCCGAATCTCTGTCAGTGTTCATCTTGTCTCAAGCAGAGCCAAGCTCGTGTAGTGTGCGTACCAGTACTCGTGTGTGCGGACGTGGGACGAGTAGCCACCCTGGGTGACGATGCCCGTATTGGGCCAAACGGCACCGTAAGTGTCCATCTGCTTGGGGCAGTACGTCTCGTTGTCGTTCTTGCACTGTCTGCACTCCAAGCAGGACCACGACTGAGCGCCAACGCCGACCCTCATTCCCTCCTTGGCGAGCGTCACCTTGGGGCCGACACGAAGCACTCGACCCACGATCTCTTTACCACGGGAGCGGAAAGTCAGTGGCGTTCATGCTAGAAAGGAACGGCCATATAAGAGCCAGAGGGATACCAGAAGGACGCTGCTTACCGTGGCCAACAGCCAAGGGGAATTTTTGATCACCCCAGCCACCAGAGATGGTGTGGACGTCGGAACTGCATACGCCACATGCCTCGATCTTGACCTCGACGTCGTTGTCCCCAAAGGGCTTCACATCAAACTCCTGTTTGTGGAATGACTTATAGGTGTCGGGCGAGTTGACCTGGAAGCCAACATACTTGTCGTACTTGGCCATCGTAGCAACGAGGAGATTGTGTGGAACTGCTCAATCCTCTTTCTTTGTCGAAGTGGAAGGAAGCTGCAGAGAACAAATTACGCGAGAATGCGGGTATGACAACAACCTTATGAGGAGGAGGAGGAGGAACATCAGGTTAGACATTAGTTATGCGATCCAGGAGTAGTAACCCCACCATCATGTGTTCTTGCCCCCCTACAGAGCTGCTCGAAGCAAACGAGGGGCACGAGGGGTTTCTCCAACTTCACCCCGTCGCGATATCAACCGGCCGGGCCAATGAGCAGAGCCAATGGCCTTGGATGGGCTCACAGATCCCAGCAAATGCGGGATGACTCCATACTCACTTCCCCAGTCTCCATACATCTTAGATAACCCGACTGCTGGGTTGCGGGCGCGGGTAGACGATGCGTCGGACAAATGCTGCCGATAATTCCACCACTCAAGCGCTGCCATCGGCATTGCCTACACGAAGTCTTGGCGTTCACCGGATTAATTCTGCAGCAGTCGGGAGAGACAAAAGAATTAAATGGATGGCATGGGGTGTTGTCCCTCTAAATGGGAGGATTCCGGATGTCATTATGTACACTTATCTACAAGCTTTGGCTCGATTCGTAAAGGTATGCCTGATGTTAAGAATCCCAGAGTGTTTGTTGTAGCTCTCCTGATATAGGTTAAGCGTCTAGCCCTGGCCCATGCCAGATTAATAGACACCTTTGCCAAGCCTTAAGGACCTTCTGCCAGCAAATAGCCTCAGGAAGTATAGTAGCTAAAGCTGTGCCCTTGGCCATACACAGCTTCACCGTTTTGAGTGGCGCATGAGTCCAAACTCTAGGGGGCGCGCAGGCTCAAGCACTCTTCTTGGCAGCCGTCGCGGTCTTCACCGGGCGGCCACTACCAATGCCCACGCCGAGCAAGAAGGCCAGGCGCAGCGAAGCCCCGAGGTAGACGAACGGGACATTGCCCCAGTCGATGGCGTTCCAGGACGCCACGTCCCAGTAGATCCGGGGCCCCAGCGAGGAGACCGAGTACAGGTGGCCCAGGTCGGCCAGCAGCAGGACGAAGAGCACCGTCTTCCAGACGAACAGGTCCGAGGTGGCGCGCAGGACCAGGGCCTCGTTCAGGGCGAACAGCAGGTAGAGGTTGGCGAGCTGGGACAGCACGATCGAGGTGCCAACGGGGATGGCGTCTCCTGGCGGTGCCGTGGGCGCGTGCGACAGCGCCAGGTAGTCGGCTTGGCGAAAGTGTGCGTAGTAGGCGCCCACGAGCGCTGAGATGGGCTCAACCACCATGAAGAAGAGTCGATATGGCAGTGGTAGCTTAAAAGCCGCGGTGGCCTTGGTTCTCGCCATGGCGTATACCTAGCGTGTGCTGCAAGGGAGACTTGAAATGATAGGGACCTGACAACAAACTAGGCAGGATTCACTGTAATGGTTTGTTCGTGCTATGTCGTTGCACTTTTTAACTGGTCGTCCGATGTTTGTTGGATAAAACAGCTGGGACCTTGATGCCAGGGAGAGTCTTGGGATGTCGCCGGTGATTTCATTGGATGGCGACAGACCCATCAAGGCTGCTCCGTAACGACCCCAACCAACGCTCATACCTGTATCGGCCAGTCTATCCGTCCTCCACCATTTAATCTCTTCGCAGCCACTTTACACCTCGTTCTACAAACTAACCGAGCCTCAATAAGCGAGTGATGTATGCAATAAATGATCTCGTCTTGATTGCACAGGAGGACTAGACCTTCCATTGTTGGATTTAAATCTTGTCTACATCTATTTTTGGAAGTAGAGACGGATCCCACGGGGCAGCTTCAGGAGTATAACACCGGATCAAGCATCTGTAATCGAATGAAAATGTAACTACATATGTACGAGTGGTTTGCTTAATAAGAATCAGGCCAAACATGTTTTTGTTTACCTATTCAATCGAATATTGAATGCTTTTGAGCATGTATCTAAAAGTGTAGGTCACAGACAGTCTTGAGGCTCATCTCATTCTAAGGTTGTTAGATGAAAAGTTGCCGAATCGGGAAGGCGGGCGAAAAGGTGGGGCTTCAAGGCTCAACCCCGGCAAAACCCTCCCCCCCCAAACGCTCTCTCCCACACTTTCGTTTTGGGAATTTTTGCTTGCCCTGCCAGAATTTGTGGAATTGCAGTCGCAGGCTTGTACCCCAAAATTCGCGATCCAGTCAAGGACTTTTCTACTTCGTGCCGCCCATCGAGAAACAGTCCGAATTCCTGTCGACAATTCCCTTCACACCGTCGCCCAGCATGTCTGCCTCTCTGAACAAGATCGCCCCCAACAGCCCTTCGCGGCAAAACCCCTCCGAGCTGGAGACCAGCATTGCTGGTGCTCTCTACGATCTCGAGACAAACACTGCCGACCTCAAGGTCGCTCTCCGACCTCTGCAGTTCGTCTCTGCCCGTGAGGTGAGCTAAATCATTGACCTGCGATGTTACTTTCTCTCAGACCGCGATCTGTACCTATTCCTTCTCGACACACTGCCTGCTACAAACGTGCGAACGACGCCTGAGCATGATCTGTTGCCGGCCTCTGCGCGCGCACATTTCCTGCTCTTGCCGACTCTGGTCGATCTCGGCTCGCTTGGACATCGCTCGATCACGGACGGATTGAATGAAGGAAAAGTCGAGCCGAACGATGGGAGGAAGCAATCTTCGTAGACAACACACGTACAATACATGCAGCAGCTGTTTTGCAAAATAATGGGAATAGGACGGGAAGCGGTCCAAGGAAGCACATTACGTGTATATCCTGGAGCTCGCCTGCTGACTTTGGGTCTCAAATTAGATCGAAGTCGGCCACGGCAAGAAGGCTATTGCCATCTTTGTCCCCGTTCCTCTTCTGCAGGGCTTCCACCGCGTCCAGCAGCGGTAAGTTCGCCACAATCTCTCCGCCATTGGCTCCCTGGTCGGCAATTGTACTAATTATGCTGTTCAGTCTCACCCGTGAGCTCGAGAAGAAGTTCTCTGACCGCCACGTCCTGATCCTCGCTTCGCGCCGCATCTTGCCCCGCCCCAAGCGCTCTGCCCGCTCTCGCAACACCCAGACCCAGAAGCGCCCCCGTTCGCGAACTCTGACTGCTGTCCACGATGCCATCCTGACCGATCTCGTCTACCCCGTCGAGATTGTCGGCAAGCGTCTCCGCACCAAGGAGGACGGCAGCAAGGTTCTCAAGGTCGTCCTTGACGAGAAGGAGCGTGGTGGCGTTGACTACCGTCTGGACACCTACTCCGAGGTCTACCGCCGCCTTACGGGTCGTGGTGTCACCTTCGAGTTCCCCAGTCCGGTGCCCCCGAGTACTAGGGTTAAACGGAGGACCGGAGATGGGGTTGAACGATGAAGGGATGCAATGATTACGATAATGTGGTCGTTCTGAAATTTCCTGCATTTGCTTTCCCGGTAGAAGCATGGACGGAAAGGTTTGGGATTCCCTCCTGGCAGGCCACATTCGGATCACACAAAAAGGGTTATGGCGTCTAGATAGCTTGATACATTCCACATGAGGTTAATGACAAGCTCGGTTCTTTGATGACATGCCAACTACTTGCTTTTCCTTTAATCGTCAGTGTGAAATCGTTGTATCTCGAATTAAGTTGACCTGCACATGACTAATTCAGGGGTTCCCCTTCT
Organism: Apiospora marii; assembly: GCF_038362585.1. Classification (NCBI taxonomy): domain Eukaryota; kingdom Fungi; phylum Ascomycota; class Sordariomycetes; order Amphisphaeriales; family Apiosporaceae; genus Apiospora; species Apiospora marii. The sequence goes on along the minus strand of NW_027117375.1, from coordinate 356,044 downwards.
CTGGGTGTCCGGGGTCACATGCAACCGGTCAGTCTGCGCCATCCAACTTCGCGAGCAAGGTTTAAAGGATCAACATCCAAATTACAATAGTTATCTATGACCAAGTTCTTTTCTTATAAGGGGTATCTCGTAAAATGGCTTTGTAACATTGCTTTCCTTCCCCTGCCCTGCCTACTCGCGGCTGATCCGACCAATGCCAAGGACACTCCAGTAAGCCAACTCCCTCTTCTCCTTGGCGTCCTTCTCCTTGCCGCTGGGCGCAACGCCGACCTGGTCCTGCGAGGGCTCGCTCTCCCACTCGAGCCGCACAAACATGGGTATCTCGAGGACATCCTCGTCCTCTCTCAGCGGGGCTAGATCCGCTTCGGGTTCGCCTTCTTTCCGCAGCAGCGACGGCGTGGGCTGGATCTGGAGGGAGGCGGGGATCACCTCGACGACGATGCTGACCCAGTTCCGGCCGCGCTCAAAGACCTTGCCCGCCTCGACCTGGTGGGATCCGTCGTCCTCCCGCCGCCGGTCCCGCTGGTCCCGGTCCTCGGCCTTGAGCACCTCGTTCAAGTCGTAGTCGTCCGAGTTGGCCCCGACGGTGAATTGCGGGCACAGGACGGTCACCTTGGACGCGAATCTGCCTGGCGTCGTGGAGGGCGTGGCGAGCGTGACCTTGATGCTGTCGAACATGGGGTTCTTGAACGTCAGGAGGAATTGCGCGGGCTTCAGCGGTGCAAGCGCAGACGGAGTTGGCAGGCCGGGCGTAGGCAAAGGCTTGATGGTGACAGAAGGGATGTGGTTGCCTGCCACGAGCCGAATCCGCCATCTCGTGTTGCTCACTTTAGCCTCGGGCTTGCTGAGAATGTGGCGGCAGGCGGGACACCGCTTGGCTCGCTTCGTGCGGAGCAGGGATGCCACCGGCCACAGCTCGTCTGCGAAATGAGCGCCTTCCTCTACTTGCGAGGCAGTCTGCTCCATCGTCACCGTTCCATCATAACCCCCAGCCCGAAGCTTCGATATGGACTGCGACTCGTCGAGATTACTCGTACGAAACCCTTCGTTGGGGACATCTGCCTCCCGCATGACGGACGCCTTGTTCTTTGGCTTCGACGAACTGCCTGAATATATGCTCATAATGCGCGTCAGAGCGGCTGGGGAACCGAATCCGTAATCCCCCATGCTTCCCGCCATGGAAGATCCCGTGCTCGAGCTAGCAAGCTGTGATTGGTAAAAGGTCCGCAAGGCGGAAAAACGCGCCCTCGTAGACTCTGGTTCGGGTATATTCATATCCCTCTTGGTGGGAGAAACGTCGCCCGATGTCAGAGAGACATCAGCGCCGGTGTTGCTGCCATTGCGAAGCTTGGACAGCTGAGCAAAGATGCCCTGTGGCTTGTCGAATTTGATACCGACTTCCGTGGAACTCCAGGTGCAGTATGAGCAAGTCAGCGCCCAAGGACCTGTGGGACCAGATGCGGCTGAATTATCGGCCGACAACAGCGAGGCTTCGGGCGCGGACTCGAGAGATTGGACGGCCAGAGGGCCGACGCAGATGGGGCATTGGAAACAACTGCGCGTACACCTGCGAGTCGGAAACGCGTCAGTATCGGGCACACTGGCACGGCATAAGAGGTAGGTAGGTGCGTAGTGCGACGCGGTGGTCACTAGACTTCAAGCACAATGCAGTGCGCCATGCAGGCGATTATGGCGGACGTTGACAGACTCACCTGTTGCCCTCGGTCTTGACGCTGCTGCTGCCGACTTCGAAGAGACAGCTCGGGCAGTAGATGGTGACTAGCTCCTCCGAGACACAGCGGGGACAACGTATCTGGTGGCAATCGACACAGTAGAGCAGGTATTCGAGGGGGTATAAGCTGTAGTTGGAGCGCGGGGAGCGCGGATCGAAGGCGCGCTCTTCGTCGTCATCGTCGGACTGGCTCTGGGAGGTGGGGGAGGGCGAGCCGTCGGACTGGCGCGTTTGGTTGGACAGGTCGAAGCAGGGACACTGAATGTACGTGTAGGGTGCAAAAGACGCCATTGGATCTGATGTCATGTCATGTAGCAAGCAAAGGCAATGGAGAGCTTCAATGGATTTGCCAAAACTAATGCTGCTACATGGCAGCGAGGCGGGAACGGGCGTAAGGTTGCGGACTGGCTTCAGGGTATGCAGAGTGAAGGTTGATCTTCATGTACGCTACGGGCGGGCAGAACTGGGAATTGGAAGCTTAGGTAGGTAGGTACATGCAAAGCACGCAGCTCCCGCTACCTACATTTACCTTACCTTCCCGGCTGGATAAAATGGAGGGACTTTCGGCTTCTCGTAGGTATTGTTTGCCGACCATTACACCTTATTCTCGAAATCAACTTGGTTTCGAGTTCCTTATTGTACACATTTTCTCCGCCGGGCAGGATATCATTGTTGCTTATGTTGGAGGCTCATCCAATTGCATTGCATGTGCGTTGTTGCCCATGCTAAGAAATCACGTGCGGGCGTAGAAGCTATGGCAGTGACAGTGGCAGTTTAGGTACCTAGCAATCGCGGACGTGCTGCAAGATCAATTGATCAAATTCTCCACTACAGGCTAAGGCCCGAAGGCCCGGCGGCGGCGGGGTCTAACAAAACACCCAGCGTGCCATTTAAGATGAATAAGTGCTGTAGCGAAGTAGATCCCTTCATACTGTACCTACCCAAGGCACTACTGAAAAGGGCGTTCGCCCTAGAAGAAACTTTCAACAGCCTCATCTACCATTAACCCAAAGCGACCTAGAACGTCCAAAACGAGATACTGATCCCCGAGAGTGGCAGTCGGGAAGCAATGTTCCTTCACTATCAAATTTCACAACCACTGCGCAGTACATTGCGATGTCCCGCTCTATGTACATACGTAGCGCTAGCAACGACCAACCAGATCCGACCTGCCGGTACGCTAATCAAGACAGCATAAGGCTGGTTCGGGATGTCTTTCCTGCTTTTTCCTCCTCCGCGACATCTCCATACACACTGTCTTCAAGATGCTAGTAAGAAAGTAGCTGGGTAGGGTTGACTTGGTGCTCAGTCGGTGTGTGCCTTGATTGGGGGTTGTGGGATAAAGTACGGAGTAGGTACTTACTCAGTTGAAGTACAGTTCTTCTTCTCAGCAAACGAACCTACATAAGGCTTTTTCGCTTTTATCACCTTACACATGAGAAGCATCAGGGACCAAAGGGTATTAAAGACATTATCTTTCTCTCCTCCCACCATCAACGAGTACACTGCTCATGATGAGCCTTAAGTCCTCAACTCATGTCGTCGTGGGTCAATGCCCGGATCTCCGTTCTGAGCCAGCAGGTGGCACTGCGTCCGCCGATCCTATCACAAGACACCGCGAGTACTGCCGCGAGGGTGTGGCTCGGTGGCGAGATCATGCGGGAACAACGGCACTTACCAAGCAGTGAAATTCTTAGGAGGCGTGTCGACGCCGACACTCCGTTCTAACTGATACACGTTCAGATATGTTAGGACCAACTGAATCTGGGGCAATGTGGTTGAGGTTCACCAAGTAGCGAGTGCATAGGTAGGTAGTCTGAGTTTGCCAGAAGTGGTCCAAGCCATGATGTATGACATGCCCCAAGATCCTCACAGATGAAACGTGCACCTAGATCCAGAGGGCTGGTTTCCGCTTCCTCCTCCTCCAGCTGCCACCGTCGCCATCTCTAGACGAGTCATCGCGGCCCCTTCCTTTCTGCACACCACATCAAGCAAGATGCTGACGACCGCACGGGATCGGTGGCTGGCTCACCATTGCGTGTCACAGCAGCACTGCGTCCTCATACCGCACCTGTTCTGTTACTTGGCATGGTTCCGGCATGCATCGCAAACACGACAATCCCAAGCGGCGGTCCTACTCCTTACAATGGCGCAGGCTAAATATGCCGTCGCCGACTTGGCTGCTTGGTAGACATAGCTGCATACACAGTAGGTACCGTGGAAAGGGATAGTCACAGCAAGGAATCATAGCACTGTAATATGACGTGAGGGAAGCTATGCCAGACATGGAGCAGCAGGCTTCCAACAACAACCAAAAAGACCAGGAATCCACTATCTACATGTACCTAAGTCGGGTAGGTAGGTGCTAATCAAGTGCCAAGCTTACCATGCGAGATTCTCGATTCGAACGTGACCCTACGTTCTGATTGGCCGAGCATGCTTTCAATCGGCCGAGGCCTGCATCGCAAGGCCATGTACATTACCGTACTGCATTAATCGAATGGAATGTTGATCACTCCGGGAACCGAAGATAGCACCGCACTTGCTTGCACTCATTATACAGCAATACGCTTTTCTCCACCCACCGCCACACCAAAGAAGTGCCATCGGAAGAAGAAGAAGAAGAAAAAAAAAACAAAAAAACAAACATGTCAGAGCATCCTCGAGGCTCAGGATCAGGCAACAGGGGTTTTTGAGGGTCCTGGGGCCCTGGGGTCCTATTTTTCACGAGTTCGAGTTCGCCCGTATATGAAGATTTGAACAACAATGCATAGAGTTTCCTGGCCTGGAACACACGTCTTAGTTACCGCACGATGGCTCAGGGCTTTCAGCTGCGATTTCAGCGCAAGCCCGGACTATCGACCACGCTAAAGACTAATGCGTCTGATTCTTTGCGTAGCTTGGACAGCCCATGGACCTCTGGAGCTCGAGGGGAAACTATCTCGAAGACCCGTACAGGGTCTAACAGGGATCGCCGCCTGCAGCTAGAGTCCGTGGCGTGCGAGACGCCTGGCCAGCAACTCACGCCTAGTCCCAGCCCGGCCCAATCCACCACCACCCAGCTCGATATCGGTGATACCGTCGACTGCCTGCTCCCTCTCATTGGCGAGAGCGCCTGCCCGGCACCATGGTTCTCCGTCGTCGAGGAGTTGAGACGACCCAGCCCTCGCTTTGCTAACGCCTTCATAGCGAGCGCGGCGGGGATCAGTATCCCTGTGTTATTTGTTGTTAGTGCTGCCGACGTCTGGTTCGCTATATCTGGCCCAGGCTCCCTGCCGACAGGCCAGGTACTGCCTCGTCCAGAGTTTGGGGGTGGAGTCTCTGTAAACACGACCTGACGTCTAAACTGATCTGTTTTGACTCACCCTCTTACTCCTGGAGAACTCAAATCCAATGAGGCTCCCAGCTCGTTAACTTGTTCTAGCCAGTCGGTGGCCGGCAGATGCAGTGAACCTCGCCGCTGAAAAAGAATCCCTGCCGAGTGCTGTTGGCCAAGCCCATTGGGCCATCGTCGACCTGCATTCCTTGGGACTTAGCCTTCGATCAACTGCTTTCGGACTGAACCTTGGGGTGGCTGCTGAGATCTACGCTGTCAGATAAACACTGAAGAACCGCCAACGGCGCGCTCTCGGCCGCTTGCTTCACTCTTGCTGTGGCATCTTTGGGCATCACAACCATCAAAGGACATGTCGTTGCAGCGAGATCCGTCACTATACAATGGAGTCTCTCAACGTCTACGGGGGTGGAAGTCGAAGAAGTCGGACAAGCATGCCACGGCTCACATCTCCACCAACCCAACAGTCATGAGATGGGATGGTGCAGCACGCTCGAGCTCCTCCTGGGACAGTATTCGAAGGGTAAGCAACTACTCAGCCGGCCGGTTTCTGGGCAGGCTCACCATACACATATATACCTACGTATACTTACAAATGGCTTAGGACCCGGAGCTGTGGTATCGGGAGGGCGACTGCTACGTGCATCTCTACGGCAGAGGCCAGTCACAGAGAGGGCCGGCATTCAAAATCCCATTCGCCACTTTGCTTAAGGCCGACTGCTATCCGCTGGTTGAAAAGTACATCTGCCAAGATGTGGTCGAACCATCGGCTTCTACCTCGTCAGGTCGTGAGTATAGCACACGGCATTCGCGGCACAGGCAGTACCGGACAGAGCTCTACATCCCTGCTCCCCCGGGTTTGGACAAGAGCCAGGCCTACCGGTTTCACCTCGCAACGAGGAACTTCTTTGCCTTCCTCTTCAGACGCTCTCTGGTAGGAGAGCACTTGGGCAGTGCACTCATCACCCTCGCTGAAACGATGCACCTGTTCCGCAACCCCGATGTGGACAATCTCTCGGACCTCATGAGCTATATGGACGAAGAAGGCTATCTGTATCTAAAGAGCCAGCCATCCCACGCGCTGGCCATATTACACCTTGCCGAGGTCCTCCAGATCCGAGATTTGTACATCAATGCCTTTGCCCACTGCTGTGGCATGAGCGACCAGTTGTTTCTCGGGCCCGAGTATCAGGTAAGTCCCTGCCTCTACGATACGAGCTGCCAGCAACTCTACTAACACCACCTCCTATAGCTCGTGTCGTCAGTCACACGGCGTTTGATTAGACGTGCCAAGGTGGAAATGGAGTTGAGGCTTGGGCAGATGGGAAGCATGCTGAAGACATTTCTCCAGGATGAGCTCTCCGAAGCCCACCTCGGGCTGAACCCGGGCGCACGAGCACATCTCGAACGATTCCGAACGCTTCTCCAAGGGGTGTATGCTACCAAGTTTGGGTACTACCCACCGCCATCGATCGACCCCCGGACCACGGTATTTGAACTGGACGTGTTTCGCGTCATGAGCCGCGACTTCAAGGCACTTTATCGATACCTTGTCAACGAGGATCTAGACTCTACCCAGGGCGTTCCTATCGTGTCACAAGGAGGGATCTGTACCTTGCAAAGCGTGCAGGCATTCGATACACGCTACCGGTTCACGACACTGTCGAAGCCATTCCCTCTTTTGCCCCAGCTTCAACCAACCACTATATCAAAGAGGACTTCATGGTTCGGCATTTATACCAAGCCTGGGGCCACCCAAAAGGCAAACACCCACGTTGCTCTACTCAAAGCCACCAATCAAGGTAAAATGAGCTTGCTCGAAAACGACTTGGTGCGGGCATATCGAAAATTCGAGGAAGACTCGATATACAATCCCTTGAAGGCCGACCGGTTGGAGAATCTGAGTCCTGTAGACGCCCGGAAAGTACGATGGATACTGGTGTATACCGTCCACCAGTGTCTCCGGCAGGTGATGCAGCCGCCGCCAGAAATCAAGGACGCAGCTGACACTCCGTATCATCTCTGCATCTCGACCACCAATATCCCGCCCTGGAAAGATGAGCTACCAGTGCACCCCAACTTCCAGAAACAGCTGACCGAAATCACGCGCAACCCGTCCATCTCGACCTTACGCTGGAGTGCTTTCTCGGGGTATCAGACACCTCCTCCGACTCCAGGAAGCCCCGATGTGCGGGCGGAGATCAAGCCAGACATCGACTATTTCACCTTAAATCGCCAAAGAAATGCTTCAGACACCAAACTCGTTATCAGCAACCCTAGGACGCCAACAAAGAGATCATCCCTCACGAAGAGCCTGCGAGAGAAACGTCGCTCTCTAGGACTTTTCAAAGGGTCTCAGGCTGAGGCCGCATCACCGCAAACCAACCGCAAGTCGGCTCAGTACCACGAAATCGTCGTTCACGGCTATGGCAACGGTACAAACGGCGTCGAATTTGCATCACAGCCAGTGACCCCAGTGGAAGTTGGGTCAGACTCGTATACCACGCGGTCGTCATCCACGGCCTCCGAGACTGGCGGATCGAATGACGGGACCAACTCGGAGCATGGGACGACCTCGACAAAGGGCACCTCGATCGTCGACTCATCGTGTGTGGAGAGCCCCATGCCCATGACCCCTACTTTGCCGCCAGCGAATAATAGCCACTTTTCGTGGGCTAGCCGGCGAAGCAGCATTTGCGTCCCAGCTCGGTCACGGATCGATGCAGAAAACTTCGACGCCGTCAGCCCCCCGCCGCGGTCCGCGACCATATGCGCCAAGTCGCCACCTCGCCTGCGCCGCCATCTGCAGATGCCAGCGAGGCCGTCCGGCTTCCCGAAGCAGCGATCGCAAAGTGTCCACCACGGCTACCGCAAGTCCATGGAGCCGCTGCCCCTCCAGATCCGGAAGACGTCCAGAGAGGAAGCCGATGCGATCCTTCGTGCCTCGCGCCCGCGGCCTCTACTGGAAACCACGGGGGAGTCAGATGCTACCATCACCACGACCGCTGGTACTGCTTCTGCGACCGTCACTGCTGCTTCCTCCAATGACAATGATGTCCTGCAGACGCCTGTACCATCCAGCCCCACTGTGTGGGATGACATCAAGGCCCTCATGGAAGTGCGTGCCTCGAGGCTTGGGTTTCCGAGCGGCACCGGTGATGACATCCTCCCGGAGTGGGACATGTATGGCCTCGGCGGGCTGACTGAACCCAAGCCTTGACAATTGTGCCCGCCATCTCGGGTTTGACCCTTCATGATCATGACGCTCGTTCTCGGTTGCAAAGGCGATAAAAGCCAAACCAAACAAGAAAAAAAAAAGAAGGAGATAAACTTCTTCACCAGGTTGAAAGGGGGAGCAAATAGATCAGGCAGGCCCATTGGAAGAAAGTATGCCGGGCTATATTGCACACTTCAACCACTTCAAACACTTACACACTTATACACTACAGTTATTATTCCTATTACACATCTATATCTTGATACCCAAACCTTACTCGCTTAGTAATTAATACACCTAGAGTGCTCTTTTTCTTCTTCTTTCCTTTTCTCTTTCTTTCTTTTTACACTCGTTATGGCGGGGCGTTCGAGGAGGTGAACTCATCTAGACGAACTGATGCCGGGGGGAAGCGTGACCAACATCCACTGAGTTCAGGGTATCTCATGCCTGGCGGATGTTCTCGCTCAGCTTCGATGCGGATCGGATCACGTGGAGGCTGCTTCCTCAGATTGTACCAACAATTACTAAAAGTGACGTGGCTACGATTGGATAGAAGCTTAGAACAAACGACTTTCGTTCATATACTTTCGCCGGAAACGTCGAATCATCGTGCAGTGATGAGAGTAATTACACACATTAATGTCCCCCAGGAAGCCTGCATGAGAGGGTATTGCACACATATGCCATGCAGTCCGTGGGTATCCCTTTTCCAGCATCTGCATCCTCAGTCAGACTTAATGCCAGCGCCTCCGGTTGACGCCGCCGTCAGCCCCTCAATGATTTCACTTCCCATCACATAGATCATGTAGGACGGGAAAATGAGCCACGCCCCACTGGAAAACGGGAGAAGCCCTTGTTAGCCCCAAGAATACGACGCGCCCAGTCACGGGGCATAGGAAACTACTGGACTTACTTGGGGATAATCCAAAGAGGAATCAGGTCTTGGATTGAGTTGTGGCCAATATTGTCAAAGCCCGAATAGTACTCGTTTAGCCCTACGCACCAGAGTCAGCAAAGCACCATACAACAAACGACCTCGTGTCCTTTTTTTTCCCCCAATTCCCCCTTTTCCGCGGAAAAGGCCAAAGCAGCAAAACGTACAGTAGAGCACCGTTTTGCTAACGGTCATGACGGCGGCGGTGAAGGCCAACAAGACGGCGATGGCGGCGGGCCGGCCGGTCAGGGCCTTGGTAGCGCCGCGGCCGGCGACGGCGACGTCGCGGGCGCGGGTGAGCCAGAGCCAGAGGTAGGCGAGGTACATGGCGGTCTCGAGGACGTTGAGGGAGCCCTGGGCGGCGGTGAAGCCGTTGCGGGCGTGGTACGATTTCCAGCCGTAGACGTGGTCGACCTCGCCGTACAGCTTGTAGGGCACGTAGAGCGGCCAGAAGAGCGCGCCGCCCTCCATCGTGTGCGGGCGCCCCAGCACGTACACGCTGTCCCAGATGACGAGCGGCAGCGACACGGCGAACCAGAACATGGTCGTGCGGTCCGGGGCGTGCAGCCAGCGGACCCCGGCGGCGCCGACGGGGTTGGTCGTAGAGGGTGCCATGGTCGAGGAGGAGGAGGTACTGGATGGTTGTGTAGCGGCGGCAGCGCCAGAGCGGGTGGTCACCATGGTTCGGCTTAAGTACTTTTTGGTGGTGGGCGCGCGCAACTCGGGTTTCGAGAGTAGCAGAGGTCCGAACGCTTTGGTCGATAACGTGGAAGAACAAGGGCGAAAGGCAATCAATGCATTAAGCAGACGCCGAGGAAAGTGTGAAAAGAGAAAGAATACCGATTCTCCAAACGAACCAGGAACAAGGACGACGCGCCGCCCGCTTGCCACTCGCTCGAAGTAGGACGAAGAAGCTCTCCTCCAGTTACATTCGAATCGCCCCAGCAGGAAGGTGGGCAGACACTCGAATGCGGGGGGCGCCGTTCTGGCGACAGGGTAGCTAGGAGGAAACCATAGTGAGACAAGGGTTCTTCTTTGCGCCCGTCAGTTTGTGTCCGGGCTCTCTCCCATCCGAGATTAGAACGCGGCAGACGATATTCAGCGTACCTAAGTATGTATGTACTACTAGGCTCTGTATTTTGCTCAGGTACATCTTGTGCAAAGCTGGCCACCGTTGCATCTATCTAATGAATTACCACCTTTGAAGCCTGACTAGTGATAACCAACTTTATCCAGCCCTGGCTCAAGTCAGCAAATACCAACCTTATCCAGATTTGACCAAACAGTCGGCTGCCCCTTGAAGTAGTATAAGGGTACAGCGCAGATTCAATTCATGCCTGGGCATCCCTCAGCTCGGTCGAGTCAAGAGCTGTTCAGGTCGCTATACATTCAAGAAACGAGGATGAGAGAGGATGTACGGGTCCCACCATTGCGCAACACCTCCGAGGAGGGAACGTCGCGCAAGTGTTAAAAGTGGCGGCGATCACGAGTTTTTCTGGCAAGCAAATATGAACTGAATCGAGTGAATACCTCGAGACTGATTGATTAATCTTGCGGAAAGTGTAAGGAAGAAAAGGAAGAGAAAAAGAGGCATCGCGGCCATGCTGCCGAGTTTTGTCTGGGTTGGCCCCCCCAGCCCCGCCAAATTGCACAGTCATGTGACTTTATCCAGCTGGGTTTTCTTTTATCTACAAACTTTTTCCCGCCAGGAGCCTCTCTCCTCCAACCTATTTTTCTCAACACCCAAAAACCATACAGCGCCCAGGTCAACCCTCCTCGATGCCTCGACGGTGTCAAGAGTGCAGTTGAAGGATACCACATGGATGGCTCTTGTATGTTTTACCAAGGTGAAGTATCTGCACACTTCCAATATCTGGTTGTATACATATTTCTTATTTTCTTTACTATCTTATATCATGGCTCCTCGTGCTTTGATCGAGTATTCTTATCTGGATAAGATGCGCACAAAGACCAAACCAAACCCACAAAATGCCTACCTCCGCGACTCTTAGTGCGCTGGAGTGTCAAAACTTCTGTTTTACAGGTTATCGTTCAAGTGGAAGAAAAACACCACGGCCTAGACAGCCGGTCCATTCCACCCTGCTGCCGTAGATATCAAAGTGCGGTAACGGGACTAATCTCGGACATACATCTCAACACATAGATAGAACGTTAGCAATGGTGTGAAATCAATTCATATAATGTCATTAAAAAGATTGATCCTACTCCTGTTACAGCTGCGCCTTGCGCCATTGTGCATACATGTCTCGTCATGTCTCGTAACATACAAATCATCCGCTTATATAAATGGACATTCACTCATAAGACATCGGTACAGCATGATGTTCGCTACTACCTAGTACTGGCCATCGAACAAGTACTTCTCGTCCAGAAAGGAGAGCAGAAACCTCGACACCAGCCGCCCCGTGTAATTAATCGAGACGTTGCGGGGGTACGGATGGCTCTCCACGTTTGGCAACTCGGGGTCTGCCACAAGGAAATCCAGCTCGTAGTCTGTAGTGGTTCGAATGGAACCAGTCAGCTCTGCATATGCGTGTGTGTGTGTGTGTGTGTGTGTGTGTGTGGTCCACACAAGCACCAGAAAGGAGAGGTAAGACAACTCACATGAATCACCCTGAAGCAACTCCCTCAAGGTCGTCACCAGCTCCAGCGACGCGGCATCCAGCTCGCCCAGCTCGGCGAAGCTGTCGTCCAGGAGCGGGTTGAAGGGCTTGGTGGACGCGTCGCGCGAGTGCGTCTGGTAGATCTGGTGGAACTGGTAGGCGAACTGCTTGAAGGGCATGTTGTCGATCTCGCGGCAGATGGCACGGGCAAAGGCGCGCTGGAAGGACAGCGGCGTGCCCGGCACCGCGCGGTTGCGCAGGTCGACCTCGTTCTGCGACACGACAAAGACGTCGGCCGCCGTCTCGACCGATTCCATGAAGAGGCAGAGCACCAGGAACGCCGCCAGGCAGGGCGCCCACCCGACCCGCGACTTGGGCTTGAGCGACTTGGAGAAGCCCTCGAACAGCGCCGTCACCTCCTTGAGCAAGTGCTCGTCCAGCATCGCCTTGACCTGCCGGTTGAGCAGCCGCGGCGTCACCCAGGGGATGTTGCGGGGCACCAGGTTGGTGCTTTGGAGCGCCGCCAGGGAGGCGTGCGTAATGCAGAGATGCCGTGTCAGGACGTAATGCATGGCGTAGATGGACAGGGCCTTCTTGACGATGGTGGACTAGGAACTTCGCGTCAGTGTCACCATCAAAAAACTGTGGGCTGCGCTGCCCAGATGGTACTCACATCGGATCGCTGGCCGTATATCTGGACGGCCCTGAGGATCTTTCGCGGCAGTTCCGTGTGGCGGACCGAGTCCGTGACCTGCTCGGCGTATTGAGGATCGAAGATGAGAGAATGGACGTAGTCTCTTGCTTTCCGCCTGACATCCTCGCGGACCGCTGTGTTGTCGAGATCTATCCCGATGGGCACGGCGCCCCTCGACTCCAGCTCGAACGAGTTCACGCCGGCGTTCATGTGCCAATGCTGCAGGACCTCGGGGCTCTTTGCCGTAAAGAACGAGGCCCGAAGGGTGAGGGTCGACTGAAAGCGGTGGCCGGAGAAGAGCTCGACAGTGCATGTCTTTTCCCCGCCGCCTACGGTGAAACCTTCGACGTTTTCGCTGATGAACTTGGCCATCTGGTCCTTTTTGAAGTGGCTGCGGATGAAGTCGGGAAACAGGACTGGGAGGAAGTCCTGGAATTGCCAGCATACGATCTGGGGTAGCTGGTGCGTGAGCTTCTTGCAGTTCTTGCAAGGCCGTTCCTTGTCGCACTGTTATCATACACGAGGGACCGGTTAGCGATGCCCTAAGCTTTCTCGGGACGGATCGTGTTGAAGAGCTCGTACCTTCACTTTTCGACTGTGACAACAGAAGCAGGCCCCTAGCCTCCTCACTTGAAGAGCGCTCTCCTTGGTGTCGTTTGCTAACGGCCCCTTTCTCCCTCTCGCCGTCGTCCGCATGGCGTCGAAACACTCATAGGGGTTCGGCTTTCCGGCCGAGGCGTGGATGAGATTAGGAGTCATGATGACGAACTTGTTCACCGGCTCGGGTTTCTTCTTCTCGATCTTACCGGCCCCTTTTATTCTTCGAAACGGGGCTTTGCCGGCCGGTTCTGCTTTGACATCTGTCCAACGCGGGCTCAGTGATAGCTGTGAACTGCTGCTTGGAACAGGCGAGGTCTGGGGCGAGCAGCTCGAGGCTCCCGGCGAGGCGTTGAGCCCGGACATGGCGAAGGGGGTTTCATTGCTGTTCTTCAAGTTGGTCGGGTCCCATGGCGGCACGTCGCTGTTGTTGCGAAACTGCGGGGGTATACCCAGGTCGATGGGCTGCTGCTGCTGCTGCTGCTGCTGAGACATTTCCATGCCTCCTATGTCTTCTAGCGAGTTCAAGTCTGCCATATTCCCCATGCTGCTCGGAAAGGCATTGTAGAAGGGAGGCGACAGGTCGAAGTCGGGGTTGTACTGGTCATTGAACATGAAATCCTGGCCTGCCGCGGCCAGCTGAGCGTCGCTCGGCAGGCCCGTCAGGAACTGCCCTTCCATGCCTGCGGATGCTAACATTGAAGCATTGGCCTGGTCAGTATATGAGTCGGAATATACTTGTTGCTGCTGCTGCTGCTGCTGCTGCTGCTGTTGTGGCGGTTGCTGGTGGTGGTCATTCAGCTGGAGCGGCGAGACGGCGGCGGGCCCAGGCGAGGAGTGCTCGAGCTGGTCCGGGAAGCCCACCAGACCCCAGCTGTTCAGACTACCGCTGGCGGGGCTGGGGAAGAAAGCAACGGATCCAGGGTTCGACTCAATATACTGCCATGATTCTGCCTCGTCCGCCGAGTCGGGGTGCTGGAAGCTGCTCCCGGACGGCGATGCAGATGCGACCGAAGCCATGATTCAGCTGGCCTGGTGGAGTGGGCGCAGAAGAAGACAGGAAACCTTGCTCTCCACGAAACGGATGTGTTATCCAAATGCAAGTCTGCCGTTATCTTCTAATCTTCCTCTTTCTGTTCTTACCAGATGCGAGGGGCTTGAGGGTTCTAGCGGCTGGCGTAGACGTAATCTATGGCTGTGCTCGATTCGCGAGGATCGCTGTGCGCGATGGAGGCGAATCAAATTGATGGCTTTCACGTAGCCTGGACAGCCTTCAACGAGGCCAGAGTGTCGTATATAATATACTAGATGATGTGGACTGCCGCGATCAGAACTCTACAAAACATTGATATTCAGAACATTCTATTGTACACAATCTGATTTCCAGAGCATGGGGAGGACGCGGGCCTGTTCATCTTTAAGGGTTCCTGAGAGCAGAATGCGCTTGACTCGAAGAGATCACCGACGTTGCGGGCGGCAGTGCCAGCTAAGCCCCTTCGGGATTCGGTCGATCGTCCAAACACCAAGGTACTTTGTACCTGTCCCGCCCTGCCATTCAATGATGCGTGTCACCAGAGCCGTCATCTCTTTACCGACATCTCATGTGAGTAGACCGAGTCAAGCACGTGCTCCTTCTGGCTTAATGATAGGCCTACATAACTCCCAAGAGTTCTGGTGGGCTATATACCTACTTTACCAACCTGTATGCAGGTCTACTTTGGGTACTTATATAGCAGCACCGCATCACATATAGCGAGCAGGTAGGAGAATAGTGGGTGTGCAGTTTCACAAACAAGATGTTATACATTTACTACCTGTTAATGATCTCGTTCCAGCTGGCTATGCAAGTAGTCATATAGCCAAGAGAGATACTCGATGAGGGCAATTGGCTGCGCCTCCAGCCCACGCCGTAGCAAATCCTCGAGTTGCGCCTGGGCAACTCCTTGTGCTGGTTTCCATATACTGTTCCGTCCTAATCCTGGCTTCTGTCCTTGGGATAAGCGCTTCATTCAACCAAACGAAAACAACCGCTCGAAAAGAGGGCGAGAAACATGAACAGTGTAATAAAAAAAAGTCGTCAAAGCTTCGTTCCAAACGCCCAACCCCATCCCTCCCTCCCTCCTTCCTTCCTTCCTTCCATCCATCCATCCATCGGATATGCATTGCGCACATCTATGATTCGTCACGCCCCGTTGCGTTGGGTGTGTGTTTTTGAAGTCCGTGAATAATATCATAATTCTTCATATGCGTGAATCGTAGTAACGTTTGTGGTGTCATGAGAAGCACCTCTCATGGTTCTGGGTGCCCATGTGCCCTGTTTGTTTAGCGAAACCGAGCGTGAGCCGCGGCACTTCGCTCGTCAATCTGACGTTGGGTAGAAACGTAAAGGTGGTCCAAAAAGTCCATGGCCGCGGCGTCTTTGAGGATCTTGGCGACCTGGATGCCTGCGCTGATCAGTTGCAAGATGTTCCGGTCGTCTTTCAGAGGGCGCGACTGGTGCTTCGCTGCGTGCCTCATCTCTAGTGAGTTTTCCAAAATGGTCACAAACTGCTTGATTTGCCCGTTGTATAGAACTCTGGCGGGTATTCTCCGCTTGGTCGCCAGTCTCTTCAGAAGATAGACCCATTCGGTCCATTCACCTACACAGTCTACCGTCAGCTTCTGCAACAATTGAGCAAACACGGCGCATCCACAGCACAACTTACGGTCCGAAGGTCGCTCCACAGGCCGAACATCCTGTGTCAAGGGGATCGGAAACTGATACTTTGCGACAAAGTCAAAAGCACACTGGGACAGGCGATCGTTGACCTGTGTAAGAATGTGGTCTTGCTCCTGCACGAGGAGGTGCGTAGGGAGATGGGGCAGCTCTCGCTCCTGCGATGCGATGTACTCGGGGTGCGGTCGCTTCAAAAACTGGTGAGGCCCGTCAAACTCGTCGCGGTTGGAAGGTCGCCGCTGGGGGCGCCCCTTTGCGCTGTTCCTCGACGAGGAGCCGACCGCCGCGCTTCCCATGTCGCCATCTAGGCCATTGGGGGACACAACAAGATCGTCAAGGGAGTCGTGTGGCGAATAACTGCCTCCGGCCTCCCACCCTGGGGGGCTTGGGCCGCCATACGATCCGAAGGTTGCGGTTGAGTTACTATAGGTCGCGGATATCGGCCGCGGGTTGTAGGTTGGTGACGATGAATATGCAGGCTCGATGCGTCCGATTGGGCCAGCTGTACTGACAGCTGCAGGTACGCCATACGAAGAGCCTGTTCCGGGAGGATAAGAGACACTTCAAGATGCACGGTTACTTCCTGCAGTCCAAGTAGCGATGGAGGGTTGTCTCTGCCGAGAGCCTTACCTCGATCTGTGGTAGCCACCATTCATATAAGGGTCATCATAGACAACGCTTGAACCGGTTAGTCTTGATACGTGATGTACTCCAATAGGCAATGCTTTCTGGTCGCACCTGCGGGAGGAATTCCATAGATCCGTTCGAAATCCGTTCGACATTGTCTGGTACAGCACGTCTGCTCTGGCCATTCCTTTAACGAGTCCTGTAATTCAAAAAAAAAAGTGCCACCTCGAAACCTAGTCCGAGAGGTAGAATGGCATCAAGATGTACCTCTACAGATGGGCTGAAGAAGTACTCCTCTTGGACGGGAAGCTAGGTCCTGGAGCTTCCCTCTGACGAGAAGAAAAAATAACAATGGGACAAAAAATCCGTGCTAGAACGTCCAGAAGACCTGGGGATCCACGGTCGAATAGTGCCTTTATCCGGGGTATACTGGTATATATCCTATAGCGGTGAGGTATCGTGACTCCAGGTGGACGAACAATCCTTGGGGATATCACCAACACACTTCCTGGTAAGTTGTCCTTTGGGGGCTGTAAGAAGATGAACGTTGAGCGTCACTAGACTTTACTCGACAGTCAGGTCCAGCAGAGTGTCCTTTCCGGCAGTGGACAAGCTCGGTCTGGGGTCGGATATATTATAAAGAAATTTCTTCGAGACGCTGGCGCTTTATGTTCGCGGCCGCAGCGTGGATTCAATGCACCGAGGATGCCATGATTTCGCCACTCTGATACTGGATGTATCCAGGTCAGTAGCAGAGCAAGCGAGCAGCGCAGGCTAGGATGATCGTTGCCCTGAACTGGAGCGCAATGGGACTTCTGGCCAGGTGACGTGCAGCCCGATTGCGTCTCGGCGACTAGAAGATTCAGTGCTGGCAGGCATCTGGCAGCAGAAGCGCGCCTAGAATGGGAGCGAATCTACGCTGGGCAATGCGCCCCGAAAAGAAGGAAGACTATGCAGACCATAAAGTGTTGCTGGCATTATTACCAGGTGCATCCCGGGACGTGTTGCAACATCAGTCTGGAACTATGCTGCTTGGGGACTGTGCCATCCCGAGTTTGCGGAGACAATTGTCGCCCATCACCGTGTTGCGAAGACGATAAGGCAGCGATTGGGCAGCCCCGAGCCGGTTTGGGCCAAAAGGCACGATACAGCAGTGGGTTGGCTAGACACGGCAAGAGCAGGGACAGCCTGGCCAGCGAATGAGCGGTGTCAAAACAAAACAGTTGGGCACAAAAAAAAACCAAACCACCAACAAGGGGGGGGTTGCACAAGGACACACGCCCAACTTGGGCCAATCTCACCATCGACATCTTGCTCGCACAAAGAGACCCAGGAAACCGGGCGGGTCGAGAAGAGGAATACAGCAGGTCTGGCCAAGAAAGAGGGGTGATGAAGGGCATAAATTTAGGTTCTCGGGTGCATGCATTCAATGGTCGCGCCCCCAGTGAGCGTGAGAGAGCTATTGTGAGAGATGTACGTAGATGGCAGCCTCGCCGGAAGAGATCGTCTGTCTAAAGAGAGGGGGGATCTCAAGCCCAGCAAGTTTTGCTATTACAGTAATCAATATGAATATGTAGTGTTCCAGTGTGAGGGGTATGGGGTGGTGTGGTAGTGGGTTGGTAGGACCTCCCTCGAAGAGCATGCACCGGAAAACGAGGGGGCGAGTAACCGACCTAAATAACACAGAAGATGCGAAAGCAAGTCATCTAATAATATTCTAGGGAAGGAACATGCGAATTTGACCAGAGATGAAATATATAAACAACACCTAGACACAGACAGAGCCGAGCATATGTCTAAGTAGATACCTAGCATGCATTGTGGTAAACTCCGGTCGCGTCACTGTGTGATGGATTGCTTGGTCAGAACAGTAAACGGAAATTGGGCGGCCGACCTTAGGTAGCACCAGGCAGCCAGGTATGAATTAGCTCAATGCCTCGGGTGCAGCTTGCCAGCCTTCTACGAGAGGTACGAGCTACAGAGCTACGAGCGAGCAGTAAGCCGCCGACAGCGCCGAAGCCCGGCGGACCCGCCTCGACGTGCAGTAAAGGACAGGCCATGCTGCATACAGTTCTGACTGGAATATCCCCGTCCCAAAGCAGTACTTGCTGACCATACAGTAACTCTCTAGACTCTGGACTTGCCGGGTTCGTCGTAAACATATGCCAATGAAAGTCATCGAGTCAGCCATGAACAACAGGAGGAGCCTGCCTCTAAGAGGCTCAAGCCGGACATACATACATACATACCTTATGTATGGACGTTGGGAGCCACCCCACGATCGGATAATAATTAGTAATCTAAGAAGCTGACTCCAACGTTTCTTTCCACGTGGATACACAAAGGTGCCCGTCAGATTCTTACCCGCTTCCCTCCTACCTACCTACTAAGAAGGTAAGTACACACCTAAAATTGCACACTATTTCAGCTGCCGGGGCGAGTTTGGCTAGCTTCCATTCAATTCGGCTGCCTGGAGGCCCAGCAAGCCACAGTGTTTCTAATTGTATTACGAAATCAATGTCTGGATGCTTATCATTCTTTTCCCATGTCAGCTCTCTCTCAATATAATCCCCGCTGCGCATTTGTACTCCTGGGCCTATACGTGGTGTCAGGCTAAAGTTTTAACGCTCCGTAACGTGTGGAAGAAATAGTATTTACGATACGACTATACCTAATTCGGATTCGCTTTATAACAATTATTATATCTAAGCTTACCTAAACGCGATTAGCTTTAAAACATGCACTGACCGGGAACCGTGAGGAGCGCCTTAACTTACCTATTATATTTAGTAACTTACCTATTATATTTAGTAATTGGAAAATAAAGTAGATTGGTTTCATCGTTACTCGTCCACCTTGCCTAGATGTGACCCCCCCCCCCCAAGTCTCCTGCATGTTTATAGGGCTGATTATCGACATCTTCGTCGTAAAGCTGACCAATCACGCATCTCTAATCCAAATCTGGGTGCTCGGCGCTCTCAATCTCTACCGCAATTGCTAGCGAAATTGGGGGACTAGAATGCTCAATCTGTAACCCCTGAACAAGAACAAGCGGGTACAAGGTTGCAGTTCACCATGAATTTCTACGCGGATTGGCTTCTGTAGCGAGTTCCGGGCCACACCTTTCAATTGGTTATTGGCTACAGTCAACGCAGGGTACTTTGATGCTAGGGTCTTGGAGATTATCTATGCCCGCCAGTCTGACGTCGCGAAGTGGCGATGCTTCTTTTGTTGATGCGGGAAAGATGACTAGCCTTGGCCGGTCATTCTGGGTTCCATTCTGGGTGCTGCCACACCTGTTCGATGCATCTCATTTTATGCCCTGGTTTCTTGAGAAATGCGGGTGCCTTGAGGGGGCAACTCGAGATATAATGGAAGCGGGGAGTTCAAAGCAGATACCAGCAGAAGTTTTCCAGTCTCCTGGGCAAAGGCCAACCCTATAGCAAAAGCAATTTCCGATATCCTCACTCACCATGTACGACCAGACTACTGCTTCTCAGCGGCAAAGGCAGCGCAAGTTCCATAGGAGGTCCCGGAACGGTGAGTAGTGCCTGCATCCGATCGCTGCGGGTATTGGGTATAGGCACTGACAGAGTCGCGCGTTGCTCGAGGCGCCCGCCGTGGCGACGGGCACAATGCGCGGGCCTTTTGTAGGCTGTTTCGTGTGCAAACAGAAACACATTCGTTGCGACGAAAGAAAACCATTATGGTATGTGGTCCAATTTATGTTACTCCAACTCCCGTCGATTGGGAATTGGTGATGCACCCATGCGTATACGCAAATACGCATACGATGGATGCATATCTGGGGCCCGATCCATCGATGCTCGGTTCCGGTGGCATGGCACCCTAGAATCGCTCCATCGCCCACTTCCTTGACTGATCCTCCTACTAACAGCGGCACAGCACATATTGTCTACGGCACGGTGGTGAATGCGGTTATGTGGAAACCCCAACTTGTACGCCTTCTTGCAACGGCAGCAGCTCTCATGATGGGTCGCAAGAGCCTGAGGATGCTCTGAGCTACCTTGGCTTGCACGATGCTACCCCTAAGGATCCCTTTGCCGGCACCGGCATCAACATGCCGTATAAGTCGAGATCTTTATTCCAACTTTGTAAGTTGTCAGCAAAGGTAGCCGGCGAAAGAGTTACCATTCGATACTAACTACAGGTCACCTGAAGTTATGAATACCAAGTTTTATTACAACACGCCCGTACAAAGAGACCAAAACTCGTTTGTGTGAGCGAATTCCAACCCCTAGACCAACAACTCCAGCGTTACTAACATAGAATCTTAGTGTCCACAGGGCTCTCTCCCATCCTGGCTTCCTCCATGGAGCCCTGCTCATGACAACCTTACAATGGGCCTGGACCACCGGCGACGGAGAGCAGTTCAGGATACCTTACTTATACCATAAGCTCCAAGCTGTGCGTTTCGTCAAGGAGCAGTTAGCAGACCCAGAGATGGCTGTGAACGATGGCACCGTTGCCGCCGTGGCAAGTCTTGCTCTAGTAGAGGTACACCTCACCCGGGAAAATGATTGCTGTGCGTATGGATGATACTGACTGCACGTAGAATTCGCTGGGTACAATCGACGCCGTAGCATCACACCTCCAGGGCCTCGCCAGGATAAAGGAGATACGAGATAGATCTGGCGCGCCACAGACCACAGGGTTGCTCCAGCGTATGATTCTGATGTACGTTCGATGCGCAACGTCACTTGTTGGCTCGACTAACAAACTTGTAGGGCTGCCCGCTGCGTCTCCAGCCGACCTATCTGGGACATCCTTGATATCAGCAGGACCGACTACATCCACCAATCGATGATTATATCGTTGCTTCGAGTCGCCCTACGGCCGATATATAGCATCGCTACACTGAGCGGGGCAGACGATACCGCCGAGCCTTTGTCGGAGATTCTAGGACGGCGCTCACCACACCCCGAGGCGAACGACAGGGGGATGATTGCGCCACTGCGCTCAGTCGATTGTAGCAGATCCGGCTTCATTGCCTGCTACTTCTACCTCTACATTATCCTTCGCGAGGAGCGGGTTGACTCATTTGTTCTCAACTGGTTCATTGAACAACTGATCGCCGATGTGTGCCGTACCGAGGAGATTATGCAAAAAGGCCAGTATTCGCAACCCCTATGGTTCTGGACGGTCATGTTCGGCGCCTGTGCCGTCTCTGTCGCCCGAGTAGCGTCCAGCCTCGAGAGTGAGCAGATGCAGGCGGTCAAGGATGTATATATGGCCAAGATTGTTTCGGCAAACCAGGTGCTGGGGATCAAGACATGGGAAGGGGCCAAGTCAGTACTGAGGCTATTCGCCTGGCAGAATGACTTTGACGGAGAAGCCGAAATCAAGGCGCTGTGGCAGGAAGCGACATGGAGGGCGGACAGGAGTCGATCGGGCGTGTCTTGTGGCGGCGTTAAGGATATAATGGGTTTTAGCCCGATCGATCCCCAGCTTGTAGGTTGGTGAACATCCAATTGCTAATTCGTAATTGTTACCCATCAATGCATCATATGATGCCCGCCTGCAGTACTTTGCAGCGCTTCGAGACCCATGGCGCTAGAGGCCAGAAGAGGATCGGTGATGCAGCTCCAGCCAGCCAGCCTTCTTGCTTCTGGTCTCGTAGGACTTCGGGAGCCACTTGCTCGGCACACGGGCAAAGAGGACCTGGAAGATGGATAACATGATCTAGGGAACTCGTATATCACCAGAGGCATATAACAGCGAAGTATCGTCAAGCGGCTGATGCTTAGCCCCTCCAGCTCGTAGCCTGGCCCTACGAAAGTGGAATCCGTATATGGAAAGCGTCCCAACCTTCAGATCGTGAGGGGAAGAAACCCACCGGAAAATTCTGCATTGACTCACTACTATCCTTAGTCGGTTCTACGCATTTCACCGCCATGGATTTTATGCCGTGATGAAATTTGGATGAACATTTGACAAGCCAGTCACCAGTGTTGATGGCAGATGCCGGTTGTTGCGGATGCCATTGGCGTCGTGAGGGAAGGTCCGACCGCGACGAGCCTTGGAGCCTGCTGCGTACTCGCGCTTGCGTCCTGACTTCCCCACTTGGCACCACCCACTTTCTGGACTACAGCTGCAGCCACACTCTTTCGTACCAAGAAGCGCAACGCACGCATACATGGCTGAAGAAGGCTTGCAAGCTCGGCTGCCATACCTGTGGTCGAGGACGCCCGGCTTCGATGAGGGATTATATTCTGTCACATTGCCAACGCTCGTGAGTGATGCTATCGCATCTGCTGTGCTGTCAACGAGCGAAGGGATGGATGGAAAAATAAAATTGATGCGCCGTGATGGCTTTACAGGAGGGGGAGGGTGCTGTGTTTTTCGTGGTTTCCTGGCCTGTCGGTGCCAGTGCGTTGTCGTTGCATCGCCCATCTGCAGCCCGTCGCCCTTTGTCACATTGCGAGCCCGGTGCTCCGTGCTTGATAGGCTAGGGGCCTCGTTGCCCAGCTCCACCTCAGCACTCATGAGACCCTCCTCACCTCTCGTCAACCATGGCCGCCGGCCAGTCGGACGCAACGTCTGACAAGTCGCGCCATGCCAGCCTATCGCAAGTGCAGCACCGAGGGCCAGCGCAGAGCTCTAAGGCATGCGACCAGTGTGACGGCCAAATTGAAGACCACACGATGGGCCAATGGTGAGGAGAAGGAGCCTTGGCGGGTGTTGGTCGACAAGCAGCGGTCTGCCGTCGTCAGCGAATGAGTCCATCACGACCAGGGAAATGAAGCGGGGTTCTCATCACATCAAACAAGGACAGGCCCCCGGTTTCTGCCCAGCCCATGAATTTCGTGTGCCATATAACCCGCCCGCTGCCCAGTTACCTGATGAATGCCCAACTTCCCTCCTTCTCACCACAATTTTCCCACTTCTTCTTTCAGCCTGAAGATCATTTCTGCCCGAGACGACCCAACTCACCGTCACCATCTTATCAACTCCCAACTGTCGCCACTTCTTCTAGAATTACACAACAGCTTCCTACTACCTACACTCAAGCCACTCCATCACAACACTTGAGTGTATCTCCCAGGATCATCACTGTGCGACGCCTAGTCAACAACAGCTCTGCTACCCCAAGGATCACGGCCTCTCTCGTCAGAGAGCCCTTTCACTGCATCCCACAAGGATTCCAGTCTCGAGGAACATACCACAGGATTGCTGCCAGGCTTCAAATGACTGCCACTGTTGTTTCTCACCAGGAGAGAATGCCCGGTTACGGCTCATCTCTAGATATGGACTCTGTCCACACTCCCGCGAGGTATATTGCAATGCTTTCTATTCATTACCGGGGTTGGCTATGATATGTTTACTACGAATTCATGTTGCGCGAAAAGTCATGTTTCTTTCCTTTCTGTTCAATCGACCACCAGCAAGCGCTTGGTTTTCAACCGAGGACATTTCAAACCCAGAGGACATTACTACTACAATTGCCCGGACAAAGGATACCATGGAGACCACAAACAGGATCGCCCCGGATTCAGGATCGTATTTCCCAGGAAACATCAATCTCTGTGTCAAGATAGCCATCGTCTTCTCAGAGCGGATCAAAAAAAAAAAGCAAAACACCAGAGACCCCGTCGTCTCTACGGTGAGTATCGCCCACGACAGTTTTATGTGACAAGAATTTAGAAGCTTGACAATTCCATGGATTTTTTCTTTCTGTATGGACCCGAATGGACAAGGACAAACATTTCTGGAATGCGACCCAAGGAATCTTTACACCCGGATGACAGTGGCCCAATACCCTTCGAACCTGGACTTTGTGACCGGATTCATTTCTCAATCAGGACTCCTCGCTGCCAGAGGTCATCGCGTTTCTTCACACCAACATTGTTTTAGGCCCTTGTTTTGACCGCCAGTGGACATTTTCGAATCAACCATGACAGGAGACCCAACAGCATTCCCTCAGGATGACGACCAACCTGCCTAGGATGCTTTCTGGACTACACTCTCTTACCCAAATTCATCACAACCGTCGCCATGACGTGGATCAATCAGCTGTTCTACCGCCTGGATGAGTCTCGGAGCCTCACTGTCGACATTTTCTGTTGCTACTCGAACCCATGAATGGACATCATCGACCCAAATTCGGCCCTTGCGTATGCTGCTTGTTTTGCTTCCTGTTTTTCTTCCACGCTGGACACTTCGCCAATGGACATTTTCACCGGACTATGGATCTTCTTTTCTTTTACTCTTGTTTTTCTCGATTTGGAGCAGCCTGCTCCCACGGAATATTCTCAAGGATTGTCCCACTATTGGAACATGGCATCGTTGGTGATGACGGATCACTAGCGATGCATTACAACAGCTTGGTTTGTGCAACATGGCCCTCGTTCGTACGTAGGAACGCGTAAACTAACCACATTCTCACCACAGGAACAAAGTTGTACCAGCTGCTGATCTTTCTTTTGTATGATGTTTGGCGTATACAGTTCTGCCATGGGTAGTGGGAAACAGCACACACTAACCACCAACCCTTTAGTGACTACAGCACATTCTCCCATGGAAACTTTACCAGCGGACCTTTTCTTTATTCTCAAACAGTACCATCTGACCTGAACGGTTCAGTATGGGACACGACAACAGCAGAAGGTACACAGAACTTCCACGGAGATGCCGAGGACTTCCCTTTCTCTTTCGGCCACATTACTCCCAGAGGAAATGGACAGGATCACATTGATGTCGTGGATGACATTTCAAGTAAATGGATTGCCGCTGAGGAAGCCCCCGCGGTTGTTTCGGAGCCCATGCGTCGCATCAGCTCGCGGAGCTCTGCCGGCAGCCACAGCCACAAGCACAGAACGCTGAAGGCAGCTTCACAACAGAAGCACCGCCCGACTATCCTGTCCGGCGTGTCACAAGGATCATACATGTCAAGCTATGACATTTCAGGTAACGGGCACTCGGAGGCATACCTGCTTGATTCGGATGCCCACTCGGTGACCTCTCAGATGTACTATCCTTCTCTGCCCATGGGAGTCGGGATGACCAGTGATGGACTGCCTTATTCCCCGGAGGTGATTGCCACAGGAATGCCCCAGCAACACATGGATCCTACACACATGCAGTTGGACTTCGATGCGAGTCTGAACGGTAACTCTCCCAACTCTTCGTGGGCGTCATCACTCAGTGAGTCGCGGGTGTCTTCTCCCGGAATCCCCGAGGAATGGAACAGCGGCCCTATTGGCACATCGCCCCAGGCTGGCACATCTTCTCCTGTCATGGACGGACAATCTCCAAGGTATGTATAAAATGGATGAAACAAGCAAGCGGCAGATTTCTAATAGTTGCGGACAACAGCCTACACCGTGGACTTATCGGCTCCGAGGATTCCTATGGCACTGACCTCATGGACAATTCTTTCTTGCCCCCTGCATTCACTCGTCGTTCCAGTGGCGACGGTGAGTCTTCTGCCCGGGATCACCCCCTTTACAAGAATGCCATGCCCAAGGCCGATGGCCTTTTCCACTGCCCCTGGGAGGGTAACTCATCCTGCAACCACAAGGCCGAGAAGCTCAAGTGCAACTACGAGTAAGTTCTCCCTGGCTTTCGTTTCTTTTGGTATCATCTCTTTAACCCATATTTCAGCAAATTTGTGGACTCCCACCTGAAGCCATACCGATGCAAGGTCGATTCGTGCGAGAACGCCCGCTTCTCCTCTACCGCCTGCCTCCTTCGACATGAGCGTGAGGCCCACGCCATGCATGGCCATGGAGACAAGCCCTACCTTTGCACCTACGAAGGATGTGACCGCGCCGTCCCTGGCTGCGGATTTCCCCGAAACTGGAACCTGAGAGACCACATGCGACGGGTTCACAACGACAACGGACAGTCCCTGAGCTCTGGAGCCCCGTCTTCTACCTCTGGTCGGGGATCCGCATCCCACTCGACCAAGGGCCGTAAGCGTAAGAGCAAGGATTCCACCGAGTTGTCAAGCCACGGCCGGAAGCCCGTCTCCAAGACCTCCGCCGCTGACGACGCTGCTGCTGCTGCCCGAGCTGCCGAGCAACCTCTGATTGAGCAATGGTACGAGCACCGCTCTGCCCTCCAGGAGTACCTTCAGCGTTACGACAACCCAGTTGCCTTTGAGTTGCTGGACCAAACCAGTGAGGCCGGAGAGCACTTCAGCAACATGGAGAAGATCTCCCGCAAGCTGAAGAAGTCTCGGGAGTCCCACCGACGAGCCTACCACCACCACTCTGGCTAAATGAAAAACGTATGTTGACACTCTTCTTCCGACTCTGATAAAATATGCGCTTACGTTCGTTGTAGCAGCTTGAATATACAAGTTTTTCATTTACCGATACTCATGGATTTGCAAGTGCACATTTCCCTCTGAATCCATTCTTGAGCCTCGCGGATCTCCCGCATGCTCTATAGCGCGTAAGCCGCAGTGGACAGGCCAGTGTTGCCGCCCAGGCTACGCTTCGCCGACCGGAATAGAATCCATGGAATTAGGCCATCTGCCAGGATTACCGAGCCAAGGAGCGGAGTTTTCCTAGGATCTGATGCGCCGGAAAGGCACGCCAAGGACGTCGACATCAGCTTGTAAGAGCTGGTGTCGGTTGGACGGAATGAGTGGATGCACCGTCGCCAGGAAGAGCGACATGCCGGAATGCCACAACCGTGGCTGGAGAGGATTAGCCAAGCTATGCAAGCTTGAGGCTCACTGCTGGAGTATATGCTCGAGTACGGATGTTGAGATTGCGAGGTGGTTTGAGAGGAGCTACCAGTCGTTTTCTCATGCTTGTTATTTCAGATTGCAATTTTTGGGTGGATTTTTTGTTTTGATTTAGTAGTTCGGATTATGATATTCCGTCATCGTTAACTGTCGACATTGTTTTATCGCTTGAGGAGGAACAACTGGGAACAGGTCCCCAGAGGAGAAGAGAAAGAAAAGACGAAGAGAGAGAGAAAAAAAAAAAGCAGCAATAGAGGAAAGAATTTCCAAAGAAAAAAGAAAACATCGTTCACAAATCGTATCCTTCCTTGGCCGCCTCGCTCTCCGCTACGCACTCTGAACAACTTCGACATCGCCTATCCTCTTTCACATTAACAATTGCTTCTGTCCTTCCATGTCGAATCTACGATTAAGTCCACTTAGCATACAAGTTCATTACTACCTAACAATTGCTTCGACCTCACGCTCACGAGGCTTGCCCCCAGGTACGGCTGGACTTCGACCCTTGTTTCACTGAACAGATCGCTTAATATGCTATTATGGTTCATGCCTTGCTTATTATTATCATCGTTCATTCATTATACGCTTGGAGAGATCTAACCGTTCAGTCCCTCCATGTTTCCAGACAACACCCTTCCCTTTCCTTTGAACTCCGCCTTGGATATAAGTCGGCATAGCCGTGATAAACAAAGAAATGCAAGAAATTACGTCGCTATGGAGGGTGTATAGATTTCAAATATAAAGAGGAAGAAAGCATATGCAGCAGTGGCGCATCTATTCACGGCCCATGGTTCATATCGACGGAACCGGCGGTGCTTGTTGTGGCACCTCGTCGCCCTTGAACATGATCACCACCGTGGTCCGGTCTTCACGCGGCCCCGAACTCAGACGCGTCTCCTCCCCACTGAAGCGGACGCCGTCCCGCTGCTGTTGGGATGGTGTGTTTGGCACTGTGGGATTTCGAGAGACGGTGGCCGCCGTGGCAGTAGAGGCCGGGCCATCACCCTCCCTTCGAAGCACCAGAGGCGGAGGCACCATGGCCTCTCTCGTCGCGCCGTACGCGGCGGGTCGGAGCGGGGCTGGGATGTCCGTCGTTGGGCATGGGGTGGGATAACCAATGTGTCTCTCAGCGAGGGCCTGGCTGCGTCGAATGCTGGGCAGCGGCTTGTTGACATCCACCGGTGTCTTGGGCTCGTCACCAAGGCTTGGTCGGGAGTTGGTGTCTTGAAGAGAGGTGCCGCGCCTATGTCCGAACGCCGTGGAAAGCGGCTGGGCTTTGGGGGATGAAGGGGTGTTCTGGAGAGATGTACTGCGCTTGTGCTGCTGGTAGGGCTGCCGGTTGCTGTTGAAGGTGGGGAGCAGTCGAAGCTCGTCCTCGTGCTCGGGTTTGGTCTCCTGGAGGGAGGCACCGCGCCTGTGCTGCTTGATGAACGCAGGAATGAGTCGAGCGGGTAATGGCGCGGCCTTGTCGTCATACGACCATCGCGAAGCGGAACCCTGGGGTTGGGGTTCTTCCTTGGCGATGGATGCTGTCCGCCTGCCTGAACGTCGTCGGGTGGTTTCGATGACGACAGGCAAATAGTAAGCAAAGAAGGGCTTGATGGCTGGGACGGAGGCGCAGATCTTCGAGGGGTAGGTTCGAGGTTAGTACCATGTTGACTAAAAGGAGCTCATGAGCCACACGTGATTTTTCAGGCGCCACTTACAATTCCCAGGCTGAGCTCGGCCACGCTCGCTATCCAGTTGGCCCACGAGTTCCAAGTCCGGTCAAAGTTGGGGTCGTTGACCGAGATGGCGGTAAAGTAAACCCGGAAGACGCCCGCGATGCAAGCTAAGAAGCCGGCGCTGAAAAGAAGGAGAACAATGATTCGTTGCTTCCGCGGGAGCTTCAAACCCACCACGGTCCGGATCGGCAGGAACACCAGTATGAAGTCGCTTACGGTGTTGATGATACCAGCAGCTTCCAGGTGCGCCGCCTCGTCGATACAATTCTCGTGGCCAGCGGTTGGTGTCCAGTAGTCTGATAATGGTCTTGCACGGTATTAGCCAGCCGGACGACGTGTATCAGGCGTAGCGATGCCTGGACCTACCTGCACTGAAAAACTTCCACGATCACGAAGATGAATGCGTTCACGCTGATCAGGGCTGCCAGTGCCATTATGACTATGTTCATCTTCCTGTCCGCCGAGGCGCTGGTCAGCTTGTACAGCATAGCCAGCATGGACAGCTTCGTCAGACTAGTAGCTGCGTCAAAGAGTATCAACGTCGCAAGACTGCCATCAAAGGTTAGTATGGTGTATGCCCATGTACTTGTAGATATATGCATCTCAAGGTCTGGCAACTGTCCCGTAGAATGCGGTACGTACCTGGTCTTGAGCGACGTGGCGGTGTCCGCCGGAGGAACATCCCAAATATGTCTTCCCCAACCCAACTTGCGCTCACCAACGAGCCCGGTGATTGTGAATGCCAACGCAGGAACCTGTACAGCGGTTAGCAAACTATACCCGGATGCATATGCAAGCATGGCCTCCATGCCTTGAGTAGGATTTCGTACATATGCACAGACGATGAGGATGTCGTCGAGACCGAACCCCTTGGAAATCCACCGGCGAGTATATAGGCGCAGAAGCAGAGTGATGGTGACGAGTACTATGAGGGTGCTTCCGACGCCAACACCGGCGGGCCCTTGTGACTCTGGGTCGGCATAGTTGGGTTTGGGCCAGCTCGCGATGACGGACGGAGGCGGTATGATCATGCTGAGCAAAGCAGTATTGGATTCACATGAGCTAGAGCCCCATGGAGCAGCGACGATAGAGTTGCCTAGAGTCGCCTAGGGTTGTATAGATGACGGCTACAATGCCAGCTGCAGATGACTATATGTATTGGATGGCTGATTGGATATTGAATCAGGTTGATGATGAGCGGGCGAGCTGAACGGATGGGCAAGCATGCACTTGACTCGTAGATAGATCGGCAAGAAATGGCGATACCAAAACAAGGTAGATCATCTGGCCAGTCGGGCAGCCGACGCCATATAAGTAAGTGTATACCTACATACCTAGGTATGTGATGCGTTGCCGTGTCCATCGTCCATCGTCCATCGTCCATCGTCCATGATGGAGTGGGCAGGCGGCTCACAGGTTTCAAAACAATCCGATGTAGTCATCGCTGCAACACCGGGATTGTCCTGTGTAACGAGCTGGGATCGGCTCGTTGACGGGAGGCGGGTATTTTGGTGGCTGTAGCTGCCCCTACTCCCCTAGAATGCGATATGGTGAGCATGATGTTTTATTCCCACCTCGCCTCGTGGGTGTCGGCTGGTCGGGGTCTTGTTGGTGGGTGGATGAGGCCCAGCCGTCTTGGTTGCGATTGGCTACTGAACAATGACATATCCCTGCAATTGCCCAGACTCCGTTGCCCCAAGCCGTGGTGGGGCGCGTTTCAACCTTTTTCTCCCCGAATGGTACCCTCTCAAGGCATTGACTTGGGAACAACGCTAGGTAGGAGCAAACAACAAGTGTCAGGCTTCAGAACATCTTCTCGAAATCCAAATCCGAATCCCTTCATCCTCTTCTGTGGTCGTGGGGGCGCACGGATGTATCAAGTGAGCACTGCCGGCACTACTCTACTTACATATCCCCACTGCAACGAGGCACCTAGGATATAGAAGGCCAGCGCCGATAGATGGCAACCACCCTCTCGTGTCATGGCCCCATGCATCCATCCCCTCCTCCTTCTTTTCTCTCCTTCTGTCCCTCTTTTTCTCGATCACGGTCGTTGTACCGGGCCATACCTATGTATCTACGTGTGGCTCTCCCGACGGTCAGCGACAACATTCGTCATCAGCCGAGGAGACTACATAGGTAATCTACATGGTGCTCGGAGCCGGGGTGGGTGACAGAGAAACACACAATCGGCGGCCAGTGACGACGGTCTCGGACCACTGCTGGGGATCTGCACAGCACTGACTCCGAGCCGCCCTTGCTATAAGCAGACCCTGTTAAGGCTATTTTCTAGGGCAAACATGTTCTGTCAGGCGAGCTGACGTCTGAGTGTCCGTGAGGTAGCATTTGCCATCACTGCTTTTGCTTGATCGTCAACTAGGATCTCGCTCCGTATTCCCCGCCAATCCGCCATGTCGCCCCCAATCGAGGGGTGATCAAAAGGGTCACGCCCAACGACGATTGTAAGTTCCGAGCCGTGACACGACTGGAGCCCGCCCTCTCAAAGGCCATTTATCTGCCTCCAGTTGCCAGATATGTCCAGAACGCCAAGAAGTCTCCAGCCTAACCATTGGGGTGGGACGACTCGTGTTGATGACGGACGAAATATGGGCCAGTCGGAATGCTGCTTGTCGGGCATCGGACGTCGCGAGGGCTCTTCGTCATCTGCATCCCGCTGCCCACTTCCCACTCGGCTCGAGTAACCCCGGCTGCAGGTGACGCTGCCAAAGGCTGAGAAAAGAGAGCCATGATATGCTACTGAGAGGTTCCATTCTTCTGCAATCGCCCCTCGAATCCTCATGTGGTCTGGGAGCGTATCCGGGTGTGTGATCTTCACACAAATCTCTTTCCACCCTCGCGGTTCTGCCTCGCGGCACTGCTTGTCCAGATGGTGTCTTATTAGCAGTGAGCATCATACGCCTAAGCCACCACAGCTTCTTGTGAGACTTTACTTGGCCAAGACCGCCGCTGTAGGCGACAACGAGTTCCACCAGATGCATTGGTATCATGAATTGGACAACTTTTATTCTGATGGAACTAAACCTCTGCCTCCGCCCCTGCGGTGGACACGCCGGGCGGCGGTCTTCACCATCGAATAACAGTCCCTGCAGTCATTTTCAACTACCACCATAACAAACGAAGTTCCCTACTACTTCATGCGAAACTGGCCACGAGGGGATCCGTCTGGTTACGGAAACTCATGCTGCAAACACCACTACCCCCACAGACAAAAGAGTATCCTCTATCCCGGGTGAGATCGGCGTTGATCCACCCGCTATCGCCTATGTGCACGACATCCGATCCGCTGTCTTTGTCGTGATAGATGTGGGTGATCTCCAGACTAAAATTTCGCATCGAGTCGAACTTGCTGAACCAGAACGTGAAATCTTCGTTCTGGCACTTCGCTGGGCTGGGCGCATCCGGCTTGGGCACCTCGGGCGGCCGCTCGCCGCTCCACGCACAGGGACCGTACTGAACCTGGCATTGGGTCTCGTCGCTGGTGGCTGCGTCGGTTACGTTGACTTTTTGTACCGGTGTACCATGGTCAGCTCTCGGATCTCGAGGATTGAAGGGAAAGGGGCGGGGCGGGGCAGGGCAGGGCTCTCTCACAAGTAAGTTGGCAGTATGGTGAATTACCAGGACCCGGTCGTCCGCTGGGCGAGAAGCTGTAGACATAAGGGATGAGAAGTGCCTGTCTCGCTTCGTCAACCTTTCTAGGGACGGACCAGGCCGAGCAGGATGCTGCGAGCGTCAAGACCACCGGGAAAAGCATGTTTGTTGAACTTCAAGGGTGTGATAACAATCGTGACACTTCGTAAATATGTGACTATGTTGAATATGATCTGAAAGCATCCTTTCCGAGGCGATAGCACATATTTATACTCGGCCTGGATATGATCATGATCTGCAGTCTTGTTAGTATAGTAAGCCCTATGAGCTAGATTACTTACTGAATCTGGTCACGATGATCCCATATCGCCCCGACTGCAGGACGCTATTACATCTGCATGTTTACCGAGTGATTATCGAGTGGCGGCTCGTTCCGAGTGGTGCATTCTTTCGCGGCTAATACAGCTGGCCCACTACACCACATACAGCCGCATCTCTAGCACATGCATCTCGATATTGACCCAAAAATAGCATCTTGCATTCGCTCTGCTAGTTTAGGAGCTCAAATTGGACGCCCTGCGACTACCTGACATATGTAACGTTCACCTTATACGCATCCACACCTAAACTGCAGGAGAACGTATGGGTTACGAACCATA
This sequence comes from Apiospora marii, assembly GCF_038362585.1. Classification (NCBI taxonomy): domain Eukaryota; kingdom Fungi; phylum Ascomycota; class Sordariomycetes; order Amphisphaeriales; family Apiosporaceae; genus Apiospora; species Apiospora marii. The sequence continues at coordinate 322,860 of NW_027117375.1, read as the reverse complement.
GTCCCCGGACATAGCGACACAGTATAGTAAGCACGTGTTGACTCTGGCACGGCTCGTTAGCCTATGTAAGTTAAGAAGGACCGGGTATGAGAGCGTCATGCATCATCATACGGCGTATTATCCTTACAGGACACTACCACTTGCATAGACAGTCAGACGTCGCAGGGCCCAGGCACAACATTGCGTTCTCACCCTTCACAAAGGCATCGTCTATGAATAAGCGAGGAAACTGAGGGGTAATCAAAAGCAAAAGTGCCCATGACGCATACGAGAAGAAAAAAAAAAAGCAAAAAAAAGCAAAAAAATTATGTTGGGGTCTTGCCGGGGATCGAACTGCGTATTGTTAGTAATCATTCAGACCCCAACTGTTCAGGGGATTTGGTCACTTACCCCGGGACCTCTCGCATGATGCTCAGGATGTGCCCTAAGCGAGAATTATACCACTAAACCACAAGACCATAAGACCTTGAAGATGACACCTGTTTATTTGGCTCTTGACTTGGGATGGGGCCAAGCAAAATTTCCCGTGGCCTCCCAAGTGGGTAAACGTGAAGAAGCACTCGTCTCCGGGGCACTCGGTTGGGGACGTCGACTCGTAAGCTGGACAACGACGACGATGCTAGAGACGACAGTGATGGGTAAACTGCTCCCCATGATGGCAGAACAAATGGATTGGGGAGTATAGCACGGAATAGCAGAGGACAGAGATGTATCCGGGATCCGACCCGTTTCGCCGGTTCTCTTCGGATGCACGTGGTGAACCAGCAGGCCAACAGTGGTCATGCTGTTCTGTTACGCAGTAACAATCAATGCTGGTGAGCCTAATAGCGGTAACGATCTACCCTAAGATCGTTGGTTGTTCCACGATCGCTACACGTATGCCAGTGGAGATTCGCTGGTCGCATGGCATGTAGACAGTTGACGATTGACAGTGTCCCCTCGGACTCCTTCCAACCAACTCATCCGCAGTCTGCGCCTTGGGGAGAATAGCAGCCATTTGGACTAGGTACCGAATTCGGCAGGTTTCTGGATCGCAAAGGCAATTGTGATGTCAAAAGGTGGGATGACGGGATCAACATCGCCATTGGGTCCCACAATTACAAAAGCAATTCTGACTTGCTCAGACCTCAAGCTTTAAATGCTTCATAGAGACCGGCAGACCGGTGAGGGGGAGGGGGACCAGGGGCGGGGAGGCGGGCCCTGTGTTGCCTTAAAGTAAGTATTCGTCCCCTCATCCTCCATTTCGACGCAACAAGTCTACAATAGCGACTAGCCGTCTGATCAAAAGCTCTCTCCCCATCTCATACTGTACCGCCGATTCCATTCCAAATGTCGTCATCGTCGGGCAACATGGCCTCCTCCAAGCCCATCACCCACCCCACCCCGGCCGAGGCCTACGAGCTAGGCTGCAACTATTCCGCCCTGCTCCGGGCCCTCTACACGAACCCACAGTACAAGTTCGACGGGACCCCGACGGCCGAGTACGCCAAGCCGGCCGCGGACACGCACCCGGGCCTCTTTTTCGTCACCGACTTTGTCGAGAAGACGTACATCAAGCACGTGATCCCCTTCCTGCCCAAGGGGGCCTCGCGCCGCTGCCGCGCCCTCGGCAACCCCTGGGCCTACGCCGACCCGGCCTACGCCTGGACCTGGGAGTGGGACCCGGCCACCAGCACCATGTGGGACAAGAAGGACGGCGACGAGAACAAGACCGAGGTCCCCTTCCCCAAGCTGCCCGAGACCCAGGCCAAGGCCATGGTCAGCGACGCCTGGACCCGCGGCTTCATGGCCCAGAAGATCATCCTCGAGAACGAGACGGATCCCAAGGCCCGCGCCCTCGCCGGCGGCCAGCCCTTCGACTTCGGCCCCGAGGCGCGCGAGATCGTCGCCAAGGTCGGCATTCCCGCCGACGCCTAGATGGTTCATTGTTCTTCCTATGGGAGGGGTCACGACGGTTTGGATTGGCCACCAGAATGGTTTCGCGGGCCTCGAAACCCCGGGTATAAGTCACATGATATGATGTACAATTTAATTATGCACATAGGCAAAAGTTCGCTATTCTGAGACTATGCAATTGGTGTCCATCCCATTCTTGGTGACTTTCTTTATCGACCCTTGTGGCCGGCGCTGCGGATGTAGGGCTCAAGAGGAAAGACTTGGCTTTCCGGGGTAATGCCCTCGTACAGCTGTGCCCACCTAGGCCTCAATACCTCTGGGGTCTCCCATGCATTCTCCGGATCGCGGAGCCAGAGGCGAAGAAGGTGTCGCCTAAGCTCTGTCAGCGCATGTCATATGTCACGGTTGCCCAAGTACTCACTCCTGTTCGAAGCTATCCGTGAACCCGTCTCGGGCATGAAACACGGCCAGGTTGTTGACATACTGCATATCGCCCTTCTGGAAATTCGTGTTGACGCAGAATCTGTCCCCGAGGAAGTGCAGCGTGTCCAGAGCCTCGGCCTGCGCCTCGCTGATGGGCGGGATGCCGGGGCAGCGCGGCAGCGCCCCGAACCCGACGAAGTAGCGGCGAGCGTATTGGAGGGCGATGCGCTCGGGCCGGGACTCCGTCGCTTCCGCATGGAACATCAGTGGCCTCTCCGTCCACTGTCTATCTGCTTTCTCGAAACTGGGGGGGGATTTACAGTTCTCGTCAGACAAGACCTTGGGTTACAAGGAAAAGGGGCCATAAAACGGTATAAGAACAGATCGGGCCAAACTTACACTTCGTAATCCCAGTCCTTGCTCAGCACATGGATCAGGTCGGGCCGGGTGCGCGCAATCTCGTTGTAGACGCGCCAGGTGCTCGCCAGCTTGCTCGCCCCGCCCGCCGCCGCCGTCGCGAGCGCGAACAGCGAGACGATGTCGCCCGAGTCCGTGTGGAAGACCTGCTTGTCCGTCGTGTAGGCCGGGCTGCCGATGGCGCCCCCCGCCGCCATCTTCTCGCCCCGGAGATCCTTGATGTGGGTGAGGACGACGTCGGCGGGCTGGCCGTCGAACTTGTGGTCCTGCCGCCCGCGCTGCGCCGCGATGTGCGACGAGACGCCCGCGTAGATGATGGCGTTCTCCTCGCGCGTGTAGTCGTCGACCCGCAGGCCCCGGAGCACGAAGAAACCGTGGCCTGTGTGCAGCTCCCGGGGATAGGCGCCGCAGCTCCGCGTGGAGGGTGGGTAGGGGGAATGTCTCGGGCGAGAGGTGGCCCAAGGATAGGCCCAAGGCTAGGTGTAGCTCATTAGTAAATATGTATTACCTATTTGTACTTAGTGAGGGGAATCAAACATTTAAAGTGCTGAGCGGCCCGGTCGATCTCGGCCAGTTGATCCTCGTTCAGCATGTAGGTCCAGTCATACGTTTCGGCCAGCTTGTCTCCCTCCCACACGAGATCGCCCGACAGCTGGTTGGGGAAGCCCTCGGGAACCGTCTTGGACAGAGCCTCAGAAGCCAGGCGCCGTGCGGCCCGGGCTTGCCATTTCTGGTAATCCGGAGCGTAGACGATGTCCGGCTGGCCCGGTGGAGCAGGGGCGGCCGGCGTGGTATCAGTCACGGTGGTGGTAATGGTGGACATGGTGATCGATCGAATGAGACGAACAGCCACCTCTTTTTTCTTCAACTGTACTTCGCGAATGTTGTATCCTGAAAGCTTGAAGATTTCCCTTGCCAGCTGTTTAGGTTATACATAGGGGATACGAGATGAGCAATTGTCGTCTCCAATTGCGTCATCCGCAGTACTTCTTGGGTCCCCCCTCCCCCTCCTAATGCAAGCTATATATCCATCGTTTTACAAGGTCTGAGTAAGGCGTCATTTGGCATTAGATACCAGCCCTTAGAAAGGAGGCATATTCTAACACCATTCGCCCATCGAACCTGAACCGGCAGTAGCTCTTGTATACCCAATCTGTTTCGTCACGGCGATGCTTACTTATCAGACGGTTCATTACTGAACCACTTGTGGCATGATAGCATTCGGCATTGATGAAAACAGAAACGTGCCATGTCCATAAATTGGTAGTCAGCGATTGGGTCATCAGTCAGGTTGTAATAATGTGCATACTCGGTATAGGATCAAAGGGGTCCAATCCCAGTTCCAAACAGCTGCGGGGTGGTATACTGAAACAGAACCAGATCATCCGCAACAACAACTCGGGCTTGCGCCTCTCGGGATAAAATACGCACACCTTCAACTCTGTGTACTTCGTAATTCAATAATAGAAACCACCGAATCTAAGCTAATAAGATATACTTCAGTTTTAGAAGAAATAGAATATGGTACACAGTTTAATTCGAGGATTCTTATGAAAATAAAAAGAATATATATTCAATTTTGAGGGGTGCGAGTTGAGATACTTCCGGCTGCTTGAATATCTCGACATGACCTCGCATGTTCCAAATGGTTGCCGAGCATGTCTTATACATCATTATGTATTGTAACCTGTGATAGCCTCATCATCCTACAGCAGCCGAAACCACGCCATATCCGACTAGGCAACGCATGCTAATGGATATCAGACTAAGACCAGCTGGGGACAAATCATGTTCTGGGCCACCTAGCAAAAGCTAGAGACGTCTTTGACATTGCTTATTAAATGCAGATTCAGGTATATATTTGATACAGACCTCTGTAGGTAGATGATCACATGCAACATTGAATGGACCAGCGCCTGAGTCAATTGTCGAAGGTACCTAGGTACGGAGTACGGCCAATCAGATTGACCTGAGCCACAGCTGAGATACACCGCCCCGCAGTGAGGCTTGCCAAACCCCACCCACTCCCACAAGCGCCACCCGAAATTATTGCCAGGACTTAACAAATCCAAAAAAGTTCGACTGGATTTCCCCTCCAAAATTTGTCCATCCCCATCCATCAACCATCGCGAACGCAGTATTCCTCACCATTAGATTGAATCTACTGGAAGACTGTCAAGATGTCTAAGATCACAGTCGGTAAGCAGTCGCATCCTCTAGATAACTGAATATCATGTCATCGGTTTCTAACATGTTTGTCACCTTCAGCCGGAGTGCGTACGCACGTTCAGGAGCTCCTGGACTATTCCAACAATGAGAAGAAGCGCAACTTCTTGGAGACCGTCGAGCTCCAGATCGGTCTGAAGAACTACGACCCCCAGCGTGATAAGCGTTTCTCTGGCACCGTCAAGCTGCCCAGCGTTCCCCGCCCCAACATGGCCATCTGCATTCTCGGTGACCAGCACGATGTAAGCAAGCCCGAGACTAGAAGAGACCGACTGCCGGAGGCGCGGATGCTGACAATAGTTGCCACGAACAGATCGATCGTGCCAAGCACGGTGGTGTCGACGCCATGTCCGCCGATGACTTGAAGAAGCTGAACAAGAACAAGAAGCTCATCAAGAAGCTTGCCCGCAAGTACGATGCCTTCATCGCCTCCGAGGCCCTGATCAAGCAGATCCCCCGTCTCTTGGGTCCCGGTCTGTCCAAGGCTGGCAAGTTCCCCACTCCCGTCTCGCACTCCGATGACCTGAGCGGCAAGATCACCGAGGTCAAGTCCACCGTCAAGTTCCAGCTGAAGAAGGTCCTCTGCATGGGTGTCGCCGTCGGCAACGTCGGCATGGAGACCGAGGAGCTGATCTCCAACATCATGTTGGCCATCAACTACCTCGTCTCTCTGCTGAAGAAGGGCTGGCAGAACGTTGGAAGCCTGGTCATCAAGGCTTCCATGTCTCCTCCCCGCCGCCTGTACTAAGCATGTCACTGGGTCGTAGGAGGAAGTAATATTGCCATGTTGAAGACGCTGTATACAAACAGCACGTCCGTCGAATCGGATTCAGTTCTAGATAAGATAGACAGCCAATGACAACACGAACCTCCTTGCCACACAAATAATTGCATGTTCTTGTTAACCTGATCAAATGCGAATTTTATGCGTGATTGTATACCAGACTTGCGAGTGGAAATCTTACAACCCGGTAGCAGACAACAATGAAAATTCCGCATGTTTTGACGATGGATTTGTATTGCAGAAAACGAATGGATCACTTCATTCACACCTCACGTCCAATGCTCCAGTCTGGATATGTCGACAGCCATTGGCAACACTGAAGACCCTATGAGAATGCTCAAAACATGACCGTAGTTTTCCAAGATAGAAAGAACAGAAGCATGGTGATTTCAGTTCTAACAGTTCGAGGCAGCACGCGCAGAAGCAAGTATTGCCAGGTCGAACATCACGGGATTCTTCGAGTCAACCTTTACGAACCCGAAGAACTGGCCACGCCGCAAGTCGTAACCAAGCAAGCAATTAAGCAAAACGGGCGACGCGTGCCAGGCGTGACAGCCTACTTGCGCGCGAGAGCGATGGTTTTTTACTACGGCATTTGATGACCACGACAGTTAGAGCCAAGGTCTCGCCAATCCTCACCTATTAGAAAGTATTCTATGTAATGAAATGTCGCAGACACCCCACAGTCGCGAACCAGGAAGAGCTGGAGTCGGCGGCTGATTAGGAAGAGCGTCTCCTTCAATTGATGAGGCCGGGAACGGAAGGAAAATTATAGAGAATAAAATCAACCCTCAGCAAGCCGCATAGCGGAGCCTCAAATGAAAAATTAAATTAATTACATGACGGTAATTAGTCTAACCTCCACTGATGATAAAGAAGGAAAGGAAAAGAGAAGTCAGAGAAGAGGGAAGGAAGGCAAGTATTTATTCTCGCGCAGAGGCAGCTGGGTGGGGCACCCGCCAATCAGCCGGCTAGGGCGGCCAGGGCACGCGGCAGCTGTGGTGGGCGACATGCTGTGGCATTTTAGTGGCTGGCGGCTGGGTCAGCGTGCCTAAGCTACCTGGAGATAGAGACAACTCAGGTCGGGGCATCTTCCACTGGCAGGTCATCATTGCCTACATCCTTGTGCTGTGCTCGATGGTAGCGTCAATTACTGTAAAGTACATGGTATTTGGTCGCGCCTTAATAACTACCTGCCTAGCTAAAATATAACATGTATCCAATCATGGATTCTGGACTAACCTACCCCTCAAGGGTTAGTTTAAGTCTGTTACCTTCAGAAAGATACATGGAAGGGGAAGTTAAACATTACCCTGTAAGGTCGTACACTACGCTCCAGAGCACTTGAAGATCTGCAAAAACAACTTATATGCTACCACCTAGCTTAGGCAACAGCACCTAAGTGCTGCAATGACAGGCGAAACACATGCCTCTATAAAGGTACAGGTAAGCAAGGAACAGAATGGCCTTATCGGTTCCCAGTCATCTGTTCATCATCATTGCCATTGATTATTTTCTAGAGCTATGGCAGGCGTCCTCTTCATTACCGCACCCAGTGCAGACACGAAAGCCATGAACCAGATGAAGATGAATAGGAAGCCTGGTATATTCATCTTCTGCTGCGGAAAGTGCCTACCTAATATAGGCTCTATCTGCAATACTACCTAATGCTACCTAATCCTACAGCCTACAGCTGCCTACATACTCTTTATCCTACTCAACAAGGAAGAATATACCAGAGGGTTCAGCAGTCATAAACAACTCTCCCCCTGACTGAATGAAACCTCTGATATATCTGTATCACAGACTTGCTGTCTCAACTTTCGATACGTTGATCATTCCGAGTCTTCGGGTCATGTGTTGAAAAACGTCTCGTGGCAGTGGTTTGGTCATGATGTCTGCCAGATTATCCTTGGTTGGGATTCTCTTTGTCTGAATGTCTCCAATTTCCATGACCCGTTCTCTGATGAAGTGATGCTTGATGTCAATGTGCTTGGCTCTTTGATGCATTTCAGGATTCTTGGTGAGTCGAAGAGCTGCATTGTTGTCAATTTGGATTGTAACATGGTCTGGTGCAAAGCCAGGTACTCCAAGATCGTTGATGAACCATCGAATCCACATTGCCTCTTTGACAGTGTCTGCTGCAGCATAGTATTCTGCGTCCATGGTTGCCGTAGCATTGTGTTTTTGTCTTCTCGATGCCCATGACACTGGGGCTTCTGCTATCTTGAAGGTGAAACCTGTGGTAGACTTTCGTGTCTCGAGGCAGCTCGCAAAGTCTGCATCACAGAAGCATTCAATGTCAAGTTGACTTGTCCTCTGTCGTTTGTAATGGATGCCTAGGCCTGTGGTGCCACGAAGGTATGCAAAGATGTGTGTCACTGCATCCATATGCGACTGATCGGGATTGGCGTTGAATCTTCCGACCATGTTGACTGCGTATGCCATGTCTGGTCTGGTCTGATTTGATAGCCACATCAATGACCCCACCATTGATTGATACCTCTCCTTGAATGCAGGTTCGGCGTTCCCTTTACTCATAGTGAGTTGGGTTTTCGGGTCCATTGGCATGTTTTCAATTGGCAGTTGTGTCAGACCATATTTCTCCAAGATGTCTTCTGCATATCGCTTTTGGTGTAGGAATATGCCTTTTTCATTTTGAACGACGTTCATGCCAAGATAATATGTGCATAATCCTTCGTCAGTCATTTTGAACTTGTCGCACATCTGTCGTCTGAACTCGTTGGCCACACTTTCGTCCAGAGCATAGATTGTGAGGTCGTCCACCCAAATTCCCACGATCAAGAGTTTTTCATTGTGGATGAAGACGCATGGATCGTATGCGGAGACCCGGAAATTGAGCTCTTTCAGTGTCTGTGATAGCTTCGCGTACCACTGTCTTGGAGACTGTTTGAGGCCATACAGGGCCTTGCGGAGCTTGAGGACCATGTTTCCTTCGATGCCCATTCCCGGTGGTGGTTTCATATAGAGTTCCACATCGAGATCGCCATTCAGAAAGGCTGTTTTGACGTCCATCAGATAGACTTTGAGGCCGAGGGCGCCTGCCAATGCCATGAGGATTTTGTAGGAGGATGACTTGACGACAGTGGCGAATGTCTCTTCGTAGTCGATTCCTTCTTCTTGCTGAAATCCTCTGGCCACGAGCCTGGCCTTGAACTTGTGGTTGTAGTTCCTGGTGTCTGAATCGAACAGTGTTTTGATCTTGAGGACATACCTCCCGGTGAGAATCCTCCGGTCAGAAGGCACATCTTTCCTTCGTATGACATCGTAGACGTGGTTGTCTACAAGACTCTGGTTCTCGGCGCTCACTGCCTTCTGCCATTCAGGAGCTTGAGGTGTCTTCATGGCCTGCGTATATCCTGCAGGTTCTTGTGCATACTTGGGTATTGCCAGAACCATCATTGCCGTGTATTGTGAGGTGAAGGATTTGTTGGGTCCATGGAATAGGTTATCCTTCATTGAAGTGTTGTTCTGAAACTCTGCTATGTCGTCGTTGGTTTGCCATTCTGGTGATTTCCTCTCAGAATATTGGGTTGTTGACGATTTAGTGGGCTTCCCAGCAGGTATCTTGTACAAGAATTCTTCATAATTGTCCTTCAGTTGAATATCTTGTTCGTCATCCAGTCGATAGGGCTGGGTTGTGTATGATTCCTTCCACCCTCCTGGGTGGTTCCATGAGCATGCTTGTTGGTTTTTGACACATTGCCAGCATGGTTTTCCCTTTTTCGCAGTCGCGGTGTTTCAAGAGACAACGTTCGCATTCACTGTCGCTTTCCATGACAGTTTTTGCCATTCTGCTATTTTTCTTTCCTTCGGGAATATGTGAACTGTAGCTTTTCTTGGCAAAGCCTCCTTCTGTCACATAGGTGCAGTGATGTAGTCCTTCAGCACACCTACCACATGGGGTATTTCTGTCGCAGAAGGCGGTTCTTCTCTCGCAGTGTGTGCACTTTGGACTATCGACTTTTTCCTGCGTGATGCACTGTGTTCCATCTTTTTTGCAGAATTGGCATGGGTTTTCTCCGTTGCACCTTGTTCTCCCTCTAGCGTTGCAGTGACGACAGCGTTTCTCGGGGGGCAGATGCTGAACGGCTTCTCTTTCGTGTCTTTCAGGTTTAAGTGTACCATCTCCGGGTTTTGCGCATATCAGTCTTCTTTTTTGGCAATACAGGCATCGTGGTTTCCCTGGTTTCCTTCGGCACCTTCCTCGGTTGGTGAGGCAGTGGGTGCATTTGTCTTGATCCGTCACATATCCTTCCTCGTCGCTGATGTTGGTTTTCAGGTTCAGAATCTTCTGTGTTATGGACCTGTAGCTTCTTCCTGGAAGATGTTCCCTCATTTGTTTTTGAGGAATGTTGTTGCTCATCATTTCTCGAACCTTCTGAGTTTCCTCAGTCGTCCATCGTACCCGTCTTTTCTCAGTCTGGGTATTCTCATCCTCGGATTCTGGTGAGTCATCGCCAAAGTATTTGGACTTTGTCTGATCATGCTTTCTTTTTGCCATAGCGAAGAATCGTGATCGAACAGGAGATCTCTGAGCTTCTTCAGATTCATCGTCTGCATCAGAATCATGAGTGTCGTGTGATGTCGTGGACTCAGTTTCTGGGGTCTTTGGTCTTGGCTGTACGTTGTCTTCCATCTCATCGTCTTGGTCCACGAGGTCATCATCTTGATCCATGAAGTCATCATTCTGATCCATGAACCCGTCATCCTGATCTATGAGGTCGTCGTCTTGCGCGCTGTTTGGGTTCCCAGCTGGACTGTGAGCCCTTGGAGGTGTCGCATCGTATATGTCTGTGTCGTGACTAGGGCTATTGTATCCTTCGATGTCTTCTTCTTCGGACGAGGTTGTGGAAATGTGCTCGTCAGGAACGAGGTCGTCAGGGAGTGGTTGGCGATCGTTAATGGAAGGTTCATCGTGCTGATCATCAAGGCCTTGATCTTCTTCCACACGACCTACTCCCACTCGAAAAACACGATGTTTTTCCTCGGAGAAGATTCTCATCACTGCTTCTGTCTCAAAACCGACGAAGTAGCCCATCCATCCTCGTTGTCCGTGCAGCTTCGGGAGCACGTTTCGTCCTTTCTCCGGAGGTAGGGTGATCCAGACGCGACTTGCGAAGACGTGTTCTTGTGAGAGGTCTGGTTTTTGTCCGTGAACAGCGTTCCAAGGTGTGTCATTCTTCAGAGCTCTGGTGGGTGATCTGTTCTTATGCCAGACGGCATGTTTCAGGGATTCTGGCCAGAGTTTTTCTGGTATGGTGGAGTTTCGTAGCTTCTCGGCGGATTTCTCAGTGAATATGAGGATATATTTGTTGACGATTTCTGGTTCTGCCATCATGGGGTTGGCAATGTCTCTGTTTGTCCTCATGTTCCTTTCTGCGACTCCGTTCATGTAGTGTTGATATGGGGCGGTTGGTTCCATCCTGATGTGGTTTTCCTCGATAAGTCTTGCGGTGTCGCCTTGCTGGAATTCTCCGTCCATTCTGTATGCTCTGATCTTGACGTTGAATTGTCGCTCGATGTTGTTGTGCATTTTTCTGAAAACGTTATGCACTTCCGCTTTTTCAGCATAGAGAGTTACTTCTGTCCATCTTGTCTTGTCGTCGATCATGAACAGGGCATATCTTGAGTTGTCATAGCCCCTGATGGGATACGGCCCCCAGGAATCGACATGAATCAGCTGGCCAAATTCTGTTGCTCGGCGCCTTGCAGGTTCTCTCGGTACCTTGACGACTGCTTTGGTGGTGGCACAGATGGGACATACAGTCTTCAGGAAGGTCTTGACCTGTTTGTCTGTGAGTGGACATCCCGTGCTCAGCTTGAGAAGTTTTCGAAGACTGGACAGGCCTATGTGTCCAAGTTTGCGGTGCCATACCCAAACGTCATGTTGCAGGTCGACCGCTGCCGCGAGAGGTCTCTCAACTCTTCCCATGGTTTCGCCAGCAACATGTAGGTGGTACAGTCCTCCCACTTGGGTGGCTTTCCCAAAGAGATACCCGTCCTCAGAGATCATGGTGATTTCGTTCTGGTTCCAAACGCCATGCACCCCGGCTTTGGTGGCTAGTTGTGACATGGAGACAAGGTTGCATTGAGCTGCTGGTGCGTACGCTACTTCCGATAGTGCAAGCGTGTTCTGCTCCCCCTGTTCTCCAATCATGGGTATTTCAGCAGTACCACCTCCGAGAATCTTCAGTGATGCTTCTGAGTTTGCGGTGTCAATGGTGTACTGGAATTCTGTGAATGTTGTGAACCACTTTTTATTGTTTGTAAGTGGTATGCTGGCTCCGCTATCGACGAGCCAGGTCTGAGAGTCAATCTGACCTCTTCTTTCTGCTGCAATCATTGCCAGAGTCCTCTTCTTCTCGCAATCTGATGCTCTGTCTAAAAATACATGTCCCATTTGCCTCCCAGAAGTCCTTCCTTCCTGCTCATCCTCCCCCTGATTCGCATCAGATCGGGGCTGTGAGAAGTCAGCGTTTGGAGCTTTTGTTGCGGGGCGGGACAGTGTACCTTGATAGAAAGCCGGATTCACGTCAAGTTTGGAGAGAGGAGTGTTAGTGAGGTGATCAACAATTCTGGTGACACCATGGCGATCGGTCACGAATGTTGCATTTCCCCAGATAGAGTCATCAGCATCATGTTCGGTATTGTTGGTGTGTGGCTGGTGGGTGGGTGTAGATGGTTCGTCCTGCTGTTTGGACGGGTTCAAGGTATCAGCAATATGGGCTGCAATCTTCAGCAATGGATCTTTGGCTGTCATGGTAGCTCCGTGACGATCGATCACGAAACTTGCTTGGCCCCAAGTGGGGTTGTAGTCTTTGGACATGTTGGTCAGTTCAATGTGCGGGGGTGAGGAGTCGGTCTTCAGGTATACTTTCTCAATGAGGCGAAGGGTTTTACCGCAGATTGGCATTCTCTGGAGTAGTTGTACCGTGAAGGCGAGTTCGGGATTGTCACCGTTCTCTACTGCGCATCTCAGTTTGTGAAGCTTGTCAGTGAGCATTTTGGACAGATCCGACATGTTGGGGACATCGTAGCAAGGGAGTTTGTTGATCAGCTGAGGTGCCCAATGAGTTGGGGGGTCTGCATCATAATCACCCGAGTGTTTGCTGGAGGCTGCCAGCAATGCCTGAGAGAAATTCTCTGGGTGGGTCAGGCTTAGAGCAGCGATACGGCGACCTCCTTCCTTGGGTGTGGTGTTGTTGGTTTCCTGTTTTAATCCCTTAGGTTTCTTCTCAGGGTACTTTGTCCAGCAATCCTCTTCATTGTGTCCTTTCGGGTTCGGACAGTCAGGGTAGGAGCATCTTCTTTCCTTCTTGTCTGTCTTCTTGTCGTCCGACTTCTTATCGTCCGGTTTTTTGGACTTGTTCTTCTTGTCGGCAGCCACTTGAGCCTCCTCTGCTCTGAGTCGTGTGCAGAAGAATTCGACATTGGGAGGATCGTTGGGAGTCCTGTCCGTGTCCCATTCCCATCTTCGTCGGAATTCGGCATAGTCTCGTCCGAGGCCCATGATCATATCAGTTACAAACTGAGTGTCGGTTTTGGTGTAGCCGGCCCGTACGAGATCGTTGCGAAGTGCCTTGTGTCGAGTAATGTAGTCAGTGGCGTTCTCACAACGCCAGATCTTGAGCTGGGTTACTTCGTTCATAAGTTGGGTCTGGGCCCGGTCGTTTGATATGCCGTACTGTGATTTCAGCTTAGCCACAGCGTCTCTAGGGGACTGCAGGAGCGTATCCTCTATCTCCCGATAGACAATGTCAGAAGTAGAGGCTTGTACGAGCAGCCGGGCAAGCTTGACCTTGGCTCTGTTGGCCTCCCATCGTTTGTACGCGAACTCCAGTTTAAACTGTGTTCTCTGTTGATCGACTTGGGGGTTGTTGTTGCGTCGCCCGTCCTGATAAACAAGACAGTCTTCCTCGGTCGGTTCCGGGAGGATGGGGGTCTCTCCGGTGAACACTCCCCAGATGTCGAGGATCTTGGCGGTTGGGTCGAAGAAGCGTCGCCAATCAAAATATGTCGAGGAATCTGTGAGTTTATGACCTCGCACGGAGGCCATTTGGTCGACTTTATGGTCGTCCATAATGGGTGTGCCTGTGACGGCTGGATGAATCTGTGATAGCTGTGATGGCTGGATGAATCTGTGGTGACTGGATGAATCTGTGATGGCTAGATGAATCTGTGATGGATGGACGTATCTGTGATGGCTGGGTTTGTGGTGAATATGTCTGTTTGCTTATCGAAGCTGTCTGTTTGCTTGTCGAAGCTGTCTGTTTACTTGTCGGGGCCTGTGACCTATCGCGATCTTCGTAAATTGTTGCAACTTTTGCGGGTGCAAGGGTTACGTCAGAGGGCTCATAACCAGATGAAGATGAATAGGAAGCCTGGTATATTCATCTTCTGCTGCGGAAAGTGCCTACCTAATATAGGCTCTATCTGCAATACTACCTAATGCTACCTAATCCTACAGCCTACAGCTGCCTACATACTCTTTATCCTACTCAACAAGGAAGAATATACCAGAGGGTTCAGCAGTCATAAACAACTGAACCGGGCGCTCGTGCATCTGCACTCCTACCCTGGCTATTTTCCCTCCCTCAAGCTCGTCTTGTCAGACCAAATCGAAGATCTCAAGGCTCTGGGCCTTGGTGAAGGGGCGGAGTCACCCTTCACCAAGCCAGACCTTCGCCCACCTGTCTCGAACGCGTGGGCGGGCGCGAGCCTATCGACCATCGAGACGTTCGTACAGGCCACCTGGGCCTTGGACGGCCATGCCCTTGACCGGACCCTGTATCTCGTCATAGACGACGAAGGGCTCAGAGACAAGACTTGTATCTTGGCGGAACGCATTCGCAGCTACGAGGAGAAACCGTCGGGGGACTTGGAGACTCGCTGGTCTGGCGTGCATGACTATAACCGCGTGCGTATGCCTTGGAACCGAGCCACGTGCATGTTCAACAACCTGGCGATTGCAAACATGGGGTTCGAGGACTTCATCGAAGACAACGATAGTGACGACAATTTGGAATTACCTACCGCGGATGGACAGGGCCGCTGGTGGACAGCAGTCGACGGGGAATCTGACATGACGGCTGAAGAGAAGCAGAATGAGGCGGAGGAGTTAGCACGGCTAGAGAAAGAGGGCCTGATCTGAGATGGCAGTTTCGTGGACACATAATCCGACAGTACTTGGTTCCCCAGGCCACTTCACGTTCAATTGCACTATCGTAACCCGCGTCCATGTTGAGCCCGTATACAGTCGGTGATGTCTATCGAGTATCTACCTATGCTCCTCTTGCTTGAACAACCCTGATGAGTCCCAGCCTTCCGGAACATGTGCAATGTGCCAATCATCAACATCTACCCCATCAGTGATAACGCCCATTTAGTCTATGGCAACTATCCCTCCTCTCACATCTTGGATACAGCTGCGAGGTATCCGCCACATACCGAATCAATCAACCGGTTGGCAATAGCCGTTTGGGGGGGCAGTCTCAAACCTCCCTCCTTGTAGGTAGAGGGAGCCGGGCCACCCAAGTCGCTGACGCCGGTCGTCAGAGCGTCCCTGACTTCTTCCATGGTGAACCACTTGGCGTCCTCCAACTCCGGGTCGTTACCCAAGTCGATCGTCTCGCCGTCGGGCGTGGCCTGGGCAATGGCGCCAATCATCAGGTTCGCCGGGTACGGCCACGGCTGCGAGCTGTGGAGGACCACCCGGCCCGCCGTCACGCCGCTCTCCTCCCACACCTCGCGGCGGACCGCCTCCTCGATCGACTCGCCAGGCTCCAGGAAGCCGGCCAGGGTGCTGTACCAGTCCGGCGGGAAACGCTTGTTCCGTCCGAGCAGGAGCTTGGTCCCGTCGGCGGACACGACGGCCACGATGATGGTCGGGTCGGTCCGCGGGAAGCAGAGGTTCGAGACGCCGTGCCGCGTCGGGCAGTCGCCTCGCTCCTTGGGAGGGTTACCCTCGGCAACCCCTGCATAGTCCGTCGGAGGGCATCTTCGCTTGTGCCCGCTGTTCACGGAAAGTGTGCGGCCCCCGCAACCGGCGCAGAAGGGGTTCCGCGCGTTCCAGTCCAGCAGGGCCCGCGCTTGTGCGTATATGGCGGCTGTGAGAAGCAGGGGGAAAATAGTCAGCCTCAAAATTTTCCCTATCGTGTCCCTCCTTCGTCCGATGCTCTCTTCTCACTCACCTTCTGGTGCAGTCAATGACATCATCCTAGCCGACTTGGAGAAGTCTAATCCCTTGGCCTTCACCGCCTCGATGACACTGTTCGCCTTTTCGGCGAGGCTGTCCTTCGGGGTCACATCAATAGCGAAGTACGGGGCACCCTTGAAGTCCTTGTACTCGAATCCCGTGGGCTTCTTCTCGTCCAGACCCAAGAACAGGATGACGGGGGAGATGATGTCCGAGTTGAAGCTCTTGACCCATTCCTCCTCCGTTTGCCGGAAGGGTTCGGCCCCGGTCAGGGGCTCGATATCCGCCTTGGTGACAAAGCCGAGGTTGGACGCGTCCTTGACCGCGGGCGACAGGTTGTTCATGGGCAGGAATGAGGCCGTGGGGTGTGAAAAGGCTGACGCCAAGAAGCCATGCTCGGCCCGCAAGAACGAAACGCGGTTCAGAGGGCTGCCAGAGAAATAGTTGGCCGTCTCGCGGCCGAACTTGCGAGACAACATCGAGTCGTCGGCGGCGAGGTTCGGCAGGTCCGGGGTCGGCGCTGTCATCGTGTTATCTCACCGATGACGTCTTTGAAGACAGACGAAAATAATTTCTAAGAAATCCAACAAAACACTTTTACTCTAAAGCGATGATGTATGCAGAGGGCAAATAGCAATAAGTAAGTTTTTTTTTTTCCCTCCCTCGGATTCAAAGCAGCGAAGACGGGACGTGGTAACTAGTGGTGTATACTATAAATGTCGCCCATTTGTAGCCAGGTCAGATTGATCCGGCATTGCATACAAGTGGACCATCACGATAACTCCGAAGGGCCCCAGATTCGGGGCACTCGGTGTTGGGATGTATCTCTCTCCTCTCTGACCCTCTCTGACCCTCTCTGGCCCTCTGCAAGCTTACCCTTGATGACAAATCGGCTATGCACTTAGCTAAGTCGATGGGACATGATTTGCCGAGGCAGCAGATCGTACCTTAGGAGGAGCTTAGCATTATCCTTATCTGCCTTGATTGATCGGGGACATACAGTCCGGGGTAAGTCGATGCGATGCACGGAAAATGCCCGCGCGTCTTGTTTTCGCCGTTCTGGATGGAGCGGTTGCAGTCAAGGTACGTCATGTGCCGGCAACAGCGCTGCCGTCTGGCTGCCATCTGCCCCGCAGTTGGCGGCTTTCCGTCCGTCCTCAGCTCGCAGTCGCAATTGGTCTAAGTTGAGTGCAAGCAGCCTCAGGCTAGATAAAGTCGATACCTTATCTGTACAGCCGCATTAGACTTCGGCGCATCAACGTCTTAAGTCATCTGCAGGTACACTTGACACAGCACTGCGACTCAGCGCAAGTATCCCGGCCCCATCACCTCGCCTCATCCGGACTTCCCTGAGGGGAGATTGGCCTCATCTCATCAGGATGCGATCTCTGGCTGAGTCGACGTGAGACTGCCCATGCATGCTGTGATTACTTACATTAGCCGAGAGTCGAATGTCTGACTGACCTGTGCACTTTTTACTTCTCAGAGAACGATGGCAAGAAACCGTGAGGCATTCTAGCCTGGCCGACTTACAACGCGCTGTCAAGTTCAATGGCCCCGGCAGCCCCTGCATCTCCGGCTGCAGATCAATATGCTGGAAAACCTTCTTGCTCGGCCATGGCTCCGATACCACCAGCTGGACCCACGCGCTTCTGGAGTCGAGAAGCACCTACGCGTCGTTGAGAGACCATTTCCTAAAGTATATCAACCATCCCGAGCACTTGGCCTCTGTCAATACTGACCCTTTGGCCGACGACCCCGATGTAAGTCATGTGACAGATAGTCTTGGACTAAGGTCACCGAACGCATACCCAGAACTATGCATGCTAATGCTTTGCTAGTCACCATGGAACACGTTGAGGCAGGACGAGGGTCTGCGGGCCGAGATCTTGCAGGATGTGCAGCGCCTACCAGATGAGCCGTTCTACCATGAAGCCCGTATACAGGCCATGATTCTGGATGTGCTCTTCATTTACTGCAAGCTGAACCCTGGCGTTGGTGGTTATCGTCAGGGGATGCACGAGCTCCTCGCGCCTATTCTCTTCGTCGTCGAACGAGACGCCATTAATCCAGCCGAGACAGCCTTTGAAGGCCAAGCAGACTTGACTATGATTGAGATGCTGGATGCTTCCTTCGCCGAGCATGACGCCTTTGCCCTGTTCTCCAGAGTCATGGACCAGGCAAAGGCATTCTACGAAGTCGCTGACGAGGCACAAGGGGGGCAGTCGAGCATCGTTGAAAAGAGCCAGTACATCCACGAAGTCTTGTTGTATAAAGTCGACCCTGACCTGTCGAATCACCTGAAGGCTATCGAGATCCTGCCTCAGATCTTCCTTATGTGGGTTAATGGCAATCCCTCCTCGACGTCGGGTTATCTAACCTCTCTCCAGCCGGTGGATCCGACTGCTCTTCAGCCGTGAATTTCCTTTTGACCAGATGCTCGTGCTTTGGGATACCCTTTTCGCCGTTGATCCATCTTTGCAGCTCATAGATCTGGTTTGTACTGCCATGATGGTCAGGATTCGCTGGGATCGTGAGTCTACCACCCCATACGTAGCAATGTTAGATGCACTAACTCGTATCATGTAGTCATCGAGGCCGACTACTCTGTCGCTCTGCAGCTCCTATTGAAGTATCCACCACCCGAGGGTCCCTATGGACCGCATACATTCATAGATGACGCGGTATATCTCAAGAACCATCTTACTCCTGCCGGAGGCTCAGCACTCATTTTGAAGTACACTGGTAAACTACCAGACTCACCCAAGGCTCCCTCACAACCCAGCACGCCAAGATCTTTAGGCTTAGGCTTGAGACAAAACGCCCTAGGATTGCGATCACCTCTCTCCCCTCAACGCTTTATCCAGCAGCAAGGTGGTGTAGAGGCCTTGTTTCAGGGTGCGGCCAAGGGCGTCCTCGAAAGGGGCGAAAAGCTCGGCATTAATCAGGCCGTGCGGGATGCCCTCGGCGAGATACGCCGCAATGTCAGCGAAGCTAAGACAACGATGAAAGCAAGCCGCGAACTTTTTGCTGAGCCTGGGCCTAACAATACAGCCATGCAAGCCGTGGCCACCATGGACCAGAGAAACAAGCATCTAGCGTCGCTGTTGGATGAGACCATCACTACGCTGAAGACATTGGCAACATCGGATTCCGATGACAAGCAGAAGCAATCAGAAGCCTTGGAAATAGCGGCCGCCAAAGTTCAGTTTGTGAAAATCTACTTGGAGGATTCGACTATAGCGCTGCCAGAGGACGAATATTTCCCTCCGGCACCAAGTCATCCCGGGCCTGAGGCCAATCCACAATCGCCAGATCCTCCAAGTGATGCGGTCGCAGCAATGGTCATCAGCGCACCCGAGATGGCTCTTGATTCCCCAACGCCCAAAGACGCCCCCCACATCCCTAGCCGCACATCTGTATCTCCCACGAAAGAAACCACGAGCAATAACGGCCATTCCGATGCTATGGACACTGACCCCCTATCTTCAACCTCTAGAGCAGCAACACCTACCCAAGCTACCGTGCTCCCGCGGCCACCGGCACCTATTCCTACGCGCTCATCTTTAGCACAATCCTCATTCTCTTGGATGCTCGAGCCAGACCAATCGGCATCCTCCAAACCAGAGGTTTTTGGGTCGCAGAAGCCAAAGAACTCACCCTCGACAGCGTCTCCCTCGGGCAACCATCGTAAGCGTCCGTCTGCCAATGCAACCCGAGAGAGAACTGCTTTCCTATTTGGCGAGGTGCCACTGGATGCCAGTGGGAACGCTGTACTTTCGGAAGATCTGTTTGGCTTGGAGCCGATACGAAAGGGGAAATAGTCTAGAGTACCCCTTTTAACCATGGCTTCGTCGTCCCAGGATTCAACGTTCTCGTACTGTGGTAAAAGCATTGTGATTGCTTGTTTTCCTTTGAAATGCCCTTCACTTATCATGCGTTTGGGCACATAGGGTAGGCAATATGATCATTGCCCGATGGCCCGGGATGGCCAGAAGAAAGGTTAAATGCGTAGCCTCCCCTGAAACCCCTAAAAAAAAAAATCAAAAGCATGTGATCTTAGTCCAGATAGCCTGGCCCCGCAGCCGAGCGATAGATGGCTACCGCGACAAACTACATTGTAGAAGCTTCCCCCCGAGCAGCACAGAAGGAGGAGACGAGGAAGGATCAATCGCCAGCGCATACACATACGGGGTCACGGGCTGCAATCATGGACACATCGCCACTATTGAAACCCGCGGCAGCCTTCCTGAGATTCCCCAATCTTCCTCCAGAACTTAGAAACAAGATATGGCTCGAGGCCCTGCCCGACTTCGACCGTGCCCTTCGGCTCGCCATCCACCACCGCACGCACTCGACCATGCACTCATGTGTTACAAGTGGGTGAGAAATTCTGTAACTGCCACATCCGTTGCCCCCAGTACACCGAGGGACAGCCAAGCCGTATTGGCGTATGTATGGCTGACGGCTTTTTTGCCTTGGCCATGGACGACGAAGAGCCGGAAGAGGATGTCGTTTCTGGGATTTCAGGGTTGCTACTCCGATCGCTGGGCTCAGCATGCCGCGAGTCTCGCGACATCGTCACCCGCGCGTACCCCGAGAGCCTCCGCGTTTGGGAGTACGGAGGCCCCCGATTCATTGCTCGTCGTAGCCCCCGCAGAAGTCGTCAGGTACGCTGCAACCCCGCCACCGACATCCTCGTTATTGCAAGCATGCCCGATTACAGCTCACTGCACCCCACCGAGGACGGCCCGGACCAGCGGCTCGGTACTAATTTCCGCGACGCCCGGATAGCTAGGCAGTTCCTCCGGCGCCCGGAAGAATTCCGTCACTTCCGGAAGGTCATCTCGTCGTTCCAACGCGTGGCGCTGGACTACGTCGGGATCCGCGCGGACGACCTGGACTTCGACAGCGACGGCGAGAACGACTACCGTGACATCCAGACCGACCTCGAAGAAGTGATCAGGACCCCCGACACCGCCATGTTGCTCTTTTGGTTCGAGTCTCTGCGCCAACTATCACTGTGGCCAAACCCCAGATGGTGGCCCGAAGTCTCGGGGGACCGAATCTGGGTGGACGACGTCCGCATGTTAAGTATGGATTATGAGTCGCTCGGTGATGACATCGATCTCCTGAACGACTATCGCCGATATGCCCGCATACAGCACCATCACGCCGCTGCGGACGAAGGCCTCCACTGGATCGCCCGTCCCAAGCCCTTGCCGTCATCGAAGATGGGATGCTACGTGCCGTCTGCTTGGCTCAAAGAGTAACCCGGATGGTACTGTCACCCGGGCTCTTGTCTCCGCCTCGATACTGGCGATGACGATAGTCACTGGACCTAGCGCGACTAGAGTATACGAAGGGGATGCCATCGGACGCTTGAACCTACTCTGCCTGCGCTACCGTTCTAGGCCGCCACGCTGCTGATCTGCTATTGAACAAAGGACTTGTGGCTGATAAACCAAGGGAACTCGGCGACAATTGTCTGCAACTGAAGATGTCATTTCTCGGATTAAGTGCTAGCACTTAGATACAGTGCCTATACTCAATATATTCCAGAATCAAGGGAACAATCCTTTCTATACACAGTAGTTCACGCTTTTGAAACACCTATATAGCCGACTCCTTCGTAGCAGATAGAAACCCCCTCAATCAGCAAAGTGCAAGACACGCTTTTCTATGACACATCCTATGGTAACCTTGAAGTACCACCACCACCACATTGTGACTGACAGATGTGATTGCTGCATACAAACCAGAGACTCTAAAAAACGACAAGGCAAGAACGTGGGTATATCTCTGGCAGGCAGGGGGGCTACCTGCCCATCGTGCTGGTTCGTTTCAATTTCATACGACCATCTTCCAAAGCGGCGCCGATCTATCCCCTGGGGCATCCTTCTCGTTGCCGAGGTTCAGCTCCTTATTCATGGCCTCGATCCAGTCGTCCTCGGCCCGGACCGCCTCGCGCACCATCTGCTCCATCAGGGCTAGTTCGGCCAGCATGTCGTCCACCATGCTCGTGCAGCCCTCGAGGATCTTGGCCAGACTCGACTTTTGGCCGCCAACCTCCCCTCCTTCTTCCGTCGTAGTTGTGGTAGTAGTAGCATTATCATCAGGGGCCGGGCCGAGATGACGCAGTATACGACGCCACTCCTCCAGCTTCCGCACGAGGCCCGGGCACTCGTCCCGCCAGCGGTTCTCCAGATCGCCAATGAAGAGCACCTCTTCGCCGCCCTTGTCGTCGCCATCATCCACGCCGCTGCCCAGCAGCGAGTTGAGATCCCCCTTGCGGCGCGCCTCCATGATACCCTGCAAGCGGCCGGCCCAGTCCTCGAACTCCTCGACGACCCGGGCGTAGCGCCCGCCGGGCTCGCCGAACCGCCAGACGCCGTTGACGACCTGGTCCAGCATCTGGACCTTCTCCTCGAGCCCGCCGACGACCTGGGTGCTAGCGCGGGCGGCGCCCCACCGCACCAGCACCGCCGCGTTGCGCGCTTCGACCCCGTCGCGCTCGCGCCCGCCCAGCGCCTGCTCGGCCCGGACCAGCTCGGCGAACCGGGCGCCCAGCTTGCGCTGCGCACTTTCGTGCCACTCGGCCGCCGTGTGCCCGGCGTCGCGGTGCAGGAGCGACAGCTGCAGCAGCTCCGTCTGCAGGCGTGCCGTTTCGGCTGAGATGGCGACATTGGAAGGAAGCTTCGAGGGCGAGGGCGGCGCCAGGAAGGTCGAGGTGAGGGGCTTAGGCGCTTGCGACTTGAGCGGCGAGAAGTGTTGCTGATTGGTGTTGAAGGCCGGGCGACTCTGGGCGGCAGCAGGTAAAGCCGTAGCTGCTGTTGCAGTGGCAGCAGATGTCGAGGCAGAGGCCCGGTGGGTCGCGCCGCGTGCCTGCAGTGTCTGGGAGCGAGTTGTCGGTTTCGTAGAGACGGTAGACGGGGCAGCATTCGAGACTCGAGAGCTTGGCGGTTTGAGGGTGGTGGCGGCGGTGAGACCGGTTGCTGTAGACTTGGCCCGCGAGTGCCCAAGCGTTTTGGATCTCGAAATCGTAGTGGATGTGGACGAGACGCCGCCAGAGCTCGATGGCCTTTGGGTCGGGGCCGCCGATTCTCTGCTGACACTTCTTATGTTTGCCGACGCGGAAGGTGCATGACGTGCCGTGGGCGTCCTCCCCAAAGGCCTCGCCGCCGCTGCTGTGTTCTCGGCCGTGGTCGGGCTCGCCCGTCTCGTCGTGGCTAGGCCATTTCTGCCGGGGAGGATGCCGGATAATGGCGGCCTGCTTGTTGTTATTGTTGTTGATGACGATGATGATGATGCTGCTGGTGCTGCAGTTGATGCCGTGGAAGACCTCGTCGGGTTTGTTGCCCGGGCTCGGGCGCTTGCAGTAGTAGAGGCAGTGGTAGTTGCGGACCGTGTCAGAGGCTTGACCTGTGGCAGGCGGCTCGGCGATGCTTTTCCGGCGTCATTGGAGGACGGGGGCGGCGCCAACTTGCTGTTTTCCTTTTGGTTCGTGCTGCCGGCACTGCTGGTGGCAGGCTTGCGGAGTGATCGAGTCCGACTCAGACCCGAGGTCGACGACATCGTGAACAGCTAGAGGCTGGTGAGGTCGACATGGAGAAAGGAAGCCGATAGATGGCGTGCCCCCAAGACCTTGAAGTGCAAATGTGGAAATCTACCTACCTAATAAGCCCAGATCAATTGATGCCAGGGCCCTTGCTGCTCTGTCGATCTGGCAGGCCCCATAGCTTGGGTGACATGTACTTTACGCGGGAGGCCGGTGTTACCCCACCGAAGTGCCGGGCCTTGAGGAGGGGCTGACAACTACTGTAAGGATGCACTAAAAGCAGCACGCTTTAGGGACCGACCGCCCTGAACGTTAGCTCTAATATAGCGGTCAACTGTAAGCGCATAGGTAGGCATCAGAGCAGAAATCCTGAGGTATTTGCAGTACGCTTGAGCCTCACAATCAGTACCGCGGATGGAGAACTAATTGATGTACATAGTTTGAATAAAATATCGATTTCTGGAATCACTAGGTACCTAGCTTATAAACGCGGCATATCAAGTATGGATGGGATGATCTAGCATTCGTAGGATACAAGGGACTCACTCTGTGGATGTAATGTGTGAAATGTAACCAGCAGGCCAACTCAGACTGCATACAGAAGCGGTAGTTGCGAACGGTACAGCTCAGACATGCAGAAGGATCCAAAGCACTGAAGTTGGAGACCTTACTGTCAATGGCTATGATATACCTGTTCCTACCTTTGGGCCTACAGAGACACGGCGTGAGCCATGACGATTCCCGACTCCGCTATGAACATCTCGTTGTCTCGCCCTCCTACCCCGAGTCCGCTCGGCATAGTATACGTCACATTCTCTAGTCACGGTTGTGTTTCATCTCTGTGAACTTTTGGCAAGAATCGCCGTGGAACTGTGTTCACTTAGCAGAGAACCCAGTCTGTTCTGGTCATGGTCAAGTTTGCTCCATTAGAATATGAAAGTAAAAAATATGGCAATGGTATCCTTTGTCCTTTGAAAAACGCCCTCGTTCATGGTACATTTTATCCCTTCCTATGCCGCCCCCGCCGCCCCCGCCGCCTGACCACCTCCTTGGATCAGGTCCAGCACCACGGCCGTGTCCTTGTGCTTCTCCAGCAGGTCCCGGCAGCGCAGGCACACCCGCACGGAGCAGGTGGTGCAGACGTACCGCGGCTCCCGGTCCTCGGCGTGGCAGGTGGCGCACGCGATGGAGTGCACCGCGTTCTTGGTGCGGATGAAGCCCTGGTGGTCGCCGAGGCACTGGAGGTGGCAAGGCCGCAGGGGCGGCGCGTTGAGGACGGGGTACTCGTCCGCGACGGGCCGGTCGTGGCGGCGGAACAGCATGATGGCGTTCGTCAGCTCCGTCTGCTGGCCGTCGGTGAGCGGCGTGGGCTCGGTAAAGGAGACCTCCTCGCCCACCATGCTGAGAGAGGGACGCGTGCGAGGCGCGGGGGCTCCATTGGGGGCGAGGAGGCGGCGACCCCCGAGAGTAGAAGCGGTGGGCGAGGCCTCGTCTAGGCTCGAGTTGGACTTCTGGCTCGCGAGCGCTTGGGGCTGCTGCTGCTGCTGCTGCTCGAGTTGCTCGTGCGATCGCTGGTGTATAGGAGACTTCATCGACTGTTGCTCGTTGGAACGAGACATGTCACCTCGTTGGCGTGGCATGGACTGTCCATCGCGGGGCATTTGGGGCTGGCTGGGCTGGTCTCGGCCATCAGAGTTTTGCGCAGTGCTCGGATGTCCGGTGGCCGCCTGGGAGGCTCCTTGCTGGCCACGTTGGGACGAAGGGTGAACCTCGGGCGATGACAGGGGTGACACGAAATCCTGGCTCCTCTTCTCTACAACTGCCCCTTTCTGCATGTTTCCATCACGCGCAGGTGCAATACTCGGGCTTGAGCCGGCGGCCGGGCCGGGTGTGGGCGCCTTATTCTCTTCCTGCTTAGGTGACCCGGAGCCGCTTCCCCACTTGGCGACAGCCCTCACAGAAGCTGCGAGTTTCTTCATCTCTTCTTCTTTGTCAAGGTCCTTGGATGCGGGTGCTTTGGTTGGAGGCGGTGGGGCTGGGCGGATATTGCGTCCGGGCAGGCCTGACGATGACTTGAGAGGCAAGGGTGATTCAGTCTTAGAAGGCACAGGTGGCCCGTTGAGCGGTTGTGAAGTTAACGAGGTTGTACCGGTCGATCCGTGACTAACGGTCAGGGTGAGGTCTGGGACCTTTATGCTGGCATCTGATTTGGATGCTCGGCGTTGCCACAGTGGCTGGGTACCGTTGGCCGGTGCGGACGGGGATGACGATGCGGCTTCCGGGTCGTGGGGCGTTGTCAATGGAGGGGTCGCACGTGCGTTGGCGGGCGCCGGCGTGGCTGGCGATATTGTCTCCAATTTGCTAGATCTTGGCGGCGGAGAGGCAGTCTCAGGAGTCGCAGGTGCAGTCAACGGTGAGGTATTGCGCAGATTTGCGGGGGCCGGTGTGGTTGACGATGATACAGTTTCCCCATTTATAGCTTTTGCAGACCGAGGGGTCGCCGGCAGCCCGCCCCGGGGGTTGGCCGGTAGCCCCAGAGTAGGGCTACCCGCTCTCTTTGTGTCCTTGGCCGGGACAGGCGGCCCTGATTGTTGCTGCCCATTTTCCGTTTGGCTGTTGGCGTTGGGGAGCTCGTCTGCATGGGGGTTTCCCGAATAGTCGCCCAGAGTCTCAAAGAGCTTGGCCCTAGGATCAACCGCATCACGTTCAGGTGAGAGAGACGGTTCACTGTCCTTTGTTGCGATACTGCCCTGGGACGACCTGTGCGCAGAGTCCTGTGAGATGTTGGATGCGCTGGAGTATGCAGACAGTATACTCGAGATGGACGACATGCGTTTCAGTTTCCTGGGAGTAGACGCATCCTTCCCCTGCGGCGCAAGCTCCGGCGCTGCTACTGATGCCGTTGCGGATACTGCTGCCGGCGGCTGGCCAACGGCCTTCCTGGGAATGGCGTTCATCTTCTTGGGGGTAGTTGGAAGTTCCTTCTGCAGAGGCGGAAGCGCCGGCAATGGAGGGGTGACGACCTGTGTCAGGTTGAGCCGGGCACCAACACTGCTCTTTCGGGGAGGGAAAGCTGCTGTGGGTGAAGGGATATGCGATAACGACGGTGGCTTGCGAGGGATTTTGAAGGGGCCTGGCGGTGGTGGTGGTGGTGGTGGTGGTGGTGATGCTGTGTTTGATATATTTAAGCCGGCGTCGGGCAGACCGGGGGGGAGGGGCTGGCAGTGCTTTGGAGAAGCGAGAGCGCCCCGTTCTAGGGGTCTGGAGCGAAGCTGTATCCATTATAGAGCGTTCGTCTGAAGTAGACAGGCATGAAGGAGGCGAAGTTGGTTGCGTAGTTCCCAGTCCGGCCCTTAGATGTTCATGCTGATCCTGCAATGTCTTCTCCGCAGGAAGGAAGATAGATGGCGAGGATAGGCTCATAGGTAGCACAGGTCCCGCTGTAAAGAATAAATAAAGTAGCCGGTGTGTTGGATGTTCACGTCCTCATACACCCGCGGCCGCCAGAACCCTGCTTGCCACGGCCCAGAAGTGTCCAGCTTTTCCTTTGGAGGGAGCCCGTTCTGCGCGGGCTAATGCAGGTACCGGTGACGACTGGGCAGAACTGGATCGTTAAGTGGGAGGAGTGGTGGAGAATCGTGCTCACTGCAACAGGGATCCGGAGCCCTGCGAGATATGCGAATACACGTACAAGGTGAATAGTTCCCGGGTCCGTCATCAGAAGCAATTCCGGGCCAGTCAAAGCTCCCACCCCCTAGACGATCTGAAACAACCCTAGAATATCTCGAGAGACGCGACCGACGGCAAAGTTTAAATTGAGCCTGACAGGGAGAGAGTCGCGTCAAGCCAGGACTACATGTAGTATGCGGAGAATATACAGGTACTGTCATACGTCCACCTCCGAGTCATGTAGAATGTTTGATATATTGTTCTTCTTCCCCTTGTGGTTTTGTATGCAGAAGTTTTCGTAAATATACCCTCTCAGAGTTTGCAGATATTTTCGCATTGTAACGGGAAGGAGATGGATCTTATTATTATCAGTCTTTCCAGGCTGCTGGAATGAGACAACAACAATAACGGTCGTCGGCAAGGAGGGGGTGAGAAGGGGGCGCCAGCCACACCCAGGGTCTGTAGTTGTGTCGGCCAGTAGGCGTCTGAGTAGGCCTGCTTCAAGGCTTTCTGGCCCTGCTAGCGTAGGGCCGAGAAGGGGGCAATTGCGATTGCACGTTGACAGGGGGCGGCCAATGTGACAATGCATCGTCACTTTTGACGAGCTGGCACGCTTGGCTGGTTTGCTCTGAAGCGAAGATGCTGGGGATCATCAGACCCTGCCCGCCAATGGCTGGCCCACGACTGCCAAGATTCTGTAAGCTGTCGCGGCTCGACTAGACGGAGTGCGCGTTCCAAACTCCAACCAGGACCCTGTCCCCGCCTATTTTTGTCAATCCATATGTCAAGCTTGTCCAGCCTCGATGATGCAGGCAGACCCGGGCGGCCTGGCCTACTGGCCTGGCTCCCTGGGAAGCAGCCCTGGGTGCTAAGCAACATGGCGATATGTAGTAAGCCAAAGCCCACTGGGTCCGATGCGAAACCTGGCCAGTTGTGGGCTATATCATGCAATCAACGTTTTCCGCTCCACCTGGGGCTCTACGAAAAGGTATGTGGTTGCGAATTCCGAGCCGGGCGTTGGCTAGTGTATGAACCGTTGTTTCGTTCTGATCACTCTTTTCTCTCATGGAACGCCGCGAAGCTTCTTGGAAGCTTTCTAGTTCCCATGATGGGAATCTATACTCTGTTCTCTTGCCCTTTTCCTTTTCCCATTCTTTCTTCTTGATACAAAAGTACATATACGATATACCACTCCAGTTGGTACGATCCCGCAATCGGTGGGGAAGCGGGAGACGCACTGGCAATGGGAGCTGGCGTGCTTACCAATGCGACGAACCGGCACGATCGGAAATCACCATGTGGGCATCGACGCATGCAGGCAGTGCTACGTACATGTGATACCTATAGGTACTGGTCAAATTTGGCTCCAACTCCGATCGAGCGCCTCAGTCATATACTGGCCGGCGTGTGCTACCTAAGATGTAGCCAGTAAATGAACAGGCCGTGGTCATCGGACGTTCAGACATGTACACAATTAATGAATTTGGAATTTCTAAATGCAATATACACATACACAAAGTTCAGTTGACAAGCCCTGTAATGAGCCAGGATGTACATATTTGGCTTTGTTTTCTTCTTCTTCTTCGGATGGAACGGGACGAGGACAGGGATAGATAGGATGGAAAAGTTGGGCAGTCTGCACTTTTGCACACAATGCGACTGGCCCGTATACCGTCCGTCCAATCATCGAAGAGGCTCCGCCAGAGGTGAGTCTCACCCAGCAGAAAAGTATAGTCGTCTCACCTTGGACCGATATTGCGAGCGAATACAGCTTCGTATACCTCTGTGTTAAAAGACGGTGAGGTATAGGTATGTATATTTAGGAACTATAGCAACCACAGCATGATTGACTGCACTGGCAAGGTTCCCGTCGGCGGCTGGCCCGCGTGCAGCCGTTATCAATGATGCGCGCTGTGGCGGGGAAACATATCGATGCTACACCCGGCGTCGGACCTGTGCGACTTGGCCCGAAATCGCTCATATGCCCCCAAGGGATGAAATCTCTCGAGGGGTGAGGATCTCGCCAATTGCCACGAAGAGCACGTAGCAGCCGGCCAGTAGTACCTGCCTAGTATTTGCCATCGACACCGTCCGACCTGCTTGTTGGTTCGCATCCTGTAGTAGCGTCACATACCGGAAAACACATTATGGCGGTTGAAGAAGAGGTTGTTTCACGGGGTGTCACCGACACAGCGTCCGAGACCGCGCCGTTGCTAGGCCCCGCCGCTCCTCCTGAGCAGGGCGATGCGACACCAGCAGCCTGCGTCTCCAAAACCAACGGCAGCCATGGCACCTTTAGCCGCGATACTGCGGACCCGGCGCCGACCAACGGCGGCGATGCCAATGGCATCCGTGACGACGAGCCGAAGATCAAAGTGAACATGGCCCAGCTGCTTCCGGCCCTGGCGATTGGCGTAAGTTGACGATCGGACTGCAGTCCAAATATTACCAACACAGGGGAAAGAAACCTAACCCAAGACCAATGAATACTGTTAGTTGTTTCTTGTGGCCATGGACCAAACCCTTACAATTGCGACGTACGGCAAGATGGGCAGTGACTTGAATGCTTTGAACAATACAAGCTGGATCGCAACCTCGTAAGTGCAATAAACGATGGAAAGGGGTGTTCGGGGCGAGATACTGACCCGTGAGACAGGTATTTCCTCACTCTCACCACGTTCCAGCCCCTTTACGGCCGTCTAAGTGACATCTTCGGCCGAAAGGTGATCAATACCCTGACCCCTTTTATACGTGATTTCAGACCTTGTGCTCACCATTGAAACTTACAGGAATGCCTACTCTTCGCTTACTCAGTCTTCGGGATTGGCTGTCTGGGCTGCGGCCTCGCTCAAGATATAGTGCAACTAGTAAGTCGGCGCTGGCCTGCTCTATGTGCTGTGCATAACATAAAGGCCAAGATCAAGTAGCTGACCGAGTGCGCTGCAGTGCATCGCCCGCGGGGTGGCGGGTATGGGCGGCGGCGGCATGAACGCCGTCGTGTCGATCCTAGTGACCGACCTAGTGTCGCTGCGGGATCGCGGCATGTGGCAAGGCTACATCAATATCGTCTTCGGGGCGGGCATCGCCTCGGGTGGCCCCATCGGCGGGCTCCTGGCCGACTCGATCGGCTGGCGCTCGGCCTTCGCGGGCCAGTTCCCCATCGCGATCCTGGCGTGGGCCGCCGTGTTCACCGTGCTGCCGTCGCGGCCCGCGCCGGACGAGGCGGACGAGGCGAGCCAGCACTGGCGGCAGAAGCTCCGGCGCATTGACTTCCTGGGCGCCTTCGCCCTGTCTGCCGCCGCCTTCGTCCTGCTCTTCGGCCTCGACAACGGCGCCAACGAGGGGTGGGGCCGGCCCGTCACCGTGGTGCCGCTCGCGCTGACGCCCGTCCTCTTCGCCGTCTTCGTCCTGATCGAGGTCAAGGTCGCGACGGACCCTTTCGCGCCCGGCCATGTCATCCTGCACCCGCCGCTGCTGGCCGCGTACGGGTCCAACTTCTTCGGCGTCGCGGCCCAGATGGGCGTCTTCTTCTTCATCGCCATGTTCTACCAGGCGGCCATGGCCCTCACGGCCACGCAGTCCGGCCTCATGTTCGTCCCCAGCACCGTGCTGGGGCTGGTGGGCTCGCTCGGCGGCGGGCTCGTGATGAGGAAGACGGGCAAGTACTATGGGCTGACGCTCACGGGGTTCACCATCCTGCTTCTCAGTATCATACCCTTGGTCCTTTTCGTGGGTACTCCGACCAAATCCGTGGTCGGCGTCGTTATCGGCATGGCGTTCATGATGTTGGGAGCAAGTATTTGTGAGTTGTTCTCAGCCCTCTCCTTTTTCTCCAAGACGCTCGCCAAAGAGATAGAGTAACGACATGTATGTCTGTCCATACTAACAAGAATCCTTCCCGCGCCGCAGCCATCACCACGACCCTCATCGCCATCATCGCCAACTGCGCCCCCGAGGACATGGCCATGGCCGTGGCCTGCTCCTACCTCTTCCGCTCGCTCGGCACCACCCTCGGCATCAGCCTGTCGACGGCGGTGCTGCAGCAGGTCCTGCGCACGGAGCTGGCGGCACGGCTGCGCGATGGCGGCCGCGCCGCCGAGATCGAGGCCCACGTGCGCCAGAGCCTCGACTACATCTGGACCCTGCCACCCCCCGTCGCCACGACCGTCCGCGACTGCTACGCCGTAGCGACCGCGTGGGCGTTCCTGCCTATCGCCCTGCTGGCGTGCCTGTGCCTCGTCTCTACCTCTTTTATTCGCGAGAAGAAACTGGACCGGTGAGGGCAGAAGTAAATCTGCCAGTCCCGTGGAAAAGGGAACCGCCGTGCCGTGCATTATGGTTATCGTGCAGCGTTACTTCTTGTTGTTATTCTAAAGGGGCGGCTTCTATTCGGCCTCCCGCCATCGAAGTATATCTCTATTGAACACTTGTGGTTTTAGAGCTACATGTAGAATCGCCGACCTATATTAGTCGATACGATGCATCATGTCATTCAAATAAAAGGGGAGCCCCTCCAGCATCTCACATCAGAAAAAAGCAACCGGGTTTTGTCGACCGCTGCGATGCTCATTTCAGTGCGTTCCACTTGCGGCACCATACAATGGGCTGAAGCTTTCTTTTATTTCTATCATAATCTCATAAGGCCATGCCAACGTCTCCGTAGATGCTAAGTAAAACCAATCAGTTCAGGCCATTGCCGAATGCGTCCTGATTTGCCGTCTAAAGTAAAGATCACAGTCCCCTGTGATCTTCGACCGAGGAAAACCAAAAGAAAGTCTAGGATCCATGAACCGGGGGGTGTGAAAGCCAACTATCGCGAGCAACACTATGAAGCTCGAGCTTAGTCAACCCAGAGCAATTCCAACAGTGAGATTTTGCTCCGATGCAGGTGCGTCGACCTCGACACGGGTATCTGCACTACCCCCCAGAGGATGTATCCCGTCAACGACCGAATGGAACCGCCGTGATGCTGATATGCAACAATAAGAAGCACCATTTGCCAAGACGCGGCGAGTGTTCTGTAACACAAACTAGAGAGCGCTTCGATGGATTCACATGAATCCACGTCGAGGGTAGCTGACGCCCTCTACGGCCGGGTTGTCGACGAACCAGCTGCAGCGCTCTCCGGTGGCCTCGTTTACCAATGCGCAGGGCAGACCGTTGCCTTGCTCAAAAATCTCCTTCATGACTTCCTTCTTGCCGCCACCCGTGGCGACGAATGCGACCTTTACCGAGTGTGTGACAACTGGCAGCGTCAGGGTAATTCGCTTCGGCGGCGGCTTAGGCGAGTCCTCAATTGGCGCGACCCAGGCGCTCGTCTCACGGAGAAGCGGGTGGCCGGGGAACAGGCTGCATGTGTGGCCGTCGGGTCCGCTGCCCAGGAGGAGCAGGTCGAAGATGGGCAGCTTGACCGAGTCGCGGCTCGCGAAGGAGCGGACGAGCAGCTGCTCATACTGGTCGGCCAACTCCTGAGTGTCGTTCAGGTGCTCCGTATCGATAGGATGGACGGTAGGTTGGCCCAGGTTGGCGGGGATCTTGTCGAGCAGTTCCTTCTTTAGTAAACAGTAGTTGCTGTCTTCGTGATCCAGCGGCACGGCGCGCTCGTCGGCGAAAAAGATCTCCCACTTGTCGAATTGGACTTTGTCTTCGTCGGAGGTGGCGGGTGCTAGCAGGGCCTTGGCGAGCACCTTGGGCAGGGAGCCACCGGAAACACCAACCTTGAAGGCACCGTGGCGAGTCAAGCCGGCGTTCTGGCAGGATATGACATAAGAGCGCAGGGCTGGTGCCAGCTCGTCCAGGCCGGGGAAAGCGAATAGGCTGGGTTGTTTGCCGGGCATGGTGCTGGGTGTGAGGTGGGTGTGTATGTTGAGCGCAGTGATGGTGGGCGTAGGTGGGCAGGTAAGTTTGACGATGGGCGGTAGGTAGATGGTTTATTTATTTTTGCCTTTGGTCTTTCGTGGGCGGGCGGGAATTTTAAGGGACAGGAAGCTCCACCAATGCGAGTAGTGGGCAGCCAGGTATGCGCAGACTTTTTGCAAGTATCGTGGGACCTCTTTAAACAAGTCCAGGTTCTGGGTGCTGGGCTGTGACAAGGAGAATAGGCAGAGAGTAATGGAGTCTCGATCGGCCGTTTGAGCTGGGGAGATATTGCCTGGCGGTGGTGACGATGGTGGGGTGAGCGGTAATAATTTGGAGCTATCTTCCTTGCGACACTGCAAGACCCACGACGGCGATTATCGATAACGGCGGGCGGGATACAGCGACAGGAGAGATTGTTGATTGATCAGATCGAGTCGGGTGTTACTCTACCTAATGCCGTACCGTACGTAGATTAGGAGGCATGTACTTGCATACCTACTTAACGTGTGTCAGTCAGCACAGCACATACAAGCTCCCTGCATGTATGGTATGGTATGGCGTGTACGGAGTACCCTGTAAGCTGTCCGGGGCAGGCCGTCGCACCACACGCGCGATACAGCCGAAGTAGCAAGACAGACAACAGAGTCGATGCAATCGGTGTCGGTGGGGCCAGGGCCTGTGTAATCAGCAGAATGACGATTGTGATGGTATGGCGGTCGAGGCGATATCAATGAAGCGTGGGCGGGCTTAAGCTGTCTGTTGGAAGTAAGTCAAAAGTACATATCACATTAGCTACGCGAACGGGTCACCGAGTGGACCATGCAGAAGAACTGACTGGAGGCGGGAGGCGGACTTTGAAGTTCAAATATCCTTGCCCACCTTGGTCCGGTTCCCGGCTTTTTTGAAACTATCTGCATGGACAGATACTTACTTGCATATGCACATGGGCTGGCTTGAGGAGCCCGCGATGGAAGAAGGCACATTGAAGGACGGACTCGGTGAATTTGTAGTACCTAGTCGGTAGGTTTGATGAGTAACCGGCCGCAATACACCCATTCGCCTAGAATCGTACGAAGTCGAAACATTGGGATCATACCTACCTGCTAAAAATGGCATATTACCTCATACTGGGCTAGGTGGCTACACGTAGTTTTAAGCTTCAACAGTTCGACTGCGCCCTTGGCCGAATCGGGCCATGCTCCACGTTCCTTTGTCCTCCTTCATTATGTGAACGTTTGCCAATGATACAAATTTTCCAGCTCTGGTAGAGATTCAAGCTCCAAATTACTCGTGCAAGACTTCGGTAGATTATACCGTAATGAGTCCCCAAAACAATAGCTAGAAGTCCTCAGCATCAGGAGACTCAAGATTACATACGGTCTCTGTCCGTCCGTCGAGCGCGGGCGTGGGGGACACTGCATGCAACCCACCCAACCCCCCTTCGGTCGTTGGTTGCTGGCGGCGAGGAATTTGTCGGAGCATTCTAAGCTGCAGGGTCCAGCCGTGGACCTCCGCAGAGTTCACGTCATTAGCCATTCTGTAGGCGTGGAAGAGAATGGCGATGGAAACCAATCGAATTCAGTTTCAAGGTTTACTAGATGATCCTGCTTCTAGAAACAACTCTAATGTAATGAGATTATCACACCCTGTTAGCGGACCGAATCATCCCCAATGGTGAATTTCATATGCCTCGAATTGCTTCAGGAACCCAGGTCCGGAGATTGGAGAACGAAAGAGGGAGGCAACAAAACAGCACACGGGGCTATTCCGTCATTTTCCTGCTTATCTCTGCCACTACTTCGGACCGCGAGCCGGCTGCTACCGAAGCTTCCCGCCAAGCCCGCTCAAACTGCTCACTCCGTCCCGTCGATCTCTAGTAATAGCTTGGGTGATGGCGGCAGCGGCGGTGTGCCTTCTGGTGTGCCCATGATGGAGCCTTCCACATGTTTCTGAGATGGATTTGTTTAGGTAGCATCCTACGATTAGTGCCTAGTGCCCGACAGGGCTAATGTCCGACCCGACTATTATTCTAGCACCTGAGGAGTACGAACTCCGGCCTAGATGCGCCATCGCATACTCCAGACCAGTGTCTGGTGCTTTAGCGGTCTCCGTCAGAATATAGATATCACACATAACCTCACTTCTTTTTCTGTATAGAAACTCCCCTATAGAGATAGTCAGCGTGTACGTATGCCTGAAGTTCCATTCTTGGAGAAAACACGAGCTGTTAAACCAGTGCCAGGACCTTGAGCACTTAGGGAAGGTGCAGAAGAAGTACTTAGGTACATGCACCAGGTCAAAACTGATCCCAACGCACCTAAGGTAGGAGCACAGTGAAAGCAACGTGATGGGAAGCCCTGAGCCCTGTGTACCTAGGTAGTGAGGTTCACTATTTTACTTGCAGTTCACGCACTTTTCGTGGATGAGCCAATCCGCCTTCGGCCTTGAACTACCAAAATCAGGCGAATGTGGCTATTAATCTTTGCTGCTGCACTTTTTTTTTTTTTTTTTTTAGCAGTCTACGTCCACTTCTCAGCAAGATCACTTAACCAACTGGGGTGAACCACCTCCTCCATCACCACCCAAGGCTAGTCTGAGCAGGATGGGGAAGCGAAAGCGAGGATCTACCAAGGGCGCAGAAAGGCGTGCAGTTTCCTAGGATGGAGCTGCGACCAAGAAGCGATCAAATAAACCCAACACGCGAGAGCGGCCGAAGAAGCGGTTGAAGAAGCAACCAAAGCACGACGTGGCGAGCGACAATGAAGAGCAAGCCAAGGCGTCCCGGGGCAGCTCAAGCCCGGACTATGGCAACCTAAAGCGGACGATGCAAGACCTAATCAGCAGAGGAGATAAACTGAGAAGCGTCCTCCCTCCCGACAGCAGTGATTCAAAAAAGCAGAGGCACTGGGAGAAGCGATGTCGGAAGCACCTGCACTTGTTGGACGAGCATCTTGAAGGAGCGAATCACGCAATTCCAAGCAAGTCACTCCGAGTAGATTCCAGGTCCCTGCAGGCCTTTCTTTCGGTAGCCCAGTCTTATCTCCAGGATCTGGAGCGAATTCAAGATGCCTCGGCAACCGAACCTGAAGCTAGCACAACTTCGGGCTCGGAATCAACAGATGTCTCCGACTCTGGGCAGGACAGCGGAAATGACTCTTCACATCCGTCCACGTCGGTGCTTAAGAAGCAGCCATCGACCCCCGCCGAGGAAGCAGTCCAAGAAAAATGGCTAAGCCTCGCGCGCAGATCTTCTTTCACAGCACCGACGACATCTCCTGTTCCCATCCTGCCACCGAGAACCAATGAACCAGAACTCGGCCGTGGGCGCACATGCATCAGAGCCCCAGGTCCTGTCGCACCTCTGTCCTTTACGAGCTACGCCCCGCGTCCTTCTACACCCAAAGGCGCCGAGGGACATAATGATACTCCTCAGAAGGAAGATGATCCCCAGCCAGCAAGTTCGGGAATGAAAAGGAAGCGGCGTCGCTACCCCAAGTGGATTGGGAAATCCACAACCCCCATCCCGCCTCCGATCTTACCTCCGTCCAGCATCCAAAAGATGCAGAGGGGAGACAATGGTGCTGTCCCTGAGCCCTCGACGCCCTCTTCACCCATCCAGCCAACTGGCCTAGAGAAGTAGACCCGATCCTAGGGCTGTCTTCATTTGAGGCTCGGTGGACGATCCTATGGGCATTTGTCTGTCATGGAAAGGGCATTTTGGGGGGCATGGAAGAAGCAGGAAGTGATTGGGCTCGCCCGCAAGAAATCATTTGCACCGTGGCACTTTGAGTATCGCTCCTGAATGGGTGACATCCAAGGTTAATGCGTTTTGTTGTAGTGTAGTGGTTGTCGACACTTTAGCATAGTCGGGGTTCGCCGCGATAATCTGGCACCCTGGCCACTCGAGAGATCATTTTCGAATGAATCAGAATCGCGCTCCATTAGACTTCCGGGCAGTTCAATTGCTGTGATACCCATTCTAGCCAGGTATTATCAATTCCTTCCTACCAACTCGCGCTCCTCATACTCCTCGGAATAAAATGCGGGCTTAAAGAGCTCTTTCCGGACTTCGATAAATCGCCTTTTTTTTTTCTAAGAATTAAAGCAGAATAAGATTTCAGATTCGAGGATATACGGAAGGTAGATTAAGAAATATACGTGAACTTCCTAGACGACACGAAGTGTGCATTTGGTTCCGAGAAGCGCGAGCCAAGTGATCGGTGAAGTGCCCGCAATGATCATGGGGTACGATGGATACCCCG
Organism: Apiospora marii; assembly: GCF_038362585.1. Classification (NCBI taxonomy): domain Eukaryota; kingdom Fungi; phylum Ascomycota; class Sordariomycetes; order Amphisphaeriales; family Apiosporaceae; genus Apiospora; species Apiospora marii. Next base: position 285,547 of record NW_027117375.1, on the reverse strand, counting down.
GTTTGTTGTTGCGGGTTAATGCTAGCCGAAGGTCCCACCCGGCTCTCTAAAAGGGCGCCACTCGTGTACACCAATGGCGTCTCCTTTGATCCTCATCAAGAACCGCCCGCCAAGATGAAGACTTTCAATGCTGAGGAAGGTAAGTCTCGAAACATTCCGTGTAACGAGTATTAGGAGAGATACATGACACGTCGTCTAACCGGGTTCTAGTGGCCAAGCACACATCGCCCGACAGCTGTTGGGTTGTCTTGTATGGTCACGTCTACGACGTGACCGACTTCTTGTCCTCGCATCCGGGAGGCTCCAAGGTCATTTTGCAACTGGCTGGCAGAGATGCCACGGAAGAATATGACCCTATCCACCCCCCTGGGACGTTGGAGGACAATTTGAAGCCAGAGGCCAAGCTGGGCAAGATCGACCCTCAGACGTTGGTCAACCCGACAAAACCGGCGGCCAAGGAGGAGAGGAAGGACGACGTAGACCCTCCACTGGAGAGTCTGCTGAACCTCAATGAAATCGAAGAACTGGCCACAAAGAAGATGTCGAGGAGGGCCTGGGCCTACTACTACTCATCCAGCGATGACACTTGGTCCAAATCCAACAACGGCCTAGTTTATCGTAACATTCTCTTGAGGCCCAGGGTTTTCGTCGACTGCACGTCGTGCGACTCTTCCACTACTTTGCTCGGCACCAAGGTAGGCCTGCCGCTGTTTGTTGCCCCGGCCGCAATGGCGAGGCTAGGCCACCCTGATGGTGAGCAAGGCATTGCGCGGGCCGCCAGCAAGTTCGGCGCGCTGCAGATCATCTCGAACAACGCCTCAATGACCCCGGAGCAGATCGTCTCCGACGCCAGCCCAGGGCAGATGTTTGGCTGGCAGCTCTATGTCCAGAATGACCGGGCCAAGAGCGAGGCCATGCTGGACCGGATCAACAAGATGTCAGACAAGTTCAAGCTCATCTGCTTGACGCTGGACGCTCCTGTCCCCGGGAAGCGCGAGCTGGATGAGAAGTCCAGCTTCGTCAACACCGCCCCAGTTGCAGCAGCGGCAAAGACGGGAGGCGAACCTAGCCGACCGGGCGGTGGCGGAGTTGGGCAGCAACTTTTCTGGGGTACTGCCGCGGATCTTACATGGAAAGTCACACTGCCTTGGCTGGCGAAACATACGGACCTGCCGATTGTGCTAAAGGGCATCCAGACACACGAGGACGCCTACTTGGCCGCGCAATACGCTCCCCAGGTGAAGGCCGTCATCCTCTCCAACCACGGAGGCCGCGCACTGGACACGGCACCACCGGCCATCCACACGCTGCTCGAAATCCGGAAGTACTGCCCGGAAGTGCTCAACAAGATCGAAGTGTGGGTGGACGGGGGCATCAAGCGCGGGACTGACATTGTGAAGGCGCTGTGTCTGGGGGCCAAGGCAGTGGGCATTGGTAGGGCTGCTCTTTTCGGACTGGGTGCCGGCGGCCAAGCTGGCGTGGAGCGCGTATTCGAGAGTAAGTTGGGGAAACGAAATGCTGCACCGCCTCTGTATTTTTTGTGTACTGACACTTGTGTATCGACAACAGTTCTCAAGGCCGAGATGGAGACGTGCATGAAGCTCTTGGGAGCAAAGGACATATCCGCGCTTGGTCCTCAACATGTGAGTATTTCTCTTTTTGCCTTGAGCCTAACGAGACTGTATACTTGGAACACCTGCTAACCCGACGAACGACTGTAGATCAACACCAGAATGGTGGAGAAAGACATCTACGATGGCGCCGCAGGGTTGGACAAGATGGGGCTTTGGACGAAATCCAAGCTATAGAAATACACAGCCTCACAGAATATGATACTATTAATAGTAAACATTTTAGTTGGCTTGGCCTGCTCACAGCAAGCCCAACCTCTTTTTTGAACAAATTTTGCAGGAAGGGGAAGCAAAACATTCGGTGTGCAATGCCCCGAGCTGTTGAGAGGTTGTCCTAAATCAGCCATAAGCAGCCGGGGCAGTCTAGAAGAAGCTTGGTTTGGTTTGGCGTCGTCGTATCATGAGGCTTAATCTAGAAGTGGACTGGAGGATCTGACCATACTAAAGTGGCAGATCTTGAAAAGGGGGGTAGTCCTTGTGTTGGATCGAGAAGGGCGGATGCATGTCCAGATCCGTGCAGTAGAAAGGCTGCTGTTCTAATTGGGTTCACCTCCACAAACCACTGAAATTGCGCGGGGAGACAAGCCTCGAGTCTTGCAATGGCCTTGCTGGGCACTTGCTACATGAGGCGTCTCTACCAGGTACATAGCCTGCCCTGGGCCACCACGGTCTTCGATAGGAAGAAACCAAGTTTTGTTGTCGTTACGGTCCACCTGCAGGCCTTCTCTTTTCATTTGGTATGTGCCTGCCACTTGCCCATTTGTACATAATGCACCTGACACCAATTAAACTCAAATTTTCATGTGCTCCTACCGCAACCGACAGATTGGCCGTCGAACCCCTGGAAGGCATGTAGAGAGGATCTCTGTGATCTCTAGCCCATCTCTCCTTCTTAGATGCTCCGTTGTGATTGGGCAGCCACCCTGGTGCTCCGGAAAACAAGCGGCAGTCGCACCCTCGCATTGCATCTAGGAACGGGCAGGCGGCAGGGGCTATCTTGATTTTCGTTGCCATACCGTAGGAGGTACAGATAGCCATGCGTTCTAAAGGCTCGCTACACAATCCAACGAATGGCTCGTAAAAAGTGACCACGACTAGCAAGATTAGACGACGCCTTGCGAGATGCGTGAGGGCCATGCTTCCGATCTGCCCACCCGTTTCCCGGTCCTGGCCATTCTCTATCTTGGAGAATAATACCCGGCATCTCGCATCCATCTGATGTTCGCATTCGTCACAACTTCCTCTCTTTTGTCTCTCTCTCTCTCTCTCTCTCTCTCTCTCTCTCTCGATCTCCCTCGACATCATACCATCTATTACTGTCGTCATCGCCAGGCTATCTGCAGGGCATGTCAGCGGTTTGACATTGTGCGCCTAGTACATTAACTGGCCTGCAACTGAACGAGACCAGAAGCTGCACAACCTATTCAACTCGAGTATATCAGCCTTGAGCGGCACGTTTGTCTCCTAGTAGAGCAAAGTCATAACAATGTCGGACAAGGTCGAGGTATCTCACCACGACTCTCGCAAGGGATCGGAGCCCGAAGCTGGCCCAGCTGGACAGAAGTCGGAGGGGGGCAAAGGTCACTGCAAGAGGTTTTGGTGGGTATATCTGGTCCTGCTGGTGGTGATTGTGGTGATTGTGGTGCCATGCGTGTAAGTAGGAAGGCAAAGGGGGGCCGATGAGTTGAGGAAGAGACCTTGTACTAAAACACAGCTTACTCAGGCTCCTCGTTGCTGTCCCAAAGATGGCTCAGTCCAGGCTCGACAGCGCCAGCCTCAAAATCGACTCTGTGGTAATCTCGCAGGTTGAAAAGGATTCGTTCAACATGGCCATTGACTCGACTATTCTTGCTGACAGCAGCGTCCATGCCACTATCCGGGGGTTTGACGGCACCATGTCCCTGCTGCCCAACAAAGACGGTGCGGCACCTGTGGCTTTCGCCAAATTCCAGTTCCCCGAAATGTCATCGTCTGCCCAGGTCGTTGTCAACGTCAGCCAGAAGGTGGCGGTGGAGGATACAAACTCGCTCGTCGCCTTCAACGAGGCACTGTTGAGCCAGGTATCGGTCCATGTCCGCGTCGAGGGCGATACCCAGATCCGTGTCAGCGGCATCGCCCGGGACTACCCCGTCACATTTCGCAAGGACGTGGAGCTGAAGGCCTTCAACGGATTTGCGGGACTGAGTGTGTCGAACATCAATGTCAGGATGGGCAATTTTAACAACTTCAACGGCACAGCCCATATCCCCAATCCCACTGTCTTCACTTTCGAGCTCGTAAGTACACATGACCCTGTTTGCTGTTATGCGGGCACTGACGTCGTGTCTCTTCTCTACCGACAGGGCAATACCACATGGAATAATTACCTCGACGGCGGCGCGAACGTTGGCACCGCGTACATCCAGAACCTGGCTATGCGCCCCGGGAACAATGATTTCTTTATCTGGGCCGACATCGCCCAGATACCTGTCCTGACAGCTCTGGGCAAGAAGCCCGTCTGCGAATCACCCCAAGGTGATCTGACATTCGAGCTCTCAGGCAAGACCGTTGAGAACGACGGCCAGTCCATTCCGTGGCTGGCGACCGCCCTGTCGGCTCACAACGCCTCCGTAACCATGCCAGTCGGAGCGGCTGTTGCGAAGGCGCTGAATGCCTCAGTCCCTTGCTCCAGCAACTAAAAATTCCATGGCAGCTTGAGAGTTATGGATGGACGGACGGGCAGAAGAACGAGAAGAGCCTATGTATCACAGATTTTACCGCGTGTATAGGTTTCATCTTATATGTCGTTTTAGCCAGCGAATACGACGTAGAAGGCTATTTTGGGATACATGTCCCATCCGATCACGCAAAGTATCAGGTTGTTAAGGGTAGTCCGAGCGAGAGGGCTGTAATGTGTTTTTCATGATACATTAGCCAGGGCATCATGGTTGACATGGGGGACGAAGGTCATGGATACTTTGGCCGTGTTATGCCGAGCTTGGTAGGGACAGTGGTACATACCAATATCTCTGAAGGATAATTGCAACCTTGTATGCTACCTATCTGCAAACCTAATGCAAGTTCCTTATCCGCTTCGGCATCTTGGAATGACCGCTGGGGCCAGCTCGTGACGGCCATCTTTCAGGGGTGGTTAAGCGCTTTTGCTTTTACCACCACCTATACCACAAAACAAATGTCGATGAAACCACCAGCCTCAGCACCGATGCAACGCTGACATGAAGGTAGCCTCGATGTTTCCTATGGACCCAGCTCCTGCATGTTTGCCACCTGACATCCAAAGAATCTGGCATCAGGGATGGGGAACTGTCAACACGCTCGGTCTAAATTTATTGCCACTTCGATGGTCAGCCTAGACAATAATCGAAGGGGCGACCTCGTTATAGGAGGTAAGTTGCGGTGTCATCTCAGGCAGATTGCCATATTCGGGCAGACGAGCCCGAGGGTGGCCATGACGTCCCCATAGTCATTACAAACACTCACGCATCTGCTTACAGAATACGAACCCCTCTTGCTCTGGGTGTATGGCCAATCAGTACAATAGGCCTATGGCTTTCCATCCATTGAGAGGATCGCGGGTATCTCAGCTTACTGGGGCTTACAACTCCGGGCGGGTAAGCCTACGGCCCCCAGGCCCCAATGTCCTCATTAGCTGCTGCGGGATCACATCCCGTGAAGTAGGGAGGGTCGCAGAGATGCGGGGTCTAACGGCAACCGGGGTGAACCGACCCCATCCTTATACCTATACATGTATACATTGTGTAGGTATACATATACACCGGTTCGTAACCCCCGCCTCTCTCTACCTAGCCCCAATATCCGACCAGTTTGGAACCGTCCTCTGCAGTCATTGCAATGCCGCTCGCGCTCACCGACCCTACCGTATCCGGAGCCCGGCAGGCCCAGGCGAGGCCAAGTGTCGGGTATGTAGGTAAACCAGTATCGAGAAAGACACCTGATCAGAGAGGCGCACAGCGTGAAAGCAGCCACATCAATAAACTGAAGTAAGCGAATCACCCGCCTGCAAGTAGAAAGGGGCCGGGGCACCACTATAGCGGAAGGAGAGAACTTCATACATATCTAATCACTTTTACTAGATTTCACCCTCGGCGGCGGGATCCTGCGGCGGGCTCAGGCAGGCGTCCTTACTACTGTGTGACAGTAGAGCCGAGACATCTCGCCTCTGGCGGTGTCTCAGACACGCACACAGAGTGAAGGGAGAAAAGACCCTGGCTGTTTGTCACCATGGAACTACTTTTTCTTTTTTCCTTTTTTTCCTTCTAGTTCTTGGGGCTGGCTTGCAACCCAGAAACGTGGGAAGATGAACGTCGGACGATGCAAGTAGCCGCCGTGTCACTTTCCATGCCTTGGGCCTGGCACTGGCATCGGCGTCGAGAGGGAAGGATAAGACGGATTGCACGACATCCTCCTTTTCTCGGGAGCGCTCCCGTGTGGCTAGATCTCATCTCGGTCTAGGGAAAGGTTGGGGCCAGATCTATGTAGCGACCCCCATCGAGGGATTTCCGGGGTATGGAGTCCCGGCTGCCTGCCTCTTGTGAAATACTCTCTCTCCTCGCCACGCTTGTTTGTGCCCCGTCCTCTTGCAGAATCGTCTCAACCGGGGGTAGGACGAGCTCGGCGATTGCAGGTGAAAACCTCCTTGGTGATACCCCCTTCCTTCCTTCCATCTCTCCTCCCTTTGCTTCATTTCAGGACTGCATGGCAGCGTGCAGCAAGCACGATTCCACGATCGGTAGCATGCATTGTCACGACGACTATCACATATCAGGGCAAGTTCCGAGATTGGAGGCTTTTCATCCCTTGATCGGGACTGCTGCATAGCAAGCACCACATGCACACACCAGATCATACACGTCCCCCGAGTGCAAGTGCTCACGCACCCAGTCATTCACCCAATGAAGACTTCTTGTCCATCCTGTGCGATTGGCTACTGAGAGTGGGAGGTGGTGAAACACCGTGGGTGGCACCTGTCAAGCTAGCATCCTCATGCATCACATCGAGGCTCCCTATGAACCCACGTAGCTCACACGTGCAAGTCGACCAAATTCCTTCTTCTCCTTCTCCTCCATCTGGTGCTGCCAATGACCTCCATGTAATCTGACAAATCGTTCACAGATAAGCCGTTTCTGCGACATGGCCGTTTCTTACTCTCGGATCGACCACAAATACTTACGTAGTATCGTGAACGGGGGTCCACCCTGTCCGTATAGGTGTTGTGGATACTTTGGCTTCTTGGGCTGGGATATGGCTGTCTTTCGGCGCAAGCAAAGATACTCGGATGAATAGTTGGTTGCTGAGAGGAGGAAAGGGGATGTCAAGATGTGGATTGCCTATGCCCTATATTGCCCCAGCAATGCCCACTACCCCCATAAGCAGCAGCAGCAGCAGCAGCAGCAGCAGCAGCAGCAGCAGCAAGAGCAGCAGTCTGCCGCCAAGGACTACTCCGTACTACAGCGGGGACTCTATACTGCCAATGCTCGTAGGCCGGCCGGGCGCCCTGCCCTCCGCATCTGCTACTTAGCAGCCGCCAGGGGTCACGAGTGTCCACGAGATAACCTAGATCGTGGTCGTAGTCAGCCGAGTGGACCTTGCCAGCTTGTGACGGGCAATTCCCACTTTCTTCTTTTGATTTTGTGACATCTCAACTGTTACCGCTTCTCTTTTTGTCGATGACGGCGCGTAACAAGGAGATCCCGGCTATGCGGCGGCAATGGTCTGAAGCCTCAGTATTGCGCAGCAGCCAATGACGGAATACGTGGCTTTCGTGCACGTAGGTGGTACGCTCGCGGCTGGTGGGTGAACTTGAGACGCCAGATAAGGTTGGGACGGTGCATCTGGCAACAATTATCAGATCAGACGACCCAAACGGCTGGGCGGCCAACAAGTTTGCCGTCGGGTCTGTTCCTGTTCCTATTCCTGTTCCTCTATCTCGATGTCTAGTTCCTTTTTTGCTGCTGTGCCTATCTAGTGGATCAGACGTGTCAACTATCACATCTCACCGGGAGCCATCGTTGGGGTCCATGCAGCATCGCGGGAAGGGAGCCTGTGGATCTGCGGCGCACTGCTGTATCTGCTTGCTGCTTGCTTCTTTCTGCCTGTGTCACCACAGCGAGATCACCAATCCAGGGATCGCAAGGAGCAGATCTCATAGTAGCTGCCGAGTCTCGCCATAATTGTATGGAAGTAGGTAGGTGATGATCTTGGGGACCTATACATACAATCCTAACCAGTTGTGGCGGTCCTATATACTTAATCTAGATCCGGGAAGGGCAGCCGTCGTGGAGGTGCATGTGCATACATGCCCGTTCCACGAATGATTAACCCTCCAGGCCAACCACCACCCTATGTAAGGTTTTGCGGGGGAATTCTCACCGTTTGTCGACGAGGGCGTGTACGAGAGTGACGTTTGCGCAACCAGCAGGCCTGCGCCAAGAATATTATAGGTTGTGGCGGACGCTTATGTACGGAACAGAAGCGGTTCTTCCTTCACATCGTGCTGACCGGCGTGAACGTTCGTTCCCGTCCGTCCCATCCACCAGATCATTATTGGGGCTTTCCTTACTTGCTGCATTGGCGCAGGGCCCCAACGCCCCAAAAGCCGCCTCCGAGATCTCAAGCTCCATACCAAGATTTGCATTTGGCCGAGAAAGCAGGCGGTTAGCGCTCGCAATGCTGATCCCCGTGTGTCACAGTATGTACCTTCTTGGGGTACCAAGAATACATACCATGTAAGCCCTGTAGGACGAAATTAGAACAGCCCGGCGAGAGAGAGAGAGAGACAAGGAAAACGAGGCCCAAAAAGCACATCGAAAAGAAACAAAACACGAAAGGCTGGCTTTAATGTCGGTTATCGAAGGTTTGTTTGCTTCCTAGATCCCCTCCCCACACAATGCATACACAAATGCAACTAATTTATGCCACTTACAGACGTACATACAGACAAACCAACGAACGATTGGTAGGACACAGGACACACGGGCAGTCACGACGTGTTCCCCTGGGAGGCAAACTGGAGAAAAAAAACTCGACCAGGATACACTGCCGGAACGTGTGAAGCACATATTCCGGTTGGGATAACTGTCGCCCGTTGATAATCGATTACGATAATCCTTCCTGGCCCGCCCGGCCCAACATTATACTGTAAGGTTGCATGTTCGTTCGGTTCGATTAGATTCGGCTGTGCCATGCCTGTCACAATACCTCGATATGTGCCTTGTCATAAGGCATGCATGCACATAAGCATGCAATGTAATATATGCAGATGAAGACTGGCCAATACCCTCTACTTGCTGTATTTGCAGACGCCGAGTGGAGGAGGCAGGGAGGGGAGGGGAGGGAACGGACGGGGACGGTGACGGGGACGGGATCTACCCTATGGTCCGACTGATGCACACTTACCCCCCAAGCCAAGGAACCAGACCTACTACCGCAGACAGGCTGCCTAGACAGGCTGCCTAGACTAGCTAATCTCACTGCATGCATCTATTTCCACTTATGAGATGGGCATGCTCGGCACTTGCAGCCAGTGATGATGCCCTCAGCCGTGGCGGTTTGATGAAAAGAGGGAATCGGGCGTACATGGCATGGTTATGTTTGTGGTGCGTGGGGGACCAGAAACCCATCACGGCGCAGACTCTACATTGTAACTGGAGCTCAGATGCTATTGTTTCCCCCCGTTGGTCCCTAAATTCTGACCACAGCTGACGAGTAAACATCACCAGTCGCGGGAGATCATTTCCCAAGTTCGAGCTGCTTGTATTGAGGCACGCTTTCGGTAAATCAGAATACTACGAGGGGATCTGAGCGAGGGCCATCTTTCCTACGCCGGCTAAGATTGCCTGGATTTCGATCCCGCTTCGGTCCGTTCAACAGCAGGCAACTTGGCCAGCATGCTACAGTGAACGTGCCTGTTGATATCCCAGATGCGTAGATCTTTAGCACTGATCGGTTACCCGTGCTTGTGCAACCCCAAGAAGATACCATATTCGCTGAAAATCAATACTGCCGGGGGCATATGCATAGAGCCTGGTGTAATCCCGTCAATGGCGTGCCAGGAGCCAGAGGCCTCATCCCCCCCTCCGGTGGTTGGTTCAAGGCCCGTACATAAGACAAGAGAGGGTAAAGGCCAAAGAGGAGTTGAAAAAAAAAAAAAAAAAGAACCACTACGTATAGGTAATATAAGAGCCGTAAACCACATACACCAATGTAATGTATGCACGAGCATCCGTACTCCGTACTTTCGTTAACCTTTAACCTTCATGGGCAATTGTGCACAATAACACGGCATGCCTACTTACCTTTCCGGCTAATCGACCGACGTCGCAGTGACGAGGACAACAGCAAATCTCTGTTAAACGCGACGCAGCATCACATCAGCGACGGCACAGTGGAGTGGAGTCTGCCAGTAACCGCGTGGGCGCCAAGCAGGTACACGCGGGTCATTTAACGAGATACCACCTCCCGTGCTTTAGTATGTACATGTAGGTATGTAGGTATGTATCCTTGACAGGAAAGGTCCGTAACAGCATGTGTTCTGGGCCTAAGCTGTGCCTGCCCATGCTTCCTTCGGTAATGAGCCTGACGGGCACAAGTCTTCGCCGAGGAGGTAGCATCGTCGGGCGGCGCAGAAGCCCGCGGATCATGTACACACCCGCCGGTTGTCAAGATGGGTGGAACAGTCTGGTCTCAGCAAACTGCAAACCCATTCCGTGGTTGCGCTGCCCCGATTCTCTCCCCCACTGCTGCCCAGAATCCATATGCACTAAGACGGAGCCGAGAGGGCTAATAAGCTCCCAATAAACAACCGGGCAGAATCGATTGATCCACCACACTGACTCGAACCGTTACCTGAAAGCTGGAGCATAGGTTCGCGATTTGATGCGCTGTCTCGGGTGACTGAATGATGATCGCTTTCCAGCACAAGGCGCAAAGTGGTAATCATAAGACTGCCTACTGCTCGGTGTTAAGGGGGTCAAATCGAGAGGAAGAAGCAACAAACGGGTCATGTCGCCCGTACAACGTAGCATGGCATCGTTGCGGCGGCCGGCCATGGGTTGATGCAAACAATCCAGGACTGACGGGACAGACAAGAGATCGTCGCTGGCGTTTCCCACAAGGGCTCTGATGAGGGGACGGGCGAGATCCCTATCCCGGTTACTCTCGCTTGTCCCAAAGGAATAGGATGCCGAACTAGTGTGTGAGAACGTACCGTGGTACCCTCCCCGAGAGCTCTGCCCAGTCACCCAGTTGCCAGTCTCCAGTCACCCTTCACCCAGTGCCCGCAAAGTGCAGGCTGGCTGAGAGGTTGTGGTTGCATTGGGTCAGCCAAACTGTCTGCCCATAAAACTACGTACCTCGCTCCACCCAGCGACAGCAAGCCCATGTACGGTAAGATGCTTCTTGCAGTCCCGGTAACAAAACGAGCGTAGCGCTAGAGGGGCCCTGTTGCCCTTCAGGTCAAAATAGTAGTGCTACTGTACCTACACATTACGGCCAAAGTAGCACATGGCAGCACGAGGTCGATTCTCACGTGGCTCGCGCGGGAAGATCCCACTTGGGCCCCGGGCCCCCATCGCCTGCAAGCTGGTTGGCAGTTTAGGTTATAGGTATCGTCTATCCGGTATGGCTATGTACTGTATCCCTTATTCGGCCGGGTTTATCGCACTGTCTCTCGTGTGCGCAAATGCAGCAATCAATCCAGCAATTGGGTCTGGGTCAGCCGCCCACCCTTTCCACGAAGCAATATGTAGGCGAGTGCATTCCTCCAGGAATCATCCCGTTATTGTTGTCGCGGTTGCAAAGCAACTCGGACCAGAATAGACTACTGCACTCATGTACTTACTATGATGACATACGCGGCTTCTCCCACATGGTTTTGGCCTCGGAAGGAAGCAAGCAATAGACGAACCTACCGAACGGTCTCTCCGTAAGCCTAGACTGGCTGCCCTTGCACGTACATGTAGTTTTGAGGGGACGGGAATGAGCGAGGGATAAAACCTTCTTTTCTTGTATGTTTGTATGATCGGCCGGCGGAAAAAGAAATAAACGACTCGCCCACCCGCCCCGTTAGAGGTTGCGCTTTTGTTCATGCACGCTTGAGATCTGGAGTCGCCGGCCCTCCTCCCCAAAGCTAAGGAATATTGAGATACAGTAATAAGGAAGAGAAGGGCTTTAAGAATTAAAAATTAACTCCCGTCGAGCCGAGGGATATCTGTCGGCCACGAGACCCACTTATGAAGTCCCTATCACTTAGTGTCAGCAAGTAGGCAAACTTATTATCTGCTTACATGTATGCCCACCCGTAAATAGCCTGCAACTTGGATTTGATACCTGCTGTATTCCAAACCAGAAAATAAAATAAAAAAGAATGCCGGGTCTTATAGGAGCGAGGAGTAAGGAGCGACGCTGCCGCAGCATGGAGGGACACTGGCACAAACATGCCCCAGACCAGACAGTCGCGCCGAGGCTATGCCCGGCGATAGCGACTCCTTCTTGCTCACGAACTCCTACCTTCTCCCCACCAAATGCAAGATGTGAGACCCTGGGGCTCAGCAAAAGCCTGTCAGCCCATTGATGGATCGGGAGAGGGAAGGTTATCTGCTTTGTATCGCAAGACCCATGCCACCAAGTGCTGGGCCACTCAATATCGTCCAGTTTGCCGCTCACCGTCGAGGGAGAAATCCAAGGACTCATGGATGAGGAGCCCGGGCAGAAAAGGACACTGCATCACTCGTAGTTCCTTGACAAGCGTCCTTGCTTCGTTCGAAGTGTCATGTCATGTCAGGTCTATCTGTCAGCGCCGCAGACTCAGGAGGGCCTTCTCCCACGTGTGCACTACATGCAGACCTACATACAGACCACGTACAACGGCACCTGAGTACCTGGACCATTCACGAAATGTGTCGGTCACTTCTCCTTCAGGTAGCAGCCTGGACGGCTGGGACCGACAAATATACAAGAGCAGCTGACTGAGCTGTTTCCTAATACCCAGATAGTTATTTGTGGCAATGAGGATGCCCAGCCAGCCCAGCTGGCCAAGATGTTGTTTTCTCTGACTCTTTGTCATTTGTTTTTCTGTCGAAGAGGGTTTCAGATGAAGGCTTCCCACTCCTGGTGCCTGGGACTTTTGAGTGTGAGGTATCTTAGGCATGTACACTTACTGCACAGAATGGTCGAATAGGTCTGACATACATTGATGCAGCATGGTATGGAAGCAGTAAGCAGTACACCAGCACCAGCATACACACTGTATCGTATTTCGATTCTACCTACCTGCCTGGAGGATATCTACATACCTTACCTATCCCTCCCACTACTATTCGTGGTACGCACCATCACTCACCTTACCTCATGGAAAACCATGAACAGAGACTAGGTATATCTACCTAGAGTATTGTGCAAGGGGGGGCTGTGAAATATGTACTTGGTGTACTAGTGGTGGTGGTGGTAGGAGGGTGGGGCTCCGCACACGCGTGCGCAAAGTCAACGGACAGGGGCTGCTCGTGGGAATCTCGGGCTAAGAGGGAGAGTCGAGCGAGTAGTTGCGCCGCCACGAGGGAAAAAACGAACAAGCAAGATGGCGCCTCGTTCACGTTCGCCCGCAACACTGCATGCCTGAAGTACCCGTACTTTCTGGCCGTACCGCCAGGCTGATTGGATGCATTAGCCTGCGCTAGGGGGCAATCCTGGGCCCGGCAGAACACCATACCCACTAGCCAGGTATCCTTTTCGGTCCATTTTGTTTAAATTGACCCTGAAGCCATGCGACGGCTTCCTTCAGCAAAGGGAAGTAGTTCGGTAGTGTGCCAGACTCCAAAACCTCGCGCAGAAGATGCAGCGTCCTGGGTTCCATGCTGGCTCGTCTACACGCACCCAATGCGGCAGGCGTGCGACCTGTGATATTGACACTGGCCTTATATATATTGATCTGCTGTAAGCTGAGCACAACCAAGCACAAGCACATTTCCGCACTTTCTACACATGAGGTAGGTATGTACCTACATAAGTAAATACGTGAAAGCAGATGCATCAAAGGGCCAGGTGGCTGTCATGGGCCGTCAGCTTCCATGGATTGGGGATTGAAGTAAGTAGGTAAGTAGGTAGGTAGGTACATTCTCACTTCATCGCACAATGTACCTACCTCCTCCTAGTCCAATGTCCATCTCTCCCTCTCCCTCCAGCTCTCTCACCAAGTCACGCACTCACTCCCTCTCTTTCTCTCTCTCTCGCTCTCTCTCTCTCCCCTCGAGGTCTCTGCTCCTCCGGCATAACTTTCTTGAGCAAGCAAGCTGCACATACATATCAATAGTGAAGATTAGGAAGAAGAACCTTCCCTTTTGTTCGTTTGGATGTGTGGACTGCTGGGACAAGTACCCTTGTCGACGGCGGTCGACTGACATCCATCTTGATCCATCCATCCCTCCTGGTGGTGACCAGCCGTTTCCGCACACCCCAACCCAAGTCGAGTCGCGCGGTTTTTCTGGGGGTGTTCAAACATAGGTCTAGCTTCCCTTCCCAGGTCATCCTCGCCTCGGTTTGGACGACGGTTTCCTTGCTAAAGACCCCGTCACTTTCTTAGTACTTACTCCCTCTCTCGCTCATTTGCCTTTTCTATTCTGATCTGATCTGGGATCCCCCGCCCTACCCTTCCGCTCCCTCAAAGTCTTGTCCCAAAGTTCCAAGTACAAGGGAAACCGGGGCGCACAGAATTGGCATTAGGCACGCTGCTATCCTCAACCTCTTTTAACGTTGCTCCCCCCCCCCCCCCGTCCCCATTACAAGACTGGGTTTCCGAGTGTAACTCGTTGTTTGTGTACCCTCCCGTCCAAGTCCCAAGTCCAATCCTCGAACACATTCATATCCAAGTCCCATAATAAGTAGCCAGACGTGAAAGATCCGACCGTCGTCACCAAGCACTGCTGCTGCCGCCGCCACCACAACCGTATCCTTTTTCCTGTTCTGTCTCTTCCACGCTGGTTGAGGCTGTCGTCGTCGTTGTCTAGTTGTGGCCTGTAGAGCACATGCAACCTGGGAGGAGACTGCATCCAATGTCCAGCAGTATCGCAGTCTAATTGTCCCCTCTCTGCCTCGATCGGGTCATGCGAAAACGCCGCCGACTGGAAGCACGTACTACCACCAAATCATACTTTGCGTGGCGCTGAAGTATTTTTTCCGCCGACTCCTGCACCCGGCTGTACGGTTTTCAACTCTGCATTCACTATCCTGATTAAAGTGCCGAAACCCTTGGCCTGCTTTGCCGACGACATGGCCAACGAACAGCAAAGGCCCGCGTCCCAGAAGCTGCCCGCGGGGCTGGCTGGTGTTCTCAACCCAGAAGAGAACCGCGACTCTGCCTATTTCTCATGCACCGATGCCTCGAGTAAGCGTATGTAAATCCATTGGGACGATGGGGGCGCATGCAGCTGTATGCAACTGTATTTCTTACACTATATTTAGACACGTCCACCGCCTCGGGAGTTGGAATCAACGTCCTGAGTCCCTCGTCAACATCTACGGGCTATCATTCGACCGAAAAGACCCCTTCTCCGACCACCACCAACATGATGCCTCAGCCATTGCACTCGCCTGTTGGCAGCATGAGCATTACTTCAATGGTCTCGCCGACAACGCCAGCCAGCGCAAACTTCACCCGTCCTCAGTCGCTCGAGGTGAATGGCGCATCGCTTCTGCTGAATGGAGCCCCCGACTCGCGCCGCGAAAGTGTCGACAGCAGGATCAACCAAGGCTTCGGGGACATGAAACTGGGCAACTCGCCTTATGCCAGCCACAACCAGTCAACCACTTCGATACAAGGGAGCTTGGCACAGCAGCGCAATCCTCGGGCAGGTCTAGATAACCTGTCTATGCACCGGATTTCCAATGGCTATCAACCGAGTGCCGACCGCAACCCCCCCGAAGTTCACCCCAAGATCCGGACGGCGCCAGCCATTACTGGGCCTGCGACAAGCAACATTGCAAGAGCGGCCGAGCCTACCAAGGGCCAGGCCTGGGCTTTCCCGGAAGAAGAGATTCAGCGGATGCCCTCTGTATCCTTCCATGACTCACGGCGCAGCAGTATCGCAGAATCCATTGCCAGCAGCCAATTCACTACTGAATCCCGGCTTCCTCCCGGACAGCGACGCCTGGAGGATGGAATTGGCAACGACTTCTCGCAGCGCTTGTCGACTGCGTCGGCCGATTTCCCTGCGGTACATCACCATTCTCTCCAGCATAAGCAGCTTTCAGACCTCCAGAGTGAAGAGTCCAGTCCGCATTCTGGTGCCCAGCCGTACAGTCGTACTCCAGAGTTGCGCGTCAGTCACAAACTTGCGGAGCGCAAGCGTCGCACCGAAATGAAGGAGCTGTTCGAACAGCTCCGGGATCTAATGCCCCAAGAGCGCGGGTCGAAGGCTTCCAAATGGGAAATTTTGACCAAAGGTATGTAGTCAGTCCCGGGACCATTCCTGCTTTCCAGATGGCTTACATTTGTCCAGCAATCGCGGAGCATCAGCGGCAGCAAGACCACTTGAAACAGTTGACGGCTCATTACCAGAATTCTGCACAAGAGTCTGAGATGCTACGTCGAGAACTTGAGCAGTTACGGCACGAGAATGGGCAGCTACGGGCAGCGAGTGGACAGAACGGGCAAGGCCCGGCGAGTCACGCTGTGCCGTCACAACCGCCTCCGGCCGATCCTTATGCACAGCAGGCACAGTACACGGCTTCGCGACCAGAGCTACCGCCTCTACGCACACTCAGTAACGCCATGCCGAACGGACCGGACTCCATGACTGGCGTTCAGTATGAAGGTCAGCGGCCAAACGGGTTTCGACCCGAGACTGGTCGCTTCTAAGCGAGTCTAGGGCCGCATTCTGTCTGCTATATTTGTTGTACTCATTTGTTTTTGATACCTTGCGGCGCATACATCCGCCCAAACTCGCAGTAACGACAGGATGTCGCCTACTGTTCTACCACCTCTTCATTGGTGCAGTTTGCACAACATGATAAAAAAAGGGCCGGGGCAGAATTTCAAAGAACTGAAATAGGGTCGCATCTCGGATCCGGAGGGGTTTGCGGTTGATTTGATTTGATTAGCGGTAATGGAGGTGGGCTAACCGGAGCGATGGGTTTTTGTTACAATTTACAATCTTACAGGAGTCGGGGAATCTGCATGTCGAGGTGCTTTACGAGCGGATCAGGGCGCCGTGATGGCGCACCGTGGGGGTCCGGACTGCTACTGGTTGCGAAGACTCGGCCTTGTCGAGGGCTGGGCAGCGAACCAACCAGCGTCTGTCTGAAGCGAGCGGCTCAAGCGGCTTGAGAGCTCAGCAGGGGCTATCAAGACTCGATGAAGAGTCCCCGTTTCGGGCAGTGTGTGTATCTGCGTGTATGTATCTATGTGTATATACCCACTATGCTTGGGCCGAGATCGTTCGAAAACCCAATGGGGCTTCTCCAAGCCCTTGTTGTTTTTGGCGGGATGAGAGCAGAGGGAATCCAGCTGAGGGCGTGTATATAATTGCGGTCATTGCCATGGGAATACCTACCCACATGGCGGGATTGGTGCTGACTGACGCCTGCGAGGAAGGTGGTCGGGGTAAGATCGTGCTGGGCATATATGAGAAGCCGCATTGTCTACAGTATGCGCCACTATACAGGCAAGACTCGTATGTCTCTTCCTCTCCCTCTTGTGCCTAGTCGTCTGAACGTGACGCGGCTGCGCTCTACAAGATAGGATGCTGGTTCTTTGGCTCTAAAGTAGGTATGTGATGGATGCTAACCGACTTACTCGGAAGATGGTGGTCTTACTTAGTGGGCGTAATGACAGCAACGCTTATTGTGAGAAGCTGTTTACTTAGGCTTTGCCTTCTAGCAAAAGACAGAACAAGAAAGCCTTCAAGAGAAACGCATATGATACGATGCATGTCCATCCCTACTAACCTTTTGTTTGTGTCACCATGGACGTTGAGAGCTTCCATGCGGCAGAGGCGGGCTCTAACTGGACGAGAGGCCTTTTTTATGGGACGCTGGCCTGCTGCCGTGGGAAAAGTGCGACCATTGACCATGTAGGTATGTAGGTACGGCCATACTTAATACACCTGACTTATGCACTCAAGCCAATCAGAGATCTCATTCCGGTCTTGATTGCGGCCAATTGCTTGTCAGCTAAATTTTTTTTCCAACCAGCACGCTAGGTACTTACTCTCTATTCTCATCATCAAACTTTTTGCCTGTATCTGTCGGTATCTGCATCTGCCACTATCAACCAGATTTGTTCCCAATTCGTCTCTACCAGTTTCTCAAGATGTAAGTTGCCCCCGCCCCCCTTGCTACGTAAATGCGCTTCCATGCTAACCATCCACCCATTTTGGCAGGCATGCTGTTCGTCGCGCAGCCTTCAGGGCCGCCAGCTCTACCTCGCTGGCTGCCGCCAACACCTCGAGACTGCAGCTCAGCTCTCTGGCCATGCAGGCCAGCAGAGCCTCGGTCCGACCTGCCATTGCGCCCATGACCCGTTACTTCTCGCAATCTATGCGCCGGGCCGATGACGAGCAAGTCATCGTCGACGAGGCCACCAAGCTTGCTCAGGCAAGCGAGGAGCAGAACAGCCCCGCCCCCAAGCAGAACGCCATCTATATCAGCAACATGACGTGGGACGCTGGCGAGAACCACCTGCGCGAAGCTTTCAGCAAGTTCGGCGAAATCCAGGACATCATGATCAGCCGCGATCAGACCGGCAGGAGCAGAGGGTATGCCACACACCCACCACGTACATGCCCCGTGTAGAGCTGTGATGCTAACTACCACTTCCCTCGTCAGCTTTGGCTTCGTTACTTTCGCCGGGGACGAGGCTGCCCAGAACGCCGTTGAGGAGTGCAACCAGTCCTTCTGGCACGGCCGCCGCATCCGAGTCGAGATTCGGAGATCCAGCACCGAGGGTGGCTCCAGCTCTTCCAGAGGCCCTTCCAGGCCCATCCGCAAGACGGACCCTACCCGGGCGCTGTACATTGGCAACATCCCCTACGAGACTTCGGATGCTGACCTGAACAAACTGTTCCGGGATCTCGACAACGTCGTCGATGTCCGCGTTGCCGTCGACCGTAACACTGGCTGGCCGCGTGGTTTCGCCCATGCCGACTTTGCTGATGTCGAGAGCGCCACCAAGGCCCACGAGAAGATCTCTCAGATGCAGCTGGGTGGCCGCACCCTGCGTGTCGACTTCTCCGAAATCCGCGAGAACCAGGGCCGCACCAGGCGGGATTAGATTTGGGGCGTAACGGAAGCGATGTTGACGCGACAGGTTGGAGGAGGAGGATAGCCTCGGGAACAAACTACGACTGCACATGACACTTGGCTCTTAGAGCCTGGGCCTCCTTGTATAGAGGCTACAAGAAGATAGATACCGGTGCAGTGCCACTTTTGGTTCTGCATAGGGGCAGTCATGAATGGTCCCGGAAAATGGACCGGGTCACGACTCGAACCCTCTTGGGGTTATGCATAACCTGTACATGTAATAACAATAGCCAGTGTGTAAAATACGATAGATGGTAATCAGGGAGCGCCGGTAAAGGTGCTCCACGAATGAAATGTATCACGTCCTCCCTCTACTACCTATGCAATAAATGCTTGGTTGCCCGGCATGGATGATCTCCTACTCACCGTATGGATGTACCCACCTCGTAGGCTCCCAGGAGGTAAACACGTCTATATTCCGTTGATGGTCTTGGCAGGGACCCTGGGGAAGACGAAAGCGTGCCAAAGGCAACCTAGGCGGCTAACAATGAACAAGTCAGTAGCCGACACGTCCGTCGTCCCTCGGCAGGGACCCCCCCAAAACCCCACCTAAAAGTACAATGGTTTACGTACTTGCCATCGCATCGCATCGGCAAATCAAACATTAAGTGCGGGCGACAGACTGCTCAAACCAAACATCTGATTCTCCATTTACTCAGCTCGGCCGTTGGTGTTCTTTGTCCTAGGATTCTTCTCTCTTCCCCTCCCCCAACACCACCGCCGACGTCTTCATCCTCCACCTAGGTCTTATTTCCCCGCATATTACGCCATCTCTCGAATTCCATCTTCCCACAGCGCGCTGCCACGCCCAGCCGCAATTCCACCATGTCTTTCCTCGGTGGCGGAGCCGAATGCTCGACGGCCGGCAACCCGCTCAGCCAGTTCGCGAAACATACCCAGGACGACAAGAGCTTGCAGCGCGACAGGCTCGTCAATGGCGGGCCTCAGGGGAGCATGGGCGGCTTTCGGAGCGCTCCCAACCATGCGCCCCAGGACGAGGTAGGGGCGATTCCGCGGGCTTTGGCCCGTACCATAACATGACCGTGGCCATCACCGTGTGCTGACAAATGGCTAGATGATGAACGGCTTCCTGCAGCAGAATGGCCGACTGCCCGACATGCCCCTCGAGGGCATGAACCAGATCCGCCTAGCCATCCGGCACAGGGCGTCCACCTGAGAGCCAACTCGACGTCGCCGGCGTGGGCCAACGAGTTCCAGCAGAATCCCCAAGCCGCCATGGAGTCGGCCTTTAAGGTGCCGCAGGGCACCCACTTCGGCCCCGAAGATTACACCAAGTTTCAACACATGATGCAACAGGCCAACTCGTCGAGATCGAGCCCCATGCCGCAGCAGTCTATGGGGGGCTACCAGCGGCCCATGGGCATGGGCATGGGCGGCATGGGCATGATGGGCGGCATGAGCTCGGCATACGGCATGCAGGGCGCATACGGTCCACAGTTCCAACAGCCCCAACCCCAGCACGCCATGCAAGACGCAAAGGGAAAGGGGAAGCTTGTTGAGCTCGACGACAACCAGTGGGAGGAACAGTTTGCGCAAATCGCCCTCGAGGATCAGAGGGTGAGGGAGGAAGAGGAACAGAACAAGGGCATCGAGGCCGAACTTAACCAGATGGACGAACGGATATTGGAGTCGGAGACCAACGAGTTTGGGGACTTCGAGTCCATTTGGAAGGGCATCCAGGCCGAGAAGGCCCAGGCCAAGGAGGACCTCGATGAAGACGAGTGGGTCAGCAAATTCAACGAAGAGGACTGGCAACGAAACTTCGCCAATGGTTGGGGCGACAGCAGCCGGCTCGTGGGTGACCCACAGATTGAGAGCTATCTTTTCGAGGAGGACAACCTCTTCAAAGACATGTCGAACCCCTTCGACGAGGGTATGCGCATAATAGACGAGGGTGGCAATCTGTCCTTGGCTGCTTTGGCGTTCGAGGCCGCCGCCCAGAAAGACCCGTCCCATGTGGAAGCCTGGGTACAGCTGGGCACTGCACAGGCGCAGAACGAGAAGGAAACCGCAGCTATCCGTGCTCTCGAGCAGGCCAAGAGGATCGACCCGAGCAACCTGGCGGCTCTCATGACCTTGGCCGTTTCGTACACCAACGAGGGGTTCGACAGTACGGCTTATCGAACCCTCGAGCGTTGGCTCTCGGTCAAGTACCCTTCCATCATCTCCCCAGCCGACCTGTCGCAGGCAACGGACCTCGGCTTTACCGATCGCCAAATCCTACACGACAAGATCACCAAACTGTTCATCAGAGCAGCTAATCTCAGTCCGGGCGGCGAGCGTATGGACCCGGATGTTCAGGTCGGGCTGGGCGTCCTCTTTTACGGGGCCGAGGAGTACACCAAAGCCGTCGACTGCTTCAGCGCCGCCCTCGCGTCGGCCGAGCAAGGAGCTTCGAACCAGCGCTCGCAGGTGCACCTGCTCTGGAACCGACTGGGCGCCACACTAGCAAACTCGGGCAAGAGCGAGGACGCCATTGCAGCGTACGAGAAGGCGCTCACATTGCGGCCCAACTTTGTGCGCGCCCGCTACAACCTGGGAGTCAGCTGCATCAACATGGGCTGCCATGAAGAGGCCGCCGGTCATCTTCTGTCTGCCCTCGAGATGCACAAGAGCGTCGAGAAGGAAGGTCGTGAGAAGGCCCGCGAGATTTTGGGAGGCGGAGTCTCGGACTCGCAGCTCGATGCCATGACGACCCAGAACCGATCCACCAACCTCTACGATACCCTGCGCCGCGTCTTTACTCAAATGAACCGCCGCGACCTGGCTGAAAAGGTCGTGGCCGGTATGGACCCGTCAGTTTTCCGCGGGGATATCGACTTCTAGTAGGACCAGTCTGGGAATCGCCCGGTTCGTGGCAGAACAATTTGATACAGTGCATCGAAGGGGGGAAAGTTCTGCTGAGAGTTGACGAGGTTACATGATTGATGGTCTATAGGAGCGTGTTTTGAAATCAGATTGGTCCAGTTCGGTTTGAGGATGGGGGCGGGGGGCTTGGGGGGAGAAAGGCCTCACGGAAAGGTAACCCGAAGCAAAATCCAGCATTAACAGGCGTTCACTCATTGTAGTATATCACTTTTTCATCTCTGGGACATCGCATTACCACTACCAATGTGATGCTGCTCATGGAGTTGGCCGACATGCGACCCCAAGTGACAGAGATGCCCTGAATAGGAGACGAAAATGGACCAGTATATTTGCGAGCACGGTGACGAGGACCCTATAATAACAACGAGGTATTCACACAATTGGGGGGGGGGGGTACAACTAGATACCAATACTTTCAAACGGGTTATAGACTTGAGCAGTACACACAGCAGGCATGATTCATGCGAGTCTTGTTTGGATTGCTTGCTTGATCGATTTCACAGTTAATCAGGCACTGGAGCTATCTTCCCTCTTTCCACTTTGTCCGTCATCCAGGACAACAGCAGTATTATAAACACACGGGGTATCATCAAAAATCCCTTATTGGTTTGCTTTTCCCACCTCTCTGCACCACATGCAAACGAGAACGTGGTATATATTAGGTATGCACGCACCCCGAAGATGCCATCAGCCGAGGCCATCCATTCGCATTTCAGTTGTACTTGTTTGTTTGTGCACAAAAATCCACCGTATATTCCGTGGAGAGCAAAAACCATCAATGCTTTGGAGTATGAACCTCCTGGCTTCCCCCCCGGGAGTAGCACTTGTGGCCTTTTCTGGCAAAGAGAACAGTGTCTCGGGTTGGCGCCATGTAAAGGAGGTAGGTGATGGGGGAGTCATATATCTGAGATATACGTGGGTGTAGCAGTAGTAGTATAGTGGTAATGTAGTCCTCCCTCATTTGACACCGATAAAGCCGATTCCATTCCGTGCGTTACCTACGGCTTTCTTGAGGGCCTGATCCTCGACATCGGTCCACTTGACACTCAGCTCGTCCCACTTGCTGCCGGGAGTGTTGTATTCCCGCTTGAACTGGCTGTGCATCGTCTGCAGCCGGCTCATCTCGCGGGGGTCGCCGCTGCCGCTGAAAACAAAGAAGGCGGTACAGGGTGGTAAGCTGTCGTAGACCTGCTTGATTCGTGTAGTGAGGCCCTGCAGGGCATTGGCCAGGGACGATGCTTCGTCATCTAACGGAGGCGCGAGGAAGTTGCTGGGAGGAGCGACGCCATCGGCGCCGGCTGTTCTGTTGGTATTCCACCAGCCTTGCATGGCTTCCAACTCGCGGAAGCGCGCAAAAACAAAGTCGGTGCCGCCAAAGGGAATTTCTTCCGCCACCGGGTCGCCCTGCACGGCGCGGAGGACGCCGGCCACGACCTCTTCGTCCGATTTGCACCCAATGCGATATGTGGCGGCGGCTCCCGCGCCCTTCATCGGGTCACCCCAGTCGATCATGGTCGATGACTTGCCCGTTTTCACGCCGCCCGTAGCATTGGCGCCGCCGTTGGCTTTGTAGTTAGTGCCGGATCGGTTGAGGCGGCGGAAGAGGTTTTCGCCCTGGTGATCGTGGTTGCCCCAAGACTTGCCCTTCTCGCACTTCTGCTTCACCAGGTCGAGGCAGGCCTTGGCGTCCTCGATCGAGTCGTGGCCCGCGGCGCCACCTTTTTGAATCTCCCGCTTAAGGAAACGCTGGCAGAGGAACTTGAGGCTGTTCTTCAACGGGGGGCCTCGGTTGTGGGGGTAAAGGAGGGAGGTGTCCACGATGAAGGGGTGGGTGATTTGCAAGGCCTTGAGATCGGACTCGAGGGAGTGGCCCACGAGGATCGTCCGGGGGTGCAAGATATCCAGTAGCTTATTTTGTATGTCTTGCAGAGTTGTGGTGACGGGATCAATCATCTCTTTGGTGATACCCGAGAATCTCGTGACGTAGTCGACGATAGGCTTGGCCGGCTTGACCAGCTCGTCCAAAACGACGTTTCCGCTCCAATCCACAAGACTTATCCTGGTCAGCGAGAACTCGTGCTCCCCAGTCATACACATCTCGCAGTCTAGAGCAATCACCTCGCGACCAGCAGTGATAGACCCTTGCTCAATCTCCGACTCCGGAACGTCGCCTTCGGACAGATCCTGCACTCGGGTATGGACCCAGCCCGGCTGGTCCTGGTACTCTTTCCGGCGCTCCTCGTCATTGATAAGAGCCGGGTGCAGGGTGTAGCCGTTAGGTACAAAGTCCTCGGGCATGGCCAGGAACTCGGTGATTCTGGTCCTGTCGTCTTTCCAATTGCTCGGTTCCTTGGCCGGTTGCACACCTTTCTTCGCCTTCTCCTCGGGCGATTTCTCCATGGGCGCAGTGAGCATGGTGCCCAGCGGGGAGCGCAGGTTGCCGTACTTCTCGTTCCCGGGAGTCTTCAAAGGCCACAGGTGTTCAAACATGTCGGCAAAGGGCTGCAGTATCTCCGGCAGCTCGTCCTTCTTTAGCAAGCGGGGGTAGTAGTCGTCCGGGGAGGTGATGGCACGAGGCCTGTCATCGGAACCGTCCGCGTCCTTGTCGTTGTACGTAGCAAAGTCCACATTCCGTCTGAACATGGCCTCTTCCAGACCGGGCACCATGAGGGTGACGATTTTGCGAAACTGGGGTCTCTGGGAGACGGATACCCATTGGGGTGCCACGCCGTCGGCGAAAATGTAAAGAATCAAATTGCGCAGCTGCTCGAGGGAGACTTTGGCTTGCAGCTTGGCATTGTAGTTGAACTTGATGGATGGGTAGTTGGAGGAGTCGGATCTCGGAATCTTCTTTGGTTTCTTGGAAGGCCGGGTCTTCTTCTGCACCAGCTGCCAGCCTTCGTCGTCGCCGTCGACGCTTTCGTCGTGGGGCTTGGCACGTTTGAGACCGTTGGGTTCGGGGACCGTGGCAGCCACGGCAGTCTGGGGCTTCAGGTCGGCCTCGATGGTTCCGGACAAGGTGGCGGACGAAGCGTCGCCGGCACGTGCGACACTGCCGTTGACGACAGCAGCATCGGGGTTGTTCGCGACAGCCTCCTGCACGATCGCAAGGGCATTCGCGATATCCTCAGCGGCAGTGGTAGCGTCCATGATGGGCAGTGACCGTATGCCGCAAGGAAGTCGGCGGCAAGGGGCGCGCGACAATGATTGCGATGCTCGGAATTGGCTTTCAGAGCATACAAAAAAAGATGATGGAGTTTTGCGGTCCGGGCAAAGAATTATATTGGACCGGATCCCAGAACAGGGATTACCTCTAGGGACTAGCTACCTGCCTAGGCCAAGCGTAGCCAGCGACAACTGCGTATCTCTCGAGGAGTGGGCAGCGGGGAGAGCGCTAGAACAGCTGTATCGCGCTAACTTACAGCGGCTCGTTGCTTATCGTACTGGGTCTACGTACATCTTGCTTCTGGTAGAACTCCGATTGAAGGTTCCTATCCTACATGTACCTATGATTGATAATTCTCTTCAATCAATAAATGAATCAGGTGCAAAAGTTCTATGCACCCACGGATCACATAAGCTGTCATTCGCAGTGATTGCTAGGAAATTTCACTGATGGTTCAGCCAGGATATTTGAAAAGGAAAGGGGGAAATAGAACAATCCAAGTCACTCGTCCGGAAAATGCGTCTGGTATTTAGTCAATCCATGGACGACTGCCTGGCTTTCAGGATCATGGATGGAAACCGCTTCCCTTGATTGAGACGTTGCTTCCAGCAGAGACTCCCACGTGCAGTAAGCCTACCTTGAGATAATTGTGAGGCATCCTAGCGAGGCAACCTAAGCCCAAACATCACTCCAGTTGCATCTCCCTCACGCTCCGGTAGATATATCTTTGCCCGTATTCCATTCTGCAACCCACGTTGCTCACGAAGGGCAATAATTATCATCCTTCAGAAGCCCATATCATGGATCTTGTCACTCTGACCTGTAAGAGATGCGAAGCAGCTTTGGGGAAAGCTGTGAACGCATGGGTGCAGATTGGCAAAAACCATATCAGCCCTGTTGTTTTCCCAGACACAAACCGAGATTTGGACGTTGTCGGTGTTAGTGCTATTCGGAACGGCGAACCAGCAACGCTGGTGGATGACTGGTATGAGTGCTGACCCGAAAGCAAATGCCTTTCAAGCTCACCTAACGGATCTAGTAATCTTCAGGACGTCGCCTGCCGTCGTTGCAATGCGGTTGTTGGCCTCAGGTGCCTGGGAACTCCTTTAGACCATATCCTCCAAATGTAAGGGCTTGTGTGGCCTTTAAGACCCCTTTATTTCTCAATTCAGGTTGGACCGGTTTGCTTCTCTCCGCTCATCGTCTAACAATCAATAGGGATCAGTTGATGTTGCATCTCACATCCATCAGCACCTGCGCTGCAGATACAGGCAGCCAGGTGAGACTCCATATCCAAAGGACATTAAGACTGAAGACAACTACTCGAAGGAGCAACTGCAATGTACCCAATGATAGCCCACGGGGTTCCAGAGGATCGTATCAGGGAAACTCCCCTGGTGATGATGGCACGGCGGCCGGTCAGGGAAGCTGGAGTGCCCTACGCAACGATGTGGATGCCCGGGGGAGAGAGATCCAAATGCTCGGCATCGCCGGGCGCCAACTTGAGTCATACCTCAACAAAGCCGTGGTGCGCATTGGTAGTGACATTGCGACTCTGAAGGCTGGCCTCGGTAGTCTACGAGAAAGACAAGACAACCATGGTGATGACCTATCCGACCTAACGGCCGAAGTCTCTTCACTTAGAGATACAGTCAAAGAGAACCAGCAATCCGCCGGCAGCATATCAGATATCGCAGCGCTGAGGGAACACCTGGCGTCTTCGATGAGTGCAATATCGGCAGTACAGCAGGATCTCGATAACCGCTTGAGTTCCGCCAGTGAACTTTTATCCCAGGAGATGGACAGTGTCAGGGACGAACTGACCAGAGCCCAGGGGGGCTCCAAGCCCTCAGAAGTCAGCTTGGAGACCACGAACGCCCGCCGCGGGAAAATGCCCTTTCGGAAGACAGCTACGCCAGAGAAGTCAACCTGTTACGGATGGAGGTCACACAGTTGCGGAATGTCACAGCCGCCCGGGACTATGCAACAAGCCAAACGTCGCACAACAATATATCATATCGTGAAGAGCTGGACATCCTCATCGATAGTGTTGCAAAATTTGGCAACCGGATTAGCCAAGTCGAGACATTAAAGATGGAATCAAAGCTGCTGAAGAGCAGAGTTCAGCGCTTGGATGCAAATTCGGGTCCTACAGAGGGAGCTGGCCTGTGAGTATAAAGCAGGTAATATGGTAGGCATAGGATTACGAGCCTGTAAAAGGAATCCAGCCACCTGGCAAATTGGTGAGAACAGTATGGCCTAATACTAGTACATCAGGAGAGCCTACTAAGAAGTTAACATCAGCAGACTTCCCCGACATTCATTATGGAGTCGGATATTAGATTTTGCCGAACACTATAGAGTAATGGAAGGAGGTGATGGGCACAGGTGTTGATAGAATATCTGTTAGCTCAAATCAAACAGCGAAATATCTTTAATCTGCCTTGGGCTGTGAACATTGTAAATACTACCAAGGCGACGGTGAGACTGATTTATGTAGTTTTCCTTCACGTTTGGGGTCGTGAATGATTTTGTTCAAAGTCCCAGAAAACTAGGCTAGCTTCTCCTCACAAGAGACTGCTGGCCACCAAACTCTGTGTCCATGATGTCCAAAGCAAGACTGGCAAGCTCTTGAACTGGCTTCAGGATAGCATGCTCGAAGAACAACTGGGCCTCGAGATCCTGTCCACCCTTCGACCAGAGACTCAACATCTTCTTCTCGTCGGCACGGCCAGGGAGCGTCTCCACGTCCTTCAGCACCTCGATGGCTTCCTGGTAGGGCTGCCATTCCTCCGAGTGCGCCTTCGGTCCCCACCAGACACCCATCATCAGGGCTGCCTGCGCCACGGTAATCGAGTCGGTGGCTTCGAATACCTGCTTGAGTCTGGCCTCCAGGGTTTGCCCGGCTGTGCTGCCCTGGCTGGCGGTGCCCGTAGCGTAGCCTTGCCCCGTATTACTGATGAGTCTCCCTACGGCCATCATCCCTTTCACCCTGAAGGGGTGAAAAGGCACGGGATACTGGAAGGGGTCGCAGTTGAGGGCCAGGAAGCAGGAGATGGCCAGGGAGTGCGAGAACCTCCCGAGCTCCGTGAAGTATATACTAGCCTCGGACAGCGTTCGGGGCAGCGGCTCGATGGCGTAGAGCTTGGCTTTGCGGAGCGGCGCACACTTCTCCCACCGGTGTCCCAGGAGCTTCGCACGCTCGGCAAAGTCCATACCCGTCAGGGGTTGGGAACATTCCAAGAAGGTTTCGTCAACCACGCGCTGCAGCGCTACGTCGGACCTAAGAGATCCGCTTGTCGAAGGGTTGCGGTATAGATTCGGGTCAGGTGTCAGAGTGAGGCGGTTGAGGTCCAGGTGAGGATAGGCTTGGCCGACCTCGTATACGTCTAGATCGTCCTTGCACCGAGGACAATTGCACTGAAAGTGGTATCGCTCTTTCAAGGTCTTTTGTCGGTGGCTTCGGTGAGATTCGCAGGCTGTGGTACGCATATCAACATAAATAAGCAACGTGGGTGTATGACTCCGAGCGACTTACCAATATAGGAAATTGTGACTTCCTCGTCTTCCTGCATGGATCGATACGCTCGGAGCACAGCCTTGCGTCCGATAAACTGCACAAATGCGCTTGGTGTGCATGAGTGGTTCACCATGGCCAGGCCCGGGTGCATATACAAGCCAGTCTGTCCAGCATCAGGATCGAGACGGCTGAACGAGTTGACTTGTAGCTGAAGGGCGAGGCTCGCTTAGCCAAAGAAACTCCACAGCTTCCCTCTGTCTTCCTATCCCGGAAGCCCAGTGATCACAACGCATGTACATACCTTACACGCCGCTTCTAGGGCGTTCGCTATATTGTGAAGGCTGGCCTCGCGGCCAAGATAATGCACAGCACCCATGGCCTGCAGCTCCAGATCCCGCCACGACGGTCCCTCCAGCCGCTCCTCGGGCACTGGGCCCCCAGCAGCATGCTGGCGGAAATCCTCGACGTGGCTCTCCAGCCTCAGCCCCGTCGAAGACTCCATCTTGTCGGCCAGGAGCAGCATCTGCACCAGCGCACGCACGGGCGTGGGCAGCGGCTGGCCCTGGGCCGCGGCCTGGACGCGCCGGAACACTTTGCATTCCTCCTTGTGCACGCGGGCCCAGTCGGCCTTCTGGCAGGGGATGCTGCAGTAGGCGATGGTCTTGCAGCCGGTGCAGAGCCGGGGCGCGCTGGAGGACGGGAGAAGGCAGGAGTTGCATACCTCGGCCTGGGTGGGCGCGTCGGGGATGGCGATGCAGGGCTCTGTGAAGTAGGCGATCGCGTCACCCGGCTTGAAGGACTGGCCGGCGCGGAGGTGACGGCCGCCGGGGGAGGACGGCGTGCCGTGAAGGGCTAGGGTGGACGGGATGGTGGGCATGTTGCCCGGAGATGGTGGAGGGATATGAAGTGGGGTGGCAGTGGTTGGATGTGCAGAATCCGGAACCCTTTGGCTACGCCTCGGTGCTGATCTTGTCTCTCAAATAATGGCGTGCGGCTGTCAGTTGGCTCGATTTCCATTAATCCTACCTTTCGACGCCATTAGATGAAAGTTGCATCTATCATGAACCTAACGCCGAAGCCCATGAGTTGATGGGTAGGTGCAATTTTATGCCCCGCCTGTTTTCGGGGAGAACCACAAACCGAACGACCGGATAGATGCATCGGATTTTGCTACGACATTGATCAACATCAGCATGGGGAGGCAAATTTCTGCCTTGCTTCATTCTGGGATGCAGGTCTCTTTTTCTTTCGAAAAGTTCCAATGAAGTGAATGCTCGTCTTCATTGTCACAACACCGCTGGCTAGCTTCGTATACTTCAGTATAAGTACATGTAGAAACCCAACTACCCCAACACGGCAGGATTGCATGATGATCGGGGTGACTCATCCAGCCTGGCACCAATTTCTGACAGAAGAGCTAGCGCTCGCCAAGCTTGTGTCACTTGAGACCAAAGCAGAGGAAATAAATATATCAATGTATAAATATACCAGACGGCATGAACAGCTTGTGCGGGTGGGAGTGTACATTGGCTAGTTAGTCTTTACATCTCGGCCGAGACACACAATCAAAAGACAACGACATCAAGATGCCGCTTGAACTTCGAGAGTTTACAATGGCGGATCTCCCTCGTGGGCTGGAGATTGAGAAGCTTGCATACGCCCCTAATCCCTTCACGCCCTTCCTCTTTCCCGGCCCGTTCCCCGAGGAAGCCAAGCAGATGCGGTCCGAGTATTTCATCAAGACCTTGGAGGAAGACAAGACGGCGCGACACGTCAAGGTCATCGATACGGAGATCGAGGGCGACGAGCATGAGCAGATGATCGCCTGGGCCAAGGTGCACGTCCACATGGAGCCGCCGGAGCTGGCCCCCCGGGTGTTCGGTGCCGGTAGCAACATCGAGGCCTGCGAGAAGCTGTGGGGAGGCATGATGGCCCAAAGAGCTCGAGTCGTGGGTGATAAGCCCCATGTGTGTAAGCGGTCACTCAAGATTTCTTACAGAGTGACAGTAGTTACCTATAGAATATATGCTGACATCAAAAAGACTTGCATATGCTGCAGACGCATCCGACGCAGCAAGGCCGGGGAGCAGGAACCATGCTAATCCAATGGGCCCTGGAGCAGGCCCAAGAGCTGAGCTTACCTGCATACCTAGAGGCCTCTGTGGACGGCCACAGTTTGTATCTGAAGAACGGATTCGAAGACATCGAGTTGCTGGAAACCGATCTCAGCCAATGGGGCGCAAAGGACATGCACAAGATCTGGAACATGATGTGGCATCCCCGATAGGTCTGATTATTCGGCTGGCGACGCGTCACTGGAATCACTGGAAGGCAAGTGACAAATAGTGGCACGACCGAATGCTGTATTCCGTTCATATCGACTGGAGTGTGAGCTGTACATATGTAGCTGTAACCTTGCCTGGGACTTGGTGGGGCTGAGGCGGTAGCGGTCCGATCGATACAAACATCAAACCTACTTGGGCCTTATATATTTCAGCATCCACTTCCTTGCATGTGAATTCCGTTTATCAATTCTCGACACCAATACCTGGATATTTTAAGTACTTAAGGTATCTATCTGCTTGTTTGGCGCGGGTTCCTTAGCCGGCGCTCTCATCTCGTCTTTCCGAATCAACTGACGTCATCCGCCTGACGACGCCTGAGACCCTCGATAAGGCCGTTCGAACCTAGTACTCCGCAAATGCTATCATCGCTCAAGAATTGGATCACCATGGAGCCAGCTCAATTCCAACAGCAAAGTGCCGATCCTCCGGCGCCGCTGCTGACCAACTGGCAAGTCGCCGCCGGCGCGGGGGAGCCCCTCGCCGTGGTCCGAGTGCATAACCTGCAGGGGACGCTGCCCGTGGGCCGCGACGCCTGGGGCCGGGCCAACAAGGCGCAGCCGGCGCTGCTGTCGACCGAGGTCTCCTTCCAGCAGCCGTTCCGCGCCGCCGCCGCCGGCGACAACGTCTCGTCGGGCGACACGGCCCACTACGGCAACCTGAGCAAGCGGCTGCGCGAGGGCCTGGACCAGCTCTCGGCGCGGGCGCAGCCGCCCACCGACCCCGACGTCGCGCGCAAGGCGGACGCTGGCGAGGGCCCCAGCGCCGCCGACGCCTTCGAGATGCTCTGGGTCGGGCTGACGGGCCGCGTCGTCGACGGCAGCCGGCGGGCCCTGCCGCTGGACCAGGTTCCCTTTCTCGACGCCGGCAAGCTGCGGTCGCTGACGCTGACGGTGGAGCTGCCCAAGGCGTCGCTGCTGGGCGCGGGCGTCGCGCTCACCGTCACGGCCTGCTTCAAGACGGGTCTCAGCGAGGAGAAGACCAACCCGTTGCAGTCGTACGCCCGCTCCCTCCGCATCCACGGCCTGCACATCCCCACGCTGATTGGCGTCAACGCCAACGAGCGCCAGGCCAAGCAGATGGTCGTGGCCGACGTCGAGATTGACCGGCTTGACACGACGCGCGATATCCCCCCCGAGGTGGAGAAGTTGGTTTTCGAGGTAAGTTTTCTTTTCTCTTTCATCTGGCTCGTCTTGGAGAAGATAGGAGAAAGGATGTAACTAACTGATCCCTACCGAAATATCTAGACCATGGAGGGTTCTTCCTTTGAGACGCTTGAGGCGCTAGGGTCGCTATTGGCCAACAAGATACTCGACGAGTTCAAGATTGCCGACGAGCCCAAGACGGCCCGCGAGCGAGGCTGGCAAGTCAAGATCAGTCTTGCCAAGCCCATTGCAATACCGTTCGCTGAATGCCCGGCGGTCGAAATCAAAGCAGGAGGCGCCTTGCCCTGAGAATCTACGCTCGCTACTTGTCTGTACATTTACAAAGGGGTAAAGCAGATATCTCAATAGGGTCACTATCGGTCTATCAAGCTTCTCGCGGATTCTATGGTGAGCCCAAGTCTGATCTAGCCTATACGTCTGTCTAGCTGCCCAATTTGTAACAACCCGAAGCAAGTAAAACGGAGGCCGGGAGCAATCAGACTTTGCGGCACAAGGGAACATCTCCGTGGGTTATCTCGTCGATGAAAGCCGGATCGGGATCAAAGAGCATGACGTGGAAGTGCTCTACAGCGTGGACGGACTTCAAGGAGCTCCAGTTCTTGAACCATATGTACTGTTCCGTAACAGTCAGCGGCATAGATAGACAGATATGAAGTTACAGGCATGCAATAAGAGACAAACAGACAGCTGCACAACTTACGTTCTCTTGTGGCAGACGTGACCCGAAAACTTTGTCTACGTAGTCGTTAATGTCTTCCCTCGCCGCATCAGTGAGATCCAAGGTCTGCGGGTCCTCCTCGAGGTCGAACTTTGTCCAGACAACGATGTGGACGATGCGCTCGTCGAGGCCGTAGGGCCAGTCGTTCCAGAGCGTCTTGATGTCGTCTTCGGGGTACTCGAACGGCCTGCCTTTGGGGGCGATGGGCATGGTCCACCGCAGCCGCTGGTTCAGGACGAAGTTCATGACGCTGCCGTGCTCGCGCCGCAGCTGCCAGTTGTAGGCCAGGTAGCGCCGCAGCTCGGACGGCACGCGCTGGAAGCGGTCCAGCCGGTTGGTTGCCACAATGTCCCGCACCTCGGGCCAGGTCAGGGTGTGGTACTGGTCGTCTGGCGTGCCGATGATGCCCCGGTCCTTGGCGCTCAGGTCGCGCAGGAATTCGGGGCACTCGCGCTCGCGCTCCGCCTCCGGGACGTTGACCTGCCAGTACGGCAGCGGGCTGTCTGTGCTCCCCATGTTGGGCGTGGCTTCCAGTATTGTGGGCGGGGGTGCTGTGTTGAAGAAATGCGCTGGTATATAGACTTGGGGATCTCAATATAACCTCACTTTTCTCTTTTTCTTGTTTCCAAATTGCCTTAAAAATTCCGATCTACGTTCCGATCAGAATGGCCAATTAGGGGGTGATATTCATGTATTGAGTTGAACGGACTGCTGCATACCTACTTTGGATTGGGATTGTCTCAGTTGGTTGCTCTCGCCATTTTAGGTATTGACAATCATCACTTCAATCCCAAATGCTGCAGGTGCCCATTGACTGGCGAGTCAGCCGCACTATCATCAGCCATCAAGCCACAATATGCCTGCTGCAGACAGTGGGGGTCCATATGTCCATACATTATAGGCCGCTGTCCATTAGGGGGGCGGCTTGCAGCAAGCATTGAACAGCTCAAGATATCCCCTTAAGTGCGAATACGCTGCTTGCCGTACAATACTTTCAGAAAATGATTAACAAGACCGTGCGTACCAGAACCGGGCTTATTTAACCAATTACATACCACACCGAGCTAGATCAACGTTTCAAACGTCACTCCGATCGTACTAGAATATCCCTTGTCCGTACAGTACGGCTTTTTTTGGTGCAAGCAGCGCATTCGCACTCAAGGGGATACTTCACAGGAGTAGCTAATAATAAGTGCGTTTTAGCTCCATCCGCATTTTTCAAATCATGTTGAGAAAAAAAAAAAAAAAAAAAAAAAAAAAAAAAAAAAAAAACAGAAAAAAAAAAAAAAAAAACGTTCAGATCAAATCACTGGCAAAAATCAGATTAAGCCCCTTGGAGCAGCAAGACAATATTGTGCATTGAAGTTGCGAGTCAGAAACTGTCTTGCCCACCCATCCCGGAACGTTGAGAAAGAGAGAGAGAAAAGAAGGTGGTTCTAATGCCATATCGAGTGCACGTGGCAGTGCTTCTTGCTGTCTATTTGCTGCGGCTGAACGCGACCAAATCCAGGGGTGCAGAACGATAAAGAGACACGGCTGGCTGAGCAGGCAGACAGGCAGGCAAACCATGAGATGACACAGCAGAACATCTGCCTCGTTCAACAGGAGGCGCAGGGGCTCGGCCTTTTCTCCGGGTAGGTACTAAAGTATTGACCCTAAACGTCCAGCTTGAGCCTCAACATGGATCCTCTGTTCACGTTTCGACGATTCGGCGGTGGGTGACTTGGTTTTGCCAACCCATCTATCTAGGTTAGCCAGGGGCTGCTGTGTTGTACTGGGGTGGACTCGTTCACGATGCCCACGTATGCTTTCATTAGATGGAAGCCACCCGAGTTGTATTATTTGGTGGGGCCCAACCAAGCTTCCTGTCGGAACTTCCAAATGACAGGCGCCGTCAGCCTCACAAGTTCCCGCCGACTGGCGGGCTTTCTATTTGAATGCCGCAAAGACGGATGCGAAATACAGATACAGACAGATATGGCATATGAATCAGGGTGGCAGAGAGAGCCGGGATCCCTTACCCTTGTGGCCATCTCAAGAGGGGGGGGTTGGTTAGGGAGGGGTTTAATTTGCCGATCTCTTAATGAGATGCGAGTTCAATAGAGCTCGTAGGTACTTCATACCACTCACTATTCGCACGTACAGGCCAGAACATGCAAATCAGGTGCAGAAATGTCGCATCCGAGATGATTCCACTGTGCAATACCGGATGTTTATTGCATGCTGCCGCCACCAGCTGCCATTCGCTCTTCGATATGGCAGCGTGCATGTTGACACTCTGTTCAACGAGGACAACTAAGTCTGTAAGTAGAAGTACCTGCGGGGTCCTAGCAGGTCCTAGAAGCAGGTGAGAAAGCAGGCGGGATGCAAGCGATCTCCTCCGATCCTCCACCTGGCTAATCCTGCTACGTCTATACGCAACAACAGTTCCGGGCATTATTGACATCTCTGCATCCATCCGTCCCACCAACAAACCAGTGGTCAGAGATGAGACTTATTTGGCCCAGGCTCTAAAAACGCACAGTCTGCCGATGGCGGTCTAGGCACCCCTGCCAGCGGTACGCCACAAGTCGCAATGGGCCGGGGCCTATTCGACAGCTTCCTCCTTCTTTGGCAGGTTATCAGGCGCATTCCACCTTAAAGGCGTTTTTTTTCCCGTGAAATCTGGACTCTTCCAAGGAAGGGAAATTTGGCCCGATCATGTTCAGGTCAGGTTGTCAGGTACGACGGCCTGATGGGCATCCGTATGAGGCAGTATGAGGTGTCAATAGTCTCCAGGAGCAACGGCAGAGGGGGGTTGCATGAGGTAGATTGATCAATCGATGAGAGAAGAGAGGTACCGACCGACCTGTAGCACTTGTGACTTTGAGGCAATGTAAGTTTAGTAGCATGAACAGATGGCGGCTACCATGAGGTTGAAGGAGAGGCTAGAGTACTTAAAGGTCTGCCCGGTGAAGCGACAAGTATCGAGGAATATGTCAATCTATCTGGTCGCTTCTGCAGTCTCTCTGTTTCCTCCCTTTCCATCATCCCGCAGTGCCGAATCTACAGATTTCATCATCGCCCTATAGCTGGGCCGCTTGTGGTCGAACGATTCAGAAGGTGAGTGAGTGGCCTAGCTATTGGATGCTTTCTCCTCTTATTTCGGGTGGTGGTGTGCTGCAAGTGCGCAAGCAGGTGCAAGCGCAGGCCTGCTGTGTCGCTCCCTTCCCCTCCTTATGCGTTGTGTGTGTGTGTGTGTGTGCGTGTGTGTACGGTACACACGTCCGCCCGCTTGTTGAGGGCCAGACTGGAAGATCGATT
This sequence comes from Apiospora marii, assembly GCF_038362585.1. NCBI lineage: Eukaryota > Fungi > Ascomycota > Sordariomycetes > Amphisphaeriales > Apiosporaceae > Apiospora > Apiospora marii. The sequence continues at coordinate 249,502 of NW_027117375.1, read as the reverse complement.
GATGGATGCAAGACTTCAGACAACGAGATGCTTGGGCGGGTGCTTCTTATTGGTGGTGTCTGCTGCCCGCATGGGGGTTGCTTGCTGTTTGCCGCCAAATTACGTCAAGCTGTTCTAATAAGAGCCCCCTGCCCCCCTCCAGGTCTCAGGATGAAATAGCAGCACTGACGACTGGGCACCGACAGAAGAAGACGCGACGAACAACGGACCAGGAAGAAAGCTCCTAATCCTAAAGCTTGGGTGTGCCCTCTTTTCTACCCCGCCATCTACCGCATCCCTGTCTGGCCTTGACCGACGTCGTCCTGTACAACAAAAAGCCAAAAACTTGCGCCAACTCGACTCCGGACCCGTTCGTACCTTCCTCACTCTCTGTCGACCTCCCCCTTTAACTGACCTGTCTGGCAATCCCATAGAGGCTATCATCACCCAGGGACTCACTCGTCTCTATATACTCTCCTCCAACCACTACATCACAATGGCGTCTGCTATCAAGAGCGCGCTGCCTTCGCACCTGAAGCCCGGCAACGGCGACGAAGCCGGTGGCCGTCACCACGGCAAGACTCGATCACACATGGTAAGTTCACTACAATTGGGTTGGATTCTCCCCCCTCGAAGGCCCCTACGTACCTCCCATATCTCCAGTCGTTCGTTCGTTCGTTCCCTTGCTGCCTTAAGCTGGCTGCAACTGCCTTGAGGAGAACAGCTCGACGATCCAGGCACTATGGACTGCTGGACCGTGGCCCAGCTGCACTGTTTCCCTGGGCAACATGGGGAAGGAAACTCGTGCTCCTTGCTCCTAGCCTGCTCACGATCGGTTCTTCCCTGCCTCAGTTCAAGTTGGACAATCCGCCTATTTGCACCATTCAATCTTCATAAACCACATCCAGCCTTAAGCTGTATACACCATTCACATACCTCGACTTGCCCATTAAATTACACTTAACCCAGGCACAAATCACCATTGTTGTGCTGTTTCGACGCTAGACCTCTTTCTCCGTCGCAAACCACACCGCATCTCTTTCATTACCCTGTGGCTTCCCTACTCAGAATTGCTGGCGATTTTCCGAAGGGGAAAAAAGAAAAAATGTCCCGCAGAGATACTGACATTGGTTGCAAGGCTTTCGAGAATGCCTCGACCAACATCGCCGCCGCGCAAATGCGCAACTCCCTGACGGAGCTTGCCGAGACCGTCAAGGACCCCGAGGAGAAGAAGCTCTTCGAGACCGAGATGGACAACTTCTTCTCGCTCTTCCGCCGCTACTTGAACGAGAAGTCCAAGGGCAACGCCGTGTACGTATAAATATCCTACTCACCCTTTAGTTCAGCGAGAGTCAGCTGCTGATAATGTGTTTGAATCAACAGTGACTGGGATCGCATTGCCCCCCCTGCCCAGGGCCAGGTCGTCGACTATGAGGATCTTGCCAACTCCGAGTCGGTCAACTTCCTGAACAAGCTCGCCGTCCTCAAGCTCAACGGTGGTCTTGGTACCTCCATGGGTTGTGTCGGCCCCAAGTCCGTCATCGAGGTCCGTGATGGCATGTCCTTCTTGGATCTTTCCGTCCGCCAGGTCGAGTACCTGAACCGAACTTACGACACCAACGTCCCCTTCATCCTGATGAACTCGTTCAACACCAACGATGACACCGCTGCCATCATCAAGAAGTACGAGGGCCACAACGTCGACATCATGACCTTCAACCAGTCTCGGTACCCCCGAATCCTCAAGGACTCGCTCCTGCCTGCCCCCAAGAGCTTCGACTCTGCCGTCTCTGACTGGTACCCCCCTGGCCACGGTGACGTCTTCGAGTCCCTTTACAACTCGGGTGTCCTTGAGAAGCTCATTGAGCGTGGTATCGAGATCATCTTCCTGTCCAACGTTGACAACCTGGGTGCCGTCGTTGATCTGCGTATCCTGCAGCACATGATCGAGTCCGAGTCCGAGTACGTCATGGAGTTGACCAACAAGACCAAGGCCGATGTCAAGGGTGGTACCATCATCGACTACGAGGGCTCTGTCCGCCTGCTCGAGATTGCCCAGGTTCCCAAGGAGCATGTCAACGAGTTCAAGTCGATCAAGAAGTTCAAGTACTTCAACACCAACAACATCTGGATGAACGTCAAGGCCATTAAGCGTGTCGTCGAGAACGATGAGCTCGAGATGGAAATCATCCCCAACGGCAAGACCATTCCCGGCGACAAGAAGGGCGAGTCCGACATTTCCGTCATTCAGCTCGAGACCGCCGTCGGTGCTGCCATCCGCCATTTCCGCAACGCCCACGGAGTCAACGTTCCCCGTCGTCGTTTCCTGCCCGTCAAGACGTGCTCCGATCTCATGCTCGTCAAGTCGGATTTGTACGCCCTGAAGCACGGCCAGTTGCAAATGAGCGCCAGCCGCTTTGGTGACGCGCCCCTGATCAAGCTCGGTGGTGATTTCAAGAAGGTGTCCGACTTCCAGAAGCGCATCGCCTCCATCCCCAAGATTGTCGAACTCGACCACCTCACCATCACTGGTAATGTCAACTTGGGCCGTGGTGTCGTCCTGAAGGGTACCGTCATCATTGTGGCAACCGAGGGCTCGACGATCGACATTCCTCCGGGATCCATCCTCGAGAACGTGGTTGTTCAGGGTAGTCTGCGCCTGCTCGAGCATTAAACGCTCGGCGGCTAATTTTGGGTTTTCTCGCGTTTCTCACCTGTTCTCGACCATTACTGGCATTTTAATAATGAAGTCATGCAATCACACTGCGCCCAGGGATGAGCTGTTGCCCCAAGCGAAAGGTCACATCATAGAGCGGCTGGCATGGTGTCCATTTTTTCCCCAAGGAAAGCTGAGCTGAATAGCCGTTTTCGCGTGGCTCTCGAATCAAATAGACGATAACCACCTAAGAGTTGTAATAGCAATAGGCTACATCCTGTATACAATGATTCCCGAGACTTTTACTGCTTACCTCACGTGACATGTCTACCGGATAGATGTGACACTGAAGTCGCAAGGGCTTGTTTTGTAAAGCGTGACACATGGATACTCATTAGTACAAATCGATTTATTCACGAGATTCGTCAATAATACATGCACTGACTAATTGCCCTGCCGTAGTGGATGGTTTGGATGCAATTCTGCAAGCAATGGAATTATCAGCTGGGGGGTATCTTGTTCTTCGTAATTCATACATGATGTATATACACAACGGGCTCGGTCCTAGCTATGTAGCTGCTATCATGGTGCGCCCATGCCTGAGCCTGGAATCACACTTCACTTTCCCTTCTTACGCAAAGACTCGGTGCATTCCGGGCAGAACCAGCGTCCCTGAGGCTCGCTCTTGAGGCCGACGCAGGTCCAATGGAACCATTCGTAGGGGCAGTCGGGGTTGTCACAAGCCACCATGTCGCCGTACGACACGTGCTGGCACAGACAGTATTTCTTGCCCTCGTCGTCCTCGTCGTCATCCGAGCCGCTGGCCTCTTCGTCGCCACTCTCGTGGTCCGCCATCTCCTCGTCCCCATCGGCGTCTGCTGACGCGTGTTTCGTGCGCTTGTTGGGCGCGTGCGTGGTGCTGGCCGATGCGGGCGCCGGCGTGCCGCTGCCGGCCCTGGAGGCGCCGCCACGCGAGCTTTGCACCGAATCGGCATCGGACAGTTCGCTATCCGCCGTCGAGGTGGGCGATCCCTTAGAGCGCCCCGCCTGCTTGACGCGGTTGAGGCCCGATTTGGCGTTGGCGGGCTTCTTACGCCCGGCCGCGCCGCTGGGTGTGCCCTTCCGCACACCTGCCTTATGTGCCCCCTTGGGTCCCATGCTGCCGGCTCTGCTCGCTGCTCCTGGTGTGCCAGCCTTGGGCGTTCCAGGTCCTAGGGACGAATGCCGCGCCAACCCGCTCGACGCCGAAGGAAGACTTCCGAGACCGCTGTTCGTCCTGGGTCCCCTCTTAGGGACACCGCTTCCCGGACCAGCGGACATCTCACGCTCTTTCCTATTAAGAATGATGCTTGCGGCAGGCGTGGCTGGGGCCGAACTCGAGCCGTGTGCTTGCAACTGAGTCGTTCGCACTTGTGGATTCGGCGCTCGTGACCCGGCGGCCGTTCCACCATTTGTGTTCGGGTTCAAAGGCTGTGCGGCGGCGGTAGAAGGGAATCTGGTGTTCGGGATGCTGTGATTCGCCGCACTCGGACGTAGTAGTGACGGCACCTCGTCAGGATCCGTGAACCCCGGCTCGCCGCGGTCGTACAACAGCTTAATTTGACCGTCGAGATGGCGCAGGTGCTTGTCCATCAGATTTTGTAGCTTACTTGCCAAAGTGATCTTCTCGCTTGCCAGCTTGTCGGCCTTGACGTAGTTGTCTCGTATCATGCCGCGTAGCAGGTCCTCGCGAGGGTTCGGCTGGGCGCTGGAGTGGGAGCGGATGAATTTCTGGATTTTGTTGTCGCTCTCCTCGATGTTCTTGACGCACTCGTGGTAGACTCGGTCCTTGTCCTGTATCTCGTCCTGCAGAAAGCGGATTTCTTCGTGTAGGTTGGAGGTGCGATGGACCCAGTCGTCGAGGATGACGGCCGGGTCTTGGGCCTCGACCGAAGGGGCCATCTTGTGGACGAAGTCGATCGAGAGGTCGTCTCTAGGCATTGCTGTTAACCTGGACCTATCCGGCAGGGTCGCTGAAAGCAATATGTATGGGCTCGTATGCAACAAGAACAAAGAGCATGGGAAGCGAGTCCGGCTTGTCCCTCGCGCCAGATGCGTCCTCAGCTAAGCGCGATGTCTTTTGTCTTCTTTGGCCGAGCTGAGGAGGATTATGGACGGGCACGAGTACAGATGGGTTGGTAGTTCAGGAAGCGAGAGGATGCGCCGCAGGTGTATATGTATGTAGTGTATGTAGTGCTACTGTGCAATGGCCGGACTGGGTACTGCACATGCACATAGACGTCTACATGGGCGTATACGATGGCATAGCATAGGAGGCAAGCGGGTACGGCACTGGACCAAACGAAGGCAACAAGGCAAAGAACGAGACGACAACGTATGAGCAGTTATGGCTCACCTTCGAGGCCCCCGGGGTTTTGGTTGGCGAACAGACGCGAGAGGGTTGAGGCGAAAGACAGCGAAAGAGAGCGTAGAAGAAAAAAGAAGGAGAAGAAGAAGAGAGAGGATCAATTTTTCGCAAGGATCGTTCCGCGTTGGGGCCGAAGGTGAGGTGAGGTGACCAGGGCGGACCAGGAACAGGGCGAAGAGTAAAACGGTGTGGTGTGATGTTTGGCCTGCGCAATCAGCCGTAGTCTTTTAGTGAGGGATGGGGCGCGGCGAAGATGCGATTCGAGAGTGGAGTTGACGGGTTGAGGATTGGAGAATTGATAAGTGAGAAAAAGAGAGCAAAAAGAAAGAAGACCGGTAGGAAATTCGGGATTGGTTCCATGCGCTAATGCTATTGGAACCTACCTGCTGTGTGCTGTGTGCTCCTCGTGTGGTACTACAGACAAAATGGACGATCCTCCATCAATCGATTCAACTGATCCAATCGACAAGCTGCTGCTGCTGCTGCTGTAGGCTGTAACTGTAGGCTGCAGGCACAGTCATCAGTTGAAGTCTGATTAGCTGGGGTACCTAGGCTCTCAGCTCTGTCTCTAGGTACTACCAGACTGTAGTCTCTAGTCGGGTGTGGGTAAGCCAGTTGGGTGGGGCCTGCATGCGCTGGATGAATTCGAAGCGTCTTATGTAATTCAGATTTGCTCCTGCCAGCCAGTACTCCGTAGCTTTCTTCAATTTCATGAAGGACGGCAACAACTTGCGCTCTCTGCTGGGAGGTGCCTAAGCAAACATTGATCCATTATTGATTGCAATCAATAGGTAGCCGTTGATACATACATTACCTTCATCGCGACTCGGATGGACTGACTAGAACATCAGCCTGCAAATATACCAGTCACGTCGCTCAAGCTCACTTTTCGGCACGCTTGCTCTCACTCACTCACACAGAGACGCAAACACCCTTGCACGCCAGCCGAGAGAGTGTACCAGCCACCACCTCCGGATCCTGTCTTCTGTGGCGGCACTGGTATCGCCTTCTTCGTCTACATTCTACTAGTATATCATCTGTACGGCTTGGGGGTTATCCACCGGGCCACCGTATTTGGGGTTTCACATTCTAGGCTGGCGCGCCCATCACCTTGGGTCTTCCTCTTACCTCCATCCCCGGTCTGAGTGAGTGGGACAGCTCCCGCCATGGAGCCCGATCCCGCATCGCCATACAGGTTCCGCGTGCCTAAGCCAAACTATCTGCCGCACAATGTCGACGCAGATGAGCCCATCGTGGAAACTCTGAACAAGCCCCTGGACCGGCCCGGCGACTTTGAAAATGCCCACTACTTTAGCAAGGTGAAGCGCATGGCCCACGAGTATGGCATCACAAAACCCAAAGGCTACAATGTCACCTTCCACTACAACCCCAACATGGAGCGCCATCACTTCGGCCAGACGCATCCCATGAAGCCCTGGCGTCTGACTCTGACCAAGAGCCTCGTCACCTCCTACGGCATGAATTTCGCCATGGACAACTACACGGCACGTACCGCCACCTACGAGGAGTTGACCAACTTTCACACCGACGACTATGTCGACTTCCTGGCCACCGTAGCCCCTCAGCCCACACCCCTGGACGTGGATAACATGCACCCAGATCTCAAGTTCAACCTGGGAGGCAGTGATTGCCCGCTGTTCGAGGGCCTGTACGACTACTGCTCCATGTCAGCAGGTTCCTCGCTGGATGCGGCCCGGAAGATATGTTCCAAACAAGCCGACATAGCCATCGCCTGGGGCGGTGGACTGCATCACGCCAAAAAGTCCGAGGCTTCGGGCTTTTGTTATATCAACGACATTGTCCTTGCTATCCTGCAACTCTTACGCGTTTACCCCCGCGTTTTATACATTGACATAGACGTCCATCACGGCGACGGTGTCGAGGAAGCATTCCTATCCACGGACAGAGTCATGACGGTATCATTTCACAAATACGACCCGAACACATTTTTCCCCGGCACGGGAGCCCTGGACGACAACGGCCCTAGAAGCGAGCACAATCCCGGTGCGCACCATGCCCTCAACGTCCCCCTCAACGACGGCATCACGGATGAGCAGTACGCTTGGCTTTTCGAAAGCATCATCTCTAGGTGTGTAGAGAAGTTCCGACCCAGCGCCATCGCCCTTCAGTGCGGCGCCGACTCGCTGGCCGGTGACCGTCTAGGCAAGTTCAACCTGCTGGTCGAGGGTCACTCGTCATGCGTTGAGTTCTGCAAGAAGCTCGGTATCCCGATGATCATGTTCGGCGGCGGTGGATACACGCCACGCAACGTGGCCCGCGCCTGGGCCTACGAGACGGCCGTCGCCATCAACCAGCACAAGAACATCCCGACTCAGATCCCCGAGCACACGCCCTGGCGCGAGCGCTTCCGCCAGGAGACCCTGCTGCCCACCATTGAGCAGATTCTAGGGGAGCCGCGCCAGAACCGGAACCCCCAGAAGAAGTTGCAGGACATCGTACAACACATCACCGAGCAGCTCCGCTTCGTCAGCCACGCACCCTCGGTCCAGTACCAGGTCATCCCGCCCGACCTCGGCCCCATCCGCGACGAGGTCGAGCAGCGTCTTAAGGAAGAAGCCGAGCTCCACGACGATAATGCGCGGAAATTAAGAGAGGAGGCCATGGGTGTGCCCATGGAGATGTAGTCTGCAGCGGACCGTGGTTGCAAGTCTTGGCTTTCTTTGGGCAGCGGAAGGTTTCAGAGTTGGGCGGTTTGGACAGGGTGGTGTACGCCTCGACATTCATCGTATAAGGGGAGAAGAAACAGTGGGATACAGGCAGCATTGGATTTGTATATGTAATTGTGCATGGTTGGACCTTTCCCAACCGTTTCGTTTGGAAATGTCAGAATAGCTTCCACTGTCCACTATGGCGAGATGAGCCAAATTCAAAAGTCTAGAACTCAACGTTGCATGAAAGACACAAAGAAATAGACAATACTGTAAATGTTTCGTTTATAGTATCATACGCTATGTGATTATCCAATAAACCATCCTACCCGGACACCTAAGAATCAATTTTGGCTGATCAGGATATGCATGTAAATGCCATGTATGCTTTACGAGAGAGACACGCAACTCAAGCCCTGCCCATTCTCTCCCCTGCCGCCAGAGCCTTCTTCTGCATCATCCGGGCCTTCCACCAGACGAAGACGACGAGGGCGGTTCCGATGACGAGCCCCAGCAGCAGGAGCATGACGTTGACGGGCACGGGGTCGCCGCGGAAGGTCTCGTGGAACAGGAAGTCGAGGCCGCTCTGAACAAAGTTGAAGAGGCCCGAGAGGCAGATGATGGTGCCGTAGACGGTGCCGAAGGTGCGGAAGCCGAAGACCTTTGCGCTGTAGTCGGAGACGGCGGTGTAGTAAAAGGGGCGGTAGAGGACGAAGAGCACGATATTGGCGTAGGCGGCCCAGGCGTAGGGCAGGACGCCGAGGACGCCGATGGTGGTGGCGACGGAGACGAGGGTGGCGAGGACGGTGACGGTGCGGGTGTGGTCGAGGATGCCGCCGATGAAAGGGATGGAGAGGATGCCGCCGATGGGTAGGGCGAAGTCGAAGAAATGGTTGATCTCGACGGCCTTGGGCAGCGAGTGGAGGATGGCCTCGTACTGAGGGCGGATGGTCGCGACGAAATAGTTGATGCGCGTCATCTGCACCACGGTGAAGAGGCAGATGAGCCAGAACCAGAGCGACCAGATCTGGGCCCAGGCGCTGACGCCGTGCATGACGCCCCAGACGCCGCTGCGCTCCTTCTTGACCCCCTCGCGGTGGGCCTGCTTGTCGGCCTGGGGCATCGAGCCCAGGAGCTCCTCGATCTCGTGGACCACAACCTCGCGGTGCTCGCGGTGCTCTTCGCGGAGGAGCGCCGTCTCCTCGTCCACCTGGTCGTCTATGGCACTCTCATCGGGGACATAGAGCTCCTCGGGATCGGGCCCCTCGATGGCCTCAATCATCTCGCCCACAGTCTTGTAAGACTGTGCGGGCAATATTGTGAACTGCAAGACGACAATCACAACAGGGACAACCAGGTAGAAAAGGAAGAACTTGTCATGGCCAAATGAGCCGCCCGTCTGCTCAAAGATGATGCGGTACACGAGGAACAAGGCACTGGAAGCATCAAACGCGCCGGTGAGCAGAGCCAGGATAAACCCCGAGTGGCGCGGGAAGGCGTTAGACAGCTGGAAAGAAGATATATAGGTAAAGGGGCCGCCGAGGGCAAGAAGTAGGTAGCCGAGTAAGAAACCATCAAAGGGCAGCCTCTTGGCAAACGACAGGACCACGGCTCCAAGACTCAGGAACATGGCTCCCAGACAGCCACTCACTCTGGGGCCGAAGTGGTCCAAAATAGCGCCAACGGGCAACGCAGCCACGTTGGTGGCCACGGCCGCCGTGGTGAACATGAGGTTCAGCCTAATCTCGATGCAGGTGTCGACGCCGTCGCACACATCATGGTAGGCACCTTCGCGTTTCAAGACGGGCTTCAAAGCCGCGTACCCAAATACCACGCCGGCAGCAAAGAGACAGTATATCACTGTCACGACTACTTGTACTATGAGACGTTACAGTTAGTCGTCAGCTTGTACATATGTTGGTACTGCGCCATGGGCTGACTGGGATTTTAAGGTACTTACAAATGCGCCTCCACTGTGGCACCTCGAAGGCGCCAACGGCTGGGTTCGGTATGTCGTCGTCGTGGACGAACGCCGGGTCCCACGCCTCCGGCAGGGGGTTGAAGCTCAGCTTCCTGGCTCTCAACGACGCCGCATAGGACGAGGCGGAATCCCGTCGAGGCCGGGGCCGCACCGGTCTGTCATCATCGGCCGAGACGCTGAGGAAGGTCTCGAGAGATGCGACTCGGTTCAGAGACATGCCGACTTCTTTTCCCTGTCGCAATGGGGAAAAGGGGGCACGTAGGAAAAATTAAAATTAAAAAAATTGCACGCGTGATACGCTGGCCTAGAGTAGAAGAAGCCGGATCGCTTGCTCGCCTACGCCACTCACTCACCTGAACAGCCAAAACCACCCAAACCGCCGTGACTTATACCAACGCCAAGAGAAGAGAGCTGGGGAGAGCTAAAGGGATCGCTGGGTGGGTAGGCTAGCGCTGGCGGGGTAGGCTTCAGCTGATTAGTTACCTGGTTTGCCAGTGACGTGAGAGGATCTCACGTGTTGGTATGATTCAAGCGCTTGGGATCGGGAGAGGCGTTGCTTGCTTGCTTTTGGCACCACCAGTAACCTAGTAGTTCGTCCGGTCGTCTAGGGTCTGCAGGGCCTGCCAGATCAACGACGGCGTGGCGTGCAAAGTAACTGGGGAAGGAAGCTGACAGCCTGCCGAGTGAGAGAGCTGGAAACAGACGATCAATGGCTGTCAATCCTTCTGAAAGTCTGTCTTTAGAGATGGAAAAAGTACAAACAACCTTAAATATGAGATAAAACGAGGGGTGTTGGTTGGCTTTCCTGAAGGTTCCAATTCCGGTGAGAACTTTCTTCAGACAACGCACCCTCCCCCGACGCCGGCCACAGACCACCGATTGATCTTCCACTGCTACCTACTTTGCTCTTTCTTCTTCGTCCGCTTGACTGACTGCCGAGACGGAGGTGCAGCTCCAGGGCAGCCACCGGAGGCGTGGGGTAAAGAAAAAAATCGACCCATGCCGATGCAATGCACAATGCACAATGCGGCAGGGAGCCCAACGAGGCAAGAGGGTGAAAGAAAAATTGGGTAATCGAAATACAACCTGCGAAACCATCTGCAGGCCACATGACAGACCGGATTGGTCGTATAAGGTTGACTGGTTGGTTGGGATTAGCATGTCGCAGTCGTACCAGACGCGTCCTGCCGCCTGTCCAATGGCGTTGGATCACCTGCAGCAAGCATTGCCAAATCAAATTGATTGATTGATTCATCCCGGCCTGGTGTCAGATCCTTGGGTACCCGGACCAGACCAATCCAACGTAGGTTCCGTTCACCTGCAATTTGACGGGTGTGCTACAGTGCAATCCCTTCCACAACATAGTCGCCCTCGCACAGATGCCAAAGGTCACACACAGAGAGAGACACGTGCATCGGAGAATGGGTCTTGTCTAGGCCAAGGGGGGAAATCAGTCTTCTTCAACCGCAGATATACAACAAATAGCTTCTTCGAAAGGCCCTGATCTGCAACACACAATTAGAGCCAAGGCAACCCCTCACCTTCCACTCAACGCAGCCGACAAAAGAAATCAGACTCGGATTGCAGTGTATCTTGACCTTCTTCCCCGTCCACATTTGGTAGCCCACCGCACCTCCCGTCGGGCGAGTCCTCTCCTTCGCCCAGCTTCAAATCGTACCGAGGACACCGTAATCTTCGTCAAACCCCTCGTACAATACCGAGAGCATTCTTCTTGCCCCCTCCTATAGACATTACTTCGCATTAGTGACCAGGTCCGCCATGCCGTTCTCATCGTAGCCGGCTTCGTAACGTGGCGTCGACGCGTGCGGTAGACGTCAATAGATATTGATTAGAAGTCAAATATAGAACCGAAAAGGTAACGCGAAAAGCGTTCATATATTTCCCACCAGAATCTCCCGCAGATCCTTCTAGTAGTATTCAACCACGACATTGGCGCCTGAACTGTAAGAGGTCTATGTTTTCGTTAGCATATAGCTATTTCAGCATAGGTTATAGGATCCAGATAGACTTACGGTGCAGCCCAGGGGGTCTTCGACGCCATTCTTGTAGTACTTGCCATCCTCCAGCACGCACTTATCGGCCACATCTCCGGTGATCCTGATGTTGAAGTCCAACAGGGCATCCGAAGTAGGCTTGTTGGGGAAGATGGACAAGTAGGTCTGGCCACTGCGAGACTCGCCGATACCAAGGTTGGTGGGCGCCCAGTTACCAGCGGAAAGAGGGTTGGTAGTGCTGTTCCAAACGCAGGCATCCTCCACAGCAACACCCTTGGGGTTAATGTAGTACTGCAGCGTGGTGTCCTTGCCCTCCCAGGTGTAGTAGTTGCTGGACTTGACGTTGGCCAGCCGGGCGGTTGAGCCAGCGCCGGCCCAAGCAGGAACGATCATGTTCTCCGTTCCAGGGTAGTCAGTACGGCACGTGGCAACTCCCTCGCCAAGCGTGTTCTTGATCGTGATAGAGGAAGCGTTCTCCTCGCACAGGGTCTTCTTCTCGGGTCGCGTCAAGTGGAGCTTTCCGTTGAGGCAGTGAAGGCCGCCCACAGATTGACCAGTAAGACCCTGCTCGGCGGGCCACTGAGTCTTGACATATCCGGCGGGGCAGGCGTAGGAGCAAAAGGCGTCGTCCTCGCAACCTTCACCCTTGATGGCGGTGATGATGTTGGCAATCTTCATGCCAAACTGGAAAGTAGGGACCTTCTGAACGGCAGTGAACCCCTTGATTCCGGCCCAGGGAATAGCCACGGCGCCATACTTGGCCACAGACTCCCACTCGCAGGGAAGCTCTCCGTCGGGGAAGTCGGCATCCAGGCCAGTAGCTTGGCCGGAGAAGCTGCCACCGCTGCTGCTGCTAGACTTGGCCGGCGTCGGGGTCGCAGAAGTCGGGGTGGGCTCGGGAGTAGAGGTGGTGGTGGCCTCGGGCTTCTGGAAGAACTGGGCGGCAATCTTCCTCTCAGTCGTAGGCGTGGGCGAGGGCGGAGGAGGAGGGGTGAAAGTAGGGGTGCTCTCTCCAACAACAATGAAGAGACCCTTGTCAATGCCGGCCTTGGCCTCCTCGGGGGTGACGACCTTATCTCCCATGACATAAGCGGTCTCGGTGGCGGCTACGACAGTAGTAACGACATCACCGCGCTTGGCGACATTCTCGACAGGAGAAGCAGCACCCCGCTTGTGGTGGAAGCGGCCGTGGCCGTGATTGTGAGGCTGAGCGGAAGCCAGGGTCGCCGCGAGGGCGAGGTTGAGGATAGTAGTCTTCATGGCGACTGTATTGGCGACTTTGCTAGTAATGGCAAAGCTGAGGTCGTACAGTCAAGAAGAGTATTTATAACAATAACCGTGTAGGTCGTTTGATTCTGGCGGCACGGTTAGTCGGTCCATCATAGCAAGGGTGGCGGGTCGCATAGTCGATCTCTTTTGGAAGAGACCAATAAAGAACAAAGCAGTCACAAGAAAGTCTGTTCGTTGTTGCTCGCGAGTCGAGGCACGGCAGGAAGGGGCAGCAGTACAGGCTATCAGGATATGCGTGTCCAAACTCACCTGGACTAGCAGCTATACCGACGGAGTGGATGCGACGGATTATTGAGTTTGCGCGCGATTAGGCTTTAGAGCTGTTGATTGTTGATGTGTTTGCTTATTCTGCGATAGAACGAGTGACTGGATTCCAAAAGAATGTGGTAGAGGTCAAGAGACTCTCAGTTGGCTGGACAAGATCGACGCACACGATGCTGCGAATAAGGTAGAAACGAGCGTGAGGGAGGATGAAGGGAAGCGGAGAGAGGGAGAGGAGGTGGGATGGCTGGCTGGCAGCATAGTCTAGTAGTCTCTGGCATGGGGAATGGCAGCAGCAGCAGCAGCAGCAGCAGCAGGTCTAAGGTTACCATACCATGCTACCACGGAGGTAGTGCTAACATGGAAGCGGGCTACTAGTTTCCTGTACCGGTAGTACTTGGCTTGCAGTACTCCGTACCTGGCCCTTGGTCCTACCTCTTTCTGCTGCCAACCCTTGCTTCGACCTTAGCGACCACTAATCAAAGACTCCATCAGATGGATGCCAACGCCGGTCTGCCAGTGCGCGCATCTAGGTACATAGCGTATCTCATCTGGCTGGCCCCGGGGATTGGAGGTGGGCTCGCGTTACAGTGCTATGGATTCAGGTACATGGAGACGTAAGTACATAGGGGGGGGGGGCTTCACAATTTCTATCATGTCGTTATTGGTGCAGTTGGCATCCCGGCGTTACACCTGGGCTCATAATCCAACGACGAGGAAATTGTGCATTTACAAGCAAGCGACAGCAGCAGCGTGTCGTCCAAAGGGAAGCCGAAGGGAAGCATGCATGGGTGGGCGAGCAGGAACGCATGTTGTTTGGGTACAAGTATTGGTATGATTGGCATGGACGCAGGATGCGGCATGGTGGCACGGCATGGCATGGCGCGCTACTGCAGGAACAGCAACCGTCTCTAGAAGGCCAGGGCCTGCAGGGCCTCAGGAAACGGGGCGCCATCGGTTGTGGCCTGGTTCCAGAGCTTTCCTAAACGGGACGCTGGCGAAATTACCCCAAGCTACCCAAGGCGCGGCCCAGGGCTTCAGGGGGGAGACTCATTTCAATCTGAATAATTACCCGCACACGCACACCATCCGCGCTGATCGGAATCGAGAGGAGCAATGGAGTTGCCCATCCATCCATCACCTTGTTCAGTGGACTGAGCCCAGTCCAGATCCCTGTCCAGTTCCAGTTTCCGTCCCACGAGCCCACCACCTGTGTGCGAGTGTGCCATGTGCCTTTCTGGCGATCGGCAATCCTTTGGCTGATGGAAGATCGTCACGGCACATGATAAGTCAACGAACGGCTTATCGAAGCAAAAGCCACCTGCCACGGTCGCGGCGGGCAGGCCATTGATGCAATTGCTCGTGCTGTTTGGTAGCCAGCATCCGAGCGCTGCCCGCAACCTCTGATCAGTAGGTACTCCAGACGAAATTGTCGCCCGACCAATTGAAGATAGCTACCGCCGTGGGCGCTTCTGGCGCGCTCTAGCCAATGAGTAGTCTCCTTCACCTCTCACATACGGACAAGCCAAGCAGCCCGTCAGAGGCCGTACTATCAATTATACCAACTATTTTATAATAGAACAGGCGATGGCTCCAAGTTGAGAAGAATCCCGGCCGACACCCCGAAGCTACCACCATGCAGCCAGCAGCCTTGCCTTGGGCCTTGGCATCCGGATTCCAGATCTAACTTGGCCGTTGATAAGAAGGAGAAGAAGAAAAAAAACGGCCCATCAATACTTGTACATGCCCCTTTTTGCTGCAGAGGCATTTGATTGGCATTGGTTGTTTCTAGGTTGGAATTATCCCTATCACTCTCATTCCAGATTCCGGTCGTGGTATGGCATCATTTCTCTTTCGTTCCAGCCGCCTGCAACTTGTGGATGCCGTGGTCAGAGGTATTTTATTTAAGCAGGCGTGCGTTTCCCGCGGACGGCGGGTCAGAGTTGCTGTCTCCCCAGCAGTGGACTGTGGACGGTGAACGGTGGCGATGATCATACTAGCAGTACAGGAGTCGACCCGATTAAACCGTCTGTTTCATCAATGGATATCCTGTCTGACGGGTGGTACTGGAAAATGACCGACCTTACTTATTCAGCATGCACTGAGCATGTACCGACAGCTTCGTCGGGCGGTCAAGACTCCAATGTCAAGGGCTTGACACAGGAGCATGCATGTTCATGCGCCCGCCATGCCAGAAATGTTTCCTTGCTTTAGCGTCGATGTTTCAAATTGTTCTCCACAGTCGACATGATCCCATGGTGGTGAGAGTGAAGCCACACGTCTACCGGTGCATAGCCAGTCCTCAGCCGATCCGGCCAAGGCAACGTCAGCTTCATTTTACCCTATCGCCATGCTTGCTAGGCAGAAATGCTCGCTCCTATGTATCATTCTTGCCTTGAAAAGTAGGGCGCGGCCTGGGGCCGGTCCTCCATGCTATGTACAAGTAGAAACCGATAGATAAAGGGGCACTCGCCGCCACGTGCTCCTAGACCAGGTGCCATCGCTGATCGTCGACCGTTGAATGTTACGGTTTTGCGGAGAACTCCTGGTCAAAACTTGGCCGAATCCCCGTCTCGACTTTCATGCGTACGTGCCGTCAAGGCAGACTGCCAAGTCCCACATCTCCCATCTTAGAATATCAAATGCATTACATAAGTCCGATGGTGTGTGGTTCACGCAGAAGTCTTCTTACCCACAACCCACATAAACAAACACACGAAGCCCCGAGGCTCAACTGGCAACCTATCTTGGGGCTTGCAATCTTCGATCTACGATCTTGACCAGTTGATGCTCGGTTGTTGCCGAGTTCGCACATGGTAGTCGGTAACCAGCCCCCTATGACTCGGGGAAACAAACACATGCATCAAGATCCTCAATCCGACCTGAAGACGCCGTAGGCTGCGCCATGACTTAAGATTACCATCGATACCTTGCCGTTTCGTCCTATCAACCCGGGTACCCCCGGGCTGGAGCAGTCGGTCATGCCGGCAAAGTCGTTGCTAGTCTCGGATACCATCAACGCTTTCACTTGATGTTCAACCACAGGTCTACCTACCTCGAACTGTAGATAGGTATCCTCGACCAAGGCTGCCATGATATACTCGTGCTTTTGAGCCCGCTGTAGATTTCATGATACGCAGGTGCGTCTGCTAGCAGATACATCTTCGAGGGCTATCGTAGACACGCCACTTGCCACCGGCTGGGGTGGCACCCGACTGGCACGACGACCACCATCGATATTTCACCGGCAATGACTTCAGTTCCTTCTGCCATTTGGGACAGTAGTTATCAAAACCTGTGTGGGTGTCTCCTTCCTTGGTAATTATAAGCAATAGCCTTGGGTCAATCTCCTTCTATCATCATGACTGTGTTTCTTGGGCGTTGCATATCACGAGTCTATGCTGATGGTATTGGCAGCTAGGCCAGGAACTTACCGGCCGTCGGTATGCTATACATGACTGCACACTATCCCAGTGACTCGGAAAGTTACACTACATTGTTGCTCCAGCCATCCTGCAGCTAGCTTGGTTGTAACAACGTCGAAGTATTGTTTGATCACATCGCAGGCGGACTGCCAGTGTTATCCAGGACGCAAGGCGCCCTGCATCTCAAAGGAACAACACTATGGTATCGGATGGCCTGGTGAAGCGACACGGACCGTACGCCACAAGCAGCAATCTTTCTAACGAACACTGGACAGCCCCCGTGCGTGGATCCTCCAAGTGGCTTTGGTCATCGTAACCGGAGGATGTTGTTCCTGTCTTGGTTCATCAACACCATGCACGTCAACTGGAAACGGGGTGCGTCTGTCGCGGGTTCGCGATATCTGGGTGGCACTGAGCAGGATATACATAGCCCAGCGTTCTAGGTATGCAGGGTCCGTAAGGTAACGTGGTGGTCCAGAGACGTGCCGAGACGCGTGGGCAATTAATTGCATAAACCTCTAACGGATGACGATGACGATGCAGTTGGTATCACGGTCATGCCATGCTCGAACGAGAATGCGCCTGTCCAGCTTACTGGCACACCTGGGAAGCCATTGCCAAATATACTATCATAAGAATGATATGATATGTTCACTGTTCATGAAAACTGGCAAATTTTATATGCGTATTTGCAGCTAAGATCCCATGCTACAAACAGCAAAGTCCATCGTCTCTTGTCAAACTCCAGCAAAGGGCGGCGGTAGTGCGGTTCACCCGGAGTGCACGTTGCCTGGTCTTGGCGATGACATCGTCACTGCTGGATGCCGCATTACATCCTAACTGCCGCAATTTCAGTGATGCGCAAGAATGTAGGAATGGGAGCTGAACAGAGTGTGGCTCTCGGCGCCGAAGGGGCCAGCAAGGAACAGAGTCGAGCCATAAGATGTGTTAGTCGCGGAAAGCCGAAGACGTTGACGACACAAGAACAACTCTGGGAGACACAACGTCCAGTTGCTGGTGGTCATCGTCCCGGTGCACTGTCAGCTGAGAGAAACACCTCCTATTTGATGGTGGCAGTCCAAAGCCCAGCTTTTGCCCCTATTGAACGTTGATACGTTTTGTGTGAAAGTGCCACTGGAGAGACTTGAGTTGATAGATCCAGCAAGTCGCTCGGTCGGTGTTCCAGGAGAAACAGATGCATACCTCATAATTTAGTTTCATAGGTAGCCTACAGGAGAAATGTCCCGTTTTCACAAGGCGACGCATTGTGCAGTATTCCATGGTGTAGCTGAACCCGAACAGGGCTAACCACTGATAGCCATCTGTTGGTATATAGCTTATACTGCGACTCGTAAGAACTCTTGGGACATACAAAGAGCAGTCAGAGTGGGATTTGGGCGTCTACGCTTCGTAGGGACGAAAGGGAGAATCTCCCTCGAATACGTGTGTATCAAACAAGACTCAAGAAATTACACGACCGACCACTGCGCTCCCAAGGGCATGATTCCGACGATGCCTTTCTTGAAGCCACGGCCACATATAAATTGGAGTGCGCCGCATTCGCCGGATACTTGATCCGCTCTGTGATAAAACTCTTATGCCACGGAGCGGGTGGTCCTGTCATATCATCAGCCTCGAGTGTAGGACAAGCAGGCAAGGTGGCTGGCTGTGTATGGGCTGCAGGAGTCGATCACGCCCTCATCACTTATTCCAGGCCAAATTGTTGGCAGCATGCAGCGAGCGGTCGACCTGCTTAGCCAGCTGAGACAGTGATTCTCGGGCATTTCGATCCGACGTTAAAGCGGGCTGCGTACGCTGGGTGGCTGTTGGCTCTCCGGGACGCAGCAATGATGACGAACCTGCATCGATCCCGTCATGCCAAAGGCGAACAGGCAGATAGCTATCGCCCTCTGCATATGTAGGTAAGCAACCAAAATCCCCATTAACTACGTATATGGTACGTGCCTAGTCGTTCTTGGCAACCCAAACAGACCATGCGCATCAATTCATCTGCTCCATCGACCTCTGATGATGTAGCCTGTAGCGCCCCCCTGCCCCTTAGCAAGATGCGCGATGTACATGTCGATATGATGTACTAGGTAGCCAGCTACCTAGCCGGTGGGCACCGGGCAGTGTGGGAGTGTGGCTTTGCATTGGGCGGAGCTCAGCCTCTGGCCTCGTGTGGCACAATAAGACGACCTTTGCTCGGCCGGTTTTCCTTTTGAGCTGAATCGGGCCATCTCGATATCGAATGAGCATGCGGTAAACATGCGCCTCGGGCCTCGTCTCGTGAGGGCCCGGTCATCTGCGAGTCAGTCCGGTGACGTCCGGTGAAATTGCATTTTGCACACTTCGAGGGCCACATCCACAAATCTGTAAGTGACATTGATGTTGGTATGTATGTACCGTATTATGTAGGCCTTGCCCGGCAGTAGGTAATAAGTAGTACACTTGGCGGGACAGCTGCCGATCAGATTGATAGCGGTGGCTGGTGCAAAGCGGCATTTCTTCCCTGTCGAGCATACTGGTAGATACGGAATCCCGATGCAGAACTCGAATGCGGAGCAACCTGCCCTGTTGGGGTCCGTGGTAAGAACTAAAGAAGGGCTTTGGACGCATTTGGAATGTCCTCGGGAGGAAGACACCGGCGGCGCTACAGCTCCTGAACGGCCATGGATGGGGCCTCCCCCCCCTCCTCCTCTGCCTGCACTGGATCCTGGGGCCTGCATTCGGCACATGGTGGAAGCTTTACATACGAGAAAAAAAAAAGAGGCCGATCGAGATGGCGCGGGACGACGCATATCACACCACTGTCCGACGACCTCATCAGCATGATCATCCTTGTCGGGCGCGCACGATTCCATCGAGTCGATGCTTTGAAGAGAAAAGGGATCACTCCTCGCTCGTGTCCGATCCGGTCCTATCGCCTGAGACGAGAATGCGATGCTTCTCAGGTATCCTACCACGGCGATTGATTGTGTGCAGCAAGCAGCGACATGACCGCACCGACTGGCAGTCCCTCTACGTCAGCGGGGGGAGGCGGCTTGCTGCTTGGGTTACAAGCCTAGGTAGGTATGTAGGTACATACATACATGCGGGCAGGCCAGGGGTGACGGGTAATCCAACGGTGCCTTTGATTGGTTTGGGTTAACGGTGGCTTGTGAAGTGCTTGGGGCCAAAATAGCGCCATGCATGACAAGCCATCGTCCGCGCTCACCCCATGGCACAAAAACCGGATGTCACCAAAGTTTATTAGCTGCCTGCCTACCTCCTTAGGTATGCAGCCGGGGACAGACAACTTCTATCGGGTATTCCGTAACCTCATTTCAAGGCGTGCAGCCGAGCAGCAAGAAACAACGGCAGCAGAAACGACAGCGATGCCTCGGCGGTCGGTCGGAGTCTCTTGTGGCCGATACCAGTCGAGTCTATCGAGCATCATCGCCGACATCAGTATCTAAGCCCAGGGCACCTGCTTCTGGCCGGGAAGATGATCGACGGTCGAAAAGTGCCCATTGATGAATTGTCCGGCCCGTCATTGGGCTCAGTCAGCAATACATATGTCAATGTGTTATGGGGGCACACCCGGCGGACTACCTAGATGGCCAACTTCAGAATCGACGTGATCTGCTGACCTAACAGACACCCACAACAATACCGACGGAGATGATGGTACAGAGCTGGGGAGGAGGGATGTACAGCTACCTTTCTACTACCAAAGGTAGTATCGTATATTATGATTGGAGCGTTCCGTGTCATACAGCGGCCACGAGGCTACCCTAACACCGTCGACGGTTTAAGCCCAAGGGCTGCCACCCACGAGCCGATCAACCTTGAAGATGTCATTGGCGATGGCTATCAGCCACTCTCATCTTTTCCTCTGAAGCATGGGGTAGAGCAGACCATCTCCCCGTAGTTCCTCTTCGGCCACTCGGCTATTGCGATGTAACTTGTACGGTGAATATCGCATCATTCTAGGCCTGGTTTCACCACTTGACAAGTTCAAGTTCTAGGAGAGACAGCAACAGCAACACACACACACACACACAGCCACTTCCCACATCAGCTCTCTTTTTCCGTGCATAGTTGAGCCCACCTTGCAGATATACTACGTACCTATGCACCAAGTATCTACATACATGTACATTGATGTATGCACCATTCTGCTGGGCCATTGCGATTAGCTTCCAAGGAGATGCCGTCGATCCTCGCATTCCAACCTTGCTACGTCAGTGCTGGGCTGGCTTAAAAACGCGCCTCTCTTGTTGGTTTACGGAATGCATACATTGCCATAATGTAGTAGTTGACTGAGCCAGTTGGGAATCGATACCTCCCATGAATAGCAATCATTCACTAAGCCATCAGCGGCGACCAGTATTGCGATCAACGCCAACGACAACACCAACGATCAGAAGCCATGGCCAACATCTTGCCCCAACACTTGCCGCCGCAGTCTCGGTCTGGCAACTGCCACCTGCTACCAGGGGTTGCTGGGTGCAGGTAAGCGTGATTTCAATGTTGATATATGCCAATCGCTTGCCCCGGTCGACCACCGATTTGATTATATTGGTAGTTTGTTGCTGTTACAGATACAGCCCTACAAACAGAGAAGCGAGGGAGGAGACCTCGTCGTTGACGTATGTAAGGTTAGGTACGTGAAACGAACGAAGCCGTGTCCTTGGGGCCGTGGAAGTGGGCAGGGGTGGTGAGGATGCAAGTACCTCTGCAACCCTGGTCGATTGATGAATTTGATTCCACTTCCCAGCTGGTTGCGTGCATCCGGGGGGTGTGTAACGGGCGACGGAGAGATGTACCTTTCTGTTTCGCAGCATCGAGAAAGAGGCAGCCACGCTATTGAATTTGATCTATCCACTTTCGATGCCAAAGTTTGGCAGGGCATCATTTTACTTGGCAAACGCTCTGCCTCTCCAGTTTCGTTTCGCTCTCTCTGGACATAACATCAGAAACCGCCCAGATTGGTTACTGGTCGGTCGGTTGAGGCAACTGAGATAGATTGATAGAAATTGAAACTGACTGACTGGCTATACATGATCTGGGCGCGCTCGTCTAAAGATCATTTGATTGATAACGGGAATCAATGACGGATGGGAAGAATAGAGACACTCATCACTTTGTACATGCTGATTGATACATCAGGAAGGAATTCGTTGGCAGGCCGCCAGGACAGACCGAAAAAAAAAAGTAAGCGAACGCCACGAAGCGGCCGGCCTTCGCCTCAACTCAATACCTACCTAAGGTCCTAGGAGAGGAGGTACAGTAGGTAGTGACAGGTACTTCTTGGCCTCGTCCTGGTTCATGTTCCCCCATCTCCAGTCACCTTCACATCCTGGGACCCGTCAGACCCTCCCGCCAGTCTTAGTCTTCCCAGTCTGACGCTGCTTGCCCGACCTGACCCAAAGCAGAGGACGGACCCCAGCAGTCCCAGCTTGCCCAGCACCAAGAAAAAAAAAAGAGGACCGGCCAGTCAGGGTCGCCCTTTGCCTTTGCGTTGCACCACCACACCTGTCTTTCCCACCCCAAGCACTTTTTTCCTGCTCAACCACACTCTGTTCCTTCTGCGGCTCAGTTCCCGTCACTCTCGTCATTCACCACCCATGGTCGTTGAAGGCAACACCGATTAGATACTGCTTGTTTTCCTCACTCTAGACTGTCCTTTCGAACTTGATTAACTCGACCGCCACTGCTTCCAAGGCCTTTCCAACCCATTGCCCTCCTTTTCCACCCGTTTCCCACCTGAAACTACCCACCAGTCTCTACCTTGGGCCGTGGCTCACCACTATTCTGTCCACCATCAACCTCATTTACAAAGCCACCCTCTCCAGCCACACGCTTCCAGCCTTGTCTTATCCAGGGTCGACGATGCTTCATTGATGCGCCGGAGCACTGAACAGGACTTTGTCACGTCGTCGCTGGCGATTTAATTGTAGGATCTCAATCGCCTCTTCCTCGTCTGCGTGCAAAAGCCCCTCCAAGCTCATATGGCGTCGGAGAAGGGTCCCGTCGCGACCGAAGCACCGCCGCTTCCTGCTTCTACCATCTCCGAACCCGCCATCCAACACGACCCTTTCTCCGTCGAGTCGCTGCAGGCTGACGCGACTCGCGCGACAGCTTCCTTGAAGCGCGCCAGGGAAACCACGCCCACGTCGCCCTCGTCCGTCTTCACCTCGCACCTTGGCTCGGACCTGTCGCCCTCCAAAGCTGCCAGACTGGTTGGCCTGACTTCCAGGCACTCTCCAGCCCCTTTGACCGGCGCTGCCGCCCTCGAAGACGAGAAACGAAGACGTGAGGAAGAGTACCGACAACAGGTCTCGGGTGCCAGCGAAAACCCCGCCTACAGGGTGCAATCCGAGCTCATGTCTGCTACCGCGCTGGCCATGAGCCGGCCGCAGGACGCGCCTGTCACCAATGATGCGCATCCTGACGAACAGATAATCGAACATGAAGGTGCCGATGCAATTCCGCCTCAAACAGAAGGCGAGATGGACCAACAGGAGCATGTTGTGCAACAGGACCATGCGGAGCACCATGGGCTTCCAGATCACACCGGACACCACGAGCCTTCAGAGCTCGCGGAACACGCAGATCAAGTCGATCACGTAGAGCACATGGAGCACTTGGGGCACCCGGAACACCCGGAGCACTCGGAACACACAAAGCACACAGAGCACACAGAGCACTCGGAACACACAGAGCACTCGGAACACACAGAGCACTCGGAACACACAGAGCACACAGAGCACATGATGCATACGGAGTCTGCAGACCATATGGGACACCCGGAGCACGTAGAGCATTCCGAGCATGCGGAGCATACTGAGCACCCCGAGCATGTGGAGCAGGTAGAGCACATGGAGCACAGAGGCGATGTTGCTGCCGAGCACGCGACAAACTTGGCAGCCCTGGGCAGCAACCCAGCCCACGTGACTGCGAGCCCAGGGCCCATGGACATCGATGGACGAGGCGACCGGGCTGGTTATGCGCCGCAACCCCAGGCTCAGATGGAGGACAAGTCAAATCCTACGTCCTTGTCGTATCCTGGCATGGTGCCCCCATCAGCGATGCCTGCTCCTCCACGCACTATGAGCATGCCCATGACGCCCGGTCAGCCCGGTGGTCCCAAGTCGCCGAATTCCAAGAAACACAAGTGCCCCTATTGCGAAACCGAGTTTACCCGCCATCACAACCTCAAGAGCCACTTGTTGACGCACAGCCAAGAGAAACCTTTCGTCTGTCCAACTTGTCAGATGCGCTTCCGTCGATTACACGATCTGAAGCGTCACGGTAAACTTCACACGGGTGAGAAGCCGCACGTGTGCCCCAAATGCGACCGCAAGTTTGCACGTGGCGATGCTTTGGCACGCCATAGTAAGGGTCCCGGTGGCTGTGTCAGTCGTCGAGGCAGCCTTGGTTTCGAGACTGAGGATTACAGCCATCTTGATGTGGATGATTCTAGCATGACAGGTGTAGTCTATGAAACCCCCAATGAGGCCGATATGACAGAGGAGGAGCGTCGGCGCTTGAGCATGTCTGGCATAAAGGCTCCACACGTTCAAGGTAAAGAAGCCGTATCCCCAGACGCTATGCATCATTTACCAACATACCCCCCTCCAGGTACTTCTACCGGGCGACTGTATCCGCCCAACGTGGAGCGTGGCTCGAATGCGCCACACGCTGCCAACGCAAGCATATCCTCGATTCCTTCGAGTGGCCCGAACTCTATGTACGGGCAAAGCGGCATGACGGAAAGCCCGAAACCGCTAAGCCCCGGTCTTCAGCCACATGATGGCAGTGTTGCGCGCCAGCGCTCCCCCAGCCTAACGACGCAATTCCAGCAACAACAGTTTGGCCGCCACCAGGCAGACCGTCAGACTTCATCAGGTTCGTCGTCTCTACCGTCCTACCCTGAAGCTCTAGTTGCTCAACTCGTCTCAGTTTCTGGGTTTCCTTCTAGCGACGGTCAATACGTGGCAGCTGGCCAAGCCGGTGCTCCTGGCGCTATTTCTTCGGCACAGGCTGCCTCTGCGGCAGCTGGGCAGGCCAACATTGCTGCAGGTGCCCAACCTCCGTCGTCTACTGCTCCAAGCCAAAATGGCGGCAGCGGTGATAGTTCCAGCAACAACATCTTTGCCACCGATCAAGGGATCTGGGCATATATTCATAGCCTGGAAGAAAGGCTCACCGAGACCAATACGCGAGTCAGCCTACTGGAGCAGTCGGAGAAAAATCACAAAGAAGACTATGCGCATCTTATGGACGAGGTAGCGTCCTTGAGGAAGCAACTGGAGATGAAGGAGGAAGCAGCTGCTCCTGAGGCTATCATCTGACCGAGGATGTTCCTGGCTCAGCTTCGTGGCAGCAAGCTTCCGCCTTGACGAAGGTCTTGCACGGTTATGATTGTGTTTTGGTGTCGCGTTAGCGGTATTTCTAGCTGTATTGTGCATCGGATCGGGGGCAGGGTTTCAATTCTTTGCCATCGTTTGTTCCTATTGACTGGTTTGGAATCCGGCAGCACCGTGGAGGAGGCGTTCAGGGGTTACGGTGGTTGTGATGTAATCACCTTTATTCCCCCAAAAGTTGATTTCTTGAATTTGGGCGGGTTCGCATTTACTCTTGGTCTTTCGCTATTTGCTATTTCAAGACCCGTATCGCATGGCTTACGGTGTCATCTCCGCGCCGCGTTTCGAACGGCGTGGGGACAAATATTATTACAGTTCAAAGTTCTCACGACAACATTAGCAGCGCCGGCCTCCTGTATTATATAGGCTGCAGATAGATTGCCTCGTGGCAGGACAAAAGAGGTTCAACGCACTCGCTCCTAATACTGACATTGACCCTCATACATATGTCCGTTTCGGTGATAATTAATGGGGATTGTTACGTACTCAGGTCTAGACAGTCGCCCGCGTGTTGACTGCATATACGTACCCCTGAAGTGGCTCAAAGTCGACTTAAGAGTTCTAATATCTTATACATAAGCATAACCTAAAGAAAATAAAATAAAAATACCGAATTATATTAAATAAGTTATATAATGTACTGTAAATGTTTTGAAATGCAACCAGGCCATAGAGATATGCTATCATTCAATACCATAAGTAGGAGTATTGATGCAAGTGCCAGGGCAGGCTAGCAGGTGTGAGCAGTGGGGTGCTTGCTATATGGTGCACATTGCACATACAGTAGACGACCTGTGTTGGGTGGTGGTGCACACAGATCCAAATCCTGAGAAAATGGATGGAACAGCTTTACTTATGTCAGCAGCCCGAAGTTCTTCCGGAACCCCCATTGGACAGATTTGGCCCACAGGGTGTGGGGCTGTAGGCCCCCCAATCCACCACTGAATGACCACATTCCCCAGCCCAAAAGGAAAAGGGCACAAAACCCTACGGGAAAAATTGTTGGCGGCTCGTTCCAGTCTAGGCTGTGTGTTCTTGTGGTAGCAGCTCGTTCCGCTCCATCAATTTTGATCGATAGGACCTCGACACCAGAATCCAACAACCTCCCTTGAATTCGCTCCTCGACCAACCTCCATCGACAAGCGAATTTCCTGCAACACTCAATCACCGCAACCATGGCTGACGATCCCGATTACGTACGTGCTTCAACAGAATATCCGCCCTGCTCTTTTCCCCCGCGCCCACGCTGATGTGCTTCGGGGGAGAGCGCATGGGCTATCAATCGATTCAAAAAGAATTGACAGATCGCTGGACAACGATGGACTGACAAGGCTTTTCTGAATATAGAACGCTGAGGAGGCCGCCGAGCTCAAGAAGAAGAGACAGTTCCGCAAGTTCTCTTACCGAGGCATCGACCTTGATGCGTATGTGAACCCCCCGAGATATTCAACCACCAGTTGCCCGACCAGCACCACCATGAGACCAAGACGAAGCGAATACTAACATGGAATTTCCACAGTCTCCTGGACCTCGACTCCGAACAGCTCCGTGATGTCGTCCACGCCCGTGCCCGCCGCCGAATCAACCGCGGTCTCAAGCGCAAGCCCATGGGTCTGATCAAGAAGCTGCGCAAGGCCAAGCAGGAGGCCAAGCCCAACGAGAAGCCCGACCTCGTCAAGACGCATCTGCGTGACATGATTGTCGTCCCCGAGATGATTGGCAGCGTGATCGGTATCTACTCCGGAAAGGAGTTCAACCAGGTCGAGATCCGACCTGAGATGGTCGGCCACTACCTGGCTGAATTCTCTATCTCATAGTATGTTCCCCTCCTCGCCCTCCCGCAACGCGCGATGGACGTGACTCAAGATAACTAACAACTGCCGCAGCCACCCCGTCAAGCACGGTCGTCCCGGTATCGGTGCCACCCACTCTTCTCGTTTCATTCCTCTCAAGTAGGCAATTACGGATTATTTGGGGGTCCTTGCATTCATGGAAAAGGCGAATGGATTGGTTCTTGCTTGGTAGTGTGGTAGGAAAGGAAAACCGGCCTACACCACACGATGTCACATGCGTCATGATAGATGAATTAAACTTCATGGAACGCTTTCTCTGACAAAAAACTGTCGATCTGGGTCCATCAACGTGGTTTGATATGCCACCTCAATGGGCGTCGCTATATTAGCTCGTACTCCCAAATGAAACGATGGCAAAATGAATTAAAATCAGTCAGAAATGCATAGACCGGTTCTGCTACCAACGCCGGTGGCCCTTTGCTTCCTCGTTGATCCGTTTGTGTGTACACTGAAATACCCTATTTGACGATTATGTCACTCTTCTCGCAACTGCTACAGCACCATTTAATACTGATCAATAACTAAAGTACATGCATAGTATCCCACCAACAAGATAGGCGCTGAATCCACAAGACCCTTTATTAAAATTGGCCTCCGTGTGGCTTAAGTTCGGTCGTAGACGTATTTGCTTCACTGGTCAATGGTTTGCTGCCTTGCTGTCGGTTCCCGCCCACATTACTACGGAGTTGCATATTCTGGACTGTGTTACCCCGAACTGCTCCTATGACCAATACCTGTAGTTGACTAGACGGAATTGTACAGTTTAACACGATAGCAATCCCTCAGTGGCAGCATCGATGATCTTCCCAAGGGCATGGCCTATAATTTTGAATTGCCGCGTAGTCGTTTTTTTCGTATATATACCCTCCCACATCATATTACCTGTACCTGCAACAAATTGGTCAGACCCCATACCCTTTATTGACAGAGTTCTGGGCAATCCCCGTTTGTGATTATAGGAGGTCGGCTGCCTTACGCGAAAACCCGAGCCAGAGCGTTGAAGTCAATAGATACCTTTAGTCAGTGCCGTCAGAGAAACATCACTTCGTAACAATCCTAGGCCAGTGTCATGGCAGTGCGCTCTCCGCGGGTGCCAGCATAGACGTTTCGCTCCGGGGGGCTGTCATGTCGGTAACTGCTGGACAGTTAAGCGAGTGAACAGGATGCATCCCCTATGCCATATCACCCAGTTCTCTATGGTCCACGGACCTAAGTCCATGTATACATAGTTGAATGCTTGGTCTCGCATATAAGGAATTGTTGGTGTGTTGGATTCCCCGTTTCCCCAGCTTCTATGTACGAGTTTATAGTACACACACAAAGGCAGGCTGGCCCATCGAGACATGCTCTCTTCTTCGTCTTGTCTACCTCCCCTCTCTCTCCCAACTTCGCTCTATTGATTGTACTAAGCCTCGGCTTGGGCGGCGGCTGCCTTCGCGGCCAATTTCTTGGCCTTGCGCTCCTCGTCCGCGAGATGCGCCTGCCGGTAGTGCTCTGTCACTTGGTCGAGGTTGGCGTAGTGGCCAGCGGGGACGTTCCATGGTGATCCAGAGTTCAGGAGCCTGTCATCGAGTCTCATGTTAGCAAGGCTGATTTGTCCCAGGACTATATTCTCCGGGAGAGATGGCATGACGACATGGGAGTGCCTCGTTTTCCCCGAGGCGTTCTCTCCAGGCCGCGGGAGAGATCCGTGTCCGTCCAGATTCTCATATCTCTCGGTCTCGGCCTCTCCCTCTTCCCTGGGCTTACGACCTGCACAACCTGCACCCATCCACCCACCCACCCCCTTCTAGATGCATACGCATTGCCCTGCCGCAACTGGGGAGAAAGAATCGCGTGGGAACCGGTGAAAACCTACTCGGGAGTCTTGAGCTCGACATGCGGGCTCTTAGGTCCGGCATTCAAGAAGAGGTGCTTGTCGTGAGCGGCCCGCTCGAGGGCGTCGGTGCGCAATGCGTTGCGTACCACATGGTCCTTGTTGAGGGCCTCAAACTGGTTCAGGTACTGAGAGATCGTGGACGGCTCGCCGTCGGCGCCCGGCCGCGAGATGGTGTAGAAGATTGCGGCCGTGGGGAGGAGGCCGGCGAAGACGTAGAAAGAGGCCTGTTGCCACCCGGGCATTAGCTTAGCTGATTGATCAATTGATCGACTGACGCTTCCCCCCATTGGCTCCTCTCTGGGCAAGAGAAGGGAGGGAGATAGGGAGAGACGTACGCCGAGGCCTTCCTTGACTTCAGGTGCGGCGTGGTGGTGGTCGTGGCCAGAGGCGTAGCCGCGGGCGTTCCGGATGGCCGAAGCTGGGCGCGTTTGTCGAGCGGCGCAAGCCGCTCTTTGCCTGAGGGCCTGCATGGTGGTCGAAATCGGGGTGATGGTGTCAATTGACGTTTCTTGACTTTTCGAGTATGAGAGCTCTCTCACTGCTTCTGTCGGGGAATGCGCAAGTGATGTTTGGATTGAGGCACTAAGCCGGGCGGCCAATCAGAGGCAGGCAGCGAAGGTGTGGGGATCTCGCGGTCGGGTCGGAGCTCAGCCTTAACTTAGGTAGCAACTTACAACATTGAAGTACAGCAGACAGAATGGGGACACAGGACACTTCAAGAGATCTATCTTCCTTGCTGTGAGGTCCATTATACCGGCTACATACGTATCGTCCCGGTTTCTACTAGGCATCATTGTTACTCATAAAATTAAAGAGAAGCACTGCATTGTTCCTGTCTAGCGTGCTGTCAATGTACTCTCGAGTCCTTGCATTGATTGAGCTGGTGCAGGCTGGCAGGTTTAGATAAAGCCCTGTCTGTGTTCAGGATTAGGTACGTCTTCAGGTTAGGCCGTGCCTGAGAGCAGAATTGAACCCATTGGAAGCCTCTAGATTTCGAAATTACTATAACGAATGCATTTAGGCGCTCTAGGCATCAACCTGTGTTCTGTCCATCGAGTTATCCGAGTAATTTCAGAGGTTTATGTGTTCGGCTTTCGTGGCCTGTTCCACTTTGCAAACTGTCCTGTCGCCACTAACCACTACAAAAACGAGCCCGGGCATCTGAACTTGGATCCATGATTCCACCTCCAATACACTTGCATTCGCTATAAGCCCCAAACCTCCACCCTCTTCGGACAATATGGCCTCCCTACGGATGCGGTCCGTCATTCGACTTAGCATTGCATTCCTCCTATTATCATTTGTGGTTTCCTCCATCGCCACAGTGTCATCCCCACCGGCACCGGCTTCTGCTTCTCCGTCTGCGGAAGGTGACCTGATATGTCATACTAACAACCCGGCCGAATGTTATCCCAAAGTTTTCTCGCCAACTGACGAGTTTCAACTTGTACACGATGACCAGGATCTTCCGTCCGGGCTCCACGTCCGAATGAACATTTGGACTGGCGAGAAGGAGGCAAAGCTGAATGTGCCGGGGGCAGAAGATGTTGCGCTCGAGGGCCTCCCTGTGGAGCAGGCTGTCATGGTCGTAGACCCAGACCTTTCAGAGGCGAAGCCGAACATCCCCTCAGGCGCGCCCGTTTATGAGCCTGTCGGCGTTGTCAAAGAGCCCAAGGAAAAGGAACCCGGCTTCTTCCAAGCTTTGGAGTCGGTCAAATTGCATGGAAACGCAGCATTCTCCGCTGACTCGTCTGTCCTGGAGGACGCCCTTGCCGAGCTGGAAGACTTCTCTCACGATATGTACTACGGACAACAGATCGCCGGAGACGAAGATATCCTAAGGGCTCTCTTCCATCTCCTCACCAAGCGAGATACCGAAGAAGTGACGAAGCGCCCGTATGCGGACCGCCGAGACTTTCTGGCGGCAACCACTCTCGCTTCGGCTTTGCAGAACAACCCCCCGGCGCTGAAGGATGTCGAGACGGTATGGGACTCTTTGATGGGCGGGCAGGCCAGTTCGGGCGAGCAATCTCTTAAGGATGCCTTCTACGGCCAACTCAAGCCTCGGGCAGAGCAGGGCTCCGCCGACGCTGCCAACGAGGCCACCTGGATGCGCGCCCTGCTCGCTGTGGTCGGGAAGCTCCTGAAATCCGATAAGATTCGCAGCGAGTTTCTCGACAACAAGGGAATGGAGGACTTCCTCCGCATCTTGATGACCAAGGGGCCCGAGTGGGAACCAGCACGCGCCAGAGTGGCCAGAATCGTCATGGACAACTTCCTGGACGAGAACGTTGGGGCCAAGACGGGTGTCTGGCCGCCCCGATTCACGACCCAGGTGTACGTTTGCGACACCGAGGGCCGTGAGTTCGACGACAGCTGCTGGGTTCTCTACCTGGGACGTATCATCAAGGACAGGCCGCAAGATACATGGGCTCAGGAACTGTATTCGATGTTGCAGCCCGGCGGAGGGGCGCCCACCCACAATGAGCTGTAAAAGGCACACAGGGGTTTTTGTTTTTCGATTTACTAAGCGTTTGATATAGATATACCCAATGTGATGATACAGCAATGAACCATTCGTTTCTTATGCATCTGGGTGACTTGACTTGGAACGAGTTATATACATTTAGCCCCCAATGCACCCCTCCCCCCAGGTGATCAGACGTGTTACACTTGGATTCAGGCTGTCTCTGTGCCACGGTAAAAGGCAGCTTACAGCGTACGACGACATGATGCGGCTTTAACTGTAACCGGATGGCGTGAGAGGATGTATCCGTGGCCTCATGGACGGGCGACCAACACGTCAACGCGCCAACACGTGCCTCTTGGATGTTGTTGTGCGAGAATGTTCTCGACTTGCCTTGTTTGCAGCATTTCTTCCAGATCGGTTGGCCGCGGATGCGACCTACTGGCAGCGCCAAGGCGGGCCCTGCAGTAGAGGGGGGTATAGCTCCCTTGTGCGTATGGTTCACCAGCAATTGGTGGCCTGCGTGAGCCTAGCCGCATAGCGTACAGGAAGGAATTTTAGCCCGGGCGAGTAAAAAGGGCGGGTCGGGGGTGTGCAGCCGCGATGGCAGAGGCCCAGATCCAATCAGATGTAATGAGATGTGTGGTGCTGCTTGGCGCTGGCCGACTTCCACCAATGAGGGGCCCAAAAGCAACGACAACGGCGGCTATTTCATACGGGCTCATATGCAGCAACACACCACTGAGAGCCCGAGTTTCGAGTTTCAGCCTCTATGCGGCTCTTGGATCCTGCAGATAGATACACGACATGGCACCCGCTCCCTTGCTACCCCCCGGCTCGAGGCGCGATGCTCGAGTAGCCAGTCAGACGGCGAGCTGGCCTGGGTTAAGCGACGAGAGCGCCTCGAGCTGCAGGAGTCATGGCTAGTCTGGCTACCTTGGCGTCGGGTAACGGTGTATACCATTCATTGCTTGTTGATGTGGTTGTTCATGCCTCCCCCCCAGACTCTTTATTGCTGCCACATGGCCCAATGAAACTCTTGAATTCACAATGTCATTGTGACTTTTCCCCGATTTCTTCTCCGGCATCTATCTATCCTATTGTCCTCAACGTGTTTCCCCTGTCTTTCCACGCATCTATTGAGACCAGTCAATCTATGAATGGCTCTCTGTTTCTGAACCATCAATAATCACCCGCCCTGTACATTCATCACCACCACCCTACTTACACACTCGTTGACTTGACCATATCCCTTCGAGGCCGTTCTATTCAAGTATCCATTCTGTGTGTTTCCAGTTTGAACTCCCTAATTTATTCCACAATTATTTCCTCATTGCGGGTTCACTGAGGATAGCACTGTTTTTTTACTTTGTCGAACTTCTCGAGATCGCGCAAACAAGGCGTACATACCATACCGTACCACAACCCAAAATGGATACCACCAAATCAACAACAGTACCGTCGCGGGGTCCCACCCCCAGCAACGATACGGACCGGGAAGACTGGGAAGCCTGGGAAGATGAAGAGCCAGTGACCGACTTGGACAAAGAAGGAGACTCTTTGACAAACACAGGAGGAGACAATGGTTTCAGAGGCACCAAGAGGCAGCTCGAACGCTTAAAGTCAAGGCGTCGCCAGAAGGCCCAGAACGCAGAGGCTGGCATCACCTTAGTTACGGATATGTCCAAATTCCGTCGGTCTACTACATCCAAAAAACAGACCAACACCACCAGATTCCAGGACTCGGCCGCACTCCGAGCACTCGAGGGCTCCCCCAACTCCGCCTCCATCGGAAGCTTCGCCTGGCTCAAACCCAAGCCCGCAAGCCAAAAGAGCAGCAACAACAACAACAAATCGGCCAAGAAGGCCACCAACAGCCGCGGTACCGAAACCGATCTCTCGCCCGTAGCACGGCCCATCGTCATCGGCATTGCTGTGCCCGAAGGCGACTTGTCTTCGCACGAAGTCAGCCCCCAGACGGCTCTCGTGGAAACACCCATTGATATGCGGAACTACATCAACCAGGCCACGTCCAAGAAGGCCAACAACGGCACCGTCATGTCGCCAGAGCAGCTGCGTTCCGTATGGTCCCCCGACACTGAGGCCAGCGAGTCGCCGTATTCCGGCACTCGCGCAGCTTCTAGTGTATACTCACAATATTCCCACTTTGGCCTGAATCCCAACGATAGTAATGCCAATGTACCCCCAGTTCCTGCCCTCCCGGCAACTCTACGCTTCCAGCAGACCCAGCCGCAAGCGCATACCGACCCCGACGACGAGGACAGCGGAACACCTTGCACATTATTCGAGGAAGACGGCAGTCCGATGGGGGTTCGCAAGTCTTTCAAACCCAGGACTGTAGCGGCAACACCCCAGAGCGCCGACACACAGGTGAGCGGCTGGTGGGACCACGTCGGCACTCCTTACCACCAATCCAACCCATTCCGACCGCAAGCCACCGGCCCAAGCCCGTTGGCGAGTTCTCCCCAGCCTCAGGAGTGGTGGCAAGGAGTCGACGAAAAGAAGCAGCAAGCAGCCGCCACGGGGGCTGCTAACAATGCGGCCTTGCACCCGGCCTTGCTAGGGCAGCAGAACACGGCACAAAGCGTACAAAGCCTGCAGTCGCAAACCCCGACAGAAGCCGGCCCTTCCAACCGCCCAGAAACCCATTCAGAAAAGGCCAGAATCCTTCTCGAAGAGAACCAGGTCGCAGCGGATCAGCCGCCCCCATATTCTCCGCCCCCGAACACTACCAAGCAGGTGAAATATGGCCCGATACTACCACCTCAGGGCTACTACAGCCCGCAGCCCATTCCCTCTCCCGGCCCGATTTCGCCAGGTATTCCGGGCACTATGTCTTCGCAGGGGGCGATTAATATGTCCGAGATCCCGGTCACACCACGCATGGTTCCAGCAGCCGTGCTTCCCGACCGCCCTGTTGGCTCCTTCGTACCTGGCGACCAGTTCCAAAACGCACCTGGTACGCGACACAAGGCCGAGCGCAACAGGAGGCGCCATGAAAAGGAAGATGTCGTCGCCAGGCGGGTCGGTGGATTCTGGAGGGGCCGCGGCTGCATGCCAGATGGTGGATGCTTCGGCCGTACGGGACGTGAGGGTAGACAGCGGCGCAGGGTCTACATGGGCATCTGTGGCGGCCTTATCGCCGTCATCATCCTCATTGTTGTCTTGGTCGTGGTTCTGACTCGCAAGCATTCACCGTCTGGCCCAGAGCAGTCAATCTGGCTCAACCTGACCGACTTCCCGCCCATGCCAACTGGTGTGCTGACTGTGTCGGGGCCCGACACACCGGTCGTCACCGACGGCTGCGTGGAGCTGACTGCGTCGACTGCCTGGAGCTGTGCGGTGCCCAAGGATCAGCAGGACCCTCGAAATCCCAACCCTTCCGAGGTCCCCGAGTTCATCTTCCAGATCCAGTACGATAACAGCAGCCGACAGTTGTGGAAAGGCAACAGTAACCAAGGACCCCAGCAAGCGAACGATGATCTAATAAACCAGCAAGACGCCGGCACACACGAGCCTGGCTTCAGCCCGAACCCGGCCCCGCCATCGCTCCGGGAAGCATCGTTCCTGGGAAACTCGACCGACGAGATCCAATCAGACAACAAAGCCGGCGAGCCAACTCCCTTCTACATCAGCCTGCTGCCGTCCCTCGATGCGACCGTGGGTTCCAAGTCGACGCAAGACTCGGACAGCAGCAACCACGGCCTCGACACGGTGCCTCCCAACGGCGCCTCGGGTTGGAACTTGACCAGCATCCTGCCGCCACCTGAGACGAACCCGGACGGCACGGGCGCCAAAGCGCGCCTGTACCCGCTGGCGACGCAGCAGCCGCTGCGCCTGTTCGACCGTGGCCTGCCGACGGAGCACTACGGCTTCTACACGCACTTCAACAAGACGATATACCTGTTCAACAACGCCGAGACGACGCCGACGGACCGAGCCGGCGGCGCCCGTCTGGTCGACGCGCGCTTCCTCGTGACCTGGACCGAGGTGCGCTTCGTGGTGCAGATGTGGACGCGCATGGGCAACAGCTCGCGGCTGATCGGCAACGGCACGGCCCCCGGCAAGGAGGGTACCACGGTGCACGCCCGGCCGGGCACCATGCCGTACCCCGTGACGATCCTCGAGGACCTGCACGGCGGCAGCCCGGTCCGCAAGACAACCTTCTACTACGGCGTGGACCAGCAGTCGCGCATCAACCGGACGGACAGCAAGCTCATCCTCGTCGACCCGGGCTTCGGGGGCACGCTCGTCAACCCCCTGACGCAGAACCCCGACCCCTCGCTCGGCGGCGTGGACGGAGGCACGGGCGGCTGCAAGTGCGAGTGGGTCAACTGGCAGGGGAAGAAATCTGCGCAGCGGACCAAGGAGCAGCAGTTGAATTGATTAACGGAGGATGAATACCGATTTGCATTACTCGATTGATATTGGTCAATCGGCGGGAATGAAGTGTTACTACTACGCATAGCCTGGCGTTTTGATTTTTTCAGGGGACTTGAAAAGGGGGTTGGGAAAAGAAGAAGACGACGAAGCAAGGGGCTTTCATTCCTGGATAAGGACCTCTCCATCTGAAGTGTTGTGACATTAGGGGAGACAGCGATATTGGCATTCATACATACTACTTACACCCTTAAATATAATGGAACATAACGAATCACTCAGTGTACATGCCTCCAGTGCTGTGTTTGAAGATGCAAGTAAAGAACAGAACTCGTCGTTCAAAGCATGATACACCCCCAGTTGGTCCCTTTGTCCATATTCTAGGCCAGGTTGGGATCCTGGATCGAGCCGGCCTTGGGTACCGAGTCGGCCAGGGCGCCACACTTGGAACACCGGCGCTTCTCCTCGCTGGCCATGAACTCCTCGATTGCGGCCTTGATCTGGGTGCCGAGGTCGGTGCAGTGGAAGGCCGCTTCGTGGACGATGGCGCCACAGTCGCCGCCGGAGCCGTCGGCCGCATCGGCCTGGCAGTACCAGCGCATGCGGTCGAGGCTGGCCTCGGGCCGGTGCTGCTCGAGCACGATACCCACCGTGTTGGCAAAGCGCACGGGGTTGTGGGGCGTGTTGGCCGGCAGCAGGAACATGTCGCCCTCGCGGATGACGACGTCCTTGAAGGCGCCCGTCTCCGGGTCCACGACCTTGAGCAGCATGGCGCCTCGGTACTGGTAGAACCACTCGGGCGTCTCGTTGATGTGGTAGTCGGTCCGCGCGTTGGGACCGCCTACGATCTGTGGTAGGAAGAGTATGAGATTGCATTCCTCCTTTACACCTGATTTGCCCATCTTATATAATACTTCTTCTAACACCCAAGAAGGGAGGCGGGGCGTGGAGGGGGATACTTGCCATGGTGGTGAAGCCATTGCTGTAAACGCAGTAATTGTTCACGGGCGGCTTCAGGAGATGGGAGTTCTCCTCCAGCCTGGGGCGGAGCGTGAGCAGATTCTCATTTGTCGATCCGGAAAGGTGCTCGCGCCACTCACCATTTGGGCAGGTTCACTGGTACGGGAAGCATGGTGGTTGATATCGTTTGGATCTTGGTTGCTGTGCTACTTCCCGCTGGGTCAGTACAGGCGGGGGAGCTTCTAGTACGAGTCAGGGACTCGGAGTCGTGTGACGTGGGGAGCGAGTGACACTTACCCAGTTGGCGCTTCAAGCGGTTGATATTTGAGCCTTGGATATGTTGCTTTGCTTCCAGCCTCGAAGACGCTGCAGTGCTGATGATAGGGTCTGATGGAGCTGGCCGGTTGATCACTGGGATATGAAGCAAGAAGGCCGTTCGTTCATACTTCCGATGTATAAGCAACCAGTTGTCCGTCACTGTCGACGCTATCCGCGAGCCGCGAGTTGCCGCACCACTCACTACTGTAGTAGTAAACGAGGTCTATGTACCCCCACTGCCCGCTTCCCCACCATATACAGGCGGCATAAAGTGGAAATCAATACTCCGTACGCTTCATATTATCTCGGGCCTTGTGTGTAGATATCGAAAAGATATACGGTTTAGTTGAAAGCATACGGCAGTAAAACTTGCTCATTCTTTTCATGCCGAATCGACGTGATGAAGCGATCTTGCCGGTGCATGTGGTGAAAGTGAGTAGCACCTCGACAGACACGAGGAGGCAGGTACTTACCTCTCGAACGGACGGAGGCTTTGGTTTGGAGATCCCTGGCTTGAGACGACCGGCAGCTAGCCGACTGGAGGCGTTGGAGGGAACCTCCCAGGCTTGCCAGGCTCCAGCTAGGACAGGCCAATAGGCCAATATGCCAGCCGGAGTGGTTGATTTATGGCATGAAATCGACCCGAAACATGCCACGCGCTGCGACCGAGCTCACGTAACCTTTTCCCAACGGTGGCAGGTGGACGCCCACTTCCCACCCGCGCCATTCGCCATTAGTCGCCAGTGGTCGCATTTGAGCACATTTGCGCGGGTTTGTAGAAGCAAGCTAAAACGCATCCGGGCGCGCCATTTCCCTTACCTGCGCACTCGAAGGTTGCGCCTGCCATGTTCATCCAATAATATTGATTGATATCTATCTCTCTTCCAACTTACACCTGCATGTACTGTACCTCCTCCCAGCCAATCCGCCGACACAACAACGTAGCAGCGTGTGCCGTGTAACGAGGGACCCGAACAAGACAGCTTTATAAGAAGCGCCTCATTCCTGCTCTCGACGACGGACACCCACACTCTCTATTCGCCTCATAACCGACCCGTCCCTCGACAGACGCTGTACTTTATCCCCTGCGCACCACTCGCACGATCGAAACAACGCGGCTTGAAGCCCTTTGAAGATACAAAAAGATGGACCACTCTCATATGGACCACGGTGGCATGGGTCACGGCGACATGGGTCACGGCGGCGGCGGCGGCGGCGGCGGAATGGACGATATGTGCAACATGAACGTGAGTGGGCTGCTGCTGTGACTTGCAACTTCCTCCAACGTGCGCATAAGGGGCTCCCGTAGCTTTGGCATGCATGCTTGCTTGCTTCCGTGATACGCTGTCCATACCAGTGCGCAAGGGGCCGGGCCGCGGGCTGACTCTTGAGCTCGCTTTACTAGATGCTGTTTACCTGGGATACCAACAACCTCTGCATCGTCTTCAAGCAGTGGCATGTCCGCGGGCCCGTCTCGCTCATATTCTCCCTGCTGGGGGTCGTCCTGATCTGCGCCGGCTACGAGGCTTTACGTGATTTCATCCGGCGGTACGAAGCCTCGGCCGCGCGGAGGGCAGATGGTCTTCCGAGTGAGTCCCCCAAACCCCTACTACACCTATCTACATGCAACCCCAAAGGCGCGCTACTGTTGGGTGGTAGTTGAGCCCCATATATCCCATACCCCTTTCATGCCACTCCCTCAGCCTAGAAACTGCCACTTCACGGAGCGTTTCGTCCTTGCAGCTTTGCCCTCTTTTCCTCTGTTCTTGGCCTTCCTTGCGGAGAGACGAGAAAAGGAAAGAGAGAGAAGACACACACATTGCATGCGCACGATCCGTACACACAGACACGTTCTTTCCTCTCTCCCCACCGGAAAAAAGAAAACTGTCCGTGGGCGAACATGATAGAACTTGATTCTAATCTACCATGGTTGTTTTGCGGAATGAAGCCGAAGAACAAGTTACTGAGTCCACGCCGTTCCTTTGGTCCACAGGACACCGCCAGGTCTCCGTCGAGAAGCGCTCGCATGTTGTCAAAGCCGCCCTATACGCCGTCCAGACCTTTTACGCATTTATGATCATGTGAGTTTGCTATTGCTATTGCTGCTGCTGCCCGCTGCGCAAGACGGGCTGCGCGCACATCTGGCTAACCCCAATATCCAGGCTGCTGTTCATGACGTACAACGGCTGGGTCATGGTGGCCGTCGCCGTCGGGGCTTTTGCTGGGTACCTCGTGTTTGGCAAGTCGACATGTGCTACCAAGGAGACTGCATGCCACTAAAGAATCATATATCAAATTTGAAAGTAGCGATAGAGTAAAAGAGGGTAAGACGTGGCATGAGATCTGCATTCGTAGAGTGGCAAGATCGACAGAAACGCGTGATTTAGCAGTGATAGGGGGAGGAAATACATACTTGGCGCCCCAATCTGCCTTGGAAAGGCCAGGGCGATCTGCAAGGGGTGTTGCCGGCATGCAGGATATTTCTATGAATAGTGCAGTTGGAATTGGCCGCCAGAGGAAATATAAAACTCCATATCTATAAATAAACAATGCCTTCTAAGTGCTCTTTCAGCCGCGCGCAAGCTACTTATTTCAAATCGAATCGCACGACCAAGATTATATCCTGCACTACATCTTAGCATCCTTGGGGTCCTCTTTGACGGCGTCGAGCCCGACCTCGCGCCGCTTCTTCTCGAGCAGCATGCCCCCGGCCTCGAGCCGCGCAATGATGGCCTCGTCCCCGTAGTGGTCGTTGTGCTCGAACTCGGGCTCCTCGGCGTAGGCGATGCGCGCCGCGTCCACGAGCATGCGGCCCGTCAGGCCCCAGACCAGGAACCGCTGCACCTCGTCCTCCTCGAGCTCGTCGGCGAGCGCCGCCTGGCCGCCGTCCCGCGCCGGCGGCTTCGTGACGCGCTGGTTGTTGATGGGCACGTAGAAGTTGTGGATGCGCCAGGGCTCGGCATGCCACTCGGTCCAGCGGCCGTCGTACCAGTCGCCGTCGGGGAAGGGGAGCTCCTCCTCCTCCGCCTCTTTCTCCTCTTCCTCTCCGCCTGCGCAGGCGACGCGGCGCTCGTCGCGCTGCTTGAGGAAGTTGTGGAACGGCCCCGAGAAGACGGCGGCGACCTCCTTGGCGTTGAGCTGAGGGATCATGCTCTCGTCGACCACGAGGCTCGGCTTGCCGGGGACGTTGTCCGCGTGCAGGAAGGCCACGCAGGGTCGCACCGCCAGCTCCGTCTTGGCGAGGCTGCAGGGCAGCTGGCAGAGCGGCTCGATGTGGAAGGGTTTGGGGATCTTGGCGTCATCGAGCGGGAGCCCGATCTCTTCCCATGCTTCGCGCCGGGCTATTTGGTCTGTTGGTCATGGGGCGGGTTATGATCAGCTTCTAGAACTCTTTCTTTGCTTCTCGTCTGTGCTGAGTGAGGCCCTGCTGGGGAAAGAGAACAGAAGGGATCGCGTACATGGTGTCTCTTCCACCGAGTCTGCCTTGCCTCCAGGGAACGCTGCGTGTCCTGTGCGTCCACCACTCGCGATTAGCTTTTGTTTTGCCGCAGTTTCTCGCTCGAAAGGGGAAGGCCCGGGAGTGTGTTGGCCATACCCGAAAAGTTGCGCAAGCTCGCCGCCCGCATCGTGATGACTACCCGCAAGTCCCCGCGGCGGTCGGCAAACAACAATATCAGCACCGCGGCCCGCCGGCTCACGGGCAGCCGGTCCCATGTCGGGAACGGAGGTGGTCGGTAAGCGCGTAAGCGCGCGATCGCGGCCTTGGAGCTCCTCAGCATTTTTTGTCCCTTGTCTGCAGATGTGTCTTCCCCTTTTTTTACAATCCGCTCTCTCTTGTTGCGCTTGTGCGATTCTTTCGCCCGTTCGCTCGCGCAAGAATGATGGGAGAGAAAATGCAGGCACCACCACCGCCGGGGTTTCGCCAGACCACGAATATTGGGCAAGCAACGAAAGCGTAACGAGAAGGGTATGCGGGGGAGTGGAAATGAAACCGTGGATGTGATTTAGATTATACTGACCGCCGAGGCTTCGTTGAGCGGTGCCATGGTCGACGCATCCCAATAATGCGCCGCCTCGTAAGAAGTGAGGTCGAGGTCGAGCGCTCGCTGGATGATATCAACGTCGGGCCCGGAATGGTTGGTGGGGTTGGCGGAAGTTTCGGTCTGGAGGCCGTTGCTGCTGCTATTGACCGGTAGCGGAGGTGGATCGGCAGAGGTGGTGGTGGTGGTGGTGGTGTTCATGATATACGAAGGGGGAAGAAGGTGAGAGGAAGAGGGGAGATCTGATAATTCCGGTCAGGTAATGTATCTTGCGTGTGCTTTGCTTCAGCCGGCATACATCGTCATACCTAGGTACACAGAGGGAGCCTAGAGCCTACTTTCAACGTTTTAGGTACCTTGCCGGGTAGGTATGGTAAGTATAGATGGTAGGTACGTAAGTGCAGGTGAAGATTGGGGATGGATACTGTATGCAGTGACCAAATCTGGAAACGTGGAGCAGCGGCTTAAGGCCTTAGACCGCGGGGTATCCAAGGTACTGTAGGTAGGTATCTGGTATCCCACAAGGGACGCTCGGCCCGCACTTTGCACGCATGTGGCTTCGGACATTCAATGGGAGTAGCAGCAAACTTTATGTTATTATATTGTTTTGCGCCATGGGAGACCGGCTTATTTGACAATGCCAATGCTGGCACCAAAGGCAACAAGATCATAGGCATGTATACTCCCGCTTTCCGGCAAAGGCACAGCGCGAAAGAGCACCGGCTTATATCCAATTATGCTCGTCGCCCGGAGGAGGCTGCCGAACTGCTCGGGCGGCCTGTAGGTACCTGTCCTGCTCGGCCGCGTTGCTCCTTTTGTCCCTCCTCGGATCTTCGGTCGAAAAGCGGTGTGTTACTCGCGACACGAGCCCTCCCAACCCTCGGTGGCCGCCCTCGGTCCTGGGCTTGTGGAGGTTCTGGCTTACCAGGGCCGACAGGCTTGGGAACTTCCGTCCCTTCTTTTCGCCCCCGTCGTCGTCCGATTCGTCCGAGTCGAAAGAGCTGACTGGGAATGGCGTCTTCATGTGCCCTTCCGTTGTGCGATTATTGACCAGCTTCAGCGGAGGTGGAGGAGGCGGCGGCGGCGTCTGCTTGCTTGCCCTGGCTCGGTTCAAGTAGCTGTTCACTCTTGGACCTGCAAATGAGATCTTCTTCTCCCTCGCAGCCGGGGGTCTACTGCTCTGCGGCGGGGTTGGTTCGCCTGCCAATCTTGGCTGGCTACTACTGAGATTCGAAGGGGGTGGTCGTCCGGAGGCATCGGCTTGGATTCTTCGGTCTTCGTGGCTTCGTGCCCGGAGAACGGGGACCCCTATCTGCTGCCCTGGCCGAAGGGGGTGGCTTTGATGCGGAAATCCTTGGGCGGTATCATGTGCAATCGATGGATCCCTTGGCGACGGGCTTCCTGGGTCGCTGCGCCTGTGGGCTGGCCTGTTGTCCGGCGGCTGTTTGGGCACCCGCAGGCTCGACGGAACCTGGTACGTCTGCGATTCCCGAGTTTGCCTGGCGTCGTACGCGTCACTGGACTGGCGCAGGGCAACATGGACTGTCATGCGGTCGTCTCTGGCCCCGAAAGCTCCGTCTGCAGCAGCGTGGTCGCCTTTTCCTCGACGCGGGCTGTGGTTGTAGGAGTCGATCAGCTCTGGCATGTCCACACTCCCGCCCGGCGTTCGGGGAAGGTAATGAGGTGACACGACGTGTAGCTTATAGGACTGTGTGGGGGTGGAAGGCGAGACGGGGCTGACCAGCCCGTAGCCATTGCGGCCATCGTAGTCTGTGTTAATTGTTAGGGGTACGTCCTTTCTCGTAGACCAATTCTTCTGATCCGGCCTGGGATACTGTTGTCGTGCGAACCCATCCGGAGTGCCGCCACATTCTTCGACCATCCTCGAGTAGTCAACATCGAGTACGGTTCCTTCTCGAGACGGCGCTGGGGAGGGGTCCCGTGAGGCGTCGTTTGCTTGCTCGTAGTTCGAGGATGAGCTTGATGACGGCCGCGGAATAGGAACCTGCGGTAACGGCCTGGTTGCATAGTTGGTAATGTCCTCGGGGGGCAGGGCTGCCCCAGGGTGATGCTGGCCCTGTTGCCTTTGACCTGGGCCATGGTCTTCGTTTGACGGTCTCTGCTCCCCGACTCGACGTTCCATGTCACTTCAGCTATTGTGCGCTCGCAGTGTAGTGCTGCGCTGGGATAACAGTTGTCGACATGATATCCTGGGCGATGCCGATGCCTTGCACCGTCGGAGGCGGTGGCGCTTCGTAACCCACAAAGACTGATGAATGTTCGACATGCTTCCGGCATAGTTAAGAGTCAAGAGTCAAAAGAATCATTATACCTGGACAAAGGCAAAATATCAAAGGCGGAGAGCTAGTCACGGAGACGGGATGGGATCAAGCCTTCAAGCATGACAGTCGGGCATCACACCGTCCCCTCAAATTTGAACATACAAGACATGAAAACACAAGCCGTTATAGCAGGCTGTACTCGAAACAAACAGTTATATAGTATACTATTGCGATTCACTATGCATGGCAATAGTCGGTGTCTGAAAATGCAAGTGCTATATACGTAGCTCTCTGAAGAGGCTCGTGGTTTAGGCGGTTTGGCCACTTACACATTCCACAAAGCCGCAAACGGAATCAGGAACAAACAATCCTTACGTGAACCAACCCCAACCCTCTAAGCTCAGCTATATTTGGTGCATCTGCCGAACCAGCCTGCCAGCTGTAGGGTACGTTCGTTGCTTGAATCCCCTGGCAGTTATGCACATACTTATATAATTATATGTATGCAAGCCCTCGGTTTATTTCACTAGCTTGGATACTTATTCTACCTAGGTCACTGCATCAAAATGGGTTTATCTCGCGGGCGGAGTATG
The DNA here is from genome assembly GCF_038362585.1 of Apiospora marii. Lineage (NCBI taxonomy): Eukaryota > Fungi > Ascomycota > Sordariomycetes > Amphisphaeriales > Apiosporaceae > Apiospora > Apiospora marii. Next base: position 205,591 of record NW_027117375.1, on the reverse strand, counting down.
CTCTCGTAAGGACACTACCTAATCACGGGAGAGGCTGACATTGCCCGCGAGCACCAATTTACCTATCGTAGTCACAAGATGCATCACCGGGTGGCCCTTTCATCCAGCAACCAATTCAGACGAGGGATGAGATAGAGAGCCGAAGTCCCAGAATGACTTTGCAAGAAATAAATGTGCAGTCGCAATCTTTCATACTGAAGGGGAGAGGGGATCTGGATTCTTCATCATCAGGGCTCGTGATGAGTCGTACCAGCGAGGTATCTCTGGAAGGGAGTCATAGTCAATGGATGTTTGTTCCCATGCCCGTCTCAGCTGGGCTGGGCTGGGCTGGTCGCCTGTGGGGTGGGGCGCAATCATGTTTACCTCGTTAGGTTAAGTGCACGCAGACATCTACGCGTAGCCATCAACATGTCATTTTTTTTTTAGTAGAACTGCGCCTGCCCGGCTCCTGGCAAGCTGGCTGCAATTTGCTGCTTGCACTGCTGTGGCCGCCATCGTCATGGATGGCAGGTGGAGTAACTAGTAGGTATTCGTGGTGCGTGGTGGTTCTTGTGGTTCTTCGCGTTCTACGCTCCTACGTAAGGCGACGAAGCTAGGCAAGTAATTCATCGAGGAAAAAAAAGGCAGACAGAAAAGTGGAAGGGTGCTGGCCATCCCGATCGAGGTCCCAAAGCGCACCGAGCACGAGCGACGTCATCTGATGGCTCTGCACGTCCGGCGGACCTGGCCATCTTGGATGGAGATGGCTGATCAGGGATGGATCATGGATGGTTTCAAGACGGAAAGGCCATCGTATCCTTGACGTCCCATGTTACCTCCGGTTGTGTCGTCGACTCGTAGTTACAGAGAGATACGGGAAGCAAGCATCAGGGAGCAGTGACCACTGGAAGCCACTGATCATCGGTCGAATCAGCCCTGCCAGTTCCTGGGTTTGGGTCTCTGATCAGTGGTCAGGCCACTCGAGCGATGACTGGCCATTCGCTCTCCACTATCTGTCGCTCGTACAAGTGACCCGTCCTGCCCGTCCTGCCGACTCGACCACGCCCGGCCACTTGATCCATCCTGTACCGCATACTATCACCATTAAACTAGTCCTGATACTTCCAACCACAACATAGGACGTATGCACATGCAGGGTGCTGAACCGACTGGACCCAGCTCTAGAACCTATCACTTCACATCATCGTCTCTGTTATTCTCTCTGCCTCTATCTCCGGCACACTGTTGGCCAATACCCATCCCGAGATCCCCAAGAGTCAATGTTACAAGTTGCTTTTCAGGGTCCCCCAGTCTGTTTCTCAAATAAGCTCCAATGCTCGGCCTCTAGGTTGAGCTAGACCAACCAACCTATCCCATCGACCGACAGATCCTGAACGCACGCAACCTCCCTCCCAACAGCAATAACCGCCTGTCAGCTTCTTCCTGACATTACATTTGATACCAACAGGCTCTGAATCATCCCCGTTCCAGCTTCTGCATCCCCTCCAGAGCGGGTCACCCCGTCGTATATAATCAATTACACGCCCCAGTCGACACCGGTTGACTCAAGTCTGCCCTGTGTGGTAGGCACCAGCATCCCATCTTGGCCCCTTCTGCCGCCGCACCCGCACACCAACGAGCTCGCATCATGGCTCCGCGAGAGAAAAGCCAATTGAAGCGTGTCCGGGTAAGTGGTACATGTGCTCTGCAGATCGTCTCCGGCCAGCAACAACGCGAAAACTAACCCGACCATGGTGCAGGACTCTCCCGTCGAAACTTCTGATTCCAAGAAGCCGCGTAGGTCCGAGCGGATATCGCACAATGGCAATGGCGAGCATCTCAAGACGCCCGTCACCAAGAACCAACAGCAGCTCCCGTCTCCTGTGACGGCGCTTGGCGACAACAACAGCTCCAACGAGGCAACAAAAGAAAGAACCGCAACACCGCCGCCTCCTGGTGGCCCGCCCAGCCAAATAGCACAGCGTTCGCCCGAAGAGACGTACTCGCAAAACCAGGGCTTTTCGTCTCCCCCGCACGACACCCAGGCTTTCCCTTCGCAACTCATCGACCAGCAGGCTGCTCTGTCTGACGAAGTCGAAGACGAAGTGAAAGAGGGCGTTTGGGGATACCTCTTCCCTCTAGACACCCAGTATGGCAGGTGTGTGGTCCTGCGCAAGAGAGCCTCCTGCCCGCTGCCCGATGCTGTCAGCGCAGCCCCAAAGGTCAAGGAGGACAACGAAAACCGGGCTCTAGAGCAGGAGGAGTCGTACGAGAAAGAAAAGTCCAAGGGTATCCCGGCTGGCGGCTACCTGATTGGCCGCCACCAGGAATGCGACATCGTGGTCAACGAGCCTATAGTCTCCAATCGCCATACGCTGATCTTCACGGAGAACAAGGGCAGCGATGCTGTTGCGGTCCTGGAAGATCTCTCCAGCAATGGCACATTTGTGAATGAGGATTTGGTGGGCCGCAACCAGCGGAGGGAGCTCCATGATTCAGACGAAATCGCCGTCAATGACAAGACGCGCTTCATATTCAAGTACCCGCGCAGCCGCATGTCCAGCCGTTTCCTACAGCAATACACGCTTCTTGAGCGGCTGGGCAAGGGGCACTTTGCCGAGGTCTTCCTGTGTGTCGAGAAGTCGAGCGGCACTAGGTATGCCGTCAAAATCTTCACCAAGCAGCCCGGCATGGAGGAGCGGTCCAAGACAGATGGACTTCAACAGGAGATCGCCGTACTCATGGGCGTCAGCCATCCCAATGTCCTATGCCTGAAGGATACCTTCAACGAGAGGAACGCTGTCTATCTCGTGTTGGAACTGGCCCCGGAAGGAGAACTGTTCAACCACATTGTCATGAAGCAGAAGTTGACGGAGGACGAGTGCCGCAAGCTTTTCATTCAACTGTTTCAAGGCATCAAGTATCTGGTAAGCCCCTTATATTAACATTGTATCATGGCGGTTGTACTGATAAGGAAATAGCACGATCGCAACATTGTGCACCGAGATATCAAGCCGGAGAACATCCTTGTCGTGGACAAGGAAGTCCATGTCAAACTGGCTGATTTTGGCTTGGCCAAGATCATCGGAGAGGAGTCCTTCACGACTACTCTCTGCGGCACTCCCAGCTATGTCGCGCCAGAAATTCTTGCCGAGGGCAAGCACAGGAAGTATACGAAAGCTGTCGACGTCTGGTCATTGGGGGTTGTCCTGTACATCTGCCTGTGTGGATTCCCGCCCTTTTCGGACGAGTTGTACTCGCGAGACTTTCCCTACACCTTGTCGCAACAGATCAGAAGTGGCAGGTTCGACTACCCTTCTCCGTACTGGGACTCGGTCGGTGACCCAGCCCTGGATCTGATTGATTCGATGTTGGTCGTGGAGCCGGAAAAGCGGTACACCGTTGACCAGTGTCTGGCCCACCCTTGGATCACCCAGCAAATGCCCGGTGTGAATGACAGCACAGATGGACTGGTTGCTGGCATCTGTGGTCTCGATGTCAAACGTCGCGGCATGGCCCGCGAACGAACACTGCTCTCCTCGATTAATTCCGTGACAGTAGCGCATGAGGTGCCCCTCGGTCCCAAGCAGAAAAAGGACACGCCACTCAAGGTCTATTCCAAGAACCAACACTCCAGCAGCCCGACAAACGTCACCCCCATGGAAGCGCGGCCGGCAGACAAACGCGATGCTCGTGAGTTCATGGAAATGGGAGGTAAGGGTGACCAGGAGCTATTTGGTACCGATGGCGAGAGCTACTATACCAAAGAAGAAGCCGCCGCCGCCGTCAATGGCAAAGCCGCCAAAGGCGATGCTAAAGAAGATGCCAAAGTGAAGGGCAAAGGCAAAGCGAAAGCAAGCGGCAAATAAGCCTTGCTATTTATTCGAATACTTCCAACTACTGCAAGTCTTTATGTATATATCCCCCCCCGGTTGATTTATCTTCACCTTCGGCTTAGGACTGGCGTTATATCGGTTTCAAAAGTGGTTTATATGATGCAAATGGTGGTTCCGGCCTGCGATATCGGGGGCGCAACCAGTTTATGGCTTTGCTCCTTACATGTATGTACTCCTAAGATGGATTGGCTGCCGACGGCTACATGGAGCCAGAATCACTTCCCAGAAACGACTTATACTGGCCCATTCGACTCCAGTGGGAGCATATAAATTAAGCGGTATCATCTGTTGGGTGGCCTTCTATTATTCGAACTAGTTATGGAATGGATTTGCATCCATATTATGATGATGCTCTACGACATTCACGGACGGCAACCGCATGGCTAGGACAGTAAAGAGTCACTTGGACAGTGCATATGGGTCGGTACAGGGTTGTTTAAGTATGTAAATAGCCGAACATGAGACTAGAATATCTTTTATTTGTTGGTCCTTGGCATCATACACGTGGGCATTACCATTACTATCCTATCCATACACTGGGCAGCTAACTGTCTCGCCGGTCAAGACGTGGAGATATCGAAGAACCCAGCCACTGTCGCGAGTCTTCAGTCCACCCAGAGGCTTTCTTTCGCCTCTGTCTGCGCCATCCCACTTCTCCTTCCACTCGAAGGGGGGCCCCTTTCCCTCCGTTCCATATAATGTATCGCCTTTCCCTTTCCCAGCCCTCTGTTTCTGCCTCTTTCCCTTCTTTCGTAGGGGTGTTCGGTGTTGTAGCTTTGCATCGTAACATATAATTTTTTTTTTAGAGAAGACGCGCCCCTTTCGTCTCCTCCTCACCATGGATATCGGTTGTCATCAGTAAAAAGAACAAGAAGAAAAGAAAACAAAAAAAGGGGTGAGGAGGCCGTCTGTTGCCCACTACTGCCTACGGATTCCACTCGTAAACCTGATTGGTATATAGCCTAAAAACATGCCTCCCCCGAAATGATAAAACCCAGAAGTCTCTATCCGAATAACAGTTCAGTTCTTCGTAGCTGGCACCAAGCTATGGTATAGGACATGATGATCTCTTCCTGTTATCGCTTTGTGACATGCGACTTCATATAATGCCTCGCAAGGGGAGGTCGACGAAGTGGTAATGGGTAGTCAGTCGACGTGGGCAGAGGAACCCGTAAATGGCTACCAAAGGACTTCCCTTGTAAAACGACCAGCTTTAAGACCAAATGCAGGCATCGCCTTGGCTCGTCCGTCGGTTCGTCAAGGGCCAGTGTGATAACGTGCATCCGGGCTTGCAAGAGAGTCGACGGCACAAGGAGACATTGGAATGTGTGAGAACTGCGCTGTAGATTGCGTACCGCGAAAACAGAGAGCACTGAGCGTCGCCGCGCACGAGTTGGGCAGCGAGGGAGCAGATAGGCGGGATCGTCGCCTGCTTCGCTCCGAGGGGCTCGCAGAGCCAAAGGACCCAGTAAACGATTTCGCACAATACAGCCACTTGCTCGCCGGCGACGACGGCGACGGCGATGGCGATGGCGACGGCGGTAGTGACGAGGTCAGTTTTGTGCTGGAGTCGGTAGCATATGGCCATAGCTGTCTCTATCGCTCGGCTATAGGAGATCTAGCCAGACGGCCTCCGGCACTGATGCGCTTCTGCAGACGGTCCTTATCGCGCTGCGGGAGTCGCTCGCTGGGGCTGGGGCTAAGGCTCGAGCTGCCCGTAGATTGGCCCGTGGCCTCGATGGCGGCCGCGCGACCTCTCTTCTGCTCTATATAGAGCTGCGCGCTGCGGCTGAGAGGGATGGCAGGCATGGCACTCGGTATCTCGGCTCCATTCTGAACCAGCATCTCGGCAATCGGGAAGGGCACTCTTTGTATGCTGGACTCGGGTCGTGTCTCGGCACTTGGCGTTGTCGGTGAAGGCGATGCCGGATCGGCAGCGGCGAGGGCGAGGAAGACGGGATGGGTGCCCCGTGACTTATCCAGCACGTTTGGGTTCGCTTTCAGAGCCAAGGCGTATATAACTTGCTGGATCTCGCTACGCTTAATCGCTGCAAGTAGGGTCTCGTCGGGCGAAGGATACCTCGACAGAGTGGCCGAAATGGGCTCAACAAACGCCCTGTCCACGTACTTTGCCGTAATGAACTTCAGGCGTTGCTCGCGGGTCGCCTGGGGCCCCGGCCTGACTTGGGGCTCCAGTCGGGATTCCCACACCATGTTGGAGACTCGATTTCCTACCAACATTAATAATTCGATGATATCGGGCGTGAACGAGGTGATGTCGAGGGTCAAAGACCGGACTTTGCTGATATGGGTTCCAAGCGACCGGTGGATGCCACTGCATTCGATACACAGGATAATGGCCAGGTTGATGGAAACCCATTCCACCTTGGAGCCACTGCCGCAATCTGCACACCAGCAATTGCCTTGGTCGTTGTCGCGAAGCGATTGGAGCAGTTTATCGGGGCTTTCGTCATATGCACTGCTCGAAGGCCGTTGGCTGAGACCTGGCCGAGCCCCAACCGTCGTGCGGCGAGAGGGCGCTCCCGAACTGTTTACGCTCTGGCTATGTCCATGGTTCAGACTGATGCTTTTGCCGGTAAGGATCGACCCGATGTCTCGCTTTAGGCTCGGAGTGTCGCTAGCCGAAGATGCCGTGGACGGCTTCTCTCTAAGCCCATGTCCCTCCACCGCGCTCTGCAAGGCGTTGTTGATAGCCACGATCCAGCTGTTCATATCTTCATCCGAGGTAGCCTGGTAAACACGCTTATATTGCGGGGTGATGACTTCGAAGCAGAATCTACGTTCCGCATTCCTCGCTTCCCGGACGGACGCCATACGCAAATCGATGGGGTCCATGTGAAGGTCAAGCTTCTGTTTCCAGTTACTGTACTCGGACAGTTTGCCCTGGTCCAGTACTACCCAGAACCTGAAAAAGTTAGCCGAGTCATCGTTTCCTCGGGTACCACAATACTCACTTGTGCCATCCTTGCTGCTTAGTTAATGCCCTAGGGTCAACATGACTTCCAGGCCGGTTCAGAGCCCATAGGAGGCCCTCTTTGCGTTGTGCCGAGTTCTTCTCAGCAATGGCTACCAGGCTAAGGTCCCGTTCCTCAAGATCGCGAATCCCTTTGAACTTAGCATTCTGCGCTGGGCTCCCGGCCGACTGGTTGAGGCTGCCGGGTGAGCGTGACAAGTCGCTACCTGCCGTGGCCGAGCCCGAATTGCCGGTTGGCACAGCCCGCAATTGCGAACCTGTGCTATCAGCACGACCCAGGTCTCCCTCCGAGCTGGCTACCACGCCATTGGTTAGGGCGTTTACTACACCGATGCTCGAGGCAGAGATGACCCCCTCCGGTTCGTTATACTGGAGGTTGCTCTTCTCCAAGAACCGTCGTTTCTCCTCCTCTCTCTCTTCGTTGGTACTGGAACTCCTTGTCGGCTTCCTGCACCTCACTCGAGAGAGCCTCCAACTGGGGCAGCAGGCCATCTATCTTCTTTGCCGTATTCAAGAAGCCCCTCGCCTGAGCATCGGCATATCTTGTCAAATGAGATAGGACTTCCTGTTCCTTGCGCCCGCCATGCAGGTCCTGCATGAAAGAGGAATAGTCGAAACGTTTCAGCTCGAAGTTGCGCCGTTTTGTTTGGTACTTTGTGTCGCTATCCGCCAACTTCTTCGTTTTGACCGAGTCCTGTCGCTGGCCTAGATAACGTGACAGGTAGTTGTAGTAATCTTTACTCTCTTCCTCAAAGTCGCGCTTCTTGCTTTCTGCTTGTTTGATGTCGTAGGTGTACAGCCTACTTACGGGCTCCACGATGATCTTTTGTAAGTTTATTGCGTTTTGCCGCTCGTATGATACGATTTCCTTGGCAATGTGATCAAAGTAGTGATTCAGCGCCGGCTGGACAGCATTGGCATTAGTTGAGGAGGCTTCTCGCAACGCGTCAATGAAGCTCATGAATGCATCGTTGGCTTCGATCTGGGCCACATAGGCATGGTCTGCCTTCTTCAGCACCTTCTTCATCTGTGCGCGCATATTGCCCGTCTTTTGCTCGAGCGCTTTCATCGTAGCGCGGAAGACTGGGCCGTCGTCGCCCGCAGTCATGTCGTCGCCGGGCCTAGGGCAAGCCACATCAACCTTAACGGATTGGTAGGTGGACTGTGAGATGGTTGGTACAGCAGGAGAGAGGTCATAATGCAAATTCAGGGGTGACCCGGGTTCATCCTGCTCACTAATGCGGGAATCAACCGACTGGGACGAGGCGACGCGAATCTTAGGAGGAACGGCTAGCTGAAAGACTGGAGATGGTGAGCTTGGATGGCTGGGAGTGAAGCCTGTATCTGTTGTTTGGTTAGTTTCGCAGGCAGAGATTTAGTTGCGAGTCGAGGCAGATGCTTACTTGCAACCCAAAACGAGAAGCTCGCAAGCGTCACGAGCTTGTGGGCTCTCGGGTCGTACTCGACAAACTACAGACATGTCAACAACCGGCATCTGTGCTGCCCTGGGAAATGATGGAACATACACTGCAAGTATTCCTCCAGCCGCCTCCCCTATCCTCGATGGGCCGCGGTGGCTTCCATCTCCAGGACCACTCGAAGCTTACGGAGGAACTACCGCCGGTACTGAAGTCCCCTACCAGCTCGACATTGGAGTTCTTGTGTAAGTTGGGGTCTGCATGGAACTCCCTGGTGACCAGGTTCTCCACCTCCCTTGCGGTGGATGCATAGACGTAGGTAAGGCCGTTGATACTCGTATGCGTCGGGCTAGCGCTGGCTTCTTGCCGTACGATGAAAGTGAATTGGAAGACGAGCTCGTCCTCGTTGCTGAGCTTCAGTAGGAAGTTGGGGGTCGCAGAAGGTTCGTTGTCCTAGTTTAAACGCAGTCAGACTTGCTGCAACGACGCCCATTTCCGCCGACAGGTTGGAGGAGCATCTGCAACGAACCTGCACAAACTCTACAGAACTAGTATCGCCGGGCGCTCGTGTTGCTGTGGCTCGAGTCGCTGGGAAAGCATTAGGGACGACGGTGACGGCGGAGCGCTTCCGAGGGTTGGATATGACTAGGGAAGATATCGATACTGCGGCAGGAGGATTAGTGGCCACGGCGCATACATATATGCAGTGCAGTCTGCGCACTCACATCGATTCTGGTCTTTGAGGTAGATGGCGGCGCCATCGTCGGGTCGGCTACTGACAACGCCCATGTTTGCAGAAGGCTGCGGCCAGAAAGTCGGCCGCAAGTCACGTCGTTGTGTTCAGAGTCGGGAGGGCGCGCGCCAAAACGATACTGGTATTCGTTCTTGTTCTTCTTAGTCCGGGCTTGGGGGGGTTTCGATGGCCAAACAGGAATGCAAAGGCGGGAGCTGAATGGCCAGGGACGGGTCAATTCAATGCTGGGGATGTCGAGGGGATCGCAGCTTGTAAGCAAATCATACCGCAGCAGATACAGCAAGGTAGGCGGTGCAATCAATGGATGCAGGCGTGCTTGGTGTTTGGCCGGACTGGAGACGGATATGAGGTATGGTATGCAGGGCTGTGGTAGTTGTCGTAGCAGCAGCAGCAGCAGCCGCCCGGTATACTGCAAGTGCAAGATATGCGACAGAGGGGGGGCTACTACGTCGGCCGGCCAATCTGCTGCTCCAAAAAGTAGAATGCGACGGGGGCTGGCGGGGTTGTTGTTTCTAATAATTGCGAACTGGGAAGGGCCACTTCGATAGAGGATCAAGAGGAGAGGACTGGGCACCCTGCAATGAACCTAAACCTAGCCGAGTATGAAGCAAGCACAACTCCTGATCTTCAAGCTCGTGGATGCATCCGGCCTGCAAGCAAAAGAATTCGGAGGGGAAGATGCTGGCTATGTTGCTTGGTTGGCTGATTGCTTGATTGACTGATTCATACCAGCACAGATAGGTATCTAGAAGGCCTGGTGGGCAGCTAACATTCAAGCCAACCAGGCGCGGCTTAAGCTGGGTAAGGCCTGTTATATGCCATTGCTAGGTACATGTCGAGCATGGCTACATGCACGGCATACATACCTGCCTGCCTGCCTACCTAATCGACGCGAATAACACGGGTCTAACTTGGCTCTAGGCAGCGGCAGGAATAGAGAGAGGCATACTGCATTTCTAGATGATGCGCTTCCTCGTCCGATCTAGAACATTATAGACATTGGTTTTGAGGGCTGGTGATTACATACATAGGTATTGATTATTCGCTCATTACCTACCTGAAGGACACGACCTTAGGTATACTTGATCCATCTTATCAAAGTTGTTTGCCATGTGCGGTCTTCTAAAGATGCTGCAAGCAGCTTTACATTTACAGATCAAGGTCAACTCTCAAACCAGTGCTCTCTTGGCCGGCCGGTCACTTACTCTGTGAATGGCGCGGCCTTTATGGAATGCGGTTAAATACATGGCTCCTTCCGGGCAATAGGACGCGACACCGAATATAGGCAAGTTAGCGTGCGCGTATATCTGTCAGCTGTTGGCGCACTATTCGATACCGAGTGTAGGTGTACAATCAATGCCCCTGTTGAAGGCCGTTTTCCTCCTGCGCCTATTGTCTGTCGTAGCCTGAATACGAATGCATGGCGTAATACGCCACTTACCTTGCCACTCATGGCCGATGCCTCAAAGCAGCATGTAAATAGGTTATCAATTTACAGCAATAACGTGCACAAGGGCAGTTTCGCGGGTTGGTGTTGTAGGTAGACAGTTGGGATGAAGATTAGAGTATTTCTTTTCCTTGATTGTGTAATACTATACGCTTGCCAGTATATGTCCTCGACCCATGGCCTATCTTCATGTAATTGGCAGATAAGCAAGCGGTTCCACAGCATTGCTATCTCTAAGGAGATGTATATACTTACAGCCTATAACCGCCCGGATTCTATGTTGTAGGTGCCTACTTGCACTTACACGCCCACAAACGTGAAGCTATTCAGTCAAATCAGGCTGAGCGCCTACCATGCTACCTGATCCTGCAGGGACGTTACTCGACTTCAGCAGCATCTGACGAGCGGTCGAGATCCCCAGGCATGGCCTTGTTCTTGTTCAATCTGCATACCTACCTGAGGTCGGAAAAATCGCCTGCGACTACACATACTTAAGTATATAGTGGCCTGGTTATTAGTGGTTCTATGGTAGCCTATGTGCTTCACACATCACGGCTACAGTATGTAGACGGCTAGTGTTCTACCCTGAGGCACCCTTGCGGTGGGCAGTGGGGTACATGCTGTATCTCATGTGCTACAAATAGATTCAAGTAGGACATTTTAGAGGGAAAGAAGAGAAATCCCACTTCTCGCAGCGCTTAGCTCACTTAGCTTGCTCGGCGACCGGATTCCATGACCGCCCTACTTGCACGTGGAGCGAATACGGTGTTCGCTTCTGACCTCGTCCTCGTCGTGTTATCCTGACGCATACCTAGCGAAGCATACCTATCCAAAGCACAACCATGGCGGCGCGTGCCGAACCCAGTCTCCAGCTGTCACGTCGCTGTCACGGGTGTACAAGTAGGTTCGCAACCAAAAGTGTGAGCACGCTATGGGGTGGGGAGTAGTAATTAATTACATGTAGCAACTGTTCAGGTCTGGTTCGTAGATCCATCCCAATTTGGTTGGCAGTGACAATGACGGCGCTTGTTTGTTTACTTGCCTTCCGTATTTTTTCGTATCATGTATTGCCCTGCGCATTTTTAGATTGGGGACCTGGGAGATTACTCTGGATCACCAGCATTGATCGATCTGACAAAGCTCATGATTCAATTGCTCTTGGGCACGATGTACCACTACACTAACAAGTGGGAGGTTGCCCAACTCACCGACTTGACATGAACCAGGCGACCCAACAGATCCCTACAGTCAGTACGAGCTACTTGGAGGTGGCCGCTGGAGGCAAACCTGGCGCTCGCTACCTCCCAAGGTTAGCGTGCAGGTTGTAAGTTTAGGGGCTAGCCGTACCTAAGGGACAAATTCAATCAATCAATCAATCTATTTCAGGTATGTGTAAAGTAGGTACACACCGGATAGCGTCAGGGGCACTTTGCTTCAGGCGGCATTTCCTTTCCTGGCCCCAAACCAGCCCCTCGTTCTTCTCTCATCGTATCATGCGTCGACTTGGGCAATGACGTTGTTCCAAATCTAAACCTAACCTTCCCGAGTCCCAGCGCTTGCTTGCCCGAAACCCAAACCCGCCCGAGATACAGGCCAGGTCAACAAGAACGTCGTCCATCCATTGAACCCGTCCTGCTTGCTCTTTTCTGCTTGGCCACACACTGCCTTGTGCCTTCCTACCTCCCACCATTGCCGCCACCGCCAGCAACATCGAACCGAAATCTTGATTGTATCGAGGTCGCTCGGTCTGTGATGATCGTCTACACCATCGCCACCTAGTTGACCGACTCCTGGCGCACGCAACACGACACGTCGCCCGGCTTGTAGCCCTTCGCTACCATGTCGCAGGGATCGAGGAAGTCGTTCCAGCTGCTCAATCGCCGTCTCGATAGCGTACAGAGGGGCGAGAGAGGCGACAGACGCAGCCGGACCAGCTCGAGCGCCCGACAGCTCACCGTGAGCCACGATGACGCCTATACGTATGCGCTGAGGGTTGCCTACCTGCACTACCTTCTCCAGCCAAAGGCGAAACGAAAGCAGTTCGTGCCTGCACCGAAGCATCAGCACCAACGGACCACATCTACCGTTACGGACCTCGTCAAGGAGTTCCTACCCGGGAATTCAGGAAGCGTGAAGCTGCCCCACGGCTTTCGCAGTCCACTGGAGAAGCGGTTGACGGGTGTGCTTATGGGAACCGAGCGAGCTCCAGGATACAATGACTCGGCCCTCAAGAGGACATTTGGCGAGGCCTACACTGCCTTCACCGACCAAAGCTTCCGAAAGAGCATAGACAAGGAACGAAAGCTGGAGCCTCTCATCTTGATATTCTACTCCTCTGCGACCAAGGCATGCCGCGCCGCCCCGACAGACAAGCCAGGTGACGACCATTGGAAGACCCTCGTGGATAGGCACCTGGCCATGTTCGTACGGCTCGTGAGCAACATCTTGAGAGATATGGGAAGCGACCGAGACAAGCCTGAACTCATGACCCGCCTCAAGACTCTAGAGAACAAGCTCCTCACGAACGACCAGAATCTTTTCATTGACACTGGACAAAATGGGGGCACAACAGTCGAAGTCACGGTCCCACTAAGCTACGATGTAAAAGATATGCCGATGGTTCAAGCAGTCGCCATGATATTCGGCGTCTCCAACTCAGATGTTCAGGGGCATATTGATGCTCAAAAGCCCAACTGGACCGAAGAAGCTGCGCTCAAAGATCTCAAATCCTACCAACATCGCATGAACTCCGGTATGGATGGGGCGCTGCAGAGTAGAGACTTTGATGTTGACGAGGCTTATCAAGAATGGAAAAGGGCAGAGGCTCCTCATCTGTCCCAGATGATGATGGACATCCTTACAGCTAATCCAAAGTTGAATAGAACTTCCACTTATTTTGCGGCGGTGGAAAAGCCCTTACCTTCTAGCCCAGGCTCGTCTTACGCCGAGGACCAAACCTATTCTGACATTGGCAGAGTCTTGTCGAGCCCCAACTCCGAGTATAGCCTTGACCAGCTCAACCTTGGCTCCATGACCTTGGATGATACCAGCAGCATCAGAAGTGTTGATGAGGCACACTACACCTTCATTCCGCCAGAACCTCGTGCCTTCTTCAAGACCATAGCCAAATATGCCATGGAGTTTGACGCTGTGCATGGCGAGGATTCGGAGCAGCCTGGTCCTTTTTCGGTTGTATCCATGGACCTCTTGACAGAGCTGTGTGTGCAATGGCGGATTCCCCAGTTCACGCGCTTGGTCGTCTTCCTGGAGGTGGCAGCCGGCAGATTCCTAGACACGCTCTTCAATGTGATAGATTTGGACAATGCGTTTGAAATGGTAAAAGAGCCACCGCCCGAACCCAAGAAGCCTCCTCACATTTACCTGTTCAATGAAAGTCTAGCAACCATAGACAGGAGCAAATGGACACTGCACGACTTTGCTGTGTATCAGCATACTCTGAGCTCCCTCCACGAGGCACTCCTCCGCGAACTGTACGACACTTTCATGAACTGCTACGATACAAAACCGCCTTCGATCGGTCCAGCCTTGCACGTACTTGACAACCACATCAAGTCTGACCCCAGCTTCTCCACCCGTCCCGAGGAAGACGAGAACTACTCAAACACGTTGCGGGAGGGCCTGCAAGCCAAAGCTGCAGCGGTGTACCGCGGGTTCCTCGAGAATGTGCTTCCGGTGCAGAAAGAGGATTGGGACTTCAATCACGTCGTCCAGCTGGGCAAAAGTGTGGTCAAACTATGCGAGAGGATCAAGAAACGGTACCGGTCGAATCCAGAGATTATGGGGGTAAACCCTCTGACATGTCTCGTGGAAACCATGTTCCCGTCCTTTGAACAAGATGCGGAGTCATGTATCATCCAAATCATCGAGGTCGCACAAGCCCAAGGCGTCGAGTTTGGGTCCGATGATGGGTTCGCGCTTTACCGGGAACTTTGTGAGATACGCCAGATCCACCACTCATCTCTGCCGGATAAGCCCTTCTCCTTCGACATCGAAGAGGTTCTTGTCGGCTTTGTATGGCGATGGATCGAAAACGCCGAGCGCTTGACAGATCAAATCGTCACCGAAGCGATCAAGCTCGACACTTTTCAAGTCCGGTCACATGGAGAGGGCCACATAACCCTAGATTCCGACCGGCACAGTAACTCGATTATCGATATGTTCAGAAGCTTCAACCAGACTGCAGACCAGATATTCCAGCTGGGCTGGGACAACGATGTCCACCATGCGCGTTTCATGACTTCTCTCTCTCGAATCTTCGCCAATGGTATATGCAAATACTGCGAGATCGTAGACAGTGAGTTTATTAAAGAAATGAATACTCCGAGGACGACCGAGGAGGCAGATTCCGAGGCTGCACAGACGACCCAGGGCAAATTCATGAAATACGCAAAGGATGCGTGGAACACGAAAGACAAGTTCGAGCCATTCCAATTCTATTCCCAGGTGAGTCGAGCGACCCAGGCCACATAAATGAACCCTCTTATTGACATATCGATAGTCTCTTGTCAAACTCAACAACGTGGAATATGCCATGCAGGAACTGGACAAACTGGAGAAGTCCATGAATGTCGACGCTTGCGCTGCTGTGTTAGAGAAGGCCGACGGGCCTAGAAAGCAAGTCAAGCGGCCGAACAAGTACGTGTTTACGATCAAGATCGTTGAAGCCGAAGACTTGAAAGCCTGTGACCCGAATGGCACTAGTGATCCATATGTGGTCCTTGGAGACGAGTATCAAAAGCGTCTAGCCAAGACCCGCGTCGTCATGAGGAACCTGAATCCCAGGTGGGACGAGTCGGTCGATATCACCGTTACTGGTCCCCTCAATGTCGTTGCAACAATCTGGGACTACGATACTTTCGGGGACCACGACTTCGTTGGGCGCACATCCTTGAAACTTGATCCGATCCATTTCAGTGACTACCTCCCGCGAGAATTCTGGCTCGAACTTGATACACAGGGTCGTATGCTGCTTCGTGTCAGCATGGAGGGCGAGCGAGACGACATCCAGTTCTATTTTGGCAAAGCCTTCAGACTCCTCAAACGGGCAGAGCGAGACATGGTTCGGGGAATCACGGACAAGGTACGGAAACAAAACAAACCACCCTCATAATCTATGGCAACACGTGCTAACATAACCTCAAGCTTACGGCGCACATCAATGCAACGTTGTCCCACGAGAACCTCCGGAACCTTCTGGGCAGGAACATCATGCAGTCGGCGCAGATCTTCTTTAAGCGACAATCTCGCGTGCCGACCATCACCAGTGCTGATATCGAGAATGCACTGCAATCGCTTTTCACCTACTTCAACGACAATTTCGCTATCATGAAGCAGACGCTTACAGAAGCCACCATGGTCGCCGTCATGACGCGGCTTTGGAAAGAGGTCCTGATGGCGATTGAATCGCTTCTTGTGCCTCCCCTGTCTGATAAGCCCTCCAGCCAAAAGCCCCTGAGTGAGCGGGAATGCGAGGTGGTGTACAAGTGGCTCGGGTTGCTCTTCGAGTTCTTCAATGCAAGAGATGAAGACGGCGAGGTTCTCGGCGTGCCTGCCGAAGTCCTCAAGTCGCCTAAGTATCACGAGCTCGCCTCGCTGAACTTCTTCTACTTTGAACAGACGGACCAGCTGATCCACACATCGGAACGTATGGCGGCGGCCACGGCCCAGCGCCAACAACAGGCCATGCAACAAGAGCTCACCTCGAATCCGAACCGCCTCTCTGCTCCTGCGTCTTTTGGCAGCATGGGTGTGGGCGCAGGCCCAGCCTTTGCCTCGATGGGAACAATCCGTCGTGGCAAGAGCATCATGATGAGTCGCAACCTTGGCACGATGCGGCGGGCCAAGGAGGAGAAGCGCAAAGAAGCGCAGGCAGACCCCAGTGACGATATGATCCTCCGGATTCTGCGTATGCGTCCCGAGGCTGCAGACTACCTGAAACACCGGCATCGCCAGAAGGAGCGCCTGCAAGCGCAGAACGCCGCGCAGATGATCTGGAAACAGAGTGTGGCACAAGGTTGGAACAGTGGCGGCAGCGGGGGCTTCGGCCGTGGCGGTGTACCGAGAAGATGAAACCTCCCTCCCCACGACACAAGACAGTTGTGGCGAGCTGCATACCCTTTAGGACGGTGCGCAGAGGGAGTTGGAAGCCCGATGGGGTGGCAGGCTCGGCGGGAGCATGACTCGGGGACGGCTCTCCAAACCTGATGTTGCGCGCAGACA
The DNA here is from genome assembly GCF_038362585.1 of Apiospora marii. NCBI lineage: Eukaryota > Fungi > Ascomycota > Sordariomycetes > Amphisphaeriales > Apiosporaceae > Apiospora > Apiospora marii. The sequence goes on along the minus strand of NW_027117375.1, from coordinate 188,862 downwards.
GACCGGGACATGCTTACCCAGCCCTGGCGGGATTTGGGGAGACAGTTAGGCAAGCAGGCATGAAGCCGGCTCGCCTTGTTCGAACACGATATTATGTCACATGGGAAACGACGGAGACACTAGGAATGGGAAGCTTCGAGCTGTTTGTTACGTTACACCGGAGCACCAGCCCCTTGTCAAACCGCAGAATGTTCACGTGGTGGCGCATTAGGGGAGCGGATGTGAGAACCGAGGTGCGTGGGAGCTTGAAGCGTATCGGCGTTAGTGATTCCTTTTCGCCATGCGGCTATTTCTAAGGTGGTCCATTCGGGCGCCGTCATCATTTTGTCGTTATCCTATACCCTCGTGATGGCAAGGCATTTTTGGTTGACTGCGATTTCATATGGGCCTTTTCATAATTAATCCAACCCGTTCACCATCAAACAAGCTTGGAAACACCCGAACCCTCTCTCTATCCGTATACTTCACGTGAATCCTCCCGAGGCAACAAAAAACCCGGCCATCTGTACGCGTACAAGTACGTCTAGTCTGTATCAGGTCGGGGGGTTGGGATGTGCCGATGTCAAGCTGAATCAATTCCCCTGCGGTGACTTGGGCCCTACATAGTAGTAGTAGAATTGTTCGTTATTCAAACATGCAAAAGGCTAATTCTGCATGGTCGTGTAGATGAGGAAAGATTACGGTGGGACAGAGATTTCGACCAGGCCAAAAACATCGTCCCGCCCTACGCCCTGTGCGCCAAACAACGCTCCTGCATGAATAATGTTCGGTAGCATCGCGATTCGCTCACTCCGCATAGCAAAGTCCAACGGTGTGCCAGGGACAACCATGAGGTGGCTGATTAGAGGGACTGTGGCGAAGAGATTTTCAAAACTGGACCCGGCAGCTGGGGACTCTTGTTTGAAGGCTATCCCATGCTATCCCTACTCGGAATGTTTTGGCCTCGTCCCTTACACGTCTGGGCCACGTGCTAATAAGCAGTTGATAGTTGCACAGTTCATGCTGGGATTCTATATTGCAGACCTGAAGAGCCGCCACCGCCGTACGCAATCCTGGGGTATAGACTTGTGCATACCTAGTGAAGATATATAACTTGCATTATGTTGTACATAGCTTGTATTCCGGCCTGCCCGGTTCGACCTGCTTGCCCGAGTCTTTGCACATTGAAGCTCCTGCTAAGGCCGAGGGGCATATGTGCAACGACCCGGGTAACACCAGGCACGAGGCACACGAGCTTGCTGTTCGCCTTGCCCGCCTTGTCCTTGAGGGGGGGGGGCATCATACGGTCGCATCCCGCCCACGAGTTGTTACAGGTAGGGATGTGAGAGCGTGTCTGTTGGGCCTCGACTGGTTCTCGACTGCCATCTCGAGATTGGGAAATCGACAGAGACCCAGAAAACGCTCGAGGGGGAGAAGGTACAGTAGGAGGGACAGGAAAAGATGGGATGAGTTGCAGGGGTTGTGGTGGACGGCAACGACCCCCCCAGTGCAGTGCCCAGCTTACCAAACTAGCCTCTAACTGTCGGCAAAAGCCAGTCGAATCACGGCTTTTCCCATGTTAACCACGTGAACAGAGCGTCGATGAATCGCCATTTGCGGTTTACTCGTTGACGGCCTGAAACACTGGCCGGCCGGCGTGCGTATGTGAGTGTGTTTGTATGCGTGTACCCCGATCGGCATTTGAGCACGCTGCTGCTGCTGCTGCTGCTGCTTGCTTGCTTGCTTGCCCTGTCTGTGCCTTGGCCGCAGCCGCCGTGACGGATACTGACTGTCACCTGGAGCTGAGAGCGAGCCACCTCTACATCATGCGCTGCGTCCGCCCCGAGCGGCATGGCGGGCAAAAGCTCCAGCTGCGGGCTCCTTGTTCACAGAAGAAGCGGGCCTTTGGGTTGAGTTTACACCACCAGACCACAATTTGGCGGTCTGCGATCCCCTTTGGGCTACTACTACTACTACCTACCTTGTAGTATGTGTCTCTCCCACGGCGCGGCCGGTGAAACAATGGAGTGGCCGTTAGATTCATGGGGGGGGGTTGAAAAAGAAAAAAAAAAGGAAAAAAAAGGGAAAGAAAAAAAAAGAAAAGAGGATATGACAAATCTCTTGGCTCAGATCGCGAGCGATGGGGGACCAGGGATCACCTCTCCTCGGCCGCGAGGATTTCGCCGGACAAGGCACGAGGCGGTTTTTGGGACCTGAAGCATACATAGGTTTCTTTTCGGAAATTCGAGATGGCAGAATCCGGGCTTCCGGGACCTCTCTGCCTCTAATTCCGGCTTAGTGAGAGGCCGCCCGTTGCCGCCGTTGACGGGCTGCGGATGGCGGTACATAGATGGGATGCTAGTAACATACACACACGTAGAACTACAAACTACATAGCTTCTGCTAACAAATGAAGATAGATCAAGGGTCGTCGTGTTGGTCAACAGAAACAAGGTCTCTCGCGTCTCCAGAGACGGACCGAGGTGCGAGATCCATTAGACGTGTCGTGGGCTGGGCTGGCGGGCAATAATAGCTGACCGCTAAGCTCTTAGGTTCAGGTCCGGCGCGAGTCTTGTGCAAGCAAAAAGACCCGCATTGCGTTCACTTTGGGCCATTTTCTGCCTGTTTCATAAGGGTCTTTCCAGAACGAGTTCAGCGAAGTTTTCGGCTTTTATGGACCCTGTCACCTGCCACCAGCATCCTTCCGGCATATGGATAGTATGGAGGTAGGTACTGTAGAACAAGAGCAATGTGAGACCGGCTGAGATGGACTGGGATGGGTAATGGCAGATGGATGGGAAGCAGGAAGCGCCCGCGCTGTTTTGTTGTCCATCCGCCGCACGTCGGTCTCTCAACTCAGCCTCAGCAACAAGACAGTTTGGCTTGTCTGCTTCGAGATCAGCAAACCAGGAAATCTTGTATTGTTTCCCTAGAGTATAGAGTCGTGTAATATAGTATACACATTGTATAGTAGTATAGCTATGGTATATATATATGTGGTGGACTGGGTTATATTGGGATCATTGCTGGTTGCTGGAACGAGGCCACAGACCAGCTGCTTACGCATGCACGATGACGTCATGTGGAGGGGTCCCAGATTCAGGGTCTTGGGGTCGCGATAGTTTGTGAGATTGAAGGGCTAGGGGAACAGATCTGTCTGTTGAGATGAAACAACTTTGAGGTTGTAATACAATCGATGGTCCAAAACGCTGGCCAGATATCTCCTGCAGGACCAGATAGATCGACAGCTGGGAGAGACGACAAGAAAAAAAAGGAGTACATGTTTGGGAATGACCGGAGCATCCATGACTGTTTAATCATGTCGATCAACGGTCTAAATTGCTGAATGGCTCGATGGATGGATTGGGCGGCTGCTTTCGCCACAGGCTGTCCCCCCCCCTTTCCCACTTCCCTTTGGAGACCACATTCTCTTTGGGATATGCATCAGCCTGTCGGCCTTCTCGCCATTTGGGCAGCGACATCATGAAGAATCGACGCCAGACACAAACCATACCTGCTGCCGCCATGAAGCCAGCGCCGGATGCTGAAAAAGGCGAATGGTGGCTCACCAAGACCGAATTTTCGCTTCCGTGCCCACCAGCGGCCAGCCATTGCGAATCGGTTAAGCGGCAAGGGGGTGGGCGTAATGCAAAAAGTGCAATGCTCAGGTACGCACGCCTTCACAACGGCACAATTCTCATTCAAAGCAGACTCGTATCATGTCTTAGACCCCCGCCAATGACCACTGCCATTGACTTTGCACAGTGTCTCTACCCGAATATTCGGACTATTGCACAGGAGTCAGGATTGCCCGCTAAGCTAGTAGGTAGCTGGAGACCAGGGGTCAAATATGCACGTAGGTGGTAGGCAGGTATGCAGAGTAAATAAAACGTGAACTTTTTTTGTTTTTTCTTGTTTTATGGACGGCATTAAACGCCCGGCGTGTTTGGCTGAATGCACATTATTTCAGTTATGACCCGCGAACAAACGCATTATTGAAGCTGGAAGATCAGTATGACCTACATCGAGCCCAAACAAGATCGATTTCCTTCCGCAAAAGCACGCACAATCTACCGAACCTGTCCAGCTGCCTTAATTGCCCAAAAGCATAGAAAAAAGAAACCACTGTCCATACCTACATGTGCAGGGACGGGCGGTGGTAGGTGTACATCGCACGGTACAAGCTGATGGGGCCGGCTTACCCATAAGAGGAAAGCGGGTCTTGGCCTGTGGAGGTGGCTTGCCAATGTGATGTCCAACCATATTAACAGCAAACTACCAGGGGGGGAACAGAACTTTTTCAAGCTGTTTCTCGTTTCTGGTGCTGCCGGGTTTTGCACAAGTATTCCCGTCAAGTGAGGGAAGTGTACCTATCGTCAAAAGACACCCGCGCGGCCTCGACGTCCGACGCCCCACAGGGCGGCCGGCTGCAGACATGTCAAATCATTACACCGAACCATGCCCCGGAATTGTGCAACTTTCTAACACGAGTACGGCGTAGCAGATGACTCTGCTCCATTACACCTGATTGAGAGGTATATTCACTGCAATGAATGCAACAGCACCGCTCGCCTAATAGAGACACACACACACACCATGGCAATGCACCAGACGCATTCTGGCTGGCACTCAACTCCAATGGGAATTATGGGGTATTCCATCGAAATGGGGTCGCTGACAGCGAACTAGACTTTGCCGAGATGCGCTGAGTGGAACACAACATTGGACAGCCAAAGATGCCACGAGCCAGCAACTTTCTTCCTGCAGCGACTGGAACCGTCGACCCACATAACGGCCATAAGATTCCGAAGCGGCCTACTGACTGGTCGAGCTGTCTGCACCCAAAAAGCAATCTTGGTCGTCTTCCTGACGATGATGTGTGCGTGTGCGTGTGCGTAGGCCTGCCGGGCGGGAGCAAAACGAGGAGAAGGACGTTGTTTGAGAGGGAGAGAAGGATTGAACCAGAAAAAGAGTGAAGAATTGGGGGGGAGAGAAGGAAAATACACTACATTGAAACCAACCACAAGCACCAAGACAGCATGCGCAGCTGCGGCTGTTGGTGACGGTAGACCACTTGAAATGGGATAGCTAGTACAAATGGCATTGCTATTTATTGAAAGCTGTACTACCCTAGCGGCTGAGCCGTTTCGGCCTCTCGCCGATCTCAACCTCCATGGTGAAGCCTCCGGTAGGTTATTGAGATGTGTTTTTTCTTGCTTTCGTGAAAAGGGTCATTCTGGGGGGTGGGGGATGGGGCGAGGAGGAGGGGAAGCTGGCAGGTCGAGGAAACCTGTTGGTTTAACGAGGACGGCTACAGATGGCACGCATCCATGAGGCATTCAGCCAATCGAGCAATCGGCCACAGAGATTATATGATATGATAGACGGATGTACGAGCATAGGCAGACAACAGAAAAACCATGCGATGGCATCAGGAGAAGAAGGGAAAGCGCTCAAGGCTAGCCTCAAATACAGTAGTGACTCGGGTGCGTACAGTAGCAACGCATCGGAATGCCCACACACTCCAATGAGGCACCCTCGCACCTAGTTTAGGCCTGAGCTAGCCTGGACTGTGGTCGAGCGACACCCACTAACGAGTTCTCGCGCTGTGGCATACCGTGCCATTCAGCGAGCACAGCACCAACGCAAATCTTGAAATCAACTCACTTCGACTTCACATGCATTGGGGGAGGGGCGGCGGCGACGGAGACGGAGACTTACGCTGCACTGTGAGTACTATGCAAGGAAGATATGCATCTATGCACGCACGCAGCTTCCCACCGACATCAGACGTTTTAGGTTGTGACAAGTAGTTCAACCCATCTAACTTAATCCAATTGACAGAACAAGACAAGCAGACAAGCCTGGTGGTGTTTTTGACTTCCCGCCGTTTATGTAGGGTATGCCTGCCCGCTTTGCCTGGCCGGCCTGCCTGCCTGCTTGCTGCAATCGCCCATGCTGGGCGCATGCTGGGGGGGGGGGGGGCAGGCGAGACAAGAGAGTCAGGGTCATTGGGCAGTACCACCACCACCACTCCATGAAGCCAAGCGGACGAGGGACATCCCAGATTCTAAAGATCCTGGGATAGCGGCTAGGCTCCTAGGCAGTTCGGGGTCCATATTTGGGGGAGCACAAACCCCCCTTTGGCAATGGCAAAAGCGGTACCAGAAAGACATGCCATTGCAATGTCCATGCTACCGCGGGCCACCCTTGTTGGCTACAGGTTTTGACCGTACGGTCTGCCCTTTTCTCGCCCTCCTCTCTTGTACTGGCCGCCTGCTGAAAGGAAGTACCTACATATGTATTTTATGTTTATGTAGCCTGGCCTATTCTGCTGTTCCGCTTTGTTGATTTAACCCTGTTCTTTTTAGGCCTTATCTTCTCTGGGCCTCTGGGAGCAGCCACCAAATAACTGCAGAGAACCACCCACCTTTTGCACTCGACGGCAATATCTGAAGTACACTGTACTCTCTCTTTCTCCTTTGCTCTCCTCCCTCCACACACGCACAACCACAGCTGCACACACACACACACACACACACAACCACACAACCACACACACGCACACACACAGAGAGAGCGAGAGAAAGAGGGAGAGACGGAGAGACACGCACGCACGCACGCACTATCACAGTTGCGGCACACAAGCTCCTAACTCGAGTTATCTGGGATCCCGACCCGAATCTCAGCACCTCCACTTTCAAGTTCCCATCCTATCCCTTAACTATCAAAACTATCACAACCGTCTGGCAACCTCAGCTGCAACTCATCCATCTTTTGCTGTCATCGCATCTCGTTAATACCGAATTGGACCCAAAGACACAAAAACAAGAGCGGTCGCCTTTCTGTCCACGGCCGCCCCCCGACACATCCTTTCACGGGAAATCCCATTGTCGTTTTCCAGTTACCACCCACCTTGGCTATCCGCTGGTGCTAGCCCTTCGCCGACCGCTTTAACGACCGCATCGCTGGGACCGGGCATGAAAATCGACCTCACGAGATAAGGACTCGCCAAAAACATTCTCTTCCGGTTGTCTCTGCGAAAGGAAGCTTTTCTTTACACCTTCTCGCGAGATCCAGTTGCCAATGAATTGGTGATTTACGACATCATTTGTGCCTTTGCTAGGCCTGATTATTCGCTCCTTACCTACTGCCCCAAAAAATCTAATTCAAAACGAAACAACCTTGCCCACCGCCGAGTATCTGTGTCATGAGAATTATGGCCGACGAATCGGCTTTGGCAGCGGCTGCTGCCATAGTCAAGACGATAGCTGCCGGCGACCCCAAAGAACCCATCACCGTGACTCCCTCCTCGTCGACAAAACTTCCGGGCCCGACCAGCCCAGCCAAGGATGCCCTCGAGCGGGAACTGGCGGCGCTCGCTGCCAGGGTCCAACACCTCGAGGCTAAGGCCAGCATGGCCAACGCGCCCGTCTTCCCGGCCACACCCAATGAAACAACGGTCGAGCCTCTTTTCAGTGAAGAGACATCCTCGCCCAGGTCCATTACCGGCAAGTCTCTCATGCGATCTAAGTTATCACCGATCCCAAGTATTCGCCATGTTGGCACTGAAGATCGGCCCCCAAAGGCCTATGTGTCGCTGACTGACGAAGCTCTGGAGGGATTACGTGAACATATCGACGACCAGTCCAAGCTCCTCGACAACCAGCGCCAGGAGTTGACCAACGTTAATGCTCAGCTGATCGAACAAAAGGCTCTGCAGGAGAAGGCGCTCCGCCTCCTGGAAGAGGAGCGTGTCGCCACTCTGGAACGCGAACTATGGAAACACCAAAAGGCCAACGAGGCTTTCCAGAAGGCTTTGCGAGAGATTGGCGAGATCACCACGGCTGTAGCCCATGGTGATCTGAGTAAAAGAGTGCGGATGAATTCGGTGGAAATGGACCCAGAGATCACGACTTTTAAGCGAACGATAAACACCATGATGGATCAGCTACAAGTCTTCTCGAGCGAAGTGTCCAGGGTCGCCCGCGAGGTCGGCACTGACGGCATGCTGGGTGGCCAAGCCATGATCGAAGGCGTCGATGGTACCTGGAAAGAACTTACTGACAACGGTAAGTAGTGGTAGCACTGTTCTCATTTGGGTGTTGTGTCGGCTATGATAAGCTAACAATGTCCTGCTAGTGAACGTGATGGCCCAGAATCTCACCGATCAGGTGCGCGAGATCGCTTCTGTAACGACAGCGGTCGCGCATGGTGATCTTACCAAGAAAATCGAAAGACCGGCCAAGGGCGAGATCCTACAACTCCAACAAACTATCAACACCATGGTGGACCAACTACGCACTTTTGCGTCGGAAGTCAGTCGTGTGGCGCGCGATGTCGGAACTGAAGGAATGCTTGGGGGCCAAGCAGACGTAATGGGAGTACAAGGCATGTGGAACGAGCTGACCGTCAACGTCAATGCTATGGCCGACAACCTCACCACCCAAGTCCGAGATATAGCCAAGGTCACAACAGCGGTCGCGCGAGGTGACCTGACGCAGAAGGTCCAGGCCGAGTGCAAGGGTGAAATCTTCGAGCTCAAGTCCACCATCAACTCCATGGTGGGCCAGCTTCAGCAATTTGCATCCGAAGTCACCAAGATTGCCAAAGAGGTCGGTACAGAGGGGCGACTGGGAGGCCAGGCTATCGTTAATGACGTACAAGGCACCTGGCGTGACCTCACCGACAATGTCAACGGCATGGCCATGAACTTGACCACCCAAGTGCGAGAGATCTCCAAGGTCACAACAGCCGTGGCTAAAGGCGACCTCACTAAGAAGATTGGCGTTGAGGTCAGGGGCGAGATTTTAGATCTGAAAAACACCATCAACTCCATGGTGGACCGTCTAAGTACATTTGCTTTCGAGGTCAGCAAAGTGGCCAGGGAGGTAGGCACAGACGGCACTCTCGGTGGCCAGGCGCGTGTCGACGACGTTGAAGGAAAGTGGAAGGACCTCACCGAGAATGTCAACACGATGGCCTCGAACCTCACAACCCAGGTACGAGGTATCTCGATGGTGACGCAAGCCATCGCCGATGGAGATATGAGCCAAAAGATCCGCGTTCCGGCGAAGGGTGAAGTCGCGGTACTAAAGGAGACTATAAACAACATGGTTGACAGATTATCCATTTTCTGCAACGAAGTCCAACGAGTCGCCAAGGACGTAGGAGTCGACGGCAAGATGGGCGGCCAAGCAGACGTTGGCGGCCTAAAAGGAAGATGGAAAGAAATCACAACCGACGTGAACACCATGGCCACCAACTTGACCACACAAGTGAGAGCATTCGGCGATATCACTAATGCTGCTACGGATGGGAACTTCACCAAATTAGTCGATGTGGAGGCCTCGGGCGAAATGGACGAGCTGAAGCGAAAAATCAACCAGATGGTGTACAACCTCCGCGACAGTATTCAGCGAAACACCCAAGCGAGAGAGGCTGCTGAACAGGCGAATAAGACCAAGTCGGAGTTCCTGGCCAATATGTCGCATGAGATTCGAACACCCATGAACGGCATCATCGGCATGACGCAGCTGACACTGGATACGGACCTGACGCAATATCAGAGGGAAATGCTGAACATTGTGAACAATTTGGCTAACAGTCTGTTGACCATCATTGACGACATTCTGGACTTGTCCAAGATTGAGGCCAGGCGCATGGTGATCGAGGAGATTCCGTATACGCTGCGAGGAACCGTGTTCAATGCCCTCAAGACGCTTGCCGTGAAGGCCAACGAAAAGTTCCTGGATCTCACCTACCGCGTGGACCACTCGGTGCCGGATTATGTCGTGGGCGATTCCTTCCGTCTACGCCAAATCATCCTCAACCTTGTCGGCAACGCCATCAAGTTCACCGAGCACGGCGAGGTCAGTCTTACTATTAGCAAGGCTGAAAACGCGACGGTCAAGCACCCCAACGAGTACGCGCTCGAGTTTGTCGTCTCCGATACGGGAATAGGAATCCCGCAGGACAAGCTGGATCTCATCTTTGACACGTTCCAGCAAGCAGACGGCTCGATGACGCGGAAATTTGGTGGTACTGGCCTGGGTCTCTCCATCTCCAAGAGGCTGGTCAGCCTCATGGGCGGTGATGTCTGGGTCCAGAGTGAGTTCGGCAAGGGAAGCTCGTTCTACTTCACGTGCGTCGTTAAGCTCGCGAATGGCGACCTGTCCATGATCGAAAAGCAGTTGAAGCCATACAAGGAGCACCAAGTGCTCTTTGTCGACAGAGGACGGACCCGCTTCGGGAAAGAAATCGTCTCTATCCTCCAGAGCCTCGGCTTGGTCCCTGTGGTCGTCACCCAAGAAGGCCCTAGCCCGAGATCTTGGATCGGACGAGCCGCCCTACGATGTCATCATTGTCGACTCGATCGAGACGGCTCGACGCCTGCGAGCCATTGATGACTTCAAATACCTTCCGATTGTCCTCTTGGCCCCCGTGGTCCACGTCAGCCTGAAATCGTGCTTGGACCTGGGTATCACGTCCTACATGACGACACCTTGCAAGCCTATCGATCTCGGGAACGGTATGGTGCCGGCACTGGAGAACCGAGCCACGCCGTCGCTTGCAGACAACACGAGGTCGTTTGAGATTCTCCTTGCCGAAGACAACCGCGTCAACCAGCGGCTCGCCGTCAAAATCCTGGAGAAATACCACCATGTGGTGACAGTGGTCGGAAACGGCCTCGAGGCCGTCGAGAAGGTGAAGGAGAAGAAGTTCGACGTGATTCTGATGGATGTGCAGATGCCCATAATGGTTCGACTTGCCCACCCCGTGTGTAACCCCTGGACCCCCCTTTGACTAACGAATGATACTTGCAGGGAGGATTTGAAGCGACGGGCAAGATTCGAGAATACGAACGGAGCCTCGGCGCCCAACGGACGCCCATTATCGCCTTGACGGCGCACGCCATGATGGGTGACCGCGAAAAGTGTATACAGGCACAGATGGACGAGTACCTATCGAAGCCGCTGCAGCAAAACCATCTGATCCAGACGATCCTGAAATGTGCCACGCTTGGGGGGGCCTTGCTGGAGAAGAACCGAGAACGTGAGTTAGCGCGTTCGACTGAACAGGGCAACCACAATCTCCAGAACGGGGGAAGCGTGCCCCGGCCGAGTCTGGAGCCTCGAGCTATCACCTCGACAGAGCCGCTGGGTGCTATCACCAGCCCGACTCTGGTGACAGCAGATCAGGATGATCCACTAGCAAGGGCACGTAATGCGAGTCTTTCTGAAACCTGTTTAGCAACTAACTAACGTTGCATTGCGGTCGTTTAGCATCTATTACGCGCTCATAGCAACTGATTGTTGTCGAATGCCCGGTTCCAATTTGGAAAGAAAAAGAAAAGAAAGAAGAAACCCAAAGTACTACTATACCACCCGCTGTCCGAGTTAGCCAATCTGTCTTTCTCGCATGTATTCAGCATCAGTCAGCTTGATACCCTCTGCCCGTCACATCCCATGCATTGCGGCGATTTCTCTATCACGGTCTGCGTTACGAAATATTCCTCGTTTTATGTTTTTTTATTACTCTCGTTTCAGGACTTTTGGATGGAAAGGTTTTATGAAGAAGCACGGTTGCCCTTGGAGGCTATGCATTAGTATATGATAGGGTTTGTCGAGATTAAGTACAGCCTGGATGGGTGCGAACAGGATCAACCAGACGCAGCAGTTACTTGTTTGAGACTCTCTTTGGCGTTTATTCACTCGGGACGGTATTTCAATAGGCGGCTTCGGTCTGTCTGTCGGCCATCCTTATGATATTGGCAGGACGGTGGAGTCCGTTGCTGCATTTACCCAGGACTTGAACTGGAAAGGCGTAGGATCACATGCTGCTTTGCGCAGTTCTAGCTGCATGTTTGGATTGCTTTGCGAAGGACGTAGTCACCAGCGACTACCAATACATGGGAGGGTTTACCGAGACTAAATCAGCTCTTTAAGCCAGGCCTGTTGGGATGATGATGAGGCCCATACGGGGCACGGAGTTTATTCATATATATATTGAATGATGAGAGTGGCGCTCGTGATCCGCCTGGATGATCAAACCTAGATCTACCTGTCCTTCCGCGACGATACCGTGGTGCATGCCAATTATATCACCCTGCTCTACTAATAGACTTCACGGAGTCCGAAGCTCATGGCAGGTAAGCCAGGCCGTCTCGGGATACAAGGTGGACGCACCCTTTTCGAGTGGTCATATGGCCAGGGGTCGAGCAGCATAGTATAAACGGAGGCCACATACAGGTAAAGTGATATGTTTGGTATCTGATTACTACCATTCATATTCCCGCACTCATCGGCTTTCACCGTCACTGGGATCAAGGTCAAAATTCACAGATTGGATAGTTAAGTACTCTTCGCGGTTTACGCTGGCCCATCCCTCTGATGGGGGATATCGTGGTTAGACGGAAGCAGCCGATCCCATACATGTCGTTGGGCATGTGTCTCCTTCCCAACTGCCGGAAAAAAAAAGTAGAGGGGAAAAAAAAAAAACATAACCAAATCCGGTACTAGTCCGCCTCACTCGAGACGGCAGGGCTTCGGCCCAACACCCGGCCGTGCCCCGTTGACTTCCGCCGAAGGACCCACGGCCAAGAAATCAGGTATCGTATCCGTGTGAGAAGAATAAACAGGGGGAACAGGTAGCCCCCTGTCTGGCTTGCCTCGCCGCCCTTCACCCGCCCCAGCTCAGTAGAGAGGGAGAAAGGGGGGTTGCGACCTAACCCCACGGCCTGGAGGTCCCGGAAGGGCGGTTCGATCTCGGGGCTTGATGACAAGACAAGAAAGCCCGGCTATTGCCCCTTGATCGTGTTGCCCCGGACCATGCACTAGGTCTATCTAGGCAATGTGCCTGGCGGGTAGTTAGCTACGCAGAGAGGCTGTCCAGTGCCGTTCCCTGCCTGGATGACGCGGTAGATGTAAACGCCCAAGGAGACGCGCTGTATCTACCAACCTTGACAGCAGTGCATCAAAGTGGTCATGGCCCGCCGTACCGATCCAGCAATGCGAGCCCTTCGCGGATATACGAGCCTACCACGTGCCCATGCCAAAGGGGGCCCTGGTGGCACAGCTGTGAAGACCAAGGCCAAAGAGCAACCCTGCAACATCCAGGTGATGCCCAATTGATGTCAAGAGCCCAGTAAGGCCGGCACGTGGCCGCGCACTGGATCAGAATCATACTTCATCTCGATCATCCGGTTGTTGCAATTCGCTGCGTATATTACCTAATAACTCGACGCGGAACCAGAGCCTCGCATAAAGGATGCAGCCTGGTCCATTTCTATTTCAAGTGCATCCTGTTTCTCCTGCCGCTGCAATCTGATAAAAGATGAATCAGGTATGCAGCCAATACCTTAACAACTCGGCTGGGTTCTGGATAGAGCCTAGGCCAAAGGCGATACCAAGACATACAAGACATACATACGTAGTACGGCAAGGCAAGACCATGTCTGTCAGCGTTCCTTGATCCTAGGTCTCATTTTTCTTTTCTTCTTGGCTTTCATCAGCATTGCTGCCAACTTTATCCAGGTCAGGTGACCCGGCTGCTGCAGTGGTCTCGAACTGGGCTAGTAGCTCGTCAAGTTTGTCCTCCAGCTTCGTAAGGTTTGCCTCCATGGCGGCAGCCTGCTGCTCGCCCCTGTGTGCCAAATTAGCCAGCTACCCCCAAAAGTGGCGTTTGCAAGAATGGCATGTTCGCGAGGGCATGGCGGCATGCCAGATTGCGACCGGGGGAATGCGGGAATCTAGAATGCCATGGTGACCTAAGCCCGGGCTACGCCACCTGATGCAGTACACCTGTCCGCACTGGCGGAGGGCTTGAACTTTGTCACCGGAAGCCATCCCGGCCCCATTGGCTCTGGCCCAAGTCCGAGGGCTGCACAATCTGCAGAATCCCATCAAGCATTGGACGGCATTCTTGGGGTGTGAGACGGTTCTCTGGCCATGCCAAAGACCGGGCCCAGGAGAACATGCATCGCCAGCGATCTAGACCCCAGCCGGCACCAGGAAGCTCAGAAGCGTGGCAATGAGTATGAGTAGTCGTATGAGTGGAGGGCAGGGCAGGGCAGTGGTTCGACTCGGGCTTTGGCTCTTGGTACGAACGATATGTACAGGGCAGGTATAGGTTAAATTGCATGGATGCAGCAGTCCGCATGGGTGTTTCGGAGACGCACTCTGCCAATGGTATTTACGCCATGGGAAAGTCGGAATCAGTAGGGCGGAGGAGGGAGGATTTTGATGCGAAACCGCATGGCTTAGAGGGGAGAGAGGTGGCGAAAGACGTACCTGGCGAGGTCTTTGAAGGCCTAGAACGGCCCAGGGCCCGTGTCAGCCGCGCGCTCCTGTGAAAGTGCGGGGATAAACTGGTGTATGTAGTTCGCCTTTCGGCAGGCTGTTCGTGCTTGCATGTTCCAGACAGGGCCAGACAGGGCTGCTTGCTCACTCACCTGTGCCATTTCGGCCTGAGACGACGATGCCACCACAGGCGCGGACCCATCTGAAGGGCCGGTGTTTTTGTTGAAGTCTTGCTCGTCGGTTCCGGCCATGGTGGTGGTCTTGGGTAAAGGGCGACGAGAGGGGGGGGGGGGGTAGTAGGTAGGGTACGGAGTACCTAGGATTGATAGGATTGATAGGATGGATGGTGTGTTGCAGGCAGTATGTATATTGATGTGTGTGGAATTTGCCAGGCGCTTTGTAATCTCGGCTGGCGCGACATGCAAATGCGAAAAAGTGCAGTCCCGGCGATCGTGAAGCTTGAAGGGCGAGGTGGCTTTGGAAGTGACCTGAGATATCGTCGCTTTTCGCCCACACGAGGCTGCTAACGCGGTCGTGGTCCAGCCTCTTCTTTGGACCATTTTTGGGGGGCAGGCACTTGACCGATGTAGTTTAGGCGAACTGGGCTTTTGGTGACAAACAGTTACAGTACTGTAGGTAGTTGATTGGCCTAACTAAAGAGGTCACACCCAGGCGTGTTCCAGGCCGTGGTGGGGGTTACCTTTTTCGTATGCCCACGCCGCACGCCGCACACCGGCAATGAGAAGGCGCACGTGAGATAAACAGATCCTCCAGTGTAGGCAGATAGGTCTTTGGAAGCCCGTACTGTACGAGCGGAGGCTTGGCAGGCCATTATCACGATCGAGCCGTCGTGGCAGATGGGCCATCATGATGTATGTATTGATGCTGATGTTGAGCGTCAAACTAACTGGAAGGCAATGGATGCCCAGGGTTTCAACACATCAATCAATGTCTGGCAGCCTGGCCCCCTGCGCTGGATGACCGGTCAGACTAGGCCGTCTCTCTTGCATGCAGATCCTATATTGGATTTCTGAACCTGACCATTGCCTCATGCGATCCGAGTTTCTGCCAGTGACTTCTTGGCCCGTCACGATGAATGTTTTCCGCGCCGGCTGTCTATGTCTAGGCTGTGTGGCATGGCATGGTTGATGGCATGGCATGGGCATGGACGGCGTGCCTACCATCCGAGCCACAGCCTACCTGGCATACTACATACGGTCCTTCTTCTGAGATAAAATGATCCTCAGACCCCTAGCTGGACTATTGATATCCAACTACTCCATACCGCTCCACACCACACGAGCGACAGCTGACTGAGTCTGCGCGCGTCTCGCCTATACTCCCCATTTTGCATCCCATGACGATGGCTTGACTCGGTCAGACCTTTGGTCGGCCTTATTCGCCGACGTGGATGGACTGCTTCGAGACGGCTCGACGATGTTATGGTCAGGTACAGGTAGTAAGTAAGTAGTACCACGGCCGAACCCGCCAGCAGGAGCAAGCCATGCAGTAAGTCAGTCACCCAGCAGCACCCGGCTGCCCAACATCAGTCGCTCGTTGTGCGCTCAGGGGGACACGTGCTTGTCAGCACCGGACCACCTTTTGATCCAGGTCGCAGCCACACCCGTCGCGCTTATGACGGAGGACAATTAACAGAGTTTGGCATCAACAACCCCTCGTCGTCCAGGCAGGAGAGATTAGACTCGAGCCGCATCCCGCATCGACATTTGCCTTCTCCGTAAACGCTCCGGGCCCATCGGTACGGCACAGACGGCATTTCCAGCATTCCGTTGCACACATACTGTAGACACCTACACAAGAACCTGAGATCTCCTAACTCCCATGTTGGCCGGATACGTGAATGCATCGATCAATGTAGGAGGGTAAGCAGGTAGTGGTATGTACAGTACCTAAGGTTTGGAGTTACATGACACACAACTCACAGGGACATCAATGGAAGCTAGCCGCAGCCCAAAAGAGATTCAGACCTGGGAGGGCGAAAAGTGAGTGAGAGCCAACGAGCCAACCTGGGTTGGGTAGCATCTCGATGCATAATTTCGGGAATCACGATGGCACTGTATCTTACGGGGTAAGGGCCGTGAAAGGTGATGTTCAAACTGTATGTACTGTCGAACCTGCGTTCCATGTTTGGAACCTGCTCTTCCCTACCCGGGCTCGGAAAGAGTGGGGATGAAAACGGTTTTTTTTTGGGAAATACATACATAAACAAGCAAGAAAACCAGTGGCAGTATCGATCGCACATAGCAATAGTCGATCTGCTCCAACCTGCCACCACACCTGGCCACCCACCTCCCGGGCGAACCAATGGGCCTACCCATTTGCCATTCTCCTTATTTTTCTCCTTCCCAGAGGCCCAGGCCAATCAAGAACCGTCTCAAGTGCCCGACAGAAGACCCGGGCATCTGGCAGTCGGGCTTAGGCAATCAAAAAGGCACAACAAACACAACTTGCGCGCAACCACGCAGCGTCATTCCTCAGGGTAGGAAGACTTGGCGGCTGTCACCGCAAGGGCTAGGACTAACCCGAGCTACCTCAAAAAACTAGCCGGTTGGCTGTGCGAGATGGCCGAGGCGAGACTCGAGCACCATCTCGATGAACTGACATAGGCTGTTATCACGGCACACGGCTACTAGGTAGAAGGGTAGCTCATTCTTATAAACCTGCGAGGGACAGATGTCAGGACCGCATCGGCAGTCTGAGGCCAACATTTGCTAAGTTACCCAGCTGTCATCGACCAGGTCCCTTTCGAGAGGCGACCCAGACGACGCAAAAAAAGGAGATGAAGGTAGAGGCTGCTGCACCTTTTCCCCAACCCAACACACACAAGTACGTGCAAGGTTAACCTCGACGATCTCGATCCGCTACCACACCCACGGTCGTATGATCCGGCTTTTGGACAAAAAGGCTATTGGAGAGTGCCTGTCTGCCGCCGCGTACAATAATAACCATGCTCGCTCCCTCGCATTACATCATACGACCAGCCTTGGACCTCGATGCGAAAGCAGAAACGAGATGCGAGATGCCATTGTTGAAGAGACCGGTTGACAGCTCTGGGGGGTTCCGGCAACCGGTTCGGCCTGGCACCAAAAGAAGGCTAACAGTCCAATGCAGTGTAGTGGTACATGTGCCCTGGACTGGACTTGACTGGACTGGCCCGGATCCCCTCCATCCACCGTAACGAAAGGTACATGTCAGGCTTGCTCCGTAGTAGCAATGCCCATCGATCGATATGATATTGACCACATCTCATGCATTTTTGCCGTCGAGATGTTTACCACTTAGACCCGGCCCAGGTCCGGCCCAGGTTCCTTTCCTTTATGCGAGCTGCATGCAGGACAACAGCCTAGCAGGTTTCACCCTATTGGTGGGCAAGGCACTCGTCAACAAGCTTGAGCGTGCCGTCTCTGACCTCATAGGAGGTTGGCTGGGAGTGGTACAGTTTTCAACGCAAGGCTGCCGTTTCGGCCGCCTTCTTCCTGATCCTGACACCCCAGCCATGTCAACAATGAATGGCCGAGTAACGAAACCGGACTCGGGCAGGACCGCGGCACAGCACCTCATGTCCCCCACTAATCCTCCCCATTGGAAATGCTTATGCAAGTACGTATGTATGTGTCTCTCACGAGCCATCAATTGCCAATAACACAGGGCAAAATAGGTGTAGCAGGACCCAGTGCATTTTACATTACTCGCTGGTCGCAAGGTAGGTTGTCATCGAGGTCGCGGGAAGCGGGTTGCCCCTGCTGCGGGCAGTCCAGTTGTGCGCTACCTGGGTGCTACACAGACGTGCATACAACAAGCCCGTCCATCAAATGGATCGTTGGTCATGGAATTTGGTGGTTCTCGCACGCACGCACGCACTTCAATCATTTTATCACTAGCTTCGGCTGCAATTGAATTGAGAAAATGCCTGCCAACCTACCAGCCTACGGGCCTGTTCTGCCTGCCTGCCTGCCTGCCTGCCTACCTACCTAAACCCACAAAGCACCGACAGAACCCAAGTCGCCTAGCGCCTAATCCCTCCCCCCCTCCAAGTGGATAAGGCATTTAGCATTGTCGAGGCGTGCCTACTGTTACTGTAAGTCGGTACGTAGGTACCTGCTCCGTTGCTTGTAGGCCGTCTCTTTTAGCCCTGGCCATCGGCCATGTACCTGCTGTACCAGTAAGTAGTCGCAGTCGCAGGCCTGCCCTGCCGTAATCCAGAAGTCCGTTTGACCTGCTGTATTTCGATCCTCACCTGGTGTTCCCTCGCATCGAGATCTGAATTTTCTATCCCGATCGCCATGACTTAATGTTGCTCAAGAGCCAGCTCTGCATCCATGATGCTAATTCTTCAGATTGCCCTTAAACATTGCCATTGACCTCTCTCGTCCGGCCGACTTTCCCATTTCGTTTGCCTCATGCCACGTCCAGTCTACCATCTTCCCATCCTTCCTCCCAACACGGACGACCAATCCGAGCAGCTGTACCACCGAACGTTGACGGCGCCGTATCCGCCTAGGGTTCCTTTCCCTCACTCCGTCACGCACGTCGATTCCATCTACGCCCTCGAAACCACCTATTTCTTTCGGCTGCCCAGACCACTGGATCCTTTCGCACATCCGACTGCCGGCTTTCTATCCTTGAACACTCGCCTTGGCCCCAGCCAACGCTCTGAAAGCCCCCCTTTCACATTGTATAGGAACAATCAACAGGTTATTAGACCCGTCGAGACAGGAGTACCCAGGGATCGAGCAGGGAAAACGAAGTGACGACAGAGAAAGAACGAAGGAAAGCAAAAACAAAAAGGAGCCGCTTTTGACTGAATAGGCGGGAAAAATCGAGCGTCGGCATAGTCTGCGAATCCATTCGGCAGAACTAGACTGGGAGTTTACCGAGACGCGTCCGCAGATTATATCTTGGTCGTGGTTCATGGACCTTGGGGCCATCGACATCACTACCGGCCTACGCGGCTGAAACCGTCTACATGAATCAACTCGAGCAGATCTTTGGCGAGCTGGGTATCTCTCACTACCTTGACACGTTCCTTGACCAGGGCTTCGACACTTGGGAGACCATTTTGGACATCACCGAATCGGATCTGTAAGTGCTGGGTTGGAGGTTCTGGCCGGCGATCAGGGCTTATGGCTAACTGATCAATAAGGGATGCGCTCGGCGTAAAGTTGGGTCACCGGAGGGTAAGAAACCATCAAACCCCCCTATCCGTATCATCGGGACATTTGACACTTACATCCCAAAAAGAAATTGCAGCGACGCATTGCCAACTACCGTGGGCAGCAAGTACCGGTCACAACGCTTGTGTCCCCGACGCGCACCAGCATAGAGGATACGTCATCTAATGGCAACAAGCCAGTCCAGCCCGACGCAAAAGATGTCACAACCTCGACAAAACGTAAATACCGGCGGCACCCAAAGGTTCGTTGAAATCCATGATGAGCGGCATGCACTCCGCGAAAGAAAGCAAGAATTGAAACTAACATCGCTCTCAGACTGATGAGCATGCTCCCGAGCGGCCACCTTCGGCCTACGTCCTGTTTTCCAATAGTACGTCGTGTTACCTGGCATCATTTGCATCCCACAAACATGTGCGATGCGGATAGAAACTTGGGCGACGGCGCTAACTCTGCACATAGAAATGCGTGATGACTTGAAAGGTCAAAACCTGACGTTCACCGAGATTGCAAAGCTCGTTGGCGAAAATTGGCAAAATCTGGACCGGAACGAAAAGGAGCCGTTTGAGACGCAAGCACAGGAGGCGAAGGAGCGCTACAACCGCGAAATGGCCGAATACAAGAAGACGCCCGAGTACCGGGCCTACTGTGACTACTTACAGGAATTTCGCAAGCGGCAGGCAGCTCATGGTTCGTCTTAGTCATGGCGTTGCTGCTTTTTACGCCACTGCTAACGCCTATCGTAGATAAAGACGCCTCGAAGAGGATCAAGACGGACGCGGACAGTGGCTATAGGGGAGTAGCTCTAGTATATCGCTGGGGTCGAACGGCTTGGCTGGTGGGAGTGGCTCGGACAGTCAGCCAGGGAGTGAGCCACCACCAACGCGTAAGCAGCGGATGAGTTCGATCGCCTCCCAATCGGAGGCCCGCATATCCCCCGTTCTCAACACGCATACTCTTCAGCATTCACCTGATCACCTGTCGCAATCACCACTCGGTCTCCCGCCAACAGATGAAGTGTCGGCCGTTCCCAGACCGCGTGGTATCTCGAGTCCTGGCGTCCGTGAGACGGCCGCTAAGCATCCGCGCCGCCAATCCACCATGCCGGAAAGCCAACAGATACCCGAAAACGCGCCCGTGTCGACTTTGCCACCCCTTTCGGCGGCGGTGCCGGCGTCTGCCGCGCTTTCTCCGGAATCAAGCACACCCCTTTCCGTCCCGAGTCTTCCTCACTCCAGCAGCTCTGGTAGCTCGGCTTACTGGTCCCGGCCACCCTCATTGCGCAAGGACCAATCATCGTCGGGAAGCATATCCTCACTCGCCTCGTATTCGACACCTCGAACACCAAGTGAGGCATCTTTGCCTATCCACGCACTGCTATCATCGAAACCTGAAATGCCCTCGAGTACCCAGCTTCCCACCCCTCTTCCTTACGAGACATCGATACCTGCAAGGACACCAGTGAGCATGCATCAACACCCTGGCCGTCCTCCTGGTCAGCAACAACATCCACAGCAACCACCACCACCACCACCACAACAACCACAGCAGATGCAACCGCATTCGCAATTGCCCACTGCCGGGCGATCACATTCCAATAGCAGCAGGTCGCCAAACCAGGCCGAACCGCACATGGCTCCCTATCCCATCAGCCCACTCAACCACCTCCCTCCTCTGATGGCATCCCAGCCTCCGCTTTCGCTTCCCACGACTCAGCCGACTTCTATGGCGTCGAACCCCTCGGCCCCTGCCGATGTTGGACTTGATGGCATGAGTGCCTTGTTGCGGGCCAGTGACATTGTGGGCCGAGGCAACTTATAATGACGTTTGATGATTCATATCACACAATTTCCATCATGGTGCTTTACGAAGCGAAAATCTGCTTGCTAGACATCCGAACTCTTAGGTTTCTATGCGCACAGCCCCTTGCTTTCTCCTATATAAGTCTGCAAACCTCGTTTGCGGGAGCATGAGCCTTGGTCGAGTGTCGCAGACTTTATCATTTCACTTGTTTTAATACCCCTCGCGCCCTGCGAGTATGACAAATTGTCAGATTTGTGCAGCAAATACACCCGTTACTAGCAGCAAGGAATCGGAGTTTGGAGGCGTATTACTATACCGGAGCTATGTAGGGCCGGCGTTCTTCTGGATTCTCATTGGCATGCCTTCATATTGCGAACCAAAAAACCAAGCACGGGTCTTAATCTCGGGCGTTTTCTTTACACGGCGTTGCGGCTAAATCGAGCAGTCTGGATGTATATTTTATCATCTTGGCCCATGGGGAAAACCCGCCATCCGTCCACCTACAAGCGATCTCTTTGACGACCTTACACAAGATCATGTCACCTATTGGTTGTAGAGGTGCGTGTGGCAAACATTGTCATTTTCTTGCACGGGAAAGGTATTTGATGGGGCCGCCTGCCTCTCTTTGGACGGCGAAGGGTTGATCGGTACTGGAGTAATAAAGAAGACAATGCGGGCCTCTGAAAGCTCCTGGACACACTAGAAGGAACAGTGTGTGAATGTACATGTGTATGTAGATCAGTGCCTTGAAGTATCTGCTATCTCTATCTACTAGGCGCCGTGAAAATAAAAAGCCCCCAGAATATCGACCTTGGGCATACTTGATCTCCTCACTTGTTCTTCGGCCTATGGTGAATGAGCATGGTAAAATCCGACAGATTTGCGCAAGGCGGACAATTAGAACCATAGTCATTCAGGGTTTCGTGTATCGCAGAACTCATGAAGTCGTATAAACGAGGACAGGCAAAGATGAACCCCAGACTCCACGAGCACCCAATCAGCCTTGACATCTCAGGGGGCGGGCACCGTCGCTAAGGGTCAGGCGTGATGTTTCCGTCGTTCAATCATATGCACATCATCTCTCGACACAAAGTCCTACTAGCTGGAGTTATATACATGTAGTTTTGAAAGGCCAAAGTGTCTTAGGCCTCGCCCGTGATTTCGGCGTTGGGGTCTCTTCGGATATCCAGCTCCATCAATTCGGGGGTGTTCTCAATCACGAGGCCCTTCTCGTTGGCCAAGTGCAGCAGACAGATGAAGCAGAAGCTGGTCGAAATGTCGTCCATGACCGGCTTGGAGTAGACCGCCTGGAGATCGTTCATGACGCTAGTAAACTTCAGCGTCGGCTCTTCTTTGGCCGGCGGTGCGCTTGCGCTTTCCTCGCCAGCATCCGACGGCGGTGCCGGAATGTCCGGGTCCTGGTGTCAATGGTGTCAGCTGATGTCTTCGTATTTCATCTCCAAAAGGCTACCGAGTCAAGTACGGGATGGGAAGGCGGTGGGGGGTGGAGAATCTTACCTCTAGTCCTTTCAGAGACATACCCGTCCAGAGCTCCTCCTTGAGTCGCCGCACGTCGACCTTTTTGGCGACTCTGGCGTATTGTACATAGTCTGGTCGTAGCCTACGAGTCGAAGTGACAAGCTGTGTCCCGAACCCGCCCATGGTCATACCGCCATCCAGCATGGCGGTGAAACCTGCATTCTCAGTCATAGGTGCTTCGGCGCCAGGAGAGAAATGGTCTCTGGCGTCTGCAAACTCCAGGTCATCGTCGTCGTCGAGCAGACCGCCGCCGGGCAGGGGCATCTCATCGTCAAAGAAGTTCGCATCGTAATCTCCTTGCGGCAGAGCCGTGTCATCCCCTCCAGTAGTCTTGGCCGGTTCCTTGTTTGCCCAGAATGCCTCATCCATCTCTCCCTCGGGCACATGTTCCTGCTGGCCGGCGTTGCCAAACATTCCAATCTTGCTGCCGAAGCGGCGGCCACCTCTCATCCGTGCCTTTGGCTTGAGGAAGAGGCTCAGCAGCTGCTTCGAGTTGAAATGTTTGTCATCAGGGAGGAGATTCCGAGTCTTGGACTTCCAGTCCTTCTTGGGCATGCATATAGCTGCGTTCGTACTGGCTGCCGTGTAGATCTGCTCCCCTAGTTTGGGGTCAAGAGGCGAAGCGAAGTCGATCTCAAACGGCTCCTTTTCTTTGCGCTGGCGGGTAGCAGATTCTGGCTTGCCGGCGTCCTTGATTTTTCGGATCCTCCAATGCTCGGGTCCTGCCCAGTTCTTCTGCAGAGCTTGGTCGAAGTAGCTGAGGATGTCCTCGTGCATCTTTTCGCCATTCTTGCCATGGTTCATGGAGATTACATAGTCGCCATTTTCATTGTCCATACCATCGACGCCGTCTCCGCCTTCCATGCCATCCTCGAACGGAACGCTATAGGGGCGCATTTGCGGCTCCAGCGCGGCTTCTCGCGCCCACGCTTCGCCACCCTCGCCAAAGGCAACAACGTCAAAGCCACCCATGGCTGTCATATCGTCAAAGCCCATCGGGTTGTCGTCGTCGATGAACATGCCAGATTTGTTGCCAACCCCTCCCATCTCGTCGTCGTCATCGTCTTCCTGGTTTTTCCAATCCTCGGCGGCGCGCAGAAAGGGGATGTCGAGAGATCCGGAGGGGTCGCCGAGGTCAAAGTTCTTGAGTGACGGGCACACATCCTGGCCGTCCAAAAAGTTCAGATCCGGGAAGAACTTGGCGCCCAGGGCGCCAATGTCGATTTCGACATCTTCTTCTGGTTCGGGTTCGTGCTCGGTGAGGGTGGTAGGCTCGTTTCCCTCCTCCAGTTCCTCCTCTTCGGCTGTGACATCCTCTCTGCGCCGGGGCTTCAGGCTGTCTTTCGATGCATCGTTGGCATCATCACTACTGTCGAAAACAATTCGGCCCTGTCCGTCAATCATCAAATGGTTGAGCAGGAGACCCTTGGCGCCACCCTCATCAAAGTCCGCCGACGCCTTCTTGAACAGAGGGTCCACCGAAAATTCGAGCTCGAACTTCTTCAATTGCAGAGAGGCAAACGATGGCGCGAGTGTGGCCTCGGAAGATCGTTGCTGTCGCGCAAGTCAGTGATTGCCAATGGGGCGACTATGTGTGGGCGGCAGTGCTTACCCGCTTCTGCTTCTTCTTCTTGATGACGTTGCCGTCTTCGTCCACCTCCTCCTCGCTTTCCTCGCCGTCACCTTCGTCCCTGTCCTTCTTCTTGTTGTTGCTGTCGGCAAGACCACTCAATAGTTTCCCTGTTTCTGTTGCGACGCTGTCGACTCTGCTGGTATAAATCTTGACACATCCGTCGAGCGTGCAGCTGGCGCGCTGGAAATTGACACCGTCGCCCTCCTTGAGGAGGGACATGTCGTGGAAGTAGTCGATGAGGGCGAAGTTCCAGGAATTGGTGGCATTGATCTTATTGTCGGTTGCCATCTTCATCCACTCCTCGAAGTTGGCCAGGATGGGGACACGCTTCATAGGGGTGACACCGGTGCCGCCCACGTAGAGGACCTCATCGTCTTCGACCTGGCCGCGCCGAGGCGTCCGGGGGTCGGACGCCGGCGTGGCATTCTCGGAGTCCTCCAGCCTGCGACTTCCCTTTCGCGCCGGGGTCGACGCGGCGGCTTTGATTTCGTTGATCTGTTTCTCGTGACGGGCTTGGCGCGAGTGCAGCCGGCCTCTCTTCTCTTGCTTGTCGTCGTTCAGGGGGATCCTGATGGCAGGGTGCAATGGTTGTGAGCTTACTGGCGTGTCGCAGAGGCAGAAGTGCGCCGCTCAATCGGGGGGTGTGCACGCAGACTTACTTGATACCTGCTGGCTTGACGGGGGATTGTTTGAAAGGTGATGCTTGCATGGAACCAGAGGCATTCCTACTACCAGCGTTTGCTCGTGGCACTTGGGCAACGCGAGGCATATTGACGATGCGTAGAATGCGCTGCTCCCCGCGGGCCAGAAAAAAAGTACAAATACGAAAAATCAAAAATCAATCAAAGTCCGATGGATCTGTATGTGTGTGTGGTGGGTGCAGGCGGGTGTGTAAAGCAAGAGCCCCCGTCCGACCGTTCCGTCGCGACTTTGCTCCAAATGCAGGCCTGTTTCGGGCAATTTCTTTCCTTGCTTGCTCTGCGACTTTTGTTTGGCAGCGATATTGGGCGACAGAGATAGAGAGAGAGAGAGTGTGTGTGTGTGTTACTGTATGTAAACAACGTCTGAACCAAGCCCGATTTGATTGTTTACTTGTTCGTCCCCCCTTGGCCGAGCCCCTGCAACCTGCAAACTACCCCTCTTCCCTGTCCACTGTCCAGGCCAGAATCCAGGCTGCAAGCTGCTGTTTGCACCCGACTGCTGCTGGTACTGCTGCTCCTGGTACTTCTCCCGTCCGTACTGCTGGTACTGCCCAGCTGCCCAGAATAATTGCAGGTGTGCCCACAGCAGAACCCACAGACTCTGCCTATTATGCTACATTATGTATGTAGGCAATGTGCCAAGTGCATAACAAACAGTGCAGCGCAGTGTTGCGTGCAGCGTCGCAGGTACACGTGTCAACCGTGTGGCGTCCCAGGCCTACGCTACGGCTTGATTGGTCGTAGTGGCCCTGAAAAGTTGGCCTGCCGGGCGCTGCTGGCACTGCACCAACACGGACAAGCACCAGCCCGTGTGGCTGCTTAGCTGTCTGTGACCATCAGTCTCTTGTCAGTTGGACGGATGCCCTTCCCACCTTCCAGAATGCGCAGCAAAGGCGAATGCAAATTCAATTCCCAATCCCAGCTCGCCCGCACTGCCTGCTAGGACTGCTAAGGCGCGGTATTGCCTCGGCTTCGTCCCCGCCTTTTCCCGGCTCTGGCGTCCTGCCGACTCGCCGAGTCAGAAGACCGGTCAGACGACTCCGGTACCAGCCGAAAGCCTGACTGGATTGACTTGCCGTCCGAGCCTAACATACCGCCAGAGACTACCGCCACAGATACCGCCTGCTTGCCTGCTTACCTGCCCGCCTATTTGCCCGCCTGCCAACTATGCTATCGTGCCTTAGCGTCCTCCCCCCCACCTAGATGACCTCCCACACCTCAAACCTCGATCGACTTACCGACTGGACGACAGCCTATCGAAATCTTAGTTTAAAGTGGAAAGCAGGGAAACCGCTCGAAACGGGTTTCAACGGGAGGTCGCCCATGCCAAGGATCCCCAACTTAGCCAAAGAAGCTTGTCCAGCGTCGTCAGTCCCTCCTGTTTGTGTGCTTGCATCGGAGCTGAATCATAAGCGATCATTTGCAACTGGATTGCTTCTGTTCCGGCCTGGTCTTGATTCGGCGTCTTCTTCGTCTCAAGATATAACGTTCCTGCAGCTTTGTTGTTGAATAAACTTTCCTCCCATCTCGTCCCGCTCAGCTTTCGAATCTTTCGATCAATCTTCTGCTTCTGATGACCTATCAATGCTCCTGCTCTGATGTCATGCCCCTTATCACCACCACCATAGCCATAACCGTATCCCGATTACACCAGTTGATCTAATCAATTCGATCCTGCCCAATCCTGCCAATCCTGCTCGATTCGCCTCGCCTATGGCGCGCCACCAACCTTGCTAGACACCTTTCTCACACATCGCCATGCATAGGTCCAGGGTCGTGTCCGAAAAGGGCACTCGGTTGGCCAGGTTTACAAGGGGCACTTCGCGCCCATTCTATATCACCGTCCTCCTCATCACCCTTCTGGCTGTCTACAGCCTCTTTGTGCGCGGTTCCGCCCAACCCCGTCATCATGCCTCGCCAGGCCTGTCCAAACGCGCCGGCGAGGACTGCCGTCTCGTCCACCGCGCCCCCGATCAATGCGCCTTCGTCCGCCGCAACTGTATGGACGACGAGGCCGGTCTGATTTCCTATCTCTCCTTCTACTACTGCACGCTGGGCCGTGTTCAGCCGGTGGCCTTTGTCGTCCTGGTCCTTTGGCTGGGCCTACTCTTCACCACCATCGGCATCGCTGCAAGCGACTTTTTCAGTGTGAACCTGAGCACCATCGCCACCGTCCTGGGCCTTAGTGAAAGCCTGGCCGGCGTCACTTTCCTTGCGTTCGGCAACGGCTCTCCTGATGTCTTCAGCACCTTTGCGGCCATGAGCTCCAACAGCGGGAGCATGGCGGTTGGCGAGCTCATCGGCGCCGCTGGGTTTATCACGGCGGTGGTGGCTGGCTCCATGGCCCTGGTACGCGAGTTCAAAGTCAGCAAGAAGACGTTCGTCCGCGACATCTGCTTCTTCATTGTTGCCGTGGCCTTCACCGTCGGCTTCCTACGTGACAGGCACCTGCATCTGTGGGAGTGCTGCACAATGATAGGGTTTTACGGATTCTACGTTATTGTCGTTGTAGGCTGGCACACGGTCGTGAAAAGAAAAGCGGCCAGAAGGTCACGTTCAGGCTCTACCCAGGGCCTCCTGGACAACGGGTCCGGCCCTGGCCAGAGCCCCCGAATCGTGGAACCGTACGCAGACGGTGCTTTCAGCCTACGCCCTACCAACAAGCCTACTTCTGTTGACAGTGCAATGCTGGAAGCAGGTCACAGACTTGGGCTCGATAGCCCTGATGAAGATGAAGATGACAGCAGCAATCGTGGTCACCAGATTGCTGCCGAGATGGCTGCTGAAATGCGTGTTTCGCGGCCTCGCGGCAGGCGCACCACTACCACCATCACGCCCATCAGGCCAAGTCTCATCGGAGCCCTCGAGTTCAGGTCAGCTCTGTCCAATTTGGAGGACGAGCAGAGCGTACGCCCTTCGATCTCTACTAGGAGTCAGTCGACCGACTGGGCCATGTTTGCTCGCGCCACGGCTCGTGACAATATGGGCAGGGCCGATGGGGGTGCACACACGCCGTCAGGCTTGGCGCCTCCAGACGCCACGGCGAGGGCGCGTGCGTGCTCCTCAGGGGCAGTTCCGCCTACGTTGGATGCCGACCTCACTCAAGCTTCCCTCAAGCCCGCCAAGAGCCTGGACGGCGCACGCAGTCCTTCGGTGCGGACTGTAGGGGGCAAATTGGCTCCCCCGCAGACCGATGCCACTGGCCATCTTGCTGTTCAAGACCCTGATGCGGTGTCGCCTCGAATGAGGCCGCATGACCTACAGCTTCGCATTCCTGCCCCCAGCCCACCAGCCAGCGAGCATTCTTCTCCAGCCACGTCGCCATTTCCTCACTATACAGAGTCGCCCATGATATTGTCACCCAGTAACCCCCATGAGCCCCTGCTCGTACTTCCACCCCCGATTTTGGAACCAAATCCATTCTCTCCCGCCTTTGTGAAAAAGACCAATCAGAAGCTCGGGGGCTGGTGGCCCTATGAGATTCTGCCGGCCCCGCGTGTTTTGATGAGCACCATGTTTCCGACATTGCAGGGCTGGCGAAGCAAGTCCATCCTGGACAAGTTTGTCAGCTTGATCTCGGTGCCCAGCATCTTCCTCTTGGTCATAACGCTGCCAGTGGTCGAAAGTGAGGTGACGGAGGGTGACGCGGACCCCAGCGATGTGGAACGGCCCACCACTGGTCTCGGGAACGCACCAGCGCCTGTGTCGTACGAACCTACCGGCGCAATAGGGTCTGAGACGGAATGGCAGCGGTACAGACGGCATACAAGGTCTCGGAGCGCTTCACGCCAGCCGTCCCCGGGCCCCTTGGTCATACTGGCTACCCCTGACTACGGCACCGTCTCTGGCTCGAGAAGGGCCATATCACCTCACTACGAGCCACACCACAAGGTCGACAACGATGTCGGGCCAGACGATTCGTCATTGAACAGCGAAGAGGGTGGATGGACCCGCTGGCTACTCATCCTACAAATCTTCACGGGTCCTATGTTTGCCGTGTGCATCATTTGGGCGAACGCGGCCGAAGATCTCGAGAACCCCGGTCGGGTCCTATTGAAGTCTCTTCTGGGCTCTCTCATCTTCTCCCTCGTGCTACTGGGACTGTTGCTGGCAACCACCTCACATGACACGCGCCCCAAGTTCATTCACCTGTTCTGCTACATGGGCTTCATCATTGCCGTGGCTTGGATCTCGACCATTGCGGGAGAGGTGGTGGGGGTGCTGAAGGCAATCGGTGTGATATTGGACATCTCCGAGGCCATCCTGGGACTGACCGTCTTTGCTGTGGGTAACTCGGTCGGAGATCTCGTCGCCGACATTACTGTTGCCCGCCTTGGCTACCCGGTCATGGCTCTGTAAGTCATCTCATATTCATCACCCCAATCAGCTACCGTCCGATGACGACGACCAACTAACGATTGATAGGTCTGCCTGCTTCGGCGGCCCCCTGCTCAACATCCTACTCGGCATTGGTCTCGGGGGAGCGTATCAAACGATCCAGTCGGCCAACCACCACCACCAGAAGCATCCGGATCGGCCCCTTCATTACAAGCCTTACATCATCGAGGTTACCGCCAGTTTGATGGTCTCGGCGGTGGTGCTACTGATCACGCTTCTGGTGCTTCTTATCGTGGTGCCGTTGAACAAGTGGGTCATGACCAGGAAGATCGGCTTCGGCCTGATTGGGTTGTGGACGGTCAGTACCGTCGCCAACCTGGCGATTGAAACGACGGGCTTCTGGGGCGACGAGTCCTAGCGGTGCGTGTATGTCTGCGTGTGTCTCTTGTCGTGTGTGTAGAACTTGAGCGAGATCATCCGGAGCGAGGCGAGAGGAGTGTGGCATGGGATGGAGTTTCTAGACCGGCGTTTTTGATTTGTTCGATACCCAATACATGAACGATTCCCTTCCTCCCATCTTGGCAATGCTCGGTGCCTCGTGCTGTGCGTGCTCTTGTGTTTCCGTGCGACGCATTTCCTGCCCAGCTGGTCCGCGGATGCCTAGCCAAGGGGCAGCCGTCCCGCGCGTCATTTGAGCGACTGCAACTCCGGCTACCATGTTTCAGACACGCAATCTCTGGCGTGAGGGTGTAGTGTCAGTTAGACGGCCAGGCCGGCACCTCGGATCGCATGGTCGATTCGTACGGGAGGTTCGAGAACCATGTGGCCCGTCGCACCGCCTCAGGGCTTCGGTACGCCCAAACGTGATGCAGCTCTCACAGAGAACTTCACACAATGTCTTCTACCATGGCCTTAGCATTCTTCCACACGACGGCAGCTGAAGCTGTGTACGACCGATGGCCAAATTAGCAGTGGTAGCAATTATCGGTCGTTACTACACCGACGTCTCCCGCTGAGCTTTAGAAGAGGTGTTCTCGAAGCCAGAACCTGCAGGACGAGGTGAGGTCTGGAGGGGAAACTGGAGGATCTCCAGACTGTATAAATACCTCCGCCTGCGCCGACCGTCCAGGAATAGCTGAAGGCGGCCAAGAAATCATCTCGTTCACACACTCCATTCTGCCTCTCTGCTTCCCTGTGTCTTCACCCTGGTCTCGCAACAACCAGCGTGCCGTCTCTGAAGTCCATCAACACTGAATATTGCAACCGTCATTAATCGCCAACCCCAGCTACCATGGACTTCGTCAAGCAGCAGATCAGCTCGGCCGTCAAGAACGCCAGCAGCGGCAATTCGGACCCGACCAACACTCATAGCGGCAAAGACAACAACAGCAACAACGACGACCCCAAGAGTACCACCACGGTCGCCGCTGCGCAGGGTGATGGGCAAGTTCCGGATCCCGCAAAGACTATCACTCAGACCCTGGGCAGCCTCGGGGCCGGCGGCAAAGACAGCAGCACGCCTTCTGGCGTTGACGGTCTCCACATTCCCGCCGACCTGTCCAAACAGCAGCTGGGCCGGTTCGGCAGCCAGCTCGGCGCGGCCGCCAGAGCCGAACAGGCCCAGCACCCGAACAAGAGCGCAGAGGCCATCGGCGCCGACACCCTGAAGCAGGTCCAAGACCTGCAGCGCCAGGGCCAGGGGCAGCAGGGCGCCGTGGCGGCGCTGCAGGGAGGCCTCCACCAAGCCGCCGAGAAGGAGGCCCTCAAAGGGGCCGTCGAGCAGGGCCGGCACTTCCTCACGCAGCAGCAGAAGAAAGAAGGGCTAGCCACCACTGATACTGCTTCTACTACTGCTCCTGCTTCCGCCATCAAGCCGCCGGTGACCCGGAGCACGGCCGCTGAGCTTGGTGGAGATTCTGCCGACTTCTCTTAGGGCAATTACTCTACTTCTGATTTGCGAGTGACCTTGGCCCCTTGCGAAATAGAACTGTAACTCTTGCCAGTGCTGGGGAGGGCGGGAAACTCGATAGAATGACCCGTAGAAATAAGGGACGGCGGGCGACGAGAAGGGACAAGAAGCTTGGCAAACCCTCACAATCATTTTGCAATTTTCCTTCTTCACTTCGTACCTCCTGCTGGGAGGTCCTGTTTCGGGTTGTTATAGAGATTTTCACATGCTGTCACTGCCTAACTACCTATCTACTCAAGTACGTCGTTAAGTTAGGTACTTAGTTTGCTTGGCAATCAATCCATCAAGCAAGACTTGCTCATATTCCAAGGCCAAGACGAATTTGGTTGATCTCGCATTGCGTTCGCTATTTTTCTTCTTGTTGTTCTGTTTGTTCTAACCCTCTAGATTTTGGCACGCTTGATCTATTGACAGTCGAGTATTATTGGGGGGCGCGGGCTAATATTGTCTGTCTCCCCCCCGTCTTTGGCACGCTCGCTCCAAAAAGATTGATGTCTTTTAGACGTCGAAGATCTCCTTGATCTTCTTGAGCGTATCCTCCGGGTTCTCCACAGTGTGGCCGATGACCCGAGAATCAGTGAAGATCTCGTAGTCGTTTCCGCCCTCGAACGTCTTGTCGCCAAAGAAGTGCACGTTGGTGTAGCTGATGCCGCCGGGCTTCTGGGCCTCTTCCTCGAGGTGCTTCAGGCAGTACGTCTTGTCCCAGCCCTCGGGGAAAACGTCGAAGGAGATCTGGCCACCAATGGCGAACCTGGACGAGTAAATATGCGCGTTAGCCTGGGCCCTCCTCATACGTGTTGCGAAATTGCAGAGTGGTTTAACTCACTTCAGACCCAAGTGGCCGAACTTCTCCCGGAGCTTCTCGACGAAGGTCTCGCGGATCTTGTGCTTCAGGTCGTAATCCTGGTACTCGAGGCGCTCCTGGTTGCTGGCGTTACGGCCGATGGGGCTCACGTTGATCATGCCGTTGCGGAACTCGATAAAGGTGCCGCGCTTGATGGGGATGTCGAGGTCGGCAATGTAGTGGAGGATGAAGCGGGCGAGCTCCTTGTACTGGTCCTCACCGATCCATTTGATGAAGCAGTTGGAGGGCAGCTCGGCGCCCAACTTGTAGGCCGTCAGGCCGTTCTCGGCGAAGCAGAAGTCGAACATGGCCGTCACGGGCCGGCCGGGGGCGCCCAGCTGCTCCTGCTGCTTGACCAGGTTGGAGCCGCCTACGAAGCCGATGGCGCACTTCTGGCGCAGGGCCTCGAGCATGGCAAGGATCTCGGGCGAGGCCGACTAGAGGACGGGAGACGAGGGGCAGAGTCAGCGCGCTGGACCAAACAGATAGCAATGGCAGTGCAACCCTTGGGAAGGCGACGGGCGGCGGGAAACTTACCAGGCGGGCGGGCGACAGGGTGCCGTCAACATCGAACAAGCAAATGGTGTTCTTGATGGGACGATCCTCGAGGGGAGGGTACGAGACGGTAGGCTGGGCGCCGAGCGACGTGGCATTGTGGCTGGCCATGTTGACGGCGTGGATGGAGTTGGAGTGAGTCTGTGGGAGGGAGAGTCAGTGAGTCCGCCAAAAGTCCTCAGCGTCGTGCTATTGAGAATCTTTAGGGGGTGGTGAAGTATGAAAAGACACCTACATGGCGGTCAATTGCCGGCCGCCTTTTTTCAGGCTGGACAGTCAATAATTCAAAGATTGGGGGAGGGGAATTAGTGAGTGCAAGCAGTAAGTAACCTTAGCAGCTTAGTTAGTAGTGCCCCTCATGAACCTACCTACTACCTATTAGTACTCCTCCTGCTACCTAATCCCTGTCGCCCACTGTCAATAGATCGGCCTGGATTGGAGGGGTCCAGCTGGGTAATTTATTAGTGCATGCCCAGGACAGCAAGGCAGCAGGGGTCCAGCCTACTTACATTACATACTTACCTTAAGTATGTAAGGTAAGGTGCATCCATTAACAGCGGGAGTCGGTCACTAGATGGCCAAACAAGATGACAACTGCATCGTGTATAGCAAGCATTTCTACTCAATCGTGAATATGAATGTGTCTATTGGTTAAGTAAAATTCGTAGTAGACTGGACTTCATAAATGTAGACGTTCAGATAAGGCTCTGCTCAAATCCTTTGCGGTCGCTCGCTTGTTTACTCGCTTCCATAGATCTCACCCCCACTGCCTCCCATGCTGCTACCCCCGTCTCACCTCCCAAACTCGAGATGGGGCACAATGACGGGCCCATACTTCGTCGGAGAAGTAAATGCCCCGTCGCCTTGCACAATAAAGTCGATGGCCAAGCTCAGCTTGCTAAGACCCTGCTGCTGCCCGTTGGCGATACTGGCTGCATACTGTGTGCCTGCGATCGCCTCTGGGTCGTATGCCACACACGCAATGTAGTTCCGCCGCCCCATCAGCTTCTTGAGCTCCCGCGCGCCCCCGACGCGTCGGTATGGAAGATCTCCATCATGTCCTCCTTGGTGTCACTGACGTCGTTGGGCGACGACTTGTTCCCGTTGGTCGGTATGTAGTGAGTCCTGTTGCTGTGCAGCATTTTGAGAATGTAGTTGGACGCCGGCGCTGCCACAATAGGCGACGTGATCACCTGGTACATGGTCTTGTGGTCGCTGGGGTGTGTTGGGTCATGCACCAGCCCTGCTCCACACGAGTTGACATCTGTCGCGCGTGTTAGTCGCATACAAAGAGAATTGAGGCCCGGGTAGTTCTGCTTACCTCCTGATAGGAATGTCATTCTGATGCCCTTCTGGTGAGCAATCCCTTGGAGGGTGCGGATCAGATACGTTCGCTCCAGGTCTTTGGACTCGTGAGTCCACATGTCCTTGAGAATCTCGCTGATATCCAGATCTCCGAACTGGTTGACAACGTTGCCCATCAGCCCCGACTTCCCAACGGCCTTCTTGACCGAGCTGAAACCCGATGCCACCACGTCTTTGCCGCCCACGATGCCCGCAACGGAGCTGGTAACCTTCCCGAGTACGTTGTAAGTCGTGTTGACTGCTTTCTTACCAGTGGCAAAAGTGTTGGCCAAGCTCTCCACCGTGTCGAGTCGGGGATAAACCAGCGGGACAGACACCATCCAGAGGCAGTGCTGTACGCTAGGCGGCAACATTGCTACCTTGGGGAAGAGGCCCTGGTAAGTTGGTCCAGCCAAGACCCGGCTTTGAGATCGCTCGGACCGTACGTCGGCGCCGACAACGACCACCGCTGGCCCAAGGTATTTGACGAAGTGCCATCCCTGTCCTGTGATGGTAAACAGATCTAGGTCATGGCTGACGTTCCTCAACACCTCGAGAGTGGTATGGTGCTGAAACAGCAGATACATGTCGATCGCGATGCGACCAATGTTCTTGAACATCTGCGAGTTTTGCATATAGTCCGGGTACGAACCATAGCCGTCAAAACTGGTCGTCGTCGTGGTCAGCTCTGCAATCGTGCGCTGTCCATACTTCAAGTGCAAGCGGGTTTGACTTACATGTCGTGATCATCGATCTGGCAAACGTGAGGAATCTGGGCCCATGCCTCACGCAAAAATGGCTGGTCAAAGTGACTGGTGTAAAAATGAAAGTAGGCATGGCTGACATCTTCCTCATGCCTTGCTGTCCATTGCGAGGCTCGCCGGTTTTCTTTGCCTTGCATCGCCAGCCATTGTTTCAGGAGAGGCACTTCCTTCCACAGTCGATCGCCGTAGACCTGGTCTCCGAGGCCTAGTTGGACGTGGAAACCGCCACAGTCGACGTTCTTTTGCAACACGTCTTTCCACATGAAGCCGACGCCGCCCAATTTGCTGCGCTCATTCTGCGATGTACTCGCCGCGAAATCATTACCCGAGTGCGCCACAAATCGCCAGTTCGTCTCCTGTCTACCAGCAACAACAAATTCGTATCTAGTGCAGCCCAAATGGGACGTCACGGCATATGTCCACCTTTCGGTAGGCCCATCATTCATTGGTAGGTCAATGTCATACTTGAAGAACTGCCACCTTTGGTGGGTGTGAATACAATGGGGGACAAGCTGCCGCGGGTTGGGCGACAGGTCGGCGCTCAAGTGTATGTGGATAGTCGGGGGCTGTTGGCCATCCGTGACGATGAGAATGCTCCCCAACCATGTCCCTTTCTCTACGTCCATATTGACATATCGCAGATATGGCCCAAAGTAGACACCGTTTGTGGGCTGTACCCTGTACATGTCCACACCTGCACTGGGAGGAGGTCCGCTGAACCCAGCTGCACTGGGCGTAGCAGATGCAGCAACGCTCATTATGCTTTCCGCATAACCAGGGGTATGCGGGGGGAACATGGGTGATGCGAGGGACGGCTTCCCGAACATGGGCGAGCCCAGCGGGTTGCCATAGGTTGAAGCTGTAGGAGATAGAGGTGCTGCCTCGTGGTTGAGCGGGTTTGGCCCCTTGGGGAACTCCCATTGCGTTGCCTGCGTCGCTAAATGGATGTAGTAATATTGACCAGAAGTTTGATCAAGATGGGCCATCCAGCCCTCAGGCAATGGAGGAGGCGAGCTTGGCCCTTGCCCTTGGAATGGGGAAGGGGTGGATTGCACGGGCTGCTGGGGTGCCGGTGTGGCAGCTGCCGAGCTCTCTGGTCGGGGGTCGTTTGCAAAAGCAGGATGTCCTGGATGTTGCAGAGCTGGAGAGGCAAGTCCAGCGGCCGCTGGATCCTGTTGCTTCTTTGCAGGGATAGTCACACTCTGGGCACTCTGAGCTGGTGAAGAAGTTGAAGCAGGAGCTGGCTGCGCTGCTGGGCGTTGCTTCTCCGCGGGATATTGCGAGCCGCCACCTGGGTTTATACTGGAATAAGCAGGCGGTGGATCAGCCATCTGCATCCTTCGGAAGTCCTGTTCAAGCACACTCTCTTGCAGTGCGGGCGCATTTGAAGACGTCGAAGGCCGAGGCTGGCTGCTGCTTGCCGGCAGCGCAGTGCTGGAGACGGGGTTTGCGCCTTGGTATACCGTAGGCGGTCCATGTGGCTGTTGGTCAGGGGTCTCTGTTGGTGTCCAGGGGCGGTTCGGCGCTGGTTGCTGTTGTTGTTGCTGGGTGGCTGGGTGTTGCGAGTACTGCGCCATCCGCTGCGTTGCGGCAGCACTTTGAAGACTGTTCAGCGTAGCAGTCCCCGAGATCCCGGATGCGGCATATCGGGCTTCGATGCCACCGCCGGGCACGACACCTGGCTCGATGATGGGTGTCTCAGGGGGAGGAGGCGATCCACGGTTGGCTCGAGTTGTTGAGGTAGATGCCGTGGAAGCAAACCTGTTCACGCTATTTGCGCCAGGCATCTTCAGCAGACCATCATCCGGCTGTTGCGGACGAGCATTGCTATTGGAACTGTGGTTCGAGCTATTGCTAGGACTCGTTGAACTTCCCCGAGGCGGAGGATAGTAGGGTTTCTTGTGGTAGTCAGGGAAATTGTCTACAGAAGGAGCCGGCTTGTGCTGTGCGGCCAGAGGTTTGGCAAAGAGCTCGTCCTGGTCAACAGGGCTGGTTGGGCTAAGCGCCCCTGGCAGAGGCTTGGGAGCAGTGCCTCTTCTCTCTGCCAAGCCTGGAACCCTCTTTTCGACAGGACTCTTTTCTAGGCGAGGGGTGGTATCGTTGAGTCTGTCGGAGTGGACAGAGCTTGTAGGGCTGGAATAGGTTCGTCCAGTAGATGGCCGGGGCTCGTCGTCGGGGTATGGAAGACGGGACGACTTGAACGGCTGGCTCGGTCGGACGTCGTCATCGTCTGGGTACGGCAAGGGATCCGCCGAGCTGGATGCGCCTGGGGGTAGCGGAAAGCTCGGCTGGGAAGAAGGAGGCGCCGGGTATTTGTAGCGGTTCTGAGGCCTCTGGGCAGCAGGCACGGGACTCTGAGGCTTGAATATCTTCAGAGGCTCGATGGTGGGACTGTCGCAATCGTCGGAAGGCTTATTGAGGAACATTTCCTCGTCGCCGCGGCCATGACGATCCATCTTGGCTCACTTGCGCAGGTACGCGACACACGAACCAGCTTACAGCTGTGCTGTGTATGCGCGAGTGACGCACAAGGAAGTTATTTATAGGAATACTCGACAGGAGGAGTCATGTACTTGGAGGTTTTGAGTTGGGCCGGCCTGATCGAGGCCTAGTGGTGGTGGGGTTGAACGACTCCCGTCTTAGTTGTCCCGCAGGATGCTGACTGAGGGGGAGGGGAGGTCGGCAATTGCTGCTCAAGTGAACAGAAGCTTTGGGGGCAAGTCGCAGGCAGGTGCGAGACAGATAGATGGCTGAAACGAAGCAAAAACGAAACAGGTTGCAGGACAGAAGTAAGCAAAGTAAATAAGAGAGCCCAAGGAAGACTCAGGGCTGAACGGGTTGGTCCAGGTCGAATTTGATGCGACAGGAGCAAATCCATCTGGGTGAGGGGAGTTACCCACAGTGACCGACTGAGTTTCGATCCCGCGCAACGGGACAGGGACAGGGACAGGGAGAGACAGCCCAAGAGCGGGTGGGCCTGTCATTAGGACGGGCGTCAAAATC
The DNA here is from genome assembly GCF_038362585.1 of Apiospora marii. Taxonomy (NCBI): domain Eukaryota; kingdom Fungi; phylum Ascomycota; class Sordariomycetes; order Amphisphaeriales; family Apiosporaceae; genus Apiospora; species Apiospora marii. Next base: position 150,898 of record NW_027117375.1, on the reverse strand, counting down.
CTGGACTGCCGTTATCCTTCTTCACTCGCGCACTGGAGAGCTGCTGGCTCGACCCCAAGGGGCCTTGGCAGGGTGGCCAAGATGCAGCCTGATTGGTCCTCCGCCAACGGGCGCTTACGGTATGGGCCTTGGTGGTGAAAGCATTTCCCAAATGCAAGCGCCAATGCAAAGCAGAGATTTGAGAAGACGGCTTTCTCGGCAAAATGCATGTGCCTTGCTCATGACAGCTGCTCCAGTTTGCAGGCAAATTAAACTGTGCAGCTCCTGGCTCACCTCACCAGCGCGCGTGTTGCTGTTGCAGTTGCAGTTGCTGTTGGTGGCCCTCCAGCGTTCTGTCATGGGCATCGTGTCGTACCCACAGCATCGCAATCCGACAGCCAATGGAACATTGCGTACATGCAGTCGGGACAATAGTGGGCGGGAATCATACATACATGACTTTACCCCGGAATACCATCGAAGACAGTTGGTTGTGCAGACCAACGAAGACTGGGTACTTCGAATGTGTCGAGTGCCAAGCAGCTGGAAAGCAGTATAGCATAAATCAAACTGTCCGTTTAGAAGTTCGTTCATGAGTCGAAGCTGCCTTGCATGGGCTTGCAGCAGCTTGCTAGGTTAAAGCTGGTGAGCTTTCAGGTACCCCCGCCAGGATGATTTGACGAACTTCTGCAGCAGGGAGACTCTGCATCTGTAGCTCAATCCAGTCCGACATCAATGCGTGAGCGATTCTGTGTAGCAGACTTCGGCCTTTGGGGAGGACAAGAACGGGCGACTGACTTGCATCCTTCGCAGCCCCCCATGGACTTTTCCAAAGACCGATGGCGACAATGATTGTGTGTTATCCCCTTGACACGATCTGTTATATCTGATTGGAGGCATAGACCAGCAATCGGCGTGTGCTGAGATTTTGGGGTAGGAATGCACGCTGTTTAATTGGATGCACCCTTCAAAAAACAGAGTCTCCACTGTTTGAGCCGTACTCAGCGGTCAAGGGGATAGCCCCCGGCGCCCGATTGATTCGATATTTCGGGGAGCACCCATGTGCGAGCATGACCATTAACCCGGCACTGGAGGCTATCAGCATCCGAAGGGGAGGGAGGACGTAACCAACTGCCGCCTTTTTCGCCCCACATTCAAGCCACATCATTGTGGCCAAACACCCCCTTCGTTAGACTTGTCCAATCGACAGAGCGCCTGACCCCAAGATGGTTGGATGGTCTAAGATTGCAACTAGGACGCGTGGCAAAGCATGCGTTCGGTGACTCAATGACTACTGTATTTACTACGATATACCCAGGGCCTGCCTGCCTGCCTACTGTTTCTGCTGTCTTCTGGTGTGTTCGAGGCCATATCGCTTGCGTACACACGTCCGACTCTTCGGACATTCGTAATCGCCATCAACCTGGTGTCTCGTAGTCCGCGAATCTTGGAGGCACTACGCAATGTGGTTTGCCTCGAATATGCAATGAAGTGAGTATATAAGTGTGTGTGGGGGTCGTGATTTCCACTGCCAGTCGACCTCATAACATTCATCATTACCAATCTTCATCATCCTCTCATATCTGCAATCAGCAAACATGGCAAACAACGGCAACAGCCACCATCCCAACAACGGCCAAGCCTTCTGGGACTTCATCCAAGCCTTTGACCCCCATCGCGTACGTGGACCTGGCACTGGCGTAGATCACGCCCAGGAAGGCTTCGGGTCGGGTTTTCCCTTCGAAGGCCCCTGGGCTCACGGTGGTCCCTGGGCGGCTCCTTGGGGCAGCCCGCTGTGGGATGGGGCCAACTTCAACCACCCGCATCACGGCAGACGTGCTCATTCTCCCGGCGGAGGAGGCCACCGGGCTGACGAGGACGAGCAATCTCATGGCCATCATGCCGGGCATGGTGCCGAAAACGAGGAATCGCCCGAAACCCTGAGCGGCTCCCCAGGGGTTTCTCCAGCGGAACGGAATGGCCCCTCCCCCGGAGGTCCCCACCCGCCTCCGCCTCATCGTCATCACAGTCATCCACATATCCGACGGGGCCGCATGGGCCACTGCGGCCGAGGAGGCCGGGGCGGTCGAGGCGGTCCTCATGGAAGACACGGACCAAGAGGGCACCCTCTTGCCTACGACGGACCGTTTGACGTGCGTCCCATCATGCACGCCCTCTCTTCTCACCCATTGGCACAAGGTGTAAGGGATTACGTCGAGCAAGCTCGCGCCAGCTCCCAGATGCCACAGGAGCACCAAAGGCAGCAGGATGACTCATTTGTGCCACCACTGGACACATTCACAACCGAGAAGGCCTACGTCATCCACATCTCCCTGCCCGGCGCTGTCAAAGAAGACGTAGGTGTCAACTGGGATGCAGAGAACAGTCTCCTCAACGTTGCCGGCGTTGTCTATCGTCCTGGCAGCGAGGAATTTATTCAATGCCTAACTTCCAGCGAGAGACGGGTTGGCATGTTTGAGCGTAGTGTAAAGCTCCCGCCTCCCGAGGTCGACGAAAAGGAAGACATCGATGCTTTTGGCATCACGGCTCGAATGGACAACGGCATCTTGATCATCACGGTACCCAAGATGGAGAAAGAAACTTGGACGGAGATCCACAAGGTTGACGTGGAATAATGGAGAAGAAGTCTTGGGCGGATGCCCACAAGCTCGACGTGGAATGGGAGCATTGGGGGCGCGTCCAGTACGCGATATCCGGATACGCTGGAGTTCTGGCCCTTTGTTTGGTCTAGTTTGGATTTTATGTTAATGACCTTGTACGTCTCATCGGTAGGCAGCAACAAAGATGGAAAGAGGGGTAAAAAATGCAAAAGAAAAAAAAGTTTGTCTTGAATCTGGCTGATCCCATGTACACGCTCGTCGTTCGTCATTGTCTCTCGGTGATTCTTGTAGTCCCACCCGTGAGCCCCTCATCATGAGCCTTAAATCCATACTCACTTTTTGGTCCTTGCCTTGCCCAATTGAAGAACAAGGCGTGTTGGGCAACAGAGTAGCCATCAAATTTGGAGATGAGTTGAAACTCAGCTCGAGTGGGCTTCCGCTGCTAGAACATCTGCATCCAGGTGTTCCATAACTTCGATGACGAGGTTCAAGCTCTCCATGAAGGAGTTGACGGCGACACGAAGCATTCTATTGGTCGTCGCGCGATACTCTACGTGCAGGGTCTTTTCCTGGTCGCCAGCTACATTCGCATCGCTGACCGACGGACTGATAGTAAAGGTTCTGCGTACAAGGGGCGACAGTTCCTTGTCGACTTGGAGGGACTGCAAGGCGACGGAAGCGAGACGGGCAGTAGGAAAGGGCACCCGGACAGTTCTGCGCACGCGAGTAGTTAGAGAGGGCGACACAAGCTTCGCGATTCAAGAGCAGGCATGATCGACCTACAAGACACAGGGGAACTGGTCTGTTTCCGTAGCAGCAGCCATATTTATCGTGTCGGACCTCTTTTGCGGCCAGTTGTCGTCGATTGGATGATTGGAAACAATGTCACTGAAAGAAAGTCTATAGTGGGGGAAGACTGACATGTTGATTCAATTTACCTACGTACTGTGGTACCAACCCAAAAGAGTGCGGTGCGGGGAGGAGAGCAGTTGACGGGAGACGGAAGCCAATCAAAGCCCATCGAAACAAGTATTTCCAGCGCACGAGCCAGTAGGTCTGGTAGCTACATAACCTGTTATCATAACAACACATGCATCCATTGAATCCGTACATTTGAACCGTGTCTAGATAGCACTGGTCTTGACTGCCCTGTTTTCCTCACTATCTATCATCTAAACTGAGGGCAATGAACAGTAAATCTACGTGTATCGCAACCTGCAAGTTCTACAGCGTTAAATTCAGAGTAGATGCCATACGTGTAGACAGACAGTATTGTATTAATCAAATGCAAGTACTTGTATTGCAAGATGCCTGACTTTGCAGTTGAATGAGTGCTAACTGCATCTGGAACACCTGCTACGGCCAATCTGGGATCGTGGCAGGCTAAGCCTAAACGAGGGGCTTGTTTACCTGCCTGCTTGTCATGTCGAGGCAGAGGGCCGCTCAAACGTGCAGGCGGGCGGGCGAGAGAAAGAGCCTCCCACATACTGAGCCCACCTAACTGGTTGCTGCGGTAGCAGAGAAAAAGACCCACTTGGGACGGAGTGTACCAACACATTGCTTTCATAATAAAAGAATCATCCTCCTTAGGAAAGCACTCCCACGATCTACTTCACCTTGATCACCACTACAACTCTTGTCCGCACCAGTCACTCACTCACCCGTCCCCCCTTTCTATCTTTGTTTTGGGCCTCGATATATCGCTTTTGGTATTTCAATCCGACATTACATTACTAGCGACACCTGCCTGCGACTACTCTGGATGACGTTGCGACACCGCCTTGTTTACTCGTCAAAACATTGCACCATTTGCGGCCAAACCCCGTAGCCACTGCTTGCCCAAACACCCGAGCCATAGCTGCATCAACACAGACTCCGTCTTCGCGAGCTTCTACTGCAACGGCATCGTTGCTGCCATTCTACCGCCAGATCCCTTCTGCCGCCAATCGCCCACAGAGGGATGGCACCTTCATCCAAGCATGCCAACATGGGGCAAGTCATAGAATATATTCCTGGTGAGTCCCTCTGCGCGACAATCCCCTTCCCGTTTCGTCCCCGAACAGCAAAGGTGTGCGTCTTTAGCCTATTGTCACCATCCGCATCCTTATCCGCCGCCCTGCCTGTATTCCTCAGGAGTGACAACAAAGGAGGTTCACGGGGCCACGGTCACCGCATCCCCCTTGTACAACATGTTTCAGCCTAGATATGAGTCTATTCTCAACTCCCCTATATCGATACTGATGGTTTTAGACCGACTGTACCTTGCGTCCTACGTCCACCCCCCGACTGCCGAGACCGTCTTTCCGTACCCCGAAGCACCGGCCCGTGGCTCGCCCAGCAAACGATCCTCTAGAGCAGTCGATGGCCCCTCGGCCGTTTCTTCCAAGTCCGCGCGCGAGGCCCCTTGCTACTTCACAGTAGACGACCAACTGTATTACAATGCTTTCCATCACGACTTTGGTCCATTCCATATTGGGCATCTCTACCGCTTCGCCTTGCAATTCCACGATGTCCTCGGCGCAAAGGAAAACCAAACGAGACCTATCGTGTTCTGGAGTCGGGCTGACCCGAGAAGTAAGTTATTGTTATTGAGAATTGGCACTTGAGACGTTTTCCTCCTAACACTTCAATTAGGCCGAGCAAACGCAGCTTGCTTGTTAGCTTGCTACATGGTCTTGATCCAGTCCTGGCCGCCACACTTGGCACTTGCCCCAATTGCCCAAGTGGAACCTCCATTGATGCCTTTCCGAGATGCTGGCTACAGCCAGGCTGATTATGGCATCACGGTGCAGGACGTCGTCTACGGCGTGTGGAAGGCCAAGGAGGAAACATGTTGCCAGCTGGACAACTTTGATCTGGATGAATATGAGAGATTCGAGAGAGTTGAGCATGGCGACTTCAACTGGGTCACCCCCCACTTCTTGGCTTTCGCCTCGCCTCAGCAGACCCCCGTGGCGCCAGTTCCCCAGGGCACCGAGGCCTGGAACGCTCTTCCCAAGACCCTTGCTGCCGTCGACGCACACCCCACTCTTCCTCAGCCTTTCAAGAATGTCCTGAAGCACTTTTCAGAGCGCAACATTGGCTTAGTGGTGAGATTAAACTCTCCTCTCTACTCGCCATCGTACTTTGAGGCATTGGGCATCCAGCACCTGGACATGATCTTCGAAGATGGCACGTGCCCTCCTTTGAGCACCGTCCGCAAGTTCATCCGGCTTGCCCACGAGACGATTACCGTGAAGAAGAAGGGCATCGCAGTACACTGCAAGGCCGGTCTTGGCCGTACTGGGTGTCTCATCGGCGCTTACCTGATCTACCGCCATGGATTCACCGCCAACGAGATCATTGCTTTCATGCGCTTCATGCGGCCTGGAATGGTAGTGGGCCCCCAGCAGCACTGGCTGCACCTCAACCAGGGCGTGTTCCGTGAGTGGTGGATCGAGGAGAGGATAGAGCGCAAGCTCCGCAAGGAAATGGCCGCGAATGCTGTCCCCCCTACTACACCCAGCCGGGCCATGCAGAAGACAAACATGAGCCGAAACACGTCGACTCCCCCGCACAAGACAAGCAGCCGCACGCCTTTGAGCGAAGTAGACCACGAGCGCAATAACATTGGCGTTCAGGAGGACTATCTACCAGCCCCCACACCCGGACAGCCGCGCAAGACGAGCCGGGTCGATCGTCACCATCCTTACCAACGCAACGCCATCAATCAGGCTGTCGAGGAAGAGCAAGGGACCAAGCAAGAGACCGAAGTACTTTCGGTTCAACGGCAGTCCAACGGGGCTGAATCCGAAGAAGAGATCCACCTGCGCATGCGCAGCCACCGCAAGGCATCCCAGTCCAAATCCCCAGGTCGGAGCGAGAAGTCACGGTCCGTCAGCCACAGCACAACAACCACTACGGTCTACGAGGTGGTGAACGATGCTTCCAACGATGCCGAGAACATTGGGAGCGCCCGTCCCAAGAACCTGGATCACGTTACCCAATCCCCTACACGGTCGGCAAGCGCCTCGGGCGTCCTTACCAAGGTCCGTGGCAAACGGTCGACGGACTCGAACCGGTCGTCGGGATCAAACCCCCCTGCTGCAGGTGTTCGCAAGACTAGTGGGCGCGTAGGCAGCGTCAACAATAATACATCGAGCCCGGCCCGAAAGGTGTCTGCCATGTAGGACTGCAGAACCGGCAGGCAAGCGGGTGTGACCAAGTGATTTCAGGACTTGGTGGGCGCACCTCTGCTTTATGGATCTTGTTTAATCACGGGGGGGCATCAGCTCCAGCGACGTTGCTTGATGATGATGACGACTATAACGACGGGTCTTTTGCATGCATGGGCGTTTCATTGGGCATATGATCAAAGACTGGGACGTCATGTTCCCTTCTGACGGATGACCAACTGGGAACGTCCGCCGTGTCTGGACGTTACGTGGTTTTGACGATATCTCTTGTTGGTATAGGAGTTCTGGCACCTGGCTGCATTTATAGGATTTGATTTAGGCGTTTTCCAGTGTACCCGTTTAATTAGTAGAGCTGTCGAGACTAGCATCGAGCGAGGAGCAGGAGCAGGAGCAGGAGTAGAGTGGCCTGCTCATCAGGACAAGCCGTTTTGGAGTATGGTTGTTCAATAGGAAATGTGCATACAAACCACACGACTTATATATACTCAAGGTCATTTGGAGTACCGGGGGTAATGAGTACGCCAATAATAGCAAAGATTGAGATAGAAGTGCCAGCCGAAAGATTCACCCGATATGATCGACATCTGGCTGATCGTACTCGTACATGCATCCATCCATGTGAGGTAGGTACTGTAGGCAGTACCTAACGACTGGGTTAGCAGCCGTAGTGGTAGCAGTAGCTGTTCAAGGCCCCCATTTTCAATTCCAGAAAAACGGGCCGCCCAAATGATGCATGAGCATGCCAGCAAGGAAGATCGACACCGATGAGCTCCAACAACGACAAATGGAAGGATTCGTACTACTGACAGTACTCGCTCTCCCTTTTTTTTTTTTTTTTTTTTTGCCTCCTAGGATTCCTCTCGGGATTTTCAGCTGCAATTTCGTCTAGTAGTTGTAGTAGTATGGGATGATCGAGTAGGCTGCTCCTTCACACCATACGAACCAGCCCACTACTGGACTGGCCCTGTTTGGAAACAGGCGGGTAACAAGGTCGAAACGCGTTCCTTGTAACTGGATCTGGGCGGCATCTCAATTCCCAAGTCAGTGCGGCCTTGATTCGTCAATTCCTCCTTCCTTACTCGCATATACTGCATCGCTCCCACCGTAACTGAGTTTCCTATTTTAAATTCAAGGAGCCAGTTTCAAGGCCGTCTCACTGGCCTGCAGCACGAGCTCCGCTTAAGTCAGTTGAGTGGTATACATCACGAGAAAGGAAGGTATAGTGAGTAAGTAAGTATGCAATCATTTGAAAAAACAAACTTATTTATCCATGGGGCGGCGCCCTGCCTGCATACTCATTCACCCGGTTGCTAACTGCCTATGCGCATTACAGGCCAGCCGATATCAACTCGGTATAATCCGCGCTATAGCACCCAGCTGTTAGCAGTAATTTGTCGCTCTTCTGGTAAACTCGTATTTTGTTTATGCATGGAGGAGCACAGTTAGCACAGTTTGGCGATCAAAGTCGTGAGTGAGTCTGCCGCGGCATGGGAGAACTCGCCGGAGTGCAGGATGGGAACGGCCAGCCATCCTCCATCTTGAGCAGGGTGAAGCGAGGTTTCCGCAAGTGGCACGCCTACGTCGTTGCTGCCGTGGTACTGGTGGTCGTCATCCTGCTCGTCGCCGTGCTCGTTCCCGTGCTGCTGCACGCCCGAGACGCGAGGATAAGAGATGAGCAGCAGAAAGTGAGTAGATTATATGTGTTCCCGCGCAGCAGCCATACTCGAGTACTGACAATCCCTGTTTCGTTTCTAGACGCCGTCAGACATTAGCAAAGCGCGCGTCAACCTGGGCTATGCGCAGTACCAGGGCTCGCATCTCCCCAATGGGGTGAACCAGTTCCTAGGCGTGCGCTTTGCAGCGCCGCCAACCGGGGACCTGCGCTGGAAGGCCCCTCAAGAGCCTGTAGCGCACTCGGGGGACCAGCCCGCCGATCAGGTAGGTGATATCTTTCGAGTCTTGGCCCTGGCACCTATGTATGTGGCCATACTGACCAGTTCGATGTGTGCACAGTTTGGTAAGATCTGCCTGGGGATATCGCAGCCGCTCCCAAACGACTTCCAGGGGGAAGACTGCCTGTTCGCCAATATATGGGCGCCGTCCAATGCCACAACCAACTCCAAGTTGCCGGTCTGGCTGTTCATTCAAGGGGGCGGATACACCGTCAATGCCAATGCCAATTGGAACGGGTCCGAGGTGGTGCAGAGGTCTGGGGGCAACATCGTGCTCGTCAACTTCAACTACAGGGTCGGCTTGTGGGGGTTTCTGGCCGGTGAACAAGTACGGGCCAATGGCGATCTCAACGCGGGACTATTGGACCAGCGCATGATGAGTAAGTCGGCAAGGTGTCCGGTCTTGTTCCGACCGAACAGCCCTTTTGGTTCCCTCTGTCCATCCAAAACAGCTTACTGATTCCGAGGTGTGCGCGCAGTGAAATGGGTCAAGAAACACATTGACCAGGTATGTGTGACATCGCACTGTTGTTGCTGTGATCGATTCTGACTGCGTGATAAAAAATAGTTCGGTGGCGATCCAGATCAAGTCGTTATCCATGGCGGCTCGGCTGGTGCGGGCTCCGTCGCCCTCCACCTCATTGCCAACGGCGGCACCGACGAGCATCTATTCCACGGCGGGATAGCCGAGTCTCTGTTCTTCCCCTCGCAGCCGTACGTGTCGGAGCTGGAATGGCAGTTTTCCAGAGTCCTCAATGAGACGCAGTGCCAGGACGCGGCCGACCCGATGAAGTGCCTGCGAAACAAAGACGATAAGGCATTGCAGGCGGCCAACGCCCCGTCGCCTTTCCCGGGACGGACAGAGGTGCCACTGCCGCTCTTCTACTGGACCCCTTGCATCGACGGACAACTGCTCCAAGACCGGCCCTACAAAATGTTCGAGGACGGCAAGTTTATCAACGTGCCCATCATATTTGGGAACGACAATGATGGTGAGTGTCTCTGCCCCTGACGCCAGTATTCTTGCCTTGCCTTGCCTTGCCTTACTTTCCTATTTCTGCCATATCGCCCTCACTGACACCATCTGACAATAGAGGGAACCGTGTTCGCCCCCAACACGGGGTCGCCCGAAGAGATCCAGACCTTCCTCCAGAACAACTACCGCTTCCTCGAGGACGACGTGGCCAAGAATATCACGGACCTCTACCCCCTGATGGACGCCCTGCCGAACCACAACGCCTGGTTCTCGTCGGCGCAGATGGCGTACGGCGAGACCACCTTCATCTGCCCCTCGGTCCACGTCCTGAGCGCCTTTGTGCAACAGCACAACCTCACGCTCGCCTCGGGCGGCGACAACAACAATAACGATACGACAAAGATCCCTCCTCCGGGCGTGTGGGGCTACCGCTACAACGTTGCCGACGCCGTCAACGCCGCCCTCGGCATCGGCGTCCCGCACCTCTTCGAGTCCTTCGCCATCTTCGGGCCCGACAACGTCCCGGGCCCCCCGAGAGCTACTACACCTACAACGCGCCCATGGTGCCGCTCGTCATGGACTACTGGCTCTCCTTTGTGCGCGCGCTCGACCCCAATCCGCTCCGGAGCCCCGGGGCGCCCGCGTGGGACCAGTGGGGCGCCGGCAAGCGCCGGCTCCTGCTCGAGACGGGCAGGACCGCGATGGAGACCACGCCGCAAGCACAGCGCGCGAGGTGCGACGCGTGGAAGGATCTGGCTCCGGTCATGAGGCAGAAACGGTAGAGAGAAGGAGAGAATGCGGGAAAGCGAGCGTAGGTTGACGACGATAGAATCAAGTAATTATGAGGGAGACAGGCATATAATAGAGGGTGTATGCGCCAGTAACGTTGCTAGGGGAACTGTAATAGTTATTGCACTAAATCATAGACTATATAGCTTCGTCTTCGGGCTCGTCATTCCACGACTTCCTTGCTGTAATGGCTCTGAAACAGCGCCACGATGGACAACCGGGAGCCTCGCGCATTCCACAGACTGTAACAAGGTATGACTGCCGATGCGCTTGACGCGGGGGTAGCATCTGTCATTTTCGTGAACGGCGATGATACAAGAGAGGCATCCGTATACGTCAAATATGGCGACGAGGGAGAGACCGCCTCGCTGTGTGTGTTGTCGAGCAATGTCTCCAGGTCCGCGTTGACCTCGGCCGAAATCGCGTCGATCTCCAGTCCTGAATCGGCAGGCGACGATGGTAGCGTGCCATCCGTATCTCCCTCGTTAAGCAAAAGCGCCGCCGTGGTGTGCACGCAGATATCCCCTCCGGCGGGGGACCTCACTACAACGTGATGGAGCTCCAGGCGGCGGTCTTCGCCGCGTCCTGCTGTACTGCGTGCAAAGATGTGGACAGAACCGGAACCTACCTTGGCCAGGCCCAGGTGAGCTTGCCACTCGATGCCTGCGGCCCGGGGCAGCTCGTCCACCTCGGCTGCGAACATGTAGGGTATATACCGCCTTCGCAATCGCGCGACATCTGCCTCCCCGCCATCATTAACGTCGTCAGCCAGGCAAGCGCTAGTAAGCGAGTCCCAGTCGGGTAGGTTAGGCGAAGCGGCGTCGTCATCGCCGCTGCCGGTCAGGGACATGTACTGTGGGTTGAATTTGCGATCCCAAAGATCTGGACCAGTCTCGTCGTCGTCGTCCGAAACCTCCGTGGCAAGGCCCCAGATATGAGCCTCGTCCCAGGCATGGGCAGCCAAGATCGCCTGGCGCTTCATGTGCGCCGACGATGGCGCCCTGGGAAAGTATGCCACAGCACTAGTCCACCATTGGACTTGCATCTCAGTTCCGATTCGCCAAAGGTGCTGGAGTGCCAAGGTAATCTGCAGGTCCATGTCATCGCCATCAGACGAGTCACCGGACACAGGGAGCACCATAGAGGCCGGAACCAGCGGGATTTGGCCGGCGATGGTCGTCAGCCTCGTTACAATATTGTCACCAGCATGTGATGGCACGGGGAAAGCGATGGCCTGGCTGTAGGGTCCGATATTGGCAGGCGCCCAGTAGGATCGGGACTGAACATGCAGTCCCTGCCTGTCATCCCAACCTAAACTAGGTTGGACCGTCAGATAGATGGCTATGCCGCATCCATGGGGCAGACAGTCACCACTGGCAATAGTGACCCGCGCAGGCGGGTTGGGCTCCCGAAACAGCCCACCGTAAAGCTTGTTGATTGTGGGGAAGTCTGACATGTGCCGGAGCACGATGATGGTGTTTGTGATGGCGGAAGCAGCAAGCGACTTGTCATGGAGCCTTTGATGAACCGTATCCACCAGTCTCTGCGTCTGACCCTCGATGTTGGCTTCTTGGCTACTACCGAGGAGGCACCATTGCTCAGGAACGCTTGAAGCCACAACCCCTGAGGATTGCGGCAGAAGCGCCAGCGGCACCTCTTCAAACCCATCACTTGGCTGCTGCCCATGATTGCGTAGCGTTTGGAGGATAGCCTCAAACCTAGCGTCAAGAAGCGCGGGGGTGCAGACAATAGGCTCCTCGACAACCTGCTCGTCTGAGGATTGCCCCAGTGGCTTCATCTCGACACAAGCTTTACGGATGCTGAGCCAGAGACTGCCGCCGCCCTCGCGAACAACTTTTCTATCGTCGTCTTGCACGATGATGCGCCCCTTGAAGAGAACTGGCGGGCCATCTACTACGAGTGTCTCGAACTCACCCCCTTCGCCGAGCTCAGAGCCACGACCGCCTCCACCAAACTTCCTCAAGACGCGCTTGACGCGCTGGATGCTTTTCTCACTCGCCACGTTTTCCCATATAAAGTCTTCGTCTAATCCAGCGCTCGCAACCTTAACGATGCGCGCCTCCAGCCCCGCGGACTCCATCTCGCGGAGGAGCTGCGCGTCATCTGGCTGACTGTGTGGATCTTCTTCGACGGAGGCCGTGGCCGGGGCCGGGGGCAACACGGGGTACTGCCACAGATAGCCGAGTGGGATAAGACCTAGGCGCAGGGCCACAGACTCTACGCGTGTCCGCTGGTATGTAGACAGGATGGCGCCAGTGCAGACAGCATTGGCCTCCGGGTGGGCCGCGATGACAGAACGCAACAGGGGAACAAGCGACTCGGTCTCGTCTACGACAACGGCGCCCGAGCCAGACGTGGGCTGCTGTGGTCCCTGAAGACCCTCGGCCTTGGAAAGAGGAGTGGATGAGAAGGCAGGGTCCTGGTAGCTGATGCCATGGTCTACAGTAGTGCCAGTGATGGCTCGACGGAACAGCGGCAGGCCGGTGGCAGTGGCGTACAGTGGCACGACCTGGTGCCCGACGGTCTGGTACATAAAACTGTTCAGATCCGTCTCGTCGGCACCCTCGCTGTCATGCTGACTGAGGCTATGCCCGGCGTCCGTGCTCGGGCCCAGGGGCGCCGGGGCGTCGGATATAGACCACCTTGTGGCACCTGGATGGCTGGCCGGCGTGGTAGCGCTGGCGTGGGGATGGTGGTCCGGTGGGTGTAGATTGGCCAGAGCCACGACGCGGTGGCCATTGGCCAAGCAGTGCAGGATGGAGAAGAAGCTATCCTTCCCACCGGATATCAGGGCGATGACGTTCAGGGGTCCGTCCACCGCCATGATCCCGGACAGTGCACAGTGAAAAGTGACACGAGGTGGTCGTGTTGCGAGGCCCTACTGCTAGTCGTCGACTCGCAGGCTAAGATGTCAGCATCTGAAACCCCAAAGGCGGGGGTTTGTTTGCTTAAGTTGAGGTTTGCGAGTCATGCCACACCTTTGGACGCAAGTTTGTGGGCGTGTTTCCCGACTTTGCGGTGCCGTGACTGGCTCCTCGACGAGTTTGAGGGAAAAACAATACAGAAACTTTCCCGCGCGCTGCCCGCAAAATGCGTGGATCCGTCTGATCTTCGCGGAGGATTGGCGTTGATATGCGTGTTACTGCATACGACGACGACCCGACTTGCCAGTAGACTTGCGTCCGGTGTTTTCTTGTTTAGCTTCAATGGTGGATAAGGCAAGTCTGCGGTCGGAGAGTCGGGGACCTACTTACCTAGTCTCGATAGGTCGTTGATTAGCTGATGGTACATGCTGGGCAAGTACAGATCAATTTGAATCAATCGGCAATTTGGTCAATTGATGGATCAATGGACGACCAGATAGCTGAGAGACTCACATGACGTGCTTGCGTAGCTGGCATGATCACCACACAGCATGAACGTTGGTTATCTATCACTACAGATGGCGACGGGTTCGTCAGCCAATCTAGACTCGTCCAATATTCCCATCCCATCTGCGAACACCTGTACTATAAATCGCTCTCCCGTACATCATTCGTCCCGAGTCGGAACCTCGGGCAGGTGGGCAAGGCAAGTTGTCGTCGCCTGCTTAGCTGGCAGCTGGTAGGACCCACGGGGCTTATTGGAGTCTTGGAGATGGTCTATCCCGCTCCGTTGGGAACGCCGGTGTTTCGAGTCGCCTAAAGTCAGAAACTAAAGTAGAAAGTTGCCGGGAACGATCTGCTTATTAGAGATTGCCTCGGATCTGGCAGATACCGCTTTGGGAGGGGCACTTACTCGTGCACAATTAGGTGAAATGTAGGTAGGTAGGTAGACAGACGGGACTACCTACCTTAGGTAATATCCATGTCAAGCGAGAGCCAACCTAGTGCATGTACCTATCTCCTGTAAACTTATATACATACCTATGCATGTAGGCATATGGGCATCTCTTAGGTCAATCGTTAGGTAGCAAAGTGAAGAAGAGAGCGCGGATTACTCACTATGTACCTGCACCTAGATAGGTAAGCAGTAGTAGAGCTACATGTAGATAGATAGCGGTGCCCACTGTAGATGAACCGTTGTACCGGAACCGATGAGGACGGGAGAGGACGAAGGTCGGCTACATTGCTTCCTTACTTTACGTACCTACGTACATACTGTATGATGCATCAATGCAAGCTTACATGCATTGACCTCCACACAAGACAGACAAGACTAGGAGCGTTCTATGAGATGGTGAGAGATTATACAGGCAGGTCACGTCACGGCATGGCAGAGTTTAGACAGTATGGTTTTGGCAGCAGCGGACGGTTTAGATTGTTCCTATCTGTGCAGACTAGCAGAGAGCTTTCTTTGTGGCCTGCACACTTGCTTAAAAGCAATCGCGGTGGACGAGGCCGTGACAAAGAAACTAGTTTAATCCACCACCAAAGGTGAGAGAGTTACCCCCAGCGAGCTGCATTCATTCCCCTTGCCGAAAGAGGGTTCCTATACCGAGGGCGGCTTGTCCATCCCGCCTGCTTGTAGCCATCGCAACGAGCGTAACGAGCGGAAAGCCGCCAACAAAAATTCGTAGAAAAAAGACCAAATATGCGCAAGCAGTGCCTCGTCCCCAGCACGCAAACAATTCGCAAGAGTGTGTATCATGTCGCCAGTGTACGCCGCAAACCCCCAATTTTGTTTCCCTCGTAAATCGCTCCCAGACTGCCGAGTATTCCTCTCGCTCTCTCTCTCTCTCTCTCTCAAAGTGATGAAGGCCGTGAAAGTCTTGTGTGAAAGTTGATACAAGAAGGCAAGTCGATGCTGCAAAATCAGATGTAACTTTTCGATCCTCTAGGTAAGATGCCGTTGTTCCTGGTTGGGCGACTTCTGGTACGGGGATCAGAAGTCTGTATGACCCTAAGACCGATCCGCGTAAAGCTAGCGGGGTGGGTCGAGAGATAGAGAAGTCGTTGAATGTCATGTCGGGGCATATGCCATAAATCTCGGATTCTTGGCATGTGTAAATTCATATACAGCTGAAATGTGCGAAGACTTAGTCGGAGCGCTTGCGCTTCTTCTTGTCCAGGCTTTCGCTGGGCGAATCCTCTCCCGACAGCTCACTGCCGCTGCCCGAGATGTCGGCGGCGACCTGGAAGAGCACCTTGCCGAAGCTGTGGTAGTCGGCATCGCTGTGGGCCATCATGTCCAGGCCCGTCTCGCCATCCTCAAGAAGGTTCATGACGATGGCCCCGCTGCCGTGGGTGCGAGCGTGCTGGGCGAGGTTGTCACTTCGGGAGAACTTCTTGCCACATTCGTGGCACTCGAAGGGCTTGTCCTGGGTGTGCAGCGACCGGTAGTGTCGCTTCAGGTGTTCTTGGCGCCGGAAGCGACGGTTGCACAGCTCGCACACAAACGTCTTGGAAGGATCCTCGGTCAAAGACTGCTTGCGACCACGGCGGGTAGGCGGGGCGGGCAGCGGGGTGGTGGCAGAGGCCTGGCCAGCCTCGGAGCTCGCGGCGTTGGCGTTGTTGCTGGACTGGTTGGCATCGTGGCTGCCAGACGACTGCTGGCCCGATTGGCCGGCATCCGAGGAGCTGGCGGCGACATTCATCATGGGTGCAGTTGCGCGCGAGTCCTTCTTGGAAGTCCTCTGCTTCTTGGCGGAATGGAAATCCTCCGACTCGGGCGACAGGCTCGTCTCGGTCAAGAAGGAATCGTCGCCCAAGGAGAAGGTGGTTGAGCACGTGGCCGAACGCGACCGCTTGATTTCCGAAGAATCGCCCAGGTTGACGAGGCCGTTGACAAAATCTTCCTCCGACTCCAGATCCGACAGATCGTCAAAAGTAGGCAGGCCGTGGTGGATTTGGGGGTCAAACTCAAAAGTGTCCGAGGCAGGCTTGACGAGGCTGTCACCCCTGAATTCGTCGAGGGCAGCGGGAGCAGAAAATTCAGGCGCCAGGCTAACACCGCCGACAGTCAGGTTGCGCGGGTCGATGCTGAAGTCGACGTCTTGCTCTGAAGCATCCGAAGGTGCGTAGGGGGTGGGTGAGGGAGACAGGGAAGGGCACGATGTCGTGGAAACGAGGTCGCTGATGACACTCGAATTAAGCGAGATGTTCCTGATGGGTTGGGCGGATTGCAGGTAGACTGGAAAAAAAGGTCCCAGGTTAGCTCCAAAGTTCAATTTCCTGGCGATGGGGGCCCCGCAGGCCCAAACGATCAATTGGAATTGCAGGGGAGGGGCTCGGCAGGTACAAGCCCAAAATCGACCGATTGTTGTCCAGACCGACTACACCACATCAATGCAGTTGCATGTTGCCAGCTCAACCACGCCCGCAATTTCGGAGGGGAAAACGAGAGTAGTAAATGAGAAGTTGCGAAACAATCAGAAGAATACTAACCTGGTGTCAATGGGGGGGATCCGCAGCTGGCCCAATCGAGACCCTCGATCGTCTCGGGAAGGTTCTCAATCTCGGGCTTAGCGTTCTCGTAGCCATCCAGGCCAGAGAACATGGGGTTCAGCGGCGTGGCCAACATGTCGCCGCCGCCGGGGCTGCCCATGTTGCTGCCGGCAGACGACAGCGGCGGAGTAGCCGGGTAGTACATGCCATCTCCCTCGCACATCAGTTCCGTCTCGAGCATAAGCTTGGCAGCGTGTCCCGGCAGGAACATGGCCGGCTTGTGTGGAGCAGCACGGGGCGAGGCGGCGGGCGTCATGTTAGAGGTGACCGACTTGAAGACAGGCGTCGGCGCTCCACCTTGCGAGCACGAAGAGTTGGGCCGCGAGTAGATGGGTGTTGAAGGCAGCGTCGGTACTACTGGGTACATCTGCATCTGTTGTTGCATCCCGGGGTGCTGGCTGAAGTGACCGTGCTGGCGGTTCTCTGCAGTCATGTCGGGGTTGTAGTAGAAGAACGGTGTAGGGCCCATCATCTGGGAAGCCATCATGTTGGGGTCCATCATGTGTTCTGTGGCATATGAGATCAGCTCCTGCTGGTCCTTGTCCAAACAACGCCTCGAGGCTCACCAACCTGTCTTGTGTGGTCCGGCTGAGTCCTGTCCGTGTCCAATATATAGTTCTCTTTCTCTCGTTCTTTCTCTCTCTCTTGTTTATCAATTAAGTATGATATGATTGGTTTAGTATACAGCTCTGATCGTGTTGGGCGAGTGGCCTAATGATGGTGTTTCGGTTCCAGGTTGGAAGGAATGGACGGCAGACTTGAAATTGGGATCCAAGGCTGTCTATAAGTTGTCGAGTCGAGTGACCGTGGTGTTGTTGGTGTTGTACATATGGCTGACCTCTCGGGGCTGCTCTCGTCTAGATTATATGATATACCTAGGGTGGTAGTAGTGGTTGGTGGGAGAGAACGAGGCGGAGGGGGTATAGTATAGCAGAGGGCAGCTGATAGTATATCAAATGAAGGGAAGGAATACTCGAGTGAACTCGAAAGATTTCCAGAAAGTCAAGTCACAAGAAGAAACGCAGAACCGATAGGTTATGAAGGAAAATCCGCGATCTGTCGATCATATGCTGGGAGCCATAAATGAGCGTGTCGAAGGGAGACCTTGGTAGATAATGTAGTAGACGAGAGGGCAAAGGCAGATCAACGCCATTAAAACCGTTGATAGGCACAGACTGGATGGCATGACCCAGCCGGCACCCACACATCTGTGTCTCACTTACAAGCTGGGAACCACTGACAACCTGCCTCTACCAGGGCCCTCCAAAGCGACCTAGACTAGTGATCATGGTGGAACCCAAGATGGACGGGTGTAAAAGAGACGCTAAGCCACCCAGGAGAGGCAATGCTATTCCTGGCACCCGAGCTTGTCTCTTGTCCAGAGAGCAGGCCAGCATTGGTCGGGCTTAGTGGGAGGGTGTAGGTTAGGTTAGGTTGCATTGGACCACTACATGGGTCCAATGTAGCCAAGTACCGCCCATCAGACGATACTTTGGCTCGTCGTGTGTTGTTGTCTCTGTGGTCTGGGTCTGGTGGAACCCCTCTTTTAGTCTACAAGAGGACCCCGTCCTATACTTTCGTGCTATACTACGCGCATGTATCTCTGTCGAGACTCGGAATGTCCCTCCTTGGCCGCGTCGTCGTTTCCCCCCCCCCCCCTCCTTGTCTTGTCTTAGTATGCTGTTCCTCCACCCTCCCTCCAACCCTCCAACCTCGACCACCGCGACACCGACACCGACACTGACACGACACGACACGACATGCATGTGTGGTCTGTACATAAGTAATATTACCCACCTACACGACCATTTGTGCAGGATAACAGCATTAGTCTATCTGCAGCTTGGCCTGTTTAGAACAGCATCTCATTCCACCTTGGGCAGGTACTCTGCCAATCCTCCCATACCGCCCATGCTATTGCCTTGACGAGTCGTCGTAATGGGACGGTCGGTCACCCTGCTGCATCCATAATAAGCGTGCCCAAGGTGCAGAAGGTGCCCGTCCGTACATGGCACATGCCGAATCGGTGCCCAGGGAATGGAACAGAGAGAATGTGGCGGCATAAAGATATGATAGGCTGGCTATGTGCTGACGGCACTCTGTGCCTACCAAACAGCCTGTGCAAGACGGCTACATTACTGGCTGGCCGCGAGAGGAATGCAGGTACGGTGCGCCGACGGCGTTCCGTTTCAAATGCATGTACATGCCTACTACATACTACATACCTACATACATATGAACAAATTCTTTTCTCACACACACACACATACATCGACCCTCGGACCCCAAGCAAGACTTTGGACTCTCCAAATATGTGTGATGCTGGCTGCCATTGGACGGGGTCCCTCCCTCGCCGGTGCGGGCTTGTTTCTAGCGATTGGCAGCCACCGGATAGTCAATTCCAATGTGACCATAGAGAGACAAGGCCGGGAACGCGAAACAGTGGGCGATCTCTTCTCATGCGCTGGCTGGCACAGAAAGAGAGGCTCCCTCTCTGCCTCTAACGCATCGCCCTAAAGCATGACATGGCGCTGGGCAGGTGGGCCCTGTTCTGCCATGGTTAATGCATCCGATGGCTGATGCTAAAAGTATACATCAGACGAGGAAGTGGAAAAGGCAAAAACCATTTCAGACAAAATAGCATCTACTATGTAGCCCTCGGACTGGACGGGAGCGGTAGTAGTAGTATCGCGCCCGTAAGCCAGCCATCTGGCTGATTATGCGCATATGGTTGCTGGACTGCCTGGATTGCCTGCCTGCCGAACCGGAAACATATGACATGGCGAGGCAGCCAGCGAGCAGGTGAGGTGGGTGGCACGCAAGTATGTAGGTCTAGGGAGGGTCCGGAAGTAATGTGCAAGTAATGGGCAATGAATGGACCATTCATTGGGCGTGCCGCCCGATGGGTAGTGACGACTGCTCAATAGGGCAAATTGACGCCGCCGCTGATTGGAGTCTGGAATAAGACGCCGGCTGCAGAGGGCTGCTACTTTGGATGAATCTGATGATGATAGGACGGGGGGTTTTTTCTATTGTTGGCAATGGGTTGGTTGCATCCTCAGTCAGCCCACACCCTAATGAAATGGTGCTGCATAACGGCGCATGCAAGCACTCTACTACTGGATGGATTCCCTCCCCTCGAGGCACACGCACACACATATCCGACTGCTGCATCTCCAAGAGCGGGCAGAAAGTTGCTATTCTCAATCTCGCCGACCCGTCCATCAAGACTGTCAGCGGACCAGCCAGAGGTCGCATCACAGACTTCAACCGTCACGCCCAGGTGCTGTGACTATTCTGGGGACTATCACTTTTAGAAACTCTCTCGACAACGGGCTGTCAGATATGGCATCGCGGGCGCAAAGACGAGTAAATTGGAGGATGTCGCCTTCGGTGCCACTAGCGAGCTTATGGGGATGGGGATAACGAACCGAAAGCCACTTCATACTTGACATCAGTGTAGATTGATTACCTCTTGGGTACCGGCATGAAGTACTGGCTTAATCGCTCGCTTGGGACATCCGTGATTATCATGGCTTTTTCAGATAAAAAACGAAGCCCTTCTGAAGCTGACATCATGTCATGCTGATGATTGCTGTGATGAGTGGCAGGTGGCTTTTTCTTTTGCTCCAAAGACGGAGCGCCAGGACGGAAAAGAAAAGCTTCGCTGCTGAACGCCACCCTTGATCATCAATCTCCAACGACAAAGCTTCCCGTCCCCTCCCTTTCTTGGGCTTCAGGCTGTAGAAACCAAATGAATCATCGGATCAGTAGTCCATACCGGTCCAGATTGCGCACCCCAAAGGCAATAATGCCTAACCTTCCTTCCCATCGGCCACGGCGAGCTGCGGTCTCTCGTATATGGTTGCACAGCCTGCTAATACGAGGTCGTGTGCGATCTTTGCCGACAGCTGCACCAATCTCGGGCGGGCGGTTTGTCGGACACCAACACGATCATATAGGGATACATCATTCCATCCACGCATCAAGGTCAAGGTGAGCCGCTGCTATATTGGCAGTTGCTATTGACAGTTGCTATTCTCGGCATCCTATAGCATGGCATACGGCAGGTAATAGTCTATCGATGGCGATGCGCATTACTCCCGTCTTGCTCTTAATCTCAAACCATCCTATTACTGCACGATTCGACCGCTTTATGCATGAGGACTTGGACATTAGAAGAGGGCCCGGCCAATGTAAATGAAACAATCCTCCTCGGGCTGATATAGCATGCACAATGATATCAACTAATCAATATTATACTTTCAGGTTCGTTTCGCCGAGCAGTCCACCTCGTTTCGTCTCTGGAGCGGTACTACATTACGTTACCGTATTCTTTGTGCACCCGGCATTATTCTTCCAGATTGCCGTAGTGCCTGGTGTGCCTCTCTGGTTGGCCCGTCACTTATACACAGGCACCCCCGGCAGCCCACTATCCAACTATCCAATCCTAATGTATTGGTGTACAAATCTTGGTCGGCATCTTGGCCCCCACCGAGGATGGGGTCGTCTTGTAACACCACCCGACGAATGATCAACGCGTGTTTTCATGCAAGCCCTTTGGCAGCACACCCAAGACCAGGCAAGACCAGGACCGATGCCACGGCGCTGGCGACTTTGGGTGTGTGTTGCTTGCATGGATTGATCATTGGACGGGACTGGACGGGATTCACTACTGCAAGGTACGGGCTGACGGACAACGATCGGGCGAACAGGTCGCGAAAAAACCGTCGACGGTAGCCTAATCGTCGTCCAGGCCCTTCGATAGTCGTTACTTACTGGTGTGCTAGCGGTTCCCCGACCCCGAAGCCGAAAGGCTGGACTTGTGCAGATCGCCCTTGGGGCCGCCTGGAGGATGAAGCTCGGCTAAGATCATTCACTATATAGTGCAGAAGTCGCTATTGTGTGCTCACTGTGGGGAGTTGGAGTTGGAGCGGGCAGCAGTAGGTACAGTAGCTCTAGCAGCAGCAGCCAAGCACAAGCAGCTAGCTGCTAGCTGGTAGTCGCAGGACTACCACATGCACTTGTTGGCAACGCACGCTGTTGCACGTGAGGAGAGACGCAAAGCTGATCGCTGGACGAACCCGACCGGGGGCTCACTGGGCTCTGGGCTAGCAGAAATTTACAGCGATAATCCCAAGAGCATTAATGCTATGAGCAGGGGCCTGTCGGACCCTGTATCTTGTCGTCTGCCGCTACTCGTAGTACTGGTGCTCTGTACCCTGATCCATTCGGTACATTCGCGCATTTCGGGTGTGTCTGCTCGAATCCACAGTGGCCGGTCGCACGGGGAGGGCCGGTAGACTTTCCGTCCCTCGCGTTCTGCTCGACTTCGGCCGTCTGTGAGGAGGATACATAGGATGGGACTCGCTAGCCTGTTTGTTAGATGGCTTCTCACCACTACCACGTACTATTGGGCAATGGGTCTGTGTCCTGCCTCTGAACAGAAAGGACGGTGCGATACTCGGATTGCTGGCTGTTGGTCCCCTCTAGTCAGTCGGCCTGGTGATTACCAGATCCTGGGAAATACACTATTCCGCGGCGCCCAAATTGGGTGAAATCTATGTCCATCCATCTAATATTCATTTGCCGTCGTCGAAAGCCATGGGCGCCAATGGGCGACAGCAGCAACGGCACCCTACACCGCAAAGACGTGCAACGCTGTCAAATGTAAGCAAACGACGCCAGATTGCCCGTGCAGCTATAGTCCGGTCCACTCAAGATCTCAGCGACAATGTCACGAACACCACGGCGGCCCGCTCGTGGGCAGCTATCTGCCCGCCACCTAAAATTGTAAGCGATGACAAGTCTCACGTCGAACCCCAGATTCACCACAGGTCAGGCCGGACCCTAGTCGTTAATGAGTCCCCATTATCAAAACGAGGTCTTGGCGACCAGTCCGGCCTGCCGGGGAACCAAGGGCGACGGGGCCTGATTCAAGGGCCTGTAATGAGCAGGCCAGGGCCCTGCTGGCCCGCTTGTCGCACTGGCTGCGTAGGGATATTCTTCCAGAAGATCTCTCTCCGGCAAATATTAGGCCAATCACGGACAAAACCGGTCACACAACTCCAGAAACTTATGGGCTTGGAACCCTTCGCCAGCAAGGGTGCTTTCACTTAATTCGGGCCTATACCTTCACCCAGTAGGCCAGATTCGGAAGCTGTTTCTTCGGTCTATGATTGTACATACGACAATCACCAACAAGTGGCGAAAAACGTCAACCAGCATCGGACGACGAGCCCGCATTTGAACCGTGGAAAAGAAGCTCGTCCCCAGGTCTGCCCAAGTCAACAAACGAGTTACCCTGTTACCCGCTGTCGCTTCTACTGCTGCTACTACAACAGCGACTACCACGGTACGGTTCCTGGACTTGTGCCTGGACCGGCCGGACCTGTGTCTGTGCCTGGACCTGTGCCTGGACCCTGGCGATCAGGAACAGAAACAGCGAGAGGGGGCTATCCGTTGCCCTTCCGGTGTGTCTGTCTACTTGTACACGGACTGCCAGGAGCCTCGATCCGGAGTTGAAGCGATTTGAAGCCAACCTGCGATCCGGCTCACCTGCATCGGGTTACATTGGCCGGGCATGTGACATTGTTCTGGAGATTCCTTGGAAGCAATACTTGCAGGCTTCGATTGTTCCGTGGGCAGCCAAGCAATATTGCTATGGGTTCTGGACAGGGTCGTGTTTCTGGCCCACCGGGCCGGGGACGACTCCCAGTGGCCAGCAGCTGCTGCTTTGAAACCTTCTAGAAGCCCCGTACATCCATAACACCCCCACCGGGTCATGCATATCGAATGTTACGGCAAATTTGACACCTGAGCAGCTTCATTATACCTTGCACCCATCGTACGTCGAGAGATACACGTGCCGAGACGCAGATAACGTTGGATGGGCCTCGAGTTCATGGGTTGAGTAATGCCATCGCGTCCAAGACCGCCTCGAGACACCGCCCGCCCACATTGCAGCCTGCCTCTGCCAGCTCGCCCGCCTGCCCGCCTTTTTTGCCCGCCTGTCTGCCAGCGCGCCCCATTGGCAGGGGCGCCGTTGGCTCGCGAGCTGTCCCGGATGGGTCCCATTGGACACCTCCAGTGTAATGTAATGCAAACCACCCTCAAGGTTGCTTGCGAGGGATCACGAACAGGTGGATAGGGCGTATCATACCGCTTTCTCCAAACCCTTCAATGTTTGGCTGCTTGGCTGCGAATGCCCATGACTGGCGGAGCAAAACTCTTCACCGGATAATTTGATCTCTCGGACTACGCCGAACCACTGTTGTTATTGTTTTTCGCTACTACTGCCAAATGCAGCTCGATGGATACTGCGTTAGGATGCTGCAGCAGACGTCAAGAGGTGAAAGGTGGTCGGCTTGTCGGTGTGCCAATTCGTCTGCTTTCTGCATATTGATGCCGCTGCACGTATTGCCTGGGGGCCTAAATGGATGCCTGGGTTATTAGGCCTGACCTGGCCCGTCTGTGAGTCTGTCTGCCCTATTGCTACCTCGCTAGCCATCTAGCCATCTAGCCATTGCGCAAGATGGAGAGCCGGTGACGGACCGCACAGGCGATCGTCATAAAATGCAAGGGACCCCGTTGCTCATAGACGAATTCCAACATCAAATTGACAGTGGCGAGGCCATTTTTTCAGGGCTCGCGCTCGAGCACAAAGAGGCCAAACCCATTAATGATTACATGCCTGTGACATACATTGACAGTATTACGTCGTAGTGGTGAGAAGATCCGGCAATCTTCCAGTGTTACCGTACAGATTGTCTGTGAGCGGTCGCGTTCCGTCATCGGGTTTCTTTACGCTACCACGACACTACGATAGATGGAGGGGATGATCAA
This sequence comes from Apiospora marii, assembly GCF_038362585.1. Classification (NCBI taxonomy): domain Eukaryota; kingdom Fungi; phylum Ascomycota; class Sordariomycetes; order Amphisphaeriales; family Apiosporaceae; genus Apiospora; species Apiospora marii. Next base: position 126,115 of record NW_027117375.1, on the reverse strand, counting down.
CGATCTGCGTGATGGTAATTACAACTACGTATGCCACAAGCAGTTCCAATACGTCAAATACGATAAGAGAATACAGCGTACCCAATGCATACACTTGACGTAGTGACTAGTTACGTAATCCGTCCAAGGGAGAAGTGGGAAAAAGGAAAGTAACGTCACAGACTGCAATTGACTTTTTTTCACATCCCGCTATCTTATATTCATGGGCTTACATCACAGAAGGGGCATGCGCAAACTGAGGCCGTCATGCCCCCCGCGCGGGGGATGGTGAGCGGGAGTGGTAGATGGGTGTTTTAGATACTCCGCCTACACGCAAGCATGTCTCTTGTTCTCTTGATGGCTTGGATCAAGGACGGTCTTTCGGCCTGTGGAAGGGTTCCTTTCTTAGTGGATTAATTGCTTTTTACGCTCCTCATCGGCTTCTGTAGTTGAGTTGGTGATGTGACGACATCTGCAGGTCCCAACGTTATCTCGTCCGTCCCATCCAAATGGTACCAGTTAACTTTGTAGATCTCTGGACTCCTCCAGGGAACCTCCCTGAAGCTGCAACACGCAAGTACTGTACGCCAGGACAAAGTGCTCGGTACGGCACTAATAACTGGCAGCGTGCGTGTTCCAGTACTGGAAGTAGGTAGGCACGTACGCCAGGATATGGTGCCTTGGGAAGAGGCGTTGACGCCATGTGATAGGCTTGCCCCCAGATACTACGTGTACTTACTACCCTATCCGCAGAAGGAAGGTCAAGATGCTTTTGGGATAGGCCATCATCAAACCCCGCTATGCCAGACCTGCAGACAGAGGCGTCAGCCGTCTCTGCACGTCGTTCTGTTTCAGAAAAGGTGCCGAGCTGAGATCAACAGGTACGGAGCCTCGGGGGGGGGGGAGACGATGGTTCCCGGCCTGCACAAACCTGCAGTAGTCGAGGGCAATGGCGGCATAGCGTGCATTCCGTGGTCAGAGTACAGTCCATCGAGAGGCACTTCGTTCACATTTCATCACTGCCACACAGCATCACCTCCCAATCAAACCGCGCCCGACCCTTTTTATGCAATGGTGGGTTACAGTCGCCATGTTTCAGTCCCAACTCACACTCTATTTCATCCATCTCACGCCGTTTCATATGGTAAATGTGCCATGCGTTCGATGGCGGATTCTGGAAGACAAGCGATGAGACACACCATCCAGCCCGCTACCCTTTCTTGGTGATCTTCTGGGGTAGCCGGCTTTCGGGGCCGCTGGCTACCATAAGCTCCTCCCCCATCCCCCTCTTTCTTTCTTTCGGAATTAATGCAGGTGACGGGTCGATTTGGCTGAATCAAGCGCTGCTCTACTCCATACAAGTACACAGAACAGCGCACGCGCACCCAGACGACGAAGAAGGAAAAGACTATGCGCATGTTTGCTGGGCCTGCTGGGACCGGACTTGGGGTTGGTCGCCGTCGCAGGCTTGATTTGATGGCCTGCGACTCCGCCGATTCTTCATCTCGCATAAGTTTGCTTGAACCAGAGCCTCGGGAACAGCCTACCGGTGCCGGTTGTTAGTAGCGAGAATTTTTCCCTTCCTCGCTCTACTGTACATTTGCATCCCTCTCACCGGTAGCTCCCACCTGAACGACCCCGAGGCTAGAGTGCTTTCGGTTGGTTTGTGTTTGCTAGGTAATGAATATCGATGCCCCGGAGAGGCATTGGTTCCTGCAGTAGGCCCAAGTTGTGCACCAAACACTTGGCACCTTGCTTGGGCTTTCGCTCACAGTGGTTGGCAGGTTGGCCAGTTGGGGTGTGGCAAAGTGCATTTGGGATTACATTAGCCTGGACGCGGATGCAATACAGATGTACAGTGTGCAGGGTGCAGAACCGACACTGCGGCTTGCTTGGGATGCCTCCCGGACTCATATGCACACTCCCATTCGCTGTCGAGGGAGCGAGGGCAGCCAGGAAGCAGGGAGGTAACGTATCGTAGCGATCGGGGTGGTTCTGGCAACGCTGGTTAGCCAGAATGCGGAGTGCAGCGCCGCTTGGCAAATGCAAGAGGCGAAATGTAGCGATGGAAACACTCGATGCCATATTTGATCACGCTGGTCGGTCATGGGCGTCGGTGCGCCTCGTCGGCCACTGCGCACTGCACCGCACTGCACTGCGGCCATGACGATGTGATGTGCTCCCGGTCGGCCACCTCCCACTGGCTGCTGTGCGATCCAGTACCACCATAGGCCGGCCAATGGCCCAGTCACCCTGAAGTGCAACCATGGCCATGGCTTAATCGAAGCAATACCATGGGTGTGATGTTGGGTAATCTTAATTGCCAACCAAACGTGGATGGCCCGAGCATGGGGGAAATCGACGTCAGAGGGCATGTCATGATGGAAGCCAATCGAGAGAAAGCACAAGAGAACGTCACTAGGCAATGCTCATCTGCCTATCCCTCCATACCACACCACCATGGATCGCTGCAGCGGGGTGATCGAAGCCCCGGGTCTTTGATTCGCCCATCTCGATGTTTTCTGTCGGTATTGTTTGTTTGTCGTTCTAGCTGCATACTTAAGTACCCAATGCCTGAGCCTTCTTGCACCGTACGGATGAGCGAGTATGTGCTCGTATGGCGCCGCTGGCCGCGGCTTAGCTTGTCGGGCGCGCCCGTTACTTCGTCTAAGCACTCTAAGTTGACAACTATGCGCCAGAGGGGGCGGGGTTTTCTTAACCTCTCAGCTGCGTTGGTGCTGGATGTAAGGAGGCAGGAGGTATGCATTGCTTATCGCAGCTGAGAGGCTACCTACTGTACGGCCACATTAGTGCAGCAGTAGGCCTCTTTTCATGATTCAATCGGATGAGATGCATCAGATCTCACTAAGTAAGTGGTTTTAGCATGCAGATGAGGAGTACTTGTTACGGCAGGAGTGAGATCTGTGAACCGAAAGTTACTTGACTTTGATGTTCATTGGGCCTGCCATGTCAGCTTGGGAAAACCCAGATATGACATCAGCGTACAAGCAATATGCAAATCGCTCCTCTGAAGCCTTTCCTTTTCGTTGGGAGCGAGGATAGGCCAATTATGCTGCTGTCGTCTTGATTTCAGTGTCAGCTTGTCACCACTGGCTGTCGTGCCTGTGATTGTGTAGAGGCCTGCCACGGACGAAAGAACGACTCTACCCCCAGCCTTTTCGTCTTGGTGGTAGTCCCTCGTCAATGGGGGCGAAGATGGTGTCGTGACGCATCATTTCTCGCATCGATGTTTTGCACATGGCGGGTAAGAGGTAAGAGGAAAAGGAACGTCTGGCGTCTTTAGGAGGGCGTCTCTACATGCTGTCCAGTTCTGCGACAGCGCTTTGGCTTTGTGCCAACAAGTGAAACCAGAGAGGTTCCCGATACGTCGTCAGGCTTGTCTTTTTTTTGTCTCACACCTCTGGACGAGGTACCGAAATCTTCCAGGTACATCCAGCCCATGAGCTGACAACATCAAGGCTGGGTTGGTCTGGAAGGTCTGGGAGTGCTGAACACAGGAGGTCCGCAGTGACGATGTACGCTTGCTGGTGTCTGTTGTCAAATAATTCATATCGGTCAATATGGAATACTCTCCGAGCTATTGGTACGGACGTGGGGGTGCGTTGATGTCGTCCGAATTCCCATCAGCTTATTTGGGGTTTAGGCACCGCCTCTACGACTAGATAGGTGTAGCTACGTAGTAGTAGAAGTAACCTGATCCAATATTCATTGTTTGAGTAGCACCTTGCGCCGTCTGCATAACGGATATGCCCATGGCGCCCGTTTGGGCGTCACTGCCAGGTGCATGAAAGCTATATGAACCCGCCAGGTGAGGCTTGACATAGTCTCGATGCATCGGATCTTTGAGTAGGTGGTTCATGGTTGCTGAGCTGTCGCATGAGATCTATATGACAGATCCATCCCACTTATAAGTCTCTCGGTGTTGCAGGCTTATCATATCATATTTGTACGTCAGCCACGGAATTTCATGTGATTACCTCACTTCCTGGGCGGTGGTTCTCGTATCCGATGAGCTGTGTTGCTCGCATAGAGCCTTGGGTTTGAGTAGCTTGACGCATGAGGATGAAGACTACCTAATACAAGATGATCATCATCGCCCACGAAGTTGTGCCAGGTAGTCGTAGTACTGCAATAATGCCCTCCGTCCTTCAGCAAATCCACCTGCTCTTATGCGTTTATGGCATGCCTCTTTTAATATGGTCTAGAGTGATTGTGCAGGTCCGAATTGAGGGCCGTCCAGCTTGCGAGTTACGTGTGCTGTATCCTAGCCGGCCGTAGCCCGGATGAAGTCCAACGCAGGTCTAAGTCTTACTGGCAAGTCATGGGGCCCCTATAACAACAGCAGCGCTATAGTACTGTGATGAAGGGTAGCATACGCTCCGGGATAACTGCAGTGTTCGGTCCGGTCTGAGTTGGGCAGAAATGGCAAGCGAAAAGAAACGAGGGGATATGGCGTTCGTAATCAAAACGAAAGCCATGTCGACCGCGACAACTATGGATAGGCTCCTTTAGTTGTACTTGAGCATCCGGGACTGCGAATAGTTTCTTACTAGCAAGATAACATATATCCCGTGGGGTACGAACGACATGTCGGTCTATGGGATATACCCCCTTTCGGGTAGTTATTGAACCTACACTCTGTCATGAGCGTCAGCCTGACATGGCCTGTGTCCAACAAACTCGGATTGGTCAATGAGTAGGTCTGTTGCATACTGATTTACTCACGTACCAAACACTCCAGAGCTGAATCAGACGCTGATGCCCAAGGCTTGCAGGTAGCTATGTACTGCTATATTTCCTACCTACTAATGGACGTTGAATAAACTGTTCGCCAGCCATGATCAGTAACCTTCAACACCACAACTCGCCACTATATATATGCGTATACCGCCAAGTATAGATTGCTTATGGCTTCAAGTACCATTGTTGATATGAAAAGGAGTATTCAAGTTATCAGATGTAGAGCTGCTAAAGGATGACCCTTTACTATGAAGTTTTGGGGGCAACCTTTCGTGTAGAGACACAGCTGTGGGCTTAATATGTAACGCAGATGACCGTCCTTTAGATTTCCAGTAGTTATGTCTTGTATATTAGATGGGTAAATGCTTATTAGGCCGAGAGATATGTACATCTCTCGGCCAGTACGTACGTAGACTCAAGAACGCTCGAACACTTGGTCATCGCCTACCCCGGGTTAGGTTCCGAACTCCTTTACCATACATACTTCTCTACCAACGTCAGGAGTTGAGATGGGAACACGCTTGGGACAGATTCTATAGAACGCTTGGGTACTCAGAGCCGCTGGTTAGGCATACGGGTGAAAGGGTGATGTAATTACGGGTCGCTAGTATCCAGGGGTTTCGTTTACGTGAATACAACCGGTAGTTACCCCTTACGAAACACTCAGGTAAGAAATTCCTATAGCAAAAGATCGGCTGGAATACCACTGGAGTCATCAGCCTTGTTTGTGTCATTTTCGCAAGTACAACAGCACAGCAGGACATGTCCTGCTAGATTGATACACATTGATGGATTTTCCATCCCAAAAGCCTTGGGCGATCACCAACCAGTGATTGAGAAATCAGATAGCAGGTACACATTACAGCAACTCGAACACACCCACGCGATAATTTGGACGGTGGTGAGTAAGTACAATATCGTGAGACCTCGTTGAGTTGCTCATAGCGACGGGAGTATATCAGGTGCATCGTGGGCTAAGAGATCCCAGTCATGCAGCATTGGTGGGGCCGGGGGCTTCGGTACTTCGCTCGACCTTGGCGCTCAAAGGGCCCTGTGCCTTTTCTGCAAGTGCGGTATGACGACTCGCCAAATCCGATTTGAACGATCAAGCTCCCCCCCACGCACCCGTTGGTAAATGATACCATCGCAAGCTTCAATTTGGCAATTGGTGGGCTCTGCAGCACATCATATGCACGTGAAGCATCAGCCAGCTTCAACGCCGAGCCCTCTTTCAACTACGTAGCCGTTCCAGGGCTATGGCGTGATCAGCTTGGGCGCCCCAATATTGCAACCCGCAGTGGCTTAACATGGCCGAGCACCAAGCTGCTCAAAGCAGCTCGAGGGCGTCGCCCGTCTCGATCTTGCACCGCTCCTCCTCGCAAGACAACAGCAAAATAAACAGGCCAACCAGTTCCCCCAGGCTGTCGCGGCAGCAGTCGACTCAGGAACGCCTCAACGAGATTGTCGAGGTTCGTACTACGGCGGCCCTTTGTGCCCGTCCATCAAACTCTCCGACTCAACCATAGCGTGGCATCCCGGTGGCTTGAAGTTTCCGATGTGACGGGCACGTCGCACGTCCAGACACCGACCGTGGCATGAAGGTTAAGTAGTTAGCCAGTGGCTAATATCGATAGTCCAGACCGGCATCCATCGCGCGAATACCATGTCGCAATCGCAACTCTACCCTCACGACAACAACGACGAGAACGCAGACGAGACGACCGGCATCGTGGGAAAGCATGTGAAGAATTACCAATCTACCCAGTCGAACTCGAGGATCGACAAGACCAACTCCCGAGCCCAGGCGCCGGCACAGAACACGGATGGGCACGCCCGGCCAAATCCAGGCGAGGCTGGCAACCGAGACGAAAACTCCTGGGCATATTTCTGGAGGAACATCTGGTCTATCGAGCTCGAGAACAAGGGTAGCGTCGCACGGGACCATCTAGCTTTAGGTTTGTTGCAAACCACATATTGTCTACCGCTTGCCGTTCGTCGTCATCTAATATCTAGTTGTAATCAACAGAACGTACTTTTCTGGCCTGGCTGCGGACCAGTCTGGCATTTGCCTCCATCGGGATCGCCGTCACCCAGCTATTCCGGCTCAATGTATCATTGGCTGAAGGCGACGATGCGGCCTTGCAGACCATTCGCCGGTTAGGAAAGCCGTTGGGCGCAACATTCCTGGGAATCAGTATCCTGATATTGCTGTTAGGCTACCAGAGATACTTCCAAAGCCAGCAATGGATACTGAAGAAGAAGTTCCCAGCGGCGAGGCTAACAATCGTCCTCGTGTCTTTGATCGCCATGGCGTTGATGGTAGTGTCTCTCATTATAGTGGTGGTTGTTCATCCCACAAGCTCACGGCCAGAGCTATAAATGCCGATCAAGCATAGATCAAGCCGAGGTAGAAACACGACTATAGCAGAATTTAACAAGAAGGGGATCACGCCGTATGCAGCTACACATATGTAATGTAAGTATGCATAGAGCTTGAAGATACATCAATGCTTGACTGGCTGATATGGGGGCTGCAATGATGTCATTCGCCATAGGCCTAAATTAACGCCCCAAACGCATACCCGACCTACTTAGTTGGACGAGGAGATGCAATACTGACTAAGTACGTATCAATGTCGTGTCTGAGACGCGCGCGTGCCACATGCCTTTATCATCCATGGCTTCACCATTGTGAGGTTTGTGTCTTCTTTGCTTGAGTAGGTGCCTACCTCTAAACCTACATGCAGGTAGGTACCTACTTTAGCTGAATGCGGTGGACCCAGCGTGCTGTGCCGGAGCTCCTCAGCAGGAGCTCCGAAATCTTGTAGGTCGGAACCACTGCGCTTAAAGTCAACATCAGCGCATCGAGACCGTTGGATCCTAGAGAAGTCTGCACCCGTAACAGCATAAACCTGTCATTTGAGATTGGCTGCACAGTATGGCGCCTGCCAAGCCAGTTGACATACAGGCTTTTGCGAGTACGCAACTTGCACTTCTGGATGCCGAGTTGCAGAGTGAGCTTCAGGAAAACAGCGGCCTGATAAACAACACCAGTCCCACCGCCTTGCAGCGTGCCGGACTCGCTATCACCAACCTTGTTGTCTCGGCCCAGCGTACTGGCCTGGGCGGCAAGACCGTGCTCGAGTTGGGCCCAGACAGTGCTACTTCTACTACGGGCGAGCTACCTGAGCACGGCATACGGACCGGTGACATCGTGCTTGTCTCCGAGCTGCCGGCCGGCAGCGCCAAGAAACGAGAGATCAAGGAGCTGGAAAAGAAGGGAGCACGTGGCGTCGTCACCAAAACCAAGAGAGAGGCCGTGGCCATTGCCATAGACGAGGACAAGGAAGATGTCTCTTTCTCGGGGAGGCTGTGGATTGTCAAGTTGGCCGACGATGTCACATATCGCCGGATGAACCAGACAATGAAAGAACTTGAGAAGCAAACCGAGTCGGAATACTCCATGTTCACCCGGGTCCTGTTTGGGCTGTCTTCGCCTTCATCAATCCCGTCAAGCCTAACCTCCGGGCCAGAGTGTGCTGGCATCGAGTGGATTGACCCAACACTGAACAACTCACGTAAGCTACAAGAGGAGTGAAGGCTCGGATTTTCGTCACCGAGCCCTTCGTTGCAGTGTGAAAACTCGAGTACTGACCCCTTCGCAGAGAAAGATGCTATTCGGTTTGCCATGGCTTCGAAAGAGATAGCCTTGATCCATGGCCCGCCAGGAGTAGGAGCCCCTGTTGGTTTCTGCTGAGATACATCGGCTGACCTACTGTAGACGGGCAAGACCCACACCCTCATCGAACTCATCCTGCAGATGGTCAAAAGAAACCTGCGCATACTGGTTTGCGGGCCGTCCAATATATCGGTAGACAACATTGTTGAGCGCCTGTCGCCCCATAAACTACCCATACTACGTCTTGGGCACCCAGCCAGGCTCTTGCCGTCGGTGTTAAACCATTCTCTAGACATATTGACCACAACTTCGGAAGCAGGGCTAATTGTCAAAGACGTGCGTGCCGAGATGGATGCCAAGCAGGCATCCATCAAGAAGACCCGGACTGGAAGAGAACGCAAGGCCATCTATGCTGATCTCAAGGATCTGCGAAAGGAGTATCGGATTAGGGAAAGGCAGTGTGTCAGCGATCTGATCAGAGGCAGCAAAGTTGTCCTCGCCACTCTTCATGGAGCCGGTGGCTTTCAGCTGAAGAACGAATCATTCGATGTCATTATCATTGACGAAGCGAGTCAAGCACTCGAAGCCCAATGCTGGGTGCCGCTGCTTGCAGCAAAGAAGGCCATCTGTGCTGGAGATCACCTGCAGTTGCCTCCAACAGTCAAGTCTAGCAACTCCAAGACGAAAGTCGTGGTCAAAGACGGCGACAAGATCATCAAGGGCATGAATCTGGAAACCACCCTATTTGATAGGCTCCTATCTTTGCATGGCTCGTCCATCAAGAGGATGCTTACGACACAGTATCGAATGCACGAGAAAATCATGCGATTTCCCCTCAGACGAACTCTACGATGGCAAGCTCGAAGCAGCAGATGGAGTTAGAGGGCGCCTGCTAAACGACTTACCCGGTGTTGAGGACACCGAAGACACGAACGAGCCCGTCGTGTTCATTGACACACAGGGTGGCGACTATCCCGAGAAAAGCGAAGAAGAAGACACGGGAAGGAAGTCCAGTGTCAAATCGCTCCTCGGTGATAGCAAGAGCAACGAAAACGAAGCGGCGCTGGCCAAGCAGCACGTGCAGAAGCTCGTCGATGCCGGTGTCAAGCCAGAGGATATTGCTGTTGTGACGCCATACAACGCTCAAGTGCGTACCCGGTATTTTGTTAATTGAGCGGCAATGACTGACGTCTCATCCAGGTCGCTCTACTCGCACCTCTGAAGGACCAGTTCCCGGGCATTGAGCTGGGTAGCGTAGACGGGTTCCAGGGCCGTGAGAAAGAGGCCATCATCGTCACGCTGGTCCGCAGCAACAGTGAGGGTGAGGTTGGTTTCCTAGGCGAGAAGCGCCGCCTCAATGGTAAGTTGGCCTAGACGCAGACGGGGGAGTTGCCTCGGTTGCCGATCCCGAGTCACTCATTCATTAGTCAAGTCGAAAAGGACGCAAGCTGATGCCAGGTTTTAGTTGCCATGACAAGGCCAAAGCGCTCGCTTATCATCATCGGCGACTCAGATACCGTTCAGAAGTGAGTCGTTATATTTCTTGCCCGCTCATCACACAATTCCAAGCTGCTTGCTACTCTGGATATGCCCTGATGTAGTTCTTGGTTGTTTCCCTGGCCCCTTCATACAGACAAATGTTACGTTCGCTGCTGATCACATCACATTGGCTGCCAGAGGCAGCAAGTTCCTCAAGAACTGGATGGAGTGGCTCGAGGAGAACGCGGACCTGCGGTATCCAGACCTCGCCTCGCTGGGATACTGATAAACTCAGACTCGTAGGTGGAGGACGGCGGGCTAGTGGTAATTCGCGACCGAGGAAGCCGACGGAGGGTGCGGTGAGCCTTTCATGCAAGGCAACCCACCGAGCTTCAGATTGGAGGACATGTTCATCCAGTGTCGCCCTCACCCTCATCCCTACCCACAAAATTGCATGAATCGGAGGTTTTTTTTGTGCTCTCATATTACCCAGCATGCTGGTGCTATCATGCAGCTCGTAGATTTTTCGCTCCACTGGGGCCACGCGAAACTCTGGACAATCATACTGTAGTTGCACATACCCAGGCGGCGCGTTAATGAACTAATACGCTAACGTGCAAGGTCGCTTACCCCAGCCAGGGAATGGCTGGCTGAGAATGTGGCAACCACCAATCTTAGCTGGCGGAAGAAGATCCTCGTGGGGACCAGGCAATAAAAGATGATGACGGAATCGGCAATCCATGCTGTTTCAGGTTGGTAGTTACTTACCATGGCACGAGCGGGGCGTCTGGGGTCGAACCGTTGGGACTACAGAGGTAGGGAAGGATTACCTACTACCTTGCACTCTACCTCGAAACGGAATACCATGACCACCGGCGGCGGCGGAAAAGCAACCAAACCTGGCGAGATCTGGTGCGTGGGTGGCCGGCTGGCAACTGGTCGTCGTTTGCAGGCACGAATACCTCCGAAAACCCCATGTAGATAGAGAGGATGCTGGCAGGCATTGCATCGCTTGGCTGCTTGCTCGACGATGGTATACCCCAGGCCATTCCATTTCCAGACTGCATTAGCGGACACGCAGCCTGCCTTTTCCCCTCTCCATCATGGAGGGCAGCAGCGGCCCCCCTATTGATTGCAGTATGTTCCTGGGGGCCGAATCGGGTGCCAGCGGCAGCTTTCGCAGGATGACTGCAGAAGGCTGGACCCAGGATCTGCTGCGGCGGCTGCTGTCTTGTCGCCGCGGATTGGTGCTGGGCCTGTAACAAGAGACAGACGCAACAGAGAGTGCGATGGAGCGGTTTGTCCTATGGGATCCCTTCCCTCCCTTTTTTTTTTCTCTCTCGTTCTTTCTTTTGCCAAAGAGCTTTGGTTGTTGACGCTGTGCGGTGTGAGTCGTGCATAATACATGCGTGCTTCTGTAGGTCTCAGCCACACGGGGTAAAACCGTAGGCAGGTTAGAAAACACTCTCGGTCCTTGTGTCGAGAGGGGAGGAGAAGAGTATAGTGTGAGTATGTAGGTATGTGCATCCGGCGTAATACGTGCTAATTACAGAGACTGACCCGACATCTCAGAACGGCCCCAGTCAGAGTGGACCGCGGGCTGAAAAGAGCCCTATGTCACATAAAACAAGTCTCCCCTGTTTACCTAGACCCTGATACACATCGGTGACGGGAGAAGATCTCGAATGGACGCAACAGAAGGCGCAATCCCTGGCGTGTTGCGAATCTCTTGGGATTCTTGACCGTGTCCATTTCAGGAAAGAGGAGAACGGCTGATCAAACACGTTTTCGTGCGCTCCCGCTGTCCAAAAACCAGGCTTCTACGCATGCCCAGGGTTTCGGGACACGATGAAGAGAAGATACGTAAAGAAGAAAAAGAAGGATGAAGAAAAACCATCAGAAAAACTAGAAAAAATCCACAGTGACTTTCATGCTGTGGATGCCCTAATACCGAGGTTTCGGGTACTACTTACTGCCACGACTGACCTACGTACACTCTGCGGTTGGAGTTTGACGCATAGACGGCCAGAGGAACGACAGAAAATAGTTTCAAGGGTGCTATGACAATGTCCGTTTGACTGGCGTGCCAAAGGTCAGATATGCGTGCAATTTGGCGTGCGTCCCGCCGCCACAGCCGCAACTGAAGGGCACGAACCAAGAGTCAGAGATGCATGATGTATTCGTATTCTTAAGAGCCCCCAACGTCTTGATGCTTGGCGAAGGATTCATCTGCAGCGGCGTTGCAGGTCACTGATGCAGTATCTATGAATAGGACGAAAAATGGATATACGGATATATCTTTTGTTTAGCCAAATATGTATTGAGAATCCCGACCCCTCCAGTTCAACAGCCTAGATACACATACAAGTGGCCTAGAATGCCACCGGCGACCTGCCTTCTATGTATAGGTAGCTGCTTCGTAGTCCTGAGCGCCTACATGTGCATAAGCGCTTAGTGGTAATCGAGGAGGCTAGGCCCGGGATTAGCAGGTACTCAGGTACTGTAGCTAGACCGGCTGCCTCGTATAAACCACACAAACATTCTGGCGAGTGCAATAACCGAATGAATCATGCATGGGCAAGATGAAGCGTGATGGCATTGTTGACGAGTCCAGTCGATCCAGGCGGCCACAGGCGCACATACGCACATACGCACGCGAGTCGAGTTGAGTCGTGTCGTCGTGTCGTCGTGTCGTGGACCGGCCTACTAATACCTCGCCCAATAAGTCGTACCACATTCCGTTCTGCCCGGGCTAACACGGAGGGTAGGTTAGGTAGTTGTACACATTGTATGTTGCCCTCCACGGGGGCAAGGGGGCTAGAACTCCAAACAACCCATTATTCTGGCTCATGTGTCTTAGATCGACGCGTTTCCGAACCAGCAAAATAAAACGTATATTAGCGGTAATTATTGTCTGGGTTAGTAGGGACTTTCTTTAAATTAGGGTTGACGCTGCCCACACGTGCCGTGACTGTCTGTCAGTCAGTGAGGTCAGTGAGGTCAGTGAGGGTGCACTTTGCTGTTTGGGTTTTTGTCTCTCTGCCCACATCCCTCCGTTGCATCGAGACTTTGAGACTTCTAACCGACCTCACCTTCTAGTGGGTGGTATATATGCGCCAGTAAGTTACCTAAGGTATGCATGCACGGAGATTCATAATCGGGTAACCCAAGAGCCGGGCATGCCGCCTGTGACTCGCCTGTCTGTTGGATTCGATTCGGCCTTTGCAGCCAGCGAACGGCATCCGGCCCAAATTCTGATGGAGATTTGTTGGCTTTGGCGCAACCCCCATCTCGGCAGCCCCTGATGGGGGGCGCTATTGTCACATGGCACGCACGGCCCCCCCTTCGTCTGTCTACTTGATATTCCATTCCTAACACTGATATTTCCGAAGCTGAACTTCCCAGACATCTGTCGCACAGAAAGGCCACGCTCGCTCCCAAGCGCGCCGGGCTTCGTAATGCCATGATTTGCTTTGCCAAGCGCAGGCGTGCACGACCAATCCGGAGAATGTCTCTCCTCCCGAAGGGTCAGCCTGTTACAGTTCCTGCAGGTTGTTGACAGGCAATCTTACCCAACACACAGACCTTGGCCGCCTGCAAGCTGTAAGCCCCTCCCCCCCAAGCCCAAGTGCCAAGTAAGTACAAGCCCTCAAGCCCAGTACCAGCCCACCGAAGCCCCACTGTCCTGTAGCCGGCTCTCCACCAAGCAACAAGCTCAGTACGCTCTCGCTACCGTGGATAGGCCAGATTGGCACGCGGGCGGGCACGACATACATACCAACTCATCAAGAGGAGACGGCGAGTCTGCCAGTAGAATCCCCCAATTCCCAGCTGTCGCGAAGAGGATTAGACACTCCCGCTAGAGTGGACCGAAAGGGGTCCCTGGCTCGTCCGAACCTACACGTAGCTAGCCTGCTAGCTTCTTCTTCTTCTTCTTCTTTGACTGAGTGGAATCTGTACATACATGCGCACATGGGATGAGATGGGATTATCATGATACCTAGGTACCTATTCCATGTACCCTACCTGCATACCTCCGGGAGCGCCATGTCTGTCTGGCCTGGTTCCAGTTATTTTCCTACATCCAGGTCGCATCTCCATTGCGGTTCTAACCTCTCGGAACCTGCCAGTCTGGTTGCATTGTTTCATGGGTTGGGATCCATGTTGACAGACATCGCTCGCGCCCCCTTCCTTGCCGTAACAGAAATGCATTATGATACGTGATGCGCTGGCCCAGGGCTCTTCCCTACTTGCTCGTCCCATAAACCATCGCTGATTCCGTGCCATCCCCCATCCATAGAAGCCCACCCGAGCCCTCTTAAGCTTCATTCGTCTCCGTCACTGGATGGCCAACCAACTAGACGTGCAGTGCTCTTGATTCGCACGCCCATACGTGCCCATCGTTCTCGGGAGCTGCATTGCTGGCGATGTGGGATGCTGGAGACCAGGCTGGATCGCATTAACTGTCAGAGCCACTAGCAAGGACCGGCCAGTCTTGCTCCCCTCACTCGCTTCATTTTTTCTCTGCCTTATATCGCTGGGACTGATGATGGATCGAGCTGGACGTCATCTGTCTTATCTACGGCCCTTCACATCCCCTCGCCCGAGGTTGCGTTAAGCCTCTCCCATTCACTTGTCTATCTACCCATCTGCCGAGGAACAGGATGAAAGGCGGCCTCTTGAAGTCGCCGTCCAGCGCTGGTCGCCCCAAGCCAGGCCAGTCGAACATCCGTGGCAAAATATCCGGACCTATCCCGATCCCCGACCCTGCCGAGGATGGCGAGTTTCCTATCCGTGAGTCTGGACCGGGGCTTGTCACGCCCTTGGGTCCCGAAGGACCAAATCGACTGGCACCGCCACCGGAGCGCGGGTCTGTCGTCGACAGCCAGAGCACAGCCGGTCATGCCCGCGTATCACCCGAAGAGAGGACACCCTCCAGGAACCAACCAGGGACGGGCCAAGCCTCGGAGAATTCGGGGAGCCCCGCGCGACAGCGCAACACCCGGACGAGTACGTTGCGGTACTCGAGCGTGAGCAATAACACAGACGCAGAGCACGATGCCCCACAACGGAAGAAGTCGACCTTGCGCTCGACCTTCAGCAAGTTGTTCGGTCGCAAGAAGAAGAAAAACGCAAGCAATGGCGGCTCGCTGGAGGCACACCACGAGGAGGACCACCCCGATGAGCCGGGCTTGCAAAGAAGTGTGAGTCCAAGTAGCCTGCGAGCTATCACTATCCACCGGCTAACAACAACCCGCTTAGGAGCCGTCGTCTCTAAGCCGGGGAGCTAGGGCCAAGGAGGGCGAGCCGAAACGATCGGCATCACTGCCCATCACCGAGTTCGACAGAGCTCTGCGATCGCACTCGGTCGGGCCCGAAGACATGATTGCGATCGAGAGCGCGCGCAATTCTCTGCAGGCCGAACCCATGAAGTACAGGAAGCGGGCGGCCACCACCACGAGCCGACTCTTCAATACAAAGAGCAAAGATTTTGGAGATCTCCAGGGCTTGTCCCCACGGCCGGCTAGCGCTCAAGGCCGGGCCAATCAAGACATTACCGACGACGACCCCAGTAATATTGGCCGTGCCATTACGAGCGACATCCTGACGCTTCACCGGCGCTCGAGAAGCCTGTCGCAGTTGCAGGATGACGGCGGCCAGCTACCGAGGCGGCGCAGCGACGAGATCCGGTATTGGAGGGAGAGCTACACCCAGGGCCTCCTTTCGCCGACCTCGTCCAATGCAAATGAAGACACTGGGTTTTCGTCTGCGAACCCGCCGGAATCCCCCTCGAAATCCGATCCCAAGACACCACCCCAACCCTTTAATTTTGGTACCGTCGTCGGCATGAAGATCACCCAGGCTGTTAGCATCGAGGAGCGAATAGCGAATCTGGAAACGTGCAACCAGAAGTTGGAGAAACTAGTCTATCAGCTATTCCAGCTTCTCCCTGGCGTCAACGAGGACCCCGAAGTTCCCGAACGTGCCCCACCCTCGGGCCTAAGGCCGTACTCCTCTGCCTACACCACGAGTTCCGCCGCCGCCGCCGCCGCCGCCAACCAGGCCCGTGAGAATGTCTCCCGCGACTCCAACGACTCGTTCGGCGACGAGAACACCTTTATCGGCTCTATACCAACCTCCAGCGCGCCTGCAAACCGGCCCATCTCCACGGCCACAGTTCGGGGGGCGACTAGTCTGCCCACACTTGGCCGTGACCTTTCTGGTCAGTTCACTCCGGACCACTACGCAACCCTTCTGGCCATGATCGAGACGGAGCGCTCAGCACGGCAGGCGCTGGAGGCCCAAGTGAACAAACTGAACATGCAACTGCGATTGCTGTCGCGGGCCAGCAGTAAAGGGTGTCCTGCGAACGGCCCCGCCTACTCTACGTTCGAGCATGACGACGATGAGGAAGAAGCCCAAACTCCCAACGTGGATGACGAGCTCTCCGGGTCTGAAGCGTTCAAGACGCCCAACGAAGAGTACTCCCAGCATGGGTTCGGCGCCTTTGGCGAGGAATTGACCGAGGAAGAAGCGGACGGCCGCCGCAAACGAGCTGCTCGGACGCTGTCCCTGAGCCAGCTTACACTGAAGAAGCCGGTGAAGCCGTCTAAGAAACACCCCGAAGCCGGGGTGAACTTATGACTGCATGGCCTGGCCTGAGATCCCCACCACGAGGGCGAGTGAAGCCTTGACCCTGGTGGGATCAAGCCGCGCCAAACGTCTGAACTTGTTTTCGTCTTTCTCCTGCAAGCTACATTCTGCTATTTGAGCGACTGATTCGATTCTCGGCGCATTCATACGAGATTTACGCAGACGATTGGACGACGGAGCCTAGACCTATGCGCTGATACAACGCTATTATTCCCCTTCAGCTGCCCGAGGCACACAGAGAGAGCGACAGCATTGCGTGTCTTTCGCATTGCAGTGCCAGCTGGCTCGTCGAGCGTTTCGGGCTCTCTTGATCCGTTCTTGTGTGTATTATATATTACAAGCGAAAAGTACGGGTTACATTACGACCTCCTTCCCCCTTTTCAACACTCGTTTTCTATTTATTGTTTCCTTGGTTTGGTTTTATTTTGTTGGAAAGCACTACAAGTGCAAAGATGCCCCAGAGGGCCGATACCCCTTGATGAGGAGTTGGGTTGATCGATGGATATTCTGCAATAATGGAGAAAAGATGGCGCCGTGGATATCGGTAATGAATGTTAATAGTGCGTGTTGCCGCAATTGCACGTCCTTGCTCCAAACTTCGCAATGACTCTCTCCCTCTCTCCCTCCCGAGCCTTCTTGGCCGACGTGACGACGTACAAGAAAGACCCCGGGTTTGGCCGGTTCGAGCATACTGATTCAGGACAAGAGCGACCCGACCCCATGACTACTTACTGCCTCCAAGTTATTTATCGCCTGCCGCCAACCCCAGCTTCCTCATTAGGACGAGCGCCCCTCCACTAATCGTCATTTCCCCCAGCGGCTCTTTCACTCGGATCTCCGCAGATTCGCACCGGCAGATACGCTCCCGCCGCCTCCTGATTGGCCAATGGCGGCGGTGCTGCCCTTCTAGGCAAGGGATGCGTTGCGTTTGCTGCAGCGAGATTACCGATGATGCTGTTGCGATTGAGGGGTCTGATCCGATCACGTACCAGATGTACGCCCATGACTATAAAGTTGATGGGCCGCTTCGAGTGGTAGCACTGAAGATCTCCCGCCGACTGATTCGAGGATATCTATCCAAAGTACTTGCGTGTAACTGTACTTGTTTGTATTAGCCGATTGGTCAAAGAGTCAGTTTGATACGATGAGACTCCAGGCCATCCTCTTTCCTCAGGTGGCGGCCGCTGCGGCCACGCCACTCGGGACTACGCCGAACCCTTTGAGCATCCTCACTCATCGGGAGAGCGAGGCGCCGTCAATCTTCACTTGCGCAGCCGTCAACTGGCCCCCGACTACGGTGGGAGGCCTCAATGTCCCACAGACACCGCCACCGGTGCTGCAGTCGATGCTCGCTGAAGTCGACCCGGCCAATATCGAGGCCAGCATCCTGAAGCTCGTCTCGTTCGGCACCCGGCACACGCTGTCGACCCAGAACAGCACCACGCGCGGCATCGGGGCCGCCCGCGATTGGATTGCATCCGAGTTCCGGAAGTACGCCGATGCCAGCGATGGGCGGCTTACGGTCGATGTCGTTGGGTACGATCAGCCCGCCGACGGTAAGCGCATCCTGTTTCCGGTCCGGATCAGCGACGTGGTGGCTACCCTGCACGGCACCGAGTCGCCGGAGCGGCTGTACGTCGTGTCGGGCCACTACGACAGCCGGGTTTCCGACGTGCTCGACTACGAGTCGGACGCGCCGGGGGCCGACGACGATGCCTCGGGCGTCGCCATCTCGCTCGAGCTGGCGCGCATCATGTCGCAGCCGGGCTACCCCCGGCCGCGCGCGAGCATCGCCTTTGTGGCCGTCGCCGGGGAAGAGCAGGGCCTCTACGGGGCCGAGTTCCTGGCGCAGACGTACGCCAACGCCACGCCCCGCGCCAACGTCGAGGGCATGTTCACCAACGACATCGTGGGCTCGTCCAAGGCCGACGACGGCACCGTAGACCCCTACACGATCCGGCTCTTCGGGCAGGGCCTGCCGCCGCTGGCGGTCGAGGACGCGGCAAAGCGGGAGCAGCGGCTCACCATCGGCGGCGAGAGCGACACGCCGGCGCGCAACCTCGCGCGGCTGGTCAAGGAGGTGGCCGAGAACGCGGCGACGGGCATGAACGTGTCGGTCGTGTACCGGCTCGACCGCTACCTGCGCGGCGGCGACCACCGGCCCTTCCTCGAGGCCGGTTACCCAGCCGCCCGCTTCACCGAGCCCCACGAGGACTTTGCGCACCAGCACCAGGACGTCCGCGTCGACGCGGCCACGGGCAAGCAATACGGCGACCTGCCCGAGTTCTGCGACTTCGACTTCATCGCCCGCGTCGCCCGCGTCAACGGCGCCGCCCTCTGGAGCCTGGCGCAGTCCCCCGGCACGCCGCGCAACGTCCGCGTCAACGCCACCGAGCTCAGCAACGACAGCACCTTCTACTGGGACCCGCCGGCCGCCGGCGAGGGCGAGGGCGAGGGCGAGGGCGAGGGCGAGGGCGGCGCCGTGGGCAGCTACGAGGTCGTCTGGCGCGCCACCCCGGCGCCGTTCTGGACCCATGCCATGGACGTCGGGCTTGTCAACCAGGTCACCGTCGACCTGAGCAAGGACAATGTCATCTTCGGCGTCCGGGCTAAGAGCCCGGATGGTATGCGCGGCGTCGCGGTTCTGCCTTTCCCCGTTTCCTGAGGGGTTGTCTGTATCATCCATAGTTTATGCAGAAAGGTCACCCCTATTATGTACAGCGCAAACAAGCCATAGCTCTTCTAGAAAGGATAAGTTAATATTCCTGTTAAATTATTATAAGAAGTCCATGTCATTATATCAACGGGGAAAGAATCTCTTCTATTCTACCAGTTTCTTATAGAACAGAGGTAAGAAATCATCGAGTTGCCGTAAGCTGCGTATTCCGCGGCCCTCTTCTTCCTCGTCTCCTTCTCCTCCTTCCTGTCCCCAATCTGCTTCGCCAGGAGATGGTGGCTGAGCGCACCGCTGCGGCGGAGGTTTTCGTCGAGCGCCTCCGGCTTGCTGGTCTTGATGGCCCGTTGGACGGCCGTCGAGCTCGGGTTGGGGTTCATCGGCTCCTTGGCGCTGACGAAGCGGACTGTATATGCCGGATGGTCACGCTTCCTACAGCTCCAGACCCCCGCCCCTGAGGGAGACGCCAAGTTAGCCACTGGAATTTAATGTAAATCAGGATGGGCCGAGCCTCTCTCCCCCTTACCTTGGTGGATTCCGAAGATTTTCTCCCACGGCTCACAACCGGCAAGCGTGAACATCCGCTCCTGAGCATCCTGAAACTCGACTTGTCTGCTGATGTCTGATATGATGTAGTCAGTCGGGCCGCGGAAGCGTTCCATGGAGTACGCATCGGGGCGGATGTAATCACCGCCAGCCAAGTGCACGACCCGGACATCAAACTCGCTCCTAGCCATACTCTCGCGCACCAGCCCCTCGAATCCGGATCTCCAGCCGCAAAAGTCGTAGCCGCCTATGCCCCAGCATCGATGTCGCAGGTCCGCGTCGCGGAGAAGCGCCTCCTCCCAGTACAGCAGGCGCTGGTGGCTGGTGAGCAGCAACGCGTCGGGCTGCCCTCTGAACTTGAGCCAGAGGTCCTCGTCATGGGTCATCTCCACCACGATGGCGACCACGTTGTAGTCCTCGCCGCAGTGCTTGACAACGTGCTTCAGGGAGGCGAGGTGGCCGGCGTGGGGCGGGTTGAAGGAGCCCCTGTAGTACAGGATGCGGTTCACGACCCCTTTTCGGAGACCCGGGCCCGGTGCAAGAGGATAGACATAGCGTCCTCTTCCAGTAGCACTGCGGAGCAGTCCCTCCAGATAGGGTGCCATACCGGCGGTGGCCGGGTGAGCGCCATTCATGTTTACTCGAGGTGGCGCTCGTAGAGTCGTGAGCGTATGCGCTTTCGGTTTCCGGGGATTTCTGTTAGTGTTCTCTGGTGCGTGTGCGTGTGCGTGTGCGTGCGCGTGTTGATTCCGAGAACGTCTGCGCGCAAGCCGGTGATCTTTTGGGTGCTTAAGCAGGGCAAGCAATTGACAAGAAACCCTTACTTGGGAGTCACCTTATTTGTGCATGGGGGGAAAAAAAAAGGCAGTGTGCACAGGGCGACGGGGCGGTTGGAAGCTTCATTGTCGTGCTCGAGTGTTTGTACCACTAGAAACCAAGCCCGTCCATTATCTATTCGGCCTGCAAGCTGGTCGGCGAGAGAGAGAGAGAGAGAGGCCACTGGCGCAAGCTGCGTGTAGTTGTGCTATTGGGATACCGGCATCTTGTATGACCTCGGCGCAGGTTGTAAGCAGGCCAGGCACGCTTGTTCGGTCTTCCCCACGACTATACACGAGTCTTGGATCCCAATCAGCCGACAAGGACGTGGAAGACTATCCGTATTATGGTATAAACCCTTGCACAAGCATACGGTGTATTGGACTCTCAAGACTGGCAACAAGCAGCTTACGCTGGCTGACTTAGCACGAGGTCGTTTGCACTCTCAGGAGTTTGTTGTTATAATACATATGTTGCCCATTGTAGTATCGTCAAGCTTGCAAGTGATGGTGCACAGCAATCTTCAGCAGCATAACACCTATCGTGCCACCCAAAGAGATGCAAGAGCAATGTAGTTACTAGTATATCAAGACAAGATGCTTTGCCAATTGGATGAATGCACGCATGCATGCATGCATCCGGTGGTAGCAGATTACTCTCTACACAATATGTTGTCTTGCTCAACCCGAGCAGCCGAGTCATGGAGAGTCCTCGGTTGGACCCCACTGCTGCTGTTAGTAATTCATGTGCAGACCGACTGTACGGCAGGATCAATCGGAATGATTGCCCATCCCCAGCTTGATAAGCGTGAGGGAAGCTGAAAACCGGCCAGGCTTGGGCAAGTAGTGAGAGAGAGGTAAAGTAGAAAGAAGATGGACGATGCGGAGACAGCAATCTGACGGTTCTAGGCTTGGCATCTTGGCTTCTTATCTCCAGAAGAACCAATTGCTGAGCAACTATTTCCTCTAACCTTAGGCCCTAGCCAGCCTTAATCAAGTCATCTTCAGTTGGTAGACTTTTGACTTTTTGCGCTTTTCCTTGCCTTTCCTTGCCTTTCCTTGCCAGAACCAGAACCCTCCAAACTAAACTCCAGCCCCAAAAGCCCCCCCCCCCCTCGCGCAACCCTGCAAAAGGCGCGCCCGCAAATACATCATAGGCCGGCCATTTTCTTCCTTTCCCCAAATCTCAACCCAGACCTCCTCGCCGCCGCCGCCGCCGCCGCCACTGCCTCCAGACATGCCTGGCAACACGCCAAAGCCCGACACCCACAGCGGGTCGAGCTCCTTCGCGACCTTTCTGATCATTGGGCGTGAGTATAATCAATCCGCATAGCAATTTCCATCCATCTCTCTCCCATTTCCATGGAACCTGATCGTTAGTACCGTTCTCTAATCCGTGCGCCTCGTTGTGTCCACCACCAACAGCGACCTGCTTCTTCCTCGGCATCATCTTCTCCCAGTTTCCCTACGACTTCCCGCTGCTATGGACCTCTGAGCCCGTCCCCGCGGCCTTCCTCGACCAGCTCGAGGTGCACCTCAAGTTTGTGCACCAGTCGCCGCCCCTGATCGCGCGCATCCTGCACATCGCCATCGGCACCGGCTTCCTCGGCTTCTTCGTCAAGCTCTTCAAGCCCTCCGAGTCCAACATGCTCTTCGACGGCGCCTCCCTGGTCCTCTACCTCATTGGCGTCGGCATCTACATCGCCAACATCGTCAAGGGCCTGCGCACCATCAGCGCCGGCATCTGGAACGAGGAGGGCTTCGCCCAGACCGTCGACGGGCCCCTCACCGGCGAGGTCATCCTCGGCCGCGAGGACTCCCTCAAGGTCATGGCCGCCAGCAACACCATCCTCGCCCTCGTCCTCGTCGGCATCCTCGTCCTCCAGGCCGGCCAGTGGTATGCCGAGCGCAAGGACCGCGAGGAGCGCGAGGGCCTCGACAAGGCCGACGCCGTCCAGCAGCAACAGCAGCAGAAGGCGTCTGGCTCCCAGTCCAAGAAGAAGCAGTAGAGGGAGTGGTTAAAAACACGATTCGAATAGCCGCTGGCTCGGGCCTTCGTGGTATTTAGGCAGCAATGGGGCATATCATTGCGTTTTTCGCATTGCCCATATTGGATGTAGATTAACTATTGCCCCATAAGATGCCTTGTATATCAAATCTACGACAATTAATCAAGAGAAATCATGTCTTCGACTGTGTTGATTAGCACGTTGACAAGTGATGAGGGATGATTGCATATAAGTAATGTAAAGTCGTATACGATATATAATTATATACTCACTGCGTGAATAAATACTTGACGCTGTATGTACATAAGTGATCAGGGCCAAGCAAGCGAATGTCGAGGACACAAATACCCAGCATTTGGCCCCTTGATCCCGACCATACTCGCTCAACCTCATCATCAAAGGCATGTGCAAGAAAAGAGTAAACCCAACCAAACGCCTACATGCTTCCAGTGGTATCATAAATTTGCACTCCCATCCCCAACTCCTTTGGCCAAAGGAGGGGGGGATTACCCCCAAAAATCAAACGCCATGCAAATGCAACGAACATCCATACTGATGATGGATTGCTCCTGTCTCCCAATTCCTCTTTTATATGTTCACTATTCAATCAACTCCCGCCGCCCGCCTGGCGCTGGATAATCTCCCATGTCGTTTGCGGTCGCTTCCCGTCTCTGGATTCGGGCGCCGTCAGGTTTCTACCGGCGTTGTAGTTGTTGGCATGCTGTGGCGGCAGTGGCGGCATCGGCGGCCGCTGCTCCTCCTGAATCTGGTTCTCATACTCATCAGGGTAGTGGCTCTCGCGGCCGAGGTCCCTGTCTGCCGGCGAGGTGCTGCTCCTATCGTAGGTGTTTCCGTGCGTCAAGTACTGCCCGATACCATGCTCGAACGCGTGTTCTTCGAAGCTGTTGTCGCTCATCCGCTTCCCGTTTCCATTATGCAAGTCCAATCCTACGTTGATTGTCCCACGTCCCGGGGCCAACATGCCGTCTGGTGACACCTCGCGGCTACCTTGCTTCAGGGGCGGCGGCTCGGCCGAGATGTGGCGGCTCCGGGCATCGCTCTCCCACGTCCCCGTACTGCTCCTGGAAATAAACGGATTCTCGCTCGGGTGCGGGGGCACCTGGCGATGATGCGTTGGCTGGAATGCCCCCTGGGCTTGCGACATGGGCGTAGAGCGGTTGCTCAAAGTGTTTTGCGCGATGGACTCGTCGTACCATTGGTGGCCCTGCACCGTCGTGCCCAGAGGTTTGCTGATGTGGATGCCCCGAGGGCCCTGGTATTGGGGCTGGCCTCTGCAATGGAACTCCGAGTTCCGGTGATTCGAGGAGCTGGTGTTACGTCCAGATGCGATACTTCTGTTATCGCTGGCACCTTTTTGTTGTTGACGGCGTCTATAGAACAAAAAGCCGACAATGATGGCGCTCAAGCCAAGTATGCCTCCTATTACTCCACCGATCACAGCGCCGGTGGGAAACGTGCCAGGAGCTTCCGGCTTGGTCCCAGATGCCGGCGCTGCTGTGGCGATGGTGCTCGGAGAGGTACCCGAAGTCGCAGATGCGGGCGGCTTTGACGTGGGCGAGGGCACGGGGGACTTGGGCGCCCCTATCGATGTCGGGGCCGGCTTTGCTCCCTGGGGTTTCTTGCTCTGGTCCTTATCCATGATGCAGTTCCCATCGTCCCCACACGAATAGCCAAAGGGGCAGCAGTTGCTCCCGCACGACGGCAGCTTCCCATTAAGGACTGTCGTCTTGACTTGGGCATTTGGGTTCGAAGCTGGATCCTGCAGCTTCAGGTCGCAGACGATGGGCGCAATGACGTTGCAACCGTCCGGGCCGCTGGGACAGCACAGTACTGTGGTTTGTCCCGCCAAGGCGATACAAGTAGACTGCTTATCGCAACAAAAGTTGCCCGGCAGCCCAGCTTGCGTACACTTGGCCAAGTTGCCGCTGCCGCAAGTGTCGGCTCTCTCGAAGATCGGATTCGGCGATATAGACATGGCGTTGGTTGCAGCGATGCCGAGCATCGCTACGAGCGAGCAGGCCTGCAGCACACCTCGTATCCTTCTCATGTTTATATAGTTTTATATGTGTGCGTATTTGTGTTTGTATGTGTGTGCTCAACACGGATCCGCGGATGCTGGTGAAGAATGGAGCTGCTCAAGGCCTCGAAAACTGGAGGCCGTTCCGAGATACAAGGTGTATAGATATCTTGGCGAAGCACAAGGACGGTAAGGTCCGAGTCGAAGTTGTTAGAACTGGCTGGTTTATGGCAGTAAAGGGTTTTGTGGTTTTCTTCTACAAGGGGAAGGGTAGGTGGTTCGGGGTTTCTTCAAAGAGCAAGGGGGTAGTGGGTGACGGGTTGTATAGATATTATGGAACAACGGCAAGCAGGCGAGTCACGGCTAGACAAGACCATAAAAGCGATTGTTCTTGAGTCCAAGGGTGTAAGAGAAAGAGACGGAAGACAAAGAAAGGAGCCTGCAAAGTCACGACAAGGGCACAAGATAGAGAGAGAGAAGGGCCAGGTCGAACGACGGAGCGTGATCTTGGGACGTCTTTGTTTCGACCCAGGCCCGTCATTGTCCGGTCAGTTTTGCTGAATCATCGATGAAGCTCCGTCAACTCAGGTGACTCGGGTAAGACTTGGACATGGACTTGGAACTTGGGCAGCAGAGAGCTATTCTTGTCCAACGAAACGAAAGAGAAATCCGAGAAGCAGACGGAGAGAAGGCAGAGGCGCCCTCCAATGGCTGGGACGGGATCTCTTGATTTTGCATCGCCCATGCCAAGCTAGGTGCAGATTGTGGATGGCCTCGGCAGGTCGGTCCCATTTCCCAGTCACTTGCGCTCTTGCAGACCAGTGCGACTGGACTGAGGCAGCCCGAGTCGGGAAAAGATGGGCGACGTACAGAACGGGAGGCCATCGCGAAGCGCCCACGCGCAGCGGCAAGAGACGATGTCGGGAGATGTAGTGGTTGAGAGGCCATCCAGCGGCCAGGCAGGTGTTTCGAGATTGGCGCCAGCTGCTTTGGTTGATTGGCTGGGAGCGTTTGCAGCATTCTAGTCGAACCCTCCCGCCTTACCTAAACAAGCAGGGAACTGGACCTGGGCTAATTAGCCCTCAATCTTCAACCGCACTGGCTGCTGGCTGACTGGATTAGGCATGCCGCCGTATACCTCCCCTCAGCTTAATCTACATGCAGGTATATTGTGCACAGCAATTCCTGTCCAAGGGGTCCATTCTTGCGGTTCCCGTCGGGCCCAAGGTGAGACCGCCCACCGCCCATTGCCTTTGGTTTCTCGAAGAGCCTGGCAAGCCGGTTTGCCGGTGTCGACCTTTTCACTGCCCACTAGATTAGGCCTCTATAGGGCGATGGATCGTGTTAACTTAAGCTCGCCAGGGATTACGGAGGCCACCCACAAGACGTCATTCCCATCTGGCAAACTTTTTGATCCATATGTAGGCGCGAAAGGGAGAGGGGGGGAAAAATGATGCATTGATCACTATCGCACACCTACGCAGACCGCCGCCACAAAAAACCTGCAGGACGGCGGCGTAGAATCTTCAGCCATTTCATGCGTCCCGTGATCGAACTCTGGGGTACAGCTATCAATATCGCCCGCCTTCCCTACATATAGAGGTACGGCACAGGCTGTACCTACTTCACCTAACTCGAAGCAGGTAACACATCGGCAGGTCGGTGGGGAAGCGAAACGGCACACCATACCTTGACGCACACACGGGCGGGCGGGCAAGCACTTGCACTGCCTGCTTGTGATCATCAGCGTCGCCTAACCTTGCCCGACCGCTCACTTGGGCTCTCACCGACTTCCCATCTCGACGTCGTGAAAGCAAGTAAGTGGTTCACCATAGCAGGATTTTTTTTTTTTTAACAGTCACAAGTGAGGATCCGTCGTTGGCGTTACCACATGACTTGGACTCTGAATAACCCTGGGCCTCCACCTGCCCGGCAATCACCACTTCTGAGGCTTGATTCGCCGCCACCCTCTTCTCTGCCCTGGGTTCGGACCCGATCAAAAATGCACCGAGGCGGGCCGTCGCGACTCCAGTCTACATACAACTGAACTGGTCTGGACCGAATTGAACTGAACCCTTGGCTCTCGTATCGGTGGCGTCCAAGGAAAAATGAGTCACAATTGCTTGTCGAGATGTGGTCAAGTTGCTAGGTATCTTTTTTGAAAAATTGGGTATATTGTAGTGTTATTACATAATTTTTCCGTCTCGGAGTCGCAACTCGACGAGATGACTAGCTTCAAATTTGCTATACTTCTACTATAGCAGAGAGCGGGAGCTATCGAAGCGGAGCTTCCCTTCAGTAAAATACCCCCTTCCTAGGGGCCACAGAGATATACCAGGGCCCTCATCCAGACCATATGCTCTTGATTCCCGAAAATGGCTAGACTATATAGCCCACAAAAAAACTCCTGTCCCTAATGCAATGCCGTGGTATCTTGAGTGAAAGGTAGAGAGAATAAACGATCCTCAAAGTGTGTATGTGTGTGTGTGTGTGTGTGTGTGTGTGTGGAAGAGAGATCGTGAACAGCAAAGTGGAGAAAATCGGCCGTCTCCTCGTAACCCGTAGCAATGACTATTCCCGCCCATCGTGACAGCGCCCAGCTCAGCTGCTCACGGAAAAGATCCCAGTCCGTAGTGTCGTCGCTCCATATAGATGAATCCCCATAGTGTGCCTTGCGGCATCCTCTCTCTAAGAGTGCTGTAGAGGTCGTAATTAAGTAGTGAAAAAGAATGGAAGGTGGTTTGGCGTCCGAAGAGGGGTTGCGTGCAGGCCCTGTCGCCCCATTATCCCCTTCAAGCCCAGCTGTGAAGATAGAGATGATGGCGCGGCTAGATCAGCAGGTAGTCCCACTGCTTCATCTGCATGGTATCTCTCCAGGAGATGTAGGGGATTTCGGTAGATCCGGTCGCACTGGGGCTGGCCGCAAAGCTGTCTGCCTGATGCCAGACGTCCCGGAGGAGAGTGGTCACGCCACCAAAGCTGCCGTAGTTGACAATATCCCCGATCTGTGCGATGCGCTCCTCGAAGAGCTGTCGGAACGACGAGTTGGGAAGGCTGACGGATCCGCCGACCAAGTACACCCATGCCAGGCTGCGGTCAAAACCGCCTGCGCCAGAGGGGATGTGTTGGAGGACATTGGTCAGTTTCTCGACCAAGCCGACGCAGCTAGCCTGGCTGGGGGAGAAGCCGGGAACCAAGCTGCAGAGGTAGATTCGAGCAGTCAAACGGAAAGCGCTGCTGATGTTGCGGCTCAGTTGCCTGGGGCTCAGCGATCCGTTGGCGTTGAAGGCCATCTTGGGCTCGATGTCGCCCACTTCGGTCAGGCTAATCTGCTCGCCAAGGGACGAGACGTGCTGGCAGAGGGTCATGTCGTCCATTCCGTCGCGCTTGAGCGCCTCCAAGCAGGCAATCTCGGAGATGAGGTACATCACTCGGTCGTCGCAGCCCATGAGCTCTCGAAGCCCAAGGGAAGAGTTGGTCGAGGAGAGGTGCTTGTCGCGGTAGGTGTGCGCAAATGTCGGCGCACGTCCTTGCATAGTAGCTCCCAAGATGTCGATCCATGCTGTCAGGGTCATGTTGAACGGTGTCTGGGCAAGCGGCTCAATGGGGTCTGAAACCAGGCGGGGCAGGTCGAGCTTGGCGACGAGAGACTTGACAGCCTCAAAGTGCTGGTGCCATGGGATGTCGGGAAGACCGTCGTCGTAGCGCCCGACGCTGCACTGGAAGAAAATGAGACCAAGGGTCGCCTCGAGGATCTGCTGGTGGTTCTCGTCCTGGTTGAGGGCAGCGCAGAGCGCCATGATGGTGGCTTGTCGGTGGCGCATGATGTCGTTGTCAATGTCATCCGACTGGATGTTCACGGTGGCCTTGTAGTGCTGCGCAGCAACCATCAGGCAACAGTGGAGGTATGCCTTGTTGTTTTGAAGCGCAGGCAGGATCAGACCAGATCCTACTGATCCGTGCTGGTTGGTCTCGATGATGGGGAAGATGGTGGGCAGGACGAACTGGACGAAGTGGTCCAGCAAGCGCTGGTCACCCTCGTCTAATTCGATGTCTACTTGGCCGTTGTTTGTCGCAGAGCCGTGGGAGAAGTCAAAGAAATTTGGGTTGAGGTTCTCCTCCGTGAGTGATTCTCTCCGCTCTTGGTAGATTTGCTCGGTCCATTCGCCACCCAGGGGGTAAGAGGGTAGGATCGTCCCAGGAGGCGGCGGCGTGTGATACGTGCTGAAGGTAGAGATGGTTGACTCCCGCAGGGTTGGCACGTCATTGACAAACATTTGCCGTTCCGTCTTTACGTCAATCTCGTAAGGCGACATGGAGAACATCATGTCCGGATGTTGGTGTATTTGAGGGGTATAAGAGCCATAGTCCGAGATATTCGAGATATTCGGAGGGCTGTTGAAGTTGAAGGAGAAGTGTGAATCGATTGAGGCCGATCTTGTGCGGTCCAAGGGATCGGAGAATGTGGCCGAAGTAGGAAGGGAATGGGAGAGACCGGGCGGAGAGCTAACGGAAGTCTGGATAGTGGCATGCGAGGCCTTCTCTGATAGCTTCTTCCGCTTGATGATCATCTTGATGTCGTCCTTGTGTTGTCTTCGCGCCTCGTTGTTACTCCACCACATGGGCCTCTTGTACTCGCAGACGAGACCGAGGTGTTTGCATGCCGTGCACATGGGCGTGCCCTCGTCACACTTCTTGCGCCGTAATCTGCAAGTGTAGCAGCCTATTCATTGACTATGTGTTAGTCTCGTATGTGCATTCTCAGGCTGTTCACTTACACCGGCTTGTTCATAAGTCGGTATAGTGAAGCTAGCCATGTGGTGTGTAAGTTAAAAACGAGAAAAGAGACACGGACCTGTTCTTGACCGGCGGTGCATCTGTGTCTTTGCCTTTTGGGTTGCATTGTTGTTGTTGTTGTTGTTGTTGTTAGAGGTCTTTGAAGTTGCCTTCGTCTTGGTTGGCTGTGCGACTGCCATGTTGACGCCTGCTGGTGTTGCTGCTCCTCTCATGAGGCCTTCTCTGGAGTTGGGGGGTAGAGATGACATTTGTATTATAAGTCAGGACGAACAGAAGTACCTGCGTCTTGGAAGGTGTGATGTGGGGGCCTCGGTGTTGGGGTCCTCTTGCCGAGTCGAGCAGGGGGGTCCAGATTCGAACCAGGGAGTGTGGTAAGGATACTCTCCAGGGACCTCTTTTAGTTCTTTGCGTGGTAAGTTTTCTTAGTTCGGCTGTCCAAAAGCCCCGGAGCAGATCTCGAGTGGAAATGAAGGCGGGCAAGCCCAGCCAGTGTGATGAAAATGGGGGTAAAAAAAAGATTAGATTATGCCTCGTCGAATGAGTGACAGGATCCAAGCAAGTCCAGCTTGCCTTTCACGTTTGAGAGGTATTGGTGATGGAGAGAGGATTAGGGGGGGGGGATGGCGGAGGGAAGAGGGAGGATGGTGATTTCGGGATTGGGACGACACTGGAATCTTCTGCTCTTCACTTCCTTCATCAGCTACACTGGACGGCCTGGCGGTGGAAGACTTATATCGTGGCCTCGTCTTCGTTGACCACATCGGCTTGCATCACGAACCACAAGTCCTGTTCTATTTTTGACACATTGAGCGAAAAGGACTAATTCCCAAATTAGCCCAATATTCTGCAGGCCTAATTAGCAACACATGCATACACATCCGTCAGTGTCGACTACCCAACTGGGATAGGACAAGGTGACATGAGCCAGGTATGCGCCCAGAGGTGCCAATGAGGTTGGACTTTCAAGAGCCATGCCATGGGACCCGCAGATAGTGTGGGTGCACTAGCCAACCACCCCGGCTGAGAATAGCAATCCATCTCGGACAAAGTCTTTGTACCGTGGGTGGGTGGCACTACGGAAGCACGCTGCTGCAAGGACAGACAGGGATAGGTGCAGGGGGGTCTGCCAGGATGTCGAGCAACTATGTAGACCTGTAAAAGTGACCAGCTTTGGTTTTCTGTGGCTGACCACCTCGCTCGTTAGAGCAAGGCAGCCCGCTCGACCGGCCGTTGATGCATCATGCAGTCCCCAGGATGTCATATTCGACCAACAGCCAAGCAACACCTGTAGGCTTGTTAGTGAGCACATACAGCAGGTGTACTCGCAAGCCCTGACCTCACTTACCCCAGTGATACCTGACCTTCATCTGCCCGCTCTTGCAGTGCAGAGGCCGGGGGCCCATAGTAGTAGGGAGCCCATAGGGAATTCTCGGTTTACTGGAAAAGGCACACAAGGGTAGATGCTGATCCCAAATACCGGGCGGGGGCGCAAATATCGGCCACGAAGTGACTACCACAGCACGAAGCGGTTTGGATGTCTCGCTTCAACTGTCAAGTCCTCTCCGTTACGCTTGAGTCTTGGAGCTACCGTAGCTTCTTGCTTGCCCGGGACTAGTTACCTAGCAGCTGCCATAAGGTGTTCGTAAGCCAAGCACCCAGCCGGCGGCACGAATAGAGCCACGAGTACGTTCGTAGACGACCCCACATCCGTCTCTCGGAAGTGTGCGTGCCACCATGGAGTCTGAGCTCGGCGAGATACAGATGCTATGTACCATGTACATACATTACATATCCTGGGTAAAAAACCCCTTGCACCGATCACAGCGTATGTATGCCCACAGCACGGACCTGGACTGTGCTCGCGAAGCTGCATGTCAGACTCTTTCCCAGCACGCACTCTGGAGGTAGCTTGGTGCTTGGTTCTGCTTGGTATGTAGTAGGTAGTAGGTAGTAAGGCAGTAAGTACTGTAGTATGCTGCATGCTATACTGTAGGTCCCACATATTAGCGTTGATTTCTGTTTCCGGCTAACATGTCGTGATGCCTTGTCACACTGGTTCTCCGAGAATTCATTCACGCCCAAAGTCGGGAAAGTGGAGCGGACGGAACCAGGCGCTGATCATCGCTCACGACATCCTTCAGCAGGTGGGATGCATCGGCAAAACCAAGTTCCTAGGAAAGAAAAACTTCGGGCAAACACGTGCCGAGCTTGCTTTTCTCACGCCTGACTGAACCTGGGTTTTGTTGAGCCTGGTCAGTGGCTCCTGGCTCTGGAACACACACACAGCGCACTTTGTGGAATGGCCCTGCGCAACATGCTAGCTTGGCCAATAGCACCCCGTCGCGCAGAATCAGCGACGGTATTGGCTACTGGAGCAGCCAGTCATTTCTCGCCCACGATTACTTGCAATCCCCTGCTCGGCCATCAGATCAGGCATGTAACGTGGTCGTGGTACATGCAGTGCTGTACGTGTAGAGTCAATACGACTTGTCACCGAAGCGAGAACGTACATACGCAGTGGTACATACAATGAATGGGGATGGGAGGGGAGAGGGCAGAGTGGCTGCCTTTTTCCCTCTGTCCCTCTTTCCCCTCTGTTACTCAGTCCCCTGGCTTTGCCATGTAGCGTCGCTGATTCGACGTTGTGTGATATTGGTAGGTGCATTAGCGCCCTCGGCGGGACCAACCGATTAGCATCTGTGATGAAGAAGCGACTTGAGAGCTCAGATTGGCTCGCCGGCGGGAGCTAGAGAAGAACGAGCAAGGGAGCTGGGGCCAGCTGGGGATAAACTTGGACGAATCTGAATGCAGAGACGGGAAGGACACGGCTAGTGCAGATGGCTAGCCCCTGGAGCTCGAGCGGAGCTTGTCTGTAGGGAGCGGAGACGGATGGGAATCATGGGATGGGGCCTGGTGGAAAACCGGTTGTACTGCGGTACAGCCAGAGCCATGGGCAGAGAAGAGCGAGCGAAAATGAGAGGGGGCAGGTTGAGAGCGAAGAAGCCTTTGGCATCAAGCAGCAAGCAGCAAGGGAGAAACCAAGCAGTGGGCAGACAAGGTACGTTGTATGCAGTATGCCAAGCACGCAGGCCTGCCTTGTCTCTGCCTGCCTGTCCAGGGTTCAAGACGATCCCCCCCATATTTGCTGTTCTTTCCGTTGGCTTCCTGTGCTGCTGTGGAAATGTGACTGATGCAGGTGAGATAGGGCACATCGTATGCAAGACGACTGAGTACAACCTCAGGGCCTCAAGGACGGGCAAGTGCTCAGAAAGTCCCTTCGCTGCCCACCTGATATGCCGGCTGGCCCCCAAGCGAGCAAATTAGCAACCATTTTCTAAATTTAACCCAGGTTCCCAATCTTTAACGTCAATACAATGTGGGCTAATAATCTCGGCCACCACAGCACACACACTCACACCCACACCGACTCGACAGAGCAAGCTTGGCGGCAAGAAACCACACCTTGGTCTGCAGCTAATTAGCCCCCGAGCCTACCGTCATCATTGTGGGCTAATTATGGCCCTCTCAATGGCAACCTGGGCTAAATCGGTCGGTAGTACGTTATACAACATCATGTACTTACGTGCCATCCTACAGCAGCTTGCATGTATTGACCGGCCGAATACAGCCCGGTACTTTGCCAGCGCCCTCTGCATTGATGAGGTCCAATGCACGATTTTTGGTCAAGACACTCCGGTCATGTGCTCAACAACGGCTTGTGAATCATTCGTTGACCGCCTCTAGGGATACAGATATACCACCTGTGGCGCAAAGCACACGAGGAGGAAGGGAGACGGGTAGACGAGGTTCGGCAAGTCTGTCCGGCTTCCATGGTTTCCTACACGGCCGGCCGAAATGTATCAATCTTGACAACAGCGATAGCAGTAGCAGAGTTCGACGCCAGGCATGTTGGCCAAGCAACTCAAGCAACCCCAATGCCCACTACCATACTATGGTGAGTGAGTGAATGGGTGTGTGAATCCCACCACACACATGCTGCCTGGGTAGGTTGATAATCAGAGCAGCCCACCGTCCAGATGACGGACCGGGAACCAAGGACAGCAGGATGCAAATCATCATAAGCAGGGCTGGCCTGGATCCTTGTTGTGGTCCGTGTTTCCGAGCAGCACTCAACCTCCCCGTCCCTGCAGGCCCCCCCCCCCCCAGGAGGAAAACCCTGGCTCGGTCACAAATGACAAGTGGAGATTGTTGCCGAGTAGAGGTGGGTGATACGTTGTAGAAAGCAAGAATGCTACCTTTCGGTACCTAAAGCTATGCGGGTGCCCAACCCGCTCATGCCATACATCTGCTTGCCATTGTTGATCACGGATCTATCTTGCGGCGCATTGTTCGACTCTTGTCACGACTTCTGCGATTGGTGACCGCTAAAGCAGTCGGCGAGAATTCCATCACTCTTTTTAAATGAAGTCACATAACATGACCTGTATTGGAAATTGGACAAAGCATGCTGTGTCCGGCGCAGTTCGAGGGTCCGCGTTCGCAGGGAATCCTCGCCCTAGAATAGGGCCATTCGCCCCTTCGCATCCCATTGGGCAATGCCTGTAATTCGGGTAGGCCAGGGGCCAGACCATGACCGCCAGTAGGCTCACCCTGCCGAGACAGTGCCAGAGCGCGGGAAGGCAGTCCGAGAGTCTAAGTTCATCTAGGTGCGTGAGACAGAGACAGATGTGGCATCGCGAGTCCATCCCAAGCATCAGGGCCATATTCACGTGTCCTGGGCCGGCGTAGCTGAGCTGAGGGGAACCCCGTCAGCCCGCCGGATACAGTCGGTGACTGGTCCTCAGCTAAGATCGGTCCCGGACGTTCCCCCGTAAGGAAAAAGGAAGGGGAGAGCAGACGGTGAAGGATAATGACGTTCGGGTTACGATACAGTAAGATCATTCCTTCTCCAGTCGCGGTCGGTGTACTGTCGGTAGCGGAGGCGGACGAGCAGCCTCGAAACCCTGCTACTGCCACCACTTATCGTCCTCCAGTATATGTAATAGCAATCAATGCGCGGAATGGGGTTGAATATGCAAGGCGGGAATCACATCTTGTCTCTTGCAGGGCTCGAGGTAGCAGTTGCGAAAGTGCCAAACTCGACTCGGACAGGGAGACAGGGACTCGTGCTTTAGCTTGTTCTGCTAGATCAGACGACGAGTAGTCCTGTCAATAGAACCGTTTAGCGTTGAGGGATTTCCATGTCAATCTTGCATGATATGGGAAAACGAGATATGGACTTTTGGGGCACTACGACGACGACTACGACTGTACGTAGTAAGTATGCAGAGACTTTCACAGGGTCCCCGAAAATGAGATTCCCCTCGTCCGTTTTGCGACGACTAGTTCCATCTAGAGTCACATTGACGGGCTTCGCGCGACAACCCTAATGCACAGAACTGATCCGTTGCTAACGGCCCGTTCATGATCCTTCTGCTTTAAACCGTCGCTGCTAAGTATGTAGTAGTAGTAGTAGTAGTAGTAGTAGTAGTAGTAGGAACGACTAGGCCGGACCGAACCAGGCCGTGGTAGCTCGCAAAGCTAGCACCTCAGCTAGCATTATCACTTACAGAGGCTACTACTATACTGTAGGGGTCTGGGAGTGGCTACATAGTCCGATGTCACGGGTAGCATCATGCGAGGCAGAGGATGCGAGGAACGAGGATCACACTGATCATATGCTACTAGCTTGCAAACCGACGGGGAAGAGCCAATAGCAGCGAACCCTAGAGGTAGCGCTGTGTCGCCCCCCCCCCCTTTGAGAAATGTATGCGGTCAGCACTCAAGAAGTGCATCCTGCCAAATGATTGGTGGGGGCTGGGTTGGACCCCTGCCCTTCTAGCTCTCGATTAACATGAGGAACAGAAAAAAAATTACTGAAAATGGAGTGGCCTTGGTTGGCCCGTTAAGACTCGGATTCGGTGCTATCACTCCCCAGAGACCGACATTAACCCCAAGCTACAGGCTTTTTTAGCAGCTTCTCTGTCGAAGACAACAGGACGGCCCGCTCCTCAACGGTCCCTCTATGGGGCTCCATCGTCGACACCGGCAAAAAAGGCAAGGAGAAAAAAAAAAAAAAAAAAAAAAAACAAGGCTCACGATTCAAGTTTTGGGCCCTCACCGCTAAGTCTCGTGACTCACAGCCAGCTGTATCACTGGGCGAGGAGGAGCCGGAATCAAGACACTGTCGGCCAACGGCATCTGGCGAGAGGAGCTGATCGCCTTACTTGCTGGGGGTTACTGGGTTACTGGGTTACTGGGGGAGGGGATTCGTCGTCAACTTGTAGTCCACACCACAGCCACAGGCAGGCCCCTCTGGTTACGAGTGCCACACATGGACGATAGGCAATGGGAGTCTGGAAGTCTTTCAGAAAGTCTTTGCTCTTTCGAGTGGACGGGTGCGTGACTAGGCACCCTGGTCGGCATGGCCAAGCGCTTAGACGGCTATTTCTGGGGTGATTCCGTGCTACCTGCCCAATCACACAGCGCGCCTAGGCTTCTGCACCACCTCCACCCCATAGAGCTCCCCGACTTGCCAACCAACCAGCCACTCTTTGCGAGCCCAGTGCCGCTGCATCTAGCGGCCGTTTGCTTCTTCCCAACACTCGCTCCTCGCTTCTCGCTCCTCGCAGAGTAGCAAGCTCGACAATGCTATTCTTAGCGAATGAGGAGCTGGCTCAGGCCCGGAACCCTGCCAGATCGCCTGGAACCACCCAAGTAAACTGGCCCCCTCGTCGTACCATGCAGTGCTGCAGATGGTCTTCTTGTGAACTGTGCTCTCGGGACACAGCGAGGAAACAAATCACATTGTCCCATTATCCGACCTTGAAAGCATTGCCTCCCACGTTATTGCAACGTGCTGTTGTGCGTGCCTCGTCGCCTGCTGCTGTGTACCGTACCGCTGTAAAGCTCAAAGCCCAAAGCCCAAAGTCCCCCAGTTTGATACATATACTATCCGCAACTTGCCGTCCGTGTTCCCCAAAGCCCCTCTTTCCTCTCTTTGCGACGTCCACTCTATCTCTCGACTATACCCGGGTTTTTGTTTCCTTTTCGTCTTTTCTTATCCCGTATATCATCGATTCTAGAACATAGTAGTAAAGCCGGCAACGGCCTGATACCAAAAAAGCGTACGCTCTGCGCAACACCCAGGGTTTATAGCAAGCAAATATGGTGAGTGAACCCAGGACCGGATCGCGACTCGCCGCCTTCTCTTTACTGATACCGGATATTCTCCCAAAGTATACACAATCTTACATGGCCAGCGAGCAATCGCGGCGGGAGATGCAACAAAAAACCCGCCTACACGATTCCTTCTTCGGTCTAAAGGGCCCAGAGCCAAGGCCGAGTTCAATAGCCACCGAGATTGTAGACACAGACTGGGACGAAGACGATGATATAATCAGCGAGAATGAAGAAGACGATGGAAACAACTCACCCAGACTCAGCCTGAACTCTGTAAGAAGACCTGCTCTTTCGGGTTTCGGGGTTTTGTTTACTGACCCCCCGCCTCTTTCCAGTCGGGTCAGCAAAGTGTGACGACACTGTCGTCTTATGAGGAGGCACACACGCCCAGGACGAGCAGGACTCGCGAGGCGTATCCCATCGAATACGACCCGCTGAAGCCGGTTGAGGGACCTAGAGGCCCGCATCTGTTCCGCGCATCCTCGACGTCGTCCAATTCCTTTGAATACGAGGAGGCGCTCTCTCTTTCACCCATCACGCCAAGGGCACCCAAGCCCCTTGATGCGGATTCACGCTTTCACTACTACTCCCAGGAGCCGCTGCCGCCGCGGATGCGTAGCAGCCCGTTCCAGTTTACCCATGAAGAGCTGGACACGGAAAACCTGGCGTCCTGGCAGCCGGAGAAGGTGGCACAATGGATGCTCAATGCTGGCGTTGAGCCGCACATTGCAGAAAAGTTCATCGAAAACGACATTACGGGCGCGATCTTAATGACACTGAAATCGGAAGATCTGAAGGAGCTGGGTATCGGCTCGCTTGGCATCAGGATGAAGCTCTGGCACCATGTCTCGCAGCTACGGGGCATCCAGGAAAAGAGCTCTCGGCCAACCACGCCCATTGAGAACGAGGAGAGCAGAGAGGCCAAGAAAGAACGGAGAAGACTCGAGCGATGCGATTCCGCAGCAAAGCCCAGCCGCGGACATAGCAAGCGGCGCATGAACAGGCCATCGCACGAAGATATCATCTCACCGCTCGAGTCGGTGTCTATCGTGGGCATCGAACAAGTCATCCCCAAGCCTCACAAGTGCTCCAAGGGCGAGGCTTGCAAGACGTGGAGGAAACAGCAGCGCATGATCGACGAGTTCAAAAAGGAACACCCCTTCGCCGACAATATCGGCGGAGTCATTCTTGTTGCCGGAGACCCTGGTAACGCATCCATCGCAAAGGCCCTCAATCGGCCTTCTTCCACCGAGGCTCTGCGGCCCATGTCCGACGCTGTGCCTTCCGTGGTGGCATCGTCCGATGTCCTCGGACCTGGCGCCGGAGTCAGCCCCTTCCAGTACCTTCAGGAAGCAGCCCTCCGAAACGTCCAATCCCGAGACCCCCAGGACAACGTCCGGCAGTTCTTGGACTTCCAGCACCAAGAGGGCGGCGATGCCTCCCAAGGCGAGGTGCCCCCAACCCCTCCATTTGAGCTCTACTCCAGTACACAAGCACCACACGAGGGACTTCGCACCCTGCCCAAGCTTTCTATTCCCGGAAGGCAGACGGTGTCGAGGGCATCGCAGCGTGGACCGTCCCATCTCCAGCAATCATTCACCCCATATCGCATGGAGAGGGCCGAGGCTCTT
Source organism: Apiospora marii (assembly GCF_038362585.1). Lineage (NCBI taxonomy): Eukaryota > Fungi > Ascomycota > Sordariomycetes > Amphisphaeriales > Apiosporaceae > Apiospora > Apiospora marii. The sequence goes on along the minus strand of NW_027117375.1, from coordinate 87,871 downwards.
TCGCCTGAGCTGCAAACACCAGTCGCTCCTTATCGATTCGGCACCCCTTGCTCAGAGATGGATATCCCAGTCACAGCCGTCCCGTTAGGACCGGTCGCGCGAGATGCGTCACAGTCAGTCCCACCCGACATGTCGTACAGGGCTGGTCCTTCAGTTCCCGTCCGAACCTTTTCGCGCGCATCTCGTAGACCATCCACCTTTCAAACCATGGCACCTCTCGAGGAAAACGCAGCGACCCCCGTTGCTCGCACCATGCCGCATCAGCAACAGCAACAGCACCAACCACCACAACAGACCAGCCCGACAAGGAGCTCGCCGAGGTCCCCGCAGAATTCGCCTCCCAGAGTCCCTTCTCGTCCCCAGCAGCCACTCCATGCCCCTCCCCGTGCGCAGTATCCCTGGTCGCCCCAACAGCGCTCCGCCTTCGAGCGCACCCTTTCGCCGCTGGGCCCCACCAGCCCGGAACCGACCGCGATCCGGGATGCCGAAGGCATCTCGTACCAGGGCCCCGTGCGGAAGCGCAAGACCAAGATGCTGCGACACGAGTGGCACGACCACTACGCGACGCTCAAGGGCACGCGGCTGGCGATTCATAAGGACGCCGAGACACGCCGGGCCAACACGCTCGAGTACATCGACATCGACGACTACGCCATCGCCTGCTCGTCGCTGGCCAGCACTTCCAAGCTCAACGCCGCCTTCAAGGCCATGAGCATCTCGCGCTCCAAGGACAGCAAGGACAACAAGGACGTTGCTGCCTTCGCCTTCCAGCTCATCCCCCAGGGCAAGGAGGCCCTCACCGCGCGCCTGCACAAGCGCGAGAGCAGCCTCGGGAGCAACAGCTCCGCCGCCGCCGCTCTGGCTGACGGCGTCAACGGGACGGGCAAGACCCACCACTTCGCCGTGCGCAGCCGCGACGAGCGCATCGACTGGATGCGGGAGCTTATGCTCGCCAAAGCGCTGAAGCAGAAGGGAGAGGGGTTTGAGATCAGTGTGAACGGAGCCATGATCTGAGATGGGGGAGATGAGAGGGAGAGAGATGATGATGATGAAACTGGAGACAGGAGCTACAGTGACGAACGATCGTAACGATGGGCGGATATCTGATTTCATCGCGGGTTTTGGGGTTGTTTTTTCTTATCCATTCTCTCAACTCTGCTTTTGCACTATACCACACAACCCGACTAGGTTTCTTCTTCTTCTTTTTCCTTTGCGGTCTGATTTACGGCTTTGGTACCGGGCATGACCATGATGCTGGGCAAAAGCACAAAACATTTACATACATTATATGATACCATTCTGAGCCAGTACTCGCTTTTCGATACTGGCAGAACAAGCAAGCAAGCGCAAGCATTCTTGGGGCTTTTATTTTAGCGAATTCAACTTGATTTTATTCTACACACGTGCGTTTTGTTTCCAGCCATGAACTTGATTTCTTCATCGCTGCAATTTAAGCACTACACTCGTTTCTAGCGATAATTACCAACAAGTAGTACCTACGTAGTCTGAATAATAGGAATTATAGCTATACCTCTAGCATGTCTAAAGTGAACATGGCACACTACCTACTACACAAGGGATTCTTATTCTAACCAAACCACAATGCCACCCAATATGCTTCCCTCATACCAGCCGTTAAGAGATCAACTGAGCAATATTTTTAACTTAACGTCAACTAGAGAATGCCAAACTTACGTGTAGACCAGCCTGTCCAGCCTTGATGGCCATTAGGCCAGCACATGAACGTTTTGGGCAGAATATAAGAAACGTCCTTGGCAGATAGACCTGAATATTCCGCTGCAACTAGCACTTATCTACACCATCAAGTGTCTCTCTACCTAGATAGCAGGGTATTTGAAATAAGCCGGATTCCGCAAAATTATGGCCGTGAGCTTTTGCCCCGGGAGGATATTGCTGGAGCCCAAAACCACAGAACTTCCTTCATTTTAGATAATGAGACACTTAACGGGCTGCGTAGGCCGAGCAGGACTTCAGGCTACTGATACTGCTACCTTTGCGCTGTAGAAGATGCCAATCAATACAACTCGGCTGTTCATAAGCCAATATGATCTAAGGCATACCACAATGGGTACAGTCTCAAACAAGGCGCCTACTGTTTACGTACAGGCATAGCTCTCTATCTAGACATGCTCTTGAAACTCGTGTAGAGACCGTTGACTACTTGACAAAAATTTGCCCGGAGTATGAAGCTTCCCTAAATCCCAGATAAATAATAACCGATTCGATTTCCATCCAGTAATGAATGAATAAAACCATTAAAGATCTCCATCATGATCTTTCTGACGGCTTCGCCGTACAGTACATGTCTGCATAACTCATGGTGGTTTCATTGAACTAGATTTGCCAGATAATACACATGTTACATATTTATCTATAACACAAGACCTCTACCGAGGTAGCTAGTTACCAGGATCGTATCTTACAGCCCAGATCCATTCCTGAAGAGATTTATTTTCCCCTTTAATTGAATTTTTATTTGGCTTCCTCTCGCCTCAACGACAACAACGCACCGAGAAGTCTAGCCTACGACGAGTATTGCTGTTTCTCGATCTGCGCGCGGTCGCTAACCTTGGTCCAGTCCACGGCGTTCCACCAGTTCTCGAGGTACTGTCTCTTGCCGGCCACGCCGTAGTCGCGGAGGTACACGTGCTCCCAGGTGCTGACGCACAGCAGGGGGATGACATCGATGCCGCCGGGCGCCGTCTTCTTCCAGCGCGAGCCGTTGGAGGCGCCGGCGCCGAGCTGCGTGCGGGCAATGTACTCCTCGGCGGCCCCCGACTTCTCCGTCGACGACGGGCCCTCGACCGTGTTCATGTCGAGGCCCTGGCGGCGCCAGTGGGCGGCGCTGTAGGGAGACCCCGCCAGGTAGGTGGCCAGCACGCGGTACTTGCTCGCCTTGGCGTCCTTGACGAGCCACACGAAGCCGGGGCCGAACATGGCCGAGGCCGTGATGAGCATCTCCCGCTGCAGCGTCTCGATGGAGCCGAACGAGTCCTCCAGGACCTTCTGCAGTCGCACGGACATGGGCTTCTCGTTTGGCGTCGAGTTCAGGCCACCGAAGAAGAAGTCGTTGTTGTGCAGCATGGAGGCGTAGTTGAAGGTCGGGGCGAAAGAAGGCTCTCGGGCGGTTTGCTGGAGGATCTGAAGCGTGGATTTCTGCTCCATCTCGGTACCTATAAGGAAGAAAGAACACGACCGTTTAGTGGGCTAATTGAGGCAGCATGACGACGCAGGGAGGCCTACCTCCGATGAGGGCATTCAGCTTGTCCACCAAGTGCTGCATGTTGTCGGTGTAGGCGAGGTGGAAGCCATCCTTGGATAAGAAGCCCGGGACGCCCACGGCGGCGCTGATTTGCGGAGTAGGCACAGAGTGAAGTGACCGCCGCGGCAGCAACGGCTGAGGCTGCGCAATGCGCACTCGAGGTATCCGCACTCTGGGCTTGAACATTGTGTCGGTGTTGGGAGGCGGCGGGGGGAGGGTGGTGTGTCGTCCTTCAATCTACAAGCGCTGGGTATTGAGTTCAAGAAGCTCGATGTCACTTTTTTTCAATTCGGAGACCCTTGCGCGAAACCGAATCGGGGGTACTTTGGTACTTGTAGCTAACTTAGAGCCTCGCATCAATTGCTCAAGTAGCTCCTCCTTCACAACTGGACAAAGACAGTCAATTGATCCATTTACAGGAGGTCGAATCACCAAGTCTGATCATGCATCTTGAACTATAATGTATTTCGAGATTTCTTTTATGACTCGGTAGGCTCTGGTGTTCCCCGTCGGGAAGCTATTCTATCGCAAAACGTGTGGCTTCAGTGTAGTTGTTCCTCCAGGTATAATGACCGTGATACTTTGATTGAGATCGCTTGGAACACTATGGGAATCTCGATTCGAATCTCTATACTTCCTGTTGGGCACGATAGTTGACTGTATATAGCCGCACACGTTTGAATATCACATTACGTTGCCTGGCATGCAAACATGATAGCATAGGTTAAAGTACTTTGCGGCGTAGCACCAATGAACCTACCACCTTGTACATACCTACCTAAGCTATGGCTCTCCTGTCCAACAGATTCGCACCAGGCATAAGCCTTATTGCTATTAGTGCATTGCGAGAGAACCAGCGGAGGGAGGGCCTGGCTTTTGTTGGGAATGCCTTACCTAACGGGCTACAGGAGAAACGTACGCGTGCAATTCAACACAGCGTGCTTACTCGTAGCAAAAGAACCCTCTACAAACAATACATATGTCTATTCCTACAGCACATCTCAAAAGTGATCAGTTCATCACGAGTTCGGATGGAGAGAGAGATATATATTTGATGATAATGACTTGACTCCCTCACTGCCATGGTAACCTTTCCCTATTTGATGCCCTTGCGCCAGGATATGCAAAAAACGTACAAGAACGAATAACCATACCACCAGTACCGGATATCCCCACCAACCACTGCCTACTTATCCAGCTCTCAGCCCTTTACCGGGTATCATCAGTCCTCCATTACCTTAAGCAATTCCAGTTCCCTTTTGACAATCCGCTCGAATTCCTCGCGATCCATCCCCGAAGCCCGACCCAGCATGTACAGGCTCTTCACACTGCGAGAGATGTGCTGCTGGACGCCAAAGTTCTCTGCCGCCGCCTCGAGCTTCTCGACCGACCCGTTGGAGCTCGCGCTAGACTCGGGTCGTGGGTGCACGAGGTTGGGATCCTCTACGGCCCTTGAAGTGAGCGATGGTGATTTCGGGGGTTCAGCAAGAGTCCAGGCGCCATTGGTCTCGTTCAGCTCTACCTCCTCGTCGCTGTACCCGCTATGTCGCTGCGGGATTGGTTTAGGTAAGGCGCTGGGTGGCGGTGTCAACTCTTGGAGGTTCGCTTCTTCGTCGGGGTCATGGCCGTCCATTGCCGGCTGCACCGAATCGTATTGAGCATAGTAATCGTCTTCGTCGGTCGTCGGGACCGTGCTTTGCGCAGCTTGCATCGGCATGGGGGCGGGAGACCCTTTGGCAGCTGGTGTACGAGCTGGCGTCGCATCGTATCTGGCCCAGTAATCATCGTCGTCGTCATCGTAATTTTCGTGTACTGCGACTTGAAGTGCGGCGCGTGGAGTCTGGGGTGCGGGTACGTCCTTCTTTGTGTGCGACTCCTTGAACTGCCGATCTGCCTCTGCGACACTCGAGACTCCGTTGAAGGAGGAGAAGGGCGAAGGGGCATCGGTGACGCCAACTTCACCGACTTTCCAGCCTTGGCTAGTCGGGTCGCCGCTGCAATAAACGAGTCGAAACGCCAACTCCATATCTTTAAGGGCAACAAGCGCCTGGAGGGTTTCCTCGTCCAGCCTTCGGTACTGCGTCTCGGCGTCGTAATCCCAGTCAATCTCGACCTCGCCGCTGACAGGATGCGCCTCGAGCCGGTCGCTCTTGGCAATCTCTGCCAGCTTAGCCGCCTTTGCGGGGTCGTAGCAGAGCAGGCGAATCCATGGTTCAGTACTCGACGGAGACAGAAGTTGCACTCGCTGTCTGAGAATGGGTGTTAAGAGGGGCAATACGCTCTCTGACACCTGCGTTGCGATGGCGGCCGGGGGAAGAGAGAGTAAGACAGGACCAACTACCTCGCGCAGGTCTGGGCTTTTAATGGCTGGTTCTGCCATATTGGCCTAAACTGAAGATGGAAAAGGAGTAGAGAACTGTCGTGGGCCAGAATGAGACAGACAGTTGCCTGGGTTGATTATAACGAGTATGGTCTCTGCGGACTCGACTTGCAACCAGGCGTCGACCTGATGTCACATGCAACTACCCTTAGTCGAATATGGAGGGCCACCTGACTACTGATTCTCAGGCGACGTATGGTGACGTTGCTTGTTCCTGCGGGCAACTTGGGGATTTCTCGAGAACAGGAGCAAAATGATCTTTGACGAGAATGATTGGAATATAAGAAGGGGGATAGAGCCGATGCAAAAGTAGTAATGCGACCCGTCTGTCCAGAAGAGATACCCAGGGTTCTGGAAACTAGGAGCGATTCAGACAGCGTATGGGCGCAAGTGGGCAGTGCCGCAGCGCCGATGTGCCCTCTAGCCAATAAGAGGCCTGTCTTCGGGCGAGTGGAAGTGCTGACGGGCGTGGCTAGGTTCCGTTCAGAGACGCGGAGTAATAGGTATTAGTACAGTGAGTGAAGCATGCAGGTCGAGGTGGGGCTATCGGGGTCGGGGACGAGGAAAGACGAAGTTCCAGAGGGGAAGAGAGATCCAGGGGAAGGAGGGCCGAGATCAGTCTTATGTCACTTCACTAAAATATAACGACATGACTGCATGTGCAAAGTCGTTCGCATTCGCATGTGTGCCTAGGTTACCTACCTAACAGACAGAGCAGAGCTTTGCAAGACAGTCTGGTAATTGCAGGTGGTCTGAGATGATATTCTTCCACGTGCGGCTGAACTATATAGGTATGGCACCTACCTAAGGTTGTATGGATGTCAGGTACTGTCAGTTATGTACATGGTGGTATAATATCCCCTACCGTTACCGTTTCACTTCCCTTGACGTGCTGCTGGACCCAAATTCAATTGCTGGAGGGGACAAGACAAAATAGCACAAAGTTAGGTAGCTTCGAGATTGGAAGATTCAGTGCGTAAACTACGTGGGGATAGATCCCTGGGGATCCCTGAGTACGGTACGTCACTACCCCAGCAATCGATGGCAGTCGACCGACGAAACAGCGTACCACGTAGGAGGTAGGTAGCAGTTTTCAGGGTGAGCAGGGATGGATTGGGGGGGGGGGTAGTTTATTGACGATGGGCGTGCTGCACTACACTGCGCTGCGCTGCGCTGAACTTGTTCGAACGGTGCCGAATTGAGCAGAGAGCAATCGATCTATGTGCTGCTAGTGCGGCACATACATGCTGCACTCAATATATCGCCGTGGCCAGATAGAAATTGCTGCTTGTTAGCTTATTCGGCATGTACGACGAACAGGTAGTAAGCTTTGCTCAAGGCCTGCGCGTCAGGTCCGAGATCAGAAGCCCTTATTCCCTTCACTGCAGTGATCAGCAGCCACGCTTAAATTAGATCACGGTCGAGAGTTTTCCATCTCATTCTACTCCAGCAGCCAGAACAATCTCGGCCACCTGTACCAATAAAGCCACCTCGTGACGGCGTTCGAGTCGGTTGAAAGACATTGCGACATCAACTTTCTTTACGCTTTGCTGCACTTGTCAACGTGATCAACAGCATCGACCAGCCACCGTCCGCCCTCGTCCGGGTTGAAAGGACAGTCGTGTGGGTGTATGTCGAAGAGCGGCCAACGTCTTCAAGATGAGGTGAGTCAGCAAGCTAGGGGAGAGAGTTGCGAGCCCAAACGTAGAGATCGCAAATAGATACACGGGACACCAACTACTAGTCTCTCTCTCTCCCCCCCGAATTTTCTTTATACTTCCCTCTCGCCCTTTAGATATCTCCCTCAACCTAAGCTTATCCAAAAATAACACAAATAGGGCACCCGATGGCAAGTCGTGACCGCCGGCGCCACGGCAGGCCTGATCTCGCGCTTCGTCATCGCGCCGCTGGACGTGGTCAAGATCCGGCTGCAGCTCCAGTCGCACTCGTTCTCCGACCCGCTCTCGCACTCGGGCCTGCCCAGCGGCTCGCCCATCTACAAGGGCACGCTCGCGACCCTGCGCCACATTCTGCGCCATGAGGGCGTCCCGGGCCTCTGGAAGGGCAACGTCCCGGCCGAGCTCATGTACGTCTCGTACGCCGCCGTGCAATTCACCTCGTACCGCTCCATCACCATGCTGATGCACCGCGCCTTCGGGGAGGACACTCTGCCCAAGGGCGTCGAGAGCTTCGTGTCCGGGGCCGCGGCCGGCGCCGCCGCCACCGCGACTACGTACCCGCTGGATCTGCTGCGCACGCGGTTCGCGGCCCAGGGCACAGAGCGCGTCTACACGGGTCTTTGGCGTGCGATCCGTGACATCCAGCGGGATGAGGGCATCAAGGGGTTCTTCCGCGGCATCGGGCCGGGCATCGCGCAGATCGTGCCGTATATGGGCCTCTTCTTCGCCATGTACGAGGGGCTCCGACGGCCTCTGGGAAATCTCGACCTCCCCTTCAGCAGCGGCGACGCTACGGCCGGCGTAGTTGCCAGCGTGGCGGCCAAGACGGGCGTTTTCCCCCTCGACCTCGTGCGGAAGCGGATTCAAGTGCAGGGCCCAACGCGTGTCCGTTACGTACACAAGAACATCCCACAGTACGAGTCCGGCATGGTCGCGGCTTTGCGGTCCATCGTCGCCAGAGAGGGCTTCAGAGGGTTGTATCGAGGCTTGACGGTCGGCCTTATCAAGGCAGCACCGGCAAGTGCGGTCACCATGTGGACGTATGAGCGAGTTCTACGTCTCATGATCGACAATGGACATCAGCATGAAGAAAAAATGTGATTAATAACGAAATAAAGTGCATCATGCTCAAATGGAGAGGCGTAAGTGCAAGAGGGGCCCTTGTACTGCTGTATACTTCAGTTTGGGGGTAAATCCAAAATATAGAGGCATAGAAAGGTTGGGGTATGGTGTACAAACAATAGCCTCGATAGCTTGAAGACATAATTCATCCCGATGGTGATGCTCCTTGCAAACTTACGATGAGTGGGAACTAGTAATATCGATATATCCACAAAACCGATCTCACCCCGAAGCCATCTGTCCAACGTTGCCTGTTTGGCTCGCAAATCGGCGTCCATATTGGTGAAATTAAGGCTGGCAAAAAAATTGTTTAAATCAAGGCACACTTTTATACAAGCCATGTAATCTTCAGAATACCTTATGCCTTCTTGAACATAGAAAATGCTGTGTCTATTCATTATAATACAGGCTTTACAAGCTGCTTTTTGTAGGATAGCATGCAGTCTTTCCACCTCGTCTGCCTTCGAAGGAATGCATAGTCTGTGGTCCATCTTTGCCAGCAACGCATATGCGTGCTCTCAACTCATGCCCATTCGATTCTCCTCATTTTTAGCTTGGGTTCTGGCTTGGCTTATTTGCCCTTCTTGACCCAGTCCTCGACGGTGTCGCGGGCGGTCATCACCTTGTCGTCGACGTAGCGCTTGGACAGATCCGAGTGGATCTTGGCGGAGTGCCAGGTGCGCTTGATACTCTCGCGGGCCTGGAGGTGGGCCTGGGCGACGACGGGGAAGCGCTGCTCGTAGGTCCAGAGCAGGCCGCTCACGTTATTCATGGTGACGGGGATGACGAGCCAGCCGGCGCCGACGCCGAGGGCCAGCGGCAGGGCGGCGCGGAAGGCGACGTTGCGGTTGCGCGTCACGATGCTGCCGGCCATGCCGGCCACGAGGACGTAGACGAGACCCGGCATCAGCTTCTCGCCGCTCTCGCGCGGGGGCGCTAGGGAGGCGACCGTCGAGGTGAAGGACTTCTCCAGGTGGAAGGCCCGGTCCATGGCGGCGTTGACGGCGTCCTCGGCCGTCGTCGCCTGCTGGTACAGAAACAGCCGCGCCTTGCCTATTTGCTCGGCGAGCCGGTCTGTGGGCGTCGGGCCATGGGGCCGCGTGATGACCTCGGGCTCGGATGTGTGCTGCGGGATCGTATCGGAGAATGGCGATGGCTTAGGTGTAGAGACAGTGGGAAGCGGCGTGGCGGCCTCGTAGTCATCGTAGATGGGCTTTCTCGATCGGTTCTACGAAAAACAACGATTGTGAGTACACCCATCGGGGCTTACTGCTTGCTTGCTGGCGAGGGGGGGATGGGGGAAGTCGTACCTCCTCTGGTGCTTCTGCCAGTGCGACCGAGGGAATTAGCGAAGCTCCGACAAGAGCCGTGGCCATTAAAGGAGCGGCAGCGCGCTGGACCATGGTTATTAGCAGATCGATCAGAAGTACAGGCATTCCAATTGGCATCTTACCCGTCGCAGCAGCACTCTGGAAGCCATGATGCCCTTCAATTGGTAGTGAAAGTAGGTGGGTTTTTGTCAACTTCAAATGGTCGTCAAACGTCAGTTCCAAGCTTTGGCACCAGTGATGTCTTTTTTGGCGGCTAATCCCGGCCAGACAGCCGATTCGGTAACTTTTTTTTCTGGAGCTTTGCTTGCTTGCACACCAAATTGACGATTAGAGAGACGGCTCCGATAACTCGTCATTCGATATACCTCGATTGCCATTCAACATCCAAAACTGCGACGACACGTTCTGTAAATACTGCCTGCCTACCTAGTTTCTAATCCGAGTCGCTCCTCTCTGTACAATTCCCCCCCGTCCTGCCTAGAGTGCCACCTTCTCGGTGGCTTATAAGCAGGTGCCCAATGTTGCGTTCTTATTCGTAGCACTATGTTAAAAGCTTCCCGTTCTGGTCTGCGGGCCTGTTCAAGATGCATAGTCCAACAAGCACCCAGACCCCAGCAACGCCGCTGTCTAGCTGGGGCAGCTGCTGGTGCAGCGCGACTCGATCCCGCAAACACGCCTGCTTTTCATGCGCAGCCGGGTGCCAAATATGACGACTCCGTATTGCGACAGCTCTTCGACTCGCCCCAGACCTTCAAAGAGTTCGAGCCGCCGTCTAGCCGAGCGTTAACCGGCAAAAATGTCGGCCTCTTCAGAAACAAATACCTTACGTCGCCCAAGGGTTTCATCGTATTTGCGAACAACACATTAGAGCGAGCGCAAAAGCTGGTCGACAAGGTCCTGGCGGCGTCGACGGTCGAGGAGTATAAATCAGTGGTTCGGGACATGGACCGGCTCAGCGACCTGCTGTGCAGAGTGTTGGATGTCTCCGACTTCGTGCGGGTGACACATCCAGATGGACGAATCCAGGAGGCTGCCTCGCAGGCCTGGGCGCTGGTATACCAATATATGAACCAGCTGAATACCACTACCGGCTTGAGCGAGCAGTTGGGGACGGCTTTGGGCAACCCGGAGGTGGTATCTAGCTGGACCGAAGAGGAGAAAACTGTTGGCGAGCTTCTGCAGCAGGACTTTATGAAATCAGCCATCCATCTGCCCGAGGGATCGCGCAATAGATTCGTCGAGATATCACAGCAAATCAGTGAGTTGGGCTCGGCCTTCGTCGAAGACATGACCCCAGAGCAGGACCGAATAGTACTTCCGAGTAGCAAATTCCATGGCATGGATCCGCGTATAGCTCAGGATTACACCCGCCGAGGCACCACGCACCTACCATCATTGTCTCCCGCCGCGACAGTAGCTTTGCGCAGTGTCCACGATGAAGACACCCGCAAAGCCATCTATTTTGCAACCAGGACCGCCTCAGGCCGATCAGTCCAAATACTCGAGGCCATGCTGAGGCTGAGAGCTGAGCTGGCTAACCTATCGGGCTTTGAGAGCTACGGGCAGTTGGCTTTGCGGGATAGGATGATGGCCAAGAGCCCCGAGTCTGTCCATCAGTTTTTGCTGGCCTTGGCGAAGCACAACGGCCCGAGGGTCGAACAGGAGATATCAGATCTCATGCAGGCCAAGCGGCAGAATGTTCACGCCTCCAGTGCCATCGACCTACAGCCGTGGGATAAGGACTACTACATGGAGAGCATAAGAAGGGACATGAGATCGCGGAGGCGCGGAAATGATATTCTTTCGTCATACTTCTCGCTTGGGACGGTCATGCAGGGCCTCTCGAGGCTGTTTACGCGCCTGTATGGCATCAGGCTCGTGCCCAGAGATACGTTGCCTGGCGAGACCTGGCACCCTGATGTGAGACGCCTAGACGTCGTCTCGGATACGGATGGCCATGTCGCTGTACTATACTGTGATCTGTTTTATCGAGCGGACAAGTCGCCCAATCCTGCCCATTTCACCGTGCGCTGCTCCCGGGAGATCTCGGAACAAGAGATCCACGAAGCAGCACAGGCCATTTCCAACAGGCGAGAGGAGGCATCAACGGATGCGGCCATTACAGAGGCGAACGACGGCATGCATGTGTCCAAACAGGCGGGTTCTGTCAAGCAATTGCCGACCATCGCATTAATATGCGATTTTCACCATGAGCAGTCGTCGAAGAACGAGCCGGCCCTCCTTCACTACTACCAAATGGAGACGCTCTTCCACGAGATGGGTCACGCCATCCACTCCGTCCTCGCACGCACGTCGCTCCAGAATGTGGCGGGAACCCGGTGTGCCACCGATTTCGCCGAGTTGCCGTCGACTTTGATGGAGCACTTCTGCGCCGACCCAACGGTTCTGCGAATGTTTGCTCGGCACTACGAAACCGACGAGCCCTTGCCGTACGAACTGGTGTCGGAGCGACTGCAGGTTCTGAAACGCTTCGAGGCATCGGATAGAGAAAACCAAATCATCATGGCCATGCTGGATCAACAATACCATGCATTACGGTCTGGCCGAGCCAGCTTCGACTCCACTGAGATCTATCATAGCTTGCAACGCACCTACGGCAAGCTGCCTCCTGATGCAGAGGGGACCCGGTGGCAAGGGTTCTTCGGGCACTTGTTTGGCTACGGCAGCACTTATTACAGCTACCTCTTCGACCAAGTCCTCTCGGAGCGCGTCTGGAGGGTGGTCTTCTCGGCCGGGCAGAATGGCGGTGCGCTGGACAGAGCCAACGGTGAACGACTGAAGGAGAACCTCCTGAAATGGGGTGGAAGTCGCGATCCCTGGCGATGCTTGTCGGACGCGTTGCAGGACGAGCGACTAATCAATGGCGACGAGAAAGCCATGAGGCTCGTTGGCAGCTGGGGCATCCGGGATGACCGCCACAATTAGTAATGTTTCTCTATATTGTACATTGGAAGGTAACATTACTCAAGGTAGGCACTGCATTCTAGGTTATTACGGTGACTTGCGTGGGCATGGTCATCATTATCCTCAACTGCATAAGAATCAGGAGTGGATTGAAGCCTCCAATGATTGTATCAATAGTACGACTGTATGAAGCATGTGGCATGTGACGTGGAGCTTTGGTCGGTTGGGTACATAGAATAAGGGAAGCCGTGATACCCAGGCACAAATGATTACATATACAGAGGTAATCAGCGAGTTCTGTTCGTTGACGTCAGCTCTTGAGCATTTTATTCAGGTGTAGAGAGGTTTGGCTTGAATCTTTGGAAGTTACCAAGTGCTCGGGTGACGGTTGACTGATGGAGTGCATCGGCCACAAAGTCGGCTTTCGTTAGCTTTTACTAGCGTGCTTCTAGACCGGACCATCTTGGGCCTCGAGGCATCAGCTACTGTAGGTCTTCCTTCTTCTTGGCTCAGTTCCGGGTCAGCTCCCTATCGGTTGGTGACTTCCTTCATGTTCTCCATTCCGTACCTGACTTGACGGCAGCTGCGTGCCGTTGCTGATTAGTATTGGTAAGACTTTAGTCCAATCGGCAATGCAGGTGTAGCGTCTCGACCCGACGAAAAAAAAGTCAATGGTCTCATACTCTTTCCTCCAGCATATAAGAATTCAACGGGTGGCAGCCAAGGACACCCGCAATTTCCACCTTCCCAAAGCTGACTGTCGTTCCTTCTGCTGTCCCTTCGCTGTCGACTCGAGTGCACGTCTTTATCTTCGTTGGGATTCTTGGGCGTCAAATTCTCGACGACCTTCTTCCAAACTTCTCCCAGTTCTTCATACTTTGCACTTCTACATTGATCCAACATCCATCCAGTGTTTTGCTTATCACGGAAACCAGAAACACACAACTTCGTCACAGCATTGCTCCCAAGACACACATTAGTCTATTCTTCCTTTCCATCTGGTCTTCCACTACTACTACAGCTGCTTACTTACTGTTGAACTTACCCGTTGATCAACATGGCTGCCATGAAGACTTCACGCATGGCGATTTCCCTCGTCACCATCATGATGCTTGCCCTCTACTCATCCACTGCCGTCGCGTCGGACCTTGCCATCTTCAACGGCAGCTCCAAATATGTCTACGGCGGCTGCTTCTCGGAGACGCAAGGGCTTAATGGCTCCACCAGTCGTACTCTTAAGGACCAGTCCGACGTCAAGCCTGACTCCATGACGGTGCCCATGTGCCTGGACTTCTGCGACAAGTACAAGTTTGCCGGGCTCGAGTGGTCCCGCGAATGCTGGTGCGGCAACGAGATCAACCTGCGGTCCACCAAGCGGAACGACAGCGACTGTGACATGGCGTGCCCTGCCAACAAGAACATGTCCTGTGGTGGCAACCTCAGACTTAGCATCTACAACAGCACCGTCACATCGTCTGCAAGCAGCACTTCCTCTACTCCCACCAGGAGTCCCACCTCGACCACGTCTTCAACGAGCTCGGCTGCCGCCTTGGCCGCTAGCGTGATCTGGGCCATCTTGTTTGCTAGAGGCATGGCTCTTTCCCTGGCCGCCTTGTAAATGGCATGGAAGAAGTAGGGTTGGTTTCATTTGCTGTTTTCTTTGGCGTTGACCTCTGTTATGATGCTGTACCGGCGCCCTCTATTCTCTTGGGGTTGCCGTATCATATCTGCTCTCTCTCTCTCATGGATTTGCGAATGGTGTTTGAAGGTGTTTAACTGGGTTTGGTCAGCTCGTGGCGTTGGGCGGCTATAGACAAAATGATACCCGAACAGAGGAGGCTATGGGCTAGCATCGCTCTCATAGAATTAGGGCATTGGTCCATAGAATACAGATACGATTCAATTAGAATCTTAATTTTCAAGGATAACCTCGGAACCCTCTTTCTTCTCTGGTATCATGTTCGTGGCTCATAAATCTACCTCGTAACTAGACCACTCCTTGATGTCCAACGTGGCGGGCTTCATATGCCCATCAAGGAGCCTCGTCCGGCACTATGCATTGCCTGTTGCACCGCGGCTTTCACTCCCTGCAACACCGCCTTCCAAGCCGTCTTGCCAGGGCTGTTGGATACGTCTGCATCATTCAGGTAGCCAAGCCATTTCACAATCTTCACAACTTTGTTCAAAGCACGCTCCTCGAGCACGACTCTGGCCAGGTACTTCTCCAACATCTCCGCATCATGACGGTGAGGTCCCTCGGCAGCTGTCGACTCGTACCAGACGTTCAACATATCCGTGATCTCGGCTACAGTGGTGAGCCCGGAGCTTGTGAAGGCGACCTTGGCGGGCTTCGGCCCAAAATTCAGCGTGGTCTGACCGCCCGGGAGGACCAAGTCTTCCTCGTCATCGTCCAGTTCCTCCAAGAGACGCTTGCGGTTGTTCTCGAGGGCTCGGATGTCCAGCCCGACGCGCTGCGCCTTCATCCGCCGGTGCTCGGCGACGACTTCTCTCCGCACGTCCTCGGGCAGCTCGGCCAGGAATTCGGGATCGAGCTCTTCCCACGAGGCGTCATCAGTCATGTCGGGCCCTTCGATGGCGGTGGCACCATCGCCTTCATCGCCGTTACCTGAATGGTTATTGTTATCTTTGCTGTTACTGTCACTGTTGGTCTTGAGGGATCGGAAGTTGGTCTGCACGATCTTGGCGTTCGCGTCGGCCTGGCGCTCTCGGGTGCGCAGCGACGGCATCCCTGCCGGCCGGCCGCGCTTCGTCGGGGTCGTCTTCTTTGTGGGCTGAATGAGGCGGTCTTTGCGCGGGGACTGGGGTAGGCGGCTTTGCGATGACGCTCCCGCAGCTCGTGTCGGTCTGTACGAGGCCAGGATCTCCATCTTCACGTCGTCCGGCAGGGCACTGAAAACTTCGGGGTCGAATCCAGGCGGAATTTCGTCGGGCGACAAGGCGGGGCTCTGGGTCCTGGACCTTCCTAGAGCGGGCGACGGCTCCCTGCTTTCGGAGGATCGGCTGGCTTGAGCTAGTAAACGGGCGCGGATGTCGTTGGGGAGTTCTGCCAGGACGGCCGGGTCGGGGTTCGAGGGAATCACGAATTGCGTGCCCCCTATATTCAGTGGGGTCCTCGCCTTGTCGTCTTTCTCGCTGACCTTCGCCAAAGTAAAGGCTGGGTGTACCGCATTTCCTTTGGGTTTCCGGGGAGTCAGGGGTCCGTCTATGATAGGGTCGTTTGGCCCGCCGTGGCCAGGCGCCGCCTTGGGCTTTTCAGGACTGCCGGCATCTTGTATAGGGTCCAAGGTCGTTTTCGTTATAGTTGTCGATGCTCTATAATTGCCAAAATTGAGTTGCTTCTGGCTACCATCCGGCGCGGCTGCTGACGTCTTTAGGGGCTCTAGTTTAGTCAGCTGCACGCCGAGACCACGAAGGTCACCGGCGCTGAATTTGAAGGAGCGCAGCATTATGACCGCCTCCTTGCCGAGCACCTGGGCATCGTGTGTCGCGACGCCAAACACGGTGCTTTTGTTGAACGTATCACACTTGCCATGTCCAAGATGTTTCGGCGGATCCAACGGAGCGTCGGCAGATCTCCTCATGATCTTTATAGTAAGTTGTTTGCCCTTCACCTGTTCGTTGAGTAGGCGGCGCTCGAGCTCTTTGCATAGGTTGAGCACAAACTCTTCAGCCTCCTCCTGGTTGATGAATCTGATTCCCCAGTTCACCTCCGCCGAGACTGATTTCCGGATAGGCTGGTCACCCACTTCTGCCCGGTCGATTCCACGGGCATACTCCCAAAGCTTCTCTCCGGTTTTGGGGCCGAGGGTTCCGGTGAGACGCTCTTTGGAAATCTGCCGGATATCGCTGACAAGTTTGACCCCTATTTCTTCCAGCTTGCCCGTAATGCTATAGGCAACACCTGGAAGATCGTTGACTTGGAGCTCCCCAAGAATGGTAAGTACATCTTCAGGTTTTATTTGGAATTGACCTGCCGGCTTGGCTTTTCGCAAAGCCACTTTAGCGAGGAGGATATTGCCGCCAATGCCAACCGAAACGGCACAGCCGGTCTTTTCCTTGACCAGGCCACGAAGATCCAGTGCGATCTGATCTGCCTTCTCCTGCTCCCTCCAAATGCTCCCTTCGTCTACACCTCCGCCACTAGAGCCGGCTGCCTTTAGTATTACCGAAGTTACGTCGATCAGCGCCTCATCGATACTGACACTCTGGACCACACCACCAACTTCGAGGATGGATTCATAGAAGAGGCGGCTTGCTTCTTCGTAGGCTGGAAAGTCGTATGGCAGAACATTCAACTCGGGACATAGCTCCCTGGCCTTCTTCATCCACATGCCGTTCTTCACGCCAAATTTCCGTGCTGGATAATTGCAACTGGCAATTTCTGATCCATTGCCGGCGCCATGGGCAACGACAGTGGGCTTGTCGGCGAAGTGGGGTGCGCTTTTGAGGGAAACGGCACAGAAGAAACTATCAAAGTCGACATGCATGATGTAACGCCGCGCGCCTGCGGATCTCTTCCGGGGTTTCGCTTGGGGCCCCTTTTCAGATGCAAGTTTCTGCATTCTCGACTTCAACTCGGCTTTCCACGTCGACAAATGGTGAAGACGGCTTTCGGCATAGTATTGCTTGATGAAATCCGGATTGGCAGTCGAAGATTTTCGCATTCTCGGATCCTGAAGTAATGCCGCATTGTGCTCTTCGGAGGTCATCTCATTCGAAATCTCAGTAGGCGCACTTTTCGCCTGCTCGGTGGTTGGAACATCCGCATTTAGCATTGTCGCATCCTCTTGTGCATCGGGATGCTGCACGAGACTGATTTCGTCTCCTTCGGCAGAGGTATCAGTAGACTGCGGCATACTGGACTCGTCTTTCTTGGTTTCTGACTTTGCAAGTGCCGAAGGGGGTTTTTGGGCGCCTACAGCCTGGTACTTAGAAGGCGTGTGTATGTGAGGTTGGGCCGGTGAGCTGTTGTGAGTATTGGCTCCATCTATACTTTCGGCAAAACCCTTTAGTTGGCTGGTGTAGTAGCTGTTGTTGGATTGCTCCCGGTAGCCAGCCAGTGGTGATGTCTGCGTATTTGCCTGAGTAGCGAGGTTCGTCCCGTCGAACTTCAGCGTCTTCTGTCTTGGGGTCTCCTCAATAACACGATAGTCTGACCACGGTAGAAGCTTCCCAGCCTGGATAGAGTCCACGACCCAGGCTGGTCTGACAATCCTGTATTTGCTGAATTCTACCATCTTTTTGGGCGGCAGATGTGATGCGATAATGTGAGTGGCCATGGTCTTGGAATCGAGATATTGCAAGAAGCCGGCACCATGCTGAACCAGTTCACGATGGAGGCTGGAATTGTAAGTCAGATTGGACATCAACAAGGTCGATGGTCTCGGTCAACTCACATATGGAGAGGAGGTTGAGTATAGCCAGTCACATGTGCGACCACACCTTTGAATATTTGGGGACTATCGTTGGCGGAAGCCCGGAGTTCCGAGTCTAGATTCTGCAGCTTGATCTTCTTGCGACGGAAATAGTCGTTGAATCCGCCGAAGGCGCTCGCCTCATATTCCTCGCCCCCTTCATCGGAAAAGGTATGCCCTTGGATACGCTTGCGCACAGCGTTCGAGTTCTTCTCCAGACGGCTGCCCATTTTCACCAACGAAAATTCCGGTGAGTCAGAAATGTTGCAGGTTGAAAACGCCCAGTTTGCCACTTGTAAAAGGCCGGGGAATGTATCATGATGCAGGAGTATGCTCCGCGATTGATGCTCTGTATTTCACGAGACAATCAAGCAGTTTACGGCAAGTAAAGACCGTTTGAAAATTGCCAAGATGCCAATCAGGGCCTTTCTTTATGTTCGCGATACTCGGTATGGCTTCAAATGCATGAATGATGGGGTGTAAGTTAGAAACGCGTCCAGGCAGGGAGAGCTGGTGGGGGTCGACGCGATCACCTTTACACGTCATCCCGTGACCCCAACGAGCTTGAGCTACGCATAATTTGCCATTGCCAATATGAAAATAGTCATGGTCCGAAAGAAAGGGGATCTCGAAATAGAATGCGACAGTCCTAAATTGCTATCGTTTTCACGTACGTCTGGAACCTGGGGCACTCAGATAGGCCATGCGTTATGAGCACATGTTCTGCCCAGGCATGCTTTGATGGCCGGTCAGTTAGTTTACCTAAATATAGTGCTTTAGTTACAGAAGGGCCCCCACCATAAAGTAATGGGTAGTGAATGGCTTCCTACATGCTTCCAAATCTTCAACTTAAACGTCAATAAATTTGTCGCAAAGTCATTTTCTGGGGGAAGGAAGCCAGCCCTTCGACACGCAAAGCCATTCTACATTTCCGATTCCACCGACGATCTCCGCCGGTTGCGATAATTCGCCATGAACAACGAGCAATTCAGGCGGCTTGTCGGAGGGAACACCCCCAAACCAACCGCTGACAACAATGAATCCACGCCGGCGCGCTCCCTTGCGCTCGGCTCGCGGCAGAAGTCCAGCATTCCTATGACACCGTGCGATACACCCCGATCCTCTTCTTTTGGTCTACATGCTAACCTCTGATTAGTCGTTCTGTAGGATTCAGCCGAACCGATTTCCAGCGCCAACTGGCGGAAAGGAACCAAGCCGATAAGCCGCAAAAGAAGCACAGAACGTCCGCCCCGAAAGGAAGCAAGCTCGCAGCTGGCTATGTGGACCGAACGAAAGCGAGAGAGGACGAAGAGGCAGACTCCAGAGCTGTGCGCATCAAGGCACTGGAGGAGTCTCTAAAAAAGGAGGAGATTGACCAGGAGACATTCGACAGACTACGGTTCGAGATTGCCGGCGGCGATCTTTCCAGCACGCACTTGGTCAAAGGCTTGGATTTCAAACTACTGGAGCGAGTTCGCAAAGGGGAGAATGTCTACGGGGGAAACGAAAACGAACCAGACTCCGACAACGAAGAAGACGAAGAAAAAGAAGGAGAAGCTGCCGAGGCGGAAGACGTCGACGAGGCGTTTGAGGAGCTGGAGTCTGCCAATATCGAAGCCATCGCAAGAGAGAAAGAGGCAAAGAAAGGTCATTTTGCCACAGGAGGGCTGAAACCCGGACAGAAGCGGACAAGAGACATGATCTTGGCTGAACTCAAAGCAGCAAGAGACGCCGCTAATGCCAAAAGCAAATCCGCCCTTGGGGACAAGTTCAAGAAGATTGGCAACAAGCCTGCACCAGGCTCGTCCAGGATAGAGAGAGACAGCAAGGAGAGGGAGGTACTGATCGTGGTGGATGAAGATGGACACGAGAAGCGCAAGATTCGCAAGATCCAACCACAGGATCAAGCCAAGGCGGAAGCCGAACTTGAAGCCAAGGCAAGAGAGGCAATGATGCCTGATAAAGACGCCAAACCGCTGGGCATGGAAGTACCTGATATCTACAGACCGAAGCCTGAGGAAGAGGACGAAAAGGAGGTGGACATCTTTGATGACGTGGGCGATGATTACGACCCCTTAGCCGGCCTCGGCGGCGATTCAGATGAAGGCAGTGACGAGGACGAAGGGGAGATCACCAAGGACAGCGCAACACCATCGGAGCAAGTAGATCGGGCTGCGATGCCTCCACCTCCCCCTCCAGCTACGACATCCGAACCAAGGAACTACTTCAAGGACGCGAAGACGAAGCTTGTCTCTTCTGAGACACTTCAAGCGCCGTCCATGTCCGACCCAGCGATTGCGGCTGCATTCAAGAGGGCAGCGTCCCTCAAAGCGATACCGAAGCCTTCAGATGAGGACGACGAAGAGGCTAGAGCCAAGGCAGAACGTCATCGCAAGATGTTGCAAAACGTGGATCGCGACGCCGAGGATATGGATATGGGCTTCGGAATGAGTAGATTCGAGGACGAGGCAGACCTTGACGATTCCAAGGTCGAGCTGTCAGAATGGGGGAATGAAGGTGATGACAAAGACGGCAAGGGAGGTGGCGATGGCAAGGCAAAGCGGAAGAGGGGAGGCAAAAAGCGAAAAGGAGATGCCAACAACGTCGCCGACGTCATGCGAGTGATGGAGCAACGGAAGACTGCTGGCAAGTAACTCTTGCTTCTACCACCTCGGCCGAGCTGGTTACACATGGGGTCTATGGATCTGTCTTGACCACCCTCTCTGGGCTCACGACTTGCGATGGCCGACTAACTTTACAAGATAGAGACTACATGTTAATGCATCCCTGTCGACTAACGTGACATATTTGTCACTGGTAATAGCATACAATACTGACTGCACAGCGTATACGTACATAGTAATATGCCTATCGTGTCGTAGATAACCTCTTAATGTCTCAGTACTAACAAAACACACAATGTATCATGATACATTTTCCAAACCAGTTTTGTATGCTGTTACCAATATTGTCTAGGGAGCGGTGTCGCCGGGATTCCTTGATCGGCAGTGCTGATAACCTGATCGGGGTCTCGGACAGGCCCGCACTAAGGCTTCCGACGGTTTGCTGGGTCCCGCAGCTGCTACTATGAGGTGTAATACAGATGGAAATGTGGACAAGTTGCCAGCCATAATAGACAGACAATCGCTCCCATCTCTCGGCAGTCTCTCTAACATTGAAATCCCAAACTCGTCCATCTGCGAAGCTACCGGGACGTCATTTGCATTCATATTAGGGTAACGTACTTGGCAGATAACCCCAGAACATGTCGGCTCCGGTACCGGTCTGGTTGGACTGTGATCCCGGTCATGATGTGAGTCTCTTCAGCCTTTCGTATCTCATAGCAACCTACATATGCATTGTCTCTTGAGGTCATAGGAGAGCCCGAGGGAAATGGGTAGAATCGGCGGAAGAAGCTGTGGCGGCAGATGCCAGCGCGCCTAATACCATCTGAAGCGAAGCCAAACTTGGGATGGCCTCGGCAAAGGCAAGATGACGGGACATGACAGCCGAGCCGCCCAAACCTTCTTTTGTGGCCAAAAAGATCAGGCCGTTGCATGAGTCGGCGGCGCAGGCAGCTCGCTAACCCGCCCAACAGGACACCTTCGCCATTCTGCTAGCTGCATACCATCCCGGCCTGAAGCTGCTGAACATCAGCACCGTCCACGGGAACGCCAGCTTGGACAAAACCACCAACAACGCCCTGTCGGTGCTCGCCGCCATCGGCAAGCAGCATGAGGTGACGGTGTACCCGGGCGCGGCCCACGCCCTCGAGCGCGCCCCCATCCACGCGCCCACCGACATCCACGGCGAGTCCGGGCTCGACGGCACGGAGCTGCTGCCGCGCCCCCAGACGGCCGCGGACCGCTCCGTCGACGCCGTCGACGCCATGGCGGCGGCGCTGCGGGCGACAGAGCCCGGGACCGCGTGTCTGGTGGCCACGGGCGGACTCACCAACATCGGCGCCCTCTTCCTGCGGCACCCGGACCTCGCCGCGCACATCCGCGGTCTCAGCATCATGGGCGGCTCCCTCGGCGGCGGCTTCACGCCCGCCGTGCTCGGCCGCGTCGACGGCAAGGAGCGCATCGGCAACTACACGCCCTGGGCCGAGTTCAACATCCTCATCGACCCCGAGGCCGCCGCCTCCCTCTTCGAGAACCCCGTCCTTGCCGCCAAGACCACCCTGATCCCCCTCGACCTGACCCACCTCGTGCTCGCGACGCAGGAGGTCAACGAGCTGCTGCTGTACGGGCCCGACGCGCCCGTCAAGGAGGGCCGCGGCAAGACGGACCTCCGGGTCATGTTGGTGGAGCTCCTGAACTTCTTTGCCGGCACCTACAGGTTCGTTCTACTGCCCAGGGAATTTTCATGCAATGGACAGCACTAACCCCTAGAGCAGAGATGCGTTTGGAATTGTGGAAGGCCCGCCTCTGCATGATCCTCTGGCTGTAGCCATCGCTCTGATCGGCACCGAGTACGAAATTCCCTTTTACGACTTCGACCCGAAGAGCGCGGCGGGCGAGCGACGACAGGAGCGGTTCCACGTCAAGGTGGAGACCGAGGGCAGCCTGGAAGACGCGCTCAAGGGGGCCAAGACCGGCCAGACGGTCGCCACCCTGCTCGAGCCTGGAAAGGAGGGCGTGCGGATACCGAGGGGCTTGGATATCGCCATGTTTTGGAAGGTCATCGAGGAGTGCGTGCAGAGGGCTGATGAGGTGAATGCCAAGGTTCTGAACGGCTCCAAGTGAGCGAGGCGCCTAACCTAGAGTGCGGGTTGCAATTTGGGAAAGACTAGAATGGCGCAAGCTAGATTTAGCATAGATATCTACTGCTCTTCCACAATCACAATCAAGACAAATACGCAGTATGGCCAGCCAGTCACGTAGCATCGTAATAATGCAGGAAATTGATCATCTACCCAGCCACATGATATGAGCTGGATCTTCTTCATTTGATGCAGGTCCGGGGCTAGGCCGCCTATATCTTACTACGTGGACAACGTGGGATCACACCTCAACCCCGTGAAACAGATCTTGGGTGCCAAAAGCTTTAGCGAGCTTGTACATGACGTAAATACCCTTGGTCGTCTCGTGAATCTTGTCAGTCCACTATATGTATCGTGGTCAGCAAGATATGTAGGTTGGTGCACTTTATAAACAAGACTACGCATGGCCTCGCACTTACCTCCGTTGCCGTCAGCTCGCGCAGCTTGTCGAGGTCCACCGTCTCGGTCTCGAACTCGTGAAGCGCCAACCAGACAGGCGGCTTGGCCTCATCCTCCGCCGAGGGCGGGAGTTGCGCAGAAAAGGCAAGTTTGTACCTGGTGGTTCGGAGATAGCCCTCGTATGTGGCGATGAGCCGAAGGTGCTGTGAACAGTTCATGAGCGGGCGGCAACTTCCACTGGCCTCTGCGTTTTCGCTTACCTCTGCGCGGTACCAGGCGTCAATGTCCTCCTCGACGGCGGGGCCGGAGAGGGACTTCATCTGTGCGGAGATGATGCACTTGGTGTGCCCTTCCTGATGTTAGCATCGCCTGATGGCTAACACTCTTTGTCAAGGGAATCCGCTGCTGGGCCAAACCTACCGGGTCCCTTCTTGGTCGGGTCGTAGACTTGGACCAACTGGTCGAACCTTGACACCGAGCCCATGACTTCTGCAGCAGCACCGGTCCCTGGTAACTTATCACTTTGTAGCGACTTCATGCCCTTGAACTCATCTGACTTGAAAAAGGAGAAGTCCTTGGTAGGGTAGACGGCCAGGTAGGGCCATTTCGAGCCAGGGTCGAGGTCGATGAACCGGAAGGCAGAATCGAACCCGCTGGTCTGAATCAACTCGGGTATGTGCTCCTCATCATACCACTCAAAGAAGGTCTTCACGTCGAGGATGTCAGGTCGTGATATTTTGCTGCTAGCATACAACAAGCCAGGAGTCTTGGAAGTTGAACCCATATTGCCGATACCAAGTAACCCAGCAGAGAGTGAAGAGAATGAACAGGTAGTTGGAAAGAATCTCGAGTTTGTGGCTCATCCCGTAGAAGCAGCCGAAGCGATCAAGAGAGGGAGGCAGATCCACGTCGGGTGGCATGTGCCGGCCGAGGTGGGGGATTTCGGATGTTTTGTGGAGAGAGTGCGGTCTCGCTTTGCCAAGAAGGCTTGAACCCTTCCGAGGTATGGCGATCCTTGCGCTTGGCTTACAGGCTCCCAATGGCATATCCAACATGGTTTATTCATGAATGTCCTATATAGTCGAGATCCTAGAGCACTATAATGTTTCGGTGTCAAGGGAGTCCGTGACTGAGAAAATTGCATGGGCTCGGAGCCTCATGCGTTAATACTTCCACCGAAGGAACCAGCGAGGGTGCTCGCACCCCCATAAGGCGCTCATATCGCTGCTCACCAAGTATCAACGATAACTGTAACTGATTGATCTTGCCCAAGACTGCTCGCCCGGATTGTATGCGGCTGCTTTGCTCTTCCCGAGACAGAAAGCCCCTCTTAATAAGCCACCATTTGCAGTGTAACCCATTATGCTCTATGGAATAGTCGCAGAAGCCGGCACACTTCTTGATCACTGTGCTGAGGTGCATTAGCCCTGCACGGTCGGATATGACAGTCATAAAGGGCGCTTGTGGTTGGTTCGGGGTCTGAACGAAAAACCCGTGTATTCCTAGGCAAAAGGGGCATCCACAATTTAGTAGCATTATACTCAGATGATGGACTGCTTGTGTCTGCGGCTGCGACGCCAATCCGACATACTGCTGCTGCCAGTATTCCATGACGATTTCGCGAGCGAGGCTGGCGTAGGGGGAGTCTCTCAGATCCGCTGAATGCAACTCAGCCAACCCCAGTAAGCCGTTGACGAATGGGAGAAAGAGTTCGGTGAAGTCTCTCCAGTCCACGAGTTTAACCTGTTCCGTGATCTTGGCGAGAAACTTTCGCACATCGTCCTCAGGCTTGATGGCGATCATGAGTCTGATGGTATTGATGAGAGTCTCGTATGAGACAGGTGGCGGTGGTAGAGGCGTACCATTGTAGACTGCCTGTGTTTCCCTTTCACAGTAAACCGGAACGCTGACCAGCTGGAGGATATCAAAAGACTCGTGTATGTTGACTACCAAGCTCCGTAACAGCTCTAAGGACTCGTCCATCGGCAACTCTCCCCGTGTCGCTGCATCGTAGAGTGCCCAGCAGAAAACCGCAGCAAAGGCGAAATCTGCAGCTCTTTGCTGTACGATGGGGGCAATCCTAATATTGTCAGTTGTTGTACACGCGCTGGTGGGTGTCAACATACTCGTCCAATAACCATGCAAAGTCTTTGTATCGGTAGGCTATTGATACAAGCAGCTCGCCGTCTGCTTCAAAAACCTCGCCGCGCGAGCAGAAAAGCGCCGCCTCACTCAAAGCAGCCTGGGCGAATTCTCGCAGCTCTTGGGGAGCACCGTCGTCCAAGGGTCGGAGGCTAACGATATAGGCGTACCAATCACCACACCGATGTGTATTTGGGAGAGAACGGCGGATGCTGCAATCATCGTTAGTACCGAGTGCAGCAGTAATCGCTGAGACGACGGACAGGCTTACGCAGGTATTAGCGCCCCTATCGGAATCTCCACGTTTCGAAGATTTTCGCCTGCCCAGGGAAAAACCCAGCTGGCGACAATGTGATGGATATGTTGCTGCTTATCAAATCGAACAGCTGCGCGCGTTTATGGCGGATACATAACTGGAGCACCTCGATGATGGTTGCTTCATCGAGTGACTGTAGCTGATTAGGACCGCTTGATAGTTCCGAGCAGAGCCGAAACAGGTCATAGAGATGGCGTTGGCCATGCTCCGGATCATGGCATTTGGCAGCCATATAACTGACCAGCTGCGAGCAGGACGAGCTACTGTTGTCATGGAAAGACAGCTCGGACAAGAACTCAAGCAATGCGGCCTTCGATACGATGAGTGCGGCCTAGGGAAACCGTCAGCATAGTTGGACAATAAACCGGAACCGAGGTCGATGTGCGCTACTCACCGTGGATGTGAACCACCTACTAAAGCCTCGTTGCTGAAGCACTTGATGTCAGAATGGACCAAGGTGTAATTCCATGGCTAGGAAGGTTGGCTCACAGGATCATGCGGTCCCCCCTCCCAAACGTCCTCCATCTCTTCATCAACATCGTCATCGTATTCCTCCATATCAAACTCGTCCTGGACTACGACGTCCCCCGTGAGAGGATAGTCGTCAAATTTAAAACCATTTCGCCAGTCGACCAGTACCTCTGCTGTCCATGTTCTTTCGGTGATATTATAGCCCACCCCATGATCCTGTAGAGAATGACACCTTAGCTTGTCTATTAGACCTAAAGACATGGCGGTTTTACTTACTGGCGGGCTTTCGTTCTCGGACTCGTCCTCGGATCCTTCATATTCAGGCATGTCACCGTAATCATATCCGTAGTTTTGGGCGCCAGTGTCCTTCCTCTTCAGCTTTATGAGGAAAACCTCACAGTTGAGCTCCTCAGCCACGTTCCGAAGACAATGGAATTGAGTCGTCTCCCCACCAGGCGAGAGCGCGCCTAGAGCAAGTGCCTGGCCACTTTTATAGTCTCCGAAATCGTAGACCACGGTATTCGTGTCCAGCCCACCGGCAGCACCTATCGAGAACCATAACGCGAGCGCGTCACGAAGCCTCTGCCTCAGTCCGGGAGGTGAAGTACAAGTTTCGGGTTTTTCTATCGTCGCGAAGACGTTGCAGTTGTCGACAGAGCCGATCTCATCGACTGCATCACGGATGTCTCTCCTCAGCCTGGCCCGAGTCGGGTCGTGCACCCGAGAGAGCATAGCAGGGTCGTTCACCCGAGAGAACATAGTAGAAGACAAATTTTTTATGACAAATTTTTGATTAATCGGTTGGGATGTCCTCAAAAAGACGTATTTGTGACGTGTAAGGCCTCGCAGGACGCGTATCCGCGATGTTGTCCGACTGATCCTCGCCCCGCATCAACTCCAGATAAACGCCAACCCAAAGCGCCGACCCTGCCAAACTTTGCCCAACCAGCTGGTGCTGCCTACCAAGAAGCGCCCTGACATGAACAAAAAGCAAGGGTGTTTCCAGGGGACAGCGATGAAACGCGATTCCTGATGTTGGGACGTCACCAAACTTTGATGCTGTGTACAGTCTATGCATTTAGCTACAGCTACATGATTACCATCAAATGATTCCGAATATGGTTCATTAACATCCAATACCGAGGAAGATATCTGCACACTCTTTTTACGCACTACCCAAAGTTGCCAGCAAGTTCTTCCGTCTCGAACCTCGTTTTCCAAAAAGCCGGATTTTATCGGGGCATGAAATATATATCAAGCCAGGGGGTCTAGGGGTCGTGCCGCTGGACCTGCAGAATGACGAACAGCCCACTGCTGATCCGATTTGTCATAGCATTCGTTGGCAATGCACCCTTTCATCGATTCGGGACCCATCCAGCTATCACCACCATTCAAAACGGCCTCACCCTTGACGCATAGGCTGTGGTGACCACTTCGCGAATTGAGATATGCCGCCGATTGTCTCGATTTGCCAAGAACAGTATGTCGAATGCGCGTGCGAAATCTGTTCTTCAATTATACGACCACAAGTCTGGATCAGACTTTTTGAGCCGCAATCAGATGGTGGCATATCAGGTATTTGAGGATGGCGTTAGCGTCCTGGCAAAACTACAAGCTCATAGGCCTGATATCCAGGCTAGAGCTTGCGTCGTGTAGCCCTCACACGTCAAGTGGTAACCAGGGGACAGGCGATTCATCCCTGTTCCTCTTGCGGCTTCTCGCCTTCGTCCTGGCCCTTGGTCTTCGCCTCGCCATCGGCATCGAAGCCAAGCGCTTCGAGCTCGCGTATAAGCTCGTTGATCTTGATGACCTTGGCAATTTGCTCGGGCAGAAGAGACTCGCCTCCCTCCTTCTTGTTCTGAAGGTCCTTGGCCTGCTTCAGTTTCTTCTTCAGGTTACGAGCTTTCTTCTCCTTCTCGACCTCGGGATCGACGTCCTCTGGCTTGCTCTCGGCAGCATCCTTCGCTTTGTCGGCGTCGTTGGGTTCGTCAGTTGTCTTGGCCTTTTTTCGCGCCTCCCTTCGCTTGGCATTCTTGTTGCTTGCCGCCGAGGGCAGCTCGACTTTTTGATCCTTTAGTCCCTCTGTGCCAGGAATGCCGCCCTTTCCGCGATTGCGAAAAGACTCGGCGGTGCGGTTCTTGTAGAGTTCGACATCCTCCGGAGGACGGTACCCAGGTTTGATTTTGATCGCTTTTCGAGTGCTTCCGTCCGCACGGACTGATTCGGGGATTTGGCGCACGCCACTGACTTCGTCGGTAACAATGCCCGAAGTGGAAGGTTTGGCAGGTTCTGAAGGCATCGTGAAGTTGGCGAGGGCAACGTAAAGCTCCCACGGTGCTTTTCGGAGCTGCCCCAACGAGATTGGGTGAAATAATTTGGCAAATCGTTATCGGAGAAATAAAAGGAAGAGAGCAAATAAAGTTCTTCACAAATTAGGTACTGAAAGATGCGCCATACACGTAGGAATCGCTCTTTATGTACTTCCCAGGGAACCAGGCCGTGTCGACCCTCTTGAGGGCTTGGAGGGGTCGTCAAAGTGAATGGTAGACAGACGCACTGAAGCAGCCCACCTTATTTCACTGCCCAAGCTGTACGGTCCGGAAAGGGCTGGAGGGCATTTGTCGTGCTACCAAAAGCCCAGCCGCTTAAGCCTGGCTGGGTGGAGCCGGCAAGCTCTGACCAATCAAACGTCAGCAATCCCCATGACCAAATTCCATTGAAGGAGTCCTCGGAGCCTCATCTTCAACCACGATTCCACTCTCTACCAAGTCAAGTCAATTGAGTCGCCATTGACACCCTACCGACCACACGACCACCCCTTCTCCAGAAACAGAGTGCGATTCTACGCAAATCAGTCAAAATGGTACGGCCCCATGCGCCCAGATCCGCTTACATGACGAGAGAAGACTAATCGCGCAAACAGGTCAAGCCCATCTACAAGTTCGTCCAACGACTCCCCGAACACGACGATGGCGTAATCTAACAGTATACTCGCAGCGCCCTCTTCGCCCGCAACTGGCAGATGCTGGGAACCGTGTTCGCTGCCGGTTTCGGCTTCGAGCTGTACGTATTTTGCGCGCCGGCAAGAGTCGCAACAGGAATTAACGGTACAATAGGATCTACAACCAAGGCACGGACAAGGTCTGGGACAGCATGAACCGAGGCGTAAGTGACATACCCGCCCCCCAATCCAATTTCAGAATAGACCCGGCTGACAGTTCGCAGCGCCAATGGAAGGACATCCGACACAAGTACGTCCAGGAAGCTGAGGACGAATAGACGCAGGCAAGAGTTCGAAGATAGCTGGGAAGCAACCACGGGAGGACGCAATCCAGCCCCCATCTGTACAATTGTACCCTATAGAACGACCAAAGACACGCCTCTGCGCAAACATTGAATTACTACACGATGGGTGTGGGAGGACACCATGCTTCGAGCCCGATTTGTGATATAATATCCAATTCTACCGGGCCTGTTTAAGACTCCGTTGAGCTCTTATACGAAGTCCGATTGGTCATTTGCCGTAAGGTATAATTACGACCTCGATCCTCAAATAGATAATAGTGATTAAGTGGTGGGTGACATCAAGTACCTGGAAATGGCGACACATGATATGGCGAACATCACCGGCTCCATGGCCAATAATAACCTCGTTTTCTTCCGCGTTCCTGGCAACCTAGAAGAGACCGACGCTGCTGTGAATGTTGGCTGTCGGGTCCTTCTCTTTGTGCATGTTTGAATTTGAGGCATCTGTAGCTGATCTATGGTATCGATAAGGCGGTGCCGGGTCATATCCGCCTGAGGTACGTAGCCAAGGACCGTCGTTCATTGTTGATTAGAAATGAAACCGAGGTTTGCGATGAAACATTACGGCCTCATAATTATATACTTATCATCCGGGAAAATTGATCGAGTCGCTTGCAGTGCATGACAAATGCATCAATGGATAAGAAGCACCTTATGTAAGAGGGTACATATATCCATAGCTCAACGTCCCCCGTCAGCATTGGAACCCAGCAAACCCCCACCAACACTGAAGCTTTGGAACGGCCTGATCCAAGCTGAACCCCCCCCAAATGTGCCAGCACTAACCACCAGAAAGCTAAACACCACACTCAGTAGCACGTATACCGACGTCACGTCACCTACCCATCATTTCTCCTTCTTTGATGCCAACAACGTGCAATTAATTGTTGCCAATCAGCCTATGTGCGCTGCACTGTCTTTGAAAACATACCATCAGAAGGATCAAGAATTTGTTGACCTTGAGCCCGAGATCCACAGCTGCCGACGTCACATGCGACCTACCAGGTCCCCTCCCTAGCCATGGACACGGCTAATATGTCTACACAAGAGCTGCAGCTCTGTCAGCATCTGATAGAGCTGCCAAAGCGGCATGTCTACCGATACACCGATGCCGCCTCCCGCGATCTCCTCTCCAACCTCTTCTGGTCTATGGCTGGAGGCAAGCCCGAGTACATGCGCCTGCTGTTTCCCGACGGCAAGCTGCCCAGCAGTGGCAGTCTGAAGCTTAGCGAAGCCCAGGGCGCAATAGAAGGCGCCGAATATACAGAAGCTGCCAGGGGCAAGGCATGCGGCCACATCTTCCGCGCCGGCGAGGCCACCTATTCCTGCAAGACCTGCGGCGCCGACGAAACATGCTGCCTCTGCAGCAAGTGTTTTGATTCCACAGATCACAGGGGCCACATGGTTCGCATCAGCATATCCCCCGGTAATAGCGGCTGCTGTGATTGTGGTGACCCCGAGGCCTGGAAGCGACCGCTATATTGTACCATTCACACCGAACGCGAAGGCCAGGCCAAAGGGAAGGGCAAAGAGGCAGCAGGCCTGCCCGAGCCTCTGCTGAACAACATTCGCATGACGGTCGCCAGAGCTATAGACTTTATATGCGATGTCGTTTCATGTGCGCCGGAGCAGCTCAGGCAGCCCAAGACCAAGACCTCGATCGAGCAGGACGAGAAGATGTCGCGACTGAATTCCACGTACTGCGGCGGCGATATCGATTCCCCGGGAGAATACTCCGTCATCCTCTGGAATGATGAAAAACATACTGTTGTGGAAGTACAGGAACAGGTGGCCAGGGCCTGCCGCATGTCGTCCGCCGATGGGTATCAAAGAGCCCACGAAACAGACAACATGGGACGTAGTATCCTCATATACCACCCTGACATTTCGCACCTTCTAGATGTTGCTAGGATATTGGAGCAGATTAAAGTTACCGTCACAATCCGGTCGTCGAGGGATACCTTCCGAGAACAGATGTGTGGTTCGATGGTGAGCTGGTTGAATGATATCGCCGGCTGCTCCGTTGGGGGAGATGGGAGTATCCTCCGTCAGATTGTTTGCGAGGAGCTTTTAATGCCGTGGCGGAAAGGGAGCCCTGCCAACCATGCAAGTCTCACCAACATCGGCATCGAGGACGAGGAGAAGATTGAGTACCAACACTACCAGCGAGAAACCGCGCGGTTGTTTGTGACCCGTGCCAGAATGATGGCTTTCGCCGATGCGACCGGCACCTTGCCTGTTGGTATTACGGCCATGCCGAGAAATCTGGCAGCCCTTCTTGATGATTCTGACGACGACGACGACGATGGCCAGACCCCGCCGAGTGCCGAAGAAGATAATGATATCAGCGACGATGAGGATGACGGAGACGTCATGATGATAGACGCTGGCGCAGGAGCCGCAGGAGATGTCAACATGTCTGATTGGCGGCAAGGCCCTATAGGGGAAGCTCTTGAAGAAGAAGAAGCCACAATTGCTGGATACCCCCCGCCTCCGCCCCCGCCGCCGGTGCCAAGGCGCAACGCCAGAGATCGGGATTTAACACCTTCTGATTCAGATACCGCCGAGCCCTTGATAGCACCAACGGTGTACGCGAAGGTAAATCTCGAGGTGCCCAAGACTCCTGGACACGCCAAGGCGGACAAGGTAGATCCACCTAGGCCTGGACGGTATTGGGTTGAGACGCCAGCCGCATACTTGGAAAACGTTGAAAGCCGGCCATATGAAGATGTTTTTGAAAGGGTTCGCCTGGACTGGCTGATTTTGTTCGACTTGCGGCTGTGGAAAAAGGTCCGGAACGACTTGCGAGCTCTCTACATATCGACGGTCGTTACTATCCCCGAGTTCAAGCGCATCCTTGGACTTCGGTTTGCTGCTCTATACACGACTTTGGCACAGCTTTATCTTATTGGGGATCGCGAGCCAGACCACTCTATCATCAACATCTCTCTACAGATGTTGACTGCCCCATCCATCACTGCCGAGGTTGTGGAAAGAGGCAATTTCCTCACCACTCTGATGGCCATTCTATATACTTTCCTGACCACTAGGCAGGTTGGTCATCCGTGGGATGTATCATCGAGTGCCGTCCTTGGGTTCGACACAGGGTCGGTCACAAACCGACGTATGTATCATTTCTATGTGGACATGAGGTACTTATTCAGTTCGCCACACGTGCAAGAGCGAATGAGGACAGAAGAGCGGTACCTACTCCAGTTCCTTGACCTGGTCAAACTTCATCAGGGCATTTGTCCGAATGTTAGAGCGATTGGTGAACACGTCGAGTACGAAACCGACAGCTGGATTGGGGCCTCTCTAATGACGCGAGAAATGAACCAGTTGTGCAGAATGCTTGCAGATTCTTTCCGTAAAATACCTGATCACGACATGCAATGCATTCCGCGGGCTATACGACTCACGGCTAAAAGTGTCGTCGTCAATTCAATTGGCGCAGAACGTGCTCGCTTCACTCAAGCCGAGGTCAAGGATGAGATCAGATTCAAGACTCTTACGGATTTCGAGTTTGCAGGGGAGTCTACGAAATATGACGTTGTCAAATTCGTGGTGGAAGAGCAGCCCATCAGTTTTCACCACGCGCTTCACTACACTCTATCGTGGCTCATTGAGTGTGGCAAGAACATGTCTGCTCAAGAGCTTGCCTCGGTGCTTAGCTTTACCTCTCAGGAGCTCAAGATGAAGCCCAAGACGATGGGCCGCAAGACCTTACCAAGGCGCGAGTACGGACCCGAAGACTATCTGATGGCCGCCTTCGATTACCCCTTGCGAGTATGCGTTTGGCTTGCACAGATCAAGGCGGGCATGTGGGTGCGCAACGGCATAAGCCTACGGCATCAAGCCATCACCTATCGTAATATCCTCCATCGCAACGTTACCCACCACCGCGACATCTTCCTCCTCCAAACGGCACTGGTTATCTGCGACCCAAGCAGGGTTCTAGCATCCATTGTCGATCGGTTTGGCATGGACAACTGGGCCAAGGGGTTCTTTGAACAATGCTCTTCTGCGCAAGACGAAACGCAACACTTGGATGTAATCGAGGACATGATCCATCTCCTGATCGTCCTACTCAGTGACAGGACCTCGCTCATCACCCAAGACGAACGTGAGATGCATCTAATGGCCATGCGCCGCGACATCTCCCATGTCCTCTGCTTCAAACCCTTGTCCTTCAACGAGGTCTGCACAAAGCTCCCAGACAAGTTCCATGAGCAGGAGGACTTCCAGCAGGTCTTGGATGAAGTGGCAACCTTCAAGGCGCCGGAAGGAGTGTCAGATAATGGCACATTTGAGTTGAAGCCCCAATACATCGAGAACATCGACCCCTACATCGCCCATTACAACAAGAACCAGCGAGAAGAGTCCGAGGCTGCGTATCGAAACTGGATATCCAAGAAGACCAACAAGCCTGTCGAAGACGTTGTGTATGAGCCGCATCTACAACCTATCGAGTCCGGCGCGTTCATCAAACTGGCAAGTTTCACCGGCACCGGCATGTTTGCACAAATCGTGTACTACTCACTATTGTATCCGCTTGTCGCACCAAAGTTCACGCCTAAAGTTCCTTACACCCGAGTAGAGACCTTCGTCCAGGTGGTCTTACACCTCGTGTTGATCGCCATTTCGGAAGACAAGACAGCCGAGTACAATGCATCCACAGAGAACTCTTTCGTCTACAGAGCTCTCACAAGCCAGGGGCGAAGCAACTTCATGCCTGAAGCCCCGGCGGCTAAGACCATCGTCTCTCTCCTCGAGCTGCTGTCGGCCAAGGAAGAGCTCAAGGCCTGCCATCCCAAGATAAATCTCATACTCAAGAGAATGAGGCAGAAGCTGCCTGTTCACTTCGACACCGCCTATACCCGTCTGGGTATACCCATTGACAGGATCGATACAGCATCACCTGCCAGTGCTCATTTCGCCGAAGAAGAGCGCGAGAAGAAGAAGAAGGCGGCGTTGGATCGGCAAGCCAAGGTTATGGCGCAGTTCCAGCAACAGCAAAAGAGCTTTCTCGAACTGCAGGGAGACATCGACTGGGGCGATGAAGACCTAGACGATATGGGTGACGAGCAGACGGTCGAAGAGCGGAAGAACTTTTGGAAGTATCCCCGTGGCACCTGTATTCTGTGCCAGGAAGATACAGATGATGGTCGACTCTACGGCACGTTCGGTCTGTTTATGGAAAGTCACATTCTGCGACAGACCGATTTCCAAGATGCCGATTTCGTGAGAGAGGCCGCCCAAACCCCGGAGAATCTTGATCGCTCAGCGGAGGAGATACGCCCATTCGGTCTGGCCCACGAGAACCGTGTTACCATTGAGAAGATCAACGCCGCTGGAGAAACGTTTGTTACCGAGAAACAGGGGCTCGGGAAAGGGGTACCCGCCAACCTTTCTCGGCCTGGTCCAGTGGCTGTTTCCTGCGGCCATATCATGCACTTCAGTTGCTTCGAAATGTATACTGAAGCGACAGCACGTCGCCATGTGCACCAGATTGCACGACACCATCCAGAATCTCTTGAGCGCTTGGAGTTCGTGTGTCCTCTTTGCAAAGCCCTGGGCAATGCGTTCCTACCGATTTCTTGGGATGGCAAGGAGGAGTCTTATCCCGGCGTGTTGCAATCTCAGGACGGGTTTGCATCGTTCCTTGACTATCACATGGGCATCATCTCTCACATGGGTCCGCGGCTTCGAGGCTCGTTGCAGCATGCCTTCGCAGACTATGTTCGTTCCGCCATGCCGGATAGCTTGGTCGAGGGGTCATCCCAGTTGGTCATGGACTCATGGAATGTAAGCCGCCCACCATCTGTCTCGGTTAGTACCCCGTTCAGCGACGCATTTTCTTCTGCGGCGACTCCAGAGTCCAGCGTACGTTCAGGAAGCCCCTCGGATGCTCAAAATGGCGACAAGGAGCTTATGTCTGCTTACCGACGCCTGCGAGACACTCTACGAAACAACAAACTATATACAGGCCCGAATGGCGAAGACAAGGATGACGAGCTTGTAGGTGGGGGGGCGATGGCCCGCACTGTGGGCTATTCAATCTCTGCTACCGAGATCCAGCAGCGTGGTCTCGAGGCCCAGTACGGAATGACGTTGATCGAGAAGATTCCCGAACAAGTATTGATACAACTACGCATCCTGTCGGAAACGACTTCATCCTACATCTCCATCGGTGGCCTTCGTAAAGGGGGAGATAACCAAATGGAGGCCGACTTCCGAAAGGATAGCGAGAGGCAACACTGCCAGCTCTTCATATCCGAGTACTTTGGCAGGGACTCGTCGAACAGTCTGCAGCCCGCCAAGGACTATCCGCCCTTGCTGAGCCAGGATCCCTTTATATTCATGTGTGAGTGCGTCTTTGGTGTCGCAGCTGCTCACAACATTGCCATCACGGACCTTATCCGTCTGTGCTACTTCGCCGAGATTGTCAAGGTGGTGTACAACATCTCACGCAATATCCCGATTGGCAAGTGGCTCGAACACATGGGCAATCGATCAACTGAAGACACAGCTCTGAACAACTTTGCCAACTTTTGCCACACCGTTACCCTGGCTGGCATCAACAGCAATTGCGAGGACCCTGAGCTGTCTGACGATTTGCCCAATGCTGGTTTTGAGCAGCCGACTTTCGACAACTTGTCCAACTACTACGCCTTCGTCCAGCGATATGCTCTCGTCTTCCTACGAAAGACGGCCATCCTCCTCCACGTCAACTTTGGGGTGGACCTCAACAGCTACGTTCCCACGGCCCCTGAGCTGGATGAGCTCTCGCGTTTGACAGCTGCGATGCGTCTCCCATCCTTTGACGAGATGTGCACAGCCCTGACACCTCTCGGTGCCAACTACGGCTGGCCCAAGCAGATGGAAAGGCTTGCTCAAGGCTGGATCAAACACCAGACTGCATTCCGACCGCTCAACCCGATCGACAACAGCCTCGAGGCCCCGCATCGCCTGCCACCCTCGGCCCAGGTCAGTCATCCGGGCATCTTTGAGCTGATTGGACTCCCCAAGAACTTCGATACCTTGATCGAAGAGTGCGCTCGCCGCCGTTGCCCCAAGACGGGCAGAGACCTTGCCGACCCGATTGTTTGCCTCATGTGCGGTGACATCTTCTGTGGGCAGACCATGTGTTGCATAATGGACTACAAGGAACCTGGTCCGGGCGACAAGCCATCTAAGAAGATAGGGGTGCCCAGCAACACATGCTATTCAAGTAAGTAGTAGCCTGTCTCTCCCCCTCCAGCACTGAAGTCGTGTGCAACTAGAGTCGCCAGGCCAAAAGCTCCTCTGCTAACCCCCGTTCGTAAACAGGTGTCAGCGAAACATGGGAATATTCATCAATATCCGCAAGTGCGCCATCTTCTACCTTCATCGCAAGAGCGGTAGTTTCAGCAACGCACCCTACATAGACAAGTACGGCGAGGTGGACGTCGGCCTCCGCCACGGCCGCCAGCTTTTCCTCAACCAGCGCCGCTACGACTCCATGATCCGCGCCATGTGGCTCGGCCACGGCGTACCGAGTTTTATTAGTCGTAAGCTCGAAGCGGATATTAACAATGGCGGCTGGGAGACGATTTAACTAGGATCCCCTTCGTTGTTCTCATTTCCCTTCTCGGGGCAGTAATGATTATGCGTTCATATCCAACGCATTCCAACAAGAGGTCGTAAACAGCAACTTCTAGGGCACGAGAAAGACTTGTTTGAGCTTTGTCGGAAATGAAGCATGGTGACGATGTCGGTCGAGAGCACGGGATCGTGATCTGGGCTGACCCAGATAGCTTATATATACGGCGGCGTCGTGAGGAATGCAAGCGATGACGTTGATATCCTTTTCTTGCGTATAGAACTTCATAGAAGTCATGCTTTGGGATGCATGTCTCCGATTCCATTCGTTCTCAGTGGCATATATTCATTAATGCCTGGAGTCGGATGGCGTCCCGGAATGGAAGTAAGTGTACGCACGACTGAATTTGTCTTGGGTTTAGGTACACAGATCATGTTACACTTTCTCGCAATTTACAGAGGAATGAGGGTTTTTCCCGATAACTTCCTCTTGGGTTCAATAGACCGACCGTCACTCTTCTAATCGGTGATAATACCAGCTTGCTTCTAACTTTGATTTGATATTATCGAGATCAAGGGGGAGGATTCGAGCTAGTGAGCCGTTATTCTATTGATGGCCTCATGCCCCTAATTAGTTACCCAAAAGACTATCATGATCAGTGGATACGTCCTACTTATGGAGGTATGGGCGGCCTCTGACTGCCAATATAACCGGCTTGTTTTTGTGAAGTCTTAAGATTCTTCGTTCTTTATCTCGGCATCCGTCTTCAGGGGTGAGATGCTCCGGCTCTGATCCTCTTGGTCCACGTCCATGGTATCGGTCCCATCCAGGCCGCTCGCGACCCCAGTGCCGTTGGGGACGTCGTCGCTCGCAGCCACGGCAGGCGTGCTGCTGCTCTCCTCGAGGGGGCCGCGGTGCCGAAACACCTTGATCTTGCCGTCCTGCCCACAGCTGACCATGGTATCGCCGTGCACATCGACCCAGAAGCAGACACCGTCGTGCGCCTTCTCAATACGCTGGACGATTTGCTTGGTTTTGATGTCCCAGAGTACGATATCTCCGTCCTCCGAGGCCGTGGTGACGTAGGCCTTCCCGTCTACCACGCTAAAGGTACCGCCGATGCTGAAACCGGCATTGGTATGGCCCTGGTACGTCTTCTTGACTTGGCCGCTCACGTAGTCCCAGAGGCGTATGCACGAGTCCATGCTAAAAGCAAGGAGGTAGCGACCGTTGGGGGCAAAGCAGACCGATGTCACAGGCGGGTTATCCTCGTGAACCATGGTGCGAAGGCATTGGCCGGTGGACGTGTCCCATATCCGCCTATGTTTAGGGGCGCGGCAGTTGTTAGCTAGATTCTTCTTCTTCTTCTTCTTCTTCCGCCTCTTTCGTGAAGGGCCCGGGGATGAAGGGAGAAAAGGGGCCAAGAACTTACGTCAAACCATCCGTGCTGCAACTGACCACCAAGGTCCCGTCCCTACTGAAATCGATGCCGCTGACTGGGTCGCTGTGCGCCGGCAAACTCCTCATCAACCGTCCAGCGCGCACGTCCCACAGGAACACCGCCTCGTCGTAGCTTCCGCTTGCTAAGATGTTGCCCTTGGGCGAGAAAGCTAGACAGTAGACGTAGTTGTGGTGTCCAAGCAAAGGTCTCGACCTTGCAGGTTGCCCCGTGACTCTGTCCCAGAAGCGAATGGCCTTGTCGTCGGAGCCCGAGGCCAGGGTTTTGGAGTCTGGCGACCACGCCACCGCCGACACGCCGGCCATGTGTCCCACTAGTGTCTCTATGTGCCTTCCCGTGGAGGCCTCCCATATCTTGATGGTGCCGTCTGCTGATGCCGAGGCGATCCACCTCCCGTCGGGTGATATGCGCACTTGGGATATAGGTTTGCGGTGGCCACCAAGAACGAGGCGGGGCTTGAAGTTGGGTTTCGTGGGCTGCCGCGGCTGGGGTGGTTCGGACGCTACATCGACGTCGGCATCGGCGGCGGGTGTGCGAAAGGGCGTTGGGTCGCCGGAAACGGGTGAGCGAGTGATGGAGCGCGAGACGGTGGGCGACCTTGTCCTCGTCCTCGACCGTGATCTGGATCGCAGCCTGGACTCCGACCTGGACCTCGACCTAGAGTCGGAGCGCGACCGGGAAGTAGAGCGCGATCTGGACCTCGATCTGGACCTGGACCGACTACGCGATGTGTCGTGGTCGCTCGAAGAGTAATTGTCGTCGCGACGCTTCGGGCTGGGGCTCCTGCTGGCGGACGGGCTCTCTGGCCGTCGCTCCCGTATCGAAACGCGCAATGCGGCCTTGTCGTCCGAGTCCTTGTCGTCGTCCTGCCCATCCTTGACGTCGGGGGTATCGTATCGCGGGGTGGACTCTGCACTATCTTCCTGGTGGACTTTGCGCCGCTTGGAAGGAGGGGCAGCTACTGGCACATCTGCCACTGATGTGTCCGGCTCTGCCATGTGCGCAACTCGATTGGGTCGTCTCTCCCTTGTTGTGTGTATATTCGCGTTGATAGAGGGTCCAGGACTATCGCGACCGGAATGGATTGGCAAACCCGGCTGGTTCCTCGAATTGTTTTGGAGAATGAGGTACTAGGAGCAGTTGTCAACCCAATTTTGGTTTTCTGGCTGGGTTTGGTCGAGCAAATCGCCCTTCTGTTGTGTCGAAATGCAAATGTTGGGTGAAGCAGAAGCTCAAAGATCACAGCCTTGTCCCACTGCATGTGCTAATGGAATCAATCAATTAACTTCCAATTTGGTAGAGACCAGCACCGTTACCGTACCTACTTCTGTACGTGTGCGTGCTGGGGGGTCTGGGTACTGGGGGGCCTGCTGTACATAAGAATTGGGGGGGGGGGACAAGGCTGAAATGACCCACGTTTGGGCGCTGTCTAGGCTCCTAGGCTGTTCAGCGACAGTTCCGGCGTGGCTTCGCTTAACCTTTAGCCTAGTGGGGGTCGCTGAGTTCATTTGGAAAATAGAGGGTCGTTCGGTATGCGTAACATGCAGGCATCCAGCATCCAGCATCCTTGCTGCCAATGCCTGACGTCGACACCACGAGGCCCCCTGTCCCGTCACAACCTCATCTCCGGACGTGCAGCCATGCTCCTGGGAACTAACCTTATTGTAGACCAGATGAACAGCCGGTTTGTCTATCTTAAGGCCCAATCCCTGGATCTGGATTTTTGGACTTGGTCCCCTGAGCTGTCAAAGTCGTTCAACGGCTTTCTATACATTCAAGTAGTCTCAAATACCTTTTCCACCCGTCCCGTCTGGACTTGTTTCCTTCTTGCATGTGTTACACGTGATAATATTGAAGAAAATAACCCCCTTCCAACCACCAACCCGGTATCCCCGGACCGTCCCGCTCGCACATCGGAGGTCTACTTCTCGCACGCCCACCGTCATGGACTCCCTCCCCTCTGAACTTGCAGAGCTCAACATCATCACCCTAAACTGCTGGGGACTGCTCTACCTGTCGAAAGATCGCGTCTCGCGCCTCGCCGCCATCGGCCAGGCCCTCGCCGCCTCGGACCCGGCGCCGCACATCGTGGGCCTCCAGGAATGCTGGACGCAGGAGGACTACCAGGCCATCCGCCGCGCCACCCGCTTCATCCTGCCCTATGGGAAGTTTTACCATAGCGGCGCGTTCGGCGGCGGCCTCGCTATCCTGTCGCGCTGGCCCATACAAGAGAGCTCCATGGTTCGGTACCCCTTGAACGGCCGACCGACCGCCTTCTTCCGCGGAGACTGGTTCGTCGGCAAGGGTGTTGCCTGTGCGCGGATCCGGTATGGGAAAGGACCCAAGGAGGTGGTCGAGGTGTTCAATACTCACGTGAGCCATCCAAGTCAACTTACTCCGTACAACGGCATTGAAAAAGAGGAAGAAGAAGAAGAAGAAGAAGAAAAGGCTGACCCGTCTCCTTTCTAGACCCATCCTGCCTACGAAAACCACCAGAAAGGCGTAGACACCTACTCGGCGCACCGCCTCTCCCAGGCCTGGGAGCTCGCCAAGCTCGTCCGCGGGGCCGCCGCGCGGGGCCACCTCGTCGTCGCCCTGGGGGATTTCAACGACGTGCCGCTCTCGCTGCAGCACCGCATCCTGACGGCGCACGCGCCCGTACGGGACGTGTGGCGGGTGCTGCACCCAGACTCGTCGCTCGGGTCCGCCGAACACGACGCCGAGCGGGCCCGGCGCAAGCCCATCCCCACGGCCGAGTTCAACGTCCGCGAGAACGGCGCCACCAGCAACAACGCCTACAACAGCTGGCGCTGGCCCAAGAAGCAGCAGAAGCGCCCGGCCGACGTCGTCGTCGCCCCCGACACGTCCGACCCCAAGGGCCAGCGGCTCGACTACATCTTCGCCTCGTCGGGCGCGGCCGAGGGCGAGAACCCCGGCTGGGGCTGGGTCGTCAAGGACGCCCGCGTCGGCATGCTGCAGCGCCACCCGGACCTCGGCTGCAGCCTGAGCGACCATTTCTCCGTCGAGGCGACGCTGGTCCTGCACTACTCCTCCCAGCCCTCGCCCGGCTCCGACCCCCTGTCCCGGGAAAACACTGCCGCCCTGGCCAAGTCCTCCTCCACCAACAACAACGACAGCAGCCTCGCCGACAAGTCCAACAGCGACCACCACCTGAAACCCGTCGACAGCGGCGACGCGACCTCCGTGGCCGAAACCCGCGCCACTGAGATCCCCGAGGCCTTCCTCACGGCCGGCATCTACCTGCAGACCCCGACGGCATCCGACTCGCACCTCCCGCTCCGCCACGCCCAGCAGAAGTCCACGACGACCCTGCGCGACCACCTGCTCGTCACCTCGTACGAGGCGCAGCTCCGCGATGCCGCCCAGCCCGTCACGCAGCTGCCGCCCTCGACCTACGACGAGATTCTGGCCGTCATCCACACCTACGCGGCGCGCGAGCGGTCCCAGCGCCGCTGGCGCGGCCACCACTTCTTCGCCTGGGTGGGCGTGGCCCTCGCCTGCTACGTCGGCGTCTGGTTCAGCCCCCACAACTACGTCGCCTTCATCCTGATGCTGCTGAGCAGCCTCGGCCTCGTCGCCGGCACCATCGACGGGCTTATCGCCCTGCTCTTCGTCGGCTCCGAGATGCGCGCCCTCAAGGAGTTCGAATGGGAGATCACCAACGCCAAGGCCCACGCGTCGGGTGCTGGAGGAGCCGGCTTCATGAAGAAGGAGGGTCGTGAAGAAAAGAGCTGGTCGGGGGTGTGAGAGGTCTAGGGCCAACATACTCTCTCCCTTTCAAACCTCCACATGGCCCCAACACTCTTCGGCAAACGATATACATGTTTGTAGGCACATACCACACCATGTCGCGCGAGAAAACGCAGTCCAATATATGGTATAGGTGGCTGGATAGGGGCTTCAATTAATGAATAATGACTAGGTAATAATTACGGCGTTAAGTCTGTTTACCTCCTCCCAGAACTTGCTTCTACTGTACAGTGGCAATGAAGTCCATCCTTCATTCGTGCTCAAATTCCCATTCTCGAGCAAAAGCAACGCACCCACCCAATGTTGGTAATGGCTGATGCTTAGTAGAAGGATTCGTATCCCTCAACGCCCTCAGCACCAACAACACGACCATCCCACCCGTTGTAGATCTCCTCGTCACAGAGCGAGGGCCGCCAGCCTGTTGAAGCCATCACCCACGCATTCTCTATAATCTGATTCGCCGCGGTGGCCAGGCTGCCGCTGGCGTACCTCCCAGCTCCAAGCTCCCTACGACGCCCACCATCCCACCGACGGCATCATCTTGAGCATCGCCGAGCACATTGTTGCCCCGTCTCTTCCAGGTGTAGCCCAGAAATGCGCTCTGCTTCCGCACCTCGAGCACCAGGCCTTTCGTGTGCCGATCTCGCAGGAGCCGATCGCGCGGTCTCTTCTTCTCCTTGCGCCCGTAGGTGCGCACCACTTTTTTGAGCTGTTCCACCTCCTGCGGGTTCGCCGTCAGCGTCTCAATCTCTCGATCGATGCGCTTCAGCCGTGTTGAGTCGTAGGGCGTCTCGACGAAGTGCATGACCATGTTGCGCACCATCTTGGGGTACGCCGCCAAATGTCTCTGCACCGCCTCTAGCCGGCGTGGATACCGGTTCGCGACAATGGGGTTTACAGGAGGTTGTAGAATAGGCAAGTTAGCAGTCAATCCATGCATTAGACGAGCAGGATCATGCGCGGCAGAGAGTGCCGTACCATCCCCCATGCCGGGGCCAGCATCGGATGGGAAAGAGTAAGAATCGGTATCCGGCTGCGATTCCGACCAGTCCGAAATGGGCTCCTCTTCGTCGAAATAATGTGTATCTTCAAGACTAGAGATCTCTGGCACAAACGGCGGTTGTATCGTATGCAGTTTGTCCCAGGGGATGCCGCGAAACCATTTATGTGCCTTGATTTCTTCGGCATCGTGGGAGTAGACCGACCGGCCAGCATGATCGCGATTCGGCTGACGACGACACGAACGGAAAGGCTGGGCGGGAATTGGCTGAGCATCACGTGTATGGTAGCGTTTTGAGCAGAGACGATTCTCCTTTTCGCGTATCAAGCTGGCCATCAGATCCATGCAGCGACGTGACACGACTGGCCGTGGCGGAAAGGCGAATGTGTTCTGGTGGTTGACTATGTTGCGTTTCGTCTCCTGACGACCGCCCTCTTCCGACAGGAAAGGGGTGTGACCGTAGATGCATTCGTATAGGATTATACCGAGACTCCACCAATCACATCTGGCGTCGTATTCGCCCTCACGGATGACTTCGGGTGCCATGTACTGGCTCGTCCCGACGACTGATCGAGCCGACTGTCGATTGCCATAACGGTTGCGCCAATTCAGAAGAGGCTCCTCCGGATCTGCAGCAGGGGAGCCATCTTCTGGTACCTTGCGTTCATGCTTCCGCATTGCCTCGGCCACGTTCTGCGCCTATTTGAGCGTGCCCTGGAAGCCTTCAGACCGGTCCACGGCATCGCCCTCAATGGTGAGGCCGAGCTTGTGCACAAGGCTGTAGCGATGTGTGTGATAGTAGCTTGTATCGTGCGACCAATGGCCGTCGAAGGCGAGGCCAAAATCGGAAATCTTGAGGTGGCCCGCAGCTGATACGAGGAAGTTGTCCGGTTTGATGTCACGGTGTATCCAACTCAGAGAGTGTGCTTCTTCGATGCAAAGAATCATCTCGGCAATGAAGAACTTGGCCACTGGCTCACTCAGCACATTCTCGCGGATGAGTAGACCGAGGAAGTCACCCCCTGGCATGTATTCCATGACCAGATACAGATTGGCAGTATCTTGGAAGCTCGAGATCAGGGGCACAATCCTACACGCTGCCATGTTAGTGTATTTCATCGTCGTACCGCTGTTCGAGGTTCATGCATACCATCGTGAGCCCTCTGAGGAAACCAGGAAATCCCTTTCCGCCCTCAAGTGTCCCTCTTGGCTGGTTCGCAGCATTGCAGACTTCCGGATCACCTTCATGGCATAGACTGACTTCTTGTCTGCCGGGGTTTGGTTGGTGAAACCGTTACCAGTCTTCTCCTTGACCAGCCTGACCACACCAAAGCTGCCTTTGCCCAGAATCTTCACCACGTCATAATTATCAGCCAGCTCATTGTGTAAGCCTCTCATCACACCGGTGCTCTTTGCTTTCAGTACCCGTGTCTCGCGCAAATGGTCCGTCTCTTGTTTGTAGAACAAGCGATGCCGGTAGTTCTTCTCGGG
Source organism: Apiospora marii (assembly GCF_038362585.1). Taxonomy (NCBI): domain Eukaryota; kingdom Fungi; phylum Ascomycota; class Sordariomycetes; order Amphisphaeriales; family Apiosporaceae; genus Apiospora; species Apiospora marii. The sequence continues at coordinate 43,014 of NW_027117375.1, read as the reverse complement.
CGGACTGAGCTCCTCGCGTCTGCTCCAAAGGTCCGCCTCGAGGAGCTGAAGGCGTAGGGATCTCGGGCTGTTTCTTACGAGTGTTTCATTGAAATAGGTTTCCAGATAGATCTTGGCAGCCGAGGCCTTCTCGACGGTCAAGACGGTGGGGCACAGTTGATCCAGGGCAGTCTCCTCGATTGGCTCCAACGTCGAGTCTGGGCTGGAGCCAAGCTCGGGCACAACTTCGCGGCGAAGCACACTGGCAGCCTTGGGCTTCTTCTCTGCCGAGTTGGTGTCCTGAGACGAGACCTTGGAGTCTAACGAGGTTGCTGGCGTGACGGTGGGTTCAATGGGATGCCCTGAGTATTTGCCACTCGAGTTTGTGTTGCTATTGCTGTTGCTATTGGATATTGACGATTCCGGGTTGCCAGTGCCGAGGCCATTCTCCAGGCCACTGAACTACGGTGGCACATCTTGTTCTTGGGGCCTGTCCATAGAACGAATAGAGCATCTTGGTTTGGAAGGTTTGCGGTGGATGATGGTGGCGGTGGGCTTGAACGGAGACTGCAACCCCGAAAAGGGAAGACGCTTGAACAGGCCATCGTCTTGATCATACGTTGGCTTTTTTTCGAATACTGGCGACGGCGCATTGGGCTGAGGACTGGCACGTTCAGGCCATGAAGTACCTGATGCGGCATTGGATTAGGCCTTGCACCCTGATTGCAAGACGGGCGGGTACTTACCACTGTTTGTCAGGGAGCGAAGAACTGATCTGATCCTCGAGCCTTGCCGTTGCAGCTTCCTGGGTGGCTCGCCCGTCGCAGACAATGACGAGGAGGATTCGACTGCCTGCGAATCTACTTGCGGGCGGCTGCTGAGCGCAGCAGTGTTGCGTTTCATGGCTACAGTCGATCATGGGACGGCCTACGCAGTTAAGGCGTTGCGGCTGAACAATACTGTTGACAATAACGACTGTATAAAATGACAGATGGGCGTTGATAAAGAAAAAAACCGCAATCCTGCTGACTCCGTAGCAGCGGAGAATCGCAAGATGGATGTTCGTTTGATTAGAAGGGCGGGAGAGCATCATGCTTACTTACTCATGGTTTATTTCAGATATCACGATTTGGGAGTAATGGGTCCCAGTCAGCACCTTCCTACTTGACTTAGTTGCCAAGGGCGTCTAAGGATGCAAGGGGCAAGCCAATGCCATGTAGGGAAGCAGTCGCTTCAATGTTGTCCTTGCCTTCAGTGCCAGGCTTGTACAAGTGTTTCTTGGTCGTTCCTCCCTCCGCCATCAAAAGCCGTCCACCAGGAGACCAGCCGACACTGCGCACGCAGTCTCGACTCACGTCAGATGCCCAAGTACTTGATACCATTTAAATTTGAGCCTAGGTAGACTGTCTACACTGCAATTGGGAAAACAGATGTGAAACGATATTACACGGCAGGTAATTGATTAATTCTTGGTCTGAATCTATCTGCACTAGCCGAGGAAACAAGGCAAGGAAAATACCAAGCACGAGTAAGAGAAACCCAGACCCCAAAAAGCAACTTTTCATACGCCTTTAATGCAATGCAGAGCTCGTCATCCCTTGTGACAATGTCTGCCTACCGTGTCCTCGGGACCGGATCCTCGCAGACCCGCGCAGGTCGGAGACCTTAACACAGCGCAGGGTTTGTTGGTAGGAAAATCGTGAATAGTGACAAGGAAATTATGACGCCCAGATATCCGGCTGTCCATCGAGACAGCCGCCATGGAATAGAGTACAGCCCCAGATGGGCATCCGTCGAGGAAATGGGCACGCTGACATCATTAACGCCGCACCCATTGTATTTACACCGCGCGAGAAGCTTTGGAAACATCAAGTCTACTTGATCTCCAGCAGCTTAATATCGAACACCAACGTCGAGTTGCCGGGGATACCGGGCTGCGACTTGCTGCCGTAGGCAAGGTTGGCAGGGATCGTCAGGCGACGCTCACCACCAACCGACATGCCCATGACACCAACGTCCCAGCCGCGGATGACCTGGCCACTGCCGGCAGTGAACTGGAAAGGCTTGCCCTTCTTGTTGGCTAGAAGCGGGTTAGCGATCATGAAGCCGGTTATGCATAACGAACGGGGAAAACTTACAGTCGAAGACTTTGCCATCTTGGAGCTTGCCGATGTAACGAACGCCGACCTTGTTGCCCTTCTTCACGGCACGACCGGAACCGATCTTGCGGTCATCGATGGTGACGCCCTGGACAACCTTGATACCAGGCTTGGGGCCGTTATCCTTCTCCTTCTCAGCAGCGGGACCGGTGGGACCCTGCTCGAGGTTCTTGGCAAACTGCACCTTCTTGGCGTCCTTGGGAGACTCCTTGGCGGCCTTGTCCTCAACCTCGACGGCGTCGCCCTTGTTGTTCTTCAGCTTCTTCTGCTGCTTCTTGCTGAGCTTGGCATCCGACTTGGCAATCAGGGAATCGAGAGTCTCGGCCTCCTCATCGGCAGCTCGCTTCTTGCCCTTCTTGGAATCGGCGGCGACCAGCTTGGGAGCCTCCTCGTCGTCATCGATCTCCATGACGCGGGGGTCCTCAAGACCATCGAGCTCATCATCCTCTGACTCGTCGGAGCCCTCGCCGTACATGGCCTCCAGCTCCTCGGGGAAGTCGTCGTACTCATCCTCATCCTCATCCTCCTCATCCGAGTCAAAGTCATCAGCATCGACGATGTAGTTACCGGTGAGGTGGACAGTGTGGGTACCCTGGACGATGAAGAAGACCTTCTCCTCGGGGCTGATGGTGATGTCAAGGGGTTGTTGGTAGTTCTGCTGATGGTCAGTCACATGGTCATTTGGGGGACGCGGGCGTGTTCAATGACTTACGCGCTCAGTGTCGAGAGTGCAGATGACGTTCTCCTCAAGGTCGAGATCCTCGTCATCCTCGTCATCGTCAGAGTCCTCATCGTCATCAGAGGTGGCGGGCTGCTTGCCCTTCTTGGCCTTGCCGTTGGTCTTGGCGTCGGCCATCTCCTCGTCGGACTCCTCCTGGGCGGCGGCAATAAGCTTCTTCAGGGCAGCAGCTTGCTTGGCCTTCTTAGACTTGGAGGGGTCGCTGGGGCCACCGTTGGCCTCTTCCTCCTCGTCGGAGTCTTCCTCATCATCGTCAGAGCCGCCACGGACGAGCGACTCAAGGTATTCATCATCGACCTCGTCCTCCATGTCGGGGTACCTCTGGCGAACGATCTTGAGGGTGGAGCGGGGGATGGAAGGGATCTTGCCATCCTCGTCAGCCTCAGGCTCTTCGGTGGGGTCGAGAGCGGCCATGGTGATGCGGAACTAGGTATCGTGTTAGTCGACTGGATTGCGCAACTGCAAGCGGGCGCAAGTGGGCGCAACCGCCATTTCCGGGCATGTCTTCTTGGGGGCATTGAGGAGGATGGGTCGACTTACAGAAGCATCAGGGAAGCTGTCCTCCATCATGGCGGGAATCAGGATGCTTCCCGGAGGAACCTCCAGGCCATAGAGGGCAACAGTCTTCATTCCAGACATTGTGAAGAGAGCTTGACAGGCTGCAGTTACAGAATTAATTGGTAGATAGAAAAGGCAGGCTGTAAGCGAATGATCTTGTCGGTGGAATTCCTTGTCTCGATTGGGGGAGGAAGAGAGGAAAAAAGAAGGATGTTCAATGAGACGATGGAGAGGTATGGTAGCAGAAGCCTCGTCGGTTTTTTTTTTTTTGGTTTCTATCTTCGAGGCTCTGCCAAAAAAAATTCGACCCACGTATAAACTGGGTCTTATCGATGGGCTGGGCGCAAGGTGGTAACCGCAGTGACCAGTGACGACTTTTTTTTTTTTTTTTTTTTTTTCTTCGTCCAGGGTCCATCCATTATTGTTTGCTTGCTCCAGATTACATAAGGTAGCAAACGTTCAAGAAGGTAGGCGGCTGGCAGTCAGCTTTGCGCATTCGCATTCCCATCACCCTCCATACACATGAGCTTCAAACCCCTGACTCGGGCAAGACATACGATCACAGAAATTTTCTCCTCCATTGGCACTAGCAACTTCTATGCCGGAGCTTTCTAAGAAAAATCGATTTGAAAGTAGGTAGGCAGGTATCTACCTGGTACAGGCGAAACCTTTGCAGTGGTGTTTGCTGCTGCTCTATCTATCCCGACGGGAATGTTTGCTCACCGCCATATGATTGGACCATGTGCAACCTCAGGCGCCCAGCAGGTAGGCAATAGCCTGCAATTGGCAATTAAGGTGGGATGTCGTTTGCAACTGATCATCTCGTCGTGTATTTTCAGCCTGCCAAAATTGATCTGATCAATCTAGGTTGACCTGATCTGACGTTTCTCTGTAGTTCAACGGGTCAGACCAGATTAGATTCCTATCCATAGACCCTTGATGTGGACAAAGTTCTTAGGCGCGATCTTGACTATTGAGGATATCTTGTCATAGAATAGAACACCGTCCCTCTGAGCGCATCCGGTGGTACTCGGTTCTCGGTGGTGAGCATTTCACTTAACAGTGGGATAGTTGCAAATGGGCGAGCAAGCTGGCATAAATCAATCAATGTCTTGCTAGTGTTTTTCATAATTCATTAGTCCAGCGTTGACAGCTATAAAAACTAAAAATGGCAGGGACGTTTCGTAGACAAATTCAATTGATGTTTTCTAGAGTAGAATTTGATATATGGGCGTGTGGACGGGTGCTTTTAAATCACGACTAGTTCGGCCTTATTTGCGGATCTCCGGACAACCTTACATCCTACAAACAAGCATCGAGAGCCCGGCAGTTATAAGCTGAGGGCCAACGAGGGAATCGACGGGGTACGCAGCTGTTAATACGATTTTCCCTGCGAAGTTATTGTTTCAAAACCAGAACAGGGCCTAAAGCAATTTCTTTTTTTTTTTTTTTTTTTCTTTTCTTTTCGTTTTTCTCTTTTTTTCTTTTTTCTTTGGTTTACACCATAGGTCGCTGCTTTCTTTTGTATAAGTCTGTCGAGGTGAGGAGTTGGCTGTCTAGTGCTGTAGGTCACGCCACCAACAACCCACCGCATCTCCAATCGTGAATCTATTCGTCATGCAACTACCGGCAAGCGGTACGTGAACGAGCCATCATCATGGCATTGGATACATGAGAAACCTATAGGTCATGCTATTTCCGGCCGTCAGCCCCCAACAAAGCTTACACCGCATTTACATGCCCAACTTGTTTCCGGTTTACCCCAAATCACACTCTCTTTCTCTATCTCGCTCTCTCTCCTTCCTCAACATCACTTTCGACGCCAGAAGCCCAGGAAGACCGCACCAAGGATGTTGCGTACCATGCCCAAGACGAAGCTCGCCTGACCTTGGCTGTACCTCTGCGCTCGATCGCCGGTGTCTGTCATGGCGAGGGCCACCTCGACGACCGGTCTGGGAAAGTGCTTGGATTGCCGGGCATAAGCCGCTACTAAGTCGTTCCCATTGGTCACGCCACCTGCATCACACAAGAAAAAAACGGCCGGGTCGTCAGCAAGCTATCTGAAAGCGGGTTGATCACTCCGTTGGTTCATTGGGGAAATGCGAAGAAGGAGGGAAAGGCTCGCAGATTTTGGCCCCAAAACTGCCCTCGTGGACAAATGAGAAGCAAGGGAAAAGATCCTCAACATCTGATATTCCGGAAGGCTCGGGCACTAGCCTGTAAGCCCGCCACCAACATTGAACACATATAAGCCACCAACCCCGGGCCCTTGTTACTGAGAGTCAACCCCGAAAGCTTTCCCACTGATGCTGGCTGGAGCTGGTCTACCTTTTTATTTGTGTTTCGATTTGGGCTTTGTGCGGTGGAACGACCTTTCGACGGAAGCATGAAAGGGGAATAGATGCGCCTACTCACCACTCGACCAAAACCGGCCGTCCTGAACCCATCGAAGCTCCGTACCCTTCAAGACGACGTCGGGCCCGAACCTGTCGCGAATCTTGTCCTGCAGCCCGCGCGGCCCGCACGCTGTCCTGCCCCTGAGTAGGCCCGCCTCGCCGCAAACGAAGATGCCCGTGCAGACGGACAGGATATCCGTCGTCTCGGCCTCGCCCTGGCGCCGTAGCCAGTCGATGGCGCCGGCCTCGAAAGCCGATGTTCTGGGGTCCGGCCCCGGCACGAGCACGATGTCGAGCTGCCCGGGCGCCACGGCCGCTTCGGCGTAGTGGTGCGTCTGCAGGATATTCATGCCCGACGTGAGGGGTATCACTCTGCTGCTGGCGGTGTCGGCCCCATTTTCCGAGGAGGCCGTGGGCTCTGTGATACGGGCAGGCCCCCCGGAGATGTACGAAATCTTCACCGACGGCGCGAGGTCAATCACAGCCTGGGGTACGAGACCCGCGACCAGCGACATGTATTCGTGTGAAATGGTGCCGAAGATATCGACGCATGCCGCATCTAGGAGTTGGCATTCGGTGGGTATAAAGACTCCAATGCGGACAGCATTCTTCTTGCCCATGATCGGTTGTATATGCTCCCAAGAGCGAATGTAGGGGAAGGCCAAATTTTAACAGAAAGGACGTGAGGTAACTTTTGGTAGGTATTACTAACAGTGTTGATGCGATGCAATGTGTTTGCCCACATCAGACTCCCAGGTTGACGAGACTGGTTTTATATATATCTCGAGACTGGCATCGAAGCTTTACGGTGCGCTTCATATCACCGGCTGCATTCGGCCTTGAGCGTGACTCGGGGTGGGGATCTAGGAATGGTGTTAGATGATTGGCTGCTCGGATAGTAACTCCGTGAAGTCTCGGAGTTGGGCTATGCCACCTTCACTTCTACTCGCTGCAAACATCAAGATCCCTGCGAACACCGTCGTCGTTTCGAAGGAATTATCAGTCCCTGCTGATTTGGTCAGAAAAGTCTTCTATTGGTTACAATTTTCACTTTGATCTTTTCTCCATCCATCTGGTTTCACACACACACACACACACACACACACAGAGAGAGACACACACACTTTTGGAATATTGAACATGTATCATCGTATTGTGGTTTGTTCATGTCTTATCAATTCGACTCGAGACGAGCTTAGCATATGTACACAAAGGCTGCCTAAGATCGAGTTCTCGAACGATACAAGATATTCTTTATCTTTGTACAGCCGGGTCTTGCTTGATCAACCCTCAGTTCCGCTACTTGTCGGGAGACTCTCCATTACACTCGATGGATCCATCCCGATGCTGCCGCCAACAGTGTTGTCCGTCGCATTCCTGCTCTTATACAAGTATTAGATATTATAGGGCTAGTTCGAAGACGATGACGTGTTTGCCCATTCGAGCGCGTCACAACCTCTTCGAACTCTGCCGGGCTAGCCCCCTTGCCCGTGTGGACACGCATGACTACGTCGAGCTGGTCGTGCTCGTTGCTCATGGATCCGTGCGATTGTTTCGCCAGTGGCGCCTCGCTTCCTTCGTGCCGTATAAAACGAATGCCGGCAGGATCGATGTGAAATCATCGTTTTTCCTGCAAATTGCTCCGAGAACTCCGTAGGGCCCAGATAAGTTTACCCCCCCATATCTAGAAATGCCAATGCCGATGCCATGCCATGCATATCAACATCATGTCCTCTATTTACACTCTTCTCGGAGCCGTTGTCGATAAAGGTCGAGTTAAACGTCGCCGGGATCGGTCTTCAAATGGTGTGCAGCGAATCGAATAAAGAAAAGAAGGAAAAAAAAAAACAAAAAGGTCATGGTCACAGTTCTCTGCCTGAATTCGACCTAGACAAGAAATACACCCAAACCCAAAAACACGATCGAACAACCCCGCTATACCATGGCCGAGGCTGATAACGACTTGGCTCTTTGCCTCGTCACCTTCTTGCTCACGGTGTAAACCAGGTCTTGTGTCCAAAAGTGGCAGATTTGTGCCTGGGCGCCGGGAATGGCGCCGTATAACGGCGCAACCAGCGGAACCATTAAATAGTCGACGAAATTCCGGCTGACTTTGCGATGCGAGAAGCACATGCCCTTGGCGATGCCGGCCTCGTTCATCTCGCGTTCACGGTTGGTGACGTTGGCCTTATGGAACCTTTCGTACAGGAAGAGATTTAAGGCGACTTCCATGAAACCAAGGGTACGCAGCACATTGCAGATATCGAAGATCCAGGCAAGTCCGTGAGGGTCGGAGTTTCCTTCCGTGACCCAGGTGTACAGAGTGGATGCAATAACCAGAATGGTCATCTGCACGGGCAGGAAATGGGCTTCGAACATGCGGTGGGCCAGGTAGAGCATACGCTCCCAGTTGGGGTCCTTCAGGGTATCCGTGGTAACATCGGAGAAGATGCCGCTCTCGACGGTCTGTTCCGGGCTCAAGCCATCGATTTGGGGGATATAATCATCAGAGGGGTCGTTCATGGTCATGTGAAGCGGGCGGAAAGCTCTGGAAGTGTGCTTCCTCTCCTGCCACACCTCGGCGAATTTGCGGATGGCATAGCCGGAGTCGAGTGCACCCCACATGTGGCGCAGGGCCTGCTTGTATCGTGCCTTCACGTCGTTGTAGACTCCGCCAACACCCTCGCCCCCGTCGCCCTTGACATTAGTTTGGCTCACCGGGCTGAGCACAGTTCGGACGGTCAGGTTGCCATTCAGCGCAAAGAAACACTTGAGGTACATGTGCAGATCCTCGCCGATAGCCTCAGCATCGCTGTCCCAACCACCAACACGATCGACCAGCTGAAGCGGGACGGAGTAGACAGATGTAGGAGGAGCAATCGTTGAACCGCTGTACAAGCCAGACATACCGGCACCAGCCCAGAGGATGTCGCCAACACGGACGACGGCGGGGATGTTGTGCGCGTTACGGTCGAAAATGATAGGAGCAGCGTATAAGGTTGTGGTGGCGGTTTCCGGGTGCGACAAGTGCATGCTTGTGAGCAGAGCAAAATAGTTCGAGGCCAAATGGCTGTCGGCTAATTATCAAACCATATTAGTCGTTCGTCCTCGAGATAACAGGGTGGTTTTTCCTCATCGTGGGGGTCGTCTTACCATCAATTCCTGTCACTATGACATCCTTTCGCATAGCCAGGGGGTACTTTTCACTGAGTTTGCGTGCAGCCCATGCCATGTTGCTGCCCTTTCCAGGAGACTCGCCGGGGATATCAGAAGGATGCAGCGTGAAATCGATGGAGCGGAACTTCTTGGCGAATTCTTGAATCAGGTTCATGGCCTTGAGCTCGACGTTGTGCTCGCGCTGTTCCATGCCGAGGTAGACCTATCACAGATTTATTAGCAATTGCCCAATTGCGTTCATGCGGCCACCTGTGCGACCAGAGCAACTCCAATTGATTATCCCCCACCTCTGCGGCGTATGTCGCAGACAGTAGCGTGTATTATCGGTCGTCGTCGTCGTCGCTAATGGTGAGGAAGGTGCAGCGCTGCGTGAACCAGCTGGGAGGTAAACTTACATCATACGTATATCGTGCTTGGGGATGAGATGCAAGAACTTCCAATGTTTCCCGTAAAATATCGACTTCCTCCTTGTAGTTGGGGATAACAATGGCGTGGATGACGTTGTCGGTGTCGGTAACATCGCCATCAGTATACATATCGAGTTCGAAATCGCCAGCTTCGCTGCTAGTGCTCGAGGAGAATGCGGATCCATCTCGGGAAGAGGTCAACGTCTCGGAGCTAGAGAGCGATGTAGAGGAGCCTCGTCGTCGATGGTGGGACATCTTGATGTCCCGAAGAGCCTTGCTGCGCGCCATTTTCTTCAAGCTCCGGGTGAGATCGAAGATGGACCAGCAGGAGCGAATCGGGAAACAGGTGACGAGTACGTGGATGAAGAGGCAGTAGTAGGCGAAAACGGCGGTCCATAATCCGGCTCCCGTGGTACCAGCGGCCGCGTCAGCAGAGGCTACAGAAGAGCCAGCGATGCCCAGCGAGCTCGACTGCCAGTACTTGATGTAGCCCAAACCCGGCGTCGCGGCTTCTCGTGTGATGACCCAGTAGCTCAGGGAGATGGTAGCCAGCATAGCCAGCCCTCCTGCACGCCGCGTGCACCAGCCGAAGATAGTCATGGCGGCAAGATGTGGTGTTGGCGTTGTGCGTGTCCGGCAGAAGGGGTTTGCGAGGTAGGTAGGCTCGACGCGCGACAAGCTGTGGTGATGGTCAAGGGAATGGTAAAAGGAGCGGAAGAGACCACACAGAAGGAGGAAGCCGGCGTGTTGATTACCTACGGTCTAGTACAGACAGTACAGGCAGTAGCGGGAGATAGAGAGAGAGAAAAGAAATGGAATGTGGAGGGGAGAGAGCGCAGTAAATCGAGCAGTTGGTACGGGAAATGATAGGGACGGGGAGGAAACAAGGTGTGGGTTGTATGTGAGGTAGGGGTGGTAATTCGCCGTTTCGTAGGTACAAACCGACTGCTCGAGGGTGCGGCCCAGTTCAAGATCCAGATCAATCCCAGTGCGGCTAGAGGGGGAGGCATGTACTCGCTCTTAGTACGCAGGAAATCGGGGCGCAGGACCCAGGCTCGCCAGGCTAGTTTCTTAGGGGATGGGGATATTTGTGCAGGCTATTTTTTGTCTGGGCTGGAGCGGGCGGTGTTCGTTGGTTGCGGTCCTTCTCTGCACTCTGCACTCTGCACTCTGGCTGCACTATGCAGGCTTTTCAAAGCGGCGCGGGCGTCTTTTTCTGTCTTGTCTGTCGGGCCGCTGGAGATGGATAGGAAACTGATGATGGATGGAATTGGAGTCTGAGTCGTGCGTTCTCGGCTCCAACCTCGCCTCTCGTTTTCGTCGCTATATCTTCCCTTTCTGGAGAAACACCTGCAAGTTCCAGGTTGACACGCGCGTCGAAGTTAATTCTTCAATTGCACTCCCTCTGTCGCGCGCGGTATTGGGCCAAGTAGCACGCACGCGGTAGGTAGGTAGGTAGGTAGGTAGGCAGGCAGGCAGGCAATAATTAAAATTGGGGGGGCTGACTGGCAGGTACCGTCGTGGAGAGTAACTCTGCTTGCAATCGATGTTCTTACTGGTTCCACAGCTAGGAACGTAGCAGGGGGGGCACAGGGAAATTTGAATATGTAGACGACAGAACGGGGTGCCCAAAAGGGGATAATTATTACGGGAATGAAGGATAAGCTGGAGACGGGGTCCCTGTTTTTCTTCTTCTTTTTTCCTGCTCACGCGCTCCGAGGTTAGCTGTTGTTCTGTCGGTCGGGGAGGGCGGTCGGGTATGGTGGTAGTTTTAGTTGTTGTTTAGCTGTAGTTGTAGTCGAAGCCGTACGGAAACGATGAAAAGGGGACACCCTTGAGACGATTGATTCATGGACTTACTTGGAGGATGAGGTGGACTCTTCTTCTTCTTCTTCTTCTTCTTCTTTTTTTTTTTTTTTTAAACTTTGCTACGGTTGCCATAGCCATGCGGCAGGTATGGGCAGGGTGATATGGTCTCTCTTTCGCTGCTTCTGCTTGCTGCTATTCTGCTGTTGCTGCTGGCATTAGCATTGAGCGAACTGGGATGTTGAGGAGAGGTGTTGGCTTATTTCTCTAGCGTGCCACAGCCGCCTGTTGGTGGTAGGGGGGGGGTCTATCTCACTAAAACGCTAAATAAATGACACTGTACAGTATGCACGCACTGTATTGTTTGCACCAGCCTGGACACAGCAATCAGGTATGTTTATGCCAGCATTCATACTTGGGCGTGCTTAAGGTGATTTGGAACATGGGGGGCGGCCGAGCCCCGTCTGTTTTGTTTTCTGGCAGTGATTGACGTCCCCTAAAACAACCTTAGCCTACCTGCTACAGACTGACTTATCCAATCTTTTGGGGCCAAGGCCGCTTCGTGCCGTATGAAGAACAATGAAAGTGTTTGCAGCAGAAGCAAAAGCAGAAGCAAAAGCAGAAGCATGCACAAGTATCATCATGCCACCGCAAGCGAAATTCCCCAGTAATAAGGTTTCTTGTCGTTTTCGGGATCCGCGGTCGGGTCGTTTGGCGACTGCAGATGGATGGAATGAAATGAACGAGCCCTCCGCCCCCTTGCTGCGACAGCCAATCACGGAGTTCAGACTGGGCGACCAAAGCTTGGTTCCTGACAACTAAAGAAAAACTGCTGTTGCTGTTGCTGTTGCTGTTGCTGCTGCTGCTGAGTTGCTGCAGCCTCCTGTGAGTGAACTGACAATATGATACCAGCCCCAACTTCATACATGGCCCCCCCTCACCCCCGCGGTTACAGATTCCGCGCCTTTGTTGGCTGACTGGCTTGCCATCAGCTCGGTTACGGTGTGCTGACGCGCCGGTATGACGTTTTCGGTCTCCAGCGCAATTGATAGGGTGCCTCGATGCGGTTGTGGCACGCAAGCGGGATCATACCTCATCACCAACTGGTCACTCTCACTCCGAATCAATGGTATAGCCTCAACTGCGTACGTACGCGTAGTGTGGCAATCCAGAGCAAGTGTCATCAACCAGAGGGAACAGTCACGATAGCCTGTCCTTTTGCTGACGAGAGCCGTAAGGCAGACAGGCCAATTTAGGGTGCCGGGCAGACAAGTATCCTTGGCACTTGGCTGTGCCCCTAGCAAGCGCAAGCTCGCGTGTAGGGAGGGATGAGCCACCCACCACCAAGCCATATATGCAAGCGACTTCTATTTTGAAGCGAACAGGTAAGGGGAGGGGGGCGCACTCCTCAGCACCACTTACAGATGTTGCGAGGTTCAAGATCAACCATGATCAGCAGAGACAACCACCCCAGATGCTGGCACCACGCCGAGGTTGTGCGCGGTCGACATGCTCTGACAGTTGTCTCGTCTTCCTCGGCGCCCGGCCGTCTACTAATCTTGCCATGCCGGTGCTGCGTACTGGCCCTGTCAGGCGTTGTCAGAAGGTGTATCCGTACTGCCGTCATTGTTACAACGCCAGAATCCCTCCGGTAGCCGTATCCATGTAGGCTGGCAGGCTGAGCAGTGTCGGCTGCGGACCATCGGGTGATGTGATGCTACTGCTGGATGATGATGTCTGTTCGTTGCTCCTCCTGTGTTCCCTCTCTCGTTTCTTGTAAGGTGTAATGAAGGAGGGCTGCGACAATGCAGCGAGAACGAGTGCATGTGCGCGTTGGCCCGCCTGTTTCATTGCCCAATTCTAGGCCAGCCCACAATCTAATGTACATTAACACATTACCTTCAAACTGCATGCAATGCAAGCGGACATTAATAGTATTTAGTAAGGGCCGTTTGGGCCAAGTGGGGGTCCCTACATTACATTACTGTATGCCCTATTCTCAAATTGTCCATCACGATTTCAGTAGTGAGGAAAGGGTATCATTATATCCTGCAAGCATGTCGTCCTCTTTATCTCATTCAGCCTTCGCCTGCGTTTCCATGCCGCGACGGTCGCTCAAGTGCTTGGCCTCGAAGCCTTGTTATGCATGTACGCCATGTACTCCTTTCACATGGATGTTCCACTCACGGCATTACTATTAGAGCACTATCAAGTGCGCGCCCATCTCGGTATTCTATAGCTCCCATGGATTTGCGTCGTCTAGTGGGAACTAGCATGACTAATAACGATATAGTCGTCGCGATAGTAGTAGTTCTGCTTGGCGATCCAAATGTTTGCTATAGCCGATGGCTATCTGTCTTGGTTCACCGTGTCGAATAGTGGACAGTTGATACAGTATGTCGACATGCCAAGCTGGCACTATGTGCATGTATCACACACCCACCGCGAGCCCGCCATGCCCGCCATGCCCACTCAGGACCCTGTGGGTACGGATCCCATGCCCAGTGCCACTGCTTGCTCCTTTCGAATTCAATGGGATTGGGTTGTGGGATCTCACTACTGCACTTCGACATCACACATGCATGCAACTCTGGCTGACCGACGTAGGCCAAGCGGCCAAGCTTCTTGGAGTGGCTTTGCGGTGACTTAGCCACCTGGGGTTCTCATCCGTCCACCATCCCACCGCCGCTCGCTGGCGGCTATCATTGGGCTTCGCTTTTTGGTTCGCCAGAGGGTCGGTATCGCTTTGCGACAAAAGCATTCGGCTTGGCAGTGCTTTGATCAACACGTCCTGGGGCACACAGCACCTCACACCTGCATTGTGGCCATCTGCGACTGCGAGGTCCCGCACTTCGTTGCTGTCCACGCGTAATGGCCGATTTCAATCGGACAGCTGCATCATCAACAAAGGGGTGGCAGAATATTTGCTATGCCGTTTCTCCTTTCCAATTACACTGGGCACTATACAATATACAATGCATAGCTATGGAGACGTCAAAGGAGCCTCGCTGCGAGCAGTGCCCAAACCTGTGGAGTGTGGTATTTTTAGGGGTTTGTATTGTGGGATTCCTTCGACGTACTTCGCTACATACTAAGGCAACGAACGCCGCGAGACCAACCAGTAATGGCATCGCATCCGCCCTGCATGCTGCAGAAGGATTCCAGTAAGAATAATGATGGAGAGAGAGAGAGGGGGTCAAAAAAAAAAAAAAAAGATCCAGGTGCCCACTTCTGCTAAACGGCTGCCTGCAAAAGAACTCCTAGAAACTCCGTCCTCCTCCAAGAATAACTCGTCTGCCTAGATTTAGTGACACTACTCATGTTGGGGATTTGGGATCTGCATGTTGCGTTGCGTTGCGCTATATCCAATGGTCTCAGTGTGTCAGAGATGCTGCGGGTTTAGTTTGATTCATGTCACACTGCCAGGAGGAGAGGGACAAGAAAAAAAAAAAGAGGCAGCCAACGTTACCCAGCCACAAGAATTGAACGGAAAGGGGACTGACACTGGGAACTATGGGGATAAGGACAGATTCCCTTGCGCGCACTAGCTACATTACCTCATAAGCAAGGGAGAACCGAGCCCGAGACCGAGGAAAACATCGAGTTTGTCCTAAGATTGTGCGAATCCTGCAATCGGGCAGACGTGAACAAAAAAAATATGTTGTTATTATCTAAATCATAAATGAAATAAGGAAAACATTCCACTCCTTCATTTACCCCAGTTTGCAGCATGCCCACGACCCACGAGATGTGCTAGCTAATTTCATCTCCCCAAATTCGATCCGCCATCGTGCTTAACCCGCGGATCTGATTCGCCCAAAAATTCCCTCGGTTGCAAATTGGATGGGGCTAATCAAACGGTAGAGAGGGAAAACATGAGAGCTTGTTGTTTTCGGTAACACGCTGACAACCCTTCATTACCCGCAAGGTTTCTAGCTCGACTGGCTGACTGGCCTCTCGTCCGTCGTCCGTCGACGCTGGGACTAGATCAGAAGACTAGATCGTGGCTAAGGCAGATTCCGATGGCAGCTCGACATTACCTCCCGACAATGCGTCCCGGCGCGCGCGCGAGGCGGATTGGCATGACCAGCCTAAGGCACCTGGGGTCGTATTCAGAGCGTCGGGCGGGTCGGCACCCGGGCCACTGCTTGTAAGTCTTGATCTAACGGCTTGCCCGATTCGGCCAGTACAGTACGTCTAGCTATCCCCTCCAAGAGGCATGTGTCGTCTGGAATGAATGAATAAATCTCCCTAGCCATGAACATGGCATGAGGACAAAAGCCACCAGCCGGTTGCGTCTGTACATTACCGTACATACCTACATACATTGTCATATGTACTACTAGCCGTGGTTGGGAGCATGCTGTATGTCTGGGCACTAGATCCAAGACTCTCCACACGCTCCTATCCCTTTTCAGAGTTAGGTACGATGACGATTCTCCCTCAAGACTCGCTAAATCCAGAGGCAGTATTTAGCACGTGGTCGAATCATTCGACACCGCTCGACTTATTCGAGTCGGATCAGCAGGACTTACCGTATCTTGCACTTGGTTGCTGGGCAGGACATACATACATATTCAACTGATCAGAGCGTCCCATCACCACCTCGAATCAGGTATCCATGTGATGGGCATGTGTGTCATTGCAAATATGCCAACTCCATCTTGTGCGCTGGACGGATCCAAGATCCCCTCAAAACACCAATGAGTGGCTGCTAGCCTGGTGACCGTCCGGCATTTCCATTCTCTCGTCTAAGCACTATCAGATACCACCAGCTGCCGATATCTCGTCGCTCCCTCACTTGGTGCACACCGACCTTTCAAGAACCTAGCGAGGGCTGAGTCGAGTACGAACATCATTGAATGTAGCTCCGGAGATTCTCGGTTCTTGGCTGTATGCCAAGTGATCCGGAGCTCTTCCTCTCCTACCAGAAATGGCTTGATGCGTGACGGATAGATACCGAAAGACCGGCATCCATCCCCATAATCCACCGTCAAACCATCGTCGAGCTTGCACCAGACAAACCCCATAAACCCTTCCGGCATGAATTCCGCCCCTCTTCCCAACAGGGAGCAAGGCATACTCGCAATACAAACACGGGCCAGGTGTGCCTGCTTGTGGAAGTGGATTGTTCCTGTGTTCAAATAGGCCATGGTCGCACCAAACAATGAGTTTCACCCGAAACCCGGGCGAGAGCACGCTCTGCTACCGAGTGACCAATTTCGCGTTCTACCGAGCATGGCTACAGTGCCGACTATCGTTGCAACCATGGGTTTTGGTGCGTATAACAGCACTGCATTTTATCGTTATACAAGGATGCTTAGCCGGAGAGTCGTCGATGGTCTTCCTGGAATCCGGCTCGCCAAATGTAAGGCAATGACTTTCCTTTGTACGGTTTGTCGTGAGAACTGAAGACTCATGATGAAATATTTTTTTCAAAGAGCTTCTGTATGGGTTTTGCCGCCTGTACAATCCGTAAGCACAAATACACAGTAAAGCCAGTGGCCATCGTGAGGGTACGCACGTCAATGAATTTCTCGAGCTCCTTATCCAGGTTAGCAAGGTCATCTTTTCGCTTTTTATTGTCGGCGATGAGCTTCTGCTTCCGTTTCAGGAGCTCCATGCGTTTTTGCTCTAGGGTCTCGCGCTCGATGCGTTCGTGCTCGATCCGAGCAATCATCAAAGCATTTTCGTCGTCGTTCGCATGCTCCGGCTTAGCCGCAAGAAACTCTTCGACGGGTATTAGGGGGAGCTGCTGGTAAGTGTGGCTGTTTTGCAACTGGATTAGCTCATGCGCAAGCTGAGTAGCGTCAAGGGTATAGGCAACTTTGCCCGGCGGTGGATTGTCGCTTGACGTCGCAGTGGACGAATGGTGGATAAGTGTAGAAGCTTTGGTGACTACTGACTCATACGACTCGCAAGCCGCGATTTCCCCTTGCAGATGCCGTTGTTCGTAATATAGATTTTGTAGCGAGAGATGCAGACGATCGACTTCCTGACGCGCACCGGCCGTCTCTTGCTTAACGTGCCGGCCTTTGAATTGTGCGGAGCGGTGCAAGCCCCGAAGCCGGGCGAGACTGGTGATTAGCAGCTTCTGCTGCTTTGAGATTTCGGCTTGGTCTGCGGCAGAGGCACTCTCAAGCGGTCCAATCGCTGAGATTTGATCAACGAGGGCGAGGGCTTGCTGGCGCGCGTCACGCGACGTGTCAAGGACCGACACCAGATTGTGGTCTGTCACCATATCGGCGGTCGGCATTGCGCCTGAGTGCGCGTGTGTGCGTGTGTGATGTTGCAAGGCGGTACTCTGTTCGTGTAGAAGGAAATTGGTAAGAAGCTGTCCCCCGGAGGAAGAGGCGTCGGTGAAGGCGGTTTGCCGTGGTTGGATTCAGGAGATGTTCGACGTGGGCACCGACAAGATTATTCTCCAGATGGGAACCATGGAAGTCGCGTTGCAGTCGAAATTGAGAAGCGGCAAGTGTTTCCTTCGGCTAAGATGAACCAAAACGCCGATGTAGAGTGTCGATGCAGCTCCCAGCATCAACTGAACGTCGGACACTCATGAGTGATTCGGCTGGTTACTAAGCTTTACTTTTGCCTGTGGAGAGCGGGGCTGTTTGCTGATTGGTGCTGTCTTTTAGGTATTGATAGACCGGGGTACTACCCAAAAGCGCAGTTGGGGTCAAAGGACAGTGGGTCTCCACATTAAGCGCTAACCGTACCAGGAACTAGACAATTTCGAACATCAATCAAATTGAAGAGTCGACATTTGCATT
The DNA here is from genome assembly GCF_038362585.1 of Apiospora marii. Classification (NCBI taxonomy): domain Eukaryota; kingdom Fungi; phylum Ascomycota; class Sordariomycetes; order Amphisphaeriales; family Apiosporaceae; genus Apiospora; species Apiospora marii. The sequence continues at coordinate 25,020 of NW_027117375.1, read as the reverse complement.
TGGCTTCCATCCTTCTGGCTTGGAATGAGGCTTGCACTTGAGGCTTCTCCGATATCCCGACCGACGTTCATATATCTACATATAGGTCTATATCCGTGATGTAGAAATCAGCATGTACACATGCGCCTGCTGTCTGGACTATTTTTCCACTGCTGCAGGTGCCTGTAGACTCGGTGTTGCTGCCGCAAAAAGGACATCTCACCCACCGCATTGAAATTGTTGAGTTTGAACCACCAATCTCTGCTTGAATCCGACAGCTCCGAGACCCCACTACGAAACACTGAGAGACTGAGATAGTTTGCCCCCGCCAACCAATTGGCCCTCTCATGCCCAGCAGGTGGTGCTTGGATTTGTTATTATTTGCCTTGCCTTACTTATGCATGTGAATCAGGGCGACTGGACCCCGTGGTTGCTTTTGGCTTTTCCTTTTCTTTCCTCCTGACATCCTCCCGCAACGCCAGAACAAGACCAGCACCCGCCTGTCCCGTTCGTCTTATTGGTCCTCTGGCAAGCAGCACCAAGGCCCGTTGCACACACGAGACGTCACCAACCAACCACCACCGGCACAAATTCCCCGGCGCCAATCCATCGGCACTACGGCACAACGAATTGACGTATACAAACTCCGCATACTCGCTCTGTATTGGGCTTGTCCGCCCGTGGCAGTGACGGTTAACCCGCCTTGGCCCTTCGGTACACACATAAGATAGACCGCTGCACCCCATCTCCCGTGCTTCTCGATCTGCATCTCACATTTCCCCCCACCGCCATAGCCATGGCCTGCACATCGACCTTCGCTTTAGGCGCTTCTGAGGACCCAGCCGAGGCTACATCTTCCGCCCTTCCCTCCGGCGACATTGCGCCCCGTCAACGCAGACGACACTCGTTCTTTATTCCCAGGCGCAAATCGATAGTCAACCACATCATGGACGGCGAAGAGGGGTTGCTACTAAAGGTTTGTGGATCCGCGTTGTGGTATAACTTGTGGAATGCTTAGGTGCTGACTGCCGCCAGGTCGACTTATTCCTGTCGGAGCTGGAAAGACGCCTGGAGTATCTGGAAAGTTTTGGAGAGGGCACATTTGACGGAAGCATATCAAGAGCATATGCGACTTTACAGACAGTACGCGCAAGATGTTCACAGGTCTCGGAAGAGGTGATCGGCGCAGGACGGAAGAGGCTGCAAGTCATGGTCGAAACGTTAGATGCCAGGTACCATGGAGCCCTGGTAGCGGCCGAGTCTGTCAATGAGAAGGCCAAAGTCGGCATCGAACTAATGGACGCCATGCTCACCGACTACGAAACACGAGCGCTGAAGTTCCGAGACAAGGGACTGGCCAACGCTGCTGGGGCCGCGGGCAGTCTGATGGACGAGGGTCGCCGCGTTGTCGACGAGGGGCTCGAGCGTGCGCGAGGCGTGGTAGACGAAGGCATCGAAAGAGCAAAGCGTGCCGCCGAGTCCGTGGAAGAGCATGTGCAGCACGCCGTTGCCCGCGCAAGGCACGGCCTTCTGAAATACGAAGAACTACCCGTTCCTTGGAGAGTCAACCCCCACATCCTCAAGGGATATCGCTTCAGCGAAACCAAGCTGGGCTGTGTTCGCTCCATGTTCAACTTTTCCAACGAGAGCGTCAACATCTGGACCCACGCGTTGGGCCTCGTCTTGGTCCTCGCCATCGCCTTCTACTTCTACCCAACATCGCCCAACTTCTCTCTCAGCTCCAATACCGACGTCTTCATCGCGGCCATCTTCTTCTTTGCGGCTTGCAAGTGCCTCGTTTGCAGTACAATATGGCATACGATGAACTGCGTGGCCGACCAAACACTGCTCGAACGATTCGCATGCGTTGATTATACAGGCATCGCCCTGTTGATCGCGGCCTCGATCATGACGACGGAGTATACGGCCTTTTACTGTGAACCGATCAGTCGCTGGACGTACATTGTGGCTACTGGCGCCCTTGGGATTCTGGGTGTTGTCATGCCATGGCACCCCTTCTTCAACCGATCCGACATGGCGTGGTTGCGCGTCGGGTTTTTCGTTGGACTTGGTGCGACTGGTTTCCTCCCAGTATTCCAAATCATCCTCACCCGAGGTCCCGAGTGGGCTTGGGAGTTCTATACCGGCTCCAACTTGGTCAAGTCCCTTAGCGTATACGTTCTCGGTGCTTGCATCTACGCAAGCAAGGTTCCAGAACGCTGGTGCCCCGGAGCTTTCGATTACTTTGGAAATGCCCACAACCTATGGCACGTTGCCGTACTCGGTGGCATTCTCTACCACTACGTCGCGATGCAAGACTTCTTCGCGGGTGCCTTTCAACGGGCCCAAGAAGGATGCCCAGCTTACTGAGAAGAGCAATCAGAATTCGGAAAATTACAAATATATACCAATTGGTTGAGAGCTGCTCGAAGCTCGGGCATTATGGGGTCCAGGTTAAAAGATCCATTATTTTGCTATTATCCAATCGTTTTACATTGTGGCATCGCAAGGTGCGTTTTCACGGACTCCGCGGATATCTTTAGGCCACGACTCGAACCCCGAGCGCCACAGAAATCCACACTAGAGCCGAGGTTCCAAACCTGGCCATTGCATGTCTTCCTGCAGCGGATACCTGTATATACGGAGTGGTGGTGGCGTTCGAGATCGTGGTGGCACTTGGTACATCAAAGTTACTGGTGCCGGCGAATATGGTGGTGGGCGCTGTGAACCCGTCGCCCCCATTTGGTTCAGGAGCCGTCACCGACTGTTCGTCTACTGTCTGCACGCTAGCCACGTCCGCCGTGGTCACGACGCCAAAGTTGGGAGGGATATCGGTAGGACTCGGCGGCAAGGACGGAGTCACCGCTGTGACCCCGGTGGTTAGGCCGGCGCTGGCATACCCCGCCGTCGAGCATGCCAAGGAAGCCGGAAGTACGAAGCCAGCGTTGCGAGCACACGTCACCAGATCTTCGCCCTGTGTACAGGATCGCTACGTTAGCAACTCAGTGCTCCCCCGGATACTGGAAAACTCATCTCACCTCGGCGCAGCAATATTTGGCCACTGGGGCACAATAAAAGCCCTTGTCGCAGTAGCCGTTGTCGGGGCAGCAAGTCTACAGCCTATGTCAGTTATGGGTGTCTCCCACAAGAGCGTCGTCGCCTGTTCCAATGACGGGGGCGGACCTGGCCAAGATTGGGCTTGAAGCAGAATCTGCTGCTTGCTCCACCGCAGAACTGTGCGCCCGCGCCGTACGTCCCTTCGCAGCCCGTCGCCTGTCTTTGATGGAGAGTGACGTTGGGCAGCGGCGCGTATTTTTCCATGGCAGCCACCAGGCCGCTGATGGACTGCACAACGAACATAGCCGAGAGACGCATTGTGGCTGTAGGGGAATTGGTACTCGGTACGGAAATTTTTGCTTGTTTGGTCGAAGAATTTTAGAGCCTAGTCTTGTTGTTGTTTTCTTGACGATAGAAAAGTTCGCGGGTTTGGAGGCGATGTTATAGATCAACAGAATAGCATAGAGAGAACAAACTTGATAGAGGTAGATGGTGATATACAACATACATTACAATGACAACCGATGATGATATATACTCCAAACGTGTCACCGTGCAGCCGTATTTCTTCTACGAGAGGAGCAGGCAAATGGAATTCGACACGATGGTACTGTCATATCACAATGTTTGAACATGCAGTCCCTGGAGGGGGGGGGGAGATGTTTCACTTCAAAACAATAGTGTTCGAATCCCTTGTTTTCCGATACAAGCCCGCGCTGAGGACTACCCATACATGTATAATACTCATAAGGGAGACAGACACATGGCCCGAGAATCTAATATGTACCCAGTTGTTCCAGCCTACCCACCCCCTTTTTCATTAATCAATCATGGTACATACATAAGCCTCGTCATGTCATTCATTAGTGTCATCGTATCCCCTTCCCTTCCTTTAACCCCCCCTCCCTAGGGTGGCAAATCCACCCCTTGAACGTGAACCGGCGGCAATGCAAAACACAATATTGTACACTATAGACTGACTGCCTCCGTTGATTGCCCACGTACCCCTGCCTCGTAATCGTGTGTGTGTGTGTGTGCTGGAGTCCCCCTTCTCGGAGCTCTCGTCTCTGTTTTTTGTTTTTCGTCATCAAGTCATAGGCCTCACAAGCTTTGCACTTGTAGACTCTCTTCATAGAGCGTGGGTCACGATCTCGGCGTAGATGTCGTCGGGTATCATTTTGACGATGGCCAAGGCGGTCCGTTTGATCTGGTCCGCGTGCAAGGACGGGAATGACCGTAGAAGCTTGTTGGGGCTGTTATGGGCCACGTATTAGCTCGGCCCCTGTTTTACGGTGTTTCCGATGGGCGGCGAGTCACCGTGTGCGATAGCAACCAGCAACCCGCCGTAATTATTCACTTACTTGTTAGAACCAAGCAGATCGTTCCGCATCATGATGAGCTGGGCAACGATGCACAGAATGTTGAGGTGCGGCCCGTAGGCGAACAGGAAATCCCACAGTCGCAGCACCTCTGGCAGCGGCGGCGTGCAGGCACACAGCGTGAGGACCGAGGGGAACGCGTAGATCTCGGCCGACAGGCCCTTGGAGACGAGGTAGATGTGCAAGCGGGCGTCGACGATGGCGAGAACCTTGTCGACGAGGGCGAGGCCCTTGTGCACGCCGACCATGGCGCCGCGGATGTAAGCGGGGCACTCCTTGGTGAGCAGGCGGTCGAAGGCCACAAAGGCCTCGGCCTCGCTGCGGGCGGCGTACAGAAACGGCGCGGCCAGCACGTTCATGCCCTGCACGTAGGTGCCCGATGAGTACTCGGCCACGCTGGTCTCGGAGCTGTCGGTCAGGGTCAGGGCGCGGGACCGGCTGGTGCGACCGCCGGCGAGCGGCGAAGAGGCCGACGTCATGGAGATGTCGGTACGGGAACTGCCGGGGCGGCTCCCGGGGCGGCTCCCGGGGCGGCTGTCGGTGGCCGGCAGCGATTGGCGGCTGCTGGCCGGCCGACGCACCTCGCGCGAGTCGTGCATCTTCCAGGCAATGGCATTGAGCAGCCGGATCAGGCTCGCCTCGCTGACGCGCCGGCGGAAGAGGGGATCGGTAGTCAAGGTTCGGAAGGTGTCGTTGCGGATCTTGGAGTAGGCAGGCGAGGCGCCGCGGTGGATGAGCGACAGATACTCATCCGTGCCCATGACCGGGGCATCCAGCAGTATGAGCCAGACGTATATGCGGACCGAGGACTGTGGTTTGGCGACATGATGATTAGCATAAAAGTAATCGAATCCATTGTAGTCTCTTACCATGCCGTCGGTATCGGCCTTGATGCCCTGGTCTAGCACCTTCAGTCGCGTGCTCTCCAGGGCGCCCTTGACGTCGCCATCCGGGGGACCCTCGCGTATCAGGCGCTCGAGCGACATGTTATCGGCGGCGGCCGAGGTCCTGCTCAGGGCGGAGCGCTTTCGATTGAGCGACATGGCGGGTTGGAGGTTTCCGGGCGAGGCGGCATCGCTGTTGGCGCGGTTCCTCTGGGGAGATCGGGTGGAGGGTTGCCTGCGCGTGGGGGAGGCATTGCGCTCCTGGTGAAGCAGGCGCTGCTGGGAGATGAGGGAGGGTTGCGCCGTGGTGCGCGCGGCGGCGCCGAGGTTGTGCGCCGACTGCAGCTTGCGCAGAGCACGATGGGTGCGCGGCGATGGTGGGGCGCTGATCTCAGTGACGAGATGCGGCGCCAGGGTCGGGAAGGAGGAGGAATCGCGAGTTGGGCTCGGCATCGTGGAGGGGAGCAGTCGAGGCGGGGGACGGGCTTTGGGGGGCGCAGCTTATAGTGATGCTGTTCCTGTTCCAATTCCAATGTGGGGGACGATGGCATTGGTCATTTCAAGACATGTCGTCGCTGGTTGCCCTCAATTGATCTACGGTGTCGTGTCACTTTCTCGGCGCAAAGCAGAGCAGAGCAAAGCAAAGCAAAGCGTATGGTATTGTTTGAAAGTGGGAGGCTGGAAGCTAGCAACCTGGTTGGCCGGCTAGGAGTTTGTTGTGTTTACACGGACGGGCCTTAAACAGCTCTCTTGCCTGCCTTCTCTGCCTGCCTCTCTTTAAAATTACCTGGCTTCAAAAAGACGCGCTTTCTCGTGTTGGCTCACCTCAACTTCTGCAACTTTCATCTCATGGCCAGCTCGACTTGCCCGCTCCCCGACGAGTTTGGCGATATAAGAAAAAAAAAAAAAAAACGGTCAATCATGATTCTGTATGTAGGTAGTTTTGTCCGTTGTCCCCCGTCAATCAATCAATGGAAAGACAAAGATGGTTTGTCAGGGGAAAGCGCCTGCGCCCGCGCGCCCCGCAGGCACCTCCTTCTGGTTCATGCCTCGTGGTACAGTATGTAGAGGGTTCATTCCGGGTTGGGCAGGTCAGAGGTATCCGTATGTACATAATGTACATATCTTATTGACCACCACCAGGCGTCTGTCGAATCAGAAGCCTCTGTTCCTGGCCAACGTACAGTAGCAACGGACAGGCAGCGACAAAACTAGATATGTAAAGGACGATGGCTCCGGCAAATATGAAATATGCCCGCAATGCAATCGAGATGGCCCAGTGCATTTCTTTCACGGCTCTGGCGGCCGTGCCTGGCAGCTTGGGTACAGATCTGTTTTAGAGATCGCCTTACTCATCTAGCTCCGGGGCTACTGGCAGGCGAGTGGAGCGGGTAGAGATTTTTGGGCGAGGGCATCTTACTGTCAAGAGAGTCAAGGACAGCCAACAGCAACCGCACGCAGCAGCACAGCCGTCTCTCCGTCTGCCCAGCCAGCGTGCCCAGTCTGCCGGATGCCTTCTACCACCATCGCCTCAGCAGGTGTGTATGTACAGTACTTGCTCGAGGTCGCATCCATACCCAGGAGCAGGCTAGGCGACAACGGACTGGACGTACCAATACCTTCTGGCCTGATGTGGCCGCACAATGCTTTCGAACCACTTGCTTCCTAGTCTCATACGCTCATGACTCCATGGGCAGCGGAGTCTTGGGCGAGCCATCCACTTGGGACACTCTAAAGGGGACCTAAAAGGGACTGAGGCAGCTCCGGTACGTCACGACAGGCGTTGTCGAAATTGTGCCGAAGGGGCGCACTACATGATAGCCCGAGCATAGTATCATGCTGGTACCACGTATTAGTCGATGGCATCATTTGCATTTTTCTTGCGACATCACGCTTGGGTCAGGAGATGGCCCGTGACCCCGCCCGTTGAGGTGCCACCCTCCCACCTCAAGTTTACGGGGACCCGCTGCCGCCCTGTCCCTCCTCGCCTCCAAGGCGGATGCCGAACTAGGCTGGAGCTGGCCCCCTCCAGTCCCATCCCCCGGAGCATTTGATGGAAAGCTGCCAGTCAGTGTATGTAAGTACGTACCGAAATCGACCATGTAATGTCCTGCCGTATCCAGGGCAGAGTCTGCAGACGATCATCGATGCTGTCCACTTTCGAGCACACAAGCTCCGAGGAACGCAAAGAGAAAGAAGAAGGAAGAAGGAAAAAGACAGAGGGCAAAGGTCTGAAATTCGGAGCTCTGGGTATACAACCTTCCGAGCAGGCAGAGCTGCCTGCCGTTAGAATTTGGTTCCCCCGAGCGAGTGTTTGGCGGCCGACTTTACTTATCTCTCGCACCGCTATTCATGACGACGGTCTGATCTCATCTAAAGTTGGTTGGGTTCCCCATCCATCCCATTAGAGAGGCAAGGGGATCCATCCATCTTCCCTCGGATATCGATGCCTGCCCTTGACAAAAGTCGGCCCTGGAGCTGGGGCATGTACGGTAGGCATGGCAGAGGCATGGGACGGTCGGCTGCTTCTGGACGGGGTTGAACGGGCTGCCCAGCCCGACCAATTACTATCTTGCTCGATCACACGTCTTTGCCCTTTGGTGTGCGTCGTTTTCTAATGGGGCAGGCCCGTTCAATGGCAGGTTTCTCGGTTGATGAGAAATATACTACAGTCTTGGGAAAGGTCTACGATAGCCACTAAGCCTTGGCCCTTGGGACTGCATGGGGATGCGATTGCGCAATGGCAGGCTCTGACACCCAACGAACCATTAATTTTATCCATTGTTCAATCCTGCAAGGGTGGGTAAGACCGAACTGTGGAAACGCCCTTCTTGGTACGGGGTACCTGATATACTACAAGTACTGCACAAGCTTACAAACACTTATATGTGTGCAGCTGGAAAAAGTGAGCAGGCCGTGGTTGCAGCAGAGCCTTGGAGTGTCGTGATCCCCTACCCCGTACGGCCCCCCGAGGACATTTCCCCCTCAGCTATATCATCCAGAGCAGGAGCGAGAACGGGCCTATTTTTACGACACCGACATCCCAGCCTTTTTGCCTGGCAGACCGGAGCCTCCATTTTCTGAGTTGGTTAAGTCGTGGCGATCCTCGATCTTAGTTGTGACGGGCCAATCAGCTTCAGCTTCTCCCGGCCGCCCCAGTAGTCGGCCATAACAACCACAATACTAATAAGAAGCTTACTAGTGAGCTTCGGAAACTCTGTCTACTTCTTCAGATCAAGGCCTTCAAACGCCCGCGCAAGATACCTTCGCCCTTTTCTCCGCTTTGCAAGTTGGTTCTGTTCAAGCCTCGGCCGCTGCCAGTCCTACGCCCCAGATACTGCCTTCTTATTAGATAGAGGCTCCTGTTACGGCAATAGCCAGATACATCCAACCGACCAATCAACCGACCAACCGCCACGACCTCTTCGTCTCTCTCAGCTTCTGTATTAGCACGTGCTATTGCGTCTTCCACACTACTGCTGTGCTCATCGACAAGGTCGCATCACGTCTTCCACACCTCTTGGGCATCCATCGAGGTCTAGGCAACTCTTACCCGAAGAAGCAACGAGCCTACCGCTATCATCCCATCTTGATACCTCAGCTCGGCTCAGCTCGGCGTCATTAGCGAACGACCGCATCTGCATCTCAAACAAGCTCACCAAGCTTCTCTGCCCCCTAACCCCAAGCCACGCGCGTGGCACTATCGACCACACACCCGGGTCGCTCAGCTATTTCATTCCAGATCGGGACATCATCACTCCAACCCTGGCCGGATACCCCAAAGATCCATCTCAGCTCCAGGCTGGGGCCTCGCGTGTTGCAACACCATAAGACACGCGGCATCTCCCTTTATCGTCCGACAGAAGCAAGGTGCTTTCTCTGTGTCCTTCTGTGTCACAGGTCCCCGGGTTCTTCATCATGCCTGCAGCCGCATCTATAGGCCACGGCCTGGCCAAGGTCCTGGGCATCAAGCTTGACGCCCCCGAGAGCGCCCGAGACGATGTCACCAGGGGTGAGTCGGTATTCTCCACTCAGACAACAGACTCATTCGTCGAAGAGCAGCCTACGTCTGTAGAGTGGTTGTCGGAGCTGGTGCCCACCGGTGACGAGGTCCTCGCATACATCAAGTCGCTCTTCCCCTTCCTCTACTGGATTCCCTTTTACAACGTACAATGGCTCATCGGCGATCTCGTAGCAGGTATGTGCCCACTTTGGTGTTGCATTCAGGAGAACATGAGGAACTGACCCGAATCCAGGCATCACGATCGGCGCTGTCGTCGTTCCGCAGGGAATGGCCTATGCTAAACTTGCGCAGCTCCCCGTCGAATTCGGCCTGTACTCTTCGTTCATGGGCGTTCTGATCTACTGGTTCTTTGCAACGTCCAAGGATATCACTATTGGTGTAAGTAGTACACCCCTCACAAACTTCTTATCAGTGGCCATCTTACTAACCGCCCTTCACAGCCCGTTGCTGTCATGTCCACTGTATCCGGCAATGTTGTGCTCAGTGCCATTGATAAGTTTCCGCAGTATAAGGATGAGCCCTGGGTCATTGCACAGGCTCTGGCCATCATCGCAGGTGCCGTGGTGCTCTTCATAGGCCTGATTCGCTGGGGCTGGATCGTCGAGATCATCCCCCTGGTATCGTTGGCTGCCTTCATGACGGGATCCGCCATCAACATCGCAGCTGGCCAGGTTCCCGGCATGATGGGCATTGATGGCTTCTCGACTAGAGACGCAACCTACATGGTCATCATCAATACCCTGAAAGGCCTCCCCCGCACGAAACTCGATGCGGCCATGGGGCTGACGGCACTGGCCATGCTGTACGGAATTCGCATCGCGTGCAATACCGCGGCGAAGAAGAACCCCTCCCGTCAGAAGATGTGGTTTTTCATATCGACACTGCGCACCGTCTTCGTCATCTTGCTGTACACCATGATCAGCTGGCTTGTCAACATGCACCACCGACAGAACCCCAAGTTCAAGATCTTGGGCGTCGTCCCGCGAGGTTTCCAACACGCCAAGGTGCCCACGATCAACGCCGAGATCATCGGATCATTCATCTCGGACTTGCCGGCCGCCATCATCGTACTCCTTATCGAGCATATTGCCATCTCGAAATCCTTTGGCCGGGTCAACAACTACACCATCAACCCCTCGCAGGAAATGGTGGCCATTGGGGTTACGAACTGCATTGGCCCGTTCCTGGGCGGATTCGCCGCCACCGGCTCCTTCAGCCGCACAGCCATCAAGTCCAAGGCCGGTGTGCGTACGCCCTTTGCTGGTGTCATCACAGCTTGCGTCGTCTTGCTGGCAATCTACGCACTCCCAGCTGTCTTCTTCTACATCCCCTCCGCCTCGCTTTCGGCTGTCATCATCCACGCTGTTGGCGATCTCATCACGCCGCCCAATACTGTCTACAGGTTCTGGCGCGTGTCGCCCTGGGAAGTCATCATTTTCTTTACCGGTGTGATCGTCACCGTCTTCACCACCATTGAGACGGGCATCTACACGACCATCGCCTTCGCCTTTGCTGTATACCTCTTCCGCGTGTTGCGGACGCAGGGTCGCTTCCTCGGGCGTGTCCAGGTCCACTCCGTTCTTGGTGACCACATCATCGGCCACGACAGCAAGGTTGTCGGAGACTATGGAACCTTCGACCAGGCTGACAAGGACAAAAGCCTGTCTCCTCCTACGCGAAACGTCTTCATCCCCGTGGATCACAGAGATGGCACAAACCCCGAGGTGAATGTCGCCAGCCCCCATCCTGGTGTCTTCATCTACCGCTTTTCCGAAGGTTTCAACTACCCGAATGCCGGCCACACCCTGGAGCATCTTACCGCACACATCTTTGCCAACACCAGACGGACGCAGTTGGACACCTTCGCCCGTCCGGGAGACAGGCCGTAAGTCGCCTTGAACCATAGCCCCCATTCCTAATCGATATCCTTTATGCTAACAATGCTTTCTTTCGCAGATGGAACGACCCGGGTCCTAAGAAGGGCCACGTCGAAAACCTCGATCTCCCGGTGCTCAAGGCCGTCATTCTCGATTTCAGTTCAGTGAACAACGTAGACGTGACGGCGGTACAACAGTTAATCGACGTACGCAACCAACTGGACCGGTACACGACGCCCGAGGTGGTCGACTGGCACATTGCCTGCATCACCAACCGCTGGACCAAGCGCGCCCTCGTCTCGGCCGGCTTCGGATACCCGACCGAGCGCGCCGACGGCCTGCACCACCGCTGGCAACCGATCTTCAGCGTTGCCGAGATCGGCGGCGAATCGTCGGCCGCCGCCCAGGCCGAGCGCGCCGAGAACGAAAAGGAGATCTCGGCGCTGCACCGAAGGCGGTCCACCAAGCAGGCCGGCGGCGGCGGCGGCGGCGACGACATCGATGTGATCGAACGCGGCGAGGCCGAGCCCCTGCCGGGCAAGACGAGCAGCCTACCCAACGACAGCGCCTCGGACGACAACAACATCGTCAAGCTGCCGCACGCGGGCGCCAGCACCAGCCACAGCAGCGGCGGCCTGTCGCCCCAGACGCCCCGTCGCGTCGCCATCCACGGTCTCAACCGCCCGCTCTTCCACATCGACCTGACGAGCGCGCTGCAGAGCGCCATTGCCAACGTCGAGGCGCGCGGCGGCCAGGCCTCGGCGTCCGTGCCGCAGCAGCCGCAGCCACACCAGCAGCCCGATCAGCCGACGATACCACCGCCGGCCTAAGAGGAGGGCCAGCACGCACGTGTTGCCTGCTGCCTCTTCGTTTGATGAAGTTACGGCTTTCTTTTGCTTTATTTTTCGTTCGAAGATGTCTGTCTGCCAGATGGGTGGCGTGTTCTAGGTGCTCATGTTCCATGGTGGGACACTTGCTTATCGCTTAATACCTTTCTGGCAGGTAGTGTAATTCCTCCCCTCCTTCCTGATAAGAAGAGGGGACTGGTGCGTTCGTATATGACATATATATATCGTTAGCATGGCATGGCGTGGCGCGGAGTGTATGGTTATCGATCATGGGATGGGAAACTCGACCTCAGATGGTCTTCCAAGGTGTCTGGTTGGGTTTGGCACATCTTTAATTGTACATTGTGCGAGAGATTGAATGGGTTGGAAACCAAACGCGGGATGGTTGGGATGGATATACCTGCGACTGGCGAAGTCGCGCGCAATTTGTAGTTTGAAATGTTACGAGCATCGTTGCTTTCTACAATGCGATGTGATATGCCCGTGACATTGATGATAGTGGCAATGATGACGACAATGACAAAGTGTGACCATGTGGGCTTCAGCCCTCTGAGGTTTCATACAAAAGCATGTGAATGATTCAATCTATATAGAGAGTAGGTTGCCCTAGCCGCCTTGGTTCCTAATACAGTCTTCGGGAATTTCGATTTTGTGAAGTTTTGACTGGGACAGCCAGTGTTCAATGTGGTCTTGATGTGCTTTTGATGTGTTGAGTGTACAGTGATACAGAGTGCGGGTGTAAAGAGATGAAAACATGAAGGAAGGCTTCCAGAAGGCTTCCAAAGAGCGACAAAAAAGGCATTAAGAGACAGTTGAAAGCGGTGATGAGATGAGTAAAGGGTGAAGCAAAACAATGACGAATATATCGACAGATGAAGTGAACCATATCCCCCCATATCCCCCGGCCAAGAGCCAGCTCTTCGAGGTGTCGAGTATCGCTCGAGTGGCAGTTCAGCGGTTCAGTGACGGCTCTTGAAAAGCCCCTACTTCATACGCTTGGCTCTGCTATCCTGTCCTCCCGATGGACGCTTGGAGCCGCTGGGGCTACGGGCACTTGAGTGTCGGGCGTGCGTAATGATCTTGCGCAGCTTCCCAATGTATGTGGCTGGTGCACCGTAACCAAGTTGGCCGAGTGTGTCGATGATACCGTTGATCTCAGCCGTGAAGGGGAAGAGGTGCTCAGACGGGATATCATTCAAGGTTCCAGTGATAAAATCACGGTCTTTGTCACCAAGCAGGACAGAGTAGAGGTTTCGTCGGGCCCTGACCTCCCGGGGAACGTTGTCGTTGCGGTTGATTACCTCTTGGATCATGTGGATCAGCAGAGTGATGATTCCGTAGTATTCTGCATTGGTGTAGGGGTGGTCTTTATTCAAGACGATGGACTTGATCTGCCTGTCAACATCCGAAAGGTGTGCAGCACACCACTGGGCATCCTTGAATCTGCCGTGAGAAGGTCGATCAGGTGCCAACCTAAAAGCGTCGAATTTGGCGATTGCAGTCTCCATGCGCCACTGCAGCTTCTTTAGAGGGCTTCTGAGAAGTTCGTCATACTTCAGAGATGACCTGAAGTACTGGAAGAAGGAGTCGTTTCGAAGCAGCATGCGGAAGATGGTGCCTTCCAAATCCCTTGCCTTGATGACTCTCTTGCCTTTGGTAGGATTGGCGAAGAGATCAGGGCGGTACTCGTCAACTGGAGAAGCATCGAGAGAAGCCATCATATCCCTTATGGCTTGGACTCGATGGGGATTGGTACGGTTGTCATCTTCGGTGTCCACCGGCTCTTGTGAGTGCAGAGCTTCCGCCATCATATCGGCGTGAAACTCGTTAATCCTGTCGTAAAGACTCCCTAGCTCGCTAGGATAGCCCCCCTTCGTCAAAGTGAGCGGTGTTCTCTGTGTCGGGACCAGTTGGTTCGTGATCTGATCAAACAGCCAGAGCATATGGCGGCACGGGCGTTGGGTCCGGGCATGCTCCTCACAATTGCAAGGAGGAAAGTCGCATTTGGTCCCTGGCTGGATGGCCCGGACAGAATGCTGCACAAGTTCGGCAACTTGAAAGACGATGAAGCCCTCTTCTCGTGCTACGCATTCCTGCAGGATGCATTTGGGAGGGTCGTGAAACATGATTGAGGCGACCTCAGCCTGCGTGCCTTCGTCCAGTTCATCGAGAGAATAGGTGAGCCTTGAGGGAAAGGTGCAAATGCCACTCGCATTGCAGCCGAGTTCCTCTGAATCAGGTTCGGACGCTGCAGGCGAGTCGTCGGGCTCTTGCATGCGGCTCCGGCTTCGGGTCGTGGGCGGCATACTCTCGATGGAAAGCTGACTGAAGCGTTCGGTTGGCAATGGTGGAGTCATGAGGAAGTAATGCTTGATGCTCGATGTCTCGGATAGAAGTCTGTCTGGCCGATATGGGTGGGCACACAAAGTGCTATATATATATATATATCCGCAAGATGGGAGCAGCATACTGGGCAGATGTTATAGGGAGACCCCTGATATCATGGGAATGGAGTGCAAAGACCGGACCACAGGACCACTTGGTGCATGTTGGCTTAAAGGGGGCATGCATATTCTGCAAGAACCAATCTCGACGATGCCTCGGATGCCGCTATGACTCTTGATGGAGAAAGAGAAGGGCATTGCAAATGCCTGCCTGCATCGACCAGACGCATCTTGGCCGACTAACAGAGACTTCGCAGTCCCGCGTGCACCACCGGAGAAGAGCGAAGAGCCAATGAGTCAACCCGAGGGTTGTATTCTGGCGGTAGCTGTTGAGGGCATGTTTAGTGAGGTTGCGATGATGGAGTCAGGAGTAATAGTCGAGCTCCGGTGTTGGCGACCCGGCTAAGTGACGACGTTGAAGCCGAATTTCCCTTTGGAGCATGTCGAGCTTCAGCCCTGCAGCAGCCCTGCAGCCTTGGGTCTTGCTGCATCGCCCTGCGCCCTCGCCATGGCGATGCTGATTGGCGGGTAAGCGACTAAACGCGGCATTCCTACTGGGTTTCTGCTGGAACCCTCCCATTTCTGCCTTGCTGAGGCCTCGAATGAGCAGTATAAAGGCCGTGGGCCACGCTGGATGCGGCCTACTTTTGGCTGGGAGCAGGCAGTTGTCGCTCGTTGCGTCTGAAGGGCCGTCGTTTTTCGGCCCCCCAAGCCACTGGCCTGGCCGCATAAGAGGCCGACCTACCCCATTTGGCGCGGCCCATAAAGTGACCGGGCGAGGCTTTTACTCCCTTTCTATCCCATTCTCAGGACGCTCGTGGCATGACGAGAGAGTTGGAGATAACACATGTTGGAGCCCTCCAAGAATGAGAGCGAGGACCATGGCAGGCAACGGTTTTCCGAGATTGCAGTCACGGTGTTGTGTTGTGTCGGCTTTGTACTACTACAGAGAGGGATCAAAATATCTTAGGCAGGTTCATTCATTAGGTACCTAAGTACATACCTAATGTACTTTGGTGTCTAGCACCCACCAGCCAATCCACCCCGCTTCGGTACTTCAGCTCAGGCGTGGTTTCTCTGCCCGGCTTTTGTACCGCCCTGATAAAAATAGCCGTACCCTTTAAGATGTAGACTAACGGCCGTGTCACCGACCACTACCACTTCCACCACCTGAACCATTAAAATGTTAGAAACTGTTGGTCCAAACCCCAACTACTCTCTCACTCGTCGCGGCTAGTCGTCGAACAAGCGCGATAGGACGACATAGGATGACTTCACATCAATCGCCCGCATACTCATTCTTCTCACCTCTTGCCAAAATCCCCATCTGCTACCACCATTAATGCTGTTCTCATGACACTATTCTATTGTTTCTTCATTCCATTCTAAGATATGCAATGGGCTACGGTTGCTCCTCCTACAGGACGAAAAGCAACCCAACCCGTCTGAAGTGTACATCTATATGTCCGTGATAGCCGACCCAGGGCGACCACGTAGCAGCCACACTATACACCTTCTCTCCCCCAGCCCGGAACAGGCTCCATCTGAGGTTCCGGCCCGGCCCTGCTGTTGCCTTTTTCCCTGTTGTGTCCTGCTCACATGTGCCTGCCTCCCCTGCCTCCCTCCCTGGATGGCTTTCTATGACATCTTCTACCCACACGTGTATCTGCTGGTCCTCGGCGATCCTTGCCGCCACTCAAAGTCTGTGCCATGGTTGCTGCGTGAGGCTGAGCCCTGGTCATCTTCTGCTTCTCCAATCAGGAACCTGAAGAGTTGGCTTTCCTCAACATCCTCGTCGTTCTGGAAATAGTGGATAGGCAGAACAGCTCGATGAAGAGGGTCTCGCTGAAAC
Organism: Apiospora marii; assembly: GCF_038362585.1. Classification (NCBI taxonomy): domain Eukaryota; kingdom Fungi; phylum Ascomycota; class Sordariomycetes; order Amphisphaeriales; family Apiosporaceae; genus Apiospora; species Apiospora marii. The sequence continues at coordinate 8,676 of NW_027117375.1, read as the reverse complement.
CTCCAAAGGAGCGTATAACTCCTATGCACCTCTTGTGGGCCAGGCTCCCGCTGGCAACCCCTCCGAACGGGATCCTGCAACTAATAAGACAGCAGAAGAGAGGGACAGCTAGGCATATGTGCCTCTCAACCTCCTAACTCTTGCAGATTGTTGATAACGAGATGAACCAAGTTCGCCAACAACCCCGTCCGCTCCCGACCAGCCAAGAACGCTCGTTTCCGATTGGCTATACAGCGAGGTCGACATGCCGATGCATCATGGGGTTCGGTCTTACACTTGACGTTTGATTTGCTATCAAACCATTGGGCATGTTATTGTTTAAGCGCCTGTGACTACGTCAATTACATATGTTGGGCCGTGACTCCCGGGATAGACACCGAACTTCTGATGGTTGCGCCAAAGGCCATAGAAGGAAGGGTGGTGAACGATCTAGATTCATGCCGGGAGATTATCAAAGACTCGGGGTTTATCTGGCGTCATCACCGGCCATGCACAGGCATGCATGATGTGGAAATACCAACTACATTACCCTGGGGTCGTCAAACACAGCAGTCCAGGCAGGCGATGTCGGGACTGCACCAACAACTCCGAGCTGTAAAGCTGAGTCAAGCGGTCAGAGTTCCAACAACGTTATGCCATGTTTTTGGCCCCCGAAGCGGCCACCTGACAGATAGTCTTGTTTGTCTGAAATATGGGACGGATGGCCATCTGGCCAGGCCCCAGGCTTGGGACCCCAGGATCCGGCCAGGGCGGCCACCCTCATAGAACTTCTCCACGCCAAGGCGGACTCAACTATAGACACTTTTAATCGTAACAGATAAATAGTCAGTCACTAGTCGTGTAGGAGGAAATCTAAATTAAGCTCCCAGGGGTGGCTCAGCTATGCAGAAGACACTTACTCGGTTGGCTTGCTTGAGTATAGTACTCCAACATATCCGAAGCCGTACGCAGCTACGAGGTAGGCGGATTCCTAGCCGCCCTTTTGAAATAGTGGTCTGACTGCGCCGGATGTCATATTGACCTTTGGACACATGTAGATTGCCCATTGGGGGCTCAGCGACTGAATTGTCAAGCCGAAACGGATAAAGCCCAGCAAGAGAGGGGAAAGAGACTGCAGAGCATAAGTGAGTATGGTGTAGAAGGTCAATATGGCATTGAAAATTGGGAAGGTTGTCTTACCCGCGAGATTCGTGGTTGAACCTCCTCCTTTGGGGCGGCTTTAACAGGACTCACAAGAAGCACATACTGAGACAGCTACTCATCTCGCAATCTACTGCCATTCGTTCCACAACACGCGCTGGACGTGAGGGCCCGCAGCATGTGGAAGAAGTGATCATATACTGTGTTCAAACGAGACTGCCTACAATGGGATATGCTTCAGGAGAGCCTCTTCAGCATGTGAATCGCGTGTACTTTCTGCGCCACCCTCTGAGAAAAGTGAGGAAGTAAAACTGTGAGCAGAAGGCATAGCATCTGGTCTCGTCGAGACATAGAACACGTAGAAGGTGTGTTATGTGTCCCGAAAATGAGCCTGCGTGTTCACATAAAGCAAAGAAAGCCATCATGTAAACCCAAACCGTCGATACAAGAGCCCGACAGAACTGGCGCTTGTTGTTGCTGCTTGTCAGCCCAGCTTGATCGTATTGGTTAATGGCACTGGTGGTAGATAAGGTAACAAGATCTTCGGAATTTAAGGTAGCGACATAAAATAAAACTATTTTACACTGGCAATAAATTGCCATCGTTCAGTTGAGCCGTTGTTCTCAGCAGCACAGCTTCTCTCGAAGTCGTTCCAGCTCGGCCAAGATCTCGGACCGGTAGGACGGTCATAGTAGTTGTCCTTCCACGTACCGCCCGCCTTCTCTCTTGATCTCAGTGCGATGAAGTCCTCTGCAACCTGCAGCTCGTCCTCCCAAAACGTGCGGGCGGCGGCCCGAACTCCGTCATGAGTCTGTTCCGTCGCAGGCTGGTTGCGGAGAACCACAAATCTTTCCTGTCGCTGTACCATGCGACTGAGGGTTTCCCGCCGGCCCCGAGTACAGCGGTCGATCAGGTCTCGCAACTTGGAGGTGTCCGCTGGGTATTCGGGGAACTCCAGATCGGACTCTAGCCGGTACGACTGCCATATGGCGGCTTTCTGTGGGCCGCTAACGCCTTCGAAGATGCACCAGAGCACTCTGCCCAGCATGTAGACCTCTGCAGCTTCTGTTCAATTGGGCTGAAACAAACCCATGAGAGATTGTACCCATCCTCGGGGTTTTGTATTGATCGTCATCGAGGCATCCGTAGTTCAACACCAACTCACTCAAGATGTCCAAATACTTTCACGCACATCTTCCGCGATGCGCTCCTGGACGGCCACAAGACGGACATACTCGACCGAGTTCACTTCTGGGGCGGCAAACTCGCACCACACCCCCTCGCTGCTCGAAATCAACCATGATGATATCATCATTCGCCGAAAGAACAACATTGTCAAGCCGGAGATCGGGATAGTATGTGCCAGTCGTGTCTCGTAGATGCTTGATGGCCGTGGTCAGCTGTATGGACCACTTGAATTGTTTGGCAGCATGCAGTTGGTCGTGGATGCGGGCCTGTGGTAAGATGTCCCGAAAACTACCCTTGGGCTGGTACACTGTGGTGAAGCCGGCAATCGCTTTCTCCGCCCCGAAATGGCAGGTCTTCTTAACAATGTGGACTGGCCGTGGGATCACATTGGAGTGTGGCGGTGTTGTTACTCAATATCTTCAGTTCGTGATAGAGGTACTTGGCACCGCTTGTGAGAGCCTTGAAGATGTAGAGCTGTCCTTGGATACGAGCGAGGCATACGCTATCATGGAGTACCTTGACCACGTCCACATCGAAGAAGTCGACTTCGTCCGGGAACCTAAACTCTTGCCCCATATCGCCGCCAGCTGCGGCACGCTCAGCAGTTGACGTTCCAGATAGTGGTTGGACCGATCTTGACATGGATCTGGCGGATGTCCAGTGACAGGTTTTCGAATACCAGGCGGGTGCCGAACGGCGTTCTTCGGTGAATCCGCAAAGGTCTCTGATGTCCTTGAACTCTGTGGCGACCCACAGGTGTAAGGTTCGGATTATGTGCCTGGTGATTGCGAGCCGTGACAGTCTCTCCGAGTCTTTCGTATGGAAGGCCAGGTTGAGGTCAAGCTGATGGCGGAGCAGAGGTGGCTGGCTCTCGGGGATGAAGACGTCCATCCGAATGGGAGGAATCGGAGCGATGAACAGCGGGATGGCGTAATACTGGGTCCCCAGGCCAGCGCAGCCGTCGATTCGCCAGAGGACATCCTTTGGGTAATCGAGACTATCTATCCGATTGCACGGGTTCAGGAGGGAGTTGGCCCACGTAAGCTCAGCTGGATCATGACCGCTGTCGAGAGCCCCATCCTCAAGCTCCGGTGAGAAGGCCACGGTTGGATGTACAACCTCTTGGATGGCCTTGGGGGTCAAATCCATGTCGAAGTGCTAATAACCCATGCACTGCACTGATATGACTTCGTGTCACGCTGGAGAGGTAGGCTCACTCAAGATAAAGTAGGCAGATGATGTTAGCCAAGTGGTTTGTACTTTGGATCAACATGATCATGAGCCTTACCTCGGTCTGCTGCAACCCAACTGCGGGTGAGATTATTTTTGCTTGGGGACGCCCCAGAAAAAGGAAGCAGCATTCCCACTTGTGCCTCGCGATTGACCTGCTGCTGCTGCTGCTGTTGCTGCTGCTTGCTGCTACTCGAAGCCAGCACACCCCAAGGTAAGTCCGTCCCGCTGTGCGATGTGAGAGCAAAAGCAGGCAGTCTGCCGCAGTAACGGAGGATGCCAATCAATCTGATTTTGGCAGGCGGACGGCTGGTCACAGAAGGTTCGAGGCGTACGATATGCAGGCAAGAACCGAGTACGGAGCATGCGTGCTTGCTATGCCTGTTTTCTGCTTGCTCGATGCGACGATGGCGTGAATGGCAAGATGGCATTTCTCGTTGCTCACCGGTGGAGGCCCCGCTTTTTGGTCGGTTGTCGACGGAAAGAAGGGCCTGGAGAAAAGAACATTTTCGGCAAGAGCAAGGGCAGCAAGCAGCAAGGGGAGGACAACATCGGGCACATGAGCAAACAAGCAACACGGGGAGGCAATCTTTGATTTCCAAGACAAATCAGAAGGCGACGCGTAGAGTATGCCGTTTCGAAACCCACGCGCATTGGTGGAGCCTTCCTCTCACCGATATGCAAGCCACTGTGTTTGCTACAAAAGCATTTCGAGAGCTGACCGGTTGATTGGCTGATTGGACGAAATATGGAAAGGAAGAAAAGGAAAGACAAGAAAAAGAAACGCCACCCAGATGATGGTGAGCAGAATGAGAACAGCATGAGAACAGCATCGCCCCAAAGCACTGCAGCACTAAGCGACACCACGCAGTGGGTTCCGCCCTTTCCGTGGAGTATGTAGATATCATAATCTCGAACCGCCATGCTTCCCCTGTGCCCTGATTCTGATTGATCAATGCAGCAAGTCACGCCCAGCCCACATCACATTGATGATGTATGTAACTGCACATTCATACATTAGTGCATACCTTCACACATCCATATACACAAAGTCGAGCATGCATACGCACGTATCCTACTTCGCGAGTAGGCCAGGTACGTAAGCGGCAGGCACTCGGCTCGACCAGGCCAGAGCTTCACCAAGTTGACGTTGCCTGATTGATTGTTTGCTGGCATCTCGTGTGTTCGTCGTCTGATGCGCATTTAGGCAAGGCCGAACAACGGAACAAGCGAGTGGTGTAGCATCGTGGATGGCTACATCTACCCCTTCAACGTCTCCCAGCTGATTGTGTTCTCTGGCTGAGCGGACAGCCTTGCAGGGTTGACGAGGTCGTATAGGGGGCCATTGGCTTCGTGCTCTGGCTACATCGGTCAACGATCATCGTAGGTAAGGTGTTTGCTTCCTCCCTCGGCGCGGCCATCCGAGGGAAGCTTTTCTGATGGCCCAGCAGCGGGTGCCTTCTCTTAAGCTGGACATTGGCACGATTGCCTCAGCTGCGAGGACGCCGTGACATACCCGTCGTCTGGGGTGCGTGATTGATCGTATTGTTGTCGCATGGTCTCGTACCCCGTTTTCCTCCTATCAATGACCCATCATTGATGTGTCATGTCCGTGTAGTGCCGTCCAGATCCCCGACAATGTGGCATTGCATTACGACGCTGCGGAGTCTGCAGAGGACGGATGAGAAGGACCATCTATCCTCTCCCTTTTCGTCTCAGGTGAAATCATCAGTTCAAGTTCGGTCCGTACGTAGAAGAAAGGAATCGATCGGTTCGTCCTTCCAAGAGATCCAGTAAACATATAACTTATGGACCATCCTTAAGTGTTCGGGACGTCCTGCACTACCGCGAGTTGCCATGTAATTCCCACGTCATTGAACACTCCAGCGTACTGTGGTGAACCTCTGTCCAGCAACCTGTGCGGGCTTATTCAGTTGCTAGCTATCCTGTACCTTGTCTGTCGGGCTATCCAACATCCAGCCGTACATGCGTTAGTTGACGTGCCCGATAACTGAGGGGGTATGTGAGTGAAAGTGGAGCAGATTGCTGCAACTACGGGAATGCGCAGCGCTGCCTCCCCAAAGCCCGGCAGGGAGGTTGGCAGCCCGAACCTGCGTACACTCGACAGCGGTTGATGGACTAACGCTCCTGGAGACGCGAGGGCGTGTATGTACTTACATATGTATCAGGTCGTACTTGATGTGGCCGATAGTCCAGTGTGGGGGGTTAAAGCGAGCAGCCAAGCACACGTATGCGGGGTATAGGTATAGAGCGGGCACATCCATGACGGTAGGTGGGGGTCGGACAGAACCCGGGCCTCATATCACACCCACGGGCTTATTGGAGGGAAAATAGCTGCACAGCGTAGTGTGCTCAGGAGATTCAATTACCGAGTTCCGAGCTCGGGGTGGGGAGGAATGCATTTGGTCTCCTGGGGATAAAGCACATAGAGCGGAGGCCTTTGAGGCACCGTGGACACAACAGGCTGAACACAGAAGCAGACTCTCTCCTCTCCTTAAGACCTCCAACATGCCGTTTCCAAGGCTGCCGCTCTCCCCACTGTTGGCAACTCTAGTCAGCTCCCGATGAACACCTCCTGCCATGCGGTTTGGCGAACACCTGTGTCAAGTGTTCTGGCTGCGAAGATGCAGCCATCCGGAGCGCTGAGGTTGATGATGCAAGGCATGACAGCTTTTGAGGTTCTTCCCATAGCGTGCTGGCATGTAGATGTAGTCTGTGACCCTTAGAGCTGCACCCACACTGGTTTCCTGGTGGTAAGGTGTTCAAGTCTGACAGTCTCCGCCGTAGGCAGGCTGGCACATGCGCAGAACGATACGCCCATTCTCGCGAAGAATGGGGCTCGATGCTGTGGCTAGCCGACCTGACAACTCCTGTCCTTGATGCTAAAGTATGCTGCTCCATCTCAACAGCTCGGGTTTGACGAAACCGGTCAAGTCGGTGTACCAAAGTTTATCGTCATGATTCTGTCATTCCATTCCGGGTCTCCTGGCCACCAGCACAATGGGCGACCCTCATAGCCGCTGTTCTAAGCACTAGTTATGGGCTTGCCATCTTGACAGCGTTCCAGGTCGAGGCCAGTGACATCCCCGGCTAAGGCGGGCGGGCTTTGAAATGTGCACATCGGGATTCCGAACGGTAGTTATTCATTGCACCGGTCTGAGGGCGATGTCCACTTGTCAGTAATCTGCCGCGGAGGAATTTCTCATTGCATTACACATGTATGTAGGCCAGACTGAAGGAAACCCAGATCATGAACGCTTATGTTCTGTCTGATACCAGGCGCGGCGGTGTGGGGGCTCCATCTCGCTCTCGGGCTAACTGTGGATTCGGTGAATGGGGGCAGCTGCCCAGCTGTTCCAGCCGCTTCTAGCCTTACACATGTCTGGGATCTAACTTAGCAAATTTGCGGCTCCGAACCTTGCCGAGTCTAATTGTACGACGATTCAACATACGCTAGACACCTGAGCTCCCAGCTTCAATACCAGGATTTGTGTACGCTCAGCGCATACATCAAGTCTCACCGAGCCCCCACTGCCGCTTGCGTCGCTGCGGTGGCGGCGACCTGTCACACCAGGCCCCCCAGATTCGACTTTGCATACAAGTCTGACATGGACCACCGGCGAAATCCCTGTACCGGCCATGCCCTTTCAGAGAGTATGCCCACGACACCCTTGGGTTGCAGCGCTCGACGTTGGTTGATATGCAGACGGCCCGCAGTAGCTGTCTGTGGGCTTTCCCGTTGCCATGCTGCGCGAACGCAGATGGAACAGATACGGATAAACCACTTCCGGCGCGGCCGCCAGCATTAACCAACGAACAACAGCAGAGTTCGATAGCGGAAATAATCTGGCCAACTCGCGTGAGCGGTCGGTCGGTCATCCTCCGAGGAAGCAAGGGGAAGATAGCGAGTCACGCGTGCGGATCAGAACCCTTCAGACGTATCGGTGGGCGGTGGATAATCTCACCCTCTGGAGTATCAACTTCTCACGTGCGTCCGGCTGCCAGCTCCGTCTGACCACAGGACCGGCCCCATCGGGCGAGCCCAAAAGTAGGGTTTCCAGTTTTGCCGAACGCTGCGGATATTTTTATTTGTGAAGTAGCACTCACTCCACCAGCACCGGGGCCTGCGATGTTCTTTTTTTGATTTTTGGGTTTCCTTTAGACAAGAGAGCCGAACTACAATATACATACCTACCTACCCAGGCCACGGACAACTCAATATCAAAACATGGAGGAGCAGATAGAAAATATACAACTCGAGAGCCAAAGCGAGGTCCACGAAAGGTATTTCTACCGTAGTAGTAACCATTTCAGAATGTGGCTTCTTTGGTGGGGGAAGCATCGTATCGAACTTGCATCGTGCTTTGTTGGATTCGTCAACCAGGCTTGGGGGTGGAAGCTAATCACGAACCAGAGCAACAAGGGTCTCCTCACGTAAGGTGATTCGGTAAGATCGCCCATGTGGGTTTTCCTGTATGGGACACAATGTTCGGTGCAGTTTGACCGGCCACACGGGCCTCATCATGTCTCTTGTCGCCTGGATCGTGCCAAGCCGTTGGATGGGGTGACGAAACGCCAAGGTGGACAGCATGCAGACAAATCATGATGCAGCCCATTATTCATGATGGCCTCCGACCGGCTTCCGAGAAGTAGCCATGCTCCCATGGCAGGAAGTATACACGGTGGCCGCTGTTGCGGCGACCGAGACCGGGGTTGGTTCTCCGCCCCGCTTACCATGGTAATCTGGAAGTGTTGTTGTCTCACCGGGTCGTCTCTATATGAGTTCCTTTGGTGGGTGCGGCGGGGGTGGTTGGAAACCATCCTCTTGTTTTTGCTTTTTTGTTACCACCTATCTACCTGCCTGCCTGCCTGTCAATAATGTGCGTGATATGGTTCGCGGGCCTTGCTGTTTCTTGTTCGTGCAAGGTCAGATGACAAGATTGTGTGATAAGCGCTCCGCCCGAAGGCCGGCCAGTATGCACAGCGAAAAGCAACGAGGGGGGAAAAAGATATGTCTGTAGTATAACGAATTTCAGCGCACAGCTCAGCCGGTCTCTTCTTTGGGCCTCTTCCATCACATCACACTGCTTGGCTGCT